>NC_136928.1:80214198-82614198 GCF_949752795.1 Hyperoodon ampullatus
CAGCCTTCAAAACTGACCTCCTGATCTTCACAGCCCTGTAAAGCTTCTCCACCCATCTTCCCACCTCAATAAATGCAACTCCATCCTTCCAATTGCTTAAGCAAAAATATTAGAGAGATAATAGACTCCTCTATTTCTATTAAATTTCACATTCAGCACATCAGCAAGTCCTGCCAGTTTTAACTTCAAAGTACCTACAAAGTCATACCTTTATCACTAATTTCATTATATCTGCTATAAGAAAAACCTCCTGTCTGGTATCCCCGATTCCACCCTTGTCACCTTACCCCACCCCATAACCACCATCCACATACTCTTCCCCACTCAGTAGACAGAATGATCCTATTAAAACACAAATCAGGGGCTTCTCTGGTGGCGCAGTGGTTGAGAGTCCGCCTGCCAATGCGGGGGACACGGGTTCATGCCCCGGTCCGGGAAGATCCCACATGCCACAGAGTGGCTGGGCCCGTGAGCCATGGCTGCTGAGCCTGCGCGTCCGGAGCCTGTGCTCCGCAACGGGAGAGGCCACAACAGTGAGAGGCCCGTGTACCACAAAAAAACAAACAAACAAACAAAATAAATCACCTTATGTAATGTAAATACTTTGCTCAAAACTCTTAAATGGCTTCCGAAAGCAGTCAGAGAAGAAGCCAAAATTCTTAAAATGCCTACCAAATCTTACATATTCTACTCTCCACCCACCTCCTGCCTCTCTACCTCCTGTATTTTTTCCCAGTCACTCCACTGAAGCCCCTCTGGCCCCTCTGCTTTTCCTTGAACAAGACACCCCATCCCAGCCTCATGGTTGGCGCACAGGCTCCTCCCTATGTCTGGACAGACCACGCGGAATTCAGGTGGACACAAGATTTTCTCCCTCACTCCCATCAGGTACCTGCTCAAGTATTATCTTAACCATTCAACATTCCCTGTCCACCCTGCGTAACATAAGAAAAACTTCCAGACCCCAATATCTCTATCCCCTTACTTTATTTCACTTTTCCCCCATTACATTTATCATCACTTGACATTAGATATTACCTTGCTTATTTCCTGTCATCCCCCAATAGAATGTAAGATCGTATGTGTTTTATGATTTCCTGCAATTTTCAGCACCTAGAACAGTTCCTGGTACATAGTAAATGCTCAGTCAATATTTCTTTGAATGAATGTTTCCTGGTTGCTTTTCATACGTTATCTCTGTTAGCCTTTGTATTTAATCTGCAACATCCATGTGAGTTATTGGAAAGTATTATCTCATCTAATCCTCAGAAGAATTCATTGAGATAAGATACCATTTTTCACCAGATTTTACAGATGAAATTGAGGTTTGCGGTGGTTGTGTAACTTGTCTGAAGTCGCACAACTAGCAAACGTCTGCCATGAAAAGAAAACCCAATTTGGCCTATTCTGAAGCACTGCAGTCCTCCATAGTGGGAGGGCCAGGTGAGAACTCCTGGACAGGTTGACCAGAAGTTGGAAGAAGCACCTGTCTTTGGATTAGAAGGATACAAGGGTACATTTTAAGGAATAAGAGGAGAAAACTCAGCTTCCAACAGAGGGAGGTGACCCGATCCAAAAGAAAACAAGCTCCCAGGCAGAAAGATAACACATGTTCTAGCACATCATTAAGGTAAAAGTGCCCTAAGCAGCTAAGGAGGTGGACTGGGAGGAAGGAGCATGCAATCAGAGGGTGACGCTGCCTGAGGCTCTGGCCCTCCCACTTCCTGGTTGTGTGACCTTCGCAAGTTACTCCACCTTATTTATCTTAGTTTCCACGTGTGTAAAAAGGATCTGGTACTTACTTTGCATGACGACTATGAGAATTCTAGATAATGAATATCAATTACCTGGTACCCAGGAAACCCGCCAAAAACTAGACCGTTTAGTGTCATTCTGCCTACATCATACATTTTCTGGCTTCTTGAACTCACGCAAAGCTAGCTCAGATGTGGCCTCTTTTGATGCCAGCTGGCAGAGGTGGGGGACACAGGCCCCACCGGTGTCCCGTGGGTGTTGACTTCACTGGTTGCAACCCTGTGACCATAAGCCATGGTGCCAGGGCCTCTAGAACAGAAACCAGGTGGCTTTGCCCTGCTCTGTGACCACAGGCTGCAGAACCAGCTGCGAGGCATCAACACATTGGAGGCAAGTGTGAGGATGGCTCAGTGCAAGCCCAGGCCCCACCAGGAAACTCCTCAACGTGGCTGTCTGATCACTGGAAAGTCCATGTGCTGGGCTCTCCCGTGAACACCAGGCAGGTGGTCCCCCCAGAGCCAGCACTGAACCTGGACATCCTGTACCATGTGTGAGGGTGGCAGAGATAAGTCACAAATCACTGCACCCTCAGTGAGCACAGGGTCCAGAGGAGAAGGGAGCAAACAGATCAGTGAGTTATCGTGTTCCAGAAAACTCTGCCTAAATCTGCATGGGATGCAGAGAGCACGTAAAGGAGAAGTGATCAGTGCTCCATGGGGCATCAGGCCAACCTCACAGGAAGGTGCACAAGGGTACGAGAGAACCCACAGCAAAGGCACCCAGGTGGGAGGTGTGCGGAGCCAGGAGGAGATGCTTGGTGCCTACGGCCAACTTCTCCCCCAGACGGTCCACAGTTGCCTCAGACTCGGAGTCCCCAGCCTTGACCCAATTCTCATCCTGTTTTCTATGCCTCCATTAACAGTGACCCCCTGACAGTCACCCAAGCCGGAAACCTGGGAGTCCTTCCGGACGCCCTGTCCTTTTCTCACCCCTCACGCCCAGTTACCAAGTCCCACCGACTTTCCCACTACATATTTCTCCAATCACTCTTTGCCTTTCATTCCCACTGCTACCACCACTGTGACTGCAAGTCCTCCAACCGCGGGGAAAGAAGAAAGGACAGTCAATCCCCCAAAAGAAAAGAGGTAGTTGTTTCCGTGAGAGGAGGGAAGGGATGCCAGAAATCCCAAATCAGCAGATGTCCACGGCACTAATAATAGTGAAAGTACCAAGTTTTAAAATGTTACTTTTTTCATAAATTAGAGCATATTAAAGGTTATCCCTGACATAATGTCAGTCTCACTCTCATACTAATATGTGTTCTAAAGTGGGAAAGAAGAAGTGGAATTAGAACAACCTGAGGATGCTGGCTGGGAGAAGCATCCAGCCGATGCTCATGGAGCCCGGGGCTTGGGCACAGGGTAGACACCTGGGACGAACAAGAAGCAAGACACCTGTACACACCTGCAGAAACAAGAGTGAAAACGACCAAACCCAGGCTGGAGCGCCCAGGCACCGCGGCCGCAAATCACTCAGAAGTGATTATCTTGCAACTCAATTCTGAAAAACTGCTATTCGGGGAGGGATAAATTAGGACATTAGGACTGACATATACACACTACTATATATAAAATAGATAACTAATAAGAACCTACTGTATAGCATAGGGAACTATACTCACCAGTCTGTAATGACCTATATGGGAAAAGAATCTAAAAAAGAGTGGATATGTGTACATGTATAACTGATTCACTTTGCTATACAGCAGAAACTAACACAACATTGTAAATCAACTATACTCCAATAAAAATTAATTTAAAAAAGAAAAGAAAAACTGCTATTCGATTCTGCTCTCATCTTCGCTGACTTCCAGATCAGGAAAAGATCTTGTGCTCAGCTAAACCACTACCTAAGTCTGTCAGTCTATTGCTTTCCCACACTTATAATAAGGACTCATTTCAAGCCCTCACCATGGCTGCTGGGATATTCAGGTTCTGCCTGGGGACTGTGGGAATTTTTTTTTTTTTCATGATCCTGATGAAAAAAAAAAAAAACTAAATCATTTGGTGGCATTGCAACTGCTGTTGTTTTGAAATGTTTCGGTTTTATTTTGAGACTTGTATTTTCTGAGTATCTGTTTCTACATTTGGAGACTCATGCAATATGCATGGTTTCTTTAGGAGATGTGATATGCATTGGATTGTCAGCCAGACTTTGTTGAGAAAATACATTGCAGTTACACCTGACCGGAAGACCGTCTGCCTCTGCCTCGTGGACACATGACCAAAGCCGGGATTGGCATGGGAAGCCCTGACTCTCACTCTAAAAGCTCTCAGCTAAAGGATGTCCCAGAAGAGAAATGGCAGATTTATAGCAGTTGAGGAATACTTATCATTTGAAATAAATATTTATTTTTAATGATTTTTTCCCCTGGAAAAGTGACAAGCAGATAAAGGTCTAGAGAGACAGAAGATGTATCCAATTCTTGACTGGGAGGTCATTCTCTCTAAGTTATATGAGGTGTAAACATAAGAGCAGAAGTATGAGCGCCCTGCCTAAAACAGAGCTGAAAACATGGTGGGTATTATTATTACTGTTGCTGTTCCTCACTTCATACCCTTATTGTCTGGCACGTGCCTGACACACACTGAGTCCTCAAAAAATGCCAACTATACTGTTACTATTATTAACGCTGTATTTGAACCTTCACTCCTTAGGACCTGGGACACAGTAGATGTTTAATAAATGTCTGTCAAATGACTGAATGAATCCCAGGTGGAGGAGGTATTTGGCCACTAACTTGCCAGCAGATTATGATACTCATATTCTTTCCCTTGGCTCCACTGTGAAGCATGCTGGTGATGGGCCTGGGAAGAGCCTCTTCCTGGAGAAAGTAGGTCCACCAACCGTGAAGGATCCCAGGCTAAAACCATAGCTGTGGAAGCTCTAAGTCAAGCCAGCACTGGAATAACATTTTCCAAGTCCCCTCAAGTCCTCAAATTCACTCCCTGGCAAGGACTGAGCAAGCTTGGCAGGAGGCTGGAGGCTGCTTCTCAATTTGTATGAGATGCTGATTGAAGCTCTCGGCTAAAAACATACTTTGTACATGCAGAGCACACCCATACAGGCTTTAATGACAGTCCAAAGGAAAAGGAACTTGTTTTGTTTTGCTGCACTGGGCCCATTCCCACATCCTCTGCTGGCCAGGTCCGCAGACAAGCCAAGCCGGGAGCAGTGGAAACCCCCTGAGGTGCTCAACGTTTCATGTGTGCAAATGAGAAAACAGATTCCTCTTGTCTCCTTCCTGTCCTGCTTCTTTTCTCTCCCTTAGTCCCTCTCCATCTGTCTCAGTCCTCAGTAAATGTGACCTCCTAGATGATAGAGCCCTAAGAGGTCAGATTTGGGGTTACCAGAGGCAGGGATGGAGATGGGGGAATGGGATGAAGGTGGTCAAAATGGTATAAGCTTCCAGTATAAGATAAATAAGTACTGACGATGCAATGTACAACACGACGATTCTAGTTAACACTGCCGTGTGGTATATTTAAAAGTTGCTGAGAGTAAACCCTAAAAATTCTTATCACAATGGAAAAAAAATCATTCTTTCTTTGGTAACTATATGAGGTGATGGATGTTAACTAAACTTATTGTGGTCATAATTTTGCAACATATGTAAGCCAAGTCTTAACATATACAGTGCTGTGTATCAATTATATCTCAATAAAACTAAAATTTAAAAAAAGCAACTACCATTTCACAGGGACCAAGAAGGGCTAGGTGAACTCTTTACACGGACCGCAATCCACACAGTGATGCTACAAGGTAGGCTTTATTATCCCCCTTTTAGATGAAGATGAGTCTAGAGAAGTTAGAAAATAGCAGAACTCAATTTTGAAATGAATTAATCTGGCTCCAAACACCAGCCTTCCCTAACCACTAGTACTTCCAATAGAGGGAGGTGAAAGGTCGGACATCCCATATTTTACCATAGAGGACTAAACAGATCTCTGGTTTTAATGCCTTTGGAGAAGTCCTTAAGGTAGTTTTTGGTGTTTCCTCCCTTTTCATCTTTCCTCCCAACAATCCATTCTCCTGATTCTGTCAAATGAACCATCCTCCCTTACAAGTCCCTGGCTTTGCCACATCCCGGCTCCTGGAATTCCCTCTCCCATCTCTGAAATAGGGCAAATAGCTCAAGCAAAAAGCAAAGAACACTGGTTCAAACCCTTGATCGGCACTGAGGAGCCACCTAGTCTTGGAGAAATCCTATCACTTCTGCAATCTTCAGTTTCCTTATTGTCAGCAAAGAACTAAGTGATGCTACCATCTTACAGAGTTTCTGTGTGAATTACATGACCTCCCACCCTATGAGCTGTGGGGTCTGAGGACTTTGTCCTGTAAGTTCATCCTTGACCAGTTCCTAGGAAGATCTTGAAGAAGACAACTTGCTTTCACTAAGAGGTGGAGCCTGGGCATTTATCTCCGCCCTCAGAACACAGGTGAAGCCTTCTGCCCAAATACTTTTCTGTGAGCTCTTTTCTTTTGAGGAGCGTTACTCCAAGACCTGTTTAGGGTACGGAGCCCTGGCAGGCAGTGAGCTTCTCCAAGGCACCAAGTGTCTAGAACACCAAGTATTTCACATGCCCGTGTTATAACATCTATTCTGCCTACGAGTACCAGCTCTCACAGCCCAGGTCCACTGCTGGCTGACAGCAGCCTGGGTCAAGCCCCACTCTACCACCTCCCTCGGATGCTAGTTTGTCCTACTGACCCTTCTCTTCAGGGACAGACACCAAAGCCTGCCCATCCTCCCAGTTCCACTCATCCTAGTGGCAGAAAATGAAAGAGCATGATCTTTGGGGTCGGAGAAACCTGAGATCAAATCCTGGCTCTGTGCTCCCATCTGTTATGCAATCTTGGGCAAATTACTCATTATCATTCATTTTATGGCACCAGTGATTGACCTGTATACATTTGTAAAACAGCTGACAACCCGTAAACACTCCAATATGATTGGTTTTTCATCATGTCGCCTCATCTTTCTCATCAGATCATTGCCCAGGTCCAGAATTCTTTACAGCTGAATTCATCCAAAGTAAGACATATTAGATAATAAACATTATTTGAAAGTTTGTGGATATAATCAGAGCTCAATAAACATCAGTTATTGCTACTATTATAGTATCATCATCATCTACTATTGGTGGAGCCTCTTATATGTGCTAAAACCTGTACCAGGCACTTAAAAAATACTGTTTCTAATCACTGTCATCCTACAAGCTAGACATTGTTGTCCCTTTTTCTTCAGACAAGGAAACTGTGGCTCAAGAGACAAAGTTAAGTGACTCAAAACCACACAGCTAGCAAGTGGCCAAATCAGGACTTTCTAATCGGATCTAACCAAGTGTAATCCTCCTTTAAGGCTCAGGTGAAAGAGAAACAGGAAGAATAAGCAGCTGATGTGTCCCCTGGTCTCCCGTGGGACTGCTTAGAGAAACAGATCGAGAGCATCAAACAAGAGGCAGGGCTGCCAGGTGGAGAGCCCTGAGGACTGAGCTGTCCAGGTGAGGACGGGTGCTCGCTGGAGAAACCAGGGGAAGCTCCAGCATCAAAGCAGCCTTGAGCTGGATGTGGAGGCATGGAAATCAAAGGGGACAGTCAGGAGCTCTGGCAGGAATGGGCAGGATGCGGGGGGTGGGAGGGGATGCTGGGAGCAGCAGCGGATATTTACTGAGAATCTACTGTGTTCTTGCCCAGGGCTGGACAGCAAATATGTATTATCCCCTTGTCCAGGGGAGGAAGCACAGTCATACAAATAATAAGTAGTGAACAAAGAGATGGTAACAGGCAGGGCATATCCAGGAAATAGCTCTACTTTAGGACATCACCCGGAAGTCTATCTTTAAGACTCATGAAGGAATGACCAGGTCACCCTCACCCCAAGCGCACAACACAGGATACAGTTTCAGGATCTCCTTTTGTTACCTTTTGCCTGCTCAGCCTGGGAGGTGGGCTTCACCTAGAGAACAAGGTGCCCGGGCTTGCTTGATGCACTATGGTGGGTCTAGACATGCAGTCATTCCTTCCCTAACCCACCCACCTTGTGGAGCCCCTATCATGGCTCCTGTCAGAGATGCTGGGACACCAGGATCCATCACTCCAGAGACCCTGCCTTCAGAATGGCTCTCACATGGCTCCTGAGTTCATGCTAAATGATGGACTATTGCCAGACAAACGTAACCAAGAGCACAGCGAACCTTAATTGTAACATGGAGTCCATTCACCTAAACTATGCTTCATCATCTACTTTCCTTGGTTGTCCAATCTATAACCCACTGACCAGCTATAAATACTTATAATTATTTTCTTTCATCATGCTCAAAACCACTAATTAGAGTAATTACTGCAAAGTATAGTTAACATGAATGAAGCTGACATGAAGCAAATCATCAACACCCTATCTCCCCATGCTGGCTTTCCTCTAAGCGCCTTCCTCTTGTCTTGGTTGGCTTCCTAGGCCAGACTCACCCAATTTGCTAAAATGTTTGACTCTCTAAGGAAGCTCCACCCTCCTGTCCTCTCTGACTTAGGCAAGGTCAACGTTGAAAATAAGTGACTATTTCCACAGATTCATGTCTGGCTGGTCAGGTCTCCCATCACCTCCGGCTCTCCTACAGCCAACTGCGCTCTCTCCTCTCATCCAGATCCTTCTTATGGCTTGTATCCCAGGCCTGAAGGCTTTAGTGCTTGTTGCCTTGTCGTGAGAGACCCACTACCACGAAAATTTATTTTTTAAAGACGTTGCCCCTGGCGCACAAAAAGAAATGGCTTTGATGTAGTAAGGAGAGCTTGGCTGGAAGATGAGGACCCTGGCACTTCTCCCTGCTAACCCTGGACTTCCTCAGCCATACAGGTGATGACTAACGCCCGACCCAGAGCACAAGCGGGGTGCAGGCATGAGGGTGGGCGCCCTGCCGTCCATGTTCACTCAGGAAAGCTCTGACTGTATTATAAGTAGGGCATGACGTGGTAGGGTGTGTAATGAAAGAAACACATCCCGTGGTAGATACTCTGATTTCAAGCTCACTGGTGTTTTTGTGGTGCTGCTGTTGTGTTGTTTTTCATGGGTTTATTCTTTCAAGAAGCCAACCTGCCTTCCCAGGCATCTTCCACTCACATCCTAAAACAGGGCATGAGAACAGGGTTGCAGTATCCCAGCACCCTCTCTGCTTCCCCACCCTCATTACAGCACTTACCTAATTCCACATGTAACGCTCATTCGGGAGCCAGCCGCTCCCACCCCTCCACCAGCTCCCTCAGAGCAGGGGCCGTCCGCGTCTTCTCCATCCCAGTGCCAGCACAAGGATAGCTACAGGGCAGCTGACAACTCAGGAGCAAACTCACCACGAAGCTAATAAAGCTTCAACTTTAGGGCCCTTCACTTACACAGGCCCCTTCCGAAGCCTTGAACCTCAATTTTTATCCATAACTTTGCATCTTGTTCTGGACGGCATTGTGTCCCCCACAGATACACATGTTGGAGCCCTAACCCTCCGGTAGCTCAGAAAGTGACTGTATTTGGAGATAAGGGGTTTAAAGAGACAGTTAAGTTAAAATGAGGTCATTAGGGTGGGCCCTAATGTGGTATGACTGGAAGCCTTATAAGAAGTGGAGCTTGGGACACAGACACATACAGAGAGAAGACCACGTGAGGACACAGGGAGAAGGTGGCCGTCTGCAAGCCAAGGAGAGAGGCCTCGGAAGGAACCAACCCTGCTGACACTTTGATCTCAAACTTCCAGCCTCCAGAACTGTGAGAGATATATTTCTATTGTTCAAGACACACAGTCTATGGTGCTTTGTTTTGGCAGCCAGACCAAACGGAAGGCACATTCTCCCCATATGTAAAAGCCTCAAGCCCCACAGAACCTGACCTGCCACATTGTAAATGCGTGGTTGGCTGACACTTGAATGACTAGTCAGCGCATCATCAGAATAGACTTGGGGGAGAGTGATGGCCGGAGAGAAGCACTGTGCTGTCAGCGTAGGAACAGAAGCACCCGGAGGGAAGGGAGAAGAGTTCCTGAGGCAAAGGGCCAAGACTCAGCTTGACTCAGCTTCCCATGCAGTGGACTTTGTTCTCCAGCCCCACATCACGCTTCCGTCTGTCAGCTTCCGGTCAGTTTCGTCAATGTATACGAGATACCACATGGGACAAGACCCAATACCTGTCGCCTCTCAGCCAGAGTGAGCTCTCCTACCCTGAACCCCAGAAAAGGAGGGACAGGTTGTCACTCACATCGAGGTGACAACTGAAGAAAATCAAAGCAATTTCTGGAAGACGTTCTGAAATGCCCAACTCACAGGACAAAGGACGCCCAAGAAAATTCTGATTTAGGGAAATTACAGGCTTTTTAGCTTCTCAAGTTATCTTATAATCATTGAAATGAGAGAGGAGCAGATGGCAGGATCTACCCAAAAGCTTTAAAAAGGAAAGTGGCGGGTAGAGGTTAAAAACATGTATTATTTATTTCTCAGAAAGGAAAGTAAATTTTAAAATATAATGACAGATAACATTGACTGCACAGTGCGCAAAGTCACTTTCTCTGTCTCATGCAAGGTTCACAATGACCTGACAAAATGATCTTATGATCGATTAAGAAACTGAGGCCTGAGTTTACACAGACAGCAACATTGTTAAACTTCACTCCTCTGAATCCTTTACTTGTAGCAATACATATGTGTAGGTAGGCCTTCCTATGTATGGTTGTAAAATAGTTTGCATTTACTATTTTTAATGAGAAAAATATAAATTGATTGTTTAATCAAAAGCATTCCTGGGGTTCCCTGGTGGCACAGTGGCTAAGAATCCACCTGGCAACGCAGAGGACACGGGTTCAAGCTCTGGTCTGGGAAGATCCCACATGCCGGGGAGCAACTAAGCCTGTGCACCACAACTACCGAACCTGCGCTCTAGTGCCTGCGAGCCACAAATAGTGAGCCCACGTGCCACAACTACTGAAGCCTGCACTTAGAGCCCGCGCACCGCAATGAAGAGCAGCCCCCACTCACCACAACTAGAGAAAGCCCGTGTGCAGCAATGAAGACCCAACACTGCCAAAAACAAACAAATAAATAAATATATATTTTTTTAAAAAAGAAGCATTCCTAGGGGCCTATGTTTCCTAATATTCAGGCTAAGGCTGACTCCTTTGGCCAACAACCAGAGCTATAATCCTCCCCCAATGGAGACGGTGTCTTATTTTCCTCTGGGCCCCATACTCGTATGGTACCTGGCCTTCCAAAGGTGCCCAAGATATTTGTGGAACCCCAGGATCCTTCCTAGATCCAGGCCTGCAACTCAGCTTTGACATCCCCACCACCACCGACCTGCTCTCAGAAGTTCATCCCCTTCCCAGACCCAAGGTCTGGCTTTGTCCCAACCCAGGGTTTAGAGGCCTGCTGCCTCTGACCCAAACATGCAGGTGACACCCTCTCCCAGCCTCATCCTGGCAACAGCTGACCCACCTGAATTGGACCCTCCTTCTCTTTGGCAATTTGTGTTGACTCTGGTACCTCCAGAACAAACAAGCCAACCGCCCCTTTGATACTCCAGAAGAGGCCCTGCGAGTCCCTAATCATGAGAGTAAAAGTAACTGACATTTATTGCACACTTACTATGAGACAAGTAGTATACAGGGTGCTTCATATCTGTAATCACAATGAATTCCCACTATATCCCTGGTATTGTAAATGGCATGTATTCTGGCTCTGGGTGAAGTACTGTAAGCCTTATTTCATTAGTAAAGAAACTGAGGTCCAGGGAAGTTAAGGAATGTGGCTTTAGGGACAGGCAGTCAGGAGCAGAAACTAATCCCACATGTGCCCTGCTGTTTGCACGTGCCCCCTTTACAGACACTGAGACAAAGTCCCGCAATGATTTCATCCAGTCTCACACTTTGTCCTGAGCTGACACAGGCTAAGGTCTGAGGCTGTCTGATGCGTTACACTGCACACCTTACTGTCTCCCCACACGAAGAGGGTCTCTGTGAAGGTTATGGCTCCCAGAGTGTGACAAGGATAAACAGAGTCTGGGACTCTGGTCAGACCACTCAGCTACAGGGGCTCAGAGAGAAAGGAGAGAGAGCGAAGAGGGCCAGGCACACCAGACGTGAGCACAGACCGGGCACGGTGAGCCTCTGATGAGTTTCTTCAGGGCAGACATGGAGAAACCTGGCTTAATGGCTTAATTTGACATAGAGTGACCTTACCTGTGCTTAATCCTAAAGGACCCACAGAAATTCCAAGAGCTCCTTTGCCCCAAAGACCTGGGGTCGCCTAGGGACCCAGAAGACTTCACCCAGAGACGTCATCTAAACCCATTTAACGGGCCATAGTCCAGAATAAGAAATTTGGCTTAAGAATCAATCAGTCAATCAATCAATCAGCCAATCAATCAATTGCCTCCCCTACATCTTTGCCCAAGGGGAACCTGGAAATGCCATTAGAAGGGCCCATAGAAGAAATAAATGCCAGAGTAACTCAGTCCAGACTGGCTCTGAAGGAAGGCCTGACCCACACATGCAAACATGGACAAAATAATGATGAATCATACCTTTCTTCCCAGATGTGAACCCTGAAACCCTGCCAAGGTCTGTTTTAGTGTTTTTTGATGGAGTCACATGGCCGCATCCCAGGGGCTTGGCTCACTCATTCATGGAGCCAAGTCCTGGTAAATGTTTTATGTTTGCAGATCTGTGAGCTTGATGAGCTGTGACAATGTTTGCCCATCACAGGCTGGCCTGTGTGCTTGGGGTTTGGGCACTGCTCACACCAGTGGCATTTCAGCACGTGACACACCAATAAACATAGATAGCATCTGCCCTGAAGAGTTCAAGACCTTTGTGATGGTTGTTATCATGGTGGGTTGTGGTTTTCTTTTGTTTTACAAAGCCCACAAAATTATTGTTATGCTTTTCTAACAATAATACCATGTTGTTAGAAAATTTTGAACTGGGATTCAGAAGACCTGGGTTTAAGACCCAGCCCTGCCATTTACTAGTTTTGTAACCAGGAGGGGAAAAAAATCAACAAACCTGAACCTCGGTATTCTCATCTGTAAAATGGGGATGATAATCCTCATCACCATGGGTTGAATGGATGCCCTACCTGTCTCTCTTGGATGGTACAAGGCCAAGAATCAAAACATTCATAAAAGTACAATGCAAATTGCAAATCACTCCATAAATGTGATATATACCATTTTCCTCAAATTTCAATTCAACAAGAGTGTGTACTAGGCCAGGTGACACATGCCTGGAAGAAAGTTATAGCCACGTGGATAAACTGGATTTGTCAGAGGAAAGTCTTTAACCAGTGGGCCAACCTACAAGGCTATAGGAACCTAAATTATTGACCCCCTCTACGTACCAGGTACTACTAGGCACTGAAAATAGACTACTAGGTACTGTGGTTCTACTCTCTGGAGAAACTCACAGTCCAAACTGGAAGTGAATAACAGGAATTTAACAGTGTAAAAGCACTGGAGAGAAATGGTTCATGTGCCATGAGAAACAGGAAAGGCTTCACGAAGGAAAGGCTAAATGAGCTGGATTTTGAGAGGTAATGAGAAACTTGCTCATAAATCAAGCAAGTCACAGTACAAATACAAAGAAAGAAAATGGTCAAGACCTTTCAGAGGAGGGTGTTGTAAAGCCATGGACTTTCTTGCCCAGTGCTGGGTTGGTGGAAAGAGGGAAGGTGGGTACAGTGGGTGACCCAGCTCTCCTGTCAATCCCAACCACCTCACACTGGTGGGTAGAAAAGAATTGAGAGATTTCGAGAAGCCATGATAGGAGACGGTAAGGGGGAAAGATTGAGTGTGAATGGGGTTGATAAAGACTGGGTCAGAAAGAGTTTTCACCCACTCCGTAACAAAGAAAAGAGATGATACAAAGTTCCACTTAGATATTTCCCACTTTAGCTTAAATCCTTGATACATGTCAAGTCACTAAGCTTCGCAGAGTCTCTGTTTTCTCAAATGACAAAGGAGGAGCAAGAACAATTGACATGTGGCCACTGCCATGATAGGTGGTAGGTCTCCAGCAGACTCACGATTGACTACGCAGTTGAGAAGCCCTCGTTAGAATTCCCAAGGCGACATAATCTGAAGGAAAGTTCAAGTTTCCCTGTTGCAGAGCCATTTTATCATTCCACTTTTTTGCCTCCCAATGGATGGCTTTAGAATCATCTTCTGTTCGTTCTCATTTTCTCCGGCTGCAAAGTATACTTTGGCACGAGAACAGGCAGCGCAGGCACAGGAACTGGGCCTCGTTCCCTCTGGTGGATGAAGTGTCTTATCCTTAAACCAGAACCATCTGTGTAAAATGACTGGGAGGCACAAGAAAGTGCCGGAACCACAAAATTCCAGCTTTGGTTTTGGCTTTCTGGCAACAAAAGAATAAAAATGCCACTCTTATTTCTCCCAAGATTTCCTTCTCCACCGTCTACTCAGGTATGACTTCAGTTCTCCATTAGGAAGTCCTGATGTTTTCGTGGCCCACTCTTCCAACTGTCTTTGGAGATCTTGCTGGAATGCACATGAAGGTCATGGTATTGGCTGGGAATTAACTTTTTTCTTCAAGAAAACAAACTTCGTAAATCCTCGCTCGTTCCTACACAGGTGTATAGAAGAAACATAAGAAATTGTTCTATGCGTGTGGGTCTTGCCAAGACCCAAACATGAAAAACATATAAGACCCAAATATGAATTTCTTTTTGCACAGAAGGTGTCTGTTAAGACATTTGAAGTGAGTCCAGAGAAAGGCAAGCAGTGAGGTATGAAAATATCATGCCAAAGATCTGCCGAGAATGGCCCGCAACGATCCGCACACAGCATCTTCCCACGTTATTATAATCAGGGGCGCCATTTACATCACCTGATAAAGACTGCAGTTTGGACTCACGAGATGGGGTGCGACAAAGATATTTACAGAGATGAATGAGGGGTGTAGGAAAATGTGCTCTCCTCCACACCACAGGAAGGCTTCAAGATCCAACCCAAACCAGAGCTCGTTCAAGTGTCAGGAGATGAAAATAATGTGGTTTGGGTGCACAAACGTTTTTAGCTATAAATATCCTTTAGATCGTTCCAATGCATTGAGCCAAAACCTAAATGCTGTGAGGTTTCACCCAACTGAATGGTTCCTTAAATAAACACAATGCAAGGACAAAAACTACCAAGATGAAATTGAGAGAACAGAGACTGAATAAATGGATGACCTGATGAACGAGCGAAAACAGGTCCAGGCCTTTAGGAACACGTGTTAGCTAAGTACCTTTGGTGGGCTGTGCGCTGGTCAAGCTCATTCAAATCCATCAGCATGGTAAATCTTTCCAGCAGAAATTCTTTGAGAAAGATATGAGTGCCCTGCCCTGAAGATGAGGAAACCAAAAATGCCAGACAGGTTACAAAACCAGCTCGGGATTGGAAGTCACATCCATCTGATCCCAAAGCCCACCATCTTCCACAGGACCCACTGTGCCCACCACATGTGTGTGTTTCCCCATCAGTGTGTGACCTCTTCCAGGGTAATGGCATTGTCCCATTCGCCTAGGACTTCGTAGGACCAGGAGGTGTCTGGTCCCTTGGAAGTTGTATGAAGTTTCTCAGGGCTGTCATACCAAAGTGGTTTACCACAACCTGGGTGGATTAAAACAATGGGCACTTATGTTCTCACAGTTCTGGATAAAGTCCAAAACCCAGGTGTCTTCAGGGATGGTTACTACTGGGGGCTCTGGAAGAGCATCTGCTCCATGCCTCTCTCTTGGCTTCTGATTATTAACCAGAAATCCTTGGTGGTCCTTGGTTTGTAGATGCATCACTGTAAACTCTGCCCCCACCTTTGCATGGCGTTCTCTCTGTGTCTGAGTGTGTGTCTGCTCTCCTCTTCTTATAAGGAAGCAGTCCTATTGGATTAGGGCCACCCTACTCCAGTATGACCTCCTCTTAACTAATTACATCTGTAAAGAACAAGTTTCCAGATAAGGTCACAGTCACATCACCGTGGTTGTGACGTCAATATATGCTTGAGAGGGACACAATTCAACCCATAACAGAGACAATAAATTCTTTTTATTGAAGTATAGTTGATTTACAATGTTGTGTTAATTACTGCTGCACAGCAAAGTTATACATATATACATTTTTAAAATATTCTTTTCCATTATGGTTTATCATAGGATATTGGAGATAGATCTCTGTGCTATATAGTAGGACCATGTTTATCCATTCTATATATAAAAGCTTACATCTGCTAACCCCAAACTCACAATCCATTCCTCCCCCAACCCCTTACCCCTTGGCAACCACCAGTCTGTTCTCTATATCTGTGATTCTGTTTCTGTTTCATAGATTCCTTTGTGAGAGACCATAAGTTCTTATTTCTTGAATTAACCAAAGACCAAATGGACCCTTCTGGGACATCTGATATAACCCACGGTCTGGGAACCCCTGTTAGTGCCTCTCTGGACACATTAGTTCCCCAAGTACTGCCATTCTGCCTTCTTTCCACAGCCTGAAGAAACCAGTCAGATTTGCCAAAGCTTCCACCATGTTGGGGAGTGAGGAAAAAACTCTTTTCCCATTAGGTATCCTGTCCCACTCCCTTTTCCTCTAAAAACTTGGGCAGTTTTACAACTGTGTAAGGAAGATGGGAAGCTCTGAATGTCATTTAAGCAGAAAGAGGAAGAACACAAATCTAAGAGCCCCATTTTGACGCCTGAGTCACAGCACCAGGAGGAATGCTTGCTACAAAAAAAAAATAGCAGGAGCAAAACTAAACCTCATCAAATTCTGAAATGCACCCATTATGTGTATAATGACTATCAACTGATGAGATCTCAAAGAAATACCAACGTTGGCTTCTAGACTGCTCTGGCTGTAAAATCTTTTGGTTTTTTGGTTTGTTTGTTTGTTTGGTTGGTTGGTTGGTTTTGTATGAATAAATAAATTTTCAAGAATTTGATATTAACAAACACATATACAATATATGTCCAACCTTCAAGATAGCCATAAATGAGGATGTTACCACCCAAGAAGGTAATATTGACCCAAGAAATGAATAAAAAGTAGCTAATAAAGCCCAAATTAAGAAAACTATAGAAAATAACTAGGAAAATGTAAGCCCATTCTGGCAACAAGCATTTGCATACACGGTTAAATATAATTTCCACCAGGTGCATGAAGCACATGAGTAATTATAGACGGGAAAAAAAACTGAGTGGTAACCTTTCTTCGGCAGGGACACCACCTCCTCTGATTATGTGGCAGCACTTTGAAGAGTTAAACGCCTTCTACAAATGCCAGGTGGTGGGATTATTATTGCCTTCAGTGTGCTCCATCACAGCCAAGGGTGCACATGCAGCAATTTCACAGGGAATATTTTACCCTCCACTTTCTTTCCCTGGAAATACATGGTTCATTTAAGCCTGTGGGGCTCAGAATGTACTCCAAAGAACCATGGCATTCTAACACTAAAATCAAAGAATGCATGTCTTTTCCCAATTTGCAGGGAGAAGAATAAGCAAATGAATAGAAATTTCTCAATGTGAAGTTTTATTCTGTAATTTTTCTTGTAAGTATTTGGAACTCGCTACCTTTGGACCGCTAGTAAGTACCAGAGATGACAGAGGAAATCAGCAAGCCTTATCACCCCACTGTTTCCATAGCACCATGCACCTGCCACCAGCCCACTAATGCCAGTAGCAGGTAATGCCTGTTTGCATTTGCATAGTCTTTTCCTCCCACCCCACTCTGATAGATCTGACAGTGGGGGCCGTGCAGCTCTAGAGCTCGGCATGCTTAGCCCTGGACTTGGCACCTGTGAGCTCTGAATAAATGTTTGCTGTAAGAATGAACAGGTGAAAATGCAAATCAAAACCACAATGAGATATAACTTCACACCCGCTAGGATGGCTGTTATCCAAATCACACAAAAATAACAAATATTGGCAAGGATGTAGAGAAATTAGAACACTTGCGCACCAATGTTGGGAATGTAAAATGGTGCAGCCACTGTGAAAAACAATATGGCAGTTCCTCAAATATTAAATATAGAATTAAATATAGAATATAGGTGGATCCAGGAGTTCCACCTCTGGGTGTATACCCAGAAGAACTGAAAACAGAAACTCAAACTTGCACACCCATGTTCATAGCAGCACTATTCACAAGAGAAAAAAGTGGAAACAACCAAATATCTGTCCATTGATGGATGAATGAATAGACAAAATGTGGTCTAGACGTACAATGGAATATCATTCAGCCTTAAAAAGGAAGGAAATTCAGATACACGCTACAACATGGATGAAACTTGAGGACATTATGCTAAGTGAAATAAACCAGACACAAAAGGACAAATATTGTGATTCCAGTTATATGAGGTACCTAAAATAATCAAATCCATAGATTCAGAAAGTAGAATAGTGGTTACCAGAGGCTGGAGGAAGGGGGAAATCAGGAGTTATTGAATGGGTACAAAGTTTCTGTTCAGGAAGATGAAAAGTGCTGGAGATGGATGGTGTTAATAGTTGCACAGTCACATGAATGTACTGAAGGCCACTGAACTGTACACTTGAAAACAGTTAAATGGTAAATTTCACATGAAATTTTCACAGTTGAAAAAGAAGATGAGCAGGTGACTGTCGACAATGAACATCATTCTCTAGTAAGCATGTGGCTTCCAGGAGCCCCATCACCTAACAAGCTTTAGCAACTTGAAAGCAGAGTTGCTAGGGTACCACTGGTGGGTATTTTAAGAATATTAAAGGAAAAGACTATAATTTTCTTTAATGCAGAGACATGTTATATTGACTCAATTCCAGCATTCAAATAATCGCAGTTGACCATATTTTTCAAGGTGAAAATGATAACATGCACTTACTTAGAATATTTAGCAGTGCACAACGTTGTAACATAAGAAGTACAAGCATCTTTCCCCTTCCCAGTCCCTCTCTCAAAAGGTGATCACTATTAACTGGGTCTTAAAGTATTCTTTAAACAACAACAACAAATGCTACGCTTAGACTAACGATGACACATATGCATGAGCATGTATTTTTAAATTTTCACTTTGCATGCTTATATTTACATTCTATTTTATATTTACAGTTTTAACACTTATACAACTTGGTTCATACCCTGTACACTTTTCAGGATTTAACTTTTCTTCCACTGAAAATATTCTGAGGGGTTTTTCCATATTAGGATACAAAGAGCTACTTACATAGACTATACTATAGATACTTATAGATTGTTTAATATTCCTGATGAAACCTTTAGGCTGTTTCCAAGCTTGTTTTTGTGTTTTGTTTTGCTGACTCTAGCAAGTATATTCATTGCAATGGAATTGGTAGACCAAAATATGAGCGATTTGTATTTTCATGAATATTGGCAAATTACAGTCTGTAACGTAGTAACAGCCTAAATTCTCACAATGTGTGAGAAAACCTGTTCCCCACCCATCATCCCAGTCATTCTAGCACTTCGCAAGAATCAGTGTTTTAATGTTTGCTTTTCTAATGAAGTGACATGGTATCTTTGCTTTTCTAATGAAGTGACATGGTATCTCATAATGTTTATTTGAATTTCCTTAACTAAAAGATACATTGAGCATCCTTTAACATTTTTCATGTCCATTTTTCTTTTCCTTTAAATTATTTGTTGATATTCTTTACTGGCTTCCCTATCACTTTGTCTTATTATTTTACACGAGCTCTTTAAAGATTCTAGAAATTAGCCTTTCATTTTTCATATGTGTTGCAGATAGGTTCCCCAGATTTGTTTGTTTTACTTTGCTTTAGCTCTTCCATGCCAGACATAAATTCAAAATTTGCTTTTAGTCATATTTATCTGTCTTTTGTTTTACAGCTTCCAGACTTTCAATCATACTCAGAAAGGCTTTCCCTGATCCAAGTTTAAAAATAAACTCATTCCAACTCTTAGACTATCCTTGCTCTGTGTATGCAATAGTGTGCCAGTGGTGTTGCCTTAAATGGAATAAAATATAAGAACAGTGAATGGAAATATTAAGACCAGCTATTAAAATGGAGGTGAATGACAATGTCAAGTGATTTTCAACAAGTATGCCAAAACAACTCAATGGGAAAAGAATACTATTTTCAACAAATGGTACTGGGACAACTGGATACCCACATGTAAAAAGTGAAGTTGGACCCCTAACTTACACCATAGAAAAAATCAACTCAAAATGGATCATAGACCTAAATATTATAGCTAAAATACCAAACTCCTAGAAGAAAACACGAGGGTAAATCTTTGTGGCTTTGGGTTAAACAATGATTTTTTAGATGTGACACCAAAAACACAACTGACAAATGAAAAAGTAGATAAATTGGAATTTGTAAAAATTTTTAAATCTTGTTTCAAAGACCACTATCATAAAAGTGAACGTACAATCCACAGAATGGGAGAAATTATTTGCAAATCACATAGTGATAAGAAACTTGTATCCAGAAGATACTACTTCATACCCACTAGGATGGCTAAAATAAAATAGACAAAATACCCGTCCTCAAAAGCACTGAAAAGCAAAATGAAAAATAACATGTTTGGGCAAGGATGTGGAGAAATTGAACTTTCATTCATTGTCGATGAGGTTGTTAAATGGTACAACCACTTTGAAAAATAGTTTAGCAGTTCCCCCAAATACTAGACATAGAGTTACCATATGACCCAGCAATTCCATTCCTAGATATACACCCAAGACAAATGAAAACCATGTCCATGCAGAAAATTGTACATACGTGTTCACAGCAGCATAATTCATAACAGCCAAAAGAGGAAAACAACCCAAATGTCCATCAACTGATGAACATATAAACAAAATATGGTATATTCATACAATGGAATATTACACAGCAGTAAAAAAGAATGAAATACTAATTCATGTTACAACATGAATGAACCTTGAAAACATCATGCTTCATAAAAGAAGCCAGTCACAAAAGAGTACATATTGTATGATTCCATTTATTTGAAAAATCCAGAATAGACAAATCCACGGAGACAGTAAGTAAGCTAGTGGTTGCTGAGGGCTGGGGTCAGGGGGGTGGAGGACTGGACAGGGGTAACAGGGAATGACTGCTAATCAGTATGGGGTTACTTCAGGGGTGATAAGATTATTCTAAAATTAGATAATGGTCGTGGTTGCAAAACTCCATACTGAAAACCCCACGGAATTTTATATTTTACATGGGTGAATTTTATAGTATCAAACATTTAAATTATATCTCATGAAAGTTATTCTTTAACTTTATTTTAAAAATCAGGCAGTAAGCCATAGTCTTCCAACTTCTGTGCTAGATTTTAACATTTTGTGCTTTTGAAGTATTTGGTAATAAAAATGGAAGAAAGAGGAGTAAGTGATAAGAAAGGAAAGTGAGTGAGAAAGGGATGGGAGGAGAAAATTTATAACTGCTACAGAGTGAAAACTCAAAGAATGACTTAAAGAAAAAAAGCATCTTTTCTTCCCTCTGTATATATAGATCTATAGATAAAATGCTCCCTCATCCTGGAGAAATACCCAGTTTGAAAGCAGGAATCCAGTGAAGTTTATCACGGAGAGATGAGGAAGGGACCAGTGAGTAAAGCACCGTACATGTGTGTAACCTTGTCCCCTACCGTTTCCTAACAGTGAGTTCACAGCCAGGTCACTCAGCCATACTGAGCATCTCTTTCCTTCTCTCTAAAAGGGCAATAATATCTCTCTTCACAAATACAAAGCTCAAACACTTGAAAAATCTTAATACATTATAAAATGTGAGTATTGTTACGATAAAACTGATGTTTCTCTGTTAACGTGGCGTGACCGATGGCTTCTTATTAGAATTTTACTTCTTCAGATAAACGTAAATGTACTCAGAGCAGAATAAGAAATTAATAGCCATTTTCCAAATAAAACTTGATAGAATTCAATCCCACAGGCAAGAGTTCCAGTCCAACTCTTGTCATCCTCAACCGACGATAGACGTTACCTGGGCCACGTTTCTCTCCAACCTGTGGAGAATATAGTGGTAGAATTGGGGAGGCCCTTTGGTGCTTTCCAAGTCTGCAATTCAAAGATGTCAGATGCCACTTAGAAGTCAGAGCCAGGACCTGCTCATAATTACTGGCATGAGGAGTAAAGAAAAACACAAGGCCCCAGTTTTTCTGAAACTTGAATAGCCAATTCCCAATAGGAAAAAAACGAAACGTTTACAGAAATCCAATGTGCCTATTGAACTGTAATCCTTGGAATAATGTGACTAACTCTTTTCTCTTTGCTCGTCATGTTTGTTATGACTAAACATTACTTTGGGTAATAACTTGAATCTATGCCGGAAAAGTGAACAGGAGAGCAAATAAATAAGATGTACTTCCAGACTGAACTGACTTCTGAGGCTGGAAGACGTCACGTGTGTCCCTCACCCCTCCCTGACACTTTTCTCAAACTTTCCTTCTTTTGGCCCTTTTACCAGCCTCTGATCTCAGATTGTCCCCTAAATGCCACTTCTCGTCAGACCTGTCAGCTCAGTGGCCAATACTCAGCTCCTGACATTGGCTTGTCCCTGCTTCTCTCGGGGTCCTTCATCTTATCTGTCCTCAGCTGGGGCCACCTCTTCAGATCCAGAGTTCTCAACTGGCACCAAAAACACAGACACCACCTACCCTGCTCCGATGCTCGCTCGTATTACCTCTACACCCTTTCTCTCTGGGCACAGGGTAACTTAAGTGTGTGAAACCGTTAGATAAGGAAGAAGTCGCCTCTTGCACTGTCGGTGGGAATGTAAATTGGTGCAGCCACTGTGGAGAACAGTATGGATGTTCCTTAAAAAACTAAAAATAGAGCTACTATGTGACCCAGCAATCCCACTCCTCAGCATATATCTGAAGAAAACCCTAATTCAAAAAGATGCACACCCCCCAATGTTCATTGCAGCACTATTTACAAGAGCCAGGACATGGAAGCCACCTAAGTGTCCACTGACGGAGGAATGGATAAAATGTATATGTATAACTGAATCACTTTGCTGTACACCTGAAACACAACATTGTAAAGCAACGATACCCCGATATAAAATAAAAATTAAATTTAAAAAATAAAAGAGAGAACTGTAAAAAAAAAATTTCAGTTCCAAATTTTCCTTACCATTGACCCTGTGTAGTTGAAGAATAAACAATGTCTTAATCAATCAAAAAACAAACAAACAAAAATTTCAGGGTTCTAATAACTATAAGGAAAAAGAATTTGAAAAAGAATATATATATATATATATATATATATATATATATATATATATATATATATATATATATCTGAGTCACTTTACTGTATACTCGAAACTAACACAACATTGTAAATTAACTAATTCAGTTTTAAAAAGATAAAAGTTTCAGGGTCACATAAGCTGGGACATCAGCTGCATAAATCTAAGCTCTACTATACCTGTCTCTGTGAACACAGTGGCAAAAGATGTACCTGTCCAAGAAAACACAGACAATGAAACAAACCCTGACTAAAATCTCCAGAAGAAGGATTTACATGGTGGAGCATACAGAATGCATCCAAAAGGTACTCTGGACTTTTAATCTTCTCGAAGTCTTCTCTGAGGGAATGGGGACTGGAGCTAGGGGAAGATTGGGAACCCAAACATGTGACTATTTTTCTCCCTTTCAGGCTTCCCTGTTAGTAAACCCTCTGTGGACCTTCACACAGAAAAGATGGAATTCTTCCATAAAAAGGAAAGAATCATGGGGTTTCTCCAAGCCCTTCCCCTTCTGGGTGCTGTCAGCCACTAGATGTCCTGTTTCTCCTTTTTGGCCACAAGCAGAGCTAATGCAAGGCCTTCTCCACACACCAAAGATATGGGCAGGGCAGGGTTTGCCGCTGTGGACCCACCCACTCTGGTCCCCTGGGCACTGGGGATTGGGCTGCCATGGCAACTCCATGTGTAAGAGCCCGAACCCTAACTGACTGGAAACTAGCAAGGGGCAGGCTCTCTGATTCCCTGGGATCCTCCAGCCAGGGGTCAGTAACTTAGTTAAACTTGGCACCAGGCCTTCTGGGAAGCCACACTGTACCTACATTCCTTCTGGCTACCCAGGTCCACTCCAATACCTCATGTGCGAGCTCTGTATTGTGGCTTGCTCTCCAAGAGTGCCCATCACCACTTCTTCCTTTTTTTAAGTTTATTGTACTGAAGTATAGTTGATTTACAACGTTGTGTTCATTTCTACTGTATAGCAAAGTGATTCAGTTATACATATATATACATTCTTTTTCATATTCTTTTCCATTATGGTTTATCACAGGATATTGAATATAGTTCCCTGTGCCATACCGTAGGACCTTGTTGTGTATCCATTCTATATATAATAGTTTACATCTGTTAATCCCAAGCTCCCAATCCATCCCTCCCCCAACCCCTGCCCCCTTGGCAGCCACAAGTCTGTTCTCTATGTCTGCGAGTCTGTTTTGTGCATAAATTCATTTGTGTCCTATTTTAGATTCCACATATAAGTGATATCATAGGGTATTTGTCTTTCTCTTTCTGACTCAGTTCACTTAGTACGATCATCTCTAGGTCCATCCATGTTGCTGCACATGGCATATCACCACTTCTTTCTCTTCCTTTCCTCTAATTCGTTCCACTCTCTGTGAAAATCCAGTGCCTCTTGGGTCTCTGGGGAGATGTGTTTCTTTAGGAATTCTTAGCTCTCAGCAAGTCCTGCACTTACTTGATCCAGGCTTTTCAGATTCTCCAACCTTCCCTCCAGGGACCTGGTGAATGACCTACCGTGAAAGGTTTTCCTAGAATAGAGAGAACGAATGACCTGCTCCCCTTCCTGCCAGCATGTAGCTATGAAGTGCCCAGGAATCCCAGCAGCAATCACCATGGTTGTCCGCTCTCCCTAGAGTGTCCAGAGAGTGCGTCACAGACTCAGGGGTCCTGGTGGCCTTGCTACGTAGAACATTACTGATGCCGGATCCTCCAGACACTTCTGAAACCTCTGCTCCTTCTCGTCCATCCTCCCAGTGGCCCTTCGTTGCACATCTAACAGTGCCTTGAGTCCTTTTCACCCATTCCTGACAGTATCCCTCCCCCATTTCCACAGCAGCAGTGAGCTCAAAGCTCCAATAGCCCCCTCCTCAGCTGGCAAAGTAGGACCAAGCCTTGACCTAGTCCAAGTTCACTGGCCACCGATCTCCTTTTCTTCCAGGGTGAATTCAGCTTTGTTAAGAAATCCATTAGGGTTGTAGCTTTTCCAGGAGATTTCTTAAATTTTCTCTCACTAGTGAATTAGTAGAATGTTGTGTAAACCTTGTTTCTGATCTGAAATATCCAGTCCTAAACAGATTATCATCTCATTTCATTGTAATATTAGTAAGAAAAAATTAAAAATTAAAAAATTGTTTCTTCATCTCAGCATCCTTTCCAGTTTCCCTTTGTCTTTGGGGTGGTATTTCAAAGGCCATCATGACTCGCTACTGGATCAGTTCCCACCCACTTGCACTCTAGGGCCAACAGAAATGTTGAAGGTACATTCCTGACTTAGTACTATGGCAATAACTTAATAAGCAGTATTACTCAATATTAGTTGAAAATCCAAAATAATCACTCCCTAAACAGAACTGGAATCCATATTGCAACTGGTGCCAACAAAACACCACATGATAATTCAACAGACCCTTCTTAATAGCAACTTTGTGCTGTGTCCCAGCACTGTCCTCCAGGCTTTAAGGTACAGCCTCATTCACACCTCACAGCACCCCTATTAGGTGGATACTATGACTATCTCTATTTCATAGATGGCAAAACTGGGGCACAGAGGTTACGTCCTTGCCCAAGGTCACACAGCTATGAAACAATGGAGCTAGCCCTTGAACTTGGGCAATCTGGCTACAAAACCTGTTCTCTAAGCCACTCTACTATACTGCCTTGAATTCAACAACAGGCATACTGTACCTCATCCCAAAGAGGAAGAGAGGAAACTTTGAAAAGCGCTTTCAATGTTGAATGGATTTTTTCCAGAGGTGCCAGTGGGGAAATTACATTATGAGACATGTGGAAAATAGTCTTAAAAACTTTGTTATCCCCAAATCTCACTACCTTGGCAGCTGTTCCCCTAAAATCTACCTTCTCTGATTCATTTCTGAATTTTCTCCAAAATCTCTGGACCACCTGGATCTCCAATCCCTTTCCATTCGTGGAAAAACTTAGATGGTTGGGTCTCTTTCAATTCTCCTTTTCTACTAATTCTCCTGGTCAGCCAAACAAAATCACCAAAGGTAGGTCAGGTTTAGCAGGGAAAGGATATGAATGCTTTCTTATACCTTTACATCTTGGTCACATTTATGTTAATTGTGTCCTTTGCTAAGTCTGAACCTTAAACACAACTCATCTGAATGTTCTTAACGCTTCTTTCCAAACCAAAAGGTATATATACCCTTTATCTTGCCTATCACACCTGCAGGCTAGAAGGTGATGGTGCCTGTGGATCACTCTTCCTCAGCTTCCTTGGCACTCCTCCTCTGCATCGCAATCCCCTCATCTGCAGCCTAAGGCAAGGCTGCTCCTTTGTCCATCCCTTGGCTATGTGACATAGAATATCTTATTTAAGTCCTACAGTCAATCAAGCTACTCCTTTGTCTACTATTCTTCATTTTTAAATCATTTCTAGTAAGTCACACCTAGATTATCTATAGAACTGACAGAATCAATAGAGCCATTGACTTAGACTGGCTGGGTAACCCCTTCTGATGGCATCATGATTTTGTATTTAAAGCCAAGACTATAAAGTTGGTCCTGGGTGGATCTGTTACCTACCTAATCACTGCCACACCCTGACCCCAGTCAGGCCCTTCTCAAATATGGGCCATGGAATGCTACGGCTGGGCTGGGGAGTGCCCTTAAACCAGTGGGGATACCATTCCACCCCAAAGGAGAGACATGGGTGTCAGCATCAGAACACTTTCCAGAAGTGCAGACATTGAAGCTCTTCCCCTGTGCAGTCACAACCACCGAAAGGGCGTTGAGAAGAAAGAGAGAGAGAGCAAACTAAAAAACAATAATTCTTGTGATTTATCACCTTCTTAGCAGATGAATCTTCATCTAAAGAGGTGCACATTTCCCCTGGGAGCATAACTAAGAATCTGCAGAGAGACCCACAGCATTAGAAGAACTGTATTCAATATTTAAAATAAATGTGTAAGTCACAAGACTAAAAATGCATGTATTTAAGCTACAAAAGACATCAAGTAGAGCTAAGAAAATCTGGTTGGGAAGAGGAAGGTGAAATTAAAAGGATGAGAAATACTCATCTGCTTTGGCAGGCCCTGGGCTGGGAGTGCCCTACGTGGAATCCCATGTATTCCCCACTCTATAAGGGACACGGCTACTTTCTTGACTCAGTGACTTTGTTCCCTACTCTGAACAAATGTGAATAATAACGGCACCATCCTCCCAGAGTGGTTGTGGAATTAAATGAATTCATAGATTGAAGGCACTTAGTTAATTAATAATAACCTTTTGATGCTCTGCCAACCTGGTTTTTGTTGCAAAAACTCCTTTATATCCTGGCTGCCCCCTGACCTCTTCGGAGCCGTCCCTCAGAGCCATCTGAGAGGCTGTCTTCAGAGCTTAAGTCCTCGGAAAATCTGCCCAATAAAAAGTAATTCTCAACTTTTAGGTTGTGGATTTCTTTTTCAATCGACACGATGCTGCCTCAGAGCAGCAGAGCTGAGGTTTGAACCCAAGTTTTCTGAATTCAAATTCTAATCAATGCCGCAGACAGCCTTTCTGTTACCTTTCCAAAAATACACATTCTAAATGGGTGATTTAATCTCAACTCAACAACACCATACTTTTTAGACATTGTTTTAAAGAGGAAAAGCTCTGAGCTTGCAGTCAGAGAACTTGATCTCAAATGCTGACGGACAGAGGTGAAGAAAGATATGGTAAGTTTCGGTGTCTGTGGGGAACTTAAAGGAGGGGTCCAAAGTTCAGGAAAAAATTCAAGGCTAGAAAAATGTACTGAGGAGTTATTAAGTTTAGGGATTAGATGGTTACTTCAGTAACCATTACTTCAGCCCAGGCACGAATGAGCTGGAAGAGGAAGAATGGGTGGAGTTTATAAGAGGAAAACCGGAGGCTTAGGAAAGAACACAGGCCAGGGCAACTGAGCTGCTCGTGGAAAACAGGTTTAGAAAATGCCAAATGCACTTCGATATTGGCGGTTCCAAGTCGCGGATGCAGAGTGGAGAAGCAGCGCTCTTATTCTCCTGTATAATTGCATCTCACACCTTCTGCATAATACAGATTTGCTCTGAGATAAGCTATCTAGGACTTTCCATTTCTCTGCTGGCTGAGATCCAACTTGGATTTGGCATTTCCCAGGGTGTTAACAACCGTGTCTGTATTTTGGTTCTGTACTTATTAGGAGTTCTCTGAAAATAGCCCCTAGCAACTTCTGCTCTGTCTTTCTGAATGCGATGCTGAAAACTCTTGCAGCTGAATATAATTTTCAACACTTCGTTTCTCCTGGGAAGAATTGCGATGGAGACTCACATTGGTCTCTTCAAGGCCCATAAAGCAGCACCCCTCTTGTTTTATGGAAACCACACCCCTAGTGAAACAGCCTTAACTGGTGGTTGGCTACAGCAGATTGTATACTTTTAAGGCTTAAAAGTGTAACACTGGTCCTTACACACTCTCACGTGAAAATTCAGGCTGGGTAATCAGCCATTAAAAGAGAGAGAGGAGTAACATTTAACAAAAATTCAAATCCTCCAAAAAATTATGTCAAAGATAGAGTGCACTGAGGAAAACCAAACTATGGATGAAAAATGTCATGCATGAAAAATGAAAATTCAATACGTGATGACTAAATGAAATGTTAGAAGTTTTTGATGTGTACCAGGAACCAGACACTGTTTGAGCATTTTTGCACATACATTCTCTAATAGTCACAACCCTGGAAGAAAGTTTTTAAGCACCACTGTACAGATAAAGGAACTGTGGTTCAGAGAAATTAAGTAGTCCTCTCCACATCACACAGCTAGAAATTAATACAGTAGGACTCGAGCTCAGGTCTTCCTGACTCGAATCCCATTCTTTGCTGGGAGAACTTGCATTAAACTACAATACATAGAGATGCAGGGTCCCACACACCAATCGTGTCTTCAAGAATGAGGCATGTGCACACAATTACAAGAGACCGAACACGCCAGGGTCAGTGCCAGGAGGCCAATGGGTCAAAATGCAAAGAGCTGTGAGTGGCCTGTTGCAATCTGGAAGCAGAAAGGACTGGCTGGTTGCATATCAGCTCTTGAAGGTACAAAACGAGCAAGGAGTATTCTCAAGAATATGGAAATCCCGTGAAGAAATAGAAGGATAGGAATGGATGAGCAATGATGAGCACCTGTGGGAATGAACTGGAAAGTTAGGCTGAAATAAGTTGGGACTAGAGTGCAAAATGGTTGTGAATGCCATGCAGAGAGCTTGGCTGTTATTTTGTAGGAAAGAGAGGGACAGGAAGACATTGAACGTGAAAGGTGAGGCATGTGGCCCATTTTAGGTCTCATGCAGGGGCAGTGACAAGGTTGGACACTGAGGGTAGGGGCAGGAGGTCCCTGTTGGAATGTGCTTGGTGACCCTGTGGCCATCTCTGCAGGAATGGGAGAAAGGACAGATAGGGGAGATATTATCAAAAGAGTGTAGACAAGCATAAGTATGATGATGAAAACGTGTGTTTGGGAAGATGTGATGGTTAATTTGATGTGTCGGCTTGACTGGGCCACAGGGCACTCAGATATATAGTCGAATGTTATTCTAGGTGTTTCTGTGAGGGTGTTTTGGAACGAGATTAACACTTTAGTCCATAGACTGAGTAAAGCAGATTGCACTCCTTAATCTGAGTGGGCCTCATCCAATCAGTTAAAGGTCTAAAAAGAACAAAAAGGCTGACCCTCCTGAGTAAGAAAGAATTCTTTCTGCCTGATCACTTTCAAACTAGGATGTTGGCCTTTTCCTGCCTTTTGACTCAAACTGAAACATTGGCTTTCCCTGGGGCTCAAGCCTGCCAGCTGAATGACCCTGAAGATCTTGGGACATCTTAGTCTGTATAATTGCATGAGCCAATTTTGTATAATAAATCTTTTTAAGTATACACATCCAATTGGTTCTGTTTCTCTGGGGAGACCTGACTAATCCAAGATGACATCAGAATGCTAGCGCAGGTGAATGGGAATTGGTAACAGTTCCAGAGATCAGAGCAGACTCAGGTTTGGAGGAAGATGAGGAACTCAATTCAGACATGAAGTCTGAGGTGAATAAGGAGGCAGAGACAGTTGGATGTATGAGTCAAAAGCCCAAGAGAACGATCTGGGGTGATTCCGGAGATTTGGGAGCCCTCATGAGGTGTGTAAGAGTTGAGGGTATGGGCTGGAATCACCAAGGAAGAGGGTCTAGGATAGAAACACTCTGCTTAGGACACTATGTCTGGTCTGAAGCCAGTGACAACCATGCCCTCCAGAAAAGTGACCCTGAATGTGTCCCTTCCAGGTACACAAGACCTTTCTCCATTTCCTTCTCTGAGAACTGGCACAAAAATTCCAAAGTCACCTTCCAGGGAGAGAATCTATAAGACGGCCCCATTGTTGCTCTCTCAGGTGGCACCCTGATCATTCCTCTGGGTCTGCCCAGCCCTGTGAAGCGTTATTTCTCCTCTTTTTGCTATATTTTGAGCTCCATTCATATGTCGTCATCTAAGTTCACTGTTTTTGCCATTCTGGAAAATAATTCACCAGTCTGTCCCTATGGAATCTGTTTCCCGCTAAGGCGGAGGACTTCTCTGTGTTCGTTCTCATCAGGCAGGGCCCAGCGGAATCCTGGGAACCTGAACCAAGAGAGATCTCCTTTCCATTTAGACAGGGGAGAGCGTGAAGTGCTCCCAGGATGTCGAAAACACCACATCACGGTAGAGACACATTTTTAAACTAGCGTGCAGATCAGCAAGTTCACCTCCTTTTAGCCATTCATTCATCCATCCATCCATCCAGCAGACCTATATCGAGTGCCCACTTGGAACCAAGTGCCTGCTATGCAGTACCCACAGCATCCATACAGCACGGATCACGCTGATAACACAGGGTTAACAACACCTCCCTCCACGTTACTGCACAGACTGAAATAATAAGTGTCAAGTGCTGAGCACAGTGCCCGGCCCGCGTCGGTGCCCCTTCAGCTCCCAGAGCTCTCCCTTCTTGACTCTACGTCCCCAGTCAATTAGTAAGTTTGGCTTTGTTGATGAATTTCTCTTGATACCGCAGGTTCCTCCCGCTTTGAGTCTGTCCTCCTTCTACTGTTCTTCCCTCCTAAGCTAAGCTACCAGCCAAGTGCATTTTTGACTGGAAAAACCTGCTGCTCCATGGAGCTAAGAATTAGACAAATGATGCAGCTGGGACCAAGGACAAACAGGAGCGATTACAAGGGCACCTGAGCAGGACCACTTTGGGGGAGGGGGGTTCCTGAGCCCCCAGGAGCTCCGTGACCAGCAGGAGGATGCTGACTCCTGCACTGTGTGTGTGTGTGTGAGAGAGAGAGAGAGTGTGTGAGTGTGCAGGTCAGGGCACCCACATCCACGGTCCGATCATTCAACATCCTTTCCACTCAAGAGCAAAGGTGGGCACAGGTAACGATCTGCATCACACCTGTGTATTGAGGACCTTCCCGCTGTGCTGCATTTTAGCCTCCTAGGAATTAAAGCGATTGGAGGCCGGTGGACAGTTTCTTTTCCTTGATAAATGACTAGGAAAGTAAATAATATTCAGGCTCACCCACCTCGAAGGCAGCTGTTCTTAGGATTAATTGGAAGGTTGGCCTGTTTAAGCCTCCCATATTTCTTTGGTAAAGAAAAAAAATCACAAAATCATGTGACCTTCATATTTGGTTCACGACTAGAAACAAATCTTCACTGGCTGCTATTTCCAAGAATTTGTGGGGAAATGAAGCAGTGGCCATGTTTAAAGGGCACTAAATTGTGTGATTAACAAACATGCTTGGACGGTCGGGGCAAAAAAAATCGATGCCAGCGTGGATTTGCAGCCAGGATTCTGCATGTGGCTGCTCTGCCCAGACCTGGCCTCAGAGGCAGGGATGCGGGAGACAAACCCAGAGGGAAGAGATACCTGAGAAAGATGTCTGCAAAGTGGGGAGGAAAGTTAAGGAGGAGCCATAGAGACTCAGTAAGTCTGAGACTCTGAGTCCACTCCCTTTTTTCAGAGACAGGGAAACTGAGGCACAGAGGGGCGTAACTTTCCCAAGATCGCTCGTTGTTTGTTTATTTGTTTGTTTGTTTTTTAAACAAGCTGGCTTTATTAACTTCATTGGCATATTTTCTTTCTGGCCACCGTGCATGATTTGTGGGATCTTAGTTCCATGACCAGGGATTGAAGCCGCACCCTTGGCAGTGAAAGAGCAGAGTCCTAACCACTGGACCGCCAGGGAATTCCCCAGATCTCTCGTTATTTGGAACGACCATTCTCCTACATTTGTGGTAAATTACAAACTGACCCAGGGTCACTCCACTTTCCCCTTTCTAACTCCCTCCCCCAAACACCAGGGACACGCACATGCCAATAAACACACACACACACACACACACACACACACACACACACACAGAGTAAAAACAAAATGAACAACGTGTGGTTGAGAGAAGATACTCAGAACTGAAGTGAATCAGCAATGGCACACTGATTGGCGTCATGGGCCTTGCATGACCTTGTATCTTTTGTTTATTTTTTTTGTTTAAAATCATAAAGAGCTTCCATGACCCTACCACCTCAGCCAGGAACTAGAACATATCCAGTTAAGTAACATTTATCTTCTGTTCCTCACATATGTCAACTTCCTACCTCCCCTCTCCAACCAGAGGTAACCAACATCCTAAATTTCATGTTCCTCACTATGTTGCATTTATATATACGCATAACAAGGTATCATTTAGTTTTCTTAATCTTTAACTCCATGTTAACATCATACTCTATGTGTCAGATGTATGTTTTCTGTCCACAATCACACTATTATTATTTATCCAGATTGTCATTGAAGTTCATTCATTTTCACTGTTATGTAATATTCTCTTGTGTGACTATATTACAGTTTATCAATTCATTCTCCTGTCAATAGACTCATGGGTTACTTGATCTTTTTATTAGAAAGAGTACTTCTATGAATATTCTGATACATACCTTGTACACATCTGCAAGACTTTCTCTTATGAGTATGCCTAGGAGATAACTGTTTGGTGCTAATATACGTGAATGTTCAAATTTATGACAAATCACAAATTGCTTTTCAAAATGATTATAGCAGTTTACATTTCCACAGCAAAGAAGCAGGAACACCATTGACCCATATTCCTTCCAAAACAGAAATGTCAAACTTCTTCAATTTTGCCACTCAAACGGATACAAAATGGTATCTCATATTGGTCTTGATTTCTACTTTCAGATGTTTGTTCATCAGATATGTGTCCTCATCTGTGAAACTCTGTGCCTTTGCCCAGATTTATTGGGTGGATTTTCCATATTGATTTCAGGAGTTCTTTTTTTTTTTCTTTTAATTTATTTATTTTTGCCTATGTTGGGTCTTCGCTGCTGCACGCGGGCTTTCTCTAGTTGTGGCGAGCGGGGGCTACACTTTGTTGCGGCTCGCGGGCTTCTCCTTGTGGTGGCTTCTCTTGTTGCGGAGCACAGGCTCTAGGCGCATGGGCTTCAGCAGTTGTGACACGTGGGCTCAGTAGTTCTGGCTTGCAGGCTCTAGTGCGCAGGCTCAGTAGTTGTGGCGCAGGGGCTTGGTTGTTCCATGGCATATGGGATCTTCCCAGACCAGGGCCCGAACCTGTGTCCCCTGCATTGGCAGGTGGATTCTTAACCACTGCGCCACCAGGGAAGTCCCAGATTTCAGTTCTTAATACTAGGATTTTGTCAGTTATTGATGTTACATGTTTCATCTCCTAGCTTGTAGCTTGTCTTTTCACTTCTTTTATGGTGTCTTTTGAGGATCAGAACTTCTTAATTTTAATGTAGTGTAATTTATCAGTCTTTTTTTTTTTGTTTTGTTTTGTTTTTTTGTTTTTTTTTTTTGCGGTACGCGGGCCTCTCACTGTTGTGGCCTCTCCCGTTGCGGAGCACAGGCTCCGGACACGCAGGCTCAGCGGCCATGGCTCACGGGCCCAGCCGCTCCACGGCATGTGGGATCCTCCCGGACCGGGGCACGAACCCGTGTCCCCTGCATCGGCAGGCGGACTCTCAACCACTGCACCACCAGGGAAGCCCAATTTATCAGTCTTTAATTTCACGTTGGTATATTGGATTTTACTTCTCAAACCACTGCCAATTCTGCATCACAGTTTACAGTTCACACTCGTTAGCTTTTCTGGACCCCATAAACGTGGTGAGCAAGATTTAACATTTCCTCATTTTACAGATGAGGAACCTAAGTCTTGATGGTCAGTAGGTGGCAAAGCCAAGAAGCGGCTGTGTGAGGACCAGGGCTCGAGTTCTGAATCCCCAGTTTAGGTCCACAGCCCTGCACCGCCTCTCTGCACTATGTCAGGAATTCATCCAGCCATCCTCACAGCAAACACTTCCTTTAGGGTCTGATGTGCATTCCACAGAGCGCCAAGCCCTAGAGACCGAGAGATAAACAGAACGTCATCTCGACGCTTGCAAAGCTTGTATCCGAGGGAATGTGCCTAGAGAAGGTTTTGTATGAGACATCTGAGCTTGGCCTTGAAGGAGAGTAGTCTTTTTCAAAGTGTGGGCGTTTAGAATGGGTAGGATTGTTCTAGGAGAAGGAAACAGCATGAGCAAAGGCACGGAGGGAGGAAGGAGCATGGTGAGGGGCTGAGCAGTAGGCTTTCCCATCTGGGGCAGGGCGGGGGAAGGAGTGGGAAAAGAAGCTGGGCCCCAAGACAAAGGTCAGATGGTGAAGAATCCTGTGTGCTTCCCTAACCAGCAGGAACTTCACCCTGCAGGCAATACACCTTTGACTTTGAAGCTCTGAGATCTGGCTTGCAAAGCCGCTCTGTCCTCTAATATTGCTTCCAAGATCTCCTTGTTGAAGATTTCCACCTGCCAGGTAGTGCATTCCTTTCATTGGTCCTCTGAGTCCAAGGGTTTTCTTCTCAGTGTTGCATCCTGAGATTTGGTGAGGAAAGCTTTTATTCTTGCTTATCAAGTAATGCATAGAATTCCATCCTTTCTGCCCTACTACCATCATCATCCAATGGATGCTGGCCCAGAGTGTTGACCTGAAAGCATGGCGGAGCACAGGGTAAGATGGGCAGAGCACAGGCTTGGGTTTGATTTTCAGCGTTGCTACTAACCATGTGACCAGGGCATGTTTCTTCATCTCTCTGAGACAATTTTGCTGGTCGTCATGAGAATTTAAGGAAATATTGAACATGCCTAGAGCCAGGGAAACATCCAACAGATGTCAGTTGACTCCTCACCATGACATAAGTCCTACATCACACCCCTGAGGCCATGCAATCTAGACAGAGAAAGAACTCCCCTACCGAAACCAAATCAAGTAAACTAGAAATCAGGGCAGGTAGTGCCCAGACTGGGAAAGTGCCTAACTAAGCGGAAACAGAAGATGAGGCAAAATGCACTTATTCTCCTGAACATATGGAATAGTTTCAAAAATTTATATCTAGGGCTTCCCTGGTGGTGCAGCTGTTGAGAGTCTGCCTGCCGATGCAGGGGACGTGGGTTCGTGCCCCAGTCCGGGAAGATCCCACATGCCGCAGAGCGGCTGGGCCCGAAAGCCATGGCCATTGAGCCTGCGCGTCCAGAGCCTGTGCTCTGCAATGGGAGAGGCCACAACAGTGAGAGGCCCGTGTACCGCAAAAAAAAAAAAAAAAAAAATATATATATATATATAGATAGATAGATAGATAGATAGATAGATAGATATATCTAATAAGCCACAAAGCAAGACTCAACAAATTCCAGAAGAATCTATTTTGAACACTGAGTGGAAGCACCCACACAGAGCAGTTCTGCCTTTGTTTCTGGTGTGCACCCCCAAAAGTTTCAATGGGCAGGACCCCGTTTTATGTTGGTTTTGTTCAGCTTGGGATTCCCATAACACGCACGTGCTAAGCATGTGGCTGCTACATCTGCAGATGTCATGGGATTTCTTCCAGAAGACTCCTCCATCCCCCAACTCACAGCCACTAGCAGAAAGCAACCTTCTAGCATCTCTCATAGGGTGGGATTTATCTTATTCAGGGTCCTCTAATTCTTCTCTCTTGAAGATTAGCAGTACTGATGGGAACTTGCATAATTTTCTAGATTCCTCTTCTTTCTCTATAACATTCTGGGGACCTGGGGGAGGGTGGGAAGCCATGGGCCAGAGCTATCCCAAGATGTGCCAAGAATCTTCTGTTTCCTTCCTTAGACCTGCCTATCAAAGCATAAAACATCACATTTTACCCCTTTCTGAATTTGATTACTTGGCTGCTGAACCTTTCTTGGCTGTTACAACTTTTGTTTCTTCAGTTGGTCATCAAGAGGGGGGGTTTTGCAATCCATTTTCATCTCACCATCATTGCCTGAAAGTCTCTGTATCAGCAAGAAATTGTTAAGAAACTTCTCTATGCCCTAGTCTGTGCCAACTTTGCTGGAAATAAAGGATAATTAGACAAGATCCATCCCCAGGAGCTTATGTTAATCTAGTTGTTAAGTTATGAAGATGTGGTCAGAAGCTACAGTAATAGGACTTAATAAACAGAAATAAAGACTAGAGTCCTAGGGAAAAGTCATAAACTACACCCATCCAGATAGTATCATAATAATCAGCATAGTACCTCATGAATTTCAAAATGCGTTCATGTTCATGATCTTGTCTGAGCCTCACCTACTCTAGCGACCTGTGCAGGATAAGAGAAAAGACAAGTGGCTTGCCCGAAGCCAGAGCCAAATATGTAAGGATGAGGGTAAGGGCTGAAAGGAAATGGGATTATCACACTCATAAAAATTCACCATGAGCTGAATCACAGAAACCACTACAAGAAAAAGCTGAGTCACACAAACTTAAACTGAGTAAATTATTAATTCATCAAATAAAATTTCACAAAATGGATTTTTATTTTTTAAAGAGTAAGTTCTATTATTCTCAATATACTTTCCCAATGCCTACAAATTGATTTATATACAACAGTTTCATTGATTGCATAAATGTGGCTTCTGTATGTTTCAAAGCAAGAGAAGCTCTGGGATGTCTCAGTGGCAGAACAGGGCCTAGAAGCCCCAGGGGCTTCTCACTCTAGCTCAAATATAACTGATCAGAGGGTAAGCATGAAGAGGAGACAGTGTAGGACTTTGGGGTTCAAATTCCTATTTACTATCTTTGAAGTAGGCATGACACATTCAGAATTGTAAGGAATATTTAAACTACAGACTGCTTGGGACATAGTAGATGCTCAATTTTTAAAAGTACTTTGGATATGGAGGTATCCAATTTTCATCCTTTTTACTTTTTTTCACAAATATTTATTGAGAGTACTAGCCACGTGCTGCACACCATGCTTATTATGTATTGTCTAATTTAATCTTGTCCTTTTCCTCATAATGCTACTTGTGCTAGGAATTGACATACCATTTTTACAGATGAGGAAAATAGAGGCTCAGAGGTTTTGTGTGACTGGCCCAAGGTTGGGGAAGTGCTGTGTGACAGGGCTGGTTTCCAGTGCAGGCCTGTCAGACTCCAAAGACTTCACACACACCTAGTACCATGTTCTTGCCTCTGTAATACATGTAAGAAGAAGAATCGCAAACCCTTAGCATCTACAATGTGTCTGGATCTGTTCCAAGAGATTTACTATTTAATTTAAATTTGCATATTTAATTAACATTTAAAACTCATTTAATCTGCACACAGCCCTTTGAGGTAGGTACCATTATTATCCCATTTTACAGGTGAAAAAAAAATGTGAGCTACAGAGGAATTGAGTAACTCAATGTAGGTCCCGTAATCTGCCTCTAATTATCTGAAGGAACAGTACGTGGCAGACCTGATATGTACACCCAGCTTGGGGACAATAAGGCCATGACCCATATGTGCTTTAGCTCCAATGGAGAGGAATGAACCCAAGGACTCTCCAAAACCTTTCCCCTCTCTGGATCTTATTGCTCCAGTTTTAACTAAGACAGACAAGACTAAATGTTAGGCTGCTTTTATCCATGTAGAGCTTTTTCTCTTTGATGAGAAAGAAGCTAAACTCTAATTTGCTCTTTTTTGAATACAAAATTTGACTTCAATTAACCAAAATTTTTCTTACTTTGCATTTTTTACAGAGATCCTCTTTGTTGTTGAGAAACTCACCAATGGCTAAGTATATTCAGGTACAGAAAATCCCACTGAGACTTGGGGTTCTTGTGAGTCACCTCTCTTCACGTCCCTGCTGTGTTACTTTCCCTATCCATGGAGTGGTCATAGGACCCAAAGGGAGAGGCCATCTGGGTCCAACCTCTGTTACATCATCCTGATGGAATGTGGATACAGGGTTTGCAGGGACTTTCTGTTTAAGCCTTGTTTTATTTAAGTTGATATCACTCTTAGAGTTTTAAATCGCATCCACAGTTGCTTGGAATCCAGGCTTCAGTTGGATTATTGAAGGCCCGCAGCAAACGTGTCCTCCTAAAAGCTGAACTCAGCAAATGGTTAAACCAAAGCCATCCTGCCCCAAGGCTCAAAGCGAATCTCTCAGTTCATTACATTTTAAAGACTGCTGGCAGTCAGCAGCCTTTAGATTTATGTAACCTAAGTTGTATACCGTAAAAGCACGTGCCAGTTATATAACAGATGTTCATGTGAATTGGTTAAAATAGGTCAGGTAAAGGATCATACACCATGATCAAGTGGGGTTTATCCCAGGAATGCAAGGATTCTTCAATATACACAAATCAATCAGTGTGATACACCATATTAACAAATTGAAGGAGAAAAACCATATGATCATCTCAATAGATGCAGAGAAAGCTTTTGACAAAATACAACACCCATTTATGATAAAAATCCTCCAGAAAGGAGGCATAGAGAGAACTTTCCTCAACATAATAAAGGCCATATATGACAAACCCACAGCCAACATCGTCCTCAATGGTGAAAAACTGAAAGCATTTCCACTAAGATCAGGAACAAGACAAGGTTGCCCACTCTCACCACTATTATTCAACATAGTTTTGGAAGTTTTAGCCACAGCAATCAGAGAAGAATAAGAAATAAAAAGAATCTAAATCGGAAAAGAAGTAAAGCTGTCACTGTTTGCAGATGACATGATACTATACATAGAGAATCCTAAAGATGCTACCAGAAAACTACTAGAGTTAATCAATGAATGTGGTAAAGTAGCAGGATACAAAATTGATGCACAGAAATCTCTTGCATTCCTATACACTAATGGTGAAAAATCTGAAAGGGAAATTAAGTAAACACTCCCATTTACCATTGCAACAAAAAGAATAAAGTATCTAGGAATAAACCTACCTAAGGAGACAAAAGACCTGTATGCAGAAAATTATAAGACACTGATGAAAGAAATTAAAGATGATACAAATAGATGGAGAGATATACCATGTTCTTGGATTGGAAGAATCAACATTGTAAAAATGACTATACTACCCAAAGCAATCTACAGATTCAATGCAATCCCCGTCAAGCGACCAATGGCATTTTTCACAGAACTAGCACAAAAAATTTCACAATTTGTGTGGAAACACAAAAGACCCCAATTAGCCAAAGCAATCTTGAGAAAGAAAAACAGAGTGGGAGGAATCAGACTCCCTGACTTCAGACTATACTACAAAGCTACAGTAGTCAAGACAGTATGGTACTGGCACAAAAACAGAAATAGAGATCAATGGAACAGGATAGAAAGTCCAGAGATAAACCCAGGAGAAAAGACAGCCTCTTCAATAAGTGGTGCTGGGAAAACTGGACAGCTACATGTAAAAGAAAGAAATTAGAACACTCCCTAACACCATACACAAAAATAAACCCAAAATGGATTAAAGACCTAAATGTAAGGCCAGACACTACCAAACTCTTAGAGGAAAACATAGGCAGAACACTCTATGATATAAATCACAGCAAGATCCTTTTTGACCCACCTCCTAGAGAAATGGAAATAAAAACAAAAATAAACAAATGGGACGAAATGAAACTTAAAAGCTTTTGCACAGCAAAGGAAACCATAAACAAGATGAGAAGACAACCCTCAGAATGGGAGAAAATATTTGCAAATGAAGCAACTGAAAAGGGTTAATCTCCAAAATTTACAAGCAGCTCATGCAGCTCAATATCAAAAAAACAAACAACCCAATCCAAAAATGGGCTGAAGACCTAAATAGACATTTCCCCAAAGAAGGTATACAGATTGCCAACAAACACATGAAAGAAGGCTCAACATCATTAATCATTAGAGAAATGCAAATCAAAACTACAATGAGATATCATCTCACACCAGTCAGAATGGCCATCATCAAAAAATCTACAAACAATAATTGCTGGAGAGGGTGTGGAGAAAAGGGAACCCTCTTGCACTGTTGGTAGGAATGTAAATTGATACAGCCACTACGGAGAACAGTGTGAAGGTTCCTTAAAAAACTAAAAATAGAACTACCATATGACCCAGCAATCCCACTACTGGGAATATACCCTTAGAAAACCATAATTCAAAAAGAGTCATCTACCAAAATGTTCATTGCAGCTCTATTTACAATAGCCAGGACATGGAAGCAACCTAAGTGTCCATCAACAGATGAATGGATAAAGAAGATGTGGCACATATATACAATGGAATATTCCTCGGCCATAAAAAGAAACAAAATTGAGTCATTTGTAGTGAGATGGATGGACCTAGAGTCTGTCATACAGAGTGAAATAAGTCAGAAAGAAAAAAACAGATACCGTATGCTAACATATGTATATGGAATCTAAGGGAAAAAAAAAGGTCATGAAGAACCTGGGGGCAAGACGGGAATAAAGACGCAGACCTACTAGAGAATGGACTTGAGGATATGGGAGGGGGAAGGGTAAGCTGTGACAAAGTGAGAGAGTGGCATGGACATATATACACTACCAAACGTAAAACAGATAGCTAGTGGGAGGCAGCTGCATAGCACAGGGAGATCAACTCGGTGCTTTGTGACCACGTAGAGGCGTGGGATAGGGAGGGTGGGAGGGAGGGAGACGCAAGAAGGAAGAGATATGGGGACATATGTATATGTATAACTGATTCACAGAAACTAACACACCATTGTAAAGCAATTATACTCCAATAAGGATGTTTTTTAAAGAAGAAAGACTTGAAGATGCTGCTGGCTTTGAAAATGGAGGAGGGGGCCATGAGGCAAGGAATACAATTGGCCTCTAGAAGCTTGAAGGGGAAAGGGACTGGCTTCTCATTAAAAAAAAAAATAGGGCAGGTAAATTAGACGTTGAAAATCAGAACCCAAAGGTTCCCAGTAGCTTTAAATATATGTTGTCTACAGTCCTAATGAGGGTATAATTTGGGGTTTTTTCCCCTTTGCTCTCCAATAACAGACATTATTAAGTGTCCACAAAATGCCAGTCACTTCCGCCCTATGGCTCGGCTCTGGAGTGTGGTCAAACTGCTTGATCTATGACATTCTGCAAGCTTCCCCGCCATGGTTCACCCATCCATCAAACAGAGGTAGTCATGCCTACCTTACCAAGTCAACATGAGAATTAAATGAAAAACATGGCCAAGTGCCTGGCAGGAAGTGGGTACCCAAGGAAGGATGGCTTCCTAGCCCACTGCCCTTATCTGATTTTATTTACTCCTCCGGGCCAGCCAGGGAGCTTGGCATGATTATAATCCCTATGTAGCAAGTGAGGAGGCTGGAGCCCACTGCCAACCTGACATTGCCCTTCAGCAGAGGAGGGTCTTCAGTGCAAAAGCCCTTAGAGGCGCGTCTTTGCTTGGCACAGGTTATCCCACTGGCAGTTCATGCAGGTCTTCTGACTTCTCTGCTTTTCCTTCTGGCTGCCTGCCATCTGGCACTTTCCCTGCTAATAAGCACCTCAACCATGGTACAGCAGGGGAAATCCAGAAGGGTGAGCCTCAGTGGTTAGCAGCTGAGTTGTGTGGTTTAAGAGCTTTCGGGGAAAGATTTTTTTTTTTTAAGTTTGATAAAAGAAGGAGTGTCACATCTCAGTGGTGACGTGAGCATTTTAAATTATATCTGGAGTTCAGTTGTCTTTTATCCCGGCCTCCCACTAATAGGTAATTGAAAGTGGATCGTTATATTTAAGAAGTGTTCTGATCTTCAGGGAGATTAAAGTTCATTTGTATGCTGAGGCATTGAGCATGCTTCTCAAAATCATATCAGAGCTCCTCTTCATCCTAGCCATTACCACCAAACTGCTTACTCTCTATGTTTATGCTGTCTTTCATTGGCAAAGAGTTTGATGTGCAATAGTGTTCATTCCTTGCTGAGATGAAATGGCTGGCATTCTGTACCCAGAAAAGCAGTGGATGCAAAGACATTAGATCAGTCACTGGGAATCCAAGGTCAGGTTCCTACATCCCTACTCAGGCAAATTCATGTTAACCCAGGCCGAGAATCCACTGATGGGAGAGGTAGCGTCTCTTTTTGAAACTGATTTTCGATGGAGGTGAGAGAAATCACTTGAGAGACCCCATAACTCGGATTTAAAAATCCAGTAAAACATCTTCATTCACTCCCAACACGTAGCCTACACTCACCTTTTGTTTTCAGCTAAGTCCTTATATACCTTCTTGCATAACAGAGTGAACTAAATTCACAAGGGCTACAAAACTTGTAAAAACCAACCCTGCAAAAATTGGAGAAGCAGTACTATCCCAAAGGCATTCTAGAAAACAGTTTGGCAAAACGAGGCAAAGGTCTTTAAAATGCTCATAACCTTTGATTTAATAATTGCACTTCTTAAAGTCCATTCTCATGAAACAATTTATGAATGCAAATAAATATGTTTCTTGCAGTGTTTGCATAGATGATGGACAAAATTGGAAAAGGTGAATGCTCCCCAAATGGGCATGGTTAAATTCATTTATTCAATACATATTTATTGTGCAGCTACTTGGTACAAAAACTCTTGCAGGCAGTTCTTCCCCGGTAATAGGAGAGAGGGGAGAGGGTATGGGCACAGGTGTCCTAGGGTGGGTGAGGGTAGCAGAGGTAGCTGGGGAAGCTTTCTTCAGGTTGCTGAAATAATTTGTGGTAGAGCCCCACCAATTCATTAGTCCATAGCCCCTAAAAACCATCTTCATTAAAACTTTCAGTGAGAGGAAAAAAGGCTTAGAATACAATGTCACATGAAAAGCCATCATACATATGTATGTGTGTGTGTGCTGTGTGTGTCTGCAGATCTGAAGTCCTTGGGGATGAAGTGTACTGGTGTCTGCAACTAACTAGGAATAAGAAAATAAGGTAGACTGATGAACAGATAGAGGGATAGATAGACAGAGAGATGGGCTAAAGCAAATACAGCAAAATGATCATGAGAAAATCTAGACGGTAACTATATGAGTGTTCACCATACAATTCTTTCAACTTTTCTGTACGTTTGAAAGTTTTTCTAATATAAAATCAAGGAAAAACACGTTTTTATGTACATGTCCACACAAACATGTATATGTACGAAAATGTTCAGAGTAGTCATCTTTCAGTGGTGACAACTGAGTGGTTTTTTAATTCTGTTTTATACATTTCTATACATTACCCACACCATGAGGCCCTGGTCCCAACTTGTCAGTGAGAATTTAATCTCCCTGAAGTGGTCCCCGCTGCTTCCAGATGCTTCCTTGACTGTACTCTGGGGTAAGGTCCTCTGTTTCTTCTCCCGCGCCCCTGTCGGGTGGCCTCTGCAACAGCTCACTCCCTGACAGCCCCTCGTTCCTGGGTGCAGGTGGCCTCTTCTACCTGAACCTGCTTCTGACACCTCCCTCTACCTCAAGGGGGAGGACCTCACTCAGCTTCCCCAGGTCTGCCGCATACTACCTGGGGCACAGGCCCATGTTCTGTTCCCCACGGTGCCTCTACAATACCTGCACTCAAATCTCAGCTCCAACACCTACCAGCTGTGGGTCCCTCAGCTAGCTGCTTACCCTCTCTGGGCTTTAGTTTCCTAACCTGCAAAATTGGGAAAATATTAGTACCTAACTCATAACGTTACTGTGAGGACAAAATGAGTCCCCGTCTAGTATTCAGAATAGTACCTGGAATGTAATGAGCGCTAGGGGAGTGTATTATTATCATCAATATCATTACCATTACTAGTATTGCCGCCATACTACAATCACCACCAAACCCAGATTGCAACGTGCAAGAAGATATGGTACATTCTGAGACAATGGAGGGGAAATGTTGTGGACAGAATCATTTATAATACTGCCTCAGGTCCAGGGTCACCTGAGCATCCCTTCCAGGCCAGATCCCAGGTGCCTGGCTTCCGTCTGACCCAACAGGACAGTGGCAGGTCCCCCACCACTAAATCACACCACACTTCTCTGTGCCACAGAGACTGACCACTGACGTCATGGAATTTGTTCCAGAAGAGGCAACTTACAAAACATGATAAGGCCCCTCCCCTGAGTCCTCCTTTCTTGCTCCAAGATTTACGCCTTCTGGGGATAATGGAAAACTGGGACATTCACTCAATGGCAAACCCTTCCCTATGCACTGGGGTTCAGTGTGGTCTCAAAGCCTTCAAAAGACAATCACGAAGTAGTTTGACATAGGTGTCTTTCCCGAAGTCTCTGCTATTCAGTCTTATTGTGGTCATCACGTTAAATATATTTTCCAAATTCGATGCAATTAATGGGTGCCACTTTCATAATGAAAGGAAGATGGTGGTTGGGAACTTTCTTAATATTGCTGTTAAGGTGTAGGATTCTACAGGGTGCCACGAAATCAAACAGATTCGTATTGCAAAGTCTGTAAGTGGTCACTGGTTAGCCTGATGGTGTTTGTCTAACTAGTTGCACTAGGACGTTCCCACTCGTTCTAGGAAATACTTGTCAGAAGTCATAGATGTTGTTTTTCTGAGACGTAAAAACAACAGCACTTTGTTATTTTTATCAATTCTATCTTTGCTGGGCCTATCAGAGTCAATAATTTGAACTGGGGCAAAAATAAGAGACTACTTGTGTATTCAAAATTTACATGCTCAAAATCCTAACCTTTGCCAAAAAATTTTTTTAAAAAGTAGAAGAGAATCGTTGGTTTCTAGCACAGGAATGTCATTCAAACCCTTAAATTCAAAATAACTTACAAGTTTTTCCAAGTTCCACTTCTCTTTCCAAGTAAACAGAGATATCTTTTTCTAAATTGTTTCCACCCAACTTTTGCAACATGCCAAGCAAATTTCTCAAATATGACATATTTTATGTGTTTCCAGGTGTTGAGAAATGCCAGGAAACCAACCCAGGGAGTAAAAAAAATTCATAGACCTGGTTGGTGAGAAAGAATAACTAATGTACTTTCTACCTTCCAGTAAATGTAAAACTCTTCATAATTCTTCAGGTACCAGTTTAATAGCCATCAAAACTGTCTTATTTAGTTCTTGCAGGAGTGAAGCTTGCATGTGTGAGCAAAGAATTGCATTTATCTTCATGAATATACAAACGAGTGCATTACATGACTCAATCAGTGGCTTACCTCTCAGTAGAGACAACGTTCTGGAATCAAACAAAAAGCCTGGTATGTGAGGACTAGAAGAGTCCCAGAGGATCATTTCATCAAAGCCCAGAGAGGTGACGAGATCACCCTAGTTCACACAGCAAGCTGGTCCCAGTGGGGGCTGCCATCTTGACCTCCTTCCCCCACAGCAGGACCTCTTTACTGCATTGGGCAGTTAGGACTCAAACACTGAGAGGAGAAATACCTATGGATTCCTCTTCCCATCCATCATCCTCATGGAATATAATTTGGTAAAGTGAGAAGACTTCAGGCTTTGGAACCAGCCCTACAAGATCCAAATACAATTCTACCATTTACTGCAAACCTCTGATAACACTAAGAGTTGATTTATCTTCCAGTGAGAATGTGAGTGAGATGTACATGGAGCCAGCAAAGTACCTGCATGTAAAAGGTTCTCAGTGGAAGTAGGATGATTATTACCTGTCTATCACCAAATATATACACTAGATATTTATTAAATAAATTGGACATACCAGATATGTATATTTGATATATAGAGATATATATACCCTAGTATGTATGTGTATGTATAAGTAGATAAGAGTATGTACGGATATAGATAGATGTTACCAATGCCTAAAATTCCTATACTCCTCTAATCTTGTCACATAGAGATTAAAAAGCTAACAGACTCTTGCAAGGTAGCCTAAGTCACTCGATATCTCCTTGGAGAATCTTTGAAATTTCTCAACATTGGGTCAGACTAAAGTTACAGGAAATGCTGACAGAACATACCCTTGCAAACAGTATCCTGACAGCGGCAGAGAAGGTAAAATACTGCAAAGAGGGGACGAAAGGAAGGTGAAGAGAGGAGAGAAAGGGTAGGAGGAAAAAGAGTGAGCAGAAAGCTCTTGAGTTGAAGGATGAGGTGAAAGGGTGTCCACAGACCTGCCAGTCACCCAGGAGGCAGCCAGCTGTCATGGCCCATGGACCTCATTTTCAACCCCAAGACCAAGCAACTCTTATCCCAATTCTACAGTTTTTTGAACCCCTAAAAGAGTCTGTTCATCCATCCATTCATTCATACAATAAACGTCCTCGATTTTGAGGGCATGCTGAAATAATGAAACATCATAAAGGAGAAATCGAAGAATCTTTCTCATCCATATAATTTTACAGAATTAATACTGAATTTTTTTCTACTCCATAACTACCATCGCTTCCAACCTACTATTCTCCCAGTCCCTCTATTCTGGTTACTAATTCTGTAATTAAATGCAGAGATCCAATCTCCATAATATAATTTGCATTCTCTACAAAGCATCCAAATATTGGTTGGGAACTATTTTTACCACCCTGGACGCCAAAAAAGCATCTAACAGAAGATGGATAATCAGGTGTCCTATACGAGTCAACTCTCTTCTGCAGATTAAGAACTGGTAGGAATTCAAACCAATACATGTCTGACAAATATCACTCCAGGAGATTCTTTTCTTGTATGTATATGTCAAACCCAAATGGAATAAGACATTGGAAAATGAGCTGTTCATAACCCTGCCTTCATTTATGTCTTTTTACTCATTTCTGGCTGACCCCCTACCCGCCACCCTTATGATCTACGTCTATACACGTCCAAATCCTCCTCATGCCCCAAGGCCCAGCTCAGATACCACCTTCTCCAGGAAGACTCCCATGTCTGCCCCCAGCAGGAAATGATTTTGTTTCCCTTACAAGTCTCAGAGAGCACTTCACCTCATACTTTTCTTGTGAATTGTTCATTTCCAAGCTTTTATGATAGTTATTAATAAACCCATCTTCTATCTCCTGGGAGCCGCTTGCAGGCCACCATTTCTCACCCTCCCACCACCTCTCTCATCACCATCTAACCTACACTTTGCTGCTTTTTATCTGACCTTGAATTGTCCTTCCGCAGGGAATTTCTTTACATCTATCGCCTCTCCTAACCTCTTCCCACCCAAAGTGCTTTCCCAGTAATATTTATAATCATCACTGCCTTTCTAACTGCCCCACAGTCCATGAGCTCTTTAATACAATGGCTGTGACTTGCGTCTGTGCTCCTAGTTTAGGAACGTGGGAAACTTTTGTTGCATAAGTGCACAGCCACATCCAGTTTCCCTAAATTGTTCCCAACCCAAAAGCACAGCTCTAGAATCTGACTGCCTGCATTCTCAACCCAGGTCTATCACTTGCTAGCTCTATAAGCTTGGGCAAGTCTTTCAACCTCTCGGATATCTCAATTCCTTCATCTGTAAGCTAGGGCTGATAATAATACCTATTTTACAGGATTATTTTGAGAATTGAATTAGATTGTCTATTTTAAAGGCTTGGTATATTTTTGAAACATGGTAAGCAATTAATTATTCTTTTCAATATATGTTTTTGAACAAGTGAAGGAATAAATGCTTCTTGTTCCCAGAAACATATAGACTATGGGACACCTTTATTACATCTTCTCCCTACAGAGATTAACAGCTATATTTTGAGAAAATTCACTCTAAAATTATATTCTCTGCTAAAAGCAAGCTCCGATGTGTCAACAAGACTCCAAGCAATGGCTGGAGAGTGTCCTATTTAGGATGCTGTGTCCATTTATGAAATTTCACACCCAGTAGATTTACATCTTCGGAGAAGCAAAAATAAATGGGGTGACTTCATGACCGTATCCCAAGCAGGTGACTGAACACTTTCTTGGATCTTATTAGGGCAGCCCCTAGAAGTCTTTCTTGAAACACAGACTTTATATTCCATTTTATCTTTAGGTTTTATTTTTAGCAGCAAAAGATTAAGAGCCTGGGACCAAATATCTATTCTACAAAACCACTTTTTCAGGGAAAACAACTCTCTAGGACCAGAGGAGGCCTCAGAGCGTGGCCCTCCATCTTCTGGCAGACGCCCACTGTGGTCAGCTGGGCATCACAGGCATCAGCCACAAACACAGCCCCACTGGCCCACTTTGCCATTTTTCAAGGCAAACCATTATATCCTGGGGCTGTTCTTATCATCAGAAAATTCCTTCCCAATTTTTACCCTCTGAAGTTGCAAAGGCTGAATAAACTCCCTCATCCAGCTCTTCAACTACTGCCAAGCTCTTCCTACAACCTGTGCACCCAGTTCCTTGAGCCATTCTTCATATGAGAGACCTTGGCAAGACTGAGAACACCTCCAGGCAGGGTCTATGCATGATCCATTTGGTGCAGTCACATAATGGCTTCCTGAACATAGTAGAAGCTCAATAAATATTTGTCAAACAAATAGATGAATAATTAAATGCATTTGAAAAGCTTCTCATTTCTCCGTTTACTCAACAAACAGGTATAGAGGACTAAGAATATTCTGGTATGAGCAACAGGGATGGAAGTTAAATAAGAAACAGTCTGTGCTCCCAAGGAATTCATGGCTCACAAAGGCACCGTCTGTAAAATGACTACTGTGGATTAATGTACAATATGTGCTGCAACACAACGTACGAAGTGTGTGCATGTCCTTGAGGGTCTTGAGGGAGAAGGAGCACTTCCCCAAACGGCATATAGAGAAAAAAACATTCCAAAGTGACCAGCATGGGCAAACCCCAGTGACCCATCTAGATTGATGTGACTCATTTCCTAGCCCCACGATTGAATACAACACCCTAATTAGAGCCTTGGCCAAGCAAATCACAAGAAAAACAACACTTCTCTTTAAAAAGTCATAATGCTTCTAACAATGCATTTTACTTTCCAATTTATTTTTCTGGTAGCTATGTCCCATCGTTGATTTATAGGGCATACACAGTCATCTCAAACCACTGAAACATTTATTTCAGTAGCAGCTCTTTGCTAAGCTCCATGCCTGCCAAGCTGCACTGGTATAATGGACTAATTTTTCATTTTCCTTAAACATAGAAGTTTGCATTTTCCACCATGATATTTCATTTCCTCCCTCCCGACTCATGCTCCAGCCACCACCACTGAACTCTATTATAGTGTCAGGCCTTTCCTTTGTGAAGAATGCAGAGTATTGAGATTCTGCACTGTATGATTAGGAAATTTGGGAGAAAGTAAAACTTGGAATTTTGGTGAGACCAGCATTCCAAAAGCAGCTGTCATTTCTGACCTTTCCACGTTACTCTGGAATCTAGTCCACATCGACGTTATTTCTGTTGTAGGGAAGGAAGCCACGGAGGTGTGATGGCTGCATCTCCACATTCCTGGAGCAGAACCAATTTCTAATATTCCGTCTGCTTCATTGCCTGTATAAATCACCAAAATGGCCTAGAAATTACAGTAGCTTATTTTCTATATTTGCTGCCTCTCCCAGACTGTCATTGCCTCATAAACGTTCCCCATGTCCTTTGTCAGATCTTTCATCCCAATTTTTTCTGAAAAGATTATTCGAGAAGGTTTGAATGATGTCTCATAAAAAGTCCTCTAAAGAGCCAGTGAGACTTAGAGCTAGAAATGAACTGGAAATCTTGGCGAGCTGCCTTCCCAGCTCCAAAACCCTTCCCGCTCCAAGAGTTTGTCAGGTAAAATGGGCAAGTCATCTCACAGGTTTCCCACTCCACTGCAAAATATGCCTTATTATTCCATTTCTACATGGCTGGGTATTTTTTACAGGGGTTGGGGCTGGGATGGGAGGAGGACATGGGAAACAACATTTACTATCTCTTTCCTATATCACAGCATTCTGTATACATAAACCCATTTAATCCTTATAACTCTGAGGTGAATAGAATCATCCCTCTTTTACAGACAAAGAATAATGAGGTTTAAAGAATTTTAGTAACTTCTCCCAACACCATACAAAGCCCATATTCTGTCCATGTACTACGTACTTGATAACTATGAAAAGTCTAAACTTGGAAAAAATCTTGGAGGATAGCTGGTCCAAACAGTTTATTTTTCAGATGAATCCACAGGGGCCCAGAGAAGGCTAGAGACATCGGCAACACCCTGGAGCTCATTAGTGGTGGAACCGGAACCCAGGTCTCCTGAAACCCAAGCCCCGTGCCCTTCCTCCAGCAACACACAGGCTCAAAGTCAAACAGAGAGGTGCCCAGAAGGAAGGACTGTCTAATAAAGACGCCCTTAGACCACAAGACGAAAAGAGACTGTTAATCTGCAGAATATTATTGGAATATTTTGAGAGGGCAGCAAAAATGATGTGAGTAAAGATTTGCAAATAATCTAATGTCAGATGTAAAAAGTAAAGCAGAGATAGTGACAAGACGACAGACAAAAGGTATTTGAATTAAACTATGCACAAAAAGCAAAAGTCAACTAGGTGGGCAAGTTTGGAGGGGTCTCTCGTGCAGTCCCTTTCTCTGAATTCTAGCAAAATACTCCCTTGAACTAGAAAATCAGTATCATGATTCCCTGATAAGATGATTGAATGGATAGTTCGGGGTGGAAAAAATGAGGTCATCCTGAAGAATTCCATCTGATGTGCAATATTGTGAACCAGAGGTTAATTTCCTGGGAGTTTTTTTAGCAATTAATCTCTTCCATATGGCAATTGGGCAATAAAAAATAGTCCCTTATATAAAACCACCTAAAGGGAAAATACACATAACGGAAGAATTATCCCAAAAAATTGTTCAAGAAACAATATACAAGTGACAAAAGCAAGTTCCCTACAAATGATGGAAATATTTGAACATGGAAATTTTCCAAGAAGTATTTTCCTTGTCTAAGCTGAACCAAGTGGGAGAATCTGGAGGTGGTACTCTATAAAACAGTATGATTTTTATTTGAATGGATTTTTCAAAATTTAGTATGCTGATGGAAATGCTACTTATAATTAATTAGCGAATAAGAATTTAGAAAACAAGAATAGTCCTTGGAGTCAGTCTTCTTTTGCAGCAGGGTATTTGCCTTTAATGTGATCAGTGGTAGTTAAAATCACTGGATTAGGTTTGTTCCAGCTGAGCCAAGAGGCATTTATAATTCTCTTCTCTCCAAAAGTAAACCACAATCAAAACTAGGTCACAGATGCTGTTTGAAAATAATGACTAACATCTGCATAGCCCAGTTATGGTTTAAAGAGCAAATTCACATCCATTATCTCATTTGAGGCACATGAGAATTTGTGAAGCAGATATTAGTATTCCCCCATCAAGGCTCAGAGTTTGAATGACTTGGCTAAGGACGCACAATGGGTAAGTGACAGAACCGGGCTCCTGGCGTTCCCTGCACTCTGCCCATCAAATACACTATCAGCCAGAACTATAACTACCCATCAAACACCTGCGAGTTCAGATTCTCCTGGAATCCAACTAACCAGGATCTACAGGGGTCTGCTTTTGTTTATTTGTTTTTGTGGGGGAGGGAGGAGCTTTGGGGAGCATTTACTTTAAAGATGGAAAAGATGAACAGACAAATATCCTTCTGAGCATAATGGGAACTCCTCTGCTTGGTGTCTAGCTTTTCTGATCGCCTACACTTTTCGGGATAATCTTCTGTATTTCTGATAGGAATCTAAAGAGAATTATCCAAAAACAAAAATCAACTTTGTTCAACATAATGTTCCATTAGTTTGTGAATTTGGCTTGCAATATTTAAAAAATATTTATAATTTTAAAAAAGGTGAAATCAGAAAGATTTTCTGGTTAGCCAGGAAAGCAAATTAATGAGAAATAATGTTGTTCATGAACTATAGTGTCATCCCTGCACAAAGACGGTCTTTGAGTCTATTGTCAAATGTTGGCTGGATTCTCTTTCAGCCTTTCACTTATTTCTCATCTTCAGGGCTGATAACTGCAGCCCGAAAATGAAATGTCAATTAGGAATAATTTTTGGTCATTTTTTTCATACACATTTTGTTTAAATGTTGGAATCTGGGCATGTAAAACTCAGAATCGGAAAAAAAGAAAAAGAAAAAAGATCCATCTGCCAGGTAGGGTTCCTTATAGAGTGTTCATGGGGAGAAACAGGAGAGGTCAAGAATTTCTCCAAAGGGGAGGGTCCTTAGTCCTACAATTCCTTTTGGTGGAAGACAGCTAGTTTTGGATAGTTTGGTTCCAGGTAATGTCTGAAAGCAATTCTTCAAGTAGGAGTCTTGAAGAATGTAATAGAGATGAAATGTAATAAGAGGAAACTCTGTTAGAATCCAAAGCAGACTCTTCCTTCCAAGAGTTTCTGCACTTAAAATCACAGTATAATTTTGTTTACAAAGAAAGAAAGATATTTTGACTAACATGAAACAGATTTGATATATGATCCTCAGAAGCAAATATTCCCCAGGCTATTAAGGCAATAAACTTGAGAGAAAGTGATTTTACATGGAAAAAACTCAGAGATGAAGAAACATATAATTAAACTTGGGTCTAGGCAATATCAACTTTGGAATAACAAAATGAGTCAAATAACCAAGATTTATCTTCTTAATGCCAACAAAACAGTGTGGCTAACTCTCCCCCACCCCCACCATGGCTAACTCCCCTCCCCACTAAATTATTTAATTCATGTTGGTGACCTATTCGTTTGCTCAGGCTGCCATAACTAAATACCACAGACTGGGTATTTAGACAACAGAAACTTATTTTCTCACAGGTCTGGAGGCGTGAAGTCAAAGATTAAGGTGTTGGCAGGTTTGGTTTCTTCTGAGGTCTCTCTCCCTGACTTGGCAGATGGTCTTCTCACTGTGTCTTCACATGGTCACCCCTCAGTCTATGTGGCTGTGTCTAATCTCTTCTTCTCATAAGGACCCTAGTCCTACTGGATTAGGCCCACTGTATAACCTCAGTTTACCTTAATAACCCCTTAAAAGGCCCTATCTCCAAGTGTAGCCCCATTCTGAGGTCCTGGGGGACTAGACTTCAACGTGTGAATTCGGGGGGGGACACCATTCAGCCCATAACCCTATACTCTCTGGTCTCACAAAATGAATGCTCTTCTCACATGCAAAATACATTCACCCCATTCCAACAGCCCCCAAGTCTGAACCCATTCCAGCACCAACTCTAAGTTCAAAATCTCACCTAAAATATAAAACAGTTATGGGTGAGACATCCTGAAGGTATGAAGCATCCTGAGGGAAAATTCTTCTCCAGCTGTGAATCTGTGAAACCAGGTAAGTAATCTGCTTCCAAATATAATGGTAGGGCATGCAGAGCATAGGCATTCCCATTCCAGATGGGAAAAGTCAGGAAGAAGAAAGGGGTGACAAGTACCAAGCAAGTCTGAAGCCCAGCAAGGCAAATTCCATTAGATTTTAAGGCTTGAGAATAGCCCTCTTTGGCTCCATTTTCTACCCCCTGGGTCCACCAGGGAGGCAGCCCTGCCCCCCAAAGCCCTGGGCCACAGTTCTCACTCTATAGAACCAAGAGGGAAGCAGCCCCATCACCCCTCCCAGGCCTGTGCCCTCTAGGCCTATGGAGGCAGCCCTGCCAACTTCTGAACTGCCTTCCAGGACATTCTTCTCTTTTCTTGGAAAATAACATGTTCACAGCCAGATTGCTCTCCTGGTCCATCCTATAAAGGCTCAGAAGTCCAACAACCTTCCTATATTTTGTCCTGTCTCTGCCCCCCCTTTCAGTTCAACCTGCCATCATTTCTGCTGAAATGGTTAATTGGATCCATGAGTCATATCTGTCATGTCTTTATAACCAAATGATTGTCCAGCAACACCCCTGATGTTCTCTCCAGCTCTCGCTTTCTCAGTTTTTGCAAAATTGATAGGCTGAGAATTTCCAGATCTTCCAGTTCTGGTTCCTTTTGGCTTAACAATTCCTTCTTCAGTGCGTCTCTCCCCTCTCACATTTCACTCCAAGCAGCAAGGAGAAACCAGCCAGTACCTTCAACACTTTGCTTAGAGAGCGCCTCAGCTAAACATCCCAGTTAATCGCTCACAAGTCCTACCTTCCCTAAAACACTGGAACGTAACTCAGCCAAGGTCTTTGTCCCTTTATTACAAGGATCACCTCTCCTCCGTTTCCAATAACATGTTCCTCATGTCCATCGGTGACCTCACCAGAAGCACCTCTTGTGTTCACGTTTCTGTGAATAGTCTTCAAGGCAATCTTGGCTTTTCTGTCACGCACCTCAAGACTCTTCCAGCCTCTACCCCTTATCCAGCTCTGAAGCTACCAGCACAGTTATAGGTGTTTGTCCCTGCCACACCCCCATGTCACAGCACCACAATCTAAGTTCGTCAGTGTCCCCAGAGAAACAAAACCAACAGGATGTATAAATACACAGAGGGACATTTACTTTAAGGAACTGGTTCACGTAACTGTGGCAGTTTGGCAGTCCAAAATCTGCAGGGTGGCTTGCAGGCTGGAGACCCAAAAGAGAGCTTCCATGTGAGACTAAGACATGGTCTGCTGCCAGGGTTTCCTCTGCTTTGGGGGATGTCAGTCTTTTTCTACAAAGGCCTTCAAATGATTGGACGAGGCCCACCACAACCTGAAGGGTGGTCTGCTTTATGCAACGCCTGAAAGCTATCTTCACAGGACCACCTAAATAACATTTAACCAAATACCTAAGTACTGTGGCCTAGCCAAGTTGACACATAAAATTAACCTTGACAGTGACATACGTTATTTATTTCCTAACCCTCATACTGAACTCATCCTAAGGGCCAGAGGTGAACTCAAGCATAGAAACGAGGAAAAAGCATGGCATCCTGATAAGAGTTCTGAATTTGGAGTCAATAGAGATATGTTCTCTGCTAACTGATTGGCTATATGATATATCTGCTGTCAGTTCTTCTTAAATTTATGAAATGGGGTTAAAATTAATAACCCCCTCATCAGGGACCAAATGTGATGATCAAGTATGAAACACTTTGAAATGTTAGTTATTAATGATAATATTAATTAATAGGGGATTATTGCCTCACCCTTTAAGTGGACAAATACAAAGTCTGGAAGGCAGAGAACGTGGGTGTCTATCTTGGTCAACACCATGACGCCTTGTATGGGTGATGGGATGGCATCTTTCTTGCTCTTACCCCTCTCTAAAGCCCAAACTTAAGTTCTCACTATGGACATTGAAGTTTGGCAGCAGTAAAGGCTTTCTTAAAGCTACAGTGTGAGCACAAGCAAATGTCAAGTCCTCCTTTGCTAGCGATGTTGCTTCTGTTCTTCTGATGACAGTGGATTAACTCCACTGACAGGCAGTAGGTTTGAGAAAGATGGTCTCCAACTTGAAGATTCTATAAAATGTAATCAAAGTCACACACGTGGAAAGAGAGACCATCATTGTTAGTAAAAAGTCTCTTTTTAAGTGTGGGGAAAAGTTTTCCCTGCTCCAGAGTTTGGGATGAGTGTGAAATAGAAATAATAATTTGGTGTTCTGATGTCAGTGAGATGGAGATCTGGGTAGGGCATTTTTGCACAGTTTTAATTCTCTTGGAAAGAAAGGAATAGAACTAAAGAACCAGCTGCCCACACCAGGCTCCCTTCCCATACATGGTCTCTCATTTAGCCTTCCCCCAAATCCTGCAGCATAGAGATTATCTCTACAAAGGAACAGCTATGAGGGTTGCCTACAACTTGGAAATTAAAGAAATAAAGTTAATAGCAGAGTTAATATCAGCACCACAGACACCAGATCAGAGCTGGGATGTTGAAAGATAACTGGGAAAAAAATAGAATGGCTTGTAAGCCAAGCTACTAATAACTGGAGACATTCATATAATTAAAGTTAAGCAGAGGAGTACTTGCTCATTCCTGGAAGTGGAGAGTCACAGAGTAGTACCCATACCAGTGATGACCAGGGGAGATGGAATCCACGTCTAAGGGTTCAGCCCATCCAGTCTCTGTGGCAAAGTTAACCCCTTTATGAAAATGGATGGAAGATGCTGCTAGAGCCCAAGGCCATGGGACACTTACATTGCATAACTACCTAATCCTACTCTGAATGTATTTTCATCAAGGAACCTTCCAATTATAATTTACTTTCCTGTGTGACTTGCCTACAAGAAGAGAAGGTGCCATTTGGGTTATTGCAAGTATTTTGGCCATTGTGCTAGGTGTGACTCCCATTTTAACTTAATACGTTGACACTGTGGTTTTTACATCAGCCTTTATGAGTTTGGTTAAGGTGAGTCTGCCCCAAGACATGGAGCACAAACTTGGTGAATTGATCCAGCAACAAGGCTAAAGGTCATACCGTGAACCATGGAAAATTTGTCTCAACACTAACCACCTCATGAAACACCTTAGCAGCCTGACAATGGGTTTTGCTTAGTCTTTCCATACACAATCACATTTGAAAATTCAGCATGATCACCTACTTACTTTCCTTGAGCATGAGTTTCCTTTTCTGCAAAATAGGGCTATGATGCTTGCCAGAAATGAAATAAGACAATGTAAATAACGTAGATAGCAAAGGCCATGAACATAGGAACTCGACTGCAGGAACTCAATTAGTGTTAATTATTCTGATTAATTATTATTCCTTTTTTTCTGGTCCCATGAAGGCATCTGCCTGGAAGCTGAAATTAGGGAACACACCATCGCAGGACTCTCACTCCTCTAAGTCCAAAGTGCTCCAATTCCTAAGGAATGCTTCTTCATTCAGCCAAGTTTCCAATTGTCAGAACCTCTCCCTTATCTGGAGTTCCCCAAAACAGAAATATGGGAAACATTGGTGGATGGTTAATGGCCAGCAGCGCTTATCAGTTTAACAAACATGCGAGAGTCGGAAGCAGTGTGGGTCCTGAGACTAACGAGGCTGCTCCAAAAGCTGACTCATAATAACTACATGGTCGCCAGGGGAAATGCCAATGAGTTTCCTGGGTCTGGCAGAAATCCACTGGCTCCAGGAAAAGGACTTTACATGGTGGCCATGCTGAAGGCATGTGGTCTGGGGACCATGGTAGCTGGGAATACCCTGGCTCCAAAGCCTCTCCCCGCCAGCTCTCAGGGCCACAGAAGACATTCCTGTCCTCTTGGTCATCGACACAATAATAAAAATGGGTTATTGCTGCTCTGGACAAATTTGGAGGTGAGGACATCATGAAAAGCAAGGAAAATCTCCAAGGCCACTTCCTCCCAGGGTATATGCTTTGACATCCAAGTTGGCCAGGTTGATGGAATAACAATCCTTGGAGCATGCTGTCTGTAACACGGATGAACTCCTCCTTCACTTCTTGAATGTTTCAAGATGTATCTTTATAGCAACAAACTAAAATGAAGCTCAATGGGTGGAGGGAGAGAGAGAGGCAAGTCTTACCCCAACAGGAACCATGCAGCGGAGCACGAAGCTGCCCAGAGGGTTTGGTTGGGAGAGCTGCCGAGATGGCTGTCAGAGCAGCAGTGGAAAGAAGCCGTCTCCCCTGGCAGGGACTGCTTCCCTCTCACCTCCTGGAGAAAGAGATGCATTTCCTAGAATAGAGGCAAAATCTCCCTTGGTCCAAGGTCACAGACACCTCTGTCCAACTTTGCTTCCGTTCACACCCAAGGAAATAAAGACACTGACGCAGTCTAACTAAAGGTGAAGTGGAGGTGGTCCAAGTGTAAGTCTGGGCCAAGAAAGCTTTTTCCAAACATGGTCTCAGAGTGTCAAGTTTCTCTACTGATTTAGTCCAACACGGGCTTCAGATCCTGGGTGCGCCGCTAATGACTGTGTGATCTTAGGCAAGTACCTTAACCTCTCTGAGCCTCAGTCTCCCGTTGGGCAAAAGTAGGCCTGACATTCTCTTTCTCACAGAGACAGTTGTGCAGATTCAATGAGATAACATATGCAAAGGTGCATAACACAGCCTTGATACATAGTAGACACAAGCCAAATGTTAGTTTCCTTCCTTTCCAGATTACCTTTTTAGAATTGCTGAAGGCATTCACACCCAAAAGCACTGCTGAGATGGCTGTCTTCAATTATACTTTATAGAGAATATGAAACATATGGGAGGAAGATATTGATCGCCAGCTGCCAAAATTATTTTTGTGGAAGGAAAATTCAGAATCACTCCAGATCTCTACTGTACTCTTAGCTGCAGGTGTGCCTACCAAGCCTTTGACACTGTTAACTTGAATATATTCATTATGACCTAAATAGAATCGGGGGAGCTACTCATTCGGGTTGGAGCTGTGAGTGACACCATCTTCTGCAGAATCACTCCATCGGGGATGTATCAACACATTGGAAAACGTCAGACTGAGAAGTGGAAGTTTTCTCTCTGGGATGTGAACACCTGGTGTGCGGACATCGAACAGAAAGGTGATGGCAGAGAAAGAGACTAATTCTAATTCCTTCTCTACAATATATTCAAGTGACACTGAGCAAAGCAATAGATCTTCCTTTACTATTTTTATTTGGTACATATTAAATGGCCTTTCACAATAATCCATGGGGCATGTTTGCACTGAAATAGTAAGTTTCTTAGATGTGCACAGGTGAAAAAGCATTATAAACCTCAATATCATGCAACTCCATCTGCTTAGAAGTGGGTGGCTAGTGGGGACTGTGAAATCACAGTGGGGTCAGAGGGAGAAAATTAACAATTACTGATTTTCTACTATGTGCCTGACACAGTGTTTGGCTCTTAGAGACATTATATCGCTTGAACTTCACAGCATCTTTGTGAGGTCGGAGTTACCAACTCATTTTAGAGATAAGGAAATTGACTCCAATGAGAATAACTAACTAGGAAACGACAAGAGTCAGATCAGAGCCCAAATGAGTCTAACTTCAAAGCCTAGCCTTTTCCACTGCCACACACTGCCTGCCCAAGGACCTCAGATGGGCGCGAATTCACCCTTTCCCTTGCTTTATGGCTGAACAATCCCCAGCCCAGGGAGGGAGGTGCATCCCTTTAGGTCAAACAGTGAACTCCTCTTGAAGGCTGGGAGAACGCTGCTCCTCCGAGGCTGGCACAGTTCATTCTCGTCGGTGTCTCCCTCGTTAGAAAGGCCCCTGGACATGGGCGTCCCAAACCCGCTCCTTCCTAGAGACCCCAGCTCAGTAAACAGAAGCCCCGTTTACCCACGTGCTGCAGACAACCCAGAGTCCTCCCCCACGCGTCTTTCTGTCACGCCCTCCATCTGATCCTCGCACATATGCTGTCACCTCTACCTTCAGAAAGCCCCCCGTGCCCCCCGCCACCGCTCCCCCTGCCCCAAGCCTCCGCAGCAGCTCTTGCCTCACTGCTGTGGCCTCTTAGCTCGTCCCTCTGCTTCTCTCCCTCACTCCCAGCGTTCTGGCCTCAGCACAGCAGCTCCAAGAGCATCCCCTTCACCCTCTCACTCATTCTTTCATTCCACGAATATCTGTGAACACTTCATGTGTGCCAGCCTCTGTTTTCAGTGAGAATTCAGTAGTGATAACATAAGTTAGCATCCCCGGCCTCATAAAGCTTACATCTTAATGGGGGAAACAGGCAGGTAACAAGATAATTATGTAAAATGTATAGCAAGTTACCCTGTGATAAGTTCCAGGGAGAAAAATAAAGCAGGGCAGGGGGCTGAGAGTTTACATAGGGTGGGCAGTGAGGCGTTTCTAAGAAGGTGGCCTGGCCATGAACATCTGGATGAAGTGAGGGGTGAGCCGGGTGTGTCTGGGAGAAGGATGCTCCGGGCTGAGGGAACAGTGTTACCTAGGACAGGTAACAGGAGCCGCCTTTAGGGGGAGCCCTCAGTGCCAGGGTTACCCTTGGCTAAGCCCCACACACAGACGCAACATTCTAGCGGGCACTCTGCATTTATTGACTTCTAATTCTCATAAACTGACCACCTCAAAATAGCCTTGATTTTTAAATGAGGACAGTTCAGCAGCAAACCCAAGGTCACAGAGAACCGACCTTGCCTACCTTCACCGCGCTCCAGCTGCCTCTCTGTCGATCTGGGTTTGTGCTGCGCTATTAAGTAAGGACATGTCTTCAGTGAGAACATCTTAGCGCTAAGATCAACCGTGAGTTGAATGATGACCTCAGTTCTGAATTATAAGTAGCTGCTCAGAGCAAGCCTGAGCTCAGACCAAAAGCTCAGCCTGGACCACCACCAGGGTTGGGTTCTGTGTCCCAATGAAGCTGAGAGATGTGGAGCTCAACTTCCAGGGACCTCAGTTTCCCCACATAAAATGCCATTAGATGTTACCAACGGGTCTCTGGGTCAAAGGGGTCCTTAGAGGCCCTACAGTCCAACATCCGTACTTACAGTGGGTGAGACAGTCCCAAAGAGGGGCATGACCAGCTGCTAGGTCTCCTGGAGTGTCAAAGGCAGAGCTGGAACTCCCAGCCCAGCGCTCATTCCCAGGAGCACGTGCCTCCCTCCGTGGGGCGTGTGAGTTACTCTGCCTGGGCTTTGAGGCATCAAAGTGCAGGGAGGGCATGAAAGCGTGGGCAGGGGTTCCAGGTGACCCCGGAAGGAACCTTCCCTACCCTGGCATGACGCTCGGTCCCTCCTCACACCGGGGAGTGGGCTGAATGGCTGAATGGTGACTCCGAAAAATAACACATCCACACTCTAATTCCTGGACCACTAAAGAACACTTTACATGACAAAAGGATGAATATCCCTTTATATGGCAAAGGAAGTGATTAAGCTTAGGCTCTTGAGAAGAGGAGCTTATCCTGAATTGTCACGGTGGGTCTACATGCTATCACACGTCTCCTTATATTATAAGAGAAACAGGGAACTTCAAGAGCAAAGACTTCCCCGACTCTCTGCGCCCTTGACGTGATGGCCTCAGACCCCCCCACCCCCATGTGCATCCTCCTTCCTGCCCTTTCAGCTCTACCCTCAGCTCAGGCCGCCCCCCTTCAGCGCACACTTTCTTCTCCTCTCCTTTCTACTCATCCTACCCAGATCTTCCAGTCCCATAAGCTCCCCCTGAGGCCATCCCCACCCCATCTGCTGGAGACAGCAATGGGCTGATGCCTCTCCCAGCAGCATCACAAATGTTCAAGAGGACCTTAATGATCGTCATGCCTGGAACCGATGGCCCGACGGCCTTGGGCGTGGCATTGATGGATGGCTGCCCGGCTGCCCTCCCCAGCTACCGCAGCCTCGGGCTGCTCAGTGTTTTGAATGAAAGAAAGTGTGAGGGAATTGTTAGTGGGAGGAAGCTGGGCTTGGCCAGCGTAGGGTCTGCAGCTCCCACCCTTCTATGTAGAGTCAGCAGAGCTGTTTCTAGGCACTGGAAGAAGGCACCCCCAGTAGCAAGGCCCCTCTCTCTGAGCAAACCAGGCCTGGAGGGGGCCGGGCAGACTTGCCAAGAAAAAATAGGAAACCCAGCTGATTTTGAATCTCCGATAAACAACAAATAAGTATGTCTCGTGCAATATTTGGTACATAGTGATACTAAAAATGTACTCCTTTTTCATCTGAAAATCAAATTTTTACCTGAGTGTCCTGTATTTTTATCTGCTAAATCCGGCAAACCTCACCCTGGCCTGGGCCTCCATCTGGTAGCTCTAGACAGTGCCCTTTGCTTGTGACATCACAGCCTACCTGTCCAGGCCCCTGAGAGCTGTCCTTGGACAGAAGCTAAGTAGTCTCTGGCATTTTGAGCCCTTGCCAGAACTCTAGGAACCTCAGGCACAGCAAAAGAACTGATTTGCTGAAGTTGAAGAGACATAGAAGATGGCTCAGAAAAGCAATGTATTCAAGTCAGCCCACACGCGCTCCACCAGGCGCTGTGAGTGCAGAGCTGAGAAAAGCACGGCCTCTGTCCTGAGCAAGGCAATGAGGATGCTACAGAATTTTCCACCCTAATTACCCTGGACTCACCCCCCAGTCGCTGCCTTGTCTTCTCTGCACCTCCTCCCAACTCTCGAAACCAGGCGCTAATTCCTGACCCTCCCTCACCTTCAGCGTCCCCCGCGCCAATCAGCATTTCTCCTTGCTGCTCCCGGCCTCACGCCTTCGTCATCTCCACCTTGGACCAGTGCCCTCTAGAAACTTGCTCTGTTTCAGGTCACATTCCAGCCCACTGCCACCTTTCTGGCCCTGAGACATCGCAGACCGGATGGAGCAGCTCTCCTTGCTGCCGTGGACTGCCTCCCCTTTGCCTGACCAATAAAGACCAAACCCACTGGCACGGCACTCAGAAACCTCCGAGGTCTGCGTGGTCCTGCCTCGCCTCCCACCAGCCCGCACGAAGCACACGATGCTGCAGGCACAAGGGATCATGAGATGTTTTGTAGAAGTTTGGATTCCTCCCTCCTGCTCATCTGTCTTTGGAATCTGGGGCTCTGAAAACTGAGAAGGGAAAGCTTAGGTTAAGCCTTCCTTAACCAACTTAGCTCAGCATGGCTTGGGGGGTCTCTATGACCCTCACCCCAGGATGTATCTCCACTTCCTCCCCAACAGCTAAGAGTCCAGGGCTTTGATCCTACCTGGGTGAGCCAGTGTAGGGCAGAGTAGAGCCCGCAAGACAGCATGGGGCTGAGTTGCAAAGCCGGGCATCCAACTCCAGAGCTGGTGCCTTCAACTCCTCCACCTTGCAGAGCCCTTGATGATTCTTACCAAGGGACGTTTGCCTACAAAGGAGGATCAGCGAGAGGAACCCACATTCTGCTTCTTAAGGCTGTGTTTATATACATCTCCCCTCTTACTGAGATTATACTGAAGATCTGCAGATCTTCAGATCTTAAACTGAGATCGGCAGAGTCCAATTCTTCCCAGGATTCCCCTCAACATCCTTGTCTTCCGGCCAATATTAAGGTAAGCCAACTGCTGTAAGTTACAAACCCCAAATCTCTCTGGCTTAACCCAGCAAGGGTTTGTTTTTTGCTCATTTCAGCCTGGAGAGCTTTGCTCCATGCAGCCATTCAGGGACCCAGACCTCTTTCATCTCACAGCTCCGACCTTTCCTAGGTCCTTGGAATTCTTTCCATTCAGAAGGTGAATGAGGTGACGATTGTATGTGCAAGGTTTTTATGAGCCAGGACTGCAAATGGTGCACGTAATGAACGTTGGGCTGTGCCTTGCAGGCCCCCCACTAAAACTGAAGAACCTATCCCCCCTGCTGCTAGAACCAGTGGCAGACCATCTTCAGCAAGCAGCCCCCTGGGGAATCTCTCTGAGCTGAAGAAGCTTATCCCTTTCCTAGGGCAACACAGACGTGTAAAAACCTAGGTCCTTCACTGCCACCTCGGACAACTCTGAAGAGCCACCAGCTCAGAGACCAGACTCACTTCTGCCTCTGCCAGTCCTGTTGTTCCCTTCCCTTCAACTGGTCTTAACATCAAGAGGACTCACAGATAAACTTCCAGCATGCTGACCTCTATTTCAGAGTCTGTTTCCCAGGATCCCAAAGTGCATATACACACGCCACTTCTGCTCACAGTGCACTGGCCCAAACTCAGACCAGTGACAAAAACCCTGGAAAGCGTGCTCTGGCAGCGCACACAGGTAGCCGGAAAGTGCTGATCAGCCCCAGCAGCATCTCCACAAGGAAATGCCTTCCTCTCTTAACACAACACTTCCACCCAGCGTGGAGCCCTGCTGTGATGGTGGGTGCATTTGGAAATAGAAGCGGAGGATGCATTTGAACCTGAGAGCATGATTGCAAAGCACGGGACTTAGAATCAGGACACGCCTTTCTACCTTCTAGGATCAATACAATGTTATTTCTCTTCCTTCTTCCATAAACTTCATTCCCAAAATCTATAAAGTGTGGCCCAAAATATTAGAATGTATAAAGAAGTTGTGAGATTAATAAGAGAATCTATGCAAAGTCAACTACTCCAGGACCTGGCATGGAAAAATTCCTCTCTTGGTGCTAGGTGGGTCCAAGTCCGCCTTCTGGAGTCTGCTTGATCCATGTAAAAATACTGACCTCTTTGACTATAAATCTGTGGGCTGGGACACTCAGACATGACATCCTATCAAGAGCTGATCAAATAGAAATGAATTAGCAAGCTGGAGAATTCAATATCATCACTGTTTTACTTTCTCTCTAAGAAAACTTTGAAAATGTTTTCCTTCGGTATTAAACCACTTGATCTCAGAATTCCACGGCCTCAGTCGCCCTGGAGTTGTGTGGTTTACATGAGTTGGATGAGGATCTGATACTGGGATCTGGCGTTTACTTGAGGTAGGCCTTTGAAGGCTGAATGAGACTTGGCTGGTTTGAGCTGGAGGTTCTTCCAGGCTTCGGGCGTCCCACTAAAGGCACAGCTCTTGTGGCAAGAGGTTACCTGGGCAGAAGAGGTTGGCAGGGCTTGAGATGCCCTCTTCCTTGCCTTGTGATTTGAAACCAAACCAGCATAAACCTACAGTATAATCAGAGCATTGAAAGGCTCTCACAACTAAATCCAATCTATCCAACACCTGGGAAGGAATGCTGGGATGTCAGAGGGGTCAACGTAAACTCTACCTAATCCTCAGCTGAGGTCCCTGAGCCCCGTCTTGGGACACAGGACAGGAGTCAGCGGGGAATGAGGTGGCTGAGTACACAGCAGTGGAGATCATGGGTTCTGGAGCAAGCGTGTCAGCACTGAAACTCTGGTTTGCTACTTCTTAGCTGAATGAATGGGTGCAGGTTGGTTATCTAACCCCTCTGGGACTATTTCACCTCTAAAATGGAGATCAAAAAAGGACCTATATCATCATGTTAGTGTGAGGATTAGATGAAAGGAATCCGGAAAGCTCTTAAAAAGTAGCTGGCATTCAGCAACTATGCAATGAAGTTAGTTGCTGTAGGTTTGTGACTAGTAGTAGTAGTAATATAAGTATTATTATCACAAAATGTGCTTCATCTGCTCACTGATGTGCTCATTGGTGACTTGACTGTCCCAGGTCAGTGCCAGACCCTGGAGGTGGAGACATCATTCTGACCCTGGAGTTGCCACAGTCTGCTCGGGGAACAATGAAAGCAGAGAAGATTCTGTTTGGATCCAAGCAGCTGGAGGTGATGTGAGCCCCCGACCTAACCTGCAGGCATGTTGCTGCCACAGTTTTTTAGGCCACAAAGAACTGGGATGGCTGATGGAGGAGACACACCAGCCCCAAGGTCCCTGTGTGAAAGGAGAGGAGATGGAAGGTTGAGTTTGAATGGGCTGTATGGTGAAGAGGCCCAATGATGATCAGAACTACAGACACAGATCCTGGGGGTCCCCTCTGCTGACACCACACACCTGCTCACCCTCTGACAGTGGGACAAGAATACTAGATTCTCAAGACTGGGAGGCGGGCCTTCCCTGGTGGCGCAGTGGTTGAGAGTCCGCCTGCCGATGCAGGGGATACGGGTTCGTGCCCCGGTCCGGGAGGATCCCACATGCCATGGAGCGGCTGGGCCCGTGAGCCATGGCTGCTGAGCCGGCACGTCCGGAGCCTATGCTCTGCAATGGGAGAGGCCACAACAGTGAGAGGCCCGCGTACCGCAAAAAAAAAAAAAAAAGACTGGGAGGCACCTTCAAGGAGGAAGTGGGGTATCCTGGGTGGTTTTTAAAGTAACATCATTTTGTTTTGAAACCAAGATCTCCCACATACTAGCTGTACGACTTTGGAAAGGCATCTGACCTCTCTGAAACTCACTTTCTTATGTATAAAATAAACTAAAATACCTATGCCATAACATGCTGTGACAATTACATTAGATAATGTTAGGTTATTTTTTTCTTTACCACACCTGATTCCACCCCACAAATGGTGATAAGCATCTACCAACAGACATGATGCAGCAAGAAAAACAGATAAATAATAAAGAGGGGAAACCCCAAATAAGAAGGAAAGAGAAAAGACAGGGGAAGGTCAATCCACATAACTGCATTCCATATGGTTCTGGACCAGAGGTAAGCTACAGTTTTTGCTCTGAGCTTTCTAGTGGCTAAGGCAAAGAGAGAAGTCTGGGAAGTGACAAGATTAATGGTGCCCATAAGATGAAAACAGGCCTGTTGTTCATGAATGAAGCATTTGTTATAAAGCTCTTAGCTTCTACTAAAAATGTTTGCAGCTACTATGAACTACTACCACCACATGACTTTTATCATCATCACCATCATCATCACCACCACCATCATCACCATCACCATCATCATCACCACCACCATCATCACCATCACCATCATCACCACACCATCATCACCATCACCACCATCATCATCACCATCACCATCATCAACATCATCACCATCACCATCATCATCACTATCATCACCATCACCACCATCATCATCACCATCACCATTATCACCATCACCATCATCATCACCACCATCACCATCATCATCACCACCATCACCATCATCATCAATATCATCACCATCATCACCATCACCTTCATCACCATAATCTTACCCAGTGTTTTTCAAAGTAAATGTGAACTCAGTTTCATGGCAGGGGTCAGAATTTTTTAATAAAGTAAAATAAAACAGAAAAATAGAAGTTATATTTGTGAAACACGTGCTTCAGTTTATATATATACAAAGAAGGAGAGAGAAAGAACCAGATTTTTGCCATGGACTGAATTGTGTCCTCCCCAGTATTCATATGTTGAAACCCTAACCCCCAATGTGACTGTATTTGGAGAGGTAATTAAGGTTAAATGAGGTCATAAGGGTGGCACCCTGATCCAATATGTGAAGAAACACCAGAGGGCTCTCTCTCATTTTCTCTCTCTTCACCATGTGAGGACACAGGGAGAAGGCAGCCGTCTGCAAGCCAAGAAGAGAGCTTTCACTTGAAACCAACCTTGCTGGCACCTTGATCTTGGGCTAGCCAGCTTCTAAAACTGTGAGGTAATAAATTTCTGTTGTTTAAGCCACCGGTTGTGGTATTTTGTTATGGCAGCCTGAGCTAACTAAGACAGTTGTGGTATAAAGGACATCACTTAACGTGGTTCATGTTCATAACAGTTTGGAAAGTGCCTGACCATCCTTGACTCTCCTGTCCAGCAGTCTTCCAAGTAGACATCTACCTTTGAGCCAACAAGAGAGGACTGACGCCCACTCCTCTCCTGGGCAGCCCCGTCTGTCATTGAGTCTCTCAGGCTTTAAAAAAAAAAGAAAAAAAAGAAATTCTTCCTTTGAGCTGAAATCTGTCTCCCTGGAATTTCCACTCACCAAAACAACACCACACATTATGAAGCAAAATTATTTTCCATTCATTTATTTTTGTGTTTTACTTGGATTCTCTGAACATCCTTCTCTGAACAGAGCTCTAGCCTAGTCCCCGGCAGAGTGAGGGAAGAAACAGATATGCACAGGGCACAGCTCTTGCCACCAACAAAACTTGGGGTCTCATGGTGAAAATAACGCACCAACAGCATGTTCAAGAAAGAGCCATGGAGAAGATCCAAGGGCCTCACTGCGTGTGAGCTGAGAGATCAAAGCAGAATTGTTTCAGGTGGAAGCGCAGTGGCTGGATGTGCAAGGTGGACAAACATGAGGGTGGTCTGCTTGGATGGGGGTCAGAGCACAGCACTGAGGAAGGAACCACTGCATGACCGATGGTAGAAAGTAACCCTGTATCTGGAGAAAAGTGAGGGGCTTCCAGGGAGACATTCTTCCCAATGAATTAGAAGAGGAAAGCTTAGACAAAGCAGACAACTAACAACCAACAATTTGGCTTGTTTCTGAGTCTGCTTAACTAAGTCAGATGACTGTTGATAGTCCATAAGGCCTTGGCAATAAGGAAAGAAAAGCGGAATTCACTGGCCAGCTTGGACCAGGAACCCACATGAACCAATCACCTGTGCCCAGGGGCAGGGTCATGACCAAATACGACAGCTCTTGTGGCAGCCACGGAGCTGGAGGGGGAATGCTGAACAGACAAACAACAGGTGTCTGCACAGGAGTATGAGCTGAAGAGTTAAAACTTTGGAGGGAAGTAGGAGTCAGGGTATGATGGCTGGTATTCAGGCATTTAACAGACTATACCAGAGAGGAGAGGGATAGAGTGGAGTGATTCAAAATCCACAGGCTTTAAACCTAGACCTGAGTTTGAAATCTCCCATCTAGTCGCTGTGTGACCTTGGGTAAGTTATTAACCTCTGTGATGCTCAATTTTCTTAAATATTAAAAAAGAAAACATAGTACCTAACTTTAACCTTTCTGATCCACTAGTCTGTTACTAGAAAAAATATATAGTACCTAACTTGGAGGATACTAATGAGAATTAAAAGAGAAAATATGTAAAGTGCCTGGCACATGACCGGTCTCATCTAAATAGTAGTTATTACTGTTGCTCCTCTAGGTGACACCTAAAGACATAAGTAGAACCAATGGCTGGAAGTTACAGGAGAAAGGTTTCTGTTTAATGGGCATTTCATCAACTGGAATGCCTCAAAAAAAGAAGAGGCTGCCTTCTACAGAGTAAACTCCCACTTGAAAAGAGACAGAACAGTGTACGGCAAAGATTATCAGAATTAATTCAGAGCGTCTTGCTCCGACTTCCGAGCTGGATCATCCAAAGGAGGCTTCCTCACTCCCCCCATCTAGCTGCTACTTTCCCTCCCCCACTCCAGGGTAACCAACGTCTACACTTCTCTCACCACAAATTAGCGGTGCCTGTTTTTGAACGCTACTAAATGGAATCATACAGTATGTAATCTTTTGAGTTTGGCATCTTTTACTCAGCATTTAGTTTATGAAATGTTCTCATATGTAGGTGTATTTTATTCTCTATACATTTTTATTATTATTTTTTTCAGTTCAGTTTGTGAGTTGTCACCTTGAAACAAAGTGGCTATCAGAAAAAACTTCCAAATGGCTAAACTTCTGTGATTGCACCAAATGATGGCTGCAGTTCCATAAAAAACACTAGTTTGGTATCTTGAATCACAAGATGATTCACTAAGTTGCCCTAGAGCATAATATATAAAATGTGCACATCTTTTATAACTAAACTGAGCAGTAGCAGCCACCGGCTTAAATAAGAGCAGGCATATATCAAAATCTTAGGGGACTCCAAGAAGAAAGATTCAATTAGAATAAGGAGAGAATGCACATTGCCTGTGCAAATAGGTGAATAAAGAACAGCAACTTCCCCTAGAGTCACCAACAGAGCTGTTAGAAACACACAGGCATGAAACACGGTGTAACGAATGTAGATGTTGACATCGTACAGAACTGGTACCGAGCCGTTGGTCCACTGCCCGTTAACGGTGTGATCTTGAACAAGTTACTTCACTGCTCTGAGTCTCAATTTCTTTATCTGCCAAATTAAAATAGTACCTACCTCTTAGGCTTGGTTTAAAGATAAAATTCAATTAAATAATTGTGTGAGATAGAAAGTAGGTGCTTCTATTATTAAGAAATGAAGAAAATGCCAACCCATATCCCTGGCTCCAAGCTAACTTTTTTTATTTCTGTGTAAAGGGTACTAGGAGATTTTCGAGGGCAGCACATGAACCTTATTTATCTGATGGTCCCAAGTGCTTAGCATTTCATACAAGAAATGTACATCGATTTGAGGTAGATGCGTGGTTGTACTTGTGCTGATGTATTTGGAAGGAAGACAGTGACACTAATATGTCTTAGTTCTCTAAGTGACTGGTATAATGGCTCATAATGTCAGCCACTATGCCAGTCACTTTGCAGATGGTAATGGACTGTGATTTAATCTTTATAATGATTTTGTGAAACAGAGTTTTATAGACCAAAAACAAAACTCAGAAAGATTAAGGTCATATATCCAGTTTGTTTAGGATCAAGATTGGGATCAGGTCCATATTTTCCCAAATGCTGGGTTCCTTCCACTCACCATTGTTTCTCACTATTTCTCACCATCTTTGCTGCCCATTCATTAATTCAGTTATTTATTGATTCATTCATCGACTCAATCCATTAGCAAATATTTATGAAGCACCTGCCATGTGCCAGACTCTCCTTTAGGCATTTGCAGTATACTGACAAAAGAGAGATGAAGGCTTTACCCTCATGAAGATGACATCCTAGTTGGGAGAGGGTAGTAAATAAATAAATAGGATTCAGGAGGTTGATCTATGAAATATATAAATAGAGAAATACAATTCAGGGGCGGGAGCCTTCCTGCAGAGGTGACATCTGAGCTGAGACCTAAAAAATGTCCTCTTAAGTGGGTCCAGATGACATATCCTCCTGCCCTTCCACATATCTTCTTTCAGAAATTGACCCACAAAGTACTCTAAGCCACCCCCAGGCCTCCCATGGGGAGCAGTTTTGAAAGCTGGATTTACAGATCGGTAGGAACGGATCCCAGCCTGCCTGCCTGCCAAAGTCCCGTCAGCACTTACAGATGGTTTCCACAGATTGCTGCTTTCCTATCTGTCTGGGCTGGCTCTCCCCACCCAAGGAGGCAAACAATCTACCAGAGGTGGAAGATTAGGAAGAATTTTCCAAGCATCTTTTATGCAGCTACTGGCCCCTGTGGTTTACACCCCTGCGGGAACCCTTGGTTTATGTTCTTTTATCTTCCTACACCTCTCTGTCCCAATAGGGAAAAGAACTACCAGTGACAGCGGATCTACTGTGCTCCAAGCCCTGCACTCTACATACCTACCTGAAAATGCCTTTAGTTATGAGACTCTGCACATTACTTTCTTCTGTTTGGTGGCGCCATCTTGCATGTGCTCACAAAGATGGTGATTGGTTTTTCCTTGATAGAGGTATTCATTTGTAGACAAAGAGTTTGGTCCACCAAAAATACATTCAGAGGCAGCCCTCTCCCTACTAAACATGCAATATTAGGCTGTAGATGAGAACTACTGGCTCCAAACAGGGAGATGAAAGGATCTGGTAAAAGAGAGACAGCATGAGCTTTGAAGTCAGAAAGACCTGGATTCTAAACCTACTTCATCACAACAGTGTGATTTTTAAGGAATCCCTTAATTTCCCCTATTAAGCATCTATTTCTCCATCTGAAAAATGAGGTTATTTATATTTAGACATGTTGAAAATAGTAAAGGAAAAGGTTGGTCCTAGCCCAGGTATACAGTGTGAAACCTGTCCGAAGGAAAGAATGGCAGACATAGGTACCTTGGAAATTTACTATAATCTAATGTCTGGTCATCAATTTGGGGACAGTAATGATGTGATTTTTCAGCCCACCAAATGTCCACCCATCTCTCAGGATGGAATCACACTGACTCAGCTCACTGGAGTGATGAACAAACAGAATATCAACTTTTAATATGATAAGGAGGTTTAGAATTGTGATAAAAACTTCAAGGTCATATCAGCATGACTAATATTTCTCCTCCCTGGAAAGCACAGGGGAAGCCAAATTATAATCAGGAGGTCGACGCATGAACATGGAATCAGAAAAAGGAGAATTCGATGAAACACCTATTTCAAGGCATCAGGACAACGTGGCCATTGGGACCAAAGTATTCACAGCACCTCTCCAGGGACAGTGCCTGCATGGGCACTGGTAAATTTTGCCTCCATGCCTTCTGCTTCCTGGGGTCCTTTCTGGTAGCCTCATTCTTTCCCTTAGAAATACTAACATGTTCAATTGAGTTTCTTCAAATCTTTTAGACCCAAGAAACATTTTTCTGTTGGAAGTGATTTTGCACTGCCTTGCTCTGATCTCCTAACATTGATTTTATAATTTAGCTTTCTGGAGGCAATCTTAGTTCTAGCCACAATATAGGTTTTCTAGGAATAGCAAATGACATAGATTTCGTATAGCATTTGGAACATAATAGGTGTTGGAGAAATTTTGACGATGGTGATGATGATGATGATTTTGTGTATTGGTCAGAATACACTTGTGTTCCAATTCAGGGAATATTTCAAAAGGAACAGCAGGAAATGTAAAGGGTGGGGAATAGGTAAGTCACAAATCATGGTCATTTCATGATTATTTCTTCAAATAGCAAATCCTATGTCTTAACCATGAGACTAGGCATGTGACTCAAGCTGAACTAGCCTTAGAACCCCAGCCCTATAGCAACAGAGACTGGCACAGAAATGAGGCACATGCCCCAAACCAGCCTAAGGGTATCCTTTGTAAGTCTTTGTAAGGCTGTTATGCTATTGTGCTCTGGTGTTTTGGACCTGCTCAGAGCATAGCCAGAGGCCACATCCCTGTAAGTAAAGGACAAGAGCATCCACTGAAGGAAGAGAAAACTCCCACCATCCTGAGATGAGGTAGCTTGTGGAGCAGGAAATAGAGACTCAGAAAAAGGGAAGATGGAGTTTCTTCTCATTTCTGGGACTTGTCCTTGGGTCTGTACTGTGAGGAGATAGATATATTCAGGGTGCTCCTGGCTGGAAGCTAAACACTGATGGCTGCCACATCCAATTACCCAGAGCCAGACAGACAGACAGACAGAAACAGCCTGGAAAAACCCAGGTGGATGGGCCAGGGTCTGTGTGCTGAGAGAGAAGACGTATATGGTACCCATTTGTGAGCTACTCTGTAACTCCCGGATTTTACTCCAGCCCTCACCTGTGCTCTGAAAAAATGGGGAGGGTTTGTGACCACCCCAGGCAGCGTAAATGCCTCAGTCTGTTCAGGCTGCTATAGCAAAGAACCATAAACTGGGTGGCTTATAAACTACAGAAATTCATTTCTCACAATTCTGGAGGATAGAATCCAAGATCAGGGTGCCAGCATGGTCAGGTTCTAGTAAGAGTCCCGGACTGTTGACTTATTATCCTTACATGAAAGACGGCAGAGGGCACAAGCTCTCTCATGACTCTTATAAAGGCATTAATCTCATTCATGAGGGCTCTGTCCTCATAATCTCATCTAATCCTAATTTCCTTCTATAGCCCCACCTCCAAATGTCTTCACATAAGGGGATAAACTTTCAACATATGAATTTTCAGGGAAGACAAACATTCAGTTCATAACAAAGAGTAAAAAGTAAGCAGCAACCCTAGGCAGCTTTGAAGCCTCGGCAGCCAGGATTGGTGACTGGCTCCAAGGGGAAGGTGCACTTCCCACCAACGGTGTGAACTCCAAGGCCTGGCCTCACCCTCCAACCCTGACCTCCTCCATCCCCTGACACATGCAGACACAGATACACCCTCCACTGACAAACCCAAAGGACTTGGTTTGATGTTATGAAGCATGTGACCATTTCTCTTCTCCAGTTGCCTTACGTATAATTATGCTCAGTACATTTATGCAGATTGATTTGTGGCTGTGGCTTTCCCTTCCTATAGGGAATTTGGGGGCTGCAGATAGGGATGTTGCAGCCTAATAGCAGACAGAACCTATGAGCCTAGAAATGAATCCTGATATAATCTCATTAGACTAGGAGAGACAAAGTGCTTCTTTAAATAAAGAGGATATAATAAGGAACAAAATTACTTTCCTAAAATGCCCAAAGAACCCACGATATGAAAGAAAAATCCCATGTGTTCTATGGGATCCAAAGAAGGAGAATTAGAACTGATGGGTGTAAGTTATACCAAGATGGATTTTTATCTCATCTTAAGGTAAAAAAATGTGCAGATACTTATACTTGATTGTGAAGAGCAAAGGATGATTCCTGTTTTCCTTCCCAACTCACCTTTAATTCCTCCAAAATGTTCTGTAGGCACAAGTATAAGGGTTATGAGGCGAACACAACTGTGTGGGGAACAGCAAAGGCACCAGCACCGCTAAGGGTAGCTCCTATCTGTTATGCTATTATCATGGGCAGGTACCTGTCAAGAGCTTTACAGACTTCTTCCCACTTAATCTTCACAAGGACCCAAAGAGGTAGGTACCATCGTTGGCCTCATTTAAGGATGAGGAAATAGGCTTAGAAAAGTTAAGTAACTTGGCAAATCAACTTTGGTCGTAACCAGTAAACCATACTGTATACATGTTTTCTAGAGTTGTTTTGAGCCACTTAATGAAACGTTGTGTGAAAAGGACTTGCTACGGAGGATCACCAGGCTATACAAGAGGGTGTTGTCCTGGGATCCCCTGGAAGTGCTGAGTGATCCTCACCCAAGGGCAATGAGGGTCAGGCTCCACGGAGGTCACTCCACCAACCTCCATGTATGTTTCTTATCAAATGTTTGTTTTGTTGCTTTGCACACTCATGTCCCTAAGAATCTTGAGGAACTGGATTTTTTCAGAGATGAAATGAGAAAAGCAGAACAAGAAAGAAATATGCAGACAAGTCCTTGGCAGGACATTGGAAGCTGCTAAAAGTTGGATGAAGAGGTGATGAGTAGAAACGTCTGAAGGTACAATCTGAGTCCAGATGGCCAGCTAGATTATTCACATGAGAGTAACTATTTTGGGAGAGGCAGAAGTTCTAAAGGATTTTTTTTTGTCACATCCCTCTAAATAGAGGCAGTTACTCTTCAGGGACACAGTGTCACACATTGTATGCCAAAGTCATACTCAGTACAGAGAATTTTGTATTGCATGCTCACAAAACTTTAGCATCTTCCAATAGTTTCACTATAAAGTTGAAATGCCTTAATTTGGCACACACGATCCACGTGTTTGGCCCCTATAGTAGCATCTGTCACTCCTTCTACATATACATACTTGGTCCCAGCGACACTGAGTTGCCTGTAGTTCTAGAAACAAACCTACTGTTTCATGACTTTCTATCTTTTTCCTTAACTCTTATTTATTCTTCAAGACTCAGGTCAGCCACACATGGGCCTCCCTGAACCTGCCTCTCTTCTTTGCCTGTGTGGTATAGTATCCTTCTGTGCTCTACACCAGTGGTCCCCAACCTTTTTGGCACCAGGGACCGGTTTTGTGGAAGACAATTTTTCCAATGGACTGGCACTGGTGGGGGGTGGGTTGGGATGACTCCAGCACATTACCTTTATTGTGCACTTTATTTCTATTATTATTACATCATAATATATAATGAAATAATTACACAACTCACCATAATGCAGAATCAGTGGGAGCCCTGAGCTTGTTTTCCTGCAACTAGATGGTCCCATCTGGGGGTGACGGGGACCCTGACACCCAAAGTGTGTGGCTTATGTCCAGTCTACTCCATAAGATGCAGCTTGTCACTTGCCACTCACTGATGGGGTTTTGATATGAGTCTTCAATCAATTGATTTATTACGGTCTCTGTGCAGTCACACCTCTCTGCTAATGATAATCTGTATTTGCAGCCGCTCCCCAGCACTAGCATCACCACCTCAGCTCCACCTCAGATCATCAGGCATTAGATTCTCATAAGAAGCACGCAACCTAGATCCCTGCACAGAACTGCATGCACAGTTCACTGTAGGGTTCGCGCTCTGATGAGAATCTAATGATGCCGCTGATCTGACAGGAGACGGAGCTCAGGGGATAATGTGAGTGATGGGGAGCAGCTATAAATACAGATGAAGCTTCACTCGTTCGCCTGCCACTCACCTCCTGCTGTGGAGCCCAGTTCTTTACAGGCCATGGACCGGTATCGGTCCGTGGCTTGGAGGCTGGGAACCCCTGCTCTACACAGCCACAAGCATCCTGTACCCAACTGCAGCACAGTACATAGCTCACAACGAGTTCTGTCAATTGTCTCCCATCAGCACCTCCATCACTGATTCCACCACCATCAGACAGAGTAAGTGGGGGGAAAGGATCATATATATCTTCATTGATTTTTGTAGCCACAGGAGTTTAGCACTACAAATGATTTTAAAACTAAATGGTTCTAATTTTTAGTTCAGTTCCTTAAAAGTTAAATTCAATAAAAAAAAAAACCAATCAGATTTCTATATACTACCAGTGAACAATTGGAAACAAACAAAAATTTACAGTAGCTCCCCACAAAATGAAGCATTGAGGTATAAGCTAACAAATCACCTACAGCAGAAGCCAGAAAACTTGATGGAAAGGGCCAGATAGATTTTAGGCTTTGAGAGCTATTACAGTGTCTGTTGCATATTCCTCTTTGTTTTTGTTTTGCTTTGCTTTGCTTTTGTTCTTGTTTTATGACTCATTAAAAATGTAAAAACCCTTCTTAGATCACTTGTCTTACAAAATAGGCCACAGACCAGATTTGGCTCACAGGTCATACTTTACAGACCCCTACAAAATCGTACTGAAAGACATCAAAAGCCTAAAACATGGGGAGACATAGTACCTTCATAGATTAAAAGACTCAATATAGTAAAGATGACCAACTGATCTATAGATTTAATGTAATATCAATCAAAATCCCAGAAGAACTTTTTTGTAGATATAGACAAGCTGATTCTAAAGTTTATGGAAAGGCTAAGCAACTAGAAAAGCCAAAACTATTTTGGGGGAAAAAAATAAATAAAGTTAGAAGAATTACACTAATCAATATTAAGATATTACAAACTATAATAATTGGGATAGCACTGATATTGGTGAAGGAATAGACACAAAGATCATGGGATAGAATGAACCCACAAATATGTCCATTGGGTTTTAGATAAAGGCACAAAAACAATTCAATGAAGAAAGAGTAGTCTTCTCAACAGAAGTTTTGGAACAACTGGATAAGCCATATGCAAAAAAACAAAATTGACTTTGACCTAAACCTCATGCCTTATACAAAAATTAATTAAAATATATTAACTTAAATATAAAAACCAAATATTATATTATAAAGTTTTTAGAAGAAACACAATAGAAAATATTTGGGGCCATAAATCAAGAACACAATCTGTAAAAGAAAAAATTTGACAAATTGGCTTCACCAAAATGAAAACTTTTGCTCTAATGACTTTTCTTTGGCGTCATTTCATTAAAGTGAAGAGATGTTTATAGAGATTTAAATAAGTAGATGCCAGTGCCTTTCTGGACATTGTTATATACTCCTTTGCATTAGTATTGATACAGAGAGCCAGACATTTCCCTTGGGTTGAATAATGGCTGGAACTATACACCCATTCTAGAACCATCATCAGATGCAATCCTTCCTCTTGCATGGTCTGTGCCAACCCGATCATTTTCTCAAAACAGGCAAAAATTAGAAAGCCAAGTAGAGGAGAAACATTTACCTAGGAAAACAATAAACTAAATATTACATTTTTACAATGACATTTTCGAGTATTATTTCCTCCTGGAGATCTTCCTCTCTGAAACTCCTCACGTTAGATGTCAATTTAAAATACCACCACTGCATTTCTCTGTCAGGTCATTTCCCTTGAAGAGACTTTTCAAAACCTTGGTCAATGGGCTCTCTCTCATTCAGGATGAATGTTATGTATAAAGAATATCCTTGATATCTTGCCTACTAAGGGGAAGCAGTTTCCTTTAAGTTTCATGGTAAATTGGGGAAAGATGTACACATTAGTGTATTTTCTTCCAGGAGGCAAGAGAAGGCTTAAAAGGGGGATGCACACCTTATAGGTGATTCTTTCTTCCCTCATTTCTGATCTCAGCTTATTTTTACTATGTCAAGCACATTACATTTCAGAGCTTTAATATACTTCTTTTTAAAATTTATTTATTTTGTTTATTTATTTTTGGCTGTGGTGGGTCTTCGTTGCTGCACGGGGGCTCTCTCTAGTTGTGGCAAGCAGGGGCTACTCTTCATTACGGTGCATGGGCTTCTCATTGCGGTCACGTCTCTTGTTGCAGAGCACGGGCTCTAGGCACATGGGCTCAGTAGTTGTGGCTCACGAGCTCTAGAGCGCAGGCTCAGTAGTTGTGGCGCACGGGTTTAGTTGCTTCGTGGCATGTGGGATCTTCCCGGACCAGGGCTCAAACTCGTGTCCTCTGCATTGGCAGGCGGATTCTTAACCACTGCGCCACCAAGGAAGCCCAAAGCTTTAATACACTTCTTAAATATTCGATTTATACAATTCACAGCTTCTCAACTGTCATGTGATCTGGATCCACTCACTGGCACAGCTGCTTCTGCTTTGGGCTCTGCTTGACCTAATTGGCTTCTGTTCAACTGTTCTTCCTTACAAACTGATTAGAATGAAGAGGAGATAAAAAGAGGAAGAAGAAAGTTCTAGTAGAGGGATAAGCAAGAGGTGGGAAAATGGGAGGACAAATGATAGTTAGAAAGAGGAGAGACTCTTTAACCCAAATTTATTTTAATCACAGTTTGGGCAGTTTTGTCCCTATTAAACTATAGGGATGTGTGCCCCAGAGCAAAGTTTTGTAGCAATGGTCATGGGGAGATGCACAAGGATGAATGGTGCTGCCTTGTGATGAACTTTCTATGAGTTCTCTCTGGTCGTTAGGTATGTGTGAAACATTCTTTCCTTGTGTCAGAGATTTTATTACCTTCCCAATGGCAGTATTTCACTGTAATAACTGATGGAAAAATCTGTGCAGTATTCAGAGGGCTGAATAAGCAGCTCATAACAACTAGCCACATCTATGGGGAGAAATTGGAGCAGTCTCTCCAGTTCAGAGAGCCTAAATCAGTCCAGAAGAGAGCACTAAAGTAGCAGGATAAGGATGCTGGTCCTAGGGAGGCCAACTCAGGACCACCAGCCACAGAAGCCAAAATATCCAAGAGAGAGAGTTTATCCCAAGATGCCCTGGGACCTTCAGCTGCAAGTGGAGACAGAAGCTTCCTGAATCCTGGAAGAACCAAAGAATTTGATTTGACCAAACTTAGGGTGTTGTGGTTAATCTTATTTGTCTTTGCCTAGAGCTACTAACTGCAAATCAAGGGTGGAATTTATCAGATTTTAAGTTGAGAACAAAAGATCTGGATGAGCTTTGCCATACTAGCCATGAAGAAACAAGAAAGAGAAAAAGTAAAATGTGGCAGGAAAGAAAAGAAAGGAAAGGAATAAACTACTGATTATTTAACACAGTAAATGTTTGTCCATGTCCTAAGAACTTTACCTACGGTATCTCATTGTTGTGGTCAAGACCAGACCAAATGCACCTTGCTCTCTGTGACTTCTCTTAGAAGACGGGGTCATTCAAACTAGAAGGGCCTTAGCAACTGACTGGTTTTAACCTTGTTTTTCAGCAGAAGCAGAAACCTTTGTTCAAATGAAATCATCAAGAAAGTCACTCCACAAAAAACAGATAAAAGCAGAAATATGATTTGAGAGGACTTGAGTTTCCTAAATAAGTGAGTTGATGATAAATCCAGGCAAGAGCTTGGGTCTCTTTCCTAGTGCATGTTCTTCCCATCACCTCACAATCATCTCTTTATGGAAAAAACCTAATAGACATTCTTGAATTCATGTCTCATCTCTCCAAAAAGATCATAAGCCTTAAGGGCATATTTCAAGTCTCACATACTTCTTTGTATCCCTCACTGCATGTCGACAAGGACTGACGCACACCAAGACTCACTACGTATCTGCAGACAAACTCTGGGGATTTTTCAGTAAGGTACGTAGGTGAAGAGCAACTTTAGAAGTTATAAAGAAGTTGTATTGGGGAGAGGGCATTTTATGCCTCTATCTGGGTGAGCCTACTTCTTTTGAAGTGTATCCTGAACAACCTATGGGTACAGGCCACACAGGTAAGGACACAGGCTATGAGGTCCTACAGTCCTGTCAAATGGGCTTATTCCAAGTAGTGTATCCACGAAGGTACCACCCCAGAGTGGATACCTTCAAAACAAAGGAAAATAAATCATGTGTGTGTGAAGCTGGGCAAACACAAAACTGGAGGATGGGCAAGGATTAGCAAGCCAAGAGGTCCAAGTAGGTCATGATCTTAATTTTGCTAACATGGAGGAATTTGTTCATTAAAAACTGAAGTATTCAAATATTGTTGTTATTGTTAATTCTATAAGCATGTCTTGGAAGAGAATGACCAATTGGTTTCTTAACTCCTTGTCCTCTCTCTCTACTGCTGTATAACAAAATTAGACCAGATGGAGACTCATGGGACATACAGGCCTCAGGTTCAATCAGCACTTGCTGCATGTAAATGTTGGCAAGGATGTGGAGAAGAGGGTACCCTCACACTGTTGGTAGGAATGTAAACTGGTGTAGTTACTGTGGAAAACAGTATAGAGGTTTCTCAAAAAACTGAAAATATAAATACCACATGACCCAGCAATTCCATTCCTGGGTATATATCCAAAAAAAACCCAAAAAAACCCAAAACACTAATTCAAAAAGATATACGTACCCCATATATATAAAGAAGATGTGGTATATATATATTTAATGGAATACTACTCAGCCTTAAGAAAAGAATGAAATTTTGCCATTTGTAGCAATATGGATGGATTTGGAGGGCATTATGCTAAGTGAAATAAGTCAGACAGAGAAAGACAAATACTGTATGATATCCCTTATATGTGGAATCTAAAAAATACAACCAACTAGTGAATATAACAAAAAACAAGTAGCCTCACATATATAGAGAACAAACTAGTGATTACCAGTTCGGGGGGTGCACAGTAGAGGTGGGAGAGTGGAAGGTACAAACTATTGGGTGTGAGATAGGCTACAAGGATGTACTGTACAACATGGGAAATATAGCCAATATTTTGTAATAACTGTAAATGAAGTGTAACCTTTAAAAATTGTATTAAAAATAAAAAATTTAAAATAATAGTAATTTTAAAAACCACTTATTGTATGTTAGGCACTTTGCTAAGAGAAAGAATACCAATTTCTTTGACTTCAAGAAACAGATAAAAAACCATAATTCAAAAAGACACATGCACCCCAATGTTCATTGCAGCACTATTTACAATAGCCAGGACATGGAAGCAGCCCAAATGTCCATCAACACAAGAATGGATAAAGAAGATGTGGTACATATATACAATGGAATATTACTCAGCCATAAAAAGGAATGAAACTGGGTCATCTGAAGAGACATGGATGGACCTAGAGACTGTCATACAGAGTGAAGTAAGTCAGAAAGAGAGAAACAAATATCATATATTAATGCATATTTGTGGAATCTAGAAAAATGGTACAGAACCAGTTTTTAAGGCAGAAATAGAGACATAGATGTAGAGTACAAACATATGGACACCAAGAAGGGAAAGGGGTGGGTAGGATGAATTGGGAGATTTGGATTAACATATATACACTAATATGCATAAGACAGATAACTAACAAGAACCTGCTGTATAGCACAGGGAACTCTACTTTCCCTCGCTGTACAGTAGAAACTAACACAACACTGTAAAACAACTATACCCCAATTTAAAAAAATGAACCAAAAAACAACAAAAAAGGAAACAAATAGATGCTCCTTTCCTTCAAGAATAAGAAAAACACATCCCTGCCTTCAAGAAGCAAATAGTCTTTTCAAAAAAATGCTGGGGTAATTTCAGTACAGGGGGCAGTGCTTAACACCACATCTGGCACCTAATGGATGCTCGATCCACACCTGTTGATGGAGTGAATGAAGGAAGGCTAGAGGTACCACTAGGGTGGTGGGGCGTGTAGCAGAGAGGAAAGGAGCACAGTCTAAAGTAGGAGGTGACTGTCAGGAAAATCACTTGGTAAAACTGTAATAAATGCGGGCTTCCCTGGTGGTGCAGTGGTTAAGAAGCCGCCTGCCATTGTAGGGAAGATCCCACATGCCACGGAGCAACTAAGCCCATGCGCCATAACTACTGAGCCTGTGCTCTAGAGCCCTCGAGCCACAACTACCGAAGCCCACGCGCCTAGAGCCTGTGCTCCACAACGAGAAGCCACCGCAATGAGAAGCCTGCGCACCGCAATGAAGAGTAGCCCCCGCTCGCCGCAACTAGAGAAAGACCGCGCACAGCAATGAAGACCCAATGCAGCCAAAAATAAAGAAATAAAATAGATATATTTTTAATGTAATAAATGCAAAGGGAAGAAACATTTTAGAGCACTTTGCATTTTATAAGATACTTTTGCATGAAACATCTCATTTGTACTCAAATCACCAAATAGAGAAGGTGTAATTCTCCCTCAGTTTCCAGATAAGCCAATAGAGAAATAAGCTGGCTGATGTCACCCAGCTGGTAAGAGTCAGAGCTAAGGACCCAACCCAATTTCTTTCAGCTCTGAAGTGTGTGTGTTTTCCAGAAGGCCATGCTGACAATACATGCCAAGTCTCAGCTCTCTTCTGCGAACCTGATATTGAAGGTGTACCTCCTCTTCCACTACAGCTTTCCAGTTGGCCCCTAAGGAATCATTTCAACCTCAAAATGGGAGGGCGGGGACCCTCACTTTCAAAATTTTTGGAGCCATCACCTTGAGTATGATGGTTTCTTTTTCTTTCCCTGGCCGCATCCCATAGAAAAACAAATGGTGAAAAGGAAAACGATATTAGTAGTAAGATGATAATTTTAATAAAATAGTAGACCATGCTCCTTAACAAAAACTCATGAAATGAATGCAGAATGATCAGTCATAAACACAAGAAGGTATTTTTAGCAAAACAGTATCGCCATGCACACACACACAATTTTCAGGTATGGTTTCATCAATTTACCTACATGAGATATTAAACTACTTTTTGCTGCCCTCTGTGAGCACCAGGTTCCTGTACTTCCTTGCATGTAAATGAGAAATAACTCAGGCTGTTAATGAGAACTCAGTATAAAGGCAGCACCAAAGCATGGCGCTGTATTTATGAAATGGCTGTTTACATTTGTTTAATTACCAGGTTAATTAGGGGGTCATAAAATCAGAATGAGGTGGGGAATTAAAGGGCTGGCAGAGAAAATACAATTGATCATCTTCTATTCCTTATCAAATAAAGATTCGCCTGCACGTAATTGCTCCTAGAAGTTTGCTCCCTGTTGCATATCTTGTCAAATCGAAATGAATCTTCCCAACATCGTAAAAGCCCCTGAGACCTCATTCCTCTTTTAGGGGTGGTAGAATGAGCGGTGGACCAGAAGATGCAGATAGAAGTCTGACTTCACCGTGGAGAAGTCCCCAGGTTGGCTTCACTCTCTTCCTTCCCCTGTCCCACGTCAGTCCTCCCCAGACACCCCATCCACAGCCTTCCAGCCAGAGACAGAACAGCCATCCCAACACGCCTCACTCTCCTGCACCAGAATAGTCCACAGATCAACCCATCCAGTCCAATCTGCCTCCTTAACACAGCCAATCCATCCCCTCCTCTCCAGCTCAGTACCATGGCCAGGGCTTACCACTCACCTGGTCTGTGGACATCACCTAATCAGACTCCCTTGGCCTCCCTCTCTCCAGCCTCCATCCCCTAACTCTGAGCCTTTCTCTGTACTGCCAGAGTAAAGCTCTACATCACAAATCAGAGCAAGTCACTCTCACAGCAGAAATGCTTTATTGTTTCCCATCACTTCTGGGGAACTCTGACAATAAGAATTCAATTTCTCCCACCATAAAAGTATCGCCTAAGTATCACATCTCTCTTTTTCTCAGTTGATATTATTTGTGGCAATTGTAAAATATATATATATATATATTCATTCAACTATATATATATAGTTGAATGAAACATCAACAAAACTCTGGCTGTTTACAACATCAAAATGCATTTTTTAAATTCCAATTTTAAAAGAAAATCTATGCCCTAGCCTATCACCCCCATTTCAAGTAATTATAGAAAATTCAAATGCACTTTTGCAAGAAAAATGTTTAGGTGATCCATTAGAGATGAATATGATGGGATTGGATCAGTATTTAATACGGCCGAGCATCAGAATGAAGGGAATAACTGTGCTGCATATTAAATTTAATAATAATCAGGATGGATTTTTGTCCTTTATGTCCAGTCTGGTGGACAAGGAGCGGTTGAAACTCTTCCCAAGCTTGATTAGTTCAGGAAGCAAGACAGAAAGGGCTGCTGAAACTCTCAGTGGTAAAATGGGGTGTGATTCTTACAACCTATGCAAGAAATCATGGAGACAGTGTTGGTAGTCTCTCAACCAATCATGACTTGTGTCCAAAAGATTTTATCATTTCAAATTAATCAGCCCATTCTCCCCTCGCACGACCAGGGCCAAATATGAGCAGAGGAAGAAAAGGGAGTGCGTGTCCAGTTGACTGGGGATTGCAGAAATGTGGCCGTCGAAATCAAGGTCTGAGCAGTGCCTGAGGCTGCACATCCTTGGGGCCACAGGCACAAGGACAGGGTGAGGAAACTTAATGACAACGTGTTCAAGCAGCTCATGGAGCTGCCCAGGGAGGGAGGTCTAATGGGTGTCAACACAGTTAAGGGTCCTCACACACATTTGAAAATCACGGACTGTGACACATGCTCAATCTCCATGTTGTCATCTCATCTCCACGGTGATGTGACCTCCTGGATATCAATGCAGAATTGAATTAGAGGAAGAGATTCACGGTGATTTCCCAAGAAATTGGCTTTCCAATTTCTCTGTTAGCCAAGGCGGAGCAAAAGCCCCGCAGTCATTCTGGCAGTCCAGCCACCACACACCCCATCCCAGTCCAGGCTTCTGCCTAAAAACAGACAAAACCAGGATGGTTTCCCATCAGCATCTTGGCTGCCAACACTCAAGACACTTAGAAGAAATGCAGAAGGTGGAACAGTGGAATGCTTATCCTAAACACTCCTTAGAGATCTGTGCTCCCAGGACTCCCGTTTGCCCTCTCATCCCGTCTCATTCTCTCTTTTTTTAAAAATTTTTATTGGGGTGTTGATTTACAACGTTGTGTTAGTTTCAGGTGTACAGCAAAGTGAATCAGTTATACATATACACATATCCACTCTTTTTAGATTCTTTTCCCATATAGGCCATTACAGAGCATTGAGTAGAGTTCCCTGTGCTCTACAGTGGGTTCTTATTAGTTATCTATTTTCTATACAGCAGTGTGTATATGTCAGTCCCAATCTCCCAACTCACCCCTCCCCCACTCGTCCCTGGTAACCAGACGTTTGTTTTCTACCTCTGTGACTCTACTTCTGTTTTGTAACTAAGTTCATTTGTACCCTTTTTATAGATTCCACATATAAGCGATATCATATGAAAATCTACAAACAATAAATGCTGGTGAGGGTGTGGAGAAAAGGGAACCCTCTTGCACTGTTGGTAGGAATGTAAATTGGTACAGCCACTATGGAGAACAGTACGGAGGTTCCTTACAAAATCTAAAAATAGAGCTACCATATGACCCAGCAATCCCACCACTGGGCATATACTTGGAGAAAACCATAATTCAAAAAGATACGTGCACCCCAATGTTCATTGCAGCACTATTTACAATAGCCAGGACATGGAAGCAACCTAAATGTCCATCAACAGAGGAACGGATAAAGAAGATGTGGTACATATACACAATGGAATATTACTCAGCCATAAAAAGAACCAGCCTCATACTCTCAATTCTGAATTGGTTTCCTTGGGGGATGAAACCCAGGAATGTCTATTTTTAACAAATGCTCCAGCTCCTGAGGCAACCAGCTCCGTAACCGTCACCAGATTAGAAAGCTAAAAAGGACCAGATGATCTAGAAGGGGTTGTTTTAGTTCTGCAGCTTGTCAAGCTGTTCTTCTGACCATGATAATACACATGGATCACTTACCTGTTACCAGCCTATCTATGTATTTACACATATGCTATGTCATATTGCGTCGATTAAATGACATAGCATTGACCCCAAGTCAGGATCCAGTCCCAGCCCTCATGACTCCTTCCACTCCCCTAATCCTCACACCATCACATTGTTTACCCATCCATCTTCCCCATGAAGATGGGGGCCTTGCTTGTCCTGCTCACTGCTGTATCTCCAGGGCTGACACACACGTTAAGTGCTTAATTAATTTTGGCTGAATGATCATATTAAGGCTGGTGAAACTGATGCTCAGAAAGGTTAAGTAACTAACTCAAGAGCAGAAGAATTTGAAACCAGGGCTGTCGAACTCATAAGCTAGTGCTGTTCTCAATATCCTTATCCCAGTGGCTGGCCTCCCTCTTTGCAAGATAACTTGATTGGCATCTTTGCTCAGAATTCCAACCCTAGATTTCTTTAAAAGTTAAAAGACAACCGTCCCAAGAAGACTAGACTACTCAGACCATGAATAGAAGTTGACCAACGTGATCAAATAACTCAAGTGCTCAGGAAGGCCCCTCCCACTCGGGGACATGGGCTTTCTTATCCAGCCCCAGTGGTGCTTCATCCCCAACGCTTACGGAGCACCCTCCACAGTGCCTTACCAGCGAAGTGCAGGTGCCTTGCATGCTTTCTCCTTAACAGTCATAACACTCTCATTTTATAGATGAGGAAATTGAGGCTCAGAGGCATTAAATACCTGACCAGGGTCCCACAGCTAGTGAGCAGTGAAGTATAACCTGTGTTCACCTCTTCTCCCAGCAAAGAAATATGCAGGATATAGTCAAGAGTTTCACTTCCAATTTTATTTAGGTGAAAATTACCTAGAGGGAAACTGGATTTTAAGTACATGCTAGAAAATTGTGTTGTTTATTTTGGCCTAAGTTTTAGCTTGTGATGAGGAATTCCATGTCATTCTTGGCCCTTCTAAACTCAAGCTTCTCCATCAATATTAACTTTGCTATCGATTTGCTTGATTTACAAGACAGGTGCCATATCTATTTTTCACCTTGCGGCTTCTGACTGGGTCCTTATTCAAGTTCATTAGAAAATTCCATCAATAGTGAGATTTCAGCTGTATGTATAGGCTGCTATACATATGGGCCAACACAAACAACAACCCAAAAAGTACATTGGTCTTGATGGTGGTATTGTGGAGTTTCATCTCCCCTTTTCGTGTCATTTTTGTAAAATGCTTTTCTTCCAGTGATGGAGATACTGATGAACAAAGAGTCTATCCCATTAGAAATTAGAAGCCTTAAATAAATCATATTTGCATCTGTTTCTATCCAGGTGTTAATTAGTTTTGGCAAAAGGCTACTGTGTAGCAAGAATGATGCTAGATGTTGGTGCAGAACAGACGGGAAGGGATGACAGCAGAGTAAGTGCCTTGGCTGGAGAATCAGATGGCCTGAGTTCAAATCTCATCTGAGTTCTACTCCTGAGAAGGCGGAGAAAGTCACTTACCCTGTCTGTTAAGGCTAACACCAAATTAATGTCAAATAAGTCAGCAGGTAAAGATTAAGTGAAGTCCTTATAGGAAGCACCCTAGCAAGTGCCTAGTATAGAGGAAGCGCTCAATAAAGAGAGGCCTTTATTTTCTTTATTGAGACCCCCACGCTCAGTGCCATTCTTATTTCTCCGCCAGACCTCTTCTCCAGCCTCCCTGCCTTCAATCACCTTTCTTCCACACTCTGCTCCCACCCCCTGCATCCCCCCCATGGGCACTCTCTTCCTCTCCCCGCCCCTTCATTTCCTGCTGTGGCAATCAGTCCACAGTCAGGCTATATATCTTTCATGCGGTAAGACTCCCTCTTTCAGCAATAAAGACCTAACCTCATGAAATGTGAGAAAAAGACGTCCCCGAGAAACAATCTCTTCATCTTTAGCACTTCAAAGTGACCCAGCCACCAGTTCAAAAGGAGAGAAAGCCTGAAAGCCTTCCATCAAAGGCTCCCACCATCCCACGGACTGGCAGCCTCTCGGCAACACCGTGCTTTCAATTTGTTGCCACCATTGCTATCTACCACGTGTGAGCTCCCATCACTCAACCTTCAGATGGAGATACTTGGAAGTCTGGTCTGAAATCTTTCTTACTCGTAACCTTTGATTTATGTTGTTTCTGTCAAAATTACAAGAATTATGGTGGAGCCATTTATAAGATTAGTCACTGAAGCTTAGGAAAAGGGACCTGAACGCTGAGAAACCAACCCAGGACCAGAAGCTACACAACCTTGGGGGAAGCCTCCCTCTATGGAAACCACAGCACATGCCCACCCAGCAACAGCCCTGGGAACTGCTGGATAAGACCAGAAGCTCTCGAATACACAGAGAGGCAGACGTACTGTGTCTATCTCATTATGAATCTTTCTTGAAATCAATCACCAGATATTAAATTTGATTTTTAATAAGTAATACACATTTTTGTAAACCCTGTGGAAAAGTCAGAACATATACATGGTAAAAAATAACCCATAACCTCGCCACTACAAATAACCTCAGTAAACATTTTCTAGGTATAAGAGGACATTCATAATGATAGTACTTATAATATGAAAAAGTGGATTGATTTTTTTTGTTTTGTTTTTGCGGTATGTAGGCCTCTCACTGTTGTGGCCTCTCCCATCACGGAGCACAGGCTCCGGACGCGCAGCTCAGCGACCATGGCTCACGGGCCCAGCCGCTCCGCGGCATGTGGGATCTTCCCAGACCAGGGCACGAACCCATGTCCCCTGCATCGGCAGGCGGACTCTCAACCACTGCGCCACCAGGGAAGCCCCCCAAAAAGTGGATTGATATTTAAATATTAAGGAACATATTTATATATATTTTAGTATAATAGTTACATATTTATATAATTTTACTGTATTAATTTACATTGTATAAGCGTATATTTATATTTGTATATTGTGTATTTTGTGTTTATATATTACATACATAATAATGTTTATACAATGTACAATATATATGATATATATGACATATCATACAGATATATATATCTCATGTAAGTATATTACATATACTTAGATTTATAGATTTAGATGTAAATATATCTTTTTTTTTTTTTTTTTTTTTTTGCGGTATGCAGGTCTCTCACTGTCATGGCCTCTCCCGTTGTGGAGCACAGGCTCCGGACGCGCAGGTTCAGCGGCCATGGCTCACGGGCCCAGCCGCTCCGCGGCATGTGGGATCTTCCTGGACCGGGGCACGAACCCGTGTCCCCAGCATCGGCAGGTGGACTCAACCACTGCGCCACCAGGGAAGCCGTAAATATATCTTTTGACATTATACATAATACTGCCATGGATGTCCTGTTACAAAATCATTGTATTGCTGAGGGTTCACTTCTCTGGTATTGGGTAGGGATTAATAATCCATTACTCTCAAGGTGCAAGTTTCCGCAAGCCCCTCATCTGCCAAGGCTGGCCAGAAAGCCATCTGCGGCCACTTTATGTGGTCCCTCTCCCTGCCATGGGTTGTGCCAGAACCAGGAAAAGAAAGGCAAGCTCTGGGCTTGGTTTGGATTGCTCACCAGTATGGTTGCTCTGTGTTAAGGCCAGGTGGACCCTCCCAGGCCCCTAAACTCCCCTGGCAGAGCCTGGCCCTGTGCTGGTCTCACCAGGGGGCTTGAGCTATGGCTGCTCCAGCCAGCACTCACTGCCCCAACTCTGCAGGCAGCTGCCTGGCATCGCAGGTCCCGTAAATGAAGGGCTCCCGCCTGTGATTGAAGGTTCCACCTTGTTCCAACACAGGCTCATTCTTAATTTAGCTTGTGATGTGTTTGCACTGTACACATAGGATGCTAGGTCAAGTGCTCTCTCTATATATTTTAAAACTTTTTTTTATTGGGTTATAGTTATTTTACAATATTGTGTCAGTTTCTACTGTACACTGGAGTTCCCTGTGCTATACAGCAGGTTCTCATTAGTTATCTATTTTATACATATCAGTGTATATATGTCAATCCCAATCTCCCACTTCATCCCACCACCCCGCTTCTCCCCTTGGTGTCCATACATTTGTTCTCTACATCTGTGTTTCTATTTCTGCCTTGTAAACCAGTTCATCTATACCATTTTTCTAGACTCCACAAATATGCCTTAATAGATGATATTTGTTTTTCTCTTTCTGACTTACTTCACTCTGTATGACAGTCTCTAGGTCCATCCACATCTCTACAAATGACTCAATTTCATTCCTTTTTATAGCTGAGTAATATTCCATTGTATATATGTACCACATCTTAAGACTTTTTAAAAAATCCTTTTCAATGACTTCTCATGAAAATATCATATATACAAAAGCACAGGAAATGCATAGATAAAGTATGCAGAATTATAAAATAAATATCATTATACCCAGGACCTAAGTGAAGAAATAGATTCTTACAATTCCTTTCAATTTCCCCTCCCCCTTCCCCTCAGCCCAAAGGGAAATATAATATTGAATTTCGAGTTTATTGGTATTGTTACCTTGCTTTCACGTAAAGTATAACTAAATAATAACTATCTCTAAACTTTGTAAGGTTTTGTATTCTCGAGGACTCTGTACAAACAGTATCACACTCTTTATGTTCCTTAGAAACTTGCTTTTATCATTCAGCTTCAAGTTCTGTTAAGATTCACTGTGGTTGATGCATGAAGCTATGGTTAATTCATTTTGCCAAAGTATAGTGTTCCAACAGGGGAACAACCACAATTTATTCATGCATTCTCCCCTTGATGAATATCTGGGATGTTTCCAGCTTTTTGCTATTACAAACAGTGCCACTCAGAACATATTTCTGCAGCTCTCCTGGTGCACACAAACAGGAATGCATGTGGTCTGTATACCTGAGAGGAACTGCTGTGTCAGATGCATTACACAGCTTCACCTGAAAACATAATATCCATTTCTCCAGCCCCATACACTTTTCACACTTCCCCCAGCATTCTGTCAAGTTCTGTTTTCTCTACTCTTCTTCAGTACATAAGCTTTGCCAATCTGGTAGGGATGAAATGGTATCTACTTATTTTAATCTGCATTTCTCTGATTTCTAATGAAAAAGAACATCTTTGCATGTATTTATGGGCCATTTCCTATTTCCTTTTCTCTGAAATGCTTCTTCTATCTCTTGCCCAACTTTTTTCTGTTTGGTTTGTCTTTCTCTTTTTGATCTGCTGCAGGTCTTTCGATATTAAACCATTATTGGTTATGTTGAAAATATAGATTTATAGTTTGTCTTTACACTCGCTTTATGGTGTTCCTTGATAAATTGTTTCCATTTTTAATCTTCTTATTAAAGTATAATTTACATACAATAAATTCCACAAATTTACATGCATAGTTTGAAGAGTTTTGACAAATATTTCACAGTAAGCAATCACCCAAAGTACATGGTTTACATTAGGGTTCACTCTTGGTGTTGTACATTCTACGTGTTTGAACAAGTGTATAATGACATGTATCCACCATTACAGTATCATACCAAGTATTTCCACTGCCCTAAAAATCCTCTGTGTGACAACTATTCATGCTTCCCTGCCCCAGCCCTTATTAACCACAGATCTTCTTACTGTCTCCATGGTTTTGCCTTTTCTAGAATGTCATACAGTTAATCATGTAAACTTTTCAGATTGGCTTCTTTCACTTAGTAATATGCATTTAAGATTCCTTCATGTCTTTTCATAGCTTGATAGCTCATTTCTTTTTAGCTCTGAATATTATTCCACTATCTGGGTGTACCGTCGTTTGTCCATTCAGCAAAGAAGGACATCTTGGTTGCTTCCAAGTTTGGGCAATTATGAATAACACTTCTACAAACATCCATGTGCTAGATTTTTGTTGACCTAAGTTTTCAACTCCTTTTGGTACATACCAAGGAGCACAGTTGATGGATTGTATGGTGAGAGTATGTTTGGTTTTGTAAGAAACTGCCAACCTGTCTTCCAAAGTGACTGTACCATTTTGCATCCCCACCAGCAACAAATGAAAATTCCTGTTGCTCCACATCCTCACCAGCTTCTGGTGTTGTCGTGGTTCTGGATTTTGGTCACCCTTATAGGTGTGCAGTGGTAGTTTATGGCTGTTTTATTTTGCACTTCTCTAATGATATACAAAGTGAAACATGTTTTCATAGGCTTATTTGCCACTTGTATATCATCTTTGGTGAGGTGTCTGTCAAGGTCTTTGGCCCATTTTTAAATCAGGTTATTTGTTCTCTTATTGTTGAATTTTAAGAGTTCTTTGAGTGTTTTGGGCAATAGTCTTTTTCATCGGATACGTCTTTCACAAATATTTTCTCTCAGTCTATGGTTTGTGTTTTTACTCTGTTGACAGTATTTTTCACAGAGAAGAAACTTTTCATTTTAATGAAGAGCAGCTTATCAATTCTTTCTTTCATGGATCATGCATTTGTGTTATATATAAAAAGTTACCACCAGGTCATATAAAACTTCTATGTTGTCTTCTAGGAGTTTTATCATTTTGCATTTTACATTTAAGTCTGTGATCCATTTTGAGATAATTTTTGTGTAAGGTGTAAAGTCTGTGTCTAGATTCATTTTTTTTTTTTTTTGCATGTGGATGTCCAGTTGTTCCAGCACCATTCATTGAAAAGACTATCTTGGCTCCATTGTATTGCCTTTGCTCCTTTGTCAAAGATCAGTTGACTATATTTATGTGGGACTTGGTATTGGTGTATAATTCTTTTAATACATTGATGGTTTCAATTTGCTGATATCTTGTTGAAGATTTTTGCATCTATATTGATGAGAGATCTTGGTGTATAGTTTTCTTTTCTTGAAATGTTTTTGGTTTTGGTATTTGTGGGAAGATTTTTAACTATGAGATAGAGAGAGAGAGATAGGGAGGTAGATATGGCTAGTTCTTCTTCAATTCACTTGGTAAGCTGTATTTTCCAAAGAACCTGCACATTTTGTCTAAGTTATTAAATTTATTGGCATACAATTCTTTTTAATATTCCTTAAAATCTGCAGTGATTTCTTCTCTTTCATTCCTGATATTTATAGCGCATTTTCTCTTTTATTTTTCTCTTTGACTAGTCTTACTAAGGGTTCATCAATTTTGTTCATCTTTTCAAATAACCAAATTTTGGCTTAGTTAGTTTTCTCTAGGTTTTCTTGATATCTATTTCATTTATTTCTTCTCTAATCTTTACTATTTCTTTCTTCCAACTCACTTTTGTTTTAATTTGTCCCTTTAACTAGTTTAATATGCAAATTTACATCATTAATTTTAAACTTTTCTAATATAGGCATAGTGGGAAATGGGAACTCTCATTCACCACTGATAGAAGCAGAAATTGGTGCTACCACTTCAGAAAAGTGTTTGGTATAAACTCAACCAGTTTAACATGGATGTAAACTACAACTCAGAAATCCATCCCTAGTTATATACTCCAGAAAACCTTTTGCCCATTTGTTTCTGTAAGTATATTTACAGAAGCATTATTCATTATGTCAGGAAACAGGAAATAACTCAAATACTATACTAGAATAGTATCAATCAGTACTAGAACGTTAGCATGGATAAATAAACAATGCAATGGGACTTTACAGAGGAGGGAAAATGAATGAACCACAGCTACATTCACCAACATGAATTAATCTATATTCATGTTATAAATCTAAATAATAATATTTCATGAAAGAAATGGGCCACAGACTAAGGCAAAGAAAATTATTCAAACCATTTAAAGTTCAAAAACAGACAAAGCAGAACAACTGTTTCTTATCTAGGGTTATTTACAAAGGTGAACTACTATGAAGAAAAATAAGAGAATGATTAACACAGGATTCAGGATTGTGATTTCCTTTCGAGGTGGCAGAGCTGAAAGTGAACAGAAGAAACAGCAGAGCTGGTAAGGGCGGACAGAGGATTTCTAAGGTACTGGTCATGTCTTGTCTCTTAATCTAGGTAGTTGGTACATGGTTTCCAATTTATTATCATTAACTAATCTTCACATACACTTTTTATACTCTGTAGTATATTTTATATATATCACCAAAAAATAAAATATTCCTCAAAAGAATGAAAAATGATTTTAAACTCTATGAAAATTCTGAGGCATAGGCAGGGCAAGGTTAGGTCTACTGGTGATCCATGTAACAAGTATTTTCTGAGCACCAGCTCTGTTCCAGGTATTGTGTTGTGCGCTAGAGACACAGAGATGAACAGGATGGAGTGCGTGTCCTCAGAGTTCCCAGAAGAGGCTGATATCTACATGAGTGTAACCTCAGAGGCAGAATAAGCTAGAGGGTTTGTGAAGCCATGGAAAATGGTTTACAGAAAGAGCTTAGCATCACTGCCATATCCTTTGACCAATAAGTAAAGAGGAGACTGAGAGTTTTGCAAAAGGAGTGCCAGGATCAGAGCCTTTTCTCAGGATGTCTACTGGGGCCAGGTGTGCTGAATGGCTTGCAGCAGGCAGAGAGCAGGGACAGAAAGCACTAGTCCGTAGACACTAGCGTAAGAGCTCACAAGAGAATTATCAACAGCCTGAACCAGGAAAGTGAAATCAGGATGGAGAAACAAAGGATGTTGACGTGCACATGGCAGTGGGGGTGGGAGGAGTGTGTGGAGAGATGGGGATGGTTGTCTGTCAAACAGTTGGAGATGTCAAAGATGACCCAAAGAGCGGTTCAGCCTGGATGATGGGAAGATGGATGGAGAATGGAGGTGGAGAAACATAAGCCAAGGAGAGGTGGCAGGGTGCGGGGAAGGAAGGGAAGAGAGCCTAGAGAGTTCTCTGTCAGGGACACACAGGGGCTAAGGTCAGGGTGGGCATCCCAGGAAAGACGTCTTGGAGGAAGTAGGGAAAGGAGCATGACTCCCCCGACTCCCTTCACTCCTGATGATTTTTCCTCCTTTGGGTCAGATGATCCTCTGCAGCTGCATGATCCTCTATTTGCTGACCAGTCTTACAGATTTTGAGAAAGAAATTCCAACCAATATCAGACCAATTCACATTTGCTTCTCTCTCACAGTTTAGGGTCTGCAGTGAAACGTACACTTTAAATCAAGGCTCACCTATGGACCACAGGCTGTATCCACATGGTAGAAAAAGCCGTTATTCAAAACTTGCAACCTGACAGACTTAGGTTTGAACTTCCATTTCTTTCTAGCTCTGTGACACTGGGCAGTCCACTCAACCTCTCTGAGCCTCAAATTCTCTCATCTATGTAACGTCGACAATAATACCCACTCCAGATGTCTCACAAAGTCACTGAGTAGATATCATACAGATGTGAGCTTTACCACGATGGTCATAATGAGAACATTTGGTAAGGGTGGGAAATGCAAGGGATCAGAGCACCAATTGCAGCAATGAGGAAATAAAAAGAGAAAACCAACTGCATGAACTCTTCCCTATTTCATCTGCTGTTCTGGCCTTTTCAGTAATTCCATTGAATGAGCTTCTAAAACCCATCTCAGGTTCTGGATGGAAGTGATATGGCAAGAGATCCAGAGAACGCTCTCAGGTTAAATTACTACCAACTAAAGGGGAAATACCAACCAGACCACACACCCTTCTTCAAAAGCAACTCCAGAAACACAGCATTTCCTCAACGCAAAAAGGAAGATACGGGAGGGAAGGCCGGAAGGAGAGGGGGAAGGGGAGGATGCTACTTGTAATAAGATCTTCTCTGTGCCTGGAGCTGTGCTAAAGATTTACAGACACATTTCCCCACTTAGTGCTCACCACTGCCCTGCAGTGTACGTATAATTTCCTAATTTAATAGATGAAAAACATTGAGGCTCTTCAGATGCTAAGAAAGCTGCCTAAGCCCGTGGTTGGGCAGTGTCAAGGGTGAGATTCAAACCCTGGTGTGAGTCAAAGCCATTGTGCTGTTACTCCACGCCGTCTCCCAAGCTGAACTGGAACACATCGTCACTGAAGGATTCCACACCCTGCACTAATCATTTACAATTTCATCCTCAATTTTTCCAGTTGGAGGAGGAAAGCCTTGCATGTAATTAACTTAAGGATGAGTCCTCCATAAATTATACTTCAATCTGGTTCTATATTTGAATAATTAAGTTTAAAACAGAAAGGCTAATGAAACTAATGGTTACCAAATTACTAGATTTTGAAAATCATTGATTTTCTCATTTGCCTGCTAAAATTAATTGATCTCATTTACATATACAGACTGCATTTGCCTTAGCTTTGAGAATATTTATCTTCCAAGTTTTTCCACCAAAGTTTCAAAATCCATTTGCAAAAATGCAATTCTATTTCAATTATGCTCATTTGCATGGAAACCAAAGCCTTATTGCTTTTCTAATTAATACTATTATGATTGTTCCTTTTATTTGAATACAGTGCCCTTGCAACTTAAAGAATAAATCTTTAACCCAGTCAAGCAACTTTAAAACTACATATGGAAATGATCAGTGTAATACAATTTCTTCTGGTAAATAAGAGAAATAAAAGCATATTCTCCTGTTACAAAACACAAAAAACACTTTACAAAATACATTTTTAACAATATCTAAAACACAAAACCCTAAGATATTATGACCATGTAATGCTAAATGTTTGTATCTCACATGATAGAAGGTATCTCTTGGAATGATTAATAAACAGGATAAACCCAACAAAATTTCTAAGAAATAGAGAAACAAAAGGATCCAATGACTTGAAAAGGAGCTAAAAATCTTATAATTCACTGGTTTTTCATAGAGAAGGTCACCTCCTACAAAATTGGTAGGTTACAAATTAGCATTTTTTGTATTTTTATATTAGCATATATGTTTTACAATAAAATATAAGTTGAATAAAAACATATAGAAAGAGCAATTATTGTTTTGAGAAACTTGTTTCAGTTTCATATTTTTATATGGGGGTATAGAAATATGTGTGTGAGCATATCTGTGTGTGTATGTGTGTGTGTGTGTACATGTGTGTAAATCTGTGTGGGGAGGGTGTATATTGCCTGGGTCATTGCCATGACATAAAATGTATTTCTTACTGCAGATCAAGGTCAAGAAGTTTGAAAAACACTCATCTAATTGATCCCCTTTGTGCAGAAGAGTTTTGAAGGACTGATATTTCAAAGATAATAAATAATTGACTTCAGCATCAGGTACCATGGGTTCAAATCTTGGCAAGTAACTTCATCTTCCTACATCTCAGTCTCTTCCTGAGGAAAATGGAGATAATAATAGTAATATCTCTCAGGTTTGTTTTGAAGATTAAGAGCGGTAATATATTTAAAGTGTTTAGCATAGTGCCTGGCATAAAATAAATAGTAACTGTTGGCTATCATTATTTTGCAAGAACTGCTGAAGAGCCTCTTTGTCTCTGATTAAATTTATCTGCTTCTAGTTGTGTCCATTTCCCATCAGGCCACACCCATATTGAGCTCTTCCTCACCTCCAGGCCCTCTGCTAGGGGGAGAGATGAAGGAATGAAAAAACAGGGCACGCATCCATGGACCCCAATCTTATGCTACTTTCAAATAAAAGTGCTAGCACAGCCGAGAAGATTCTTAGTCACCTTAGAATTCCTCGTGACACCTGGATCCTTCTTCTCTCACACTTGCCTCTTTCAATACAGTTTACTGCTGGGGCATAAAGTGGGAAAAAAGAACATTCTTTGGGCTTCCCTGGTGGCGCAGTGGTTGAGAGTCCGCCTGCCGATGCGGGGGACACGGGTTTGTGCCCCGGTCCGGGAGGATTCCACATGCCACGGAGCGGCTGGGCCCATGAGCCAAGGCCGCTGAGCCTGCACATCCAGAGCCTGTGCTCCGCAACGGGAGAGGCCACAACAGTGAGAGGCCCGCGTACCACAAAAAAAAAAAAAAAAAAAAAAAAGAACATTCTTTAAAACAAAATTGTAATAACCTATAAGAGAAAAGAATCTGGAATATATATATAATATATATTATATATACAATATATATTATACATATAACTGAACCACTGTGCTGTATACGTGAAACTAACACAATATTGTAAATCAACTAAACTTCAATTAAAAATACATATACATTAAAAAAAAAAAAAAAGCAGACAGTCCAAATACTGATGATCCTGGAATAAGGAGATTTAGAGTTGCTAAAGCAAGGAAAATGTATAGGGTATGTGCAAGATACTAGATTGAAAATTTCACCTATTTAAAGGAGTTTATAATGCACGTTAAGGGCTTTGCCCTTTACAGGGTAATAATAAAAGTAGGCAACAACTGCTGAGCTCTCACCCTGCCTGATGCCGAGTGCCTTAACACAGATTATCTGAACTCACGACACACACGATGCAGGTTTTCTGGTTATCCTCAATCTTCACATGGGAAAGTTGAAGGGTCAAGAGGCCGACAAATGTATTACATGGTGAAGCAAATATAACACCCCAGACAGCTAACCCTGGGGCCAACATTCTTCAGGTTCTCGTGCTTTCCGAGGGCCAGAGGAGGCCATCAGAGGCTGGACATGAAGAGACCAGTATTTTCTCTGTTTTTTCTGTAAACTGAGAACAAGCCAAAGCTGGGAGAGCTGGAATCAGGAAGCCCCCTGGGAGGCTGCCAGCTAATCCAACAGCCCCGGCAGAGGGTGAAAAAGAAAGGAAAGGCGTTGTTCTCAGGGTGGAGGGACAAGGGACCAACGTGAGAGGTCAGATTGATACAGATTGGTGACTGTTTAAATATGAGACCTAGGGTGACCAGCAGGGACCAAGGACAGCTCTGGGGCTTCCACCCCTGGTGGATGGATGCAACAGAGTCCCAAACCCTAAGTGCCGCAGGTGCACATTCACTGAAGTTCAAGTGGAACAAGCCGGGGAAGACAAAGCAAATCTGCACACAGAGAGGCAACTGAGCACAGGTGGAGCCTGGAGCCAGCCTGCCTGGCGATGAATCTTAATTCTGACACTTAAAAGCTTTGTGACTAAGGGCAAGTCAGCTAATTTATGTAAAACACTGCCTGACACACAGAAAGAACGCGGGAAGTGTTAGCTCTTGGTATGATTATATAACCAAATGAAATAAAAATAGGGTGAGGCAGAAAGTTCCTCTGGAATCACTGCTTCCTCCTCCCCCATCCCTGTACCACGTCTTAGACGCCGCGTTAAGATGCTTAGGGGCAGCCGCGGTGCCAGAAGGAGTTTGAGAAGAACCCACCTGAAAGGGGTCCCGTCCTGTTTGCTCCTAAGGTCGGCCCTGTTCCCAGTCAGGCCGCAGGACAGAGCAGTGTCTATGTGCGCCCTTCGTTCTCCGCTTACTCTGCTAGGTCGGGTGAGAGAGCGCCACCTGAATCTGGGACTGACTCCTTTCAGTGACTTTTTAGATATGACTGAGTCAGTCCTGCCTTCATCAGTGGGAAAACAGCGCCCTCCTGAACTCCAACCAGGTTTTGCTGATGTATGTTCTCCAAGGGAAAGGGGCACATGTGCAGAATTAACGTTTATTCAGAGTTTTCACAGTGAAGAGCGCTTTATACACATCGGCTCACCTAGTCCTCACAGTGGACCTGTAAGGTGGGCAGTAAGGTAAGGAAACGGAGGCACGGAGAGATTAAATCACCCTTCCAAGTCTCACGGCTGGCTAGTGGCCAAGCGGGGCTCTAACCCAGGTCCCCTGACTCCAGCACTCCTTACAGTTTGTCATCAGGGGCAAGGCCCCACCCAGGGGCCTTGATTAACCGACCCTAAAATGCTATGTCACATTTCCAGTACCTTCCATTAAGACATGATGCTCCCTAAAGGGTGAAAGACTCAATGGATTACAGTTTTCTCGTGCTTAAAGTACGGAATTGCAGAGATAGCTCACCACCACCAGTTATGCTCACTGGGTCCCTTCTATGAGCACCCCTTGAGGTTTTCTATGTGTCAGGCCCTGTAATAAAATAACTAAAAATTACGACAAACTTAAAATATAATATAGAACAGTATGCAGAGATACCACCACCTAGATACAAGTAGCCATCCCGTTAAAAAAAAATTTTATTAAATATTGACTAAATCTAATCAGGTTTCCCTTAGCAGGGATTCTCTCACATTTGTCCTAGTGTCAGAGGGTTTCTGGCTCTTGTGCATCCCATAAGTTTTTCCAGGCCTTGACACAGCGGTGGCAAGACAATTAGCCTGGTGCCCTTCCCACGAAATAAGACCCGTTGCCCCGTCCTCGCTTCATTTCAATCAAGACGATGCACAGTATTGGCCACCCCATGAATTTAACTTTCATCCTTTATCAGCTCTTAATAGCCATGACATCTCTTCATTTCCTGAGCTTTGTGCTCCTAGGTTGGACTTTAAGAGCTATATGTGTATGATGTATGTTTCTTTCTTGCGCTGTCGTGTTTGGGCTGGATGCTTAAGTCTACCAGTTTCTTAAAGAGACTGATTCTTTTTTCCTACTTGAATATTTCCAGATTTCCACTTCCAGCCGTAGATTAACTTGTTTCAAAACAATCCTCTTTCCAAGATGACTAGAAAAGCTAGACAAAAAAACTTTTTATATATATTTGAAGGTATTAGAAGGTGACTAAAGGAGCAAGAATTTCAGGGGCTAAAAGCCTGAAAAGAAGGGAAACCAAAAGAGGTGATTCCAACTTCTGGCACGTTTTTGTTCTTGATCAGAAAGCTAGGGATGAGAAAAGCTACAGAGATTTCGACAGTCCCGAGGGGAAAAGGCCTGGTAACACCCGGGCTTCCTGAAGAAGTAGAAAGCAAGACCTTCACTACTTTGATCCTTATCATATACCCGGGACTGCAAGCCCCACATATAAAATCTCTGATTCCCCGTGTGTGAGGGGCACAGTTCTTGAGGTGCTAGCCTGCTGTGTCTTCCCTTCCACCTGGCAGAGGTATAAGGCCATCTCTCTTATCCTCCAAAATCTCTGTCTCTGTATTTCTGTTTGGCATCAGTGCACAGAGAAGCCGAGATTTTGACAACAACCCCCCAGAAAGGCAACATCCCAGGGACAAGAATGAACAAAACCCAACTGTCTGCTACACACCTTAAAAACAAGGGTACAGGGGCTTCCCTGGTGGCGCAGTGGTTGAGAGTCTGCCTGCCGATGCAGGGGACATGGGGTCGTGCCCCGGTCCGGGAAGATCCCACATGCCGCAGAGCGGCTGGGCCCGTGAGCCATGGCCTCTGAGCCTGTGCGTCCGGAGCCTGTGCTCCGCAACGGGAGAGGCCACAACAGTGAGAGGCCCGCGTACCGCCAAAAAAAATAAATAAATAAAAACAAGGGTACAAAGAGGTTGAGAGTAAAAAGAAAGAAAAAAATATTTCATGCTAACACTAACCAAAAGAAAGATGATTCAGTAACAAGTGTAAAACAAAGTATCTTTGGCTATAAAGCAAAAAAAAAAAAAATCTTCAGAAATAAGGATGGAAAGAGTATATAAAATATAAAAATTCCAAGTCTGCAATGCCCTGTATCAGTCGGTGTTCATAGAGAAGTGAGAGGCCACGCTAGAAAATGGAGCAGGGAAAATTCCAGACACAGAGTCGTCAATTAAGTGAAAAGTGGTAAACTGCTAACAGGGGGAGCAAGTGGACCTGCAGAGCTGAGAGATGAGCTTGGAAGAGTCTAGAACTCAGGGGACGGCCCACAGGCTGAGGAGGAGCCCCTGGAGCCGCCACAGTAACGCCTGGACCCGCTCTCAACTCTGAGATTTACCGAGATGCAGGGTCTCCATAATGGGCCCTGCAAAAATATATAGGTAATCAGTGATGAGAATGATATTTTCCGGAATTTAGTCAAGAATTCATCATAGAAGATACACCACTTTCCTCTTTTAATTTTGTCGCGTTTCTTTTCTGAGAAGATCCTGACAAAACAGCGATACTTTGAGAACCGTTCCTCCACAAATTTGCTTCCTTTTCCTTTTTCTTACTCTCGGCCACCAAGACTTTCCTGGGCCACTATCATCTCACACAGGACCACGGGGATTGCCCCCACGATCCTCACAAAGCTGGTCCGAATAAGAGCAGCATGCAAGGCGCTGGGGACCAAAGGAGATGTGTGCAGAACTCAGGACAAGAGAAGGTCCAGATCACAGCCACTCCGGCCCCACTGGCAGCTGGGAAACAGCCAGAGAGGAAGCAGCCTGGGTAAGGGGAACCCCAGCCTCACACACGTGCGCTCCTCTGATGTCAGTCGAAGCTCCAGATGCAGACGAGCAGGCTGAATTGGGCTCCAGGCCTTAATCACAATGTTACTTTTCTCGAGGGTTCCATTCTGTGCTTGGCATCTTTTGTGCAATCCTTCTCAGCTTCCATGCAACCTTCGGAAATCTCCCCCCATGGCTTGGATCACTCAGGGTTATATGAACAGCTTAAAAGATGGACAAGGCCTAGAAAACTCTCAGAGGGCTTCTGCCACCCACAAAGCCAGGGTCTTGGGCTCCTGGTCGGGGGATGACACCTTCAACACCCACTCACCCAGCTACTCCGAAAGGAGGAACAGACAAAAGGGGTAAATGGACCCTTTTTTTCTCCTCTCTACCATGGCCTCTTTCCCACCCCGGCTGACAAAAGAAACAGAAAAGTAGGTTCTCAGATCTGTTCTGCCCAGTAGGTGGCTGCCAAAGCATCTGCTCTGAACGCTTTCCTGTCTCAAATACCACTGTTACCATCCCGAGCGGATGCCAGGACTCCCACCTTTAGAAATCCTTCATTCTGGCCTTGGAAACTGTTGGTTTCCAGATTCTCTGTTCAAACCCAAATAGCCTAACACTTTGAGACAGCATTTCCCAAAGCGTTTTCCTAAGAATGTTCCTCAAAATTTCTTAGAAAAATAGTGCTATGGTCTAAAAAGGAAAAAAGAGAGAGAGAGAGAGAGAGAGAGAGAGAGAGAGAGAGAGAGAGAGAGAGACAGGGGGAAGTGGCATATCATGTGTCTTTCCTGAGGGTCATTCCTGAGGCCCATGATGCAAATTAACATGTTAAAGGCTCTAAAGATCCCACAGTAAATAAAATCATTTCATTATGTTTAACAGTGTTTCCCAAAAAGATCTGCTCATGAAACCCTGTGTTGTTTTTTCCATTTGTAAACATCCCCCAAAACAGACAGAGTTTTCTTTGGAAAACCTGACTTAAGCCATCAATTTACAATAACAGTGAAGTGTGTCCAGATCACTGGGCTCAAAGTCAGGAAAATGTGAGCTTCCTTCACCAGCATATACCCCACCAAACCCCTAGTTCATTCCTTTGTTGGTTGTTACAAACCTTCTCTGTCCTCTTCCAGCTCTTTCCACTATCCCTGCTACCCTAGCACAGCAGATACCCTTTCCCTGCTACCCTAGCACAGCAGATACCCTTTCCCTGCTACCCTAGCACAGCAGATACCCTTTCCCTGCTACCCTAGCACAGCAGATACCCTTTCCCTGCTACCCTAGCACAGCAGATACCCTTTCCCTGCTACCCTAGCACAGCAGATACCCTTTCCCTGCTACCCTAGCACAGCAGATACCCTTTTCAAATATTTCATTGAAAACACTGAGACCACTGGAAATGAACTCCCTCAAATCCCCACCCTGTCTTTGAAACTGTATCTATGTGTTTCCTTCCATCCCTCTGCCTTTTCTCCTGATTCAGAGGAAGGAGTGTCACCCCTCTACTTGTGTCTACTTGCAGATACGCCCTTGATCTGCATCATGATATTGTCACTCCTCTCTTCTGAATATTTATCCTCTTCTCTGCTGATCTTTTAAAGCCCATGTCTGTTCCAAGTTGGATTTTAAAAAACTCATTCAACAACTATTCAGTACTTATTGAAAGGCACTGTATTAGCAACCTAACACTCATATCTCACCCTTAGATTTCTTACCAAAAGTAAACAGAGACAGACAAGAAAACAAATATCACCCTCTGGTTGGGCCAGGGCCCCGAGGGGAGTGAGTGCAGGGGACCACAGGCACAGGAAGTCTGGGTGATTTCCCAGTGGGTATGAGACAGCAAAGCTCTCAGAAGAGGTGAAGCTAGAACCACGCCTCACCCCACATTCTGGGGTAGCAATCACCTGCTCCTTCATCACTTGCACAGCCATGGTCCAAAAAATATAGTCCACTCTGGATATTTCCTCTTCTCCAACCACCCCTCCTCCATTCACTTCCGATTAATCTGGCTTCTGAGCCAACTTTTCCAATGCAGCTGCTTCCTTGGAGGTCACTAGTCACATGGACCTTTCTACACCAATGGACATCTTCATCACCTGTGTCTTGCTTGATCTCCCTGAAGCATTTAACACTGCACTCTTCTCCTTTGGCTTCTCCCCTGAGTCTCTTCCTGTCTCTTTTATCCATCTGTCCTTCTTTGTCTCCATCATGGACCCCTCTTTTAATACCAAGTTTAACTCTTGACATTCCCCAAGGTCTTTTCTTGGCCCTCTTTCCTTTTCCCTGTACTATTCCTGGGTATTCGTTGTATCTATTTGATTCCCACATTCTCTCAGCTCACGGCTCACTCACCACTTTCTCTCTGACCAAATAAAATCTCCCTGCCACACCCTCTGATGACACCATGTACCACTCCTGCATAGCACTCACCTCTGATGTAATTTTGCATTTATTTATGTGGTTGTTTGCTTAAGATATCACCTTCAAATAGACTGAAATTCCATCTAGGCACTCTGTCCAATAATAACATGCTGTTTAAACAATTTATGGTATGAACACTTGATGAAATACTATACAACTAGTGAAAAAGCATCCCCCCAAAATGTAATGATTTGGAAAACTATTACCTTGTACATTAAATATTATAAAAGCATACTGCAAAGCAATACCTATAGTATGATCCCACTTTGCAAATAAATATGTACATATGTACAAAAACTCCTGGAAGAATAATCTGCTAAAGTATACATACTGGCATGGTGTAATTAAAAGAGACTTTTATTTTCTAAGCAACAGTAATAAGACTTACAAATGGGGGTTAACTTACAGGAAGATCTGTATGCTTAATGTTTCCCTGGGCCCATTATTTTTTTTTATTTTTATTTTTTGTTAGCTGAGCACCTAACTGCCAAACTGACTAGCTGTGTTCAAATTTGTTACTATATTAGTACAAACATATCCACACAGGTGTTAGAGATAAGCAGATTTTCTTTGCTTACCAAAAGAGAGAGAAGCATCAGTGAGTCATAAAGGTCCAGAGCTGTAGGCAAGGGCTTCCTAGTCAACTCCTGGTTCCTTTGAAGTAAGTTCTGCATCTATTCCACAAACATTTATTGCACAGCCCCAGCTGGGCACTGAAGGAAGAGGATCAAACTGGATGCATTCTCTTAGCATAAGGAAGGTACAGTCTAGTGAGGGAGTGAGACAGGTAAACAAAAGGCCAATAAGAGTTACAGATGCTATAACAGGAGTTAGTGGGGGCACAAGGCAGTGATGGTCATTTCCCTGGAGGAGCAGATGATGAGTGAAGGGCCACTAGGAAGGTTCAGGGGGTGACATAACAAGACTCACGTGTGTGTGGTCCTCGACAGGTTTCAAAGGTGTCTTCACACTCTATTCTATCTGCTTATATCCATCCACGTGACCAAGGATGGTAGTATTATTCCCATTTTATTTGGCAGATGAGTAAGTAACAGCTAAACCTTAAAAAGCACTCACTAAGCATTTGACAAGGGTTAATCTCTCCTAATCCCCATCGCAATCCAAGGAGGCAGGAACCACTATTATCCTCCTTTTACAGATAAGGATTGAGACAGAGAGAGGTTAAGCAATTTGCCTGGCTCATCCGTGGAGAGACAGATTGAAAATACAGGCAATGTGATGCCAGGGCTAAGCCCTGGATGAGAACTCAGTGCCGCCTCTCAGGGGTGCTTCTCTCAAGGCCAGGAGGAGGCTGGGAAGAGGCAAATCCTGCACAAAAATCCAGATACTCTGTCTCAAAGCCCAGTGCTGTGGTGACACCTCCCCAGTACAAAAATTCTCAGAGGGGCTTCCCTGGTGGCGCAGTGGCTGAGAGTCCACCTGCCAATGCAGGGGACACGGGTTCGTGCCCCGGTCCGGGAGGATCCCACATGCCGCGGAGCGGCTGGGCCCGTGAGCCATGGCTGCTGAGCCTGCGCGTCCGGAGCCTGTGCTCCGCAACGGGAGAGGCCACAAGAGTGAGAGGCCCGCGTACCGCAAAAAAAAAAAAAAAAAAAAAAAAAAAAAATTCTCAGAGACTTTGAAAAATCTAGAAACGTTAGAAGGGAGAGGGAGGGAAGACGCACACTAGCTTTGACTGAAAGCCTATTTCTGTGCCAGGTGCCGTACAGGGCACCTCACAAAGGTTATCTCCTTTAGTCTTTCTTACAACCCTGAAAGTCTGTACACGTGATTCTTCCCATCTGCACCAAGGAGATCTGGTTTAAGATGAGGAGTGATTGGCAGCCCAGGCCCCACCCCTACAGGCAGTGCCCACTAGGTCAGGCCCTGCCGGTTGACCCGGAGAGCAGGTTCTTGTTCCTTCTCCACTCAGTACCCAGGAGGAAGCACTGCCACGGCCCACGTGGGCAGACATCCCCCCCACCCCACAAAGGGCCTGTCACGTGCCCTGCGCTGGGAAATAGAGATGAAGCCTGGTGTCCGCCCTGGAGGAGGTCACAGCATGGAAGAGTCTCCCCACCACCTGCCAGCCTCCGGGGAAGGGCACAGAGGTGGGAAGGGATCCTGACTGTCTCTTCAGCATCCGGTGGTCCCCCACCCCCTCCCACCTCAGAGCAGGAAACAAGAGAGGAAACATCACCGCACAACTCTGCTCACATTGCAGCAAGGCCACCGCCAGATGCCTGGGGCGCACTTTTGTTCACGGTCACGGTGAGTCTGGGGAGAGGCCATCTGGGCTACACCCGTGCCCAGCAAGGGGCACAGGCCACCCGGGGGATTCCTGCGCGCCAGGCCTGACTTCAGACACTCTCCTTTACTGGGCGCCTCCCAGCTGGGCACAGGGGCCTCGCACGTACCCTCTCCTGCTTTGCAAGCGGCCCCAGGAACTGCTGCGGGTACTTCACACACTGAGAGGGAAAGCACCGGGTCCTCCCCCAGTGACTTACGCCCTCCTGTGCAAATCCTGTTGTGCACGTGATGAGAATATGCTTAACCAGACGTGGAGATAAATTGTGCAGCCTAGCATCGCAGGGGGAGGGGCTCAGTTATGTTATGGGTGATTTCGGCAGGAATTCCACCGAGGATGAGGATGCTACTGTCCCTGACCGAAGGAGCACGTCCCCCCAGCCAGCGACACAGGGCCACCCTCGCCCCCGCATGGGAGACCCGAATGTTTTATTTTATTTTTTTTAACATCTTTATTGGAGTATAATTGCTTTACAGTGGTGTGTTAGTTTCTGCTATATAACAAAGTGAAGCAGCTGTACATATACATACATCCCCATATCTCCTCCCTCTTGCGTCTCCCTCCCACCCTCCCTATCCCACCCCTCTAGCTGGTCACAAAGCACCGAGCTGATCTCCCTGTGCTATGTGGCCGCTTCCCACTAGCTATCTATTTTACATTTGATAGTGTATATATGTCCATGCCACTCTTTCACTTCATCCCAGCTTACTCTTCCCCCTCCCTGTGTCCTCAAGTCCATTCTGTACGTCTGCGTCTTTATTCCTGTCCTGCCCCTAGGTTCTTCAGAATCTTTTTTTTTTTAGATTCCATAAAAGACCTAAACGTAAGGTCAGACACTATAAAACTCTTAGAGGAAAACATAAGCAGAACACTCTGTGACATAAAGCACAGGAAAATCCTTTTGGACCCACCTCCTAGAGAAATGGAAATAAAAACAAAAATAAATGGGACCTAATGAAACTTCAAAGCTTTTGCACAGCAAAGGAAACCATAAAAAAGACGAAAAGACAACCCTCAGAATGGGAGAAAGTATTTGCAAACGAAGCAACTGACAAAGGATTAATCTCCAAAATATACAAGCAGCTCATGCAGCTCAATATCAAAAAAAACAAACAGCACAAATCCAAAAATGGGCTGAAGACCTAAATAGACATTTCTCCAAAGAAGATATACAGATTGCCAACCAACACGTGAAAGGATGCTCAACATCGTTAATCATTAGAGAAATGCAAATCAAAACTACAAGAGGTATCACCTCACACCAGTCAGAATGGCCATCATCAAAGAATCTACAAACAATAAATGCTGGAGAGGGTGTGGTGAAAAGGAACCCTCTTGCACTGTTGGTGGGACCGGAACGTTTTAACACGAACGTTTCAACACAGCGGTGGCTTGGGCTGCAAATGTTTCTCTCCTTTTCAAAAGCAGGCGTCGGCCAGACCGTAAAGAGATTTAGAAGAGAAGCCCGAAGGCGAACAGATTTTACTCTTGGGACGCACAGTGCTCAGACTTGGCAATTCATTAGTTTAACTGGAAGTGAGGACTTCGGAAATTTCGAGGAACTCCAGCCGGTGGGGTGTTGCCACTTTCGGAGTGTTTCTCTGGCAGCACCCCAGCCTCGCCTGTGCCCCCCAGTAAAAATAAGCGTGGTTCAAGCTCCATTCTGAAAAGAGTGCTGCTAGACCGCTCCAGACACTTCAGCATCGCAACAAGGTATTCGTCTCCATTCAAATGGCTCCTGATCTGCTCCTTTAACAAGCTCTGGTATGTTCTATTATTGACTTGAGATGTTAATGCATTAAGAATCTCCATTAAGCACTGCTCTGGAAATGTTACTCTAAGTCATGCATGGTGCTGGATGCTTCACAGTTATTATTTGATTTCGTCATCATAAGAAGCTCCTTTTTCAGCCCTAGAAACAGGTTTAAAACCTTGCTCCAAGTTAACGCAGCCAGTAATTCTCTTGGTTAAATTTACTGAACAGTTAATTTTAGCGTAACTACAGACAATGCACGTATCATTCAATACACGGAAGGTTTCTTTCATTACCCCCAGCTACGCCCCAGTAGAGAACAGGGGCTCTCAGACTGTGACCCATCTTCTACTGACTCTCCTCACTTACTTTTTTATCATCCCTAGCTCTAGTGGGGTCACCTCCCACCTGGTCTCCACCCTGGTGGCGCCACCTTCAAATACTGATCACTCCAGATGCACATAGGAAGGACTGAGTCGCAAACAGCAACACGTCTGTGTTCCGGCCACTTCTTAGCCCCAACTTCTCTGACCCAACTTTGTCCAGTACTAGAGTCAAGGGCACGTGTCTTCACCACACATAGACTGCCTCTTGCTAGGTCTGCACAACTGTCTTCTGTGATAAGTAGAGTATTTTATTCTCATTTTATAAATAATGAAATCGGGATTCAGGGAAGACCCGTGATAGAGTACAAGCTGTGGAACCACAAAGACAGGGCTTTTTTTTTTTTTTTTTTTGCGGTACGCGGGCCTCTCACTGTTGTGGCCTCTCCTGTTGTGGAGCACAGGCTCCGGACGCGCAGGCTCAGCGGCCATGGCTCACGGGCCCAGCTGCTCCGCGGCATGTGGGATCTTCCCAGACCGGGGCACGAACCCGTGTCCCTTGCATCAGCAGGCGGACTCTCAACCACTGCGCCACCAGGGAAGCCAAGGGCTTTTAATTCCCACCCCCTTCCCTCCTGAGCAAGCTTGTACAAGTATTTAGATGTCTCCAGTCTCAGGTTCTTCCTCTGTAAAATGGGACTAATCTTCCAGGTCACTGAGAAAACTGAGTTAAACAGCATGAAAAATACAAATCCCTGCCAAGAAATAGGAGACAGAAGCAGTGCTAATAAGCAGGGCAGCCATGCAGCATCGGTGAAGGTAAAATGAGTTCCAGGCTGACTGAGCTTAATGACTGCAGGAAGCCTTGGGTCCAGAACCTCATTCTGAGTTCAAAGGGATCAGGAAACTGAAATCAGATTGTTAATACGAAATGAGTTTAAGAGGAGAGAGTTCCCCACTCCTTTTAAAAAAGAAGACCACTCAACCCAGTCAATCAGTGAGGACATCCTGCATTCTCAGGCACCCCAGGAGTAGAAGGAACACCCAGCTCCTGGTCTCAGATGTGTCAGGCTTTACTGGGAGGCTAAACTCACATGGGAGTAACAACTGGAAAGGAAAGCTGAAATCTGCATGCTACAAAGGCAGGCTGGATGGGGAGTCAGATGGGAGGAAGGTGAGGTTTGGACGTGGAGGTGAAGCTAGGGAGGGGGACCAGTTTGGAAGTTTCTACTCAAGGTTGCCAAGACTGAAAAGTATCAGAAGGTGAGTATGACCCCCAATTCCTTAGACAAAAATAACAGTGAAAACTTTCATTGACTGCCTTGTCCATGCAGAGAGTTCACTGGACTTCCTCATAATCCTGAAACTATTTTTACAGATCATAAAACTGAGACCCAAAGAGTGAAATCCCTTGACAGAGGGCAAACCACTAGTAAACAGCAAAGCTGGGAGTCAAACTCTGATCTGTTGGGTTCTCTCTGTGGCGACAGACAGCAAGGAGGCTTTCACTGAGAAAATCTCAAAGATTAGTGGAGGAGACCTTGTCAAGTTGGAGAGGGAGTCTAACGGACTGCGAACACGGGTAGATGAGAGCTGAGAGGGTGCTGCTAAGCTATGGCCCTGAAGTGTCTGAGATGTGTCTCCCCTGGCCATTGGGCCCATGTAACTTGGGTGGGGAAGACAGCTTTAGAGACACAGTAGCTAGTCAGGAAGGATGCTTTTCAAAATCAGAGGAACAGGGATCCACAAATCCTGAAATGTTCAAGAAAAACATCCCGAAGAAGCTGGGGTGGGTCCCAGTTCACATCCTTCAGTGTTCCAAGACCTCCAGCCTCCTCCAAGCATCCGAGAGGGCACGTGGGGCTGTTTTATCTTCTTTTACTTCCAGCACTTCTATTTTACAAACTAGCACAATATGTAGATAACATTTTTCACCCCTCACATAAGCTGCCTTTTTTGTCGACTTTACTGATCGTCTCAGTGCCCTCCAGGGTTTGGGGGAAATTGCAGGCACTATTGAAAATTAGTACACCTCTTTTAGGCATAAATGAGGCATTATTTTGGTTGATAACTATTTATTGAGCATTTTCCATAAGCCCTGCACTGGGTACTAAGGATACAAAGTAAAATGCAAGTCACGGATTTTAGGGAACTCAGGAGCTAATGGCGAAGAGAGGACAAGAGAGAAAACTGAAACTCAGACTGCTAAGCTATTTGCACGAGGCACCTCTCACCAGGAGCCAAGGAATTTGATGTCAGTTTACCCAGTAAGTCTATTTCTGGCACCTGATATGTAATACATAAACATGCTCACTAAAGCACAACTTTTAATCATTGAAAGCAATATATCTGCCCAAGAATTTGAACCATTAAATAATTTATAGTACATCTATTCAGTAAAGAATTTTGCTTCTATTTTTTAAAATGATGCTTATAAGGTTTTTTTAAATACCAGGAGGAAATGCTTGTGTTATGTTAAATGAAAAAATAATGATAAATGACACTATGTTTAAAATATATATATTTTTAAAAAATGACTGGAAGATAATAGCCAGGTGAGTACTGACAAATGTTTAACAAGCAAAAAATAAAAAAGCCTTGGTTTGTAGTACGTGCCAATTACTGTCATGTAAATATTCCCACCATGACCTAGTTCAAGCTGCCAATGTGATGTCACTATGTCTTTGAACATGAAATGGGGAATAAAAGCACCCAGTTGGTTTTCCCAAGCTGGGCCAGTTACAGCACTACTGGCCATAACCTTAAGATGTTGACAATAGTCTGCATGATGCAATTATGGGCAATGTTATTTTTTATTTATACTTTCCAGATTTTTAGTAATGCACATCATGTTGGTAAAGCTCATTTCTGCAGGGGAATGGCCTCTGAGGGAGTGCGGCCATTAGCTGAAGATCCGATTTGAGCAACACTGTTAGGCTTTTTCCTTGCACACCAAACTAAATAAATTCTTGTGATCTGGTTTCACATTTCATTCAGTGAATAATGTCAGGAGCTCGAGTGAGCCAGAGAAGACAGACCGTTCTTCGTCCTAATACCACCCACCCAGCAACCATGGAATGATGCAAGCAAGGAGGACCCCAATACCTGAGCAGGAAGACAGGGGTCATCACAAAATTAGGCTATAGCTAACTGAGACCCTTACCAATGGTCCAGCGAGGTCAACCAAGACAAAACCTTTTTCTTGGGTTGTGCGATTTTTTTCTTAATGAAACTCAAACGCAGAATTAGCCCTGAGACATATAAGGTCATATAAGTGACTCCTTAGGCAAGTTATTTATCTTCCCCAATCCTCAGTTTTCTCATCTGTAAAATGGGGACATTAGTACACACCAGCCACCATGTCACAGTTGTGAGGATCGAAGAAGATAGTAATCATGAAATGCTTGATAGCACTTAATAGGAAACATGAATTCTTATTTGCCTTCTTTTGCTCACTCTACTACCTTAGGGAGGAAAAGAAAGGTCCAAAGAAATGTCCACCAACAGAAAAGGGATTAATGATAAATGAGAAGCTCATGGTCTCGCAAATAGCCCCAGAGGCTTCAGAGCAGCAGTAGCACACATGTTTCCTATCTGCAATGGCATGAAACCACACATTTGTGTTTTTGTAAAAGCCTCCAACAGCTTTGCCCTAAATACACAGCTATCATATAGCAAGAAAAAAAAAAGGCTTTTTAGAAAGTCAGATTTCTTTTGCATCTAAACCTGCAGCTCAGACAATAAGACATGATTTCAGAGTAGAAAAAACACAGGGTTCTTGCCTGCAATCATAAGACCTGCTTCCAGCCCTCACCTTCCTGCCAAGAGATAAGAATTTAATCAGAAAAGGTGGCAAATTGCTAAGCGCAATTCTGTGCAGCACACACACACGAAAGTATATACCTTGATTGAATTCACAGAACTACACTCCACTTTCGGAACAGAAGCGCTAATCTCTCACAACACTAAGTGCAAACAGATATCAGGGCGAAGAGTTTCAGATCCTCCAAACGGCCAGCCGAACTGGCTTGTGCTTTCTCACCTGGGAGGGCTGTACTCATCAGTGTCGCTGCCACTAAAGGAGAGAAAACTGTGGCCTGCTCTAGAGCCGAAAGGGCGCGGTGCTCCCCGGCTTTCTGCAGATGCCACGTTCCAACCGACAGGCCCCAGTGGAGACACGACAACCAGCCTGCACTGGTTCTTCTGTCCTACTCTGACCACAGTGTGGGCAGCAGATTGATTTCATGCTTAGATTTCATTTTTAACCCTTTTCTACATATTTAGCCATTTTTGTTCTATCCTGGGATTGGAAGGCACTGGGGATTAAAAAAAAAAATGAAATGATTAAAAGCAAGCCAGTTGTGAAGGTTAATTTTATGTGTCAGCTTGGCTAGATTACGGTGCCCAGTTTGGTCAAACCCCAGTCTAGATGTTGCAGTGGACGTATGTTTAGATGCGATTAACCTTTAAATCAGTGAACTTTGAGTAAGGCAGCTCACCGTTCATCATGTGGATGGCCTCATCTTATCAGTGAAAGACCTTGAAAGGCAAAGACTGAGGTTTCTCAAAGAAGAAGGAATTCCACCTCCAGACTACAACGTAAAAATTCTGCCTGGTTTCCAGCCTTCAAACTCAAGACTTGTACCTGAATCTCCAACCTGCTGTGTGCCCTACACATCTGAGACTTGACAGCCCTCACAACTGCATGAACCAATTCTTTAAAGTCTCAATAGATACATACATACATACACAGTGCATACATGGCATAAATAGGTGCATAGGTAGATAAAGATAGATGATAGATACACACATAGATACATAAATAGATAGATGTATCTATATATCTATAGCACTATCTGTAGATAATAATCCTATGGGTTCTGTTTTTCTGCAGGAGCCTAACTAATACACCAGCAAGCACCTCTCTGTCCTCAAAGGGCAGCCAGTCCAGTGGGGGCAGAGGACTTGCAGGCAGATGTAGGGAGGCCCTCGGCATGTAAGTCTGAGCTGCAGAGGAACACAGATACAGCCCCTGCAGACTGGCCTGCTCACACTTCTCCCAGGAGCTCCATTTCCACGATTACCTCATGTCAAGGCCCTAGGTAGGTCTGAGGTCCTGTTCATGGGGTGACCGTGTCCCCAGACTCCTACCCCACCTCCCCCAAGCAATCAGGAAGTGCTGGTCACTTTATTCTCCAAGCAAGGATGGGAATGAGAAGCTGGGCCTCCACAGCGGTAGAAGAGAGAGTGGGGAGGCCAGACCATCCAGGGCAAGGAGCTGACTCTGTGAGCCCTGCCCTGTGGTGTTGCAAAGCTGCTCACTGAATCCGGGCCGGATCCGAGAGGAGAAGGAAACAACCGAGAGAGAAAATCCAGTGAGAAGGTACGCCCCGGAGCAGTGGTTTTCAAACTTGAAGTTTGCAAAAGCATTGCTTCCAAGCTTGCTAGAAAATACAGATTCCAAAGCTCTAACGGGAAGATTTGGTGCAGAAGGTGTAGGATGGGGCTTAGAAAAGAGCTTTCAAGAACACACCCCAGGTGATTCTAGTACAGACGTCTCGGGGCCCACACATGGAGCCTATTTCCTTGACAAGCTAGACAATATGCTGCTGAGAAGAGAGCGAATTCCCCCTTCACCCTGCTCCACGCTTCAGTCCGGTCAGCTCCAGAGAAGCTGGACGCCGAGGACGGTCATGGGCAGCCAGGGGCAAAGTCATCCCAGCCTCCCATCTCTTTCTGACTCGGCCAGCTAGGAGGAGAAGTCGGCAGGAACAGGGACAGAAGACAGGGTCCTTGTTGCTCCTCAAGGGAGTGTTGGCTTAGCTTGAAACTCTGGGGAAGAAAAAACTACTTCTCACCGGTTCCATGAGTCAAAGGCTAATTTGAGATAGAATCAGCATTGAACTGACATTCATTGTCCCTCCTCCATCAGCAGAATTGTGATAAAGAAAATGTCATTAGTAGGGGCTTCCCTGGTGGCGCAGTGGTTGAGAGTCCGCCTGCCGATGCAGGGGATGCGGGTTCGTGCCCCGGTCCGGGAGGATCCCATATGCCGCAGAGCGGCTGGGCCCGTGAGCCATGGAGCCTGCGCGTCCGGAGCCTGTGCTCCGCAACGGGAGAGGCCACAACAGTGAGAGGCCCGCGTACCGCAAAAAAAAAAGGAAAAAGAAAAAGAAAATGCCATTAGTCAACAGGAGAGGCTGGAGGAAAGGACTTACCTCCTCCTTCTTCCTCGATATCGGAGCAAAGGACTCTCTCGTTGCTGCCACCTTCTCCCCGGCAGCACCTGACCAGCTGCCTCCTCCTGTTCCTGTTCAGGGTCCCACCCCTTCCTCATTTCCATGGTAATGAGCTATCTCCAAATCACCTGTTCCCTCTGCTGACCCCTATCCCTGCTGACTCGCTTACAGCCTGCAGAGCCTTCCTCTCTGCCAGAGAAGCATTACCCAACCATCTTAATTACTCCTTCCTTTCTCCTCGGCCGCCTGACCGGAGGCTGAAACACCACCTCTATGTCTCCATCAGTCATTTTAACTACTCCGCGGTGGCTCGTAAGTGTCCTCCGCTCTGTTCATCACTGAAGTATCCGGGGCTCCCGGAAGAGCACATAAACCCAACCACACTTGGGGATGAAGGATATTGTAGCATTCCACTTTATACCCTTTATCTATCATACGAACGCTCAAAATTACCAAGGGCGAAGCTGGAGGGTAGGGAGAGAGCCGGGCAGAGTTGGTTGATCACAGGATGGTTTTAGGCAGTGTAGCTTCGGGAAAGATGATGGGAGTGCGTGTCCGTCTGTTTGGAGGAGGCGAGATGGGAGCTGCATGAGGGGATAGGGGACCAGGCGAGGGTGCACCAAAGCTTGGTAGCAAGGAGTCTGCACAGGCAGTGCTAAAGCCCGGTGCGTCGTGTTTGGAAGACGGGATTGGGGCTGCTCGGGAGAAGATTCCTGTCGCAGGGTTTCCTGCCATAGCTAACAACCCAAACCCAGTGAGTCAGTAAGGTGGACGACAGTCTTCTGCTTTAGGAGCCAGGTCACTCTATGTGTCCGTAGTCACGAGGCATCTGAGAGGCAGTCGTGACAGAGCTTACCGGCCAACGTGCGCGATGAAGCAGCTGTTGGACGCAAATAGGTGGAGACATAAAAGTCTTCATAACCTGACAGACTTTCTGGCAAACCCTCACAGCAAAGGTAAATATAACAGGGAAGTACCCGAGGCATTGCTACCACAGGAGCACTGCCTGCCATCGCTGCCTCCTCCCACAGTGTGTTAGAGGTCCTAGATAATCCAACAGGCAAAACTAAGAAAAGAAAAACAACAAAGGTATAAGAATTGAAAATAAGGAGAGAACAAAAAACCTATACTGGGACCCCCCTGGCGGTCCAGTGGTTAAGACTCTGCGCTTCCACTGCCAGGGCGCGCTCAGTCTCTGGTTGGGGAATTAAAATCCCACATGCTGCCTGGCGAGGCAGAAAGAAAAAAAAAAAAAAACAACTATACCTATTTACAAACAAAGCCATTGTCTGGGGAAGTAGGCTGAAAAACACCGCCCCCCCGAGATGCCCACTTCCTATTCCCTAGAACCTCTGAATGTTACCTTTTATGGCAAAAGGGACTTTGTCAATGTGACTCATTAAAAATGTTTGAGATGGGGACGTTATCCCCATCTGAAATGGGGATAAGAGGGAGGCATGAACAAGTGTAACAAATCCGTAAAAGAGCTCGGAAAAATCCAGCAAAAGATGTACAGGATTTTTATTAAGAAAAATTGTAAAAATATGTGCAAGGACATAAAAGAAGACCTTTATAAATGGATATCTCTACCATGCTTATTATAAAGATCACCATCATAAAGAAGGCATTTTCCTCAAATTAATCTGTACGTTTAACATATGAATTTCAACAAGGTTTTGGGGTGGGTTTGGGGGGCTGGGGGTTGTTTTATTTTGTTTTGTTTGTGTAGAACTTGATAAGCTAACCCTAAAATCCAAAAGGAAGAGTGGGCAGGAAAGGGTTAACACAGCAGCCCTAGGTTGCTCAGATCCGGCACATTCCAAAGAAAGGCTTCTCTTCTGCACTGGTTAGTCAGCTCCTGGGAAATACCCCTGAGTCCTTGGAATATTCTGCCTGATTAGGGTGCTTTTGTGTGCTTGAGGCCATGGGCCATGCTGTACTACTCTGGCCTGATAAAATCATCCTGAGAATGTGATTTATGGTGATGACTTTTTCCCTCAGAGCTAGAGGGGGGTACTCAGAAGCATCTGAAATCTGAGGAGCTGAGGTCAGTCATGCAGGTTGCTGCGTGTCTACCTGACAGACCCCCAATAAAAGCCCTGCACTAGATTCAGGTGTGCTCCCCAGGTGGTGACACATACATGCGATGTCACACATTGTTGCTGGGAGGACTATGTGTCCCCATGTGACTCCGCTGGAAGCTTGCACCTCATTTCTCCTACACTTTGCCCCATGTCCCTTTTCTGTCTGATGATTTTGACCTGCAGCCTTTTGCTGCAATAAACTGTAGCTTTGAGTACAACATTCTGAGTCCTGTGAGTCCTCCTAGCAAATCATCAAGCCTGAGGGTGGTCCTGGAAACTCCTGTCACAAAGAGCAAAGCACTGGGAATAGCTGAACCCATTGTGAAGAAAATCGATAAGTTTGGGAGTAGTGGGTTACTACACTTACCAGATTGAGGCTCTTTATAAAACTACACCAATTAAATTAGGAGGTGCTGGAACAGATGGACAAGTGGAATGTCATGGAGACCATAGACACAGGCCTGTATCTGGAAGCTTGAAAGATGAACGCAAATGGGGAGGGGGTGTTATTAACTACTCAATAAATGGTGATTTTAAAAAGGAGGTCCTGGGGCTTCCCTGGTGGCGCAGTGGTTGAGAGTCCGCCTGCCGATGCAGGGGACACGGGTTCGTGCCCCGGTCCGGGAAGATCCCACATGCCGTGGAGTGGCTGGGCCCGTGAGCCGTGGCCGCTGAGCCTGCGCGTCCGGAGCCTGTGCTCCGCAACGGGAGAGGCCACGACAGTGAGAGGCCCGCACACTGCAAAAAAAAAAAAAAAAAAAAAAAAAAAAGGAGGTCCCTAGCTGTCACCATATTTGGAAAATATGGAGCCTACATTCTAACTGGGTTGGGGAAGATGATAAACCATCGACATGATAAATAAGCAAATGTGTAGTACATTAAAAGGTAATCGAGTGCTCTGAGGAATAAGGAAAAAAGGCAGAGGAGGATTAGAGAGGTCAAAAGTGATGGATACGGGCAGGCTGCATTTCTAAACAGGGAGTGAGGGGAGCCCTCACTGAGAATGGTCTTAGTCTGTTCTGGCTGCTATGACAAAATACCACAGACTCAGTGGCTTATGCAACAGAAATTTGTTCCTCACAGCTCTGGAGGCTAGAACTCCAAGATCAAGGCACCAGTGTGGTCACATTCTCGTGAGGGTCTCTTCCTGGTTCCGTCCTCACATGGCAGAAGGGGCTAGGGATCTCTCTGGAGCTTCTTTTATAAAGATACTAATCCTATACACGAGGGTAGAAAGTCCCAAAAGCCTTACCTCCTAATACTACCATCTTTGGGGGTTAGGGTTTCAATGTATGAGTTTTGGAGAGACACAAACATTCAGACCATAGAAGGAATATTTAAGGAGGTGAAGGCATTAGTCATGCAGCAATGTAGAGAAAGAGCATTCCAGATAGAGGAGACAGTCAACAGTTCACATGTGAGAAAACTGCGGCTGGGAGAGGTTAAGAAACTAGCATAATTTTACATAATTAAACAGCTGAGTATGGATTCAGCCCTACGTCTCGCCAACACTAAAGTCTATGGTCCTTCAGTTACACTGTTTAAAATTATTTTTAAATGTTCTTAAAATTCATAGCAAGGATTTCTTACCCAAAAGTCAAAATATTTTCAAAACATATCTAATAGTCATCCTCAGATTTGACTCTCTGTAACTTTCCACTCTTCTTTTCCACCAACCCATTCCCAACGCTCCAGCACCCACGTCTCAGCCTCACCAAATCCTCACTCTTCTCCCATACACCACACATTTTCAGGCCTCAATTTCTTTCCTGTTGGCCCTTCATTTTACAGTGTACTACCCCTGCTGGTGAACGAATGCCCCACGGTCTTTTCAAGTGATATTTTCTTCATGAAAATTTCCCCAGCTTCCAAAGAAAAGACATGGCTCCCTCCTCAACACTCCCATACAAATTCAGTCACAGAGAAGCCACATTGTGTGGCCTGTGTTTGTCTGTCTGTTTCTCCCTCCAGCCTGTGGACCCTAGACGACCCAGTCAGTATCTGCTTCATCTTTCTCGCCAGCACACACCACAAGATAGAAGGCCTCAGTAGGTGTTAAATAAATGTATGTCAAGTGGAAAATGAGAGAAATATTAATGATGATGAAAACCAAAACATCATGAAGTAAGTAAATTGTAATGTTCAACAGGAACTATGGTAAATGGTAATAAAACCTAACATTTACATTTGATATAAAACAATGTGCCATCCAATGAGTATGTTCCGGATTTATTACATATTACATAAATAAAGGAAGACGTCAAAAAGGCGAATAATTACAGCCAAGCTACGTGCAGAGCCTGTTAATTTGTTATATTTGTTGGAAGAGTGTCTCCATGTAAACACATTTTTTCAGAAACATGCTTCACGGAACTGGTGAGCTATAAACATGCCTTGAAAGTTAAACTCTGAAAATTGGGTGATCTCACTGAGTACAGATTTATATAAGACTTCCATTCATGATGGAACTCATCCTTCTTCCTCTAGGAATATTTACTTAATAATTTTAAAGACTCCTGCTTCAAATCTAAGCACTCTTAAACCACATTAATCCATGCATACTAATTACATATTTCTTTACAAAAAAAGAGATAGGAATTAAAGTTTCCCTTTTGCAGTATTCACAGATAAAATATTTGTTAATCAAATGAGTAGGGGTAATACTATCACAGGAAGAATTTGAAACCTTTAAGTAATCTCCCACTTTCTTGCTTGAGTGCACTTGCTCTATGCAATATGGTAGCTACTAGTGACAGGTGGTTAATCGTCGCCTGAAATGTGGCTAGTACAACTAAGGAATTGAATTGTCAATTTGATTGGGTTTCAATTAATTACAAATTAAATTTAAATAGCCACATTTAAGTGTAGCCAGTCACTACCATGTTGGACAGAGCAAATACAGAATATATCCATCCCCTCAGAAAGTTCTACTGGAAAGCATTGCTTGTACTGTGCTGTAGATGGCCAAAATACAATAAATACAAATGATATTAACAAACAATGACCAGTTCATCAAAATACAAACTTTGACATTATGGCATATAAAGGGGAAGAGTGTTCCCTGCCTTCAAAGAGACAAATGTGTAAACAGTAAAATAGAGGGTCATCCCCAGTGCAGGTATGCACAAAAATTACATGAAAGAAAGGTTGACTCTATCTACTAGATCAAGGAAAGCTTCAACAGAAGACGTGCTATTAGAACCAATTCATATGGGAGAGAAAAATCTGAACAAGAGACAGGGTGGGAGTTGAGAACCATCAAGCCGAGAAAACAACCATGGGGGAAGCCACAGAAAAGCATCCTGAAAGATCACGATGTCGGGTGGCCAGCTCACTGCTTGGTGAGGCTAGAACGTACAAAGTGAGTGGAGAAGGGGCAAGTGACAGCTGAGTGAGGAAGCATGAAAGCCTGGGAAACCATGTGAGGGATTTCAGAACTGTCCCTGGGGACACAGGGGATTGGATTCCGTTTCAAGTAGAAAGGTGACATAGACGGATCTGTGTTCTGGAAAGGTCATTCTGGCTGTGGAGAGGAAAATGGACAGGATGGAGAGAGATGAGAGATGAGGAGACCCAGGAGGAGGCTCTGGACATAAAGCAGAAGAGAGGCGACCAAGCTGTGCGAGGGCAGAGCAGGTGAGGCTGGAAAGGAAGCAAGAGAGGCGGGCGTTCTCTATTCACAATGGATGAATATTTATTTTTTTAAGTTTTTTTAAAAAAAAAATACAGCAAGTGTGAGACGTGTGATCATTCTGACATCCCAATAACATATGTTACAAGAAAAGGTGTTGCAGCAATTTCTATGATGGGCTCTGATGAAAGCTCACAAAAACCACTTCAAAATGCTGAGCACGCAGCCAACCTGAGAAAGCCCACTGCTGGTGCTGAGATCAGGCAGCCAGTGTGGCAATGGAGTTATGGATTCCTCAAGATGAAAGGAGATACCAGCCATGACCGGGGAACAAGACATGGGGCAAAGGCAGCTGGCAGCATTTTGTTTTGGCTGCCCTAGCAAACTAATACTTAGATATACTACAAAAATCACAATTTTCAGATGATTTCATACCACTAATACTTGAATTTGAACATGGACTTGCTGTGGAAACTCAGGCTTTAACATTACCCTACCTGGTTTCCCCTTTTGCAAAGCAGGTTAGGTTTTAGGCGTATGTTGTGAAACTATTATTTTTTGAAGTAAGGTTGCATGAAGATATTATCCTTGGAGTGAGTTCCAGTTTCATCTTCCATCTCCAAGTGATTCCCTAATCCCCAGTCAAAATCAGGACTTTTTTCCAAACACAATAAGCACCAGCTATGCCATGAAGTTAACTGCAGCTCTAGCTATGGTTTATTAAATTTGCTTTCCTATAACCAAAATAAAGAATTATAGAAAGGAAAGAAGACTTAGAGCCCTCATATACACCATTCTCCCTCTACTACATTAGTAATTATAACTTTTTCCAGTGTATCCAGACAGAATTTGGGGGTTGGTGTGGGAACAAATATGAAGAAAGTGGGATAATGGGGGAAAGAACATAAAGTTGGATCAGGCTGAATTGTGGATAGGGAACCACTATCCACAGAGATTCCAGGTTTAATGTTGTACTGGGAAGGCTAGAAAGGACTTTGTTCCATTCACTGGTTGGCTGAAACATGGACTAAAGGTGGCCTATACTAAATGAAGTTGAAATGCCAGAACTACCTTGGTTGCCACACAAATACTACACAAATTTTGTTTATTAACATAAGGTCATCTGAATCAATATTTTTGTCCTTCCTTTTTTAAATTACAGTAAGTCCCCTACATACGAATGAGTTCCGTTCCAAGAGCACGTTCTGAAGTCCAATTTGTTCATAAGTCCAACAAAGTTCACCTAGGTACCCGAATGGCTTTATAGTACTGTACCGTAATAGGTGTATAATACTTTTCACACAACTAATACATAAAAAACAAGCACAAAAAATAAAGAAAACATTTTTAATCTTACAGAACAGTACCTTGAAAAGTACAGTAATACAGTACAACAGCTGGCATACAGGGGCTGGAATCAAGTGAACAGGCAAGAAGAGTCACTGACTGGAGGAGGGAGAGGAGGTGGGAGATGGTAGAGCTGAGGATCGTCAGCAACAGGAGACGGAGGACAAGCTGCAATTTCACTCACACCTGACGTTGATGGAACGCACATTCGCATCTTTGAAAGCTCGCAACTTGAAGGTTCGCATGTAGGGGACTTACTGTACAGAGAATCTGTGATTTCAAAAAGTTCTAAAACCCTAGGCTAGATAAAACCAGGTTATGCAGAGTAGTTTTACAGTGGTCATGAAAGCAAAGACTTATTGGTGCAATTTTCTAAACTCTTTAAAGAAAGTCCCTGCTCCAAACCAACATTAATAGAGGGAAGCCCGTCATCCTCCAGGTCTAAGAGGTAACGCTCATTCATCAGACAATTATGGCTCTTCTAGGCACTCCCAGGGGCATTTAGAGTCAGCCAAGTATCCGACAGAAATTATCTTCTATATCCTCCCATGGCAGAGGGCTGCCAGGTCCCTCCTCTTCTCTGAACTCCACCTCAACTGAGAAGAGCAGGATCGTCCACCTGTGTCTCTATCTTCTGTGCTCAAGTCCATCTGGGCTGCCCCAGGGACCACCACCATCCAGGGTCAACCACATATCAGAGTGGTAATACTGTTGCTGTGGATAGTGGCCCAACCTCCAACATCTCCTGTGAGTTTAAGCCTCCCCCGAGAACATTCTGTACAACATCAGGAGTCCATTCTCTCTTCTCCGTGCCTTCGTTGCCCATGGCTCTGCAGTGATTATGGCCTGCTTGGAAACAAAGACCTAAACCCCACTGTATGGGTCCCCGCACATATCATTACTCACAGCCCAGACCAAGCCCACAGATGGATGGATGAGGGAACAAAAGTTCCCAGAGGCTGGAGAGCTGCCAGGGGCCACTACCGCAGCACGACAGTCATCTTCCTGAGGAAAACCTTGGAGAGAAGGGAGCAGCTCATGTGTGGGAGGATGCAATCTAGGCCGTGCCTCTGGATTTCTTTCTAGAGACAAGGGTAAGGACGGGAGGGTGAGGAGAGTACATTCTGATTCCAGGAAGTGTGGTTGAGACGGCTCCCTCCCTGCCCAGCCCCAGGGTCCTCTCTCCGGGCCTAAGCTGGTTCTCACACCCTTGGTTTCTTCTCAGCCCCAGGCCCCGGGAGGCCTCAATCTGTTTCGCCACCCACAGTGTGCCCTGAGGGATGTCTCCTTCCAGGCCTGCTCTGCTGTCAGGTGTCAGGTTGGTCCCAGTTACTCTGCTCTCTGCTGCCTCTGAAGATGCACCTACAGGCCTTCGCATTGGAAGGTCCTAGAGCTGCAGCCAGCAAGGGACAGGATGGGAGAGTCACAGACGTAGGACTCTGAGAACTCATGGCTTTCATGGTTGCAGGCCAGGTGTCATGGAAGGCCATGGGGCATACCCTAAAACTCTTCTGCTTTGTTCTTCTTCCTAGAAGGGGTGTACCAGCCCTCCTTGTGCCCTGCCAGGGAGGACCAGACCGGTACCACATGGTACCACATGCTACCACATGGTTGGACTTACGTACCACATGGCCAAGGGATGGGGGTCCAGGAGCACACAGAGCAGGATGTGTAGCAGAACCGGGAATTCTGGTGGCGGAAAGTCAAATCCAGGGTGAGATGTTGCCAGACAACTTACCTCGGCAGAGACTCAAGCTCATGGGGAAAATTCAGAGACTTGTTCACTGGAGAAGAAGTACCAGGAGGGTCTTGGTCACAAAGAATAAAGGAAAAGCTCTGTTAGCAGACATTCTCTCATTCACGCATTCATTCGGCAAACATTTCTGGGCGCTCCCCTGTGTGAGGGTGGGTCTGAGGACCCAGAGAGCAATTGGATTTAGTCCTTGTCTTCCAGGGGTCTCATTCCCATAAGGAAGAAAACTGATTGGAAAACAAAGGTGTAAAGTCAAAAGCCCCCATACTTATCCCATCCCTCAATGTAAAAATGTTGGCACACATTTATTCAGAAATTGTGCTGGGATTATACAAAAGAAAACAGAACAGAAAACACTAGAAGCACACTTGGCAGGCTGCACAGCCCCATGTCTGGAGGAATGTGCACAGCGGCATTTCCAGGTGACCAGTGCTGGGTCGGGGAGAGCTGGTGACCCCTGAGGATGCAGCGGAAGCATGGGGAGACACTGCAGGGAGACACATGCTCCGAGCAGGTGGCGGGATGCTGCTGCAGGGCTGGGTCGCCGAGCCCACCCGTCAGGTTCCCTCTGGGCCCCCCAGGTCTGGACAGTGCCCTGCACCAGCGAGGCTCGGTCTGCAGAGGATGGGACGGCACACTGGAGCCCCGAGGGACATCACTCACACACTGTTCTGAGTCCCAGGGCTGCCTCGGGGGAAGGCAGTGACGGAAGTGATTCTCATTGCAGAGCTCTGGGAAACGGACACAGACCAGGAGCAGAGGGTCCAGGTCTCGTGACGAGTCGGGCGGAGGCGGACAGGAGCGCCGTGCAAGGGTCTCTCCTCCAGGCAAGGACAGAGGTTTACACTGCATCCCACACCTCCCATATGCTTCGCTGGGGCCTCCTGTAGAGGGAGACGGGAGAAAGCAGCCCCCGCAGAGCCTCACGGAGCCCATGTCAGCCTGCGACAGCTCCTGGGACAGCTTGGCCGTCCTTCCCAAGCACAGGGAATAGAAACCAGCTGGGACCAATGAGGGGCAGCGGCCTGGGGAACCAGCTTGGCCTTTGGATTTGGTCCCGTTTTACTCAGCACCTCTCAGCTGGATGGTCTGAGTCCTAACCCCTCTACCTGCAGCTTCCTCTTCAATAAGATGGAGATCATAAGACCTTTCTCCTGGGTTTTTGTGAGAATAAAGTGAGGGCATGTATATAAAATGCTTAGCCCAGGGCTGTCATCTAATAAAAATGATGACAGGGACGTTCATGATCATGGTGCACTGGGCATTGCTTTAAGCACTCTGTGTGTCACCTTATTCATTCCTCCTAACAGTTCTAGGAGATAGATATTATTAAGATCCCCGTATTTGGAAACGAAAGTACAGAGAGGATAAGTATAACCTCTTTGTTGCCCAAAGTCACAAAACGAGAAGGGAGGTGAAGCTGGAATTTGAACCCAGGCCATCTGAGCCCACTCCCTATGGCCTCAATCACTGGTGTGCACAGCTCAGTAAGTAGCAGAAGTGGTGATGGTCTTATCGTTTTGCCAACCTTGTAAGTTTATTGTGAGAATTAGAAATAAAACATAGAACTTTCCTAGAAAAGTCTGTAGGTATCCAAAACCTAGTAATGAATAATTAGCACTACTATCACAAGTATTACCATTCTAACTAAGGCCAGTGGAAAGTGTGCATATTGACCACCTTATAAAGTTCCTGTATGTTATCTGTTGCTGCAATAATGCTATATAGCAAGTCCAGTAAGCCCCCTATATATGAACCTTCAAGTTTCAAACTTTCAAAGATGCGAACATGCATTCGCATATCCAATCATGTAAGTTAGTTCACGTATCTGGCGTACGTTGTCACATGTGTGCATCCTCTACACACCGTTGTGCTTTTGTGTAGTTTACTGTACAGTACTATATAGGGTACAGTAGTACATTATCTTTATTTCAAGCCCAGGATGTCCAGAAGTAAGTGTAAAAGCAGTGGTGATGCAGCTGGTACTGTACTGTACTTTTCAAGGTACTGTACTGTAAGATTAAAAATGTATTCTTGGGCTTCCCTGGTGGCGCAGTGGTTGAGAATCTGCCTGCTAATGCAAGGGACATGGGTTCGAGCCCTGGTCTGGGAGGATCCCATATGCCGCGGAGCAACTAAGCCCGTGAGCCACAACTACTGAGCCTGCGCGTCTGGAGCCTGTGCTCCACAACAGGAGAGGCCACAATAGTCAGAGGCCCGTGCACCGTGATGAAGAGTGGCCCCCGCTTGCCACAACTAGAGAAAGCCCTCGCACAGAAACGAAGACGCAACACAGCAAAAATTAATTAATTAATAAACTCCTACCCCAACATCTTCTAAAAAAAAATGTATTCTTTATTTTTTCTGTTTGTTTTTTATGTATTATTTGTGTGAAAAGCGTTATAAACCTGTACAGTAGCCAATTGTGTTAGTTGGGTACCTAGGCTAACTTTGTTGGACTTATGAACGCACTCTGGGAACAGAACTCATTCATATGTAGGGGACTTACTGTACCCAAAAAACTGCAGTGGCATGCAGCAACAAATTCAGTGAACAGTCTGTGGGGTTCGGGAGCATGAGCTATGCTCAGTTATGTTACCTGGCTTCACTCACATGGCCTGGGTTGGCCAGATGTCAGCTGGTCCTGGGAGGCCTTGGTTAGAATCTCCAAGGAAACTGTGTTCTGCTCTGCTTATCTTTCAGCCCAAAGCAGACTAGCCCAGGCATGCTCTTGTGGTGATGACAGGAGGGCAAGACCAGTAAACCCACCTGAGTGAGGGCTTTTGAAGCTTCAGTCTGCATCTCATTTGCTAAACCCCAGGGGTCAAAGCAAATCACATGGCCAAACCAAAAGCCAGGTGGGAGGGCCCTCCACAGTTACAGGGAAAAGTTTGTGGATGAGAAAGGGTAAAAAAAATCCATTACAGTGCTCACTTCGGCAGCACATATACTAAAATTGGAATGATACAGAGAAGATTCGCATGGCCCCTATGCAAGGATGACACGCAAATTTGTGAAGTGTTCTATATTTTTGTTAATATACAGAAATCTGTTGCATTTCTATTCACTAACAGTGAACTCTCAGAAAGAAAAATTAAGAAAACAATCCCGCTTAAAATTGCATCAAAAAGAATAAAATACCTAGGAATAAAGCTAACCAAGACAATAAGAGACCTGTACTCTGAAAACTATCAGACACTGATGAAAGAAATTGAAAATGACACAGACAGATAGAAAGATACAGCATGCTCATGAATTGGGAAAATTAATATTGTTAAAATGACCGTACTACCCAAGGCAATCTACAGATTCAGTGCAATCCCTATCAAAATACCAATGGAGTTTTTCACAGAGCTAGAACAAATAATTCTAAAATTTGTAAGAAAACACAGAAGACCCCAAATAGCAAAAACAATCTTGAGAAAGAACAAAGATGGAAGAATCATACTCCTTGATTTCAAACTATACTACAAAGCTATAGTCAACAAAACAGTATAGTACTGGAACAAAAAGACATATAGATTGATGGAAAAGAATAGAGAGCCCAGAAATGAATCCACACTTAATGTGGTCAGTTAGTCTATGACAAAGAAGGCAAGAATATACCATGGGGAAAAGACAGCCTCTTCAATAAATGGGCAGCAACATGCAAAAGAATCAAACTGGACTACTTTCTCACATCATATATAAAAATAAATTCAAATGGATTAAAGACTCAGTTGTAAGAACTGAAACCATAAAACTCCTAGAAGAAAACATAGGCAGTATACTCTTTGGCACTGGTCTTAGCAATTTTTTTTTTTTTTTTTGGATCTGTCTGCTCAGGAAAGGGAAACAAAAGCAAAAGTAAACAAATGGGACTACATTAAACTAAAAAGGAAATGATCAACAAAATGAAAAGGCAGTCTACTGAATGGGAGAAGATATTTGCAAACAATATATCTGATAAGGGATTAATATCCAAAATATACAAAGAACCCATACAACTCAACCTTGACAAAGCAAACAACCCAATTTAAAAATGGACCGAGAACCTGAATAGACATTGTTACAAAGAAGACACATAGATGACCAATAATCATCAGGGAAATGCAAATGAAAAACCAAATGAGATATCACCTCACACATGTCAGAATGGCTATTATCAGAAAGACAACAAATAACAAGCGTTGGTGAGGATATGGAGAAAAGGGAACCCTCATTCATTGTTGGTGGGAATGTAAATTGGTGCAGTCATTATGGAAAACAGTATGGAGGGTCCTCAAAAAATTAAAAACAGAACTATCATATGATCCAGGAATTCCACTTTGGAGTATTTTTCTGAAGAAAATGAAAACACTAATTTGAAAAGATTCATGTACCCCTATGTTCATTGCAGCATTATTTACAATAGCCAAGATATGGAAGCAACCTAAGTGTCCATTGATTGATGAATGGACAAAGATGTGATATATATATTCCATATACACAATGGAAAATTACTCAGCCATACAAAGGAATTAAATCTTGCCATGTGTAGCAATATGGATGGGCCCAGAGGGTATTATGCTAAGTGAAATAAATCCCACAGAGAAGAACAAATACCATATGATTTCACTTACATGTGGAATCTAAAAAAAAAAAAAAAGAGAACAAATAACAAAACAGAAACAGAGTCATAGATACAAAGAACAAATCAGAGGTTGCCAAAGGGGAGACAAGTGGGGGGATGAGTGAAATAGGTGAGGGAGATTAAGAGGTGCAAACTTCAAGTTGCAAAACAAATGAGTCACGGGTATGAAATGTGCAGCATGGGAAATATAGCGAATAATATTGTAATAACTTTGTATGGGTATGTATGGTAACTAGACTTATCATGGTGATCATTTTGTAATGTATAGAAACATCACATCACTACGCTGTGCATCAGGAACTAACGTAGTGTTGTTGGTCAATTGTACTTTGCTTAAAAAAAAAATCCATCACAGTTACAAAACAAGTAGCTTCCGTCTGAGTTGCCACCAGTGTAATTACCTCCTCCCCAGGGTGAACCTACCATTTTTTTGTTGTGGTTCCTGAACTCCCTGTGTTCGGTCAGCACCATTAATACCTCTGAAGTCAGCTTGATTAATCATTATTTGCCAGACACCATGGGAGGCACTGAGAACATACCTGTCAACAAGACAAACAAGGTTCCTGCTCTAATGGAGCTAATGGTCCAGCAGAGGAGACATGCAAAAAAATACCTAACATAATTTCAGATAATGAAAAATTCTATGAAAAAGTTAACCAGAATTACTCGATAGAGAGAGGCTGAGAGTGGTCTTAGAGGACAGTGACCTTGGAGGTTTACATCTGTATCCTGAGCCCTAAGCCCAACTGGCTAATATGGAATTAGGTTTCAATATATGTGGAAAGGAGCATGAATGGATGGATGAACAGATGGATGGATGGATGGATGGACGGACAGACATACGGACGGACGGGTGGGTGGGTGGATGGATGGATGGATGGGTGGGTGGGTGGGTGGTGGATGGATGGATGGATAAATGGATGGATGGACGGACAGACAGGTGGATGGATGGATGGGTGGATGGACCAACAGACACTAGTACCTACCTGGCGCTTCCTGACATTGCCTCTACTCTCTCTGGCCCACTGGGGCCAAGAAAGATCACAGAGAGAAGACCCAGTTCCCTCTCCATGTCTGGACAGCCAGCCCTGAGACCTCAATTAAGTGTCTTCTCCACAAACGCAGTGGCTGGGGCATCTCAGCTCTCCGTGGTTAGCAAAGAGATTGCCTTCCTTCTGAACTCCCTGCTCAGTGTTGGACAAACGTCCTCAGAGCTGATGCTACCCACTGTCCTTCTGGAGAAATTCAGACCCACTCCTTTTGAGTATGTTTAGGTTGCAGGGGGCGGGAGTGAAAAGGATGTGAAGACACATGGGAGTTGCCAGCTCTGATCCCACCCCTCCCAGATTTCCCTGAGCAAGATCAGCAGGTTCACCATCCCAATATCTTGGGTTCTCACCAAAATGTACCGAATAACTAGGCGCTTCATGTGTATTTACGCTTCACAATAACTCAACTGGTTATATTGCCTCACTCTACTGAAAAGATGGTGATTTTCTTAAGGTCACCAGTATAGATTGGCAGGGTTACCATGCAGAGCCAGTTTTTCTGAAGCAACATGGTGGAACGGAAATCAAACAGTCCTTCCTAGTCCAATAGACATGGATTTAAATCCATATTCAACCACTTCTTAGCCCTGTAACTGGGGCACACTGAGGTAGAGTTGAGTGTAACAGTGACAATCCAAATCCTAGAAACTCGCAGATTCAATAAAGTCAAAAGTGTTTTACAAACATGCTCTAGCAGAGGGCATCTGCTGGAAGCTCATGTTGGGGGCTTACATTTTTCTTTTTTCAAATACTTACTGAAGTGACTGACAAAGTATATTTAACATCTGAACAAAGTAATAAAAATCAGCAGTCTTCCCAATTGTGTATGCCTATAAACAAAAAATCATCTTAAATGACACCTCTCCTTCACAGGACCTGGTGGCCCATCGAACAAAGTCTCTGGATATGCATTCTGCTCGGGACGAGGGGCCTGGTGCTCCCCGGGGATCCTCTTCACCCCAGTCTCTCTCAGATTGTAGGTGCTGAAATTCGAGGCGGACAAAAAGCTGGAGGAAGCAGGCGGAAGGAAGAGTCTTTGAGCCGTTCTCTGGGGCAATCTGTACCATGGAAAGTTATTTTTAATTTGTTCCATATGAATCGTGAAAAACATGAAACATTCAGGGGGTTTATCATAATTCTCTATGAGATAAATACTGTGCTCTGCAATAAAAAAATGGAAAATATGTATTTAGTCCAAAAACTCCATTTTAAAAAAAAGTTAACATAAGGAAATGATTTCCTAAAGAGCCTTTCAGTCTGAGACCAAAGACGGACTCAACCATCTTAAGGATACAGATCAGATTTATCACTCCAGTTATGTCCCTCGACTAGGACAAACTTAAGCCGTGAGTTTTCCAAGCAGCAAGATTAAATTCTGAAGAACCCAAGCACGTGCTCCACTGTGCTGTGCATCTAAAGCCTTGCTCAATCCACGTCCTGCATTCCCACATACCCTGCTTCAAAATTACTAGCTGTGGTACCCTAGGCAAGTCACGGAGTACCTCTGAACTTCAGTTTTCCTATTACCACAATAACTACCTTCCATGGTAGGTAAGAAGATAAAACGATATAATAGAGCTTTGTTTGGTGAACCATCTAACTTACTTATAGATGTTAGCTACTATTGCTTTTGTGGACTGAAAAGCAGACACAAAATATTTCCAGGACCTATTGGGAGCTCAGCAATATGCTAGACACTAAGAAAAGAAACACAAGAAAAGCAGAAGATGTGGTCCCTGAGTCCAAGGAGCTTGTAAGCAAGTTTTCAGACATAAAGAGGAAACAAAGAGAGACTCATGTAAGATAACAAATAAGCAAGTTAGTATTTTTATGAAACAAAAATTAGTATCTTAAGATACAAATGACTAGAAGATTCTGGTGAGAGTTAGGCACATGTGTGTGGCTACAGGAAAACACAGCAGGAGGGAAGGCAGATGCCCCATGAGAGGTGAGCAAGATAGAGAAGACATATCTTAGACGTCAATTTGGCCAAGACAATGAGATCTAATTTTCCCTCTGGTCCTGGTCATCCTCCAGTCAATGCACACCTCCCAGATGTGGCTGTGGCCCAGCCAGGCTAAGTCAGAGGAAGACTTGGAGAAAGCCTGGTCTCCAGGCTGGCCATGGTAGAGTCACCCCTCTGGACACAGGCTCCCCATCTGCAAAACAGGACATCAGTGGCCCCACCCCTCCAAAGGGAGGGGCTTTGAGAGAGGTCATGCAGACTGTGGAAACGGGACTAAGGACCACCTGTCCCGACAGGGGAGAAACAGACCAACTGGGAGGAAAAGGAGATTAGGAGGAAAATGTACAGAGTTCCTGTTCGGTGCCGGGTACCCTGTTAACGTGCCTTGTTGCACATTTTCCCACTTAATTCTCTCAAGTGGAGTTGAAATTAATATTCCCATTTTACAAAGAAGGACATGGAACCTCACAGTTGACAGACTAGCCCAAGATCCCGTACAAAGGAGAGGTTTGAACCCGAGTCCTTCAGACACCGAAGCCCACACTCTTTATGGCTCCCAGAGGAGGTGGAAAGCCCTGAGCTGGGCAGACGTGGCAGGGAGGCCTCCACTCTGCCTTTTCCTCTTGGTTTGAGAGAAGAGAGGCACTCCTTTGGGGGCGCGGAAGGAGGAACCAGAGGACTGCAGCTTAAGGGTGGCTCACGGCTCCCCCATGACAGGGGGGAGCATCCCAGGGGCCCAACCTGGGTGGCCCCAGCTGGGGATACACTCAGTCCAAGGATGAAGATGGGGCATCTGACGGGGTGCTCCCTGGAGGGCATGTGTGGCCCTGCCCTGGGGTCCAAGGACCAGTGTAACTGAGGGGCTGGTTTCAGGGACCACCAAGGGGAAGCAGCACCGGGAGTATGGGCCCAAAATTTGGAGAGGACTTTACTTATGAGGGTGCTCAGCCAGATCAGAAGTGGGAAGAAAACTGAAGTTACAGGCAACAAATGCAGGACCCAGCATGCACAGGCAACCTGCATGTAACAGGGGGGCAAGGGTACCACAAGCCACAGGAGAAGCAAGGCCCGCCTCTTTGCAAGAGCGAAGCTCAGTGGTTTCAAACAATATTTTCACATTGGCACAAATTTGGAAAAATGGATTCGAATTCAATAATCTACATGAATTTTTAAAATAAAACATGATTTCAAAGAAATTTCACACATGAGGCAACCACTGGAGTGGCCCCCGAAAAATCTCCCAGCCATTAGGCTGTGCGATGGGAATTTTCTGAAATAAAATCAGAGAGACAAAGAGGAGGCAACACAAAGGGAAGGCAGCCAGGCCAGTCCTCAGGGGAGGCTGGGCTGGAAGCTGGAGTTACATACCCAGTGGATGAGGAAGGGGGCCAGGAAAACAAACAGATGAACAAAGGACTGGCCTCTCAGGGCCCATTTACACAAATTTAGAAGAGTATCAGCCAGGCAAGAGACATCTCCCACGCATCCAGGGATTTAATGTGAAAGGACTTGTCACACTGCAGGTGTGTGTAAACTGCAAAGGGCTCCAGGACAGCAGGAATTAGCATCTTTATGATGCAGCACCAATCTGGGTGACCTTGCCTGTGTCTTGACTGGTCCTCTCTTCCCTGACCACACCTCCCTCCTCTGTAGCTCCTCCCACCTTCCAAGCTGATGCCCCGCCCACAAAGATCTGCCCCTCTTCTCTCGTGGTCCGCCAGTTGCAGATGTGAGCTTTGCAATAGTTGCTCCCTTTGGCCACTGTTTCCTAGACCCACAGTCCAGACGCATGGTTCTGGCTGAATCACGTCTGCTGCTCTGGCCACTCTGGGAGAGACAGGTCCACAGCCTAATGGGGCTGGGAGAGAAGGGAGTCCAGAAACATGCACAAGGGTACCTGTTGTGGGTTGAATTGTATCCCCCCCAAATTCATATGTTGAAGGCCTAATCCTCAGATCCTCCAAATGTGACCTTATTTGAAAATAGAGTGGTAGTTGTTAAGGTGAGGTCACATTGGAATAGGGTGGGTCCCACATCCAATGTGACTTGTGTCCTTATAAAAAGGGAAAATGTGGCGACAGACACACCCACAGAGAGGACACCAGGTGAAGATGAAAACAGATTGGAATGATGCTTCTACAAGCCAAGGATGCCAAAGATTGCCAGCCAATCAGCAGAAACTAGGAGCGAGCATGGAACAGATTCTCCATCACAGAGGGAACCAAGCCTGCCAACGCTTTAATCTTGCAGTCTGGGCCTCCAGAACTGTGAGGCAATAAATTTCTGTTGTTTAAGCCACTTCGTTTGTGGTATAGTCGGCCCTCCAGATCCGTAGGTTCTGAATCCTTGGATTCAACCACCCCCGTATCAAAAATACTTGGGAAAAAAAAAATCTAGAAAGTTCCAGAGGGCAAAACTTGAATTTGCCAGGCACTGGCAACCATTTACATAGCATTTATGTTATATTAGGTATCATAAGTAATCTAGAGATGATTTAATGTATACGGGAAGATGTGCATAGGTTATATGCAAATACCACACCATTTTATATAAGGACCTGAGCATCCGTGGATATTGGTATCAGGGGGATCCTGGAACCAATGCCCCACAGATACCGAGGGACCACTGTTCTTTGTAACAGCATCCCTAGCAAACTACTAAATGCCCAACCTCTCACACCAGGGTCAAAAAGGGCTTAAGAAAGTAGTATGGCCTGAGCCAGGTCTTAAAGAATGAAAAAGAGGCTTCTAGGTAGAGCAGGGGCATGAAGGCTGCTCTGGGCAGGGGAAAGAAGACAAGCTACAGCATGAAGATGCTCCCAGTGAGCCACTGCTTGCTTCCCTGAGTGTCTAACTCCTGGAGAAAGAGGGGGCTGACAGTCTCAGTGGCACACAGCAGGACCCAGAGTTGGGAAGGGCCTGGGAGATGTAGAACAAATCTCTGGTTTTACCAACAGGGAACTTGAGGGTAAGGGAGGGGAAAGAAGCCACCCAGAGTCACATGGGGACAGAGCCCAGCCAGAACTAGAACCTGAGACTCCAGACCCCACTTGGTACCTTCTGCTTACAATGTAATTGATGCGAAAGGGCTATGATTAAGCACAGACTTCTCTTTAAATCAAGGCTCATTAAAAGAAAAAAAATTATCCATGGTTTTTTCTGCAGCAACATGGATGAATCTAGAGATTGTCATACTGAGTGAAGTCAGACAGAGAAAGACAAATAGCATGATATCGCTTATATGTAGAATGTAAAAAAAAAAGGGTACAAATGAACTTATTTACAAAACAAAAGTAGAGTCACAGTTGTAGAAAACAAAACTTATCGTTACCAGGGAGTAAGGGAGGGGAGAGGTAAATTGGGAGATCGGGAGTGACATATACCAGTACTATATATAAAATAAATAACTAATAAGGACCTACTGTATACCAAAGGGAACTCTACTCAATACTCTGTAATGACCTATATGGGAATGACCACTCTTTAAAAAGAGTGGCTATATGTATGTGTCTAACTGATTCACTTTGCCGTACAGCAGAAACGAATACAACATTGTAAATCAACTATACTCCAATAAATTTTTTTAAAGTATGCATGGCTTTTGTTGGTATCACACAAAATATTTTGTTTTCCAGTGTAATCAGTATAACATAAACTTGCCTCATAGCGAGATTCACACAGGAGAAGCTGCAGGCCTGACACAACCTGGGATGCTGTCACCTGAGAAAAGGGAGCTGTTCCTATCAGGGGTTCTCACCAGAAAAGTGGGTCTCGCCTTCCTAAGGGCGTCCTGCCCTGGACTGGAGAGGGAAACGGCGTCCAGTACTTCCCAACCACAGCCCTAGTCACTTTAACACATTTATTTTTCTGCTCAGATTAAGACCGCCGGGGACTCACTCCTTCTAGCCAGATTTAGGGAGAAATTTTGCTGTAAAAGTCATGGGGTGGTTGCACGGGGAAGGTTCCAAATCCTGTGTGGATTCGCTGGACTCCTCCACCCAGAGGCCATGAGTCCCGGGCCAGGCGGATGGGGTCCAGCCAGAGGCTCCCCTCTTCCATACACCAATAGGAAGAACTCAGAATTCGCGGTGGCAGCCTCAGCCCGTCTTCTCCTCTCCCAGGCTGTGTGACACGGGACAAGCCCAACCTCCTGAAATGCAGCTTAGCGACCTCACTTGGATGAAGGCAGAGTGCTGGCCAGGTGACCTTGACGTTCCTCCGCTCTCCATTTGTAAAAGTGCTGTGCTCATTTTCAAATAAAAATAGTAGGATTAAAGATCAAAACGGGCTTGCGTTTAGGAGCCACTGACGTGAGCTGTCTTGACCTTCCCCCTTCCTCTCTTCCTTTGCTGCAAAGTTAATCCCTCCTCCAGGAGAGGGGAGAGGACCGAACCAGTGTGCATGTCCATCCTGTTCTGTCCCGGGCCCCGGGCTCTGGACTAAGCCTTTATGCAGTATCATCACTTCATTTCATTCTCAGAACTCTAGGAAGGGGCTACGTTTGTGCCCATTTTACATATTGGAAAGCTGAGGCTCATGGAGGTAAAGCAGCTTTGAGGTCTGGGTCTTGATCCCTAAACTTGCTCATCCTCTCTTCTAATTTGACCCTGCATCATAGTACCAAGTTGTACCTGGGATTCCTAAATGTATCCCCTTCTACCTCCCCAGGGTCAGGTTCAGGCCCCCATTCCCCCTCTTCTTCACTGTTTCAGTCTTACCCGTCTCCCTAACACTTGCCATCCAGCTTCTCCCATCTCTGCAAGTTCCCTTGTCCTCCTGAAGGTCCGACTCAATGGCCCTTCCTCCAGCCAATGCGTTCATACCATCAACAGATTCCCCAGTCTCAGGACACCCGAGGCATTGTTTACCGGTGACTTTCTTCCCTGTGCTTCTGATTACATCTCCTCTGCCTCTTTCACTCTGGAGTATAATCGAGGAAAATCATGCACTTAGAGGATGAGCACTTAGAGGCTCATCCTCAATCAGCTACTTCTAAGTCTCACTGATATTTTTCTCCCTAAAGCTTTCTCTGATTCCATCTATTCCCTGCCCGAACCTTCCATGCTTCCCCGTAAACTACCACCCTGCTGGAAATAACACCATCATGCAAGCTATCCACCAGACACAGGGGACGGGCGCAAGTATTTTGTGGATTCATCACAACGTGCTTACAAGGGAAAATAAAAATCAGGTCATCTTGCTTCCTTAAGAATGCTGATCTGAATGCAAAATTCAGATGCCACAGAACCACGCTGTTTATTCAGACAGATGCCAAGAAAAAAAGCTTAACCCTTCCTAACTCAGAATAAATTTCCCTCGGCTAGAAAAGCGATCTCTTCTCAGGGGTCTGGAATATTTACAATGTTTTACAAAGGATAAATTAACATCTTTGAATAGGAGATGTGTGAAAGGGGCACTAAAGCTCTAGATTTTGAATGCGGTATTACACAATAGAGTAACATCTAGAATGGAGAAGATTCTCTATTCCAAAGTGTTAAGGATATTATGAGATTCAGCTTCCAGTTCTGGCCACTCCACACTTAAAAAATATCCCCTCTTTCTTCTCAAATCCTCTTAAATAAAGTAAAAGCTTTTTAAAAAAAATACCTTAGCCAAGAATACTTAGAATTGGTCATAGCCAGAGTATAAACAGTTAACAAGAAAGATGAGAGAGAAAGAGGCAGCACGGTGGTGCTAATCTTATATTGACAATTAAAGGACGAACCAAAGCATCATACACAGAAAAATCAAGTCCAAATAACAAAGGGAGAGTTAAGTCCTAATGAAAACCCACTGACTGTTGCCTCTAATAACACAGTTTCCATGCACTAAGAGGGATGAGAATGTTGTCCAAAACTTGAGCTCAAACCATTGCCTTGTTTTCTGTTTCATCATTATTGAAAGAATGAGGTGATGTCATGTATACACAGGGTCTGCCTTAGTCCTTGGCACCTGGTAAGCATTTCATCATTTTTAATGCTTTTCAAAGTCAAGTTCAGTAGGTCCTTTAGAACTCTCATTCTTATTGGCCACTTGATTGGAGGAACAGACCTATTTATTGAGGGTCCATTGTACATTCATCACTCTACAAGGACTTGTAAACTGGAGTGTGTGGGTGCAACCCATGTGGTATTTGGCATGAAATGATTAAAGAGCACCGCCCCCCAGCCTCCAACCATGGCAGGATTTATTTCTAACAGTGTGATGCACGGTGTCTACATGTCTACCTGACGGCAGACCCTGTTTTCAGCTCAGACTCCAATAAGGAAGTGAGTCTTGCTACCAAAAGACATTCACAACACCCCTCCTTTCTCCACAGAGCGGTGGAATTCAACACTGAAAGAGAAGAGGTGGGAAACTAAGAACAGAAGGGAAGCCATGCCTGCGTTCACAAGAAGCAGGCAGCCAACAGTTCCGGCAGAGTGTCGAAGGAAGCTACCTTCCTCAGAGCTACAGGGAAAGTGACTGCACAAACGAATATGGAGCAAGTGCACACAGAGACAGGACAGATACGGGCTCCTATACAGGAAGACGCCGTGGAAGCAGGTGGGCGTCACACATGGTGGGCAGAGGAGTCAGCCCTCTCAGACCACGTCACACTGGTTACCAGCAACTCCTGATAAGGAGCTTCTCAACCCTGGCTGCTCTGCACGTCCATCTGTGAAACCTGCTTGGTTGCACCCTAGCCCGACCTAATTAGACTCTCTGGAGGTGGGGCCCCAGCATCCCACAAATATTAAACGTCATTATCCTGCCTTCTGACCACCACCTCCAATTCTTCCGTATCTTTCTTGCCTTCATTCTCTTTATGCTCCTGTCTTGGACCTTGAAGAGACCTCCAGGTCCTGGATCCTTCCATTTTCCCACACCCTCCTGGTCTCTCCTCCTTTCTCTCCCAATCTGAAGTCTGGATTAGTCTGTGGTCTTCAGAGAAACAGAGCCAATAGGATATAGAGATAGAGACAGACATGATAGAGACAGAGACAGAGATAGAGAGATGATATAGAGACAGAGAGAGAGATTGATTATCAGAGATTAGCTCATGTGATTAAGGAGGCCAAGTCCCAAGGTCTGCAGGGCAAGCTGGAGCCCCAGGAGAACCAGTGGCACAGTTCTAGTCTGAGGCAGGAGAAGACTCATGTCTCAGCTCCAGCAGTCGGGCAGGCGAAGTTCCCTCTTACTCAGTCTTTTAGTTCTAGAATGGTCCTCAACTGATTGGATGAGTCCCAGTGACATCGGGGAGGACAATGTGCTTTACTCAGCCTACCTATTCAAATGTCAACCTCATCCAGAAACATCCTCACAGACACCCCCGGAATAACGCTTGACCGAACGTCGAGGAATCACGAGGCCCAGCCAAGCTGACGCAAAGCAGACCATCCCAGTGATAGCTTCTGCCATCTCTGCCAGGTGAGCTCCAGCCTTTATGAATTTCTACACCCAAGTGGCTCGGTTCTCTTGGGGGACAGTGCATACCCTGGAGTGGGAACAACTACAAGATCATCTCTCCAACGCCAGCTGGATCCTCAGCCCCTCCCTTACACCTCTTTGCTTATCCCGACTCACCTCCAACCCAAGTTCCTTCAATAATTATTCCACTCACTTACCACTCCCTTCAAGTTCCCTGTAAACCCCTCTCATGGCCCTACTACCTCACGCCTCCCGAATTGTAAACCCAAACGTACCCACTCCCGTAACTACTTTATTTTTCCCAATTTTCCAAACTTTTCTCCACCTGCACTGATGTCCACTGCTATCATTTCCTCTCCTCTATCTGCAATATCTATCTATCTATCGCCCCTCTCCCCCATTCTCTCTCTTTCCTGCCTCCTTTCCCTCAGACTTCAAACATGCTCACTTCTCTCCCATCCTGTGATTGACAGAACAATGCCCCCACCCAGAATCTGTGAAGACATCACTTTATACAGCAAAAGGGACTTTGCAGACTGATGAAAGTAAGGACCTTGTGATGGAGAGATTTTCCTGGATAGTCCAGGTGGACCGAAATGTCATCACAAGGGTCCTAATAAGCTGGAGGCAGGAGGGTCAGAGTCAGAAGATGTGATGATAGCTGCAGAGGTCAGAGTGATGCAAAGAGGGGACCACGAGCTAAGAAGTGCCGACAACCTCTAGAAGCTGCAAAAGGCAAGGAACCAGATCCTTCCCTGATGAGGAATGCAACCCTGCAGATGTCTTGATTTTAGGACTTGTCATCTCCAAAACTGTAAGAGAATAAATCTGTGTTGTTTTAAGCCACTAAGCCGGTGCTGATTTGTTACAGCAGCCATAGGAAACTAATACACATCTTAAAGATAACCTCCCTTGATTCAAATCCCTCTTTAGCCCACCATCCAAACTCGCCTTTCCTTCTTATACAAGCTTCTAAAATTAATTGTCAGGGCTTCCCTGGTGGCGCAGTGGTTGAGAGTCCACCTGCCGATGCAGGGGACACAGGTTCGTGCCCCAGTCCAGGAGGATCCCACATGCCGCGGAGCGGCTGGGCCCGTGAGCCATGGCCACTGAGCCTGTGCGTCCGGAGCCTGTGCTCCGCAACGGGAGAGGCCACAGCAGTGAGAGGCCCGTGTACCGCAAAAATAAATAAATAAAATAAAATAAAATAAAATAAAATAAAATAAAATAAAATTGTCTGACCTCCTCTCTCATGCTTCCTCACCTTCCATTTACTCTTCAACCTACTGCTTCCTGTCCCATCCCTACTGATGTGGATTTTATAATTTATTAGTTATAATAACTCATTGTCAAGTGCAGTGGAGACCATCCAGTCATATCTTATTATGGATACTCGATGAGTTTACTGAGTGGGGCAGGGGAGGGGTTTGACTGCCACCCATATACTCACGCCCTGAAACCTACAGCTCCAGCCAGACCTCTCCCCATGTGCACGTCCACTGCCGGCTGCACATTTCCATACAGGCTCCCACTGGAGCTTCAAATTCAAGTTGTTCAAAACAAAACTCATTTCCATTGCCATGCCCTTTCCCCCCGCACCCCGCAAACAAAAAAAAACCTTTTATTAATTTACCTCAGTTTGAATTACAACCAGAAAACAAGTCACCTAACCCAGGGTTCATCTGCAATTTCTTGCCTCTCCTTCCGTCACCCACATCCCATCAAGCTCACCAGTCTTACACCCTATCTCCTGAATCCATACATTTCTCTTCATTCCCCATGGTTGCTATTTCGTTCAAGGTCACCATTAGTTCTTGCCTGGAATTATCTCAATTTATCTACCTACTTCCATGCGGATTGACCTGCTATCCCCACTGCAACCAGAGTCATTCATCCAAAGTGCAAATCTGACTACTTACTCCTTGCTGACAACTCTCTGTGGCTTCCTGGATGAGACAGAGCCAGCTGTGTGCTTACAGGGCCCTTGATAAACTCAGGCCAACCTACCTCTCCAGCCCCATTTAACTTCAGCCCCGTCTCAAGCATCATGCACCAGCAGCAACGCATCGACCCAGGTATTCCCTGCTCCCGTGTCTTATTCATATCCTTCCAATTCCCTTCTTACAGTTACTTATCCTTCAAGACTCAATTGAAGCATCCTCTCCAAAATAAAACTTCTCTAGACTCTCCCAGGCTGAGTTAGGTTCCCCTCCTCCACGCTCCCGGAATGGGCTTGCCAGCGCTCGGCACGGTGCCCTGTGCATAGCAGGCAGTGCTGTCGATGTTTGTTGAGTGAATAAGTGAATACATAAACAGTCCATGCTGGTTAAAGGGTGCACTGATCCAGGTGAGAAGAAGAGGCTCTAGGAGCACAGTGGAGGGTGCCTCGCCCTCCTGGAGAGTCAAGGAAAGCTCTAAGAAGGAAACAGCAGATCTGAGCTTGGGAGGTGACTTAGGGGAAGGAGAGGAATTGTGTGCTGGGCAGATAAGCAGAGGCAGCTTCCCAGGCACGTCACCTGCATCGTCGCCCAGGGACCCTACTTGTTCTAATCCTCTGCAGCCACCATCTTGAAATTCTTCACTTTTCAACACGGAGACCTGCGTTTTCATTTTCACTGGACCTACAATGTAGACACCTGATCGTGCCAATAAGACAAGCTTGTCCAAATGCAGAGGGCCAGGAGAGCCTTTGAAAGGGCTCATCGGGACCCCTGAAGGCAGCTCCAGTCTGGTTGGGCTCCTCTAAGCCAGACACTCAGCCACAGTAAGAATGAATGTGTTCTCCCCACCCCGTGCATCTTGATCTATTTATAAATGTTTAGAGTTTAGGAGGGAAACACCAAATCCACATTTCCAGGCCTTTTTCTGTGCAAGACTTAAACGTGCATATCGTGGGGCAAATCAAATCCATATGTTTCAGATTCGTTTATGCTTTGTTCATCAGAAGTCCCTCCTACCCCCTCCCCAGGAGGAAGATCTCACGTCCAGGAAGGCATCGAAGCTCTCCTGGAGCTTTTGAGTTTAAACAAAAAGAAAGGGGATTTGAAAAATCTGAATCTGACTAAAGAAAACTGGATTTAAACCTCAAAAGTTTCAATTACACTTTGCAACTCTACATCCTCAAGTTAACACAGCTCAACTCTGTCCCTTGAGTCACCCCAATATCCCTGTGGCAGGCATGGCCCCCAACGAGGGATGTTTCCTCCCAGGGAGGAGATGGGGCCTTGATTATGCATTAGGAACTGGCAACTCGGAGGAAATCATATTGACAGTTGCTTGAGAAAAAATAAGCCTCTTGCTCAGGCCACTGCGTTTAGAATCACAAACCTTTAGGACTGAAAGGGATCATTGAGATCATCTACAGTAATAACTACCATGTGCGAAGTACTTTACACTTGATAAATCACTTTCACACTCATTTTCTTATCTAATCCCTGCGGCTATTTTGTAAGGGAGGGAGATGCTTATCATCACTTTCAATTCAATAGCTAGGAAAATAAGGCTCAGAAAGGTTAGGTGGATTTTCCAAGCTCACACAGCAAACAGCAGCAATGCCAGACCCAGAGTCATGCTCTTGACATTCCCCCCCCACCCCAACCCTGGGGCTTGTCCTCAACCCCACTCAACCATTTCTCAGGATGAAAGAAGGCCAGCCACGTCCAAGCCCTCCCTTGTCTTGCCAGCGTCCGCCCAGTTCAGGGAACGGGTGACCCAGCCAGAATGTCCACCTCCCTGCGTGGCGTCCTTTCTGCCTCTCTCAGCCCCCCTTTCTCTCTTTATTGGAGGAAGTCAGGGAGGAATTCTCCTTTCAGAGAAATGGCTTTATTGTTTCTGACATTGCAACACCCGCCCATTGGAAATAGCCGTAAACAGAGCAACTCAGTTTAACCTATATATCTTTCCAATTCTTACACAACCTGGTAAAGTAGATATTCTGTAATCTATCTCCCTCAAAGAGGAAACTGAGTGTCAGAGACGATAAATAACAGCCTCTGTGACATAAATGGTAAATAGCTAACAGTGCCAAGACTTAAACCAAGTTTTCTGACACCAAACCTAAAGATCTTTCCACTAAGACACAATGATGGCATTTGGCTCCCATCCCATGAGGACAGCCAGTGGCAGAAAATGGAGCCGATGGAAGGAAAAAGGGAGAGAGGAAAGATATCTCTATAGGCCTGCAAATGGGACAGATTACTATATGGTTTGCCTGTTTGGCCAGGATTATTAAAAACTGCAGGAAAAACTTATGCACAAGGAGCAAGACAGACTGAGAGGAGGGACTGGGCTGGCTTAGAGCACAATCTGAGGAGCGCGTATGTATGTGCATACAAAAGGCACGTGGTTGTACCTCTTTCAAGTATATGCAACTAAGCTATAAATTAGTACTAATCAGTACCCCTGAGGTGAATTAATTAAAAAGTTATAATTCACAAGAGGCCTATATTACTTGATAATGTATCACCAAAGCTTATGAATATGAGAAGTAATTACTTGGCCCAGATATTGAAGGAATGTTTAATTTCTTCATCTCTTGGTTTCAAGTATCCACTGATTTTATCCAGCATTGAAATGAAGTTAACAATTATTATGTTTACTAGATTATTATTTTAACAAACAGTCATCATTTATTAATGAGTTAATATTCAGTGTCTTGCTGTGCTGATTATACATTTCATTTAACCCTCACAACAACTACGTAAGATGGACATAATTATCATCATTTTATATGTGCTGAAAATAATATATATATATATATATATATATATATATATATATATAGGCTCTGTGATCTAAGAAGCCAAAGTTACACAAGTTAAATAAAGTACTGCATACACAAACTTGTGTCTGCCCAATTCCGCCCATGGAAATGACCTTTGCTCCAAATGAACCCCTTGACAATTCTGGATTATGAAGCTTCAAATGACTGAGAATTTATTCCGATGGCTTTGCCTGGTTTTCATTCAAACTTAGGAGTATTTTTAAATCTCAAATCTACAGGCACTTAAGTCCATTCATTTCCATGCTATGTGTTCATTCCTAACTTGTTTCTAAATTCTGCTTTAACCAAAATCAAAATCAAATGTTTCTGCCTGGTAGGTAGTACAAATATGGAGCCAAATTCCAGTCATCATTGTGAGGACTGGGGAAGCAGAATGAATGTAAACAGGTTATATCCACAAAGTCCCTAAGCCCCACTGCACGCAGCTGCAGGAAAAAGGAAGCAGTGGAGAAACTAGAATTTTTTTAAAATATGGATTCCATGTGGTTCTAAGTTTTTAAGATGTTTTAAATTTTAATAGTAAGTTTTTATTTTCTATCATGAACATATTTTTCTTCTATAATAGGAAACTGCACGTTAATTGTTGAAATTACAGAGGACAATTTGGCTGGGTATAGATTTTTGAGTCATAATCCTCCCAAACTTTATAGATGCTATTCCACTGACTGCCTTTATCCAATGTTGTAGACAGAAGTCTGAGGGCTCCTTGACTTTTTCCCACTGTACTTTTTTTTTTTTTTCTGTCAATTTTTTTTAGGATTCTTTGGTTGTCCATGGAATTCAATATTTTCACCAGGATATGTAAAAATGTTTGTCAGATTTAATTAAATCTTCTGGATAAAGTTCACCTGACAGGTTCACAACTTACTTGGTTTTAGAAACATTTTATTCTGTATTACTTTGAATATATTTTCTGATTTGTTCTTTAGGCCTAGCAGTTATTCTTTTTTCTAGTCCATGTTTATTTACATCACCTTTTTTCTGATTTTTTACATCTGTCATTTTTCTCTCCATCCAAATTGCACTTTGATTTGGTGCTCTATTATTAATTTTGTACAACACTGAATTTCTACTCTGCTATTATTTGTTTTACTTTATTTTCTGGAGTCTGTTTTATCCAATTGTGGTAATGCAATTTCAATCAAAATACAGTGGAATATCTTGGGAGACTTGACATCCTAAAGATTATCTATAAAACTAAATGGGACATTATGAGGGAGGGAATGGGGAAGAGTAGAAATAAAAGGAGGGGATCCATGCAATAAAAGATATTAAGATGAACTTTAAAACTAAAATAACAAAAACAGAAAGAATCATAGCCTCTTGCCAATATAGGCAGGCAAATAAATGGAACGGTATAATTTTGTTTCAGCTGGGAAGAAAAAGGATTCTACTTGGCAAAGGCAATGAAACTCCTAGCTAACCACTTAGGGAAAAAATACCATACTAGAACCCTGACTTATATTTTATAATCTAAGTTCTAAATGAATTAAAGATTTCATTTTTTAATACATAAGAATACTTAGGTAAAATTGATCAATATTTACATAATCTTCATATATAAGAAGACGTTTGAAGTATATCAACAAAGATAAAAACCATAAAGCAAAATCTAACAAATTTAGAAAAATAAACATTGAAGGTAATGGGAAAAGATACAAATGCGAATTTTTTTTAAAAGGAAAGAAAAGAAGAGAGAGAGATAGAGAGAGGGCGGAAGGAGGGAAGTGTAACCGAGCAGGAGACTGTGGGGTCTTCCCAGAACAGGGCTTCCCCCATGCCCTCTGCCTGACTTTTGTCTGTACAAAAACTTTAGTCAAAGAATAAATTTAATCAGAGTAGTGAGAAAATGCAGAAGAAAGGAAAACAGTCAAGCTAGACAAACTAATATTAGTTTGGCCATTAAGCAAAGTCAAGGACATTTAGTTCCTCCTCAAGGGCTGTAGATAATATTTGGAGCCATGTCCTTTGAGCTGTTTTGCAGATACTGAAACTCCCACCAGGTGGAAGAAGTGAACTGTATGCTGCCCACAATGACATAGACTGCAGATCGGTTGGAACCAGAAGGTTAATGATGTTGACTCCTGATGACCTCACCAGCAACCAGTCAGAAGAATGTCCACGAGCTGATCACACACCCCACAATGCCCCTCCCTCACCCTGTCTTTTTTTTTCTTTCTTTCTTTTTTATAAATTTATTTATTTAGAGTAGTGGCACATGGGTTTAGTTGCTCCACAGCATGTGGGATCTTCCTGGACCAGGGATCGAACCCATGTCCCCTGCATTGGCAGGCAGACTCCCAACCACTGCGCCACCAGGGGAGTACCCCTCACCCTGTCTTTATAAACCTTTCCCTGAAAGCCTTTGGGGAGTTCTGATCTTTTAAGCACTAGCTATCTGGATTCCTTGCTTGTTGCCCCGCAATAAACACTTCATTTTCCTTCACCAAAGCCTGGTGTCAGTAGATTGGCTTTACTGTGCACGGGCAAGCGGACCCAAGTTTAGTCCAGTAACAGAAGGAAGGAAGGAAGGGAGGGAGGGAGGGAGGGAGGAAGGAAGGAAGAAAAAAGAAATATGTATGGCCCAAAACTTAAGAGAAACAGTTAACCTCACTATAATCAAATCATTGATTAAAATCAAATCATTATAAATGGAAGGTAACTCTTAACATGTTCTCAACTTTTATCTCTTGCTTCAGAAGCTCTATTTTTATGCATTTGTGAGATGTAAAGGGATTTAATTGGACAGTCTTATAAGGCCTGAAGTTGGCAGAACTTGCTGGAAACTGGCTAAAGGGGAGACAAACACGAAGTAGAATAATATAACTGTGCCCAAAATAAAAAACACAACAGGTAGGACTAGGCTCAGATGACAGAAAACTCACCATGGCTGAGGTCGTCCAAGAAGACATTCAGGAAAACTGGAGTCTTGAACTTGAGCTTGAGAAAAGAAAAATCCAGAACAGTGAACTTGAGTGTACTCCATAGTTGGCAACCTGCCTCAGGTGACCAAGATGGCTGTGAATTCACAGAAGATAACTGGGCAGTAGAAAATTTACTCAGCCTAGATTGCAAGAAAATGTGCTTATGCATCAAGCTTTATAGTTCTAAAAAATCATTTGATACATTATTTTCACATAATCTTCCCACAACCCTTAGTGTTAGGCAATGAACAGGTCATAACCCTCCTTTTAAGAAGAAGAAACTGAGGTCTAGAGAGATAGGATGATGCACCTGCACTTGAACTACTAGATGTAACTGGAGGAAGTACTTCACCCCCATCTCACAGGGGAAGCATGCCTTCTTCTTCACCACCCTGTTGCCATGTGGAATAAAAATAACCAGCTCCACGCCTCTGCCGTACAGCTGCACCAGCTTCAAAGAGTGGATGCTCATCCAAATTTCAAGTTGTTGTGCTAAGGAACACCAATTGCTGTTGCATGTAAAATGTTCTTTAAAAATTCAGGGCTTCCCTGGGGGCGCAGTAGTTAAGAATACACCTGCCAGTGCAGGGGACATGGGCTCGAGCCCTGATCCGGGAAGATCCCACATGCTGCGGAGCAACTAAGCCCATGCGCCACAACTACTGAGCCTGCGCTCCAGAGCCCGCAAGCCACAACTACTGAGCCCGTGTGCCACAAGTACTGAAGCCCACGCGCCTAGAGCCCCTGCTCCGCAACAAGAGAAGCCACCGCAATGAGAAGCCCACGCACCGCAATGAAGAGTAGCCCCCGCTCACCGCAACTAGAGAAAGCCCGCGTGCAGCAATGAAGACCCACCGCAGCCAAAAATAAATGAATAAATAAATAAATTTATTTTTTAAAAAAAGAACCCAGATACTCTTACCACCAAGAGAACCCTTTTGCTGTATCTGGAGCCCATTCACGAAAGAGTAAAGAAACACTGCAATGAAAGTATAAAAGTTGCTGCCACAATGGCATCACAGCTGTAAACAGATAAATCAGAAAACACCTATTAGGATATGCCGCAAACCACGACAGAACTTGCTGTGCTAATATTCCTCATGTTGGGTGTCTGTTTCCCCAGATACAAAACTACAAGTGAGATGCTCTCTAAATACCCTCTCTCCCTTGACTCTGAGAGGTATCATGGTTTGAGTAGGAAGTAGGCACACACTCTGAGAAGATTAAATAAGGCAAGAGGCCTGGAAACCATGTGATGACAAGGAGTGACCAAAGGAACCAGGGACCAGAGGTGAGACACTGAGGGACAAGAGTGATGTCTGCAGGGCTGGCTTAGGGAAGACTGACTCAGTTCATCCGGGGTGGCCACAAAGAGGGAAATTGAGACTGATGAGCGAAACCCCGGGGAGTCAGAAATTGATTAAAAAAAAAAAAAGAGCCATCCAAAGATGAAACAAGCAGCTTCCAGGGAAGGGAAAGAGAAGGGAGAGAGGAAAACAGTTATTGCACTCCTGTCTTGACCTTTGACATGCATGACCTCTGACCCCTGTAACAATCTTGATACCTGGGCATTATCAACCCTATTTTCCAGGTTAGGAAACTACTGCTCAGAAAGAAACCATTTGATCAACATCAGGGTAGTGAGTTACTGAATGCCCCATCAGGAGGATATTGAAACAGAGGATGAAATACTAATTTAAATGTATTTAGGCATCACACGTAGAAGGTTAGAGGAAAAGGTCTTTATGATCCCTTCCAGCCAGGGAATCCCATTATTCTATTGTATTTGGGTGCTACTTCCTAATCACAAAGAAGAATCATGTGCTTCAAAATACTGAATGGGGGGCTTCCCTGGTGGTGCAGTGGTTGAGAGTCCGCCTGCTGATGCAGGGGACGTGGGTTCGTGCCCCGGTCCGGGAGGATCCCACGTGCTGCACAGCGGCTGGGCCCGTGAGCCATGGCCGCTGAGCCTGCGCGCCCAGAGCCTGTGCTCCGCAGCGGGAGAGGCCACAACAGTGAGAGGCCCGCGTACTGCCAAAAAAAAAAAAAAAAATACTGAATGGGAAGAAAAAGCCCCATTGCTACTAAGCCGCCAGCACCATGATGACCAACACCACCACTGTCAGCAGCACCATTATCAGTAGCAACATCTACTATGTGCTGGGTACTAGTATAAGCTATAATTGGAGATACTGATTGCCATTCAATACAATAGCTGTCAAGGTAAGTTTCTCTGTCATCATTTCACAAGTGAGAAAACTGAGCCTCAAAGAGGTAAATTAGGGCTTCCCTGGTGGCGCAGTGGTTGAGAGTCCGCCTGCCGATGCAGGGGACACGGGTTCGTGCCCCAGTCCGAGAAGATCCCACATGCTGCACAGCGGCTAGGCCCGTGAGCCATGGCCGCTAAGCCTGCGCGTCCGGAGCCTGTGCTCCGCAACGGGAGAGGCCACAACAGTGAGAGGCCCACGTACCACAAAAAGAAAAAAAACAAAAAGAGGTAAATCATTATCATCTAGCAAGTGAAATGGCAGAACACAGCCTCAAGCCCCGTTCTGTTTTATTCCAAAGCTGGTGCTATCTTCAGAATGCCCCACTCTCTCTCTAATACTTCCTGCATGCCGCCATACCAATCTTGCACCTGAGCGCAGGATATACCACATCTGGAAGCAGAGGAACAGGTGTTAGAGCCACCCCTGCTCGCATGATTTAAAAAAAAAAATGCTCTCCTGCATGTAGCTATCACAACAAGTCTCGCTTCGATGTGCTACCACACTCCCTGAGAAACATGAACTTGATGGCATGCTAAGAATCAGCCTGGCTTCTCAGCTCTCTGTGGCTCTCGAAGGGAAGCTCCAGGACACTGGCCACTCCATTGGAAAGCTCTACCCGCAGAACCTCAAGGAGGCAAGACGCTACCTTGCAGAGTGTACCTCACTGGAAAGGTTCGGCCCCCAGGGCCATCCTCCCCGCTCTCGGATGCTGACTTGGCTTGCCTTCCTCACAAGGTACCAAGGCTGTCAGTAACTTTCCCCACACACGCACTTTTTCTGACTCTCTGGCTCTTTCAGCTGAGGCTGCAATGTTAAACACATAGTTTTGTAAATTAATTCTTCGAAGATTCACGCTTGTCAGCTAACTTTTCTCACTGCAATAAGCCAAGGAAGTCACTTCCTCACAACTGAATTTTCCATTTTCATTACTCCTGAGCCTTTTTAATTTGACCATGTTCCAAAACCTCTGTTCAGCAGAGCTCACCAGTTAGATCCAGGAATCTCAAAAATGTTCGCTTAAAATTAATGGGGAAAGTGATAATCCCATCTTGGCCTTGGATTTTAAAAAGTGGGTCTATCATCTGGGGTGAGAAAGGAGGCAGAAGATGAAGACGCTTTCAGTCAGCATTTGACTTAAGGCAATCCCAGTTTTTCAGTCTTGCTCTCCATTCCAGCTCAGTACAGCAGTCATCTGTGCCTTGAATAGACTGGCCAGGCTACAGGTAAACGTCACTACAGGTGAGAACTCAGAAGAATGAGTCACAGCCTCTGACCTCCAAGAGTTCACAGCTGAATAGGAAAAGGACACACCATCCACCATGGGGCAGGGCAGACAGTCCTCAAGGTGCAGGGGTGTCCTGGGAGCAGCTCTGGGCCGAGAGGCTTGAGTCCTGGCTTTGGGTTCTGACTGCATCCTTCATTTACTCCATAAATTTGGACAAGTTGTTCCCCTTCCTAAATTTCAACTTCCTCATTTTTCTAAAACAAAAAGGCAGCACCAGAGGATAACGAAGATTCCTTCTGTCTCTAGCTTGCTAAGAGTTAGGAATAGCAAAATGTTCCAGGAGAAATACAAAGGTTCTAGCAGAAAATGAGGAAAGTGGCTATCATCGAGGGGCTTCCCTGGTGGCGCAGTGGTTGAGAATCCGCCTGCCGATGCAGGGGACACGGGTTCGTGCCCCGGTCTGGGAAGATCCCACATGCCGCAGAGCGGCTGGGCCCGTGAGCCATGGCCGCTGAGCCTGCGCGTCCGGAGCCTGTGCTCCGCAACGGGAGAGGCCACAGCAGTGAGAGGCCCGCGTACCACCAAAAAAAAAAAAAAAAAAAAAAAAAAAAAAGGTGGCTGTCATTGGGTTGATCGGGGAGAGTGCTGGGAAGGCGGCCGTAGTGAGCTGGCCTTTGAGAAACACCTAGAACATTGATGGATCTGGAGATGAAGTGTTGAGAGACATTTCTGTCAAAGGTGACACCCCTGCAGCTGCTGAAGAGGAGAGGGAGGGAGATGGAGAGGGAGGGGAAGGGAGAGACAGAAGGGAGAAGAGCAGACGTAACACCACCTGATGAACAGCAGTCATAGCTGCACCACCCTTTACCGTCCACAGAGCAGTTCCCCATACACTGGCTCATTTCAGGACACAGCTGGGAGGCAGCGAGCGGCCCTTTAGCCCACCTTATGGACTCAGAGTCGCTTGCACGTCTGGTAAGTGGTGGAGCCGGGACTCACCCTGAGGCCTGACTGACAGCAAGCCTCACATCACACAGCACAACTACAAGCTCGGCATGCTGCCACCACACGATGTGGTGTCCAAAGGCGGTCTGCACGTGTGCCCTCAGCTGTGTCAGTGGCTAACGTGGTCTCCAGAGGCAATGAAAGGGAACCCCGCTGTGTTCTTTTTTTTTTTTTTTTTTTTTTGGCTGCTTTGGGTCTTCGTTGCTGTGCGCGGTCTTTCTCTAGTTGTGGCAAGCGGGGGCTACTCTTCGTGGCGGTGCGCGGGCTTATTGCGGTGGCTTCTCTTGTTGCGGAGCACGGGCTCTAAGCATGCGGGCTTCAGTAGTTGCAGCACATGGGCTTGGTAGTTGTGGCTCGCAGGTTCTAGAGCACAGGCTCAGTAGTTGTGGCACACGGTCTCAGTTGCTCCGCGGCATGTGGGATCTTCCCAGACCAGGGCTCGAACCCATGTCCCCTGCATTGGCAGGCGGATTCTTAACCACTGCACTACCAGGGAAGCCCCCCTGCCGTGTTCTGATCAGCCCGGGACCACTGCTTTCAGCTCTAGGTCCCACACTTCCTCAGGGAAATTGCCCCATTGGAACATTGCAGAGAATGGGTAGAATTCCTAAAGCCATGCAATGTTAGTCACAGTTGAGGAATCTTGGGGCATTCGAGTGGAGAAGACATAGTGGATATGCAGTGTATTAGAATTATCTGAAGGGCTATTGTATCAGCCGGAGTCCCAACTGGAAACAGATGGCTTTATCCAATTGGGTTAATTCGAGGAAGATTTGTTTACGAAGGGACTATTTACAATGGAATAGGTGTAAAAGGAACAAAAGAAGAAGGCTAGAAGCAGAGCAGCTGTCCCCCCAAGACACAGAGTATGTAGGGAGGAAGTAGTTCCTGAAACCTGAACAAAGTCATGTAGAGAGAAGGTCTCCTTGAAAAGAAATCAGTGACAATCAGTAAGAACAAACCCAACCAGAGAGAACCCCACAGGTAGGCTCCTAGGTAGCACAGACATCCGAACTCACTCTCCTCTCTCCTTTCAGTCTCCTATGGCCAAAGCCAACCACAAGTCAGAGCAGACAGGACCCCACGGATGAAGCCCCTTGAATTCCATATAGGTCAGCGTCCCAGGGCAGAGAGCAGAGGGACGAGGTGAAGAGAGGGTCTGGAGGGCCAGAGGGATGTTATCGGACACAGCTGGTCTTGTAGAAGAATTAGACGTGGGTGTGAGACCATAAGGGGAAAGCGGGGGTGGAGGCAGGTGGAGAAGGAATTAGGACCAAGGAGACTTTATGAGGAAATGAATCTTAGCTAAATTTTAAATAAGTAAGGAAGAAATTAATCGTCAAAAAGAGGGAGGTATAAATTAGGAGGTTGGGATTAACAGATACACACCACCATATATAAAAGAGATAACCAACAAGGACTTGCTGTATAGCACAGGGAAATCTACTCAATATTTTGTAATAACCTATAAGGGAAAAGAATCTGTAAAAGAATAGCCATATCTATCTATCTATATCTATATCTATATCTATATATATGTATGTATATATCTCTGAATCACTGTTCTGTACACCTGAAAGTAACATGACATTGTAAATCAACTATACTTCAATTTTTTACAAAATTTAGTGAAAGCGAGCCGAACTAGGAAGACTGCTAGTTCATGCTGAGCTTCCCACCACCCAACTTCAAGTCAAAGTTAGAAGACCAGTGACACAAATTCTCTAGAGGAAATTCAGTGGTCAACTGGATTAAATAACTTGTAAAGTTTCCTCTAACCCTGATATTTCAACATTTTGTACATAAAAAAGGATAAAAAGTAAAATAATAGAAGGGTGTTTGTTTTTTTTAAATCAATCTAGAAGTTCTCCCAAGCTTCCTCCTCAATCTTCTTCCCAATTAAGTACTTGCCTTCACTGTGCCTGGAAGATAATAAAAGATGCTTATTGACTAAGGATGGCCCCAGAGTTAAAGTTCTGATTAGGTAGAATTTTGAAGTCCTTTGAGTTTTTTAAACAAACCTCTTGCTTGCGTATTGTGAAAATAGGATGACCTTGACAAGGAAAGGGAATGTTTCTTTTTAGACTGAACAGCTTCAGAAGACCACTTTCTTCATCATCTCAAGTGTCACATTTCCTCACAAAATTTTCAGCCATAATTTCCCCAGAATCTGTCTAAAATGGAGTCGAAAATTACAAATGAGGTAGTAGCTGAGAAGTGATTTGCAAACTTTATTAACCTCTAGATTTGTTTTCCCTCTTGTTTAGCAAATAACAATAACAATATGTTTCCCAGCCTTATTTACCAAAAGAGTTACACTGTGATCACTGTCAAGGTTAATTAACATCTGGATATGCTGATGTTTCCATTTCCTGAATTTTCAAACAAATGCTTTAGAAGACTTTAGCGACTGCATAATTACCCATAATGTATTTCATACACTAGAGGCATCTCACGTGGGCTTTGTATTAAATGAATAATAGCAATGTTGTTTTGAGTGAATAGTAGTTTCGTTAACTCCATTGTTACTAAGTAATTTACACTTAGTTAGAAAACCAAGAAGGTCATTTGGAATTGTGTGCACTGAAATCTGCCATACAGATTATGTGTACCTCCGTTACACAATGTGCTTCCCATTATTTCACAATGTCTTGAAGAATGGAACTAATAAAGCTGATATTCCATAGTGTAGAGTGCAGACTAGAGGTCTGATGTAATGTTTCAGCTCATGATTCCTTTTATACAAGGAACAGATTAATCTATTCAACTGGAGAAAAAGACCACCCAATGTTTAACTGTGCAGGTGAGGTGCAAAGAAAAACTGGCTGACAACTGTTTTCTCCCAGAATTAATGGAACCAATTGGCATATCTCCCAAACAAGCATGACAGAGCCATAGGTCGATGGATTCCATTACTAGTCTACAATAACCATGAATTAATTCAGTTATGCTCAGGAAGCCAAAATATTGCAGCCATTAGGGAATCTTTTAGGAACCATGGTTTTGATTTCTTTGTTCCCACATAGTCAGTAGTAAGTGGAAGGTGTGATCATGAGCTCAGGCTGTGTCACGACAGATTAGTAGAGAGCCATTCCCACACAGGCCGCCCCATGAGGAGGGCAAGAGAAACGTTGTGCCTGGCAAAATCTTCAAAATGCGATTCTCCATGCCAGAATTTCACCTAATCCCCGAGAAATTCTTGTTGCCTACATAATCTCTTCTACCCACACAGTACAAGATTTTTAAGTCCTAAACCAAAAAAGCAATGCCGTCTCTTCTCTGCATTCATTCAGCAAAATCCACCTTCATCCATACATTTGTTCACATTTGTTACAGACACTCACAGGCTCTTCGCCTACACTGAGCAGGAGGTCTTCACAGACCAAGTTTCATCTTATCCACATACTAAGTCTGCCATGCATATATGTCATTGCCTTTTTTTGTTTTTGTTTTTGTTTTTTTGCGGTACATGGGCCTCTCACTGTTGTGGCCTCTCCCGTGGCGGAGCACAGGCTCCGGACGCGCAGGCTCAGCGGCCATGGCTCACGGGCCCAGCCGCTCCGCGGCATGTGGGATCTCCCCGGAACGGGGCACGAACCCGCGTCCCCTGCATCGGCAGGCGGACTCTCAACCACTGCGCCACCACGGAAGCCCGTCATTGCTGTTTTCATCATTATTTTGTGTATCACTCCCTCCCAGCAATGTCGGTCTATGTGCTTGCTAACACAGCACAACTCACAGATGGGGAAACAAATTTGCATGGGCAATGGGCTTGCCCAAATCACCTGGTGCCTTAGTCCACTCAGGCTACTGTAACAAAACCACCAGAGACTGGGTGGCTTATAAACAGTAGATATTTGTTTCTCACAGTTCTGGAGGCTGGAGGTCCAAGATGAAGATGATGGCAGATCCGATGTCAGGTGAGGGCCTGCTTCCTGGTATATAGTCTTTTTGCTGTGTCCTCATGTGGAAGGGAGGAGGGAGTTCTCTGGGGTCTCTTTGATAAGGGCACTAATTCCATCAATAGGGCTCCACCCTCATGACTGGATCACCTCCCAAAGTCCCCACCTCCTCATACCATCACATTGGGGGTTAAGTTTCATCACATGAATGTTGGGGGGACACAAACATTCAGTTTATCATACCTGGTTAATGGTCACAGAACTTAGGTATTGATAGCATTCCAGGTCAGTCTGACTGCAAGTTCCATGATCCTTCTACCGTAGCAAATGATTTCAAGCACTGCAGCATCAAGCATCTTCTCATGGGCTCTACCAGCGATAGTATGAGAAACATATTCTGGACACTGTCCAGTGGACTCACACATACAAATGCCTGGTACTCACTGAGCACTTCCTGTGTACCAGGCACTGTTCTAAATGCTTTACAAATTGTTTTACACACCTTTCAATCCTTACAACTATCATGAGGAAAGTTCTTAGTATTATCCTCATTCAACAGATGAGAAACATGAGGCACAGAGGGGTTAAGTAACTTTCCCAAGGTCACACAGCCAGGAATTAGCAAAGCTGAGATTCAAAACCAGGTAGTGTGGCTCCAGAGTCTGTGCTTTTAACCTCTACATTACCCTCCATCAACGTATGGGATCTTCATTTATTGAATAAAGCAACCATTTACTAAAGGCCTCCTGTGTGCTATTAGTGATCAGGTCCTGGGCACCCAAGGGGTAGTGAGAGGATGTGATCCTTTCTGTTGCTAGCATTTATAGCATGATGGGAGAGGCAGATAGTAAACGATTAAGAGCTATGGAGGAAAACACACAGTAAGAAAAAACGATGATGCAGAGGTAGGGGACAAGATCCTTTTTAGACTGAGTGGTCAGAAAACACTTCCTGGCTCTAATTTGATGAGAATCAGCACTTCAGAGAAATATAAATAATGGATGAGAAGGACACAGATTCTCCCTTCATAGTTCATTTCCTCAGCCTGAGTTTGCATCTCAGCCTGGACCATTACCAGCTTTGGGGCTTTGAATAAGTTACTTCCTTGAGATACCACATTCCCATCTATAAAAGGGAAGTAATAATAATAACTCCCTAGGCTGCTATGATCTGTAGAACGTAGAGAAAGCACCTGGTTCAGGCCTTGATACCCAGTAGATGCTGAACAAAGGACTGTCCTTGCCCTTATTTCTCCTCATGAGCCTCATCAGCCAAACCAGTGCTGGGGCCCTGATACCAACGGGGGCAGGTGTCAATGGAATGTTCCAGCTCAGTCACCCTCACACCCAAATCTTCTCGGCGAGGCCCAGACCTGCTCCATTAGTGTCTGAAATAAAACACATCTGAGTGTCAGCTGTGAATGCAGCACTGTGAAGGCCATATGGGCAAAGTCAAGCCATCTGCATTTCCACATCTGCCCTCAAGTAGTGTATCAGTCAGAATAAGCTTGGTTCTGCTGCAATTACAGAAAGAAATAATCCCAAATGCCCAGAGACTGAAAACAACAGAGGCTGATTTCTCGCTTGTGTTATTGGGTTGGCCAAAAAGTGCCTTTGGTCTTTTAAGTAAAAATAAAAGACACATTTTTCATTTACACCAAGAACTTTATTGAACAACGTATCACCCTTTTGTTCCACTACCTCCTGCCATTTTTCTGGCAATTTCATAATTCCATCCTCCCAAAACTTTTTATCTTTTTGAGCAAAGAACTGTTCCAGGTGCCTTTTACAGTCTTCCAGGGTATTGAAATTTTTTCCATTAAGAGAATTTTGTAAAGACGGAAATAAATGGAAATCCAAGGGTGCAACATCTGGTGAATATGGTGGATGAATCAGAATTTCCCAGACAAGCTGTAACAGTTTCTGCCTGGTCATCAAAGAAACATGTGGTCTCACGTTATCCTCATGGAAGATTATGTGTTTTCTGTTGACTAATTTTGGATGCTTTTCATCGAGTGCCATTTTCAGTTGGTCTAATTGGGAGCAGTACTTGTTGGAATTAATCGTTTGGTTCTCTGGAAGGAGCTCATAATAGAGGACTTCCTTCCAATCCCACCATATACACAACATCACCTTCTCTGGATGAAGACCGGCTTTTGGCGTGGTTGGTGGTGGTTCATTTCACTTGCCCCATGATCTCTTCCATTCCACATTATTGTACAGTATCCACTTTTCATCGCCCGTCACAATTTGTTTTAAAAACAGAACTTTTTCATTACATTTAAGTAGAAAATGGCATGAGGAAATATGGTCAAGAAGGTTTTTCTCACTTAACTTATGTGGAATCCAAACATCAAAGGGAATCACATAACCAAGCTGGTGCAAATGACTAACACTTGATTTGGATATTTTGAGTATGTCAGCTATCTCCTGCGTGGTGTAACGTTGATTGTTCTCAATTAACGTCTCTATTTGATCACTATCAACTTCAACTGGTCTACCGGATCGTGGAGCATCGTCCAGCGAGAAATCTCTAGCACGAAACTTCGCAAACCGCTGTTGACACGTTTGATCAGTCACAACACCTTCCCCATACATTGCACAAATCTTTTTTTGCGTTTCAGTTGCGTTTTTACCTTTCTTGAAACAATAAAGCATAATATGCTGAAAATGTTGCTTTTTTTCTTCCATCTTCAATATTAAAATGGCTACACAAAAATTCACCGATTTTGATAAGTCGTTTTTTAAATGCACGCTGATATGACAGCTGTCACATACAATCTAACAAAATTGTTTCTAATGAAGTTAAAGGCAACTAAGTGCTATGAGAGCCATCTTACGGCAAAAACCAAACGAACCTTTTGGCCCACCCAATACATGTCACTGTGACCTACTGGGAGACCCTGCCAGAGACCCAGGCTGAGTGAAGCTCGTCCCATTTCCACGATGGCTGAGACTGGACAGAGCAAAAGGGCGAACCAGATGCTGGCTCATGAGCTTCTGCTCCCATGACAAATATCACTTCTGCCCACGTTTCGTTGTCTATGACAAGTCCCACAGTTACACCAAATGTCAAGGGGCCAGCGGAGTGCCTGAAGAACAAGATATAGTCTCTCCACAGCTCCAATGTCCCCACAAGGAGTGTATAAAGATACTGCACGTGCCCAAGAGGAGGGAACCTTCCTGGGAGGTTCCCTTCCAGGAGGCTGGGAGGAAACTTCTCCCTCAAATTGCCCCGGTGAGCAATTTCCTTGAAGCCTTATGTTTTTTCCTAGAAGTTCATGTGAATTTTGCATCCAACTCCATTACATATCACTGTGTGTTTTAATATCAAAATCAATGCTTACAGAAGGTGTGCAGTGCTGTGTTTTTGCATTACACCTAACCCATCACACCTCATGTTTCTGGGAAAGCATAGTGACAGATCCCTGACATTCCAAAAAATGATTCTTGAAATTTTCACAAACTGCCAACATCTCTAAACCATCATTTAATTTTAGATTGCTTTTTTTTTCTGGGTAAAAATACTATTGACTGGGACTTCCCTGGCAGTCCAGTGGTTAGGACTCCACACTTCCACTGCACGGGGCACGGGTTCGATCCCTGGTCAGGGAACTAAGATCCTGCATGACGTAAGGTATTGCCAAAAAAGAAAAAAAAAATACTATTGACCGTTTACTGAGACCCTATTATGTGCCAACCATGATCTCATTATCTCATTCCATACATGATCTACATCACCTCATTCCATACTCGTAACAGTTCTCTGAGAAAGGCAGTTTCTACTAATGATCAGAGGTAGAGGCTCAGGAAGGTCAGTGACTGGTCAGAGCGACATAATAAGAGGCTGAAAGGAATGGGAACCCCATTCTGAATGGCTCTGTATCCCTCACTTTTTTCCACTACGACCATGTTCCCTCCCAGTTACCACTAGGAAATCAACCTCAGATCCCCATCAGTACAAATGAGAATCTGCAACACCAATGTTATTTCCTTGCATCTTTAGCGCACATGAAGAGAGAACCACTCGATTACTCCACGGGTGGCACTAAAAAGCTACTTTGAAATACAGGAGCTGGACAGGGATGGCTCTGCTCATCAATCTGCTAAGCAACACCATCACGCATCAGCCTCACAGCCACTGGGATTCAAGTTCACACCATGGGGAAGACGACAGACTACTACCATGCAGCGTGGACCTCAGAGTATCTGGTGATGAGTCCAACCAGGATTATAAAAAACACAAAGAAGAGTGTGGCCCCCGCTTCCCGGGTAGGATGATGGGAGGCTGGGGCCAGCGGTAAGAGGAAAAGCAGCGGGTGTGAGTGAGGCACAGGCTTCCTGATGGGCTCACAGCATCACCACGAGGTCCCAAAGGCCTTTGCCAAGCATCCTTGTGTCAGTTAACCATGGACCCTGGAGGCAGTCGACACAAGCTCAGCTGGAGGGGAAATGTCACACAGCACATCAGCTCTACCTGTCAATTCTGGTTCCAGAGACAGACAGCCTTTCTGAACATTGTTCTGCTAAGTGGCAAAGCCACTACATCTTACATTTTTTAAGAGATAGGTCAAAAAAGACGTTCTAAACATGAAAGCAATGGCTGTTATCAAAAAAGAAAGAAAAATAGATTCAACAACAAAGCACGTTAAACCCCACATGTCAAAAAAAAATTCCCCAAACAAAATTAAAAGGCAAATGACAACCTAAGTAGGAAAATATTTGTAATTTAGCAAACATGAATACAGGGCAATTCATACAAATTGATGTAAAATGGACAACTTTTTTTAAAGAAAAAGACATTCACAGAAGAACTATAAATGGTCAATAAGCATGTCTAAAATGTTTATCCTTACTGGTTACCAGGAATGCAAATTAAAATAAGGTACCTTTTTTTGCCTAATTGGCAAAAATGATCATTTTTTTCTCTTTTCAGGATAATACTTAGCACTCTTGAGAGAGCCACAGTGCAGGCTGTGCCAGAGTAAATTCCAGGAAAGCAGTTTAGCAAAATGTATCAAAAGCCTTAGCAATGTTACCTTCTTTGATCTAGTAATTCACCTCTGGGGATCTGTCCTAGGAAAATCACCAGAAATGTGGATAAAGATTTATATTCCAGAGTCTTCAATATACTGTCATTTATAATACCTAAGAACAAACAAACAAAAGGAAATGCAAGCAACCTAAATAGCAGAAAAAAACATTAATAAATTAAAGACAGGGTAAGGATAAATATGGTGGAGAGATATGATAGAATATTGAAAAGTATCATATTTTCAAGAATTATTTGGTGACTGGGGAAATGTTCATAATATAATGTCAATTTAAAAGGCAGGCTCTGATATTCTTTTAGAAGAAAATATTACACAAACATATATACACACACAGTCATAAATTCATTCACATGCTCATAAGACAGGAGGAAACACTAAAATACTGACAATTATCATCTCTGAGTGGCACATTCTAGATGATTTTTGTCCTTCTTTAGATTTTTCTGTATCTCCCCAATTTTCCAAATGAACACAATATACATATAATACATGTATAATATATAAATATATCATACATACATTCATTTTTATAATCTAAAAAAAGTGTTTTCAAAACAGAATGTGATAGATGGACAACAGTGCCACAAATTATTCCCTCCCTGCAGCCATGCCCTTGGGCAGCAACCACCACACAGATTCTGAGCCAGGTAACTTGGTCAGCGGGATGTTAACCGTTGTGACACAAACAGAGGCTAAAAGGCGCTCACACGCCGGAGCCTGTCTAACCTGGCTGCTCTTGGATCCTAAGACAACTACCATGCGACAGAGCCTGGGCTTGTCTGTGGCGTGATGAGAGACAAACTGCCCCAGGGCCCCAGCCGTAAGCCAGCTAACCTCGAGAAACAGAGGTGCCTAGCCAGCAGCAGCTCACCACTGAGGCAGAAAAGCCACCCAGCTGATCCCAGTCCAAATCGCCAACGCAGGGAGTCATCAAATAAATAAGTTGTTGTTGTTTTAATCCACTAAGATTTGGGGTGGTTTGTTATGCAACAAAAAATAAATGACATAGATAAAAACATATTCTAGTAGTAAAGTGGGGAAATCTTGGGTTTCTCCATTGGATACTTTATTTGACCTCTCAGTGACTCTATTTTTTAATCTCTAACATGAGAATAACACTACGTGCTTCACTGGGTAGTTGTGAGAATCAAATGAGTTAATGTACATGAAAGCATCTGACATAGAGTGAGGCTAATGAATCTGAACTACTATTAATTGTTAGGAATTGTTAAGAAAAAAGAAACAGTTAAGAATGTTAGGAAGAGATGAATCAGGATATGTCTATCTCCACAGTGCAGCGGTGGGCTAAAAATATTATTTTAGGAGTCAAAGGATTTCAGTATTATGAGCAAAGGATAAAGCCTTGGGCTGGAAAGTGGGAGCATGAGTCTTACACCCTAACTCTCCCACTGACTTGGAATGTGACATAGGAGGCTTTTTTTATATAGCCATTAACTCCTAAGTGGTGGTCCCTCCGGTCCGAGCCAATTGCAACGGAGCAAGGGAAGAGCTCTAGCCAGGGTTATTTCGGATGTAAAGCTTGAAGTCCATCTTCTTACCTGGACTTTTACAAATTAGTTTCAAACTACTTCTGCCATTCACAGCCCATCCTATCCCATAAGCTTAGCACTTCAGCCAAATAAAACATCCCGATATTCTCGAGACAGAGCACATGACTATTGTACCTTTCTTACGCTGTTCCTCTGCTTGGAATGTCTTTTCCTATAATCAAACTCCTATGCATCCTTCAAGACCTACCCGAAGGAAGACTCCTCTGAGCTCCCAGACAAAAGTATCTCCTTCTCTTCTGTTCCAACAGCTATTGATTTTCAGTCAGGTTCTCTAGAAGCAGGGACTAAGTGAGGGATCCCTGTGCAAGTGATCCATTAAGGGAGGGCTCTCAGTAAGATCCTTACAGAGGAGAGGGAAGCCCATGGGGCAGTGGAGAGAGCTAAGCAAAAATGTGGGCTCAGCTGAAGCCTATGTGGACTATAAAAGAAACCCTAGAGTTGTCCTACCTTGAGGCAAGGGGTCAGTCTAGTCTTCTGTATCCCGAGTTAACCTTTGGCTGGAACCCATCCTCTGGGGGAGAGCATAACCTCGTAAGCATTTCCAGGGTTGCACCCACTATCCAAGGCAATTCTCAAGAGAAGGAACTATCGGGTAAAAGGGGTCTACATGGGCATCAACAATGCATCCAACCCTTCACCACTCACATCCCTTGCCTCTCATATTAAGTTCACTCTATTAAGGCACAGCTTCTTCAGGATTCTGACTGGGCATACTTCCTGGGGAAACTTACAAGAGAGGGGCTGTTGCGTTGTTCCCAAGGTCGTATCTGAAGTTCATCATCTCCTTCCTCCACCACCCACACTGTTTCCCACCATGTTAGCTAGCACTGCTGACCTATGTGGATTTTCCTGAGGCAGAGGGAGACCGGACCATCCCCTAAGGGGGCCTGAGCCCCTATTAAGCCATAGCTGTGGAACTTGCCCATTTACTGTCAAAATCGAGTGTGGGAGTGCCAAGAGATGCCCAGGGGACAAACTCAATGCCAAACGCATTTCCCCTGCCCTCGTTATAAAGCAGCAGCCCCACTTGAGCACAGCCGATTGATTACCTCTACCAGTAGAGGAACTCCTTTCTTTGCCTGATGATTCTTGGCCCAAACAGCCCAAAATGGCCAGCAGATGCTGTAGCTTTAAGTCTATGGGTTCTTGTTGTATTCCTTGGTGAGGACATTGCCACTCTGGGACCCAAGACCTCTAGACCCTCAGAGCCCAAAGTTGCAGAAGTGACAGGAAACATAAATTCCCCAAGTGGGTCATTAGGGGGCGATGGTGAGCAGAGCCACTCCTGTTCCCATCTCTTAGCTCCTGGACCCGTGTGATCTACCTACTCCACAGCGCGTCTCACTCCAGGGACTATATTTGTGTCTGTCTTCTAATGCCTCCTTGCCCAAGGGCTCCTTGGGGGCCAGGTCTATTTTCATTGCTCGCTGCACATATCATAACTCACAGTGCCCAGCGTACAGTGAGGATGATGAGTAAAGAAGAAAAGCACTTTCTTACACCGTATACAGCATGCCTCTGGATGGCCAGTCTCACCTTCCTCCAACAAAATATCAATTCTCTGGTCCTAAAACCTGACACAGGGACAATGGGTCAGAAGGGTAAATTAGGACCATCCCAGGATACCTGCAAAACAAATGGCTACCCAATTTGGGATAGTTCCTTGAAGACCTAGCAAAATTAAAAATACCAGCAGCAGCACATGTGTGGTTGGGGAGCGGGAGAGGGAGGGAAAAGGCCAGGGTTTCCAAGGTAAAGAATCAGACTTTGAAGATGAAACCCATTTCCCTGCCAGGCAAGACTCCCCTATGTGGGACTTGGGGCTGAGAGACAGTCACCTGGGATCACAGCAATGTCAGGTCTCTGTCCCCAGGACCACATCTGTTTGGGCTCTGGGAGTGGGAGATACGATGGGTGGGCAGAAGGAGTGACCACAGAAAACGCTGGACAAGGACCAGCTCCCTGGCCACAGCCAACACTGAATATCCTGCCTTGGCCAGAAGGGGCCTGGAAAGGAAGCAGACACAGAACAATTGGGAAAGGTCTAAAAACCACAGGAGTCTGATGAATAAAGCCAAGAGGCTGCCCAGTGATGCAACTCATGGGAGACAAAAAAAAAAAAAAAAAAAAAAAAAAAGAGAGAGAAAAGAAAAAAATAAATAAGAAAATAAGAAAAAAGAACCTTCCAGTCCTACCCGGGAGCATTCATCCTTCAGCTTGACCTTCCAGGAATCTGCTGACAAACACAAAGTGTTTTGTGTGATTTTCTGCCTGGGTCCTGGAATGACTGAGAAGGGGAGGAAGGCAGGGAAGGGTCTGGAGTGGGTGGGGGAGACAGGGGGAAGGGGAGGGCTGGGGACCGGGGGAAGCCTCGTTCCCAGCAGGGTGCGTTGTTGGGCGCCATCTGCTGGTGGCCTGGAGAACCACACCCATCTCCCTGCCCAAACAAAGTAAAAGCAATGTTTCAGAGAGAAGGTACGCGTCCGAGGAGAGCAACAAAAACCTGCCTCTGATGAGCCAGATGCTTCCATGTACCTTGAATGTTACGTCCCTGTTAGGTGAGAATTGCTCTGCTAGTTTTACAGATGGGAAACTGAGGTCCAGGGAGATAATTAATCTCACAGAGGGCAAGACGATGAATTTGCTGTCATTGAAAAATCCCTCCTCTTTCTGAACTCATGCAGCCTGGAATAGTTCCTGAAGCATAAACGTTCTCTGAGTGAATGACTGGACCAGGCTTCAGTAACTGGGTCTTTTTGTAAAATGAATCCAACAGAACAGGAAAAACTAAATGCAAAAATAAGAACAGCAGCTGTGTTTGTCAGTGGCTCTCAGGAAATGCCCGGGGCTTTATCATCCTCCCAAGATTACAAACTACTTCAAAGCCTGGGAGGGGTTTGATTCCTTTTGGACCTCTTCCTAGCCCTGAGCTGTTCTGGAGGGGCCACATTAGGAAGGAGATCAAGCTGCACAGGCAGGCGCCGAATTAAAGAAACTCGAACCAGTCCTAGGTGGCCGGTGGCAGCCACCACTGAGGGTTCTGAAAAACCATTCACTATTGTGACAGCTTTACCCGCTTTGTTTCCTGTCCCAGACTAGGACCCTTCTTCCTCTCCAAGGTCTGGTGATATTCAGGCTCATCAAGTCTCTTCATGCTGGGCCCTACCAACCGTTCCATTCATTCCCCCCCAATCACCCCCCAACACACACACACACCCGACCTTCCTATAAACACAGAAGCATATCTACTATCCATACTCCTATACACAGGCAAAAATTGCACCAGTCATGGACTCCGGCACAGAAACCTCAACATCCCCAAACACACTGGGATCTGTCACATCTTTGAATCTTGTAGTACTTCTCTTCCTCTTGTTCTCTCTGGCTGGGATGACTCTCCTTCTCAGGCAAACTCCTATTCAACCTTCAAGACCCATCTCCAATATCACCCCTTTGTGAAACCTCCTCCCCCTGACCCCATTCACTGCTTAGTTGTTCCTTTATCTGAATACCCAGAGATTTTGTTCATATTTTACTACCATACATAAAGCACTATCTTCATCTGTGCATGCCCTAGATAGAAGTAGATACTTGGTAAGTGTTCACTGAATGAGTACAGGAAAGAATGAGCACAAGCTTCTTATAAACCCTCTGAGAAAAAGAAAAAGAGTCAAGGCGGAAGGGAACCTGCACACCATCAGCCACTAGATCCTGGCTTCAGGACCAGGCAGCTCTCAACCCTTGGTCTGGAGCCTCTCGGCAAGGGGAGCTGACTTTCTGGAGGGGGGGAGGGGGAGTGGGAGGTTCCTAACTTGTGGAGGAACAATGCACAGCCAGTCGGAGAGAAAAAGGACCCTCATGTCAGCAGCATGTCAGAAGTACTGAGATCTAGAAGCTTCCGCATCCAGCTCGGCTCCTGTACACAGGTGGTCCAGCACTGGGCACTCATTTATTGTGCTCAGGCTCCGATCTCTCTTTATATTTACCTAGAAAATGGGATTTCCCGAGTGCCTAAGCTAGGAAGCAGCAGCGTTTCCTCATTTCTAAATGAACGGTTTAAAAATAAGAGGACAAAAATGACCAAAACCAGTGGTAAATCTGCTCATCTGAGATCGTCATCCCTGCCTCAAGGCCCTGAGTGCTAGACTACGATGATCTCGCCCAGGAAGGGAGAGGAGCATCCACAGTTAGTGACCGTCCCCTGTGCACCAGCTGCTTGACCTGCACAAACGGCTTCAGGTAGATGTCCTCACGCTCTTCTGCCAGCTGAGGACAGAGGCTCAGAGAAGAGAGGAACTCGCCCAGGGCACCCAGCGTGTCAGGCGGGGCAGCCGGCCTCCCTCGAGGGGTTGGTCCCAGCGCCTCGCCCACTGCACTGCAAAGACAGCCTCCCACGCACGCTGGGGGCTGGGGGGCAGGTAGCAGAGCCAGCTGGCTTCCTTTGCTGCTTATCCTCTAAATGACCCCTCTTCAACTCTTTATCCCACGTGGGAAGGACATGGACTCTACCAAGGGTTTGAGGGAAAACTCCATCTACTCAAGGAAAACTGCAGAGAGGAAGGCAGAAGCTGAAGCCTTTGTTCTCCTTTGGATGAGCAAGCACACCCACTGCGGACCAGGTGTGCCTGGCCCTCCCCATCACGACACCACGGGAGAACCCGCACCGCCCACACCTTGACTGTGGGGCAGTTCCTCAGGCCTTGGGACTATAACCCTGGCTTAGGGTTGCAAATAGGTGCACTACCACTTTTTTACCAAAGCTTGGCAAAGGCAGAGAAGTGAGAAGATCATATATGACAGGATGTGAAACTAAGTTTCAGGCTAGCAAACCCTTGATGAGCCTTCCTCAACAGTATCGTTATGGTGCATGTCAGAAACACTCACTGTATAAGCCAAACACTGCCTCATTTTTTTGGAACACAAAGGCAAAGAAAAACACCGAGTTATGATTCTTATGGCGAAAACAAATGGCACATCAAAACGGCAGGACCTTCCCTCTGGGAGAGCAAGATGCCTAGCAGTGGCAGAGAGATTTGCACCATTATTTCTTACTTATTTATTCATTAACAAAAGTGCATTGGGTGATTACCAGGTCCCAGGCACTGTCCCAGGCCCTGGAGATGCAGCAGGGACAAGATGGACAAAATTGCCCGTCTGAATGCAGCTTACATACCAGTGGAGGAAGACAGAGAGACAAGGCAAGCTCGCAGAGCACAGGCAACGTAAGAAGGTGATGCACACTACAGAAAAGATACAGTGAAGCAGGCAAGGGAATGAGAAGTGCAGGCCGCACTGTGCAGAGCAGCAGCCCCCACAGTGCCACTCCCCTAAGGAGCTTCTGGAAAAGGATGGATAAAGGAAGGCTTCCCAGAGGGGGTGACCTTTGTGCGATATTGGCCAGCAGGCCGGGGGCAGGGAGGGTGGTCATTTCAGCCAACAGTCAAAAGCCCAAGTTCACACACAGACAAATGTCCTTAGGGGTGTTGACTAGCTGAACGTATTAGCTCAGGCTGCTGTAGCAAAACACCACAGACTGGGGGCTCAAACAACAGAAATTCATTTTCTCCCAGTTCTGGAGGCTGGAAGTTCAACATCAAGGTGTCAGCAGGTTGGGTTTTTTGAGGCTTCTCTTCTTGCTTTGTAGATGGCCACCATCTCACTGTGTCCTCACGTGGTCTTTCCTCTGTGCCCACACATCCCTGGTGCCTCTACATGTTCATATTTCCTCTTCTTATAAGAACGTCAGTCATACTGCATTAGGGATCACTCTAAAGACTTCATTTTAACTTAATCACCTCTTTAAATACCCCATCTCCAAATGCAGTCATATTCTGAAGCACTGGGGTTGGGACTTCAGCATATGAACTTGAGGGGATACCATTCAGCACACAACCCGTAGCTTATCAAGAAACAATTTCCCATGGATAAAGAAGAAGAGGTGGTGTGTGTGTGTGTGTGTGTGTGTGTGTATACACACACACACAATGGAATATTACTCAGCCACAAAAAAGAATGAAATGTTGCCATTCGCAGCAACATGGATAGACCTAGAGATTACCATACTAAATGAACTAAGTCAGACACAGAAAGACAAATATTATATGATATCACTTATATGTGGAATCTAAAAAAGAATGCAAATGAATCTATTTCCAAAACTGAAACAGGGCTTCCCTGGTGGCGCAGTGGTTGAGAGTCCGCCTGCCGATGCAGGGGACACGGGTTCGTGCCCCGGTCTGGGAAGATCCCACATGCCACGGAGCGGTTGGGCCCGTGAGCCATGGCCGTTGAGCCTGCGCGTCCGGAGCCTGTGCTCCGCAACGGGAGAGGCCACAACAGTGAGAGGCCCACATACGGAAAAAAAAAAAAAAAAAAAAAAAAAAAAAAAAAAAAAAACTGAAACAGACTCACAGAAAACAAACTTATGATTACCAAAGGGGATATGGAGGGGAGGAAGGGTAAATTAGGAATATGGAATTAACACAGTAACACACTACTACATATATGAAATAGATAAGCAACAAGGATTTACCATAGAACTCAGGGAACAATATTCAGTATCTTGTATTAACCTATAATGGAAAATAATCTGAAAAAATATATATGTAGAACCGAATCGCTGTGCTACACACGTGAACCTAACGTGATATTGTAAATCACTATACTTCAATTAAAAGAAGAAAGAAATTTAAATTGCCTAAAAAAAAACAGATCCCCTTGAGCCCTTCAGAGCAGAACGCCTCAAGGTGGTCATCCAAATTCATTGCTTCCATGTCCTCATTTCCATGCTTCTGAAAATGTTCTTCATAGGATTCTAAAGCCTTCCATGGTGCCAAGTCCAATGGACCCATGTATCCAACCACCCAATGGGTATCCTAAATTTAACGTGTCCAGCATGGAGTTAAGTGGGCTCCTCCCTTTGCCTTTCCTAATTCGCTTTATCTGCTACCACCGTCTTGCTAGTTTAACCCCAAACACAGCAAACACCCCTGATTTCTCCTTTTCCTTTAAGCTTCCCATCTAAACAGTCAAAATCCCTCTGGCTCTACCTCCAGAATATTTCCTAAATCCACCTGCTGCTCACTGCCCCCACCACCCCTCCCTTGGGGCAAGCCTCCATCCACCTGACCCTCACGTTCACTGTGGCTCTCTGTTACTCCTCCTTCCCACCACTTCCCCCCACCTCCTTAAAATACCTCAGTGACTTCCCCGTGCTCTTAAAACAAACTCCACGTCCTCCCCATGGCTTAGGGAGGCCCCGAGTAATCAGCCACCTGCCATTTTCTCTCAGCTCCTGTCGTGTCCCTTCCCTCCCCTGCTGTCACACGGGCCTTCTTTCACTGCTCTGAGCACACCTGGCTCTCTCCAGCCCCAGGTCTCTGTACTTGCTGTTCCCTCTGCCTGGAAAGCCCTCTCCCCAGCTCATCTCATGGATGAATTGTGCTCACCCTCAGTGCTCAACTTCAGCACAGACCTTAGCTAGTCACCTCTCCAAAGCAACCACTTCCCCCACCCGGCCCCTGCAATAATTCTGCCTCACCTCCAGGTAGCACCTTGTAGAGCATCCTCTTGATTACACTGTTACTGTCTGTACTTCAACTACAAGGGCAATGCCAAGGCAGCAGGGACCTTGTCTCCTGTCACTGGACCAGTGTGAATAGAAGAAGGAGCCACAGCTGAGCAGAGGCATCAGCCGGAGACATGAATAGAAGCATTGGGATCTAAGTGCTCACATGGCATCATCCTGGACAGACACACGTGGCCGGCCCACAGAACGTTCTAGCCTCCAATGACTCAGGCCATTCAGAGGAGGTGTCTGAGGAGGACTTTAGCCCTGGCCACCTGAGACGCATTTCCCTCTCAGCATTCAGGAAAGACCCACTCAACCAAAAACGTTTATCTTTGCAGGAGTCCCTGCTCCCTGGCCCCAACTAACAGGACAAGAATTTTCTCCATTGTTTGGTGTTGCGTTTCTCCCTAAGACCCTCCATTAGCTCCTTATCACCTACAGGCACTCCAAGCCGTTGTATCCAGCCCAGATTGCCCACTCTGGCCTCATCTCCCACCACCAGCTCAGAGGGCCTGCACTTCAGGCAGATAAACCCCAAGACTTCTGCGTGCCCATTTAAGCTTTTGCTTACACTTGTTCCCTGAGCCTGGATTGCTTGCTTCCTTTTTCTCCGTCTCTCTAGAATTAAGCACTTCTTCCGAGCTAGTCCCACACTTCTATATTGATATTTCCCTTTTGAGCCTCTTACAGCAAGTCTCTTGGACCGATGGATACCAGTTTACTCCCCTAGATGGTTGTAAGACCCTAACACCAAACTAAAGTTGTTACTAGAGTATGATCCACCATGAGTCCCCAAAGGAAACATGGCTGGGGCAGGACAGCTGAGACAGATGCCACAGTAAAGATCTTACAGGATGGGGTGGAACCCAGTATGGGGATGCCGGCTGGTGTAGGACTGGAAGTGGACTTGGAGTCAGGCAGGGAGCAGTGTTCAAAACCCACCTCTGACACTTCTTAACAAGGCAGACTTGAGCAAGCCACTTCCCTTCATCCCTAAGCAAGATCATGAACCCACGTCGTAGTTTCATGTGATGACTAAATGAGATCATGTAAAATACCCGGTGCCCAATCACAGTCAGTAATGGCTCATCCCTCCTCCCTCCCCTCCCTGGCCTCCTTAGGACTCTGCCGTGAGGCACGCTGCCATTTTGTGACCTCTCTGCCTCTACCTCCTGCTCTCGGCTCTGACCTGAATCTCGCAGGTCTGAGGGATACACTTTGGGTGACGTCACCCCAGCCTTCCCCAGCTTATTCCCATCCATAGACTTCACGGTCCCAGCCCTGCCCCTGCTCACCTACCCTGATGCTGGCAACCACATGAGATTTCAAATCTCAGGCACAGGTTTAAGTTCCACCTCTGCCACCCACAGGTCGTGTGACCTTAGACTCAGCAAAACATGTCTACGTGGGGTGGTATTTATCCCCTCACCAGCCATGCGTTCAATCCTCTGGCTGACGTGTGAATGTGCTCTGGGACCTGCAGGCCCCATGTTCATCATTGTTACTTGGAAGCCAGGAAGGGCGTTTTCTCCACTGTTCTCGTATCTGTGAAGTTTAGGTTACTTGGCCAAAATTACAGACCGTGTCCTGTTGTACGATCCCTTAGGACAGTCTATCTATCTGCCACTCGATGGTGGGTTTCTTGCAGGTGGAGATGGTGTCTTCTCTCTGTCTTCCCCTTCCTTGGCACAGAGAAGATGCTCAGAATAAGTTTGTCGTGGGCGCCAGTGATTCGCTGACTGAGTGTCTCCAGTTTAACTGAACCTGTCTTCCAACATCTCTAGGCCCATTTCTTCATCTGAAAGATGGAGAGCACATGGCCCCAAGAGGCAAATGTAGGGAAGGTTTTCTTCATCCCTCTCCTTTCCTTCCCTCTCCTTCACCCATCCCTTTCCTTCTGGAATTCTCCTCTGGACAGATGCCCCACCTCCGGCCCAGGCTCCAGGGGTTCCCATACCCCTCGAGGTGCCTCTGCCCAAAGGAAAGCCTGTAGATGAACTACGTGCTCAGTGTGTGAGCCTGTGACATCAATGCCTCACCGAATGTCTCATCAGGTACAGTTCATGCGACTTATCTGATGGCTTACCTGTCCAGGACTATCCACACTCACTGAGAAAATGAATCACTTGGGGTTGGGGGTTAAAGGAGATTAGAAGCCTAAGTATTCTAAGCTGGTGAAAATTCAGACACTGCAACCATGGATAGGAAGCAAGGTTCTTCCAGGCTACACTCAAATCCACACCCCAGAGGAACACGGCTGAGAACAGACCATGATGTTTTCCATCCATCCAAATACCTACTGGGGTACAGTTCAAGCCCAGCCACTTCCTGGCTCTGTGACCAAGGGTAGGTTAATTTATCCCCTTGAGCCTCAGTTTCCTCATCTGTAAAATGGTGACAATAATACCTATTTAAAGCACTACTGGGATGATTAGAATAATTAAATAGATATATTAAATAAAATCAATAAAAAGAAGCAGTTATAATAACTAAATACATAGGATAATTAGAAACAGAAACCCATTCTATAATGAGTACATTATTTGCCTGCATAATAAGTACTCATTAAGGAAATTAAATTTAGTATCTTGACTCTAGACTCACTTTTTGTGTGACTTTGGTCAGGATCTTTATTTTCTGCACCCTAGAGTTTTCATCTGGAAATGAGAAACAACTTCCACCCAGCAATGCCATGGTGAGTGTAATGCGATATCGTAGACGTGAAACCATCAAGCCTGCCACGTGGCAAAATGTAATTTCCTTCCACGGCTTATCTGTTAGCAGGAGCTGGGGAAAGCAGGAAGCTGAGATCATGTGTCCCTCCCTGCAGCACCAGAAGCCAAGGAGCTGCCCAGATTTGATTCTGGGATTCCGCTTGAGCCCCGAAGCAATTCTTAGCAATGATGATGTGTGATGTTCACCCCACCTCCTATGTGCTAGGCTCTGAGATAATTGTTTCCTGGCTCCGTCCCAGGCTAGCTCCGGAAAGCAGAAGTTTTGTGAACGACACACCTGTCCACAGGAGCTGGGGATCCTCCCGGGGAAACAGATCGCCCCTTCTCGGGCTGCCAGGCGCCCTTCCAGGGAGCGCGGGGCACACAGCTGCAGCTGGAGGCCGGCCGGGCCAGTGCACACTTGCCCAATTGTGTCAGCAACCAGTAGGAGAAACAGTGTCCGCTCTGAGAGGCACAATGCTGCTGTCAGCCTCCCTCTTCAGGTGCTGCCCACAGGGCACCTTTCCAGGGACAACGAGAGCTGTTCCTAATGCGTTCACTGCAGGGTGTCAGGACCTTCCCACGGGTCTGCTTTTTGCTTCAATAAACTAGCAAATGGCATTCAGGTAACAGCGATAATAGGCGATGCCTTGAAAGGAACTTCCAGAGCCACCTATTTTAGCTCCATTTTCACTGTGTGAGGCCACTCCCCTGCCGGTCATCATCCCAGATGCTGTTGGTAATAGGTATACCCTGTCCTCTTTGTAGATTAGAGGAGAGAATCGTAGACTCTTTGAGCCAGAAGGAAACTTGAAATTCACCTAACCAGTGGTTCTCAAACTTTAGGTTATACGAGAACCACCCCCTTCCAAAGGGCCTGGGGAAACAGATTGCTGCACCCTGAGCCCTGAATGCCTCATTCCAAAGGTCTGGGGTGGGACCTGAGAACATACATTTCTAATGAGTTCCCAGGTGGTGCTGAGGCTGAGGCTGCCAGCCCAGAGCCCGCACTCAGAGAACTGTGGTCCAGCCCCAATCAGTTAACTTAATGGTGGAGAAACAGGAGCCCAGAGAGGGGAAGGGACTCTCCGGGGGTGACACCAGGAGTGAGGAGGGGGGCTCCTGACATGCAGGGCGGTCTTAGCCCGCCCACCCAGGGCCCTTCGAGATTGCTTTTGCTGTGCAATTACCAGTGATGCTCTTGTCTCTACGACTGGGAAATACTAACAGAAGTTAGGGTAGGGATTGCCTGGGATCTGTCCAATGTTTTCAGAAAATGGTCCCCAGATTTCTCAGGGGAGGAAAGAGCCGGGGTGATGGGGAGGGCTGGTGGCTCAGTGTGGCTGGGCTGGGAGCCGTGGGCCGGGAAGGCGTGGCCGGTGAGATCCATTCCAGCCCGACCCCGCAGCCCACCCGGCCGGGCCCCAAGCCTTGTGAGAGATTCCCCGTCCGTCCCTCCTTCTCTGCTTACCTGTCCCTCCATTTACCCCTGAGCAGCATGGCTCAGGGAAGCTTGCCCAACAGCAGGTCAGAGCCAGTGAAGAGCCAGATCCTCACCATCTCCGTGCAGAGAAACTCAGCCCGCTTTGGCACCGGCTTTGGGTTCGAGTCCACGTCCACTATACACACGGCCTTCACATTCCCCTCACCTTGAGGGTGGTCTTGAGCATGAGGTTCATAATAAGCCGAAGCACCTCTCACAGTGCCTGGTATATAACACGTGCTCAAGTCATCACTTCACCCCTTGTGGTTCTAACCCTGGACCAAATGGTGACTCATCAGATCTTTATATGCACTGAAGACTGTGCCACACACAGAAAAAAACAGCAGAGAATTAGAGATGCCTCCTCTGACGAGGTGAAAACTCTGAAAAATGCCTTCGGAGGCTGTTCTGCAGAGCTGACGGGAGCTGGTCCATTTGGGTAGGAGAAAGGGCCCGCAGCGTTAGCATCTCCACCCTTTCTGGGGGTCGTTCAGGGTTTGCAAGAGTCTTTTAAATCTAGTCTGTTTTCAACCTCCTTCACGTGTCCCCTGCATTCAGGACTGGCAGCCACTGAGCCAGCCCAATCAGTCTTTAGCAGGAGTCAAACATCCATCTTTAAGTTAAAGGGTCCAGAGATAAGAAAGGAAGCTACCAAGAAACAAACAAACAAAAAAACAGATGGAACCAGCTGGGACCAAGGTGGTGACGAATCTGACCTCCAACAGACCCCATCTCATTATAGGCTGATTTGACTACATCAGCATGTTAAATGACACACCTACCGACGACCAGGGCCAGGCATTAAGGACCAATTACCTCTCTCCCTCGAAAAGTCCCGCCCCTTCCCCACAGACTAATGCATATGCCCCCCATCATTAGCCTCACTCCTCCTCCCTTTGTCTTTACTCTTTAAATTAAATTCCTCTTGCCACGTGGGCAAGAAATTGCTCTGTGAACTTAGTTCCCGCTTCTCCATTTTTTGGCCACTGAATAAAGCCTGTGCGGCATTGATCTCAGCTTCAGTTTCATTATTCCGGCTGCTCCTACCCGAACGGAAAAAGAACCCTTCCCACCAACACAGAGAGCCTTGGCCGGGCTAGGGCCCGAGCAGGGTCCATAAGATTTAATTCCGTACCAGCTCAGCCTGGGGAGGAAACGACCTGCGGGAGAAAACAGAACCCGGTAAAACCAAGTGATTGCATGAGTGTGGTTTATCAGTTCAGTGTAGCAACCAGGAGATATGAATGTTGTCCTATGATTTTTGTCCTTCCCTGACTTGGGTTTTTATGTAGAAACTACTTTTTGTTCAATCTACGTATATTAATTCATTAAATAGTAATAGCTAATACTTAGAATGCACTTAATAGGTGCCAGGAGCTGCTTCAAATGTTCACACACATTAATTCATTTATTCCATCTGCACAAGCTACAGGTATCCTCCCCATTTTAAAGGCGAAGATGCTGAGGCACAGAGAGGTTAAGTCACTTGCCCATGGACACAGTTAATGAGCCCAGGCAGTGTGGCTCCTGAGTCATTGCTTTGAACCACTACTTACCTACCCTGGGCTACCCTCGCAGGATTCCAGTTACCCCTGTGCGTGTCACAGGAAATCATAATTACTGATGTACTTGTTGGTCTCTTCAACACCCCCTGCCACCAGTCTAAAGCCCCTCCTAGCCTTTGATTTGCTCATTGTGTGATCATCAGCTGTGCGTGAGAGCTTGGCACGCGCCTGGTGTCAGGCCTATGGCAAAAGTGGAAGGGACAAATGCACGGGTGAAGAGGTTATGGGAGAGAAAATTTGCATATCAGTTTGAAAAAAAATACAGTGCAAGAAGATCTAATATTGATTGGAAAAATCCTCTTGTGTCAGAAAATTTATATGTATGTTATTATTTTTCATCTGCAAAGCAAGCCGGGGAAGAAATATCAGCCTAATTTTACAGATGAGGAATGAAGGGGTTAAATAACATGCCCAAAGCCACTATCCCAGTATTCCCCAGGGTCAGAAAAAAAATTGTGAAAGTCTCTGAAATGGGAATAAAACAGATGACTAGGTGTTCTTTCTAGAGCATCCTTTCAAGATATCTAAAACTTCTGGGCTTCTTTGTGCTATTTACTGCTCTGTAAACTGTAGAAAACTCATAGTAATGCAAATAATTCTTGTCCATGGAAATGCAAATGAATTTGGGTCCTTGGAGCCGCAACTGATTATTGCCCTGTGGACACTGAATTATTTTGCATCTATTTGCAAAGTCATTTCCCAATTCCTGACTGCCTGTGTTTGTGTGTTCTTTGAATTCTCCATTGAACCTGTTTTTACATTTTACTGGTTCCCTCATTAATTAATGAGATAAATAAAATTCTTGGCATGTATTCATTATGTATTTCCATGAGAGTCTTGATTTTACCTTTATTTTAATTTTAGCACCAATTAGGATTCAAATCCATGTTTGTTGGTTCTTTCCGATAAATTATACACACACATACACGTACGCACGTCACCGCTGATCACAAGTTCTTTATCATAAAGCTCTCTGTCAAAGGCAAACTAAGCTTGGCTAAAATGTCAAAGCAACACATATTTAAATAGGCCTTTTAAAAATTGTATTTTTCAGTATTGTCTATTAAGGACTGCATTAGAAAGGTTTGATTTAAGTAATGCGGCAGGTCATCCTCGGGGGGCAGCCCTGGGTTCCCACTATAAAATGTACCCCAGTCCTCTTTATTCTGTGCAGTCTTTGTTTCTGTGCTTGCCTGCCTCCCTCTCCACCAAATCCACAGGGCACGAGCCACGTATTTTCTTCTGTTTCTCCTACCCTACACTGTAGCCCACAGCAAACCAACACATGGTCAGGGCAAAAGAATTCAGGTTGGATTCAATGGAACTGAACTGAACTGGGCCAGCCTCCAGCATCTACCCAGGAATCCTTACCTTCCCACAAAGCCAGGTCTTCGAGAACTGTCTTCCAGAGATGCTATCCTGAGAAACCTAGGGGAATCCCAGATTTTTCTCCCAATAAGGTGACCAGAAGGTTATCAAGGCAGGAAAAATGGCTGCTGCCATCAGCAGACCCTGGGGTTAATAGGTCCAGTGCCCCTACCCATCCATACACACACTAAATGAGACGGTGTGGCTTTAATGGAACAAATTCTGGAGTCAGCTCCTGACTCAAGTCCTAGCTACACCAGTCCATGTTTCTCTGAGTTTCAGCTTTATCATCTGTGATGGTCAATTTTTCTGCATCAACTTGGCTAGACTATGCCTGGTGCCCAGCTGTTTGGTCAAACACTAGTCCAGATGTTGCTGTGAAGGTATTTTTTTAGATGCGATTAACATTTAAATCAGTAGACTTTGAGTTAAGCAGAGGACCCTCCATAATGTGAGTGGTTTCATCCAATCAATTGAAGACCTTCGGAGGAAAAGACTGAGGTCCCCTGAGGAAGAAAGACTTCTGCCTCCAGACTCCCTTTGGACTTGAGCTACGTCCCCTCTTCCCTGGGTCTCCAGGCTGCCAGCCTGCCCTGCAAATTTCAGACTTGCAGCACCCACAACTCTGTGAACCAACTCCTCTCTCTCTCTCTCCGTCTCCCTCGCCCTCTTTCTCTCTCTGCCTTTTTTTTTTTTTTTTTTTTTTTTGCGGTACGTGGGCCTCTCACTGTCGTGGCCTCTTCCATTGCGGAGCACAGGCTCCGGACGCGTAGGCTCAGCGGCCATGGCTCACGGGCCCAGCCGCTCCGTGGCATGCGGGATCTTCCCGGACCGGGGCACGAACCCGTGTCCCCTGCATCGGCAGGCAGACTCTCAACCACTGCGCCACCAGGGAAGCCCGCCTTTCTCTCTTTAAATAAAAAAATATTAAATGACAGTCCAGGGGTGAACTTGCAGAACTGGGCTGTCTTGGATATCATAGAACAATAAAAAATTTACTTTCATAGACCCAGTGAGAGACCATACTACTTGGCTATTGTCCTGCAGATAAATGGCCAGAGGAAACTCTCATGCATCACAGTGAACCCTCTGCTCTCCGCTGTGTGACCACCTCACTTCCAATAGGTGTCTGCACCTTTGGTTAAATAAACAGAAAACTTAATCCAACCGGACAGTGGATATTTGCCTGGGATGAGGTGGTATCAAATCCATAATCCACCTGAAATGTTGCACAACTAAAAAATGAAAGATGATTCTAAAATTTGATCTCTTCTGAGGACCACTTTACCAACCGCAGAAAGGTCAGTGGGTGAGTAGGCTGTTGGGATAGTGTTTGGATGTTTTACGTCACCCATCGTCCCCCAGGCTATTCCATCTGATCAAATGCAGACTGAAACCAATAGGGTGGCTGCTGCCACCAGACTCTGCATTCACATTGAATCCCATGTGCGTCTATGAGTGCAGCTGTCCTCCTGATGGGGACATCACTCCCCAAGGTGTGAACCCACCCCCTCAATTCCTATCACTATTCCATGTGTATCACCAAAAGCTCTGATGGGAAAAAACAAGACAATAATTAACTCCAAGGCCACATTTCCCCTCTTCTGAAAATTCACCTTTATTCTATTTCACTTTGTACGTTAAGTTCAGCCATACAGTCTAATACAGACCTGGAGAGACTGTACACTGAGGCCAAATATACATTAAAGAATGCTCTCAAATATGGACACTAAATTGTTTCCCATTTTAAAATTTCCACATAGGAAGTAAAGGCCAAAGAAATTGAATCTAAAATAATTCTCCTTTCAAATGTCTCATTCTACTCAGGATTAGAGAAAGAGGTCCTGATGGAAGTAGATTCTGGATGGATTTGTTCCAAAGTGGCTGCTTCCTGAGCTCCTTCCAATGGAAGGGATGTGATTTTTTTAACACTTGCAAAGGGGCAGAAATCCAATGCCAAGTCTCTCGTACGCCCCATTTTTCCAAAGATCCATGAGGAACCACAAGATTACCTCAGCACCACCCACAAATATTACAAAACCCTAGCAAATCCCTAGCTCTGTGAAAATTATGGTGGTGAGACCAGTTCACTGCACAGTTCAACACTCAGCCAAACACCACTACAGATTTCAGAAATTCCTGTGAGAGGACAAGAAATGGAAAATACATGGAAAAAAGTTCAGTCTGCTTGGTTTCAGCTTCAGCAGAATCCCAGTGAGTCTGGCCATTTGCTGGTAGCGTTTTTTTTTTTTTCCAGGAGCACAGATTCAGCAGGAAGCCTTCACCTTGGAGGAGGTTCGCGGTGATGGCTGCAAATAGACTGCTCTTCAGAAAGTGACATTTGAGACACTGCCGTCTTCCTGAAAACTTGAGAAATTGAAGTCTCCGTATTTATTAGAGGCTCCCTTCTGCCTCTTAAAGTCTCTTCATTTCTGTTTCCCCAGGTGTTCCTGGCACCCCCAGTGCCTAACCGTGTATCACATCAATCTCTGCTCCCTCAGCAGAGCAAAGCACATTTATTTGTAGCGTTTTGTTTCCTGACAATTCCATTTTGGTTTTTTTTCTCTCTGCGTTACTCAACAAGATGGAATAACCCTCATAAAACAACTCCTTCCCCCGGCTCACAAAGGTCTTTATCCTTTTGTAGATAAAATCCACTGTCACGCTGCTGTGGTTGAACCCACTGTCTGGGTCTTTCAAATCTCTAATAATCAGAGTTTACGATGTGAGCAGGGACGAGCAAGCCGAGCCCCACCTCCCTGGAGGATGGAGATCCAGAGACTCAGATTCAGTTGGTCTGGGGCAGGATTTACACATCAGTGATGTTTAAAATACCACCCTCCTCCCATTAATTCTAATATCCAACCAAGGTTGAGGATCTCTGATGGTAGGACCTCAAAGCTTCTCTGTTCTAAGACTTCTCACCAGCATCAGCCACAGCTGTAATTCTGATGGGGGCACACAGCTACAGCCTCCCCAAGGGCAACAGAGGCCCACAGGGTCTGTAAACGCTTTGCCTCCCCACCAAGAATCTCCTTCTCTTCATGTAAAACTCGCAAAGTTTATGCTCAGAGATTCCCAGCCAGAACGCACCAAAATGTATCAATTCCTCCTCCTCCATTCTGCACGAAGAACTAACAGGCCTGTAGGAACCAAATATCAGGGGGTTTTTGGGGTGTTTTTGCGTGGTACGCGGGCCTCTCACTGTTGTGGCCTCTCCCGTTGCGGAGCACAGGCTCCGGACGCGCAGGCTCAGCGGCCATGGCTCACGGGCCCAGCCGCTCCGCGGCATGCGGGATCCTCCCGGACCGGGGCACGAACCCGTGTCCCCTGCATCGGCAGGCGGACTCTCAACCACTGCGCCACCAGGGAAGCCCTATCAGGGTTTTTTTTTTTAACCTGGACAAGGTGTCCACAGCCCCCTCTCTCCTGGAAGAACAGGAGAAGAGCTGGGATAGAGACAACCTGGACCTGAGCCCAGATGAGGCTCCGCCTCCCTCCCCTCAGGTGTGAAGATGCTGGGAGCCCACCCGGCCAGCCTTGGGCTCGGAGGTCGAGAGAGGAGTGGGCAGGAGGTGGTCCCCCCGCTCACACGTTTTCGGAGCTGGGCTCCGGGGGGCTCTGAGAGGGTCTGAGACGTGTTCAGCCAGAAGTGAGACCCAGTCCAGGCACCTCCCTAGCACCCACCGTCCCCGCCCCCAGATAAACTTACCCTTCCCTGCACGCTGCCACCCCCGCCTCGGACCCTGGACATTTCTATCGCTGCACGTGCCCCACCTCAGCACACAATTTCTTAAACGTCCATCTCCTCCTGACCACGAGCTCCTCGGAGCCCCTAGCACCTGGCATTTTATCAGGCGTATAGTGGGTCTGCAATGTATTTTACTCCTTCAGAGGCTGGCTTTATTGTCAAGTACCAGCTCGAAGGTACCACACAGCACTCTGATTGTTCCATAAACACTCACTCTAGGCATAAAGCAGCTTATAAATAAATGGATTGGTGCTCTTGAGATCTGGCCACTGGATGGAATAAAAAGGATGGTCCTTGGGCTTCCCTGGTGGCGCAGTGGTTGAGAGTCCGCCTGCCGATGCAGGGGACGCGGGTTCGTGCCCTGGTCCGGGAGGATCCCGCATGCCGCGGAGCGGCTGGGCCCGTGAGCCATGGCCGCTGAGCCTGCGCGTCCGGAGCCTGTGCTCCGCAACGGGAGAGGCCACAGCAGTGAGAGGCCCGCGTACCGCAAAAAAAAAAAAAAAAAAAAAAGTACTGTCCTTGAAGAGTCTGATGAGTGAAGAAGGCTTGTCCCTTAGGAAGAGTGGAAGCGTGGGGGGAGGGGAGGGAGTGCTGGGTCTAGTCTCCGCAGGTCGTTCCTCTCTCCGCTTCCTGCTTCTTTCCTGCTCCTGCTCTGTGTTGTTCGCTTGTTTCTGTCTCACTTTATTTTGCTGGCATCCTTTTATAATTTTCATCTGTTTTATTGAAACCATAATAATATATTCACATAGTCCTAAAAGTCAAAGAGGGTTACTAGAAGACACAGAACCAAACTCTAGCCTGGCCTGTCCACCACACACATACCCATTCTGCTCCCTGGAGACGGGCCTTTCCAACTCTTTCAGCTGTTGATTCTGGTATTGAATTTTTTCTATTTCTAAATAGTATGAACGTACTATAATATTTGAATTAACCAAATTTAGATACTACTTACTGACTTACTATGACAGATCAAGATTTTATCTTCCATGTACCCTCTTTTCCCATCCCCAAACCTCCTAGTATAAACGCCATGATATTTTGTATTTCTGTAACTTTTCACTTTTCCTGGGGCTGAGAGTTGCTCCTTTTTTATTGCTTGTCATTCTTTCAATGCAGTTCTAATTCCTCCCTTCTCCAAAAAAGCATCTTACGGGAGAAGAAAGGACAATAAAAGCTTCTCAGTAGCATTTTTTCACATTGTCAAATACCTCTCTCCTTTTTTCTCCTTCTTTAACAAACAGGAAAAGAAAACATAGAACTCAGGATGAAAGGCCACTTCTCCTAGAGCACAGTGACCTCGCTGTCCCAGGAGGCCTGGGCGGCCACCTCCCTCCCCAGGACGGCTCTGCCATCATGCTTCTCTCCAATCAGAATCTCTTCCCTCATCTGTTCTCTCGTTCTGTGGATCAGTTAGGTAGCCCACTAGCTGCTGTCGCAAAGAAACCTCTGAATCTCAGAGGTTATCACCATGGAAACTTATTTCTCCCTCTGCAAAGTTCATCTGCGTATTTGGCAGGTGGCCTACTACAGAGTGATTCAGGGATCCAGGTTCCTTCCATCCTGTGGCTCTGCCCTGGAGGCCTTCGCTTCCAGTGATGCAGAGAGACAGGGAATGTGAAAAAGGCACACCTGTTTTTCAGCTGCTTTGGCCCAGAGGTGGTCAGATCACTGCTGCTTAGAGTTCCATTGCCAAGATGGGGGTGACACAGCCCCATCTAGATGTGGGGCTGGGGGCTGGGGGCTGGGGAACTTAGTCCCTGGGAGGAAGCTGTTTTTCAGCAATGACTCTCCAGGACAGCAGGACTCTTCAGAGGACAGCTAACCACCTCTGCTCCACCTCCTAAAGCTCAGGGTCTCCAAATGCCCTGTCCCTGCCCCATTTCCACAGGAAGTCCAAAACCAATTAACATTTCCACCAGGATATTATACAGCAAGAATTCAGCAACGGAACATGAGTGTCATTCCTTTGTGTTGCTAGGCTGCTATAACACATCTGTGGCTAACAAAGAACAGAAGGCCAAAGACGAGTACCATTCACTCACTCCCGCGCCCCACATGCTATTTCCTCAGTTCACACTCTGGTGCGTCCAGTCGGTAGGTTCCATGGTGCCTGGCGAGTCCTCCAGTGCAGCCCGGAGTCGGTGTCTTTGGCAGGAGTTTCAGTGACACGTGCTCCATTCGCTCACCCAAGCAGAACTGGGTCCCTGCAGATATTTCCGAATTGAAAGGTCAAGCTCTGCTCGGTGAGAGGAACAGGGCCTGGTTTGCATTCATTTCTGGTCGAAACAGGAAGTGCTTACCCCATTTTTCAAAATGTGTTAGTTCGAAAAGGCACTGTGGCACACACAATGATTCAACCCTGAGTAATTTGTGGAAGATGCTTCAGGTCTTTCTCACGGCCTTTTCCCTGCTCTGTGTCCTCTTGTCTCCATCACCTCAGCGAGGACACGTGTTGGTGCCTCTCTTGTGTCCCTTAGGAAGGGACACAACGCTGAGTTTCTGTCGCACGATGCGGGGGCAAGCCAGCTGGGCCCAAAAGCAGCAGGCATGCTCCCTTCTCCACGGAGCCAAAGACGGGAGGAATTTTCTAGTTTGGGGGGTGAAAAGAGATATTTAAACGCTCCAATGAAACTTCAGGCAACTTCCATAACTTGTCATTTTGGGGAAAAAAGCTGACCCGTGAGTGCCCATTTTCTTCCCTTGTGCTCCATCAACCAGAATCCTGGAGAAGAGAAGGGCAACGGGCACCCCAGACCCGGCCTCCAAGTGTGCTGATGCGTTAAGTACCGAATGATGTCACACGATGTCCAAAGGACAGTTTTATGGCACTTCAAACAGAGAAGATTAGGACAATGGAATCTCGGTAGCGCGAGCCCTGGCTAAATACCAAAGTCCCCATTTCCAAGTCGGTGCCACACTCATCCCATCAGACAATTTACTGAGGGGACCCCCATCCTGTTGGAAGAATCTGCAACAGCTCATTAGCCATCAGTGTTGCTGGAAATGGGAAATAAGAACTTTTTCATTACTGTAGTTTGCAGAAGTCAGTGTTAATAATGATTTAAATGATGACCCACCATGCTCAAAAATCAAAAGAATCAAGCTGACAAATGAAACATAAAACACGGATACTTCTATTATAAACCCAAATCCAGCATCATCTCACTAGCCTTAATACATCATTTTCTACCACATAACATTCAGGTGAATTTGAATTTCATTGGTGCTTTAGTTTGATCTGCTCTTAATTTTCAATGCATTTTGGTTTTATTATTGGATAAGGGCTCTTGCTTTCTGCTTATGCGTACTTAAATACAACTATATAAAAATGACTTAGTTCAACACCACCACATTTTGGAGATCACTGTATTGTCTGAATCGGAGAAAAGATGCTACGTAGCATTTGTCCACTTAACACACACTCTCCAGGGCTAAGAGGTTCACCTATGCGGGTACCGTAAACTTATTTCTGCGGAAGGTCGAGATGAAAACAATTTCACTGCCTAAGAAATTACTTCCATTATCAGCCTTTGTGAGCTGCATGAAGACCAGAACACGAACTTTTGTCCAGAATTAGATCTCCCTCAATAAAACAGAGGTTAACCGCTTCACTCAGTCAACAGGCACTGTTTATTTTTAGGATATCCCCGAAATATGAATCAAAAAGACAAAAGAATAAAAGCGAAACTATCAGGCCACTCTGGAAGGAAAAATATAAAGTTCCCAAATGAATGCGTTCCTTGAAAATATAAACCATTTCTTCTTCGCTTGGCTCTGTCGTGCATCTCGGAAAAGGATGTTTTTACAATCAGAGCAGAAATATGACTGGCGCTCCTACATTTACATTTCTTTGTTGCAAAATGAATGTAACTTGTTCGGATTCCAGCGGCGGAGAAGTCGTGGTTACTTTCCAAAGTGAAACCTAAAACCACCATCTCCGGTTCACAAAAGGCAGCATGAGTCACCGGAAGAGGCTACTTGCTTGCAAAACTCATTAAAAGCAATGCAAGGCTGAATGGACTTCCTGCACCAGTGAAAAGCTCGCTGGCATCAGGACAGCGACTCAAGGCTCCAACAATCTGGGGGAGGAAGGGAGCCATCAGAAATCCGGGCCGAGCCCAGGTCTGCGGGTTCACACGCACTCCCATCTCCTCCCAGCCGGGACCAGCGGCCCGAGATGCCCAGGAAGGTGGTTCAGGCTGGCAGCTGTGCCTCAAAGGCTCGGGACACCTTGGACTCGGTCGAGGCGCTGTATTGGGTTTCCAGGGGCCCCCATCCTTCAGCAGCTCCTTTCTGTGGCCCTGACCAGGCCAAAGTTAGACGTCAGCTGCCATAATACAGAAGCGGCTCCCTGGGAACAGGATCCAGCCTCAGGTGTGTCTTCTGGAACTTGAGCGTGCATCAGGATCCTGGGGAGGATTTATTAGCACAGACTGTGGGCCCCGTGCCCACGGTTGGATTCAGGAGGCCCAGGGAAGAGCCCAGGAACGTGCATTTCTAGCAAGCTCTGATGCTGGCGCTACAGGCCCTGAGGCTATATACTTCTGAGAACCACGAATCTAAATGGGTCTTAGACCTGAATGACAAGCAGCCACAAAGTACTCCCTCCTCCAGGCCGGTTAATGTTGTTTGACCTGGGGCTATGCCAACTGAGGGCACTTTGGTACCCGAATGGTCCCGCATGTTACTCCTTTCTCTCCCCATAAGCTCACAACACACCTGGCTGGCCTCCAAGGCAAGCACTACAGGGAGGGGCCTTTGTCAAGCCAGGACAATGTGTTTAAAGGCTGAACTGCCAACCAAAACAGATTGCGCCCCCCGGTGGCCATCTGGGGGCCAATGACTTCCAGGGCCAGCTTCTGTCTGCTCAAATTCTAGTTTCCTGCAGACACCAAGACCTATGGCCGTGGTGGTGACACCCACCTCCACCTTCCACTGCAGCAGGAGTTGAAAAAGGGGTCAGAAACAGGAAGGAGACTCTAGTGGCGTTTTTTTTTTTTGGTTGGGTTTGGGTTTTTTTTATTTTTATTTTAAAAATTATTTTATTTATTTTATTTTTGGCTGCGTTGGGTCTTCATTGCTGCACGCGGGCTTTCTCTAGTTGCAGCAAACGGGGCAGTGCCCGGGCACATTGAGGTAGCTTCTCCTGTTGCGGAGCACGGGCTCCAGCAGTTGTGGTGCGTGGGCTCAGTAGTTGTGGCTCACAGGCTCTAGAGCGCAGGTTCAGTAGTTATGGCACACGGGCTCAGTAGCTGTGGCTTGCGGGCTCTAGAGCGCAGGCTCAGTAGTTGTGGCACACGGGCTTAGTTGCTCCGCGGCATGTGGGATCTTCCTGGGCCAGGGCTCGAACCCGTGTCCCCTGCATTGGCAGGCGGATTCTTAACCACTGCGCCACCAGGGAAGCCCTCTAGTGGCGCTTTTAACCACCTTATCTTTGCTTAGCGCAGAGACGGGATGCCCCGCCACCCCCCGCTACTGCAGACCCATAGAAGCAGAGCACAGTGCTTTGTACAGACACTTTCAAGGGGAGGCGGATGAGTAGGAAATGATGGGTGATGTGACAAAGCTCCCTGGAACAGCTGGTTAGGACGACACTCCTGCTGGAACAAGGAAGTCAGTCAGATTCCAGAGTTTCATTTTTTAAAATAGGGCCTGTGTAACTTTCCTCCACTCCTGTTCTCCTGTCCCAGGAGTGTACCAGGGCTGCCTGCATTACCTTTTATAGGAAAGGTCACTCTGAGGTCCAAAGCCGGCGGTCACTGACCCATCAGCAATGTTCCTTGAGGCCCGATGACGGCCCTGGCAAATCTGGCGGGGTGTATCAGGGTTTGAAAACAAGGATAGGAAGTATTTTGAATATTCAGGTGATTACAGCTGAGACATTGGGGAAATGCAAGCTACCGAGCTGGTTTCCCCGGCACATGTGTGAAGGCTACTTGCACAACCGAATGGAAACAGCATAGCCTACTGGCTCCACGGAGAGAAAGTGGTGATGGGCAAGCAGGTGGGGATTGCCGGGCCCAAGACTGCAGTTTATACTGATTTTTGCTTTCCAGATAAACGCACCTACAACTTGAAATCAGGGTTGGAATAAATCTGTGATGTTCAGCTAAATGAGAGTTTGGTTTTGTTTTTAAGATACAGAGGCATGAAGAGATGAATTGTTTGCATCTGGGCATCAGGAGGAGCTCAGCCTGGTACCCTGTGGAGACATCTCTGAAGCATTTAGGGACCAATATTCTTACATTTATTCCCGAAACACTCAGGCTGACGCACACAGGTAAATCAATAGGATGTCGCAGGCATCCTATTGTGTCGACGATGCACAAAATCGATAGGAGTTATGACGGCTTTCAAGTGATCTGGGTAAACTCGCCAAGGGTTCTGACTGATTTGTTCAAAATGAGAGACAAATCGGGTATACCACAGAAAGTGTCCAAAAAATGAGGACGGTGGACATGAGGCAAGGGAACCGGTATTGTCTCTTTTATTTTACGTATATTATAGTATTTTGGGATCTTAAAAAACTTGCTGGCTGGGAAAGACGGGCTGGCCATTTTTTAGAGAGAGCAAAGGGCCCAGCTGAAGAATGCCTGTGATATGCAAACTAGCTGATCCAGAGCCAGGCCTCCTGTCTGGCCTGTGCACCCCCAGCAGGCACTAGTCCTCTGCCTTAATCAGCCCAGGGCAAAGGCACCAGGAAACCAAGGGCCACCCCTATAGCTCAGAGGCCACTGAAATGATTCGCACTAGGCAGTCCTAAGCTGTTCACCTTGCCCTGCCTTTCCTGCAGGAATCCCAGCAAAGGCCGTGGCCTCAACTCCCCCCATCACTTGTCTTTTGCCTCCTGACCACCCTGGTGCTTCCCCACGTGGCCCTGCTGGCGAGCTGCCTCCCATTCTGAAAACCTGCAAGTATAATAAGCTTGGTTTTCCTGAGCCTCTCCTGTGTTTTCTCTTGTGGCTGCCACCTGACTGACATCCCATTCAAGAACAAGGAACAGAGCCCACCCATGTAAGAGCCGGGAGGTACCACAGGTACAGCGTTTAACTGAACCCTCCCTGCTCCAGTCACTCCCATCAAGGTGGGACAAGCCCAGGGGGGCAGCCCTCTCCTCTCCTCTGTCTTCACCCCTCCTTCCCCCCGAGTGCATACAGAGGGTCAGTATTTCACCGAAGGCATCAGAAGAGACAGGCTCCTTTATTCCAAATATTGAATGAACAGTTCACAGCGTTAGGGGTTTCGTTTTTTTGTTTTTTGAGTAGAAAATAACATGCTTGATATCACACAGTAGGAAACCAGCATCTTAATAACTTACCAAAAACTATTTAAAATTCACACGCCTGATTTTCAGGAAGTCTTTCATTTGTCTCATTTGTTACAATATATCCTAGCTTTGCATCCAGCACAATGCAATGAAGTATTACAGTGATTTTTATCATTGTACCAGCACATACAAATACAGATCAAGCGCCGTAAATAAAATATATTTAAAGTGGCGATCCAAACCTAAAATGGAAAAGGGACTCCTCTTTGAAGGTGTAATCATTTTCTCCAATGTACCAGGGACATATATTTTTCTTCATCACATGTGATGAATGTTTGATGACTTGTCGCGATGTGGGGATTCGTTTCCATCAGGCGACTCTGAAATGCGTGGCCCAAGCACAGCATCCTAGCACGTGGCTTTGGGGTCACTGAGTTACGGTCGTGTGAACACAGATAAACAAGCTCGCACGTGCGTGAGTGCTGCCCGGGCACAAATCCCGCTTTCTGAAGCCACGAGGCAGGTGTGAATGTCACTGCCTCTCCAGGGGTCACACTCTGAACCTGACACAGACCCGAGTGCGACTTTCTGGAAGGCGTGCTCTGTTTCAGAGGGCAGTGGCGTGGAAGCTTGGGGTGCATCAAAACTGCGGGTCCAAAGTTGCATGCTTTTGCGAGAGAGGACTACAGCTGGTCGTCTTCTACTTAGTTCACAGCAGTTAAAGTTCACCCCAAAATACACTCGTGACAGAAGGAATGAATGTAGCCTCTGAAGGTCACTAATGGCTAGCCCAGGTTAAGGCAGGACTATTTTAAGTCATTTTTAATGCCTCCAAAAGGGCATCTGCACATGCGGTGTGTGCTGCTCCGCGAATCTGCGACCAGCTACGCACAGGTGTTTGCGTTTCTCTGGGTGGCCACGCGAACCGCTCGGGAAAGGCGTCCGCTGCCAGCAGAGCCCACCAGCGACAGGGAAGGCAACGCCTCTGGGTTTTCTTTCACAGAAAGAGTAAAACTGCATTCAACTGTTTCACTGTTTGCCTCCGTGACTCTAACCATGCGATTTAAATAGGAGAGCATCTCAACCATTGGAGTAAAACGCTCTTTAAAAAACTAAGAGCTCGAAAAGCGAAATCTTTTACCAAAATAATTCTTTCACTTTTCAAATTATTCTCTTCTCCACAGGCCAATTTAACAAACAAGTAAAAGAATCATCTTCTACCGGCTTGACGAATGTCACTCAAATGACTACTTATCCACTTGCCCTTAAATCTGAGTGGGAAAAGCTAAGGGAAATAAAAAGTATGACTCATAAATTCCAAAAGAGGGTCAGTGTTGTGAGAATTACAGAATAAGGCTCTTTGGATGGTCTCACACGTATATCTTTTTAATGTATTACTGACAGTTATAATAGAAAGAACATGGCTAAAATGCTTATAACAGTAACCCAATCAGAGTAAGGTAATAAATAATACTATCTACAAAGAATATAATTTAACTTCTTCAAACTATTTTCTTAAAACCAACCAGTTTCTGTCGAGAGCTCCCAAAAGAAACTGACATCATCACCACCTTGCATAAGCTCTGTGCGAGCCCACGTTTTCAGCAGCGCGTTGCCGGACAGGTTGCTGGCAGAGTGTCGAACTGATTCGAAATACTGCCTTAATAATGTTTCCTATAATCTGAACTTAAGGCATCGCAGAGTTACAGGGAGCTGGACAAAGCACATTCTAAATAAAATGCCTGCCACGGGTGCGTTAAGGCATAAATATTCCAGCCTTGTGCTACAAAAATAGGGGGAAATATGCCAGTTATATAGGTTAGCTTTAACCAGAGGAATTAAAAACATCAGACCAGTCGGCAAATACCACAAGGGGACGTCCACAAGGTCAAGGCCCAGAACGGAGTCCCTTCCGAGACCTCAGATTCAGGTCACGGGACCCTGCACAGCCCTCCACGTGGCACAGATGTGTCCCCCACTCTCCCAGAGGTCGTGCACACCTGGCGCCCCTCCTTGGATCCCGTCATCCCAGGGACCCCCCGCTTCACAGACCATCTTGCACACTAACCGCTCCAAGCCTGCAGCAGGCTGGGGAGGACAGCGCTGCCACGGGCTTGAAGCCTCAACCGGGCATGGCCTCCCCACCAGGGACGCACCCGACGCCCCGTCTAGGACGTACACATCACTTAGAAATGTCAACCCCGGCCAGGGGGACCGGGAGAGAAATGCTCCTCTGCAGGTTCCCAAACCTATCCTTTAATGGGGGCGCCTGATCTTCGCAGGATGTCAGGAGGTGGCCCGGAACGTGCTATGCTGATGCAGAATGAACGTCCTGGTTTTCAAAGGGTGGCGGTGGTTCTCGCCAAAAGGTGAAGTTACTGAATGTATCTGAGCAGGGAAAGTCAGAAGAATGGCTCCTTTTCAGCAAGGGGAAAACGTGGTCGACCACCTCACAGAGTCTCACGTACCTGGGAGGAAAACGGACAACGTCACCGCCTGGGAGGGACACTCGGCCACACGGGACACCGGCACATACCCTCCGGGCGGTGCCCGGGAGTCAGGAGGGATCCAGGAGCCCAGGAATGGACCATGTGCTTAACACGAGGGAGGCTGTTCTAGAACAATCCCTCACTAATTAACAGGAAACCAGAGAGTCTGCCAAGAAGGGGAGACGGAGACGGCCTCGTGGGCGAGGCGGGTGTGACCTGACTTCACTCCAAGGAGCAGAAGCAAGACAGCATGACAGACGTACAGCCGCCCGCCTTGGGGGCAGCGGAGACAAGAATCACAGAGAAGGCACATCTTCGGAGCGTCACCCAGAGGCTGCCTCACTGTGCAATGAAAGGGCACTGGGCCCTGGGGTTAGGAGACTCCGATCTGACCTTCAGCTCTGCCATTTATGGGCTGTGCCACCTCCGACAAGTGGCTTCATCTCTCTAAGCCACGATTCCCTCAACTGTAAAGGGAGAAAATGAAAACTGTGCACAGTGCTCATGTGAGAATTAAATTAGATAACGTATGCCACGGTAAAATAATGTAAGCCGATGCTCCATAAATTTATTCAACAATAAATCATGAACACTACAAAATAATTCGCCCTGGCTAACTGTTAGCCTCAGGAAAAAAAAGCCATAGTTGGCATGAGGGTCAAAAGACCTGGGATCTATTCCCGCATTACTGCTGTGGAAACCTGGGCAGGTGTCTTGCCCTCTCTGGGCCTCAGGTCCTTATGAATATGGACTTGGACCTGATCAGCGTTTCTCAACGCTCCCTGCAAGACCCTCTCACTCTGTTTTCTGTGTATTCCCAAGAAGATGTTGCATATCAGTTTCTGTGGTCTAGAACTACAAAAAGAAAGTTGCTCTACTGAATATGCATTCTCAGACCTCCGGGCACCTCCAACCAGAAACTGTGACAAGCCCAGACCTCCCTGTATATCTTCGGAGTCCTCCCTGACAGCCACCGGTCCCTCTCCAGCTCTAATTTGCTAAGAACCAAAAAGGCTTTTGAAATCCAAACTCAAGGAATTAGCATGTTCTGAGGCATAAAATAACTTTTAAATAAGGATGAGTGTGTGTGTATTTAATAAAGGACCTCCAAAGAGCTTAGGGGAAACATTGTGCTTGCACAAAATGGGGACAATCTCTCTTAATAAGCAAGAATCGTCTTTCCTAGGGATTAAAACAAAATTTTAAAATACTCTCTGGCTTGGAGACCTGTCTGTTTGAGTTGTGTGGCTCTGGAAGGCGGCCCCTCCCTGCAGGGGGTTCACGGCTCATCACTGGGGTTCGGGGGCAGCAGATCTGAACCCGCTCCGTCTGTGCCTCTCTCAGACCAACCCTCCACGCGCAGGGCTCCTTCAGAGCAGGCAGAGCTCACGCACTGCTGGCCATAAATGCCAAGAAAGAAAGCACTGAAGCCCCCCCATCGGCGTGGGCCCCTGACTTCTCTGAGACAATGTCCCAGCTTCCAAGGGGCAAAGCACCCACTTGCTCTGAAAGGGTGGTACCGAGTTTGGTACCAGAGAAAAGTGTGTGCTTAAACTGGGGAAGGAGAGTCTCTCTCCCACAGGGAGAATCACATCTCCCGGTCTAGGTGGAAGAAGACACCATTCCTTGGCGATAAATAAAGTTTCCTCCCCCAAGGCGTGGGCAAAGCGTGCATTTTCACCCCAGCGTCTCAGCGAACGGGATAACCTCAGAGGCCTCCTGGGCAGACCTCCGTAGATGCTGGCATCCCCCTTTCAACACCCCTTATGACAAGACATGCCACTGGGCTGCTGCCTGGGCAGAAACCTTTGCCACTTCAGGGCAGTGTGCCATCAGCTGAGAGTTCTTTTGACCCTAAATGGAAATCCGCTCTCTCCTCGAGACCGAGGAAACACTTTCACGTGGGGAAGGACGGAGAAGAGGGAACTGAGACGTTATCAGGGCGGCCACTCAGATCTCAGGAGAGGGAGAACCGTAAGGACAGAGGTGTGGAAGGAAGAGTCCCTGCTGTCGTGCTGCCCACCGGCACGGCCTCCCCTTGTGAAGGATGGAGGCGGGTCCTGGCTCCCCGGCTCCTCTCTCGCCCCACATACCCTGGGAACTGCTTACTTAGGTCCTGGCCTGGCTATGGGGGAGGGAGGCTTGGGGGGCAGACCCCAGGGCGCCTTCTAGCCTGGAACTGTCCTGTTTAAGCTGGATTAGACTCCAACGGGTAAAAGGATCATCTTGAAAGTGAAAATCTGCCCTAGGGGAACCTAGATCTCTATCAAACAAAAAAACCAATCCCTGGGAAGCCGCTAGACCCGAACTCCCCCAGTCCCACTCCTCCACATGAGGAGGACCACAGCAGGCGCCCTGGGGTTGCTCAGGCCAGAGGCCATTTTCCAGGTCTGCAGGGATCAGGCCAACAGGGGTACGGCCTCTGAAATGGACAAGGCAGGACGACACCTGTCTGCCCGACATCACCCAGTGGGCAAAGCTGAGGAAACACCCTCCACTCTAAGAAGTCAGGAACCCAGAGCGAGACATATCCAAGTCAAGGGACATTCCCGGCCAGCCAGGAGGCGTCACTGCCAACAGTAACCCAGTTCAGCCCACGGCCTCGGGGACAACGCGCTTCGGCCAAAACTACGAGAAGAATTCTTACCGTCACATAGCCATGTTTCTGGTGAGAATATTATTACAGGTCAGTAATGGGAAGGGCTACATAGGTTCCTCATTTTAAATATATCTTCTCCTGATAAGTTTAATCTGGCTATATTTCTAATTCGCATTCTAGGCTTTCAAAACGAATTCGGCAAATATAAGCCAGTAGTTTTCAAATTCATGCCATTCCACTCTGCAGCAGCATCTAACCACTCATTTTAAATTTTCGACCCGGTGGGGATCTGATTTAATGCATGCTGTCCAAAAGTTAGGTTCTGGACAAAATCCGAGGCGTTAACATATGTTTTCCTTGTAGGAATTAAAGATTAAAATATAGGCACCGAAGGATTAGAAAGGTATACTGTTGACTGTGAAACACCACTCCAAGGTCAAGACGATGACAACAGTTATGACGCAGCGATCGCGGCGAGGGTGCGCAATACTCACGAGGAGATGTTGGTCTTCGCGTGCTCCTGCACTAGCTCGCCTTTGGGATTGACGGTGAATATCCGGTTCAGAGACACCCCCACTTGCTTGTACGAGTACACATCCTATATTTGGTAAAGTGTTAATTAGAAGAAAAGAGTTCACTGTAAATACAAATATTTCAGATTTGATACAAATACAGGCACACCGCAGTTACTGCGGGTTCGGTTCCAGACACCACGACACAGCAAATAAAGCCAATCATATGAATGTTTTGCTCTGCTGGTGTATGTAAAAGTTATGTTTACACTACACTGTACTCTATAAAGTAGGCAACCACTTTATGTCTAGAAAAAGTGCATACAGAAAACACTTTAGGGCTTCTCTGGTGGCGCAGTGGTTGGGAGGTCCGCCTGCCGATGCAGGGGACGCGGGTTCGTGCCCCAGTCCGGGAAGATCCCACATGCCGTGGAGCGGCTGGGCCCGTGAGCCATGGCCGCTGAGCCTGCATGTCTGGAGCCTGTGCTCCGCAACGGGAGAGGCCGCAACAGTGAGAGGCCCACGTACTGCAAAAAAAAAAAGTTTAAAAAAACACTTTATTGCTGAAAATGCTAACCCTTATCTGAGTCTTCAGCGAGTCCTAGCAGTCACATTAAAGATCACTGAGCCCAGATCACTGTAATGTATAAAATCATGAAAAAGCTTGAAATATCGTGAGAATTACCAAAATGTGACACAGAGACAGGAAGTGAGCAAATGCTGTTGGAAGAATGGGGCCAACAGACTTGCTCGATGCCACAGACTTTCAATTTGTAAAAAAAAAAAAAGTGCAATATTTGCAGAGTGTAACAAATCGAGGCGCAATAAAACGAGGTCTGCCTGTGTTATCAAACTTCCATTAAACTCGAATAATACCTCCAAGTAGGTAGAGAAAGAACGTCTCTGGATGTGAAACTAGTAAGTCAGCTGTCCTCTCTGGGCCTCAGTTCACCCCTCTATTCAAGAACTGAGTTAAAAAGTAAACCACCTACTACATCCCCTGCAATTCTAACATTCCTTAAGGTTATTCTGTGACCCGTTTTCTTGGGCATGAGTTTCAAAAGAGGAGAATTTTCTGACTGGGAAGTAAGTACCCAACTACATTCTCCAGAATGCTGACCTTTCTAGCAAATTTGGGAAGTACGCACAAAATCTCAAAGTATTACTTTTACCATAGGAAATAACACTCTTAAAACTTGAGACACTGAATTCACCTTTGTGCTTTGTGGTCCCATGCCGGTAGTAAGGGTCTAATCCTATTTAATGTCCTTGTTTTACTAATTTAGCAAGCAATTTGGAATTTAAAGTTTCTAGTTTCAAACTTCAAACTGAAACCCACAAGCCCACCTTCAAAGAAAACTAGAGGCCACGAAATAATGACATCTCCTTGCCTTTAGATGTAGGCAAGTGGCTCTTTAGCAGTTATTTCTAGTAGTAGGAGAATCTGGCTTCACATGGGAGTCTAGGCCGGCCTTTCAGATGACGGCTATTTGAACAGACAGTAATTTCAAGAACTCGTATATACCCGACTACTACTTACAGCTGGTCGGTTTCCAAAAGCAGCATAAAAGGGTTCTGTATTTGGAAGAAACAAGTTTTTGATGTCTGTCAAACACTGGACTTTAAACTTCTCTGGCTTCTTTTCGATCACTTCTCTGTTAAAACAAATAAATAATGGGTCAGCACGAGAGCGTCAGCTTCATGAGCATCAAACTGCTTTTAACCGTCAAAGGGGCTAGGATACTAAGAGTGCTTTCGTATCTTCAGAAGTTAAATATGCATAAGTCGGTTAAGCCATCCCAGAGAAGCACTAGACAGAAAATGAATCCATACTTTCAAGTCTTCCCACAAGGAAAACACCCCAGACAAGTTATTTCAACAAAGACCTCCCCCAGTCATCCAAGGAACAAAGAATTCCAGGGCACAGAGGAAGAGAAAACCTCTCCAGACTCACTTCACGAGGCCAGCATGACCTCAAAAACTAAACCAAAAGAGGTAGTAAAGTATGGGGAAAGTGTGGGCCAATCTCACTCGGGAACGCCAGTGCAAAAATTCTAAATAAGTTAAAAACTTTATTGCAATATATTAGCAAAGACCTAAATAAATGAAGAAATATACCATACAATTGAATTGGAATACTCAATATTATAATGAGATATTAATTCTCCATTGGTCTACAGATTCACTGTCATTTCAATTAAACTTTCACCAGGTTGTTGTCTGCATGGTTTTTTGTTTGTTTGTTTGTTTGTTTTTTTGCGGTACGCGGGCCTCTCACCGCCGCGGCCCCTCCCACTGCGGAGCACAGGCTCCGGACACGCAGGCTCAGCGGCCATGGCTCACGGGCCCAGCTGCTCCACTGCACGTGGGATCTTCCCGGACCGGGGCACGAACCCACGTCCCCTGCATTGGCAGGCGGACTCTCAACCACTGTGCCACCAGGGAAGCCCTGTCTGCATGTTTTTATGGAATGTGACTCAAATCACTACACAGACAAACGAAGGCCAGAAACGGAGGCACACATTTACGGGACTTCAAGTTATGACCATGACGACAAGTCAAAGCAGAGGAGAAGGGGACTCTTCAGCAAATGGTGCTGAGACAACTGAATATCCATACAGGTAAAAAGAAAAAGAAAATGGACCCCTAGTGCACTCTATATACAAAAGTCAATTCCTGGTGAATTACAGACCTCAATGTGAAAGGCAACACCTTTAGGTCAAATATAGGAGACTTTCCTCAGGCCCACAGTCAGGGAAGGCTTTGTCAACACACAGAAAGAACAAAACTACAGGGGAAATGATCTGTTCAACTAAAGGCAACTCAGATTTATGTTCATCAAAAGCCATAAACTGGGGAAAGGTATCTGTAGCGCTCACAACAAAGGCTACGTGTGCACAATCTATAACACTCTTACAAATCAAAAGGAAAATAAGGGAAAGACGTGAACAGGCACTTCACAGAAGATGAAGCCCACATGGCCAATAAACGTGTGAAAAGAGACATTTCTTACCCACTAGAGTAGCAAAAATGTAAATGGCTGACAACGTGTAGGTAAGAAAGTAAAGCCGACGGAAGGAACACTTCGCACTGTTTGCTTCTGGTGTACGAACTGGTTCAACTACTTTGGACAACAGTGTGCAATGGCCGAAGAAGACCACACATATGCATGCTCTGTGGCCCAGCAATCCTGCTCCTGGGGGTATACCCTGGAGCAACACTGCAAGGTGCCCCCAGAGGACACACACAAGCAGCACTGCTCCTAAGAGCAGAAAACTGCAAGTGGCTCAAGCACCCACCAACAGTAGAAAAGATATGCGGGCTGTGGTGGAGTCTAACAACGGGACCTACATAGAAGCAAAAACGAGCCAGTTACAGCGCCTCTCAACAATCCTGGGAATGTTGAGCAGTAAAAGTGAGTTCCGGAAGAACATATGATTCATTTACATAAAGTTCACAAATGTGCACAATTCAACATACTGGTTAGGATTACACATACACGTGCTAACTATTTAGAGGAGCAGGGAATGACTAACGCAAAATCCAGGGATAGCAGTTACTATTACGGCTCAGAGGGTGGAGTGAGAGCTCATCCTCTCGCTTTATCTCAATCGTGGGCAGGCTGGTGCTCACTGTCTGATTATTGGATGATCTCAAGGGTCCCTTTCAGCTTGCGTATATTACAGAGATACTGCATATCTATCTATCTATCTATCTATCTATCTATCAACAGATGCCTTGCATATATTTTTAAAACTATTCTTCTGAACCTCAACAAAACATAATTTAGATGAGGATGATGCTGATGAGCCCCAAACTGAGTGTCAGAAGACCCAGGGGCTGGTCCTGGCTTTGCATGGACTTCTGTGGACTCCAGAACCCTCCTTAGCACTAAAAGGGCCTTACAGTCTACACCTCAGGACTCTTATACAGAGACACATGAGTGACTGTATGATTATAAGTCTCCAAGTTCAATCCACTGCTTTGAGGGCAGCTCGGGACACTGCCCTGGGCCCCCAGCTCCGGGGAGGCCGCTGCTTTCCTGCCCCCCACCAGGAGGCCAGACTTAGTTTGGCTTGGCTGTCCTGAATGCGGGCATGAAGGGGAAGGGGAGAGGGTCATCAGCAATGGGCTGGTGTTCAACACCCATTTATGATAAAAACTCTCCAGGAAGTAGGCATAGAGGGAACCTACCTCAACATAATAAAGGCCATATATGACAAACCCACAGCCAACAGCATTCTCAATGGTGAAAAACTGAAACCATTTCCTCTAAAATCAGGAACAAGACAAGGATGCCCACTCTCACCACTGTTATTCAACATAGTTTTGGAAGTTTTAGCTACAGCAATCAGAGAAGAAAAAGAAATAAAAGGAATTCAAATCGGAAAAGAAGAAGTAAAGCTGTCACTGTTTGCAGATGACATGAAACTACACATAGAGAATCCTAAAGATGCTACCAGGAAACTACTAGAGCTAATCAATGAATTTGGTAAAGTAGCAGGATACAAAATGAATGCACAGAAATCTCTGGCATTCCTATACACTAATGATGAAAAATCTGAAAGGGAAATTAAGGAAACACTCTCATTTGCCACTGAAACAAAAAGAATAAAATACCTAGAAATAAACCTACCCAAGGAGACAGAAGACCTGTATGCAGGAAACTATAAGACAGTGATGAAAGAAATTAAAGACGATACAAACAGATGGAGAGATATACCATGTTCTTGGATTGGAAGAATCAACCTTGAGAAAATGACTATACTACCCAAAGCAATCTACAGATTCAATGCAATCCTTATCAAACTACCAATGGCATTTTTACAGAACAAGAACAAAAAATTTCACAATTTGTATGGAAACACAAAAGACCCCAAATAGCCAAAGCAATCTTGAGAAAGAAAAACAGAGCTGGAGGAATCAGGCTCCCGGAATTCAGACTATACTACAAAGCTACAATAATCAAGACAGTATGGTACTGGCACAAAAAAACAGAAATATAGATCAATGGAACAGGATGGAAAGCCCAGAGATAAACCCACACACATATGGTCACCTTATCTTTGATAAAGGAGGCAAGAATATACAACGGAGAAAAGACAGCCTCTTCAATAAGTGGTGCTGGGAAAACTGGGCAGCTACATGTAAAAGAATGGAATGAGAACACTCCCTAACACCATACACAAAAATAAGCTCAAAATGGATTAAAGACCTAAATGTAAGGCCAGACACTATCAAACTTTTAGAGGAAAACAGGCAGAACACTCTATGACATAAATCACAGCAAGATCTTTTTGACCCACTTCCTAGAGGAGAAATGGAAATAAACACAAAAACAAACAAATGGGACCTAATGAAACTTAAAAGCTTTTGCACAGCAAAGGAAACCATAAACAAGACGAAAAGACAACCCTCAGAATGGGAGAAGATATTTGCAAACGAAGCAACTGACAAAGGATTAATCTCCAAAATATACAAGCAGCTCATGCAGCTCAATATCAAAAAAAACCAAACAACCCAATCCAAAAATGGGCAGAAGACCTAAACAGACATTTCTCCACGGAAGATATACAGATTGCCAACAAACACATGAAAGGATGCTCAACATCCCTCATCATTAGAGAAATGCAAATCCAAACTACAATGAGGTATCACCTCACACCGGTCAGAATGGTCATCATCAAAAAATCTACAAACAATAAATGCTGGCGAGGGTGTGGAGAAAAGGGAACCCTCTTGCACTGTTGGTAGGAATGTAAACTGATACAGTCACGGTGGAGAACAGTATGGAGGTTCCTTAAAGAACTAAAAATAGAACTACCAAAAAAAAAAAAACCAAACAAAAAAAAAAGGAACTACCATATGACCCAGCAATCCCACTACTGGGCGTATACCCTGAGAAAACCATAATTCAAGAAGAGTCATGTACCACAATGTTCATTGCAGCACTATTTACAATAGCCAGGACATGGAAGCAACCTAAGTGTCCATCGACAGATGATGTATGCTAACAAATATGTATGGAATAAAAAAAAAAAAAAGCTTCTGATGAACCTAAGGGCAGGACAGGAATAAAGATGAAGACGTAGAGAATGGACTCGAGGACACAGGGACAGGGAAGGGTAAGCTGCGACTAAGTAAGAGCGTAGCACAGACATATGTACACTACCAAATGTAAAGTAGACAGCTAGTGGGAAGCAGCTGCATCACAAGGGGAGATCAGCTCAGTGCTCTGTGATCACCTAGAGGGGTGGGATAGGGAGGGTGGGAGGGAGGGAGACGCAAGAAGGAGGGGATATGGGGATATATGTATACGTATAGCTGATTCGCTTTGTTGTACAGCAGAAACTAACACACCATTGTAAAGCAATTATACTCCCATAAAGATGTTAAAAAATAAATAAATAAATATTTTTAGAAATAACCGATGAAAGAAAAGAACTGGGCTGGTGGTCTATAAAAATAAATGGTGTGACAAGGACTCCTCATTACGGGAGGTCTCAGGCCAGGCAGGTGGTGACGGTGGCTAGTAGAGGGGCCACTGGACCCAGCCGAGGTCCCTGACTGCAAGGAAAGCACACAGATAGATTCTCAGAGTCACTAAGACTCAGGCCAGCGATGCAGGGAGAGGGGCAGCTCCCCACAAAGGAGGGCAGCACGTGCTAAGGCTCAGAGCACATATCATCTCTCTGGACAACGGAGGCAGCTCAGCACGACTGAATCCCAGAACCCGGAGAGAATGAGACGGGAGAGGAGGACAAGGCGGGTGGTGAAGAGCCCGTGATGCCGAGCTCGTGGCCTCGGGCTTTCTCCCGAGGGCCGTGATGAGCCAGCGAAGGATGCTGATGGGTGATGAAGCCAGACCAGCACTGGAGGCTGAATCTCCGGGGCCCAGCACGGAGCGGGGGTGTCGGCTGGGAGGACGAGGAAAGCAGCTATTCCGGCAAAACCTCCGGTGAGCGGGAGAGGGGTCCCGAGCCGGCCCAGCGGTGCGGGCGGGGGGCGGGCAGGCCGAGCCCTCACCTGTGCAAGGCGGAGAAGAGGCTACTGGGGCTGAGAAGCAGCGGCCCCTGGGGCAGCACCGTGCCCCGCTCGTTGACCCAGTGCAGGTAGCCCCGCGTCATGTCCGCCATCCCGATGGCCCGCGCAGAGCAGTAGAGGAACTTGTACCCGTTTCTGAAAAAGAGACGAAACGTTCACGCTTAACGGCGTCACACGATGCAGCCATCTCGCGTGCACAAACCCTGATCTGTATCTGCTTCAGGAGGAAGGGCGCTGCTCTAATTCCCAAGCAGAGGCCGCATTCTATAAAATCTTAATGGAGAAAGAAGCCTGAACGCCTTTCCCTGCCGTTTGCTAAAGGACCCTCATGGCCTCACTAGGTTTAATCCTCACAGGAACCTTGTTCAGTAGGTGTCTTCCTCTCCCTTTACAGTTAGGGAAACTGAGGCCGGAGGCATCAAACTGTCCAACTTAGCTGCACCCGGACGGTTCACACATCTCCATCTGGCTCTTCAGCTGTATCCTTTGTAATACCCTGATAACACAGACCGGTGAATGCGTTTCCCCAAGTCCTATGCGCCGTCATCAAACCTGGGGAGGGCACGTGGGAACCCTCACTTTGTAGCCAAGTCAGGCAGAAGTGTGGGTAAGCTGAGGACCTACCACTTACGACTGGTGTCTGAATTTGGGGCAGCCTTGCGGGAATGAGCCCTTAACCCGTGGGGTCTGCACTAACTAGGTAGTTAGTGTCAGAATTAAACTCCTGGACACCCAGTTGGTGTCTGAAGAGAACTTGGGAATTGTGAAATGTGGGAAAACCCCACACATCTGGTGCCGGAAGTGTCGCGAGCGAAGAAACAGATCACAGGAGGGTTCTTCTGTTAAACACAACTTTATTACTTTAGGAGAACTACGTGTCCCTTTTTCTGAACCGCTGAAAACTTAGGAGTCCGAAATGAGATGTTGTGCTACAAATTAAAATATATGCCAGATTTCAAGGCCTTACTATAAAGACAGAATATGAGATACCTCCAATTCAGAGTTTTGATATCGAGTACATGATTAAATGGTAGTATTTTAATATATTGGATTAAATACATGAAAAAAAATGTTTAAACCCCATCTGTACACTGATATCTCTCAACTTCACGTTTGTAGCCCAGACCCCTCTCTTAAGCTCCAGAGCAATGCACTCAACGGCACACCCCACATTACCCATCAGATATCCACGAGTAGTACCTCAAACGCTTCCAGGCACCCCTGGAAGCCCAGGGGTGGGGCCCACATCTCAGGGGTCCCCCTGGGTTTCTAGCCCCACCGCAACCCATCGGCAAGCCCGCTCAGTCCCACCCATAACACCATAAACCCCGTGCCGCCCCTTAGTCCCCCTGCCTCCGCCAGCGGGACCTCTGACCTCTATTCCTGCAACAGCATCAGTCATATCCCTGCCCCCCACCAAGCCTCCACAGAGAAAGAAAACTTAATACTCAACTCTCCAAAGCCTTGCCAGTTCTCTCAGATATAATCCAAATTCCTCGCCGGGACCCGCAAGGCCACTGAGACCTGGTCCCCGCCTTTCTCTCCAGCCCCATCTGCTCCCTGGCACCGGGCTGGACACCAGGTGTCCTCACCGGTCCTCGCACCTCCTCGGCGGGCCCTCCCTCGTCCGCCTAGCTAATGAAACACACTCTCCATCACCCTCAGCCCAGGCACTAAGCCCTCGCTCTGCTTTTTTCCTCATGCACCACCGGTCACTAATATTACACGACAGCCCCGTGTCTGACTGTGTCTCTTTAATCCACGAGCTCCCTGAGGGTGAGGACCTTGTCTCATCCCTCGCTGTTAACTCCAGCGCCAAAAAGAGTGCTTGGCAAGTAGCAGACACTTTGTAAATCTTTGCCGATGGGTAAATACAAACTACCCGCCTCCTATCCGACTCACTGCTCCACCGTGAATACTTCGCGCTGGCCAAAGGACTTGTCTTGAGATTTGCCTAATAATATGTTCTTTAACACCAAGAAACAGGAAGGTGCTGGGACGAAGAGAATCTAGAAATACCAGGTTGTTTGGAATACAGGGATGCATCTGAAAATCCAGCAAGCATTTTAATGAAACATCTTTGTATCTGAGCTGTCTAATTAATGCAATCTTTTTTTAAAAATCACTATTTCTGTATATAGCTCTTCACATTGAAGTCCTAAAAGCTGCCACCTGCAGGGGTCTGAGATGCTAATTTTATTTAAGGCTTGGTTTGCAAATATGCTTCACGGTTTGATCCTGCTATGGGCCGTCCTCACCACACAAGTGTTCTGCCTCAAAGGCCGTTACTAAACGTAGCTGGAAAAGCAGCTCGAGGACGTCCTAACGGAACAAGTGCCTGTTGGTGGCAGCAGGGATCACCTCTCCAGAGCCTTCACCCCCATGAAAGCTGTGTGAAACGCCAGGTGTTCCCATCAGTCACGCAGGTGGCCGAGTCACCAGAAAGCTTACTCTCAACGGTACCCCTCGTGGATAAGACCCCTCGCTCAGGAGGGCAGCCAGGAGCAGGACACAGCAGGCACACCCACCGGACACTCCCGGGCCAGGCTGGGCTGGGGGTGCTCAGGGGCCCAGCACAGCCCTTCCCTGCAGGAGCAGAGTGTACTTACCGCGGGACCAACTGCGACGGAAACAGGACACGGGACGGAGCAAGGTGGCCACGAGGGACCCCAGGGCAGGAAGGACAGCCCTGCCTGAAGAGGTACCAGTGAACAGAGGTGCAACACACACACGTGGGTCACACTTATCCCTCCGACATCTCAGCAACTAGAACAGGGCTCTGGGGAAACGCCAGAGACAAAAAGAAGGCATCATGCCATGGCCAGGCTTGGCACAAATGATGTTCCCCTTTCGTCCCAATCTCTACATCCCTCTTAGAGGCCTGGAGAGATACTGAAATAGATTGGATAGATTCCCTTTGGGTAACCTTCGACCTCTTCTACTTAATTTTCCAAGATAAGCTTCTGTATAGGAGTTTCTTAATTACTAGTTGCCGATGACACGCCCCAGTCATGACAATCAAAGATGTCTCCAGACACTGCCACATATACCATGGGGGGCAAAATCCCCACTGAACGCCAGTGATGTAGAGGAAAGGGAACTCGGTAGCCCTGTCTGCAGCCCTAGAGGAAGGGTACTCACCTGCCATCTTAAGAAAGGAAAGCTCACGGCCAAACTCAGGCTCGTTCTCAGCCCCGCCTCCACGGGCCCTGCTGTCTGGTGCCAGCCAACTTCCAGGTCACGTAGGCCGCCGGCCCTCTGCACCACGGGCCCCCTGCACCTCTGGCTGCCTGCACCACCAGCCTCCTGTACCACGGGCCCCCTGCACCGCGGGCCCCCTGCACCGCCGGCCCCCTGCACCGCGGCCTCCTTTCTGTGAGCGCTCCTCATCCCCACGAACCTGCCCATCTCTCAGCCCCGCCTCCCACTGCTACCTCCACCTGTGAGGAGCTTCTTCCTCTCTTTCAAAACTCTGCTCATCCAGTGAGGCTCAGCTCAGGTGCCACCTTCTCACTGAAGCCTTCTTTGATTCCTCGCCCTTCCAATCAGAATTCATTTCTCCTTCACTGACGTCTGTAAAATCTGCCTCTCTCACTACACCCCGCCCCAGTGCCTCATTACGGGGCGTGCTGTAGGTGTCCTTCTTGGGGGTCACAGGGTGCCTGACGGGAGGGGCCGGCAGCACCCCCCAGCGCACCCAGAACAGCGCCCGGTGCACAGCGGGTTTGCGGTCAGGCTCAGCACATCCTCAGGCCTCTCACGGAGCCTCGGCTTGGAACAGCGCACGCAGGCTCGGGACTGACTTGAACCACACGACCCAGCGGCGCAGCGCTGCCAGCCTAGCAGGGACCGATCGGAGGGATGGTGGGATCCAACTCCACCCTTTAGGGATGAGGAAGCCAAAGCCGCGAGCCGGGGACGGGTCGGAAGGTCTGTGGTGGGCCGACGGCTACGGCCCCTGGAGCCCAGGTCCCCCACTCCCTCCCATTCGCCACACCACCCTCTCCCTTCCTGGCAGACAGCGATGACGCGATAACCTAGGAAGACCTGAGGTGAGGGCAAGAAAGAAGCGCTGTGGGCAGGAGAAGAAGAAAGATGCTAATGAGTCTGCTAATGATCGGTCCCCGTCTTCAGCATCTCGGCTTCAGACAATACATTCCTCAGGCCACAGATGAACTAATTTATCTATGGAAACATAGGAAGCATTCCTCTCACTAAGTCATGGAGCCATCGATTTCCGGTTACATGAATATAAAAATATTTATCAAGGAAGGTAGGAAATTAGAGCAGTTATTGTCCATACTTAGCCCCCCGCAAATCCCCATTGGCTCAATGATCTAGATATTTTAGGAAACGGTCCTGCTTTATTTTCCTTCTACTTATTGAACACGTATATTTGAATACGCAGGAGTTTCCCATCTCTTCTATCTGTATCTGCTATAGCTCCTTTTCATCAATAACTGAGTCTGCTTTTTAAAATCAATAACCAAGCGAGCTTTATATCCCCTCTACGAACAAGGTGATAATCAACCTGACAGGTAATTTCTCATGGGCTGACTTATTCAAACAAGTAATTACATTTGGCAAAAAATAAATACAATTGTCCTCATTTTCTGTTGTTTCCTGGCAAGTGGTCATCTGCAAGACTGGCTTTTCCATCAGAAAAATACGGCAGTGCGTAAACTTTGAGGGTTACCCAAATGCAAGGAAAGCAGCATCAGGAAAGAGTGATCAGTCCAAAACTCAATTAAACGGCCCCTTCGTCCTGGTACTCTGTCATGCTCAACATCTCTCTAAATATGTCTCTGGGCAATCACAAATATGACACCAACAGAGACGGCCACCCAGCTTTGCCAGTTCTCAGTCAGTCCCTGACCTTCTCCCAGCTGGGGCTGCCGAAGACCTGGAGGAGGTAGCATGTGAGACGCTGCCTGGATGGGCATTCACTCTAACCAGCTACGAAAGCCGACACCACGTCCGGCCTGGGCTAGAACTCTGGGATGGCACCAAGGCCACCAAGCCAGGCCGAGCCCTTGGGTATCAGGAAGCCTAGAGGAGGAGGACATAGAGCTGCCCAGGGCACCGATTCTGGCCTGGAGAGGCTTGGTGAGGACCACGGGGTCTGAGCCGGGCATTGCAGGCTGAAAAACTGGGGGAGGCAAAACTCAGAGGTAAAGGCACGCCAAGCAGAAGCCACCATGTGAGCAAAGGTGGGAAGATGGGAAAGCGACGGATACGGGGTGGGGAACAGTCAGACTGGATTCGAGCAAGAAGGTCTGTGGAGAAGCAGCGGCAGGTCAGGAACTAGCGGAAGCTGACCCGAAACCGCAGGGTTTGAGAGCCACGCTAAGGAGGCCTCCCTCGCTCCTGTACAGAGCCCCGGAAGGCGACGGCCGAGCTGGGGGGAGGCCAGGACATCACTGGTCTAACCGTCCGGGCGTCACAGAGGACACACCTCAAACTCAGTGAACAAGTTAAGCGTCAAGCTCCTTCCTCTCAACCAAAATGAAAACACAACAAGCACTCTGTGATTCTCAGGTACCTCATCCACAGAGTGGACTCATTCTAAATCAATCAATAGAACCAAAAGAACGATCAGGCATTCTTTGGTAAGCTACGCAACTGTATTTTTCAAGAAGATACCTTTCCTAGGAAAACCCAAGAGAGACACAAATCAAACCCCCCCCCAAAAAAAGAGGCAAAACACAGTGCCTTTTTTTTTTAAACCTTACAGTAAGAACAGGAATAGCTTTATGTTCCAAAACCTAAAATGAATCATCAGGCTGTGAACTACTCTGTATCCTGACCCACAGGGGTCTCTTTCGACTAAAAATAGAGACAATTTTCAGTGTCAGGCCAGTCAAGGCAGCTCATCAGTGGATTAATCCTTCGAGGCAAAGAGTCAGCCGTGCGGAGGTGGCGGGGAAGGCCCTGAACACACCGCCTACAGGAGTGAGGCCTGGAGAACCTCTCTGGGGGCAGCTCGGGAATACCGACCAAACCTTTCGGTGTGCTCGGCCTTCCACCGGCAATTCTACTCCTGAGAATCCACCTCACAGCGGCCCTTGTGTAAGTGTCGTACCTTCTCTGCTTATCTGTATGCTCGTTGGACATAATAAGGACTTATTGGTAAGGCAGGAGAAAGATGTGACCTTTGTACTTCTATATTTCTCTCGTTTTTCTTATTTATTTTTTTCAAAGAAGCATGTATTACTTTTAACATTTCTTACGGAAGACATCCAGAGAAGGAAAGTCAAATCAATGAGCTGGGCATCTAAGAAGTGAGAAGCTTTGAATCCACCAGGAGAAAAGGCCCTCCCAGGCACCTCGTGCCCCACCAACCCGAAGCGTGAGGTCCAGGAGGCCAGAGACCATGTCTACGTCATCATCACAGCACCAGGCACTCAATAAATGCTGGATAAATGAATGGATGAGGAGGAGGAGAGTGTACTTCACTCACTTGTGCTCAGAGTACTGGCGACAGCTTTGAGTGCCCGTTCCCCATCACCGTCACCGCCACTGTCACCGCCACTGTCACCGCCACCGTGGGCCGGAGGTACACACACCGGGGCAGAGTCCCATCAGCCCAGGGCACCTCCCGGCTGTAACTAACTCAAGGACAGAGAGCAGTGGGGCAGAGAGGCTTCACTTACGTGGGAGACTCTAGTCCCCAGAGAGATGGAGACAGTGGGACCAAGCACCTGCTGGTGGTGCTGCAGGGATAGGGACCCCAAGGGCTCTGAACCCTGGAGACGCACCAGAGCAGAAGCACTGGACTTGGAGCTATAGGCCACCCAGGGTTTCAGAGAGTTCTGCCTCTTAGCAGCTATGGGAATTTGGACAAATTGTTTTAACCCTCTAAACCTAGAAATGATATTACTTGCTTCTCGGAACTACTGTAAGAGTTAAGTGACAGATGTGCCCGACACAGGAGAACAACTCAAGATCCACCCTCCTACACTGACGTCCCAGGTACGGCCCCTCAGCAGAGTGCTCCCTGGACCAGATGGGCAAGATGTGCACCGCTGGCTGGCCCACAAAACGTGCTTGGAATCTGGACCTTTTCAGCCTAAAGTAACTCCCTTGGTCTACATCAGAGACTACCATGTCCTCACCCGACTATCTGTGCCATTCCCCAGTATGAACTGAACCTCAACCCCTCCCCTGAGGCTGCCACTGCCTTCCTCCTCTGTCAACTTGCAATTCCCAGGCCACTTCCTTTCTTGCCTTTTGGTACTAAATTCACATCTGGAGTTGGCGGGATTCCCCACGCGCTCAAGACCCTCCCTGGCCAAGGGGCACCCGTCTTTGTAAGTCAGCCCGTCAGCAAAGGTTCTGTGTGCAGATTGCCGCAAGTACTTCGGCTGTGTACTTACTGGCTCACTTTATGGTACAGCTTGGCGATGCCCTGGTGGGTCCAATCCTTCCCAAGGGTGGGCAAAATGTGGCCAAGAGTATCTGATCTAAATAAAAACAGAGACAGGAAAAATAAAGTTAAAAGGGCATCGCGAAAGGGGGAAAAAAAAAAGTCATTCTGACTCATCGCACCATAAATGCCTCATTAAAAAATGCAAATGGGATGCACGACTTGCTTTCTGGACGGAAACCCCGAAACTGAGCAACAAAGTCAGGGAGCCGCCGCCCCAGAGGGAAGCGACCCCCGATCCCCCACTGCAGCTGTTTAAATCAAGGAGCTACGGCTCCGCGGGCGGCACCGACCGCCCCAGAAACTGAACTGCATGAGCTGCATGATGCCCCGGAAAGAGGAACTGACATGCTGGCTCCAGGCCCCAGGGTCCCACGGCCCCGAGTCGGCGGGACCCACCTAGTGATGGTTCCATCGATGTCAGAGATGATAACCTTATCGTCCCAGTTCCACAAGTAGATGGTGCCTTCACAGCGGCACGTGCCCTGGTACTGCGTGGTGACGCTGAAGACCACGTCATTGGGTCCGTTCTTCAACTTCAGGCTTTTCTGAAAGATACGCACTCTGTGTCCACTGGAGGGCGAGGCTCAGAGAGAGGGATATTCAGTTTCTGTTCCACGAGAAACCGGATCCGGATTTTATTTTTTTCAAAGCACCACCCTAGGCCACCGTACAGTTTTTTCCCTGTCTCGCTCTCGAGGAGGACTGGGCTTGCCAGGACTTGGGCAACCTGAACCCCAGGCCCCCTCACAGGCCCCAGCGTAGCGCAGCCCACCCTCACCCATGCCCCCTGGGGTTTGTAAGTGACAGGCTCTGAGGGTCGCCGCAGGAAATCACAACTTCAGACTGGGATGCACTTACTAGGCCACGGCTGAGTACGAAGGGCCATGGCCGGGGAGACGAATCTAAGTCAAGTGTGAAAATATGTTCCCCGAACCAGCCATGAGCACTAGTTAATACACGGACACAAACTGGAAGAAAGCAGTCGTCTCAGTTATCAGGGACATCTCATATCCAGAAGCCCAGAAGCTAGACCCCAGGAAATCACACCGGATTCAGAAGGCAGAATCCCCTCTCAGCGGTTCTGAATCTCGGGACCGGGGCCCTCGAGTGCAAGCCAGCTGGGGGCGGGAGTCCAGGTCGCCCCCAGCGGCGCAGGGTGTCAGGCCTGACCGCTCTCTTTTCCCAGCAGACACCGTCACAACTAAGCCTGGGCCCCGCGAACTCTTAGGAGCGCAGCAGAGAGCAGATACCTGCTCGCTGTCTGCTCCTGGGAAACAGGGCCCAGGGATTAAAACTGGTGGTACGGGGCTTCCCTGGTGGCGCAGTGGTTGAGAGTCCGCCTGCCGATGCAGGAGACATGGGTTCGTGCCCCGGTCCGGGAGGATGCCACACGCCGCGGAGCGGCTGGGCCCGTGAGCCATGGCCGCTGAGCCTGAGCGTCCGGAGCCTGTGCTCCGCAACGGGAGAGGCCACAACAGTGAGAGGCCCGCGTACCACAAAAAAACAAAAACAAAAAAAAAACTGGTGGTACGGACACAGAGCAGAGGACACTGTGACCAGGACGGCCCCCTGCTACCGGAAGCTCTCTGAACCCCATCACAAGTGCTCCATTTCCCCCCAATTCAGGAGATGCGGCTGACTTAACAAACATCTCTGGAAAAGTGGAAACAGCCCTGCGATTCGGGCTCTCCGTCATTCACAGCTCAGGATAAATTCACGCCTTTGGGCCGCCTTCCGCCAACACTTGCGGACAGGAGCCTCCAGGGCAGTGTCAGGGCCGACACAGGGGAAGTGATGCTTTGGAGCCAGCCTGGACAGGAGCTGATGTGGGGCGCGAACCGGAGGCAGCAAAAGGGGGATGTGAGGTCGCGGGGTCGGGGGGCAGCGGGCAGTTGGATAGAGAAGGTGCCAGAGCTGAAGCCGGAGCCAGAGCATGGGAGGGACGCCCGGATCATTGAACCCACTGAGTCCAGGTGGCCATGGCTGGGCCAGTGCCCACAGCGTGGTGGAGGGGGAGGACAGGACACTCACCAGCTGCTCTGACGTGAGGCGCAGGGTCTTCTTGTAGCTAACGCTGGACAGCATGGGGAGGTGGCCTGTGCTGGAAAGCTTGGCAGCCGCATGCTCCTCATCACTGGAGGATGACTCATGCTTTATTCTGGAACACACAGTGATGTAATTGCCAATTAGGAAGTACATCTGGGTAGCCATTAAAAATGCATCAGGCCGGAATCGATGATGGAGCCCATCGGGTGTCTCCCGGTGCTGTCTCCGGGTGGTCACTGACCAGACGCCGTCGCTAATCCCATCCACGCGGCTCCTGCATTATTCATCCGGGACTGCCTCTCCTCATTCACATCCCTGTCATCATCACTCTACTTTAAACCAAGAGGCTCCCCGTCCTGATCAGCGGGCTTAAGCTCCCTCCTGGCCTTGGAGGAGGCTCACATTCTCTCTCTTCCCCTGTCCCAGGCTGCTGGCCAAGCACAGGAGCCCAAAGTTCCTGCACGTCCAAGCCGATCAGTTCCCGGTACACACCGCTCCAAACGCACAATCCCAAGTAACGAGGACACTCTAGGCCTTATGAACAGGTGCCAGGGGAGCCAAGAAGGGCCCCCCCGATGCTCCCCTGGACCCCTCAGCAGGCTGCCCCAGGAGCAAGAGCCGTACCTTATTCACATGCACAGAACCCAGCACTCCGAGAGCTTCTGGACTTCTCCACATGGTCAGGGCTGGCAGGTGCGGGTGGGAAGCATGCTCATTTTCTTTAAATAGCTCAGATAAGGCATGTCAGCAATTAGCTGTTCCCTGGATTCCAATCCGGCTATGGCATAGTCCCCAACCCAGCAGTACTAGACCTGCTTCCCGGGACCATTTTCCTTGAAAATGCCGTTAACACCCTACAAAGTGCTTCGTAAACGTTTGTTAGGCTAAACGGAGAAAGCTAGGCAGCCCCAGAGCAGGCCCCCCCACGACTCCCCGGATGCACGCCTCCCCCCCGCAAAGCTTCTGGCTCAGCGCATCCCTTTATGCAAGACAGGCACACGGGGCTCCATCTTAGCTTTGCATCTCAGTGACCTCCTACCTCGTCCTCCTAGCCCCTCGCCCTCCCTTCCCTTCTACCAGGAAATGATTGGGTATTTCCTCTGCAGCCTGTTGCTTTCTTGCCCCATGTGCTCGTTCCAGAAGCAGTTCGTACAATCCAATACTGCCCCGCACTAGGGCAGACAAGAGGGAAGACGCCATTACACGGCACCCCGCTTCTGTGTTCTTTCTACTGGCTCCTTCCATGTCCAGAATGAGCCGCCCCTCCCCAGGCCCCTGCTCCCGGGGCCCTACGAGGGGCGGCCTGTGGGCTGTGGGCTGGTGGACTGGAGCTCATGCCACCAATGCCTCTAGGCACCATGCCAGGCGTGGAGGCCACAGCAAGCAGCCTGGCCCCTGCGCTCCCCGGAGCTTTCTGTCTGGACAATCACAAGAGAGCTGGACAAGTGCTATGCTAAGAAGGCAGAGGGCATCGAGAGCAGCCGGACGAAGGGTCCAGGAGCTACACAGAACCATCTGGGCTGGAGTCACAGACTTGGCCATCACGGGGACACAGCCCTGGTGAACGAGCCATGGGGACAGGTGACTATGTCCACGGAGAAAGAGCACGTAGCCCCAAATCCCGGTTGGTCCATGGCGGGGTCAAGCTACAACTGGATGAATGAATCTACACCTGTGACGCTGGGGGCCGGTTCTAGGTAGAGTGGAGACCTGAGAAGCCTGGGTTTGAACCCCAGGAACTTGAGGCTGTGTTACCCTGCTCAGACTATTTTCTTTCAGACTAGATTTCCTCATCTTAAAGTGCAGGGGAGCAAACGGCATCCCACCGACCAAGAGATCCCGGAGGCCGGCAGGTACGAGACAGAAAGAAGTGGACCGGGAAACGGGCGTCCCAGGAGAGGGCTCACAACCACAGGACTCCTCTCTGGGCCTCGGTGGCTCATCTGTAAAATGACACAGAAGTCCCTTCCCCTTCCGACCCCTGCCGACCCTACAAACAACGCGGATCCTTTTCAACCAACAACCTAGAGGATCGTTTTCAGACAGACGGGTACACGTGGTCCTGGAGCCAAGCGGCCTGACCAGTGCCTGGGTGGGAACCCAGGAGATGAAGCTACAGGCCCCTCATTGAATTGGAAAATGTTTATGTTCCATGCAAACAGTTTGGTGGGAAATGAGATCCAAATGTGAACTGAAGCTCTCAGTGGCAACAGATTGATGTGAGCCTCTGCTGGTGGGATGCGGAAGCAAAGCAGAAGAGCTCTCATCTCCATCTGCTACTTTAAAACAAAACCCAAAACCCCTAGATCGGTGCAGCATGCCACGTTTGAGGGAGCGCGGAGAGGAAAACACAGATACAGAAACTGCGATGGGAGCTGTACGCCCCGGCTGGCGGTGCCGGCTTACGGCGAGGGCACGGTCATCTGTGGACCTGGCCACCCTCTTCCCCACCCCCGCAACAGTCCTTAGTGTCGCCGGCTTTGCGGCGTCTGCAAGGAGCGACAGAACGAAACAAAAGGGCTCATCTCACTCGAGTGTCTGTGTTCAGCCAAGGAGCTGGGAACAACATTGAAGTTCGCACTTGTCAGTGTTCAGTCTTTGATGGTATTTTAATGACTTGCATGGTGACAGGCTGTTTGCTCAATTATGAGACTTCAGGGACTGTTCTGTCAATCACAAGTCTGTCAATTAGGAAAGCACTCCGACACTTTTTTTCAGTCAACCGCATGAATCTAATTAGGGGACTAGGATGCCAGTCAAAATGAAAAGATGTACACTGCTCAGGAGACTTTACACGAAGACTTTTCAGAACCTCAGACCCTTTTCGCAGGAGTCAATTCTTCGTGTTTCAGGTTTCGTGAAAAAATGTAGGCTGACTAACTCAGAGTGGCCAATCGTCAAACTCCTTCTATCTAAGAGGGCAGAGCATTTCTGTCAACATCTGAATAGGATCGTATCAGATACTAGAAAATCCAAAGCGCTTCAGATGGACGGTGTCAGCCGATGTTCCAGCTCCGGAAGCGCCGCAGGAGCGCCCTGCTGCCTCCTCCACCCTCGGCCCGCCGGGCGGCCTCTGGAGCAGTCACACGGCTGGAAAGGAGAAGAACACACAGCCCGTACGAGCCACCGTCGTGTTCTGTCCCTTTTAAACCTCTCTGAGCCCCTGGCCAGCCTTCCCCAGGTCTCAGACTGGCATATCGCAGGCCGGATTGGGTGGACATCCTGCGTTTCGCCCATATTGTGGAGTATAATTTTAAACACGTGCAACTGCACGGTTAAGATGAGCCTGTGTCTTCCAGGCCACCACAGAGCCACCCACCCTCCTGACCGCAGGCACAGCCCACGTGGTCTTGTTGGGTTTTACGTTCTGCACCTCCTTTCTCATGAGGCTGCCGTGAGGATTCGATGAGCCAACACCTGCGGTGTGGGTGTCAGTCTTGTGCCCATTTCACAGATGAAGGAGGAAACACCGAGGGGCTGATGAATTCGCCAAAGATCATAGAGAAGAGTGACAAAGTCCCAGCTCATGCTGCCTCTTCTGCTTGGAAATTACTGCAGGACACAGAGGGTCTCAAAAAGAGCCCCAGGGCTTCCCTGGTGGCGCAGTGGTTGAGAGTCTGCCTGCCGATGCAGGCGACATGGGTTCGTGCCCTGGTCTGGAAAGATCCCACATGCTGCGGAGCGGCTGGGCCCGTGAGCCATGGCCGCTGAGCCTGCGCGTCCGGAGCCTGTGCTCCGCAATGGGAGAGGCCGCAACAGTGAGAGGCCCGCGTACTGAAGAAAAAAAAAAAAAAAAAAAAGAGCCCCAGGAGAGCAGGGTATTTCCAATGCAGCCAAACTGCTGGTTTAAACTGCTCGGGGACAGAAGGGTGGCATCTTTGCTTGCGTCTCCCTCCCTGGCTGCTCTGGGAACGGACAGCACGCGAGTCCCTTCCCTCAGCCAGGACTCCAAGCCGGATCTGCCTGACTCCAAATTCTGACGTGTACATCCTGCTGCTTCAAACACCTACTTACCGAAAACCCACTGCCTTCTATCCTAGCGGCCTCCTACACCCCCTCAGGACTGCGCATTCTTAGCCCGAGCTCCACCTGCCTTCTCCCCTCCAAGCTCACTCAAGGTACACTCAAAATTCCAGGTTGGGAAGGTATGCAGATAACCGTGCTGGAAAGCCCCTCCCCAGAGAACGAGCCAGAGATGGAGGGTGAAGACTGGAAAAGAAGCACACAAGCTCTTCAACCCTGCTCCCTTGTCCAGGGCAGACCGGCAGGCGGTGAGGTGGGAAGGAGCAGTGCCAGGGCACCACCAGGGGGAACAGAAGGGGTGCCCTGTGACAGCATCCCAGCCGAGAGCCGGCCCTGCCATGCAGAGCTTTATCAGGTCCTGCACACTCTGCTCCACAGAGGACAAGAAAGAAATCAGACTGTTTCCTACGTGACACCTACATGAGTTTCTATTTCCAACAGTGAGTTCTAGAAATAAAATAGCTTAAGATACAGAGCTATGGCCAGGAATCCAAGGACTTGAAATCTAAGCCCGCCTCCCCTATGAAACAACAATACACTGGAAAAATCTCATCAGTTCAGTAATAGCACATTTAAGACATGCCTGCTCTGGGTCAGCCACTGGCTTGGCCTCTAAGCTATAAAAAGGATAGAGGGGGCTTCCCTGGTGGTGCAGTGGTTGAGAGTCCGCCAGCCAATGCAGGGGACACGGGTTCGTGCCCCGGTCCAGGAAGATCCCACATGCCGCGGAGCGGCTGGGCCCGTGAGCCATGGCCGCTGAGCCTGTGCTCCGCGACGGGAGACGCCACAGCAGTGAGAGGCCCGCGTACCGCAAAAAAAAAAAAAAAGGATAGAGGGCTTCCCTGGTGGCACAGTGGTTGAGAATCTGCCTGCCAATGCAGGGGACACGGGTTCGAGCCCTGGTCTGGGACGATCCCACGTGCCGCAGAGCAACTGGGCCTGTGAGCCACAGCTACTGAGCCTGCGCGTCTGAAGCCTGTGCTCCACAACAAGAGAGGCCACGATAGTGAGAGGCTCGCGCACTGCAATGAAGAGTGGCCCCCGCTTGCCACAACTAGAGATAGCCTGCACGCAGCAATAAAGACCCAACACAGCCATAAATAAGTTAATTAATTAATTTTTTAAAAAATAGGATAGAGATATGCATCTTGCCCTCAGTGAACACGTTAGCATTTTCTGCCTGCTAAATAAGAAACACAACCCTGGGTTTCTCAAGCACAGGAATACCAGAAGGGTGAGGTCATATGTAAAAGGTGTCATACTAGCTCGGATCACTCAGCGTCAATATGCAATAACAGCGTCGAATTAGTGGGTGATGGCATGGCCCTCACGGTAGTTACCCTCAAATCCCGTACAAGCAGGTTACCCTGAAGACAAAACACGACTCATATGGATCCGTATTATCAAAATCTAAGGCCTCCTGTACCAAGTTAATATGAATCCTTATCAATACTTAGAAAAGTATCAATGTAAGTCCTGGTAAGTGTCTAAACTATAGAGAAAAGCAAGTTCCTTGAGAAGGGCCACTTGTTTTCATGCCACTGTTAATGCTGCTGTTCATCCTCCTGGTCATTATTTACCACCACTGCTACCACATTCTGTAAACTGAGGGCTAGCACATGCCAAGAGCACGAGGGGTGCTCGTTCCATTATCTCATGTACGCCTCACATTTACTTTGGAAATTCGGTGTCTAAGGAGCAGACACTTCCATCTGATTCATAGGAACAACAATTTGAGTAAATTGCTCCAGGTCATCGAGTAAAGGACAGAGGCAGGTCTGCAAACAGGTCCATCTGGGTCCATGGCCCGGGCTATTCGGTGAATCCTATCAGCATCTGTGCCTTGACCCTAGACACAGAAAGGAGCCACAACACACCGTACCTGGTGGCCATGCCCAGCTGTGACGGCTGCTCCCCAGTGCTATGGCTCTTTCCTGCCAGGCACTGCTCCGGCTTACTTTCCTGGAGAAGAAGAAGACAAAGAATCATGGACACACCAAAGGGAAACCACCTACACAACCACTGGCGTTCTGTGACGGGCTCCCCAGAGTCCAGAGCAGGGCCCCAATGCCCTCCCCAACGGCACGCCCCCACAGGGACGGTGGGTCCCAGTTACTCCTTTGCTTAGCCGTCTACAATTAAGCTGAGAAATATTTTTGACAAAAATAAGTCTGTTTTCCATAAGTATTCTTGGCACCAAACCAAACTTCATAATCACTGTAGCTTATGCAAATGCTTTATCAAGGGCTGCTTGGATACGCGAGGGCTTTCAAAATATTTTCTTATAATTGCTGATAGAAATGCCTGAAAATATTTTCACACCATATTTTGCCTGAGAAAAACATGGGCGCATTCTCTTTCTCAATACCGCGTGCTCTTAATAGAAGATGCTCCTTTGATGTACTGGAAAGGGCTCTGGAATTCTCAGAGCTCTGGGCCCAGTCCTGCTTCCCTGGCTTAGGAGCCTCGGGCAAGTCATGCAACCTTGTGGAGCCTCGTTTCCTCCCCAGCTACACAGGGATGATGACATGCCTCTCCTAACGCTGCCATGAGGACCACGGAGAAGCTGCACATAAACACAGAGCCTGGCCCGCAGCAGGCAAAGGAAGAGGAGAACATCCACTAGCCCCACAGACGTCACAGGAAGTCATCACAGGCCAGACAGGTGTGTCAAAGGACAAAGAATGTACAATCAAATTTCATGATTCGTGGTCATTTGGTCAGGGGGGCAGAGATGGATGTGTTTAATATGAATAAAGAAAATGAGTGATAGAAACAGTGTAACAGGGTGACAAGCTTAACATTTGATGGGTACCAGCGATTTTCAAATATTCTTTAGCTTTTTATAAGCATGCAAATAATTGATGTGAGAACAGGCCCAGTTAATGTTTAATTTATCTGTTGAGGCAGGTAACTTGGCCGCCACTATTGACAATTCTTTATTAGACCAGCGCAAAAATGGGTATCTATCTGAAATATATTTCAGGTTTTTAAGAGATCTCGTAACTCTTCCTTATTGCACGCCGCATTCTCCTCAGTTCCAACTAATGAAACTCTGGACACTCTGCAAAAATAGGTCTCTGAAGTAGCCTTCATCTTAAATTCTCGAACATTCTGCTCTCCAGTAAGAGAATCAGAAAGGCCTCTTACACTTTAAGTCTCCTAAAGTAAAGCGCATGCTTGCTCTACCGTGTTTATACCCCTTGGAGATAATGGGACAGTCAGTAAAGCTCAGGTATGCCAACAGAAAATGCCCAAGAACAGTTTTATCTTGATGAAACCCTCCCAACAGACTCTTTCCCTTTGAACTAATGAAATAAACAAACTGAGCTCCTGGGATTTCTTTTACGCTTATAATAACCAGCTTGCCCGCTGCCCTTGGGGTTTCTTCACACTAGATTCCAAAAGTATAATCAGCATTCCCTCAAACATCTGCCGGACCCCTGCTCTGGGTCCCAAAACGGGTGCTCGGGAGACCACAGGGATCCAAGCCACGAGCACGTGTGGTCTCTGCCTTCGTGGAGTTTAGGGTCTGGAGGGGACAGGGATGTTAATCAAATAGTCGTACTAATCGGTGTATAATTATAAACGATGAGAAAACCTGTGAAGGAAAAGTTCACGGGCAGGGTTAGGAGAGCAGAGAACAGCAGACTAGACTAACCTGCCCAGAAGGGGCCATTTGAGATGCTAGTTAATTAAGTGAAGAAGGGTGACAGGGGTCCTAAGAACACTAGGCAGAGAAATAACATGTGCAAGGGTCCTGGGGTAGAATGTACTTTCAGCCAGGGACACCAAAGCACAGAGTGCAGGGGAGAATGGCAAAAGGTGAGGCTCTACAGAGGCAGGGGCCAGGATACACAAGTCCTGTAGACCATGCTAGGGATACTGGTCTTAATTATAAGACCGCTGGGAAACCACAGAAAGCTTTTAAGCAGGGAGAAATATAAATGCGGCCATTATACTACATAGACCAATGCCAACTGCAGAGAATGAGGAAGAAAGGGCAAGAATGGATACAAAAAGACCATTTGGAAGCAATCCTCAGAGGGAAGGTGGCAGCCTTGAGTTGTGGGGTGTGGAGCTAGAGAGAAATGGAAAGCCTGAGCGATATTTAGGATGGAAAACTGACAGGAGGGGTGAGGGAAGAAGGAAGTACTAGCCTGTGGATGGACAGTGGTGCCATTTTCTGACGGTGGTCCAACAAAGGAAGAACTCTAGAGAAAACCATCAGATCGATTTCAGAAATGAGGAGTTTGAAGTGCCTGAAGCATCCACGTGGAGATATCTGCCTAGTTGGCTATCTGACAAATGGACATGGAGTACAAAACGCCCTCCTTGTTAATAAAAATGAAGTCATCGCATGGGCGTGAATGAGGTTGCCTAGGGAAAAACAGGCAGTCGAAGCAGGAGAGAAGGCTCTAAGACAACCCTTGAGGACCCACTTACAAAGGGGCTGAGCCAGGGGAGGAACAGCCCCCGAGGCTGGGGGGAAGACCAGGCAGACACACTGGCACAGAAGCCAAGCAAAGAAAGTGCTTCCAGAAACAGGCTGAGAGGTTGCAAAGATCTGAAACAAATTATAGGCATTTATAGATATGGAAGCCAAAGCCACCGAAGTGAAACAACTAATGGGAATTAGTCTAGGCTGTAAGTCTACCTCGTTAAAACTGTTCTCACAAGCAACAGGAAGATATTTAACTTAAAAAAAAAAAATTTAAACATCACGTTGAATCTCTTCTTTTTACAGATGAAGACACGTTACAGAGCAGGAGTGACCCGACCACGGTCCCCAGGCTGAGAGGTAACAGAGCCAGGAGGTGACGGCAACTCTGCTCACCGCTCCGGGCCCTTCTCCACCTCCCCTCATTCTGTGCTGCCTTCGCATACCCTGTGGCAGGCCTGACTCTTGCACACTCAGTGTGATGGCTTCTTTCACTGACACGCACGTGAAGACAAACCCTACTACCCAAAACCAAAATTCACTGAGCTAAGTAGGAATGCTCTTGTTTTTCAGACTCACCTCTTTGATTGTGCTGTTTCTTCCCCTCCATGAAAACCACCATCTTCCTCCCTTTCTGGGCATCTTATCCCTCATGATAGATTCCACCGTGGCCTGTTTTAAACGGATGGTAACATAAATAATGGAACCAAAAAAAGATCAACTTAGCACATTCAAACCAAAAGACACACACATGCAAATTAAAGTAAGATTTAAAAAAAAAAAAAAATCAGAGAAAACACAACATACTATTTGCGGATTAAAAATTTTTGAGAAACAAAACCTAATGGAGTCCAAAATTACATTAAGATAACTTAAGCATGAAGACTTAAGAAGATGTTAAAGGAATAAACAAACAACAAATAAAATACAACACAACAACAACAGAAAAAGAAAGCATTGAAAATCATTAGTGATTAGTCAGACCAGAAGTTTTCAAATTAAAGTGGTTTACTGATTATGATACTGTTATTCTCAATAAGATGATTATAAAATAAAAAATGAAATGATTAACAGGAGGTATAGGGTAAGCAGTCTTCAACAAAAGGTAAAATGCACAGGATCTTTTTAGTAAATGTAAGTTTCCAAATATTGGTACACTGAGTATTAATAGATGTATTTGATTTAAAAGCTCAAGTATTAAAAAGAAAATTCATACTCTTGCCCTAAATAAATGCCAATTGAATAGGAGGAGATTAAATGTTAATTAATAATTTTCTTTGTAAACCAAGTGTACTTTAATAAATTTTTAAAAAATAATAATAATTTTCTACATATTTCCAAAGAACAAAATAGCCATCTTGAGGCTACTTCCAGGACCAAGGTAAATGTTATCTAATTTCCTTTCCTTGGTTTACAGAACTATCAGGTAGCTGATACCTCAGCTAGTAATGAAAGAAAGATTCAAGTCTTTCAACCGAACGAGTTGCAGGTAAATGGAAAGAGAAGTAATTCACATATTTAGCCTGATGTGTGCTTCTTTCTATCATTTAAAAATCCCTACCTGACACAAAAGAAAACCACAAAATACACCAAAAAGCAAACCATGCATACCCAATTCACGAATAGGACAATTAATGAAGATGTCAATTACCCTATTCCTCCTATTTCATCCATAAATATAACAAAACTCCAATTAAAAAAAACTAACAGGATTCTTTTCAAACCTAGACAAATTGATTCTAAAGTTCAATTATAAAACAAACAAACAAAACTCGCCAAGAAAACTCAGACAGAATAATAAGTAGGCATGAGCCTTAATAAAATTTATTTTATTAAAATACATTTAAAAACCATAGTGTTTAAAAGAAAGCAGTGTTGGGACATGAGTAAACATGTTGATGCAACAGAAGACAAAGTCCAGAGATAAATCTAAATTCACGGAGGAAGTAGTAATATGATCAAGTTGTAACTGCCTATCAGTGGGAGAAAGAGTTATCTAATGAACGGTATCGGGATAATTAGGTAGCTTTGACAGACCCTCTCGGTTGCTTCCCTGGGTGAATCATCCCCTTTCTTTCTTGCCAACATAGCCAACACTTTGCTTGAGAATCAGACTACACTGTACAGGATGTTCTGGGAAGGCAGGCTCAACTCCAAGGGAGAAACTTCGATTGGTCAGCACCACTTTGACTGGCCCTTCCACTGTGTTGCCAACAACTGGCTTGGAGGTGGTCATGTGACCAAGTTGTGGCCAATGAAATGTGAGAAGCCTGCCTCTATCCTTCCTATTTTGGATGCAGTCGTATGAGATGATGGGTAAAACAGTCATCTTGGGATCGTAAAGGGGAAGCCAAGGAAATCAAAGAAGCTCATGCAGATTCATCAAGCCTGAAACTACCAACCTCTAACATTCTTATTATGCCAGATAATAAACCCCAATTATTTTAGGCACTTGTAGTCATTCTGTTTCTTGCAACCAAAGCATCCTGATTCAATAACCAGCTGAAGAGAAAAAAAAAAAAAAAAACTGATTTGGTTCCTGATACCTCACTCATGACTCTCAAAATACCCAAGTGTGATACAAAACCCAGCAGCCACAAAAGAAAACGGTGAAAAATTCTACATATAAAGATAAATTCTATATTAGATAAACAGCAAAAACAGAATGCAAAAAATTACTGACAACCTGTAGAAAGACTGAGAACGCCTACCACAAAGACTAATTTCTTTAAGTTCAGGAGTCATTTCTTTTTCTGTGAACTTTATCACTAAATATCTAGTGCACTGTTCTTTCTTCTTTTTGATCTGTAAGAGCTGAGACACGTAACATAAACGTCTCTCCTGGGCCATGGATGCTATGCAGAAGCTGCCGAGGACAAAACAAAACCCACTCTGGAGAACATGCCCTCAGCCCCGTCCACAAAGGATACTCACAGATAAAGCACCACCAAGGATGAGGCCACAATCCCAAAGCACGCACACACACAACCACAAGGGAGAGAGCAGGGGCTCAGCGAAGTCGGCTTAGACCTTCAGGAACCTCAGAGATGAGAGTTCCGACAGACCACAACATCCCCGGCAGCACAAAGCGCTCGCTAAGCACATGAAGGAGGCAAGTGTGAGACGTGGCCTCTGCAGCAAAAAGAACGCAGCATCTGCTAGAAAGACCCAACGCCGGGAAACGGTCAATCCCAGGCGAGGCCCAGGGAGCCGGCAGGGGGAGGAGGCGGGCAGAGCGGGGCCGCGGCGGTGCATCTGCCCCTCGCCCTGCCTCTTCCCTGCAGCCGCTCACCTGCGCTCAGGTGCAGCTACGAGCTGCCCGGAGCCCGCACTTGCTCCTCCTCGGCCCACCGGCCCCAGACCTGCTTCCTGGCTGAGGGACGCCTGATGCTGACGGTGGCACCTGGCATCTGGTACAGCACCTCCCTGCGCCCAACCCTGCTGCCTGCTCCCACCCTTCGCCCTTTCTCCCCTCGTCTCCCTTGGGCTCAGACGTCGGCCCGTCTGCTCTGCCTCCACCTATGTCCCTGGCACGGCAGGTGCGGGGACAGGGGACTGCCTTGATTGCGAGGAGGGGGGAAGGACAGTCAAGGTGCAAGAGAGACCCTGACGTTTACACCCTTGGACTTCCAAACAGCACAGTGTAATTCACCTCGTGGTTTCTAAATGAAAAGCTAAGTTCCGGGCTTCCCTGGTGGCGCAGTGGTTGAGAGTCCGCCTGCCGATGCAGGGGACGCGGGTTCGTGCCCCAGTCCGGGAAGATCCCACATGCTGTAGAGCGGCTGGGCCCGTGAGCCATGGCCACTGAGCCTGCGCGTCCGGAGCCTGTGCTCCACAACGGGAGAGGCCACAGCAGTGAGAGGCCCGCGTACCGCAAAAAAAAAAAAAAAAAATCTAAGTTAAGTTCCAACCCCCCCCATTCATCTCGCCATCATTTTCCACGTCCCTTTCTTCCTCATGGTAAAGCTCACCTTTGGCAAAGGCTTCTGGAAGGCCTGCATCGCCAGGAGCAGAGGTGCCGCCGTCGCCCAGTTATAGTATCTGACACGAAACAACAAAAAAGACGTCAGGAGACCAAGGCTCAGACTGAAAACCTCATGTCCTGAAAAGCGGTCGTGGAAGGCTCTGGAACCCCAGCTGGGTCCTTAAAGAGCCCAAGACTGTGGCCAGCACCCCGGCCCAGACCCCCACATGCCCCGCCCTTGCAGGAGCCCCTCCTCCATCAAACCCACAGCGGCCACGGCCGTCTGGCACGACACATGGCGTGGCGGGCGACCAAGCGGCCCGCTGAGAGCAGCCCTCACCCCGCGGCGCGTCCACCACCAACGCGCTGGGGCGTTTCTTGCCACCTTTCAAGAAAAAGGAAACTAGGACCCTCAGTTAGCGCGTAGACGTCCACGGCTTCCTCTTGGAGAGAAAAGTTTGCCAACAGTCTGTAAAAACACGTGCACGCCCCTTGACCCTAGACAACGAAGCTTTCACGGGGTGCGTGCACAGTCTACCGTGCGACACCTGCGCATCATACGGGCCGAGCCCCACGGGCCAAGGCTGTGACATCACACCTCCCATCATGAAATCTCATGCAGTTGAGTGTAGACGCCCCGGGATCCTGTTATGTCAAGGTTCTTGCTATAGAGTGACGCAGCATTTTGCCAAGAGTGAAGAGACGGTAGCAGACTTTTAACAAAGACTTAATTTCATACATTTCCAAGAGCTATCGTCCAGGTCTCTATAGTTGAGAAACTGAAGCTGAAGCACTATCACACGACAGCTGAAATGACTTTCGGGAGGAACTTACTTATTCCCAATCTTCACCACAAGATTGGGGTCATCAATGAGGGCAGGGTTGTCCACAAACTGCTGATACGACACGGCTTGTTCCAGAAACGCATCTGCGAAAGCAAGCATAGGGAAAACATAAGGAGAGTTTGGTTCAAAAACCAGGCCTGTTTTTCACTCTCTCATATTCACAGGAATTTTGAGAGTTTATACATTCCAACTGTGCAGACAATCTTTTAAAATCTATTTTCAAAGGGAGCTTCCGTTAGTTTGGGGGCAGTGTCTGCACATAAATAGAGGGAGGTGGGGCGATCGGAGGACGGGGGGCTGGCTGACCCTTAATCAGTGCACACGTGCTTACGCAGCAGCAGGCGTGTGGGACTGCGGTAAACACACGTGTCCGCAGAAGCAGATGACCGGGGATCAGGGCTCAAGGTCCGGCCACCCAGGTTTAAGTCACAGTCACTGGTGTGACCTTGGGGAGTGATCCACCTGCCCAAACCTCAGTTCCCTCACGTGTAACGTGGGAATAGGAACCTCGCCTACCCCCTCTGTGGTCGTGGGGATGGACAAAGTCACAAATGAAAGTGCGGTGACCTGCCTACGGCAGGCTGGGGGTGGGAAACACCCAGGGCCACCAGGTCCAGGAATCATCAGCTGGAATGGCTGACTGCATCGACTGGGGGTCTCAGGGCCACCTCACCACATAACTGGCGTAAGACGCTGGGACACCACTGTTATAAGTAGGGTGGGTGCCCCCTTCGGATGCAGCCGGGATGTGTCCCAGCACTTGCTCAGACATCCCTCCCTCCTCCGGCACTACTGCACACTTGCAATGTACTGCGTTTTCCCCGTGTGGACGCTGCCGCCCTGGGACACCCCTGCAGGACGGGCACCTGCTGTGCTCTGCGAGCACACTTGATGACCCGTGACCCCAGCGGCTTTGCTGTCGCCTAGAGCCACGTGTGACCCACAGAACCCTGAGGTCAGCCAACCGCCAGGCAGCAGCGCTCGGGTCCTGAGCAACAGTGGGTCACGTGTGCTCCACTAACCGGGCCAGAGAACATCGCCCGTAACCTGAACTCATTCTAGGAGCCCAGGCTTTGAGCCGTTCCCACCGGCGGCCACCAGGGGGCGCTCTTGGCTTGAGGACCGGCTCCCAGACGGTACCTTTGGTGATCTCCCTGTTGTCGCTGAGGCCGCCGCACAGGGAGATGGCGATGGACGGCAGGTCCCTCAGGCCGTCCGAGGTGCTCTCCACGCCACTGTCAACGCCAGAGCTGCCCACGGACTGCGGGGACTGGTTGGCTGAGCGGGCTCCGTTGTCGTTGGCGTGTTTTGTGAGCCCAGAAGGGTCTCCGCTGGAAGCAGAAGAGTGGAACGGGCTGTGAGGTCTCACGTGGATATCAAGGGGCTCTGGCGATCAGAGGAGCCAATGATTTCATCCCAGGACAGACTTTCATTCAGGCACCACGACAAAGACAGACAAGCTCAGTGAACAACCTCAGGAGGGAAGACGGTCATTTTTGGCCTCTACGACTCCCTGCACCCTCTCCAGGCACACTGAAACCGACGGAAGAGAAAGCACGCTGTCCTAAGAGGCCACAGTCCTCTGCTACACGCTCCGAGGATCTGGCCCTCCCTGCAAATCACGGGAGAACTGAAGATGGGCCCCCAATGGCCACGGGGGACTCACCCCTAGGGAGGGACAAGGCCACACAGCTGCCCGCTCTTTGCCACTGATTCGGGCTGCGGGCCACTGACCACTGCGACACCACCCTGGTGCCATCGGGGAGGAGACCTCGTGCCTGCGTTCCCGCTCAGATGCCACCTGGGGACACACCCACACACTCACAACTACACAGAGTCCACTGCCTTCATTGGTTTCTTCTCACAGTAAAACATGAGCCTCCTGTGGCCTTTTCTTACTCACTTTCTAATCAAATGTAAGGAAAAAGCGGACTCCCGGATCAATATTCAGATTACAGAAAACGGTATGAAGAATAAAAAGGATTGTTACTTTTTTGGAAAATACAGGGCAGCGACCTCAGGATCCATGTCTGTGAGGTCATCCAAGTAGACGCCGTCGGCACCAAGGTGTCTGCTTCGTTTGTCTAAAACAGCAAAGGGGTCAAATCAGAGCGCCGTTCTCCAGAAACAACCTCATGGACTTCTGAGTGTCTCCAGAAAGGGCACTTTAGCACAGTGTGCAGATGTTCTCAGAAGTGCCCGAACTGCAAGAAACCCAAGAGCTAGAAGCCAGCGGCACAGCATCGCTGCCGAGGCCGACGGCCCGGGTTCGCATGCGGCTCCCACCCTCGCCAGCCGTGTGGCCTGGGCCGGTCGCCTAACTTCTCTGAGCCTCAGCTCCCCAGCTGGGAAGGACCTGAAGAGTACTAAGCACTCGATATATTGACACGATTACCATTATTATTATTATTGGTATTAATGGCATTGGTTTTGTTATTATTATTACTAAACAATAACGCTTTCAGTAAGCACTTCCCCATCAAGACTCTGAAGCACGGTACCCTAAAGAGGGTACCATCGGCCCCTGGGCACCATGACTGCAGCCTCCCAGTTTACTTCTGCTGGAGAATTATGTCACTGGTTCATACAAACCTAGAACACTGCACAAAGCCACACGGCTAACAGACAGGCTTAACGTCATTGCTCAGACAGGCAACCAGGTGGGCATTCAGCTATATGTAAGGAGCCCCCACTACGTGCCAACCACTATTCTAAGTACCACGGAAACAGGTAACCAGACCAAAAAGGTTCTTGACCTTGTAGAGCACATATGTTCTAGTAGGGAAGTCAGGCAAAAAAAGAAACAAATGATCATTTGAAATAGTGACACACAGTACGCAGAAATTAAAACAGGATAATGCACTAGAGAGAAACTAGGGGCAAGGGGAGAGGTGGGCACAGATTAGCTGAGTCATCAGCGTCTTGTGCCGTCCCAGCGTGTGCTGGACCCCAGCATCCCGGACCTGCACAGGGCGGGGCTCACCACACCATCCCTGAGGCCTCCTTCAAGCCGGATTTTCTATGACTAAATTCTGAGAACTCACATATTCAGCAAAAGGGTACAGACCGAACAGGAGAGATGTCCTGTTTCCACTCTGAAGCACCCCGAACTTTGGGGGGAAGAAGCTGTAGTTTGCCGAGCCCCAAGTTCGCAGGAGGGAGCCGGGAAGCGCCGGCATTCTCACCCTTTTTCCTAGAAGGTGAATCCGTCTTGCTGGCTGCCGGGGCAGCGCTAGCAGAGAGGGCTTTGGACTCTTCGATCGTAGGCAACGGGGGCGCTGCGGCTCCTAAGGCCTCGACATCTTCTTCGTTCGCAAACTGCACCTCCGTCTGCGGCTTGTTCTCCTCCAACAGCGGCTGCACGGGAGATCCCCCAGCCAGGGTCGGTGACTGGTCACTAAACGCGTCTGAAGATTCACTGTGGATGGCTTGAAAGTGCATCTCATCACAGATTTTTCTACTGTTCAACGAGCTGGACTCTTTCATCTTGTGTGCAGATGACTAGATCAAAGGGGCAGGGAGGGAGAGAGAAGGTCAGAGAGAAACTGAGTCACCAAAGAACACCTGGGCAGGCAAGGATCTCCAGAGCCATGCCCACACTTGGCAGGACACGGTGAAGCCTCAGGAGTCACCTGGTGACTCCGTACCTGCCGAAAGGTCTGGAAACCAAGGACAGTACTTCCAAAGTGAATGAACTTTCACAGAAAACATCAACTGCCAGATAGCAGTGAGTGAGATTAGCAACGGAACGCAAAGGTCCAGCAGGAAAATGGGAAGTGTATTCACACCACAGGGTGTTTGCAGTAATAAGAATAACAAGTGAATTACGATTACACCCAACAACATGATGAATCTTGCAAAACTAATCTCTGCTGTTAGAGTCAAGATTGGGTTTATCCTGGGGGTTTGCGGGGGGCGTGGGCGGGCGTCAGTTGGAACAGTAACTACAAAGGGTCGGAGGGTTTCCAAGTTCTGATTTAGCCCCCCTTCCTGGTCTGGGTGCAAGTCACGTGGACACGTTCACAGTGTGAAAATTTACTCATCTCGGCACTTAGGATCTGGGTATTTCTCTGCACGTGTGTTACATTTCAATGAAGTCTACCCCCAAAACGTGAATGAACAAGGGTAGACTTGGTGGCTGGTTCACACGAGTGGGAAATTAGCATTTCTGACTCTATCTCTCCAAGGAGTTTCCAGTTATGGAAAAGATTCATCCAAACAGAAACCGAAATGCAATCTGTGGGCCAGAGAGTGGGGAGAGCGTATGCGTTTCTGTATCTGATCCCACAGCTTCGAACACACATGAAAACAATGCAACAGTGGATCTGTGGCCGGAACTGTTTTGCCGGAAGAAGTGATGGGTTTGCACTTTCGTGCCGTTTCTCCAGCAACGAATGACATGAATTTGTAAAGATGGTTGGCCGGATCAGCACTACCACTTGTGGGCAGAGGAATCAGCATTTTCCGTGAAAGCTAAATAACCTAAATAACCTAGAAGGGGACTTAACCCACAACTTCAGCCTCAACAGAGCTGGTCTCCAAAGAGCTACCCTTCTTGAGTCATAACAGGAATGCTTTCAATCTTCACTCACTCACTCATTCATTTATTCATATCACTAAGATTTACTGGGGATACAAGAGGCCGTAGCATCTTCCAAGGATCTTACAATATTATTATTAAAAAAAAAAGCCCCAGCTTGCATTATAGTAATATAATTCAAGATTCTTGTAACACATTGGAATATGAAATAAAATTTCTTGAAAGAAAGAACTGTGCCCATTACATGTTTTTCGAAACTACCTTCGGTGCATGGAAGAATTGAGCGGGCGGCGGGGGTGGAACTTACCTTTGCGGCTTGGGGCAATTCTCCCCAAAGCCAGAGCATTTCTAGATTATTCTTCTGCATTGTCCTGTCCACAGACTTGCTGACCAATTCCGAATCACTTTTAGGTGTTGAAGGTCGGGAAACTGAAGGACTTAAGAAAACACAAACGCATGATTAAAGTGGGAAGGGAAACTTTTAAAACTGTTTCTGGCCCAGAATTCTACGGTTCGGGAGAGCCCAGAAAAATGCACCCAACCTGCCACTGCCTTATGTCCACGGCTTCATGACTATCCCCTCTGTGGCCACCAGGGGTCGATAGAACACGTGCCATGGGGGAAGGTGCTCCCAACTTGGGTAGCCCTGTCCTAACCTGCCGCCAAATTCCAAGTAAGTAAAGATGAGAAGAAGGCGCATTTAAAAGGGGAAGTTGGAAAAAAGAGATGAAACGGGAAACTGATCATGGGCCAACTTTACCACAAATGCCAGATGCCACCAATAACTCACTAACGTGGCAGGGACCTCCAAGCTGAGATTTTGCAACATATTGTATCTTCCAAGAATACTTCAAAGATTCCTATGCGCTAAGCTCTTCCTGCAACAACACATCATGATGCTTACTTCTCAGACCAGCTTTTACGTGGCTGTAACTTGGGTTTGCCTCTCTGCGCTTTCTACATTTTCAGTCCTGAGCCCTGAGCCATCATACCCCTGTCCAAGCACAGAAACCATTAACTTATCTACAGAGTTCTCACAGCCTTCTAAACAACATCCGGATGAGAAGAAAGACCCATTTAATGATCTCTGGTCTTCCATCTCCTGCACCATTTCCTCTAAGATGACAGTTTTAAATGACGTGAAAAAGCAAGCCCTTGCAATTTTCCTTTTGCACCTTCTCTCACAGACCTCACACGGTCTCCCCTAAGTCACCTCTCAATCATGTGCTTGGTTTCATTTATCTGTTCAAGTGAGATGTCAGCTCCAAGGGAACAGAACTTTCCTGCCAGGACAAGGAGAGCTCGTGGATGACACACAGCATGTTTCAGACAAATAGGGACCCTGAACGGCTAAACTGCTCCTGGCTATTTAGTCCAGCCATTCAGACAAACAGACTAAATGCTGCTTCTCCCCGTCATTTCACACTGAGGGGGACGCTGGCTGGTTCCTCCTCCCTGGGCGCCGGCTGCCCTCCACCCATGTCAACGGCACGTGGCAGCCCTCGGGCTCCGCTTGGCCAGTCTGCGGAGAGCAGGACCTTGAGATAGCATACCGTGGGCGTGTAAACGATGGGACACCTCTACACGCATGAACATGCATGCACGCGTGCACACGCACACACACACACACACACTCGTGCCCATAAGGAAGGAGTCCCCTGAGAAGGAACGCTGGGCCCTCCAGACATCTGAGAGGTGAAGTGTTCATCACCTCCCATCTGTCTTGCTTCCTCTAGTTTCCTAAGTCTGCTTTTCTCCAAAAGGTCAATGCTTTTCTGGCACCGAAGTGTCCAGAATTACAGGTTCAATATCAGTGACGTGTGCAAATGGAGCGCTGTGGCCTCCAGCGAGGGGCCTTTGTGCTGACAACTGTGACCTGGGTCGTTCTTCCTCCAGAGGCATCACAGGGGAAATCCATCGTACCTGGCTTCCTACCCTCATCGGCGCTGCACCCAAACCTCAAATCATTTGTTTGAAAAGAATACAAGTTATTTATATTTTGTTATAAATTCTTTGGAACAATCCATTGTTTTACCCACCGCACAAAATTAAGTCAGGCCCTTGAGACTGAGCCTGCTCTGGAGTCAGGTGTCGGCAAACGTTTTCTCTAAGATGCCAGGTAGCAAGAATTCCACGCTTTGTGGGTTATGTGATCTTTGCAGCAACTACTCAATTCTGCCCGCGCGGTGCAAAGGCAGCCACAGACAATATATGGACAAACTGGCTGTGCCCCATAAAACTTCACAGAAACAGAGGGTGGGCCGGATTGGGGCCCTGGGCTGTAGTTTACCAAACCCCACTCTAGAAGAATGCACACACTGAACGCGGTTGTCACCCCGCTCAACTCCAGAACCCCTAACGTTCCAATCCTGTGATAAAAGCTACAAGCCACACGGTTTCCATAGAGGCATGCAGGTGGGCAAATTCATATTCACAAAGGACCCAGCCCTGTGTGAGCCATAAGCTAGACGTGCCACCTCTCACATTCACTGTGCCACTACAATAAACGCTGCCCCCCGCCAGGCCGCACCAGCCTCTCGGAAGGATGCTGCACCCAAATACGTGAGCACAGTCTGCGCTGCTTGTTGAGAGAATTCAGACAGACAGGAGATGAATGAGGAAAAAGACTACCAATGCTGAGTGTGATCGATGAGGAAGATGATTCCAAAATTTCTAATATGATTACCAAGTATTAGACTTTTAAGATAAGGGCTGTTCAAAAAAGTAAGCTTCAAGGTCACTGATTGATTTTCGTAACGAATGCATTTATTAGCCATAATAGTTTTCAGCATTTTTCCCGAAATCCCAATCAGGGACATCAGTTATAACTGCTCACAACTTAGCTGACCTCATTTTAAAATGGCCTTTCTTCTGCACATTAACCTGTGAGTGAAGTACGTCCTGAGATTGGGTTGTTCAATCAAAAAGAAAAAGTTTCCCTGGTAGAAGTTAATCACAGCTTCTCTGTTCAGGTTTCTAAAGAAAACCCTGTAAGTCTACAAAGCAGGCAGGTCAAAGCGTGGGCAACGTTGAGGGAATGGAGGCAGGAATCTAAGGCCTCTGCCTCAGATGAAGACTCTAACCTAGGACCCCAAACCTTCAAGTCCATCCTATGCTATTCTCCAAAATTCTATGCTACAAATGCTGTGGAAACATCTGATTATATTACGCAGAAAGTCTATAAGCTATTTTTTTTAGGAATTTTTTTTTAAAATGTAGACCATGTTAAAGGCTTTATTGAATTTGTCATAATATTGCTTCTGTTTTATGTTTTGGTTTTCTGGCCGTGAAGCGTGTGGGATCTTAGCTCCCTGACCAGGGACTGAACCCACACCCCCTGCCTTGGAAGGTGAAGTCTTAACCAGTGGACCACCAGGGACGTCCCGGAAAGTCCATAAGCTATTTAGTGAGTTATAATAATAACTCTCCTTTTGCTTAAGCAACATCTTAAAAAAGTCTCGTAAACTTATTTGTTGAACAACCCCAGACACAAAACAGAGATCATATTCCCAATTTTCAATGCATTGTTCTATTTTTCAAAGCACTTCACAAAATTAGAAAGAATTATATGCTTGACCCTAATTTCCAGAGAGTTAAATTTAGTACTTTAAAAAAAAAAATCTAACCATCGACAAATGCTTAATATGAAAGGAAAAGTAATCATCTATACGTATTTTCTTCATAAGTGATTTGGTTAGTTGGTAAAATAGATTGATAAGAGTTAAATCTACATTTTCACTTCATAGAATCTATATATATTTTCCACATAAGTAATTTGGTTAATGGCAACACATAGTTCTAAGAGTTAGATCAAAGTTTTTATTATCAAAGACATCCACGGTGGGAAGATATCCCATCTACCTTTCCGAAGCGTGGAAGTCGGAAGATTGTGGAGGGCAAGAACTAGAAAGACCGCCCTCGGTCGCAACTGCCAGACGAGGGGGGTGCCCCCTGCAATCTATCAGGCTACTGGATGCCACGTGATCCACATTAAAGGAGAGAGAAATCACAGGTCAATTCAATTAAACAAAATTTCTTATCAATTATTTGACTACTCTCCATAGTAACATCTTTAAGAAAGTGAAGGTACTTGGGCATCGAACAATAGCAGAGGATCACATGTTGAAATCACTAAGAAATCAACATGAATCTTCTGAACCACAAAAACAGGAGACTGCCAAGACACCCATTTCACTTTCTATTTCAACCATATGCCCATAAAAGCTTGCTTTTCTTGGGTCAGAATTTAGTGCCTAATCAAATGACTTATTCCAAAAGGTTTGATAATTTGGGCTGGTAACTATCTCTTAAAAGAAAACACATAAACCCAAGTATGGGAATGTATCTATTTATCCTAATTTGTAATTGCATTTAACAGTGACCAGATCACTTAATCTGACATGGTCCTTCTTCTGCATTCACAGAGCCAAACATGAAAGACAGAGAAACATATTCGGGATTGTGTTTAAAACATTTGTTCTAAATGCTTAAAATTAGAGTGTTTGAACAGATTTTTCTACCTATTAGTGGTTTCTAAATATTCCACATCATTTTCTTCCTAAAAGTACTGTGTTTTTTCCCTCAGGGTTTAACTCCACAGACCTAGGGAGAGAACGTACAAGGTTCTAGAAAGGTCTTACACCTGCACTGTCCAATATGACAGCCATGGGCTGCATGTGGCTACTGAGCATTTGAAATGTGACTGGTCCGAACTGAGATGTTCTGTACATATGAGATACACGACTCAAAGGCTTATGAAAATGAGAATGTGAAACAGCTCAATAATGTTTTAAAAAACTGATTACCTGAAATGAAAATATTCTGGATATACCAGGTCATTGAAATAGATCATCAAAATTAATTTCATCAGTTTCTTTTCATTTTTTAAGGATGGTCACTAGAAAATTTTTAATTACATATGTAGCTAGCATTATGTTTCTACTGGACAGGGCTGGCCTGAGGACAGACAGACCCCCATGAGGGGACTCCACAGGCCCCCAGCCCCACCCTGGCTGACAAACATTCACTGTCATGGTCCTGGCTAGAAACCAGGCATGTGTTGCATCCATTTTTCTCCAACCTCAACTTCAGCACACAGCGCTGACCATGCCATCTTATTAATGAGATTACTCGGGTCAAACTGGAACCGGGAGTGGTATCTACGTGAGCCTGGCTTCAGGTGGGAAGCCCTGCAGCACGTGCCAGGGCTTAGGGGCTCCGACACCTCCCCTTTAGACCAGAAGCAAACCTAACACGTTAGGAGCACAGGTAACCTAAGGATGTCGCCGTCACTTAGATCAGTGCTTCCCAACCTCTTTTCCATTCTCGCCACACCTCTGGGACCTTTTTTTTCCAATAGCCCTCCCTCCACCATGAAACTGTAATGCCATGGATATACTATGTATCTGCTTATGTGCTGTGGCCCTTCGGAGGCTACACACTATTATAATATCTAAGATTTTTTTGCCACCCCAGAAGCAGGTTTTGTCCCGACAGGGGTGATATTACCCTGCTGAGAAGACACGCTTCGGGTCTGTCTCCACCCCAGTCCTGAAAACTGCTCGGAAGGGCTCCCATATCCTCACAGGTTTCACAGCCTTAAAGGCTTTAGAGTCTTCCCGGCACACCGAGCAGCTCTGGTTCTCCAAGTTGATACAGGAAGTCTAGGGCCCCTTGAGAGCTCATTTCAGGGAAATGAATATTCGTAAACGCAGCAAGGGAAGAAGGCATCATTCTCACAGCCCCAAATGCCCGCAGGGGCCCCCGAAGCAACCTCTCTGCTCTTGAACCCCACTTTAGGGCTCAGTATCCAGAAAGGCTCTGTCACCTGTCTGCTCCTGTTGACAATTAGCTTTATGTAACTTAACAAGTGGTTGGCCTTTCAGTGTCTCCTGGGGAAGCTAAGAGCCGTATCTGTAGTTCCATTTTGCTATCAGATAGAAGTCAATGATCTGCACATTCTGTGGTTTTAATTCTGATCTGTACCTCCTACTCTGAACTGTGTTTTTTCCAGTCTTAATTTGTTTCATTTTTTAGTTAGATTTCACTATTTTATGAAACACGTTTCCTGTAACTGACTTGGAATCCTCTGGACCAGGACAGGTGAACACACACGTACACACACCAGCCACTCACCTGGCGTTAGGTGACCACTCTCTGTCGGAATTCGGGTAAGATGCTGACTGAGGGTAAGTCATGACTGGGGAAAGGTTTTCCTTAGGGATATCTCCTTGGAAAGGAGGTATATCATTAGAAAGAGTTCTGGAGACAAAAAAAAAAAAAGTCAAAGTCAGAGAATTATTAGTGATTGATTCATAATAAAGGCAAGTTTCCATTTTTTCCTTGATTATCGCTAATACTTCATAGATTAACATGATCTCCTTTTAAACTACCCCGGCGGGACTTCCCTGGTGGCACAGTGGTTAAGAATCCACCTGCCAATGCAGGGGACACGGGTTCAAGCCCTGGTCCCGGAAGATCCCACATGCCGTGGAGCAACTAAGCCCACGCGCCACAACTACTGAGCCTGCGCTCTAGAGCCCGCGAGCCATAACTACTGAGCCCATGTGCCACAACTACTGAAGCCCATGTGCCTAGAGCCTGTGCTCTGCAATAAGAAAAGCCACCTCCATGAAAAGCCCATGCACCGCAACGAAGAGTAGCCCCTGCTCGCCGCAACTAGAGAAAGCCCGCATGTAGCAACGAAGACCCAATGCAGCCAAAAATAAATAAATAAATAAATAAGATTTTTAAAAATAAAATAAATAAACTACCCAGGCATATTCCAGGCACATTCCAGGAATGTGGACAGGAAAAAAGTGACTCAGAGAAATGTTTTGTGTGCTCATGCTTTGGCTGAATTATAAATGTAAAGTGATTTTGTTCAAGAATTGGGACTTAGACATGGGCTCGATGACCACACTGCTTGTTACTTACACTGTAGGGCCTACGGAGTTGTCTTTCACATTTCATGTCGCAAAAGCCCGAGAGGTAGATTGGGCCCAAAACCGTACCCAGAGGGTTAATAAAACTCTTGCCATGCACGAGTGAGCTACCAAATCCCTGTATGGCCGTACACAGATAATGTTTCGTCTAGCAGAATTAAGTAAATGTCACAACCAATCGTAGTCTTATAATTATGAAATGGTTGCAAAGCTACCTCGTTTCAGGTATAGCATGCTCAACGAAATAGGATTCACTATTTCACTCACGCAGAGGCCACTGGTCTCTATTTTTGGATGTTATATGAAATACCTAACACTAAGTTCTGGAACTAAAAGCCACGCAGGGAAGGGGACTGTAATAAACCCAACCACCCAGCTTCTGAGCCCACAGCAGATCAGAGGCCACAGTTAGGAAAATCGACGTTGCCAACGTGCCTTTATTTTTAGCCAGGAAAAAAAAAAATTCTATTCTAAATAACAAAGCAGGAGGTTAATCCTGATGTTCCTTCTCCCTTTTTTTTTTAATTGAAGTATAGTTAATTTACAAGGTTATGTCAGTTTCAAGTGTACAGCAAAACGATTCAGTTATCCATCCTTCTCCCTTCTTTTGTGTTAACAAGACACAAAAACAATGATCAAAAATTACACTGAATTACATAAAAATATGAAACACCAAATATTCTTTACAAATGTTTTGGCTTTTAAAAATGGCATTTTTCACCACAATAGTAATACCCAGAAACAGCATTCCGCCACACTATTAAAAGCAAAGAAAAATAACAACAGGTGTCCATTCAACTTTGGGCCTCATCAAAATTGAAAAGTCTGCTGTGGAGAAACAGGTCATGTTCTACATTCACCTGTGGCCCTAAGTCTATAACAGATCGGCCTCCAACTATCCACCAGCCCAACTGCCAGGCTCACAGGTAGTGCTCAAATAAGAATAAGCGGGTTCTGAAACAATGGTTTCATGCATGAAGTATTCATTTGCTGAGCTCCTGTTTCTTGGTTCTGATCTGGAAAGCTGGAGTTATCACCAAGGATGTTACCAATCGTCTCTCTGTCACAAGCTACATCCCATCTTTATGCTACTTTAGAATCGGGCCTGCAGGACTCCAAAATTCAGTCTCAAATGCATTAACAGAAGAGTAAGAAATTCTGGGGGGAAAAAAGTTTATAAGAATAATCCTATTGCAATCCCACTGCTGGGCCAATATATGGAGAAAACCACAATTCGAAAAGATACCTGTACCCCAATGTTCATAGCAGCACTATTCACAACAGCCAAGACATGGAAGCAACCTAAATGCCCATCAGCAGATGAATGGATAAAGAAGATGTGGTGTATATATACATAATGGAATACTACTCAGCCATCAAAAAGAATGAAACGATGTCATTTGCAGCAACATGAATGGACTTAGAGATCGTCATACTAAGTGAAGTAAGCTAGACAGAGAAAGACAAATATTGTACCATATCACTTATATGTGCAATCAAAAAAAAAAGATACAAATGAACAAAACAGAAATAGACCCACAGACATAGAAAACAAACTTATGGTTACCAAAGGGGAAGGGATAAATTAGCAGTTTGGATTAACAGATACGAACTCCTATATATAACATAGATAAACCACAAGGACCTACTGCAGAGCACAGGGAACTCTAGTCAATACTCTGTAATAACTTATAAGGGAAAAGAATCTGAAAAAGAACAGATATATACATATATATATATATATATATATATATATATACGTATATATTAAAAAAACTGATTCACTCCTGTACACCTGAAACTAACGCAACATTATAAATCAACTATACGTCAACTTAAAAAAAAAAAAAAGGATCATCCTAAACAATGACTTCCCCCAGTTCTAACTGCGGCCCTCCCTTTCACCCACATTTACCTACTGCTGTCCAGCTGCTCGGCCTCCTCGTCCGAGCTCATCTCTATGGGGAACATGTCTTCATCCTCGGACGTGTTCACGTTGTCGTCCCTTTTCAGGCTGTCCAGCTGCGACTTCCTCCTCCTCTTCCTTCGCTTCTTCACTAAAGAGCCACTTGAAGGGGTCTCGCTGGGAGGTAAGACCTGGGCTGACGTGTTGGAGTCCAGGCTTCTTATCCAATCTACGGAGTTCCTCTTCAGCTGGGACTCCATCCTCGAGGCTCCTTCCGACAGGATCGGGGAGGTGGCCAGGTGCATGGGGATCACCTCCTGAAAGACAGAACACATTTCCAAGAAGGAGCGGCGATAGTTGGGGTTTAAGGAGCCGGTGGTGCCGACGACCCACCAGCGCTAATTCCGGAGCCCAAGCACCGTGGGCAGTGGGGAGCAGAGGGCGGTCACGGCAATCCGCAGACGCGGCTGCCAAATTTGACAGGTGGTCATAAAGTTGACAAGTCACTAACTGCCCTTTTGTACTGAATCCTGCGTTTTTGTAATTATAACAAAGTGAGGTAATTATCAGTTATTTCAGGCTATCAAAATTCAACTTGGTCTGAAATTTCCAGGGTAAAGAGGAAAAAATGGGCTTGGAGTCATCACACTACCTTGGGAACTGGACTCCGTTTTGCACTCTAGTGTGTGTGTGTGTGTGTGTGTGTGTGTGTGTGTAAGAGAGAATGTGTGTGTGTGTGTTTTTAACATGCACTGAATTAAGAGGATAATAATAATTTTTAAACAAAACATCTGACAGTGTCCCCACACCGTGCCCCAAGTGCCCACCTGCACCAGAGCACACCTAGGTATGTGGCTGTCAAATGATTAGGTCCCGACCCTCTTCTCTACAAAAAAACAAAAATAACAACAACAAAAAACAAAAAAACCTCCACCGCCTGTCAATTTAATAGTTGTTTTATAATGATTCACCAGTTTTTTTTAAAAAACTATAGCAATCATTTTATTGTCAAATGACTCATTTCTTATCAGAAACCTGGTAACAAGTAGTAAAAAGTAGGGCTCCACCTCTGATGAGCTACGTGATTTTGGGCAGAGTCACTTAACTTCTTCTGAGTCTGTTTCCCTCATCAGAAAAATGGAAATGATAATCCCGACCTTACAGCGTTGTCAGATAAAATGGAACAATGTAACTACTGTACATACAGCCTGACACATACGCAAAAATTCACAGACAAACAGGAATGGATAACAACAGAAAACGGTACTGGAACAGTGGGAATCAGCAGTTTTACACAGGAAGCTTTGGGAGATGTTGTTTACTGAGTCTGCCTGAAGTCGCAACAGAACTGAACAAACAAGAGGAGTCTAGTGCTTTGGAAAGCGTGAAAGCTGCTCGTGAGCTCCGTTCTCCTCTATCAGAAGTAAATGAAATTAATGAAGCTCTATCAGAAAATCCAGGACTTGTCAATAAACCTTGTTACGAAGATGGTTGGCTGATCAAGATGACACCCGGAACTAGGTGAACTACTGAGTGAAGAAGCATAAGAGAAATACTTAAAATGTATTAAGGAGAGACAATGGAACCCCTAAATAAACTAGTTTGAAAGAAAACCTAGGGAAAAAAAGAAGTAAAGAATATATACAAAAGAGGGGGGGATTAACAAGCATGCTGCTGATAGTTTAAAGTAGCTTAGAGAGGGACTTCCCTGGCAGTCCAGTGGTTAAGACGCCGCACTTCCACTCCAGGGGGCTCAGGTTCGATCCCTTGTCAGGGAACTAAATCCCGCAGGCCGCGGCATGGCCCCAAAATAAATAATTAAATAAATAAAGCGGGTTAGAGAGCATCAGACAATGTGCTACACGTATAAAATCCACATCTGAGTGGTAAGGCTGAGGCTGGGAGAGACCATCGCACCTTTGCGAAGACCAAAAGGAAGCAGAGCCTGGGATGTTTTTGTCCTGAAATTGAAACTATGGGCATTCATTTTAGAGCCTGGAGCTATTTAGAGCTGCTATTTAGAGCCGTTCCTCTATAAAGGCTATCTTCTCATAAAGGAACTAGTTCAAGTGGTTTTTATTGAGGAATCTCTACATCAGATCCCTTCAAAGTGGCTTTCCCAGTGAATGAAAGAGTAAAAAGAAATGGTTTGTCTTAGAAGAAAACACGGGGGTAAATCTTCATGACTTGGAACTTGGCAAAGGATTCTTAGATGTGACAACAAAAGCACGAGCCACAAAGAGAAAACAGATAAATTGAACTTCATCAAAATTTAAAACTTGTGTGTTTCAAAGGACAACATCAAGAAAGTGAAAAGACAACTCACACAATGGAAGAAAATATTTACAAATCATCTATCTGATAAGGGACTCATATCTAGAATATATAATGAACTCATAACTCAAGGATAAAAAGACAAATAACCCAATAAAAAACGATCAAAGGATCTGAATAGACACTTCTCCAAAGAATACATACAAATGGCCAATAAGCACATGAAAAAATGCTCAACATCAGTAGTCGTTAGGGAAATGCAAATCAATACCATGATGAGATACCACCTCACACCCACCAGGATGGCTAGAATCACCAAGTCAAAGAGCAAGTATTGATGAGGGTATAGATAAATCAGAACTCTCATGCACTGCTGGTGGGGATGTAAAGTGGTACAGCAGCTTTGGACAACAGTCTGGCAGTTCCTCAGTGGTAAATTCAGTGTTACGTATGACCCAGCAATTCCACTCCCAGGTATATACCCCCCAAAATGAAAACATGTGTCTATACGAAAACTTGTACACAGCGTTATTCACAACAGCCAAAAGGTGGAAACAAACCCAAGTGTCCACCAACACATGAAAAGATAAACGAAATGAGGTTTACAGATACAGTGGAATATTATTCGGCCATACAAAGGAATGAAGTACTGACACAGCCAGAACACGGAGGAACCTTGAGAACATTATGGTACATGAAAGAAGTCAGGCACAAAAGACCACAAACTATGTGATTCTATTCAGATGGAAGGTCAGATCAGGGAAATCTATAGAGACAGAAAGTTTGATTAGTGGTTGCTTAGTGCTCAGGGTGGTGGGGAGTTAGGGCTTTAGGGATAGGGGAGGTGTAGCTAAAGGGCACAGAGTCTATTCCTGAGGCAATGAAGATGTTCTAAAATTGACTGCGGGGATGACTTGCACGTATCCGTGAAAACACTAAAAACCACAGAACTGTACACGTGAGATGGCTAAAGCACATGGTGTGAGAATTATATCTCAACAGAGCTGTTAAACATTTTTTCATAGTAAAAAAGTAATGTGATTTGGTCACTCACTAGACAAAAATTAGAACATTTCATCCGTCTGAGATTTGACACACGAGTATAACTTGTATGCTTTGGATGACGGTTTCAGGCCAGTGTCATTCAACTCCTCTGTCTCCCTGGAAACAGGGAGCAAACGCAGCAGGATGGGACTGCTGAGTCTTGGGTAGACATAGCACACACTCACCCTGTGGCTCAAATCCCGAGGACAGGTAAACAGCCGCTTTTCTCCTCTTCCGTCACCCACACAGCCGGCACCAGTATCACCTCTCCACACACGCCCCCAGATGAGCACTGCTCAAAGCTCAAAATGTGGGAGTGAGCTTCACCACCCAGCCTTCCTTACCTGATTGTTATCAGTCTCTTGAACAAAAAATGCTTCTCCATTATCTCCCAATTTCATGTGCAAATCCACGGCTTCCCCATTGATTTCTATGTCAACCTGAAGGAAAAACATATGCTCTTCATCACAGCAGGAAACCTCACGGGCAATGACCAGGTCTCTACATACACTTCAGTCACATACATCCCCAAAATATCTCACAATTCCAAACCTCCATTGGTCACTCTGGTCAAGAAACGGGGTCTACTCCCCGACCACCACCACCATCCTGGGTCCACGCAGCCTTGTGACTGCCCCAGTGAGCAGAGGACAGCACAAGTGAGGCCACGTGGCTTCCAAGGCTAGACCAGAAGAAGAAGGCAGAGTCCGCCCGGCTCCCTCCCTTGGATGATGCTTGCCCTTGCAGCCAGCCGCCATGGTGTGAGGAAGCCCAGGCCACATGGAGAGCCCACGCGGCGGCGGCGGGGTGACAGCCTCAGCTAAGAGTCCAGCCAAGGGCCACCAGCCGAGTGAGCAAGTGCATCTACACAGGATCCCAGCCCCCAGCCCTGAGTCTTCAGCTGAGGCCCCAGGCGGCAAAGAGCAGACACAGGCCAGCCTGCTGCACTTGTTGTGAATTCCTGACCCACAGAACCCCCGGAGCTTAATAAACAGTGGGTTTACGCCACTAAATCTTGGAGAAATGTACACAATCATAGAAATCAGAAAACTCTGAGTAACTGTCAATTCAGGGACCAGCCCTTTCCAACGGAAAGCTAAAACGCGGGGTCCGCGAGGAGCTCCAGATACATAAGGCCGCAGAAGTGCGAGGATTTTTCTCTAAGGAGAGAGCCTGTCCCCCAGGTCACGTACCACCTTCTCTCGGGAACGCAGGACCCCCATCTTCCCAAAGCGGACGTGGAAGGGGGAGCACTGCAGGCTCCCGTTGGGCTGGCGGACCACGATGATGTCAATGCATCCAGACAGGGTGGCAGGGTTCAGCCCCTTGTAGAGCTCCTTCACGGTGACAAACACCTGGCCTGCCAGCTGCCCGACGTAATTCATGGTTTGAGCCTAGGAAACAGAGACACAAGCAAGGCGCACAAACGATTAACTTGGGGCAAGCTCTAGAGCCGGTAAAGGTGAACGTGCACGCGCCGCATGCCCGACTTCAAAGACACCCAGCTCAGGGCATCCGGCTCCCCTGGAATGGGCCCCACCCAGCGCTCCCCCACCCCAAAGCCTGGCCACCCCAGGAGGCCTGATCTCCGTCGTCCCCGGGTTCTTCCTCTCTGAGTCCACGGTACGTGTGGCTCTTGCTCTGTCATCACGAGCAGGTTTTACAGACCAAATCTTAAGACTCTTGAGAAGAGAGACCGTATCTGAGACCTCTTCATATGCCCCACCACGCCAAAAAGAGTAGGTGTTTAATAATGCTGGTAGAAAAAAATGACTATTTTTCCTTGAGAAGGAAAAAGTAAGTGACTTTTGTTTTGAACAGTTTCCATCCTGGTCCTTCTCTGCCCGCCCGACGCTCTCACATCTCGAGGGACACTTGTGCTCGGCTTCGGTTTGTCTGCCCAGCCGATCAACTGACGTCCACTCAGCAAACATCCAGGGCCTCCACTCCACGAGCGGCCTGGCGCTGGGAACACAGAGTAAAAAGACGCAGACCCCGTCCCCTGGAGGGACTCGGGCTTGTGAAGGAGAGAGAAGGAGAAAACACGTCCGTGTGGTTGTGTCTGCTTGGACTTAAGGAGACGCTGAGGGCCTTACGTCCAGGGAAAGGGGAGAGCCACCCCAAAGGAGCCGACAGTCGACGGGTGGTGAGCAGGGCTGGGATGCTCCCCGGGAGAGGAAGGCGGACAGGCCGCCGCAGACAGACAGGTGTGCGCACAGGCACAGAGGGGGTGGCGCCTGCGGCAGAGAACACGCAGGGGGAGGACGAGAACCGACACCTGCCAGGAGACTCGGAAGGTGCTTTGTAGCAACTGAAGCCGTCGGGGACTCGGGAACCACAAGATCAGGATTCGATGCGTGACTGAGAAAGAGCGCTGCGCTAAAAATGTAGAGAAGGCGGGCAAGAAAAGACACTGAAGGCAGGAAGACCAACCTGTGGCTTCTGGTGATGGTGCGGACAAGCCAGGATGCCAGCCTGAAAGGCGGCAGTGACGGAAGAAACGAGGCAGAGTGCCAATCCGGGAGACGCTGGGGCGCAGGGCAACGGGAGCCCCGCCGGCACCGAGCCCTGGCCCTCCCCACGGCTGGGGCTCTGACGGCCACCCTGGCGTGAGCCACACCCGCCTGGCTGCCCAGCCGGCCTGGCCCGCCCTCCAGTTGCCGGTCCCCCGCCCTGATGTGACTCGGACACTCAGAATGGCCCGGCCTCCCTCGGGGACGCAGCTCTGCTCAGTGGTCCCTCCCTGGCCGGGTCCTTCCTTCTCCAGCCCCAGCTACGCCTACGCTTCGGGGTGTGCCCTCCCCTCTACACACTTGACGCTCTGGAGGCTTCCAGTTTCGCCTGAGCACACAGGGCTCACGCAGCGTGACTTCCCACACAGCCCAGTTCCTCAGGGAGCCCACCCAGGAGCACGTGGGACCACATGGACGCCACCCGCCCCGGGGCCCCAACGACGTCTCCAGCAGCCGCCGCAGCGCGTGTGCACACCTGGCCCTGACGAGCCTCTGTTACACTGTAACTGTGAACTTCCTCGCTCTGACGATGTGTCTCTATTTTGCCAGGTGGTTTTCCTGTCACTTGGTGAAGGCAGATTCTCCTGGAGGCCAAGGATCAAGCCTGGTCCTTTCAAGTTATAAAAACAAAACAAAAACAAAAAAAACTACCCTTTATAAGCCTCACCTCACCCCCTACAACACAAGCAGAAGTGATACTAGCATCCCTGCTTCACAACCAGGTAATGGAGGCTCAAAAGTGGTCAGTCAAATGCCCTGCAGGCAAACAAGAACTGCTGATTTTTTTTTTTTTCGGTACGCGGGCCTCTCACTGTTGTGGCCTCTCCCGTTGCGGAGCACAGGCTCCGGACGCGCAGGCTCAGCAGCCATGGCTCACGGGCCCAGCCGCTCCGCGGCACGTGGGATCTTCCCGGACCAGGGCACGAACCCGTGTCCCCTGCATCGGCAGGCGGACTCTCAACCACTGCGCCACCAGGGAAGGCCAAGAACTGCTGATTTAATTCTAATTTAGAACAAGCCAGAGACCTAAGTCAGTAAACAAAAGCTTCAAAGAAAAGAGTGTGAGAAAGTCCTCTGGCTCGCTGTGCAACTTTAATAAACGACGCCCTTGGGCTTCCCTGGTGGCGCAGTGGTTGAGAGTCCGCCTGCCGATGCAGGGGACACGGGTTCGTGCCCCGGTCTGGGAAGATCCCACATGCCGCGGAGCGGCTGGGCCCGTGAGCCATGGCCGCTGAGCCTGCGCGTCCGGAGCCTGTGCTCCGCAACGGGAGAGGCCACAAGAGTGAGAGGCCCGCGTACCGCAAAAAAAAAAAAAGAAGGGGGCTCTAAGTTGATTCTATGACCTGGTCATAACAACATCATGAAAGCAAGTTTTCATCCCAAGCAAGAAACCAGGGGTTTGGAGTTGTTTTTGTGTGTTAGGGTTGTTGGGGTTTTTTTTTGTTTGTTTTCTGTTTTTTTGGCGGAGGGAGGGGGAGAGCGGGGATGTAGCGGAGAGGGATTTGCTTGGGAATTTTTTTCTGTCCCATCATAAAAAATTCCAGACGTGCACACACCGCCTCAAGTAGCTTAGCAAGTCTGGGTATGAGGGGAACAGTGCTAAAATTCAAAAATTAGAAGAAATTAAGAAAACGGGAATTGTTCTCTCCCAGGAACATGAAACTCATGAAGACAATGCCCCCAACTAAATTCACTACAAACGCAGTTTAGGTAACAAGCTCATAACACGTTTCTTGACAACGAACAGGCCATGAAAGATAAAGGATAAGTATGAAAAATAGAAACTGCATAAAATTGGGGGTGTGGACAAAAAAAAATGCTGCCTGCCATTTCAGTAAACAAATAACGTCGCCTGCCATTCTGGTAAACAATGAATGTCGCCCCACCATCAAGCCACCCGCCACTGCAGCCACCCCAACGGTGCACCCTGAAGGGAACTCAGGATGGAGAAAAACAGGATACCGGCTCTAGACAATTACAATCTATTTCGAAGAATTCATTTCAATGAGCCCAGATTCCTGCATCTTCCCACACATAGACAAGCCCTCAAATCTTTAACTTGAGATGTCTGGGGTTTTGTCATTAGCAGTAATCTTTTGATGCTCAACTACAGTTTTTGTTTTCAGCACAAAATCCCTCTATCCCCTGGCTCCTCCCTTACCTCTCTGGAGCACCCAGGCTGTAGTCCTCAGTAAGGTCACAGATAAACATAGCTCTCCGCGTTCAGGTGCGCATATGTGTTTAGTCAATGGGGCTCCGAAGACCTGGACGTGCTCGCCTTCCTCCAGCACCTGTGAGCTGTGTGCACGGCGGCCAGGTCTTCACACAGCCTCTCTGATGAGGCATCGCCGCTGTCACCAAGAGCGAGGTACAAGACGGTGACTTTGAAAACGTCTTTGCCCTTGGAAAGCACAGGCCAAACGTCTGCCATTTCTTCCCTGAGCAAATGACTCGATACGTCGGACTCAGTCGTGGGCTCTGGGTGTGACATTTTCACAAGCGTTCACACCTCCGTCAGCTGCCCCTCCTCGGGGCTGCAGAAGGTCAATCCAAAACCTTCCCCCGCAGTCCTCAAGGCCTAAAAGGTCAGACACCCTCCTTCACTCAGTCTGGGATCTGAAGACATCTTTGGCACTTCTGTCCTCAGGATGACTCATGGCTTCCTGGAGCGAGCCTGCCAGGAATCCACCACCTGTGCACGCAGCAGCCGTGTGCTCTGTCGACTCTCCCCTCACAGCAGGTGCCTAAGGGACTCCTGTGGAATCTGGGTCTAAGGCACATGCAGGGAGTGTCCTGATTGGAAAACCAACCCAACATCACGCAGGGCGAGGCCTGACTTTGTGTTCCTGTGATCAGCACCAGGATTTACACCCCCAGAAACCCAACCAGCTACTGCTCTCCGGGGCCAGCGGGCCAGCCTGCCAGCTACTCTGGTCAAAGGAGCGCATCTGAGGGACTTCTCAATAGCCACTGAGTGCATATTTACCGGCAACGCTAGGCGAAGACAAGAACGCAGCAAACCAGCGTGACATAAACCTTCAAACCTGCTGTCCAGTTTCACATACCATTAAGCCTGGTACACTGTCCAGATGGGATAATAATCAAGAGTTTAAATTGTGTGCTTAGTTATCATAATGATGCAAGGGATATAATGTTCCCAGTTTGCAGAGAGTCTATATAACCTGGGCAGGGTAAGGGGTGGAAGTACTATCCAAACCCAGGTTCAGTCTATATCCAACACTATGACAATCCTGCCAACCTCCCGTATGACTTGATGGTCCGACCTACCTATGGGGCAGCGCACGCAGACTTTAAATTCCTGCGGAAAGGTAAATATAACGCACAGCATTTAAAAATATATTCACTTCTCCAACGGTGAAGGCAAAGTTATCCACCACGGTACATTTTAAGAGTTATCTGCTGGCTTGGAAACTGGTCTGCTTGCTCCAGGGGTATGTCTGTGCTGGCCGGTTGGTCCAGGAGCGGCAGACCAGCCTCATCCTCTGCCATCTCCAGGTGGCACACGCAGGTAAGCAGAAGGTGCTCGGGGCAGGCGCACAGGCTCGGCTGAGCCCTGCCAGCAGCTGATAGTCAGGGCCATGCCCCAGGGACCTTGCAGCTCTGCAAAGGGTCTCATTACTTTTGAGTTAACAAAGAAAAAGGGCAAAGAGGTTTTACCATTAAAATCTAAATTAAATACCCATGGATAAAACCCTCTCCTCCTCCTGTTTATCCAGATCTACCTCAAGCGTCTGAAAGTCACCTCTGAGGACTGGTGAGTAACTAGCCAAACCCACCCCTTCCCACACACGTCCACTCCCCCTGCACCCAGCAGATGACACAAAAGCTCACCTGTGCCCGGCACGGGGCTTGGCACCAGCCAAGGCTAATTCCTGTCCTGAGAAGCTGGAAGTCTTACATCTTAGCGGGCTCAGTTATTGAACAACTGAACGTGGACGTCCATCTATAAGCTTTCTGGACACTGAAGAATTTGCTCTGGGAGAGTGAGCATCGGCCCCTGGGCGTATTTAAGCTTTTTTTGAAATAAGCATTTCCATTTATTTTTAATAAATTCAAAGTGAAGTTTTTTTTTTTTTTTTTTTTTTACATCTTTATGGGAGTATAATTGCTTTACAATGGTGTTTTAGTTTCTGCTGTATAACAAAGTGAATCATTAGCTAGGACCATTCTTCCTCGAGGACAGGACAGAAGCTGCCTCCCTGGGGTTCTCCCCACAGCTCCCTGAAGCCCCGGGACGTCTCTCTCTTCATCTGAGGATGGCTGTGTGACTGCCCCTTGTGCCCTAGCACTCTAGCCGGGCCTCACAGGGATGGGTGGGGGGCCTCCACCCATCACCCCTAGCTGATCTCCGCTGAGCACATACCAGACTCTGTCTCCACGTCTGGGGTCCAAATGTGAGGTCTGACCAGCTCTGAGTAACAACATAAACATCGTGCTGCTTCGGAACTGGCCAAGATCACATTCACCTGGGAGGTTACGAGGCAAACGCTGGTTTTCATACAAAGCATTAAAAAAAGACAATTTCTAAGAAATTCCAAAACTGATATTATGACTAATAAGACTTACATGGACATGAAATTGGTTTATAAACAGCGTATCTTCCTCGTGATATTTACAGTTACGGCAAAGAGGAAGTCTTTCTTCAGGGCGCTGTGCGTTGATATTTATCAGTTGGCAGGTGTGATAAATTATATACAAAATACCAACGAGGAAGTATGACTTAGGTGCAGCGTGACGCAGCGTAAACAACGCCAGACCGGAAGTCCAGGTGCCTGGGCTTCACGCCCACCCCTGCCGCGCTGACAGCACACGCTGGGGCAAGTCCCTTCCCCCTGGCCAGTCTGGACCAGGTGAGTCCGGCAGCAGCTGCCACATGTGTTAGTCCGGCCATCTTTTTTTTTTTTTTTTTTTTTTTTTTTTGCGGTACGCGGGCCTCTCACTGTTGTGGCCTCTCCCGTTGCGGAGCACAGGCTCCGGACGCGCAGGCTCAGCGGCCATGGCTCACGGGCCCAGCCGCTCCGCGGCATGTGGGATCTTCCCAGACCGGGGCACGAACCTGTGTCCCCTGCATCGGCAGGCGAACTCTCAACCACTGCACCACCAGGGAAGCCCATGTCCGACCATCTTGAACGGAGGGCTAAGAGAAACTTTGTATGCAAAAGAGCAAACTTCTGTGTCCGTTGGTACCCCTGGGGATGCAGGGACTTGACTGGCAGGCCAGTGTTCTTCAGGAGGCACTCTGGTCCAAAGTAAGAAAAATTCACCAGAAAAACGTGCGATGCTTTTGAAAAGCTTGCAGGTCAGACTAATATCAATACTTCCTGACAAAAGTGATGAAGCAGCAAAACCAGCCCATCCGGGGGTCCCCGTGCCAAAGCCCTCTCTGAATTAAGCAGGTCCTGCCCATCACAGCTCAGCTCCAGGCCCAGAGGAAGGGCAAGCCAGCTGCAGGCCATCCTGCAGGACGCAGGGTATATGGCAGGAGGCGTGGGGCGTGAGTGTGTCCAGGATGCAGGAGGCTGCCACTCTGCGGAAGTCAGTCAGGAAAGCGGGCGTCCAGAATAACTCCAGATGCTCAGCAAAGACAGAGAGGGAAGGCCGAGGAGATTTTCTCCTCCTTCAAGGCCGCCCACAGGGGAGGAGCCCCACACTCCGGGCACACAGCAGATGCACAAACGCGCCAGCTACCCCAGTCTCTTATGGGTCCAGAGGGCAGCGCTGCGGACACTTCTCAAGATGAGGGAATGGAGGTCTCATGACTTCTCACCTCATTGTGACACCAGAAAAAGCAGCATTTCATCCAAAATTGGCAGAATCCTTCTCCAGGGTTCACAGATTGCCAAGAAACACTGCTTTCTTGGAACTTCTGCCAAAATTCAATACCCCAGACATAGCTCTCGTAACCCTGTGGCTCTGCTAATACCATCCACCTCTAAAATATTAATGTCAATTTAAGATGGCCTCAGACCAACCCAACAGAAAAATGAGCAAAAGAGAGAGAGAGTTCACAGAGAAAGAAGTCCATTTGGTCAATGACGTAAGAGAAGATACTCAATCCTATTCATAATTTAAGATATGCAAATCAAAGGAGGCCTTTCAGGTGGTCCAAAATCAAAGCATTTTGTAAAAACCTGAGGGGTTGGTGAAAACAGGAAAAAACGAACACTCCCCACTCCCTGCCGGTGGGGTAATAAACGGGGTAAGCATTGTGGCAATAGCTGTCATTTTTTGCACACACCAGCAAACTCCAGCAATTCTTCTGCTATGTACAAAACAGTAATCAAGGCACTGATTATAATAAGGAAAATGAGAAACAAATATCTACAGGACTTCAGTTAAGTAAATTAGGGACCACCCATACCATATAATTGAATACTATGAGGCTGTTAAAAAAAAAAAGAGAGAGGGAGAGGTAGTTCTCCAAATACTAACATGAAAAGGTACATATACTGTGTGAAAAAAGTACAAAAATATTTGTAATATGAACCCATTTCTAAGAATTACATTTATACATATTCTCATATGCACAAAAAAATTATGGACTGATGTACATACCAAACAAGGTTCACAGGCTGACCCTAGGGAACAGGCCTGGGGAAGAGGAGGAGACCTTCACTTTTCATCACGAATATTTCCAAGGCGTTGGTTCCTGGGTTTTGTTTTCTACATGCGCATGTACTGCTTTAACGTTAATTTTTAATGACCTCAGAGAACTGGGGGAGGGATAGCAAACTCTGGTCTGCTCGGTGTCAGGGTCTCCCCAGCACTGAAACTGCTGGACAGGAGGGGGCGATGTCGGGTGGTCCTGCTGTGGTCGGAAAGGTCAGTTGGGTGACCGCTCCTCCAGCGTTGGGATTGTGCAACGCTCCGATCTTACAATCCCCTGTGATGAGTGTTCTCAGGTCCTTGCCAAGGAGCACAAAAGGTCTGGGTGGTGGAGGGTGGAGGCGGCTGAACTACCCCGGTGGCCAGTGTGCTGGAAAAACAGGCCCAGGTTTAGACCCCAATCCCCCAGCTCTTGACCCCGTAACTCACGAATGGAGCACAGGGCTTGCAGCCTCTCTTTACACCCCCGCAAGGGCCCTCTGTCCAGGTCTGTGTCTTGGCCAAAAAGAAAGCCCTGCTTTTGTGACTTCTGCACGACCCCTGCTCCCTCCACCCAAATATCACCTGGATGCTCAAGAGTGCTGCCCACAGCTCATGGGTAAGAGCTTGAGCCGCAGAGGCCGACAGCTGGCCTTCACCTCCCAGCTCCACCACCTGCTAAGCCATGACCATGAACGACTGACTGACCCCTCGGCCGCTCAGTCTCGTATCTATAAAACAGACGACCTTAACAGCACCCACCTCATAGGATGGGTATACGTGGAGTTCTTTTCCAAGTGCACGGCCAAACGAAAGCCAGGTGCTAACCCTCTGGTCACAAACGGCACCAAAGGCTGGACTGTGAGTTAAGGCTGCAACCTGACAGCGCTTTGCGTACGTCAACTATTTAGATCGCACCCTCCCAAAATGACAGGGCCAAAGAATACTACTGGTTGAAATTAATACAGAAATATCAGAAGGGTATGGTTAGATTCCAATAGGCTGGGAATACATTTCCATTTTATCCAAAAATCTGAGCCCAAAGGCAACCCGAAGACTGGGCCACAGGCTGGAGTGATGCAGAGTTCACCGGCAGGAAATTCCCTGGCCAAAGCGGGGAGCTGCCCTGTGGGTGCCCAGTTATCCCACAACCCTCGCTGCTTCTATCTTTTGTAAACCAAAGGTGGATGCCTAGAGAGACCAATCAATGCAGAGGAAGATTTCACCAAAAAGAGGGAAGACATGTGTCCAAGGAGATAACGGGCCTTCCAGGAAGAAGGCACATGGTGGAAGCGTGCTGATCGTGTCCCAGGAGCACTGGGCACACAGGGTGTCTCGAATGCAGGGTCTGTGGTCGGCCTTAGGAGTAAACAGGCAGTCGATGCAGAACCATGACTCTGTTCTAACAACCTGTAGCTCTCTACTCGAAAGCCCAGCATTCAGCACCAGGAAAAAACGTTGTCGCAAGAATCCCAAACCTGCTCAGTGTGTTGAGAGATGTGGTTTCCATCACCGGCGCGGAAAAGCATCCTCTCCAGAGGGAGCCCTGTCCCTCTGCCCAACACCTGACACACGCAGGCCCCTCCCCACACACCAGGCACTCGGTCTCATACACCCGGCTTCCCTCCACCAGAGTTCGCATGCGGGGGCACACATGCACACACACACGCATCTCAGCTAAACAAGTTTCACCCAACAATACCTAACCTCAGATTAGTATGTCCGGGTCTGGGATTTTCTCTTCTATTCTATTTCACCTTTTCTAAAATGCCCATGGGCATACTAAACTGATTTTAGGACCAGAGGGTGACAGGCCGCGCCGTGAAGAATACTGGCCTGTGTCAGTATTCACTTCTTGTTGTTTAAATAAAAAGTGGGGTGGGGCGGGGTCGGGGGGGAGACATGGGAAGAGGAAGGAGAAGGGGCCCACAGGGAAGTGTGGAGGGCACAGGACAGGGGGGCAGGTCACAGTCTCCCTGACAGCCCCCCCGCACTGTCAGGAGGGTCTCCCGAGCCCGGCACATTGCATCCCCCCAGCTGGACCTGCTGCCAGGAATGAAGGCAGGTGTCAGGCCCCTGCTCTCTCTAGACCCGCTGCCCACAGCTTAGAAAGCTCCCGCTGACGGGCTTGCTCGGACTTTGCTCGACTTCTTTCCACAAATCCCACTGATTCTAAGTGAGTGGGCTTCGGGCGTAATAAACCCGGCCAGGGTTCAGTGAAACCTAAGAAGTGGGACATCGCCCGCCCTCCCCAGGGCACCCGCCCCAGCGCTGACCGGGCGTCGCGGCCTCGCACGTTCCTTGTCACCTCAACAGCTCCCAGCTCTCATGGCTCGGTCACGCTGAGGAAGTTGAAGTGCAAACAGGTCAAACCACCAGCCTCAGTGTCCCAACTGGACCACCGTCTTCTAGGTCTTTTTCAAAACTCTCCAAAGGCCATTCCCGCCAACCGGCCTTCCCTGGAATGAGCTGCCTGCGGCGTCACAGTCACCCATCCCCATCGGCACCCCTGCCCAAATCAATTCATCACATTTAGGTACCTTTTAGACCTTGAACCAGGAAGAGAAAGGACCCAGGGGAGGCCAGCTCACAGTGTGAGAGGGAGTCCCACAGCGCTGATTTACAGCCCAGAGGCCCGTGTCAGGCAGGTCTGTCCCAACTCTACAATTAGCCCTCCTCACTGGCGCCCTGTGTTCCTCCCTTAAAATAGCAGTGACCACAGGGACCCCGCATTCTTTCCCAGGGGCTCTTGTTTATCTGTTTACCATAACTTGCAAATGGGTGTGATTCTCTCTTCATTGCCTAGGAGAAGAAACACTCAAGAGACACTCAAGAGAATGTGTCTTTGGCCCAAGTTACAAGTGGGTAAGTGGCTAAAACTACAAAGCCAAGTTCTTTGCACCAGCCTGTGTGCCCCATAGGCCTCAGGCCCTTCTTTTGAAATCTCTCTCCATCTCCTGCCCTCCACCCCCGCCCTCTGGTCCAGGACCCTGAACACAGCTGACTGGGTGGGGGTTAGGCTTACAGACTTCCTTCTGGCCAGGCTGGCCACACTACCCCCTCCCAGGGCAGACTTCCCAGCCTTTCCGAGGTCCCCTCAAGACCAGGAGATCCGTCGGTGCCCCACCCGAGTGCCCAAGTTCTCTCCCTTGCAACAAGACTCAGCAGGTCTGTCCTCTGCAGCCATTCTTTTCCAGAGTGCTGAGATTTTGGACAACTGAGACCCGGGATGGTGAAGGCACCTGGGCAGGGCACCACTGCCAAGCTAACGCAGAACCCAGACGAGAGCTCAGGCCTCCAGGCCCACTAAGTTCAGGTCCAGGGCTCTGTCCAGGCCTGGCTCCACACCATACGGCCCTCCACACAAACAAGCATAAAAGCTCCAACCACACACCCATACACAAAAACACTCGATAATAAAACAGATGTCGGCAGATGTGAATGAAGCATTATCAAAATACAGAACCAGAAGACAAACTCTTAGATTTCCACCATTTCTGGGGGGAAGACGCGTCCGTGTGTGTTTATTTCTCAGTTGCTTGCACTGTGCACTTGCTTACTTTGATTCATAAGACCCAAATTATAGAACAGGGACAAACAGTACATTTCACAATCACCCCCCCATAACCCGCCCCCTCCCATAAAACGTTGATAAGCTCATCTCTCCAAAACACTCCCGGAAACTACTGGGCTCTAAAAACTCTCTGAATTAACACAGCCAGTTGTTTTAGTCACGTTCCTGTCTGCTGGTCAAAAACGGGGTTGACATCTGCGTTCTCCAGCCACTACCCTCCACGCAAATGACCAGCCCGTTATCTATACACACCCCTGCTCCACGGCACTTCAAGTTATTTCAAAACACTACTTTTCATCCTACATTTTCCCTGCCTTCCCCAAAATAAAATTATTCGCAGGGGCATCTGATGGAAGGCCTAGAACCCAGCAGGCTGCAGGAAAGGTGCACAGAAGCTGGCAGAGGAGGGACCAGACTGTATGTAATCCGAGAACCAGGATTCCAACCCGGGCTCAGCCTGCCGCCCAGGAGCTGTGTGACCTTGGGCACGTAAGTCAACCTCCCCGAGCCTGTTTCCTCAACAGCAAGGCAGGAATCCTAAATAACCCACCTCCACCTCCCCGAACAGTTTCATAGAAGTCCCCGGCGCTAAGCAAGGGCTGCTTGCTGCCCAGGTACAACCCACACGTCCTGCCAGGACGGAGTCCCGCGGCCACCCCTCGAGTTCGCCACGCCGATCAAGGTCAGCCCTTTGGGAGAAGGCCCGAGGGAAGCTCACGAGGCCGCCGGGTCCCTGGGCCTGTTCTCCGCCTCCCTCCCCGAAACACTTGTCCCGAAAGGGCCGCGGGGACAGAGTGTGGTCCCCGGGCATCGTCCAGCATCCCCCGGCCGGCAGCGGCCCGACCGCGCCCCCCGCCCCTGGGCCGCGCCCCGCCCTGCCCAGCCCGGCCCCGCAGAGGCTGTGGCCCCTACCTCGGCGGCGGCCGGGGTTTGACCGGGGCTCCACGGAGACTCGACACGGGAGGCTGGCGGCGTGGAGGCTGCTACTCACCTTGCGGCGCCGCGCGCTTGGCCGCCTTTGTATGCAAACACCCAGCCCGCCTCGCGCTCCCGGTGTGCGCGGCCCGGCCCCCGGGGGCGGGGCGAGCGGGGTGGCGCGCGGGGCCTCAAGAGACTCGGGCCACTCGGCTACTTACAGGGCCCGCCCGGCCCCAGGCGGCGGAGCCTCCCTCGCAGGAAGTGCCGGGGCAGCCAGCCCCTCCTTCCTCGCCTACCTTAGTGCTCTTTACTGAGATGCAGAAGGAAGACGGAAGATGCGGGCTTGGAAGGAAACACGAGTGCAGTTCTGGCCAGTCTAAGACTGAGATTTTTTCCAGCCATCCCAGACATGTCGGGAAGGGGAAGGCTTCTGGTGCTCGTTGAAGAAGCCGGCTGGCCCTAGGTAGAAGTTTAGGGTCATCTGCTATCTTTCTCTGCTATCCCCATTACTTCCACTGCATGCAAACAAGCCCAGACTCTGCAGGGAAAATTTGTTTCCAACAAGCAATGAGGAGAAAACACTAGATCACGTTTCAGTATAAACTGAGCTGGATTCACGAAAGCCCTTGCCCTGCTGATCCTGCCCTGGCTGGAGTCCCCCTGGGAGGGCCCTTGCCCTGCTGTCTGCAACCAAGCAGTCACCCAGCTGTGACTCAGCCAGGACAACTGAGGTGATCCCCTGGGCCAATCCCTGGACCTGCTGCCTTCAGCCCAACTCGGAAGAGGAGTAGGAAACGACAGGGATGAGTAAACTTGCTCCAGCCTCTGGAGGAGGAAGGAGGGAGGAGTGATGCCAGGGCAAAGCGACGCAAGCACCCTCGATCCTAAAAAGACTCAGACTCGGTTTCACTACCTGGAAAATGGGAGGCAGATGCTCAACACATAGATCCACTTTGAGGATGGAAATGGCCATCATGTGAAATACATGGCCTTTGCTAACTTGAAAGATTTTTAAGTTCTAGAACCCTATACATTAAGGAGTGGTGATTCCCAGGATTTGTTCAGTGCTTAGCCCAGCTGTGATACAGAGACTGCCCGGCTTGCCCAGCCTCAAGACTCAGCAGGCTGCTGACCTGCCTCCTGGGAGGGACACCTAGAGAAGGCTGATGATGTGTAAGGCTAAACAGTTACAACTCCTCGACTGTCAGAACTTTTCTCTACATGGAAAAGCGACGAGAATGATCTAAGCCGCCCTTTTCCAGCTGGAAATCTCTGTCCTTCTATCCAGTGACAATAACAATCCTGGGAATTCTGAAGTTTTCCAGATTAACTACTACACAATTGAAAGGGCTCTGCAAGGGGGAGGGGAGACAGGAGGGTGAACGCTTGCCCCTCTTCACCTGAGTCTCAGGAAACAATACAGGTGGGCGTGCAATTGACTCATCTCCTGACAGTGACAACAGTGGTTAGCTCTGTAAATGCCCCGGGCAGAAAGGATACCAGAGAAAGAACAATGAATTTCCCCCAGAGGGCTATACTTTATCTCTGGTGCCTGACTTGGTCTCCTAGGGAGGGAGGGAATCTCCGTAGGATGCAAGGCCAGGGTTTGGCTGGAGGCCTTCAGCACAGGCACTCCCTTGCTCGAGGCCTCAAGAATCAGATGGGAACCAGGGACCACCCGGTGCTGCTTGCGTAGCCCCCTCGGAGGGCAGGGCACAGAGTGTCCTGGAAATCCACCAGAGGTGGAGTGGGTCCCATCCCAGCGGGGTGCCCGTGGGCGGGCTAACCAAAGCCAGTCTCTTGGGGGAAGAGGCAGGCATGAGAGGCCCTGGGTTCCACAGGAGGAGGGGGGAGGGTACACCAGGGGGAGCGAATGCTTGGAACCAAAGCACACAGGGCCCACCCCCAAATTAGGGGGCGGACCATAGATGAGGGCTGAGGCATCCAAGAGGGCAAAAGAAGTCGCAGGGAGATTAAGGGGAGCGGCTGACAACTGGCCACAGCTTGAAGGCCACACCACCCTAATTCACCCTAACAGATACATTAATTAGACAGCACAGTGCACCCTCCCCTGGGCCATGTGTCTCTCCTTTGCCAGGCCCAGGACTGACAGTCACTCCGTTTGGTCTGGCACAAGCATTTGCCAATGAGAACAGACATGAAGCACAGCAGAGCAGGGTCCTGCTGGATTCTGGAGAAGGTTGGGAGGTGAAGGGAAGAGGAGAGATGAGGTGGCAGCAATGAGGCCACTTAGGGAACCTGGGACAGTGACTGGTGACTGGTACTTTAATCATTGGCAAGGCCATACTAGATGAATCTACCTGAGAAGAAAACATATTTGGAATTCAACTGGGAAATGCATCTGCTACGGACTAAATGTTTATATCCCCCCAAATTTATATGTTGAAGCCCTAACTCCCAGTGTGATGGCATTTGGGATGGGGAGGGAATTAGGCTTGTAGCTGAAATCATGAAGGTGGAGCCCCACCAGAAACCTGGACCCCAAAGCTAAACATCGTGGTCCAGCCTCTGAGCTCAGTGAGGGAAGCTGGCTACAGAATAAAATCAGCTTCCTGCAAGAAGACACTATGCAACCCGTTACAGGCCTGGGCTCAGGGCCAACCCCAAGGTCATTGCTCAGCTACTAGAATTTTCAGCTGATAGACCTTTGTACCCAGTTAAGATAAAATCTTCAGATGCTAACTGATATAATCCTTTGTTGTCTCTAAACAAACAATTAAGGAAGCAGAAGGGACTGGATTTGCCAACAAATTCTCATATCTGTAAATATGCAGCATTTAAACTCACCTATAGCCATCCACATTGGCATCTGCTCCTTGCCTGGAGGCTAACTAAGCACAACTTCTTTAATTGTTGACCTAGAACCTGGGGTTGGTTGAGGAAAGTCACTCTATACTCAAGGACTTCAAGTCATCGCTCTCATCATCTCTTGTTCTTAGATTAAGTGAAACTATTCCGAATTGGACATTCTCACCCACTCCTAACACGGGAAAGCAGTGTTTACCACGAAAACTTCTCACATATTAGAATCACCTGGGGAACTGCTAAAACTCTGGATGCCCAGACCAGCCACAAAACTTCTCACATATTAGAATCACCTGGGGAACTGCTAAAACTCTCGATGCCCAGACCAGCCACGAAAACTTCTCACATATTAGAATCACCTGGGGAACTGCTAAAACTCTCGATGCCCAGACCAGCCACGAAAACTTCTCACATATTAGAATCACCTGGGGAACTGCTAAAACTCTCGATGCCCAGACCAGCCACGAAAACTTCTCACATATTAGAATCACCTGGGGAACTGCTAAAACTCTCGATGCCCAGACCAGCATTCACATCAGGTAACCACAGTCTCTGGGGGCAGGACCCAGGCATCGGTACATCACAGAACGCCCCATGAGATTCCAGCGTGCGGTCACGTTTACAACCCAGTGTTCTCCGAGTCCACGTCCCTTCATCCTGTACCCTGGCCAGCTGCCCCTCCCCCTCTCAAAGCCCACCATCTCCTCTCCCAGCACCCTGTGCCAAGGGTCAACATGTAATTTATATTCCTTCTAAATGTCCTTATAACAGAACCCATACAAGACAACTCAAGTAGAGTGAGTGAGTGTGAGTGTGTGTGTGTATGGAGCATGATACATTGAAAGGGGCCAGGGATTCCAGAAATGGGCCTTGAACTGTGGCAGATTTCTCTCTGTCCTCAGCCTTCCTGCCCCTTGGTTCCCCGAGCCAGTACGGGGAAGCATGCGGTGTGGGGCGGCCAAGGTTAACTCAAGAGAGAAGCTCTACAATCTGCTTCTGGTCACAGGTCCAGTGGTTACTGTTGTCCATCCCTCATCCCGCAAGTTCTCTCTCAAAACATGCTAGAAGTCCAAAGGATCCACGGAGAGAAAGCACAAATTCACGAATTCAATGTGGAAAAAATTAAATCTTCATTTCACTAACTTCTAACTCACATTTAGTAGCGTTCCCTTCAATGATGAGGGTAGGGCGACAACACACAATGGTAGCAACAGTTCCTGCGACCAACGCCACCAACTACAGATCACAGGTATTTTCACACCGCAACAAAGTTGTTGACGATACTGAGAAATATCCTAGACACTCATGACTACTTTAAAATTTTGGTTGTTATTCGATCTGCTGCTCAGGGACAGGGGAACCAAGGCAGCCAGACCTCGGAGGACCAGGGACAGGAGGCAGCCACTGGGACTTAGTCAGAACAACAGAGAATGTCTCCCTCTGCGACCCCACACCTCCGAGCTATAACAGGAACAACAGCAGGGTAACAAGAGCAGCAGGGGGAGGAAGAATAACAGGCAAAGGGACCCTCTGTGAGGCCCAGTGCAAAGGGAGGGTCTAAAGCTGAGAGTCAGGCAAGTATTTCTTGGGCAAACCACACCCTGAAACACAAGGTGTTCCCACAGGAATCTGAAGGGTTCAGTGCACTGAGGGTAACCATAGCAACAAGGAACCTCAAGCCCAGCCCAACTCCTACCCAGGTTAACTCCCACCCCCACGCTAAGGGCCTGCCAGGAGGAAAAGTGGGTCCATTTCTAGAGATTAAAAGCAATTCGTCTAAGTTTCTACAGTTCTACCAAGATGTCCAGCTTTCAAGAAAAAATGAGGAGGCAAATGAAAAGGCAAGATAACACGCTTCCAAGAGACAGTAACAATAAGAGGTGAGATGTGACACAGATGCTGGAATTATCTGACTTGCATTTTTTTTTTTTTTTTTTTTTTTTTTTTTGCGGTACGTGGGCCTCTCACTGCCGTGGCCTCTCCCGTTGCGGAGCACAGGCTCCGGACGCGCAGGCTCAGCGGCCATGGCTCATGGGCCCAGCCGCTCCACGGCATGTGGGATCTTCCCGGACCAGGGCACGAACCCATGTCCCCTGCATCGGCAGGCGGACTCTCAACCACTGAGCCACCAGAGAAGCCCCTGACTTGCATTTTTTAAAATCTGATGTATAGGGTAAAGTCTCTAATGTGTAACGTACACAATATGCAAGATCAGATGGGTTCACTGGAGAGATGGAAACTATAAGAATCTAAGGAAAATGCTAGAAATGGAAAATACAGTAATGAAGATGAAGACTGTCTTCAGTGGGCTCATCAATAGACTCAACATAGTGAGGAAGGAGACAGGAAAGCTGAAATAAGGTGACCAGGAACAGCCAAACTGAAACACAAAGAGAAAAAGAGTAAGGGAGGAGAAAAGAAAGAAATGGGCATCTGAAGTGGTGGGTCAATGTCAAACAGTCTAGCATTCATGTAGCAAATGCCAGAAGAGAGTGAGAGAGCTGGGCAGAAGAAATCTTTAAAGAAATTATGGCCTAGAATTTTCCAAAATTAGTGAGAGACACCAAACCACAGATCCAAGAATCTCAAAGATCACCAAGCAACCATATTCACACACACACACACACACACACACACACACACATACACGCATGAACATAGGCATATCATATTGAACCACTGAAAATTAAAGGAAAGAGAAAGTCTCAAAGGCAGCCTGAGAAAAGAAATTACACAGAGGAACAAGATAAGAATTACAGCATATTTCTCATCAGAAACCATGCAGGAGAGCCAGTGCAGAATCCTGGCAGACATGGCCTTAACCAGGGGATGCAGGTTAACATCTTAGGTGATGCACGCGACACCACGTGCCCCTGATGGAATGCACTGAGGAGGCGTGTCCCCTCTGTAACCTTCTTCCCAACAGTAGAACAACTTTATCTGATCCTGAAAAAACACCAGACAAACCCACATCGAGGGGACTTCCAACAAAGTAACTGATGAGTACCCTTCAAAAGTGTCAAGATAGTGAAAGACATGGCGAGACCAAGGAACTGTCACAGACCGGAGGGGACTAAGGAGGCAGGACAACTCAATGCCATTGAGGATCCTGGACTCGATCCTGGAACAGAAAAAGTAATTGGCAGAAAAACTGGTGACATTTGAATAAATTCTGCAGCTTAGCTTGAGAAAAAATAGATGACTGGTTCTATATTGCCACATATGCTTAGTTCCAAATGATTGGCAAAGACCCAAAGGCCCAAGGAGTTAGGGAGGAGTGCTGGGAGGGTTCTGGGTGGAAAAAGATGCTACAGGCTGTGCTTAATTTACTTAAGCAGATGGGGTCTGATCCAGACCTTGAAGGATCATTGCATGACAACCAGTGGAAATGAATAGAGAAGGGATTTTGCGGGGGTGGGAGGAAAGGGTGCAGGTAAACGTGGAAAGACAAGCTTATCGAAGTTTCGGCAGCGGGCAAGTCGGAAACGTGTTGGGGATTTGCTGAGCAGTTAATACGGGCAAGCGGGCTGAGACCAGCACATCATGGCCTCAAGTGGCAGCCTCGTATTATAGTTGGCGTTTTAAACCACCTCGCTTTATGTTAAGCCCGTGCTTTAGAGGGTGGCTGTCAAGTACTTGTCATCCCTATTATGTTAGAGAGTACAAGTCTTCGGGAAACTTAGATCTGAATTCACTGTGAATAAAAATAGTAATAGACATGTTATATTTATGGTGAGAATTTCAACCATCTCTTGATCCCTTTTTAATAAAAATTCTCTGAATCACGTTAACCATTAAAAAATATATAATACTTGGTTCTTCTTGGTTTATGAAATATCTCTCTTAATGTGAAAGTAAGTAATTTAGAATTACAATTAAAGTGAATATTGGCCTACTGCAAAAAAAAATGGCACTGCAAATGGTGCTTTAAACTGAAGGCCCTGGAGAACCATTAAAAGCTTATAAGCAGGGAGGGAAATGTTATGAAACCCCCATTTTATGGAAATGAATCTGGCCAGGGTGGGCTGGCCATGCGGGATGGCAGGAAGGCTGGGCGGCAGAAGACAGTAGAGGTTGGCGGCTTCTGCGACGGTCTAGGTATCCAGTTCCAGGGTCAAGCAATGATCCAGCATCAATTGTCATGGAGAACGGATGAAGGGACCACACCTTTCCAAACTCCTCGGGTTTTCTCACAGCCCCAGCGGTAACAACACTAATCCCCACACTGGCTCTGGGTGGGATAAGTCCTGCCCCAAGCTGTGAAATGAGAGTCCTTAGAACTTCCCTGGAAGTGATGTAGACAAACGGACTTTTCATTTGTTTCTGCTATCATCCATTAAAGAACGGCAAGAGACCAGGGAGAGAAAGTGATTCGGGAGCTGTGCTCACCTGTTTCCCAGCTGGGACCCTAGTGTGGGTGTCTGTCCACACAAGCTGGCTGTTTGGAGAGGTCTGTGGCTACCACCCTATCCCAACTCAGAAACATAACAGAACAAAGAAAAAAAGCACTCTCTTAAATCCCAATGACACTGCACTTCCTATAAATATGTGTGTGCTGATGATTGTTCACAACTAGCTGCTCTGGGCCTACAGGAAGGGGAGGAGGAGGGAGCCAGGAGCGGGTGGAGGGAAAAGGCAGACGTCACCTACTTCCCAGGGGTGCTGTGGGCTCTGCTTGGGTCCTGGTCTGGGAACCAAAGTTCCTGTCCCTATTGCTTCGTCCTTCTAATGAGAATTAGACTCTGGAGGTTCCTGTTAGGCACCAACTTGCAGAACTCCCTGAAAATACACTCAGTGTCACATGTCTGCATGTACATCTAAATGGCGTTTCCTTTGCATTTCCCATGTTAATAAGGTAAAATATTGGAAAATATTTGTATAAATAATGCCCCATGGTTTACCATTCTTCAAAGAACTCCCCAAGAAGGCAATCAATGACACTGAACAGATGAGGAGACCTGTGTAACAGCCCCGAGCAAAGCAATTCACAGGAGGTAGAACTGAGACCCCAAGAGTCTTGTGATAGGGCTCTAGTGTCCCCAGATTTCAGCCACTGATTCCATTCTTCTGTGGGTTCAGTGGCTGAGAAGCCAGCACGGGGGACATTTGGACGTGTCGTGTGGGGATTGATACCCCATTGTGTCCACCCCCCCCCAAGCCAGCCATTTACCTTCACTGCCAGCAGAAAGCCTCACCTTCCCCACTTGGAGGGCATGTGGGCAGGACCCCATTCAACTTCCATTAATTTCATATGGAGGTCACTGCTCATGGGAACACTGGCCTCCTGGCTGACTTTCCTCTTTCTCCTAGTTTTCTAGTTCCCATCAGCCCGGGCCACTGCCTACTGGCTGTTGGTAGGACAGGCATGGCTGGCCTTCCAGCCCAGTCTTACCCTTCTCTCTCTTTCCTCCTGATCTTGTCCCTCAACCTGCCTCCTCCACTGCCCTTTTCTCTCCTTCTCCACTGTCCTTTCACCCGTGCCCTCTGCAAAGACTCCGGGAAAAGCTCATCGTTGGGTGGCAGGGTTCTGATGACCCCACTGGGGTTATGACGTCAGCATCTGGTGGTGCTCAGGGGAGGAGAGAGAGGGCTCAGTAAGGCTGCTGCGTGGAGCTGGTTGGAGGCCAGCACTGGATCCAGAACAGAACCTAGTCAACGCTGGGGCTGATGAAAAGCTTGGAGCACAATGTGACCAAATTCTTCCATGAAATCAGATTTTGCCTTGCTGAATTCTGAGTTACAAAAAGCTAACTAGAAGGGACTTTTCAGTCACTCTAACAAACTGAGACAACATTGAGGAAGGAATTAGCATATTTGTTTTTTATAGAGCACGAAAATTGGGTGTTATCTACTAAGTATACCAGTAAGATATTTATATAATAGACCTTTTTTCAGAAAAAGCATCAATTCCAAGCAATTTAAGCTATATAGGAACCCTTTGAAATGCCTAAGTCACGGACAAAAATGATGAGTAATTACAGGATACAACTGTATTATCCATCAACTAAAAATAGTTTTAAATGGTGATAAACTGGAAAGTTATTATACAGTTAGACTGGAATCCTTTAAAATGTGAAAATACTGCTACACAGCATTAGAAGTCTTTGCTCAGGTGTGACACTGTGAACTCAAACACTTAGCTGAATCTCGAGGACCACCTTGCACCCCGTCTTTATATAGATGCTTTATACAGATGCTTAGGATTACAGTGGGATTGTTTTCTCACAAGCAATTTCTTTAGGCATGACCAGAATGCCTACCACCAGCTGTTAAACATCAGGGTAGAAGGTAAAACTTGGAAATATTGGTTCACAAACCATGGGCCCTCTCATTCTTTGGGAAAATCCAGAGTTAGAGCCAGAGTTGGTCTTCCAGATGTACACAACCCACTTACCCCTTCCCATGTCTTCTTCAGATGGTGCTTTTGAATCTTAATGGAAAAGTCGCGTTTGTAAGACCAATTCTTAACAAGGAAGAGAATTGTTCCTTTCGTCTCTAGCTCATGGTAGCTTGGATAGATTTGTGGTTAAGGTAGAGTTCTGAAAAGGATGTTCTAATGTTAAAAGGCTGAGCAGTAGGTTCCAGTAACTGCGTGGGATTTGTACATTGCTCTGTTGACTTGTCACCATGCAACCCAGCACATTTCTGGATGTCATGTGCAAATCTAGCAGATTCTGTCCTGTGTAAGAGAATGCCATTGGAAGCAGCAGTATCTAAACTATCTACAAATCATTTCAACCAAATATGAGGCTCTTCGTGTAGTTTCTCCAGATCATGTCAACCCAGCCTTACCGAAGTTTGGAGGCTGAAAAACATTAACTCGCTTCTTAAATTGTGATTCTCGTCTTTAAAGTGTACAGTTTTCTACTGAGATATGAAGCCAGCATATGCATGGCCACAAGATTCCAGCCTCTGTGCCCCTCTGCCAGCCTCAGGAGAAGAAGACCCCGAAGCTTCACACTTCCCCAAACCTGTGGTATTGGGCTGCGCAGATAGATGGCTGTTAGCCTGAAACAAAGGAAGTCATTTTTCCTGGTTTTCTCTGCAGATCACGCCACATTCACAAAACCACATTCGGTGCCACCTTCACACTTGAGCTCCGTAAGGATGGCACACGCCTCTCTGGAAGGAACGACCCACAACCTGAAAGGTGAGGCCAAACCACTCTCTAATAACAAAACCTGTTTAACCTGCAAAAGAAAACCCATTGCGGGGGAATGGGAGATGGAAAAATGGTGGCCTAATGCGAGGGTAGGATCATATCTGCCTGCAGATTCCAAGGGATCTGAAGGATGAAAGTAGGTGGATTTGGGATCATGATAAAAAGACCGAAGGAGACAGGTAAGGCGTGTACAGAGACCATCTGGGCTGCGTCTGGAGTCTGGGAGCTCCCAGCTGGATCCCCACTTGGAACAGGGCTGTGGAGGGTTCTGAACGGGAGGCAGATCCAGAGTGAACTGCTGGATCTTTTGCATAACCAGTTTGAGAATTCTGGGCTTAGCCTTGCTGTGTCCCACCCGAGCAGCCCACAGAGGAACAGTGGTCTGTGTAGAGGTGGGCAGGTCAGGCTCAAAATGCTGCCACCTGATTCTTCGGCTCCTGGATTGAATTAGCTGCTCTCCACCTCCACCCCGCCCCCCACAGAGGATGACCTGGTTCTAGGGAAGCTCTATGTTGGGTAAAACAGAGGTGAACGAGGCTTCTGCCCCAAGAGGAGAAAAGGGCCAGGGACACTCTGTCTAAAGAGATTCTGAGAGCAAGCTGGTTCCAAAAGCTAACTCTGAGTTTTAGATCTGTACCTGGTCCAGCGCTCAGGTTGCATCTGTAAGGTAACCCATGTCCCCAGAGGGAAAGTGGCCCTCCCCAAGCTCCACACTTAAGTTGATCTGAGGGACTTCCCTGGTGGCGCAGTGGTTAAGAATCCGCCTGCCAATGCAGGGGACACGGGTTCGAGCCCTGGTCCAGGAAGATCCCACATGCCGCGGAACAACTAAGCCCGTGCACCACAACTACTGAGCCTGCACTCTAAAGCCTGCAAGCCACAACTAGTGAGCCCATGTGCCACAACTACTGAGCCCACTCACCACAACTACTGAAGCCCACAAGCCTAGAGCCCGTGCTCCACAAGAGAAGCCCCCGCTCGCTGCAACTAGAGAAAGCCCATGCACAGCAACGGAGACCCAACGCAGCAAAGAAAAAAATTTAAAAAAAATTTTTTTTTTTAAATTTTTTTAAAGCTTTAAAAAATAAATTTGACCTGGGTCTTGGCCACACTCTGCTTTTTTCCTCCCCAAACAACGAGGACATTGGCCCAGTAAAAAAATCCCACAGATCTTTCTGGAATCTGAGGTTTCCTGGGCAGAGTGCGGTTCTGGGGAACTGGAGATCTGGGTTCTGGTCTGTGTTCCGCCACTTATAAGACCCTGCAGATGTCACCTCAGTCTCCACATCAGAAAGAGAGGAAGTGGGAATAGAGGACCATCAGCTCTGATCTGTCATCTACACATCTGTGCTGTGACTTCATAGGTGCAGACAGTCTTGCATCGTCACCCCTGCCCAACCCCCCAAACGCCCACGCAGTGTGATACCTGTCAGTCCTGGGCCCATGACACCCCAGGGCATCTCCGTTCATTTCAGAGGATATTGAGGTAGTTTCAGAAGAAGAAATTAATGTGATTTCACTTTAATTTTAAACTATAACACCCGCACCCAATATTCTCCTCTCCTGTCTCCCTCCCCGGGGGATGTGTAAGTGAAGGTTTGGGCATCTCTAACCTAATCAGAGGAAATTCTGAGCAGAGTGGGGCGTACTCAAGACAGAGAATCAGTTGAGGGTTTCTTGAATTTCCAATGCGAGGCAGGGACTGGGGGCCGGGCAGACAAAGATTTATCCCGGTCCCAACACCGCTCAGTTTCAATTCTCTTCTATGGTTCTCTGCTCTGTAGCATCAAACCCACCACAGTACGATCTTGCTCCGCTGATGCTCAGCTCAGCTGCAGTGTCCTCAGGAGACTCACAGACAGTTGGATCAGCTAGAGAGCATCCGAATGGGAAACGGTTCTCTGACAGACACACGTGCCCGCTGCTCCAGCATCGAACGTCTGACTGCGTGTCTGCTGTCCCGGCTGCTCTGGCTCCACTATTTCTCCACACAGTCTAAGCTCCAGCTGCACTGGATCATTTTCCTGTCTTTGTGCTTGTCCTGTTCCCCCCTACCACCAGGCCTTTGTACCTGCTGTTCCCCCTGCATGGAATCCTCTGCCCTCTTCACCTGCTTAACCACTGCTCATTCTTAAACCTTAGTTCAAGCATCACTATCGTCCCCATCTATGTCAATTCTCCCTGTTAGACACTCACACTGCTCTGCATATCTTCCATTCAAAGTACTGAGCATAGTTTACATGCTCCATCTGTGTGTGCAATTATTGTAAAATCTCTCCCCAGCAGATAGACTCTGCTGGAAGGAAAAGACCATTTCTGTCTAAATATCTAGCACCGTTTCTGGCACTTAATAGGTGTTCAATAAATATTTTGAAATGTATGCGTAATTATTATATAGGGGTCATAATGCCTGGTTGCAAATATATTATTCATCCTAATAAAAATAAACGAACTAGGGATGCACTGGTGTTAAAGGTACCAGTGCCCTTATCATGAATGAGGCAGGAGGGAAGTCACAAAGAATGCACCCATTTATGCAACCAGCCATTTCTCTTTTTTACAATAAAATATTTTATTAAATTCAATAAATCTAGAATATTACCATTACAACAGGTGATCAATATAAGAATTACTAGTGAAGTATTTTACATTCTTTTCTTTTATACTAAGTCTTTGAAATCCAGTATGTATTTTATACTTGTAACACACTTATGTCTGGACCAGCCACATGTCAGCTGCTCAGTAGACACACGTGGCTGGTGGATACCGTATTGGAAAGCTCAGGTTTGACATGTCCTGAACCAGCCATTTCTGAGTGCTTACGCTGTGCTAGGTACAGTGGGGGTTAACGATCAAGAGATGCCTCTGTCCTCAAAGGGCTCAAGATAAGTCGATACACAGTGTGTCCAGCAAGAGAAAACAAACACAAACAATTCAGAACAGGATGCCCACTGGGGTGGGAGAAGGATTTGGTGAAAGGGAGGATTGGGAATACACACTAAAATGAGACATTCATAGAATGTTTCTATCTATCACAAGTGAGAAAGGAGCCCTGGGACATCTCTATAAAACCTAAGCATTCACTGAACAGGAAATGACATTCTCTGTAAGATTCTAATTAAATACATTACTGTTGGATCTGACTGTGCTAGTGCCTGGCACTAGTCCACCCGGGACGTGTACGGCAGAATGGGGCTATCGTGATTCAGGCTAAGAAACGCAATCGGCTGTAAGAGATATGCAGTGCATTTCTAGATAGGAACACAGTGAATGTCATCGGACACGTGCAGAATAGCTCCATTAACAATGCTGAACAAGGAGGAAAATCCGGGGGCAGGGTAGCAGGTGAAGCAGAACAAACACGGGTGTGTTTATTTTCCCTTTACTTCCAGACACTGCATCTCATTAAATTTCAAGGAAACTTCAGAACTTAAAAACTTACAACAGTGAAGAGAGAGAACAGGAGGGCCATCTTCTGTGGAAAAGACATCTAATCAAATTTGGAAGGTGAAAGCAAAGGGAAAGGTTGACTAAAGAAATAACGCAGAGCACAAGGGCTTACTCTCCAAAATATACAAACGGCTCATACAACTCAATAACAAAAACACAAACAACCCAATCGAAAAATGGGCAGAAGACTTTAACAGACATTTCTGCAAAGACGAAATACAGATGGCCAGTGGGCACATGAAAAGATGCTCAACATCACTAATTATTAGAAAAACGCAAATCAAAACTACAGTGAGGTACCACCTCACACCAGTCAGAATGGCCATCATTAAAAAGTCTACAAATAGCAAATCCTAGAGAGGGTGTGGAGAAAAGGGAACCCTAGGGCTTCCTTGGCGGCACAGTGGTTAAGAATCTGTCTGCCAAGGCAGGGGACACAGGTTCGAGCCCCGGTCTGGGAAGATCCCACATGCTGCGGAGCAACTAAGCCCATGGGCCACAACTATTGAGCCTGCGCTCTAGAGCCCGCGAGCCACAAATACTGAAGCCTGTGTGCCTAGAGCACATGTTCTGCAACAAGAGAAGCCGCCGCAATGAGAAGACTGCTCACCGCAACTAAGAGTAGCCTCCGCTCGCTGCAGCTAGAGAAAGACAGCGCAGCTATGAAGACCCAGCCCAGCCAAAAATAAATAAACTTATTAAAAAAAAAAAAAAGAAAAGGGAACCCTTCTACACTGTTGGTGGGAATGTAAGTTGGTGCAGCCCCTATGGAAAACAGTCTGGAGGTTCCTCAGAAAGCTAAAAATAGAATTACCATATGATCCAGCAATTCCATTCCTGGGCATAATTCAGACAAAATTATAATTCAAAAAGATACACGCACTGCTATGTTCATAGAAGCACTATTCACAACAGCCAAGTCATGGAAACAATCTAAATGTCCATCAACATATGAATGGATAGAGAAGATGTGGTACATATATACAATGGAATACTACTCAGCCATAAAAAAGAACGAAATAATGCCATTTGCAGCAACATGGATGCAACTAGAGATTATCATACTAAGTGAAGTAAATCAGAAAGAGAAAGACAAATACCATATATCACTTAGATGTGGAATCTAAAATATGGCACAAATGAACCTATCTACAAAACAGAAACAGACTCACAGACACAGAGAACAGACTTGTGGTTGCCAAGAGGTGGGGGTGTGGGGGAGGGATGGACTGGGAGTTTGGGATTAGCAGATGCAAACTAGTATATACAGGATTGATAGACAACAAGGTCCTACTGTAGAGCACAGGGAACTATATTCAATATCCTGTGATAAATTATAATGGAAAAAATATTTTAAAAGAATGTCTATATGTATAGAACCGAGTCACTGCTGTACAGCAGAGATTGGCACAGCACTGTAAATCAACTATACTTCAATAAAAAAATAAATAAAATTTTAGAAAAAGAAATAACACGGAGCAAGTTACAACCTGGAATACCTGCAAGGGGGCTGCAGCCAACGGAGGGGCTACCTGCCCAGGAGACCCTCAAACAGGTGCTGGAGCCAGAACCACACCATTCCCCAGGTAACCACCGGCTCCCTGTCTGGTTAGAGTGAACCCCAGCCATGGGAGTTTCCAGGCACCCTTCCTACCCCATGCATACAGTCAACTGCCAATTACCAGACATTTGAGGAAACTCTGCAACATGCAAGAGAAAGAATGACAGACAGGGGGAAGCCTGACTCCAGAAGAAATAAAAATAATGAGGGGAACAGAAGAGAAATTAATAAGAAGAAATTCCCAAATTCAAATCTCAGAGAGATCTGGGAAGTTATTTCATTCAGAAAACAAAAAAACAGGAGAATGCTGTGAAAGAGAAAAAGACTGGAGAACAAAAAAGAATCTGTTAAAGGAAAAATTTGATTGCCAAAAATAATCATAACAAAAGTAGAAGATTGAGTGAATGAAACATACCAATTGTAGACCAAAAAGCTGGGGTAGATGAGATAAGAGAGACCGAGGGGAACTTCATGGGTCTCCAGTCGCCACTCTTTTATTTGTTTTCCATTTTCCTTTAGTCCGTTGACATATTTAATCTGCTGATATTCATTAGCTTACAAGTATGTTGTCCACTAGGACAGTACAGACTTGTGCTCCAAGGTCTAAGCAGAATGAATGAGACATGATCCACTGCTGGGCACATCACTGTGAAGCTTCAGGACACAGAGGATTAACTGAAGACCCTAAAAACTTACAGGTAGAAAATAATAATAGTAGGTCACCCAGGAAGGAACAAAAGTCAGACTGGCATAGAGGTAACATTGGTTATTAGAAGTCAATGAAACAATGCATTCAAATTCTGTGAAAAATTAATATCAACCTCAAATGCTAATTCCAACCAAACTATCAAATGTGAAGTCAAATTAAAAAGGAGGTTCAGACAGGCAAGGGCTCGAAAACTTATCTTCTATCTCCCTTTTCTGGGAGGTTACATGAAAACAAAACTCCAGTTTGCTTATTTTTACAGAGTGAACTAAGAAGAAAACAAGGATCTGGGTAAAGGTGGATGTAGTGAGAGCCTCCCAAGATGACAGCTCTGGCAGAGGACTGAGAGCAAGCAGGAAGAGAGATTTCCTGCAGAGAGAGGTTATAGGAAAAAAAGGACTCCTGCACAGAGAGCTGAGAGGTTGGAAAAATTAGGGAACGTGATAAAAGTACTAAGTGCAAGGAATAAATGAAAAGAATTAGAAACTACTGAATGAGAGAAACTTCTTATAGAGGCAGCATATTGCAGTGCTTAGGAATAGAGTCTCTGGAGCTAGAAGATGTGGGTCTGAATCCTAATCCTGCCATTTATCAGCTGTGTGACCTTGAGCAAGTGGCTCAACCTCTCTGTGCTCACTTTCTCATCTCTCAACTGGAGATAATAATAAGACCAACTTATAGAACTACTGTAAGGAAGTAAATGAATTAATTTTGTAATACTCTTAGGAGAGAACCTGTCACTTGGTAAGCACCATATAAGCTTTGTTAAATAAATAAGAAAACCGAAGTGCTATATGAAAATCATGGTCATCCAAATAAGATAAATAGATCCCAATTAAAAACAAGTTAATGGGCTTAAAAATAAAGACTGTGATAGTTTCCAAGTGATAGACTAAAGTAAAAGCTTAAGGACACTATGTGTGTGTGTTGTGGGAACGGAGGGCAGGGGAGAAAGGACAGGCAGGGAATGGGAAGCAGAAATTTTTCCTGCTAACAAGGAAAAAGAAAGGCAAACATAACTTCCAGGAAAAACACACCTCTCCCCAAGAAAAACTCTATATGTAAGATAGGCAGAGTCTGAATAAAGAACAAACTAAAACAGGATAAGATTATACATAAATGGCAGAGTATAAAAAAGGAGTATGCATTAGCATATGATGCTCTGTGAGAATCAGCTAGATTCTCCTTTATCAGTCACTCCATAGGATAAGGTGCAAAGAAGATACGTAAGTAGTTGGCTTTAGTCGTGAGTCAGCATCTCCTAGTTGATTTTCTAGAAAATAGGCACATGAAGCACTTGGATAAAATATTTCAAAAATTAATTTAAATCTAATCAAAAGTCACTTCCTCCCTGCACAAAATGTGCTCTCCATCCAAGAAGACATTTTATTTTTATTTATTTTTTTTAACATTTATTGAGTATTTATTGTGCGCCAGGGCCGCTCACATACATGGTTTCAGTTCATTCTTACAACAGCCTATGTAGTAGGGTACCAATGATCACTCTCATTTTACAGATTAGAAAACTACAAGGAAGGATAAGTGAGATTATTTAGAGAAGGTGAGTGAGAGCATCCCAGGCAGAGGAAACAGCATGTGATAGGTCCAAGGGCTAGAAAGCCTGGTGGGGAAGGCTGAGGCTGGGCTGGGAGCCCTGGCAGGCTTGGGAGCAAAGCAGTGGCACCTGAGCTCTGCTTGAGGTTTTATGACAGGCCACCCCCATCAGGCTTCCCATCTTGTCCCCTCTTCGCACAACTCATCCCATGCTCTGGCTGCAATATTTATTCTCAAGAAGACATTTTAAATCCTGTCCTTTTTCAAACTGAAAGATAAGAAAGAAAAGGAGTAAGCAAAATATGGTTCCAAGTAACTGTGCCAGGATAATCTAGAATTCTGAGAATTGCTGCTTTTGTCAGAAATGGGGCAATCAAAGCACAGGTTGGCCAAGAGGGAGGCTTCATGTGACTAACTGTACCACGTTCCCTCGCCTGAGTTAGACGGGTTACGCAGTTTGGGTGAACATTTCATTGCTCAACTCTCCCTCCAGAACTCAGGGCCTTTTGCCTTGAATGAACCTCCATGTGTGCAGGGATGGGTATGCTGGTGTGTATTTGGGGGGTTTCTGCATCCCACGTCCAGGCCAAGATTCTTCAAACTGAGAGCTGGACCTCCAGGAAAGCCTTCCCTCAGACATTCCTCGGGTCCATGAAGAATTCATCACTGGCTTCTCTGTACTAACCAGCCCACATGGAACTCCATCACGGCACATTTCACAGAGCCTTGTCGCTGCGTCATTTCGTATGCCTCTATCTCCTCTACTGGTTGGTGAGCCCTTCAAGCTAAAGACCAACCATGACACACTCATCAGTGTACCCTCGTGCCTAGAACATTTATTTGCACCATAAGTAGGAGACAGAGACAGGGACAGGGACAGAGAAAGAGACAGACAGGCAAAGACAGAGATTTTGAGTCCTACTCTCTTGCCCTGTGGTACTTTCTCTTCGTTTGGGTTTTCTCGTCACTAAGCATTTTTGGAATTTATGAACCTATCTTCTAAGGATAACAACATAAAAATTACCAAAAGCTGTGACAGTAGCGGTTCTGATTGGAAACCCACCTATGTGACCTCACCCACCTCCCCTGGCCACACACACTCTCTGGGTGATTTTGTCCCCCTTGGAGATGTCAGCGATACTGTTGACCCACAGATCAGTATCTCCAGTCCTGACCTTGCCTCTCAGCTCCAGACCAAACATCCAGCTACCTTCTGGAAACCTCCATTTGGACTGTCCACCACGCACTTCAGCTCAACCAGGCTGACGATGACCCCCTAAATGGCCTCCCTGCCTCCAGCCCCATCCCATGACTACCCTGGAACAGGGCTGCAGATGTGACATGGCACCGCCTGCTTAAGGCCCCTCAATGCCAACACCCCCCATTACCATTACTTGTAGGATAAAGTCCAAGGTCTTTAGAAAAGCAAGTGAGGCTCCCCATCATGAGCACCCTGCTCCCTCCTCCTCCACTGTCACCTCCCACTCTTCCCTCCTTTCAATCCCACCACCCAGTTCTCACCTCCGTGCCTGGCTAGCTTAGACCTCTTGCAAGACGCTGCATAAGACTCACTTTCTCTTGGAAGCATTTTTATGAATTGCTTCTGAACTCTCTACCCCACCCCTCCAAGCTGAGTTCCAAGCTGTCTTCTCTTCTACACAATGCCTGGTGGTAACAGCAAGCACTCTGTGGTCACGATCGGACGCACTCCCAACGTACACCCAAGGAACTAAAGCTCAGAGAAGTTAGGGAACCTGCTCGATGCCACACGTACTCTAAGTGGCAGATGTGACCAGAACTTTGGACCCCAAATCCAGGTCCCCTGCTTAGATGGTAAGATTTTCTGTAATTTCGCCCTTGCAGCAGAAACTTCCTATTTTACATCCCCTGTCCATTGCTTCCTGTCTTGTTACCACATGAGCTCTGTGACGGGCCCAGTACAGGGCCTGGCAGTAGAGGCTCAACTGATGCCTTTCCTTGACCGCCTCCCTCGTAACCATGGCCATTGCCCTGCACTTTGGGCCGGAGGCTGGGCCTGGAAACCTGGTGGCCATGAGCTCTAGCCCCCAGGTCTGCAGAATGGGACTTGGCCATGGAGCAGCCTCAGAACACCTCATGACAGCCAGCCTGCCCGCCTACCACAGGCAGAGCGGCTCACTTACCGGGAACTCCTGCCCTTTCTCTCCTCCATAGAGGATGGCTCCCCTCACTCCAGGCTCAGCTGCCACTAACTGCCTGCCCTGCTTAAGATTCCTGGCCTCTGATTGGGCCCCGTCTCTGCCAATCCACTGGAAAATATCAATAGAACTTGCGGTCCTCCCAGCATCACTGGGGCCAGGCCTTCCTCAGCAGCCTTCTTCATTCATTTAACTGGAGCCTCTGGCTTCATCTGAGGAAGAATCTCTCACTCTGCCTGGCCCTGCACTAGGCCTCTCGGTCCACACGCTGACCAGAGTCGCTCTCCACACTGAGCTCTTTGAGAGAGAGACCAAGTGTTACTTTTATTCTATATCCCCAAGGCTTAGGACAGGCCACAGTCAGGACAAATAAGTCTTCAGGCTTTATCACTTCCTCCCTGGATTATTCCCAAAGCCTTTCCCTGAGCTTTTCCAAGTCTCTTCTCCACAGGAAAGGATCTCAGGCTTAAAATCTATGGGGTAGAGCAAGTTGTATGAAGTTGCTGAACTTAGGCAAAGTGAGGGCGAGATGAACATACTGTGAGAAAAGAACTAGGATGTAGGTGGACCACTGCCAGGGATGCTTCAGCAAAATATCCCCCCAGACTACAGAGGCTCAGCGAGCCAGATTCATGAGCAGAACCTGGAAGCTGGCATGGCATGGGGGTGGCATGGTGCTGGCCCTCGGGCTGCTGAACATGGGGTCTAGGGAGACCCTAAAAGAGCAGAGAGCAAAGCACTAAGCACAGTCACAGAGACAACCTGAAGGGCCCAGCTGAGGCTTGGGGACCACGCACAGGGCAGTGACAAAAGGGGCCAATGGGTGCAGGAGGAAGAGGCGGAATCTTCAGGAGGGCTTTGAGGGGTTCAGGGGCAGCCGCAGGGCTTTCATTAAATAAACGTGACAGTCCGTTAAGGGCAAACAAATGGCATGAACTTGATATGAACATTTTCCTGTTGGCACTAGGGAGCCATTGAATGCTTTTTTTTTTTTTTTTTTGCAGTACGCGGGCCTCTCACTGTTGCGGCCTCTCCCGTTGCAGAGCACAGGCTCCGGACACGCAGGCTCAGCGGCCATGGCTCACGGGCCCAGCCGCTCCGCGGCATGTGGGATCTTCCCGGACCGGGGCACGAACCCGTGTCCCCTGCATCGGCAGGTGGACTCTCAACCACTGCGCCACTAGGGAAGCCCCATTGAATGCTTTTTAATCAGGGAGGTGACAAAATCAGATCTATGTGTGGGAGAGGTTGGCTCGCAGGGAGAAGAGGTTAGAAACTAGCCATAATGTTCTTAGCTTCATCTAGGGCTCATCAAACCTTTAGAAAGGGCTACAGCCCAGCTCTGAAAGCTTCAGTCGAATGGCAGAGTCCTGGTTTGGGGACTGCATGTATCCATGGCAATAAACCACTTTGTCAAAGAGTATTTTCTCTCATCTTGAAATGTCAAGGTATTGATATAATTACGACATTCATAGCAACTCTACTCACATTAATGTTTGAAGACCATACATTTCGAATCCATCCAGGGTCTCTCATTATTGGAATCTGGAAAACAAAAACATTAGAAATTACTTAATGGAAATGTTCTGTAATTAGTGGTAGCGATTGCACAACCTTATGAATATACTAAAAACCACTGAACTGTACACTTTAACATGGTGAATTCTATGGTGTGTGAATTATATCTCAATTAAAAACAGGAAATGCAGTAAGAAGAAGGATTTGGTGAGGTTTTTCTGAACACACTCAGAGTGTGAGGTCTTGGTAAGAAACGACACATCGTGAGGTCATAAATCTCCCTCTCCCACTCCTTTACTTCTCTGTGGTCTCCTCCTTCCCAGAGCACATGGACCTATTGGGGAAACGTCAGGAGATAAGGCAACATGGAAAAATGATGGGATTTGGAGTCCGAAGACATGCTTTCACGTGCTGCCTCTACTGTTTCTTGGCTGTATGACTGCAGAGGGCTAGTTTTCTTTGTAAAATGGGTATAACAACAACCCTGGAATGGATGGGTGTGTTGTGAGCATTCACTGAGTCTATTCCGGTGAAAGGGCAAAGCCTCCTGCACAGATGAGCTGTTAAGACTGTTGGTATGAAATTATCCAAGCAAGTAGGACCTGCACAGTCTGCTTTTCCAACAGGGGCCCTCATTAGAGCTCCCAGCCTAAGCGATGCAATATGTTTTCATAGTCCTTAAACTATACTTAAGTTATACTCAGAAACACAAATGTTCTGGGACTACTTCCCTGGTGGCACGGTGGTTAAGACTCTGTGCTTCCAATGCACGGGGCCCGGGTTTGATCCCTGGTCAGGGAACTAGATCCCACATGTGTGCTGCAACTAAGAGTTCACATGCCACAACTAAGGAGCCCACGGGCCACAACTAAGACCTGGCACAACCAAATAAATAAATAAATAAAGTAAAAATTTTAAAAAACCATATATGTTCTGAGTGCAACTAAAGCAGCCCAGAATCAACAACCCTTGAAGCCCCTTTACTCCTGTTTCCCTCATCCTCTCATCCCCTTGCCTGTCACCCTACCTGCTCTTCATCTACGGCATTTAGCTTTTCCAACCCATATTGCTGATTGGCAGATAATTACTGGTGTTGCTTTACCTGATGATTCATTTAGTTTCTCGCAGGGGCCAAGTGCTTTGCTAGGTAGTGGGAACACAGAGATGAGTAAAATAGAAATCCTGTCCTTGAATCACGCATGATCTAGTGGGGGGCAGGCAGGAAGACATGTAGAAAAGGTTTTCAGGGCCAGGACCACCACCAAGACATGCCCAGGGTCGGGTGGGAGCCCGGGAGGGAGGCAATAGTTTGCTTGCGGGAAATATAAGGAAGGTCCTGTGCCATCCACAGAAGGTGACATCTGAGCTGCTTCTGAAGGGTAAGTGGAGCTCTCGGGGGAGAGAGGAGAGATTCCATTCCAAGCAGAGAAGAGGGTGTGTTCGAAGAAACAAAGGCACCACACTTATGTCTGGGGAACAGCCAGGAGCGCCCAGGACTGGAGAATATCCCATCGTGTGCAAGTGATACGGAACAGGCCCGGGATGGTCTACAGTCAGGAGACATGGGTAGAGGGGGGTCATTTTAAAAAAAGTTCCTTTTTTTTAACAAATGCCCTCCTTAAACAAAACCTTTTGCAGAAGCCCGTATGTAAATAGAAGGGGAATGGGGCTTCCCTGGTGGCGCAGTGGTTGAGAATCCGCCTGCCAATGCAGGGGACACGGGTTCGAGCCCTGGTCTGGGAAGATCCCACATGCCGCGGAGCAACTAAGCCCGTGCGCCACAACTACTGAGCCTGCGCGTCTGGAGCCTGTGCTCTGCAACGAGAGGCCGCGACAGTGAGAGGCCCACGCGCCGCAATGAAGAGTGGCCCCCACTCGCCGCAACTAGAGAAAGCCCTCGCACAGAAACGAAGACTCAACACAGCCGAAAATAAAAATAATTAATTAATTAATTTAAAAAAAATAGAAGGGGAATGCTGTGGTCTTTTCAGGGAAGAGGCTTGGAGTCCCCAGTCTTGGTTGCAGAGCCCTGGCTTCAGAGAACACAGTTTGAGAACGATGACTGTACACGGTGGGGAGCCGCCAAGGGGCAGGATGATCAGACCTGTTTTACAGGATCACTCGGACATCTGTGTTTTGGACGCAGAGAAGCAAATTTAAAGGCTTTTTTTTTTTTCCCCTTAGCCACGCAGCTTGTGGGATCTTAGCTCCCCGACCAGGGATTCAACCCCCAAGCCCTCGGCAGTGAAAGCGCGGAGTCCTAACCACTGGACGGCCGTGGAATTCCCTTTTGTTTTTTCTTTGAAGGCTATTCTAGCAAAGCGTGGCCAGGGTGTGAAGGAAGGTGGTGACAGTGGGGGGGAAGAGGAAGGGGCGGCTGTGAGCGCTGCCTAGTGGGAGAGGCCCCCAGGCTTAGTGATTGGCTCGGATGGTCGGGTGGGGGAAGAAGAGGGAGATTTTGAGGATGACTGAAGTTTCTGGCCTGGGTGACTTGGTAGATGATGGTATCATTAAACATCAACCGATGAGGAAAACTGAAAGGATAAATTTGGGGAGGACCATTAGAGTATTCTGGAACATCTGTAATAAAAAGGATAGATTTTCCTCTAAGACAGAACCCGGGAAAGAAGGTAGATGTGAGTTAAGGAATTCTATTCAAGTCCAGATCCTGGTAGGGAAAGCGGGCAAGGCGATTGGTTTCTGCATCTATAAATTGCATAATATAGTAATTATTTCAGTCCTGGTTTCAACCAATCAATGCATTTGAAACACTTCTGGAAGTCCAGTTACTACCTCCATTTTAGCTCCTCTAGAGTATTACAGCATTCTGCAAAATATCATGCCACTTGGATACAGATGTTCTGAACCACCCAACTCAAATTCCTCATGGGACACAAACATAGTCACATGCCCGCCAGCACTCGCTGGGTACAATAGTTGCACTGATTTTACACTCACGAGGTAGGCTAGGAAGGCTGGCCGCAGTTTAAATTCACAATGCTTGGATTTGGTCCCAATTAAAAATGAAGTTGCAAATCAAATACCAGATATATTTTTTGCTGCCATGGGAGCAATGACTCTGATCCCCCAGAAATTTGCTTTGATTTCAGAGATTAAAAATAAACACAAGAACACCAAAAATGGTGAACCCATGTATTTCAACAGTAATTTCTCTCAAAGCTAAGAAGAAAATAATCTCATTCCACCCCACAGCTATTTGTCTGTTGTCATTCAAAATTCTAACACAAAATTTGGAACCCAACCTTTGGTCCCTGGGCACCAAGCAGTTAGCAACCATGGGGGAAGCCAAAAATGAATTTGGGTTTGAACCCCCATTCTCCCAATAAGAGCTGTATGGCCTTTAGCAAGGAATTTAACCTTCCTACGCCTCAATCTTCTCATCTGTAAAAGGAAGAGAAAAATAAAATAGTTCTGGAGCTGATGTAAGAATGAAAAGATATAATACTGTGTAAACAATAGTGTACACATTTTAATTGCTAATCCTGGATGATGGTAACGCGGAGGTCTCAATGTCAGGAACAGGTGAGCATCTTCTGAACAGCTGGTTTGCTTTCACCTTATTTATACCATGAAACGTGTAATTGCTCAGGTCCTTCCTGAGACACTGGGGGCCAGAGCCACACTTCCACTCTGCTCCGTATACATGAGCCAGACTCTACGAAACGCATGTTTGTCTTAGCCTCATTCTTGGCTCTATTTTATGCCTCTACCTCTTGTTTTCTTTTATTCCTCACTTAATTTAGACATACGTAACTGCTATGAACTGAATGTTTGTGTCCCCCGCCCCCAAATTCATATTGGAAGCCCTAATCCCCAGTGTGATGGTATGTGGAGGTGGGGCCTTTGAGAGGTAATAGGGTCATATGGGTGGAGTCCTTGTGATGGAATTAGTGCCTTTAAAAGAAGAGATAGGAGAGAAATGAGCTCTCTCTCTGCCATGTAAGGATACATCACGAAGGTGGCCACCTACAAGCCAGGGGGAGGGCTCCCACCAGAACCAAACTGTACTGGCACCCACATCTTCTTTAGCCTCCAGAAGTATGAGACATAAATTTCTGTTGTTTAAGCCACCCAGTCTGTGGCATTTTGGTTATAACAGCCTCAGCTGATCAAGACAGAAATTCTGTTATGTTTTGAACCATCTTCTGTCCTTCGATAAATACAGTAATGGACAGATAGATGATAGACAGACAGATATAGAAAAATGAAAAAATGGTTGGAGAATGGACGTAGTAAATGTAGATAGAATAATAGATAGGAGATAGATAGACACTTTCCTCTTGTCTTTTCCTTTATGCTGTGTTGATTTGCTTGCTCACTTGACTATATTAATCATTATGGGGTGTAGGGCAGTTGAAATAGAACCACAAAGACTGGTCCTGGTCAGGGCCTCTGCCACTTATAAGTAGAGTAATACTGAACCACTGACTCACCCTCTCTGAGCTTCCGTTTCCTCTTCTAAAGAGCCTACATGACACTACCCACCTTGGGGCTGCTGTGGGAATTAAGTGAGAGATGTACTTGAAAGTGACCAGCACATGGTAGGTGCTCAATGAAGGTGAATTTGAATCTCGATGGCAGCCTGATGAAGATCAAGGTCCAGGACACAGTCTCCTGTGTTCCTCATAGGGCCTTGCTCACTGCTACACCTTTGCCCGTGATTTGCTGGAGGTCACATATATGGGCCTAAAACCAAATTCAAATTCAGGTCTGCGTGACTCCAAAACTCTTGCTGCTGTTTCACTGATGGAGAAACATTTGGACCACAGAATTCCCACCACACAGAAGGAGGAAGAGGGAGACTTCAGAGAGAAAGTCTTCCAGGTCATCAGGCCTTAAGTCCACAGTGATAGGCCAGGCGCGTCCCAGTTTACACATTCTAAAGTCCATTTGTTCATCTGAACTTCTTTTTAAATAGAGAGTAACATTTTTGCATAGAAAGAGTTTCATCCAAGTGAGTTCGTTTTTCCAGGGGAGGAAAGGCAGAGGAAGCCATAGCCTAGATGAACTGAAGCAATGCTCAGCTGTACAACCAGGGACCTGCTGGCACTACGGTTTATGCAGCCTACTTTTATGGGAAAATGCATCCAAACGCCAGCTGAGGATTCCAGGAACACCTGGGAACAGCCCAGGATGCAGTGGGAGGGGCCTTGGTCTGGGGAGGAGGCAATTCAGGATTTAGTCCTGACTGTCTTACTAACTTGGAGGGGGCCTTGGACAAGGCACTTCCCTTCTCTGGGTTTCAGTTTTTCATCTGTCAAAGGACAGAATTACACTAAGTGCTCTTTATCTCCAAAATTCTATAAGCCTAAATGCACGTGCCCTCCTACATCATGATTCCAATGCCAAGATCCCCCTCTTCTGCAGACCAGCACCCTCTGTCAGTACGATTTGAAGTAAGGGAAGAGGATAAGGAAGGGTTTGCTCTGGTTGGAAGGAGATGGGGTGAAGAGGAGGACACTACAGGTGGGGCTGGAACTGGACCCAGTCAGACTCTAACCTGGGTCCCCCAGGATCCCTTAGACCAGTGTAGAAATGGAAAGAGAGTCTGTAGTCAAGAGAACTGGATCTAAGCCCTGGTTATAATACTTAATAATGCTTGGTCTTGGGTAGGTCACTTCATGTCTTAGAAATTCAGTTTCTTCAGCTACAAAATGAGGTTCATAGCACTTGCTCCATCTTCAAAGCTCTCGAGGGCAGGTTGAGTGCCTCTGATGTCCCATGTCTCTGACCCATTCTCTGAACTCATGGGATTACGTCAGGCCCAGCTGGGTAATCCAGGATAATCTCCCTATTTTAAAGTCAGTGATGAGTAATCTTAATTCCATCTGCAACCTTAATTCTTTTTTGCCATGTAATTAACACATTCACGGGTTCTGAGGATCAGGACATGGACATCTTAGGGGGGCACTATTCTGCTGGCACAGCCTCCTAATGGGATTGCCCACATTTCCCTTTGCCACGTTGTAGTTCATTCTCCTTGCTGCAGCCAAGGGCATCTTTTTGAAACACAATCTGGTTGTTTTACCTCCACGAGTAAAACCACTCAAATAAATATATAAAATGTATACAATTTTTTAAACCCTTCCTTAACTTGGTGAACAAAGTTTCCACCCACGTGTCCAGTCTCATCTCCCACCTGCACCCTTTGATCTCTCTGACCCAGTCACACTGGTCTTTCACCATCTCCTGTTCAATTTATTCCATCCAGCCACAGGGCCTTTGCACATGCTATTTCCTCTGCCCAAGACACATTTCAGCTGGTTAGCTGCTATGGATCCCCCAGACCACAGCCAAGTATCACCTCAGAGAAGTGGTCCCTGGCCTCTTTGGCAGTGATCACATCGTGACTGCACCCTCCGATAGCACCCTTATTGCTCTTTGCTGGCACTTGGCACAGTTGGCAAAGTTACAATTGTTTGCATAACTCTTCAGCTAATGACAGCTTCCTGCATCAGGGACAGTGCCTATTGTTCTCACCATTGCACCTCCCGGAAGATAGTCAATAAATACTTGTTGAATGGAAGTATAAAAGTGGGACTTTTTCAACATACAGAGGAGGACACTGGAGCTCAGAAGGTCGAGAAACTTGGCCAAGGTCACACAGCTAGCAAGCGGGGGTGGGTGAGCTGGGATATGACCCAGGTGTGACTGACCTCTAAGCCACAACATCACTCCATCTGGATTGCAGGCAACTGGTAAAGGAAGGGGACAGTGGATGGCCTGATTTTTGTACTTTTCCTAAGGAAAGATGAAGGTGGTGTTGGTCCCCGCAAGTACCTGAGATGTAACTTCCAGGAGAGAACTCTCCCCTGAAAGGAGTGACCCCCCAGTACAGGGTCTTACCCAAGCCTCCTATTTCATGTGCAGCCACTGGGAGGACAATGAAGAGAGGCAGCACCTCCCAGCTCTGCCCGAGGGCACGGCCCTCAGTTGCCACAGCTTCAGACCCAGAGGCAACCCCAGTGGTGTGCTTAATAGGGAAGCCTTTGTGTGTGTGTGGTGTGTGTGTGTGTGTGTGTGTGTGTTAGATTAGAGATGGTCTCAAATTCTTTGCTGCCATTGACAGATAAAGTCTAACAGCCCTCCCCTGAAATCTGAGGAAGCCTAACAGACTTGCTTGCTCAGTGATATGCAGGACAAGTGACATTCTTCAACTCCTGAGGTCATTAGAAACCTTCCAGCGTCCCCTCCGCGTTTTGCAATGCTCTTTATGGGGCATGACGGCTGCGACGTAAGAGGTTTGACTACCCTGAGATGTCACGTCTGAGAGGCCCGGCAAGCACTCCTGGCAACAGTCCTGGCTGAGGCCGGCCTACCAGTCACTGCCACCAAGCCACCAGCCATGTGAGGGAAGCCAGCGTTGTCCATCCAGACCAGCCCGTCTAGCAGTCAGGTTCACTGAGTCATCACATGAGGAGGCGAAGCATCACCAGCCAAGTCCTGCCCAAATCCTGAGCCACGAAATCATGAGATAGAATGAGATAGTTGTGGTGTAAATGCACTAATTTGTGAAGCAGTTTGCTTTGGAGGAATAAATAGCCAGAACAGAGGATGTGTGATGTGGGGAGTGCGTCTGGATTGTATTTCTCTGTTTGTTTTCATGTAAAATTACATCTGCGCATCTGTGATTGTGCCTATTTTTGCAAGTGTGTCTATGTGTTTGCTTGTATCTACACAGCCTGTGCTTCTGTGTGTTTATCTGTGTGTCTTCTTATTTTCTCTGTGTCTGTGTGTGTGTATTTATGGCAAAATGATGAGGACGACTCTCCCCCGTGAAATCCAATCCCAGTGCTAATGTGCATCCTTGCCTATTTTTAAGAAGAACCCACACAGACCACAGATGTATTCACGCGTGTGTGCGCCTGTACAAGGATAAGGTTTGATTAGAAAATAAGAACATAGCCTCTAATTGGTGGGTTCTATTGGGGAATTCATTCAATACAGGCAACCACTGAGCACCCACTGTTTGCCAGGCACTGTGCCAGGAGCTGGGAATCCAGAGAGAAGCAAGGCCTGGTACAATGCCCTGGGATGCCGGGAGCCTGGGGACCCAGGGAGGATCAGGCCAAGATGAGAGCCCAGAGTCCTGGGGGCAGTGACCTCGGGCTCCTGGGGCACCTGAAGCCCTGTAAGATCATCAGTCCAAGCCCATGCGTGGGCAGCTCAGAGCCAAGCCATCCCCGACTCCACCCGACAAGCAGGGCAACCTTCCCCAAGGATTTCTCGTGGGATGGTAGTAAGTCTTATGCAAAAACCAGTTCTGCGGTGGGGCAGGTAATTCTGGAAACATCAGATAAAACAGACAAAGATTTATTTCCTGCATAACTTCTTTCCTTACTATCTCATTGTATGCTGTCAATCTCCTAAAGGGAATATAAAATGTAGGATTTCCTCAAACCACACAATCTTGAAATCCCTTTTCCACTGAGCAAATGGTGGTCTCTGTGTGTCTGGTAACTCATTCAGGGGACATTCTGATGCAGAAGTAACAGGTGTGGTCTCCAACCCTGGGGGTCAGTCATCCACATCTCCCATCTCCACCGTCCCCCCCCCAGAGAAGGTAAGGTAGTAAGCAGTTTTAAGAAATTCAGGGACTTCCCTGGTGGTGCAGTGGTTAAGAATCTATCTGCCAATGCAGGGGACACGGGTTCAAGCCCTGGTCCAGGAAGATCCCTGATGCCATGGAGTAACTAAGCCCGTGTGCCACAACTACTGAACCTGCACTCTAGAACCCGTGAGCCACAACTACTGAGCCCGTGTGCCACAACTACTGAAGCCCGCGCACCTAGAGCCCGTGCTCCGCAACAAGAGAAGCCACCGCAATGAGAAGCCCGCTCACCGCAACAGAGTAGCACCCCCCTCACCGCAACTAGAGAAAACCCGCGCGCAGCAACGAAGACCCAATGCAGCCAAAAATAAATAAATAAAAGAAATAAATTTATAAAAGAAATTCAAGTCTGGGGAATTCCCTGGCAGTCCAGTGGTTAAGACTTCGCCTTCCAATGAAGGGATTGCAGGTTCCATCCCTGGTCCGGGAGCTAAGATGCCACATGCCTCACAGCCAAAAACCAAAACAGAAAACAGGAAGAGTATTGTAATAAAAATTCAATAAAGACTTTAAAAAATGGTCCACATCAAAAATCTTAAAAAAGAAAAGAAGAAATTCAAGTCTGAATGGGGAGACTAGTAGAAGGAGACACAGGAGGGCTGGGAGGGCTGGGGGAGGGAGGGAGGGCAGTAAAGATGAATGAAAACAGGAGAAGATGTTTGTGCCATGGGGACGAGGGGCAAGACTGAACCAAGGCCAGAGGAAGGGAGGTTGGCCCAAGCCCTCTCTGCTACCATCCTGACACACTCTCCATGCAGGTCTCATCAAAGAGAGAGCCCTGGGCTCTCACTAAGATCTTCTTCTTCTCTAGCCCACGCCAAGTAAGCCAAGGTTTGTCTGTCTCAAGCACCCACATTCCATGGTGTCTTAACCATGTCTTTTTATTTTCTGTATTTAATACTTTAATATCTAGAGCTTTGCTGATCCTGGAGAGACTACCCCTCCCCGAGTAGCCAAGAAGAGAAATTAGTGTCGTTTCTCTGCTACTGAACACCTGGTCTTGTGAGTCAAAAGAAAAAGCAGCAGTATTTACTTCTTTATTTTCTTAAGCATAAAAACCTCTTATGGGAATTCCCTGGTGGTCCAGCGGTTGGGACTCTGCACTCTCATTGCCAAGGGCCCGGCTTCAATCCTTGGTCGGGGAACTAAGATCCCACGAGCCTTGCAGCAGAGTGGCCAAAAAAAAAAAAAAAAAGGAAAAAGAAAAAAAAACTCTTACAAGTGACGCAGTTGAAATCCAGCTTTCCGTGACTGGTTTCTCCTTCAGATCCCAGGCTTGATGATGTTTAGGGGCCTGCCTTTCATATGCAAACCAGCCAATCCAGAGCCCTTAACTCAACCACCTCTCTGATCAAATGCTCACACTCTGGGCTACTATCCACTTGTCCTAATCACCCCGGGAAGAGGGCCCAGACAACCAGGGACAGCTCCATCCCCCAGAGCCTGCTGCAATCATTCACGCCAGCCAGTCCGAAGCCTGCTGACCCTGCCTGTCCATTCCTTCCCCCCGAAACCACAGTAAAGACTCTTGCCCATACGTTCCCCTCTCGCCTTCTACCTCCTGACTGACCCTGGTGCTTCCTCATGTGGCCCTGCATGGAGCATCTGCTTCCTGTTTCTAGGGATCTGTGAGAATTACAAACTTCTTCCTTCATGACAGTCATTTCTGTGTCCACATGTCTTACTGCACCGGAATAAAACAAATCTTGGGTACACTTAAAACACTTGGCATCCTGGAGCCACAAGCCCAGAAGGTGGAACTCAGCAGAAGCAGCCATGATAACACCAAGGCATCGATATACCCAGGGAGATTATACAAAATAGTTAAGAATTTTAGTACAGGGGCTTCCCTGGTGGCGCAGTGGTTAAGAATCTGCCTGCCAATACAAGGGACACGGGTTCAAGCCCTGGTCCGGGAAGATTCCACATGCCGCGGAGCAACTAAGCCCATGTGCCACAACTACTGAGCCTGCGCTCTAGAACCCATGAGCCACAACCACTGAAGCCTGCACTCCTAGAGCCCGTGCTCCACAACAAGAGAAGCCCCGCTCGCCGCAACTAGAGAAAGCCCGTGTGCAGCAGCAAAGACCCAACTCAACCAAAAATAAAATAAATTAAAAAAAAAAAAAGAATTTTAGTACAGCCACTGATCAAACCAAACAGACACCAAACCAGCCAGAAAGGGCACATCAGCCTTGGATACACCAATTAGTAATTCAAGTAGCTTTTTACAGGGTGACTAAAACATAGATTCTAGAATCTGACCAGCTTGAGCTCAAATCCTAGACCCATCACAAACTATCCATGTGATCTTGATCTAGTCACTTAACTTTTCTGTGCTTCAACTTTTTCACCTGTAAAATGGGGCTAAGACTATATGGTTATGATGAGGATTGAATGTGAATGAATTTAAAACACTCAGCACAGGGGCTTCCCTTCCCTGGTGGTGCAGAGCTTAAGAATCCACCTGCCAGTGCAGGGGACGTGGGTTCGAGCCCTGGTCCAGGAAGATCCCACATGCCATGGAGTTTAAAAGCCCAGCTTTTAAAAATGAGTCCCAGGCAACCAGCAACCTGTTCTCTGTCTCTATGCCTTCGGTTTTGTTTCCTTTTAGATGAAATGAATGAAGAGGGTCAAAAGGGACAAACTTCCAGTGATAAAACAAGTCCTGAGGATGCAATGGTGACTACAGTTCACAGTGCTGTATTGTATATTTGAAAGTTGTTAAGAGAGTACATCTTAAAAGTTCTCATCACAAGAAAAAAAATGTTTAATTATGTATGGTGATGGCTGTTAACTAGACTAATTGTGATCTTTTCATAATATATACATGCATCAAATCATTATACTGTACACTTGAAACTAATACATGTCAATTATATCTCAATTTTAAAAGATAGTTTTCCTAGGCCATCTACCAATTCAGTATTTGTCTGGATTAATAAGCTCATCTTTTAAGATACAGACAGCCTGTGGAGAGAACAAACAGAGCAAACTTTTTACCTACAGTGTCCACAGATTAAATACGCTCAGCAAATTCAGTTGCTCTGAGGAAAAGGAGTTTATGATGGAAGGGTGGGAATGGTACAGAGTAAGGGGGGAAGGCATGTTTGGGAAAAAAAAAATCGGGCCCTGATCCATCAGTTCAAAAGTGGGTGGGTTTCTATGTATAAACAACCACCAAGAAGATGAAGAAATTGCTGCCCCTGAAGACATTAGGTCCACGCAATACTGTTCTTGCATTTCTCAGAAGAGGCAGTTGAGGAGACAGCCAGTTACAGCAGCCCTGATTCCGGGGAGGACTCTTACATAAAGAACTCGGAGAAAGCCTCCTGACTTTGCGTACATCCAGCTCCTTCTACGAAAGCAACTGGTCTCCTAAGACAGCTGTGGTGAAGCTGGCCCCCCGCCAGGCTGGAGAGTGGGCAAGGGAGGCAACAGCAGGAGAATCAGGACATGACAGGACACGATGTGCCCTTACATGGCCAGCCTCACCCCAGAGCGCCATGGGTTGAGCTGACCCAGATGACAGACACCCACATCCCTGTGGAATTGGGACCTGCGGGGAGGGGCACTGGAGGGAAGGACTGTCTGTTGCTCGGGAGAAACTGACAACGCGGTCAGCGTTGGACACAGTGACATTCTTTGGCCACCCGGCCGCCTACGCCCCAGCCGGGACTGCAGGCAAAGCCTGGTGCTTCCAGGTTGGGAAGTCACCGAAAGCTGAGGGAAGCATGACAACCCTCCCTCTGATGGTGGCCGGTGGCCTGGGGACATGGGGACGAGGGGGATGTAAATGGGGCGGGACACAGGAGGGGCTTGGTACCAGGCTCTGCCAGGTGCCCACAGCCAAGAGGCTAATTAGGTGGGAGTCAGGTATTCAGCCGCCAAGACGGCCATCCAAGAGCTCCTCCATTCAGCCCGCCTGTGAGGGAGGCCTTTCCCTGTCCCCGGGCCAAGCATCATCACTACCAACGACAGGCAAGAAAGGAACCAGCAGGTCACCAAGGCTCGGCAAATGCAAGCTTCCCAGGGCTGGGGAGGCAGGCTGAATTCCTCAGTCTTGATGCACAGACTCCTGGGCTGGCTGGGCTTTCAGGCTGAAGCAGGAACCAAAGCCTGGTGTGGCCCAGAGTGGCTGGAGGGGCTCCTTCCTGACCCTCAACCCCGGCAGCGGCCACGGGCCCCCAGGAGCTGCTGCTGCTCCAGCCTGGAGGGCAGTCAGAGCTCAGGGCTGCCACAAACACAGGAGCTGGGCGAGGCTTCTGGAACGTGCAGGAGCCTGGCCTTGGGGCACACAGGGGGCCTCGGGTTTGGGGATTGCCTGTTTGAACGACAGCTTCACTTAAAAGCAAAGAGGGAATAAGCCAGAGCTCCACAGAAATGGGTGCATCCTTCTCGGGACTCGAGCTAGGGAAACACTCGAGCTAGGACGCAGCTCTGCTCTTGGGAACAGACACCTTTCTCTGGGCCAGAGGCTGGGTACCCAAAGACAGGGTGGAGGTCCCTGTTCTGAGGGGTCCCAGGCCCCCACCACCAATGCCTGCTAACCTGAGAACCAGGTAAAAGAGAGCATGATGACGGGGCAGGCGCACAGGGAGAGTCACAGGGGAGTGACAGCCGGGCTCAGCTGTGAAGGTGGATGGGGGTCTCAAGGCCAAAAGGGGGAAAGAATCCCTGCAGCGGGGAAAGGGGCACAAGGGCGTCACAGCTCGGAGCAGCAGCCCCTGGTGGCCTGTGGCTTGATGCGGGGCCAGGAAGAGGCGCCCTGGGCCCAGGCCGAGCTGGCCGCGCTGCTGCGGATGAAGCTGCTTTGCGCCCGCCTCTCCTGCTCTGGCTGGAAGGCCCGCAGCCTGCCCCAGCCTGTGCAGCAGGCCTTAGGGACTCAGCAGGCTGTGCCGCACCAGGGACGGAGTGAAGCCCCTGTTAACGCATCACCAACCTGCCCATCTCCCCTGCTGATCCACCCAGTCAATCATGAAGTACGCTCTCCCTTTGTTTTGCCTGTTTATCGCCTATCAAAGCCCCTCTCTTCACCTGATTCCCCTGCTGGCTGCTGCCCGTTTCCCTTTCCCTTTCCGGCAAATGTCTCTGAAGAGTCGTTCGTGCTTGTGTTCTTCAGTTGCATCTTCTTGTTCTCTCCTAAACCCGCGTCAGGGGTTCCCTGCCTCCCCCACTGTCTCACCAGGACTGTCCTCGTCAAGGTCACCAGCGGCATCCAGGTTGCTAAATCCCGTCAACATTTTCAGTTCTTAATCATGTTTTTGATCCATCAGCAATGTTTGAGGGCTTCCCTGGTGGCACAGTGGTTAAGAATCCGCCTGCCAGTGCAGAGGACACGGGTTCGAGCCCTGGTCCGGGAAGATCCCACATGCCGCGGAGCAACTGAGCCCGTGCGCCACAACTACTGAGCCTGCACTCTAGAGCCCGCGAGCCACAACTACTGAGCCCGTGAGCCACAGCTACTGAAGCCCGCGCGCCTAGAGCCCGTGCTCCGCAACAAGAGAAGCCACTGCAATGAGAAGCCCGCGCGCAGCAACAAAGACCCAACGCAGCCAAAAATAAAATTAATTAATAAAAAAAAAACACCAAAAACAACGTTTGACACAATTTCTCACTCCCTCTTCCTTGAAACACTTCCTTCTCTGACCTCCAGGACACCAAAGGCCCTTGTCTTTTCTTCCTGCTCCAATGTTAGCTCTAGGTTTCCTGCAGGTCTCTCCTCCGCCCTCCAGGGACCACTTTGTCCCTCTTCTCGAGCTGACTGACTCTCTTGGTGACCTCATCGAGTCTCGGGGCTTTAAATACCTACAAAAGGCTCGCGACTCCTGAGTGTGTATCTCCAGCTCCAATCTCTCTCCAAAGCCCAGAATCATATACTCAGCTGCCTACTCGTTATCTCCCATTGTGAAATCTAGCAGAATTCTCCAACTCAGCAGGTGCAGACCTCCACTGACCCCCATACCGCTCTGCCTGCAGCTTCGCCCCCATCTTGGGTGATGACAACTATAGACCTTCAGGGGCTTGGGCCACCTTCTCTGCTTCTCTCACACCCATATCCAGTTCACCAGGAAATCCCGATGGCTCTGCCTTCGGGATGTGTCCGGGCTCTGGCCACTTCTCACCCCATTCACTGCTCTCACCTTAGCTGGAACCCCCTTATCTGTCTTCTCATTTGCCGCAGTGGCCTCCTAGCTGGACTTCCTGCTTCTCTGAGCCTACAAACTGCAGGCCCAGACGTCAGAAGACATCACTGCTCTGCTCAACTCAGACCCGGCAATGGCCAAAATAAAAGCCAAAGTCCTCATAACGGCCTGGAAACCCCTAAAAGCTCCCCCTCCTCTCCACCCCCACCCCTACCTTGACTTCATCTCCTGATGCCCCACCCCCCTTGCACTCCATTTCAGCCTCTTCCTGGTCCCCAAAGGTTCCACCGTAGGGTCCTTGCACTAGTTATTCTCTCCACCAGGAACACTTTTTCCCCCAAATCAAATGACCAACTCCCTCATCTCCTTCAAGTCTTTGCTGAGACACCACCTTCTCTACAGGCCACCCTTGACCACAGTCTGCCTCTCCACCTCAGAATCTCTGATCCTTGTACTGTTTCATTTTTTTCCATTGCACTTTTAACCTCTAGCACATTAGATAATTTACACACTTATTACACTTACTGTTTATGGATTGTCCAGATGTGAACTCCCTGAGAGCGAGGCTTTATTTTTTAGTTGCTTTGTTTTGGTTTTGGTCAGATTTGTTCACTGATGCGTCCCAAGTTTCTAGCACAGTTCTTGGCATATAATAGGCTCTCAATAATTATTTTTGAGTGATGGAATTGAATTAATTATAGTCTCATGACTGCCTTGGACCTTGGTTTTAAGATGCTTATTTGATGGGCAGCAAAATCAAACCAATAAACCATATGATGTCACAGATGATGGGCTGTCATGGAGATTCACAGATGGTGAGAACACGATTGGAGAGTGGTGCATAGAGCACTTCAACTGTAATAATCTTTTTTAGTTTTTAAAGGAGTTGTAGGGACACAGATGTTCATTATATTATTCTCCATAACTTTTATATGTATGAAAGATTTCATATTTAAAAAAAAATAACAGATATTCAGCAAGTTAGCTGTAACTACTACGTGCTCAGTCCTACGCTAGGTGTTGGGCTGGGGAGCACAGAGAACGCTGGTCCTACCCTCCAAGAGCCTGACACGTACAGTGAGACAACACAGTAACTTCCAGAACATACGAGGAAGACAGTCCAGGATTCATGGGCAGATGAGTGGTGCTGACACTCAGTGGCACAGAAGTTCAGAGGGCCCCGGGGACCTTCACAAAGACAGGAAGCTGAGGTCAGCTCTGATGAGCCACGGGAAGGAGAAAGACTTCGTGGAGAACAGGAGCTGTAGCAGTGCGCTCTCGCAGGAAGCTCGTGTGACAATAACAGAGCATCTGACCCTAGAAACATCTGTCAACCTCACCATAACTTTTGCATCCGTTCACGGGGTCACTTGTTCTATACAACCCACAAAGTCTTCTCTGTTTTGAGGATTCTATAATTCTGTGTGCCAAAATGACCAATTCACTCAATGCTAGGCACTGAGCGGGCAGAAATTTTTTTAATGTGTAGCCCTTGCCTCAAAGACTTCACAGTCTAATATGGGAGTCCGACATTAGTTCCCTTAACAACCTTGAGAAGAAGATACAATGAAGATGAGGAAACTGAGGCTCAGAGAGACGCCAAGGACAAAGTACAAACCCGGCCTCCAGGAGCTCCCATTGCAGGGCTGGGTGCCCAGGTAAACAAGAAGCACCATTCTCGGTGACCTCTCACACTCTGATACGCCTCTGAGCCAGCCAGAGGGCTCCTGTTAAGAAGGCAGTTTATGATCCTGCCGGCCTGGGGTGGAGTCTGCGAGTCTGCACTTCTGATTAGTGCCCAGGCGATGCTGATGCTGCCGCTAGTCTGAGGACCAACACGGGGCTCTCGGACTGCTGACCAGACCATTCAGCAGAGTGCCTGGACCATATTTAGATCAGCCTAGAATCTCTAGATCAGTGCTTCCCAAACCTGTCAGCACATCAGAGTCATGTGGGCAACTTGTTAATGCCAACAATTTGATTCCATAGGGATGGCATTTGGAATTCTGTAGTCTTTAAAAAAAAAAAAAAACAAGTTGCTCAGGGATCCTGGTGCATAGTCTTTTCCAAAAACGACTGTCCCAACTCACCTTCCCAAGACCCCAAGGACCAGCTCTCCCTGGCTCTTCAAATGTCTCTGACTCTCTAGCTCCACCTGCCGGATCCATGTTGTCTGTCACAATGACCTCAAAACTTCCTTCCATTCACAGCTGGGCTCGAGTCCGAGAAAGCCTCGGGGGTATGATCTGTATAAGGAAGCCTGGCCCGCGACCCAAAAGAAGATGTCTCCCCCACTTTAGCTGGTCTCGATGCCTTAAATTTCTCAGGCTGCAACATAATCCCAAAGTCTCAGGGCCAGGATCCTATTTACCTCTGTATCGTGGGGCTTACCCAAGGGTACAAAAGATAGACCTAGTAAGTGGCAGTAAAATTTAAATGAAAACTTTGAACTAAACACTGCCCTTTCTTCTATTTTTATCAAAGGAAAACATTTGGAGAAGAGCAATTTAAATGAGTTTCCTCCTGTGGTTTTCCTCTGGGACACAAAGCGGACAACACCAGAGCCCTGGGTGTCTCGGAGGAAAGGAAAAGAGGGGATATGGGAGAAGGAAAGGGGGTGGGGGCCTCTGCAGGGCACTGGCTGTTTGCTAAGCACTTTACAAACACTACGACTCAGCATCTAAACCTGCTTGCTCATCAGAATGAACTGGAAAAGTCACTAACAGTCCTTCTTCCAGGTCCACTCTAACCCGCTGAATCAAAATCTCTAGCGGGAGAACCCAGGACCTTCTCAAAGCTCCCAGGTCATTCTGGTATTTAGGAAGCATGCATTACATCGTTTAACCCTCACAGCAACCCATTTTACAGATGAAGCCACTCTAGCGCAGAGGGACGTTCTGAAGTCACACGGTCCGTAAGCGCCAGAGCCAAAGCAAGGAGAAGGAAGTGGGACCAACCTTTCTGGCGGCATTTTCACAGAAAGCTGAAACATTCAAAATCCTGGCAGGACTAGTAGGCTATGACTTTTTACTTTGAATATGCCGGTGTTCCCTTAGGATACATAGTGAGTCAATGTTCCCAGTAAAGGCATGTTCACCATGTAGACTTTACCCTGCATGCCCCCAAGTGAGTCATTCTTAGTGCTAAAAAGCCAGGGACGTGGACAGCCTGGCAGACACCAGAATCCACAAAAAATAAACCTGGCAAAGAAAATGCTTTCTTTTTCATAGAAGAGTTAGGTTGGCAGATCAGGAGAATATCATACACGCGCATGTGTGCACACACACACACACACACACACACACAAGGGTATTAAAGGTCTGACCAAGGCACTTGATAAAATCTTTCATGATGCCCCTAAAAGATAGGATGGATAATTTGGGTTAGGTAATATAGTAATAAGTACAGCTAGTTAAACTAACATTCCTGAGGAACGTGGAAAGGAAAGCAAGTAAGTCAGATTTCCAGATGTAACAAAATCAGTACACTGGATAACGATTAAAGCACCAAAGGACTCTGACAGGTCTAAATCCAATGAAATGACGTTTAAGACAGATAAACTAAGACCCAAAAAGTCAGTTGTGCAACTGGTAGATAGGGAAGGCTTAGCCATCCGCAGTTAGCTCTGAATGCTTTGATCTTAGAAAACAGTAAGAGATATATAAGATCTAGAACAAGGAGGCGGGGCCATTGTACATTGCGCTGGTCAGATAAAACTTTAAGAAGGACACTAGCAAACTAGAGTCTTCCCAAAGAGTCCAAGTGGGTGTCGACAGAATCAGAAATCATGTCTCACAACAAAGAGCCAGTGGAAGGAACTGAGCATGTCTAGTCTGGAGAAGAAAAGACGAAGCAGGGTTGTGAACGCTGTCTACATACCTTGGAAAAAAGACATAGTCACTAAAAAATATATATATATATATATAATATAAAAAATATTATACATCATATATTTATTGTAAATTTTATTATACTTTATTATTTATTTATATATTTTATTTATCATAAAAATTATTATATTTATTAATATATTATTATATATAAATAATATATTATTTATATATAATATAAATAATATATAAAAATATTATACATCATATATTTATATTTAATATATACATCATATATTTATATATTTATTATACTTAAACCTATATATTTAATGCACAAATACATCTTAAATATATTTGTAATTAAATAAATATAGATATATTTAATACTTTGTTAAATATATTTTTATTTATCTTTGTTAACTATATTGATTTTATTAACACAGCTGACCCTTGAACAATGCAGGGCTTAGGGGCACTGACCCCCGTGCAGTCGGAAACTCGCATAGAACTTTGCAGCTGGCCTTCTGCATCTGCGGTTCTGCATCTGCGGTTCTGCATGGGCAGATTCGGCCAGCCGAGGATCGCATCGTAGGATGTATTTATTGAAAAAACCCTCACATAAGTGGACCCGCAGAGTTCAAACCTGTCCTGTTCAAGGGTTAACTATTTATGTTTTAATAATAAGATTCATTTTATTAAATATACATACAAGACTGATTCTGGGTAGCACAGGAGGGTCCAGCTGGAGGCAAGGGTTAACCTTACAAAAAGGTGAATGTTGTTTCCTAAATGCTGCCCTGCAGTTAAGCTGCCCCACCTCCCACCTCCATTCGCGGAGCTGCTTCTCTCCCCCAGATCCTGTCAGGTGCTAGGAAACCAGAGAAACACAGCAGAGTTTCTGTCCTCAAGAAGTTCACCACCCAGTAGGGAAACAAGGCTGCAGAACTAACTGATACAATGAAGTCAGCTCTAGACTGATGGATACAAAGTACAACCGGCACCACAGGAAGGCGGAAGTCATTTGCTCTCCGAGAGTAGACAAGAAGCTTCACTAAGAAAGTGACCCAGGAATTGGGTTTTGAAGGGCAGGTAAGACCTCGCTGGACAAAGAGGGAGGGAGGGAACTTCGTGAACAGGAGGCAAAGGCGTGGAGGGGGTGGATTTGGGGAAAACTTGAGAGCTCAGCGTGACTAGAATTGTGTTTCCATGCCTGGATCACCAGGGGAGCTTCTAAGAAAACAGAGACACGGGGAGCTAAACCCCACAGATTCTGATTCTGTATTATTTGGAAACCCCGTGAGTCTGATGTCCAGGACTGGTAGTGATGACAGGAGTCCCATGAGGCCAGCTGTGAGTTTAAGACTAGATTAGGTGACAGCCAGCAAGGCCCCTCCCTTCCCATCTAACATTCGAGAAGCCCATATACCAAGAAGTGTTCTCTCAACCAAAAAAATCTCCCAGGGCGGGACCCATGGAGAACAGTGTCTCTCCTGCTAACCCCACCTCCACTGCTCCACCGCCAGGTCACCCCAGGAAGAGGCATGGAGCACCAGGGCCAGTTGAAAACTGACGGTCATTCAAGTGAGACGGTCCCTGCTGGAAAGTCAAATCTCTAACCCTAAGCAACAGGGCTGAGCAGAGACACGAAGCTGGGAGACTGGCTCCCGTGAAAGTTAGAGTTCATTCCTGCGAAAGCTTCCAGAGAAAAATAGAAAGGCAGCATTTCCGGTGGAGAGGGCAGATCTTTAGAAGCAAGCCTAATGGTTTCACCGCTGGTTGTGAGACCTCAGGCCAGTCACGTCATCTCTCTAAGCGCCTCTGTGTGTAAAGTGAGGCTAATAATCCACACACATGGTACTTATGAAGACTGATAAGACAAAAGAAAAATGCTTCATCGGTTGCCTAGCATACAGAAAGCACTCAGTAAACAGCCACGACAATAATAAACCTGGACATTTATCATTTTGAAAGCACCTTAAATGAGCCATAAATTGCGAATAACTCGTATGTTTGCAAAAATACTATCCTACCAGGTGGCCGCTCAGTGTTCAGCCTGTAAGACTTACTGTTATTTCTTGTTCCATCTGGTGACCTCTTACCTGTTTGGCATTTCTAATTGGACAACACCTAGAAACTTGAGCCCATCTTGCTTCACCTTTAAATGTGAAGTGTCCACCAAATGTCTATTAATAAACTAAGTTTCTGCCTGGGTCAAATCAGGGGAAGTCACTAGCTAGCCCAAGTCCCCACTTCCTTTACCTTGAGCTCCTTTGACGTTCACATCCCCTTAGATAAAAATAATTCACTCAAGAATTTCAACAAAACTCTCTAATTGTTGGCCAACATGTTTTGTATATTGATTCAGTTTTCATTTGTCCCGCACTTGTATGGAGCAGAGAGGACGTGGTCCCTCCCCAGGTATGCCCTGTCCTGGGTCCCCGTGTCACAGCGCCCTCTAGAGGGCATTTCTGGGCCAAGACACGAAACGACAGCAGTTAGATGCTCCCTAGGAAGGGCTGCGCTTTGACGGAGTAAAGGAGGCACGTGCAGGGCCCGATGGATGTAACAGGACATGGAAACAGGGTCCCCCAGCCATGGCTCCACAGAAGGGCTCAGCGCACCCATCTGAAGTCCAGAGACTGTCACTCCATTTTGCTCCCCAAAGAATTCCAGGCTGTGATTCCAAGATGGTCCACTTGGACGGACCACAGGAGGTTACCTCTCCCTCCAGGGGGTTCAGACTATGCTGCGTGAAGCCCTGGGTGACAGTGAAGAGAGCGAGGGCGGGGCCAAGGTGGTGGCTGATGTGGGCGCTTGAGAAGGGAGGGCACCAAACTCGCCACCTTGGCGTTTCACAAGTTGTCCCATTTTTACTTCATTTACAGGGAGGGGTCTGCAGATATTTTCATTGATAGCAAGGGCTCCGTATCGGGGAATGCAAGTGCTGAAAATCGTGGTCAGGCCCAACTCCCCGGGCCACAGCTGGCACACAGGGCCCCTCTGGAGTGCGGAGTGCAGAGTGCAGAAAGCGCACCCCTTTGGATGAACAGATTTCAAAAAGGTGCCCCTTCCTCCCGACTGGCACAGCCGCCCTCAGTCCCAGGGCCCAGCAGGCTTGGTGAGCGGAGTGCAGGTTGGCTTTCCGCCCCCGGTTGCCCTGGAGCCAGCACTCTGTGCGGACCGCACACTGCAGGACCCTACATGGCAGCCCTGCCGCACCCTCATTCTACAAAGGCACCTGATGAGGCTTGAGGAATAGTGAGCTTAGCTCTGCAGAGTGGGCACTCCTGTGCCTGCAGCTGCACAGACAGGGTCTCCTTGTGGTCTGCAGACGGCCCTATGGGGGCGGAGGCACAGCTCCAAAGTGACAGCAGGCCTGCTCAAAGCCACACTGTGGCTTAGAACCTAGACCTCCAGATGATTCAAATTCTTCGTGTTCCCCTCCTACCGAGAGACTCTCATTCTCTTCATCCTGGTGACAATAAAACTCTTCAAAAGTTCAGAGGCGCCCTCTTGCCCCCCCTTGCTGTCCCCGCTGAAGATGTCACATTCTTCAGCCCCTCCCCCCACACTACAGACCAACCAACGAGGAGTGCCACGTTCCCAGAGCGCCCTGCTTTCCTGTCAATCCTGATAAATTAAGAAGACATTAGGTATTTTTATTCCAAACTTTTGCTTATTGTTTGCTTATATCCTTTAACAAATCCAAAAAGGATCTAAGCAGCTAGGGAAAAAAACTCAGGTAATCAAACTGTTGAAGACTACGATCAAAAGCCACACAATGGGGCTTCCCTGGTGGCACAGTGGTTAAGGCAGGGGACACGGGTTCGAGCCCTGGCCTGGGAAGATCCCACACGCCGCGGAGCAACTAGGCCCGTGAGCCACAACTACTGAGCCTGCGCATCTGGAGCCTGTGCTCCGCAACAAGAGAGGCCACAACAGTGAGAGGCCCGCGCACCGCAATGAAGAGTGGCCCCCGCATGCCACAAGTAGAGAAAGCCCTAGCGCAGAAACGAAGACCCGACACAGCCAAAAAATAAAAATAAATAAATTAAAAGAAGGCTCAACATTAAAAAAAAAAAAAAAAAAATGCCACGCAGTGGAGCAGGATTTAGAATTAGGGGAGGAAGTGGAGAGAATTATTCCTGGAATCTAGTCTCAGAACAATCCCGCAATTGGGCACTTAGCAAGGCTCAGCCCCCAGGGCACCCAGGGTGAGGGGGAAGATGAGAAACAGGGCTCTTGTCTGACAGAAGGACTTATGTCGATTCATCACCGTTAGACCGCATCCCAACCATACACCCTACAAGGAATGGATTTATGGCATCTCACACAGGACAGATAACAACAGAAGCTAGCGTCCGACCACCGGAGCCTCAAGAGCAGGCATCTTCTAGATCACTCGCGTGGGATGGGTATGATCTTTCTGGTGAGCATACGCTCTGCTCACGGCGCCCAGGTGGTGGCCATCCACCCCAGTCCTGTGCCTTTAAACCAGGCCGGCTCACCCCCCAAAATACACCACACAGCCTCTGTCCAGCAGCCAATATCCACTAACTTCAGGCATTCCAGAATACCTCACCTGGGCGAGACCCTCTGGTACCACCCTTTCCTATGAGCCGTCTCCTTTCCCAGAGTCTTTCCTTCCTGACGGTCTGGTCTTTGCCTCCCATTTCACCCTTGGGCCTAACTACAGAGCAACCTCTGAGATTTCTTGTTTTTTGTTTTTTTTTGGCTGTGTCACGTGGCTCGCAGGGATCTTTGTTCCCCGACCAGGGATCGAACCCGCGCCCCCTGCAGCGGGAGCGCAGAGTCTGAACCACTGGACCGCCAGGGAAGTCCCTACAGAGCCATCTCTCAATTGCTTCTAGGGCCCACCTACTCTCTGGTTCCTCCCTCTCCAAGTGCGTCCCACCCACCCAGGGCAGAGCTGTGGGTGATCACACAGTAAGTGCTAGCAGTGGGATCCGGGAGCCTCAGTGCGTAAATGAAGACCAGACCAGGCAAAAGCTCGCCATCAAGTGATAAAGACCTGGGGGTTCTCACTTTGTCATTTCATTCATTCACCTGTTCCTTCAACAAATGCCAAGCACTTGCTGTGTGCCAGGGACCAGTCTTGGAACAACTACAATGAAAGACCGTGTGTGCCAAGTTCCAAAAAGAGGATGGGGGTTGAGGATGGGGGCATCACTTTCAGCTGGGGTTTCCAGGCAAAGGCTGCACCTGGACAAGGCCTTGAAGGATCAGTGGACGACTGACGGTGGCAACCCCTCCCCCAGGTTCTCTACTAGTGGAGTGCTCAACTGTCACCTTCTCAGGGAGATCTGCCCTGACCTCTCCATCTAAAAGCTCGTCATCCTCCCATCTTATGCTCCCTACTTTATTTTATAACCCCACTCTCCATCTGGCATATAGTTTACTTTTTATTTGCTCATTCTCTTCTCCTCCACCTAGAATGTAAGCTCTAGTGGGGCAGGGATATTCGGCCCTTTTATCTACTGCTTCATCTCCAGTGCCTAGAAAGATGTCTGCCACATAATAGAAACTTAATGAGTATTTATTACTAGAATGAATAAATGAATAAAGAGAGAGTAATCTTTTATTACTTTTGTTTGGAGGAGCACGGGTGATTAGTGACATAGAATTGTCAACTCTTTATCTTAAGAAAGAAGGAAGGAAAGAAGGAAGGTATCTACTATAATAATGATATCTACTATAATATCTATATATCTATATTATAGATCTATAATAATATCTACTATATAATCTCATAAAGGAAAGATACTTTAACCTCCCCAAAGTGGGAAGCGCATTCTCTCGGGATAACTAGTAGTCTTTCCCAAGAAAAGGTCACATCAACGCATACGTCACACAACATTGTCCTAGTCTGTATTTCCACTGTGAATCACTGAAACCTTTGGCACCGTCAGCCGTTCATCCCCAACACCTCCCAACCCTCCAGCTCTGGGTCACAGTGATTCTTCCTTGAAAAAACGACAAGATGTCCACATGCCCCTGGCTGGCCCTTGCTCCCCAGACATGCCTGCTCACGTGGGGATCATTCTTGACACTGAAAAAGGGTAGGGTTCCAGCTCCAGAAGCCAGGGCCACCCCCCGGATCAAAGAGAACCAGCATGACACCAGCCTGTGGTTCATGAACTTTACAGTTCACGTTGAATTTTCAGTGAAGTTATACTTTTTCCACAGCTCCTTCTACTGCATCTTTCATGCAGCTGCTAAGAGAGAAATAAAATAAGTCTCCACAAACCTCACCCCATTTACCTTCACAGTAAGCTAGCCAAGGCGGTTTATTAGCCCCGTTGTAAAGATAAAGAGCCCGAGGATCAGAGAGGCTAAGAGCAAGTTGGCGGAGGTGGGAAAAGGGGAGGCACTGCAGGCGCAGGGGTGGCCCCGCCTCCACCTTCTCTCCTCTGCACAGTCCGGGGGGCGGTGAGGGTCAGGGGCCAGGAAGTGTGCACCTGCAGCTCTCCAAATCAAAAGCTGCTCCAGGCCTCTTTTCTCTCTTTCTCCCTTCTCAGCCCCCCTTCCCAGCCCTCAGGTTCAGCTCCAGGCCCACCTGCCACAAAAAGCCGACTTCCATCTCTGAACCTGGCCGTCCTCAGGCTCCAGACCTCACCGTTCAAAGCATAACTAGCCAGCTTTCTGCCACATAATCTGACATTTTAAAATATGAGAACACAAAATTAGACGTGATGTGTGTTACATGATAGACGTCATCTCACGTAGTTCTTGCCTCGCTGGCTATCGTTTCAGTTCGAGAGCACGTGCTCTTCTTCTGCAGCCCCGCAGGGCCTAGAGCAGGCAGAGCGGATACCCACGAGTTCAACTGCATCTCTAGGGAGTCCTACAGTTTGCGAAGTGCTTCAACTCACATAACTCATCTGAGCCTCCCAGCACCAGGCAGGGAAACTGAGCCTCTCAGAGAAATGACCTTGTCCAAGGTCAGATAACTAGTCATTTGGAAAGCTGGGCCCTCAGCCCCGGTTCTGAGACCCTGGGTCCACAGCTCTAGGGCACCTCAGCATTTTGCTTCTCAATAGCACGAATACATGCGCAACAAAACTTATTGTTGGCAAAGAGTGGAGCCCTCATCATGTTCATACTTTTAATGTAAATGCATTCAATTGATTATACTTTTGGCAAAATAGAGAGGGGGAGAACAAAAAATAATATGTTCAAATGTGCATGGCAATTTCTCTTGCTGTTTTCCAGAGAGGAATGGGATAGAAGATGCAGATCTGCTGTTTCCTCACTGTCTCACTTCCCAGGAGGATCTTAGGGGGCGAACATTGCACATCACGTGAGTTTACAGCGTTCCAGGAGAGAGGTCACCTGGTGACAAAAAGGCCAATCATGCAAGGCTTGAGAGGGAATGGAAATCTGCTTTAAGGCTGCGGGAAACAGGGCCTGTGTTGGATTTAATAAGAACCAGCACTCGTTCTGTGCATACTAAGTGCTTTATGGCTTTTAACTCATTGAGTTCTCACAAAATCCTTTTTGCACACAAGGAAAGGCATCTACGAAACGTCAGTCACCAGCTAGCAAGCCAGAGAGCTGGGCGTTGAGCCCCAACAGAGAAGCTATTTAATCTATTCCCTTAGTTTTTCTTCTAACATGGCAAGGCATGGTGTCTGCAGGAGCCAGCATCGGCAGGGAACTGGACCACACACAATATCTGCCCCTTGCACTAACGCTAGATCCTTCTTTGCATGAAACACAGCGCTACCGCACAAAGCCCTCCACCCGCTCTAGCCCCGGCTGGAGGGGTGGGGGAGATGACTAGGACCCCTAAGTGTCAGTGAGAAAAGACCTTTGGGAACAAACTGCGGGTGAAGGGATGGCCCCAAAGCCAGGCACAGGTGTGGACTTACAGGTGTGGGCCAGGTAGAGTGATGACCCCACTCCAGAGCCAAAGGCTACAAGTAATTACATCAAGACAATAGGTGTAAATCCGACTGACCCAGGCAAAGGCAGCCGTGTTAGGAGGTGTAGCGATGCCAAGATGGAGACACCCTCACTTCCCTTGGAGCTCACCGCTCAACGGAAGAGAAGAGGCTGTAAATAAGTACGAGAACGGAACAGGCGGTGGGGGAGGGGTGCCAGCTGGAGTCTGAGTTTAAAGGCAGGGTCTCCTGCACTCCAGTTCCATAAAGGGAAACAAGATCTGTTTCCATCAGAAACATACAGAACATGAAGCCGAGAAAATTGACGCATTACCTGACACGAGGGAGGGGGCCCTCAACCTTAAACACTAACTGAAATGTTACAGAGATGGTGGCATGGGAGCCGGGCCTTAAAGGATGAGTAAGTCTGGGATCAGTTGAGAAGGAAGGAACAGCATCTCTCTCTGGGCAAGATGCAGAATGTATTCCAACAACAGTTTGCTGCTGGGAATTCCCTGGTGGTCCAGTGGTTAGGACTCTGCGCTTTCACTGCCCGAGGGGCTGGGTTCAATCCCTGGCCGGGGAGCAAAATCCTGCAAACCACGCGGCACGGCCAAATAAATAAAGCAGTTTGACGCAAGGAGTTAAATCACAAACAAACGTAATGGCGAGGAATTCAAATGGACCCAGTAATCACTGATTTTGCTGCATTGAGTTTCCGTGTTCATCCTAAGTTTCTGACCCTAGCTAAAGTTCCATCTGCCTCATGGTTGCGTTAGGAGGCCGCGGTGGTTCTCCTGTGTGTAGCGGCAGAGTACCGCCTCCAGGGGGCGCTCCAGGCCTCCCCTGTGACTTCACTTGAAGGGGGATCGGGTGGGCCCAGGACACCGAGACAAGTAGCAAAGAAGCCAAAAGCTCTGCTTCCCGGGTGCGTGGGGATGGCTTCCTAGTTTTTCTGTCTCCGCCTCCCCATCCACACACACCCAGGGGCCTGGTGGTTTCAGGCTGATCCCAGACAGTAGCCTCTTGGGAGCCTCCCTGGACCAGGTGGGCAAACATGTGTTTCAAGTCGGCTGGGGGTCTAGGGAGAGGTGGACTCTTTCCCTGAGTCTGTCTTTCCATGCCCTCACCACAGTCAGGGGTGCAGGCCCCAGAGGTCCCTGAAGAAAGGAGTCCAGGAGGGTATTATCTGGCTTCTGTCCAGGCTTCCGGTCAGCTTTGCCAAAGGAATTTAGGTAGCAAACATGTGCTCTGAGCAGTTGAGGCCCAAATTCCAGCCCCTGCCCAAGTCTCAGGGGCTGGAGGTGGCAGGATGGGTCTGGGGTCCTGACGGCCACCTCCCTGGAGACCCAGCTAACACGACTGGCTCAGCGCCTCTGAAGAAAGGCACTTGCTGTGCAGCACAAGGTCATGATAGGAGAAACAGAACCAAGAGCAGGAAGGTGAGGCCAGCTTTTGAGAGGCCTTGAGTGTTGAGCCAAAATGTCTGGACAAAGACGCCCTCAGAATTCTCTGTATCAGTGGACACAGGGGTCTGGATTTGTGCATTTCCTCCTTACAGTGCTAAGATCCATGGTCCAAATGTGAATGATTTGATTTCTCTTCACTGTGATATTTACAGCCCAACCTGTAACAAGCTATCTTTTTTTCAGGTTTAGGTGCTATTATGAATAATAGCTACCATTTACCCAATACCTGTGATTATTATATTATTAGGTATTGTAAGCCCCATTTTACAGATGAGAAAACTAAGGCTCCAGTTAATCAAAACTTGTAAGGGGCAAAACTAGCGCTCGAGCCCCATGGCTCCCGCCTCCCCCACCCCCAGATTCACGCTGGGTCCCACATATTTGGCCCGTGACTGTGTGCTTTCTTTCACAGGCTGGGTGCCTGACCAAGATGAATGTCACCATGCACGCCCCAGCTAAGGAGAAATAAAATCCCATATGGCCTGAGGAACAAAACCTTCAGACTTAGTTTTAGGGGAACGCCCTGTACCGCAAATCCCAGGCTTCACTCAGGCTGAGCCCTTGGCTTAGAAGACTCCACCCACCATGTGCTCTGTTTATTGAAATCCTACCCTTCGCCAAGGCCTGGTTCCAATGTCAGCTTCTCAAAGACGCCTTCTCCAGCCCTGCCAGTAGGAATTCCTCCTGATCTGTGTCCCCATGAACTTGGCAGCCGGCTCAGTGCAGACCCACCCACTCAAATTCCGCCTGGACTTCTTGTGGGTAGAGACTAGGTCTCACCCATCTCTGTGCCCCATGGGGCTCTGCACACACTCAGGGCCTGGAGATCACGCTCACAGTCTCTGGGAAGGGTTGTGGCCAATGTTCAGGTAGCTGGTGCCAACTTAACAGGTGCCTCCGAGGGCTCAGCTGCCAGCTGCCCTTTCCCAACCCTAGGAATGAAGGTGCCCCATGGTGGCCGAGCCACTTTTACCCTTCCCACAAGCAGCCAGCCCAGCCCGGGCTCCTGGCCACAGCAGCTGTGGCTCCCGCCTCTCCCATCCTGCTTGGCCAGCTCTCTTGCAGCCTCCTCCTAAGCTTTCCTGCATGGCAGTCTGTCCATCTGGGCATCTGCTTTAATTTCTTGCTTTGTGTTCCAGTTCTGCTTTGCTGAAGCCCGACTCTGGACCTGGCCCTCCTTTGTCCTCCCAGGGCTGGACCCAGCCCCCAGCAGTGGAAGGAGGCCAGCTCTCTCACTGGAGCCCAGTTAGGCTCCCAGGATCCCCACCCTGCAGCCACCCTTCAGCACAGCAGGTCAGAATCTCCCAGACGTGGGCATCAGCCCGAGCCAAGCCCAAGTTCCCAAGCCCATTTAGACCCCGCACCCAGGGGTGGACACGCCGCAGGAGCCAGCGGGGTCCAGCAACCCGCCCACCCTTCACCTGCTCCTGCCATGGATGCCTGCCTCTCCCAGGGAGGACAGTCACAGGCGCCACGCAGCGGGGGATCCAGGCCACAGTGGGACAGCCAAGGGGCCTTTGAGGTTTTCAGAATCAAGCACACAGGGCAGTGTAAGGGTTGAAATAAAAAGCGACTAGAGGCTTTGAAATCCTTTCTGTGGCTTAACTCTAATGAGCCTTCAGGGAAATGAAGCACGACCTCTGTTTTCAGAGCTCCCAGACTACCTCCCGAGGGGTGGGATGACTGGCATTTTACTATCTTATTTACACTTTGCTGTAGATTCTAAATCTTCTGTAATAAACATACTTTTATAACCAGGAAGAAGAACTGATAAATCCAAAGACATAAGCAGAAAGCAGATATCGTCAAAGTTTCCTCGGATCACAGCGGCCGTAGGGTACCAGGGGTGACAGACAGGCTGGGCTGCCATCCTGTCTCCGTCTTCCGCCGGCCCCAAGCTGCGGCCGGCCCCCAAGCTGCGGCGGGCAAGTCCCAAGTTCAAAGCTGCAGCGTGCTCGGCTGTCAAATGGGAATGACAGTGTCGGCCTGGGCTGCACAAGAGAGACACCCACGGTAATAAAACTTGCATCCCAGGGCCGGGGAGACTCGGTCCCAGAGTGGGCCTGGGAGAGGTTTCTGAGAGCGCTCCCCACGTGGGAGAAGTAGGGGCACTTCTCAGGCAGCACGGGGCTGCCCTGTCCAAGAGAGATATTCCAGGAACGGAAATGAGACACAGCCATCTTAATCCCCAACTAACCACAAAACCGTCCCTTTAGCCAGAGTGTGGGTGCCACGGATCTGCACAGCGCTGCTGAGGAAGGCCCCATTCCTGTCCTCAGCCTGCAGAGGGAGGCTTGTTGACCAGTCTCCTCTGCAAGCATCTCTCCACCCAGGAAACATCGGCCCAAAGGGCGAAGCGGCAAATGGTGGGAACAGAATCCAGATGCTCTTTCTCTCTCAGCCCCCCGCCCCAGGCCCCTGGCATTTTGACCCGAGCACCTACAGCAAGGTCCCTCGGCCCTTGCAGGGAAAGGAGCTGCCCTGCGGGGGGAACGTGCCTGAAGTGCAAGCGACAGTTGCTTTGGGGAACCAGCAGCCAGGAGGCTCTGTCAGCCCCGAGCACGCCACACCCTCACCCTCTTCTCGGTAGGGAACAGAAGGCCCCAGGCTCTCTCCGTCTGCAGGGCGTGTGGAACCCTCCAGTGCCGGCCCAGCCTCTGCAGCTGAGGAGCATCACAGGTGTCCCAGATGCCGTTCGGGGTGGGAGATTAACACCCTGTCTTCACTGCAGCCAAACCTCCAGCCTTTGGAAGAAAGGACAAGGCCTGACTCTAGCCCAGGCTCCATCCTCAGCCCCCACTTCCACTTGGGGTTATGTGAACACCCTCTGCTCTTGCTTTGGGGCTTTAAATGAAAATAACTACATTTGAACAAAGCCTTGGCATCTAGGATGAGATCCAGAAAAGGCAGGACGGTGCAGCCACTGGCTTTGGAGCCCAGTGGCACTCACAGCACACACGTCACGCTCTCTGAGACAACCATGCTTAAATGACTGTGTCGGTCCAGTAACTTCAACACTCAGGGCCTCCCTCCTCTCCCGCATGCAGACACAGAAGACAACAAGAGGTCCCAGCACTGTGCCTGGCGAGCAGCAGCCCTTAAATAACTCCCTGTCTTCAGGCTCAAAGCAATCACTATTTCTCTCCATCCAAGGCAAAGAAAAAAGCCTTCGCTTCTTGAATAAGTTCTAAACCCTCTTCTATAAATGCAGCCTCCATAGCAGGGGCCCGTGGGCAGCAGCTGGTCCTGTCACTCAGTTAAACAAGTAGGAATGCACAAATCCTCAATGAGACCCTCAGGTCCCATCAGCACTCCTCAGCTGGGGAAGGAGGGGGTGTGGTTTGCAAGTGGCCGCGCCCTGGCCCTTACCCATGACCAAGGTGAGTCCGGGCGGCTCTTGCCCTGTGAGGGCTCCCAGGTGGAGCCGCAGGCGCGGTCCTGTTCCTCCATGGCCAGGCCCGAGGGATGCCAGCTGCCTCCTCACCCAGTGCCGGGAGAGCAGTGTCTGCAGCAGCTAATTTCAGGAGCTGGGAGGCTGTGCTGGCGACACTGAGCCCAGAGCAGGCGGCTTCTCTTTACACCCAGGAGCCTGGCCAAGTCACAAGGCTCAGGAAAAGAGCAGGGGTGCTGAATTGCAAATCCTCTCCCACCTGGGGCTGGCTAACAAAACAACACCGGGACACCTCCCGTTCCCTGAAGGATGCAGAGATTTCCCATAGATCCCAGTTTCTCTAGACTTTTTGAGAAGGACACCCGGTGAGGGGGCATGACCCCTGCTGGTCGGCGACTGGCCATTCTCTCCTCACCAGCTCTGAGGAATCAGGAGTAAGACTCAGAGATTGACTAACTTCCCCAGGGTCACAGCAACAGAGGACAGAACTGGGATTCAAACCCACGAGCGCTGCTTCCAGAGGGGATTTGAGGGAGGGACCACCTCACATGCTGCATGCAGAAACCTTGCAAAAAAAGCTGTGCAGATCATTTCTTCACTTTCTATTCACTTTCTTCCCTGTGCGTCCCCCCAAAGCTACGGGGAATCCTTTCTCTCCGTGCCTGGGCACCCCTCAGGGAGTCAGGAAGGCTGGGGTCGGTGGCCTCCCTTCCCCAGTGGGCCACCACCGTCACCTCCATCATGCTCAGCAGCAGCATCGTGACCATTCGCTGGATTTGAATGCCCCACGCACACCAGGAAGCTGTTTTCTGGTACGTATTTTGCATCTAAGGTTATGGAAGTCAAATAAGGAGCGTGAAGAGCTGGTCTTGGGTCACAAAGCGGGAAGTGGACAAAGCGGGAAGTGACAAAACAGGGTCAGCCTGGTCCCACACGTGGTGCTTGAAATGTGGTTCTCATCCTTCCAGGAGTCATGGGTTTGTGCTGATGGGGCTGGGCTCAGAGGAGCGCAGGGCAGGAGGGAAAGGTGTTTCTGGGTGGGGGGGAGGGGGCGGGGGGGGAGGGGAGGGGAGGTGAAGGGGAGGGGAGGGAGGGGAGGGGAGGGAGGGAGGGAGGGGGGAGGGGAGGGGAGGGGAGGGGAGGGAGGGAGAGGGGGAGGGGAGGTGAAGGGGAGGGAGGGGGAGGGGAGGGGAGGGAGGGGGAGGGGAGGGGAGGGGAGGGGAGAGGAGGGAGGGAGGGAGGGGAGGGAGGGGGAGGGGAGGGGGAGGGAGGGGAGGAGGGAGGGGAGGGAGGGAGGGGAGGGAGGGGGGAGGGAGGGGAGGGGGAGGGAGGGGAGGGAGGGGAGGGAGGAGGGGAGGAGGGAGGGGAGGGGAGGGGAGGAGGGGAGGGGGAGGGAGGGGAGGGAGGGGAGGAGGGGAGGGGGAGGGAGGGGAGGGAGGGAGGGGGAGGGAGGGGGAGGGGAGGGAGGGGAGGGAGGGGAGGGGAGGGAGGGAGGGAGGGGAGGGGGAGGGAGGGGAGGGAGGGAGGGGAGGGAGGGGGAGGGGAGGGAGGGGAGGGAGGGGGAGGGGGAGGGAGGGAGGGAGGGGAGGGGGAGGGGAGGGGAGGGGAGGGGAGGGGAGGGGAGGGAGGGGAGGGGAGGGGGAGGGGAGGGGAGGGAGGGGAGGGGAGGGGAGGGGAGGGGAGGGAGGGGAGGGGGAGGGGAGGGGAGGGAGGGGAGGGGAGGGAGGGAGGGAGGGAGGGAGGGAGGGGAGGGGAGGGAGGGAGGGAGGGGAGGGGAGGGAGGGGAGGGGAGGGAGGGGAGGGGAGGGAGGAGGGGAGGGGGGAGGGAGGGGAGGGAGGGGAGGGAGGGAGGGGGAGGGAGGGTGGAGGGGAGGGGAGGGGGAGGGAGGGGAGGGAGGGGGAGGGGAGGGAGGGGGAGGGGAGGGGAGGTGAGGGGAGGGAGGGGGAGGAGGGGAGGGAGGGGGAGGGGAGGGGAGGGGAGGGGAGAGGAGGGGAGGGAGGGAGGGAGGGGGAGGGGAGGGGAGGGGGGAGGGGAGGGGAGGGGAGGGGAGGAGGAGGGGAGGGTGGAGGGGAGGGGAGGGGGAGGGGAGGGGAGGGGAGGGGAGGGGAGGGAGGGGAGGGAGGGAGGGGGAGGGAGGGGAGGGGAGGGAGGGGAGGGGAGGGAGGGGAGGGGAGGGGAGGGGAGGGGGTCCAGGTCACGCTGCAGGCATGCATGCAGAGGCTCCGATCCAGTTTGACAGGGACTGAGGGGAGACAACCTCCCTGACTCTTAGCACAGAGGGACCCCTCACCCCACGTGTCCTCCAGAGCTGCTGTCCCTACAGCCTGTGATGCTAAGACCAACCACCTCCTGAAGTCTCTCAACTCTGCTCCGTGGGCCGAGAAGCACCTTTTCTGGTCCTCCACCTCCTCCCCAGCCAGGCCTTCTCCCATTCCACTCGCTTCACTCTTCTTCCTCCTTCCCTCCGGAGGAGACCCTGACCAGGAATCCATCCGGAGCTGTGCTGAGAGCGGGCGTGGGCGAATACATGAAAGCTGCCTGGTGTGTCCTATCTAACACGATGGGTATAATGACTTCCCTTTGCAGGCTGGGGGCCGGTGGCTGCCCTGGCGCTGCACCTGGTAAGGAGCAGGGAGGTCCCCAGCCCCCGGCTTCTGCACTCCCAGGTCACCACGGTCCTGGCCACACTGTACCGCTGGTCTTCCTCCCACTGAGGAAGAGCAGAAAAAGCAGGGAGACCCCCCCGCCAGCCCGCCCCTGGAATGGCTCCCACACGTCCTCAACGGAAGGGAGAAGACAACACTTTAAGACATCTATACTGAGCTGGGTCCCCACCACTCCTACTAGTTTTAATTCATCCTGTCGGGATATTTTGAGAACCTCATGACTGACGAGGGATAAGACTGTAATTATACCTGGTCACAGTGAACATTTAGCCTAGAGGCACAGAGCCACACAGGAGCAGTCACTCTGCACACAGCACACCGGCGTCACTGCATCCATCCTGAGGCGCTATCACATGGAGCCTCAGGATGAACGAGGGGGGGGGAGGCGTGGTCCTCGGGGCTCTGGGCCCAGGCGGGTTTCTCAACCCGGCTGGCAGGGAGGTCAGGCTGATGCGTGTCCTGCTGCTACATCAGGCCGCTGACAGCCAACACTGGCTTGACTGGCGCGTCTAGAGATGGGGACGTGAGTGTTGACTTGGCTCCCGGAAGCTCCATGTGATGACTGACCCTCGTCATCTGAGTCACACAGACCTGGGCCCTGGGGCTGACTCGGCCCCTGGAAGCTGTTCTGACTCAGGCCTTTAAGAAACTTTGCTTCCTTATCTGGGAAACACAGGGATAAAAATAGTCTCTCCATCATAGGGCTGTTGTGGGGATACTGAGGCCAGGCACGGAGAGCCCTTGACACAATGCCTGGCGCGTATCAGACCCTCAAAAAGCCGTAACAACTATTCATCCTCACAGTAACTTTGAGGTGGGTATTAATAGCTCCATTTTACAGGCGGAGAAGTGGAGGCTCTGTTTTATTTTGTACTTCTGTTGGCTACACTCTCCAACTTGTCCTCCACTGGAGCTTCTGAGGACTCCCTCGCTGCCCCAAGGGACCACGGCCAGGACCATGCTGCATTGCCCCTGAAACACTGCCCCTGCATGCTCTTGGCTGCAAGAATCCACAGGGCACTCCTTTCTCCCAGACTGCCAGGCCCAGGGTCTGGGGTCTGGGAGTCTCCTGCGAGGCCCCACAAGAGCACCTTGGATGTTCCCATTTCTAAACCTTAGCTCATGCTATGACCCCTTCCTGGAATGCCTTTCCAAAAGTGTCCACTTTCTAGGTCCACTTTCTAGGCCCAGGTCAAACTGAATTCTTCCTCCATGGAAGAATTAGAGTCCATAGAGTTCCCTGATCTCTCCACTCCATAAGGATGTTTCCGTGCTTTGACCTTCGAGAAAAAGGATGCGAGGTTGGAACTGACATGTCTGAGCATCTTCCATGAGCCAAGTGCTTTTCTCACACATATCATCTCGAAGTCCCAAGGTTAGGTGTTGTCATTTCCCAGATGAAACACACTCAGAGGAGCTCACCTGGCCAGGAAGAGGTGGAGCTCAGAATCCTCACCATCCACTCCCCTTATCCGACACTTAGCGTGTGCGGGGGCAGGTGAGTTACCTGTGAGTTTATGTCTCGTTATGTCAACCACTGTAGGCACACGGTCCAGGCCTAGCTCCAATAGTACCTCACACAGTAGGGTGACACAGCACGTGAAAAAGTCACATCTGCTTTTTTAAAATTAATAAACAATTTTTTAGAGCGGTTTAGGTTCACAGCAAAATTGAGCTGAAAATACAGTTTCCATAGAGTCCCTGTTCCCACACATGTACAACCTTCCCCACTATCAAAATCCCACACCAGGGGGGTACATTTTTTACAATCAGTGAACCTGTACTGACAGATCATTATCACTCAAAGTCCATAAGTTACATCAAGGTTCACTCCTGGTATTTCACATTCTATGGTTTCGACAAATGTCTAATGACATGTATCCACCACTGGAATCATACAGAGGAGTTTCACTGCCATGAATGTCCCCTGTCCTCAGCTTGTCACCTCTCCCTCCCTCCATGTCTTTTCATGACTTGAGAGCTCTTTTTTTTTTAGTGCTGCATAATATTCCAGTGTCTGGATGTACCATAGTTTATCCACTCACCTACTGAAGGTCATCTTGGTTGCTTCTGAGTTTTGCAACTATAAATAAAGCTTCTATTAACCTCTCTGTGAGGGTTTTTGTGTGGACACAAATTTTCAGCTCCTTTGGATAAATGCTAAGGAGCACAACTGTTGGCTTGTATGGTAGGAGTATGTTTAGTTTTGTAAGAAACCACCAAACTGTCTTCCAAAGTGGCTGCACCATTTTGCATTTCTCACCAGCAATGAATAAGCATTCCTGTTGCTCCACATCCTCACCAGCATTTGGTGTTGTCAGTGTCCCAGATTTTGGCCTTTCTAATAGGTGTCTGATGGTAGCTCATGTTTGTTTTCTCTTGCATTTCCCTGATGACACATGATGTGGAGCAACTTTTTATGTTTATTTGCCACCTGTATATCTTCTTTGGTGAGGTGTCTGTTGAGGTCTTTGGAGCATTTTTTTTCTTTTTTTTTTTTTTTTTTGCAGTACGCGGGCCTCTCACTGTTGTGGCCTCTCCCGTTGCGGAGCACAGGCTCCGGACGCGCAGGCTCAGCGGCCATGGCTCACGGGCCCAGCCGCTCTGCGGCATGTGGGATCTTCCCGGACTGGGGCACGAACCCGTGTCCCCTGCATCGGCAGGCGGACTCCCAACCACTGCGCCACCAGGGAAGCCCTGGAGCATTTTTAATCTAACTGAGCGTTAAGAATTCTGTGTATATTTTGGATAACAGTCTTTTATCATGCACATACACTAGATTGGTCAAGGTCGTAGCTGAGAACAGATGGGAGACTGGAGCTGGGTCAAGGCCTGACAAGGGAGCTGTTTACAAGGATATGGAGAGGGGTGAAGAAGACTGGCAGGGGGTGGTGGCAGGACCTAGGCCAGCCAGGGGAGGGGCAGAGGCCAGGCCCCTCAGGAGGGGAATCAGTGACCTGAGGTGTATGGGGCAGGGTATCGGCCTCCAAAGTGTCCAGGTCCTAATCTCCCGAACCTGCGGCTATGTCACACTACACAGGATACGTTACATCTTCTGCCTCCCTCTCTCTGTCTCTGTCTCTGTCTGTCTCTCTGTGTCGCCCTCTCTCTCATCACGCACACAAACACACACACACAATGACTCTCTGTTGTTCTCATGAAAGTAAACTCTGTTCCTCTGAGTCAGAAAACCCCACCATGACTCACTCCTGGAGTGAGGGAAACAGGGAATTAACTGTCTTTTTTTCAAGGTTCAAGTAGCAAATAATCTCTCCGGGTCATCTGTCGGCATCAGGACCAAAAGCTGATTAGGGATCGGAAATTGTCTTAGTCTGCTCAAGCTACAGAACAGCACACCAGAGGCCGGGTGGCTTCAACAGCAGAAATTTATTTTCTCACAGTACTGGAGGCTGCAAGTCCAAGATTCAGGTGCCAAACAGATCTGGCTCCTGGTGTGAGCTCTCTTCCTGGCTTGCGGGACATCTCCTCCTCACCGTGTCCTCATGTGGCAGAAAGACAGAAAGAGACAGAGAGAGAGGGAGGGAGGCAGTTCTGTGATGTCTCCTCTTATACGGACACTAATCACCCTTATGACCTCTTTAACCCTGATGACTTCCTCACTCCACATAGTCACTAAGGCTTCAACAGTTGGGGAGGGGGGACACAGTTCAATCCATAGCCGAAGCCCCCGGGATGGGATCCTACAAGCAACAGGCAAGAAAGTCAGGAACCTGAGCGCACAAAGCAAGCAGAAAACCCTGATTCCTGGCCTCAGAGACCCCCTTGCCTGGCCAGGAAGCCTTGTCAATACTTGACACTACTACCCGGACAGCCCAAAGCAGAGCAACATTCCACCTCTGGCATCCCTGGACTCAGAACTGCTGCGCTTCCATAACTGCCCACCCCTGGCAGCGCCCTCCAGCACTGAGTGGTTCTGAATTATTTGCTGCACAATTAGAGATGGAGGAATTTAGCCTGGTCTGTGGCTAAACAGGAAAGCCAAGATTTTGATTCTTTTTTTTTTTTAAGTCAGCAGGCAGCTTTCTTTTATTTATTTTTATTTTTTATTTATTTATTTTTGGCTACTTTGGGTCTTCATTGCTGCGCGTGGGCTTTCTCTAGTTGTGGCGAGTGGGGGCTGCTCTTTGTTGTGGTGCGCGGGCTTCTCATTGCGGTGGCTTCTCTTGTTGCGGAGCACGGGCTCTAGGCGCACGGGCTTCAGTAGTTGTAGCTCACGGGCTCAGAAGCTGTGGCTCGCAGGCTCAGTAGTTGTGGCTCGCGGGCTCTAGAGCACAGGCTCAGTAGTTGTGGCGCATGGGCTTAGTTGCTCCGCAGCATGTGAGATCTTCCCAGACCAGGGCTTGAACCCGTGTCACCCGCCCTGGCAGGCAGATCCCTCACCACTGCGCCACCAGGGAAGCCCCAAGATTTTGATTCTAACATAGACAGTGGGGGATATCAAGGATCAGAGTCTTCCAATACAGGCTGAAACCAGTCTTGACACAAGTGATGTTTTCATTCAGAGGCAAAAGTAAGTTCTCGTGGGTATTGAAGAAGCAAGCGCTAGTCTCAGAGCATCTATACACAGATACACTCTCTAGGAAGAGTTTCAGGTTAGCGGGACCACGCATGAGATTTACAACCAGAGGGTGCATCAGTCATTCTCCTCTGTCCCCCTGGGTGAAGACAGAAACTCCAAGCCCTCTGCACACGTCTGTAAGGGGAACCCACTGGGTGCGTCACTGGTGCTGAACCTTCCTCCTCACCCATTAACTGCATTTCACCGTCCTCCTCTGACCTGGCTGGAGAGGCCCAACCACAGAAGATACGAAGGAAATTCTCCTCTTTCTACATGACACACAGGATTCTTGCCTAGAACTGTCCTTAAAAGGCAACAATACCTCTTCATGTCTTTGATGGCGTGTCCTGGAAAACGGACTCACTCCCAATAGCACCACCAATGAAAAACCAGAGACGGCCCCCTTTTTCTTGGAGCTTCTCTACCTCAAAAGAGTCAAGAATTTAACTCCTTGAAGTGACAGCCTGGGAACTCCAGCCCTGAAGATTCCTATCTGCTCTGTGCTCTAACCCAAAGAGATGAGAAAAACAGATCATAGTATTTTTCATTCCTCCTTTTCAGAGAGTAAACTAGGCTAAGAGAGACAGGCGGCCTGTCCAAGACACACAACCAGTGAACAGCGGAGATGAGACTTGGACCCACCTCTTCCGACTCCACCCCGGGGTCTCTCCACTCTTCCAGTCTAGACCTTGGGAGACTAAGTCCTTGGAGAATTCGTCCAAAGGGAAGCAGGAACTTGCCCTTTCCCAGGTCCTACAGGCCTGACTGAGCTATGTGAAACCCAGTAAAAAGTTAAAAATTTATTAATATTGGTTATTTGCTTTAAAGAAAATTTGTCTAAAACTCATATGTATGGAATCCTTGTGATGGACTGAATTGTGTCCACTCAAAACATATATGTTGGGACTTCCCTGGTGGCACAGTGGATAAGACTCGTGCTCCCAATGCAGGGGGCCTGGGTTCGATCCCTGTTCAGGGAACTAGATCCCACATGCATGCCGCAACTAAGAGTTCTCATGCCGCAACTAAGGAGCCGCATGCTGCAATTAAGGAGCTGGTGAGCTGCAACTAAGGAGCCCTCCACAACTAAGACCCCATGCAACCAAATAAATAAATATTAAAAACATTAAAAAATATATATATATATATGTTGAAGCCCTAGCTCCCAAAGTGACTGTAAGGTTATATATCCAAATGGAAGAATTAAATATCACTGGGCCATAACCACTTTGCTGAAGACAAAAAATCAGGAGACCTGGCTCTGGCTCTAAATGCCCGGGGATCTAAGGGTGAGATAAGAAAGCCTCCACAAGGGCCTTCCAGTTGTAAAGTTCTGGTGTTCTAGAAGGGCTTAGGAAAAAGACCAATGTAAGGTTTTGAAACATGCTAAACATACTTCTTTTCCTTGCTGACACTGCTCCATGACAATGACATTCTTTTTTTTTTTTTTTTTTTCTTTTGCGGTACGCGGGCCTCTCACTGCTGTGGCCTCTCCCGTTGCAGAGCACAGGCTCCGGATGCGCAGGCTCAGCAGCCATGGCTCATGGGCCCAGCCGCTCCGCGGCATGAACCCGTGTCCCCTGCATCGGCAGGCGGACTCTCAACCACTGCACCACCAGGGAAGCCCAGGGGAGATGATTTTAATAGATTGCATCTCGGGGGTAATGGAAAAAGAAGACTCTGTGGCTTACGACGTGAGCGCCAGATGGATGGCGGTGCCATCAATCAATCAGAAAAAGGGATAGAAGAGGGAGAGGCCTTATAAGGCAGAAGGACGTTTGAGTTCTGTTGTCTCTGCAGTCAGACAACCAAGTGGGAATATCTAGCCCTGAGTTGGGAGTATTTTCTAGTGACCAGGAGCTTATAGATATTGTAGCAGTTTCTAGAAGCATGTCAGTGGACAGGTCAGGATTAAAGTGGACATTCACTCAGAGGACAGGGTAACACCAGGTTTGGGGACAGATCCAGGTAAGGGTGTGTCAGATAACCTCAAAGTCCCCTTCCAACCCCTAGACTCCAGGAGCAAGTTCAAGGGAAATGCTCTTGTCACCTTGGGCAGCTTCCTCCCCAGAGATGGCGTAACTGTTATGTGTTTCCTGTCTGTCTGTCTCTCCCCGGTCCTGCAGGAGCCATCGTGGCTGTGTATGTCGTCTTCTGGATGCCGTACCGCGCCCGCGGGCTCATGTACTGCTAAGTCCCTGACAGCGGGTGGACCGAGTGAGGGGAGGAGCCCCAGCACACAGGGAGGGGCCACTGGGCGGGGCCAGGGCTGCCTCTGCTCTCCGGAGGAACCCCCAGTTGCTGGGTTCCCCAGAACTCTGGCCTCCATTCTATCTGGTTCTGCCCAGTCTGTTATCCCAAAAGCTCCCAGCTCAGGGTGGGGAACAGAGCATTATCCAGAAACCTCTCTGAACTGGTCAGGCCATGTGAGTGGTAGTCAGGGTTATGGGCATCCTGACTTCAGGACGGAGAGCGGCCTACAGGTAGGGAGCGGGGAAAAGGCCATGTTCTTACATGGAGAGAGGGAAGAAGCCTCAGAGCTGTGATTCCATGAGTTAACAGAGGCCTTTTAGAGACCAGACCATCCACACCCTTTTTATGACACAATTGGAGAAAAGCAAAGCAGAGAATCCCTTCTCTTCCTTTTGGAAATCACTACGCCTCGATCATAAGGGAAAGTCAAACATCTGAGAGGAGAGAGATCCCACGTGGCCTCCAAGGAGATAGCTGTGTCAACAGATGGCTCCTTCTTGAGAGCTGCTAGTGCCCCCCCGACCCCCACGTGCACACACATGCACACACAGCCCTTCCCACGGCGACACGGGGCGCAGCTTCTCCGAAGGACTTTCTTCTCTTAGTGAAGCCACATCTCCTTGACCACACCCAGCAGCACGAGGCTCCCCATGTCTCAGCGGGCTGGCCAGTGGCCCCTGTCCACCAGCAGGTGTGCCCTTCACCGTGCAGGTGACCGGGCCGGGCAGCCAGGCACAGGGACTCAAAGGCTGGGTGGGGCAGGTCAGCCAAGGGCAGCTGGTGTGACGGAACGTCTCTTGAATTCACACGGAGCTTCCCGATAGCAGGAAGCAGGCCTTCCTCACCCGGCCGTGTGGAAGGGGAGACTCTCCCAGCAGCAAGGGGAGGATGACCCGGGCAGGCGGCAGGCCCTCGAACCCGCCTTCCGGGTTTCTCTTCCAGCAAGCTCTACGATTTCTATCACTACTTCTACATGGTGACAAACACGCTTTTCTACGTCAGCTCGGCGGTGACCCCTGTGCTGTACAATGCTGTGTCTTCCTCCTTCAGAAAACTCTTCCTGGAAGCCCTCAGCTCCCTGTGTCGAGAGCACCACCCCATGGAGCCATGCCCCCCAGGGGCCCCGGAGCCCCGCCCTAGTGGATACAGCATCCGGCTCTGGGGCTCCCCCGGGAATCCTGGCCTGGATGAAATCGAAGAAGGAGCGGAGGAACGCTGACTGCACAGCCCTCGAGCTTTCAGATGAGCGATTTCATCACTAATGACTCAAGCCACGCAGTCAGGCGGACCTACAGGGACCCCCAGCTCTGCCGCTCACCAGCTGTGTACCTGCAGGCAAGTCACTTACACCTCTCAGCCTCAGTCTCCTCATCTGTATGATGGACATGAATAATACCCATCTTTCCTGTTGTCTGAAGACTAAACACTTAGCACAGTGCCTGGTGCATAATAAAGAATGTATTTTCGCTGGCATTATTTTTGTTGCTATTGTTATTACTAGTGCTCTCCTGAATTTCTGCAAATGACAAATCAACAGTGCCCAGAGCTGACTGCCTTGTTAGATCACGTGAGCTGCAGTAAAATCGTCCAGTCGCTCCAAGTAAGGGAGCAGCCGTTCACCCCAGCAGGAGCGTTCTGTGGACTCTAGAGAGCCTGGAGTCACCAGCTGCCCTCTCTGGCCTCGGACCTGTGTGTCTGCCTGACGTGAGGCGGCCGGTGCAGCCGTGGGATGACGGCAGGGCTGCCTGCTCTGGAGAACAGCCCCACAGACGTGCTCTGGCCAGCAGTGTTCGGAAAGGTTTCATTTCCATTCTTTTTGTCAGAGCAGGCCCCCTCCATTTCCCCGCAGGCCTCAGCCCCTGTCCTGCCTGCACAGGTCCAAGTCCTGCTTGACGCGGCCAGCCTTGCTCCTGAAGGCTTGTGAGGCCTGAGCCCAGAGAGAAAGGGTGGTTTTCCTGTCTGCTGCCATTGAAGCCACAGATCTGCAAAGGGGCAGGAAGAGAAAAGTGAAGCCCAGAGCAGAAGGACCAAGAAAAGGTTTCTGGGGCTTCCCTGGTGGCACAGTGGTTAAGAATCCGCCTGCCAATGCAGGGGACACGGGTTGAGCCCTGATCCGGGAAGATCCCACATGCTGTGGAGCAGCTAAGCCCGTGCGCCACAACTACTGAGCCTGTGCTCTAGAGCCTGCGAGCCACAACTACTGAGCCCACGTGCCACAGCTACTGAAGTCCACGCGCCTAGAGCCCGTGCTCTGCAACAAGAGAAGCCACCGCAATGAGAAGCCCGCACACCGCGACGAAGAGTAGCCCCCGCTCGCCGTAACTAGAGAAAGCCCGCGCGCAGCAACAAAGACCCAACGCAGCCAAATATAAATAAATAAATAAAATTTAGAAAGAAAAAAGCTTCTCTCTGATGAACTGTGTTGATGTTTCCCTGAACTCCGTCCATCACTCACCCTGGTCCCCAGGCCTGGAACCAGCACCTGTGCACACACATCGAAGGCAAACAGTCACACAGACATATCACACACACATCACGTGCACACACATTCATGCACACATATCACGCCACACACTTCACACACACTACACTCACACACGCCTGGACGAGTACCCTGTTGGAGGTGAGAAGCTAGAACAGGCAAAGGAAGACAGGAAAGGTGGCCAGGAGGAAGGCCCAGCCCGGGCACACGGCCTGGGGTGCTGTGCGGTGGCCGCTGCATGAGTGGGAGGTGACCGTTCCGGCCCCCAGCCCCAAAGCCCTTGAGAAAAGGCCAGAGGCGATGACAACACACTTCGGAGAGAGCCTACGCAGAGCCCACCACCCTCCTCGTCAGGGAGAGGAAGGGCCGCCTGGAAAGAAGGAGCCACACGGTGCTGGTCTTGGGAACCTCTTGTCAGGCGGCTCCGAGGGTCGGGCATGAGCTCGCCCGGTGGATGGAAGAGGACGGACTCCAGACCGACCCGTGGAGGGTGGGCGCCCCCCTCTCTGCCCCGTGTGCCTGGGCTCCGCCGCCCTGGCTGAGGATCCCTGTGGGCTGATCTTAAAGGCCCGTCTCTGGAGCTCCTTAGTGAAGGCAGGGGAGGGCACCCTCCTTCATTCTAGCGAAAGCTCACAGAGCACCGTGAAGTAGGAAAGAGCAAGAAGCAGCTCAAAATACAAACTTTGGTGCAGCTCCATTAGGGGGTACAGAAGCAATTGAACCAGCGGGGTCCAGTCGGCCCAGGACTCGGGCCCCGGTCTGGGGCAGACCTGGCTTGGGGCCTGGCCTCATCACTTGGATGAGCCCACCCTGGGCAAAGGAATTTCCCTGAGCCTGTTTTTTCATCTATAAAACTGATGGAGCAAAAGTCCTTAAATCCAGTTTTTAAAAATAATTTAGATCAGCAAAAACTGACTTGGATTTGAAGCAATGTACAGCCCTTAGTTATCCTTCTTCATAGAAGTATTTGTACATTTTGCTGCAGAGACGTGAATGTGTTTGATTATGGGATGCTCCAAGTTCCTGCGTGTCAGCTCGGGCTGCCATCACCAAACAACACAGACTGGGGGGGCTTAAACAACAGACGTTTATTTTCTCCCAGCTTTGGAGGCTGCAAAGATCAAGGTGCTGACAAGTTTATATTTCATTCTGAGGCTTCTCCTGGCTAGAGGGCAGCAGCCATCTCGCTGTGTGTCCACATGACCTTTGTGCATGTGTCGGGGGAGAGAGCGAGCCCTCGGGCATCTCTTCTTACAAGGACATTAATCCTGCTGGATCAGGGCCCTATCCTTATGACCTCATTATGATGAACTTACTTCATCAGTAATTAACCTGAATTACTTCCTTAGAGGCCCCATGTCCAGATACAGCCACAGTGGGGGTTATGCCTTCAACATATGAATTTTGAGGGATGCCAACATTGAGTCCATAACACCCTGTTAGGGTCGCTGTGGTAAGTGGTATATGAACCACGCTACTTTTCAAAAAGTCAAATACTCTGAATTGCAAAATATTGATACATCTGATCCCAAGGGTTTCAGGTAAGAGATTATGCATATATAGTACATAATAATCAATTTGTAATGAAGAAATGAGAAAGAATGAAAAGTTCCTATCACAGTGCCTGGCATACAGTAAATGCCCAATAAATACTAGTTGTCACTATTGTCATGTCATCACTCTAGACCTCAAACTGGGTAAAACCTGGTAACTGGGTAAACCCTTACAGGAGGCCCTGTGAATAGCAAAGAATAGCAGGACCAAAATTTAAAGAAAAACATATTGAGAAAACAATTTAAGAAAACATGAACGATACGTAAGGAGTTACTTTACATGTTATCCAAAGATCTCATGAAAATCATTAAGGAAAACACCAAGACCTCAAAGGCCAAGAAACACACCAGAGGAAATACGTTCAGCCTCAAAAGTTCCTAAGGAAACAACAGTCAAAACAATAGTGATGCAGCATCTTATGGCGAATACATTAATTTCAAAATGTCAATGACAAGAGCCCATATTGCCACCAGAAACCAGGTGTGATCAATGTGCTCAGTGGAGGGAGAGAAAATCAGAGTGCCCTCCTAGAAAGGAAGTAGACAAGGAATTTTGGAAGCTAGAGAAATGTTCAAAAACTTAGAGCCTATGTTTCACCTGCTGGAATTTTCCTTTAAGGCAGTTTGCCAAGGAAGAAAAGCCTCTCTGTGGGCACACAGGTGTGTTGCCATGCTCTTCATGGGGCATTTACCAGCAGGCTCTGGACCAAGCAGGTTAATCACTCATGATGCCTGCCCCTTACATCCTGCCTGGAAACACTGCTATTACTTTTGTCATTTTATATGTGGGGAAATGGAAGCAAAGAGAGGTTAAGACAAGTCTTGTCCCATTACTTGGAAACACAGATTCAGCAGCCAAGTCCTCCCCGCTGCATCACACTGCTTCCCAAGAGTCTGATGACAAAAGATGGTAAGAAACTAAAGGCTCAACCTTAAGAAATCGAATGATTCATAATCATTTATTCAAACAAATCCTATGTGCTAGGCCAACATAAACAAATAATAAGACTTACTTACCGGGCTTACCTGGTGGCGCAGTGGTTGAGAGTCTGCCTGCCAATGCAGGGGACACGGGTTCGTGCCCCGGTCCGGGAGGATCCCACATGCCGCGGAGCAGCTGTGCCCGTGAGCCATGGTCACTGAGCCTGCGCGTCCGGAGCCTGTGCTCCGCAACGGGAGAGGCCACAACAGTGAGAGGCCCGCGTAAGACTTACTTAGCAGTATAAACATATTGTGGTTTTACTATTAACTAAACAGGGAAACAGAATGCAAAATTATAGTATGCACAAGTCATTCCGATTCAGAGAAAAGGTCTAGAATGAGGCACTTAGAAGATGGTGAGTTTGCTATGGAGGCATGAGTGACCTAAGAATAAGGGTGGTTTCTGCCACCTTCATCCCAGGATCTGAGTTTAGTGTCTGGCACACAGCAGACACTCAGAAATGTCTCGTAGAAAAAGGACTATGAAACCTATTTTTTTCCCCTAATTTGTTGGCATAATGTTGTTTGTATAATATCTAAATGACAAATTTCAAATAGAAATCAAATTCCCCTTGCTGGGGCCCCAGGTAGAAGCACTGGGCATTGACTAAAGCACCTGCAGTCCAGGCTCAGACAGGCCTGGAGATGGATCCTGCCTCTGTCACTTATCAGCAAGTTCCTTCACCTGCTTGGGCCTCCTGTCCACATCTGTGAAACAGATATGAAAACCACTATCCTCTGATGTTAAGAATTAAATGACATCATCGTACATATGAAAAAATGCTTGGAAAAGTGTGTATGTAGCACTTAAAGAGCTCAATGGATAGTAGCCGTTATTAAAATAAAGGGAAGCTCTTGGCTCCTGAATGCAGCCTATCTTTACAATTCTGTATTTTTTAAAATTTATTTATTTAATTTATTTACTTTTGGCTGCGTTGGGTCTTCGTTGCTGCATGCGGGCTTTCTCTAGTTGCGGTGAGGGGGCTACTCTTCATTGCGGTGCGTGGGCTTCTCATTGCAGTGGCTTCTCTTGTGGAGCGTGGGCTCCAGGCGTGTGGGCTTCAGTAGTTGCAGCACGCAGGCTCAGTAGTTGTGGCTCGTGGGCTCTAGAGCGCAGGTTCAGTAGTTGTGGCGCATGGGCCTAGTTGCTCCGCGGCATGCTCCGCGGCATGTGGGATCTTCCCGGACGAGGGATTGAACCCGTGTCCCCTGCATTGGCGGGCGGATTCTTAACCACTGCGCCTCCAACCAGGGAAGTCCTACAATTCTGTGTTTTAAAAAAATAAGCTATGTCTATTTGTGTGGTAGTTTGGTCTACTTGTTTGCCTGCTTGGCCAAGATTAAGAGACCCCAAAAGTGCTCCTTTCCTAAGTCTTAGTCTTATAGCCACAACTACCTCATACCAGGATCCTAGGAAGCCTTTGCCAAACTTTGCCAAACTTTGCCAAACTTTGCAAGATGAAGTATGCGTTGCCCACCTGTGTTGATTTCCTAGGGCTTGCATGTAACAAAGTGCCACAAGGTAGTGGGCTTAAAACAACAGAAATTTATCCTCTCACAGTTCTGGAAGCTACAAGCTCAAAATCAAGGTGTCAGCCAGCTATGCCCTCCTAAGGCTCTAGGGAAGAATCCTTCCTTGTCTCCCAGCTTCTGTTGGTTCCCAGCAGTCCCTGGAATTCTTTAGTTTGTAGATTGATCACTCCAGTCTCTGTCTCCACAGCCCAACGGCATTCTCCCTCTGTTTCTCTTTATTGTCTTCTTATAAAGACACCAGTCACACTGGATTAGGGCCCCACTTTACTCCAATATGACCTCATCTCAACTAATTACATCACAACAATCTTATTTCCAATTAAACTCACATTCTGAACGACTGGGGGTTACAACTTCAATATCTTTTTGGGGGACACAATTCAACTCACAACACCACCCAAGGCCCACCCTTCTTGGCAGGGTGGATTGCCACCCCTAGGAAACACTCTTTCATAGAGAAAAAGATCCTAAGAGAGAAAAATTGGTGCTCGCCCGAGTTTTAGAAGAAAGGCAAAAGGAAACTGGGACAGTCTATTCGGTGAATGACAAATGCAGTCTTAGAATTTCTGTTTCTTCTCTAGACCTGAAGGGCTTGAAAACTCTGCACTGGCCTTCCCAACTGTTTTGCTAATTAAAATGCTAATTCCTTCTGAGCAGGAAGTCTGCCTAAGCAAGTAGACTGAAAAAGAAACAGCAGCCGTGGACACTGGACTTGCCCTTGGTTCATGGTTTTCCCTTATAGAAGAGCTGTCTGCAGAACCTGAAGCCAGACGTGGGAGGTTTCATGCAAACTTCTTTATTGAAAGTGGTTTCTAAGCCTTAATGCTGGAATTGCCTAGACTCTGGATGGCCCATAATGTGGTGCATGTTTGAATCCAGCACCACATTCAACAGGCAACCCAGTGAGAAAGTTCTGGATCAGTATTTTTTATTGCACAGAGTCTTAGGAGCCAACAGTGCCTTCTAATAAACAGCATGTGGGGGAAGTAAATAACTCAAGATAGCACGCAGCTGTGATGTTAGTGAAACTATCCTTATACCTGCAGGCATGAATCTAGATTTGTCCTGTCACTTGAGAGGTGTGTGATCTCAGACAAGTCACTTAGCCTCTCTGAGCCCTAGTTTCTTACTCTGTAAAATGATACCAGTGATATCTACTTCAAGTGTGATTGTGATGACTAAATGAAATAATGGACAATTAGCCATCTAGTAAAATGACTAACCACAGTAGATGCTCAAGAAAGTTTGCTACTCACTGTTGCTGATTTCATAGCTAACATAGTCTCCAGGGAGCTGGGTGACTTGGCAAAGGAGTCAAGGCATGAACCCAAGTCTCCCGATTTCAGATTCCGTGCCCTCTGCACTGCCACATCCTGCGTCAAGCACTCTGACATCCATATAAATGTTGCTCTTGTAGCATGATTTCTCCTCCTTTATTGCAATAGTTGTAAATTGCTGAAAGTTTTCAGGAAAAAAAGAATCAGTTTTTTGGTGTGTACTTATTATTCTTATCTGGTTTTGGGGTGACTGTTATATCTGGCCTTTCAGAAGTACAGGATTCCGTATTTCCCAATGCTCTGGGGGAGTTTTTATTTTATGGCGGTAAAATACACATAAAATTGGCCATTAGTGACATTTAGCACATTCACGATGTTATGCAACCCTCACTGCTATCTAGTTCCAGTACATTTTCTGGAATTTTTATTACACACGAATTCTCTCCTCTTTGAAGGTTAATTACTTTAGACCAAACATATTACTGTGTCAACCAACTCTCATTTCTGTGGGTCTTCTTTGTCTGCTTCTGCGAGAGACATACTAGTCTCCATTTATGATTACACCATTTACCCATCTTCTCGTATTTCTCACAGTTCTTTATATTTCATAGCAATGTTGGCAGATCTACAGCGTGTCGGGACAGTCTCATCCCTCTGGGTAGAACTTTGAATTTTAACTTAAAATATCTCGTTGCCTATTTAATTTTTAAAAATGGAGTCCTAGTCTGATTAGCTTTCTTGACCCAATCTGAGAGCCTCAATCTGTTGTTAGGTGACTTTAATTCATTTATAGTTATTTTGATTGTGGATAGGTTGGGATGTGTATTCTATTTACCAAGCTTTCCTGCTGTTTATCCCCTCCCCAGCCTGCTCTGACCTCATACACTGATTTTGTCAGTGCTACCTTTCCCTTTAATGTCTTAGATATTGGACACCCTGTTTTTTCCTTCTAGCAGCTTCTCTAAAAGTTTTTAACACATATATTTAAGCATTCCTTTTCCATTAACATGTTAATCACTTCTGCCCCATTAAACCAAGAATTTTTGCTCAATTTCACTCATTTTATCAGTTCCTCCATCACCCACCACTCCCACCCGCACCCCCAGCTCCCATGTTGGGATCAGGTAAGATAGAAGAGATTCATTCGTTCATTCAATGGGCATCTCACGGTCCCTACAGTTTGCTGGGCATAATCAAGACTCTGGGAACAGAGCAGTGGAACTGTCTCATAAAATTCCTGCTTTTGTGGGGAAAGACCAAAACAACAAAAGACAGCTGAACAAACTGTGTTCTGTTAGTAGGTACTCTCAATCAGGGATGACCTCACTGAGGAGGTGGCCTTTGAGTAGCAAGGACCCAGTGCAAGCGAGGGAGGGACCCAAGCGGATGTGAGAGGAGGAGGTGCTGGCCTGGCCATGGCCAAGGTGGTCCGGGAGGGCCAGGCAGCTGACATGCAGTAAGCAAAGGGAGAAGTTAAGGGTCAGCAGAGATCAGGCACCTCCCTTTGTACTGCCTTCTTAGAGACCTTCCCAACTGCACCTTCCAGCTGTCTCTTTCACTCTTGAGCTGGTCTATTTCATCCGCCTACTGAGGTTTGAATTTCCAAGATCTGTACCTGATCTTTTTTTGTTCTGGATGCAGTATATTCTTTTTCCCTGAATTTAACTACACTTGGTTGATGGGATTCCGTCTGCTGTACTGACTCTTCATGGAGCGTATTGCCTCTCCCTCTATAACATTTCCTGTAGTTTTGTTATGAGTTTTAGTTGTGTGTTTATTTCCGTACTAGGGAGCTCCTGTTTGCTATTTACTGCCTCAAGTGACTGTGGGAACAGGACACTGCGGCGGCGGTGGTGACGGGGTGCCGACAGCTTGTCTTCACAAAGGCCTGGGGACCCGCCCCCTGCTTGGGGCTCCACACTCCGGGCCTGAGCCTCACCCAATCTGCTGCTCAGCCCAGGTTGGTTGCGGGGTGGAGAGCGGGGCAGGGAGGGCTGGGAGGCACCAAAGAGCCTGGCTGCTCCAAGCGACTTCCCCTGTGAATGACCCTGCCAAACGCCCAGGCCCCTTGCCTGCTTCCTTAGTCACTCGGAAGCTCAGGGCACAGGAGGAAACCATCCTCCTGTGTGGCAGGCTTCTTTGCACGCTTTGGGCCATTGTTTCTTCCATTTCTGCCTGTCTTTTCTCTTTCAGGGATTCCTCCACATCTTAATATACCCTTATTTTTATGGATTTGTTCTTCTTTCCTTTCCAAACTGTCCTTCTGTCATTCACTGAGATTTTAAGCAGGTATTAGCCCCCCAGGACCACTGGCCACACTACTTCCTCCCAAAACAATGCAACTCGTTCCCAGCAAAGAAACAATACATGCATCGCAAATTCTATTTATAAGGCTGGAGCAAATACGAATACTTGTTTGGGTTTTTTCCCCAAGTTTAAATTAACCAATAAAATGGGGAAAGCAGCCCAGAAGCCGCCAGAAGCCACCATTTATAAAAGACAAGTAGAACTAAAGAAGGTAAGTTTTTATTCCAAGATAGGAATAATGACATACACAAAGTGATCATTTTAGAAACACTGATCTAAATCTTTTATACTCATGGACGTTTTTTCTTAGGGAAGAAAAGATTGACATTAACTCTTTGGCATCATCTTTGAAAAGAATTTCTTCTCGGATTGCTATCCATTAGAGTGCTTTAAACGTCAAAGATGGATGGATGAGAGTGCATTCTGCTGATTCATTTCTGACGACCTTTAAATTCTTCCTTTGGTTACGGGCCACTCCATAAGCAGTATGGTAGGGAGACGGACCCCAGAGTCTGCTTCTGCTTCTCTCCAGCTGTGTGATCTTGGTGAGATGCGCTCTCTACATCTCAACTGTCTCATCTTTGAAATGAAATGGGAAGAATAATTCCACGCGCATGGGCTGCTGGAAGGGTTAAGCAAGACCGTAACTGTGAAAGCACCTGGCCCAAGGCCCAGCCTCTAGGGGGCCCTCTAACACGCTGGTTTAAAAAACATCCCAGCACAAGCCAGAGTGTGGGCGCATCACAGAACATCGCTGCTGCCTTGTCTGTTCCTCTTCCTCTCCTGTCAGGGACCAAACATTCGTAAGAGAAGACAAGCGACTCAAGGAACTAAAAACTGAGCTTCAATAAATTAGAGTCAGAAGTCTAGTTCTTATCAACCATTTTCCACATCGCTTTAGTTGTTCTCATTGTTTGTTTCAAGTAAGCCATTTGGTCCTCTTTCCTTTGTAAGGCAAATTCTATTTCTCAAGATCAATCTCTGTAACCCTAATTTCCTTCCTGAAACCCCTGTAGTTTTTAAAAAAGTTTCTTTTCACTTTTGCCCTTTCTAAGAGGTAGGGTATTTACCCTATACTATTTTAATAGAATCGTATTTGCTCTGAAGTGAAACTATTCGTTTTACTTTATTAAAGTTGATGCCTTTGGGCTAGCTTCTAAAAGAGTAAACTTACATAATTCTTATTAAGTGAACCTACTTCATTCTTTCTTGTCTCCAGCCTTTACAGTTAAAAGGTTCTTTTGGAATATTGCTCTGTAGTAGGTTATAGAGAAACCTACATAGCCAACATCATATCCATCATCTGAAATGCTGGCGCCTGTACAAGATAAGCCAAGGGGGATCCTTCAGAGCTAAGAGAAAAGTCAAGTCTGTCCATGGAAGCATATGGATGATGTGACAGCAGGCAAAACTTTGTTCTTCATATGATGGACTTCGACCATCATGGGGACATTCGACCCCAGGCCAGGGCGATGGGGTCTGCCCCAGAACCTAGGGGCCTTTGGTTTGAGTTCCTGCTCACCGTCCACTCATCCCCGTTGGCCTCAGTAAGTCTCGGTCCATCTCTGGGCCTCGGTTCCCTGGCACCTACCATGAGGGGGTGGCCAACAGACACCTCTGGGTCCTGTCCCAGTCCAGACACTCCGTGGCTCCTATTCTTCCTTTAGCCTCAGCAGCCTGAGGTTCTGAAGGCCCCACCCTCAGATGTGTCTCCCTCAGATGTGTCGTCCGGTCAGAAAGAAGAGGGGTCGGTCCTCCTTGGCATTGGCGGTCTGGAATTCGTCTCGCAGCCGAAACTGCCACTCATCTTCCAGCTCCAGGCGGACAACCGTCTGGCGGAGTGAGTTGCGGTCCTGACAGATCACACACAAGGTGGCACCTGTGTGGACAACAGCAGAGGTATGTGAAGAAAACAGGGGAGTTTCTCCAAAGGAAAGGTACCGCCTGGCCGCTATTTGCAAAAACAAAATACGCTGCTGCTTGGACGGGAAGGACCGGATGTCCGCGTGAGCGCTTGTTTCCTTGGGGATGCTTCTTAATCTTAGCAAGACAGTGAGATTGTGATTTGGCAGGTCTGGCAGATGAGACAACATGGAACCAAGAAACACTGGCAAAGAAGTGAGCAGAGGGGGAGAAGGAGACAGACTCGCAGGACCACAAACCAACACCCTCGGCTGCAGCCCCTGCTGGGAAGCGCCCTCCCCTGCCCCTCCAGCCCGACCCTCCCTCTCCAGCCATCCCAGCCGGCCACCCGCCCAGGCCCCACGCACCTCCTGACTCTTCCTCTGCTGGGCAACGAGGATTCTCCCGCCTCTCGACGCCTAGCGCTCATCAGTAATCGTGGGTGTTCGTTCTAGGTACCTACCTCCCTACCTACACGTCCTATCCTCCTATTAGACGAAATGCATCCCAAGAGCAGAGGAGGTTGTGGAAACCTCTGACTATGTCCCCAAAGCTTATGCAATGTTGGTGCTCACTAAACACCTGGTAGAGAGGAAGGTCAGAGTCAAGGGCAGCCAAGGAAAAGTGAAGTTCGCTTAGGGATCCCAGCTGGATTAGAAAGAATGTGTTTAAGTCACACAGAAGGAATGTTTCTCACTCTCAACCACTGCATCACGAAAACACCTACAGAGGGAGAAAGACTAGAAGAGAAGTAAAGATGCATGTGTCACCCCAAGACAAGGAAGAAGAACTCATCCACCAAGAAGGAAAAACGTCTGAGGGGATCTGCATGCTTAGGTTAAGAGCCTGGCTTGGAAAGCAACAGAAAAGTTGAGAATATCTGCTAGTCACCGAAAAGAAAGGGGCTGTGTCTTGTCTCTACGCAAACAGGTAGCGGGCGCAAGAGCTGCCCTGGGATCCCATCCCAGCCTTCCTGCGCTTCCCTGGATGGTCGGGGAAGTCACGCGCCCTGAGCCTCAGTTTACCCGTTGGCAAGGACTAGACCAGAGGTCACCTCCGCAGAGGCGCCAGGTGGCAACAGCCATTCAAAGCAAGGTCCATGGTAAGAGTACGGGAAGTTACCTTTCAGAAAATGAAACTTTTTCAAGAAGCCAGCTCCCACAAAAGAGTCACAGAGGTACAGCAGGAGTCCACTGAACAGGAAGTCGGAGCAGCTGATGTTTAGAGAGTGGGGCCTGGAGCTCACATAACACACAGAGATCTGAGAAGAAAGGAATCCGAGAGAAAATGTCATTCTCCATGAAATACTCCACGACATTGTGTTAGGGCTTTGCATCTAGCAAATACAAACTGCCAGGTCAAGCTCAGACTTGGAGGAACAGAAACAATATTTAATGCTATTTCCAAATCTATATCCTAAAATTCAACTTCAAGACTTATCTAGATTTATCTATTCATTAATTCATTTGAGAATCAGAAATGTTTAGCATCAGAAGTGGGTTTGATTCTTAACTTCTTATATCGGGGCCAAACCACTTCAGTCCTCTCAGCCTTTATCTTATCAGCTGTAAAGTGGGGTCATACCGGAGCGGAAGTAGTGGAGTGGTTCTCATTCCAAGTCCTGGGTTCTGGCGCACGTGTTTAGGAATTTCCCGGATTTATGGACTCGACAGCGCCCCCTCTGACAGTTACCTGAGACCCCAGGTTAAGGTAGCAGTCGACGGACAGCACGGGGTGGCCGTGATTCTTCAGGGACAGCGGGAAGAAGCGGTGGCTGTGGTGCTGCAGGAACTTCTCCAGCAGGAGCTGAGCAGGGGCCGCGAGGAACGTGTGCTTGCTGTCGGGGGCGCAGATGTACTGGGCCGGCACGATGGCCATGGGGCTGTCAGACACCTGCGTGGGGAAGGGCGGGCGTCAGCCACTCCCAGCCACCCTGAGCAGGGACCCAGGGTGGGTGGCCCCGTCGTGGAAGGCTGTGCCGTGGAGCAGCGATGTGAGAACACATAACTTCCACTGTGAGGTTCTCCATTAAGAAAAATTAGGTTTAACCGAAGTGGGACGTGTGAAAACTGATCACGTGATCGATCAGAATTGTAGACACTGACCATTCCACGCTGAAAATTGGCTGCCTGGTCTAGAAAAAAATAAGGGAATCCATGGACCTTGTTAATGTTCCCCCAAATCCAGGGATGCAAACCTCTGGGAACGGCCAATCTCCTCTTGACCCCCAGACCCTATCTGCCTCCTGTCCAGCCACATGGCCCCTGCTCTCCACGGCCTGGCCATCTGGGCCCACCATCTCTCATTTCATCACCAACAGACTTCCCATGCTACAGCCAGAGAGTCTGTGGATGTGAATCATGCTAATCAAACCCTCTGCTGGACACCCTTCAATGGGTTATTGTTACTCCTACAGAAAAGTCTAGAACCTTCCCACAGCGGATAAGGTCCTGCCTACTTCTCCAGCTCATCTCTGACACTCTGCCCCATGGATCGGAGGGACCTTCAAGGCAGGGGTGTGCCAGCTCCGTATGGGTTCCTGGAAGACACAGATCTCCGAAGGCTCGCCGTGACTTTGCATCTGAAATGCCCAGGTCTGCCCGGCCAGGACCGACACAATCAGATCACGTCTCTGCCCATCAGGAGGCCGGCTCAGCCACCAAGCTAGCCCGTCAGGGCCATTCAGACAGTGTTTGGGAGGCACTGTCCTAGGGGCTCCGAGAAGAGCACGGCACCACACCTGGCCCCCCACCAAGGGGCTCTGTCCAGCAGAAAAGCCGGACAAGTGAACAGCAAAGACAGTGACAGAGATGAGCTCAGGAAACCAATGGGGAGAGAGAGTGCGGGCAGGCAAGGGCGCACAGGAGGGCTGGTGGTGCGTGTGCGCTGGGTGGGGGACACACAGGAAACCAGTTAGAGTCGGAGATCAGAAGGGAAACAGGATGAAGTCTTTTCCCTTCCCGGGGCTCCCAACCGGAAACCTTTACTAATACTTCCCAGCAGTCAAGCCCACCCCACTGACTCAAAGGCGCCCGGGTGGCCGCCCTGCCAGCTTTCCCACCACGGACGGCAGCCCCCTCTAGGCACACGGCCACACCCACCTTGGACGTGATGTGGAAGGACCTGTGCCCGCCCACCGCGATCTGCTTCTTCATCACGCTGAAGCGGTTGAACCGGCAGAGCAGGAGGCCGGCGCTGTGCACCCGCAGGTTGAAGTCCACGTCATCACACATGAACCTGCCCAGAACCAGAGGAGGGGGCGGGTTGGACTGGAGGCAGCTCACACACCCCCGGTCACGCCCCTACCAGACACGTGCAGTGTGCACCCCTGTACTGGGGGCTGGGAAGGCGGAGCAGGCTCGTTCCTGCCCCAGAGACCTTCCTCTGGGAGGCACAGAAGGCAAACCGAGAAGGGAAACAGGACAAGCTGTGATGCGCCTGCACCAGGAAAGCAGGGTGCACCCCAGGCTTACACTACAGAAGTATTGCCACCTGTGGACCAGGCACGACATGCCAGGCACTGTGACGGGGACTTGACAAACGCCACTTCATCTATTTGCTGAAAAGGAAACGACCGACCTCCCAAAGTAAACATGTTAGCCACTTTTTACAGCTGAGGAAAACAAGATTCAGAGATGGCAAGTCATCAGCCTAAATTGCAAAGCTGACAAGTGGCAGAACCCAAATTCCAAGCAGGTCGGTCTGGCTCCAAAACTGACACTCCTGCCTGGGCCCTCTCGGGGGTGTGCCCACTGCCTGGCACATAGAGGGCTCAGTAAACATTAGTGATTAGATTCTTCTCGTGATGTGAGCATGTCTGCATATATCTGTAGAGAGTGACACAGGGAAATGACAGTTTCCTTCAGTGCTGACGCTCCTAAAAAGTGACGTGTCCAGAGGAGGAGCCAAAAAAGCAAGAGCAACAACACCCGGCAGCACTTAAGTCATTAAATATGGTACCACGTGAACTGAGGAAGGAAGTTGAATGGCCTTAGGCAAATCTGCCCTAAAATTATACAACAAAAATACCAAAAGGGCTTCCCTGGTGGCGTAGTGGTTGAGAGTCCGCCTGCCGATGCAGGGGACACGGGTTCGTGCCCCGGTCCAGGAAGATCCCACATGCCACGGAGCGGCTGGGCCCGTGAGCCATGGCCGCTGAGCCTGCGCGTCCGGAGCCTGTGCTCCGCAACGGGAGAGGCCACAACAGTGAGAGGCCCGCGTACCACAAAAAAAAAAAAAAAAAAAAAAAAAAAAAAAGCCAAAAAAACCCCATGAGGGCTGAAAGCAAGGGACCAGGCCAGTGCTATGGGTGAAAAGGCTCTGGTGTCGTTGGCCCTGAAGGGCAAGGAGGGAGCAGCCACCCGCCAGGAGTAAGGCCGCCCCTCACGGAGGGCCCTGGGACCGTGGGCTGAGCTGACAGCCAAGGTGGCGCAGGAGCTCACCGATTCTGGTTGTACTGCACGTTCTGGGTCAAGTCCACGTTCAGGATGATGAAGTCGTGCACGTGGCAGCGGGAGAAGGGCTCGCGCACCTCGCGGCTCCCGGTCCTGCTGGACCACTTGCGCACGCCGATCAGCGCGTAGTGAGTGATGTTGGGGGAAGACTCAACGTGCTGCATGATGTGCTTCAAGGAAACGTTTCTTTCTGACCAAGAAAATTCCCTGTTCGAAGGAAGGAGATGGACATCCCTCGGTTGGCAAGCAGACAACAGCAAGGCCCTCTGGACCAGGCTGGCCAGGATGCCGCTTTCCCCTGAACATGCCGGGTGGGGAGGTGCAGAAGGAACCCATCACAACCACCAGGCACTGTGCTCAGCACTTCAAATTCACTGTCATTGATCCTCGCAGCAATCCTATGACATAGCATCCCCATTTTACAGATGAGGAAAAAAGAGGCTCTGGATAACTTGCCCAGTGTCACGTGACAGAGCTTGGATTGAACGGTGTTGTCTGTCTCCGGAGCCCACGGTCTCTGCATCTGCCAAACCACCTTGCGTTTCCAGTGTCAATTCCAAGCGAGGTGGGGGGAGGGAAGGAGGCAGTGTGTAAACACCTCCCACCCCACCCTGCCGGTGACTGAAGTCCGTGAACACAGTGAGGGCCACCCGATGACCAGGGAGGGCTGCTGAAGGGAGTAACCCCAGGGCTGGGAGCTAGGGTGACAAGAACTCTGTCTGTGAGACCCAGGGAAGTGGCTCAACTTCTCTGCATCTCAGCTTCCTTTCCCCCAACTGAGGGGCTTCAACTAAACTCTCTAAGGCCCCAGCCAGCTCTGACGTGCCAGGACTTGAACGGCTGCTGCAGAATGAAATTCAGAAAGGCAGAGGGAAAAGCTTGGTTCTCTTGCTCATCGCTGCCCTAGCCGAGCTCTTGCCCTCAGAAGCATGACAGTGAGAATACTGAAAGCACGGTGACTGCTGTCCTCATGCATGTGCAGCTCTAACAGACAGAAAACAGTTTTTTCTAGAAGAGCAGTGGTGTTAACGGTAATTGTTACATTAGGACTCACTAACACAGAAGAGGTGAACCAACCTCAAAAGTTGCCTCTCACAAAAACAAGCCAAAAAATCAAGTTGTTTCTCGAAAAAAAAAAAGAAAAAAAAATCAAGCCAAAAATAAAGGCTAAGTTGAAACACTCATGGTAAAACCACACAGAAATATTTTACCCATGATGTTCAGATGCAGCTGTATCTACTGAGCCTTTCCTACATTGTGCTGCTCCATTGCCCGTGACCGGGAACACAATTCATGGTTTAATTAATCCTTGTAACAAACTTCTAGCACAAGTTTAAGTGCCCCTTTGAAAGATGAGGAATCTAGAACCCAAAAGAGTCATTTCCCTAATGTCACACAGCAAATAAAAATACAGCTTCACGTTAGGAGGAGGCTGGGGGGAGGGAGGAGGGACTGGAAGGTTCCGGGGTGCCAGCGATGGTCTGTTTCTTCATCAGGGAGTTTGTCAAGTGTGTGTGTTCTGTTTGTGAAAATACCTGGATATGGGGCTTCCCTGGTGGCGCAGTGGTTGAGAGTCTGCCTGCCGATGCAGGGGACACGGGTTCGGGCCCTTGTCCGGGAGGATCCCACATGCCGCGGAGCGGCTGGGCCCGTGAGCCATGGCCGCTGAGCCTGCGCGTCCGGAGCCTGTGCTCCACAACGGGAGAGGCCACAGCAGTGAGAGACCCGCGTACCGCAAAAAAAAGAAAAAGAAAAAGAAAAAGAAAATACCTGGATATGTATTATACTTTCCTTTTCGTATGTATTTGATGTTGAATATATATTGCTTTACTTTCTGTATGTATTACACCTCAATAACATTTTTAAAATTAAGAACTCAAAGTAAAGCTTGGAACGTGAGCCCACCACACACAGGGCTCTGTCCACTGCACACCACACCTTCTAGCGTGAGGCGCCTTCTGGGGTCCTCGAAGGGCGGACGAGAATCCCCCACTGAGAAGAGAGCACGTGCACTTGTCTTACCGGTGGGGTGAGTGTGTGGGTTCTCACCTGCTTCTCTCCCCACCACAGTCGACGTCCACCACGTTCCACATCACGCAGGAGTCATCAGAAATCACGATGAAGGGCCAGATGTCCTGCGGCTTGATCCCCAGTTCCTCCTGCCGGTTCCGCTCCAGCTCCAGGTTGTGGTAAGACAGCTCCTTGATCAGGAAATGGGCGGCGCCTGAAACGGGCAAACGACCCCCACTCAGGCCAGTCCTATGCCGACGACCACCCAGGACAAAGCCCCAGTGAGAAGAGAACTTGATGAAAGCCCATCGAGGCCCCAGCCCCACCAGCTCCCGGGGGGTCCTGATCTGCAGCCCTCACCCACCCACTACAGGCTGTTGACTTGGTAGAATTCTAGGGCAGAAAACACTCCTCTCCAACTTGCACACACATCAATTTATCCTTGCTTTTCTAACAGCTGAGAACATGAATAAATCAATAACCAAACATCGAAGAAAAAAGAATAGTCAAATCAAAATAGCTTTAAAAGCCAAAAAGCTTAATGAGAAAGGTCTTTCCTCTCTACGCGGACAAAAACTGTCTCTTGCCACCTGCCCGTACAAGGATGTGGTCAGTAGCCACGGCGGTCGCTGACCTTCAGCACACCCTGAAAGGAGGTCAGGGTGCCGATCAGGAAGGTGGCAGTCTATGCTCTGGGAAAAACTGGCAGAACAGGCCTCCAGAGAGTTAGATATTTTTCAGGAGGCGATTTTATGAGCCCAATTCCTTGCATCGTCTCCTATCTAGAAAAGCACTAAAATCAGTAACAGAGATATCTGCTCCCAGTAACCAGCAGCAGCCTTCTTGTGACCAGTAGCATCCCTCTGCCAACGTGTGCCTGACTGCACGCATCTCCCTTCACCAAAATCCCATATACACTGACCTCCCCCCTTATCTCATTGGAGCCGTTCCTCAGAGCTATCTGAGAGGCCGTCTCCCAAGCTCTAGGCCTCATTTTGCCCCAAATAAAACTTAACTCACAACTCTCACGTTGTGCATCGACATCTAGAACATTCTCTCCAGTCTCCATTCACAGAAACTTTACAGAGTAGGGCACGTTTAAAAAGGCCTACCCACTCCAGCGCTGTTGAAGATACTCGGGAGAACCAGCATGATGTGGTTGGGCCAGTACTTCTTATAAATCGCCATTTCATACTCCTTGACAACCAGCACATGCAAATGGCTGGCACCATCCATCGCGTGGTACAGGTTAAAGAGCCCGTGTTCGTGACGGCCCGTTGTGGGAGTGAACGTCGGACTTTTTATGTATTCATGACTCTGGAGGGCACGGGCATAAAGAAGCAAGTGTTTGTCAGCGCGGCCACAGTCATTCCCCTCCCTTTAAAGTGTGACTTCGGGGGCTTCCCTGGTGGCGCAGTGGTTGGGAGTCCGCCTGCCGATGCAGGGGACACGGGTTCTTGCCCCGGTCCGGGAAGATCCCACATGCCGTGGAGCAGCTGGGCCCGTGAGCCATGGCCGCCGAGCCTGCGCGTCCGGAGCCTGTGCTCCGCAACGGGAGAGGCCACAGCAGTGAGAGGCCCGCGTGCCGCAAAAAAAAAATAATAAATAATAAATAATAAATAATAAAATAATAAAATAAAATAAAATGTGACTTTGCAGCCTCTTCCATCAAAAGATGGCATCTATTTCCACACTCCCTGCATCTGGCTTAGCCTTGGGACTTGCTTTCATGGATAAAATGCAGTTAAAATGACAGCGCGCCAGTTCCAAGCCTGGCCTCCAGAGGCCTGACACGTTCTGCCTTCTCTCGGAACCCTCCCAGGAAGAAGCTCGGGCTAGCCTGCTGGAGAAGGAGAGGCCGCAGGGAACAGACATGGGCGTCCCTAGCCCAGCCGGCACCCCCGCCAACCTGGTAACTAACCTCGGACACAAGTGAGAGCAAGCCACCCCAGGATAACCACCCAGCAGAACTGAGTCCAAACTGCTGGCCCACAGAATCAGAAGCTAAGTACATGCTTGTTCGGAAATGGTTTGTTAGGTGAGCAAAACTAACAGGCATATATTGATTACCCAAATTCATTAACCTCTCCTATGAGCACCTGATGTTGTGCTCTGAGTACACGTTATTCCTGTATGACTTAAATCCCTCTATCATAGCCATACAGCCTAGCTACTCATACACGCAGGCTATGAATCTCTTATATAAATAACTGTGTTTTCTTTCACTCTTTTCTCAACAATAGGTTCTGCTGGCCAAGCTAGGTCTTCTATTCCTTCTCGATTCCTCAAAGTACTTGCTACAAAGCTGTGCATACAGCTGGTGCTCGTAACCAGTTCTTTTTTAAAAATAATGTTATTTATTTATTTATTTATTTTTGGCTGCGTTGGGTCTTTGTTGCTGTGCGCGGGCTTTCTCTAGTTGTGGCGAGCGGGGGCTGTTCTTCATTGCAGTATACGGGCTTCTCATTGCGGTGGCTTCTCTTGTTGCACAGCATGGGCTCTAGGCGTGCGGGCTTCAGTAGTTGTGGCAGGCGGGCTCAGTAGTTGTGGCTCACAGGATCTAGAGCGCAGGCTCAGTCGTTGTGGCGCACAGGCTTAGGTGCTCCACGGCATGTGGGATCTTCCCGGACCAGGGCTCGAACCCGTGTCCCCTGCATTGGCAGGTGGATTCTTAACCGCTGCACCACCAGGGAAGCCCCTCATAACCAGTTCTGATGGGAACCGCCTGGAAAAGCTAGTGCAGTAACTGATAAAGGCTCAAGCACCTTATAGTAAAGGCCTCACTGCCACTTTACAAATATTTTCATTCTTGATAATAGCCTGCTGGGTCTGCAAGGCTGGGTTCAGCTCTGGGCATGCCTGGCCCTCTGGAGAAGGAACAGCAGAGCTGTACACAAGGTCCATGGGGCTGGGGCTGGGGCTGGGGAGGGGGCAGCCGGTTGACCCTGAGGTTGTCAGGCTGGAACTGTCAAACCAGCGCCCCTCAGAATGGCGGCCAGAGAGACGATGCATCATTAGGAACACCCTCCTCAGAAGAGAGAGAATTTCTCCTTTAGAGATATACGTTGAAATATTTACAAATGAAATGATGCAGTGTCTGAGATTCGCTTCCAAGTAACACAGGAAGGCAGATGAAGAGAGACGGCTTGATGAAGCAAGACTGGCCTTGAGTGAATAACTGTTGAGGTTGGGTAAGCAGCCCTGGGGTAATCGTTATACTATTCTGCCATCTTAGCCTGTTTCAAATGTTCCATAAGAGACAGCAAGAAAGAAAAGAGAGTGGAGGGGACGAACATTCACTGGCCCCTGTTATCTTCCAGGTACCGTGCTGGGGCCTGACGTCGGTTACTCCATACAAATCTCACCACAAGCTTTTGCAAGAGTTATTATTGCCCAAAGCTTACAGATGAGGAAACTGAGGCTCAGAGACATCAAGTGGCAGTACGATGTCAAGCTTGAGTCAGATTTGACTCTGAGTGACCACAAAGCCCTTGTGCTCCCCAGCCTCCTCCAAATTGAGTCACCACGTTCGTCTCTCCCCGCCAGACCCCACCCCATGTGCCCGACTCATCAAGAACTACAGTCTCTGGGTCTCCAGCTCGGTGGTCCCTTGCAGCCACTTTGATTTGCCCCCCGGGGACTCGAAGCCAGTACCTTGTCTGTGACGAGGGGCAGCCGCATGCTCTCCAGCTGGCCTCCGGGTTGGCTGAAGACAAAGTGGTGCTCCTTGGACTTGGGGATGATGAAGTGCAGTTGGATCTCCTCTCCTAGCATGGAGTAAGAGAAGGCAAAGGCGTGCAGGGTGGACTCATAGAGCTGAGGTGCGAGGGGGAAAGGACAGAGCTTGTCATCAGAGTCCGGCCTGACTTCCCGGAAGAACCCAGGCCCGCCGTGGCCGTGACTACACAGAGGTCGCTGCCGCCTCTGCCCCAGGCTGACGCCAGGACACACTGTGGACGCCCACACCTGAGGCCACACCCACTGGGCCAGCGGCCGCACCCGTCCCGGTGCTGACCGTGCTTCACCCAGCAACGCCACGTCAGCCGCCCCGCCCTTCCCGACACTGGACCCGACCCAGAGGGGCGCTGGGTTACCAACGAAAGCATTCACGTGCCAGATCACATTTTTAATTGTGACAGAGGTTATTTTCCCACCATAGGTAATACGTGTAACAGCATATTAATAAGACAACTGCGAACTTGTGCGTTTCTATCTCACGCACCACGTCCAGGCCCCCTCCCGTCCCCTTGGCGTTAAAATTAACAATCTGTGAAGCAGTTAACAACCCTATGTCCTCACCGCCACTTGGTGGACGTGGAAACTGACACCCACGGGTCTTGGGCTCACTCCGATCCCCAGTCGAGCCTCACCTCTAGTCACTCTGTCCAAGGAGCCCTCCTCTCACCAGTCACCGTGCCCGCACTGCCCTCTGGTGCGACCTCCCAGCCCAGCTTTGCCCAGGCCACGCTTATGCCTCCTCCAGTTCTCAGCTCAGGTGTCCACAGAGGGGTCTTCCCTGACCCTCACCCTCCATCTGACAGCCCCTCCTGCAGACGTGCAGCTAGCCTGTGCTGTGCCCTCCCGGGAACCACGGGGGCCAGGGCCGATGCGGGCTGGGACATGCCGGCTGTGAAGTCCTACTGTGGCTCTACTTTGAGAGCAGAGATGAGGGAGAAACAGATTCTGACCTGGGGAGGGAACACAGAGGGTCGTAACTGAGGAATCTCCTAGGACTTCCTCTCAGGGAGCCTTGAGCGATGAAGGAAGAAGAACAGAACAAGCAGAGGCAGGGAAGTGCCAGCAGGGGGCCAGAGTGTGCCCCTCAGTGCTCCTCACAGGGCCTGGTTTCACGTCCCCTGCCAGTGTGGCCCCCCAGACCCGCGTGCCTGCACACAGACCCAGCCCTCCGGCCAGAGCTCAAACCCGCCCCCCATGCTTCATTCATTCCTTCACTGCAGACCCTGAAGTGACCAGGGACTGAACCCTTTGAGTCTCTCCAGATCTTTAAATTTCAAAATCAAGACAATGTCTTCACTTATATGTTTCTCTGCCTTGAAAGAAAAGCTTCATCTCCGAGGGAAAAAATGTTAGGAGAATTATTCTGCAGCAAATAGGATTTCTGATTATTTTAATCCTTTGAAAAACCACTCATATGTACTTTCTAATTTCGTCTACAGTAAAATTACATCGTTTAAAAAAATCTGTGCTAAAAGAAGACAGGTGCTACTTCAGTGGAAGCTGAGCTCAAGGCCGAGTAGATTCGGGAAAATGAAAGCTACTGTCTGCTGTTTCCCTCTGTAACGGGGACGGACAGAGAAAGCCAGTGCTGTTGCCACCTCTGGGCCTTTCTGGGGTGTCCACTCATGTATACATGAGTATGTAAGTCGTACAGAGAAGTGTAAATTACCTCATGCTGTAACGGCTATCAGTGTAGGTAAAACAATGTTGTTATTTTTTGGATGATTATTCATTTGGGTGTAAATCCTGACAGCAGTGGAAGGCCTCCTACTGATAGGATAATACTGAGAATAAGGGTTGTGATGATGGGTAGTTTATTTCATGCGTGTGACAGTGATGATATGGTGGTGGCTGAACTGTGAATAAATCATTATGCCATGCATATTGACTGGAATTGATTTGACTTAATGAGCTATGTACAATTAATACATATATGTACTATGTAATACCAATGATTTAATGTAAGTGCTATAAGCATGGGGTAAATAATGCACGATTACACATATTATGTATTGTGTACAATTTGATGTATATGTACTTGTATACGTGAATATACACATAATGCACGAAGTACACAACAATTTATGGGGGAAAAGTATGTAAAAAAAAAAGTTGGCCGCGTAGGTGTCTGCCTGGCTCCCATCGGCTCCTGCTGCTCCTCCTCTTTCCCCAGCTGGGTCTGAGATGAAAAGAAATACTAAGTGTAGAATGGGAAGTGCCGCTGGAGCGGAGGCTCCGTCCTACCTGATAGCGGGGGTGGAAGCCCATGTACTGGTGGCACTGCTCGCAGTGATGGTACGTGTTGTACGCCGCGTACTTTGAGAGCCTCATCCGCGCCGTCTGGCGCCGCACGTAGAGGTCCTCCGGCTTCCGGCGTGTCCCTCTGTCTGCACGAAATCCCCAGCATTAAAGAACAGCAGGAGGCACAGCCCCCGTTCTCTCCCCTGCCTACTCACAGGGAACCACGGCAACAGGACTTTGTGCGATCACCTCTCACCTGTCTGCCCCAAGGTGACTCAGCTGGTCAGAAAGGACAGAGTCTCAGTGGGATAAACTGAAGGCTACGTTCACGTGGCGTCTTACGCATGCACCTATGCATGGTTCATAAACATATTCAAGGATTCGCTACATGACAATGTAAATCGATCGCCAACATACTATGCCAATACCGTAAAGCACATGAATCACCTCCAGGTTTTCAAATGACTTAGCAAAATTAAGATTTTAACAGTCAACCTCCATTCGAGAAGGTCTACTATGTGAACGAACCTTCAGTAAAAGTGATCTCCTTGGGCTTCCCTGGTGGCGCAATGGTTAAGAATCTGCCTGCCAATGCAGGAGACATGAGTTCGAGCCCTGGTCCGGGAGGATCCCACATGCTGCGGAGCAACAAAGCCCGTGTGCCACAACTACTGAGCCTGTGCTCTTGAGCCCGTGAGCCACAACTACTGAAGCCTGCATGCCTAGAGCCTGTGCTCCACAACAAGAGAAGCCACTGCAATGAAAAGCCCTCACACCACAATGAAGAGTAGCCCCCGCTCACTGCAACTAGAGAAAGTCAGCGCACAGCAACGGAAGACCCAACGCAGCCAATAAAATTAATTAATTAATTAATTAAATCTTAAAAAAAAAAAAGTGATCTGCTCTGAGAGCAGCAAAGACAAAATGATTGGTTTGACAAGTAGACCGGTGAGTATTTTCCTTTCACACAGCATTCACCAAACTTCCCCAGTCAGTGCTTATAATCACACTGGCCACTCATGTCCAATGTTTGCTGCCAGTGACCCTGAAACCCAGCAGGGTCATAATACTGTGGAAGTTAGCAGTCCCTGAAGAAGGAGCGAGAAAATGAGAGACCAAGGGCAGAAAGGGAAATAGGTGCATTTTGTTACAATCCAAATTCATAGAGAAACATACATGTCTTCTTCCTCTATTAGCCAGAACCTTCAGAATCCTCCGGTCACGATAAACCACCAAGAGGGTCCTCACCGTTTTTCAGCACCAACCGAGCCCTGAGTCTTCCCTCGTGAGGTCTGTGAAGAGCCCTTCCCGTCAGGTGAGGTGGCGACCTCAGTCCTCCACCAGGCGCTGTCGGTTCACCCACCACCATCAGATAAGTTCATCCCTAACAAGATTCAGCTCATCCCTTTAAGAGGCTATTCCCACGTACTCTGGAAGAAGGCGGCAGCAAGAGATTTAAAAACCTGACCTTCGCTCGTTACGCTCTGATGGTGTGAACAGATCAGGCTGGCATCCTCATACTTCGGGTCGTGAATAAGGTAGTCAAAAGGCAACTTCTTGAACAGCTCCAGGTCCGGCCAGGGGTCACTGAGCTGAAGGTAATGCCAATCTGATTCTTCTCTGAGGTCTACAGGATCAGTAGAAACACAGATATATGACAAAACAGGAAGTGAGAAGGATTTATGTCAAATGTGCACAAAGATGATGGTAGGAGTGGAATTGATACTGAGTCTGCAGGTTACCTGGGGAACTCCACTGGGTCTCAGATACTCTGGCACCCGTCCCATTTTCAGGATTGTTCTAATTCACCAAGAAGGTGCATTCAGATCTATGTCTATCCAGACAAGCAGCCTTATGCTGTGTTTCCTATGGGATGGGGTTGCTCTTCTAACTTACACTAACTTCCACTCCTGGCAGTATACCTACCCCTGGGCTCTGGGCTTCTCCCCAGCACCGTCCCCCAAATATACCACACTGGTCCACACCACCGGCAGAACTTCATGTAGTTCTCTCTCTTGCTCTTATATCTAAATGCTACCCAGCCAGTAAGGCCCAACCCCTATCACTTCACTTCTAGAAAGCCTCTTCTGAATGCTCAGGTACACTGGTTTCTCCCTTCTGAATGCCACAACTACTCATGGCCCAATCCACATTTGCACATTTGCAGTGTATCACCCTACATTATAATTGGTGTAGTCTACCGTGCTCACTAAATGCTTGTTGGCTAAAAGGTAAAAAAATCTAGTTGGTCCAACTCAAATGTATGTAACATATTCATTTTACATCAATTGATCAATATCATTTTACATCATGTTGATTTTACATATTTGATATGACATATATATAGTATAGATGATACTGATATATATCTATATCAGTGTGTCCTACTATATATATATGGGCGGAGTACATGTCCATAAGAAACAGAAAAAATAAGGAAAGAAGAGGGCAAGGAACATTTATTCCATATTTAATAGGTGCTCAGTGCTTTATATGCATAACATCCGTTAATCTTCACAACATCCTGTAAAACAGGAATTATACACATTTTGCCAAAGAGAAACCCAAGGCAATAAGAGAGCATTTAAGAAAACAAGGCTTTGAAGTTTAACAAACTGGATTCAAATCCTATCTTTATCATTGGTATATGCAACAAAATGAGGAGACAGAAATTCAGCAGACCTGTTGACTTTCATTTGAAAAATGGTTTCAAACTGTGGGGAAACGGTGGAAAGCTCAGAGTTTCGATGAGAAGCCTCTTTCCCTTCTCCTTCAAAGGAAAGACCAAGGACTGGATGGGCTTCCTTGGTTCTAAATTTTCTCCAGGTCAAAACTCAAACACAGCAAGAGCATCTAAAAAAGTTCTGTGTATCCAAATGACAAGATTTCCTTCGTTGTCAAGGCTGAATACATCGTCAGTATATACCCCATCGTTATCTACGCAACTGCTGGTGGACGTCTGTCCATTAATGGACAACATATGGTTGTTTCTACATCTTGGCTATTGTGAATAATGCTGCTGAACACGGTAAGGTAACTATGTGAGGTGATGAATACGGTCATTAGCGTGACTGTGGTGATGACTCCACAGTGTATACGTGTATCAAATCATCCAGCTGTACAGCTTAAACGTACATAATCCAAGTGCTGTTACCAGCTTACTGGGGCCCCTTCTCTACAACACACGACTCCTTACACAAATCTTCATTCCCAAAGCAATGGATTCCTTTACCAGACCAAGTTTCTGAGCCACTGGAGGGGCGTTAGAAGAGGAAATGGAGGAGGTGTTCTACAATAAGCATGAAACGGCTGTTCAAAGAGTCTTACCTTAATGAGGGTAAATTCTGTTCTGTGAATGAGAAGAAAAGGCTATTCCCTGCATAGCGTATGTTTCCATTTTGCCCCAAGATGTGGACCTATGTGCTCAGCAGCCTGAGAAGGAAACCCTCCCCTGATGGCAACGCCACTTTCTAGAGGCAGCAACGAAATCTAGTTTGGTGCCAGCTCTGCCACCTCCCAGCTGGACTCCTGAACGTGTTATTCTGGAACCGAATACCACTATCCATCTCTTGGTGTGGCATAGGAAACGAAATGTGGTGATTTACGTAAACCATCTAGCGCAGTGGTTGATGTTTTGGAAGGTGCGCAGTAAACAGCAGGTATTTTTAGTACCGTAATTTTATCTCCCACCAAGGCCTCCCAGGCACTATTCTAGGACTGAGTAAAATGGCTACAAGGGCAAGATAAAAGCAGCCCTACAAGGCCCTTGGGAGGAGTCAGATCATTAATCTGAGAATTCCATCTTCAAAGTAAAAGATACAGCGGAAGTCACTTGAGAAACCCATTAAAGATGATGCCAAGCCCAAGGTCATCAGCAGATAACTCACTGATATTGATCTCTTCTTCATCATAAACATCCACTTCCGTCAGCCGAATGAGCATTCTGGACAAAATGCTGAGGAATTGCAGGTAGGCACCTGTCTTCCCGATCTGTAGAGACAGCAAAACAGGAGCCAGCCTCAGTACGCCCTGCCTACGTGTGGGCGCTGACTGAACACCTGACATGCCTCCACGCCGCCACCTCTTTTAACCATCTCACCTAATTAAAAGGAGGGCTGGGGGGATGCAAAGACATTTGAGGGAAAATGTGGCCTGAAGAAGCATGACAGGCAGACAGATGAACTCTGGTGGGCGGGAGACCCACCTGCTTATAAATCATTGCAAATGTCTTTCCAGATTTTAACTGGCCACATGGTTTAAGCTGTTAGAAGTAGGACTCCATCAGGAGCTGAACAAAGGTTGCTTCAAAAAAAAATGAACTGACATTTCAATAATGTCTTAAAAGAGTCTTGCGTAATTATAAATTGCTATCTTATATTAATTGATATGGCTGTAGTAAGACAACAAAATTCACTGTGCGGGACATAAAAGGCTGGCATCACATTTATCTCCTCCTAAGGCCAGGAAAAGAAATAAAATGATTTTTCTCTTCTTCCTTCTTTTTCTTCTTGTTTTAGAGAGTCCCCTGCACCCTCTAGCCCAGCACCAGGCCAGTATACTATTGGTCTTAGTTCACTGAGGTCACAACTGGTTACATGGGTACCTGTGGGCTATCCTCGCCTCCCTCCACCCTGGGTGTGCTAAGAATGTGCTCCCCAAGTTCTTAGCTCAACGCCCGGTTCACAGCAAGTATTCGACAAATGCTGATGAATGGAAATAACTAACTTTTTATTTTTATTTTTTGGGCGGTGCCACATGGCATGTGGGATCTTAGCTCCCCGACCAGGGATGGAACCCACACCCCCAGCAGTGGAAGCACGGAGTCTTAACCACTGGACTGCTAGGGAAGTCCCGGAAATAACTGACCCAAAAAGAAAATATGAAACACAACTGGGGGGGAGCTTTGGAGAAAATATATGCAATACATATAATCAACAAAGGATTAAAAATTATAATCTAAAGAACAAAGCAAAAGAATAAAAGTCAAATGGACTAAAGGAAAAGTAAGAGAAACAAAACCAGAAAGTCACTGTAAAAGAAGTGCCAATGACCAATAAATATATTAAAATATATTCACCCTTACTGTTATACTAGAAATATACTATTCCTCCCCTATCAAAAAGGCAAAAGTTTTTAAAGATTGGTAACATTCAGTAATGTGAGGGGTATGGAGAAACCAGGAATCCTTTTTAAAAAACATTTTATTTTTTCCTATTTTTTTAAATTATGAAAAGTACTATATACTCATTTAAAAGTTCAAGAAATACAGATCAATAATAAAGTAGAATGGTCACAAATTCCAGTCCCCTCCGCCCCCAAGCTCTCCTGTCAGGGATTTTTTAGATATTTTCACACACGCAGACACATACACACACTGATTTTTTTCATAATTGATGACACCACGTATATATTATTCTGCGACTTGATCTTTAAAATGTAAGTACCTTAAAGAAATTTCAATGTCAGTGTATAAAGGTCTATTGAATAGTTCAAACTTTCTGTGGCTGAATTGCATGATACTGTTGTGCTCAAATATTTTCAACCAAACTTGACCAATGCAACTTGTTTCCCGTCTGTTTTTTAACTACTGTAAACAATACAAAAATGAGCATTCTTATACATATTTTTGTGGGTTTGTGTTTCTTGGGGTAGGTACCTGGCAGGGGAATGAACATTCGGTGTGAAAAGAAAACATGTCTTGAATTGGGACAGTGATGATGATGGTGACAATAACAATGCTTCCCAGGGGTCAGGCCACGTTCCAGGTGCCCTAGAATTATTCTCTTGTTAACACTCCTGTTTTTGTGATAGAGGTGCTATTGCCTTCCTCACTCTTAGAGGAGGACAGTGAGGCACAGAGAAGGCTGGAACCCGCCCAGGGCTCAGGTGATGTTTTAGTCCGAATCCAGCCCCAGGCAGTTCACTGTAGGGCCCACCCTCCAGCCCTGCCCTGTCTGGCCGAGGCCCCTCCCAAGACCCCAAACCGACCTCGTGCGTCCCCTTACATGCTCACGACACCTGACATTCACACCGCCCAGGTTCCTGCCATGTTGACAGGTGAAACGGTCTTTTGTTGTCAGAAAAATACAAAGAGCTGGGAGATGGTGACAGGTTTCTCATCTCCCTGTTCAGTTTCACCAAAATCTTGCAGGGCAGAAACAGGGGTTGGCTTCCATTTTCAGAGTGGGAGGGAACCGCAGACTGGCCGTGAGCACCGAAAGCAATAGCGTGGGAAATGCAGAATCGTTGTCTGAAGGAGCAACAAGCACCCGCAGAGAACTCCTCCACCCACACGTCACGCAGACGAGGAAACCGGGGTCAGAGCATGGAGGTCACCCAGCCGTCCACCTGCCCACTTAGGGCCATCCGAGATTCCACAGAGGGAAGGCAGGTGTGAATACGCCCCAAACCTGCCTCTGGGCGCGAACACAAGCCCCGCGGAGCCCAGGCACACGGGGTGGCACCCACCTGGGGGGGCCCGCTGAGCAGCAGCCGGCGCGGGTGGAAGCCGTCCACGCGGCCCTCGGCGCGGCTGCCGTAGTCCATGTGGCTGGGCCGGGGCACCGTCCACTGCCGGTAGTACAGTGACTGCTCCGTGGACGTCATGGTCTTGCTGAGCAGGGGCCGGAAGGAGCTGGCCCACATGACCGAGTGCGAGGGCAGGAGCGAGGCGGCCTTGGGCAGGCCGCTGCCGTCGGTGGACGTGAGCATGTCGTACACCAGCTTGGGCAGGAAGACCACGGGCGGCCGCCGGCAGGCCTTGGTCATGGAGCACTGGGCAGCCTGCAGGACGAGCGGGCCGGCGGCGGGCATCGCGGACGAGGAGGACGAGCCCGAGGAGGACAATGAGGGCACTGACACCTGGATGCTCCACTGGCCGGTCTTGAGGCCGGGGTCTGGCTGGGGGGCCAGCCCGGGGCTGCACCTGCTGATGGCCGACGGCGGCCCCCGCCCCGCCTGGGGCCACTGTCTCTCTCCCGGGGCCCTGCCCTCCTCCGCGGGGCCACAGGGCTGAGGCGATCGGGCCCGGTCCCCCCGCGAGGGCCCCGCCGGCTGAGCCTGAGCCGGGGACTCGCCGCACCGCGCTGAGCCTGCGGAGAGAGGGTCCCGTCAGTCAGGGCCCCACACCCGAATCTCCTGCTTCTGCAGCACCAACTCCCCTTACCTGCGACGACTGGGAATGTCCGTCAATGCCATCCCACCTCTGGTTAAACACAGACTCCTCTGTCCTTCTGACAGAGCCAGGAGGCACTGCGGAAGACAGCCAGCGCCGCTCCCTGGCCCCATACACGTCGCAAAGGCCTCTCCTCTGCACGCCCCACCCGCTCTGTTCCAGAACCCTCACCTTCAGCGCCCAGGCTACACTCCTGCTTCTGTGCAGGTGGGTCCTGGAGCTCCGATCTCCCCTCTGCACAGCATAGTGGTGCTTCTGGTTCAAAGCAGCAAAACTCACAGGACTGAAAAGGCTTGACGCTAATGCTACAACCACTTAGCGTCTAGAAGAACTCAGGACGGAAAATGCAGTATGCACAGCAGCCACCCAAATACGGGGTTTCTTTTGCCCTTTTCCCCACGTGGACCATGTTGAAAGGCAAGATGAGTGCGGATCCCTGGACACGGAGGGGCAGCGTTGTCTTTCATATCAATCCAGCCGCATCTGCCCGGGGCGTGCGTGCCAGCTCCGAGCGACCCTGAGGACCTCAGGCTCCACGGGAACCACATCTCTATCTTAGCTCTGCTGTTTTCCTGGAGACGAGGGAAGCTGCTGCCCAGGCCACCCTCCCCAGACCCCACCGCATGACACCTGGTTCAGCCTGCGTGCTGCTACCACACCGCTCAGCCAGCCTCCCCACTGGATCCCAGCTCCCCAGCAAGGCTCTGACTCAACCCCGCAGCCTGCGTCTTGCTTGGTTACAGGCTGCTCATGGACAGAGGAAATGCAGCACCGGCCTGTCCCCCTAGGCTAAAGGCCTGACTCCTGCTACAATGCCTCTTCCCCGGGCAAGCCACCGAGGTGATCAGCTCAGAGGCAGGGGAGGAGCTAAGGACCACGGTCGGGGAGGCTATGAGGACCTGGGCATCTGGCCCAGGGGAGGGACAGGTGGGCACAAAGGACATGAAAGGGACATGAGGTTCCAAAAGTAGACCACGGGGACCCAAATGTCTTCACCCGTGTCCTAGGTTGTGAGGCCCAGACTGGGAGGACCCGGAGGACGGAGACCCACACTGATGTTTCTCTCCGTCCACCCGCCTTGACCTCAGTCATTCTGCCCCGGTTGAATCCAGGGGGACTGTCAGTCTACAAAAGAGCGACCCAGCCCCTCCCAGGCTGATGCGTGTGACCCCGCCCCCCGCTCTTGACTCCTGTGGCCAAGTCCCCTCTCCCTGGACCTCCTGAAATGTGGGAGTTACACCCAAGGCCACAGGAAGCATCTCATGAGAGACACGGGAAGCATCTCATCAGAGACACGGGAAGCATCTCATCAGAGACCCCTAAGATCCCAGGACCCTCTGAGGAATTTTAAAAAGTCACCTCACTGGAAGGGGAGGCTGGTTGGCAGCCTGGGCATTCTACTCCACCTGAAGACACTGCACAGACCTGTGTGTCCCAGAACCTTCTAGAAAGCTGTCAGCCCAGGACCAGGGAAAAACAAAGCACCACACCTCTCTATTCTAACGGCACAGATCATCCACTCCTCAGGTGCCCCCCTGATACCCTGGGCTCCCTCTATTGCTTGGGGCAGGAGGATAACAAGCTGCAGCCTTTGGCTTTTCTGACTGACTCCAGCCTATAAATCAGACCTTTCTTCTATCACAGAGACCAGGCTCATGCTAAGGAGGCCTCGTCTGACTCCCTCTGTGCACACCTGTGAGGGAGAGCCCCACCACTGGCCCACTATTATCCGTGGGCAGGTGGGGAGGGGGAAGGAGAAAGGAAACCCAAGAAGGCCCCAAGCCAAACCCCCTGATGTGCTCTGACCTTCGCAGCCACGCCCTGACCCTGAGCTGTAACCCTGGGACCACTCACTGCAGCCAAGCACCACACACACCTTCAGGCCCCAAGCCTCCTCTACCTGTGAAGTCTCCTCCACCTGGAATACCTTCTCCTGCACTGGAAAGCCTTCTCCTGCAAGGCCCAAAGACCGGCTGCTCTCTGAAACCTGCAGGGATCACACCCTACCGCTAAATCTGCCTCACCTGAGACAAAATTAATTACTCCCTCATATGCGTAACCGTAACACCTCACAGGTGTGAATATGTGTGCAGGAAAAAATACAGCAGCCCCTATTGCAACATAACGTGGTCCAAAGGAACAATGGTTTCCTTGAGAGCAGGTCCGTATCTAATTGGTCTCTCAATGCCCTGAGCCAGGTAGAGTAGGTTCCCCGTAAATGCTTGTGGTGGGAAGACATGCGACACTGTCTCACGTGCGCCCATCCTGACTGCTCCTGAGGCTGAGGCAGCCCCCAGAGCAGAGACCTGGAGCACTTCATCCACATTCCCTGCTCCCTCCACCAAAGTGTGGTCCAGGTCCAGGGGTCAGTGACACTTGCTAAATTTTGTTATTTCTCCCCCAGTGAAGTCTTTTGTGTCCACTTCTCTCCGCCCTCAGACTCGACAAGAACACTCACCCAGCTCCTCTCCCCTGATTCCCAAAACCAACAGCTGCCTGTAGAGCACAGAGGGAGGGCCCTCTGACACCACCCGGCACAGGCCCTGCAGGGGCAGAGGCCACGACCTCCTCCCGGGAAGGAGCCCCCAACTCCCCGCCCAAGTCCAGAAAGATGCGTACTCTCTAGAAAGGCCAGTTCTTCGTAGATCCCTTCTCTTTCTAGTTCTAGTTGAAAATAAAGGATCTCTTTTCATTCTTTGAAACCTCAAAAAACAAAAACGGTCCAATTGTGGGATCTTTACCCCTTGGAGACTTACTGGATGCCTTAGAGGAGAGGGATGAAGATGCGGAGTCGTGGGAGCGGGATCGTTCTCTCTTCACGGGGCTCCTCTTCTCTGATGTGGAGCCTGTTTCAAAACACACACACAGAAGAGGCCTCGTAATCATGGTCCTGTACGTTCCCCCAGCACCTCACAGTTTACAAAGTGCGTTCACACATATCATCTCTCATCTGTCCACCCACCCACCCAACCACCCATCCCTCCCTCCCTCCATCCATCCCTCCCTCCATCCATCCCTCCACCCATCCATCCCTCCATCCATCCACCCATCCATCCCTCCCTCCATCCATCCATCCCTCCATCCATCCCTCCCTCCATCCATCCCTCCACCCATCCATCCCTCCATTCATCCATCCCTTCATCCATCCACCCATCCATCCCTCCCTCCATCCATCCCTCCACCCATCCATCCCTCCATCCATCCATCCACCCATCCATCCCTCCCTCCATCCATCCACCCATCCATCCCTCCCTCCATCCATCCCTCCACCCATCCATCCCTCCATCCATCCCTCCCTCCATCCACCCATCCATCCCTCCCTCCATCCATCCATCCCTCCCTCCCTCCATCCAGCCCTCCAGCCATCCAGCCATCCATCCATCCCTCCACCCATCCATCCCTCCATCCAAACATCCATCCCTCCACCCAACCATCCATCCCTCCACCCATCCATCCCTCCCTCCATCCATCCATCCATCCATCCCTCCCTCCATCCCTCCATCCATCCACCCATCCATCCATCCCTCCATCCATCCCTCCATCCATCCCTCCCTCCATTCATCCCTCCCTCCCTCCATCCCTCCCTCCATCCATCCCTCCATCCCTCCACCCATCCATCCCTCCATCCATCCCTCCACCCATCCATCCCTCCATCCATCCCTCCACCCATCCATCCCTCCCTCCATCCATCCATCCCTCCATCCCTCCTTCCATCCATCCATCCCTCCATCCATCCCTCCATCCATCCCTCCCTCCACCCATCCCTCCATCCCTCCATCCACCCATCCATCCCTCCCTCCATCCATCCCTCCACCCATCCATCCCTCCATCCATCCCTCCACCCATCCATCCCTCCCGCCATCCATCCATCCCTCCATCCATCCATCCCTTCTTCCATCCATCCATCCATCCCTCCCTCCCTCCATCCCTCCATCCCTCCCTCCATCCATCCATCCCTCCCTCCCTCCATCCATCCATCCCTCCATCCACTTCCCAGGCATCCTCCTCTGAGGAAGGCTGAGGAGACAGGTGTACAACACAGAGCAGGCCAGTGAGGCACTAGTGGGTCAGTGAGGCTCCTGCCCAGAGGTCACAGCTACAGGACAGGGTAAGGAGAGCAAAGAGGGAGGAGCCCAGGGGCCAGGTGCCCACCCAGCAGGGAGCAGCAGGAGCAGGGAAACATCCTGGGAAAGGTGACCCTGATCCCAGTTCTGAAGGGCCGGCAGGGATTTCCAGGTGAAGCACAGAGCAGAGGGGACTCGAGTGGCCGGGAGAACGCCTGTGTGGCCCACAGGTGACAGAGCAGAGCACATTCATGAGATGAGTGTGGCCAAGAGCCCGGGGTGCGGCGTAGGGGCCGGAAGCCAACTGGAACGAATGGGGAAAGGACGGAGGTGGGTCGGGAGATTCCAGGAGTGTGGATTCACTCCACGGGCAATTTCACGTCAGGGTCCCATTCACGTCTGTGAAAGGTTCCGACAGCACCAGGCGGGTCTTTCCACCCCACTTCACAGATGAGTCATCTGAGGCTTGGAGAGGTGACATGACCTGTCCAAAGCCACACAGCCAGAGATGGAGGGGGAAGAGAGTCCTCATCTTCCAGCTCTCCTTCCATCTCTCTCTCTGCTACACCAAACCCCACGAATGCCTTGCATATTTGTAGTAGCAGCTGTTTATTTTCTCTCGCTATCCTGTTGACTACAGCCAAATGCCTTGCATTGCTCCGATTTATGTGTCCTATTAAAATACATGGCATTGGACTTCCCTAGTGGCGCAGTGGTTGAGAGTCCGCCTGCCGATGCAGGGGACACGGGTTCGTGTCCCAGGAAGATCCCACATGCCACAGAGTGGCTGGGGCCATGAGCCATGGCTGCTGAGCCTGCGTGTCCGGAGCCTGTGCTCCACAATGGGAGAGGCCACAGCAGTGAGAGGCCCGCGTACCGAAAAGAAAAATAAAAACAACATGGCGTTGAACTTTGATGTCTGCAAACGAAACTAGCCTGTTTTCATAAATCTCAATAAGGGACAGATCCTGTTAATTCACATTGAGGAAACAAGCGAGTGAACCTTAAACCAGGCAGTAATTCCACCAGCAATCCAAACCAAGGCATGAACTTAAAGCCTAGGAAATCTCCATTTTTCTTCCTACTCTTTAAGAATTCTAGAGCTACAAAGAACCTGTTGGGATTTCCATTTTCTCACATGACCAAAAATGAGGGGGAGAAGGAAAAATCTGAAATCATTGAGGGATTTCCCCCAAAGACGTATCTAGATGGCTCTCAACGGGAGCCGCTGACCAGCAGATGGGCCCAGGGCCACGCTGCGTACGGGACAGGTGTCCAGCCCGGCCCTGCGCACCTTCCGTCACCAGTTCCTCATCCTCGTTGTCTGTGCTGCTCAGCTTTTCGGCGTCACTCTCCAAGGCCTCACTCCGGGCCCGCTTCTCCAGGGGAGGCTCGCTGCTCACGAAGTAAGCAGCCAGGCCCAGCTCCTGCTCCAGTGCCGTCCTCACCAGGCAGGAGGAGTTTATGAGCCGCAGGTCACAGTACCGCAGAGACCTGGGAGGAAACGGAAGAAGGGCTCTATCGACTGCCTTCTACAGTGGAGGTACCGCTCGCGCTGGGGACCGGCACCCTGCCTTCCCATTAGGCCCCTAGGACTCATGCAAACAGAGAAGCAAACAGCATCACCGGGACCCCTGAGCAACAAAGTCTGTTTGACTGCAAGTCTCTGGGGGCCCCTGCCATGGATTTAGCCCTGCGCTGCTTGGAATCAAAAGAACCCTGACTTTCAGGTCAGACAAAAATGAGGCTTGAACCCCAGCCCTGCCACTTCCTGGCGACAGACCCTCGACAAGCTGGGCAACTTCTTGGAGGCTCAGATTTTTTTCAAATGAAAGATGGCCATGAATATTTAATAACCACCTACGTGCACTGTTGGGAGAAATATATGTAATAAGTGGATATTTGATTATTCCATCAACATTTAAAATGTGCCCAAGACTATGTCCCATGCAAGGGAGAGGATGGTGATCAAGTCATCGCCATACTGGAAACGAGAGTCTGCCTGGGAAGACATGCCAATGAGTCACGACATACATGGAGGAGGGGGCACAGAGGGCAGGCTGGGGCAGGGCTCGGAGCTGTGCAGGGGAAACAGCAAAGGGCTTGGAGAGAGGCAGATGGGGGTTGCAGTTAGGCTTTTACTAAAGCAAATGACCTTTCACTTGCTCATCTATAAAACAGGGTAGTAATACTATGGTCGTAAGGTGCAAATGCTAGATTAAAAGTCTAGCCCAGTGCCTGATACAAAAAGTAAATGCTTGCTCAACGTGAAGATAGACTAAGACATTGTCTTAGTCCTTATGGAGTTGAGGAATAGAAGACTTGATCCGTGACACGGCAACAACTGAGGTTGAACCCTGTGCGGACACTTTTACCCGGCCCGTGAGCACGCGGCGCGAGGTGGCCCCCGCCTAAGTGTCGTGTGGCCAAATGGCAAGAAGCCAGGTGGCCCCGGAGTCCGCCATGCAGCGCACTGGCTTAATCTCTGTAAACCTCATCAGCTACAGGGCCTCCACCCATGGAGCCCGGCAAGAGTCCCCACATCCACCACCACGAGTCCGGGGGGTGCCTGTCTGAGAATTAGGAAAAGCTGCCCAGGCCTCAGGCGCATTTCACTGACATTTGCTGGAAAACGGTCACCATAAAGATACACATCTATGATGACTTTGATGTGAATGCATTCCCAAGAGTCGGGCAGGGGAAGCTTGACCCGGCAAAGCCCCCAGCGGCAAGCCCGGGCAACTGGCTCCTCAGAGACCCCCAGGCGCACAGTCCCTCCCCACTCACCTTGGTAAGGACTCCCCATGTGGGTCCATCCCACTGAAGATCAGGATGCAAGGCAGGCCCTCCAACTCCAAGTATGTCTGAGGCCTCCACTCCGCATCCTCAATTTTCTGCCACATCTGCAGGTAATTAAAAAGAAAGCCGTAAGACTTCTTACTTTCCAACCAGCCCATCTCCAAGGGAATCTTGATGTCCTTCTGCTGATTTAAAGCCCTTGCAATGCCTCGCTGGATTTTTATCAAATTTAAACTGCAAATAAGCACACCACTGGCTTCACCACAGGACTCCCAGCCACACAGAACACTGCCTAGCACTTATCAGCTGTTCAGGAAATATCTGCCAACTGACTGACTGATTCTTTGCAAGACAGTATAGATCCTCAACTGTCTAACGTTTGGTACTATGTTCTCTCCATTGTGGGGCCGTGCCTTCCCAGTGCCTTCCCAATTATCCTCTCAGTATTCTTACCCTAACCTTTTGCATCCTCCGTCACCTGTACGTTTAGTGAAAGGCGATTATGGTCCAGGCACTGGGCTAGTCTGGGGGGCTGAGATGTGTGGGGCTGTCCTTGCCCTCCTCTGCTGGGGGAGGAGCCAGATGACAGGCAGGGAAAGCAGAACCTGCCCCAGGTTGGGGGGGACGGGGGGGATAAGTAGGGGGAAGGGCAGCTTCCTGAAAGAGGAAAGGACGCTGGGGCCTTCCCTGGGGGCGCAGTGGTTGAGAACCCGCCTGCCAAGGCAGGGGACACGGGTTCGAGCCCTGGTCCGGGAAGATCCCACGTGCCGCGGAGCAACTAAACCCGTGCGCCACAACTACTGAGCCTGCGCTCTAGAGCCCACAAGCCACAACCACTGAGCCCGCACACCACAACTACTGAGCCCACGAGCCACAACTACTGAGCCCATGTGCCACAACTACTGAGCCCGTGAGCCACAACTGATGAAGCCTGCGTGCCTAGAGCCCGTGCTCCGCAACAAGAGAAGCCACCGCAATGAGAAGCCCACGCACCGCAACGAAGAGTAGCCCCTGCTCACCGCAACTAGAGAGAGCCCGCGCGCAGCAACGAAGACCCAACGCAGCCAAAAATAAATAAATAAATAAGAATTAAAAACCAAAAAAGACACTGAGTTGAATTCTGCAGATTGATAGGCATCAGCTAAATAAAAAAGAAGAAGAAGAAATGAATCCCCAGAAAGAAATAAAATCAAGCTACAACCCAGAAGTTTGAAAGAGCAAGACAGTGTGTTTTGGGGGTGGTGGTGCAGCTTTTATAAGTAATGTGGTACAGCTGGACTGAAAGCCACAGGTAGGGACGTGGCAAGAGAGGCAGCTGGAGGGGTGGCCTGGTATGCAGAGGCCACGATGGACCTGTGGACCGGGATGGGACCTTAAGGAGTTGGTCGCCACCCCACTCCCTCTCCTCCCCTCCCCCTGGTGGTCCCGCCCCACCGCCCTCCCGGGAGTCTATCCCCACTCCTGTCCCACCTTGAGCTGCTTCAAGAAGTGCTTCCCGATGGTGATGCCAGAGCTGGGGCTGCCCAGGATGATCTCAAAGTGCTCCTCCAGGGCCAGCCGCGCCCGCACGTGGGCCAGCCGTTCGTAGGCCACGGCCGCCAGCGGGGAGCAGGGTACCCGCAGCAGGACCATGAGCCCGTGGCCGCAGGGGCACTGCTTCGGGGAGTTGAGGAGGTTCTGCGTGATCTCCAGCGTCTCCACCGACGTGTAGTTCTTCATCTGAGAGAGGCCGCTCACGGCCATCATCGCGGCCGTGTAGTGCTGCACGAGAACAAAGGTCCTGATCACCGCGCTGTGCAGGCGGGGGAACCTGCAAGGAACAGAGAGAGCACGTCGTGACCCAGGGCTGCAACCCCAAGGAGGCCGGGAGAGCTCCAAGAGAGAAAGGCCTTCCCGGGGCAAACAAGTAACCCAGACACCTGCCGTCTCGGGCACAGGCAACTCCTGGATCACAAACAAGTGGTGTTGCCTTTGGAAGCTGGTTGTTTACAACCTGAAATTGAAGTCTTCCTTAGAAGTCAAGTCAAAAACTGCTTTATCATTTCCAGCTGAGAAACAGAAGCGAAGTTTTGCTGTTGCTGCTGGCTCATACTAGCTGCTCAATAAAGATCTGTTCAATGACCAGATGAATGAGTAAAATAAATGCCCATCATGAGCTTAATTTATGTTTCCATGAGTTAGGTAATTTGCCCCAGGTTCCCAGTGGCAATAGAAGAACCGTCAGTAATCAGTATGTAAGTGCAGCTACCACTTACCCCTGATTTGGGGGGACCATCCTAAAGGCCTATCATTCATTTCATGTACAGTGAGTTATTAGAAATGTAACTAATGTGATTTTAACTTGACAGATGAATAACACATCCAAACACAGCCAGTCAAAGCAAGAATCCTAGTTTTTGTTTCAGAAGCTGTGGTCACATGAAGGGGGAGACCCCTCCCACAACTACGTGCACTGCCAGAGCAGCTCTGACCACTGTGCCAGAGACAGACCCCAGAACACCACCAGAAAAACCCAAGTCACGGTATGTCACTCTGTGTTTCTCAGTAGGAATAGACAAATTGATGTTCCGTTTATAGGCAATGCTCTTGGCAGTTTATTTAGATGGCATGAGTCCCCTGACTCAGTGGCTTTTTGGAGCAAAGATAAAGTAGTTTCTTGACCTACAAAGATAGGAACCTTCCCACGGCCATGTCATCCTGTGAGTTCTATCAGGGCAGCCAGCTCACCCTCCAACAGCATCTCTGGTATCTTCTCCTGCCCATCATTATACTTTTGTTCATTCTTTCTCCTTGGCACTCAACTACTTTATGGCTTCTGTGAACTGAAGAGTTGGCCTGGCAAACTTGCCAATACCAGTGCTGTCTTGGGAAGGCATTAAGGGTCTACAGGCTCTGGCACAAAGGGGACCAGTGGCCCAAGCACTGCTTTACCCCGACCCTGGTGCACTGGCCAAGTAGTGCCCAGGAAGAAAGAGAGCAGAGTGGGAAATGCATTGTCTCCACTCTCTACAGCACTGCCCCAGCTGTGGTGGCCCCTTGTCACCTTGAGCAAGGTAAGAAGAGCAAGTTGTCACTTAGGGAGAAGCACACTTCTCCCCATCTCCAATATCTGCTTTCAACTCTGCTCAAAGGACAAGCAGAGACTTCTGCTTCTGGCCAAGACAGAGTAACAGGGACCAGATTTACTTTTCCACCAGAAATAACTAAAAATCTGGATGAATCTATGAAACAACAGTGTTTCAAGACACTGAGCAGTGAAAGACAGTGATCCTTCGAAATGGGAAAGAAATTAGGTGAGCCTCCAGTTTCTACCTGGAAAGCGTTCCCAGGATTGCTCAGGAAGGAGGAACCCAGGCAAGCCCCAGTGTCTCCCTGAGTTGAGGAAAGATCTGGAGTTCAGGGAAACCAAGGCAGCCAGAGTTCATGGGGGAAATTACCAAAGAGGAGAGAACTGCATGGATAGAGAACTCAGGAGAGCCGCAGAGGGTCCCACTCAAGTCCTCAGCTAAGTAGTAATCAGCGCATATATGTGAGAAAACTACCCAAAGCCAAGAAAAGCACCATCCAAAAGGATTAGAGGGAACAATACTTCAAACTCACATAGTGCTTGGAATAGTTCCTGTTCCCATCACCAGTGTGGAAGATATCAAAATTCATGAAATATTGTAGAGTACTTAGAGGGTTTCACTTCAGTAGTGAACAAAATTAGCCCTAGACTAAAAACTGCTCTGGTCCTGCCTAACAAAGTTTAAAAGCAAGACCTGAAAGAATTAAACTGTTTCCAAGTAACTTAACTGTATCTCAGAACAAAGCTTAAGAAGATTTATAGGAATACAAATATATCCAGCACCCAAGCAGGTAAAATTCACAATGTCTGGCATCCTCTCAAAAATTACCAGATACGTAAAGAAGCAGAAAAATACAACCCATAAAAAGGAGGGGGGAAAATCAACCAATAGAAACTGACCCAGAAACAACACAGATGACAGTATTAGTAGAGAACATTAAAACAATTATTATAACTATATTCCATATGTTTAAGAAGATACAGGAAAAAATGAGCATTTTAAATGGAAACATAAAAAAGACTCAGATTCTAGAGATGAAAACTAAAATGTCTGAGACAGAAAAAATACTGGATCCTGAATTCTCATGGGAGCTACCATCTTGGTATTTGGCCTGGCCCTGCCAGCTACAATGGATCAGTTCAGGAATGGCTACCTGACCCAGGATGGGTCATCAGTCTTTTCCTGGGATTTTTCAAACTATTTATAAGAATCAGTCCCCTTCTAGAAGATGGAGAATATGAAGTTCAGCAGCAGCTAAGGATGATGTTGTCAGCACATGGAAGAAACCAGTGTGTGATGAGATACAATAAAGCTAACACAGAGAAAAATACCAAAGACAAGACAACACAGTCTTGGCAGTGTTTAATACCTAACTTAAGTTGTTCCTGAAACCAGCTGCACCTGGCTCTGTGGTTTATTTATTCAACCTCTCCTTTTATTTCATGAGTCAGTGCATTCCTCTTCCTTTCCTAAAGTAGTTCAAGTGGGTTTCAGTCACTTGCAAGGAACAGTCCTTATTAATAAACAAACACAAGTAACAATTTATTATCAATTTGTCAGTGTGTACATTCATGTATGTGCTACCTGAAATTGCCTTTCTTCTTCTCTTAGGAACTTTGTTATATGACTATTTTGCTTTTGTGAAAAATAAAAATATAAATATAAATAAACTGGATGTGACTGACAGCAGAAAAAAAACACTAGTAAACTTGAAAACATAACAATAGAAATGATCTAAAATGAAACAGAGGGAAACAGAAAATAATGACTATAGCATCGGAGAGCTATGGAACAACTTCAAGTAGGCTAATATACGTACAACTGGATTACTCTAAAAGGGGAAAGGAGAGATGTAGAAAAAGATTTTTGAGGAAATAATGACTAAAATTTTTTTGTATTTGATGAAAATTCAATTAACTCAAGAAACATGAAGAAAACCACACCAAGGCCTATCTTAATCAAATTGCTTAAAATCAGTGATAAATTTAAAACATTTTGAAGTAGTCGGGGTTGGGAGGGAGTGTTGGGGAAGAGAGGTCATTACAGAGAGAGAAACAAAGGTGTTGATAACAGCAGACTTCTGGTTTGAAACAATGTATGTCAGAAGACAGTAGAGCAACATCTTTAATACTTTGAAAGAAAAAAGTCAACCTAAATTTTATACCCAGGGAAAATATCTTTCAAAAATGAGGCAAAATAAAGACTTTTAAAGACACATAAAAGCTGAAAGAATTCATCACCAGCAGACCTTCCCTCCAAGAAATGTTAAAGCAAGTCCTTTGGACAGAAGGAAAATGATGCCAGATAAAAATCTGGATCTACACAAAGGAATGAAGTATTAACTATGTGCATAAATAAAGAAGGAGGTTTAAAAAAATATTCTTATTTAAATATCTTTAAAAGATAATCGACTGCCTAAAGCAAATGTGATTTATTGGGGAGTTTATAACATATATAAGTACAATGTATGGTAACAAAAGCACAAAGCCTAGGAGGAGAGAAATGGAAACATACTATTGTAAGAATCTTATACAGGAAGTGGTACAATATCACTTGAAAGTAGACTGTTCAGGCAGGTTCAATGATTTGTCTAAAGTTAAAACTAATAGGGGCTTCTCTGGTGGCGCAGTGTTTGGGAGTCCGCCTGCTGATGCAGGGGACATGGGTTCGTGCCCCGGTCCAGGAAGATCCCGCATGCCGTGGAGCGGCTAGGCCCGTGAGCCATGGCCGCTGAGCCTGCGCGTCCGGAGCCTGTGCTTCGCAATGGAAGAGGCCACAACAGTGAGAGGCCCAAGTACTGAAAAAACAACAAAAACAAACAAACAAAAACAAACCAACAAAAAACTAATAAAAGAGTAGAGCCAGGATGTCTGGTACCATGATCGCTCTGGCCTTCTACCAGCTGTGAGAGCTCGCTCCGTACAGTTTAGTAGGTCTACTGTTTTGGGCTTAAGTGACCAGGATTTGGTCTGGCTTCACTACAAATCCCCCACATGACTTTGGGCAAGTGACCTAACCCAAGTCTTTGTTTCTTTCTCTGTCAAATGGGGGAATAACAGTGTCTCCTATCTCACTGTGCCATTGTGAGGATTATATTAGGCAATAAATGGAAAATACTGGCCCAGCGTCTACAGATCACTAAGCACTCAGCACACGTTTGCTGCACGAGAAGCTGGGGAGCCAGGCAGAGAAGCAGAGGCAGGACAAAGGTCAGTTCTCACAGCCTTAGTGTAAAATCTTGGAGGGTGTCTTCCCTCAGCAAGGATAGGAGAGCTCGGCCGACCATCCACGAGTTGGAGAAGTGGCCTGATTAAACCCATGAGCATCAGAGCTGAAAGGGATTTAGTTCCCCAAAGGGTGCTCTGCGGAACACTAATCCCCCGAGACAGTGGAGATGCTGCACGCTCTAGCCGTCTCTTGGAGATTTATAGCACACATGGCATATTGAAGGCTTTGAGAACTCTCATTGGGAGAAGAATCCTTTGTTAAATGTAAGGTTTATCAAACACACATGACCATGGAACCCCTCGTGACATAACAACTATTAGCATCCAGCAGTATAGCCTGGAACACAGCTTGGGAAGTACACGTCTAATTCAATCCCTTTGTCAGCAAGTGAGACAAATGAGGTGCCATGAGGGGAGACGGCAGAGCTCAGTTCAACGCCCACAATTGGCGGCAGAGCCATTCATTTTGTTTTGTATTAGACAGTCTGTAAAACTTGGCCTGGCTTTTCCACGTATAAACTGTGTGGATGTCGGCACTTAACCCCCCTGAGCCTCAGTTCCCTCATTTGTAAAATGGCAGTGCTGATATCCACCTCAGGGGTCTGCTGTGACAGGGTTGAAAAGGTAGCAGTGACTCTGGGTTCACACCCAGTTCTGTCACTTGCTAGACATGTGGCCTGAGAAAGTCATGGGGTCTCCCTGAGTCTCAGTCTATTTGCAAAATGGGAATAATAATAGCAACTGGCTCAGAGAGGTCGGGAGGACTAAATAACATAATGAAGGTAAGGACAGTGACTGGCACAAACTAAGCACACAGTAGGTGACATGCAAAGGAAATAAAGACAAAGCCAACTGACCGCCACTCTCTCTTCCTTTACACCTTTTGCTATCTTACCTCCCATTTTCTTGCCCTCCCTTGAGTCTCAGACATGCAATCCCACATTCTAGCATATTTCTGCCCATTCTCATCTCTCAAATTTTCTGGAACAACATCACCGGCCCAAAATGCAAGACGAGAAATAAACCAGGATCCCTTTAGCGGAGGGACTGAGTCACCAGGAAGGGAGAGAGGTGGCTCCCTCCCTGGAATTCCCTGGCTGCACATTCCTCACCTTGACCTTGACTATGGAGCATTTTTAGTAACTTCAAGAGAGACGGGTACCTTTTTCCCAATGCGGTGACCATGGCCTCAAAGGAGCTGTCGTATCTCAGCAAGGGGAGGCTGTGTCCCGAGAGGGTGGATTCGATGAACTCGGACAGCCCGAAATACTTCTTATTCTCAGGATACAAGTCCACTCCCTAAAACAGAAGAGCATCGGTCACGCAAACATTGCCTTTGTGGGGACTGAAAGGGTCACGTGCCGGGCGCACAGACGACCTGGACAGGCATCTTGATCTGAACTGTGCTGACTCTGCAATCCCCTGGATGACGTTTTACAACCGTCTTTCCTCTGCGGCCCCAGAGCACAGAGCACAGAGCACTTCACGCGTAAGGGCCGGCGCCTCCCCATCAGTCAAGACCTTTCCGTTCAGTTGACCCCAGTGCCTTTGCCAAGAAGAAAATCAGCCTCTTCTTTTTTTAAACACACAACTTCCTTTGTTAAAATTGCTTCTTTCCAACAATTTTAGCTGGTTTTAGGAATAGACAAATCAACTGTTTTGCATTCAGCTGCTATTAAATCAGCAGAAAGAAATGCATTTATCCAACCAATTTTACCCACACTGATATAAAATTCCTCCCAAACTAGCATCAGAGCTTATCAAACGTCAGAGCACAGCAAAGTTGGGGGAGGATGCTAAAATTACAAAGGCATGAACTTCACCCTCAAGTAGCACAGTGGTTAAACATGAGGGCCGTGGATTTTGCTGGACTGGGTCATATCCCGGCTCCAGAACCTTCTAGCTGCATGGCTTTAGGCAAGTGGCTTAACCCCTCCCCTCTGCCTCATTTTCCCCATTTGTAAATCGGAAATCATCCTAGCACCTGTGTCTTATCTCAGTTCATATGATAAAGCACTTAGAACAGTGCCTGCCTGGCTCGCGGTAAGCGCTACATAAAAACAAATGCCGTTGCTACCTCTGATTCTGAATCGGCCGGAAGGAAGCCAAGCATCAGCACCTTTAGAAGTTCCTTGGATGATTCCGAGACACTCCGAAAAAGTCCGCAACTTGATGTCTACTTATTGCCTGTGTAATTAGGTGGAATCCAACCACCAGATTTCTCAAATTACCAGAATGACTGCTGTCTTCTATTTTGATGAGAAAATGGCAGGTGATAAGCTGAAATAAAACTCACCAGGGTTTGTGGACGTGTGTTCAGTTTGAGGAAGGAGATTTGAACCTTGCTGCTGAAGGAGGCAGGGGTAGGAAAGACAGGAACATTTCCAGGGCTTCTAGACAAACTTAGAGTCACCCCATGTGGAGTCCAAATCCCCACAGCCCTGTACATCCAACACCAGGAGAGCAGGTGTTCAGAACGCTGCTCAGAGAGCTTCAGTGGCCAGAGAAACAGTAAACCAACTGTGTTGCATTACATGGTCTAAGATAGGGAGCCAACAAATGCACACAGGAAGGTTTCTAAAGACCAAGAAGGGTTTAAATCTAACCCTGGGTAGAATCAAAGATCCAAGGAGCTGGAACCCACTGACCCTCAACTGGGCTAGTCAGTCAGGTCTTTAGCGAACAGGATCTCTCCCAACGCAAGGTCATTGCTACAGTGGGCCCAGCAGCCTGGGACACTCACATTACTGTAGGAGGCCGGCCAGTGTATCTCGTTGTAAGGACTGATGAGCGTGTGCTGGGTCTGCAGTGCGTATGGGAAGGAGGTCACGTGGAGCATCACGATGTTGGGGGCCTCCTTCACCTCCTTGCAGTTGAGCAATCTGTCCACCAACCCCACGGACGGGTCACTCTGGGAGTAGAGGTCATGAACAGCGCTACTGAGAGAGCAAAAGAGGGAGAAGAAATGATAAGTGGAAGGGCAAGCACTGTCCCGTCATTTGACGACAGTCAAGCAGTTGTATCAATTGACAGCGAGCCTCCCAACGCTGGCAACAATCGAAGCTTAGGGCTCTGCCCATGACTAGCAAAATGAAATTTTTAAATATGACTGCACTGCAGGTACCCGTCAGGGACCCCCCTGAATAGTCATGACTTATTAAAAGCTTGGCTGGGGGAACAGTGTCTATAGAGGATTGCTTGCAAGATACACAATCCACCCGCTTCTCTAGCACCGGAATGCCCACCCAGGAGTTGTCAATGAGTCTCGCCTTTTCTCCCTTGGCCCCATCTGACTGTACACCTGCCTCCTTAAATCCTTTTCTACAACAGTCCTACTGATCTTGAAATGACCCAAAGAGGACATAACATGGTAAATTCTGTACTAAATTTTAAAGTATAGGATCAGGAATGGGAAGCATCTTGGACAAGGGGCCGAGGAGACAAGTGCGTCTCAGCCTTTCTCAGTGGGTCAGTGGTCTCAGCATTCTTGTCTGTAAATCTAGGGGGACAGGAAAAAATCAGTGCCTCACCTTTCGGGTGGCAGGTAGCCACTCTGAGAAACCTACCCAGCAAATGAATATGTACAATTTAGCTTTGTATATACTTCAGAATGTTCAAATTCCCCCACGCCCATACATGGACGCGAGAATGTAAACCCTTTAACTGGGCAAACCTTAAGGCTCTGGCCAGCCCTGAGCTTCTGGTCCTGCGCTAAATCAAAGCCTTCCTCCGATACCCGACCCACAATTTTCTTTCCCTCCTCATCCACGTCAGCGGCAGTGTTTAAACACACAACCCCAAGGCCAGTCTCATGGAGATGACCAATCCTGGTAAACACCCAGGAATCCTGCCAGACTCCAGGCTTGACACCATCTGAAACTCATCTAGATTTCTGTTCATTTGAATTGAGAAAGTAAAATCTCCCCCGGGAAGGGCACCAGCTGTGACCCATGGTGTCCAGAGCCAATGGGGCTCCATTAGGAAGGGGCCCGGGCGGAACTACTCCCATCAGGATCCCCCTTCGGCACCTGCTGCTCTGCCACTGATACCCTCCCTCCCCCACCCCAGCCTGCGACACTGAGCGAGGTGCTCCCCTTCTCTCGTTTCCATGATGTTACCTTCCAGAGGCTGCACTAGATGATCCCTCGGGTAACTTCCGGCCCTAAGGTCTGAAATACTCCCGCAGCATCTGCCTACAAATGCCAAGCCCCCAACACCATTCATCTTTTTAACACTTATACCCACAGTATTATCCATACATATTCATTCAAAGGAGGGAAATGCCAGCCCTGCCATGTGCCAAAGCCAGTCTAACCTCACGAGATCCCAGTGGGCGTGGTCATGGATGAGGACGAAGAGCGTGTGTGGATTCTGAAAGGAGTTTTGCAGAAAGGACTTGAACTTCGTCTGCGCCTCGGCATCCAGCTTCAAAACATACTGCTCGACCCTCTGCTTGGTCACGTGCTCCTTTTCCAAGCCAAGCTCCAGCAAAACCCCTGCAACACGGTGAAAATACATCAGCAACTCCAAACATGGTCATGAGTTTTTCACTCAGCAACAGACGCTTGAGGAGCATCTCCCATACGGCAGGCTCCTGGCTGGGACTGGAGGCTACAGGGATGCAGGAGGTACGTGTGAGTCAGGGAGGTCGATTCCCGTGCAAACGACTGTCGTGTCACTGCCTGCAGGAGCAGTGCCTGGAGGTGGGCGTGCTCCCCAGCGTGGTATGTACACAGCCCACCCAGGGGCACAGCAAAGCTGCCTTCGTGAAGCAGCTGATCCCAGCATGGGTGACTGGAAGAGAGGGAAAGGTCCCCTCTCATCCACTGAAATCATCTCCAGCCTGAATGCCCCCAGGCCTTAGATTAGAGCGCTCAGAGTGAAGCCTCCGAGTGAAGACACTGACTCTCTGTGTGGTTCGTGTGTAATCCCCTTGAAAGCACAGGGAGAATACATTAAGTCGAAGCCAGATATCGGGACATACTTCACTGACTTGAGTGGGAGGGAGGGAACACCCAAGTCATGTTCTACCTTTAACAGATTATAAAATAGTGGACAAGTCGCTTCCTCTGGGCATCAGTTTCACGAGCTATGAAACCGGGGTGTTAATACGGCACCCTCTACTTTAGAAGTAAAGATGGTGTTAGAATCCAAATCCGAACGCAAACAGATCAAGGCTTCTCCACACAGACATCACACTTGCCCCTGAAAGGCCCGTACCTGAATGCCAGACGTGGAACAGGGTCTGCTGGTAGGTCACTTCTGAGGGTGGAATACAAATCAGAAAGTCCACCTTCTCAAAGGATCCTAAGTCCAGATTTTGGGTGCTGGAATCTGCGATTGAACACACGTGGGAGAGGAGCTTCTGGGCCACGGCCAGCTGGAAGGGCCGGATGCGGTGAGGCTCCAGATGGTAACCTGGAACCAGAGCCCCCATCAAGGTGAGGTGCACGCCAGCAGATGGCTACAGCCCTGGACCTCTGCTAGGGCATCAAGCAGGGGGCCCCCCGTCTAGCACACAAAGTGATGAGGGAATGGGGAAAACACCAATATTCATTGAGCGCCTGCTCCGGGCTACCCACCGTGATGGTCATTTCACACCCTTTTCCTAATTTAAAAATAAAAGGATGAACAGCACTCGGGGAGCACAGAGGCTGTGACCTATTCCACCTGGAGGGGACAAGGACGGCATCCCAGGCAAGCTGATGCTGAGGTTAGATTTTGGAAGAGGTTACAGGTTCTCTGGAAGAGGAGGAGACCATCACAGCCCTTCAGGAGCTTAGAATGAATAAAGTATTTCAACAATGCATCGACAAACTGGAAATCAACAGAGAAATGTGCCATCTCAGGAAAACTGTACAGATGTACATTTCAGGGTAAAATGAGACTGTTATCATCAAAGACTAAAATTAAAATTAGATATTAGGTCTACTCGATTCTAAGGAGACGCCCTGCCCGCTGGAGGTGCCTCTAACTTTGCTTCCTTGCAGCCCCTGGGGGCCCTGGATGCTGCCTCAGCAGCCCAGAGCTTGGTCACCAGCGCCCCAGCATCACTCACTTGTGCATACCGGTGTCCCGCTGACATCTAGGGATGCTGATTTGGTGACAGAGGAGGCAGTAAGTGAGGAAGAAATCTGGCCTTGATTTTCCTGATGAAATTTGTCCAGCAAAATATCAATGTCGCCCTCTGCCCAAAACAGAGAGAATAACAGAAATGGGTTTTCCGTCTCAGGGAAACTCGGCAAGCATCTATTGAACACCCGCTATGTATCAGGCACTGTCCTGGGCCTGGGGCACCAGAGATAGGGTGGCCCATCCTGTCAAGGAGCCCACAGCCCAGGAAGGCAGATGTGCTAAAGAAAATTACATTATGACCCAGAAGGTGCCAGGACAGAAACAAAGAAGAGCAAGATGCCAAAGGTCAGGAGGTAGGTAGGGGTCTGGGCACATCTGGAGAAGGAGGGGCCAGCAAGAGTTTCTGGGAGGAAATGGGGTGAGTCTTGTAGGGTGAGTGGCCAGGAAAAGAAGGGAGACGGGCACTCAAGGCATAGGGCACACAGAATGAGGCACAGAGAATACACTTCTCCAGTGAGAAGCTTTAAGCAACACAGAGGGGGAGGCAGGAGGGTGATGGACAGAGCCGGAGAGGTATGGAGAACCAGGCACAAGGCCCTTGTGTGCCCCCAAAGGACAGAAACCACAAAGCCGCCACCTAGAGAACCCACAGCCAGAGCAGGAAACAGCCAGCCAGAGACCCCACAGATGGAAGGGCTGCCCACACATGTAAATCCAGGCCAGCCTCAGCAGGTCACGGGGGAGGGGCTCCATCCTCTGAGACGACCTTGCCCTTTGTGTCTTTCTCATCAATTTATGAAGTTGCACCTGTCTCACTACAAGCCTACCTGGACAGAGGGTGCTAAAAAAGGCTCCCAGAGAGTCCACTTTCCCCGTAACCAGCTCATAATTGACTTCTTTCTGGTACTCGGCAGGGGTGAGAAGGCTCTCAGAAAGAATCCGGGCTTGGTATTTTCCTGGAAAATAAACAACAATTTGGGCTGGGCCCTCTGCTTAGAATTAGCACGTGAGCTCCTCGATGGCAGGGTCTGTGCTTGAATCTCTTTCTCCCTCCATCCCGTAAGCCCAGCACCACGCCTGGCTAAGAGCAGGGCTTCCTGCTGGTGAAATGAATAAAGGGTACACACACACCCCGGCCCAGTTTAGTAGTTGGGATAATAAGAGGGAAATCCCCGAGTATGGGCTTTGGAACCTGACTCTCTCCCCACTTAACTAGCTGTGTAACCTAGGCTGACCCAGTTTCCTCATCTGGAATTCGTGGCTAAAAGTACCATCGACTTCACAGAACTACTGTGAGGATAAAACAAGCCAATGTTTATAAAATATTCAGCCCAGTGCCTGACACAGCAGGGGCTCGAGGTTTATTACTAAAGATATCACTGAAATCAATGTAAAGAATTTATTAAAAACGCAGGTGTTTAAGATGAAGGGATGCCAAGAGATCACTGGGATGCTGCATAGTTACCGCAATGCTCCATCCCCGCCCCCCTCCTGGGACATTCTGCACTGTGTGATGTCTGTCTCCCCACCAGAACGCACGCTCCAGGAAAGCAGGGACATCACTCCTGTGTCCCCAGCCCCCAGAACAGTGACTGCACGTAGTAGGGCTTCAACACGTTTTTATAATTAATTAGCTACTTCGTTCGTTAACCCACACAAGAAAGCCATTATTATTTTTTTTTTCATCTCCATTAGGTAGTTGAAGCAGCTGAGGGCCAGAGTCATTAAACCACAGGCCAGCAGGTGCACGGGGGAGCCAGGTTTTCCCTGCATGTATGCAGATCCAAACCTGCCCCCAGTCTCTCTAGAGAAACGGGAACGGCTCACCTTCTATGCCAGGAGGAATGGAATTTTTCCCGAAGCGCACTCTTCAGGGCACACCAGGGGCTACTGTGCGCTAACAGCTGTTACTGACCCGCGCAGCTGCAAACCCGGGGCCACGGGAGGCAAAAGGGGGCAACGGCAAAGGAGGGCTTCTGGGCATCACCGGACTGCCCTCCCGGCAGCCCAGCGGTGGGGCCCGGCCTCACCAGTGACAGCGATGCAGGAGTCGATGGCGGCGCTCCGGCAGGCGCGGATGATCACCACGTAGTTGGTCTTGGCCAGCTTGCCTTCGATGAGCAGGCGGAACATCTCGGAGAGGCCCTCGGCCAGGGAGTAGGTGCACTCGATGATGTGCACGCTGTCGTTGCAGGAGCTGGCGGCCAGGCCGGCCAGCCAGGGCAGCTGCGCCGAGGTGACGGGCGCCACGGCCCCAGGCGCCGGCGGGACGGGCTGCGGTGGTGCCTGCTGGTACTGCCGGATCTCCGTCAGGTGCGACTCCCGCCAGGAGCGCAGGAAGATCTGCTCCAGGTCCTCCATCAGGGGCACCTGGTCCGCCGCTGGCAACGACAAGGCGGGCGGAAGGGGCTTCAGCACCTGCCCCACGCGGCAGCTTCACACCAATATAACCGGGGCCGTGCTGGGGAAATGCGTGTAAACGAACTCGCAAATAACACAACCTAAATGATTAACGTTAAACGGTATGCGAGACAGCTGGGAAACAGAGGGAGGTGATAAAAGCAGCCCTCATCTCACCATCCTAACAGAACCACGACGATCTTTGTATGTTTCTCCATCTTTTTTTTTTCTTTTTTTTTTTTTGCGGTACGCGGGCCTCTCACTGTTGCGGCCTCTCCCGTTGCGGAGCACAGGCTCCGGACGCGCAGGCTCAGCGGCCATGGCTCACGGGCCCAGCCGCTCCGCGGCATGTGGGACCCTCCCGGCCCGGGGCACAAACCCGCGTCCCCTGCACCGGCAGGCGGACTCTCAACCACTGCACCACCAGGGAAGCCCCTCTCCATCTTTTTTTTTTTCCCACGTGCAGGTTTTACATCGTTATAATGAGTGCGGGCCTATGACTTCAAGGCGTGTCTGCTTCCCTCACCATCACGCCACAACCATGCTTGCATGATGTTTACGGCTTTCATAAACAGCACTATTAACGGGCACTGTTAACGTGGGGGCACCACCACGGACTGAGCAATGCTGATCTACTGTTGACCCCGGTACTGCTTCCAGATAAGCACAGTTGTAAATACTTCTGCAACACACAGCTTTATGTATAGGACATTCCTTAGCCTAAATGCTCTAAGTTGGGCTTACAGAGCCAACTAATACATGTCATCAGACTGTCTCCAGAGGGTTTAAATGTCTCAACGTACCAGGACACTAACGACACACGATATCACTGGTTCTACTGCACCCTTAGCTCCACTGGATAGCATCGTTTGGGTTGTTATCACCAGTTTAGTTGAGAAAAGCATCACTTGTTTAATGTGTTAATTTTGCATCTCTTTGATGACTAGTGAGATTGAGTACCTTCAATGTTTTCTTCCCTACGGGTATTTTCTGGTTGATGTGTCAAATTTTCATATTTGGGTGAGCTGGAGGAAAGAGCACCACGCTTCGATTTAGAAGACGTGTCCTCACCCAGCTCCACCAGCTGTGCAGCCTTGAGCTGTCTAAGCTTGAGCAAGAGTGGTACCCTGGGCAAAGGAGGTGTTGATGGAGAAGGTGGGCAAGGTTGGATTCAGGATGAAGCCGGGCTTACTGATGGATTGGATGTGGATTGTAAGAGTGAGAAAGAGAAACACATGCACATTTTCACAGATTCCGGAGAGTCCTAAGCAGCACCCTCGAGGGTTCCTCCCTACCTGCTCCATCTCCATCTCCCCCGGGTCCCTGAATACTGAGTGTCCCAGGGCTCAAACCTTAGCACTTTCCTCCATCCACCACCCCTCCCAGTCTCTCATCCAGCCTCACAGCTTTAATATAGATCATCACTGAGCCCGTGTTTCCTAAATTTATACCTATAGCTGCAATGTCTCCCTGGGGCTCAAGACCTGCACATCCAAATCCTTGACTCGGCCCACTTGGCTGCCCCACCAGCAGCTCAAACTTGAAACTGCCAAGACAGGACTTTTGCTCATCCTCCAGCGCCATGGCTCACCTGGTTGCTCAGGCCAAAATGCAAGTGAAATCTTTCCCTCACGTCCCTCAGACAGACAGCCCACCATCCTGACCTTCAGAATCTCTCCCCTGTGGCTGTTAGTGGTCCAAGCCACCACCTGCCTTCACTGGGACAACTGCACCATCTGGCCACACATGGCAGCCCATGTGGTCTTCTTGAAATGAAAGTCAGATCTTATCTGTCCCCTGCCCAAAACATTGCGGTGGTGCTATGGACTGAACTGTGTCCCCCTCAAATTCGTATGTTGAAGTATTAACCCCCAATACAACTTATTTAGTGATAGGGCCTTTAAAGAAGTAGCTAAGTGAGGTCAGAAGGGTGGGGCCCTAAGCCAGTAGGACTGGTGGCACTATAAGAAGAGGAAGCGACACCAGAGCCCACCCTCTGTCCCCACACACATGCCCAGAGGGGGATACAGTGAGAAGGCAGCCGTCTGCAAGCCAGGAAGAGAGGCCTCACTAGAACCCAACCTTGCGGCCACCCTCATCTTGGATTTCCAGCCTCCAGAACTGTGAGAAGATACATTTCTGAGGTTTAAGCACTCAGTCTGTAGTATTTTGTTATGGCAGCCTGAGCAGACAAATACAAATTGTTTCTCAATGTGTCTAAAATATGAACCCTTGACCTTAGCCTGAGGCCCTACCCTCACTGTCATGCTCTCACTCTGCAGCCGCCCTGGCTCCCACTGACCTGGGGCTCCATGCTCCAGCCCCGCCTGCCGCCCACCCCTGCCTCCCTCAGATCTTCCTAAGGCTGGATCCTTCTCATCACTCGGGTCTCGACCCAAACGCCATCTCCTCACAGAGGCCTTTTCTGACAACCTGAAACAACCGCACAATCACATACCCCACCTCCCTCTGCTTCTTTTCCACTTGTTTACTGTTTCTCTCTCCCACTCGGATACAATCTCCTTGAGGGCAAAGCCATTGTTTTCTTCCTGCTGTATCTCTGTGCCTAGAAGGGCAGGGAAATCATTTTTGAATTCTCACTGTAGACTTTGACCTACTTTAAGGCCTCCCCAGCCCCTCGGGGTGGAGACCACTGCAGTGACCGGATAGCAGAGGCGGTCTTCACAAGGGTTCCAAGGGAGGGTCAGCGATCAAGGCTTGTGCGATTCCCGCCTTTAGCGATTATTCCACCAGTGGTTCCCACAAAATAGGAGGGAGACTCACCCAGCTGGACGAGATAGTAGACGGTCAGCAGGAGCTGCATCTCCTCGGAGATGGGCTGTATCGTGGAGGCCCCATACTGTCCATACGCTCTGGAGATGGACTGGGAGTTCTGGTAGCACGTGTACAGGAGAGGGCTCACGACGACATCGTTCAGGTTCCCACAGAGGTAAGGGAAGTGCCCGTGGCCTGGGGGAGGAGAAACAGCACCCGCTTGGCCCCTGGCCTCGGGCACAAGGCGTGGTCCCCACATGTGGGCAGTCTCTGAATGAGAGGGAGTGAAAACAGGCAGGCCAGTTGCACCTGGGGTAACTCAAGTGCTCCTTTCCAAGGAAATCTTGAACTCCCAGCCCTTGCCAATTTGTGCACCTGCTCTGAGAACAGACAGGGGCTGTAGCATTTGCTTGTTCGTTTAGTCCAATCCCATATTTTACAGCCAAGCAAGCTCAGGCCCAGAGGGAACTGCCAAAGCTGAACAGCCATTGCCTGTGCTGCTCCTTTGGCTCTGACTCTAGAAATTTCACGCGGGCAATGCCTACCAGATCTTTGCCAGGCCTGCGCCAGCCCGAGTCTCCCCAGCTCCCCATGTTGGATTCTGCCTCCCAGTGTCCTAGAACTCTCTGACAAGCTGAGTTAGGAAAATAAATCACTGTACAGACCAGAGACTCCGAATACTGACAGAACTTGACAAATGCTTTAGCGAACGTTACAAGATTAATTCTGATGGCAACTCTCAGAGGGGGGACAGCCCAGGCCTGTTCCAAATCGCCTTTGCACCATTTATTAACTATGTGACCCTCCGCGAGAAGCTTAACTTCCCTAAGCCTCAGTCTCCACCTTTGCAGAATGGGGTGGAGAAAATCGAGCCCTCGTGTGGTTGCTGAGATGATCAAATGTGGTTCAGTGTGGGTGTGGCATCTTGTGCTCAGTGTGCTATTCACCAAACACACACTTAGTAGATGCCTGCCATGTGCTATGTACAGGCCTCACACTCGGCTCTGGGGGAAGATCTGGGGACTGGGACACAGTTCACGTCCTCCAGGGAATTGATTCCCAGACCTGAGGGTGCATGAGCGTCCCCTGAAAGGCTTCCTAAAACACAGGCTGCTGGGCCCCACCACAGAGCTTCTGATTCGGATTCTGGGATGGGCCTGGGAATTCACACCTCTACTGAGGTCCCAGGTGATGCTGGCTTTGCTGGTCCAGGGACCACAATTTGGGTAGCATTGTTCACAAACATTATGGTTTATAAGAGGCAACGTAAAGAATTACCATTAAAAGAAGGATGTGAAATTTGTCATGAAAGAGGCACAGAGAAGCTACAACGGGGCCCAGATAAAAGGGAATCTGAGGGGCTTCCCTGGTGGTGCAGTGGTTAAGAATCCGCCTGCCAATGCAGGGGACACGGGTTCAAGCCCTGGGCCAGGAAGATCCCACATGCCGCAGAGCGACTAAACCCGTGCGCCACAACTACTGAGCCTGCGCTCTAGAGCCTGCGAGCCACAACTACTGAAGCCCGCATGCCTAGAGCCCGTGCTCTGCAACAAAAGAAGCCACCGCAATGAGAAGCCTGCGCACCGCAATGAAGAGCAGCCCCCGCTCGCTGCAACGAGCCTCACGCCCAGTTCAAAACCCAGTCCTGCACCCTTCTTCCTGAATATCCTGTCCATTTTTGGGGGGGCATAAAGAAAGGAGTACCCTCTCCTATTTCGTAATTAAGAGTAAGATGCCTCCCCACTTTCCTACCACCCTCTCTCCTCTACTACAAACATGATACCAAGTAGTGTTCACTCTACTCAGTACTCTGTAATGACCTATACGAGAAAAGAATCTAAAAAAGAGTGCATATATGTATATGTACAACTGATTCACTTTGCTGTACACCTAAAACTAACACAACATTGTAAATCAACTAGACTCCTATAAAAATTTTTTAAAAGTTTATGCCATCTAATAACAGAAAAAATAAAAATAAAAAATAAAATAAAATAAATGAAAAAAACCCCCAGTCTGCCCTTATTTAAGAAGGACCTGAATGTGTGAGTGTGTGTGTGTGTGTGTGTGTGTGTGTGTGTGTGAGTCCGTGCCAGCCCACGGTACTGGCCAGCACCATCATCAAACAAGCCCTGCCGAATCCTCACGTTTCAAGGGCTCCCGCTTCATTAGGAAGGAATTTCTTTAGTTGAGCCACAAACTGACCTCCAACCACGTACGTAAGCCCACAAAATAGAGGTCAAATCTGGTCTTGTTTCATGCTTCTGCCTGGTGACCATGGCTATCTTTGCCCAAAGTCAGATTTCATGGCCCCAAAATACTAGTGGTCACAGGACAACCCGCCAGACCGGGGGCCTGACAAATCGGCAAGGGGCTGACGATCCATCTCTCACCCATGGTGCTCAGCCCTGGGCCTGGTGCCATAGCAGGAGCCGAGTGAGGCTGAGAGAGGGACTGACTAAAGGAACAAATGAACAAGCAAATGGTCGTCATGGGACAGGATCGTCTCACTTGGGCTCATCGTAGAAAACGGTGACAAGCTCTGAAACTCTGGTGCCTGATCAGGGGCTACCCCAGTGACCAGTCTGCTTGGTTCTCTCATTGCCCCAGAAAGGATTTTAGAGCTTTCCCAGGAGGACCCCTTGGTGTGGAGTCAGACTGGGAGGACGTGTCATGTTGCCTGTTTCTCGTGCGTTCCCTGGGCTCCCCGACTTCCACCACACGTCACACTGCTGTACTTGCCTTTAAAGATCACTGGCTTGGCCTTGCATATTTTCAGCAAGTTGTCGGGAACGGACACTGGTTCTCCGGAGGCCACAACGGGAAAGGTGACTGAAGCCGGTCCCACCAAGCCAACCTGGGGCATGCAGGTCACGCCTGTGCTCTCTAGGGACACGCCGAGAGCATTAGGAAGACACGTCAGACAAAGCATCCACCTCCGGCAGACCTGATGTCAGGCTGGCCAACACATCTGCTACCACTTGACCAGTTCCCTGCTTATGGGAGCATCCAAGTCCAGGAGTCACAGATTCCCGAGGTCAAAAGCATCTTAAAGGTCACTGGGTCTCCCTTCCCCACCAAACAACCGAGTCTCCTCCTCTCAATATCCCTGCCAAGTGACAGGCAAGCCTTTTAAAAAATTCCTCTAGGATCAGAGAAGTCAATACTGTACATGGATCCTGGGCTTTGTTAAGCAAGTCTAATGTACGAGAAAGAGAATCTTTTGTTATACCCAAGTCTGCCTCCCTAGAACTTTCTCACCAATACACACAAAAGCACATGTAAACGCACACACACACCACCAGCAGCATCACCACCGCTAGGACCTAAGCCTTGGACTTGGGGCAAGGATTTCGTCACTTACCATACTTAGCTCTGTTCCCACCACCCTGGGGGCAGCCACCATCCGCAGCTGATGGAGATTCTGGAGACCATCCTTTGTGGCGTTTCTTGGGGGGCCCGGAGTTTGATAAGATACCTAGACCACATTCAGAGCATGGATTAGGCTGCCACCAGGGAGGAGCTTCAACGTTCCCCTGAAGTGGAGCACACTTACTTGTAGTTTTTTAAATCACAGTTTCACAGTGGATTTTAGCATCTAGTGAAGTATCTAGGCTTAAAGGAAATATCCCATCGACCTTCGTAAATGTTTTATTCCAAAGCTGTGCAAGTATCTAAGCTTTAGCTCTCCGAGCATTACCTCCTTCATCTTTACAGGGGGATAATAAAACCCGCTCTGAAAGGTGGTTTGATCAGGACTAAAGAGAATATATGTAAAGCACAGAGTCTGGGTCCAATAAATGATAGCCACCGAGACCCACAGCACCATCATCAGCTACACATTCCAGTAAAGTAATACGTGTTTCTGTAGACAAGCTGCAGCTGCGTTCAACTTACCGCCACAGTTTCACCACTTGGGGGCAGTACCGATCCACCGGTGCACCTCTCCCCACCCCCGGCCTCGAAAGCTAATTTCAGACTAACAAAATGATGGGGAACAGAAGCTGGTACCCACTGCTGTTAATGTCATCCCGGCCCACGGCAGGGAACAGCATGAGCATGACTCATGCTCTGTTCTTGGATTATTCAAAGTATCAAGAATTGGGTACCATATTTTTGGGGACCCATCCAACACAAAATGTCCCCTACATTTAGAGCTCCGCGTTCAACCATGACACATTAAAGTTTAAATTTTAAAACTCTCTATTCCCAGATGCAGCCCCATCCCAAGGAAACCAGAACCCCAGCATGTCCAGCTGCCTTCTGATGACCCACGAGCTCCTGGGATTCTAAACCGCACCAGGGTTGAGAACCACCGGTTTAGAGCAATGTTTCTCCAAGTCTGGCCTGAGACAAAGCTGGACAGAACCAGTGGGAGCTTGTTCAGAGTGTCTGCTCCTGGACACCCCTCAGCCTACAGAAGCAGAGCTCTGGAAGTGAAAGAAAACACTTCGTTCGCAAGCACCCTGGTTATGCTGAGGCGCACTGCAGTTTGAGAATCATGGCTTTAGAGTCTTTGAAAGGTAATCCAAAGTTATTTTCACCTCTTCTTTAGACCGATTGAAAATGAATGAAATGGAGTGAATAAAATGTTAAAAACGTGAAGTTCTTTGTTTGCAAAGAGCTTTCCAGCAGGTGGTCTCCTCTGATCCCCGCAACCTCTGAGGCAGCTTCTGCTGTGTTTGTTCCATTTAGAATCATACCTTCACCTGCCCGAATATCTGTCCTCAAGAGCCGGTAGAAGAGCTCCCACAAGGACTGAGATGCCAGATCCTCTAAAAACCACGTTAAACTACCAAAGCAGGGAGGGCGATGGGGTTGGGCCTCGGTGCTAAGGATGGAAGATCCACAGGTATTTTCTCCCTCTGGGATGCTAACAATAACCGTCTCTACGTGGACCCTAAGCTCATGACCTCTGCCAAAATGATGTCACCAGGAGCTGCCCCGTGGACCATCTATTTCTGGCCATGTGTCCTGGTAGTGGGGAGGGGGACCCTATTTGGCACTTTGGGGGAGACACGTCTTCATCATATAGCCCACTTCCTGCAGGCACTGCACATCCGGGCCCTGAGCTGGGACAACCAGAAAAAGGATCCTGCACATTTCCTAACTCCCTCCCCCACCCTATCCCCGCCCCGTCCCATAGGGGCAGCACTTCCGCTGCGAACCACTGAGCGACAGCCCCCAAGCCCTGGTTAAACACTCCTTGTAGCTTCAGAAGCAGTTTCTTAAAACTGATTCCAGCTCTCCCCGGAGCAGGCGTGAGGCACAGGACCTCCGATGCTCCAGCTGTGCCCGTAACGGTGCAATCATACTCTGCCAGCATCCATCGCGCCCTCTGGGCCAGGCTCTGCGGAGTATCTGGGCTCCCAGAAAACATGATGATGGCCCTGTTCCCAGGAACTTCATAGGCCCGACGGACACAAATGGCCGCGGAACAAAGCCTGACACCTGAGTGTCACAAGGAGGGAGCCCTCCTACAGGGAGGAGGTGACACCTGAGCTAAGCTCTGAAGGGCAGGTATAGAAGGTGGGTGGTGAGAGCCCTTCAAGGGCCTGGATGTGTGACCAGGGCATAGAGACAGGATGGAGAGGCCACTGAGCTGTACCCCATGCAGCCAGGGTACGAGTTCTTAAGTAGAAAGAGTGGGGAATGAGCGAGTTCAAAAGGTTGGTTGGGGCCAGATTCCAGAAGTTTCCAGCATCACGCTAGGGAACTGGGGCTCTATTTCTCATGCCCCTCCAAGGAAACACATTCATTCACCACAGAAGGAGCCTCAGGATGGGTCCCCAGAGCCAACCTCATCGGGCCCAGGCCGAAGGATGTCCTCTGTCCCTGCTGTCCGGGGTGGATGCACCCGGGCCTCAGTGCAGGGAGGGGAGGTACCAGCAGCACAGTCTCCCATCCCCGTCCCCAGAGGCCCAGTCCTCAGCCACTGGCCGCCCTAAATTTAGCACCTAGCTGAGAAGACACAGTCTTGGGAGGAAAAGCGGGTGCCTGCCTGGGGTTCCTCACACTGGGGAAGTTACAGGGATTTGACTCCAGAATGGACACTCTGGTCAGGACTGGGAAGGCTCAGATCCAAGTCAGAAAAGATATCGTTCCTTCAACTTAGAGGGAGACAATTCCCCCACCAGGGGAGTCCTCCGCCAGCCGTGCCGCGGAAGCAGGGAAGCCTGGCAAGCAGGCTGGTGTCTCTCTGGGCCACACTTTCCTTCTCTGTGAGACAGGTTGGACTAGACGGTTCCTGGGCCCTCTTCCAGGGATGCGCTCGGGTCCTAATATTCCACTTAGCTGTGTGCACACAGGAGGGAGGAGAGAGGTAAGACTGGCCTACTAAATGGCCCCAGGTAAGCACGGAGGGAGGGCACCGAACGTGGGGTCCCCGGACCGCTCCGACTCTTCCTCAACCCACAGCCTCTGCTCCAGCAGGAGGCCTGCTTCACCCCTTCACTCGCTTTTCTCACTCGGACCCTCACCTCCTCATCCCTCTTCCTCACTTCCTCCCATACCATCTCTAATTAATGTTTCCCCAATGGTCAGTTGCAACTCAGCTGTCACCTCCTCCAGGAAGCCCTCCCTGAAAAGACCAGCTCGGTGATGCTGTTGATGCAGGTGGCAATAATGCCGCCCCTTAGTGAGTTGCCAGCTGTGCCCTGAATTCCCATGCAGCGCCTCATCTAACCTCCAACTGCCCTCAGAGCAGAATTCTCATCTCCTGATGAGAGAATGTTTAGCCAGGAGACTTGATCCCCTGACACAGCTGGGTTTTGAATTCTTGTTCATCTGATTCTGGAGCCCCTTATCTTCCCATGACACCACACGGCCCCATTTCTCCAGAACTCTCCAGCCCTCACGATGGGCGGCCCACAATGCGACAGGTCACCCGCCCATACGGGGCTCCCACTGTGTCTTGGCAGACACACCCACCACCCAAGTCGAGGGCCGAAGCCAGGGGCCCCCCCAGCGCCAGGGCCTGAGCACAGCCCCCTGGACTCAGGAGGCACCTGCTGACCTGGCCTGACTCTCCTTCCAAGCCCCCCAATTCCAGGAGGCTCAGGGGCCTCGGCACGGGGGCTCCCCCATCCTCCCACCCCGTCACCGTCTTGACCCAGAGCAGAGTAAGGCCCCCGAACAGGACGGGCAAGGCTACCTAAGGCCGAGGGACGTGGCGCGGCGGACAGGCTGTGCTTCACCAGCGGCTGGTGCTTCGGGGAATCTTTGCCGTTGAAAACAGCCGGACCCACGGCTGCGGTTAGTGAGGCATGATCGGAGGCTGGTCCTGAGAGCAGAGAGAAAGAGGGGAGAGAGCAGGGCACTCTGTGAGCCCAGCAAGCAGGAAATGACTCTTCCTCCATTTTACAAATTAGCCGTTCACTGATGCGGCCCATCGGGGGTCAGAGCTCTTGCCAGAGTGATTCTGCGCCCTCAGAGAAAGCACAGACACACACGGACAGGCACACACGCATATGTGCACACACAGGCACACACACTCCTGCGCGTGCTTTACTGAGCACGCCTGGTGAGAGAAGGGCCAGCGGGGCCCCTGGATTCCTGGAGCACCCCTGCATCTGCTCCACCCTCCTTCCGCCTTCTTGCTCACCCTCCTGAGTTCAGGGGCATGTCAGACATGCTCAGGAAAGCAGTCAGGTTTGCCATCGCCCATATCCAGGCTGCCCACAGGGCCTGGGGCTCCCCGGGCCCGAGGAGAATTCTGGGGGCAACTGGGGGCTGTGGTCTTCTAAGTCACCCACATCAGCCAGAATGATCTGGAAGGTACTCCAGACTCAGGAGTAGCACAAAACATCTCCTGTGTTGAGGCGGCATGGTGAGGGGTTAAGGGTGGGTTCCGAAGCCAGACGACCTGTGTCTGAGCCCCAGCTCTGCTGCGTACTTGCTGTGCAACCTTCCTTAACTTACGTCACCTCCTATTGTTCTCATCTAGACAATGGAGGTAATAATAGAGCCACTGTGTGGACGACATGAGTTAACAGAAGGTCATAAGCACAAAGTATTTGCTATTACTATCATCGTACTCAATTCTTACAATCACCCTGCAGATTAGACAGAAAAGATGTTCTCCATCTGTACGGATGAGGAAACGGAGATTCAAAGAGTTCAAATGAGTGGCCCCAAATCACTTGGCTAGGAGGCAGCAGCGCTGGAACTCACACCAAGGTGTTCTGACGACAAAAGCAGTGTTCCCTCCAGCTGCCAAGGTGTGACAGGCCCCGGGTGGCCCGGGCACAGTGAGGACAACAGCAGACACCACGTGGAACGGGGGACACTGTGCCTCTGGAAGAGAGTGTGTTCCCAGCCCAGGTGCAGCCTCTTCGCTATGGATTATGAGTCACCTGGGGCAAGGGCCCGGGTCCCCTCGACAGAGCCCCTGGGCAGGAGGAATAACAACCACCAACCCACCAGAGGCTTTGGGAAGGAGGCTGCTATCTCCTTGATAATAGCTGTCGTGCTTATCAGGTCTGTTCATCATGGCAAAGGCCAAGTTCATGAACCAGAAATGCCTGTATCAACTCCTACTGCCCGTGAGATCCTATGCGAGCATCTTCGTGCCTCAATTTCCAAGTCAGAACATTGGGGAAACTAAAGCCCGCTCCCGGCACCTCCGGCGCTGCTCCATCACCTCACCTGCCTGCGGTGCTCCCAGGGGGAGGCTCGGGGTCGTCCCAGGACCAGGCTCACTGGGGAAGGGAGCCGGCAGCCCAGAGCTCTCCAGCGGTGGGAACAGAGAGCTGGAACACGCGCTGGCGGATGCCTGCCGGCTTCTGAACTCTGCGGGGAAGATGCACACATGAAAACCAGCCCACTCCTCCTCCCCAGCAGTGTGAGATGACTTCCTAGACTGGAATCTGTCCTGTAGGAGAGCCAGCTACAGAGATGACCACAACGGTGCCAAGGCCATCCTAGTCGCTTCTTCCGGGGAAGGAGGGGGTGTGACATGCCCCAGGCTCGGTGCCAAAGGTAGGGGATCCATCTGGGGGACAGCTCTTCTGCCAGGAGCAGGAACAATAGTGACCATTTGGGAAAAAGACAGAAACACATGATACAAACAAGACCTTCCATCGCCACCCTTTAAGTCCAAGGGAAGAACAGAGCTTTACTCAAAGGTAAAGGAACAGCTAATACCGTCCTCCAGCCCCTAAATCACTCTCTGTCTGGAAGATTAACCCCCAGGAGTACTTGGTCACAGCAAGTGATCAAAGGCTCTTATCTGGTCCCACAAGGGGAAGAACCACTGCCTCCCCAGGACGTAGAAAATGACAGGCGTGTATGCAGTAGGAGCTCAAGGAATATTTACTGAGCCATGCAAGAACAGGAGAGGGGCGGGAGAGGAGTGATGGGAGAGGAGTGATGGGAGAGGCCAGGGGGAGAACGTCCAGAGCCAGCCCCTCCTGAAGCCCTCGGCTCTCCTTGCAGAAGCTGGCTGGGAGATTCCAGGTGACCAGAGTGAACCTACGCAGACAAGTGAGGGACAACAGTCTGGCTCTCCCGGGCGCCTCGCGGAGACCGCTCCTAGGACACGTCCCTCCCCAGCCGTTTGTGGGGGGATGGGGGGATCTCAGAGAGTACCTGGGCCTGGGAAATCCAGCCCCTCCGTCCCTATAGCTGACTGCAGCCATGAGAATACAGGGAGAGAGAGAAGGGCAGGGTGTGGGCCTTTCCTAAAGCGGGAGGCCACTCACTTCTGCAAGGCCCCGCACCGGGAAGCTGGTCTTTCTCTTCACAGTTAACAGACTGTGGGGTGGGAAGGGGGGCTATTTGAGCTGGGTTTTCTCTAAGTCAGGGTTTCTCAACTTTGGCGCCACTGACTCTGGGTTGCACAATTCTTTGGAGGGGTGCTGCCCCAGGCACGGCACGAGTTAGCAGCATCCCTGGCCCCCACCCACGAGAGGCCAGTGGCTCTCAGCACTCAGGATGATCAACAGTGTCTCCAGACATTGACAAATATCCCCTGGGGGACAACACCACCCCCGGCTGAGAACCTTGCCCCAAATACTTGCCACAAGAAGGCACAGCACAGCGTTGGCCCTGTGTCAGCTTTGAAAGCTCCCATACAATTAGGCTGGTACTATAAACTAGATGCCCGTAGGGCAAAGTCGCGTGGTAATTTCCCAGGACTGTAGCATCTAGCTTATAGTACCAGCCTAACTGTATGGGAGCTTTCAAAGCTGACACAGGGCCAACGCTGTGCTGTGCCTTCTTGTGGCAAGTATTTGGGGCAAGGTTCTCAGCCGGGGGTGGTGTTGTCCCCCAGGGGATATTTGTCAATGTCTGGAGACACTGTTGATCATCCTGAGTGCTGAGAGCCACTGGCCTCTCGTGGGTGGGGGCCAGGGATGCTGCTAACTCGTGCCGTGCCCTATTGAGAACAGTAGGGAGGGTCCTTAAAAAACTAAAAGTAGAATTACCATATGACCCAGCAATCCCACTACTGGGCATATACCCAGAGAAAACCATAATTCAAAAAGACACTTGCACCCCAATGTTCATTGCAGCACCATTTGCAATAGCCAGGTCATGGGAACAACCTAGATGCCCATGGACAGATGAATGGATAAAGAAGATGTGGTACAGATGTACAATGGAATATTACTCAGCCATAAAAAGAAATGAAATTGGGTCATTTGTAGAGACGTGGATGGACCCAGAGACTGTCATACAGAGTGAAGTAAGTCAGAAAGAGAAAAACAAATATCGTATATTAACACATATGCGGAATCTAGAAAAATGGTACAGACGAACCATTCTGCAGGGCAGAAAGAGAGACACAGATGTAGAGAACAAACGTATGGACACCAAGGGGGGAAAGCAGGCGGAGGGGGGATGGGATGAATTGGGAGACTGGGATTGACATCTGTACGCTAATATGTATAAAATAGATAACTAATAAGAATGTGCTGTATAAAAAAATAAAATTCAAAACAAAAAAAACTTCACAGGGCTGACGTGTTGCCCGAAACCGCGTCCACCGCAGAGCAGTCTCGGTCCAGAGTTGTGCCGTCAGGCCCCTGGCTCGCTTGGAGGCGCCCCCTTCTCACGCCCCACCCCCTTCTCACGCCCCGCCCCCTTCTCACGCCCCACCCCCTTCTCACGCCCCGCCCCCTTCTCACACCCCACCCCCTTAGAGCTGCTCACCTGAGCCTTTCCAGCAAATGAGAGGCCCTTTGGTCAGAGCCCCTTGTGCGTTGCGGATCAGGTAATATTTCAAGTGTTTCTGCTTCTTGGGCTGGGTGGTCACCTTCAGGTTCATGTGACTGGAGAACTCTGTGAAGTAACAGAAGCCTTTCTTCCCACAGCCAACGCAATTCCCAGAGAAACCTGGGGAGGAAAAAGCCATGACCATCCCCAGCTTACACCAACGTCCCTCCAAGTGACACATCGCCCACTAGGCATTCACATCCTATACCACACCAGCAGGGAAGTCCACGGGGCAAAGGTCCCTCTCAGCTCCTGCTGGCCCAGAGGTCAAGATGACCTTGATGCAAACAGGAGGACCAAGTGGACTCATCGTAGAGCTGAGCCCAGGCAAGCTTGGAAGACTGAACTCGCTTAGGGGCCTATTTAAAGCCTCTGCGTCCTATGGCACAGGACAAGAACTGTCCCATTCAACTGTCTACACTGACTGATCACCTGCAATAATTTGCTGTGTCCGCATCTCCTTCAGGGCTGGCCAGTCACAGAATCTCAAAGCAATCAGACCCCTGAGGCTGAATGCATTGGGAGTCCTCTTCAGAGTCCAAAGTTCCCTCCAGGAATCAAGTAAGTTGATCCCACGAGTTGCAGAGAAGAAATCAAGAGCTCCACCATGCAAGGCCAGGGCGGTGGTGAGTGAAATCTATGGCCCCAGCAGCCGCGGAGTGGGGGCACTCGGCTAAAATGTGGTGGTCTGTGTCAGCGTCCTGCTGCCTGAGGCCAGAGGGGGCCTTTCTGGGAAATAACAGAGTTCAGCTCTGAGGCTCTGGGAAGGCTGGCTTTATAGAGGCAATGACAAAACCACCTCCCGTGAACTATTAAAATCCAGAGAACATGCTTGAAAGACCTTTACATACTATAAAGTCTATTCAAACTGGACTCAACAGAACTGTTGGTTAATACCACAGAAATGTGATGATTTAGGTTTTCTATCTGGTGACCCTTCTGGTTTAACTTCACTATCTCACAAAGGCCTTCCCTGTGACCTTGCCTCGCCCACTGGTACGTCTGGTTTCTAAGGAGCAAGGTCCTTCGGCCGGAAAGACCCTGAAGCTGAGACTAACCTATTTTATCGTGTGCTCTGGCTGACAAGTTTACAAAGGGCATTTCAACTTAGGCCAGGAGGACCATGGGGTTCTGTGCATAAGCTCTGCTCTTAAAGGGGATAATCCTGAGGCCTCTGGCTACTGTCCAAAATAACATCAGTTTCTGAAGGTTCAAAACATCTCTCCACAGAGAGAGAAGACATCTATATTACAGAAACCTTCTGGATTCTCTGACTGATTTTAAGCAAATTTAGTATTCCTTAAAAGGCACTAGAAATAAAGACAAATCTCTTGGTCTAAAAGGCAGGCACAGGTTAGTTTATCCTTCCAAACTCCTATCCCCTCTGTACCAGAGAAACAGATAAGGCACCGAAGAAATGCCAGCACCATGCTCTATGTTTACTTGTTGTTAAAGGGGCAGGGAGGAAACTGCCACGCAGAGAAATCCAACAGCCTTCTTGTCATGTACTGTCACCCAACAGGGCACTCAGCTTAACTGACACAACCGGAGAGGCTAAGTAGTTGTCCAGTGTAGATCCAGAGAGTGATGCATGGATTCTAGCATGAGAACGGAGTGTAGACCCAGAAGCATGGCCTTCAAGGCTGCCCCCAATGCCCCCCCGTCCTTGTCCCCGGCTTTATCTCCCTTTCCTCCCACTACTATGCGAATTCCCAACTGGACTTTATATTGCTGACCGTTCTTATAACTTCTTCCCTAGTGTCAGAGTTACTGAAATTTGTGTATTTTCCCCCATAAATATCGCCATGCTTCCAAAGGACTGGGAGCATGGTATGTCTGTGGGGAGGCACGGGGCACGTCTGTGCGTGTAAGTGTGTGTATACAAACTAGCGCCTGACACAGGAGAGGCTGCAAATACCGGGAGGGAAGGAGAGAGGAAACAAGATAACTATCAAAGTGAACACTTAGCACCTCCGCATACATTTCGATAGGCTTTTGTTTTCTAATGTTTTAATGTTTCTAATGTTTTCTAACTTTATCATCTAATGTTTTTATTTATTCTTGGGCCTCCAACCTGGGCACCTGGAGATAAACAGCTCAACTGCCATCTAAGAATGAGGCCCTGAGAAAACTTCCACGCTCCCTGGAAGGGATTCTGACCCTGAGGGTTGAAAAGATGATGAACAAGAAACAGAACTGCAAAACCAAGGATGCTCAGAGTGCTTCACCAAGGCCAGCGCTGCCATCCCTTTCCAGAAATAGCTAAATAGCTTACAGGCCTTTTGTCCTGTGAGAACTGTGGACTGTGGGACCATGGCTCCATTCCAGAAGCAGGGAGGGGTGCCACCGACGAGAAGGGGCTCCTCCTCGCGGTTCAGAAATAAAAGTGGAAACCCTGGCCCTTCCAGGACAGTAAGGACAGGCGTACCTCGTTCTATTGCCCGTGCCTGTTTCTTCATATCTAAATGCTAGGTACTAACACCTCACTCACCTACCTCATCGTAACTAGCACAGTTTCTCGCACATGAGAAGTGCTCAGTAAAGTAGCCGCTGTCAGGTTCATTTGTTGCTGCTGCTGCTGTCTTTCTCCAACTGGCAATCCACCCATTTTTCATGACCCAACTCCACCACCACATACTCTGAGATACTCTCCCATCCCCAGGAGTCAGCACGTCCTTCGGGATCCTCTAGCGCCTTAAGCCCTAGGTTGCGACTTGCTGCACAGAGATTTCTGTGGCCATGGGTGCGATCTCCGAGCTGAGTCCTGGTTGGCCTGTGTCCTCCCACAGGCCCTGAGCCCCCAGGAAGGACCAGGTGCCACTTGGCTTTGGGGCCCTGGGCTGAATTTAAAGTCCACCTTCAGTTTGGGGTTATATATTCCATAAATACTGAATTATTTGCATTCTGGATGCACAAAGAGCTTGTTTACTCCCACCTCAAAAATGAACAATCTAGCTAGATGTTTTCTTCTCCTATGTCTTAGCTATCAGCCAATTTCAATGAATTACTATCAAAAAACTGAAACACCCATCTAGGTTTTCATTTTTTCACTTTCTCAGACCAAATCCCTCAGTTGATTCAAACTCACTAAAACAACGCTCCCTTCATTATAAATTACGGTGGAGGAGAGGCACCTAAAGCTGTTGCTCCCCCAAGATATTCCACAGCCTCCACTTTATAGGTCACTAAAAAGTGCTGAGCCCCAGCCCCCAGAGGGCTGCAGGGCCACCTTGTCCTGTGCAGCCATCAGGGTTAATTGCAGGAAACCTAAACAGCGCTAAGTGTGCAAGCTGAGAGCATAAAGTTGTTTTAAAAGAAGAAAGCATCGGTTATTACCAGTCGGCCCTTGTTACCCACCTCCGATGGCTTTTTGGCAAGCAATTAACAAAGATCCCACTTCCTCTAAGCTCCCCGCCTGAGGGGCTGAAGCTGTTCCTGGGCTGGTGGTGAATGAACTGAAAGATTCTTGTCTCCACATTTCGAGACCCAGAGCCTCCTTGATTTACTACCCTGGCAATTCCTTTACAGTCACAAAGGGGAGGAATTCAGGCAAACCCCCAGCCACGGCCAGATCAAACACGAACCAAGTCACCAGGCCATCTTCCCCACTCATTTTGTCCTAAGCGGCCTTGATAAGCAAATTAAATCTGAGACGCAATGACTCTGTGAGCTTCCTTGGTAGAGTGAATTTTCTGGATTATTCTTACTTTGAAAAACTAGTTACGATATCTATTTTACACATGGTAGGGTATATAGCTAGTGGGAACCTGCTGTAGAGCACAGGGAGCTCAGCTCGGTGCTCTGTGATGACCTAGATGGGTGGGACGGGCAGGGGGGAGGGAGGTCCCAGAGGGAGGGGATATATATATATATACATAGAGCTGATTCACTTCATTGTACAGCAGGAACTAACACAACATTGTAAAGCAATTATACTCCAATTAAAAAAAAAAAACAACCCAGTTACGATACAGGCCATTACAGAGTACTGAGCAGAGTTCCCTGTGCAATACAGCAGGTCCTTATTAGTTATCCATTTTATATATAGCAGTGTGTATATGTCAGTCCTAATCTCCCAATTTATCCCTCCCCCATCTTAAGAATCTAAAACACACAAAAAATGAGTGGATATATGTACATGTATATAACTGATTCACTCTGCTGTACACCTGAAGCTAACACAACATTGTAAATCAACTATACTCCAATGAAAATTTAAAAAAAACAAAAACCAGTTACGATAAGCCCATGGACCTGCCTTAAGGGAGTACTGGCCACAACTTTTTCTCCCCCTGATCGTTGCCTCAGAGCCATGTCTGTCTGTCCAGTGAGCTTTCGTCTGCCATGTTTCAGAGTTTACACACCACTGTGTCCCCGCGGCCCTCGTGGCAGGAACCACTTGTGTTTCTCCTCTGGGTCAATCCTCACTCTCCCCTCCCCACCTCCACCCTTCGGTCCTTCGCACAGAGCTTCAGACATAATACCTCCTCAGTAAATATCCACTGCGGTACGTTTACCTACCCAGCTTTGGGGGGCCGTATCAAGCACAAGAGTGAGGTTTAAATGTTTGTACACGTGGAAAGTGCAGAAGGAACTGGGGAGCAGGGAAGCCAGCTTGCTGGGCTCTCGGACCCAACCTCACGTCTCCCCTGATTTTGCTCCACTAATGGGGGAGTGAGCTGAGCACAGGGCCAGGCACACAGAAAGAGCTCAATAAAAGTCTGAGCAAAGGGGAGCCGGGCTTCATAAGGCTTGGTCTCAACTCTGCACTGCAGCTGGGACCCCCTGGGCCCGCGGTGGTTCCAGAGATCAAAGCCACAGCTTCCCTAGGCTGACCTCGACCAGGTACGGGACCGTGGGGTGTGGTAGTCAGAGGGTACAATCTGGAACCAGGAAGACCTGAGTTTGAATCCTGACTCTGTTCCTTTACTTGTATGCCCTTGGGCAAGTGCATTAACAGGTCCAAGCACACCTATTAAGCCAGGATAAGAATGACAGGCTGGTGAAGGGTAAAGCGAAGGAGAGAACGGTAGAGGGTGCCCAGCCGTGCCTCAGGACCTGACTGCCCAGGAGGCAGGGCCACGCGCTCGGCCTTCTCGCCCTGCCTTGTGTCTGCTGGCTTCCGAGAGCATCTAGGACAGGGTTTGGATCGCATTCCAGACACAGTAGGCACTTTGGAAAGGTCTGACGAATACGTGTACAAGAAGAATTAGTACTGATGGGCTTTCTACAGGAAGGTAGTCAGGTTTTAAAAAGAACCCTCATTTGCATTCCATTCCACAAAGAAAGAGCCCACAGCGTGATGAATAAACAGGGTTGTGTGACATGCTGATGAAGAGGCTCAAAGGTGGCCTGTCCCCCAAGGGGACCAAGGGCTCTCCCTTTGCCCACCCACCATGCGGCCAGAGCCGCAGAGCAGAGGAGGAACTTACCAAGAAGTGCGTTGTGTCCGTCGTCATCCGGCAAGAACCTCTTGTCAACGGCACAGACCAGGAGGTGGTCCGGCAGGCTGGGGGACTTGGCGCCCACCAGGAGGAAGCCCGCGGGGACGTCGATGGGCTCGCTGGAGATGGAGACGAGACGCAGGTCCTTCCCTGCCTGGCAGAACCCTAGGAGGGACGGACAGGCTCACACGCTGCCCAGCGAGTGGCTCCCACAGAACCAGGATCCACGCGGGCAAAGGGGTGACGACAGTCTGGTCTCGTCAGCAACCACCGTGCCGCTGGACCTGGCTGACTTTCAAATTAATTCTGAGAACACTCTTAAGGACATTACCCTTACATGCTTTTCACTTGCCAATTACAACCATTCACAACAATAAAGTGATTAGGAAGAATAAAAAATTTTTAAAATTAAATTAATTCATTACTCATGACACTTAACCCCGTGCTGCTTTTATGACTATCGGTGTCACCGTATAATACACATGAATGTAAAATGAAGCTCAGCAGGAAAGAAGAGTAGACCAGTGATGGTAAGTGAAAATGTAGACAAGACAAATCCATAAGGGACTGTGAGTAAGTTGATGTCTTCTCCACCCTGTATTTTATGTGTATGAGGCAGGGGCACATGGCAGGAATACGGGCTGAGGACCGGGTGACGCTGGTGGCCTCAGAGGGGCCTCATCAGCAGAGGGAGACTTTCACTCTATACACATGAACTTTTTGTATTTCAGAGCTTTTAAATATATTTCCTATTTAAAACTTAAGTGTCCAAAAATATTTAGGAAAAAAAGGAAGAAGAGGGAAACAGCTGAGATTTGGATGGGCCCTTTCTTTTTTTTTTTTTTTTTTTCTTTTTTGCGGTACGCGGGCCTCTCACTGTTGTGGCCTCTCCTGTTGCGGAGCACAGGCTCCGGACGCGCAGGCTCAGCGGCCATGGCTCACGGGCCCAGCCGCTCCGCGGCATGTGGGATCTTCCCAGACCGGGGCACGAACCTGTGTCCCCTACATCGGCAGGCGGACTCTCAACCACTGCGCCTCCAGGGAAGCCCTGGATGGGCCCTTTCTGGGAGTCTCTCTCCCTGAAGGCACATTGAGCCGGATGCCCTGTGGCTTTCCACCTTTAGTTATGACAGGGACGATGAGAGTTAACGTGAACGCTGATGATCCCAAGGCCTTCCCTGCAAAACTCTATGGTACGTTAAGAAGACTCTCCTCCGGTGTACCTGCTTTACCATTTACAAGGCACTAGCTCTGAGTTCTCGCATCTGCCCCTGGGCGAAGCAGGAAGAGGCACCCACTGTGTACAGCACCAGGTGGGAGAAGCCCTGGAAAGTTCTCATTTGAGAGGTCAAGTCATTTGCTCAAAGCTGCTGGGAGCGGGGTCAGGATGGAGCTTGGGGCGGCCCCCCTGCGTCGTCTTGGGGACGTTAAACCAGTTCCCACAGGTGAGGTCAAGGGCCCAGCAGGTCTTTACCTCCATGACCCAGGCCCCTCCCAGTCTGCACAGCAGCCGCTTCCTTCTGAAGAGCTGGAGGAAAAAAGGCCGTGGGCAGTCCCTGTTCACCTGGAAATTCTTTGGAAATCACGGTGGTGACCACCGGAGAGTTTGCCATTCTCTTATTTAATTAGGCGGCCTTTTAGCTCTTGGACACCAGAAGTCCTACATCACGAAGAGCTACTGTATCTGTTGCCCTTTTCCTGGAAGAGCAGCCCCAGGGAGGGCTGACTCCCTCCCCTGCTGGCCATCTGCACAAGGTCAAGTCCAGGCCTCCAGGCAGGGTGCATGGGGCCTCCACAGCCGGTCTCATCACTTATCCAAGCCCTGCCTGGCCACCCCTCAGGCCCCTACCTACATAAACTAGTAGCAGTTCCCCAGATGGGCCGTGTTCCCCCTCCTCTAAGCCTTTGCACCTGCTGTTCTTCTGTTGGGAATATCCCTCTCCCCCAGCCCTCTGGGTCTCCTGGCTAACTCCTGCTGACACTCCAAAACCCATAGAAAGGGCCAGCCCCTCCAGGAGGCCTTTCCCCAAACTCCCTACCGGCACCAGGAGCATCTCCCGTGCTCCCACGGCCCCCTGCTGGCCCAGACCGCCCCAACCTCCCAGCACTTTCTACACTGTGTGCAGAGGGTCTGCTCACATAGCTTTGCTACACTGGGAGCTCTTGGACGTTTTATCTCCATATTTTCAGAGCAGGGGCTCAATACTTATTTTACTCAATTAACTGACCAACTAAGTAGTGACACCTCTTGACTGGTATGGAGACAGGACAGGTGAACTTCCAACCACTCGGCGAGTTTGCCAGGCGGGGGAGCAGCAGACGAGAAGCGCACTGTAAGACCCTCAAGCGCAGGGCACAGGCTCCCATCACTGAACAAAGGTGCCAGCGTGCCCGGCGTCTCCAAGCCTCGCTCCTCAACAGCAAAACGAGGTAACCTTACTGACTGTACAGGGTTCCTGAGATAACGTATGGATATCTCTGCTCTTTCAACAGTAAAGTAGCCACAGATGTGAAAGGTTACGCCTACTCATCAATGCTGAGATAAATACACGGTGGAAGCCGACCTCAGCTGGGCTATTCTGGTTTTTAAACGGCCGATGGAGAAAAATTAACTTTTGGATCTGAATGCATGTGTGACGGTGAGGCTGTCCAAAGAGTGACTGAGGACTGTGAGCCTGACAGGCCCCCATGTGGTGTAGCCAGTGCTGCTGGGACGCGGGGGCCCGCCGGGCCACGACCTGCTGGCGACGCGGGCACGGCTCACACCTCGGGGCCCCTCACTCAGCACGCAGCCTGGCGGGCAGCTCACCGTCCGTGGTGCAACATCCTTCGGGCGGGGGGTGCATCTGGTAGGGGTTTGGGGGGCAGTTCTGTTCCAGCCCCCCTTCCCCCTCCTCTTCCTCTTCCTCATTGTCCACTCGGCTTGCACCTAGACGTGGGAAAGCAGAGCAATGTGCAAGGCGGAAGTAAGTACACAGCGAGTCTCGGCCAGCTAGTAATTAACCAGTCCCCACAGACACACTATTTAAGGAGGACGTTATCACCCTTCTTTACTCGCGGTGAAGGCCAAGGCCCACTCAGGCCGGAAGTCCTTCCCAAGGTCACAGACTCTGCCTCCAAGCCTGGCCTTGTGACTTCAAACGCAGGTCCACATCACCTCCCAGCCCCCAGAGCCACACACATCTGCACGGGCAGCAGGGCTCAGTACGGACATAGCTGTGGACAAGGACTGAGCAGGCAGCCTGCACACAGTAGGCTCTCCAAACACACCTGTGTGGGAGGAGCTACGGTGTAACCTAAGGACCATTTTACAGCTAAGGAAACTGAGGTTCAGAGAGACCCAGTGATTCAACAAACCGTTAAGCAGCACAGCCGGTATGTTCCCAGTTATACCCGACGCCCAAGCTGCTGTTCTTGTCACTAACTGCATCGTTTGGTTTAGAACCCAAAGTCCAGTGGGAACAACCTTTACACTGAATAAGAGAGGAGTGAAGCTATATGCTGTTATTTATCCCCAAGGGAAAACTGGATGTCTACAAACCAGAAATGCAAACACCCGGATTTACCACACTCACCAAAAGAAGCCATCCCAGAACAGGCCAAGTGACTTTCTTTAGGAAACTTTTTTTTAAGTGAAATAGTATTTTAGGAGGAATGGCAAATGTGGAAACGGCCAGGAGAGCCAGGAATCGGCCAGGAAAATCCCACTCCCCCTGTGTGTGAGCCTCATCACAGCAATAAAAGAGGTGGTCTTCCCCACAGGCTCTCAGCTCCTGGGGAGTGTGGGCCCTGCTCGTGTTCTGTAACCCAGGCACCCAGCAGAATGCCTCACACAGGAAACTACTTCCCAACTGGTCTGAGCACACACAGTTATACCTTATTTACCCAGCCTGCTAGAGAAAGAGGGTTTCACGTCAATGCATTTACAAACTCCTTCTAACTTCTTTTAACTTCTTTGGGTAAAAAAATCCTTCTATCTTTAAATGTCATTTAATAAAGAGAATCCAGATTTCCTCATGGGATAGGGTCGTTACAAACATCCTTAGATACACTAGGCCCAGAGGCAGCTGCTTCCTCGCTTTTGGTTTCTCTGTATCCACCTCTAGGGCTGACCCCTCTGCTGCCAATCCTTCGACTCTCATCTTAGTTGGCTCTCACACGCTCCATCCATGCAGTGGGTTACGTGGCTTTAGGTTAATGAGGAAATTGTGTGCAGCAGAAAAAGATCGACTAGGAATCTGGGAACTCGAGTTTTAGTCCTTGGGTCTGCCATTGTCTGTGTGGCCACAGAAAAGTTACTTAACCTCTCTGCGCGTCAGATCCTGCATCTTTAAAATGAGGTGGTCATAGAAGGTCACTTTGAGCTGTGACAGTCTATGTGGGGATATGTGGCTCTCAGAGCGGCCCAGAACATTCCAGGTGTGATTTAATCAGTACAGGGTGCTGGGAGCATAACCTCAGGGTGGGCACCATGTTAAAGGTGCCGGAAGGACGAGGCAGAAGAAACTAACATCTTAGGCCGGCCCAGGCCCATGACCTTGGGAAGGTCACGGCAGGAAGTGAGCAAGAATTCCTCGTGTCTCCATCCCCCCAGGACTAGAGGACACAGAGGTGGCGGGGAGACTGTAAAAAGATTACCCAGGAAAAACACAAAGGGCATTGGAGGGGTAAACTCCAGAGCCTCCTTCAGACGCTTCCTTCCTGCCATTAAATGCAGGCAGGGATGGTTTTAGCAGAATGTAGAGTCATGCTCAGACCCCAGGTGCCAGCCATGCAGCTCGGGTCCCCACAGGGGCCCAAACCATCCTTTGGCCGTCTATGGAGTAGGTGGCTTAGAAGGCTGTCTGCAAAATCAAGACTAGTCTGTAAGCCAGAGACTCAGCTCCAGGGGCTCAGGGCGGGGGGACAGCAAAGCACCAACAATTAGAGTGAAAAGGGGAGAGAAAGCCGGGGACTTCGGAGCTCTGAGGGCACACACAGGAATGTCCGCACGTTATTCTGCTCAACCAAAAAGAAGAGGAATCCAAACTCTCCGAAAGAATGAAAGGAGAGGGTCTTAAGCCTCTGCAAGTCAAAGAAAGGGCTCAAAATCCAGTCGCTGCTAAGAAAGCAGGATTAAAGGTCAAAGGTCTACATCAGACATTCCAGGGTCTTTGATGGAATCCTTCAGCCAGCAACAAGCCCAAGGAGACTTCCTAACCAGGGCCAGACTAAACCAGACTGTTTACCAAGGTCTCCTGGCAGGATGAGAGCTTTAAAATGGCCTTAGACAAAACCAACTGGATTGGGAGCTCAGGACCTTAAAACTCAACCACAGGAATCCAGAGGTTCCACAGCTGCACTGCACCCCATAGAGTATGAGGGTATGTGTTTTAATGATTAGAGTAAACTTTGTTTTCTTTCCATGAGAAGAAACCGTATGACATTCTGAGTGGGTGGGATTACAGGAATTTACCTGCATCTTGTTTAATAAATAAATACTTATCCTCAAATACTGGGGTTGTATTTGTTTTGTTTGGTTGGCCTTCCTTTAAAAAAAAAATAACACGTAAAAGATTTCTCCCCTAGACAGAGAGATCAGCTCAGTGCTTTGTGACTGGAGGGGTGGGATAGGGAGGGTGGGAGGGAGACGCAAAAGGGAGGGGATATGGGAACATATGTATATGTATAACTGATTATATTTGTTATAAAGCAGAAACTAACACACCACTGTTAAGAAATTATACTCCAATAAAGATGTAAAAAATAAATAAATAAAAAAGATTTCTCCCCTAGAAGGAGGGGGTAATACCCCTAATTCGTAGAACAAAGTAACAAGGGCCCTCTGAATCGCCCTCACGAATACAGAAAATGTTAACAGATCAAGGGGTGTTTTGGGGTACCAGCACCCTGGTCATTAAGAGCATCCTTCGTGTTACTCTCTGAGGAAGGACAGCAGTAAGATAAGAGAGCTGACAGAGAGACAGACGGACAAAACAAGCCCTCTGCACGACGTTCTATGATGTAGAAACCAGGGGCTCAAGCCCAGTGCTTGGTGGATGGTGACATTTAGCAAATCGACAAGAGTCTCCCCCTTTTCACCAACCCCCTCCCTCCATCCTCCCAGTACTAGAGAAACAAAATCTCGGAGGATTCCTCTATGCTGTTCGCCAGACATATGGGAAAATCATAGAGAGGGCCTGCTCTGGTTTTCATACCCACATGAGGGGCTGGCCAAGCCGGCTGACAGCTGGCAGGGAGCCTTTAGCACTCAAAATGGGGGGCCCGGGCCACGCGAGCCTCCAAGCTGTCCCTGGAAAGCGCCACGTGATGAGGGCAGATGAGGGCATCCCAAGGAGTCAATGTTCGGGATGCAGCCTCCCTAAGAGGCCAGCAAAGGCTGTCTATGGAGAGCTTCGACGCCAGGAAAAGCTGACTGGGAAACTCCAGGGCTTTCGCCCCACCTGTCCCCAGGTGAACATCCTTCAAAACGTCAAATCCATCTTTCATCTTCCCAAATCATGGGATTTAATTACTGGTGGAGGTAAAAGCACTTTGTTGATTTTAAGGTGCCATTCGAATGTACTAAATTATTTATCATTATATTGTTCACTTATCATTAGCAACAAAGCCTTTCAATACTATAAGAAGTTAAGGAGGACCATTTAATAGATATTTCACAGAAGTCTTTCAGCTAGCTGAAAACACAGTCTACAAGAGATCCCCCAGTAATTTCTCAAATGCCCCCAAGGTCACAGTAATGCTTCCTGTGCCGGAAAACCTTGGTACTTTCGACTTGAATACCAGAGAATTCTCGGGCTTCTTAGTTCGTGCTTTTGATCACAATCTACTTTCTCCCAGACCCAGATCCAGTTCCTTTAGGTCCTTAGCGATTGCTATTTGCAAGGTTAATTTTGTAAGGACGTTTTAAATAGTGACACAAGGAATGCCTCCCTGCTAGAAAAAGGGACTATCAGACATCACACGAGGACCTCTGAGCCTCATTTTCCCTTATGTGCAACCGTCCCCAGCCCACCATCCTCACTCTGCACACACACACACACATATCGTGATCACCCCAAGACAGGACCCGGCATACTGCATGCTTCGTTAATTAGTTAACTTTTGTTTTAAACCACAGCCCTCTTTCACTTCAAAAGCTAAGAGAAGCGTGCAGGTAACTTCACGTGAAAGACAAAGTGACAAAAAGAACTTCCTTTAGCAATAACTCTCATACTTTGGATTGCTGTGGGTTACTTTTGACACGAAAATACACGACTACAAAAAATACAAAGGAAAGACTGAAAAATACAACCAGTTTATTCTCTGGATAATTAAGTAAACCCTAAACTTAACCCCATGCCTGAAGATAATTTATTCCTGGCACACGTTAAATCTATAAGGGTTTGTTCTTGGTTTTTAACAGTTTCTAGAGGGCTCTTGTAACTGCTATCACAAAGAGAAACTACCTACGCTCCCTTGCAAAGATATGGCCACGAATCAAAAGAGAAAAAATGTATAACTGAGGGTCAAAAGCATGTTAAAATGTCTTACTTATCCAAGTGAGCCATCAACTTTTTTTTTTTTTTTTTTTTTTCCTTCTGTACGCGGGCCTCTCACTGTTGTGGTCTCTCCCGTTGCGGAGCACAGGCTCCGGACGCGCAGGCTCAGCGGCCATGGCTCACGGGCCCAGCCGCTCCGCGGCACGTGGGATCCTCCCGGGCCGGGGCACGAACCCGCGTCCCCTGCATCGGCAGGCGGACTCTCAACCACTGCGCCACCAGGGAAGCCCCATCAAACCTTTTAATAAGAGTATAAGTAACAACCAATCCAGAACAGGCTGGCACGGCTCTTTCTTTCTCCTACCAGTCCAATGAACCATTTTATTCCTTGCAACTTTATGGCTGAAAGTTATTTTAGTTTTAGCCAAGTAAGGATGGGATGCACGTGCACCTTTCTCTTTTCTCATAATTCTGTTCTTCCAGACCCAACAGTTTCTACAGTTTCCTCAGAAGAGGAAGGAGCTGCCAGTCCCACCGCCAACATTCTCACACGCGGTGAAAGAAAGGCAAGGACGCATCTCCTACCTTCTAGGGCGGAAAGCTGCTGCTCCGCTTCCAAGTACAACTGGGAGAAGACGGGCCTGGGTACCAGGCTGTTGGAACGCAGTGAGGCCTCGATGGAGTTGTGCAGGACCTCCTCAAACCGTGTGGTCTTCAGCTGTCCAGCGTAAGAGTTTCCCATCTCCAAGAGAGACGAAGCAGTCTTCTGTTTAAAATGGCATTTCAGTTTCAGTTAAAAAGCCTGGCCCCGAGCAAGAAGCCCAAAGGTAGAAAGGATCCCCGCTGCAAGGAGGGGAGCGGGCCGCGTATCCCCGGCTCAGCCAAGAGGAGGAGCAGACGGCTCTCAGCTTCGGCTACTGCCGGGCAATTACAGGAAGTTATATAAGTAACAGCTTTCTCTAATTTAGCACTCAGAGCAGAGTCTGACACCTCTTAGGAGATTTTACTAGGAACTGGTGCTCAGTCATCTGCAGGTTTCACAGACCCCCAGCTTTTCCCTGAGTGGTGATCCTGCTTTTGAGAGACCCCAGACAAATGACGCTTTCTTTTCCTTGACTTGAAGAAGAATAGCCCTGCGCCACTTTATGTGTGCGACGGCGGCTGACAAGGCAGCGACCCATGACAACCAGTCCCCGATTTCAGGACTACGGGACTCGGTCTCCCCTCACCTTCTCAGGAGGAAGGCTAGCAAGCAGATTTCCCCCCACTGCCTCCTCTGCTAAAAGGCCAATTACGAACACTTCCTCTAAAATGTGTTTAGTTTATTATGTTTCCATTAGACAAGTGATGCAGAATTACATCTGGAAATCTGGAAATTACACAAGAGGGTGGAAAAGCAGGAGGAAAATCACTATGTCCATCCCCCAAGATAACCACTGTGATTTTCTTTTTTTTTTTTTGGTAGCAGCTTAAGATCTAATTCACATAACACCCCATTCATCTGCTATATGTAAAAGAGATAAACAACAAGGTCCTACTGTATAGCACAGGGAACTATATTCTATATCTTGTAATAACCTATAAGGGAAAAGAATACAAAAAAGAAGATATATATGTATAACTGAATCACTTTGCTGTACACCAGAAACTAATACATGGTAAATCAACTGCCTCAATTTTTTTAAAAAAAGGTACAACTCAGTGGTTTTCAGTATATTCCCATGTGGCACAACCATCACACAACTGATTTTACAACACTGTCATCCGAAAGAAATCTCATACCCTCTGGCCGTCACCCCTAAGTCCCCAATCCTCCAGCCATAGGCAGCCACTAATTTACGTTATGTCTACAGACATATTAACAGAATCATACAGTATGTGGTCCTTCCTTCTGTTAGCGCAACGTCTTTACCATTCCTCTGCGTTAAGCACGTGTCAATACTCTATTCTCTCTGATACTTTGATGTATTCTTTCCAGACTTAATTCTCTGGGGCACAGGAGGGAGCTGGGAGACTGTATCCACATGGTAATAATCCCTTTATGATACAATTTTTGATTCTGCTCTTTTCATCTGACATAAACATTTCACCCAAACCTCTTACAAATGCTGTTAGAACCAGTTTAATGGCTGCATCACATTCCATTGAGTGAAGGTTCAGGTATTTGCTAAGACATTTCTCTGGGATCAGACATACAGTTACATCCCTATATTTAGCGCTTCCTAAGAACTGGCATTTAAATGTATATTCCTTCCTAACGTTTTCTGTTTATTTTCTACTTCATTTCATTTTTGTTTTAGATCTCCCTTTTTCTATTTCCTTTTGGTTTAATTTGCTATACTTTTACCAAACTTCTAAAAATGACTACTTCATCATCATCTTTATTTTCCATCTTACTGCTTTGATAATGAAGATATTTAGGGCTATACATTTTCCTCTGGGTGCCTCTTGTGCTGTGGCCCCTAGGTTTAGTGTAAAGTGTTCCCCTTTAGACAGTTTATGATCTCCCTTTTGAGTCCCTTTTTGATCCTATAATTATCCAGGAATGTAGGTTTAATTTCTAAATAGTCAGAATTTGGGAGGAAGAAGGATTAGCCTTATATTATTTATTTCTAATTTTTATTGGATAATCACGACTGTGGCCTTTAAAAACTCTACTTTTAAAATTTGTTAAGGGTTTCTTTTTGACAGGTGCCAGATGGATTTTTACAAATATGCTGTCATGTGAGAAAAGATTAAACTCTCTTCAAGGTATGAAAGTAGACTATTCAACTTTTCTACATCCTCGTATATTTCATGCCTCCTCTACTATTAATTTCCAAAGTGGCATTTGACTTCAAAATAGCACAAGGTGGGGAATTCCCTGGTGGTCCAGAGGTTAGGACTCCTCGCTTCCACTGCAGCGGGCCCAGGTTCAATCCCTGGTCGGGGAACTAAGATCCCACAAGTTGCACGGTGCAGCCAAAAAAAAATAGCACAGATGCCATCCCTGACATGACCACAGGACACTGGCTTCCTGCTTCATTACGGTGACACACACTCGGTCACACGAGTTGTGAGATTGGCTTCACATCCCAGGCACCTCCTTACACATCACTTTGACTTAAGACGTATATAAGAAATTCCCCTTGTCCTTGTTCTGTAGGTGGCTAAGCAATTTCAAGATGGGACCGTTGGTGCCCTAAGGAGCTCTGGTTTCCCTCCTGAGGGTAAACTGGGCCAGTGTCGTCAGGTTTATTTTCTGCCTTCTGTTGTAAGAAAGGTTCAGGCTTCCTTCTTCCAACTAAGAGTAAATGGAAACCATTAAACACTTCCTGCTTGGGGCAATAATTCCTGAGCACAGGGCCTCCCCTCGGTCAGCCCCGGCATACAGCCTGGGGAAATGAGCTGGTGGGAGGATTGCTTCAGGAATTAGCGCGAACAAAAAGAAAGCGCTCCTGAAAGACAGAGGGGGGCGGTTGGAGCCACCTAACGGCCTGAGTCAGAAGAGGCTCCCAGGCCCCCCCGCCTTTTCTCTTGACCCGCAGCCTCCTTCTTCAGTACGTAAATGAGGGATTACGGGCCACATGTGGGGACGCCTGTGTCCGTTTCCATTCAGGGTGGTCCACGGAAAGCTGCCTCCAATTAATAACATCACGAATGCCTCCTGTTTCTATAGATCTTTGTCTGAAGAGCTTAACGCACACAGAAAGCAGCTCTACTTCTGGCCCATTTTACCTGCAGCCCCTGCGGAATGATGCTCAACGGTTGAAAGAAATGCTCAGGGCATCCAGACCCTCCCTTCCCAAGGTCCTGAGCTGCTCACCTGGCAGCTGATTGGCCCCCTGAGCCCAGAGGACTCCAGCGGTTAAGGCAGAGCAATGCCTGGTGTGACATAGCAGTAAAGAGGAAGAAAGACGAATATTGTCCGGCTCCCGTGTGCCAGGCGCCTTGCTCAGTACACTGGGTAACCGTGAGAGGGATATTATGAAGCCCATCATCATAAAGATGGCAAATCCAAGTCTCAGAGATGATACATAACCTGAAAGAACTCTTGTCGAAAGAAAATAGAATTGGGGGTGTGGGGAAGGAGAAGGGGAAGGGGAGGGAAGGAGGGAAGGAGAAACACCAAAAAGACAAGGGCAGACACAGAAGAGTGCTCACACTCAAAAAAAGGGAAAGTGTATTTTACAACCCTAAGCAGACATCAAAGCTTTAATGTCTAGAAGCAAACAGTGAGAGAGACAATGACCCCACTCCCAATCTAATGAGGCATTTGAAATCCTAAGTAAATGCTGGTAACTGAGGATGGGGAGGGAAACTGAGAATCGAACGACAATGCTCTGGCCCTTTTTGTTAGTCCTACTGGACCACAATCGAATGGTGTGGAAAATTCCTACCTACACCTGGCAGTGCTCCAGCTCACAGACAAGACCACCTGCCAGTGAGAAGTCAGGGCTCAGAGGGCAGACAGAGCAGGCTGAGATGGAGGCCCAGCTGGGGCTCGCTGGCGTGCTAGGATCCCACAACTGTCACATGGGGAACTAAAGAGCCAGAGAGAGGACAGCCTCGCTCAGGGTCAAACACCAAAGCCAAACTCCTCCCCAAAGCCTCGTGGATCCAGGGCGACACCTGTGACCTCCCGGGACTGGGTTCTACCACTCGCTCCCTGGGAACGGCCTCTTTGCTCGTCTCCTGCTGCAGTTACTCAAGTCTGCAAACTGCGGGGATTCCTTTCCCACCCTGACACGTCACGCTCTGCTGCCTGCCTTCCAAGGCCTGGCCCAGCCTCTCCCAATGCTGGTGCGTGATGCTCTTCAACCACAGAATCTGAAGCAGTGCCCATCACCGCAGCGATGACGGTCAAACCACGGCCTTCACCTTAATGCACAGGAGCCTGGTAGAGTAGATGGAGAGAGCATGTGTGGCTCACCGGGCCTCGGTATTGTCACCTCTAAAATGGGCTCTTTGAAGGACTCACTGGTCATCACAGAGAGCAGAAGACACAGAGTGTGGAATTGCCTAGCAGAGCACCTGGTAGTCAGTGCATGGCCATTCATTTCTAGCTAAATCTGAACAGGCATGTGAAGAGATAAGAACTTCAAATCATAAGTGACAAGGGACAAAAAAGTGCTATAGTCCATAATTCCTACAACATAAGGTGGGGGTAGGGGTCTTGGGGAGAATCAGTGAGAACTCAGGCCCAAAGGGGCTGGTACCCAAAGTGGGCCAAAAAGGGAGAGTAGGATATTTTTGGCCAAAAATTGGGACTAGCATTTGGGAAAGAAACAGGAGGGTACACAGGCAGGAAAGCTCCACGAATACACACATGCTCTAGAAAAAGAAAATAAGTGCATTTGATGAGTAGTAAAGGTGGCACCATGATAGGAAAAAACCCAAAACTGAGGGTAAAAATTAGACATTGTTTTAGTAGGCAACAGCCCTGAAGCTTCAGAACTAGGGATTTATGTTGATAAAGGTGATATTTTAAGCAGGTCAGCTGGACAGGGATATTTAGAACAAAATTGGAGCAAAGACCCGGAGGCAGGAGGCCTGGTGGAGATAAATTAGGAGCTTGGGATTAACGTACACACACTACTGTATATAAAAGAGGCAAATAACAAGGACCTACTGCAGAGAACAGGGAACTCTAGTCAATATCTCGTAATAACCTATGATGGAAAAGAATCTGAAAAGAATATATATATATATAAATATGTATAACTGAATCACTTTGCTGTACACTTGAAACAACATTGTACATTAACTATACTTCAATAAAGAAACAAAAATAAAAACAGCATTTGCTCACTTCCAGCCTCTGTGTCACATTTTGGTAATTCTCACAATATTTCCAACCCTCCGCCAGCAAAAAGATTATGACTCACTGAAGGCTCAGATGATGGTTCTCATTTTTTAGCAATAAAGTACTTTTTAATTGGGGTACATACATTTTTTAGACATAATGCTATTGCACACTTAATAGACTACAGTATAAACATAACTGTTATATGCACTAAGAAACCAAAAAATTCATGTGATTCACTTTATTGCAGTGGCCTGGAACTGAACCTGAAATATCTCCAAGGTGTGCCTGTAACTATTTTGGAAGATGGGGAAAGGAAAAAGGTGGATACACACATGTTTGGCGGGCAGGAGGAAAGCGGTGTGAGAACCCTCAATTCTCATTCCACGGTAAGAATGAAAAGATGGTCTAGGAATGATCAAGAAAGGGCAACATCAGTTATTACTTGTAAATAAAGAGGTAAATTCCAGAAAATTAAAGAAAAAGAAAGAATTAAGAGATGGTTGCCTCTACATAGCAGGAATTGGAGTGGAAATAGGTGAGAAGGAGATCACTGTTTTTCATTTTAAAGCTTACAACATTTAACTTTTTAGACTGCGTGCATTTTTAGGTTTATTAAAAGCTGAAGGTTACATTTTTAAAAATTAATGAAATGCAGGCTTTATGCATATCCATTTTTATAATGGATGAGGGACATCACACAGCACCTCAGTAGGAGAGCAACTGAAGATCTTGGTGAACTACAGACCTACAGCAAAGGCAGGCCACCCTGCTAAGCATCTCCACAAGTATCACTGAATTTAATCCTAGCAACAATCCTTTCTGCTCATTATTTCTCTCCCTACTTGTATCTTGATTTTACAGATGAAGAAACTAAAGCTCAGGGAGGTTGGGAGACCTGTCTAATGACACACAGCTAGTGCCTGGTCTGGAATTAAAAGCCCATCTCCAAGAATCTCTTCCATGAAAAGTAGTCTTTAAGAAGTTTAAACTAGCAGAATTGAAAAATCTCAGACATCCTCAGTTTAAAGGTTATAAACTTGTATTACCATTACCTTCTAGTGTTTTTTTTTCCAGTCGTGTCAAGACATTTCCCAGTTTCACAGAATGCTATGGTATTCCTCAAAACTTCTAGAGCACTGGAGAGTCGGCCTCACGACACTAAGCATGCACACAACATCCAAAACTGGACATCCTTCCAGGCTAAGTGTTCTCGCTGGTACTCTGGGAGCCCATAAAACCCTGCAATTATTCATAGGAGAAGGTTCTACCTATACTCACTGAACCACATGACCGACCTTATAAAGCCCCTGTTATAGTACTTACATATATAGTACAGCATTACATCCAAAGTGAACAAAAAAAGAAAATATAAAAACCTCTGCTCATATCTATTTTACCTAATCATTATATTATTTTTCAGTGTATGTTTTATAATGTAAATAATATACAGGGTATACTGCAGTCCATGTATACAATTTATGAATCAATAGACAGATATATACATATATATGAGGGGCGACCCGAGTTTGAATGAAAGAATAAGAAAACCAATATTTGTTTAGTATCTCTTTTGTGCCCACAGTTCTATGACAAAAGTACTCTTGTCTTCATTTTGCAGGTGAAGAGACTGTGTCTGGGGTTTAAAAGCATTGATTGTCTTCACATCTTTATTATTTCCTTTAGCAACAGAAGCCCCAAGAACATTTTACGTAATAATCAAAATAATAGTCATCACTTACTAGGGCCACTTTGTGCAGACACCTTTCTTAGTTTACATTTATCATTTATTTCATCTTCACCATGGCCCTAAAATGCACATAGCATGGTTCTCATTTTATATATTAGGAAACTGAGGCAGGATGAGATGAAGTGACTTGTGCAAGGTCTCACATTTGGGACAATTTTAGAATGTCGAATAATGGCCCAAAGCAAGGGAATCTTTGCTTTCAATGACGTAGGTGACCTCAGAAAAGGGAGCATTTTTTAAAGTTCTTGTGTTTTGTTTTTGTTTTTTTAACGGTGTCCACTTGTCCGGCCATGCCAAAACTTTTGGTTAGAAGAGAACTGCCTTGGGTTTCTCCTTAGTGGTACTTTACCGAGAGGGGGGCCGTGGTGACGAGAAAACACAGCATCAGCAAATGAAAAGCCCCATTTAAAAAGACACACTTCTAGCCAGACAAGGAAAACCAAGAGCGTTCTAAGAATGCTACGTGAAGACAGGTCTCCCCGAGGGAGGAAGGCGAGCGGGCTCACTGCTGCTTCACGAGACAGGCAGAACACACAAATAATCAGCGGGCCGGCCCGCCGGGGCCTGGACAGTGTCCGCCTCCCCGACAGCCCGACGGGCCCTTTCCTGGAGATTAAAGCAGGGATTAAACCAGACTCCAGCCCTTTCAAGAAAAACATTCCAGCCTCTCCTTGAACTGACCTTTTTCCTTTTTCTTTCTTTTTTTTTAAAGAATAGACTATCAAAAGTTTTGGGGAATACCCTGGCGGTCCAGTGGTTAGGACTCCGTGCTTCCACTGCAGGGGGCACAGGTTCCATCCCTGGTCGGGGAGCTAAGATCCCACAAGCCACGCAGTGTGGCAAAAAGAAAAAGAATATCAAAAGTTTTGCCCAAGAGACAGAAAATCCATTTCACTTAAAAAGCTCACTGACACTCACTGGGAGCCCTGAAGCGCTCTGTGTCCAGCTAAACTCTGGGTCCACAAAGATTTTCCTGCTCCTTTCTGAGCACCTTTCACCTTTGCCTTTTATCGGTCAGGTAACGAGGCACCTCTGCTTAAGCCCAGAGCTCCCATCCGTCAACAACAGTTATTGTTCCTGGAATGGCTGGAACCCACTTCCTAAGGATGACGGACGCCCAGCTCTGTGTGTCCCTGGCTGCTGCCCACTAGTCATTCTGCTCATAAAAAGAAAGCTACCGGGGCTTCCCTGGTGGCGCAGTGGTTGAGAGTCCGCCTGCCGATGCAGGGGACGCAGGTTCGTGCCCCGGTCCGGGAAGATCCCACATGCCGCGGAGCGGCTGGGCCCGTGAGCCATGGCCGCTGAGCCTGCATGTCCGGAGCCTGTGCTCCGCGGCGGGAGAGGCCACAGTGGTGAGAGGCCCGCGTACCGCAAAACAAAACAAAAAAACCCCCCAATAACTCACTTTTAAAAATAAATAGATAAATAAATAAAGCTACCATCTCCCCCTGCTGCTCACCCAGCAGAGCCGGCGCTGCCCCTACCCCAGAGGGATCCCTGCTAACCCGTAGAGGGGTCCTCACCCACATCCCGTTTCCTCCAGACGTCCAGAGGCGCACATCGCTGGCTGGGTCGCTCTGTCTGTGGAGACTGAGGCCAGCGATGTGCTGGGGGCAAGCTCTTGGGTTCTCAGCCATGGTGGCGACTTAGATCAAAGCCAGCAGGACTCTCAGAGAGGGCCCTGCAGGTCCCTTTGAGTTATAAGATAATAAACCCCTCAGTAAAGTTGGACTTTACCAACTTCAAACAATTTTTCAATCGCAAAAGCGTTCATAATCTGCCTGCTGGGTAGTAAAAAGCATGTACTTTGGAATAAGGCCACCAGGGGCTTCATTTATGACTCTGCTGCTTTTGAGCTGTGTGGCCCTGGGCAAGTTACCTAACCTCTCTGAACCTCCATTTCTTCATTTGTAAAGTGAGGATAATACGAACCACCTCCCAGAGTTGTAATGAGGGCTAAATGAACTAACATACATAGAGTTGTTGGCACATAGTAGATGTTAATAAACTCTAGTTTTCTCTCTTAAATTGGAATTAACTGCTCCTAATTCTAATTTCTAGATGCTAACCAGAGATGCTGACTTAACTTGATTCACTGTACTCTGATAGCAATAATTAAACTGGCTTCCTTTAGGGGTACACCAATTGCAATGTGCCTATGCAAGTAGATGGCATTTCCACACGGCTTATCCCCCTTTCTCTCAAGACTTGAAGCCACTTGACAACAGAAACTATTCTAGTCACTTTTTTTTTTTTTTTTGCGGTACGTGGGCCTCTCACTGTTGTGGCCTCTCCCGTTGCGGAGCACAGGCTCCGGACGCGCAGGCTCAGTGGCCATGGCCCACGGGCCCAGCCGCTCCGCGGCATGTGGAATCCTCCGAGACCGGGGCACGAACCCGTGTTCCCTGCATCGGCAGGCGGACTCTCAACCACTGCGCCAGCAGGGAAGCCCTCTAGTCACTTCTTTATTTCCCATAAATACTGCAGGTCCCGGATAATAACTCCTAAAAGGAGTCAGAGGGAGACGGAAAGGGAGAGGGAGACCACCTGTTCAAGGTTATAGTGAGGACGGCAAAGAAACGGAGCGTGGTCCTGTGTGAAAGCATCACATGGAGACTCAGAAGCCCCAGGTGTACCAAGTAGACGCACCTGAGGTTTTCATTTCGGACCCCAGGATGCCATCGCTGTTACAGTTCCAGAAAGTGTATTAGCTGATGCCTCCTTGCCCCAGGTACTACCTGAACTCACCTGATTGTTTTCCATCCCAAGCAGGGTCAGAGGGGAGCCCTTCCTGTGAGCATCGAAGTTCAAGATGTGCACTTCTGTTCTTTCCTCATGGACACTCTGCTACCCCATGGGCCCTGTTTGTGCCTGTTCTTCCCTGGGCTCACACTGAGGCCAACGTTCATGGCCTCCTCTCCTCCACCCCCAGCACTCTGCACACACCTCACTGGGCTCTGGGTTTCTCCCCGCTAAAGCCACACAGAGTGTGTCTGCGTTTTCCCCCCTCCTCGGGGGCTTGAACTGCTGGATGGAGCAACCAAGCTCACTCATTCCCCGTGGAGCCCAGAACAGTTTCTTTGGAGCAGATCTGGCAAAGGATCAGCCATTGACTCTGCTCATTACCCCCAGGCGGCCAGAGACCCTGCTCGCCCTCCACCCGGGCCACCCCGGGCTCAAAGAGAAGACACAGCTGGAGGCCTTCAAGGTCTCAGAACCAAGTTCATACAGCTAGGTCTGTCCTAAGCCACAAATCGACAACTCCGAGCCTGTTCTCTGCTTCATGAGAAATAGTGAACCTTCCTCTTAGATTCATGGTTTTGCCCTAAAGTTAAATGCTTAAATAGTCTAATTTGGATACATGGCAGTAATATTTCATTCCTACTTGGAGCTAAGGGTGAAAGTGAAAGACACAGAGTCCCTGACCTGGAGAAACTCACAGGTAGGGAGGAAGTGCAGGTAAACAAGGCAGTGTGACCGTTGCCTTAGCAGGGATTTAGGCAAGAGGGCAGCTCCAAAGGAAACAGAGATGGGCATGGAAGGTTCTATCTCAAGGCAATCTCAGGGTAACTCCCAGAAGAGCTGAATCTGGGGATAAGCACAGGTTTGCCAGCTGAATATAAGAAAGGGCATTCGGACAGGAGGTGGGCAACACACCCAGGCTTGACCCGGGGGTGACACCCACGTGTGATTGGGGAACACAGGTCCTTCCAGATGCTGGAGTATGGTAGGGGGCGGGGGGGACAGGTATAGGAGGGTGATGAGGGCCAGTCTAGACTAAGCCCTGTGAACACCCATTCAGATTTAACCCCGTAGAGTCAGGCAAGGACTTGAAGCTGGCTGGATCAGACTGTGAGAGAGATTACCTAGGCTTCCTAAGGAGGAATATAGGGGAATATTGCAATACACTGAGACTCAAGGAAGACACAAAGACTGGCTCATGTGGAGGCTGAGGAAGAGGGGAGACTGGGCTTTAGAAAGAGGCGGAAGTCGGTGGTGTCACCATCGCAATGCAGAAGGACAGGGGCCGTGGGAGGTCTGAGGCGCCCCACGTGCCAGGTGCTCAGGACCCTCCAGCCATCCCCTTGCTTGCCATCTGTTCCCTCACAGGCATCCGCTGAGCTACGTGCAAAATGGGGCTGGTACCCACTTGTCTTTGTCCTCTGTCTCCTCTCAGCCTCGCCTGGAGAAGTGACCAAGGGCAGAGAAGAAAGCGTCTGTGCCCTGGAGTCAAAGCCGGAGTTCAAGTCCATGAAAGAGAAGACCCATCCACAGCCCCCACCAGGCCTCTCTTCCCCTCCCTTTGCCACCTGCCTCCATTCTGAATCACATCCAAAACACACCTGTGGTCCTCAGACCCTCCCACCTGACCCTCTCCAGAGACAACCCTCCCCCGGAATCCCTGCTGACCTCAGGGCCTCCCGGAAGGGAACCATCAATGCCCCAAGTTCCAGCTCAGATCTGAGCTGCCACTAACCCGTTCCTTCCTTCTCCCACATCCCTACAGCAAGAGTTAAGAGTCCTTCAGCAGACACACAACTATGGTGATTTACTTCTTATGAGACCAAAGTTTCGGAAAACAAAACAAAAGCAAAGCCCTCTCAAGACTGCATTTCCAACCTCCTCCTGTACCTCCCGCGGCACGGTGGGCCCTCGCGCACGAGGAACGGCTGTGATGCTTTAGGAGAGGAGGAAGAGTCAGCCCCGAATATATGATGTGACCATAAACGCATTCACACGGCAGGATGGTCTCCTACAAACTCTTTGAGGTCCTCCTGGCAGGAAACGGCATTCTAATGTAGATTTCTGCGATTTTCCCTGGAGGAACTCATAAACTCCACAGGTGCTGTTTAATGACGAAAAGCCGGGCTAAGGGCTTGACTTCTATCTAATCTGCTTGTCTCTCTAACCAGGACTGTCCTGTCTCAGCCGCCAGAGCACCATGCCACCCAGACATCTGTCCACACAAGGTCAGATGGCGCCTTCCTCTGGGACCATCCTTAAGCTCTCTGGAATGCAACGACAAAGCAAGCGTGATGTCCCCACCCCCAGTTGCAGGGAGAACTGAATGGGAGAGAAGCAGCTTCTGAATAAAGCCAGGGAAGATTTTCAGAGAAGAAGAAACTATGGAAAAACTTCTCTCCAGAACCCACCAGGCAGGATCCAGAGAGTATTTCCTTAGCACATCATTTATAACTAGACTCGCTGCTGCTTGGTGCCCACCTTGTGCAAAACTAATTAGTTCTAACCCCTTTAGATACCATTTTCAACAGCAAATCAGGAAATGAGTTCATTAAGTGGATTCACTCGGCTTACTGAAAAGGCAAACGTTTTGCCATTATTCCGCTTGACACGGGCCAGTGCCGTCTCTTTCATCAGCCAAAACGCCAACGCCAACCTCTCCAACCCCCCAAAGCGGGCGCTCCGCTCCCAAGGTCGAACACACCGTACCTTACAAGAAGCTGGTCATTTCGGGCAGCCAGACACCAACCAGCCAGGAGCAGGCTGAGCCCAGTGAAGGGCGAGCGCTTGCTGAGCCCCTGCTGAGCCCCTGCCTCCCGGGCTGTGCCTCTGATCGTGCGGGGAGCCCTTAATGCCCCCAAGAACAGGGCCAAGCGCTCGGGTCAGCCTGACACCCTGGCTCCCTGGCCCCTGCCCTGGGAGGCAGAGGCAGTCAAGCCAGTCAGGGGAAAGGTTTCAAAGGCAGTATCTGCTCCCGAGGCTACGACAACAACCAGGAGGGAAAAAAAAAAAAGCCAGCAGCAGACTTTCCAAGTTGAGCTCCCTCTGCCCCAGGCTCCTGCTGGGTCAGATGGCAAATGCCATGGTTTTCCATCTTCTTAGCGCTGAAGTGTTTTACTGGGTCAAAGTGCTCACCACGCAGGTACATACCAATCTGTCAGTCTAACCACCAGCAGTTAAACCGAGTCTTTTCAAACATGAAAGTTTTGTACTTGGCATGGAACCGGGTCCTCCTGCGCAGAGAACAAAGGGTCAGGGAAGAGCACGGGCTTTGCCACGGGAATCGGGCAGCCCGCTTGGCCACGGGAGGACCGCAGGTGTGGCACTGACCCCGAGAAGCACGTGCCCCTCCAAACAACCGCCTCCGTGAATAGCAAGGAACACAACCCGGCCAGGAGAAGTCCCCTGAGAGTCACAGCGGCTCGTTCTTAAACTTATTGTATTTAAGTCATTTCTACCAGGCTGGAAATCATGAAAACACCAGCTCTTGTCCGGACCTTCCTACACATTCCTGTTGCAACTAACATTCGGAAATCCAGGAATCGTGCTCAAATCCTAACTGAAAAAGGGAAGACAAGAAATCATGGGAGGTCCCTTCATTTGTGCTAAATCCCTTTAACTTTGATTTTTATCTTCTTTCCACGGTCTTTTATTTGCCCGCCAAGAGGACATGGGTAGGACCCAGGGGGATCCATGTCATCTGCCTTTTGTGCCAAAGCCCAAAGGACTGGATTATTCTTGTTGGTGCCTCAGTCAGCAAAGAGAGTTCTCAGCTGTTTCGAGGTCCCGTCCTCAAAACCACCACGCGGTGGAAGGAAGAGCCCCACGTCTCGGACCTGCTCCTCCGCAGGCTGAGCCCCGTCTCCCTAGCAAGGCAAGGGGAGACTCTCCCCACCTGCTCCCAGGCCTTCACAGACGGGCGGGGCTGCGCCCCCTGGTGGCTCTGCTTGAACGAGGCTGCAGGAGTCGAAGCAAAGCCTGGCGTGGCTTCACTCATGGCTGGCGGGGCGGCGGCAGCTCAGGTCTGAGGACGCTTGGGGACTGGAGAGGGGGTGACCCAGCATGGGGTGCCTATCACCGTCCACCGCTCAGAGCACTGTCTGTAATGGTGGGAAACTGGACACCACAGAAATGTCCAACAGGAAAGGGAGGTTTAATGCAGCCTCTGATATCCACATGCATGTGGCTTTGTGCATGAAGTTTGTTTTTTTGTTTTGTTTTTTTTTCTGATTGTGGGAATTTGTAAGAGTAGCTGACCATTGAAATTGGGACTCTTTTTTTAAATTTTTTTTATTTATGGCTGTGTTGGGTCTTCGTTTCTGTGCGAGGGCTTTCTCTAGTTGTGGCAAGCGGGGGCCACCCTTCATCGCGGTGTGTGAGCCTCTCACTATAGCGGCCTCTCTTGTTGCGGAGCACAGGCTCCAGATGCGCAGGCTCAGTCATTGTGGCTCATGGGCCCAGTTGCTCCGTGGCATGTGGGATCTTCCCAGACCAGGGCTCGAACCCGTGTCCCCTGCATTAGCAGGCAGATTCTCAACCACTGCACCACCAGGGAAGCCCTGTGCATGAAGTTTTTAAACGATATGGATATCCTTAGGGTACAACACGCAGCAAGAAAAAGATTTTAAATTGTTATAGAAATATAAAGAGAGGAATACATGTATACACATACATGTAATACAATGTATTGATATATGATATCTTATTATATAGAGATCCATCAAGAGAGATATATCTTGGGTCTGGCCCAGGCTTGGGTTTGAATCCTGACTTACTGGACATTTGACCCTGAGCAACTTACCTAACCTTTATATGCCTCAGTTTCCCTGATCTGATAAAAGGGATAAAAGTACCTGTTTCTTAGTGCTGTTGTGTGGATTCCATGAATGACTATGCAGAGGGTACTTAGAACAGTGAATGGCACATATATAATACTTACTATATAGGCCATGATAATAGTAACAACTGTTATCATTGCCAAGCTTTCAGCCTGCAAATAAATAAATAAAATGCTTAAAAGAGATTGAAAAAAAAATGTCTAGAGTGGTTGCCTCTAAGTGAAAGAATTCAAGATTTTTTAATGCTTCTTTAATCTTTTCCATAGTTTGCTAATTTTAAATTGACATAAATTATCACCATCACGAGGAGAAAATTAGCAAAGAAGGAACTGCCTTCATCAGGCCTGTATTATAATACCTTTGAACTGACCGTGCTTTCCCATTGCTGTCAAAATGGGCTTTGGGGGCTTCCCTGGTGGTGCAGTGGTTGAGAGTCCGCCTGCCGTTGCAGGGAACACGGGTTCGTGCCCCAGTCTGGGAAGATCCCACATGCCGCAGAGCGGCTGGGCCCGTGAGCCATGGCCGCTGAGCCTGCGCGTCCGGAGCCTGTGCTTTGCAACAGGAGAGGCCACAACAGTGAGAGGTCCACGTACCGCGAAAAAAAAAAAAAAAAAAAAAGGCTTTGGATGTGAAAATAACATTGGGGTGCCTGCACAGGAGAGAGAGCTCGCCCCAGTGGCAGCTCTGATGGTGTTTCTGGTGTGAGTCTTCCTGCTGAATTTACATCTGCAAACCTATGCTCAATGCCAATATATCTCCTTGCCACATATATCTATCTCCCTCTCTTCTGTTCCATACCAAATGCTGTTCTCCCCCACCACCCCCCGGCCAAGTCCCTTCCACCTTACATGTGGCAAGCACGGACAGATTCACTGTACCAGCAGCCAACTGTGTTGGCTTTTTCTCTGTGACCACAAAGGCCTGAAGTGATGACCTTCAAAAAGCAAAAAGTCTCTACGTGTCCAACAAAGTGTCCTGGAGACTGTGATAACCACCATTAACAAACAAATAGGCCTTGGCTTTTACAAAATGTTTCCGTGAGAGTTTTCCAGATCACTTTAGATCTGCTTTACTTGTACAAACTGTGAGGGGTTGGTACTGCCCGATGCTGACTGCTCATGCCTCCGGTGCTTTGCGCGTGCTGTGTGTTCTGTCTGCCTGGGAAGCCCTTACCCCTCATTCATGAGATGAACTTCTATTCATCCTTCAAAACCTAGTTCAAACATCTCTTCTGTTGTGTGATGGACCTGACCTCCCTAAACAGACCTGAGCAATTCTGTCTTTGTTCAGGTTTAACGAAACTCCAGAAGCCAGACTAAAGAGAGGACTTGTGGCTAATACAAGGCAAGTAACTAGAGGAAGCCGGTTGGCCCTACAGAAACCCAGACTCGGGCCTCTGGCATGTGTTAGTTGAAAACAGGGGACTTCTTTGAAATACTCTGTACAGAGTACTTGACCCCTCCACCTCCCACCCGACGGCCACATGCAGGGTTCCAGGACTCAAGTGTGCACCACGGGCAAAACACATGAAATCAATTAAGTTGAATCAACAGAGGAGAACTAGGGCCACTAACATAGGCACCGTCTGGCATTTAGAGGGCTCCAAACTACGAGCGGATGCTGTCCTGAGCACCCAAAAAGCAACACCTGCCAGTCCACAAGCTCCACCCATGGACACAAAACTCCCAGCCGACTTTCTCTTCCTTAAACCCACATGAAAATCCAAGGGTCCCCTGGCATCTGAAGAAGGACTGAAGCATGACAAGAACATCCAGGAGAAGGAAAGATACTAAAGCAACCTGAGAAAAAAACAAGGATACATAAAGAATTTTTTTTAAACTCTAACTATTATCCTCTGAGAGACTGGGGGGCCACACTGTGTCACCCAGTCCATTCACTGAGAGACCCAAAAATCACAGAGGAAGAGTTCTTAGAGATGACCCAGTCCATCCTCTGGTTTAGAGCTGATGGACAGTCTTAGTCCACTCAGGCTGCTGTAACAAAAATACCACAGACTGGATGGCTCAGACAGCAAACATTTATTTCTCGTTCTGGAGGCTGGGAAGTCCAAGACCAAGGTGCCAGCAGATCTGGTATCTGGTGAGAGCCCATTTCTTGGTTCATAGATGGACCATCTTCTGCCTGTGGCAGAAGGGACAAGAGAGCTCTCTGGGGTCTCTTTTAAAAGGGCACTAATCCAGACTTCCCTGGTGGTGTGGTGGTTAAGAATCCACCTGCCAATGCAGGGTACACGGGTTCGATCCCTGCTCTGGGAAGATCCCACATGCCACAGAGCAACAAAGCCCGTGCGCCACAACTACTGAGCCCATGTGCTACAACTACTGAAGGCCGCGTGCTCTAGGGCCCACGTGCCGCAACTACTGAGCCCATGTGCTGCAACTACTGAAACACACGCACCTAGAGCCCGTGCTCCGCAGCAAGAGAAGCCACTGCAATGAGAAGCCCGTGCACCGCAACAAAGAGTAGCACCCGCTCGCCACAACTGGAGAAAGCCCGAGAAGCAAGGAAGACCCAATGCAGCCAAAAATAAAAACAAATAAATAAAAGGGCACTAATCCCATTCCTGAGGGCTCCACCCTCATTACCTAATCACCTCCCAGAGGCCCCACCTCCCAATACCATCACATTGGAGGATAGGTTTCAACATATCAATTTGGGAGGGACACATACATTTAGTCTCTAATAGGGACCCTAACTAGAGAGCTGAGTGGAAAAGCTACAGGTATGGAAGCCACACACATTTTGATATGTAAGAGTTTGTATATTCTGCTATGTTGTCCTATACACAGTCAGTTCTGCTATGACACATGTTTTTAAACCACAAATACCAATGGATTAATATTTTGTGAATTTTGTGTGCCCTTAGGTGTGATTTCCTCTGCAAGAAACACTAAGGTGAATGCAGAAAAAAGGTGCCCGGCTGAAGTGAGCTGCTTAGGAATACACAGAACCACACACCTCAAACACCTACCAGCCACCTCTAATCTCTGCATGTATTACGAACCACAACCATCCACAGCTGGTGTTAGAACTTTCCATATGATTCCACATCTCCCTCCTTCCTCTACTTCACAGTAACTCACAGCTGCAACCCTTCCAATGCCCATTTCCACACAAAACTACATTTATCTCGCACTTCTAGGTAAAGTTCCATTTTTATTGCACCATTTGTGTATTTCTTAACCATTTCTTGTATGTAAAACTGTGCTTCCCTTTTCTATTAGGCATTTACCTTTTTTTTTCAATATGTCATTGATGAAATTTTTTTTGAGTCCTGTGCCTATAATCCCATCTTTCCCACAAATCCTGTGGTTTTTATTGTGCGATTTTTCATGATTCAGTGATTTTTAGAAACATATGTCTCATTGTATCAGAACTGACCATATGACTGTATTTCTGCATTCCAACTACATTTTCAGGAGTTCCTCTGATACTTGGGGTGGGGCGGGGTTGGGGGGAAAACAAAGAGCATGGCATGCCGATTCTGGTTTGGAAAATTTGGTCACCACCACTGAATTGCACACCAGTCACGCCAAGCTCATTCTTTCTGGCAACCCCAAAACTTTCATCAGCTGCTTGGCCTTTTCCCTGCACTGACTGAACTTGAATCTCTTCCTGGGGTAGAGCCAGTTGCTGGGTTTTGTCAGAATAAAAGAAATTTGTATATCATACGGGTTTTTTCTCTCCACCACATACAAAATAAAATTCGAGCATAATTCATGAAATCTCCATTCCTGGCTTTTGTTTATGGGGAAGCAGCTATGGAGCTGGTGCCTGGGTTCCCATCCCGGCCTCACACCGGCCTATTGCTGTGTGACCTCAGGCAGCTCCTGAACTCTCTGAGCTTGTTTCCTCCCCCATAAATGGAGATTAACAAGGCTTACTTCAAAGGGGTTTTGTGAGTTTCAAATAAGATAATGTAGTAAAGTATTTAGCACAGTGGCTGACACTTCAGTGTTTTTCCTTCTCTCTCTCTTTTTTTTTTTTTTGTCCCGGTCAAGCTGATCTTTTTGCTGATCACAAACTTATTCCCTCATCCATGTCTTATGTTATTTGCCTACATTGAAATCCTCTCGCCTCCCCCACTGCTACTCAAATTTGGAGCTTAAAAATTGCAAAAGTGAATAACTGGGTGGTACACAATCTCAAGTTTTTGGCGCATACTGGCCATGTTCTCGCCTCTGCCTTTCCCCTCCATTAGCTTGGAGTAATCATTCATTCACTCACTCAACATTTGCCGGGTGCCTACCTTACATACACTGGGTATTTGAGTGACTTAATTTTCCAGAGCCTGTTTTCTCAGCAAAATGAGGATAATAATACCTATATCATAAGATTGTTGGAAGGCTTAAATGACATAAGGACCATAAAACACGTTTTATACACTGTCTAGCACACAATCGGTGCTCAAAAATGGTAGCTTTTATTGGTATCACCATGATGATAATGACTAAGCCACAGCCCTGCTCTGAGGGAGCTTAAACCCTGATAACGTGAAGACCCCTCCCTGCTGTACTAGTGCAGCTGAGCAGATCCTACGCTGGGAAGATCCGCAAACTTCTCTCCTCCTACAGACCCAAACAAGCTGGAGCAAATGTTCCACTGGCGACGAAACAATGAGTCTGATTATGAGCACATAGGGCTGAAAAGGCAGCAAGCTAGCTTAGGTATGATTCATCATTGTCTGCCGCAGTAATTAGAAGTATTTTGGTTGGTTCTAGGTCATTCTGACCCAGTTACTGCACTTTTTTTTTTTTTCACTGCTAAAGTTTGTGGTGAACCTTAAAACAAAAACTAAAGACTTAGGAAAAGATAGCTCCTTTGTGGCTTTTGCTCGGAGTCAGGACATTATCAGCTCTGCCTTTCAGAAGCAAGCCCCCATCGAGGAAGCCATGAATGCTCCATCTTTAATTTTACTAGACACAAGAATAATTTTCATGGATGCTCCAGACTGGAGCCCCTGGAAACCTATCCTGCCCATCTGTTTCCCAAGCTCCTAGCACAAAATAACAACCATGAGAGTATTTATTGATGAGGTGCTCCTATAGGCAGTAAGAAAAAAGAGAATTAATGACCCTAAATATCTGATGGTTGCTAAACTCTCCAGGAGTCAATGAACCTTTCCCACTTTATTCTGGCTAATGGTGACTCATTAGCAAGAGAGTTCCTCACATACTCAATATGACACATTTAAATGACAAAAAGCATGAAAAAATGATAGAAAGCAGAGAAAGTATATTACATACTTAGTACCTACTACAGTTGCAGGTTTTAAAGCGCATAGAAAAAAGACTGGAAGGAAATACACTGAAATGTGAACAGTGGATGTTTTCCCTGGTGAGGGAAAGGGAACTCTTCCATCTTCACAGGTTTAATACAGATTTGGCAATTTCATTATTTTTTAGAGTTTCTTCCCTTTATTTTCAAATGAAAAAGATCCTCTGAATCTTGGCAAATGGCAATTTTCAAAGTCACTGTGCAAAACAAACATATAAAGTAGGAGAAAATAAAAATATTTAGAGTCTTCTGATTATTTTTTAAGGTAATAACTATACTGCAAGACAATTCTGTACTTCTAGTGACCAAAGTCACATTTTGGTAATGTTGAGAATTGTCCAAGCCAGTTGAAAAAAATTGCCAAGGGCTAATTCTTCAGCCAATCGAATTACTGAATCTAATTACTTCCAATCTAAAAGAAGCTATCTGGTCATTCTTTTAGAATAAATATCTCTAGCTAGCAAAGAAAAAAGTGAAATTTGACAAACGCGTATAATTTCATATGAGTATTGATGTTAAGGATTTCTCCCAAAAATACAGACTTAGTAGCACTTAATGCTTGCAGACAGAGCATTGCTTGGCAAAGAACTATATAAAATATTCTATGATCACAGGTTTTACAGTTGGAGGGTACTTAAAACTATCACCCAGTCCAACCTTCTGCCTTATACTAAGAAACTTGTATCATTTTAAAAGCAAGGAATAGAACATTTAATCCAAACAAATAATTCTGCTACTTTCAACTAGGGTGCTTGCATTTTATAAATTCTTGCCTTTTATGGATGGATTTGAAAGAGATTTCTGCCACTCATTAACTTTGATGTAAGTGTGAATTTGAAGTAGATGTACAGTGACAGGTCTGCAACCTTGAAAAGTCATCATTCTTCTGTTCTACCAGAGTAGTGACCCCTGGATTTTTGTGATCCATTCTTCAGACACAGCAGCACGCTCATGAATTCAGGGCCCTTTCCCAGTGTGGACAGCCAGAACAGGCGTGTCCAACCGCATCTCTGCTGCACTGTTTCCCTGAGCAAGTTTTGGATTGGATGAAGGTGACTTTATAGCCTGAGAAAGAAGACTGATTCTGAAATCTTGTGGGTTTACTCTACTCAATAGCTGTTTTCGTGTCAATGCAGAAAAGAGATAAGCCTTCAAAAAAGTTAAAGGAAAGGGAAACTAAGGGATTTGGGGAATCCTTATCAGCAGAACGATCAAGCTGGCAGACTTTGTTCAACTATTGATGGAACTGGGATTAGGAGACACATCCTGCCTTTTTCTTTCACAACACTCATGATACCAACAATGCACGTTGCAGTATCTGTCTTCCCACAAGACCATGAACTCCATGAGAGCAGAGACCACATCTGTTTTGTTGATTACAGACTCTCCAGAGCCCAGTCCATGTCTGGCTGTCTAACTGAATGAATGAGTGCAGTCTTGCTATTTAGAGAGGCTGACCAGCAGAAAAGATAAGTCAGGAGACATGTGGTCCATCCAACCCACCAGGTGCCCAAGTTTACTCTTGGATCAAGTTTCACCACAAGACATTTTCAACCTGATTAACTTGGTCCCTCATGGAGTCATCTTCCCAGAGTTGCACTGTGACATTGTAACTTTGGCTGTTTTTCAACACCATCGTGGAAAACAGCCATATGGAAATGGCTTTGGCATCTGCTATCAAATTAAGTCCACTGTGTCACAATATCATTTATATGAGGTCCCACAGTAAAAATTGATTTAAGAATTTAATGGGGGAGCTTCCCTGGTGGCGCAGTGGTTGAGAGACCGCCTGCCGATGCAGGGGACACGGGTTCGTGCCCCGGTCCAGGAAGATTCCACATACCGCGGACCGGCTGGGCCCGTGAGACATGGCCGCTGAGCCTGCGCGTCTGGACCCCATGCTCCGCAACGGGAGAGGCCACAACAGTGAGAGGCCCGTGTACCACAAAAAAAAAAAAAAAGAATTTAATGGGGGAGGGGAGGCCCTTCCCCTGAAAAAGTGGCACGTCTCTTCTTTTCTCATACTATGCCTACTACTATTTATCACATCCCCATTTTACGCTGATCACCAGATAAACAGTGATAAATGCATACAAAAAAATAAGCAATGGCTAATTTTAGGGAAAACAAAAGCTATGCAGGAAAAAGATAAAACTAATAGTAGTACATACCTGGCTCAGCCGTCAAGCTGTTTGCATGGCCATATTCATGCATACATTGAATTGAGCTATCAAACACTATAATAACTATATTGGAATAGACGGCAAGATGTGTGCATCTGAATGGGAAGAATGAGACCTATATGCAAGAGGGCAAAATCCTTATCTTCCCCATCGGGAAGTGAATAAATATTATTTAAAATTCAAGAATCAAGAAGGAGCAAAGTATGTTCTTTAGAAATGGCAAGAGAATTACTAAAAGGATCAGTTAAAAGGCCTGAAAGTTATTGCCTCCCAAGAATAAGCTAAGGAGGAAGGAGTGGGCAACTGTGGAGAAGAAGACTGCCATTAGTATTCGACGTACAACATCTTATTTAATCTCCACGAAAATTCTTACCAGGCTTGTAGACATTAACCAAGATCGCACAGCTAGTAAGTAAAGCTCAGATTTTTTTTTTTTTTTTGCAGTACGTGGGCCTCTCACTGTTGTGGCCTCTCCCGCTGCGGAGCACAGGCTCCGGACGCGCAGGCTCAGCGGCCATGGCTCACGGGCCCAGCCGCTCCATGGCATGTGGGATCTTCCCGGACCGGGCCACGAACCTGTGTCCCCTGCATCGGCAGGCGGACTCTCACCACTGCGCCACCAGGCAAGCCCTAAAGCTCAGATGTTAATGCAGGTTTCCTGATATCCAAAACTCATATCTTTCCACTACATTATGTTCTGTCTCTTATTCTCCTATTAAAGGAACTTGTGACCTAAAGGAAAAAAGCTTAGAGTCATGTGGTGTCATAAAACGCCATAGGATGTAAAGAAAGAAAAACAGGAGGCAAAGGTGAGGGAGAGTGAAGGACAATGCTTAAAACCATTCATAAAACTAGAGTTACATTAGTAATTAATCCACAGGAGCTCAAGCCCTCAGTGGATCTTTTCTTCACGAGAACAAACTAAGTTGGCCCTGATAAAAGTGAGTCTTTGCTAAAACCCTGGCAAGTGTCTGACCTCTCTGTGTGACTTGGTGCCAGGCCTCCATCTCATGCCACATCCTATGGGGCTGGGCAGTCCTGGCCTGAGGAGAGGTGGCTGTACCGCAGCTGGTGCTTCCTCTCAGCACTAGAGACAGGATTTCTGTATGAACACAGCCTCCTGTGTCTTTGCCAAATGGCTAATGAAAGAAGCCCGAGTAAACCTATGGGGTATGTCATTCCAGAAGGAAATAGTCACAAGAAGGAGAATGTGACCAGGACAACTTTAAAAAAGGTCACATGAAACACATTTACATGGACAGAGTCATGTCAGTGTGAACTCAGGGAAGCACCTCACATACCCATCATGATATTTCATCGCCTGTTACAGAAACCCAACCACAGTGGCTCAACCCAAGAGGAGCTCACTCTTCCTATGTAACTAGAAGCCTGCAGGGAGCTAGTCCAGAGCCGGGGTGGCCTTTTGACAATGACATTCAATACCAGAGCTCCTTCTGCCTTGGAAGGCAGCCACTGAGGTTCACAATCCAGACTGGACAAAGGGAGAAAAGCAAAAGATAAAAGGAGGGCTTCCCTGGTGGCGCAGTGGTTGAGGGTCCGCCTGCCGATGCAGGGGACACAGGTTCGTGCCCCAGTCCGGGAAGATCCCACATGCCGCGGAGCGGCTGGGCCCGTGAGCCGTGGCCGCTGAGCCTGCGCGTCCGGAGCCTGTGCTCCGCAGCGGGAGAGGCCACAGCAGTGAGAGGCCCGTGTACCGCAAAACAACAACAACAACAAAAAAGATAACAGGAGCAGGGCTTCTTCACCAGGAAAACAACCGTTTTCCCAGAAGTCCCAACCCAATAGATTTCTGCTTCTAAAACACTGGCTGGAACTTGGCCTTAGGACCACCTACACTGCAATGGAGCCTGAGAAACTGGGTTTTTAGCCAGGCACTTTGCTATCCTGAACAAAATCAGGGTTCCATCAGTCAGGAATAAGGAAAGGGATGGATAGAACTGTCGGCCACGGGCTGCAATGAGTCCAGTGTCTGTTGAGCCAGTGACAAGAAGATGTGTGATGTGTTCTGGAAAGCACGGCATGGAAAGTAGTGATAAGACCAAAACAGAGCAAGGCCAAATCTGTCCCAGACAATGAGGTCACGCTGACCTTCTGGGGAGAAGAGGATGTTCAGACAGGATACGGTACCGCAAGGCAAATGCAAAAATATCAAAGTGCTATTTTACAAGCCTGCAGAGGTGGCTATTTTAAGTATTGATTATCCACCTGATAAGGCGGGCACACGAACTGCCCCCAGAGGATCCTTCTGCTGGGCATCTGACACATCACTTCACTTCATCCTCATGCAGTCCTGTGAGACCAGCAGGAGAGGAAACATGAGGGCCAGAGAGACGGATGTCTTGCCCAAGGACACACACCAGTAAGAGGCAGAGGTGGCATCTGAATGCAGATCGATCATGCTCCCAAGCCTGTGGTCTCTCCACCTTTCCTCTGGTCCGGTTTAACCTTGGGGTACTGGACACCGGCCTGAGGAGCTGGGTGAGATTCTGCCACTGTTCTGCTCCACCCAGACGTCTGGGTACCGAGCCAGACAGAGCTTCAGGTCACCTCTGAGTCTAAGGTGAGTTGTTTCCGTAGGTTTTAGCCTTGGTGAAATAAAGCACACCGGCCAAAGGGCAGACTGGATAGATGACCCGCATTAATCAACACCCCTGCCTCTTCCCAACTGCAGCGTGGACAAACCTCATCCTGTCCGATGCCCTAACCCTGGACTTCTGAAACTCTCAACTCAATGTCTGAGGCACAAATGAGGAGCCCCAGAAAGAACAGACTTCATCCTACTGAAAAGAAAGGAAAGCACCGTCACTTACCCGGACAATCCAAATTTACCTTTAAATGAGCATGACTTTCTCCTATCCTGAATTTATTTTTAAGTGTTCATTTTCAACTCTCAATGACTGTAAAGTCATAAACTCCCAGGAACCGGACTCTCCGGTTCCTGATGACCTTGACATGAGACACCTATCTGGAAAGAGGCCCCCTGCTTCCTGGGCAGGTCATCTACCCCTGTTTGCAGGAGATAAAAGAGCGCCATTGCCAGTGATTAAATATGCATGTACCATTTTGTTAGAGCGACTGGTTCCTTTTTTTCCTTTGCTCTTGAAGAAAAAGCACTAAATCACTTTCTCTAGTAAAATGCCCACAGGCAAGGAAAAGGAAAACAACCACTCCTAGGAAAACTCTCTGGGTCCCCTGAAGTTCCCAGCAGCTTTTAATTACACCTCAGTGTTTTGCTACCAGTTGTTAAATGTAACAGAAACAAGAATTACATTAGCACATTAAAACAAGAGGATCTAGGCCTGCACTAGAGTGAGACTAACATATAAAACAAGATGAGTATGTGGGAAGATCCCTTTGAACAATGACTATAAAGGCAGGAAGCCAACTTATACTGGGTGATAATAAACTACCAAGAACTTTCTTTTTTTTTTTTTAATGGTACTATTTTATCATTCTGACTTTATTTATTTATTTATTAAATATTTATTTATTTATTTGGTTGTGCCGTGTCTTAGTTGCGGCAGGCGGGCTCCTTAGTTGCGGCACATGGGCTCCTTAGTTGCAGCACGCATGTGGACTCTAGTTCCCTGACCAGGGATCAAACCTGGGCCCCCTGCATTGGGAGCTCGGAGTCTTGACCACTGCGCCACCAGCGAAGTCCCCACCAAGCACTTTAATTTAGTCTTCAATAACTGAGTTGGGAAGGTGGCTTTTTTTTATAATCATTGTCACCCCTTTTCACAGAGAGAGAAGCTGAGCCTGGCCACAACAGGAACACACAGGAAATGATAGTAGAACCAAGGGTGTAACTGACTCCATACTCTGGCACACCTGCTCCACCATCGGTTTAAAAAAAATTCACAGGGCTTCCCTGGTGGCGCAGTTGTTGAGAGTCCACCTACCTATGCAGGGGACACGGGTTCGTGCCCCGGTCTGGGAAGATCCCACATGCCGTGGAGCGGCTGGGCCTGTGAGCCATGGCCGCTGAGCCTGCACGTCCGGAGCCTGTGCTCTGCAATAGGAGAGGCCACAACAGTGAGAGGCCCGTGTACCGAAAGAAAAAAAAAAAATTCACAAAATGGACATGTCCGGGACCGTTCATTTACAATAGCATATTTTCGAAATGCCTGAAAGTTTCCAATAAAATGCTCTCTTATAGGTATTTTATAAGAGTTTTCAGGGAGCCATGACATTTGGGGACTTCCAAAAGGAGAAGCAAGTGGAAAAGTGTTTGCAAGACAAGAAGGATGTGTTGGAAAAGTCACTCACCCACTGAACGACGTCAGTCATAAGCCAGCAGAGAAAAACATCGTACATGCGTAGACTTTTGTTAATCTGATCATTTCTTGAAGAACAGACTTTAAAAAATGGATGAGCGAATATGCTATAATTCCTTATAATGTCTTAGTAAAGGGCTCCATGCTGTTCCAAAACACATGTTGCCTTGGTGATGCCTGTGACAGTAGCCTGGGGCCCCCAGGAGGACAGAGGGAGCCCTGCTGGGACAGGCCTGAGGAAAGTGCCACAATGGAGACTATTCTACAGCTGAGGAGCTAAAACTCAGAAATGTACCAGGGACCCCTGAGTGGTGGACTGCCTGAGTCCCACATCAAGCCCAGTTTACAGGGAAAACTGCTATGAGGACGTGCCAGTGAAAGGGGTGAAAGATGAGTGTGTGCTCACCAGGCTGACAAGAGCAGGAAAAATGGGGCAAAGTGACTGAGGTGTCACAGACCTGGGGTCCTGGGAGAAAAGTGGGAAGCCGTGGCCACAGGAGCCCAGGAGGCTGGGAAGAGAACCTAGCAGGCACACAGGGCCGTGCCCAGAGCCACGTGCATCCTCTCTGAGGGCGAGAGGCAGGGTGCGGCCCACCACGTCTGTCCACGACCCACAACGAGTGAACAGCTCCACTGACCGGCTCACTCTCCGTTCAGGCAAATCATCTCAACTATGCCGGCATCACTCCTAAAAAAAACCTGCTCCCAGTAGCATGGGCATTTAAGTATATCCTCTTGGTTTGATGAACAGAGACGGTCAATTCAGAATGTGGAGGCAACACAAAATCCAAGTTGAAGCCAAGCATCTCCTATCAGTGAATGGGTGGGTCATTCAATGACCATGTCTCCAGCCCCGTTTACACGGCCCACATGAAATTTGGGGAGGTCCTTAGGTCCAGCTGAGGAGGCAGGGCCAAGACCCATAAATCTGAAGTAACATATGTAATTATGATGCCCAAGTTTATCCCAGGGACAAGCTTCTCAGCAGGATGAAGTGAACCGCAGATCAAGTACAAGGTGGTTGACTGCCTTGGGAGAAAGAGAAGAAGCACCCCCCCCACCTCTGTGCTTTTGCCCCTGATGTCCACGCCCCACCCCAGGAAGGCCCGTCTTCCATGTCACTGCCTACTAAAGTCCTAAGCACCTTTCACGTCAAGAAGGTAACTGTCAGGAGATGAAGGTGTCTTCTAAAATCCATCACCCTCACACCACAGAACGTGACCTTATTAGGAAGTAGGGTCATTGCAGATGTAATTCGTTATGATGAGGTCATCCTGGAGGAGGGAAGCCCCTAGTGTAATCTGACTGGTGTCCTTAGAAAAGGGGAAATTCGGACACAGACACGCACACACGGAGAATACCGTGTTAAGACTGGAGTTATGCCCTCACAAGCCAAGGAACTACCAGAAGCTAAAAGTGGGGCCTGGAACAGATCCCTCCCTAGTGCTCCAGAGGGAACTCAGGTGCCACCCTGAAATTGGACTTCCAGAGATACTGCATTTTTGTGTTTTAAGCCACTCAGTTTGTGGTACCCTGTTACGACAGCCCAGGGAAGCTAGTACAGTGACTGTGTTAGTCCACTCAGGCTCCTATAACAAAAAAAGCCACAGATCGGGTGGCTTATAAACAATAAATTTACTGCTGTCAGTTCTGGAGGCTGGGAGTCCAAGATCAGGGTGCCAGCAGGGTTGGGGTCTGGTGAGAGCTCTCGTCTGGGTTGCAGACTGCCGTCTTCTCACGGTGTCCTCATACAGCAGAAGGGACAAGGGAGCTCTCTGGGGCCTCCTTTCTAAGGGCACTAATCCCCTTCATGAAAGCTCCACTCTCACGCCCAAATTTCCCCCCCAACTTCCCACCACAATACCATCACATTGGGGTTAGGTTTCAACATACGAATTTCGGGGAACACAGAAATTCAGTCCATAGCAATGGCTTAAACCTTATCTTCACCAAGAGGACTTTTCAGATTCTATTGACCAAGCTCCCAAAAGAAGGGGGTCTCCTGCCCTGCCTTTGCTGTAGGATTCCCATTTCAAATAAGAGACTCCACCTCCCCTGCAGAGTGGGGAGAAGGAACTTGCACGGAATGACTAGAAAGCAGTAATTGGGCCAAATCTCTCTCTTGTACATTTGAACCAAGAGATGCAGAGGGTGAGCAGAACTGGGAAGAGCGGGCACGTGGTCTGCTGCCGGGACACAGCTTCCTAGATACCCCCAGTGTGAGGCTCTCCCTACGCAGAGCCACCCACTCCAAACTCTGGCCAGGGGCGGGGCGGGCAGGGAGAATCAGCCAGGCCTTCGGCTCACACCTTAAACAGCCAGGCCAACAGCCCCGGCAGAAATGAAGGTGAGACCCTGGTCTCCGTCTGCCTGATCCTCCATCCACTGCAGCTGGAAGTCGGGTAAGGAGAAGAAGGCGGCATCAGCCCCTGAGTCCCAACGGAAAAGCACAGCAGGGCTTGAAGCCCACGAGTGATGAGACTGGACTTGTGTTTTGGATGCACTGGGGATGCAGTGGTGGGAATGTGACCCACCACGGAGACCTGACCAGAGAAGAGAGACCGAGGACCTGCCCCAGAGCAGTCACAGGGAGAGAGAGAACAGGTCCCTCCCCAAAAGACACGCACAGAGGATGACAGGGAAATCTACAGCACGCCGTACCCACCAGTGGTGGAGGCAAGGAAAGACGCCCAAGTTCTGGGGACAGAGTCAGCGCATTCAGAAGAAGCTGGGACAGGGAGGCCATGACGAGTTCGTTGTGGACAGCACGCACCCGGGGACACCAGCAGGGAGTGGGACACCCAAGTCTGAAAACAGCCAGCACTGGTCGTGCTGTTGGCAGGAAACCCACCAAGTCCTGCAAGACAGGTCACCCCGCTTTTCCACCTAAAATGCCCAGGTGACGGATTTGCCAGGAGAGTTTGAAAATAATAGACCACTGAGCTCCATCTAGGCTTCTTTGGGGCTGTGTTCCAAAGCGTACCCGATGCATGGTCCTGCGAGGCTAACTAAGCATCTCCACGTGGCCTCTCAATCACAAAGGCTGGAGAAGGTGAGCGAATGTCCTCTGCCCCTCAGGAGTCTGAAGTGTTTCACCAAACGCTAGTAGGATGGATGAACCAAGAACAATGTCAGAGGATTTCGCCTCTGCTCTCAGATAAATGTGCTGTCACCCCCTGTTCCCAGAGGAGGGGCCGATGAATGATCACTCCGCCCGGAGAACATCTGCTCTGTCCTTTCAGGCAGCATTCCTTTCGGGGAGACACAGGAGGGGACGGCGATATGGTCACCTTGAAGCCGCCAGATCAGTGCCCCTGCCCTGCCCTCTGCACGGAGCTCCTATGGAGATCCTCATATCTCAAAGGGCTTCCAGTAGAGCAAGGGCCCAGATGGTGCCAGAGAAAACCTCACAGGGGCTAAGATACAAGGGAAGAGGGATAGAGAGGGAGAGGTTGCCTCGTCCATATCTATGTCATTTAAGATAAAGGAGCAACCTATTATCTTCTTGGAAAGTCCCAGGCTTGGAGATAATGTGGTCTCCATTCAGTCATTTTTTTCCCTACTCGCCACATTTTCTTCTCATTATCCTTAGACTCTTGAGCTCTTTGAGATCATGGTCTGTATCTGACTCAATCTCTTGTTACCTCAGCACTGGCCATAATACCAGGCACATTGTACTAGAGAATACCTAATGGAGGACTGAGTGAGCGAGTGGATTGGTGTATGGGTCAGTGAATGGAAGGATAAATAAGTGGATGGATGGATGGATGGATGGATGGATGGATGGATGGATGGATGGGCAGTTGAATGGATGGCTGTGTGGGTAGGTAGATGGGTACATGGACGGATGGGTGGATGGGCAGATGGATGGATGTGTGGATAGGTCAGTGAATGGATGGATAAATAAGTGGATGGGTGGATGGATGAACGGATAGATAGACGATGGATGGATGGATGTGTGGGTGGGTGAATGGATGGATGGATGTTAGATAAGTGGATGGATGGATGGGTGGATAAATGGTTGAATGGATGGATGGATAATGGAGAGGCAGATGGATGAACGGGTGAGTGGGTGGGTAGATAGGTAGCTGGCTGGCTGGCTGGATGGGATGAATGGATGGATGGATGAGTGGGTAGATAGATGGATGAATGGCTGGCTGGATGGATGGATTGGTAGATGTATGGATGATGAACAAATGGATGGATGGATGGATGGATGGTTGGATAGATGGTTGAGTGGGTAGATGGATAGATTCAACAAGCAGCTCTTAAGTACCTACTCTGTGCCAAGCACAGTGCTAGGCACTGGACACATAGAGATGGATGGCACCTGCTCTCAACTTCAAAGGAACTCACAACCCAATAGGGCAAAATGCCATATTACTAAATCAATACATGTTAAGTGCTGTAACAAAGGGAAGGAGCAATGGTCTCTGCATAGAGGTCGGTTGTACAGATTGAGTCCTGAAAGATACACAAGTGTCTCTTGGTCACTGTATTCGGCACCTGATTTCCCAAAACTTCAGGGGCATTCCTTTGGCAAAACTGAAATCTCCAAAGAGTTCATTCCAGTTCTTCCCCTCTAACGAGCTCTGTGCAATCAATCAATACCCCTTCCCTTTTCCTTGACAAGCATTTCTGTGGGCCAGCCCCCTCCTGGAAAAAGCAGTTAAACAGCACATACATCTGAAGACACAACACTGACATTTGATAATAGAAATATGGCCGTGGTATGTGAGCAAAAAGGTGGACACCCACTGGACGGGTGTAAGATTTGGAGTCAAAGTCTCCAGCTGGTGAATTATAAGCTCAACAAAGCAGTAGATAACTTGGGAAAATAACTTATTTTCTCTAATTCTCAGGTTTCCCTAATACAAAATAGGTTAACATGGTAACAGCTACACAATAGGATTGATGAAAGGATTACATGAGACCTGTAGTAAACAGGTAAACCTGTAGTAAACAGCCCGGTAGGCAGCACATACACATTTGGCCCTCAATGTCCACTGCTTCTCATCTGTGTCCTGGGATTTGGAGACACCATTCATTTCCCATCGTCTTTGGTTGTATAGATCCAACTCTACACCATGTGGCCCAGGCTCCCGATCAGAAATATTCCTTCCTCCGCCCATCCCAACTGATCCAGCTGAACCTTCCAGAGTTATTCTCACTCCTGTTCTGTCAGGGTTAGAAGGAGATGTGTCTTCCCCACTCTAGTCTATGAGCTCCTAAGAGCAGAGACCAGAACCCATTCGGCTCTTCAGCCCCCGAGCACAGTTCAGTACCTGGCACAGGCTACTATTCAGAAAATACTGGCTGAATGAAACCACAAATGTGCCGCTGCCACGGGTCCTGCTATAGCCCCCGTGAGTGCAGCGGGACATACCAAGCCAGAATGCCCGCCAACACGTCACCCTCAGTACCAAGAAAAGCCAGGCCTGGGAAGTTACTTCATAAACACTGGTTTATTTCATAAAAGCTAAATAAATGTGAAGTACTACAACGAAGCCACTGTTCCTAGTTTTGCAAAGCAAGACCAAGAACCCTCAATGAATTGGAATTCTTGGGAAATAGGATGTTCCTATTAATTTAGGTTTCTGGTGAATCCGAACAAAACTCCAACCCAGGGCTACAGAAGTTCAGAAAAGGGAGAATATTCTATCAGCTCAGGGGACCAGGCAAGGCGTCCTGAAGGAAGTGGGCCTTGAAGGGTGACTAAGAGGTTCCCCAGGAACCCAGGTCTGTGCTAGGGACTCAGAGAGTCCAACTTGTGGCAGAGATCTTGAATGTTGCTCCCGGAAAAATCAGTCCCAATGGCCGAGCTACTTAAAACTTCCTTCCCTGAGAAGGCCATCCTTCAATTCTGGGACCGAAATCCCTCAAAGGTGACATAAAGGCCCTTACTCTTCCCACACTGGGACCAAGTTAAAGAGACCCAGCACTCTGTCAGGGAGATAAGCTGTGGGTCCCTCACTGACCCCCAGGATGGGTGAAAAAATAGCCTTCCTTGGGAAATTAAACAGAAAAGATATACCTGAAACTAACACTACACTGTAAATCAAATATACTCCAATAAAAAATTTTAATCCTATATATGAAGCTGTAAATTGCAACCATATAACTTAGCAAAACTTTAGGATATAAGAAACCAAATAAAAATGACATAAGTATATTTTTTAAAAAAGATTTGATGAGTCTGCAGAGCTTTCTGGAACCATACCCTGCCTACCTACACAGTCTCATTTATGAAAAACAAACAGGAAAACAATCAGGTCCAATTAAGCCTATTATTTTTGTTGTTGTTGTTGTTGTTTTGTTTGTTTGTTTTTGTTTTTTGCGGTACGCGGGCCTCTCACTGTTGTGGCCTCTCCCGCTGCAGAGCACAGGCTCCGGATGCGCAGGCTCAGCGGCCATGGCGCACGGGCCCAGCCGCTCCGCGGCATGTGGGATCCTCCCGGACCGGGGCACGAACCCGCGTCCCCTGCTTTGGCAGGCGGACTCTCAACCACTGTGCCACCAGGGAAGCCCCAAGCCTATTATTTTTAAACTTTTCCTTTCCGCTCAAGAACAGAGAAGCCCTGACTTTATCAAAAAGTCCGTCCCCAGGCAGATGGGGTGATGAAAGAACCCACAGCCATCTTCCCACAGTCCCTGGGTTCCTTTACCCAAGCTGCTCCAGCAACTGAAGGAGGGTCATTTTGACCCGATTATCTTTGTGTATAAGACTCAAATCATAGTCACTCAAGTAAAGCATAAAACTCGCTAAACTGTGCAAAACGTCTGGGGAGTTGTTCGGAAGAGGCATTTCTTTCATTCTGTTCTCGAGAGGACCCTTCAGATCCAACGTCGGGTCCTTGATCACATAAGGAAAGAGGTTCAGGGGTAGATACATGGCTCCTACGACAGCTGATGGGACAAACAACCCGACCCAGGTTACTGACTCTCACCCCACTGCGCCTCCCTTCAAAACTAGGGGCTCGGGCTTCCCTGGTGGCGCAGTGGTTGAGAGTCCGCCTGCCGATGCAGGGGACACGGGTTCGTGCCCCGGTCCGGGAAGATCCCACGTGCCACGGAGCGGTTGGGCCCGTGAGCCATGGCTGCTGAGCCTGCGCGTCCGGAGCCTGTGCTCCGCAACGGGAGAGGCCACAACAGTGAGAGGCCCGCGTACCGCAAAAAAAAAACAAACAAAACAAAACAAAAAAAACCTAGGGGCTCTTCTATTGGGTTGGCCAAAAAGTTCATTCCGGTTTTCCCTCTACTCTCCCCAGTATTTATTTTGGGAAAGAACAAAGAATTGTGTTTTCCATATGCCTCTTTACATACGCCCCCACCGTGATCTCCATGGAGAGGAAGAAGAAAGAAAAATATCTCCCTCCAGGAACACAAATAAGCATGCCCTGGATAAAGGGGATGCGACGCCTCCCTTCCACCCACCTCACCTCCCCCCTCCTCCCCCCTCCCCCCAGCACACAATGGAATACTGCTCAACACCACCTCCCAAGAAAAAAGGATTATGCCAAGAGAAATAAGTCTGACAAAAAGACAGACCCCCATATGATATCACTTCTATGTGGAACCTAAAAGATGACAGCAACGTAGTGAATATATACACAACAGAGGACAAGCTAGTGGTCTGCCAGTGGGCAGCATCTTGCAGAAAAACCTGAACGAACTTTTTGGCCAACCCAATACAATCCTGGGGCCTAGAAGCTCAAGACTAATTTTGTTCTAAAGCCTTAGGAAACCAGCAAATCTCCCCGTGCCCTGGTGTCGCCAAGAAAATCCTGGCAGGAGTCACATCTGTTTAATGCATCACTAAATGGCCAGGGCTTAGCCCATAGTAAGCACTCAATAAATATTTGTTGAGTGAATCAATTTGTATTTATAGGGAGAGCTGCTTCTTTCATTTTTTAAAAAAAAATGTCCACTTCAGCCCCATAAAAAATGATAGTTTCTTTCTTCGAGTTCTACTTATCTGAAGGATGGTTCTAAGACATGAGCTCTTCCACAGGAGCCAGGGGTCCACGGAGTGCCTCGGGTGGGGCGGGGCGGGGCCTAAAAGCCTTGTAACGTGGACAAAATGTTATTCAAAATGGTGGTCGCAAAGCAAAGGGCGGTCAGCCACCCGAGGTGGAAAAAACAGTGGGTAGAAAAAATATAAAAAATACGAAAGTTTGGGGACTTCCCTGGTAATCTAGTTGCTAAGACTCCGCGCTCCCAAGGCAGGGGGGACTCGGGTTCGATCCCTGGTCGGGGAAATGGATCCCGCATACGTGCCGCAACTAAAAGATACCGCGTGCCCCAGCTAAGACCCAGTGCAGCCAAAAAAAAAATACAAAAGTTTCATTCTGATCCATAGAAATGTAGCATTTGTGTCCCTCCCAAAACTTCTAAAAATGAAAATAAAAGCATTTAAAGGGCTTCCCTGGTGGCGCAGTGGTTGAGAGTCCGCCTGCTGATGCAGGAGACACGGGTTCGTGCCCTGGTCCGGGAAGATCCCACATGCCGTGGAGCGGCTGGGCCCGTGAGCCATGGCCGCTGAGCCTGCACGTCCGGAGCCTGTGCTCCGCAACGGGAGAGGCCACAGCAGTGAGAGGCCCGTGTACTGCAAAAAAAAAAAAAAAAAAAAAAATTCCAGCAAATAAAGGAAGAAGGAATTCCAAATTAGCGTATCATCATTTTGCATTCCCTCATGAATTGGCAGTGACTGTCACTTGTGGCTAAATCCAATGCTGAAAGGCTGATGGGGAATTTATAAATGGGTAGATCAGGCTGACAATCCCTGAACCCACTGGCCAATCCTAACGTCAGAAAGGGGGACACTCACACGCGATGTGCCTCCCAGTAAGATGCAACGTAAGGTACACACCATCACTCGGACACCTCTGGCCAAACACTGAACCTGAATCTGATCAAGCATCTATACCAAACCACCAATTTAATGATTATACAGGGACAAAGTTACATAATAAACAACAGCCCAGTGATGCAATCAGCAAAATCCAGAAAGAAGGGAAACGCAAAAGGTCAGTGACCTGCTGGTTTCAACAAATAAATGGCAAGGAAAAAGGAAAAACTGTTATCAGTCAAAAGAGTCCTGAGAGACTTATCAATAAAACGCAACACATGGACCTCATTTGGATCCTGATTCCAACAAACAAATCAACTGCAAAAGCATGTCAATGAAACATCAGGGGAAACTGAATACTAACTGGATGTTTGGGATAATAAGGAACTACTGTTACTTTTTATTTCAGTGGGACAACGGTTTATTGAAAAGAGAATACCTTTCGCGGTAACACACAAAAATATTTTTGGGTGAAACAGTTTATCTGGGATTTGCTTAAAAATAATCCAGCAGGGAAAAGAAAACTGTTGGTAGGATAGACAAAACAAAATTGTCCATGTGTTGCTAATTTTTTAAGGCGGGAAATGCCTACAATTGTCCCTTGGTATGCAGAGGGGATTGGTTCCAGGACCCCTGTCAGATACCAAAATCCACAGATGCTCAAATCCCTCATATAAAATGGCATAATGTTTGCATGTAACCTACGCACATCCTCCCAAATACTTGAAGTCATCTCTAGATTACTTATAATCCTAATACAATATAAGTACTATGGAAGTAGTTGCCAGAGCAGCAAAATCTAGCTTTGCTTTTTGGAGCTTTCTGGAATTTTTTCCCCAAATATTTTCAGTCCACGCTTGGTTGAATCCTAGGAATGTGGAATCTGAGGATATGGAGGACAGACTGTAGGTAGGGGTTCATTATAATATTCTTGTTTCTTTTGTGTATGTTTAAAATTTTCCATACTAAAAGGTGGAAAAGGAGAAAAAGCAGATTTGGCCCCGAAACTTTGGACTTAAGGGAAATGGTCATTTCTGGCAAATCAAAGGGAAAGGGAAAAAGTTTGGATTTGCCTTTCAGGCAGAGTCTCTGGGTACAGAAGACAACCTCAAAGGACATTCTGGGTGGGCAACAGTTAGCAGAAAGATCAACCTGGCAAATGATGGTGTAAAATGGTGTAGATCTAGAAAAGAAATGGTCTTCCACACGTTGAAGCCAAATCTCTGTAGTTTATGTTGGCTTTGAAAGGATGTTTTGTTATTCTGTTTTGTTTTCTTCCATTCTAAATACGGGTTTAGTCTACACTGTCCTGGAAGATGACTGTTTGTTCCTGGAAGGATCGTGTGTTCTTGTTCAGGCACATAACAGTGGGAGTGGCCATCAAAGATGTTACGGAGGATGGGAAAACAAGTCTTCCCCGGGCAAGGTGAAGGACAGAGGGGAGACCGCGCTCAGAAAGCCTCTTCTGTTGAAGAGCCCGTGGGGTGCTGTTGTTTGCTGGAAAACAAAGACTCTGGGAAACATTCCCATGCAGGGAGCGGGGAGGGGCAGCTGGGGGCAAGGCCAACCCTGGCTGTAGGGAGTGGGGTTTTCCCTCCCACAGGAAAGAGAAATTCCGACCGCCAAGAATCTCTGGAGAAGGAAGATCTAGGGGTGCAAGGTGGACTAGGAGAGCAGGCCTGGGACTTGGCACAATGGGGACAGTGGGGCAGCCTGGGGGATCCTGCTTGTGGTCATTCTCTCTCTTTATCCCTCTCTTGTCGAACTGGATGGAAAATCAGAAAATCTGAATCTAGTTGCAGCATCTATGAATGTCAGACCCTCTGATTTGGTCCTTTGACTCATCAAAGAAGCTGAAGTCAGGAGACCTGGAGTTGAGGAAAGCAAAGGAAGAAGCAGGTGCTGGCTTCTCTCCAGCTGTGTGTATAACACAACAGATGCTTGCCAGGTGCTTTGGGTCCCAGGTGTGCTGAGCTGGGAAGTGCAGAGTAGACCCCTCCTCCCCTACCATCAAAGACCTAGGGCTCACTTGTGTTGATGCGGTCACGCTTAATGCTACCTTTCCCCCAAATCATCGGGTGGACAATAAGCTTCAAACAGAGTAGAAAAGAGAGATCAGTGAATATCTGCAAACATAGGGGAAGTTTCTTGGAGGACTGGGACTCTGCTGGACTTTCACACGGGGAGGGTGTGGACAAGCAAGAGGGCATCACCCCATTAACGGTCCTCAGTGCCTCAAATTCTCGCGATGTTACAGGTCTTGCAATAGAGGAAAGGCATGGTGGAAATACCAATCATGGCTACTGTCTGAAAAAGCTCACAGCTGACTCCCAATCCCTGTGGCTAAATCTCCACTGGAGGTCCCGTGGAAGACCACCTGGAGGCCAGCTCAGAAAACTGAAGGCTAGACCCCCCCCAGCCCCTGCAGCTTCATCTGCTGTCACATTCAAAGGCCTGGAAGAAAGCTTCATGGAGAACATCAAGTTTTCAGAGGCAGCTTGCAAAGGACACAGAGTCGGGGGACAGCCCACCGACCTGGCCACGGCTCCCCACGCCCGCCCCAGCCCCTGAAGCCCCGGCAGCAGCTTCCCATCGCTCTGTGGTTAAGCTCTCTCATCTTTAACAAACGCCAAAAGGTTTTCTGGGCGGGTCCCCGCCTGCCCACCAGGCTGCACACCTCTGCCCTCCAGACATCCACCCCACTGCCTCCATCGCAGGCACGGGCCGCGGGGCTGAGCCCTGCAATGCTCACACTGCCTCCTGGGTCAGGACAAACCTCCTCCAGACCCACCACCACACCCCCTAGTCCTGCAGTTATTGCCAAGTCCTCTTCAGATCAAGTTCCAATCTAGGTCACGTTTCTTTGCTCTCTGCTCTCTGGAACTTTCTTCCTATCTGAGTGCATCCCTCCTCATTCATTCAGGGATCGTGTGATAAAGTCTGTCTCCCCCAACTCAGCTGAAGAGCCATACACACAGGAGCCACGGGGGGGTGGCTCACCAGTCTGTCCCCGGTGCCTGACACACGGCGGGCGTTCAATAAATAAGTGTTGTAGCAATAAGCAAACGCGGCGGCTTTGATGCCAGCCTGTCGCTTCTTCATCTCAGAACTACAAGTAAATCGCTCTGTTTCTCCGCCCCCCTGCACCACCCCGAATGTCTGCCAACACTAAACCTCATCTCCCCCAATTTAATAGTTATTAGTAGCATACTTCACTACTGCTTTCCTCCCAGTGTCTATTTACAGGTGAGTTCAACCACTTTCATCATGTGTTATAACTCATCGATTTGTTATTACTGGATTTCCTTAAGGACAAAATCAATATTCTGGTGCTCTTACTGTTGTGGCCTCGCCCGTTGCGGAGCACAGGCTCCGGACGCGCAGGCTCAGCGGCCGTGGCTCACGGGCCCAGCCGCTCCGCGGCATGTGGGATCTTCCCGGACCAGGGCACAAACCTGTGTCCCCTGCATCGGCAGGCGGACTCTCAATGACTGCGCCACCTAGGAAGCCCTGTGTCTATTACTGATCATGATCTTGGGGAATGTGTGCCTTTCTCTAAACTCATTACATATAATACAGAGATTTGGAAACGTTTTTGTTACATCACTGCAAAAAGAATACTGTATCAAAATTAAAAGTTGGAAAGAAACATTGTCATTCCACTAAGGTATATCAAGATCTAAAGAGAATTTTAAGATAATAAGTAGCAGCTGCTGCTACACTAACATGTTCCAGCTGGCTGATGAGTCTTTCTACCACATCAGGAATTACTAAGGTTAGGAAGTAGCCCTTTTTTTTTTTTTTTAATTATTTTTTCCCTACAGAAGTACCTCACGAGAATTTCTGAGGAAACCAATAAAACAGTAAATGACATCGTCCAACAGCCTTAGAACTAGAAGGGTGTCTGCGCTGGGAGGTCACCTCTGACCTCAGGCATGTGTGAAACCTCTATCCAAGCTGGGGGCTGAGATGAGGCCCCTACCACCACAACGTGGTGCCTTAACCCTCTGGAAAGCTCTTGTATCAGTCGGCGCCACTGCCCCTCCCTTTCCAGTTCTATGAAGCCTGCGCGCCCCCCGCCCCAGAAACTGGACAGCCCAGTGGCACCAACACAGCCTTGAGGCTGCATAGACTTCAGTTTGAATCCCAGTTGACCCCTTCAAGCTGCATGACCCTGTCCTTGGGGGTTTCTCTGCCTCTAGTCCTCAACTCTGAAGTGGAGACAATAAAACTTACCTCTGCAGGCTTGTTAGGAGCATTAAATCATGCATCCCTTCTATAAGCCCTATAGAACCCCCTATAAGCCTTCACTATATGAAGTGCTACAGATGAAACGATACATAAAGTAGATGGAGATACAGATGAAGTACCTGATACAATGTTTGTGGCCAGTAAAAATTTTCATCCTATTTGTTATTATTGCCTTTATTCAGATTCACTAATAAAGGAGCAAACAGCTGAACTGAGGGAGGCGCCAAGTTGTACTGGTTCTGTAAACTTACAAGGAAATCCAGGCTCTAATGAGTAAAAAAAAAAAAAAAATCAGTTCCGCCCAAACATAAATAGAAAGGGAACCCTAAGAGTATGATTCCTGGGAATTCCCTGGCAGTCCAAGGCTTAGGACTCTGCACTCTCACTGCCGAGGGCCCGGGTTGGATCCCTGGTCGGGGAACTAAGATCCCACAAGCCACATAGCATGGCCAAAAAAAAAACATTATGATTCCTGAAAACAAAATAAAGCAAACCTAAAAAGAAGCATCTCAAAATTATCTTTTCCTTTGGTAAAACTATAATATAAAATAGTATCTAAAAGCACCTTCCCTTAGTAATGAACTGGGTTACAGTAATTCAGGAAACCTGTCTAAAATTCTTCACATCCCATCATGGAAAGAATCCCATAGTGGAAACAAGATGCCGTCCTCTCAGTCACATCCTTTTGCCTCTCAGCTCCCACCACCACCGTGGCAATTTACTCAAAAGAGCTTGGGACCTATGTGGATAACTGCAAAGTCTTAGGGCACACCACTGCATTAAAGGGGTTGAACATGCTCATTGGCCAGGAGGCTGCAGCACTCAGCTGGGGTCCCATGGGTGCCCAAGTGATGGAGCCTGGTTTCCTGCCTTCAAAAGCTGGGCAATCCAGGTGCAGGTGAACAGGCGATGACAGGCAGTGTGGTCAGGACAAAGAGCCTGGCACAGCGCTTGACCGAGGACTCTAGGATGGGACCAAAAACCTGAGCCCCGGCATCACGGCCAAGTCACATCATAGATGAAAATGTGGAGTAAAATGGTATCTCATGATCTGTTACATTTACATCGCAGGCTAACACCGAAATCAAACTAGTTTGCCAGGACTCTCTACACTTTCTCTCTTAATGTTTCTTAGCCAAAAGTTGGCCTAGGAAAATGCACCGGGGACCGATCTGCTGTCCCCCTTGTGAGCCTTTCCCCCACAGAGGTGCCCATGTGTTCAGAAGTCTGACCAGGATCCATTCCCTGCTGTAAAGATGTCAAGCATCCACTATTTGTTCAGCAAAACGGAGTCAGTCTCAGTGTTCCCTTATTCCAAGCGGCCAGAACCATTTGAACTGGCAAAGTAACAATCTATTACTTGAACATACCTTTACAAAGTTCCTACAATAAACAAAAGCAGGTAATTTTATACACAATGTTTTAGTTGCTACAATAAGAATTGTTTGCTAAGCAGAAAATGTAACAATACCATCTTAATATTTTTAAGCAACAATTCTAAAATCTAAAGAAATTATGTAAAAATGATATATGATAGAATACTCTGCAGATATCAAAATTTGTGCAGTAGAATGTTTACAGCAATGACATGGTTGACGAGTCCTAGCACACCTACAGGGAAACTGTATATACAGGAGGATAGCATTTTTTTGTAAAATTTCTATTGTATGTGAACATGAAAAAGACAAGAAGAACTTCCTAAAAGGCAAACAATGGTTATTTCTAGGTGGAGGAATTATAGTTTTGGGGTTTGTATTTTTCTGTGTTTTATAACTTTTCTGCAATTAACACACATAACATAAAGAAATGTAAAGAAAAGGCTTTTTAATCTTTTAATTAGGTAAGTAAACAGATTTTTTCTCAGAACAAAACAGAGAGACGGATGTACATGGCTAATGCAAATACTACTGATCCGCTCTTACGTGGAATTAATAGTGGGACGGAAGGCAGAGGCTCTGCTCTCCAGGGCTCCCTGTGGGGAGACCCCTTCCACAGTCAGGGCAAAGGATAGGGCCAGATAACAGTGTTTAGACATGTCTTTGATGTCTGCAGCCATGATCCTGGACAGCTGAGCAGCGGAAACAAAAGATCATTCTGGCAGCACTGGTCCCACCGGCCTTGGTACCCCACCTTTGGGTGCAGTTGCATTTGCCAGCGCTGACCTGTGCCCTCACACACACAAGCCTCATCTGCGGCGCGATTCGCAGTGTCAAAACCTCTCTCCAGACTTCCGGGTAAGATGGCGGAAGAGTAAGACGCGGAGATCACCTTCCTCCCCATGGATACACCAGAAATACAGCTACACGTGGAACAACTCCTACAGAACACATACTGAACGCTGGCAGAAGACCCCAGACCTCCCAAAAGGCAAGAAACTCCCCACATACCTGGGTAGGGCAAAGCGGAGAGATTCCCGCACAGAGGAGCGGTGCCGAGCGGCACTCACCAGCCCGAGAGGCTTGTCTGCTCGCCCGCCGGGGCGGGCGGCGCTGGAAGCTGAGGCTCGGGCTTCGGTCAGAGCGCAGGGAGAGGACTGGGGCTGGCGGCGAGAACTCAGCCTGAAGATGGCTAATGTGCCACAGCTAGCCGGGAGGGAGTCCGGGAAAACTCTGGAGCTGCCGAAGAGGCAAGAGACTTTTTCTTCCCTCTTGGTTTCCTGGTGCGCGAGGAGAGGGGATTAAGAGCGCTGCTTAAAGGGGCTCCACAGACGGGCGCGAGTCGCGGCTGAAAGCGCGGAGCCCAGAGACGGGCGTGGGACGCTGGGGCTGCTGCTGCCGCCGCCAGGAAGCCTGTGTGCGAGCGCAGGTCACTGTCCACACCGCCCTTCCGGGAGACTGTTCAGCCCGCCACTGCCGGGGTCCCGGGATCCAGGGGCGGCTTCCCTGGGAGAACGCACGGCGCGCCTCGGGCTAGTGCAACGTCACGCCGACCTCTGCCGCTGCAGGCTCGCCCCGCACTCCGTGCCCCTCCCTCCCGCCCGGCCTGAGTGAGCCAGAGTCCCCGAAGAGGCTGCTCCTTTAACCCTGTCCTGTCTGAGCAAAGAACAGACGCCCTCCGGCGACCTACACGCAGAGGCGGGGCCAAATCCAAAGCTGAGACCCAGGAGCTGTGAGAACAAAGAAGAGAAAGGGAAACCTCTCCCAGCAGCCTCAGAAGCAGCGGATTAAAGCTCCACAATCAACTTGATGTACTCTGCATCTGTGGAATACATGAATAGACAACAAATCATCCCAAATTGAGGAGCCAGGAGTCAGTGCTGTGCCTCTGAGGTGGGAGAGCCAACTTCAGGACACTGGTCCACAAGAGACCTCCCAGCTCCACATAATATCGAACGGCGAAAATCTTCCAGAGATCTCCATCTCAACACCAGCACCCAGCTTCACTCAACGACCAGCAAGCTACAGTGCTGGACACCCTATGCCAAACAACTAGCAAGACAGGAACACAACGCCACCCATTAGCAGAGAGGTGGCCTAAAATCATAAAAAGTCTGCAGACACCCCAAAACACACCACCAGACGTGGACCTGCCCACCAGAAAGACAAGATCCAGCCTCATCCACCAGAACACAGGCACTAGTCCCCACCACCAGGAAGCCTACACAACCCACTAAACCAACCTTAGCCACTGGGGACAGACACCAAAAACAACGGGAACTACGAATCTGCAGCCTGCAAAAAGGAGACCCCAAACACAGTAACATAAGCAAAATGAGAAGACAAAAAAACACACAGCAGGAGAAGGAGCAAGATAAAAACCCACCAGACCTAACAAATGAAGAGGTAATAGGCAGTCTACCTGAAAAAGAATTCAGAATAATGATGGTAAACATGATCCAAGATTCTATTTCCCAGATCCAAAATCTTGGAAATAGAATAGACAAAATGCAAGAAACAGTTAACAAGGACCTAGAAGAACTAAAGATGAATCAAGCATCGATTAAAAACACAATAAATGAAATAAAAAATACTCGGGATGGGATCAATAGCAGAATAACTGAGGCAGAAGAACGGATAAGTGAGGTGGAAGATAAAATAGTGGAAATAACTGCTGCAGAGCAAAATAAAGAAAAAAGAATGAAAAGAACAGAGGACAGTCTCAGAGACCTCTGGGACAACATTAAACGCACCAACATTCGAATTATAGGGGTTCCAGAAGAAGAAGAGAAAAAGAAAGGGACTGAGAAAATATTTGAAGAGATTATAGTTGAAAACTTCCCTAATATGGGAAAGGAAATAGTTAATCAAGTCCAGGAGGCACAGAGAGTCCCATACAGAATAAATCCAAGGAGAAATACGCCAAGACACATATTAATCAAACTGTCAAAAATTAAACACAAAGAAATCATATTAAAAGCAGCAAGGCAAAAACAACAAATAACACACAAGGGAATCCCCATCAGGATAACAGCTGATCTCTCAGCAGAAACTCTACAAGCCAGAAGGGAGTGGCAGGACATAATTAAAGTGATGAAGGAGAAAAACCTGCAACCAAGATTACTCTACCCAGCAAGGATCTCATTCAGATTTGATGGAGAAATTAAAACCTTTACAGACAAGCAAAAGCTGAGAGAGTTGAGCACCACCAAACCAGCTTTACAACAAATGCTAAAGGAACTTCTCTAGGCAAGAAACACAACAGAAGGAAAAGACCTACAATAACGAACCCAAAACAATTAAGAAAATGGGAATAGGAACATACATATCGATAATTACCTTAAATGTAAATGGACTAAATGCTCCCACCAAAAGACACAGATTGGCTGAATGGATACAAAAACAAGACCCATATATATGCTGTCTACAAGAGACCCACTTCAGACCTAGAGACACATACAGACTGAAAGTAAGGGGATGGAAAAAGATATTCCATGCAAATGGAAACCAAAAGAAAGCTGGAGTAGCAATTCTCATATCAGACAAAATAGACTTTAAAATAAAGACTACTAGAAGAGACAAAGAAGGACACTACATAATGATCAAGGGATCGATCCAAGAAGAAGATATAACAATTGTAAATATTTATGCACCAAACGTAGGAGCACCTCAATACATAAGGCAAATACTAACAGCCATAAAAGGAGAAATCGACAGTAACACAATCATAGTAGGGGACTTTAACACCCCACTTTCAGCAATGGACAGATCATCCAAAATGAAAATAAATAAGGAAACACAAGCTTTAAATGATACATTAAACAAGATGGACTTAATTGATATTTATAGGACATTCCATCCAAAAACAACAGAATACACATTTTTCTCAAGTGCTCATGGAACATTCTCCAGGATAGATCATATCTTGGGTCACAAATCAAGCCTTGGTAAATTTAAGAAAATTGAAATTGTATCAAGTATCTTTTCCGACCACAATGCTATGAGACTAGATATCAATTACAGGAAAAGAGCTGTAAAAAATACAAACACATGGAGGCTAAACAATACACTACTTAATAACGAAGTGATCACTGAAGAAATCAAAGAGGAAATTAAAAAATACCTAGAAACAAATGACAATGGAGACACGACGACCCAAAACCTATGGGATGCAGCAAAAGCAGTTCTAAGAGGGAAGTTTATAGCAATACAATCCCACCTTAAGAAACAGGAAACATCTCGAAAAAACAACCTAACCTTGCACCTAAAGCAATTAGAGAAAGAAGAACAAAAACATCCCAAAGTTAGCAGAAGGAAAGAAATCATAAAAATCAGATCAGAAATAAATGAAAAAGAAATGAAGGAAACGATAGCAAAGATCAATAAAACTAAAAGCTGGTTCTTTGAGAAGATAAACAAAATTGATAAACCATTAGCCAGACTCATCAAGAAAAAAAGGGAGAAGACTCAATAGAATTAGAAATGAAAAAGGAGAAGTAACAACTGACACTGCAGAAATACAAAGGATCATGAGAGATTATTACAAGCAACTCTATGCCAATAAAATGGACAACCTGGAAGAAATGGACAAATTCTTAGAAATGCACAACCTGCCAAGACTGAATCAGGAAGAAATAGAAAATATGAACAGACCAATCACAAGCACTGAAATTGAAACTGTGATTAAAAATCTTCCAACAAACAAAAGCCCAGGACCAGATGGCTTCACAGGCGAATTCTATCAAGCATTTAGAGAAGAGCTAACACCTATCCTTCTCAAACTCTTCCAAAATATAGCAGAGGGAGGAACACTCCCAAACTCATTCTACGAGGCCACCATCACCCTGATGCCAAAACCAGACAAGGATGTCACAAAGAAAGAAAACTACAGGCCAATATCACTGATGAACATAGATGCAAAAATCCTCAACAAAATACTAGCAAACAGAATCCAACAGCACATTAAAAGGATCATACACCATGATCAAGTGGGGTTTACTCCAGGAATGCAAGGATTTTTCAATATACGCAAATCAATCAACGTGATACACCATATTAACAAATTGAAGGAGAAAAACCATATGATCATCTCAATAGATGCAGAGAAAGCTTTCGACAAAATTCAACACCCATTTATGATAAAAACCCTGCAGAAAGTAGGCATAGAGGGAACTTTCCTCAACATAATAAAGGCCATATATGACAAACCCACAGCCAGCATCGTCCTCAATGGTGAAAAACTGAAACCATTTCCACTGAGATCAGGAACAAGACAAGGTTGCCCACTCTCACCACTCTTATTCAACATAGTTTTGGAAGTTTTAGCCACAGCAATCAGAGAAGAAAAGGAAATAAAAGGAATCCAAATCGGAAAAGAAGAAGTAAAGCTGTCACTGTTTGCAGATGACATGATACTATACATAGAGAATCCTAAAGATGCTACCAGAAAACTACTAGAGCTAATCAATGAATTTGGTAAAGTTGCAGGATACAAAATTAATGCACAGAAATCTGTGGCATTCCTATATACTAATGATGAAAAATCTGAAAGTGAAATCAAGGAAACACTCCCATTTACCATTGCAACAAAAAGAATAAAATATCTAGGAATAAACCTACCTAAGGAGACAAAAGACCTGTATGCAGAAAATTTTAAGACACTGATGAAAGAAATTAAAGATGATACAAATAGATGGAGAGATGTACCATGTTCTTGGATTGCAAGAATCAACATTGTGAAAATGACTCTACTACCCAAAGCAATCTACAGATTCAATGCAATCCCTATCAAACTACCACTGGCATTTTTCACAGAACTAGAACAAAAAATTTCAAAATTTGTATGGAAACACAAAGGACCCCGAATAGCCAAAGCAATCTTGAGAACGAAAAATGGAGCTGGAGGAATCAGGCTCCCTGACTTCGGACTATACTACAAAGCTACAGTAATCAAGACAGTATGGTACTGGCACAAAAACAGAAAGATAGATCAATGGAACAGGATAGAAAGCCCAGAGATAAACCCACGGACATATGGTCACCTTATCTTTGATAAAGGAGGCAGGAATGTACAGTGGAGAAAGGACAGTCTCTTCAATAAGTGGTGCTGGGAAAACTGGACAGGGACATGTAAAAGTATGAGATTAGATCACTCCCTAACACCATACACAAAAATAAGCTCAAAATGGATTAAAGACCTAACTGTAAGGCCAGACACTATCAAACTCTTAGAGGAAAACATAGGCAGAACACTCTATGACATAAATCACAGCAAGATCCTTTTTGACCCACCTCCTAGAGAAATGGAAATAAAGACAAAAATAAACACATGGGACCTAATGAAACTTCAAAGCTTTTGCACAGCAAAGGAAACCATAAACAAGACCAAAAGACAACCCTCAGAATGGGAGAAAATATTTGCAAATGAAGCAACTGACAAAGGATTAATCTCCAAAATTTACAAGCAGCTCATGCAGCTCAATAACAAAAAAACAAACAACCCAATCCAAAAATGGGCAGAAGACCTAAATAGACATTTCTCCACAGAAGATATACAGACTGCCAACAAACACATGAAAGGATGCTCAACATCTTTACTCATTAGAGAAATGCAAATTAAAACTACAATGAGATATCATCTCACACCAGTCAGAATGGCCATCATCAAAAAATCTAGAAACAATAAATGCTGGAGAGGGTGTGGAAAAAAGGGAACCCTCTTGCACTGCTGGTGGGAATGTGAATTGGTACAGCCACTATGGAGAACGGTATGGAGGTTCCTTAAAAAACTACAAATAGAACTACCATATGACCCAGCAATCCCACTACTGGGCATATACCCTGAGAAAACCATAAATCAAAAAGAGACATGTACCAAAATGTTCATAGCAGCCCTATTTACAATAGCCCGGAGATGGAAACAACCTAAGTGTCCATCATCGGATGAATGGGTAAAGAAGATGTGGCACATATATACAATGGAATATTACTCAGCCATAAAAAGAAATGAAATTGAGCTATTTGTAATGAGGTGGATGGACCTAGAGTCTGTCATACAGAGTGAAGTAAGTCAGAAAGAGAAAGACAAATACTGTATGCTGACACATATATATGGAATTTAAGAAAAAAAAATGTCATGAAGAACATAGGGGTAAGACAGAAATAAAGACACAGACCTACTTGAGAATGGACTTGACGATATGGGGAGGGGGAAGGGTAAGCTGTGACAAAGCGAAAGAGAGGCATGGACATATATACACTACCAAACGTAAGGTAGATAGATAGTGGGAAGCAGCTGCAGAGCACAGGGAGATCAGCTGGGTGCTTTGTGACTGCCTGGAGGGGTGGGATGGGGAGGGTGGGAGGGAGGGAGATGCATGAGGGAAGGGATGTGGGAACAGATGTATATGTATGACTGATTCACTTTGTTATAAAGCAGAAACTAAAAAAAAAAAAAAAACTCTCTCCAGATGCAGCCAATGAGAGAACAATTTCTTTTTTTCTTTTCTTTTTTTTCCAAACCAGCTTTTGTCTTGATGGTCCAGCTGGTGAAAGAAATGAGAAAAAAAAAAATCTTCCTTCCAAAATTAATAATTTTTGTTCACAGGGATTATCTCAGGGTATGGGGATTACAGATAAATTTTGCTGAACTGTGCTATCTAGTTTTTTTTCTAGTGAACACCTGTGTGTAATAGAAAACATTTAAAAATAATCACAAATTTTTCAGTGCAAACCCACACTCCCAAGATGGCACTGGGGTCCTGCGTGTTCTAGATACAAGTTTTGAAACCACCAGCTGAGGGAGGCTGCACTGGGGGTCAGGGTGGGGCAAACCTCACAGGAGCTGACAGCTGAGATCACCAGGGATCAGGCAGGGATGCAGATGACAGGTGAGATGAAGTGGGAACCTAACCTGGTCATGCCCATGCCTTCCACAAGGTCAAGTCCACCAGCAGGTCAGCGTGCCCCAGGCTGATCCAGAACACCCGGTGTCACCACCCCTGCCTGGAAGAGGAAGCGGCCCAGCTGCCCAGCAGCAGCAAAACTGCAGAGAAGCTCAGCCTCCCATCCAGAGTCCCTGGGCCCTGACTCTCACTCCCCCACAGCTGCCATCAAGTCCTGACCCTCAGGGTCCCTCAGCTGAACTGTCCTTGTGGATGTCCTGACTATAATTAGCTACACGAGCAACTCAAATTTAAACTTCAGAGATGTGAGCTCATAGTAGTTCTGGTTTTCTGTTCAACCAAGAATCTCTCTCCTCTACTCGCTTCTAAGAGATGCTGTGAACAGCCATGAATGAACAGAAGAAAGATTATAATTAGAAGATGAAAGTAAAATCAAGCCAGCATCCTGGATACAGTCAGGCAAAGGTTATCTCTCTTAGAGCTACAGAAATCATAATGCCTAATTCTCTAGACAAAACCAACAAATATCTTAGTAAAAGAGAGGGCCAAATGAAGATTTTTTTTTTTTAGGCTAGCACCCCATAAAAGCCTGTGAAAAAATGCAGGTTCTCAGAAAGAAACAGGGAAGATGATAGAAAGGATAAAGGCAGAATGTTTATCCTGAGATATGGCTGTTACTCTGACCAGCCCTGGGGCCAGGGCCAAGAGAAGGGAGACTGAATGACAGACAAATGAAAAGTACAAGTAGAAATTAACTTGAAACAGATGACAGATTGGACAGGTGAGAGAATGGACAGAGACTTTTTGGGTGGGGCTAACATTTGGCTTCACAGTTGTATAGCTTTGTGGTCAGACAGATGTGCATTCAAATCCTGGTACAGCATCTCACCTCTACATGACCTGGATCAAGTTCCTGAACTTCTCTGGACTTTGGTTTTCCCACATATAAAATGGGAATGATAATACCTACACCTCATAGGTGCTATCAGTCTAACTCAGAACCTGGCCAGAATAGCCAGGAAATGTTAGTTCCCATTGCCTTTACTCCACTTAAAATCATAAGAGAGGAGGAACTGGGTTTTACTTCCATGTATCTAACTAAATAACTGCAAAGTTATATTCCTGTCACAACTGAAAAAATTTACACTACTAAAATGAAAACTTCGTGAAACTCTTACAATGTGAAAATACAACCAAACTCAGTGGAGCCCATAATGAAGGTAACTAACTTTGCAGGACCCTGTTATTTAAATGTCTTCGAGTAGTTAAATGGTATTTAATTTTTAAATTTTACTAGATGCGCCAGAATTAGCTACTCAAATCAGTTCCCAGGTTTCCTCTTTGGGCTTCCATTTTCTTATTTCTAACCCTTGACTCACAGGCTCACCCTTGGGTGGCAAAACTGAAAAAACAATGCAATAGGATGGCCACCTGCAGAATCACCTTCAGAGTGAATGTGGGTGAAGAGAAAGGCACAGAAATGCACACAGATCATCCCTCACTACCTAGGAGATACAGTTTGAGGATCAGGTCCCACTTTTGTGATTGACCAGTTTTGTGATAGCTTCTCAATCTAAAACATGAGAATGATGGATTCCAAAGAGCAAGGAAGCCCTAGTAAATCCAAGGTCCAGATGGGTCTCGTGATATATTACTCCTAAATTGAGTCACATTGAAGTCTAACAGAAGACAAGAATGTCAGCAGGAAGCAGAGGCACAGGAAATGAACAGAATTGTTTGTCAAGACAGAAGCAGAGAGGACCAAACGGAATCCTTTGTAAAGGGTGGTCTGTATGTGTACCTTCAACATCAAAATAAACCAGGACATTTAGGAAATGTGTGAATAATGGTGGTAGATCTTATTAACATGGCAGGGAGTTCATCTGATGGCTCAAATCCAGAAGTACTTGCTCTCTGAAGGACTTAGCAATTTTTGTGTGCTGTTTCCAGTCCAGAACTGTCTACCAACAACCCACAAACACCTACAGGTAAGTACCCTGTCATGTGTTGCCCCAGGCTACACAGGGGTATACACACTCAGTCTCCCTGCCAGGTACAAAAAAGATCACCGACAATAACGGTGTTACCTGTGTGTGCTCCAGCCTCACACACTTCAGAAGAAGAGCCTCGCTCCTCCTCTAAACCCCCCAAACCAGTGCTGGGAGCCCCTGTGTGCTCTTGCAAACCAACCCTAAAACTGCAGGCTCCAAAACTGAGCATGCTCACCTAAGGGGACAATCTTTGGAGTGTGCCACAGACTGAAGACTTGTGTCCCCCCAAAATTCATATGTTGAAGCCCTAACTCCCAGTGTGTTGTATTTGAAGACAAAGTCTAAAAGGAGATAATTAAAATTAAGTGAGGTCATAAGGGTGGGGCCCTGATCAACAGAGTTAGTGTCCTTATTAGAAGAGACAGCAGAGGGCTCCGTCTCTCTCTCTCTCTCTCTCTCTCTCTCTCTCCCCCTCTCTCTCTCTCTCTCTCTCTCTCTCTCTCTCTCTCTCTCTCTCTCTCCACGCTCCTGTGGGAGGAGGTGAGGAATGGCCATGTGAGGACACAGCAAGAATGTGGCCACCTGCAAGCCAGGAAGAGAGCTTTACACCAGAAACCAAATCAACCAGAAACTTGATCTTGAATTTCTAGCCTCCAGAATTGTAGGAATAAATTTCTGCTGCTTAAGCTGCTTGGTCTCTGGTATTTTGTTATGACAGCCCAGGCTAATACAGGGCAGTGCAAGAAGGCAATATTGGATCTTTCTTATTATGTATCTCTTACTTTAAAAATCATAAGTACTTTAAGCCTTGGTAATGGATTGACCCTGGCACTCCCCACCCCCAATGCATGTGTCACTTAGGGTAGGAAAGGTATCATGAGGAAAGAGTGGGCATCTCACAGCTCAGAGGGGTTGGCAGGAATGCCCACACCTGTCTGCTTGGTCTCCATGGATTGCAACATATTACAGCTTATATATGGCCAGATTGTGATCTTAGATAATAGAATCTTTACTATATTTTCTATGAAAATGAAAATCACCTACAGCACAGAGGTTCACTGCCAATCTTACCACTAGAATGTAAGTTCCAGGAGGGCAGGAATTGCCTGGTTTGTTCACTGCTGTATCTCCAGCACTTAGACAAGTACTTGGCACATGGGACATACTCAGTAAATAGGTATGTATTAAATGATGCTAAAACTCGTGTTACCTTTACAGACCATGATGTCTGCAGATTTTTAAATTTTGGAAACAACTTTCTAACCTCATTTTTAATTTTTACAAATGAAGGTATCAATGAGTTTTTATTTTGTTAAAATGCAAAATTTCAAAACTTACCAATAAGCTCATGTCAGGGAACAGACATTTAGGCGACTCTCATAAAATACTTTTTACATGGTAGATGCCCAAAGATTGCGGTGGCTCTAGTAATTATTATTATTTGGCTAACTCTTGTGCCTGAAAGCACTGGAATGCAAGGTAGTTACCAACCAATGAAATAGTTGTATTAGCACGAGCTCCTTGTTTTACTCTTTTCTTATATTGCCTTCCATACTTCTCCCCAGAGGCCAAGATATTGCTAAGCACATAATACTTTTATGTGACAAATATAAAACTAACTGAACTTTTGGCTCAAATTCTCCTACACTGTAGTCAAGACCTCAAAATAGAACCCTTAATTGTTCTCTGATTGTTTCTACCAGTATTAGGCTTGGCTCTGTCCAGAGTTCTGTAAGTTCCCTAAAGAACAAAGCTCATTCGTTCCTCAAATATTTACTAAACACACACTATGGACCAGCCATTGTCCTGGGTGCCGGGGCGGGATGGTGAGCAAAGCAGACTTGACCCTTCACAGCACTTACCTTGTGCCACAGGGAAGATAAGACATCAAAGAAATAAATATGTAATTACAAATGTGGTGTGTCCCATGAAGTGGTTCTCGACCTTTTCTTTTTTTTTTTTTGAATGAAAGTTGCCTACATATACTTCAGTTCAGAAACATTTTATCTAATCATTTCTTTCCCAAATCTTTTTGAGTCAAGAACTGTAACTATCAGAGTTCCTGATCAACAAAAGATCTCACAGTCACTCCACCATTGGTCTCATTCTGCACAAAGGGAAGAAGCTGACATTGTACTGACTTACCGAACTCGATGATGGGTAAATGCACAATTTCCAGTAGGGTTTCCTTCTTTCTTTTTTTTTTAAATTTATTTATTTTTTGGCTGTGTCGGGTCTTAGTTGTGGCATGTGGGATCTTCGTTGCAGCGTGAGGGATTCTCTCTAGCTGTGGTGTGTGGGTTTTCTCTCTCTAGTTGCAGGCTCCAGGGCGCACGGGCTCTACAGTTTGCAGCATGTGAGCTCAGTAGTTGTGGCATGCGGGCTTAGTTGCCCTGCCACACATAGGATCTTAGTTCCCTGACCAGGGATCCAACTGTTGTCCCCTGAATTGTAAGGCAGATTCTTTACCACTGGACCACCAGGGAAGTTCCCTGTTCGTTTTTGGTTTTTTTAAGAGCTTATAGACCTATTGTCTACTTTCACAGATTAGTGGTTCTCAAGCTTGGCTGTTCATCAGAATCACCTGGAGGGCTTATTAAACCACAAATTATTGGCAAATCTCCCCCTTCCCAGAGCTTCTGAGTAGGGCTGGGTGTGGGGCCTGAGAATCTGCATTTTGTGCAAGTTCCCTGGTGATGCCAAAGCTGCTGGTCCAGCAACTACAATTTGAGAACTACCACATTAGACTAAAAGGCAGACCTGAGCTTGAACAAAGTAAAAGTTGGAAGGAAGCTCATGGATTACCTAGGCCAAGCTCCTCAGGTGACAGATAGGTGAGCCAGAGAGCCAACCTGCTCAAGGTCAAAGCAGAACAAGGTAGGCAGGTCACTGGCATGTCTGTTACACAGCTTCCCAGCAAGCCCACCTTCCTGAAAACAGGCCCTTTTCGGTGGATTCGGAGGTAAACTCATCATCAAAAATCCAAGGGTATGAAATGCTGTAATGTCTTGGATTTACTTCAGGATTGCAGCGTGGGGAGGGAGGAGGAAGAAGAGACAAAATTGATAAAGTGTTCACAGTCGTTGAACTGGATGAGAGCACACCGAAGCTCAGTATATGGTCTTTCCACTTTTGTAGACGTTTGAAGTTTTCCACTATAAAAGGGTAACGGGAGTCAGTTGGATCAAGATTTGTCATTGCACATCTCCGAGAGGACCTGGGTTCCCACACAGCCCCTGAAATATACTCCCCCCCGCCCCACCAAAGGAATATTTTGGACATCTGTGACATGCCAAGTCTTGGCTGGCCACTAGAGGGAGTCAAACAAAATTAAGGCACAAATTGCTATCCTCAAGAAGCCCAGAATTTGGTGGTGTAAAGAAAATGCAAATTATTGTGTTACAGAGACAAATAAATGGCATAAAAGATAATGAAGAAGGGGCTAAGAGACTGAGAGGACTAAGGCAAGGCTGCATCTTTTCCCACTGTATATCCCTGAAGCAAAACTTTTTGTGCCGTTTTCTAAGGGTGGTCAAGTTTCAGAAATGTGTATTACCATCAATCAGTGATGTTTTATCAAAGTGGAAAGAACATCAAAAGCACAAATAAAAGGAAAAGCCCGAGTCTGCTAGGGTAATAGTTAAATTATAATTTATCCACACAAGAGAATACAAAATTGTAATTTAAAATGACAGTATTGTTTTGCGGTTCCAACATGGCGGAGGTGATGGTGGAGACTCTCGGCTCCAACGGGGCTTTCGACAAGGGATTTATCAAAGATGTTCATGAAGACTCCCTCACAGTTGTGTTTGTTTGTTTTTTTAAGATGTTGGGGGTAGGAGTTTATTAATTAATTTATTTTTTTTGTTGTTGTGTTGGGTCTTCGTTTCTGTTCGAGGGCTTTCTCTAGTTGTGGTGAGCGGGGGCCACTCTTCATCACGGTGCACGGGCCTCTCACAATTGCGGCCTCTCTTGTTGCGGAGCACAGGCTCCAGACGTGCAGGCTCAGTAGTTGTGGCTCACGGGCCTAGTTGCTCCACGGCATGTGGAATCCTCGCAGACCAGGGCTCGAACCCGTGTCCCCTGCATTAGCAGGCAGATTCTCAACCACTGCGCCACCAGGGAAGCCCTCACAGTTGTTTTTGAGAACCACTGGCAACCGGAACGCCAGGTTCCATTTAATGAAGTTAGATCACCACAACCACCTGATATTAAAAAAAGAAATTATTGGGGCTTCCCTGGTGGCGCAGTGGTTGAGAGTCCACCTGCCGATGCAGGGGACTCGGGTTTGTGCCCTGGTCCGGGAAGATCCCACATGCCACGGAGTGGCTGGGCCCATGAGCCATGGCCGCTGAGCCTGCGCGTCCGGAGCCTGTGCTCCGCAACGGCAGTGAGAGGCCCGCATACGGCAAAAAAAGAAATAAAGAAATTAGTGAAGGAGATGAAGTACAGGTGTATTCAAGAGCAAATGATCAAGAACCATGCGGATGGTGGTTGGCTAAACTTCAAATGATGAAAGGAGAATTTTATGTCATTCAATATGCTGCTTGTGATGCCACTTACAATGAAATGGTCCCATCTGAATGACTTCGGCCTGTCAATCAAAATAAAACTGTCAAAAAATACCTTCTTTAAATGCACAGTGGATGTTCCTGAGGATTTGAGAGAGCCGTGTGCTAGTGAAAATGCACATAAAGATTTTAAGAAAGCAGTAGGAGCAGGCAGAATTGTTTACCATCCAGAAACCACACAGCTAATGATACTGTCTGCCAGTGAAGCAACTGTGAAGAGGGTAAATATTTTGACTGAGATGCATTTGCAAAGTATTCATACGAAGTTGATGTTTATGTCCAGAAATGAAGAGGCCACTAAGCACAAAACAACTTGCAGCAGCTCTTCATGAGGAATTTGTTGTGAGAGAAGATTGGATGGGCCTGCCAATAGGAACACGTGGCAGTAACATACAGCAAGCTAGAAAGGCTCCTGGAGTTACAGCTATTGAGCTAGATGAAGATACTGGAACATTTAAAATCTACGGAGAGAGTGCTGATGCTCTAAAAAGGGCTAGAGGTTTTTTGGAATTTGTGGAGGATTTTATTCAGGTTCCTAGGAATCTTGTTGCAGCATCAAGGGTGGAGTTGCTGCTTGAGCTTCACTGTGCTAACCTGAAGGTTGCTTTTATATGCTGCTGCTAGGGCTGCTCAGAGAAGACACACATCATGTGAATTCCCTGTCCTACTCTTTTGCGTTTTTCTTTTTACCTGTTCAGTTGCTGCTGCTTTTAAATTTAGGGTTATGGGGCAAGGAGGTGTGAAAACCCTCTAACAGTGTCTGCTGTGTTGACCGGCTTATTGCTGCCATTGCTCCCTTATTTATTCCCCTCCCCCCTTATTTATTCTTCATTGGGAACTGTTCTCTCAAGCATGCAATAGAAGAAACTTACATGTTAACCTCTTTTGACCAAAATTAATTTATTGTGGAAATAGATTGCTGATAGAGTATAAAATTTTAATTAATTGAGGATTTGGACTTAACAAATAAGATGTTGCTGTTAACTTAGGATACATCTATTCCATATAGTGATAGTTACCTGAACATCTACTTCTGTTACCAGGTAACATGACCCAGTATTGCTTTGTTACTTTATGGGTGTCTGTTTGCTTTATAACAAGTGAGTTCCTAAGGGGAAGAGCATCTTCATGTCCTCCTTTTACTTTCTCCTCTAATTACCGGATACTCAATAACTGCTATTTGACAGATTTACAAGTTAAGTGTGGAGAAGGTAAATAATTTGAATTTTATGTCATTTTACAGTAGTTCATATCTAGGAAGACAGCAAACCATATACATGTTGTATGTAGTTGTACAGTTCTGCAGTACTTTAAAAACTTACAGGTGTAAAATGTAATACTTGTTAAATGTCAACTTTTTATTTCGGTGAAGAGAATATTCATTTTAGAAGAATCTTCAAGTCACAGGTGTGTTTTGAACAAATAGGAACTTGAAAATAAAAGCCAGATTGATGACTCTGTTAGTTGTTTGAATAATAATATATGTAACATGTCATAACTGTAAACAAATTGATGCAATTAATGCCAAAGTAAAAGTTTTCTTTTTGCCTTCAAAAAAAACAATATCACTGAAATAATAAGTATATTCATAATACAACTTTTATATTTAAAAGATACAAAATGACATATATTTTATATATATATAATTTTGGCCAATGTTTAGAAGCATATAGAACTTAATTTTAAGACCAGAAAAAACATGCCAAAGTATTAACAGTAATTATATCTGGATCATAGATTTCCAGTTTTCCTTTTTTTAACTCTTCTGCAAGTTTTTAAATTTTATGTCACAGATATAACTTCTACAACAGTCTTCCTCATTCTGTTGTTTTTGTTTTTAAGGGCAATTAGCTTTAAAGTACTATAATTTATCTGTATATTCAGAAACTGAACCAAAAAGACAAGCGTGCCCATTAAGTAGTGTACAAACTGCAGAGATTAACTGGAATCTTTTGAAGGGATTAGAGGTCTATGGACCCTCAGGAATGGCCAGATCAGGGCTCCATGAGCTGCCCTCGGCCAGCCCCAATGGTCAGTTACTCCCACAAAAGCCCTACAGGCTTCCTAGGGGAAACAGAACAGGACCACTGAAGCATGCTGGACAGGGAAATGTGGATTATTAAAAGCAAGCTCCCTTTACCCACTTAATGCATGAAGGGTCCATATCACAGCCTTTGTTTAAATGTCCTGGTCCCGCTCATTTATGAGCACTGTGCTTGGGCATGGCACAGGGTGCAGGGGGTCTGCCTCTCTCTTTAAGTTATAGTCTATCTTCTTTTCATTCTGAATGAATGAACATTTTATTAGCTCTACTTTGAGATTGCCTCTGAACACTCTGGAATCACTAAATAATTCAAATGTTGAATCCACAAACTAGACACGATTTTCTTAAAAAGGGGTTTTCTGATGTCAAATAAAATGGTAGTAGTAGAATGAACATCTGTAATGCCATAGGACTTGTCACTTGCTTACTAAATGAACCAACTTTATACTAAGCATAGAAACCTTTAGACAGGCTCTACATTATAAACTCTCCTATTAAAAATGACAAGACAAAAATACAGATATTAAAGTGTAGCTTCAAATTACCCACCCACTAAAAGATTACATGTATTGGTGCAAGTGGCTATTTTCACTGATTAAAAACATCTTAAACCACAAATAAACCGTTTGTTAATCAATAACAAGAAAGGCTAGGATGGAATTTCAACTTCAACCTGAACTTACTTCTTATTCTTTAAAGAATATTTGTTCCAGAAAACACTAATTCTAAAAGATACATGCACCCAATGTTCATAGCAGCATTAGTTACAATAGCCAAGACATGGAAGCAACCTAAGTGTCCATCAACAGATGAATAGATAAAGAAGATGTGGTATACACACACACACACACACACACACACACACACACACACACACACACGATGGAGTACTACTCACCCACAAAAAAGAATGAAATTTTGCCATTTGCAGTAACATGGATGGACTTGGAGGGTGTTATGCTAAGTGAAATAAGTCAGACAGAGAAAGACAAATACTGTATGATATCAGTTATATGTGGACTCTAAAAAAATACAACAAACCAGTGAATATAACAAACAAGAAGCAGACTCACAGATATAGAAAACAAACTAGTGGTTACCAGTAGGGAGAGTCGTGGGGGGAGGGGCACAATAGGGGTAGGGGATTAAGAGATACAAACTATTAGGTATAAAATAAGCTACAAGGATATATTGCACAACTCAGGGAATATACCCAATATTTTATAATAACTATAAATGAAGTATAACCTTTAAAAATTATGAATCAACACATTGTACACCTGTAACACATAATATTGTACATCAACTATGCTTAAAAAAAAAATTGCCTCAGCATGAACAGCAGACCACCTCATCCACTGCTGTGGGGATGGAAAATGTCACAGATCACAATGCAAACTTTAAATGAACCAGATTTCAGTATGAACAGACTTGTAGAAACATCTCCTCACCTGTGTTTCATTTAATTGTTTCTCATTTTTAATCTGATTTTTGTTTCCTAGAAACAAACTTTCCTGAGCAAACCCAAAAACAGTACTCTCGAAGCAATGGATTGCATATAAGGAATTCTTCAAATCGGCCCAGAGATTTAAGACATTCTAAGACAGGGGTAGGAGTCTAATTGGCCTTTAAAACTTCCAGTAGTGTTTTCCTACAAAGTGCTGCAAACCAGGTGACATTAAAACAACGCTTTAGGTAAGATGAAGCTCAGAACCGTCCCAGACCTCCACCTTTCCCCATGTCTAACACGCAGTGTTAATCGGAGAAATTAAAATGCTCTCGCTAGGAATAAAAGTTTTTATCAAGTTAAAATGCACATATTGTTTAAAACAGATACTAAAAAAATCTTCCAAGTCCTGAGTAACACTTACCTCTATAATAAAACTTTCTTAAAGAAAAGCTTCAGTATACAAATTAAGTAGTTCCTCTTTTTTTTTTTTTTTTTTTTTGCTGGTCTTCATGACCAGGGATCAAAAGAGGCTGACAGCAAAATGGCCCAACAGCCTTCTCCATGAATGGCCATCATCGCCTCCACCCCGCCTGGCGCCCTGGCGGCCACACACACACACACACACACACACACCTTCTTGGACTTCAGGGAAGCAGCCTTTGTTCCCAAGACCCAAAACTGGGATCCAGCTACTAAGCCTCCTCCTCCCCCGAACCAGCCTTCCCAAGGGTCGGAGCCCCTCAGAGACAGTTCCAGGGCGGTTCTGGAAAGAAGCCCCATTTTCCCCCGTGTTCCAAGTGCTGGGGCGTTGGGGCCGCCACCGCCGGCTCCGGCTTCTCTAAACAGACATGGACACGCATGCACGCACGCGTGCACACCCTCAAAACAGTGATTATTGCCATCATTGCCATTTTTATTAGCTCTCACCTACGGAGCGCTCACCATGGGCCAAGCGCTCAGGGCGCGCTCTAAGTCCATCTAAGTCCAACTCTGCCGGCCCCTCTTTTTCTCTCTCACACTCTCACACACACACACTCCCACGCGCGCACGCACACGAGGCAGCGGCACCCACACCCCCACGCGCCATCGAGGCTGAACCCCGACACTTCCGTAGCCTCCCGGCGGGTCCCTACCGAAAAGGTACCCACGTCCGCCCGCGCGCTCCCCGGGCCGCGCGCTGCGCTTCGAGACGTTCCCCCGGCGCGCCGGGCGGCCGCTCCTACCTCGGCCCTTTGTCCTCGCGCCGCCGCGGCCCCGCTCCGGTGCGCCCGCCGCCGTCGGAGGGCCGGCCCAGCCGCCCGCGCGCTCACTCCCTCAGCTCCCGGGCTCGGCCGGCCGGGGGGCGCGCGGCAAAGCCCGGATCTGCGGAGCGCGGAGCGCGGCCCGCGCCCGGGACTGACCCCTGACCCCAGCCGCCCACTGCAGTCCGCTTCTCCGGGTCTTCCGGCAGACCGCGGAGAAGGGCCGGCGGTGGGCTCGGCCGGCCCGGGACCCTGCTGGGGAAGGGTCGCGGCGAGGGCGGCGCCGGGGCCGGACCGGGCGGCGTCGGGCGAGGGGAGGAGGCTCGAGGGCCGGAGCCGAGCCCCGCGCCCGCCCGCCGGCCTGGGTTTTCGCGCCGCGTGCCCGGCCCCCTCTCCCTGCCCCTGCGCCCCGCCTCGCCAAAGTCCGACCTCCTCACCCGGAGGGCGCGGCACCGGCCTCGGGGCGCCGCCTGCTCTCGGGAAACGTCGCTCTCTTCTCTGATCTCCCCGAGGGATTCCTCCCACAGCGTCCCCGTCCCGCCCCCCGGCACACCTCCCCACCTTCCCGCAGGGCCACGCGGGGAGCCCCTCCAGCCAACGGAGACTCAGCGGGCAAGGGAGTCTGGACAGACGTTGGAAGAACCCTCGGAGAACAGAGGTCATTTTGTCGCTTGGGACGCAGACGCCCAGAGGGGACAAGGCAGGTCTGCGAGGCAGCAGGAGCGCAGCCCAGGCTTCCCAAAGGCTCCACGCCAAGGGCCCCGGCACGCCCACCCCTGGACGCCCGGGCTGAGCCCTGTGGAGGGCCGCGTCGGCGGGGCGCCCTTCTCCGGCCCCCAGCGGACCGGCTCAAGCAAGGCAGGATAGGGGGACCCGGGTCCCCAGCAGCCGGGGTCGGCCAGTGGCCCACCAGGGAGCCTGTCTGAGGCCAACAGAGGAGAAAGATTCTGGAACGGTGGGCACCTGCGGGGGGAACCCAGCCAACTCTCCCTGGCCCCCGTGTCGGGAAGAATCCGTGAGGAACGGAACGAACCAAAGAATCTCCGATGAATCTTTGCAGACCTCGCAGGAGGCTGCTGCAGAGGTAGAGCGAGCAGCAGTGAGCACAGGGCAGGAGTATTTCTTTTTTTTAAGCAAGAGAGGAGCCCCTGTGATTTCAGGAACCTGCGGGGCGCAGAGCTGGAATCGGGCGACCAGCCCGGCACCCTCACCGCCACTCACCCCCCTGACTCGCATTGTGGCCTTGGGCCAGTCTGACAGTGTCCTTGAGGATGGGGGAGACAGTCACAGTTCAGTGAGCTGGGCGGTTAAATGAGGAAATGAGGGAATGAGGGTCTGGCCCCCAGCAAGTGCCAGCACACAACAGGTCCTGGGTAAAAACGTTGCCTGAATCAATCTCCGTAGAATTCCTGGACTCTGATTGGCAGTACCATCATTTTCCTTTTCTTATAATGAAATATTTCAAACGCACACAAGAGACAGTAACTTCACGAGCCCCTCTCTGTGTGCCCAAGAACCAGCCAGTCCTAACCTCTTGCCATACTTACTTCGGATATTCATGTAGGAAATAAATATCACGATACAGTTAAAGCCCCCGGAAAGCCCTCCCTGATCCCAATTCTTCCCCCCACCACCGCCCGCCCACAACCCCCAGTACTTTCCTAAAACATCCCATCAATGTTTTCATACTATTACTACATATGCGTGTGTTCGTTACTACATATGCCTGAGTTGAACTACAGCATGTTTTCCAATATTGCCACTTTCTGTGTGTTATCATATTCTGTGTTTTGTTCTGTAACCCAATCATTTGTTCTATGTTGTTTTGCTCAATATGATGTTTGTAAGAGCCATCTCATCATACATATAGCCCTAGGTTATTCATCTTAACTGCTAAATAGTATTCCATTGTATGAATGGCACAACTTGTACAGACATTCTTCTGTTGATGGAGCTTTGAGTTGATTTGTTTTTCATGATTAGAAACAAGACGGCAGTGAACATTCTTGACTGAATTTGTGTTTCTAGGGAATACACAGTTTTTCAACCACTCCAGTAAACACATGTACAGAATAGCTGTGTTGAATTCACATTTACCAATACGTTGGTTCTATGGTTTAGATTACTTACTGCAATTGCTAGACCAATAATCACTGTACTTACTTTTTTTTCCCTTACATTTTGACAGCTTACACTTTATCAAGCAAATAAAATCCTACAGAACAGGGTCAGCAAACTTTTTCTTAAAGGTTTAAAAGAAATATTTTAGGCTTTGCCAGCCAAGAGGCAAAACCACACTATTCGATTATAAAAGAACTTATATAACCATTTAAAGTATAAATGTATAACCATTTATATTAAAGTATAAATATTTCTAAAAATATGAAAACTATTCTTACCTCATGGGCCATAAAAAAGGGTACCCCCACTCCAAGAAAAAAAAAACTAGCTGAACAGATTTGGCCCATGGGCCATAGTTAGCCCGTTATATGAAAGTCATTCCAAAAATTAATTCCTTTCCTTGAAACCCAACATTAAAAAGGAAGTCACTTTTAATAAAGACAAAAATATAATTTGATTCACCAGAAGAATCAAAGTGAATATGTGGTTCCTGCTAGGGAAAAATTCTTAGGAAGCTGTCCCGTGCCTTAGCTAATTGATACAGTGACTTTGGGAAAAACATTTAATCCCATTTTTTAATCTATAATAAATTTTAGAAATGCACAGACTCCTATCAATTAAGAATTAATAAGACAAGAAATGAAATTCAGTGAAAAAGTTGTGTATTATTTTCCTGCTTGATGAATCATCTCTCTGCTCCCAGTTCATTGATTTAAACACCAGCATGCAAATACGAATGATTAGCTTTTTTCTTCCTGAACTGAACCTGACCCACTCATTTTATGTCTTTACTGAACTTGAACCAAACCTTGAAAAAGTAATTTCAAGATATTTTCTTTAAGTGAGGGGAATCAAGCTAGTTTAAAATGTTGTTGACAAACATGGGACTGAACTAAAAAACTGTGGTGGCCAACCTCAGACCCACAAAGGAGCTGTCAATCTCTAAGTGCATTCAGTAAGCAGGGTTCGCAGAGGCCATGGGGTCAGAAAGGCAATTAGACACGGCTTCTGGGCACATTTGCTTCTTTGACCAGCATTATCCTAAAGAAGCACATGCATGTACTTCTCCTCACACGCTTACACACACACATCCTCACACATACGTCCCCCCCTTACACGTCTAGGCATGTGCTGCGCACATGTATTCCTTACACACATATCTGCCTCCTTAAATGCACACACACTTCAAACATACATGTGACTCTTCTTCACATACATACACGTTTCCTTCTCACACGTTTCTCTCCACCGACAAACACTGAATGTCTCTCTCTCTCACACACACACACTCACACACACACCTTGTCACGCAAACATTTCTCCCCTTGGTACATACATTCTGCTTACACCCATATTTCTCTTTCTTGCAAATCCAACTCTTCTCATACCTTTTTCTTTCTAACATACACACATTTTCACATGACTACACCCAGACACAAACTCATCCTCTCACACGCTTTCATTTTTATGTATATTTGTTTATCTCATCACACATACCAGTAGATACGCCATCTCCTTCCTCTGTGCCTGAGCAAAACAGCTTCCCCTTTTCACATCCATCCCAGCACCCAATTAAAATGCGGTAGAGTGGAATGGGCTGAAGCCTTTAAAAGCTCCCATTTGTGCGTGTCAAGCAGTGTAGAGTCATTTGTTATCAGCGTACCGCTTGCTTCCATGTGAAGATGGTTTCTGAATGGCTTAAGGGTACTTCAAGTTTATTTGCTTATAGTAAGTATCTCTAAACTATAACCCAGTTTCTGTTATTAGCTATCACTTTCTGGGGAGGAAATGTTTCTCTAGCCTAGTAAATGCTTGAACCCAGCTTACTTAAATTCTCCCAGAATGTGAGTGGGTAGGTATATTGGTTTGCTCAGGCTGCCATAACAAAGCACCACAGGCTGGTGGGCTTAAACAACAGAAATGTATCATCCATAGTTCTGGAGGCTAGAAGCCCCAGATCAAGGCGTCAGGGGGTTGGTTCCTTCTGAAGGCTGCGAGGGAAGGATCTGTCTGTCCCAGGCCTTTCTCTTCGACTTGCATGCCTGTCTTCTCCCTGTCTCTTCACATCCTCTTCCCTCTCTGTGTGTCAGTGTCCAAAATTTCCTTTCTTATAAAGACACCCGTCATATTGGATTAGGGCCCACCTCAGCGACCTCATTTTAGTTTGATTGCCTCTGTAGAGACCCTCTCCCCAAATAAGGTCACAGTCTGAGGTGCTGGGGGTTGGAACTTCAATGTATGAATGTGGAAGGAAGCAGGGGTGGGGAACACAAATCAACCCCTAACTGTAGGACTTGACTTGTTTCTACAGGTGCTTCAGACCAGAGATACTAAACTTCACCTGGATCACTAATACATCTGAGGTCTAGATGTGCCACATCCTCGTTTGAAACTTTAAATTCAACTCCAAGTGCATTCCACTCTACTTCACTCCCCCTGCATATCACCGGGAATACTGACCACCCCAAATTCAGCGGCCCTACTCAATGCGCTCCCTAAGGTGAAACTGCTCCACCTGGTGGAGAGTTAAGATGCTACACTTCAGCAAACGGTAAGTCGGCTGGTAAGTCGGCTTGTAACCAGGCTGCCAGCATCGCATTGTCTGGTATCAAATATTAGATAAACAAAGGAGAGAGTGAGAGGGGCAAAACAAATTTGGTGCAACTGATGTATTCCCTGGGGGTAGTGCGTGGGAGGTGAACATTTAAGTAGGACACATTTAACAATCAGTAACACATTAGCAAACAAACTAAATTGTGCTTGTATAATTGTAACACATTAGCAAACAAACTAAATTGTGCTTGTATAATTGTGCATGTATATTCCACTTTATTCAAGTGGAATAAAATGTAGCAGTTCAACTTTAAAGGCCAAGTGAAAATTGACTTACCATATTTTTCCCACCTTGCTAAAGGGGAGGTAAATTGATTCAACTTCTTTAAAGGATAATTTGACCATATCTATTAAAGTCACTTCTGGCCTCGTAATTCACTGCTAGCCACTTATTTTTTTGATATACACATACCTGGGTGAAAGGTAGGCTGAATGAGATTGTTCTATGTTTGGTGTTGTTTATGGTTGCAAAATATTGGAAATAACCCAAGTGTCCAGACTTGGAGAGGGCATGGGTGATTTATGGTACATACACACAATGCAATACTGTGTAGACATAAAAAAGAGTGAGAAAAACTTTTATTGCACTGTTAGGGAACAATCTGCAAGATATTTTGCTAGGTTAAAAAAATCGAGAAATAGTATGATTATTAGTGTGCAAACAAGGCTTGGGGAAATAACATAGAGTACTATTTGTGCATAAAATATCTCTGCAAGAATCCATACAAAACCAGTGCAATGTGAGCTTCAAAGAGAGGACTTTAGACTTCACTGCTGAGAGACAAGCGTGGGAGGGACATTTTTCACTGTTTACTCTGGTACCTTTTGAATTTTGAGCCATATAAATGAGCCTCTTCAAAAAATTAACAGTTTTCTTGTTTAATTTTCATTGTCCAAAATTTCTCAGCAGTCTAATGATATTTTTGTACTTTGGTATCAGAAGTCTGAAACCAACGTGGTTCATCCTCCAATATTTGGCAACTTTCTTTTCCTTTAGGGGAAGGTATTATAATTTATCTTTTTCATTATAAAAATGATGTGTAACTACCTAACAAAGAAAACAAAAGGTTTCAAGTTTGCTGATTGTAAGTCTTCTTTCCACACAATTAATACAAATGGATTTTATAATAGCACAATTAATAATACAATAACACAATTAATAAAATGGATTTTCTTTTCCCAAAATGAAACTAACGTAAACCTACAATATTTAAGAAATACTAAGAACATTAGTATCATTCATCATAAAATTCAGTCGGAGGAAAAATAAAAGTTGCTAAACTTATCAATAATCTGATAATGCTGAATTAAAACAAAATCCAGCGTTAAGGTGTGCTTCAAAGATTTAAGACAGACTATTACCTCTATAATTTGGGTTGTCATGTTTTGCTTTAGAATTTACATTTTGAAGTCAACATAGTAAAGAGTTAATTTTTTTTCAAATGCTATTTATTTATAATGTAATGTGTCTATGGATGGTGAAAGGTTACTGGGGGGCATCAGTCCAGGTTGTGGGGCTCATCAGACAACACGTGGGAAGGAGGCTGGGGCGCTAGCCTCATCTGGGGGTTCAGAGAAGCCTTTCGGGGGGGGGAATGTGCAAAATAAGGATGAGGCATTTGCTAGGGGAGGCGTCAAAGGGTTAACGTTCCAGCAAAGAAAACAAGATGTGAGAAGACCCAGCAGTGAGGGAAAGCTTTTGAGGAATTGAATGAAGATTAATGTGACTGAGAGAAAGTGATGCATCCAATGGCTCTGATAGGTGGCAGGGGCCCCTGAGTGCCCTCCCTCTGAAAGTGTGATGCGGGAGACAGCCAGGCAGGCAAGTGACCAGTGCCCAGGGGAAACTACTAACCTGGAGCATAATACAGACAAAGTACACTGACAGCTTTTAAGCAGAGGAGTGATGAGATCAGACCCACGCTTTAGAAAGATTTCTCCTGCAATGAAAGGTCAACAGCCACCCCCCAAAAGGCAGTTGTTTAATTTGACAGTGATAGTATAGAGTCCCTTGTAAATGGCAGGACAGGCGAATGAATTAGGAAGCAGTTAAAATAGTCCAGGAACAATGACAATGAGGGCAGTCGTGGGGCAGTGGGAATCCGGAGGAGGGAAAGGCTGAAACCCTTTGGGGGGCTGCAACTGACAAGCCCCTGTGCCCATCCTCCCTCCCCCTTGTGGCTTCCTCATTGGAGTTCACCCAGGCGTACAGCAATAGCTCATCTTTCCCACAGCTCTTTTTTGACAGGCTTTCATGGGGATTTGCCCTTGTGGGTGTATTTAACTGCAGGCTTACTTTTTTGTTTCCTTTTCTGAAGCAGGAGGCAAATACTGTTGCTAAGTGGAGAGACTGAATCCGTGCATCTGGACCAATGACAACTTTCGTGGGCTAGCATCTTCTTGGGAGCTCTCTGCAAAGCTTGTCAAGCTCTGAACAAAACCTCAGAACAAAGAGTCAGCCACCCGCCTTTGTCCCATTTGATGTCATTTTAGAACCATTTTTAGTCACTGGGGTAGGGAGCTTTGAGACTTGGTGAGAAACAGCCCCTGTGAAGCTAGGAAGTTTGTGTTACCACTGAAGATGGATTCAATGCACCAGGGATTTGACGTCCATTGTCTCTAATACAGCAGAATTGGAGGTATGTTTACCCTCAGTTTACAAACAGAGAAACTGAGGATCCTAAGGGTTAAGACGCTTGCCAGTGAGGCTAATAAGGGTGGATGCAGCACTCGCTCCAGTCCAGGTCTGTCTGTTCCTTCCTCCACGCCACCTCTCCTTTCTGCATCCGTCCGTCTCTATGACACTCCTTTCCCGCCAAGTGTTTGTCCTCGTGCCTCGTCACCTTCCTAAAAAGGGTACTGACCTAGAAAGTAAAAGACCAGAATTTGGATTGCAGCTCTGCTAGAAACCATCTTTTTATTATTATTAATGAAAACTGTTTAAATTCTATAGTGCTTTACAGTTTTCAAAAGGTTCACACACATGACTTCCCAGAGTCCCATAATAACCCTTTTTTAATCCTCTACCCTATACTGCCCCTCCCCGCTCCCCACTGGTAGCTACTAGTTTGTTCTCCGTATCTGAGTCTGCTTCTTGTTTGTTATATTCACTAGTTTGCTGTATTGTTTAGATTCCACATATAACTGATATCATACAGTCTTTGTCTTTCTCTTTCTGACTTACTTCACTTAGTATGATCATCTCGAGGTCCATCTACGTTGCTGCAAATGGCAATATTTCATTATGTTTATGGCTGAGTAGTATTCCATTGTGCATGTGTGTGTGTATATATATATACATGTACATATCCACAGCACCTTCTTTATCTATTCATCTGTTGATGGACACGTAGGTTGCTTCCATACCTTAGCAACTGTAAATAAAACCGCTCTGAACATTGGGGTGCTTGCACCTTTTTGAATTAGTGTTGTCATTTTTTTCAGATATATACCCAGGAGTGGAATCGCTGGGTCATACTTACTGAGTGCCTGGTATGTCTACCAAATCTCCACTTCTACCATCTCCCCTGACTCTCAGCAGATGACCTTGGCTTCAACAGAGCATGAACTCCTTCAACTTCCTGCTAAAAATACCTTACAAGGCTGTCTGCCTCTGTCCTTACACGTTCCTCCTGTCACCGTGGCGGTGGAGCCCTCCTCTTGTTTCCAGTTTCCTGGAATCCCTGACAGCATTCTCAGGGTTATCCCCTTTCTCTGTTGCATCTTCAAGCTTTCCCTTTCTACTAGCTCCTTCTCATAGACATGAAAAAACTTAGGTCTCTGCTATCTTAAAAAAGTAAAAGGTGGGGTGGTGGAGAGGAAGGAAACAAAGTAGGAAAGAATGAATAAAAGAGAAAAGAGAAGAAATGAAGGGAGGGAGGGAGGGAGGAAGGAAGGAAGGAAGGAAAGAAGGAAGGAAGGGAGGGAGGGAAGACAGAAAACATCCCTTCTTTTTTTTTCTTTGCGGTACTCAGGCCTCTCACTGCTGTGGCCTCTCCCGTTGAGCACAGGGTGCGGACGCGCAAGCCCAGCGGCCATGGCTCACGGGCCCAGCGGCTCCACGGCATGTGGGATCCTCCCGGACCGGGGCACGAACCCGTGTCCTCTGCACCGGCAGGCGGACTCTCAACCATTGCGCCACCAGGGAAGCCCAACAGCCATCCCTTCTTTTAACCTCTAAGGCATCATAGCCTAGATTCACTTTCTATTTCCCTAGCGGCTCCCTTTTAATTACCTTTGTTGTTGCGTAGTTTAAAAACAAAAGCAGAACTGCTTACTGTAGACAATGTGACAGTATCTGCCGGCCCTTTCATACTGGCCGCCCTCTGGTCCTGCCCCATCTTGCCCTTACTCCTGCCCTTGTCAAATCTCACCTGTCCCTGGACTTCAAGTACCCGACGCGCCACCTCGGGTCCAAGTCTTCCCTTAAACTTCATCAACCCCCAAGCTCTGTTCCTTCTCCATCTATCTTCTAGCTCTTGAATCTGTCCTTTGCTCTCCACTTTCACCGGCGCTGCCCAGTTCTGGCCACCGTCAGCTGTCCTTTCGGTGACCGACAGCCTCCTAACCATTCTCCTTGCCCCCCATTTGGCCTCTCCTGTCGTTGAAGATCTGAGAACGCCTATGCCGGCGGGAGAGGTAGATGCAGAAAGCTGTAACGCCTAGCAAGTCGTAGGTTAGAGTGGCGACCATTGGATTTGCTCCAAGCCCCCAATCCCACAACACTGCATTAGAAAAGTTAACTTGGCTTCAATTTAGCTGGTTTATCATCCCTTGGAGAGGGGATGAGGATCAGTCTCCTCACCTGGGAAAGAAGGGGTTGGGCTAGACCAGTGCCTGGCAGAGTACACCCAAATCCTCGGAGTTTCTGATTCTCTAGGGTTTGGGGTAGACCCAGAAAGTTTGCATTCCTAACAAGCTCGCTGCTGATGGCAATGCTGAGGTCCACAGACCACACGTAGAATCTCACCAGACTAGGTGATACCATAGTTTTGTATCTTCACCCATGCTATCCAATATGGTAGCCACTAGTTACCTGGCTATTAAAATTCAAGTTAAATGAAAATAAATGAAAATTCAGTTCCTTGCTAGCCACACTTCAAGTGCTCAACAGCTACACGTGGCTAGTGGCTACCATATTGGACAGTGTAAAACATTTCCATTATTCCCTATTGGACATGGCCATTTCCTCACAGATTTCTGGGGAAGAAATTTTACTGTAGAAGGAAGGTAAAATATCCCTTGACAAATAAGGCCTCTCAGCATTCCTCCAGCACACCTGGACCTTCGGCCTATATCTCAGCCCTAATTCTAAAGTCTCAAAGCCCACACCCTATTTTGCCCTAACACCATTTTGCCCCAAGAAAAACACACAAAAACAGGACTGGAAATGGAAATACTAGAATTTCTGTGCTGGGAACTGTGTCTGTGCACCACAGTAGGACTTGATGGACAAAGCTAAGGATTTGGTGGCTGAAGTCCTGTATTTGAGCCACCTGAGGAGGTGGCCTTGAGCAAGTCACTTCTCTGAGCCTCTGTATCCTCATCTGTAAAGTATTCTAGAAATATCTACCTCACAGGAAGATGTGTGAAAAAGCACCTGTGACTTACACCAAGTCCAGTTATTTTTTTTTCTTCCTTCTCTGCGCTTCCATAGCATGTTATACACATTCTAAGTTAGTACTTACGCATTCTGGTTACGTGGGGGCCACTGGAGCACAAGGTAAGGACCCCTCAGACTTAGTTCTCTCCTCAGCACATAGTCCTGCCAGGCACAGGCTCAAAAAATGTGCGAATGATTAAGTCTCAGGGTAAAGCCAAGTCACAGGTATTATAAGTGTCTGGAGGGCAGGGTCACGGGCCTGACTCTCTATAGCTGTGCTCATGCTCCGTCTTCAGCCTGCAGCGCCCGCCAACACCACCCCTGCCCCCAGACTCACCCACCTTCACTCCCCCAACCCCACCTCTGGCTCTAGAAAATCTAGTCACCATTCAAGAATCTTCCCAAGGATCCACATACTAAATCAATCAGCTATGAGGTCAAATCCTGCCTCTGCCACTGCCTAGCCAGGACCTCGGGTCATTTTTGTAAATCTTGCTAATATTTATTTTCCTGATCTGTAAATTGGGCAGAAAAATACTATCTTTCAGTTTTGATATAAGATTTACATAAGAAAGTGTGTACAGAACATTTAACAGAATGTTAAACAGACCTAAAATGCTGGGTTATGTCTTTAAAAAAAAAAAAAAAAAACAGCCATTTCTGGTCTCCAGAGCTTGCCTTCTCAGGGGACTGTGGTTGGTAAAGGTGTCACTTAACCACTCTGGGAAATTCTCCATTCTGCAACATAATCCAATCTTTTAGAGACTTCCCCTAGATTATCCTTTATTTCAAGTCATTCGTTTAGCACTTACGGGGCACTTACTATTTGTCAGGAACTGTGCTAGATGCTGGAGATCACAGATTAAAGAATGCATCTGACCTCAAGAAATTTCTAGTCTAGTGGGAACCCACCTTCCACCTTATGCCTGGTAGAAGCTCTTGGTATACAGCTCAGTAGCTGCCCTCCACCCTGGACTTATCACATGGTATTACCTTTTTATATCAAACACACACTATTCCCAGTTCTAAGTAGGCTACATTCATTAATTCATTTAATCCTCACAACAATCTTATGAGGTAAGTAGTCATTAGTCCCATTTAACAGATGAGGAAACTGAGGCACGGAGCGATTAAGCAGCTTGCTTCAGGTCTTGTAAACTTCTAAGTAGGGGGAGCCAGGATCTGAAAACACACCGTCTGGCTCCAGCTTTATTTTTTATTTTATTTTATTTTATTTATTTGGCATTTAAACTCCCCCTTTTATTACCTGCTTAGTGGATTTTTGGCACACGTAACCTTTGTTATTGAAACACTCTCCTTTCTTTTCTTTTTTTAACTTACGTTTAGTTGATTTACGATGTTGAGTTAATTACTGCTGTACAGCAAAGTGGCTCCAGCTTTAAATGTTCCTTTACTTATCTGTCCCCTCCACCGGAATCTGAAATTGTGCCAAATTCAAAGGAATATCTCCTGTGCGCACCACGATTTCTGACACCTAGGGAATCAATAGTTTATTCCTCAAATGAAAAGAAGGAAGAAAAGGGTAAGGAGGAAAGATGCATGTAAGTAAACAATTCCACGACGGTTTGGTTACCAACATTTACTAAGCATCAACACTGGGCAAGTGCCTGAGACGTGCGGAGGGAGCTCAAGAGTAAATTAACATCCCTGCGAGCTCAGAACTTTCAGTTATTAGTACCTTTAGTGTCGAGAATTCCGAGGCGACCACTGCGTTGTCCCGGCTGCCTCTTTCCTCTCGCCCCGTTCCCTTCGTCTTGAATTCCTGCTCCACGTCTTCCTTCTCCTTCGCCATCCTTTCCGTGGACTCCGCTCTCCGGGATTTCCCGAGCTCCGGCCTTCGGGAGCGGGTCTGTGTTTGGGAGCGCTCCGGCCGCGCCGGGCATGCGCGCTAGGGCGGCGCACTGCGCATGCGGGAAGATGGCGGGCCTGGCGTCCTGAGAGCAGTGGGTCACCCTGCTCTCCTCCCGCCCGCGTTCCAGCTCCCGGGGTCGTGGGGCAGCGGCGAGGCCGTCCGCGGGCCGGCCTAGCCAGGCGGCGCCTCCGGGCAGGCCAGGAGTCCAGTTCGTGCTTGGCCTCCGGGGCCCGGCGGGTCGGGGGCGGCGCCCGACCCGAGCGGGAGAAGGCGGGAGAGCTCGCGGGGTGCGAGGCGAGAGGCGGCCGGCTGGGCAGCATGAGTCAGCAGCGGCCGGCGCGGAAGCTGCCCAGCCTGCTCGTGGACCCGGCGGAGGAGACGGTGCGCCGCCGCTGCCGAGACCCCATCAACGTGGAGGGCCTGCTGGTAAGACCCGGGGACGGCGTGTGTCCCAGCGGCGGGGCTGGGGCGCGGGGTGGGGGTGTGTGTGTGGGGGGGTCCCAGGCCCGCGGGGAGGCCGGACTGGCCGTCGTCTCGGTCGTGCGCTCCTCGAGGTGGCCCGGGGCTGCTCCTCGGTCTCCCCGGCTGTCGCATTGCCCATCGCGTCCAGTGAAGCAGACAGGTCGTTCGCTTAAGCTCTCGCCTTCTTGTTTGCGTCTGCTCGCAAATGTGTTGTCAGCCTCCTGGGCTTTCACGTTGGCTCCATGGTAGTGTTGGAGAAAATTGCCCAGCTTTGCCTGAGACAGTTATGCTTTTGCGTTTCCACTGGACTCAGTGGATCTCTGCAGGCTCTCTCTCGTGTGTTCTTCTCAGCAGCCTCTTCTGCCATTCTCCTTCTTCAGGGCAACCACTTAAAACCGTGTCCACACCTCACACTTCGCACTCCACAGCTTCCCATTCAGCAAGTTGTCTTTGGTCCTCTTTGACAGAGAAGGTGGGAGATCAGCCTCCCTGACGGAGGTCAGTTTCCTCTGTTCTGGACCAGATGCGATATATCCTCTTGGAGTCTCAGGACCCTTGATGAACCCATCGTTTTCCATTCTCCCTATATTTTCGACTTCTCTGCTGGTTTCTTCCCATTCTTAGTAAATAAACATTTCCTGAGGTCCGTTTGCCCAGACGCCAGGAGGACTCAGTGCTCAAAAATAGTTGATGAGCATCATCTCATTTAATTCCGCACAGCAGTCCTCAGGGTTTATTTTTCTTGTTTTGCAGTTGCCAAAATAGACGTGGAGCTGTTAAGTGGTTTGCCTGTCGTTAATGAGTAGACAGGCCTGGGTTGAACCTCACAGTGTCTTGACTCCAGGTGGTAAATTCTCGCCTACTTAAAACGCGTCCTAAATCCATTTCCATTGTGAAAGATCCCTCCCTTAAATTTCATATGCCCTTCCACCTACTGTGTCTCTTCCCCATTCACAGCCAAGCTTTCTGAAAAAGTAGTCAGCACTCCTGGGTCTGCTTGCTCACCTGTCATTACCACCTGCTGGGGAACCTCTGCCCTAAGCACAGCTCTGAGACGTTCTAATCAAGGTCGCCAGTCGCGTCCAGCAGATGTCTCACTGCGTACCTTCTGTAGTTTCCACACGATCGACCGCTCACTCATGTTGGACACTCGCCCTTGAACGGCCCGCTGGACACGTACTCTCAGCGCTCCATCTGCTTATCTGGCCTCTCCTGTCCTCTTTTGTAAACTCCTCTTCCTTTTCCCATTCCTTCCATGTCGGTCTTATTCATATCTTCTACCTTCTCCACGGTTTCTTCATGCAGGGTGTCATTCACCACTCTCGTGACTTCTGTTACTATTGCTATTGGTGGTCTTAATCTTTTAGAATTTGATAAAAGCTCCAAACTCTTACTGTGGAAAAACCACTTTATTTTGCATTTAATGTCAGAAGATACACATATCCCTTGAAGTTGTAGATAGTCTTATTCACTCCGGTAGTTTCAGTTACCATGTCGTGACTCCCAAATCTATAAATCTGGCTCAGAGCTTTGCAGCTGTCTACTAGACATTGCTACTTAGATTTCAAACTCATGTATCTAAAGTGGAATTCATTGTCTTCTTGCCTAAGCCAGCAGCAACTCGCTGTCTCCTATCGCAGTAAATGGTACCACACCCACCGTATTGCCCAGGCTGGTATCCTAGGCATCATCCTTGCCTTTTCCAAACGGACCCCCTCCATTCTATCTAATTAAAATTAATCACCAGTACTTGCCACTTCTAGCCATCGTCTATCTTTTGGATTGTAATCTTTTTTTTTTTTTTTTTTTTTTTTTGCGGTACGCGGGCCTCTCACTGTTGTGGCCTCTCCCGTTGCGGAGCACAGGCTCCGGACGCGCAGGCTCAGTGACCATGGCTCACGGGCCCAGCCGCTCCGCGGCATGTGGGATCCTCCCAGACCGGGGCAGGAACCCGTGTCCCCTGCATCGGCAGGCGGACTCTCAACCACTGTGCCACCAGGGGGGCCCGGATTGTAATCTTAACCAGTTTTCCTGCCTCTCATCTTGCCCTTGATTTTTCTGTATATTCTCCACATAGTAACTAACCATAAGGGTCTTTTTCAAACATATTTCCAATCACATCATTTGACTTAAAGAATCTGTCATGGTTCCCTTGTGCTCTAAGGATAGAGGAGATACTTCTTTATGTAATCAGACCCCTGGATTTATCTTTCCTGAACTGCTTATAGTTGCTAAATTTTCCATATCTCTATATTCTCTTGGACCCCTGTATATCTGCACTCCCCCTTTTAAAAAAACCTTTAAAGCACACTTTTCCTTGTCACCTCCCATGGTTCTTCAGGTCTAGATTTACAGGTCACTTGTCGGAAGCCTTCCTGACTTCCCAAGACTTGGTTAAGCGCTCCTTTTGTGCTCCCAGGGCACTCTGTGCCTACTTCTCTCTTTGCACTGTGTGGCTCTTCGGTTCCTGAGTGCGGCAACTCTGTTCGTTTCATTGTTACATCCCCAGCACAGTTCGTGCTGCTTGCAAAAATATTTGGTAAATAGCTTTTGGATGAATGAAATAGGTACTCTGTAAATGTTTGAATGTATGAGTGTTTATTTTCCTGGCTGTAAAATGCTGATTTAAACACTATCTCAGCATTTTTTAATTGGCTAATGACTGGCAGTATTTAGTAAACGGTGAATTATTAAACACTGTGCAAAAAATAGTTATGTGTATGGCTGAGTGTTTGATGTTCCTTGGGCAAATGGCTTGAAAACTGGAATTCTGTGAAGGCAGAACATGGTACTGATTAAAGATGGAACTTAGTCTGCACATTGAAAAACAAGGAAAATTTGAGTGTGTGACAAGAATGCAGTCACCATGGGAAAAGGTGTATGTCCAGAGAGCTGTTAAAGGGATACTACTCCCCCAAACAGGCAATTGGTACAAAGAAGCATCTGTGTAGAGAAATTTTTAACCAATTTAGAGGCAGTGTTTAAGATCTTAGTCCCTAAAACTCACCTTTTATTCTATTCTTTCTCCTTTGAGATCACAAGTTGAAAAGCGTAGGTTTTTAGATGTGGGACTTGGAGCGCTAGTGAAATAACTTGGAACGTGCTGCCTTGCCCCTCAGGAGCTGCTGGTGCATAGAGAGCCGTGTGCGCTGAGAGCAGCCTTAGTGGTTTCAGTTTGCGGGCACTGCCTCTTCCCGGCTAAGATACAGACAGGCTAAGAGGCTTGAACAAGTGAGAGAGAGAGAAGCAGTTTGAGGATTGAACGGGAAGGTTTCCTAGGACGTCCAGTCTTGAGCTTTGGCTGTTACTGGGCTGTCCCTTGGCATGTCTTGAGGAAATACCTGAGCGTAGCCCCTCAGTGTGACTTCCTTAAAGGAACAGAAGTACCACTGCCTCCGCAGTGGTGGGCTGTCAGAACTCAAAGCAGCAGCATCTCCGCTGGCACCTGGGCAGGTTAGTGCCATAGAAGTTTGAGGGAGCATTCCTCTGAGGGCTGCCATCCTAAAGATGCTGAGAAGGTCAAACGTTAGTGTCCTGTGCAGGAACAGCACTCCCTAATCTGGGCCAGTGTGAGCCTCAAAGTAACAGATTTTGTACTCACAGAATAAGGTAAGAATTCAGGCTCCTTGAGTGTAGTTCTTTAAGTACAGCTCCTCAAGTACAGTTCCTCCAGATCTTTAGGCCTGTGAAACTAAAAAGACAAGTTATCTGACCCCTGCCCCCACACACCCCCAGCATACGTCGTACACTGGTAGGACAGATATGGGATAACTGCTGTGGACAGTCCTGTCCATAAAGGAGAAGGAGAGGGGTCACAGAGGAGCATCTGGTCTGGAGCAGTTCTGAAATACCACCTGGTAAATGGGGGAGGTTGTATGACTAGGTCTCAAGGTCTGGGAACAGTTCTCCATGTTCCCACCTCTGGCCTCGTGGTTCCACCATCTGAGCCTGTCTTTCTTTTTCATGAAAGGTCATATCTCTTCAGTATTTGTAGCTGAGTACTTTTTTCAGCCTGCTTCCTGTCAGCATCATTTGGGGGTATCCAGTGGCCTCTTTTCACTTTGAACTGTCTTTATCCCTTTTAGACCAAGCTGGCAGTGATTTTGCCAATGTAATTCTCTCAAAAACTATATGGATGTCCTGTGAATCTTGTGGTTCACTCAGTAGACAAGCGTCCCACCCACAGATTTCTTCGAAATAAACTCTTCTGTACCTTGGGCTCCTGCTGGGGTGGCCTAGGAACAGTGCCCTGCAGCTTCCTAGAGGCCCTGTCCTTAGGTTGAGAGGATCTGTGAGGTTCATCCTTAGTCTCCTTCAGGGGCCTTTTGTGTGACTGAATGGCACTCTGAAATACCATCTTTGATCTCTGAGGACTTCACCAAGAATTGTTCAGTCTCAGGCTTCCCTGGAGGCGCAGTGGTTGAGAGTCCGCCTGCCGATGCAGGGGACACAGGTTCGTGCCCCGATCTGGGAGGATCCCACATGCCGCGGAACGGCTGGGCCCGTGAGCCATGGCCGCTGAGCCTGCGCGTCCGGAAAAAAAAAAAAAAAGAATTGTTCAGTCTCACCTTCCCCTTTAGATTCGGTTTTTCTGGCGGTGCCTTTGATTTGGTCTTTCTCAGAAGTCTTCTCTTAATTTTTAGCTTCTTGAGAGGCTGAGAATTTTTTTAAAGCTACGAAGTCGTAGCTTCTTTTCTCTTAACAGTCCTTTCCTCTCTCTGTCTCTCTCTGTCTCTGTCTTCATCTGTCTCTCTCTCCCTCCCTCTCTCCCTCCCCCACTACCCAATCCCCGTTAACACTGTGTGGAAATCTCCTCGGTTAGGTTACCCGGCTCATTACCATCTGCTTTCCACGGATCTGCAGTTGACAGTGTTGCTCTGTCTTAGCATAACGGGGATCCTCCTTCTTGAAGTTTCTAACAAGTTCCCCTTCCTTTTGAACCCTTACTAGCAAAGTCCAGATTTCTACTGACAAACTTTTTTAAGACTGCTTAGTCTTGAACAGACTTCTTGGTAGTTATACTCTGGTTGTCTAAGAGAATGTCCTTGAGATACGCACTGAATTATTTAGGGGTCTGCAGTTTACCCTCAGATGATTCAGAAAAAATAAATTATGTGTGTGTATAGAAAAAAAAAGATAAAGCGAATGTAGTAAAACGTTAGCATTTGAAGGATTTGGGTGAAGGGTGTATGGCAATTCTTGGTACTATTTCTGTACCTTTTCTGAAGGCTGAGATTATTTCAAAATAAAAGGAGAATGGGTATCCCTGAAAGGTGCTCACACGATCAGTCTCCTGTTGGGCAGGGCCTCGGCCGTTCCTCACCTTGACCGGGACCCCTCTGCTCACCTTCTCTCCAGTTTCCTCGTCCCTGCAGGGGTGTCGAGCCTCATCATTCTCCTCCAGGGCAGGGTGCCCTGCTCTGCTCTGAGGGACCAAGTGCAGGGGTGGCATTTCATTTACTTTTTTTTTTTTTTTTAATAGCTCACTAACTTTTGTGTGGGAAAACCTGTATTCTGATTTTAAAGCCATTTAAAAAGAAGAACTCCTATCTAGTCCCGTTTCCTCCCAGAAAAGCTCCTAGCTTACCTGTTGGGTGTGTGTGGTTCACCAGTTAGAGTAGTTGGGAAGGCTTGCCAGGACTGTCAGATTGAGTCTCTCCAGATGATAAATTTGTATCAGAAAACAGAAACTGAGGCTTCATAGTCTCGCAGGGGTCCTTATTGATGGTGTACCAGAGAGGGAGTCTTCACCCTGTGCCCCTCTGTCTGTAAATACTCATTGTTGTTTGTCAGTTGAAGTCATCCAGACAAGGTCCTATTTCACTCTTCTGTTCATTAGTTTAACAAATATTTACCAAGTGCCTGAATATGCCAGGCACTGTTCTGGTTCAAAAAGGAAAACAATAACAATAGTCTCTTATGCTTTCATAGGATTTTTACAGTTTACAAAATTTGTCATTTAATCTTCACAATAGCTTGGAAAGTGGGTTATATCCCTACACTGTGTTACAGATAAGGGTGAGATCTCCCAGCATCTAAGAAGTTCTGGTAGTCCTGAACCCGATCTTAAGCCAAGAACTATTTTGAGTATAAATGAGATGAATGTGTCATCACTGTGGGCACTTTGGAAATCTCCAGAATTGTAGGTCTGTAGGATTTATATGATCTTTATTTGGGATGTCTGCCCCTGAGGGGCCATGATGCTATTGTGATTCCTCCAAAATAAAGAGATAACGCTTTTATATTCAAAGGGGAAAAAACGAATGGGTGCTGTTAGGGTCTGTTTTCCCACAGATCTCAATAAAGCCAATATGTGGTTTAGAGCATAGAATGTAGGGGAAAGGAAGTCATACTTTCTCATGTTACTAACTGAGGTATTATCCCTGTGCCAAGCTGTGAATAGCAGCAGTCCAGATAAGGAGACCAGAGGGAGGGGGTATAGAGCAGGAAAGGTGCCCTTGTAGAATGTGGAGAGAGCAGATAGGGAGCCAGCGTGTTTGGAAACCGTTACGCGCTGTGTGCAGGACTCGCCCTGCTGCTCCAAGCTAAGAACAGAAGCCTGTTCGCAGCAAGGCACCTATGAATGCTGCTCTGTTAGCCCTGTCTGTGTGCATTCTCAGGATTTATTCAGACATTATAGTGATTGAAGTAGTGTGCTGCAGATACATAAGTAACAGATCGTGGACTGAATAGAAAACTCATAGACAGACCATAATATTTACAACAACTTAGGATATTTGTGGATGTGTGTTTCAAATTAGTGTGATGAGGATGGATTTTTTTTCACTTAGGAATCTTGCATCAGTAGTTCAGCTCCGTCTCATACTGTTTTAGCAGAAGGGTTGAAAGTAAAAATAGCAGTGACAGTTGGTCCTGTTGGTCTGGTGTTTGCCTTGAATAGGACCGCCCTTCAGTGTGGCACTGTTGGATGCTGTCTTCACAAGTGACTGTCAGCACTGTGCTGAGAGCTGGCGGGCAGAGTCCCTGCCCCAAGACGGGCTCTCCCAACTGGTTTTGCACCCAGCAGGTTTGCGTGTAACAGCTAAGTTAATGTCACAGTGGAATTCTGTTTCAGGGGACTTATTCCATATGAAGTTAGCTTGCTGACAGATGCCGTCACCTTGCCATAGATGGTAAGGGGATCATTGTGCCGAGATCGTAACCCTACCAGCAGGGAGCTTCTTAGCCGCTCACCTCACCTTCAGGCTTCCGCACCTTCCGTCTTTTTGCCGCATTGCCACCATACTTAGATTTCTAAACCATGAGCTGGACGACGTCGTGTCTTGTTCAGAAATCTGGGGTCATTCAGCACTGGTTACAGCAGAAAGTCCAAACTCTGTAGCATGACTTTCACGGTCCTCTGTGTCGAGTGTGGTGCTAGCATTCCCGTCCAGCCTTAGTATCAAGTTGGTTTTGCACTAGCCACCCAGGCGGCTTCTCAAAAGGTGCCAGGTGATTTATATTTCCATACCTTTGTTCATTTCACTTCCTGCCCTCGGAATTCTTTTTCCTCTCTCCTCAACCTCCCACAGGTTCTGGCAAAGTCTGGCTTGTCTTCCAAGGCTCAGCTAGGGGTCCCCTTGCCTGTGAATCCTTGTGATTTCCCTCGCTGGGTGCATCCAGAGCACTGTTGTTTCCCTTCTTAGAGCACCTTATGAAATTCACTTATCCCAGTTTTGCTACGGCCCATTTGGGGGCCAGTTTTTTTCACTTACACAGGAGCTAAACCTGCTCACAGCTTGTCTGGAGACACATGGCATCATTATACATACTTTATTCTAAGCAAGAGGCCAATATGGATTTCTGTTTATTAGCCTTAGCTTAGGTTTTATTTATTTTTTTGCAAAAACAATTTTTAAATATATTGCAAACATTACTACAAGTTTATATAAACTTTCATAGCCTCCAAATAGCTGGTAAAATGGTGAGCATTGATAGTGGAGCTACTACTAATTTCCTGGTCATCTCAGGAATTTAAAAGAATTGTTTTATGAATCTTAATACCAAAGTCTCTAGTTATGTAGCATGCATTATTTTCCATAATTAGAAATGCTGTTTTTACATTAATTATCACGGGAATGCATGGCTGCCTGTGAAAGTTTGTGAGCACTTTTCTTGGAGCCACTCTCACTTAATTAGCAAGGAGTGAGCATTTGTCAGTTTGGACATCTCTTAGATCTCTACTGCGCTTTCCAGAGTCAGGGACAGTGTCCTGATCCTCTCGGTATTGCTTTTTATCCTCAGTACCTGATACAGTTGATAGGTGAATGTCTACTTAGTAATAAAGTCTCATATTCCACCCTCCCCCTGCACCATTCCATCCCCCCGCACCCCCCCCCCCCGCCGTCTCTTTAACTACTGCTTCCATACTTATGGAGGCCTGTGCAGTTTCAGAAATTCAAGTCGATGAACATTGTCAGATGTGATTACAGTTAGAGTAGATATAGTTTAGAAGGAAGACTGGTTTTCTCACACCAAAAGTATTACTCCAGGGTGAAAAAAAAGACCAACTTTTATATTATCCAGAAAAATGTTGTTCATTTGCATTGTTTCTGCTTTTTTTTTTTTTTTTTTTTACCCTTTTTGGCCCCTTTAATCTGTAAACAAGGCCCCTTATGCACACACATTAGTTCATATAAAGAAGATTAACCACTGTGCCGCTATAAACAAGAGATGGGCAATAATTATTAACAGTTCTGCTTTTATTTTTTGCTATTCATTTGCTTGTATTTAAATTACCAAGTTTAAATGTATCTTCTTTTTTCCAGCCATCAAAAATAAGGATTAATTTAGAAGATAATGTACAATATGTGTCCATGAGAAGTAAGTTGATTTGATTCCCAAATCGGTTTTAGGTTTTGTAGTTTGAACTTCATATGATTTAAGTGATTTATTTTAAATGTACACGAGTTGATGAGTAACTTAAAATGCATTATTTGTACACTGAAATGTAAAGCTTGGAATTTCAGCAAAAATTCCTGAGGTTGTGGGCTGTTAATGTGCACAAATGCCAGTTTATTCTCCATTGCTTTGGAAATGTCATTTTTAAAACAGAATGGTCTCTGTCGGGGTATTTTCCCAGAGTTCTGTGAGAGCAGTTGTCACCGCAAGCAGAACTGAAGGCAGTTTGGCAGCAAGCGTGTGGACAGTCTTTGGCCTTCCTGGCTTCCTTTGATTCCCTGTGCCCTTCCCATCTGCTTCTGCCGTGGATCAGTGTTCAGAGTCAGTCAGGTAGTTCCCTGTCTTTCTGAAAATTGTTATGACAAATGGCCCCACCCCCGTTTCTTCTTAATTTGGTGCTAATCTCGGTGGGTAGGTGGTGCGTCGGTGCCCACGAGGAACCATAACCTCAGCCTTCATTTCTCCCCGGCCCGGCCACAGTCCCACCCGTATCTGGCCCCCACGTTTGGCCAGTTTTACTCTGGAAGCGTTTCCTTCGTCTGCCGCACACCACCAACTTACACTCATGTCTCACGTTGATTGAGCTTGTACAGTGCCTGGCCTGTATTAAGCTCTTTGCATGGATTATCACAACAACCTTTCAAACTTCGGGTTTGGATGATTATTCCCATTTGATAGATGAGTGAACTGATGCCCGGAGATTTAGTAACTTGCTCAGTGAGGATTCAAGCCCATGCTCAGACTTGAGCCCACAGTCTTACCCACGGGTCAGGCTGCTGCTTCTCGGGCAGGGAGCAGTGGCCCGGCCATGTAAGTCAGCCGTCGGCTCCCGGCTCTGCCACCCCCTCCGCTCTTCCGTTCTACTGCCCGTGTGACCTTTCTAATACAGAGAGTAGATGATGGTATCCCTCAACCTAGACTTCTGCAGTGATGCTCTGTTACATATGGAGAAAACCCTGACTCCTCATTTATTTATTTCTATTAAATTCTATTAAGAAACAAGGCAGAGAACGGACAGACAGATGCGCAAGGCCCTCGAAGGCCACTTCCTGCTCCACTTTGCAGCCTCATCGCCCAGCACTCTGCCCCCTTCTCCATCGCAAACGCTGTACAGCTGTGGATTCCCTACAAACGCCATGTTCTCACACGGGGCTCTGCTGTTTCCTCTGCCTCACTCACCCCCACCGCCCTCCACCTTCCTGTCCATCCTTCTATGCTCTGTTCCCAGCACACGCCTGTTAGGAGGCCTCCCCTGTTTCCCACTCCAGTTAAGGTTTTATTTCATCTTATGTAACTTTGAATCCCTCTGGCACACTCATCTCAGGGTTTTGGGTAGAGTTCCTTCCAGACTGTGGAACACGGAACGCCTTTGTTCTGGAGACCATTTTAATCATGTTTCTGTCCCTTCAGCAACTGCCACGTTATAGGTGTTCAATTAATATCTGTTCTTTATAAAATGGCTGGCATGATAGGAATATACTTATCCTGAACTTATAAGACCATGTCTTGTTAGTAATTTAGTATCATTACAGTTGACCCTTGAATAACAGTGTTTGAACTCTGCAGGTTCACTTAGATGAGGATATTTTTCAGTAGTAAAGACTGCAGTACTAAATGGTCTGGTTGATTGAATCCGCAGATACGGAGGACCACGATAAATTATACGCAGGTTAACTCCTGCGTTGTTCAAGGGTCAAATGTAAATGTTTTTAAAGTCAGAGTTTCTCATTTGTAATCTTCCAAGATATGTTGTAGAATTGTGACTATCTTCTGCTTCCATATTTTAAAAAAGTTTAATTCCTCTTTAATCCTGTTTAATCTTAAGTATAGGAGTAGTCTCCACATGGAAGACATTTACATTATAAAATCTGTACTTTTGTTTCTTGCAGTAACCACCAGTGCTCTTTAAACTGAATATGACATTGTCGAGGTTCTGGATAAGGACATTTTTGACTGAAGATAGGATGACTGTTTCTTTTGAAGCATACTGTGGTGTGCCATGAAGTAGAAAAATAGAGTAATCATATACTCCACACCAGAAGGACAACTAAATTATTCATAGAAGTATTTCCTCTGCACACTAAACCATAAGAACTTTTTTTCCTAGTATCAAATAGGGAAAGATGAAAAGAATGATAATATTCAGTTTTCCCCCTTCATTTACTTAAGTTAATACAGGGTAGCGAATATTTTAAAAAACAGTTACACCACTTTTTCTCAAGGTAGGACGTCACAGTCCTCCTGATCAGAAGGCTAATTGGAGCTCTTTCTGAACTTCATCAGACAGGGTAACACTGTGACGTGTATAGGAACATTTTAAACATTTTTTATTTTAAAGCCAAGTCTCTAACTTTGCTTTATAAAGAATTTCTTTACTTGAAGACCAAATGAGAAATTTAATTTTAAAAATCATTTCTAATCCTATTCCAGATAGTGGTGTGGATGCAAGTGCAGACTCACCACTTCGTGTCTGATATGGTGCCATGATGCCTTTTAAATTCACATATTCAGTGGAAACTGGTTGCATATTTCAGACACTCCTTTGAGTCTAAAGCCTTTGTTTACCTGCAATAGGCTAATAAACTTTTATCCAGTTTGAGAAATCGATTTCGTAAAAATTAGCTATGATTTGGTCAGTGTGTAGAATGTCTGTAGGTGTCTGTGCTTACTGATCAAGAATAAATAAATGGTTTTTTTAATGAGTTAAGAAAGAAATGCTGGGGTTTTTTGTATTTTTTATTTATTTATTTTTTTAGAAATGCTGTTTTAAATTTTGTGAATTGCGTTTGTTTTGTTTCCCAGAAGCTCTAAAAGTGAAGAGACCTCGTTTTGATGTATCACTGGTTTATTTAACTCGAAAATTTATGGATCTTGTCAGATCTGCTCCTGGGGGTATTCTTGACTTAAACAAGGTTGCAACAAAACTAGGAGTACGAAAACGAAGAGTGTATGACATCACCAATGTTTTGGATGGAATTGATCTGGTTGAAAAAAAGTCTAAGAACCATATTCGATGGATGTGAGTTGTTTTCAAACTTTTCTTCTTTTTTTTTCCCCCTTCTTTTTTTTTTTTTTTTTTTTTTTTTTTTTGCGGGCCTCTCACTGTTGTGGCCTCTCCCGTTGCGGAGCACAGGCTCCGGACGCGCAGGCTCAGCGGCCGTGGCTCACGGGCCCAGCCGCTCCGCGGCATGTGGGATCTTCCCGGACCGGGACACGAACCCGTGTCCCCTGCATCGGCAGGCGGACTCTCAACCACTGCGCCACCAGGGAAGCCCCCCCCCTTCTTATTAAGTGACAATACTGTGCTTAAAACAAACTAGTTACTAGCAATGTTTTTTTCCTACTTGGTACCAATTAAAAGCCATAGACATAGAATATCATTCCAATATTATGGAAAAGTTAAATGGAGTCATGATTAGTTTTAAGAATTTCACTTTTCAAGGTAAGGGAACATCTGATTTGTATAGGAATTTTTAAAAAAATATTTCTTCAGTTCTAATTGATTATTGACATGGGGGAAATCAGTTAAGGCTGTAAAACAGTGGTTCTTGCACTGTAGTGTAATAAACACTTAGATGCCTCCCTCCCCAGGGGTTGTAATTCAGTTCTGGGAGAAGACAGATACCTACCTTCTTAACAACTACCCCAAGTGATTATGGTGCGTATCATACTTCGAAACACAATGCCCTGAATGTAAAAAAAAAAAAAAAAAAAAAAAAAAATCAGGAGACTTACTATCTAAAAGTCAATAGCTAAAGACTTAACATAACATAGGAGGGATCTCATGGAAAGAAGACTTTATGGTATAAACGTAGGTGTGTGTGTGCGTGTCCACGCGTGCACGTGTGCAGGGAACGCACACAGGAAGAAGGCTGTTATACTCGCGATAGGCAAGTATTTTGGATCAGTAAGAAACAGTTCCAGCATATAAGTACATAAAGACCTTTCAGGCAAATGAAAAATCTACCAACAAAGATCATTAAATGATTCTAAGTAATTAACTTAGCTCTTAGAGGAAAGGGATTCATAAAGGATGTTATTTTTCAATATTACGGAAATGCAAATTGGATTCTAATTTGAACATGTTTGCTAAATGACATTAACATTTTAGGGGTTAATATCAGATTGTGTTCCGAATCACTAATTAGAATCAGATTTGAGAACTAGCAAGTGAAAGAAAGGTAAAGTGGTAACAGCCTTTTCACTTTTTATTTTCTATAAAAATTGAAGAAAAGAATGAATCTTGGTTGTTGCTCAGGTCATGTCAGATTGGGGTAAACAGTAATAAAGAAAATATATCTTTAAAAAATGATCATTATATTCAGATAGAACTGGATAGAATATGCACAGTGGGGAAAAAATAAAGACTTACAGAATTTTAGCAGGGGAACTGTCATTTGGCCAGTACATCTTGTTTTTCATATGTAAGAACTAAAGGATTAAAAGATCATAACTTGTCAAAAGTCATGTGAGAAGTAGAGCTGGGCTGAAACTGGGTGTTACTGACTCAGTTCACTGCTCATTAAACTGCATTAAGCTTTCCCTGCTACTCCTGATTTCCACAGGGGTATGATGTTGGTTTTGTTTTTAAAGTCTCTGTGTAAGGGAATAGAAATGGGGACAAAAACCAGGAGAAATAATGGTTGTCTAGAATGATGGGAGGGAGGACTGCAGTTCCGCACCTGGTTTCTGTCATTGTGGGAAACACCTGGTGTCAACGTTTGGAGACGTTGCAGTAACCTAACTTGTATTTTTTTTGTAATCTCCTAGATGTTATTGATGGTGATCTTTTTCTTTTAAAGAGGGTCTGATCTGAGCAATTTTGGAGCAGTGCCCCAACAGAAGAAGCTGCAGGAGGAACTTTCTGATTTATCGGCGATGGAAGATGCTCTGGATGAGTTAATTAAGGATTGTGCTCAGCAGTTGTTCAAGTTAACAGACGACAAAGAAAATGAAAGATATCCTTTAACTCTGTGCCTTTAAAAAAATCCTCCTTCCAAAGCACATTACTTCATCTGGTAGGGTCAGCTTGGGGATTAATTAATATATTTAAGATACAAAATAAGACCTTTAGAAGTGAGTGAATTGCCATAGAAATGGTACTTAAACTGCCATTCTAGTCCACAAAGCATGACACGCAGCTGAATGTCATACTGCTCCTAAGTTCAGTGTCTCTGGGACCAGAGGGGGAGATTTGTCTTTGGTACTGATCTCCTCCCGGGTCTCCTAGACTGTTTGGCTGCCCTGTTCCCCACACGGAACGGGCAAACACCTTTCTGAGGTGTCGCTGATTCTGAGCTGTTCCGTGCTTCAAGTTTACTTAGACTCTACCCCAGTCAAAACTCCCGTTTCCACAATACAGTTATTAGAAGGAAGGTAAATGCTATTACTACACTCAATCAAAAGATGTGTGGAATAAGAAAAAAAAAAAAAAGAATGCTGGGGAAACCCAGTAAATCATGTAACTGGTAAAAATTTCAGGCAGCACAATAAAAGAAGATGAGAAAAATTCAGGTAGTGAGATGGAAAATAATTTTGGATGAGGGAAATCCCATGAGTACATGATAGTCCTGAAAAACTGGTTCTCTTAAGTTGTGTTTACTTCTTACCGATTCTTTCCACCTTACATTTTAGGAGATTCTCATCAAAACTGAATATTTTTTCCCAAAGGTTCTCACAGTAAGATCTCGCAATGCATAGGGAAGGGCGGGGGGAGGTTTGATACCTTCATGGGTTGTATTTGTTTTAGAGGTCCAGACTTCATTAATATTTTTCTCCAGAAAGTGTCGTCATCACAATAGTATAGTTTAAAGGGATTCTTCAAGTTATAAATATTGTAAAACACTTTATAAAATCTTAAGAATTGTTTATGAAATAATAAGAATTATATATGAAATAATTTTTTCCTGACTGCTTTCCTTAATTGTGAGTTTGTATCCCATAAAAACTAATGATATTCTAAGATTACACTTGGATTCATGTATTATAAGAGATAAATTATCTCCCCACTCTGCTTAGAGACCCTTGACTGATTTTCACACTAGCATATGTGACGTATCAAGATATTCATAGCATTCAAGCCTTCCATGAACAGATTGTAATTGCAGTTAAGGCTCCGGCAGAAACCAGGTTGGATGTTCCAGCGCCCAGAGAAGTAGGTAGCTTTGCATTTTTAAGAAGGCTTAAAGGGAGGCAGGCCAGCTGCTTAGGCTGTGCTTTATTGCAGTCCCAGCGCCTTATCACCAGTGTGTGCGTGGTAGCTGCATACCTGATATAGCTTGAGGCACTTACACATTCTGCGTTGTTTTGCGTAACACAACAAACGCGGTAGTCCTGATTATTATCCTTTTAAAGATGAGGAACTGAAGCACAGAAAGATTAGTTAACTTCCTCACCATCGCACAGTAAGTGACAGAACCACAATTCAAGCCCAGATAGTTTGGGTTCACAGTTTGTTCTTAACCGTTGTACTCTCATGCCTCTTAGAGGAATCACCGAGGACTGCCTCAGTGTTGAGATTCAGTGTCAGCGAGGGCTCTAGGGAATTAACTCACTCACCAAATTCATAAAAGACTGAATAAAAGAGAACACTGAATTATACATTTAAAATGAAAAGTAAAATTGCTTTGTAAATGAAAAGACCATCAGCTGTCAGCTGCTTGTAGGAAAGTTTGTATTGAAAGATACTTGTCATCAGAAGGTTGCGTGGTAAGGGTGGAATCAGAATGAAGGAGTGTGACCATTCTTAGGACAGACCAAATGCTGACAGCTTGAGAGAACTGTCACTGCTGAAGTCATCACTTCATTGCGATAGGGACTTAACTCCCTCATCGTGAAGAACTTCTTACCACCCACCTTTCCTTTTATCCCCGGAAGACCACTGCCCATGGGAGACCCCAGTTGCTACTTGACAGTGTATTACAGATGGATTAAGGAACAGCTTTCGTTTATTCCAGTCACACTCAAATTGTGACTTCTTGGTGATGCTTCCTAGTTGTTTTATTTAGATTTAGATACATTCCGAGTCTCCTAAGGAACATTTATATCTAATATGAATCATTTCGCATATTCACGTTCATGCATAATCACTAATCTTTCAGTACATCCTTCCTTTGGGGCATGATAGTCCATCCTGCAGTGGCTGACGGGCTTTTGGGTTTTTCCCTGTGCTGTGAACTGCTTCAGGCTGTAACTGCCAAATCTTGCTGAGCCTTCCATCATGCCCAAGATGTCTCTTAGATCCCATTTAAAAGCTGAGGAACGTGGGCCCTCTTGGTAGCCATTCTCAGCCATAAGGAAAGACAGCGGGACCGATAGACACAGAGTCCGATTCCAGGGAGATCTGGGGATCTAGTCCCAGTGGAGATGGACTAGCCTTTGGGTCAAATCCAGCCTGCTGGGTTTTTGTAAATAATTGTTTTGGGACACAGCCACGTGCCCATTCGTTTAGATTGTGTCTCTGACTGCTTTCACTCTAGAATGGCAGTTGTGTGGTTATGAGAAGGATGGCATGGCCCACAAAGTCAACAATATTACCTCGCCCTGCACAGAAACGTGGGCAGCCCCTGACTGAGTGGACTGCGAGGTCCTCAGCTGCCGCTTCTGGGCAGCTTAGTGGTTTCCTTTATTGCCCAGAAGTATCTATCGAATTGCACAACGTGTACCGTTCAAACAAGACCTGGCCTGCCCGTCTAGGAGCTGAGCAGATGTTCTTCAGCATACCTGCCTGCTGCCGGGAAGCTGTGGAAGGTGGCACTTGAGGTTGGGAGCCCCTCTGCTGTGAGATCACAGGGTGGTGTAGAGCAGGGGCATCTGGTACCAAGCCCAGGCCCGACCACAGGAAAGGGGAGAAAGTAACCTTGACTTTACAGTTGAACCCGCTCGCATCAAAACAACAAAGAATCATCTATAACCGGGACTGTTCCTTACGAGTTTAGCATAATTCTCAGTAGAAGTACCCAATTTCCTGATATCTTTTGGGTTTTAATGTTTTAAATTACAAGAGGTATATTTTGTCTTGATCTCATCCTCTTTTTCAAGTGGATGGAAGAATGGTCCTTTCATTTAGCTCAGTACCTCTTCAGTGGTCTGAAATCTTAACACAGCCTTATCATTTGAGTCTGCGGGGTGTTGTAGATTTCTTTGTCGCCAAAATACTGATCTTTGAGTCTCAAGTACAGACTCCTTAAACGGGTCAAGTCTTGAGAAAGATGGGCTCCTGAATGCTGAGGTGGTCCCCTCCTGGCTCTGAAACCGTTGCTGCACAATCAAGTAGCTGTGTTAACTGTGTGAATTGGCCAGTGGTTTCCTGTGACTCAAGCTAACTAATAAATACGTGATTTTCTCAAATATGTGATAGAAAGGAAACTACTTGAATGAGAATTTTCAAAAGTGTCCCTTGAAACTTTTACAGTTCTAGTAAGTGAAAAAATACGATTAGTGGATTCTCTCATTCATCTAGACGTTTTCTGTGTCTCTTGCTAGGATTCTATCACAGTCCATATCAGGAGCACTCAGGGGCCTATCGATGTTTATTTATGTGAAGTGGAGCAAGGCCACTCAAGCAGTAACGTGTCGGACGGTGTCGGTGCCTCTTCATCTGACAGCAAGCATCCAGAACAGCCCGCCCCTGAGAAAGGTGAGTGCACTAATCTTGTGATTAGGAAAATTTAAGGTTTTAATGATTTTTAAAATAGATAGAGTTTTTTTTATTAGCCCTCATATAGGCTTTTTTTTTATTAGTTTCTGCTTTATAACAAAGTGCATCAGTCATACATATACATCTGTTCCCATATCCCTTCCCTCTTGCGTCTCTCTCCCTCCCACCCTCCCTATCCCACCCCTAGATAGAGTTTTATAAATGAATATTATGGCCTTATAGGTATTTTTACTCTTCCTAGCTACAAAAACATGAGTTAAAAAATTACAAGGTAATTCTGAGCTGTAGTTTAGACTGTTTCTGTGTAGTTTTGACAGCCGTGAAAACTTAGAATTGTAGTTGGTCCCAGAGTGTGGTCTCTGTAGAGAAGGCTGTTTGCATGCTCTGACCCGGCCTCTCAGGCACATGCTTGAGTTCTAGTTTATGCTTGGGAGACTCAAAACATTAGCCTTATGCCATTAACGTAAGAATATGCTTCGTGACCGAGGTCTTCCTATTTTTTTTTAAGCACTTGAATTGTATGTTCTATTACCGGTCTGCCTTTCATACCTTCACTTAGGAGGGTTTCTCTTGTGCTCGTTATTTTTCAGAAGAAAATCCTCCACAGCAAAGTGAAGAACTGCTTGAAGTGAGCAATTGATGGCATTTGAGGATTCGTGCATTGAGTCTTTTGGGGACATCCTGTGTGGATGAATTATGCGTTAGATGTGATTCTCAGAGCAATAAATCATCCCAGACATTTTCTCATTCTCAGTAGCAGCAGTAAGGCCAGGAGTACCTTTGAGTAGTTCACTACTTAGATTGCTGGATAATTATGGTTCCTTCATTTGAAAACAACTCTTTTTATAATTATTCACTGCTTTTTGTCAGTGAAATAGACATCTTGCCTACTGAAATTACTAAATCACCCAGAGTATCACTGAAACAGACAGGCAGGCTGGATGGACAGTTCTTAGTGGACCCTGCCCTTTGCTGCATGGATCATGTGTCATTATCACAAAAGAAATTGCCTTACACGGGTTCATGTCTGCAATGGATGGGTGTACGCACGCATCTGGACATGATGTCTTTGTATATATTTGTATAATGTTTAGATCACTTATGAAATACGTCGAAGTGAAACTTTTCACCTTTGTACAGCCAAAATAATGTATATATGGAAAGTAACAGACATATTCTCTAATTTCTGTGGTATCTATAACTTATTAGAATCCTCTGAATGGGGGTTAGAGGAGAGTTTTTTCCAAACTTCTACATGTAGAAGTATCATAAATGTGCTATACATTTAAAGTTCATGGATCTAATGAAGGTATTTCAGTCCGGTTCCCAGCGCTAAAATTGGACTTCAAGCTCCCTACAGAGGCATTGTGTCTGAACAGACTGGTGGCATGCCCCAAGCTTTAGGGGCGAGTGTACAAATGCCATCAGGTCATGGCTTAATTCCTTGCAAAACATGAATTCAATCATGATGAGAATTGGAAACTATTTTAACCTTTTTTGCAAGCAGGTTTTGTAATATGTTTCTGTATGCAGCCTTGTCCTTCAATCAAAGGGGTTTACTTACGATGAGTTAGTGGTCCCCTGCCCTCTCTTTAGCTCTAGTCCCATGTTTCCAAGTACCTAGCTATTTCTACCTCATTGGGTAAGTCATTTACCACTCTGTGCCTCAGTTTACTCAGTAGTTTACCATTAGACTGTGAGCTCCTTGAGGGACTTTGTCTTAATCATTGTTAAACCCAGCGACTTGCACCACACCTAGCACATAAAAAGTGCTCAGTAAGTGTTTGAACAAATCAGTGAGTGAGTGAGTGAGTGAGTGAACGGTCAAATTAGACGAATAATGCTCGGCTTATATAACGTACGAGGGTTTTGTGTCATTCAAATTCATATTTTAAACTTCTCTTGCTTTCAAAGAAAGAATTGAAGCAACGTGAAATTAAGACCATGTGTAAAGAGTTAGCATAGGAATCAAAAATCAAAGTACTGAAAAATAATGCTGAGCATCGAGGACTGGCACACCTCTGAGCTCCAGCGGCTTTCGCCGGTCCCGTCCCTCTGCTGAGCTCCAGCCTCTCCCCTCCTCGCAGACCGCGCCGGCTGCCTCTGTCGGCCCGGGCCTGCTTGCCGTGCTGCTCCTCTTGGGCGCGTGTGGTGAACCTGAGAGTTCAGCAGAAGGGGGGTGTGGAGATCAGGGGCTCCGTGCAGAGGTCCAGGCTCTGCCTTGTAGACTTGGCAGCTGTCGGTCGTATGTGATGGCTAAACATGAGAGTGGATGAGGTCACCTAATGAGAGGGTACAACAGAGAGGGAGAGGCCCATTAACACTTATTTTAGGGGGAAACACAGAAGAAAAGGCTTTTCCCGAGAAGGAATAATGAGAGGAAGGGAAAATAAACAACTAAAGAAGGCGGTGCCCCCAAAACCAACAAAGAAAGCATGGCCACAGGTGATAGCATCTTTCTAAGCTGCAGTTCCTTACTTGTGAAATGTGACAAATGTTCTACTTTGCAAATCGCTCTGAGAGTAAAATGAGATCATGTAAACGAAAAGTCCTTTGTGAACTGTAGACGTGTGACATAAATGAATCTCTCCTGTCACTCCAGCTGCTGGTGTTGGTCTCTTCTTTTTACAGCTGCTAAGGTACGCATCCCCAGAACTAGCGTTCAGGGTTCTTCCTCCCCCACTCTGCCCTGAACAGCACTACCCATCTCTCTGTGCGTACAGGCGTACCTCATTTTATTGTGCTTCGCAGATGCTGTGATTTTTAAAAATTGAAGGCTTGTGGCCACCCTGTGTCCAGCAAGTCTGTAGGCGCTATTTTCCCGATAGCGTTTGCTCATTTCATGTCTCTGTGTCGCATTTTGGTAATTCTTGTAATATTTCAAATGTTTTCGTTATTATTATGTTTGTTATAAATATAAAACTTGAACAGATGAGGAGTTGCTTCTTATTGATGAACCAAGAAAGTGGTTTCTTGAGTTGGAATCCAATCCCGGTGAAGATGCTGTGAAGATGGTTGAAATGACACCAGAGGATTGAGAATATGACAGATGTAGTTGATAAAGCAGCAGCAGGGTTTGAGAGGCTTGATGCCAATTTTGAAAGACGTTCTGCTGTGGGTAAAATGCTAGCAAACAGCGTTGCAGGCTACAGAAAAATCATCCGTGAAAGGAGGAGTCTACTTCATTGTTGTCTGACTTTAGGACGTTGCCACAGCCTTTGTCTACTAATCTAAAGCCATGTCTCCAGTCAGCTTTATTAATAATGGTAGAGACACTTTATTAATATCTGATGTCCGTCTCTCAGACCTGCGTGTCTGTCAGTTAATTCTGAACGTGGAAGAGGAGGAGGGATGTTACTGGGAAAAGAAACCGTAACAGACTCTGCACTGGGCACCCGTATTAGCAAGGATTAAATTCAGCTGCAAGTAGGAGAAAAACCCCCAAATAACAGCAGCTTAAGAAAGATACAAGTTCATCCGTCATACACAGGAAGTCTGCAGATAGTCCAGAATTGGTATGGCTCTCCAAGGGGTTAGGGACCAAGTTTCCTTCCAGGTAGTTCTTCCTTCAGGCTTGGCTTCCATTTCCGAGTTCACTGCAAAGTCCAGGAGAGCTGCTGGAGCCCCAGCCGTTGTGTCTACATACTAGCCAACAGGCAGGAAGAAGAAAGAAAAGAAAGGTACACTTCTTCTTGAGGACACTTCCTGCAGTTCACTTTACATCCATTGGCCACAATTTAGCCACTTAGCTTTAGAAATGTAATCTTGGGTAGGGGGACAGCCACGTGCCCAGCTAACACCTGGAGCTCTATTGCTGTTGAAGAAGAGTAGATACAGGGTGTGGTTAGACATTATTAGATCCTATTCTCCCCTCTGGGCAGGAAGATGACCTCTAGTGAGACCACATGACTAGTTCTAGCCAGTTGGCTATGAAAGGAAGTGACATGTGAAAAGACGACATGCAGTTCTGCAGTAGCTCTTCCCGCCCCAGCAACCAAGAAAGCCACGGGTTCTGGGTGAAGCAGCTCTAAGATCCTGGAGTCTCCATCAGCCTGGATCCCCAAGAGACTGGGTGGAATTGCCCTGCCCATCTGCATGCAATGTGAAATGTGTCACATCATCGGGATTTATTTGGAGCTAATTTGTTGCTGCAACATAACCCAGCCTATGCTAACTAGTATGTTTGGGGACAACTAGCAATCTCTGCCACAAGTCAGTGAATGAAAGACTCAAAAACAGCCTCACACCAAACCAGTGTCGTACCTTCGGCCCACTCCCAACTTGTCAGTTGCTTATGATCAATAAAATTTGACTGTTAATACATTTGTTGGCCACTAGCGTCACGGGAGGCTAACACAAATTTGTGTAATGATTGCCATCTAGTGGAGAGTTCAGAGTTTCCAGATCTCTTATTTCCAATTAAGCAGATGCTGCTAGAGAATGGCATTGACTTTAAATTTACAGATCCCGTTCTTGTTGATAAAGTGAATTCACACTAATTCTCACATATTAAGATCTAAATGGAATAACTGGGGAGGAAAGAAGTCACAGCCGTTAAGAGATCAGCGTTATATTCCAGCTACGTCCATGTCTAGACCATGATCTAGTCTGCAGAGACCTTGAGTGTCTTCACTCCCCTCAGAACGTCATATTGGCCCATGACATTGGATCTGTTGGGCAGGAAGTAGTAAATGCCTTAGATGTTTCAGCAAGACATACGTGTTCCAAAGATGGTATGACAAACACTCTTAATACCAAGTACTGCATCAGGCAGGGTCCAGGAAGAAAACCATGGTGGGTGTCACGTCAGAGGTGAGTTAATACAAGAAGGCTGAAGTAGCAAAAAAGGACCTTGAGGTAGCAGATATGAATAATTCAGGAAGCAGCTACCACCCCTAGGATAAAGTAGCGTTCCCATAACCCGGGAGCCCAGAGGAGAGGTCCTCACATCTCTGGAGGAGATGCCACACCAGTGCTCTGGTGGGGAAGGAGACACCCACCTAGTGGCTAGTACTCAAACCTCTGATTGGGGTGGGACACAGGTGTGTACACTGCTAAGGGGGTTACAGCCACTAGGGCTGACACTCCTGAGGGGACACCGTGGCCGGTGCTGGGGCTACCAAAGGGATCTGGAAAGTGGAGCCAGGCAGCCCTCTGTTGCTGCCGGGACACTGACAGGAGCTAGAAAAAGGAAGCAAGTCACTTCTGTCCTCTTCCTGCGTTCCATTCTCCCACCACTGCCTGCTTATCAGCACCCAGCTGGCCAGCAGGGGAGGATAGGCCACGGGGCTTGCAGGGCCCAGTCCCAGCGTGACAGAACAGAGCGTAGAAGGGTGGGACGGGTCTGAGAGCAAGGAAACACCCAGCACGTCCTACCCACCCATAACGGCCGCGTGGTGTAGGCAGCCCAACCCCGCCCTTCCTAAGTATGACTTCAGAGAAATCACCCTGTTTTCCCACCTGTAGGCTAATTGTGAAATTCCATTGTACAGTTGACCCTTGAGTAACACGGGTTCGAACTGCACAAGTCCAGTTATATGTGGACTTTTTTTTCAGAAACTACTATAGGATCACACGATCCCAGGTTGGTGGAACCCGCAGATGCGGAGCCCGCGGGTACAGAGGAACCGCGAATAGGAAGACGGACTGTAAAATTAAATGTGGATTTTCAGCTGCGCCAGGGGGGCGCCCCTAAGTCCCGCATCGTTCAAGGGGTAACGTAGTAGTTCTATCGTCTGTGATTCTAAACTGATTCCTGGGTCCAAGATGACCCTCAGTCCAAGTGGATGGCTGTGCTGTGGGTTGTTTCCTGGAGATTTGCCTTCTGATGGTACATGTTGTAATTCAGTTTGAACTGCATAAATGCAAACCAACCTCATCGGGAGCTGTCATCTCCCTTCCTCCTTCACCTCCACTCTCCTTTACTGTGATGAGGACGAGGATTTGCTGCAGTAATTCAAGGCTCTTATTCCCAAGGTTACCTTACATTCTCTTTGGCCTTTTGCCAGTGCACGAGCTGTGGGGAAAGCAGGTACCTAGCTCTCTATGTATAGCCTGAAACTGGTGAGAGGAGGTAAAACCTTAGTCTTTTTAAAACCTGGGAGTGGTATCTACAAAGGTGGCCACTTCAGCTGTTTACACTGCTCTGAAATGTGGGCCCAGGAACGCAGCCCCCAGGTCTGTAAGCTGAGCATATTCCAACACAGAACCTCTCCACTCATGAATGGAGTGGTTATGCGGTTGGGCTGGAAAGCACTGCCCAGCATTTTTGCAGCATTTCAGTCCTGAAGCATAGGTTGCTGTGTAGGCAGAAAGAAAAGTAAACCATCCACCCTACATCAGACTGGTAACCGAGTTCCTTCGCACATTTCTTCTAGAATTTATTCTAGCTGCCCCAAAGGCAGCTGTTGTAATGGAAAAATAAAGAACATATGTGAAATTGATGGGGGAAAATTATTTTCAGGTTTAACCAGAGTTCTATGAGGCTTGTTTCCTTTAAGTGTCTTTCGTTTCCCATAATCAACTTATTTATAAAGAGAGAAATTCTATTTGAATTCCGAAGTGTAAGTTTTACTAATCTTTTTGTTCTGCTTTATTCCTCCAGAGTCAGTCAACCTCTTTTTGATCATGGTTTCTTTACGCTAAGACATGTATGGATCTTCTGAAATCTGCCCCGATGGCATTCTTAATTTAAATGGAGTCGCATTAATGTTGGGAGTAGGGGGAAAAAAGAGCAGATAACATCACCAGCGTGTTACGTGGTACTCACCTCATTCCAGACAAATCTAAGAATCACAATGGATGTGAGTTGTTATCAAACTTTTCATTATTTTTAAGCTTTAGTTATAGAGGAATTATATTGCTGTTAAAAGCTGAATATGGGATTTCCCTGGTGGTCCAGTGGTTAAGACTCTGCGCTGCCAATGCAGGGGGCCTGGGTTTGATCCCTGGTCAGGAAACTAAGATCCCACATACCACAACTAAGCCCGCACGCCACAACTACTGAGCCCGCACGCTCTAGATCCCTTGCACCACAACCAGAGAGCCCGTACGCCGAAACTAGAGAAGCCTGTGCACTGCAACAAAGAGCCCACATGCCACAATGAAGACCCAGAGCAGCCGAAACAAACAAATAAATAAATAATAAATTTTTGTAAAAAGCTGAATATGACAATAATGGGAAATTATAAGGCATATTAAGAAATTGAGGGCCTCCCTGGTGGCGCAGTGGTTGAGAGTCCGCCTGCCGATGCAGGGGATACGGGTTCGTGCCCCGGTCTGGGAGGATCCCATATGCCGCGGAGCGGCTGGGCCCGTGAGCCATGGCTGCTGAGCCTGTGCATCCGGAGCCTGTGCTCCGCAACGGGAGAGGCCACAACAGTGAGAGGCCCGCGTACCACAAAAAAAAAAAAAAAAAAAAAAAAAAAAAAGAAATTGATGTTTAATAAGGATTAACTGCAAGCAAAGTCTATAAAAGAGTGAACATAACAGAGGCCTTTCTGAGCCAAGCTCTGTTACAGGCGTTCGAAAGAAAAACAAACACAGGGGACTTTCCTGGCAGTCCAGTGGTTAAGACTCCGAGCTTCCACTGCAGGGTGTGTGGGTTCAATCTCTGGTCGGGGAATTAAGAACCCGCATGCTGCACAGTGCAGCCAAAAAAATTTTTTTTAATTAAAAAAAAAAAAAAGAGGGCTTCCCTGGTGGCGCAGTGGTTGAGAGTCCGTCTACTGATGCAGGGGACACGGGTTCGTGCCCCGGTCTGGGAAGATCCCACATGCTGCAGACCGGCTAGGCCCATGAGCCATGGCTGCTGAGCCTGCGCGTCCGGAGCCTGTGCTCCGCAATGGGAGAGGCCACAACAGTGAGAGGCCCGCGTACCACAAAAAAAAAAAGAAACTCAAAACATGACATGGTCCTTGCCTTTACCCACAGCACTAGGCGAGACCAGCAAACAAGTAACTACCACCCAGGAAACAGAGGAAGGGATGAGAATTAAATGGCTGAGAATCGAGTGGCTGATGCATTTCAACTGGGACTTGAAGGATAGCTAGAGGTCCCCAGGCAGAGCAAGGGAAGAACATTCCAGATGAAGAAACAATATGTGCAAAGGCAGGGAGAGGTCAGAGGGCAGCGAGGATGACGTTTTCAGTGTCCCGCACACACACAGATGTTTCCCAGACAATACTTTCCTCACTCCCTTGCAATACACTCTTCCATGGATTCCATTTCACTTTTTAAAGACTTCATCAGTCACAAGCCGCAGTTTGAAAAACATTGCGATAGAGCTTTCAGGGCTGTCCAGTTCCTGTAGGATGAAGGGTTGCCGCTCTTTACCAGTCAGTGGTAAGGTCGGATTTGTATTTTAGAAAGACGACTGCACAGTAATCCTAGGGAAAACCACCTCGAGTCGGGAAGATGGGAATGTGTTCCTTCATTCCTTCATTCACTCCACAAATGCACGTTGTACATTGTGTCGGTGCTGGATATGCAACGACAAACAGGCAAGTTCCCCACCTTCAAAGAGGGGGACAAAGGGGGCTTGAATCCTGCATCTTCCACTTAACAGCATAAGCCTGTAAGTCCTTTACTTAACCTCTCTGAGCTCAGGGCGATTACCCCTTAAAGCGGTCAGTCTGAGAGAGGGTAACATGGTACCCAGCTTAAAATAAGTGTTCAGTAAATATCAGGTTTCTCCCTCTTGTTGTGGAGGGGGCTTGAGGGGAAAAGTGACTACTGGCAAGGAAAAAAGATTGTTTTTTTAATTTATTTTATTGAAGTATAGTTGATTTACAACATTGTTAATTTCTGCTGTACAGCAAAGTGATTCGGTTATACATGTATATACATTCTTTTTCATATTCTTTTCCATTAGGCTTATCACAGGATATTGAATATAGTTCCCTGTGCTATATATAGTAGGACCTTGTTGTTTATCCATCCTATAGATAGGAGTTTGCATCTGCTCATCCCACACTCCAAATCCACCCCTCCCCCTTGGCAACCACAAGTCTATTCTCTATGTCTGTGAGTCTGTTTCTGTTTCATAGATAAGTTCATCTGTGTCATATTTTAGATTCCATATGTGATATCATGTGGTATTTGTCTTTCTCTGTCTGTCTTACTTAATATGATAATCTCTAGGTCCATCCATGTTGCTGCAAATGGTATTATTTCATTCTTTTTTATGACTGAGTAGTATTACATTGTATATACGCACCACATCTTCTTTATCCATTCATCTGTTGATGGACATTTAGATTAAAACAAGATTATTTTTATTTTCTGCTTCAGCCATTTTAGAAAATGTATAGGTTATATTGAAGTTATGGACTAGGGTGTTTTGCTTTTAATAACTTTGATTACATTTCCAAAAGTGGCTTGGAATTGCACTGGGACACAGATGTTTGTTTAGTTTGGGTTCCTGGTTTGGTCCTAGTACCCGATGGGAACTGGACTGGGGAGATGAAAAGGAGATATATCTACTGTGTATCCAAAAAAGCAATCAAATGCTTAGGGTCGTTATATGAGGATTAAATGAGTTAATGTTTCTAAGTACTTACTTTTGAAGTATTTTTAATGTACAGGGCCGGCACACAGTAAATACTATGTAAGTATTTGATAAATTTTAAAAATCTAATAGAAATGAGGCTGATCCGAATTCTGCTTTGAGGCTGTAACTAAACAGATATTTATACTTTGAATTTTCATCCATCCGTCAGAGGGGCTTCTGACATGGTAGGGGGCACATTGCTGCTTTTAACAGACGCTTGTCTGACCCGTGTGCTAGCAGAGTGATGGATCAAGGAATCCAGAGCGTTCCAGCCTTCCATGATCAGATCGTTGTTGCAACGAAAGGTTCAGCTGCAGCCAAATGAATTCCAACTCCCAGAAAAATAGATGGGGAGTCACAGATTTTTATCTTCCATTAAGAAAGTGAGAGGGCTTCCCTGGTGGCGCAGTGGTTGAGAGTCCGCCTGCCGATGCAGGGGACACGGGTTCGTGCCCCAGTCCCAGAGGATCCCACATGCCGTGGAGCGGCTGGGCCCGTGAGCCATGGCCGCTGAGCCTGCGCGTCCGGAGCCTGTGCTCCACAACGGGAGAGGCCACAGCAGTGAGAGGCCCGCGTACTGCAAAGAAAAGAAGAGAGAGGAAAAAAAAAAGAAAGAAAGAAAGTGAGAAATTATAACACGTGTGCTGTTTATTTCCTAAGGTTGCCACAGTGCTGTTGTCTTCAGGACTAAGTGTCCAAAGATCCTAGCTGTCCTTACCTGTGTATCAGCTCTGGGAAGCCCAAGAGGTGGAGAGTTTGGAGCCAGTTGTGGTTAATTAATACAGTCGGCTGTGACTGTTCTGTCCCCGAGGGCACGTCTTTGTGCACTGAGCCTCCCGTGGCTGTTCTTGCAGTCCTGCCATGCAGAGGCAGCGGTTCCATGGTGTGGAGGATTCTGATCATGCCCAGGGCTTTCTCAGCCCCGTTTGAAGTGCGTGCACGTGGCCCTCCTGGCCAGCCATTCTCCGGAGCAGGGAAAGCCATGGGGGGGGGGGGGTGGCACTGGTTCAGATGTCTTGGTCCACAAGGTCTGGGAGGACCTGACTGGATGCAAAGTCATCAGTGGACTGTCTTCAGAAATCTCCACGAAAGAACGTGCTCCTTTGGGGAAGGAGAAGCATTCAGAGTAGACCTAGACCTGTTGTCAAGAAGGTGAGCTGATCGCGGATGTTCTTAGGTCTAAATGGGGAGCCCATGAGTGGAAGGACGAGTAAGGACCTGAGAATGTCATCCTTCATCTCACTGCCAGTGACTCATGAGAGATGGTGGAGGGACGGAGCTGGCAGGGTCTTGGGGTCCTGGGTGAAGTCGGGTCTGCCAGCCCGGACGTAAAGCAACAGGGCCGGAGGGCATGGTGGGGTAGGGTTTCATATCCAAGGGCCACAAGGCTGCTTGGGGCTAATAACACTGTCCTCTTGATAATGATGCAAAGCCAGCCTTTCCACAAAGCTGTTTCCATGCCTGGAATGGAGAATAAGACAGAAAACGTGGGACGGAGTGGTCAAATTTCATGAAGAAAATGATGAAAGGAAACGTCCCATTAAGAAGAGATGGTGGGCTTCCCTGGTGGCGCAGTGGTTGAGAGTCCGCATGCCGATGCAGGGGACACGGGTTCATGACCCGGTCCAGGAAGATCCCACATGCCGCAGAGCGGCTGGGCCTGTGAGCCATGGCCGCTGAGCCTGCGCATCTGGAGCCTGTGCTCTGCAGCGGGAGACACCACAACAGTGAGAGGCCCACGTACTGGGGGAAAAAAAAAAAAAAAAGAGATGGTGCAGGACTTCCCTGGTAGCGCAGTGAGTAAGAATCCACCTGCCAATGCAGGGGACACAGGTTCAAGCCCTGGTCCAGGAAGATCCCACATGCCGCGGAGCAACTGAGCCCGTGCACCACAACTACTGATCCTGTGCTCTAGATCCTACATGCCACAACTACTGAGCCCACGAGCCACGACTACTGAGCCCACGTGCCTAGAGCCCGTGCTCCGCAACAAGAGAAGCCACCACAATGAGAAACCTGCACACCACAATGAAGAGTAGCCCCCGCTCGCAGCAACTAGAGAAAAACCGAGTGCAACAGGGAAGACCCAACGCAGCCAAAAATAAATAAATAAATAAATCTATAAAAAAGAAAAAGAAGAAGAGATGGTGCAACTTTGGGCTCTAGGTAATTCTCAAGAGGAAAACATCCCTTTCTCAGTAATGTAAGGAGAAGACATACTTCATGTTTTTAAAATAATTATTTGCAGGGAAATGAACACGTGACACCAGAACACATGAACACTCAACCTACTGATCATGTTCAGGCCATGTTAAGCTAATAATAACTTACAAATACATGGGAGGTAAAGCAGTATGAATTATGCTGATTTGATCTCTTCCCTTTATATCAGGAAAGGAATCTGTTCTTGGTTGGTCTGATGTGTCCATAAATCACATTAAGGTGAAAACAGTCGTCATTTTGGTTCTTTGGTCTCAGCAGACCTCTTGTTTCTCACAAAGGTATGAATTTCAGTGATAGAGACAGAATTTCCCAATTCATAGAGGACAAACAACTGTATGCAGTAGGGGCTGACTTTTATCTTGGTTTGAACCTTACTCCTTAAAACTTCACCATCCAGGGGTTTCCCTGGTGGCCCAGTGGTTAAGAATCCTCCTGCCAATGCAGGGGACATGGGTTCCATTCCACATGCTGCGGAGCAACTAAGCCCGTGCGCCACAACTACTGAAGCCCACGCACCTAGAGCTTGTGCTCCGCAACAAGAGAAGCCCACGCACCACGACAAAGAGTAGCCTCCACTCGCTGCAACTAGAGAAAGCCCACACACAGCAATAAAGACCCAACACAGCCAAAAGAAAAAGAAAAAAAAACCTTCACCATCCAAACAGTAGCCACTGGCCACATGGGGCTATTTAAATCTAAATTGTAATTAGTTTAAAATCAAATAAAATGGGATCAATTCTTGAGTCACACCAGCCACATCTCAAGGACTCAATGGTCACGTGTGGCTGGTATCTTGCACATTAGGCAGCACAGAGATCATTTCTGTCACACAGAAAGTTCTAGTGAACAACGCTGCTATAAACTTTTATTATAGCACCCCCCAAAAAAGGTTAATAGACTGTAACTAAGCTTAACCAATTATATTTCTTTATTTAAATTGTTTAATCAAGAAATGTTCTATTGTCAAAGACTAATTATAGTCGTTCTAATAAGAATAAAGTTATTAAAGCAGTTAAGCTGATTTATCTCGTGGCATAGTTATCAATAAAGCGTTTTAGCATGAATTTTATAGTATCAACAAATATGGAATGCATATAAATGAAATATAAACTCAACACCTAGCTTGCATGAAACATGATAGATTAGCAGCTGTGAGGCCTCAGGGTTCTGAGTATTCACAGCCAGGTAAATCCAGCCCAGCACGTGTCATGACCATTTCATTGAACTCACATTGTTTTTTAAACCTCTACTCATTTTTCTTCAAAAAAGAGGGAAAAAGAAATTATAGGATCCCTATGTATTATGAGCTGGAAAGAATGTAAATTAAAACTTTGAGAAACAGAACTTTGCCTATTCCTGTAAGTAAAACAAACCTGCTTAATACTTTCTCTTATCTATAATGGTATCTTTTATCTTTTCCCAGAATGTGTCACAGTCCATATAAAAGCACCAAGGAGCTGATTAATGTTTGTGTGAGAAGAAACAGGACAAGGGCCACAGTTGAAGGCCTTGGAGCCTCTGAAATAAAAACATTTCTCTGACACTTTAACCAAAGTAAATATAAAGGGATTCAACATGATTATTTAAAAAATACATTTTACATGGATGTTATTGCGTTATTCTAAGAGCAGTGAATGCTTGCAGCAAAAAAATTTGGAAAATGCAGAGACACGTAAGAATCATCCACATTTCTTCCTAGTTTTATTTCTATCCATCTATCTTTACACATACAGTTGAAACAGCCAAAATAAAATTTTCTATCAGAATAATGAACTTTCAAACTCAAGGTTCGAAATGGAAAAAATTATCACTTTAATTATACTCTTACAAAAAAAATGTTTTTAAAACTTCATTAAGAAATATTTTTTGAACAAGGCCATAAATATCTTTTTTTTTTTTTTTTTTTTTTTGCGGTACGCGAGCCTCTCACTTCTGTGGCCTCTCCCGTTGCAGAGCACAGGCTCCGGATGTGCAGGCTCAGCGGCCGTGGCTCACGGGCCCAGCCGCTCCACGGCATGTGGGATCCTCCCGGACTGGGGCACGAACCCGTGTCTCCTGCATTGGCAGGCAGACTCTCAACCACTGCGCCACCAGGGAAGCCCCCATAAATATCTTAATTGACATCAGTATCTCATTCTTCCAATATAAGTGGTTGCAGATATCAGACAGTCACCATTATGTGGGACAGTCTAACCTAAGATGATATAAACTTCCATGTATTAAACTTTAGCCCTAGGGAAAAAATGAGAAGCCATTGTGTGTTAAGTATGAGAATATGGGATCAGTAACTGATGGGAAAGAGGTACAAGGAATGCTGGAAATTTTTTGTGGTGACAGAAATGTCCTCTATGTTGTATTAGTGGTGACGGTGTATACAACTGCTAAATTTAGCAACTGTATACAACTGCTAAAACTCATTGAACTGCACATTTAAGATCTGTGCATTTTGTTGTTATTAATAACTTGATTTTTAAAAATTCTTAGCCTTTCTACAATTTATGAGTTATTCCAAAGAAAATTAAATACTTGGGTTATACACTTAAAATATGTACAGGATCCAGGGCTTCCCTGGTGGTGCAGTGGTTGAGAGTCCACCTGCCGATGCAGGGGACACGGGTTCGTGCCCCAGTCTGGGAAGATCCCACATGCCGCGGAGCGGCTGGGCCCGTGAGCCATGGCCGCTGAGCCTGCGCGTCCAGAGCCTGTGCTCCGCAACGGGAGAGGCCACAACAGTGAGAGGCCCGCGTACCACCAAAAAAAAAAAAAAAAAAAAAAATGTACAGGATCTGTATGCAGAAAATTACAAAATGCTGATGAAAACAATCAAAGAAGACCTAAATAAATAAAGCTTCAAATACTCTTCCTAAATGGCAGGATTTGCACCTGGATTCTACCCAAACCCAAGCAGGGGATAAAGGCAGATGAGTCGGCCACAGACCACATGCGAGGAGAGAAACCAATCCTGGGAGACAGGCTCATGCTGACATTCACGGAGTTTGGAATCCATGCATTGAACTCCTTTCCCATTTTGTAAGATAGTTTTACATTTGTCTGTTTCTTAAACAACCTCTGGTTGACTTAGGTGGTAATGTTAAGAGAGTTAAAAATGTATTTGTACTGGTCAGAATGGGCATCATCAAAAAATCTACAAACGATAAATGCTGGAGCGGGTGTGGAGAAAAGGGAACCCTCCTACACTGTTGGTGGGAATGTAAATTGATATATGGATATCATGGACACCATGGATATATGTAATGTATAACTGATTCACTTTGTTGTACAGCAGAAACTAACACAACATTGTAAATCAACTATACTCCAATAAAAATTAATTTTAAAACGTATTCAGGGTGGAAAAAATCAGACTTAGAAGAAAGATGGAAATGTTACATAGTTAAAAGCCTTTAAAAATTTGTTTCCACTTAACATATGGCAACTTAGTCGATCATATAATCTGGTGAACAAGAGACAAGATTGTGACACTGACTTGTTATTTATAACAAGGCAATATATTGCTTAGGACCTGTCAGCTTTCGAAGTAGCTGAACATCATGTCCAATACTCTGCAAAATTCTTTCAGATCCTCTAAAGACAGCTTCAGTAGAAACGTCATCACAAGCCTGCTCAGTTGTCTATAGACAGGCTCTCATTTCATTTTTCACTTTGAGAATATATTTACAATCCTTGCAAAGATTCATTCTTCTCTGTCGCACTGCAGTATTTAATTTGGTGCAGAAGGAAAATTGGCTTGCAGGTAAAAGTTGAATATTGTTTGGGCAGTGAATTGTAGCAATTTCAGCTACATCTAGATCTGCTGTGCTTTTATGAATCATTTTACATTTCATGACTGTTTTAATTATTACCTAGGCCTAATAATGACTACCTTTATTGAGCCCTTGTCATGTGCCAGTCACTGACATAAGAGATATAAATAGTTGAATCTTCACATTATCTTGTCAGATAGGTATCATTACCCTCATTTTAGAAATGAGAGAGCTGGGGCTTGAGAGGGTAAGTTGCCAGGGCTACCCTGGGCAGGGTTCCTCCCTGCCTAGGGCTACACTGTTAGTTAATATGAGAACTAGGAATTGGACCCGAGACAGCAGGATTCACAGTCCCAGACTCCCTTTAGACACAGAGGTGACCCCCTTGCTAGGCTATGTGTTTTGAGGCTCTAACATTCTTTTCATTATGCTGTAGCCGTGAGAAAATGTCTTAATTTTTGGACAGCTCTTTAGAAGTTGGGACAAATGTTAACTGTCATATTGCGACAACCATACTACTACCTGGTTCCGTTTCTTTGACTATTGATTAATTCTTTTTTCCCTTGACCAGTACATATGGGTATGAATACATACATTATAATGATACCAGGTGAAAAGAAGCAATCTGACTAAAGCAGTAGGGCTGGTTTTTGAGTTTGGTGTCATAATTCACTAATAAGGCTATTTTAGCTGGGCAGTGAACCCCTGGAACTGTAGCTGAAAGTTTGTGTTAAAGTCTCATTCTCTCTATATATATATATATAGGTATATATATATATGGATCTGAAATCAATATATATCTGAATACATATAAATGCATATGTATTCTGAGGTAACTGCTTAGATCTTGATTTCAGAAATCTGGAATATTTATTTTATATTCAATTAGGGAATTTGATTTGAGCTATTTTAAGCAGACTCACCTAAAATAATCTGTCACAAGAAATTTATAAAGTTATTAATACTTTGAAATATGACAGTTTTACTTATTAGCACCTTACATTGTATTAACGTTCCAACATCTTATAAAAACATGCAATACAGGATTTAAAAAAAAAAGAGTTAAGGAAACTGGGGCAAAGGGCAAATAAGGGTAGAAAAAATAAATGAAACCAGGGGAGAGGTTAGTACACAGAATGCCTGCTGTAAAGTGTGTGTCATTTAGGGCATCTCATTTTAAAAATAAAACAGTACAGCTCACTTTCCTAAAAATGTGGCTCCTTGATCAGGAATCTCCATCTATTTTTTTTCAGCAGTGGAACTTCCTGTCCTTTTTGATATGTTGTTCTTTCTACCCTGCCTTAGGAAATATTCCACTTGATTTTTGTCTTTTTTTTCTTTCGGTAATAGGCAACTTTCCACAGCAGTTGAGACAATGAAAAAATCACTTGAGCTTTTTTAAACAAGTGGTCATGAGGAGCATTTGAGGATTCATTTGTCAAGTTAGTTGGAAACTCTTATGTGGGCAAAGCTCATGTTTCCAATTTGGGACTCAGAGCAAGCTATCAGCTGTGTAGAATTCTCATAGCCGCTTGGCATCAGCCCTGAGACCGTGGTATCTTTAGCAGCTTACTGTGTAGGATGACGCCAACTGGATGAGTCGTCCCGGTGGAAAACAGCTCACTCGGCATATGTTTATGAAGCTACAATTTGGCAGTAGTATCAAGACCTTTCTTCTAGAAATCGCTATGACCAGTACACATAGTGGAAAGATCTGAAAGAGAGGATTCAATTTTTCCGACTCTCCCTTTCCTGTGCAGATTATGGCGTATACGATATGTAAAACCATGACTTGCAAAGTGAAAGCACTGATAGCATTCTTTACTCAACATTTTAAATAGATGAGTTGAAAATGATAAAGTGAAATGTAAACACCTCTATACAGAACTGCAAAACATTTTAGATAAAATGTGAAGTGTGCATTATTTTCACTTTGTGCCATTCTAAATATGAAAAGAAATCATTAAATACAGGAGGCCGAATTTTGAGGGCACAAATGAATGAATTCTCCCACATGTCCTACCTCGTATTTGCAGCAGCTACCCCTGAAATAGTTTATTATTGCCACAATAATGCTGTGTAACAACTTCCCTACCCACCCACCCCCAATCTCGGTGGTTTAAAATGTTAATAATTGAGCCTCAAGCTCACAGGTCTGTGGATTGGACAGTCTCGTTTAGGAACCCAGGCTGGAGGGATGGTGCTGGCCACCTGGTACAGGTAGAAACATGCGATGCCTCTTAAACCCAAGGTTTCTGCCCATATCTATCGGCCAAAGCAGGTCATATGGCCAACCAAGCCCAACATCAATGGGGCAGGAAAATACATTTCCCCCATAGAGATTTGATGGAAGGGGAGTGACTATTTGTTGGACAACTGTATGAAGAACCACATAGTAATTTGAAAAAGCAGAGTTTAATATAAAGAATTATTAACTATAACAGGAGATTGGAGTAACAAAGGATTGGCTAAAAAGAAGTAAAGAAAATGCTAATGAATACAGGAATAGCAGATACAAGGAGCAGTCATTCCACCTAGGACTGAGACAAGAGTCCAAGGTACAGACCCCACCCACCCCCAGTGCTGAGATCCAGATCATATTGGAGGGGTAGGGCCAGCATTGGCCCACTGGATAGCACAGAAGTCACTGTGGTGCTGTGGAACTCGCTGGAAATCTGCACTCTGGAATTTGTCAGAAATCACCCTCTTAGTTACCGGGGAAAGCTGTTCACAGGAGGTGTCTCACTAGAGGCTCTCTGCTACAAAATTGCCCAAGAGGGGCTGCCCGGGAAAACTGCTGGCTACTAGGTGCTGCTGGCCACTGTGCCCTGTAGGAGCCAGACTTTGGGGAAGCTGCACATGTTGCAGGAGCCTTGTGCTGGAGAAGCTGCAAACTGCAGGAGCCTGCCCAGCAAGCACACCAGAACCGGAAAGCAAAACCTTTTTCCTCCTGCAACCTCGCTCTAGCGCCCTCTACTGACAAAGCTTAATATTGTGCCAGCTGGTAAAATATATTTAAATATTTTTAAAGGGCCCAGAGGAGTTTTCACAGGGCAGGCAAAAAGGATGATCTTGAAGCTCACCCTCTGAACAAAACTGCTTGCTCTGCTGGACCCATGAGTCTCAAAGTGCCCTCCTTTGTTATCCCAGAACCACCCAAGGGGCTTGTTACAGTGCAGATTCCTGGGCTTTCAATGGAACTGACACACTGAATTAGGTTGGAGGAAGGGAGACAGGGATCTGGATTTGAAAATTCTACCCCAGCTATAGCTTTACATACATAAAGTTTAAGATCCAGGAGCTCCTTGAGGATGGACACATTTTTGATTCACTGTTGTTTCCTTGGCTCTTAGCATCTGCCACTTATTAGGTGTTGCTTTAGACAGGTTGATTCCTGGATTGGCTGGTTGAGAGAACCGACTCAAACTTGATCAACTGTGATTGGCCATAAGCCACACACTCAAACATACTTTAATGATGTTTGCTTGATAAGTCTGTCCTTTCACTATTGTTGGTGAAACCCAGAGACAACATATCCTCACTAGAACGGCAGGTAATTTTTTTCCAAAGGTGGCTGCCACAATATCTTCCATCCTACACGTTCTCCTACAATGGGACCTTGCCACCCCTCCATCAAGAGACAGGGTCTATGTCCCCTGCCCTTGAATCTAGGCAGGCTTGTGACGTGCTTGTAACCAACAAGATGTAAAAAAGTGATGACACATGACTTCTGAGGCTACATTAAAAAGGCAATGCAGCTTCTTCCTTGTTCTCTGGGAAACTCACTTTTGGAGCAGAGTTTCCATGCAAGAAGTTTCCATGCCGTGAGGAAGCCCAAGTCACACGGACAGGCCACACGTGGATTCTCCAATCTACAGCCCCATCTGAGGTTCCACCCAACAGCTAGATCAACCACCAGACATGTTAAGTGTCCATCCCGTAGCTGCTGAGTCACCTTTCCAGACGTCAGGAGCCTCCAGAGCCATCCCACTACCTTGTTGAAATGCCTGACCACAGAATCAGTGAGTAGTAAATGGTTATTTTAATCTCATTTGGGGGATAATTTGTTATGCAGCAACAGTAACTGCAACAAATTGTAGAGTTCTTCTGGATCAGAATCACCTGACTGTCTCATTCGACAACTCATATGCACCGAAATGCACGAACTTATATTTAAATCTTCCCTCTTACTATTGCTGTGGTCTTCCCTCCCTTCTGCTGAATATCATTATGGAAGAGAAAGCCCAATACTTCTAAACTTGCTGCACTGCCTAATGGTTCTATCTGAAGTACTTAAGAAAAAACTATTCCAGAATTGTGTCACAGGTCTTGATACATTAGGAGATACATTGTATCTCCTTGATACTATGTAAGGAGAACTTAATAAAGCAACATGAAAACCTAAACCAAGGTCATTTAAAATTACATTCCAATCTAAAAAGGAAAGCACTAAATAATTGTGCCATAGCGGTATCAGGAATTTGGTCAAGTAATCTTTATCAAGCCTCTCAGTTTGGAAAGTCAAATGGAATAATGATAAGAGGAAAGAATTAGGCATCCGTAAAGCCTGAGTTCAAAAATAAGTTCATCCCTCTATTGTCTTTGCAGTCTTGAACATGTTACTTAACCTCTCTGACCTTCAGTTTCTTCACCTCTAAAACAAGATTAGATAATAACCTTCCTAGCCCACAGGACTGTTTTGCTGCTCAAGTGAGGGAGTAAGAGATGTGACAGCACTTTGTAAAGCTGTATGACACTAAGGACTCCTTCAGAAAAATGAGACAAAAATTAAACTGAAATTGAATCCAGGCAATTTAGGACCGTATGGGGAAAAAGTAAACCAAAAACCAAAACCAGAAATCCTCCCGACATTTTCTTTCTTGAACTGCAGTGCTCCTAGCAGACACAGGTGTCCACTGGTATGGGTCATGGTGATAAGGGGAGGGGACTCTGATGGCAGCACCACTTCACTGCCCTTCCCCACAGATCCTGTTTATACCGGATGTTTCACTGCTTTGCTTTGAGCAAGTTCACCCTCTGCTGCTGAAGTGTTTCCTTCCCCCACTTTCGAAACAAGCAGCGGCTATGGTTGCTTTGCAAAGACGCATTTCCAATTCCAATTCCTAAGATAAGCTGCCAGTCTTCTGTGGGTCTTATACCTCTTTTTGGTTTTATGTCCCACCTGCAGCAGCCTAGCCCACGCTGCTCCTCCCTGAATTTAAAGTTGATGCTCTATTTTATACTTGCTTATCGGAAAGGACCCTTAGAGACCGGCCAAGCCCACCACTTCACAGATAAGAAAACCGAGACCCAGGAGAGGAGCAGGCTCCCAGCTCAGTGTCACGACATCTTGCAGAACGGAGCTCCTCTTTCCAGAAATAGTTTCTCCCAGTTATTCCTGCGTCGAGCATGTGTTCCAGACTCGTGTATCCAGCTGCCACCTCGACATCTCCAGATGGATGACTAAGGAGTTTCTTCAACTTAACTTGTCCAAACAGAACTCCTGATTCCACCCACCGCCTCCAGTGGGTGCCTCCCCCAGTCTACCAAGCTCAGCTAATTGCCCAGCTGCCCAGACCAAAACCCCAGGAGTATACTTAATATCTTTCTCTCACTTCCCACACCCAGTCCAGCAGCAAGTCCTAAGGCTCTACCCTCAAAATACATCCAGAATGTATCCATTTCTTCCCACTACGATGACCAACAGTGAGCCTCCAACGCCTCTTATCAAGCTTCTACAGTGGCCACCTGACCAGACTCTCTGGCTCCACACGTGTTCTCCTTGAGTCTTTCCTCCACACAGTAGCCAGCGTGAAGTTTTCAAACCATAAATCAGATCACGTGGCTCCACTACTCCCAGGGCTCCAATGGTTTCTCATCTCTCAATACATCCCAGCTGCTCACCGTAGTCTATGAGATCCTACATAATGAATCCTGCCCACTCCCCTACTTCTTAGACCCCATCTCCTATGACTGTCCCCTTAACTCTCTCTATTCTAGGACTTCCTGCTGTTCCTGGCACACCCCAAGCTCATTCCTGCCCCTGGGCATTTGTACGTGCTGTTTCCGCCCCTGAAAGGCTCTTCACCCACATCTTGACCCACTTTATCTGGGTTCTGAGTGAACCGAGCTTGACCACTCTCTAGATAAGAGTAAACCCCGCCAGTCACTCCAACCCTTTATCCTGTTTTATTTTCTTTATAGCACTATCTCCGCATGAAATTATACATTTGTTCATGCCCTTGTTTATTGTGTCTTCCACACTGGTACTTAAGCTCCATGAGGCCAGGATTAGTCTGTCTTGGTCCTCACTTTATCCAGGTGCCTAAAACAAGATGTGTCACATATTGGTCACATGTAAGAATGCCTGTCACAATATTTATTGAATGAACGAATGGATCAGCAAACTAGCATTTAAAATTTGGGACAGTCCAAAACTTCTTGAGAAAAAACTTGTGGACTTAATACACCATGGGTACATGTGTCACTTCTTAGCCCAAGGTTCTCCCAGAGGCAATTTTAGCTGTGATGAATCTACCAAAGGGTCATGGTGCTTACCAAGGAAAGAGATAAGAGAATATTTAAAAATGCATTCTGGGGGGCTTCCCTGGTGGCGCAGTGGTTGAGAGTCCGCCTGCCGATGCAGGGGACATGGGTTCGTGCCCCAGTTTGGGAAGATCCCACATGCCGCGGAGCGGCTGGGCCCGTGAGCCATGGCCACTGAGCCTGCGCGTCTGGAGCCTGTGCTCCGCAATGGCCACAACAGTGAGAGGCCCGCGTACCAAAAAAAAAAAAAAAAAAAAAAAATGCATTTTGGGCAGGGAACTCACTACCTGGGCCCTGGAATTCCTGTTTGAGTCCATGTGCTCCTGTGGCATATATATGTTCTTATAGGCTCAGACCCAGGTGCTTTCCCAGGATGTGCAGCTCCCAGCAGAAAGACGGGTCAATTCCACCCAGCTGAAGTGTTCCATCTGTGAAACATGATTGATTCTGTCTCCCGAATCCATTTTCACAGCGTACCTCCAGGAATTCCCTGGCAGGAAAGACTCAGACCTGCAGGGGGAGCTAGTGGCACTTCTCCATTCTGGAAAGACTTGGAAAAGTGAGGTCCAGAAATTAAACAGAAATTAAACGATGAAAGAGGTCATTGAATTTTATAAATATTCAGGGCATTCTCTTACTCCTGCCAGAGTCTGAGAAATTGAAAGATTCTTCAGCCTCAAAATATCAAGTGGTCCAACTGGGTTCATACAGCCCATCTAACTCCAGGACCACTTCCTCTTCATGCATAGATTTAGATGCCACTTACCAACTCGTCCACAAACATGGCCAAGGTGATGCCTCCAAGTGATGGTTAAGAATGCCCAACACGCTATTGAAATTCTGCCAGCTCTCTTCATACAGAAACCATTATGGGTTTATTGAGAAAACCCCAGAACTTTGCTTCAGGCACCTGGAGAGCAAAACAATGTGACCTTCCTGTCAGCCATCTAAAATTACTAAACAAAATTGAAATGATTCTATTAATAGCTTATTTATGGTGGTATCACTAGGTCAGAATTAAGTCTCAACTGTTGCTTCTAATTTCACAACAGCAACCTCACTTTTATCAAGCTAGTCCTTTTTGTGGATTATAAAGCCTCTGCTTGTTCTAGGACTACAATCTGTCAGGGCAAACCTTGAAAATGGAAGCAAGTCATATTCTCTCTCTTCCTCTGCCCCCCAACAAGGACCATTATAGTTGGAAAGAAAAGGGGGAGCAGTTAATCGTGGTCTGGGAAGGGTGTTATCTCTCCTCCACGTGCAGGGGCTAGAGGAGATTTTTGCTCTAGAGTGATGGATTATGCCATCTTCCAAAGGCAAGTCTTTGAGTCTTTGATGTGTGCCTTCACCATTTCCTTTGCAATTTTGTGAATTCTGGGGCTTCTCACTCAAGGTCTTAAAACCAAAAACACAGTCCATAACAAATGAATTCTTAAAAATTGTTTATCCTTCACTTCCCTATTCATATGTCACTGCATCTGATATGGCCTCAGATCCCAGCAAGCTGGGGCTACAAACTAAGGACGTATGTAAATTGTAATGACTCTGTGTCCCCACCTGCCCAAACTACAGAAAATCCGAGCTCCTTCCCTGGACTCCCCTCTTCAAGCTCCATATTTACCTAATATTTTCTTACATGATAAACAGTTCTGAAAGGCGCATCCTACAGCTAACATCAAAAATTAAAAGACAACCCTTGGAGCATCTCTGGGTCCGGGTCATGACTAGTGGTCTGACGGTCATTGCCTGCCCACGCGCAGGTTGCGTTCTCCCCGGAAGGTGTGTGCTCACCCCATCTTCCCCACAGTTGAATTCTTTGCACTGGTGCCATCGTGCATTGCTGAATCTTAAATGCGGATCTCAGTAACTCTCATCTAAATTTGTCTTCATAATCTTACACTGCACTGCAGCCTTGAGACAAAAATTATTTATATGCCAAAGACTGCCTCTCATATACCAATACATTAAAATGCCATTGAAATCACCAAATCTCTCAGAATATATCTTAGATTCTTCTAAGTTAAGCAAGATTAATGCAGTCAGTTCTTAACTAAAAAGTAATTTTTCCTTAGGCTCCAGAACAGCCATTCATCAAAAGCTCCTGGCTGATTTCCAAGAAAATCGGTTTATTTCCAGTAATAGGTAATTCAATTAAGGGGGAAGAAACAATGAAACTAGGAGTTTAACCAAATAGGAAATGCCAGTGTAGAATCCCAATATTGGGTCAGTTGTGAAAGTGCTCACGAGACCAAGGTTACAAGTTGACGTATGAAGATCACACGTCACCTGGGTGCTATGCATGCCTGCCAACAGCAGAAGGGAATTCACAAGAATTTTCAGAGTTGGAATATACTTAAATAAAAATTTTAGCTGTTCACTAAAAAAGAAAGTTATGTAATCAACTGTACGGATAAAAGGATGCTACTATCCATTAATTTTTCTTAAATTGTGGACATTAGCAAAGAGCGGTGCTTTTATCCCCACAAAGCTGTTATTCAATCAACAGTACATTTTACAACCTCCAACATCTTAGAATGGGAGAAACACACTTCCCAGGCCCCTCCCACTTGCGTTCGCTGGTCCACTGAATCAGTTCTCCTCCTCCCTGAGTTTCTTCTACTTTCCCTGACAGGTGAGCAGGGAAACGCAGGTGCTGGTGCTGAAGACCACAGTCAACACCTCGCTCATCACTGCCGCGGGGGGCTCCCTGCCTCTCCCTGCTGTCCCCACTGCCTGGTCTCGGGCCCTCATGCCCATAGCAACTTAACAAGCTCCAGCCTTAACTGTTTTAGTAGTGGGCCACTCCTTAAGAATTCATTTGGGGTTTCCCTGGTGGCGCAGTGGTTGAGAGTCCGCCTGCCGATGCAGGGGATACAGGTTCGTGCCCCGGTCCGGGAAGATCCCACATGCCGCGGAGTGGCTGGGCCCGTGAGCCATGGCCGCTGAGCCTGCGCGTCCGGAGCCTGTGCTCCGCAACGGGAGAGGCCACAACAGTGAGAGGCCCGCGCACAGCATAAAAAAAAAAGAATTCATTTGGAGAAAGGCATCCACAGTTAAATTTTTAAGAAACCACTGGCCAAATTTATCTCTCATGTGATTTGGGTTCGAATGTTTTCTGACTCACTAACTATATTCTGCTTTTCATTTGAATTGAAAGTCTTTTTTTTTTTTTCTTTATTTCATATGAAGGGACTGAATCGGAGAGAGGGTAAAAGGCTCAGCTAGGAATAGAATGAATCTAGCTCTTGTCCAGTGGTTTGACCTCCATCTCAGGACAGTTACATCAGAATCCCAGAGCAAAGCTCAGCTCAGACATAGGTATTTTTTTTAAAAAAGCTCTCTAAGTGATTCTAATGTGAATCCAGGCTGAGAACCAGTGATCTAGTGGAAAAAAACATTAGGCTCTGAATCTAGGGACTCGGAGACTCTGTCAGTCACTTGGGCAAGCCACTTACTTCTTTGGGCCCAATTTTCAAAGCTGCAGAATAAAGGTTATGGAATGGAGAATCATTCAGTCCTTTCAGATCTGACACTCATGCTAATGGCATGTCTCTGTCGTTGTGTACATCGATATTTCAGTACAGTGCTGATTAGAACTGCACTTTGGACTAAAACCACCCAAGTAAATCACCACCAAGAAAAGGAACCTCTTACTGACAAGTGTACCAACGTTTCCCAGACGGCATTCTTTTCCCGAGCTTTGCAGATTGGATGCCGTAGTCCCACCTCCTTGAATTCCTCTTCCTTAAATGCATCCATGGCATTGCATTCACTAGAAGGCACAAGCAAATATTTAAGTAAGGAATCAAAGGAATTCCGACTAGAGGTGAGGAAGGGAAATGGAAAGGAGCAGAGAAGTTATCACAGAGGAGAATCTCTTTGCGGTAACTGGAGGTGGGAGGTAAGCAAGGGGGCAGAGACCTAACGTCTCCCAGACGTTCAGCAGCATCCCGGGATGTGTTGTCAGCAGATGGAACAGGCGTGTAGAGAGGAGAGAGCTTTGGCTGTGAATGTCATAGGCCTAGTATTTTGGGTTTTGGTGTGTGTTTTTTTTTTTTTTTTTTTTTTTTTTGCGGTACGCGGGCCTCTCACTATTGTGGCCTCTCCCGTTGCGGAGCACAGGCTCCGCAGCCACGGCTCACGGGCCCAGCCGCTCCGCGGCATGTGGGATCTTCCCAGACCGGGGCACGAACCCGTGTCCCCTGCATCGGCAGGCGGACTCTCAACCACTGCTCCACCAGGGAAGCCCTGTACGTGATCTCTTTTAATCCTCACAACAACCCCAGGAGGTAAGAATTCTTTTCCTTTTTTGTTTTTTTGGTGGTGCTATGCACCTTGCAGGATCTTAGTTCTCAGACCAGGGATTGAACCCAGGCCCTCGGCAGTGAAAGCATGGGGTCCTAACCACTGGACTGTCAGGGAATTCCCTATGTTCATTTTATGTTTGAGGAAACTGAGTCTGAGAGGGTAGTTCACTTCTATAAGATCGCACAACTGGGAATTCAAAGTTGGATCAAGTTGACTCGAGGCCCAGACTCACCACTGAGCTGTCCTGCCACTGGCAGCATCGCTGTGGACAGTCCAGGAGGGTAAGTGATGCTCCTACTACTGACCCTGATTCATCCTTTCATTTTCTAGTCTCAGAAGGTGCAAAGATGTGTACTACCATTTGGAAAAGGTCCTCCCCAAATGGTCAGAATTTCAGTGTTTTTCAGCTCTCCATTGGTTAATCTTCAATTACCTGAAAGATTCACTTATATGTAGACCTTATCTCCCTCCCATCAGTGAAACAAATGAGGAATTACAGTAGTTTTCTTGAGGTCAAACCGCCAGAAATGCACACAGAATGCCAGGCATGAATGCATTGTAGTTTTGCACAAGAGAAGGATAACATATTCTGGTTTGTTTCCAAAACCCTGAGAAATCCTGTCCCAATTGTTTTAGCCTTCTGAGCCATGAAATCACTTTGGCCTGTTGGATTCAGAAAATAATCTATGATGACTCAATCCAAACTCTGTCTCCTGGGTCCCTGTCAAAATTGAGTCACTAATTTTTTCATATATATAAATTGGATGATGTCCCCTGAAAGGCTTCCCTTTTCACCTGCCCCCTTCACTGTGAGGCCGCTGCTCAACCCAGCAACAAAATGTTCTGAAAGCATCAGATTAACCTCCTGTTGATTTACGCCTTTCCAACACTATTCCATTAAAGGCAATTGAAAGTATAAATTGTAAATTCAGAGGTGGAGCTCAGGGTTTCAAATATGCTGTGCAGTGACCTTGTCTTTTTCTCCCTTAACTTGGCCATCAGCATAGAGCCAAGAGTCAAGGTAATTCATGAGATTTTCATGCTCTCTTTTATTTTCATCCCTCTGAGCCCAGAAAGCAGTATGAGAGTGGCTAACAGCATCAGTTTGGAATTAGAAGGAGTGTCCTTACATCCCGGCACTGTGCCTTCCACTTGAGCAAGTCACTTTGCTTTTTTGAGCTGAATCTGTACAGGGGGATTATAAGGTCTCCCTGCCATGTCCTTCCTTCTTTCCTGCTATTTTCCTTCCTTGAAAAGCCTTGCCCTGTCAGATGCCAAGGGGAGTACCTACACTTGAAGAGGAGGCTTTTAGTGCAGTATTTCTTTTTTGGCCCTGGCGCCTGGCTTGTGGGATTGTGGGTTCTTAGTTCTCTGACCAGGGCTTGAACCCGGGCCCCTGGCAGTGAAAGCACCGAGTCCTAACCACTGGACCGCCAGGGAATTCCCTAGTGCAGTACTTCTTATATTACAAGTTCTCAAGAAATCAGTTCTTCTAATTTTTAAGGTGGGCACAGGGGGCTCACAGGAGAACTGAGGGCCCAGCAATGCCCACAAAGGCCCCAGTACTGCCATCAGGAGGGGGCCTCATGGTTTAACTGGCATAAGTTGGTTTTGGGTTTTGGTCAGTGTAGTGGGTTGACTAGTGTCTCCCCTCAAACTTCATGCCATCTGGACCCTCAAGAATGTGATCTTATTTGAAAATAGAGTCTTTGCATATATAATTAGTTAGGTATCTCGAGATGAAATTATCCTGGATTTAGAGCGGGCCCTAAATCCAATGACTGGTGTCCTTTGGGGGAGAGGAGAGGACACACAGAGATGGAGGGCGGAAAGCCACATGAAGACAGAGGCAGAGATTAGAGTGATGCTGCCACAACCAAGGAACGCCTGGGGCCCCCCAAAGTTGGAAGAGGCAAGGAAGGATCCTCCCGTAGAGCCTTCTGAGGGAGTATGACCCTGTTGACACCTTGATTTAGGACTTCCAGCTTCCAGACTGTGTGAGAATTAAATTTTTATTGTTTTAAGCCACCCCAGTTTGTGGTAATTTGTTATGACAGCCCTAGGAAACTAATACAGTCAGTCCCTGCTTTTTCACTGGAACATTTTGGCTTTGTCTTCCATTTGCTGTAAAGTTTGACCCATGACCATCTGAACAGCAAATGTTAATGATTAAATGAACCCCTGGTACCTGGGAAGAGCTTTGAGGAAGCAGGGGACAACCTCCCATGACACCCACACAAACACTGCCTACAAAATTAGGACCAAATTTCTTAGCGTGCCCTTCACTATTTGCATGATCTGATCCAGCACAATCTTTCCAGGGTCGGTTTAGTAGGAATACGCCTCATCCCACATCAGCGGCGTGCAACTGTTCAGCTACTAGAATCATCCTCGTCCTCTTCCATATCACTGGTCCAAATCCCACTTATCCTCAAATTTTAGGTTATCAGCCACCTCCTCCAGGAAGTACACCTTATTTCATCCTGTATTGGTAAGGATGGATTTTGGTTGCAAGTTCAAAAAAACCCAACTCAAACTGATGTCAGCAAGAAGAGGAATTTATTGTCTCATGTGACTGAAACATCAAAAATAAAAATGGTGTTAGGTAAGGAATATTATGGTGATTCAGGGACTCGTTTATTTCTGTCTCTTCATTCACCCTCTGCCTTCAACCTCATCTGAAGGCTGACTCACCTCATAGGTAGTAAATAGCTCTCAGCAGCTCCTGGGGCTTTTTCCTTCACAACCAACAAAGAGAGTCTTCTTTGCAGCATTTCTAGCCGAAAGCTTGATCTTCACTCTGATTGGTCCAGATTAGAGCACATGGTCACCCCTGAGCCAATCACTGTGCCCAGGAAAACAGAGTGCACTGATTGGACAAGGCCGTCCTGTGTTCAATGTCTGAGGCTGGGCGGGAGCATCTACTTCCCTGGAAACGGTGTCTCCCCAAAGGGAGCAGGAGGAATGGGTGCTGGGAGACAATCCAATGACCATTAGGTTCACTCCCTCTTCTGTGTGCCTAATAAATTCGTCAGCAGTTGTGTTAAGGCACTGATCGTCCTTTTCGTGCATTTTATTCCATTATCTGTACCCCCAAGCAAAGTCCTTGGGACCAGAGATTGTGTGTTCCTCATACTTCGGTCTCAAGTTAGCCCGTTCAGATGGTTGTTGCCCAATAAAGTTTTGTTGAAGTGAGTTACTTACACGTTTCTAACAAGTTGTTTTCATACTTTCAAATTCCCGAAGGATCCTGTGACGTTGTTTTCTGCACATTGATAAATCCTTTCCCAGGAAGTAAGGCTAAGCGCAGCCGCATTAAAAGCTCTCACGTGCTGTAACCTGATACATTTAGAATATTTTAGTCATTTAAAAACTAAGTCGGATGTCCACTGCATTTTTTGTGTGTGAATGTGTGGACAGTTATAAATAGGCATGGAAAAACACTAGGGCTGTGAAATCAGTTGGCAGGGGCCCTGGATTTGGACCCCCAAATATAGCCTGCTGACAATTTGCCCCAGGCTTTTTTTTTTTTTTTTTTCCACACAGTTCATCATTTCAAACATTCTGAGCGACCATCGTGAGTACTTGTTCAACAGTACATTTTTTCCGCTTTGTCTTTTGGCCAGATATGTGGCTTTTTCTTTCAAAAGGGGTAAGAATCTCAGGCACAGATGAATATATACCCTGGCACTTGGCTATAATACAACTCTTTATAGGCGATCTGTCTTGTCTCCATGGGATTAATTTAAATCTGGAAGCCTCTGGAAGGCCTCTGTCTCACACTGGTGCTCCCACAGCTTCTCCTGAGGCGAAGTCCCAGAGGGAGGGGGCCACAGACATTGTTTTCCGGTCAGCAGAGCCAGACAGAAAAGGGGTGCTAATGAGGAGTCTCTTGACAGAGATGAGCTCTGGGGAGCCTCCCTTCTGAGCTGTCTGGCGACTGCCACAGAATGTCACCATGCGTGCTGCAGCCCCCTGCCTTTTCCCAGCGTTGTCGCACTGTTGTGTCACCTGTATTTCTCTCCCTTGCTCTCCCCTTCTCCAAAGCCCACACAGCTTTCCAAGGCCAGCCTCACTGCCGGATTTGACACGTCTGACTATAGTTAATTCAGCCATTTCCCAACGTAAGGTTGGTCTATGTTCAAGAGGTCCACTGAATCGCAGCGTTTAAGATCAGAACAGACTTTCCCATGGGTACCATGTAATTAATGAGGGTTTAGATTCCTAGGCTAGACCATAGAAACCCACGTAACCCCGCTGTGCTAGTGATATCATGGGTGAGACTTTGGGGTCAGCTTTGGAAAGGAAACAGACCACTGAGTCACCATTGTTTTTTCTATAGCTCCAGGGGTATTGACTTCTGATTTCAAACAACGTGGGGCAGAGATCTCTGGAGCACACAGAGGGCACTGATTAACCTTGCTAATCCTAGTGTCCCTCCCTTGTCAGCCTGGTGGAGAGAATGTGCTAGAAAAAAGGGACAGTGGAAATACTTGATGGATTAAGAGGCTGGACCAGAGCGGCAGGGAGAAGCCCTCAGAGGCATGCTCCTGTTCTGAATGGGCACAGAAAACTAACACCGTGCCCAGTAGGGCCACTGTCCTCACTCTCAGCTTGGGGGCCATCCCAGCCCACCTGGCCACACATACTCCACTAGCTGTTTTCTTTCTGCCTGGAGCTTAGGGTAGCCTGAGTCCATACCAGCTCTCAATGAGTCCGACTCCACCTACCCTCTGCTCCCACGGGAGGGACTCTGGTGCTCATGTGGCTTCAGCCAGGGCCCTGGGCTCTGCTCTCTGCAAACACAGCCCAGAGGCCGCAAGGGCAGGGCAAGGTCTGCTCAGGAGAGGGAGCTCCAAGGGGCTGAAGCCCAGCCTTGGGCCCACTGTGGTCATCTGTCAAAATGTGATGGCAGCAGCTCTAAGAATTGTGTATCTTGGTCAGAGTTTCATCTTTCAGCAGCACAGAACTTTGCAACAAAGGACACCAGCTTTGCCAAAGACTGAAGCCTCAGTCACTGTTCCCGTGCTGGAGAGGACAGGGATCAGAGGAGATCTTTGGGCGGGAACAACTTTATTACTATTATTACCTTTAATTATTCTAATAATAGAGTTACTATTGTACTTTTTATTCCCCAGAATATTTTCACCTATACCGACTCATTTAACGGGTGGAGAAACTGAGGCTCGGAAAGGACTGCTGACTCCGTAGGATCACATAGGAAATCAGACATGTTTCTTAAACTAAAAGCGATAGTAATAACAGCTATATCATCCAGGCTTCCAGCAGGAAACAGATGGCATTCTTCAAAGAGGTGATTCATGGGAGTGTAATAAAGGGACTATTTACAAAGGTATAAGCAGGGTCAGCAAAACTAGGATGGAAAAGTAAAGCATCCCGGGGCCAGCAAGAGCAGGAAAGCCCCTGCCACCCATGAGCCTGGAGAGGCGAAGAGAGGGAGCCGTTACTGGAATTCAGTGAGAGCTGTGCCGCAGGAGAAGGCCACGAGGCAGGAGCATCGCCAAGCCTGAGGAATGAATGCCCCATGGCCCCGTCTTCCCACCCACCCCCATTTCCTGTAGGTGCCTCCCGTTGGCCAAACCCAACTGGAGGCCAGAGCAACTATGGCCGAGGATGCAGTTCATGAGGTCAGCTTCCCACAGCTGAGAGCCAGTGTCCACGTGCTTGTGTAGGTACAAAATCAGCACTCTCTCCTGGAGGGGAAGTAGACAAGTGGTGAGCCGGGGCAAGGAGCAACTTTCCCCACACAACACATTCTAATATGGCACTCCGAGGATTCTGAGAGTTCTAACTTTGAACCCGGGCTTGCAGGTTACCAAGGCAGGAGGATGGAAGATAAGTTATTTAACCCTTTGTTGGCTTTGTCGATAACTTTCAAGTATTTATTTTCAACGTAAGAACGTGGACCTCTATATGTAGGCTTGTCCTGGGCTACATATATGTTAGGAGTGGGCCTAGAGACACATTTTCTTTGGGTTAGTGGATATATTAACATGTTTCAAAATCACTCCATTAAGGTATTGCCAGCCATTCTGGGGGAGGAATGGCTTCTAGGCATCCTCTGAGGACCTGCTGTGTGGACCCACCAAGCATCGTAACAGAAAGTTGCAGGACTAAAATTCATATTGTGAAATGAACACATGCTGGCTGCAAAAATATGGTGCTGTGGAGAAGCAGCAAGTCAGAATAAGTCCAAGGAAAAGTCTTCCAGTCATGAATGCATAAGATTGCAAACAAAAAATTTTTTCCTTCTTGACATCTACTCGAAACTATCAATAATAAAAAAAAAACTTGGATCAACTGTGGGAGAGAACAGACTGAATCAACTTTATAATCTCTCTATAGAAAATGTTATAAAATCATTGTCCTGTAAAGAGGCTACCAGTGTACACAGCCCAAGAAATGTAGGAAAAAGTATTATAGAAGCATATGTTAATTAATAAAATAGGTTATTTTTCTGGATTTTGTGATGTTTGTAGTATTTGCGGTTTCTAAAAAATTGTCATTTGTTGTGACTTCTTTCTCCTAAGTAAACATTTCCTTTCATATTCAATTTCGTATTTGTAAATTTTTATTCTTCTTCTTGAAGAGGCCCCTCCAAACTGAATAAGCTTCAGGCCCCACAAAACCTGGACCCATGCCTGAATTAATATTATGATTATGAGCCCATGCATTATTTCATCCCATCTGTAGGGTGGACAAGATTGTCCCTGTTTTACAGCAAAGAAAAATGAAGTCCCAGAGATGAAGTTGCTTTTACTCATTCTGATTCCGAAGGCTTTTCTCTCTGGATTCTGAGCTCTTCAGGGTCCTTGCCTTCCGTCTGTGTGTTGTTCCTTCGACTGCTTCTACCACCCAAGTCCCAGTGGGGGGAGGCGGAGGGAGACTAAATTGGAAGATGAGGCCTCTGCAAATCAGCCTCTGCTTGGAGGGCTCTGCACGTCCCTGCAGCAGCCAAGGGCGGGGAGACGGGGTGCGCCTGGGGTGGCAGCGCAGGAACTGGGCCAAACAGCTTTAGCGGAGGACAAAACGGGGGCAGTTAGGGTCTCTGCATCCCAGGCCAGGACCCTAGGCCTTCAGTTAATTGCGGCCTAACCCTGACGTCACAGAGACAGGGAGGAGGCTGGTGAAGGATGGGATCGGGTGTCAGTGCTTCCTCATTTCCTGAAACCGTCAGGCACAGAGACGTCTTTGCCGCTTAGAGCAGGGCCTGCCTCAGGTTCAGGATGGCCACTAAGGGCACCTGATTTGTCACTCATCTTTGGCTCTGGGCCCCTGGACTGTCCTTCGGCTAATCAAGGCTGTTTGAGAATTAAAAGCATTGCCTCTTAGAGCAGAAGGAACCTAAATGTCACGGAATCCAGTGATTCTCAGTTCCACCCTGAGGGAATGGAGAGTCAGTGAGGACAATAGAGTGACTTTTTTCCAAAAGCTAAATTTTTTTTTTGGCCCCGGGGCTTGCAGGATCTCAGTTCCCCGACCAGGGATGGAACCCATGCCCCCTGCAATGGAAGGGCGCAGTCCTAACCACTGAACCAACAATGAAGTCCCCCAAAAGCTAAATATACCCAGTTTAAACACTGCCCTTTTGCCTTAGATTGAGTCCTTTTTTTTTTTTTTTTTTTTGCTTTATTTGTTGTTAAAATTTCCTGTATGAAATGATGGTGATTGTGATAATATTTGCTAGGATTTCTTGAGTTTTGCCATTGTGCTGGGCCTAAAAGCTCTGCGCAGTTTGTCTCATTTCGTCACCACAGGGGCTGAAGAGACAGATGCTATTATATATTTTTTTGATTCAATAAACATTTTTATAGAATTTTAAATCATTTTTTACCATTACTAAAAAATATATCGTGAAATAAAGCATTTCAAAGTATTTTTCCATCCTTTATTCTTCATTGCCCTTGATTTCCTGTGACCAAACTTTTTTTAATTGAAGTAGAGTTGACTTACAATGTTGTGTTAATTTCTGCTGTACAGCAAAGTGATTCAGTTATACATATGTATACATTTTTAAAAATATTCTTTTCCAGTATGGTTTATCATGGGGTATTGAATACGGTTCTCTGTGCTATACATTAGGACCTTGTTGTTTAATCCATTCTATATGTAGTAGCTTACATCTGCTAACCTCAACTTCCCACTCCATCCCAGCTCCCTCCCCCTTGGCAACCACAAGTCTGTTTCCTATGTCTGTGAGTCTGTTTCTGTTACATAAATAAGTTCATTTGTGTCATATTTCAGATTCCACATATAAGTGGTATCATATGGTATTTGTCTTTTGCTTTCTGACTTACTTCACTTAGTATGATAATCTCTAAGTCCATCCATGGTGCTGCAAATATCATAATTTCATTCTTTTTTATGGCTGAGTAGTATTTCCTTGTATATATGTACCACATCCTCTTTAACCATTCTTCTGTTGATGGACATTTAGGTTGTTTCCATGCTTTGGCTATTGTAAATAGTGCTGCTATGAACATAGGGGGTGCGTGTATCTTTTTGAATTAGACTTTGTCTGGATACATGCCAGAAGTGGGATTGCTGGATCATATGGTAGTTCTATTTTTAGTTTCTGAGGAACCTCTATACTGTTTTCCACAGTGGCTGCACCAACTTACATGCCCACCAACAGTGTAGGAGGGTTCCCTTTTCTCCACATTCTCTCCAGCATTTGTTATTTGTAGAGTTTTTAGTGATGGCCATTCTGACCGGTGTGAGGTGATACCTCATTGTAGTTTTGATTTGCATTTCTCTAATAATTAGCAACGTTGAGCAGATAGATGCTATTATTAATCCAATTTTACTTCCAAAGAAACTGAGACGTGGAGGTCAAGCCGGCATGCATCCTGGGGGAGGATGTCATGGAGTCAGGACCTGAACTTGGTGGTCTGGTTTCATTGCACGCACTTCACCATCGCCCCGTCCTTCCTCTGGAGATAACACAGTTTTTAAATGTTTATGTCCTTAGCTTACAGAATAAAAGTCTGGCAACCTAGGTTGGAGCCTCATGTGTTTTAAAGAACTTGTACTGGCTTGGAAATCTGGATGTCTGAGAGCCACTGAGCTAGCCCATCTGCTTTATTTGAAGGTACCAGGGAGAAAATAGTTGAGTTACCCAGTGTCACCCAGCAGGCTGGAAGTAAAATTAGACCAAGAGAAGACCTGGCCGGGCAGGTTTTCGGCACTTGTGAGACATGAAAATTTCGGAATTTCCTTTAAACTGGACAATGGTTGACTAAAGGAAAGGCAGCCTCTAGAAATAAATTCAGAAAACAATTCTTGTCACCTATGTTTCCCCAGGGACATCCTGGCTTTGACATTGTATTTCTACACAGCTCCAGGAATGACTCCACATTCCTCAACAGAGTGGGAATTCCCGGCTCTGGGTTCCTACTGGATAATGCTGCCTCACAAACAGCACAGAAGTGCCTGCAGGCACGCTCTCCACTCTCCCTCTGCGGGGCTTTCCTCCCACTCCAAGAGCTGCTTTCCACTTGGCTGTCTCCATGGTGAAGGTGAGAGAAAGAAGGAGCTTAGATGGTTTCCATGGCAACCGCAAGGGAGAGCTCATTTCCTTGGTGATGATGAAGAAGGTGAGGCAGTGAAGCTCAGAGTATCTGCCCCTCCCCAGCTCCCACCCTGCATAGGTCACACCTTGGGCTTCCTGGATTAGGGCCTTGCAGGGCAATCATGACAATCTGACAAGTGATAGACTACCCAGGCCAGGCTCTGGGTCCAGGCAGACTTGGTTTGGGGCATATTATTTCATCCTTTGAGCTCTCAACGGCCGCATCTGTAAAATGGGGCTAATAACAGGATCAGCCTCTTACGGCTGTGAGGAAATAAGTGGAAGTGTCAGTAAAATGTAACCGTTATTGTTGCAGGGTAACTGTGATTGCCACACACAAATAACTATAATTATTGCAATGCAGAGGGGGAGGCAAGTTGGGTTTAATAAGACCCTTTTAAAGATGAGAAAGCTGGAGCTCAGGGATGAGGAGTGGCTCTGCCTGAGTCCCAGCATTGTTAAGAATCAGTACTAGGGGGCTTCCCTGGTGGCGTAGTGGTTGAGAGTCCGCCTGCCGGTGCAGGGGACACGGGTTCGTGCCCCGGTCCGGGGAAATCCCACGTGCCGCGGAGCGACTGGGCCCGTGAGCCGTGGCCGCTGAGCCTGTGCGTCCGGAGCCTGTGCTCCGCAACGGGAGAGGCCACAACAGGGAGAGGCCCGCGTACCGCAAAAAAAAAAAAAAAAAAAGAATCAGTACTAGAGTGCTATTTGGGCTCGAAATCCAGTGCCATTTCCACTCCCCCACCCTGTCTTGTACAGGCAACACACCGACCCCTGGCTGGGCCTACCCCCCTTCCCTGCCTCCATCAGAGACCCTGAAAGCAAAGCATCCAGGCCCTCCTCCTTCCCTGTGTCACTCATTGTTTGCACCACATGCCTGGACCAAGTCAACACAAGCGTCTGGATGATTGTCAAAGCAATTAATAAGCACAAAAGAGGCATAGTGAATTAATTTAGTGAAGTCTTCCCATCCCATAAATTACAGGGAATCAGTCTAGACTAAAGTCTGGGCTGCCGATGACTGACAGAATGTTCCAGTGTTTCTTTGAACGGTTTTGGCATCACACAGCCCCTTATGGCATTCCTGAATCATACAATGTATGAATTATTAAGGTTTTACTTGTGTAATCTATTAGTTATTTGGACGGTGATACATTGTTCTGGGAAGACTACTGGCTTTAGAACTAACCAGATTTGAAATCAAATCCTAAATTGTATTTAAAAAGAGAAAGAAAGAAAGAAAGAAAGAAACTGAAAAGACAAAAAAAGAAATCCTAAATTCTACTACTTACTACGAATGTGATTTTGGATGCGTTAATTAACTTCTCGGAGTGTCAGTTTCCTGTTTTCTAAAATGGACATATAATACTATCTCCTGACAAATTGGTTGTGAAGTTTAGAGATAATATATATAAAACACCTGGTATATAACAGTCATTCAACAACCAATAGCGTTTCTTATTGAACACAGAGATTCTCACCATCTTTCACAGTTGGTTGTATTTTCACCTCTCCTTAGTCCTCCGCTAGGCTGCGTGCTCATTGAAGATAAGACTGTACCTTCCGGGGTTCTGCACCAAGGTGAGCTCAGGAAAGGTTTGCTTGGTTGCCTTGGATGCAATGCCGGGGGAGTAGTGGAGTTTAATGACTTTAGCCAGAAGCCTAACCATCATTACCCAGGTCAGATAGCAAAGTGAGCTGCCTAGCTAAAAGCAGTCACAGCGTGATCTCCAAGGCTGGCTGGGAGCACCCACTTTTGGTCTGTCGATCACATCCGCAGGGTTGGGTTCCTGCGGCAGGTTTGCACATGTTCCTCCCTAGTATCCCTGCCTAATTGCATCCGAAGTTAATGTCTGACCAACACCTACCAATAAAATTGTATTTCCCTGGAATTTAGGATTGGCTCCAAGAGAGTTCAGTTAGAATCTTAGTATCTTGATGTGGTTAAATATAAACCCTGGAGTGGACAATTGGCAATTCGCTCTCATGAGGCACCTACTCCAGAATGTGCACACATTCACACACGTGCAGAAGCATGCATGCATACACACGTACACACACATGCACGTGCACACACTGATGCACGGATGCAGAATTCAGGGACAGAGGTCCCAGGTCATGCACCTGATCTCTTTCTGGGTCCTGGCAGCATTTCTGACCTTAGGTTTGGTGAAACACATTAAAATAAATTTCCCCTTCTGGCTTCGGTTGTTACTGCTGCTAAACTAGGTCGTTATTTCTGTTCCTTTTGCAAACAGAGAAGCCTAAATGATGCACTTCCTTTCAGCAGGGAGGCACCATATGGAGGGCAGGACACATGCAGTGATACCCTGAAGGAATCCAGGTAACCAGGGTCCGCGCCTCAGACTTTAAAAATAATAAAGGCACTCCCACCTGCTGAGCAAAAGGGTCACAAACTTTGTTTTCATCTCGGATCCCCCTCAACATCAAGATTCTGCAAAGGCAGGTAGACACCAGTTTTTAGGAGCCTCAGCAATTGCATCCACTTAGTTACTGTCTTTCCCAGATGCCTGATAAGCTCGCTCCCCTCTTGGGGCAGAAGAGACTTGGAAAGATGAAATGCAACCCCGTACTACCTGCCAAGTTTTTTGCCTAACCTACCTGTTAGGTTTTCTAACTAAATTTCACTCCTGTGGAGGTAGGGAGTGATGCTTCCCTCTGTGCTGGAAGCAGTCCAGTGACAGCCTCCATAGTCAATGAGAAAAGTCCCAGTGTTGTGGGGTTGCCCCGGAAACCCAGGCTCCCTGCCTGCCCCAGGGAGTGAATTCAGAAGAATTCACTGAGAGAGTGCCCAGGATAGGGCACCCTCAGAAGCCAGGGCCACGCCAAAGTGTGTGCGGTTGTGTAGCTCAGAGAAGAGGAGGTTCCAGGGTGCCGGGCCGCTCTTGCAGTCTCTGAAGGGCTATCCTGTAGAAGGAGGGGGAGGTGGGTGCCGGTACAGGGTGGGTCCCCTGGAAAGCAGACTCAGAAGAGTGTGCACACAGGAAGTTTGTTGAAGAGTGTCATGGAACCATCCCCTGAGGAGGGGAGAGGAAGGAAGCAGGGCTGGGCAGGGGGAGAAGATGCGGCCTGACGGTTGCCTTGTCACCTCCACAGGGAACACGGGAGCCAGGATGACTTTCACATTTGTCTCCCTTGGGACTGAGCTGACCAGGCCTTTTTACTGTCCCCGTTGCATGCAGCCATCACGGAAAGTGTATAACCTTGAACTAGCCAGCTCTCTGCCGCTGAAGCAGACCCTGAAGGGGCTGACAGCTGAGGTTTTTTGAAGACAGCACTCCCAGCAGCTGGGGAAGCGAGTCCTCCGGTGCAGGGGGTCTAGGTGGCACATCATGGTGTCCACCAAAGGGACCCTCGCTGCAGAGGGCACACTAGGAACCAATCAGAGGAAGCTACAGGGAGCCAGATTCTAGCACAGTACACTGTGCTGGGGGCCCACCCACTCTGCCTCTGAACCCACATTTATGAAGCACCTACATATGCAGGCCCTGTCCTCACAGAATGTGGCCTAGTAATTCCAGCGCAGAAGCACTGTCTTCCTGAGTGAGAGACATTAGCCTACAGAGGCGCAGGAGCTCAGGGTTTAGCTGAACTAAGAAATAAAATTTTAGCAAGTAAAACTGTCATCACAAATTGGCTAGGCAGCATTGAAAAAGAGAAAAGAGAACAGAATGCTGGCCTGGGAATCAGAAAATCTGGATTCGAACCCAGGCTCTGCTGGCTATGTGAACTTGGTAAAGTCTCTAAGCCTCTCTGAACTAAAGCTGAAAACTGCAATCACAACACCTGCTTTACAGGGCTGATGCAAGATTAAAAGGCTAACACATATGGCTGGCACCACCCATGACAAAGAGCCAGGATGCAGTGATGTTTATTTGGCTGGCTTTCTTTCTCTGATCGCCACTCAGCCACCATGAATATTGTAAAAGTTATTGTTCTAACCAGAAGGGCCATAAACTGTTTTTTATAACCTAACGAAGGCCAGATGCCAGGCAGAGAACGAGAGAGCCAATGTTCAGTTCCGAAACCTTTGGAGCACACCAGTTGCTCGGTGTTTGATGATTTCCATTACCCATAGTCCCGGGATAGGGAAGATTTATATACGTTATTTGGAGCTCTGGTTCAAATCTAGCCAAGCTCTGCTGGGACTTAGTCATCCTGACACTGGCCAGACAGCATCCTTATGAAATCGGATAAGCAATTACTATAAGCAATTCCAGCACACACACACACACACACACACACACACACACACACACACACAGTCTTACAATAGACAGATTTTCACAGATAACCATCTGTGAAACCAGCAGAGGCTCAGATTAAAAAAAAAAACCTCATCTTGAGGATGAGACAGAACCATCCACAGCCCAGATAATTAGGAGAACTGAAATCATCTTTGCCACCCAAGTTTGCGGAGAGTGGGAGGCAGCAGAATATTTTTATTCCTGCTGCCCTAAAACGCTGTGCCATAAACAGAACAGCTGGAAGATCCCAAGACTAACAGCCTTATTTTCCCCCCAATTTCTTTTTCTTGCAGTAAAATTTATATAACATAAAATTTACCATCTTAACCATTTTTAAGTGTACGGTTCAGTGGTATCACATACATCTATAATGTTGTGCACTCATCACCGCCATCCATCTCCAGAACTCTTTTCATCTTGTAAAACTAAAACTCTTATACTCATGGACTTCCCTGGTGGTACAGTGGTTAAGAATCCGCCCGCCGGGCTTCCCTGGTGGCGCAGTGGTTGAGAGTCCACCTGCCAATGCAGGGGACACGAGTTCGTGCCCCGGTCTGGGAGGATCCCACACGCCGCGGAGCGGCTGGGCCCGTGAGCCATGGTCGCTGAGCCTGCGCGTCCGGAGCCTGCGCTCCGCAACGGGAGAGACCACAACAGTGAGAGGCCCACGTACCGCAAAAAAAAAAAAAAAAAAATTAGAATCCGCCTGCCAATGCAGGGGACACGGGTTCCAGCCCTGCAACTACTGAAGCCCGCGCCTGGAGCCCATGCTCCACAACAAGAGAAGCCACCGCGGTGAGAAGCCTGTTGTGCACAGCAACGAAGACCCAATGCAGACAAAAATAAATAAATAAATTTATTAAATAAATAAATAAAGCGCTGTACTCCTTAAACAATAACTCCATTCCCTCCTTCCCCTCAGCCCCTGGCAACTACCATTTAATAGCCTTATTTTACAGGTGAGGAGAACAAAGTCCAGAGAGGGTCAGCAACTTGTCAAAAACACATAGGCCATCTGTGGCTGACTGAGGACTCAAGCCCCACCCCGGGAGTCCTGGTCCCTATCACTGCTCTGTACTTTCTCATAATGGTGGCGCAGGAGGTACAGGGTGTGGTTGGCAGTTCTTTCCAGCAGCGCCAGTCCTGAATATACACCCACAAGTCCTTACTGACGTCCTATGTTATTTCTAGCTTTCCAAGCAGTGAAGAGAGATGGGGATGAAAGGTCAAAAGTAAAAAGCAAAATGGAGGCTATCTTAGTTTCTTCCAGCTGCCATGACAAAGTACCACACACTGTGTGGCTTAAACAACAGAAGTGTATTGTCTCACAGTTCTGGAGTCTGGAAGTCCAAAATCACAGTTCGTTTTTAGAACTGCAAGGGAGCATCTATTCCAGGCCTCCCTCCTTGGCTTATAGATGGCCATCTTCGTCTCCATATGGCATCCACCTCGTGTGTCTGTGTCTAAATTTCCCCCTTGCATAGGGACACCAGGCATATTGGGTTAGGGGCCACCCTACCCCAATATGTCCTCATCTTTGTTAATTATATCTGCAGTGGCCCTATGTCCAAATCAGTTCACATTCTGAAGTAGTAGGGGGTTAAGACTTCAACATATGAACTGGGTGGGGGGAACACATAATTCAACTCATAACAGAGGCCCTCTCCTTTGTGAATTGGTCCAGAGAGAGCAATAGACCCACAGGCTGATGAACTCAGACATAGACTCGTGTATATTTGGCAACATGATACATGACATCGTGCATCAAAAAGAAAAGGATGGTCTAGGCAATAAATAACCCAAATAACTCAGTATTCCACTCCTAGGCAGGCACACAAATCTAGTTAGTAAATGTGACACAGAGTTTTATATGAGAATATTCATTGCAGTGTCATTTATAATGCCCAAAATCGATCCACAGGAGATAGATTTGTGTGTGGGTGGTTGTAATGAGTTGATGTGTGCCCCTCAAAGTTCATATGTTAAAGTCCTAACCCCCAGCACCTCAAAATGTGACTGTATTAGGACATAGTCCTTAAAGAGGTAATTAAGTTAAAATGAGGTCATGAGAGTGGTCCTAGTCCAATAAGACGGGTATCCTTATAAGAAGAGGACGTTAGAACATAGACAAGCACAGAAGGAAGACCATTGACCTGACTGATGTCCTTATAAGAAGGAAAAATTTGAACAAACAAAGAGACACCAGGGAAGTGCATACACAGGAAAAAAGAAGACAGAGGGAGGAGACGGCCAACTACAAACCAAGGAGAGAGACCTCAGAAGAACCAACCCTGCCGACATCTCAATCTTGGGGACTTCTAGCCTCCAGAACTGTGAGAGAATAAGTGTCTGTGGTTTAAGCTGCCCAATCTGTAGTGCTTTGTTATGGAAGCCCCAGCAAACTAACACAGTGATATAAGTATAAAAATATGACTAGGAGTAATAAAGACAAAATTCAAGACAGAGGTTACCTCTATGAGGAAGGAAGCAGAATTTGAGAGGGAGGAATACTCAGAAGGCTTGGATTATCTTTGCAATATATTTTTAAACCATTTTTAAAATTGAAGTAGAGTTAATTTACAACATTGTGTTAGTTTCGGGTTTACAGCAAAGTGATTCAGCTATTCATATTATATGTATAATATTAATATATATACTTTTTCAGATTCTTTTCCATTATAGATTATTACAAAATATTGAATATAGTTCCCTGCTATACAGTAGGTCCTTGTTGTTTACCTATTTTATATACAGTAATATGTATATGTTAATCCCAAACTTCTAATTTATCTCCCCCCACCATTTCCTTTGGTAATCATAAGTTTTCTTCTATGTCTGTGAGTCAATTTCTGTTTTGTAAATAAGTTCATTTGTGTCATTTGTAAGACTCCACATATAAGTGATATCACATTATGTTTGTCTTTCTCTGTCTGACTTACTTCACTTAATGTGATAATCTCTAGGTCCATCCATGTTGCTGCAAATGGCATTATTTCATTCTTTTTAATGGCTGAGTAATATTCCATTGTATATATGTACCACATCTTCTTTATCCATTCATCTGTCAATGGACATTTAGGTTGTTTCCATATCTTGGCTATCGTAAACAGTGTTGCTATGAACATTGGGGTGTGTGTATCCTTTCAAATTAGAGTTTTCTCTGGATAGATGCCCAGGAGTGCGATTGCTGGACCATATGGTAGTTCTATTTTTAGTTTGTTAAGGAACCTCCATACTGTTCTCCATAGTGGCTACACCAATTTACATTCCCACCGACAGTGTAGAAGACTTCCTTTTTCTCCACACCCTCTCCAACATTTACTATTTGTAGACTTTTTAATGATGGCCATTCTGACTGGTATGAGGTGATTGCAATATTTTATTCTTTAAGCTGCATGGTGGGTACCTGAATGTTGTTATGTTATTCTCTCTATTTTTAAATTTAAACCCACAAGAATAGGTGAGTGTGACTGCTGGCTGAATACTCCCTCATCCTAGCACACAGGGGCTCTAACTGGAACTCACCATGTGACCCTGGGTGAGTCACTTCTCTCTGACCTCAGTTTCTCTAACTGTAAAATTAGAAGAATGAACTAATTCAATGTTTTCCAAAGTGTGTTCCACAGGACAGTAATTCCATGAGATTTTAAACATATATTATACATTACAAAAGGGTTACCTGGTCAAATAATTTTAGGAAAGGTTACCAAAAATATAATCACACTATTTTACTACGGAAATTTCAAAGGTTTTTAATCATGAATAGGCCAACAAGGGGCTATGGCATGCAGACAACAGAGTACTCTTTTCAAAGAATAGTGATCAACTGCTTTTCTGTTCACTCACACAAGAGCTGATGTCCCCATTGGTTCTGAAGGAACATCAGTAATTTTCTTCAGGGGTTATTTTGTGTAAACAAACATAGTTTAAACTTTAAATGCTAGAATTACAAACCCAACAGCGGTCTTGTATGTAACAGATCCTACTGAGTATGGCACGGGGCCTCCTAAAATGCAAAAGAGACTTTCCTGAAAACATGTTTTTTACAATTATTAGAAAAATATATTATTTCATTTTTAAAACACTAAGCTAAAAAATGAACTGAACAAAAACTAACCATCTCAAATTAACTGTGAGTTAAACTGTACATTTAAAAAAATCCATCAAGGGCTTCCCTGGTGGCGCAGTGGTTGGGAGTCCACCTGCCGATGCAGGGGACACGGGTTCGTGCCCCAGTCCGTGAAGATCCCACATGCCACGGAGTGGCTGGACCCATGAGCCACGGTCGCTGAGCCTGCGCGTCCAGAGCCTGTGCTCCGCGACGGGAGAGGCCCCAACAGTGAGAGGCCCGCGTACCGCAAAAAAAAAAAAAAAAAAAAATCCATCAAGATTTTCTTTTTACATTTTTACTGTGATGTACACACAGAAGAGGGCACAAAATAAATGTATAGCTTAGTCAATATCCATTGCTCAGGTCAAGAAATGGAACACAGCCAGAACCTTGATGGGTCCTTGCAGTAAAGCCATGCTGAGGACTCTGCTTTGGTTCTGAGATGTAGGTGAGGCAATGTTTTCATCAGGTTCGTCCTGTGCTTCTCCTAAGAGCACAGGGACATCAAAGGCAGAAGTGTCTTCCATGAGTTAAGATGTTCCCGGTGATCTCTGTCTTCTTGGAAATGCCCCACAAGCATCATCTGTTTGAAAAACATCCATGGGTCTTATGTAACACTGTGGAGGAAGCCACGGTCCATTCCAAAACCCAGTCTCTCTTTTACAGGGACACTCAGAGAAAGTTTTGGCCAGAGCTTCATTCCGGGAAAATGTCGGGCTCTTGCAAATCAATATGTATGCATTCTTCGGTCAGAAAAAGAAAACTAGGTAACTCAATACGTTCCTCCCTTCGTTTTAGCTGCCAGGAAATTAGACCCAAATTTGGGACCGCTTTAGAGTAATCAGCTTTTAGGACTGCTGATTTTAGGACTGCTGATGTCAGAGCCAGGGAACCCCTTAGAGAGCACGTGGTCCCATGCACACATATGGGGAGGTCAAGGCCCCCAGGACGTCACTGGGCTCCTGTCAGGTGACCAGTCACCCTGCTTCCCTGATAGAGTTTATTCCTAAGTGTGTCACTTTGCATCATTGATCCTGGGAAGCTCCTTTGAATCTGGCTGGAAGTACAGAGCTAGCACATATCAGAGCTGAACAAACGAGCACAGAGGTGGTCTTCCCACCACCCAAGGTATGGCCGTGCCTTAAAGGATTTAAATTTTGTGTCTCCCCTGACAACTTGACAGTTTGTCTGGTCCTCTAATCCTTGCTTCCCAAATGCTAGTCTAGGAGCCAGGGTCAGGACATAAAAATATTTTTTAGTCTGAAGCACAATCAGAAGAATAAGGATGATGCAGTGAGCTCTTCAAGAAACTAAATGTATTCACTTTTTTGGTTTTAAAAATACCTTTTATTTTATGAAATTATGGCACTGAAAATTACTTTTTTGCCCTTTCAAGGCAAAACAAAATGTTGTCAATCCCACGTTAGCCTCCTCCCAATTTTTTTTAAATAATTTTTTTGTGATGTGTGAAATTCACAAGTCTGTGAGCCATTGTTCTAATGGCCTCTGACCAGCTGGACTGCCAGCCTGTGTCTGGAGACGATCCAGGACCCCAAGGCCCTTCGTGAGCTGCTTTTTCCCACTTTACCACATACTCTTCCCAGTAAACACTCTGTGTTACTCTTGCTACATTGGATTACTGGCCATTCCTTTGACACTCATAGCCTCGGGACCCCTCGCTGCCTTTGAGATGGAATTCTTCCTACCCAGAATATCACTCTTCCCTGGCCTCCGTGGTCCAGCTTCATGAGAGCCCTTGGCACAGTTAAATGAGCTATAAATGTTTGCAAGCTGGTTGTCAGTGAGGAAACCCCACAGCCTCTGGGGAGCTTGACAGCCAGGTTTTCCTCCCACGAAGCCTTTCCAGAAGCTTCTTGTGGATATCAGGCCTCTCTCTCTCCCTCCAGCGCATGGCATTTTGTGCTCACATTGTACACAACTGTGTTAGGGTCACACATGTCCTGTGAAGATCTGTGTACCTGAGAGTGGGGACCATGTCTTACTTGTCTTTGTATCCCCTGTGGCCTAGCACAGTCTCTTGCACACAGTATACACCCATTTCATGTTTATGGGACAAGAGAGCGAGCAAAGGAATGAGGGACTCAGTGTGCCCACCTCTGGAAGTAGGCACAGGGCAGAATGTGGGATGGATGACCTACCCCTCTGAACTTTCTGCTCAGTGCTCACCCAGGAGAGACTGTGGAACAGGCACTTGTGGGTGAAAGGGAGCCGTCTAGAAGAGCAGGCAAGAACCACATCTTTCCCTGCCTGCGTAAGGAGGCTAATAATAATGGATTATCATTTATAAAGGTCTGATCTGAGCCAGGTACCGTTTATGGATTATCTCATTTGTTCTTCATCTCAACCAAATAAAGTTAGAAACCTGGGGCTCAGAGAGATAAAATAACTTGTGCAGGGTTGTGCAGTTAATGAGTGCCTTAATGGGGGGGTGGCTACAGACAATGTTTGTGTCCCCCCAAAATTCATGTGTTGAAAATCCAACTCTCAGTGTGATGTTATTGGGCGGTGGGGCCTTTGGGAGGTGATTAGGTCATGAGGGTGGAGCCCTCAGGAATGGGATTAGTGCCCTTATAAAGAGACCCCAGACAGCTCTCTCACCTTTCTGCCATGTGAGGACACAGCGAGAAGATAGACTTCTAAGAACCAGGAAGCAAACGTGCCAGTGCCTTGATTTTGGACTTCTCAGCTTCCAGAACCATAACAAATAAATGTTTGTTGTTTAAGCCTCTGAGTCTATGAGATTTTTGTTATAGCAGCCCCAAAGAACTAAGACACGGAGGCTCAATCTGACGCTAAAACCTGTTCTCATTCCCCTTTTAAGGAGGAAGAGCCAGCCTGGGGCCACACAGCACCCGTGCCCAGGACCCACTGGCCCACCCACACTCTCCCTCTTCAGAGCACTGAGAAGAAAGTTCCCATGAGGTACAGTGATGATTTGGGGGAAGGGATCGTTTATCACAGCAGACAATGTCACCACGTGCTGCTACAAGAAACACAGTTATTTCAGATGCTGCAAGGCTTGGAAAAGCAAAGGGAGAAAGAGAAGCTTACTTTAGCCTGGGTTTATTTTTGTGACTAGGAGAGTGACAGCCATAGAAACACTAGAGTTCAAAGCGTCTTGGAAAGGGAAATATTTGTGTTTTATCACTCGACCCAGAAACTCCGGCAGAGTGCTAATCTTTGATGGATTCTGTCTGCTTAACAGGCAAACTAATAATAAAAGTGATGGGGGTGGGGAGTATCTCCACACATCAAACGCCCCACCCCTGAGATGACGCCCAAGCCTGCATAAGCCCTTTCTGGGTGGCTTTGTCCACTGAGCGCCGTTAGACGGGTCATCGGCATCTGTAGCCCGGCAGCAAAGGAGGGGGATGAACAGTTCTCCAGGGAAGTGTGTGGCCGGGATCTTCATAATCAGAAAGTGAGTTTAGCTTTCAACAGGCCCAGGTTCCTACCTTACCGAATTTTCTCATTTCCTTAAATGTTCTTTTCCTAATAATTCAAAGCTTGGGCAATTATCGTGCATTCAGTAAATATTACTGAGCATCTACCAGAGGAATCTGGAGCAGAAGTCAACCTGGGGGGTCAGAGGACCTCTCGCTGTGCTTTTCTGACATTGGTTTTGGCTGGGACATCCTAGTTTACCCCAATAGCCCTTCCTGTCTCCAAGTACCAGGTAGGAAGTGCTCTTTCGCTCACCGAAGTTTCCTGGGTCACTCCTGGGACGGGCCTGCCCCTGCCGGTGCCCTGCAGGCCACCTGGAGGGGCTGGCCTTGCTAAGTCAGATCTCGCCTGTGGTTCACTGAACAAGTGAGGCCGCTCAGGACCTGCCCCACGCTGACCTTTTGTCTTTGTCTCCCCCGATAGCAGCTGGGAGATTTTTCCACCAAAAAAATTTTTTTTAATTCTAATAGGTCATTCTGTTACATAAATTTAAGCCCTAATAGAACGTTCTGTTACAAGAAGACAGAGGGATACTTCAGGGAACAAAAGGGTCTCAAGAGTGACTGGAATCAGAAACAGGGAAGCAGTCGGAATTGTTTCTCGCGTGCTAGCGGTCACTGGGGGACAGTTCCGTCATGTGCTGTGTGACAAGCATCCTCTGATCATCTTTGCATACGGCCAGCACGGCTGCCTCAGGCCTCCGTTGCCGGGCCTCCCATTCTAGGGCCCAGCAGAGGCTGAGTAGCATTTCCGAGTCAGCAATCAAAGCTCGGAGAGAGAATATCCTTCTGGCCTGGCTTGCGTCCGTCCATCTCTAGTCCAATTAACTAAAGCTTGGTGAGGCGAGGTTGCTGCCTGAGCCTGCTGTAGGCAGGGTTAGTTCTCAAAGTAAAGGGGGCTTGGTGGCGGGGCAGCCACCCCAAAGTTGTCCAGAACAGCCCGTGACTTTATATAGAATGGATGGGTTGCAGCTATTGCTCTGTTTTTTGGGGGGTTTTTTTGTTTTGCTTTTTTTTGCGGTACGCGGGCCTCTCACTGCTGTGGCCTCTCCCGTTGCGGAGCACAGGCTCCGGACGCGCAGGCTCAGCGGCCATGGCTCACGGGCCCAGCCGCTCCGCGGCATGTGGGATCCTCCCGGACTGGGGCACGAACCCGTGTCCCCTGCATCGGCAGGTGGACTCCCAACCACTGCGCCACCAGGGAAGCCCTATTGCTCTGTTTTAAAATATGTGGTAACACCCGCCTCTTTTGAGTTTTTGTGAGAACATGGGTCATATGTGCAAGGACTCGGTCGAGTCTGCGGGGCTGGGTGGAGGCTGGTGAGGCTCTCCTGAGGGTAGTCGCCGTGGCCAGCCCGGCGCTGATCCTGCCCCCGCCCCCACCCACAGAGCCAGGCGTGAGCAGCTCAGTGCCTTGTGTGCCTTCAACGCCACGCGCCCCCCCGGCCTGGAGGCAGCGCCCAGCCCCGCCCGAGTCAAGGGTGGGGGTGCCAACTGCACGGCCAGCCTTTTGGGGAGGCGCCCGGCTGTGCCCAGGTTGTCTCTGAAACACTAACTGTCTTAAACGCTCCGCAATGAGATGTGCTCCGCAGAAGCCCAGCCCCGTATAAATAGGCCTCTTTATTCCCCTGCCTTCATGCTAAGAAAAAAGAACAGCAGAACTGGGGAAGAAGGACATTCCAGAAATGCCACAGAGAGACCTCTGTGAGCCCTGCGCTCTGTCTGCTACAGGAAGCGCTTCATGGGAGAGACAGGCGCTGCAGCAGGAGACGGGGACCCGCGCGCCAGCCCGGATGAGGAGACCCACTGCCCTGGGTTCCCAGGGGGAGCCCCGAGAGCAAGGGCGGGGGGCCCCGGGCCAGCTTGCTCCCTCCGCCACCCCCGTGTCATGTTTTCTCTCCTTTAAGACGGTGGAGTCTGGCTGTGGCGTGTCATCCTGAATGGACTCCAAGGATGTCTGATCGCCCGAAGATCCGTCGGGGGAGTGGCTGTTATTAGTTTTAAACAGACTCGTTTACAAACAGAGTCTCCATCCAAGTATATCAAGAATAAAGTCCTGCGAAGTTGAGTCTCGTTAGTGTAAAAATTAATGATTCAAGATACACTAGAAACTGAATAAAACTTGTCTTTATTTTTACTTAAAAAAAAGAGGATAAAGTCCTGCTTCTAACTGTAGACTTATTACTCAGCGGGAAAATAGAACTTTTTTGGTTCTACAGCTGCCGAGGCCCGCACTGGGGACAGCAAGTTGTAAAAGGAGGTGCCTCCTTGCGGGGCTCCACCCTCGGCTGGGGGGTTATCAAGTCCCCTCCAATGACTGGCATATCGATGTGATGACCTCTTTAGGTTTGAGAAAGTAAAGGTGAAACCTCTGTAAATAACTTTTTCCCCTGATATGGACAAACTAAACACACACACACACACACACACACACACGCACGCACACACAGCCCTGCCACTAAGTCTCAATGAGTTGTTTTTTTTTTTTTAGCTTCTCACTTAACAATTGGCATGTTGATTTGTGCCCGCTGACATCATTTGGGTACGAGGTTCAGGTTGGGAACAGTGTTGGCCACTGCTTTGCTTCTTTTAAATCACAGAACACAGGGTCAGAAGTTTGGGTTTATTGTTAAGAGGCTGAAGAAAGGGACACACAGCTGGCGTGTGCCTGTGCTGCCTATTTTGGGAATGGGACTTCTGAGTCACCGACTAAATTAGACACAGGTGTTCTCATCGTTGCTGGGGGGCCCTGCCCCTCAGCTCTGCTGTGTGAGAGTCCAGGGGGGAGGAGGGTTCCAGACGGCCAGGACCAGAAGGAAAGCACACAGGCACTCTTCAGACGAGGCTCCCAAAGTGGTGTCTTTGTAAGGAATAAGCTGTGGTCATTCCTTGGCAAGGTCTGGTTTCACATCCTGGTCCCAGACGTTCTACTCTCTGATACATAAGGCAGCTCACCTATTTCAATTCTGTAGCCGATAAAATGGCACTAGTTCACAAATTGCAAGGTCGTTATAGAAAAGAAAGATGGTGACCATTAAGCGTCCCACACACAGTAGGTGCTTAACAAATAGTGTATGCTGTTAATGGTATTCGTTCTTGAACTGCCCTTTCTTAGTTCTGTCCTGCATCCCCAGATCCTCAGGCTAAGCTCTTGGAGGGCAAGGACTACTTTATTCATCTTTGAAATCCCCAAAGGACAGGGAGGCGCGTAGGTGGCTGTCTGCAAACCCTCATGGGTGAACCACCCTCCCAGCAGCTGGGACTCCTGCTGCCACCTTACCCCTATCTTGACATACGCACCCATGGAATGTACTTCCAAATGCCCCTTCACACATCATGGTGTTGACCAGCAGGGTGAGAGACAGACAGGAAGCAAGCAGTAGAAACCTAAAAATACATAGCTTATTTCAGTTGAAGGGTCAAATGAGTCATCAAGCAAGACCCCCAATGAAAGACCAGCGGGGACTGCAGAGGTCTTGGTGCAAACGTGGCTGGGGTGTGGAAGGTTAGATGACTCTCCTTCATTCATTAAGTACGGTGAGGACCTACCATGTGCCAAGCCCTGGGCTAGGCGCTACAGATGCAATGGAGAATGAGACGTAGTGCAAAGGGCATCTAAACAAAGAAGAGCTAATTACGAAAGTCTCTGGGGCTCTAGAAGTCAGTGCAAAGTGCTCACAGAGGTTAGGGAAAGGTGCCGGGGAGGGGTAGCCCAGCTGGCATCAGAAGGTTGAGTTGGAGGAGGACTGGCCAGAGGAGGAAGGGCATTCCAAACACAGAGAACAGCACGCAAAAGGCCCCAAGACCCCTAGCTTGACCGGGGGACTGGAAGCTTACCGAAGCCCGCCATTATAGGGGCTGGCACTGGGGCCCACCTGCCGGATCCAGCTGTGGGTTCCCTGAGACGGTCTCCTGTCTGGGAGGCTGGACATTTTAGGGAGCATCCTTCCTGGAGGTGACAGACACTCCGCACCCAGCCAGGAATAGAGGAGGTGAGTGAGAAATGACCCCAAGGATGAGAGCAGGGAAACCTGGAGGGACAGCTTCACCACAAGTGGGGACAGCCGGGATTCTGCCTCTTGTTCTGGAATGTCGGGCTAATGAAGGAGGACGTTGAGCCCCTTGCTGGCTGTCCCCTTGGCAGACGGAGGTCCAGACACCACAGGACGGCAGCGGATCAGATTCGGTTTCAAAGGTTAACTGTGTTACCACAGGGCTGGCACAGCCTTCAGACCAGGGAATGCTCGGACGCAGGCTTAGTCTCCAGCAGTGGGTGGAAATACCATCATTCCTCTGTGACATCTCCCTGCCACCCCAGGCCTTAAAACACCACCGTCGAAGAGGCCGATGCATCCATGGGGCCTAGAGCAGGGCCTGGCAGAGGGCAACGCGCAACAGGTGTTTGCACCTGAAAGGGAACAAGGGGCAGAGTACAAGCGCCCACCTGCCTGCCCCTGTCCTCTCCCTGGGGCCTGCTCTGGGCAGACAACACAGGGGGCCACGGTGGAGGGAGAACCGGACCTGTGACGGGAGACCCAGGCCCAGGCCACTAATTATCTGCGTGACCCTCAGCACATCCCTTTCCCTCCCAGAGTCTCCATTTTGTCTGCAAAATAGCATGGTTTGGTATCTGCCTGCCTGGCTCATAAAGTTACATGTGATGGTCAGTTGATATACGATGATGGGTACGTACTTTGTAGCTGTAAAGAGAAGGTTGACTCTATTTAAGGATTTCCAAATATCTACTGTCTCGAGTTCAGGACTGGGGTTATCGTCACTAGCATGGCCAAGTGGGAAGGAGCAGGCAGCTTTCTTCCCAGGGAGAAGCAGTGCAAGTCTTCACTGCCCAATGGGGAAGCTGACTCCGGACACCAAGGACCATCACAGGAAATTCACTGCTGTGGGTCCCGGAAGGGTCCTGCTCCCAGCTCGTCCCTGCTTGGGCAGGTAGCCAGAGGCCACATCAGGCCCCGAAAGCAAGGGTGGGGCTCCCTGGGGTCAAAGTCAGAGAGAAAGTTGGAACCCTGGAGTGCTAGGTAGGAGGGATTTTGGATCAGATTCAGTAAATATTTGTTCAGTGCCACCAATATGCATCAGGCACCAGGTCAGGTGACTTAATAGACATTAAATAGTCTCCATGACCACCTGGGCTGATGCATCATTGTTATCTCCATTTCATGAGTTCAGATGGGCTACACGGCCAGCCCAGGTGTCTTTAGCCCCACACTCTACCCATTTGGGTCCTCTCATTGCTTAGGTTTCTTCTCAGATGTCAGCTCCTCTGAGACACCCTCCATGTTTCTTCTCTCCCACAGCTCCCAGATCTTGTTCATAATAACTCTGTAATGACATATTTCTTTGTGCGTTGCCTTTTTTAACATCTACCTTTCCCGCTAGACTGTAAACACACGAACCAGAACTTTATTTTGTGCACCATGATTGTCCTAGTGCTACAGAGGCACTCAAGAAAACACTTGTTGAATAAACTATCAGAATAAATACAGGTATTAAAAACTTAAACATACATTGTCTGATTTTTTAATTCATTCCTTTGTCATTTTTCACCACTCTCCTTTCGAGATATGAGATGAGAAATGATGTTGGGGGTGGGACTCTTCCATAAGGCCCCAAAAGTTCCCATAATCTTTCTCATCTTGAAATCATTGAGCATCTGGCTGCGAAGTGAGGCCAAGGTCTTCCAGCCAGTCCCTGGATCCACAATCCTCTCTGCCCATCTCATAATTTACACAGTCCCCAAAGCCTTGCAGGGGCTGGAAGAATTCATCACGACCATGGCGTAAGCCAATTAACCTTGCTCCTTAACTATTTAAGACCTGTAGATCGTGGCTGTTTCTGCACTGGCAGAGAAGCACAGCTAGTCTAGACAAACATCCAACCTGAATAGATTCCGCCAAAGCTCAGACCAGGCTGTCATTAATGTTATAAATGTGCATTAATGTTAATTGCACCATTTCCCTGCTGGATATGCCCTCTTCTCTTCCAACCCCTATCTTGGGAATTACCAGAGATAACCACCCAAGCTCTTACACTAACTCTGACACATAGTAGGTGCTTAGTAACTGCTGTCTCCCTTCTTTTCTCCATCTGTCAAGGGGGGCCCTGGTCCTCGTCCTCTCCACTCCAGCCCCCGAGTGCATCCCATCCTCTGAATTCCCACACCACTACCTCCTCCGCCTTCAATTGGCTGGTAACTGAGCAAACTCTGAACTGAGACATTTATCTACCGAGCACGTGGGTCTCTAAATCCAGACGCTGGGCTTCTTGCAGACAGAGACTCAGCCCAATGCTTCACAGCCTAGCTATTCTTATCCCCAAACAACATTGATTTCAGGCCTGGCCTTACGTGCAGTAGATGCTCCATAAATAAGGACCAGGCCTTAGAGCCTTTTAAAAACCAAGGCATCGTGGATGTAGAACAGGCTAGGAAAGCATTTAAGTGTGAATCAGCTTTTCTTCCTTCTTGTTCTGAATTGGGTCTGTGACCCCATCACTGTAACTCCAAACCCTCCTTCCAAGGGGACAGCGTGGGCCTGGGAGGGTGCACAGAGCTTTAGGACTGGAGTTGGATCACAGTGGGAAAATCTATAGCGTATAAACCAAAGCTGAATTAGGGTGTCATGAGAGTTGAAGCAGAAGAACAGAATTCTGTCCAAGGGGTTATAGTGAAGCCAAAAATATTTTCCAAAAGCCAGAAAGTCAGAAGTCAGTCACTCACTGAAATGTAGACAAGACTGGGAAAGACAGGGTAAGAAGAGCAGAAGCAATGACTGAGACTTGTGAGCCTGAAGCTCGTTTTTATGCGTGTGGACTTGGGACATGGGAGGCTCAGCCCGCTTTGATGGCTTAGAATCCGAGGATGCCCACACAGGCCTCCCAGCTTCCCCTGGCTTTCTGGTGTCCAGACAAAAAGGGAACAAAGTCGTAGGCAAACGGAGGTACCTATTTCCTGTTTCATTAAAACTCTGTGAGTGCCTTTTCTCTCCCAGAATCTCTCTCACATTCTGGGCTCAGGCTGTGTCCAGGGCCCAGCCCCTGGCCCTCGGCCAACTTGCAAGATTCCATTTCAGTCTGGAGTTTGAAATTTGTCATGTGCTGACGTTTTTGGTCAAACGGCTTAGGAGCGCTCATGTCCGGAATCCACCAAGTCTGCATTTTGCACAACTGCCCTCTCTTTACAAGGTGCTGCCTCAATTTTCGTTGAGAGCAGCTGAATATAACATGAACTTTCAAACTAGAAATTGCCTGATTTTTCTCTGTGAGCTTCTGCCGGGGGAGGGCAGGGCTGAGGCTGCAGACACAGGAACTTATTCATCAGTCTCACTCAAAGGCTACAAATTGGTTCCTTATTCACAACAGGGAAAATGCTTTAACGAGCCCTCTTTTTGTTTTTCAAATCAGATATACAAATAAGCTGATAACAATTTTCAAAAATACAAAACAAGAATCTCCAATTATGGGAGCGCCCTTGGCCTCTGAGTTCCTGCCTCACTGAGGAAATGGATTTGAAATGGTAAAGAGGAAGCAAGGAGGTCAACTTTCATGTCTATTTTAGTTTTCCAGTGAAGTCCCGTTTCCTTTGGACTTTGTATAAACAAAGAGATGACGGTTGTTAGTTTGGTTATTACAGATAACCCATGTCTTTAAAGTGTATGTCATTTATCTAAATGGGGAATCTAATAAATGACTCAACTTCTCCAAAATATAACTTCTCTCCTAATAATAATAAATGCAGGTTTCATTTTATTGAGCAATTACTATGTAACAGGTATACATTTGAAACATTGTTGACTGGCTATGCTATATCTGTTTCACCCAGAAATCCAATTCCTGAAAATCTATTGCAAAGAAATAAAGTTGATTATGTAACAAAGGGATAGTATGTGTGCATATGTGTGTATGTGTGTATATGTGTTGCAGCTGAAACAAAGTGAATATCAATAAACATGGGAACAGATGAATAAAGTATGTTGTTTCCAAATCATAAAAAATCATGCAGCTGTTAAAATGAGACCTTCTCCAGATGCCTAGGATGGATTTCCAGAACATATTGTTGAGTGAGAAAACTAGGATGCATAAAATTGTGTGTAATATGATCTCTTTTTACAAATGACCAAAAAACCTTTTATATGATTATGTATATTCACTTAAGTGTATATATCAATATGTTTTCATTATTGTATTATCATAGAGGGAGATATGGAAGGTACTTTTTAGGTTGGCAACATGGTTTCTGTGTGATGGGCCGTTGGCCTGGGTTTGACAAGGAGCTGTAACAGGAGCTGTGACAGGAGTAGCGCTGACCAGAGTGGGAGGGAGGAGTCAAAACAGAGGAAAAGGAAAAAAAAGGACTCCAGGAAAGTTCACCTGTATATATAATGTAATCATGTCTATGTATTTGTGTAAAATTATCCAGGTCAGTTACAAGTAATGAAAATATTAGAGGGGCTTCCCTGGTGGTGCAGTGGTTAAGAATTCACTTGCCAATGCAGGGAACACAGGTTCGAGCCCTGGTCCGGGAAGATCCCACATGCCGTGGAGCAACTAAGCCCGTGTGCCACAACTACTGAGCCTGTGCTCTAGAGTCCGCGAGCCACAACTACTGAAGCCCACGTGCCTAGAGCCTGTGCTCAGCAACAAGAGAAGCCACTGCAATGAGAAGTCCGCACACCACAGCGAAGAGTAGCCCCTGCTCGCCGCAGCTAGAGAAAGCCCGTGCGCAGCAATGAAGACCCAATGCAGCCAATAAATAAATAAATAAAATCTATATATAAAAAAAAGGAAGAAATAATATTGAATTTTCCTCAACAATCTTCTGAAATCTTATTACTTTCCTCATTTTACAAATGAGGAAACTGATGATCTGATTTGCCATAGGCCAAGGCTATCTGATTCCAAAGCCTAAATGCTTTTCCTGAAAATACAATATGATGCATAGTCACTGCGAAAAAAAAATTCAAATATGAAACTAAAGTAAAATGAAGATTGTAAGAATCACTAAAACCCAGAGGTACTGCTATTAAAATTTGGGGAAACAGCCCTCCAGACATTTCTCTATGCATATATACCCTTTTAACATATATTACAAAATATGCTGATGTCTCTCTCTGTTGAGGTTATGGCACCACATCCCTGAAGGACGTGACGTTTCCACTGTCACTCATTCTGAAAAGTGGATCATCCTGGGCAGGAAATAAGGCTGGTCTTAGGGTGAGGGAGGAGGGGACAGCCCAGGCCCTGCCCTGTCACATTGCAATAACAAGTATATCAAATCAACATGTTGTACCTTAAACCTACACAGCGTTACATGTCAACTTTATCTCAATTAAAAAAATATTTGGGGGAGAGAATCTCAGAGATAGACTCTTTCTTCTAATCTGGGTGAGCTGGGGGCTCCTGGCCATTAAGATTTGAATATTCAGGAAGGGTGACATTTTTGCATACCAAGCTGGTGAAGTGGGAAATGTCAATTACATGGATATAGACATACATATCCAAAATACAAATCTTATGTCACTGTCTGCTTAAAACCCACCAATGGGTTCCCTTAGGGTGGAGCCCAAACTCTGCAGCACAGACCCCAGGCCACATCCCTCCTGCACACTCTACTGCAGGCTCACTGACCTCTCCCAGCTCCTTCCTTGGGTCTCCAGGCCTTCACACACGCTTCTGCTTCTTCTTGGACCACTTCCCTCTCCAGCCACCTAGATAGTTTCTCTTCACCCTTAGACGTTCAGCTTAAAACGTCACCTCCCCTGGGAAGTCCTCCTTCAGCCATCCTTCCTCCCAGATTAGATTCAGTCCTCCAATTATGGGTGTTCCTGTAATCAGTGCACTTATCACACGTTATGGACATGTTCTTCTCAGATAGGGATCCCTAGTGTTTCATTATTATAATTAGCACTTAATATCTGTTGAGTGTTTGAATGATGAAGGTAACTAATTTTACACAAAGAGATCATGTTCTGTAATCTCTCTGTCTGTATTCAACAATGCTGTATGTCTGTCCTGAGCATGGCATTCAAGCGTTTGACAATCTAATCCTCGTCAGCTCTATCCTATCTGCTTTCCTCTACAGTGCTTAGCACACAAGAGGTACACAATAAGTGCTATTAAACCACCCAAGTGAACTGTCCTTGGACCTTTCCACATTCTTTCCTTCCTTTAATGACATGCCTTTCTTCAGCCCCTGCCTGGCTACCTCCTACCTGCCCTCTGACGTCCCACTGAAATCCATCTCCGTGTGAAGCTGTCTCTGTCTTTTCCAGAGTAAGTCCGGCCTCGCTCTGTGGTCCCCTGCACCCTGCTGCTGTGTCTTTGTGGGTCCTGCTGTGGACAACACAATATGTTTATCAAACTGGTTCTCCAACTCACCTCGGATCGCTGATGGTGCTGGCACTGTGTCCTCTGCCATTTCTTGTCTCCAGCATCTAATACAGCCTCTGCCGCATAATTGACATTCAGCAAGTATTTGTTGAAGGAACGAATGAGCGAATGAATGAATGAAGTTTATAGTGTTGAATTTAGAAAACTACCAGGTTAGACTGCATGATCGATTGGAACCCATCCCAATTTGCTGCTACAGACCTACAGACCCTGTCAGTTGCGATCAGAATCAGAGAAATCAACCCAGCATGCCGGAACTGGGTAGAATCCTTTTTTGGATATGATGAAATTGAGGCCCTACATGTAAAGGTCACACAACAAATTACATAGCAGTGAAGGTGGGCAAGATATCGAGATTGATACCCATGCATTTCAAGGGTCATTTGTCATCATCAGGGTCTGATGTCACCTCTATTTCCGGTGACAGGTAATGCACTTTTTACTTCTTACCAAAATAATGATTATTTCTTAAAATTGTATGGCACTTTATAGCTTACCAAGTCCTGTACAGAAAAAAACCTCTGAGTGAGGTATCTGAGGTTAAATAACTTGCCAAGATCATTCAGCATTTCAGCAACAGATCCAGGGCTCACACTCAAGTTTTCTGGCTCTACGTCCAGTACACTTTCCAGGGCACAGTCTCTGCCGCCAACATCACAATAAATGGTGATTAAATATTGATTCTAGACTCACTCATGGGAAACATTAGCATTTCTAATCAATATCATCACTTACTATTTCTAAGAATTTTCTGAAGGAGACATAGACCAGACTTGTCAAACCCTTACATAAGAGAGCTGATAAAACCTAAGGTAGGCTACTGGAGGAATCAGAATGTCGCGTGTGCGCGCGTGCGTGTGTGTGTGTGTGTGCACTCGTGTGTCTCTCAAGTGTGTCAGTGACTCTGCATGTGGAATACTTGGAGTTTTGGAGCACTCAAAATTGTGAATGTGAACACAATAAGCAAATCCCCAATGCATAATGTCTGCATAGAGTATGACCTTAAGTATTTGCCAACAAATTAACGTGCCTATGTTTAAAAATTCTCAAATAGTTTTCCTGCATTTAGCCGGTATTTCCACAGAATGATCTTTAAAATTTTAAGTGTGTTTTCCAAATAACTAAGTCTATTCATTCATGTTTCCATTCAGTAAACAATGAACGCCTACTAGGTGCCAGACACATAGTTCATCCATGACACGGCAGTGAGCGAAACAGACAAACCCTTACCCTCGTGGAGTTTGCATTCCTTTGGGATAGGAGAGAAGGCTCATAACCAAACACTAAGTTACATATCACATTCAGTGACAAGTGGTATGAAGAAAAGGAGCTTAGGCATGCCAGGGGTGAGTGGGTCTGCAATTTAAATCAAGGTTCAAGAAAGTGATGTTTAAACACAGCCCCGGGAACAAGAGGAATAAACTGTGAGGTCTCTTGGGGAAAATCTTAACTTTTTGAACAAACACTTATAATTTTACGATGATTTTTTTTCCCAAAGAGCTTATATACACGTCACTGTCTTCTAAGAGAGGATACAGCAGGTCATCTAACTTTTTTTTTTGATAATTCAGGCACTTCTGTGATGATCAGTTTGGGACTATTGTCTAGTGATGTCCAGAGAGGCTGAGATTACGAAGTCCCCAGGACTATTTGCCCCTCCACCCAGTGGCCCCAAATCTGTTTTCCTTTTGCACAGATTTTATATTTGTCACCCACTCAGCTCTCACATCTCGCAGTGTCTCTACATCACCACCCCCAAACTTTCATCTGCTGTTTCTAAGATGTCACTGGCTTGTTAGGGTTGGTTCCAGACGAAGAAGACTTGAGCAAAAGCCTAACATTTAATGCTGGTGCTTTATGACGTCTGCTCTGCCTGTTCCCACGGGACCTGTTGTGCCCATTTCATTGCTCTCAATTTCCTTTCTGACCGTCTGAATGCCAAAGAATTAAACCTCCTAATCTGGGAAATATTGCTAATTAAGACCTCATTTTCTTTCCTTTTAGAGCTCAAAACCGTTTTCTTTCTGATTTCCACAGATTATTTTTATATGAGGGAAGTTGATGCCTAAATTCCACCGATGTAGCCAAGACAGACTCAGATGGAGCCATGTCTGCGGAAGGGATTCCCAGGAAATGATGTAAAAGGAGGGGACCCAGACATGGAGAACAGGGGCTATTTTAATTTTTTTAAACCAGTATGCCTCTTGCACACAACTGGCAATACTGGTTACAAAATTTAATACTGGCACAGAGGGGTACCAATAAATGACAGCTCTTATGCATGGCTATCAAGAAGAGTACTTCAAGTGAAATTCATGAAAAGTCCTGTGAGTAATGAGTAATAAATTACGCATAGTAATGAGTAATAAATTCTTAGTGTGGAATTTGGGGAGGGTGTTCCGAAGAGGCATTTGAATAAAGCTTTGAAAGATGAATGGCTTTTCACAGGTAAACAAAGGGGAGAGGTTTTCTAGACTGAGGGAACAGCATGAACAAAGGCCAGCGGGCGGTGGAGGGGGTGGAGAACCCATAGTTTACGGACAAAAAAAAATGAGAGAATAATTAGTCTAATTGAACTTTTCAAGGGCTTTTGAACTGAAACCTAGGCTCCTTCAGGTAATTCCTGCTTAAGTTCCTGCTTTTTTCTCCTTTTCTTTCTCCGAGTTTATATTTTTACAACATTCACACTCAAAAAAATGATCAGCTATCAAATAATAACACACTTGCACTGGGCTTTAGGGCGGACAGAGGAGCTGTGGGAAGTGAGGCTGAGAGTTACCAGGGACCAGACTGGGTTCAATGGGCCTGAACAGGTCTCTCTCCTTGGGGACTTGGAGCCCTGGGACTCTGCAAGGGAGAGCGAGACACAGCAGGCTGCGTCCTCCAAACTCAAGTGACGTGGCCTGGGGTTCTGAGGAACATCTTACAGGATGGGTGCCTTCTGGGGATAACGCTGCTGCAGCTCAATAAGGGGCTGTTGCCAACTTTTTTTTTTTTTAAATTAATTAATTAATTTATTTATTTTTGGCTGCGTTGGGTCTTCGTTGCTGCGTGCCGGCTTTCTCTAGTTGCGGTGAGCGGGGGCTGCTCTTCGTTGCGGTCCGCGGGCTTCTCATTGCAGGGGCTTCTCTTGTTGCGGAGCACAGGCTCCAGGAGTGCGGGTTTCAATAGTTGTGGTTCGTGGGCTCTAGAGCGCAGGCTCAGCAGTTGTGGCTCACGGGCTTAGTTGCTCCGCAGCATGTGGGATCTTCCCGGACCGGGGCTCGAACCTGTGTCCCCTGCATTGGCAGGCGGACTCTTAACCACTGCGCCACCAGGGAAGACCTTGCCAACGTTTTTGAGCTGGGACTAACATCAACCACGGAGGAACATTTTGCAATGACCGCCCTGTGAGCCACACGGTGTGGGCAGTGGTCGGGGGGCCACCCTGGGGAGCATTCACTAGAGGTCACCAGTCCTGTCCCCAGCAGTGGCAGTGAGGCTGATGTCTAGATGACCCCTTCACAGAGGCCCAGCCTGACTGCAGGCTGGCGCTGACTCCTCTTGATCTCTGGCCAAAGCCACAGAGGGTACAGAGCTGGGCAGCTGCCTCAGTTCCGCAGCTCTGAGGGGTCACACAGGGGTCAGAGGTCAGGCAAACAGAAACCAAAGTGGTGCAAGTTCCCTTGTGCCCTCCCAGGAATGCTGTTCTCAGCAGAGGGGAAAGAGAGCTGGGAGCTCAGGCCCCGCCCAGGCAGGAGAGTCTTCTAGAGCCCAGCATTGGGTCTATTTGACATATGGGGAGACTGAGGCCCGAGAATGAAGGGCCATGCCTAAACTCCCAGGGCTAGCCACATTGTCAAATAACCCCATGTATCTTACAGTAGTTTGGGATTATTATTCTTATTGTTAATTTTCATAATTTTTTCCAAGTGCTTTGACTGGGTGTCTAAGGACCTTCAAGGTAATATTCTTGCTCAAGAGCCAATAAACTGTTTGTCTGGATTGATACTTTTGCAGTAATTAAAAAAAAAATCACTTTCTTTTGATTATCTTGCCTTTGACTTTCCTGCAAACTAACAGATTTTAAAATGCAAGTAGGATGATGACAGGAACGAGCCTTTTGCCAAGATTTGAACAGTGCCAGAAATATCCCTTACCAAATGGTTTCCTCACCCAATAAAATTTTCCTCAAAGAAAGGAATCACAAAAGGGAGAAGGCAGCTGCCATCAGGAGATGAAGACAGGGTCCCTGATGGCAGTTCAGAGGGTTGAGTGGAGGAAACTAGAATCCTAGTTCTCCACTGGCTTCCGGGGCCTTGAGGAAGTCAGACCCCTTCCTTTTACAGTGTCAGTTCCTCAGCCTGATGTTCAAGGCCCCCTAAGATCCCACGAGAGTCTTCTGTTCCAGCCGGATGTTTATCCTTGGCCACCAGAACTGACTGACCTCTCTCCCCTTCATCCCCTCCAGTCTCTGCTCACTGGAATGTCCTTCTACTGTTCTAGCTCTTACTATATTGTTCAGATCTCTGCCTCTGCCCTGAGCGCTTCCCTAATTTCTCCAATTCAAATTGTTGTATGTTTCTCTGGAATGCTTAGTCCTGATAGGATGTCCAAGCTGAATGGCCCCTTAGAGGTTATTAACTCAACTCTTTTGTTTTATAGAAGAGGAGATAGAGGCACATCGCAGGGAAAATAATTTGCCTGTGATCACACAATTAACAAATGGAAAAACCGGCTCAGTTTTTCTGATTCTTAACCCATGCTCATTGTATGATATCAAGAGAGTTAATGTTATCGATTACATTCATTCGCCATTTAATAAGAATTATAATAAATATTTTCATACCTAACACATTAACATCTTGTCATTAATTCTCCTAGGTATTCATCCGTTCATTCAGCCAGCCATCCACCCACCCATCCATCCATCCATTCATTTATTCAAGCAGTCAACATTTATTCAGGGCCCATGTTCAAGCATGGTGCTGGATACTAAGTATTATTATTATTTTCATTTCAAAAGGGAAGAACCTAACACTCTAAGAAGTTCCATGTCATGTTCTAATTTACTGAATGAGTTGGGTCTCAACAGGAAACAGAATTGTTTCAGGTGGTTTCCAGGAAGGAACTCTTTCCAGAGGTGTAGACAGGATTAAAGGAAGGCAAGGCATATTGAGGCTTCCAGGCATCAGCAGCAATGAGAAGCTAGGGCCACAAGGGCAGGGGGAGGACCCACTGTTCCTGGATCCCAGTGAGAAGGGAATGTAGTGAGGGGTGGGGCCGCAGGTGTCAGGTACAGGGCTGATACTAGAGGATGAGCCAGCGAGGAGGGGAAGAAACCCTGTCCTCCTTCCCCATATAATTCCAGGGGTGCCCTTTGGCTGAGCCCAGCCAGAAGACAGACAACAGGGGAGCCCAGGGAAGGTGGTCCATAGAGGCCGGTCCCTGGGGCATAGAGGAGGGTGAACAAGCAGAGGTATCCAGCTTAATACCTAGCTGGAAAGTGGGTGAGCTGGAATGTCACCTCTGTCTTCAGACTCCAAATCCTGTCCTTTCTTCTGTACCATGGGCTTGCTTGCATTTATGGCCTTATGTTCATTCATTCAGTCAACCCTTTGTTCAGGTAATAAGCTGAGTGCATACTCCTTGACAAGCCCTACGTGTATGTCTCATTTCCCTCCCCAAATCATGAGGTCAGTGACTTTGCCTTACTTATCTCCAAGTTCCCCTTCATATGTGTGGTAGGCATTCTATCCATTTGGTTGATGAATAAAGAGCTCCACTAAGTATATGAATTGCGCTAAAAGATGCTGCCCCAGATTAAGCCTTAAGCCTGCTCTCATTCTTTGAGGCAGGGGGAGGGGGTGTTGGTGCACCCATCCCTAAGTCAGTTTCATGTTGGCTTGGAATGAGAATGCGGATTATATTTGAGGGCAGATGCTTCTGGTGCTCTGGGAATTCACACCACTTCTGACAACACAAAGTTACGACACCCATGTCTTGCTTCCAGAGCATCTCTACTCTGCTGAGCTCTTCCCAGCTCTCAGCTCTGGCTGTGAAATCTCAGCGCCCCTTCTTTGAGGGTTGTGGTACAGCAGATGAAAGTAGAGCTTGCCCCCTCCTTCAGACTTGTGGCTCACACCTCTTGGTTGAGGTGACCGGGTGATATATATCAAGGTTTGAACGGCTTTCCCTTATAGGTCCTGCTGGGCTACAGTGAGCAATGAACGTGTGTAAACAGCCCAGCCCTGTTTAAACACTGTCAGTGAGAATGTCAACAAGAGGCGGAAAGATGTGAAGACTGTGGTCACTGGCATTCAGCTTCTGGTGGTTGCCACAATATATTTCTTTTTTTTTTTTTTTTCTGGAAAAGTGCAAAAGAATCACAAAGGACGATTCTATTACTTGCTTCTTTTTTTTTTTTTTGCAAATTTATCTATTTTTATGTACCTTAAGACAAATTCACAGCATTTAGATGCAATAGTCAATCTTGGTTACTTCCTTGGGGAAGCCTAGTGAAATCTGGAGGTCATGTTTGATTCCTCCCTTTCTCTCCTCTTCCACGCCCAGAGTGAAAGCTGGGAATATCACAGGATATAAGAGAATAGATTTCGGATGCAAGCCAGAATCGTATTTGTAGAGCATCCTCGCATATATTATTTTAACTTTGGAATCAACTCTGTGGAGTAGCTTTTACAGATGAGGCAGCGGAGTTCAGCAAGGCTGAGTTACTTGCCCAAGGTCACATAACCCATAGATGGTGGCCCCAAACCCTGAACCCAGGACTCATGAGTCCATCATCTGCTTCTCCCATTGAGTTCTGCTGCTTCAGATAAGGGAGAAAATGAGGCCCCCCTCCAGCGGTGATTAGAACAAGGATCTACATGACCAGGAGCTTTTCGATTCACCTGCTTCCAAGAGTCACTACCAAAGGTATTTAGAAAAATGGCCACAAAGAGCCCTGCAAACAACAAGTGTGTGGACAGGTAGAAGAAAACTCTTGAAACCTCAGTGGACTAAATTTCAAGGTTCTGTAAAAACAAGGGCTTCCTCTCTACCCATTGTGGGCCTGTGACTTTCCTGGTGTCACTCTTAACAAACCACACTGCAGGTGGCATAACTAAGGGCTTGAAATGCCTTTATTTGTTCAATAAAAAGAGACTTTTCTCCTTGACCTCAGCCTGGGGCACCCTCTTCCCCTCGGCCCAGCTTTTCCCAGCTCTTATTCATCCTTTTAGATTTCATCAGAATTATTACTTTCTTTCTTTCTTTTTGGCTGCACCTCACAGCTTGCAGGATCTCAGTTCCCTGACCAGGGATTGAACCCGGGCCTCCACAGTGAAGGTGCCGAATCCTAACCACTGGACCACCAGGGAACTCCCAGAGAATTATTACTTTCTCACGGAATTTCTCTGACCCCATCTGGACTAGGCCCCCCTCTTATAACTCTTTTCACATCTTACAGTTTTCCTTTGTAGCGCTTACCAAATTTGCAATTACCTATTCATTTGTATGGCTATTTGTGTCATATCTGTCCCCTCTGTTATATCATAAGCCTAATAGGGGCCCACAGGGATTATGTCTCTGCTGTTTACTACTGTGTGACAGGCACATAGATATCTTCCTTGAATGAATAAATCAATTGGTGAAAGAAACAATGCCTGGTATCCTGTCAGTTCTGACAGGTGGGAAGGAATCAGCCTTTCTGGACTGCCCGTTCAGGATGCTGAATGCTGTGGGAGTCTTATTTGTTCCTCACAGGAGAGAAACTGAAGCTCAGAGAGGTAAGTTAATCTGCCTGAGGTCACACAGCTAGAAGGGGACAGAGCTTGGCCTGGAATGAGGTTTCTGCAACTCTACTGTAAGTTCCCGCCACTCACTGCCTGTCTGAAGATGTGGCCTTGACCAGCTTGCACTTCTGGCCACACAGCTCTGACTCGGGTGGGCTCACCTCCTCTGCGTTCACTTCATGAAGGGCCCAACTTCACTTAGAGACGAAGGCAGCAAATGGAATATTACAAGGGCAAGTTAGCCATCAAAGTGCCACTCTGAAGGCCAGGAAGTTTAAAGTGGTTCCTTATTTCACAATAAGGTGGGCTTTTAGGAGAATTAAGTGTTATCCTTGTATTCTAATGACTGAACACTTTAACTACACTTTTCTTCTCTGTATGCTTTGTAAGTTTTTAATTACTCATGATCATAAACCACTTAATTACATACGGTGGCCTGTGGATTATGGCACATCTCCCAAACTGGCCTCTTTCCATTTTGCTTTCTCATACTGCTGCTGAGTCCCAAGTCCCTCCCTCATCATGCCCATAAGTGAAAAGTCCCCTAATGCCCGTCATAGAGGTCACAGATCCAGAGGATGGTGGCTTCTGCCAGTATCTTCAATTTCAGCAAGTCCTGGAGGACAGCAGTGGCTTATGTGACATCACACAGCATGTTAGGACAGACTCTAGTCTTCCCTGATCTGGCTTCAACTTACCTCTGCTCTCTTTCTAACCACTCATGCCTCTACTCTCTAGTCATTATTTACTTTTTCATTTATTTACCTCGTACTTTATTCACTAGTTGTGGAGCGTGAGCTCAGTAGTTGTGGCTCGCGGGCTCTAGAGCGCAGGCTTAGTAGTTGTGGCCCACGGCTTTGTTGCTCCGCGGCATATGGGAATCTTCCCAGACCCGGGATCAAACCCGTGTCCCCTGCATTGGCAGGCAGATTCTTAACCACTGCTCCACCAGGGAAATCCCTGGAACAAAGTTTTTGTCCCACTTGTGCTCAGGACACATCAGAGACAGCATTAAAAAGGAATCAGTCAACCTGGGGCAGAGTCACAGAGCAGCCAAAATCCCTCTAAGAAAAGCAAGCCCAGGGAGATCCTCTTTCTATGGGTCATTTGGGATGTGATGATTTTGGTATTATTAGGAAACTGCCATTTCCTCATAGCTTAATGCAATTTCGGTCTTCTGTGTGCCCTAAAAGCTGGGTTTAAAATCTTTCCCAATCCAGATACAAAACCCAGGAGCTGTAGAGGAAAACATTGGTAGATTTGACTTCATAAAAGGTAAAAGTTTTGTGTGACCAAAGATACCAAAACCAAAACTGAATGACAGACTGGAAGAAAATAATTGCAAACCATAACACATATTTTAACATTCTAACAGAAGGAATATCTGTAATGCATAAAACCTCCTATGAATCAGTAAGAAAAAGACAAATCCAAAGGACAAAAGATATAAGCAGGTAATTTCAGAAGAAATGGAAACACAAAATGCTCATCTTCAGTAGCACTTAAGGGAATACAAATTAAAACAGGATCCCATTTTGTTTGCCCATAAAATTGGCAAAAATTAAAAAGATTTATAATATTTAATATTGGCAAAGGTAAAGGGAAATTGGCAGTTTCTTCCATTGATAGTGAGAATGTAAACTGGTGTAGTCTTTTTAAAGGACGTTTTGGCAGTATTTGTCACTATTTAAAGTATGCCTACCCTTTATTACAACAATTTCACTTTTAGGAATCTATGCTGCTTAAATATGTCCACACGAAGGCAAAAATAGAAGGATGTCCACTGCAATAATGTTTGTGATAGTGAGAAAGCACTAATAATATCTAACATTTATTGGGGGCTAGCATTCTTCTAAGTGCTTTGTTAACAAACATGATGAGGAAACTGAGACACACACAGGTAGTGTGCGGTAGTGGCAGGATTTTAGCCCAGGCAATGTTTCTAGAGCCTGTTCTTAACCACTATGCCCTCTAATAGAGGATAAATGAAAATATGATACATCCACACTATGGAACATAGCACAGCAGTTAAAAAGAAAGAGGTCGATCTCTGTGTACAGACATGGAGATGTCTCTAAGACATACGATTAACGGGCAAAAATCAGTTGCAAAACACTGTGATAGGGATTTCCCTGGTGGCGCAGTGGTTAAGAATCCGCCTGCCAATGCAGGGGACACGGGTTTGAGCCCTGATCCGGGAAGATCCCACATGCCGCGGAGCAACTAAGCCCGTGCGCCACAATTACCGAGCCTGCACTCTAGAGCCCACGAGTCACAACTACTGAGCCTGAGAGCCACAACTACTAAAGCCCGCGCACCTAGAGCCCGTGCTCCACAACAAGAGAAGCCACCGCAATGAGAAGGCCACACGCCGCAACTAGAGAAAGCCCATGCACAGCAATGAAGACCCAACGTAGCAACGAAGACCCAACGTAGCCATAAATAAATAAAATTTAAAAACAAACAAAAAAAACCCACTGTGATATGGTATAACACTATATATGTGGGAAAAAGATACATATGGGTGTATACAAATACATATGTATGAAATGGATAAAGGCCTTGAATGATAAGAGAATGTGTGTGGGGGGAGATTTGGGAGAGTGATTTTTCAAGCTATGTTTATATATTTCTGGTTTGTGTGAACTTTTACAAGAATATGTTTGTGCTCTCTTTAGGTAAAACAAGAATTGTCGTACTGACCAAAAGAAATAAAGGTTTAACTCATATCCAGAGATTAGTCTTCTTTTCTTCCATGTAGACAATGGTGTAGGTCTTGGATAAAAATCTTCTCCACTGTGGCTTTTTCTAGCCTATGTAAATGGCCATATGCAGAAGGCGCCCATTATCTGTGTCTTGTTGATCGTTACCTTTTTCTTTTTAAGTAAGGTTTTCATGTCCAGTATGTGGGATCGTGGCTTTCTGTTAGTCCACCAAGCTCCATAAAAATATACGGCCAGCCAGTTGTTGAAAAATTAATTTGAAAACGGAGAACCATATGGTGTTCCTTTTGCTTTGCATATTACATTGTCATCAGGTAAAAGGATTGGTAATCATGGATTATCTCATTATTTTGCTTCAGTGCAGAAGCAGGTGTAGTGTCTAGCTCACTCTGTCCTCTTGGTGTGGTCTGTGGAAGTATGAATGAGTCACTCAACATACACACTTAAAGGACTGACCTTTGACCAGAAGTCAGTGCTACTATCTGAGAGGAAAACGCTGTATTGGATCCTCCAGGACCCCTTCCTGCCTAGTCCAAGTGAGGGTGGCTTTAACACAAAACGAATGATGAGACTCCTGGAAAACTCACTGAATTAAAATGCTACTTTTATAAGGTTAGGCCTTTGGAACTAGGTTGCCCTTTTATGGGCTTCTCTCTGACATGCCGTTGAGAAAGGTTCTTAGGCTTTTTACTACTTAATGGATATCAGAGTGTAGATTTTTGGAGTGGCCCATCTATCTTACGACAGTTTTTCCGTTTTTGAAATTGAAATGTTCTCTTAAGCATCTTCAAGGAAAAAAGAAATCCCATTCCCTTAAAAACAACTGTATTCACCTCCTGTTCTTACAGCTACTCATTTTACAGTTTTGAGTAGTGTGTACGAACCATTTTTTCTCCTCGTTGTTTTATTCCTTATTTCCAATACATCTTTTCATGTATTTCCCCAAATTTGACGTGCTTGACTTGAATCCTGCATACCTGCCAGGATTCCTTCTGTTAACGTGACAGAACTTGTTTGGATTATTCCCCAATTGTTGGACAACTGGGTCCATTCCCAGGTTTTGGCCATTATGAACATTCTGAATAGCCCTGCTATAAACATCTTTATACAAGTTCTCCCCCCACCCCCCTTTGGATCATTTCCTTAGAAATGTACTTCCTTAAATGGGTTTACTGGGTCAAAGGGGCTCAATGAACAGTTTTACAGCTCTTGGCACATACTTTTCAGATTGCGCCCTGGGTGCATCTGACCAATGGCAAGGGCCTCGAGAGGCAGGAATGTGGACGAGCGGCCCCTATGACCGCCCCTCTTCCGCCCCCCCAAAAGGCAAAGACCTCGAGAAGGTCTGCGGAGGGAAAGCATTTTTCTATCGCCCTCTTGTTCTCTTCAGGGTTGGTGTTTAAGTCCAGCTGGGAAGGCGACTGTTAGGGATGCGCAGAAAGGTTTCCGGGAGTCCAGGACTCCTGCCCTGGGGACAGAAGCAGCTCTTCCAGGCCCTCTTGCCCCAGGACTTGGATTCCAACCGCCCGTCCTCTTCGAGTTTCCGATTCCCAAGGCACACCCTCTCGGCCTTTCCACTAAAATCTTCGTGGCCCAGACAGGCCCCTTGCAAGCGCAGAGCTCCGCAGGCGAAGGCAGCGAGTGGCGGTCGCTATTATTTTGGCGCGGGTGATGCAAGGCCCGCATAGCTGCGCGCTGAGTCAGCTGGGGCCGGGCGGAGGCGGGGGGCGCGGACCCACCCATCCCCCCGCTACAAGCCGCCCGCCGCCCCCCCAACCCCCGGCCCCGCGCAGGGTGCGGCCGGGCCGGGCCGGGTCGGGGCGGTGGGGGTGGGCCTCCGAGTCCGCGGGGTCGTCCGCCCGGGCAGAGTCAGGCGGGAGCGGAGCCGCGGGCCGACCCGAGCCCCCGGCGTGCCCTCCCCTCCCCCAGCTGGAGCTCGCGGGTCAAGTGAGGCGGTGACCGCGCGCCCAGCCATTTACCCTCTGAGAACTCAAAAAGGGGGAGGAGGAAGCGGAGAAGAAAAGAGACTCAAAAAGGAGAAATGCGAAGCCAAGCAGACAGGAGGAAACGATAAAAAACGAGGAAAGGGGCGAGAGGAGGCGGAGGCCGGCGGGCGGGGGAGATGGCGCGCGCGCGCGGGGCGGGGCGAGCGGGGGCGCGCCGGCAGCCGCGGGCCGAGGGGCTTGTGGGTAGCGGCTGCGCGCGGCCGTAGACAGGCGCCGCGCGGGAGTGTGTTAGGGGCGCGGGCTTGTGGGACTGAGGCTGCCGACGGCGGTCATGGGAGCGGGCTGGCGGCGGCAGTAGTTGTCGGAGCCTGGGCTTCAGCTTCCCCGAGCCCCAGAGGGCGGGACAGTCCCGGCCCGGCGGTGGCGGCGCCACTTCCCCGCTCCCGCCCTCGGAGTCCTGGGGGAGCTCGCGGCGGAGGAGCGGACCGGGCGGCGCGAATCTGACTGAGGGGCGGGGACGCCGTCTGTTCCTCGCCGTTCTCGGCCGGGCCGGGCCGGCCTCTCCGACACCCCCAGGCCCCGGGGCGCTGAGACACGAAACCGGAGCTCGAGGCGGGCGGTGGGCCCGGGCGGAGCCCCGGCCGGAGCCGGCGGTTCGAGGGCGGCGCTAGGCCCCGAGGCGGCCGGGCCGGAGCGCGGGGAGCGGGGTGCGGACCCGGCGGCGGCGGCGGCGGCGGCATGAGCCGGCCCCCGCCGACGGGGAAGATGCCCGGCGCCCCCGAGGCCGTGTCGGGGGACGGCGCGGGCGTGAGCCGCCAGAGGAAGCTGGAGGCGCTCATCCGAGACCCTCGGTCGCCCATCAACGTGGAGAGCTTGCTGGTAGGTGGCCGGGGCCCGGGAGCCCTCTCTGCTGACCGCTCACACCGCCGATTCCCCCGACTGCCCACCCCTCCGTGCCCACCCATCCGTGGGGGGAGGTCTCGCCCCACCCCGCCCAGCTTCCGGCAGCCGGGGCCCGGGTCGGAGACCAAACATTTCTGCGACTAAGTTCCGGGAGTAGAGACCCACCTTTGATTCTTCCCTTCTGTCTCCTGGAGCCGGTGTCATCCCCGACTGGCCCTTTCTTGGGGCTCTGGGAGGAAGCACCCCTCTTCTCCTTCCCGCCTGCCGTGGGGGTTTGGGGAGGTAGGGTGGAAGGTACGCTGTCCTTCAGGCACCAGGCTAGCCCGTTTGCAAGAGCGTCATGCTGCGTGGGGACGTGAGTCCGAGGAAGCGAGAAACCTGGGGCTGTCCCTATGGGCAGTACCCACCTGGGGTACAGGACAAAGAGTTCAGTCTGAAATCTTGAAACACACAGCTAAGGTTTTCCTGTTTTCAGTTGTGTTTGAACGTTACTAGTTGCAATTTAGTGCATTTTAATTTCTGTAAATTTAATTTCCGAGATTATTGCACCACAGCTAAAGAATCCATCTGAATTGTAGAATGGACTCAATCCCTCCTTTTCATTGTATCTCTTTCCTGAGATGGCCTTTGAAATCCAAATTGATAGCCACGTAACGTCTGCTAGTTGGCTTTGTTTAAGAAAGGGACATGATTTACAGATCCGAAACGCACTGTAGAACGCTTGTTTATTTCTTGTTTTTGTTAGGATAGACTGTTGTCTTTCACAGACTCTTTGATTAATCTGCAGTAGAGATGCATTTATGGGAAAGGCGGGTGTGGGTTTTTACCCTGGAGAGGAGAAGAAAGCGAAAAAGATGCGCTGGATGTTAAACTAACCCTGGACGACTAGAATTCAGGTAGATGATCCTTGGATCATCTTCAGATATTCCCTTCCGGAACTCCTGTTCAGTTCTGCTCCCTGACAGGAGAAATCTATTGACTGTATGATGAGAAAAACTGTCTCCTCCCTTTCCAGTGACTGACTGACTTTCCTTCAGAAGCTGTTGGTTATCCTTTGAGGTTTCTGGAATCATTTGCAGAGTGACTCAGTACCGTTTGGCTGAAGTGCAGGAACTGACTAAAGAGTGTCTTTCTGTACAATGCACAGAATGTAGTGATGTACTGTACTCTGCAAGACGCGTTTGACATTTCCTTTTCCCGATTTTCATATTAGTGGGTTGTTCGTATGTTTTCATGGGAGCATGGCCCTATGAATAGCGTTTAGAAGTCTTCAGTTGGGGATAGGATTGGTTGCATGAAGGGCACAGCTTTTCCAAGGCCAAAGCAGAGACTCTGGGCTTCACTCCCAGCCTTTTCGCTTTGGTATTTTGCTAGCAAAACTTTGACCTAAGGCCAGAAAGTTCAGTTAAAAATAGTACAGCAAATCTCAAGTATTCATCAAGTTCACATTCAACCTCAGATAGAAATTTTTTACACTTCACTTTCATCTCTTGGGTCTTTACTGATGTTCATCATAATTATTAGGGTTATTATGAGCTTGAGCCTAAGTTATTTATACATGGTAATGAGCATACATTCTTTTTTATTAAAGTATTTTCTGAATTATTAAAATGAAGGCTGTTTTTAAAAAAGGAAGCATTACACATGCTCAGTAAACAATCTGGTCCATTCATTTATTGAGTGCCTAACACAGCCAAGACACTTTACACCTTTATCAAGGTAACATACTACTGGTATGACATCAGATGCTGCTGACTGGACGGATTTTGTTTTTGCTGTTTTTAGCTGATTAACTGTTATGATTCTGAGTTGCAGTAAATCTTATCAGCCAAAAATTGTCCTTTACCCTTTGAGGTTGCTGGTGTTTCTATTGCAAAATGACGAGCTGAAGATTTTTTCTAAACCATGTTATAGTAAGTTAGCTTAAAATCATGTGTATTTCACTGTGTCAAGTAGTAGAACGAATTAGTTTTTAAAGTTGTAGTAACATGTACATAACATAAAATTTACTGTTTTAACCATTTTTAAGTGTACAGTTCAGTGGCATTGATTACATTCACATTGTTGTGCAAGTATCACCACTATCCATCTCCAGGACTTTTTCATCTTTCCAGACAGAAATTCCAAGAATTAATTTTTTTTTAAATAAATTTATTTATTTATTTGTTTATTTTTGGCTGCATTGGGTCCTCGTTGCTGCTCGCGGGCTTTCTCTAGTTGTGGCGAGCAGGGGCCACGCTTCGTTACAGTCCGCGGGCCTCTCATCGCGGTGGCCTCTCCTATTACAAAGAACGGCCTCCAGGCGCACAGGCCTCAGTAGTTGTGGCAGGCGGGCTTCAGTAGTTGTGGCACACGGGATCAGTAGCTGTGGCTTGCGGGCTCTAGAGCGCAGGCTCAGTAGCCGTGGCGCATGGGCTCAGTTGCTCCGCGGCATGTGGGATCCTCCCGGACCAGGGCTCAAACCCGTGTCCCCTGCATTGGCAGGCGGACTCCGAACCACTGCACCACCAGGGAAGTCCCCAAGAATTAATTTTTAAAAGAATGTTATAAAGACATATTTCCTGAAATAATGGTGCGGATCACTTTAAAATTTGAAACCTTACCTTTTAGCCTTCATGTCGCAACTGATCATTGTTTTACTGCGAATGGCATTTCTTTTGGTTTTATTATAGGAAATATTTTTCCTTTAACAGAGAAAATTAAAGTAATATAATCTGATAAAAACACAGTTACAAAGCTTAGTTACTTATTCAGGAGCTTAGAAAGTACGATTTAAAATTGTATACTGCCTAAGATGACAAAAGTAAGAAGATGAAGTATACCAGAAATTACTGTATAATAGTTACTATATGGGTACTGTAGGCTAGGCCTAGAAGGTAAAACTATTTGTTGGAAAAAATATTATATAACATGTAAAGTGCTTTGCTCAATGCTTGGTACATAGTAGTGCTCGTTAAATTTAGCTCACTTCTGTGTGCATTTAGCATATTTTTAGGTAAGTGCTTTATATTTCCTTTGAAAAGGAAAAGGTTTTATTGGCAACTATTTCTTGCTATAAAATTCTGAATGAGTAGCATTATCTTTTGAATTTGCCATCAGAAAAGTGCTAGCAGTCATCAGGCATAGCTAGAACTGGATTCCAAGGCTGTCCATATAGAGACTAAATTGTCTTTTTTTCTCTGCATCATCTCATTTTATGGAGGCTTTATGTGGGTCCTTAAGATTAATCTGAAGAGAATATATCCCTTTGTGGTTGCAGATTGTGAGTTTCTTGGTATTATTTAAAAATAGAGTTTTGAGAGAGATTTGCTTCTGTAATACTTTTTTTTTTTTTTTTTTTTTTTGGAGGGAAGGATTGTCAGTAGTATGCTTTTGCAGTGTTTGAAACTTTTGGGTAAATACCCATGTTTTGTTGTCAAGACTAAGCTTCTGATACTGCTTACCCAAGTATTATGGTAAAAAGAATTGTCCTTTAGTGTTATGATGGAGAGATGTCTTTCTAAAGGTCTGTGCTTTTGTGTTTTGATTTATTTTTTTAGGAGAGTAAATGATTGTTATAACCTGTGGGATTCAGGCTTGGGTAAACTGTTCCATAAGGCTAGTGTTGATGGGGAAAGGTGATTAAAAATTTACTTATGATTTTCAGCCACTTAGAATACAAAACACTTTGATTTTATTATACCTGTAAACTATGTGAAAATATTTCTTATCACAGTGCTAAGATTTTCAGCTTGGTGATGGTTATTTGCTTATTTAAAATAAAATTGTATGTGCATTTTCCCCCCACTATATAACAAGTGTGAATATCATAAAGATACAAAAGTGAAATAGAATAAAAATTGAATAAAGAAGGTTTTATATGTGTTGTTCTTTTGTGAAATAAACGTTGGGCATTTATAGCATAAATGGGATTATATTACTTTGAAACTTGCATTTTGATGGTCAGGAAATCTTTAAAGAAAATGAATTAGCTAGAGAGGTTGAAAAAAGTGATATGTAGAATTTACTAGTTAGGTAAAGTTGAACCCCTTTGAAAGTACAGGTCCACAGTCCCTCCCCCACAGTTCTGATATATAAAGAGCTCTGAAAACCTAGTTTTTGGTAAAACTTATTTGATGTAACATCTGACCTGATCTGATGTTACAATATTTTAGGCGATTCATCTCTCTTGGTGTAAATAGCAATAGCCTTCCCTGGAGAAATATTAGTGTTTGATTTCAGGGTGCTACCTCAGACTCCCCAGAGGGTTTTCGGGAATATACTGTATATAGTATATATACTTTATTACTATTAGAAAATCCAAAAAATTCTGAATTTGGAAACATCTTGCCCCACAGTAAGGCCAACATAGACTAAGTAAGGAAATATTGACTTATATACACCTTAAATAGTTGTAAAGAAATAGTGGATAATTATCTTGAAGCCTAAGTTGTGGTTGAGTCCTGATCAGATAGCTCTCTTTTCCCATTTCAAATTCTGAAGTATTCTAAACATACTAAGAGAATATAGCATGCAGATATGAATTATGAAGCATAAAAAGCAAGCATTCATGAAATCACTGCTCAAGTTAATGAATAGAACACTAACCTATTGAAGTTACCTGTATTCTGCTGCTGCTGAATTCAGTCTTCCTTCATCCTCTCTCATCTGCTACCTGGAACTTTTTTTTTTTTTTTAATCATTTCCTTGCTTTATTTCATAGATTACCACATTAGTATGTATTCCTAAACAATATTGTTTAGTTTTTCTTTTAACTTTATAAAGGGTTAACATCTGTATATATTCTTTTGTGACTTGCTTTTTCACTCAAAATTACTCACATTGTGGTTTATTAATTTTCACTCATACTGTAAACCATAATATATTGCTTCAATCTACTTGGTGGATATTTAGATTATTTTTCATTTTTTTGCTATCATGGAAAGTGTTGTGATTATTCTTGGAGCCCATGTGAAGTTTCTGTAGGCTAGGATATATATCTAGGAGTGGAATTGTTGGGTTTTAATATATTCTGTGTTCAACTTAACAAGGTAGGGTTTAAGTTTTTCCCCAGCGTTTTACTATGGAAAATTTCAAAGTATAGTGAAATTGAAAGAATTGATAATAAACATCCATATACTCATCACCTAATTAATAGCTTGCTATATTTGCTTTATTATATCTAGCCATCTCTTCATTCATCTATCAATACATCTTTTGTTTTTGATTCATTTAAAGTAAGTTGCAGATGTGGTACACTTCTCCATTAAACACTTAAGCATGCATTTCATTAAGTAGAGTTTTTTTCTTTAAAGATTAAATTTACATACAATGAAACAAATCTTAAGTATCACATTGATGAGTTCTGACAAATGCACACACCCGTGTAATGCAAATCCTTATTGAGATATAGGACACTCTTATCAACCTAGAAATCTCCCTCATATGCCTTTTCAGCTAATTCTACACCCCATTCTCTTGGAGTCAGTCGCTCTTCTGATTTTTTTGGGGGGGGGTAACTAAAGGTTACTTTTACCTTTTCTAGAACTTCATATAAGTGGAATCCTATATAGTATGTACTCTTATATCTGGCTTCTTTATCTTTAGTTCAGCATAGTTTTTGAGACTAATTCCTATTATTTTGCGTATCAGCAGTTTGTTCCTTTTTTATTGCTAACTAGTGTTCCATTATGTGCATAAACCACAATTTATTAGGCATCTTCTGTTGATGGATGCCTGGGCTGTTTTCAGGTTTTGGCTATTTTGTATATAGACTTCGGCTCTTAATAAACTTTGCTGTGAACAATCTTGTAGTAAGCCTTTATGAGGACATATTTTCATTTCTCTTGAGTTAAATACCTAGTAGTGGAATTACTAGGTCTTAGGGTAGGTGTATGTTTAGTTTTTTTAGAAAAATGTCAGATATCTTCCCCAAATGGTCATATTTTACATTAACACAGCAACCTAGGAGAGTTCCAGTTCCTCCCCAACACTGAGTCTTAAATTTTAGCCATTCTGTGGGTGGGTAGTAGTATTTCATTGTGGCTTTAGTTTGCATTTCTCTGATGACGAATGATGTACTTTTTTATGCACTTAACTGGCCATTTGTATATCTTCTTTTGTGAAGCATCTGTTCAGATATTTTGCCCATTTGAAAAAATTATGTTCTTTTTGAGCTGTACAAGCTCTTTATATATCCTAGATACCAGTTCTTTGTCAAATATGTGGCGTGTCTGTTTCTTTAATCACATTTTTTCATGGTTATTGCTTTTTCTGCCTAAGAGACTGTTGCCTATCCCCATGTCACAAGAAATTTTCCTTTCCTTTCTTTTAGAAGCTTTATAGTTTACTTTTAGGTCTAGGATATGTGTTAAGCCAGTTTTAGTTTGGGGTCAGGGTTCATTTCTTTCCCTCATATTCCCCAAATCCAGTTATTTAGACTATCGAACACCATTTTTTCCCTAGGTTTATTGGGATATTATTGACATTTAACACTGACAGTTGATACACATGTATTGCCAACTGTTTACCATGGTAAGGTTAGTTAACACACCCTTTACCTCTCATAATTACCATGCTGTTGTTGTTGTTGTGTTGAGAATATTTAAGATCTACTCTCTTAGCAACTTTCGGGTCTACTATACAGTATCATTAACTATAGTCACCAGCACCAGTTTTCAAAAAAATATTTTTCTTTTCTCGTTGGATTGCCTTGCTTGGCACCTTTGTCAGAAATCAATTTACTGATAGGTGCACTTTTTATTTGCTTTTTTATCACCTTAGTAACTACATCAAGTCTTCAGTCATGGTTCTCCTGTTTAACCCATGCTCTGTTCAGAATTCTTTTTTAATTTTTAAATTTTTAATTTATATCATTTTACCTGAAGGAAATGGGCAGGCAACCATGGTTGAGACAGGGAAACGTAGATTTTGTTGTTTGAAGTGAAGAAAGATTTGTTATTTTTTAAATTATAAAAATAATATGTTCTTATTGTAGAAAATTTAAAGAATAAAGAAAGGTATAAATGCAAGTGACCCTTCTACATAGTCTCCTCACATAGAGATAACCACTGTTTAACATTTTGGTGTAAATATCTGTCTGAAAAAATTAAAATATAAAAGAAGTAAAATTACGCTGTCTATGTGCTTTGTCATTGTTATTTTTAACACTTAATGAATAATAGAAGCTTTTATTAGTCAAATTTATTAGTCTTCTCACTGTAGAGTGATTTCTGGCTTAGATGTCATGCTTAGGACATTCTCCACTATCGAGATTATGATATCATAGACCTGAATTTTCTTTTAGTGCTGTAATGGTTTTATTTTTAATGTTACTTTTATTTCACTTGGAATTCTGATGGAAAGTATGAAGTAGGGGTACAAAGATTTTATCAGGAGATTTGTCTGAGTATCAGCCCTAGAGTTCCCAAAATATTAATTGGGAGCCTCTGTTTATATTTCTGTATTGTCATGTAACTTTCCGTTTGGAGAGTGGTGCTTGGGGGAATAGAGAGGGTAATGATTATAGGTTAGGTCTCCACTTGAGCTTCTTGAGTTTCTTCATGGAAATTACAACTTTACAACTATGCTTAAAATCCTATCCTGTGCTTTTATATATATATATATATATATATTCCAAAAATAGATAAATATGAGCTGTTAGTGATAAGGGTTACCGGTAAAGAGAATGTGGATGACTGAGAGCAGTTTATTATAATATAGCCTTTAGGGGGAAGAAAACCACAAAATAACATTTTCATTGGTAGCTTATTTTATAGAGCTTAATATTTATTTATTTTAAATATTTATTTATTTGGTTGCACCAGGTCTTAGTAGCACTGGCAGGCGGGCTCCCTAGTTGCGGCTCACCAGTCCCTTAGATGTGGCGTGCGAACTGTTAGTTGCAGCGTGCATTTGGGATCTCGTTCCCTGACCAGGGATCGCACCCGGGCCGCCTGCATTGGGAGCGCAGAGTCTTATCCATTGCGCCACCAGGGAAGTCCCTAATATTTAAATTGATGTGAAATCGTGGTGGCATTTGGGACTCTACTAAAACTGTCTCTTCTCATTTTATCCTTTTTTTTTTTTTTTTTGCGGTATGCGGGCCTCTCACTGTTGTGGCCTCTCCCGTTGCGGAGCACAGGCTCCGGACACATAGGTTCAGCGGCTATGGCTCACGGGCCCAGCCGCTCCGCGGCACGTGGGATCTTCCCGGACCGGGGCACGAACCCGTGTCCCCTGCATCGGCAGGCGGACTCTCAACCACTGTGCCACCAGGGAAGCCCTCACTTTATCCTTGATTGGAGTCATTCTCCTTTCCTCTCATCTGTATCATCTGTACTTTTTTTTTTCCCTTTGAAGTATGATTAAATTACAGAGATATATTTGTAAATTCTGCATTTCAGTGTCCCAGATGACCCTCACTTATCTTTTTAGAAAGCATTTGGGTTTAGCATTTCTGTGTGTGTATGTGTGTGTGTGTGTGTGTGTGTGTGTGTGTGTGTGTGTGTGTGAGTGTGAGAGAGAGACAGAGACCGACAGAGACAGAGAAAAAGGAAATATTGAGGTTCACTTTTGGTTCATCACTGATAATCTTTTGAGGGATGTTTTAAGTCCAAGAATGATTGTATGGCTTGTTGCTTCATTTCGGTGAGGTATGGAGTTTTCAGGTCTGATATCTGAAGTGCTCTATAAGTTTGTTTTTGGTTATAGTTAACTGATCACTTAGTACTCAGTGTCTAATTTCTTTTATTCTCTAAAAGAGTTTCAGACTTTTTAAGTTACAAAGCAACTGATAGAAATTTTCTGTATTTTCAAGAGATTATAGACTTGGAACTAAGTTTAACATTTCATTGTTGGGGTTATTTTTTATGCCATGGAAATGAATAGCAGAGCCTCCTGTTACTTTATTTAGATAGAAACGGAGCAGAGAAGGGTTGGCATTATCTTAATCACCTGGATGTTTGTGATGAGGAATGCTTAAGATACCAAGTTTTGTCTCATGTACTTCTTGGCTTTTGAGTTTATTTAATGGACAGAATACAAGCTCTTTTAGGACCTGGGTCTTTTTTGTCTTCCTCTTGATACGTCTTGTAAATATTTGTTGAATAAACTAACAAATAATTCTTTTTTAAGTAACAGGAGTGATAAACTGTAGAAATATATCCTTGCTTGAAGAGATACTAAAGTATGCCCCCAGTAAAATTTTTGGTATATGTTCTTGTCACTTACTTCTTATCTATCTATGGGAAGAAAGATAAGTAAACGTGTATATGCAGAGAGGATGTGGGTGATAGAATTAGTTGGAAGGTTTGGGTGGTAGAATTAATTGGAAGTCAAGCAGGAAAGTGAATTGTGATTTGAATATTTTCTGGATTGTGCTGAAGCAGTTCATCTTGGAAAGTATTTAAGCTACTTTTATTCAGTGTTTTAGGTGAAGTAAAAACAGCTCATGTGGACTGAACAACCTTTATCATTTATCATGTGTCTTCTGTTCTCTCTACCCCCTAACTTTTCTTCTGGTTAAACATACCCAGTTCCTTCTTACGTACCTAGGTGATGCCCGTGTTGAAACAGCGTTTCATGAGTAAGGGCAAATGAAATGCTGGTGGTGTGTTCGCAGGGTGAAATTCCTTAAAATGGCATGTTGGCTGTGATTACTGATAAGGCAATATTCGTTAACAGAATTAAAAACAAACCCAAAGGGCATGAGAGATTTTGATCAGGATTCAAGAGTGTTATTACAAGTCACTATGAATGACTGTTTTGAAAACTTTTCAGATATTATCAAGCATTCTGATTACTAGCCCCAGCCAACCACTGATTCTGTTCTGTTTCTATAAATTTTTCTTTTCTGGAAATTCCATACAAATAGAATGACACTGTATGCAGTCATTTGTTCTGGCTTCTTTCACCTAGCATAATGTTTTTGAGGTTCATCTACGTTGTAGCATATATCAATATCTTGTTCTTTTAAATTGCTGAATAATATTCCATTGTATAGATATACCACATTTTGTTTATGAAATTACTTTTAATGTTTTTATTTCTCTTGGCTAGATTGCAAGGAGTGGGATTGCTGGGTCATATGGTAAGCTTATGCTTAACTTTTAAGGAGTGAACAAAATGTTTTCCAGAGTGGCTGCACCATTTTACATTCCCACCAGCAATGTTTGAGGGTTCCAGTTTCTCTACATCCTCAGAGAACACTTGGTGTGGTCTGTCTTTGTGATTATAGCCATTGTAGTGCATGTTGCTAATGACACGTGAGGCTGAACACTATTTCATGTGCTTGTCAATTTTGCTTGTTCTTTTGATATTTTACTAATATACCATGAATGTGGTATATAAAAGTTGTTTAATTTTGTATGCCACAGGCGAATTCTGATGTTTAAAAATAGAATGTGAATAAATACAGATCACAGGCCTTTGTAGGTGGAATTATCCTACTGACTAGTGCCTCTGCTAGTGTCTCCACTAGTGCCTGCTAATTAATACTAGGCTTTTTTTTTTTTTTTTAAACCTTGTTATGGTACCTTTTTCTTCCAAGTAATGTATGAGCCTTGGTGAGCTGTGTAGGCCCTGTAATGGCAGTAGAGTCTCTACTAGTTGGGTTATTCCTAAGCTAAAGTTGAAGTACTCCTGACATACATATGGCCTTTAAATGTTTCTCCATTCTGCTTTGTGCTCATCTTTTCTTTTTTCATTATCTTGAGCATCTTGAAGTAAGCTTATTTCTCTCTTGTTGACCCAGCATTCATCTTTATACTTTTCTGTTTTACATGAAGATCAGACAACAATTCTTAGTATCAATTTAGTAACTTGGTTCCTTTGAGGGTGGATGATAACTATTGGTATTTAAAACGCTGTATATTACACTCATCTTTTGATTTATTCTTTGAGTACCCACCTGAATTTAACAAAGAAAAAAATGTTCTTCTTGTTTGTAGGTGGCATTGGATATTGCTTTTGGGGATTACATTACGTGCAAAGTTTTGGAACTTAACCAAAATAGTGTTCTTTTCAGATATAACAGTAACTGCCTTATTTGTGCATTCTGTATCAGGATATTGTCCTACTGTTTCGCCTTGTATTTCAGTATGATTCCTTTAGAAGTCATAAAAGTATGCTTATTGAAATTGAAGTTTTCCCTTTAGCTTTAGTTTAGATGATTTTATTTTTATTTTTTAGTTTTTATTAGAGATAACCACATGTGGGACTTTTTTTGAGCATTGAAGGGAAAATTTAGGAAATAATTCTTTTAATGTTTAAGATGCTTTAATATATTAAAGATGAATTAAAAAAAATTTTGGTCATAGTGATATTTATTTTTCTACAAGGAAAGTGCACTAGCACAGTTGTCATGCACTTTGAGGCCTGCAAGGTGTAGTGAAATGTGTTTTTGTATGTTGAAACCCTGTAAAAATATTTAAAGTATTATATGTCTAAACATTAGTATGATTTTGAAAAATGCTTTACCTTTTGGGGATAACTTATAGAGTTACAGTTTGTGGCACTTGAGACTTTTGTGCATTGAATAAATAGGGCCATATTTTATTGTGTTACAAAGTGGATAAAGTTCAGGTTGAAGGTGAATGGTTAAAAATGGTGTATTATGGTTGACTAGTGTGCCTTTGTTAAAAGAATCAAAATTAAAAAAAAATTTTCTTCATGGACCATTAGATTTCATCAAGTGCTGCTAACAGGTCATATAACCAGCATCTATGGGAATTAGTAAAGAATAGAGGAAAAGATATCAAGATTGCGATTTTGTTTCAGGGAAATGATATGCCAAGTCAGAAATTGGGAAAAGAGATAATGCAAAATGTAGCATTAATGTTAACAATATTCCATCTATTCTAAATTTAGAAAAATTTGGAGTTACCAGAATATTTGGAGTTGCTTTTAAATATCTAAAACACAGACTTTGAATTTTTGTACTGGGTTTCCATGATTATATTTCCCAAAATACAATCACTGAAATTAGTATGCAAATGAAATAATGACGAATTTTTTCTCTGAACTTTAAACGCATGGTATGATCCTACATTAGTTGCATTCAACGTGAAACAATTTTTCTTTTTGTTTTACATTCTTTCAAAAAGGTAATCTTAAGCTTTAATTTAATAAATGCATTGGGAAAATTTCCCTACTGGATTAAAATAAAAAGGGAAAATATATTCATGTATCTGGAAATTTAAAAACTTAATTTAATACCAATACAGTTTGTGTCTTAGCTCTTAGAGGTCCTTTTAGTTAAGATTTTTCTAATCTATATCTGCTGAAGCCAATGGCTAAGGCAGTAATTTTCAAACCTCGTTATACATAGGACTCAACTAGAGATTTTTAGAAATATTGATGCCTGGAATCCACCCTCACCCGTTCTAATATAATTGGTATGTGGTGTGACCTGGGGATCGGGAGATTTAAAAGTTCCACATCTGATTCTCAAGTGCAGGAAAATGTGGGAACCACTGAGCTGAGAGGTGCAGTATTCTAAGATTGGCAGAGGGGCCATTGGGTGCAAAAGGTATCTGAGAAAAGGAGGATTTTTTTTTCTTCTTTTATATTTGTGGCTCAGAGAGGCTTGAATGAAGCCAGAAAGTCAGAATTACCTGATGAAAGCCAGAATCACAGCTAGGGCGCTTGGTGGAAATGGTGTCAGATCTTGTGATTTAGATTGTCTACAGTGGGGCCAGGAATTTGCTTTTTGTGGCCTCTCCCGTTGCGGAGCACAGGCTCCGGACGCGCAGGCTCAGCAGCCATGGCCCACGGGCCCAGCCGCTCCGCCGCATGTGGGATCTTCCCGGACCGGGGCACGAACCCGTGTCCCCTGCATCGGCAGGCGGACTCTCAACCACTGCGCCACCAGGGAAGCCCAGGAATTTGCATTTAAACAAGCATGTCAGTTGATTCTTAAAAAAAAATTAATTTATTTATTATTTATTTTTGGCTGTGTTGGGTCTTCGTTTCTGTGCGCGGGCTTTCTTTAGTTGTGGTGAGCAAGGGCTACTCTTAGTTGTGGTGCGCGGGCTTCTCATTGCAGTGGCTTCTCTTGTTGTGGAGCACGGGCTCTAGGCAAGCGGGCTCAGTAGTTGTGGTGCACAGGCTCTAGAGCACAGGCTCAGTAGCTGTGGCGCACGGGCTTAGTTGCTCCGCGGCATGTGGGATTTTCCCGGATCTTCCTGGACCAGGGCTCGAACCAGTGTCCCCTTCATTGGCAGGTGGATTTTTAAGCTCTGGGCCACCAGGGAAGTCCCATCTCAGTTGATTCTGATTCAGGAAATCTGCAGGTCAGAGTTTGAGAAACACTATGTGTTGCTTCTTATACTGATTGAAAAAAGCCAAAATCAAATGGTTGAGATCTCTGGCGCATAGAATTGTATATGTGGAAAATGCTGGCGTATGGAGGGATGCCAGATTTTCTGAAATATCAAGTGTCATCACATTTTGTATCTTTTTTTAGAGCTCCATAGGAATCAGACCGAGGCTTTTCTTTTTCTCATTTTAGAAGAAAATTTAACTTGCTGAGCTTTTATGAAGGGAGAATCAGACAAGATACACCAAAGAGAAATAAAGAAAATTTTATTGTGGTAAAATATACACAATACAAATTTCAATGCAGAAATGTTATCATTACATCTTACCCTTCGGTGGGAAATATAGTCTACAGAGACTTACTGTCCTAGAAATATATAATTCTGATGTTTTACATTTAACAAATGACGATGGGAAAATAGTGACAGTCTTTTTATTCCCTGATAGTTGATTTAATTTAGGAAGAAGAATTTCACTAGAAATGTATGGTCCTTCAGAGAATAGCACCTAAAGCAGGATGGTTTATATGTCTGTGATTGTTATCTGTGTTGAAAAAAATAATAAAATCATTCAAATATTATTTTGTGGTCTCTTTACAAGCAAGCAAAAAATATTGTAAAATATTCAAAACCCTTATATTAAACTATTTTGAAATTTTATTTTCAAAGCAGCCTTCAAGTCATTGGTTACATTAATAGTCATCTTATTAACATGTTACTGTTTAGATTGTTTAAAAGTATACATTCTTTGCAATTATTTCTCTTCACATCATTTAAAATTAGAGATATCCAGATGATTCATAGGCAGTGTTTAAGATATCCATATTTTTCATTCACTGAAGTATTTGTATATCAGATTTCATGTTCTTACGCCATTTTAATTTTGGTGGTTAAGGGATATGCACATATTTCATAAATTTGAAAATTAAAATTTGCATTTATTGATTCTTGTCAAAATAGTTAAGCTCTTAGAGGAATAGCAGTTGTGACTTGTCTTTTTTTTAGTATTTGAAATCTTCAGCAACTCACTTTTTGTAGATTTTATCTTGTGGCTAATAAAACTGCATAATTGTGGCCAAGGCACAATTAACTAGTATTTATGATACTAGGGTGATACATAAGTAAGAGTTTCTTTAAAGCCCTAAAATTTTGTGACAGTTTATCTTTTAAAACATATCCATCCTTTCCAAATGATTGCTAAATAGAAAGATAACTACAAATGTGAAACATCTGAAATTGGGTGACCCTTCTTTTACTGCCTTAATATACTTCTGCTATTGTCTTTAGAAATTTGTTACATGTGATTTACTAACATTTCATTGGAAGTGTTTTTCTGGTTTAGAAACATTTTACAACTAGTGATTAGAATCCCTATTCCATAATACCTCAGTATTTTATTGCTTTAGTCAGCGTTTCTAAATACTTGACAGAATGCAATTTAATTTGAGACTTCATGATTCCTTATGCCATATCCATGCTAAAAAAATTTTAAGGTATTATTTCTGACTGTAGCGTAAGTGGAATATATTGCAAAATTTAAAATTAGAGTATGAATGTGTTTTGTTAATCTTATATTCAAGCTAGTGAAAAACTTAGTCACAAAAGCAAGATATTACGTTATAAAAGAATGAGAAAACGGAACTAAAGGATTTTACTGGTAGTTCTGATAAACTATTTCTGCTGCAAGCATATATTTTTGTATAAAAGGGGAAGCTGTAAAATTACAAATTTTGAAGGCATTACTGAAAACAGATTTGTTTTCCACATTTAAGACATTTCCATAATAGGAAAACAACGGATGATACAAATAAAACTAAATTTAGAACTAATAAAAGGAAACTCTAGTACAAAATTGGCTTATGAAATTTCCTTCAGAGGGAAGTCATAAAGTAAAACACTTACATTTTTAAGAAGTTAATTACTGATTTTGGAGGGAGGGAGTTGTAGAGAGGGGGATTGCTGTAAATTTTAGCATAAGGAAGTTTTGTCTTTCAAGTTGATATGGAGAATGTAAGTCCCTGGCATAGTGTTTTACTGTGCTTCTTGTCCTCACTTATAAACAGAATTTTTCAGTTTGGTCCAAATTAAAACAAATTTGTGAAATATAAGTTTAAAAAATCTGAAAAATGACTTGCTTATTTCAAATTATTTTCTGTAGGTAAAATTCCATTGTAATAAGTCCATAAAATGAATCCTGTTTAAGCTGTATTCATATATGAAAATACAGATGAATTTTTTCCTTAAGAATTTTTTTTTGGTCTAGGGTAGTAAAGATGGAAAAAAATGAAATGGCTGGATTCTTTTCAAGCGTATTTTTAGAAGAGAAGCAGAGTAGTATAATGGAGAGAATGCTGGATTTAGAGTCAGAAGACTGGTTGGTGTTAATTAATTAGGTGTTTCATTAATTATCTTTCTGTCCATGAGTGATAATTTACAAGACTCGATCTGTCTACCTCAAGGAGATGTGAAGATTAAATTCAGTGCGAAACTAACTATATGTGCTAGTTTCTGTAAACTGAACAGAACTTTAGCTGTTTTACAGGCAGTTGCAGAACTATGTGTAACACAGCCTATGTTTTATATGTCTCTGTCTTCAAAAAGGTATGTGCATACAGAATCAGTCTCCTGATGTTAGCCTGATATTTCCAGAAAGGTAGCACATTCATTTGCACATACTCAATTCTCTTAAGTATTAAATTAATGAATGAAAAGTGGTGGCATTTTTATTTTTTAATTTAATGAGGATAATTCATTTCATTGGGTGAATATTTGCTTATATGCATTCTTTGGATTACTTTATTGCACTGCAAATGTCACTTTTTCCCAACTGATGTTTATTCTTTTTCAGTAGGTATGATACTGAATTATCAAAACAGAGTCTGGTGTTCTTATGTAATGTTTTAAGATTTCAGAAATCCTGACATAAATATATGAGGAAGAGTCATGACAGAATTTTTAAACCATTGCATTATTCACTTGCAAGAATATTAATTATGCTTTATATAAGGTTTACAGGAGCATTTGGGTTGCACCAACAGTTCTTAACTGTGGCTTGAACTTAGCAAATTTTGGCCTACATTTTTTTAAAAAATTAATTAATTAATTATTTTTTGGTTGTGTTGGGTCGTAATTGCCGCGCGTGGGCTTTCTCTAGTTGCAGAGAGTGGGGGCTACTCTTCATCGTGGTGCGTGGGCTTCTCATTGTGGTGGCTTCTCTTGTTGCGGAGCACCGTCTCTAGGCGCACGGGCTTCAGTAGTTGTGGCTCGTGGGCTCTAGAGTGCACGCTGAGTAGTTGTGGCGCACGCTGAGTAGTTGTGGCACACGGGCTTAGTTGCTCTGCGTCATGTGGGATTTTCCCGGACCAGGGCTCAAACCCACGTCCCCTGCATTGGCAGGTGGATTCTTAACCACTGTGCCACCAGGGAAGTCCCCTGGCCTACATTTCTTAACACACGTAAGTTTAGGAACAACGATGAAGTATGGTTTGGAAGATGTAAATTGCAGATGTTATGCTGTATTACCTCTGATATAGATTCTGGTCTTTAGGTATACCAGGGTAATTATAAATTTATCATCTAGAAAAATATACACAGGTAGCATAATAGTATATGATCATTCTGTATTGATGGCCACGCAATCAGTAACTGATTTTCCTGGCTCATGTAATTTCAGAGCTGATTTGGGGACTTAGGATCTGGTAAGAGGTGGGTCTTACTATATAAGTCCATTGTCAACCGTTTAACAACCTTATGAATTCGGAATTTGTATTTCTACAGGCTAGAAAAACTGAATTGGTGTCCAGACATAATTTTTTTTTTTAATCTTTTGGCTTCACTGCGTGGCATCTGAGATCTTATTAGTTCCCAGGGATCGAACCCTCACCCCCTGAATTGGAAGCTCGGAGACTTAACCACTGGACTGCCAAGGAATTCCCTATCCAGGCATAACGGAAATGAGTATGGGGAGAGTTCTGTTGGTAGCCACTGTTATGGTGATACATTAAACACTTTCCCTGTTGTGGCATTTATGAGTTAGGAAATGAATTTTATGTACTTTTATTTATTTTTTAAATTTCAGTGTTTTTTCTTAGAATAGAGAGTCTTCAGCATAGACTGTTTCCTGTTTTGTGGTTGGTCTCTGTGCTTAGGTGCCTATCTTATCTGTCTCCATAATAGCAGGACATGGTTCACAGATGATGGGCTTTGGGGGATAGAGACTTATCTTCAGAGATGTGAAAAGGAAGAGAGTGAACAAGACCAATCATCTTTTCACCAGTAATTGAATATATCATGTTTTTTAATACTCTTAGCTTTTGTCTCTACCTGGAATGCTCTCTCTCCTCCTCTGCTTTTGTCAATTTACAAAAAAACAAAACTTCATTTTTTAACTACGGAAGTAATACATGTCTATCTAAAAATTTAAAAATTATAGAAGTAAATGTAAGTTCTCTTCTTAGCGCTCTCTTTTTGATCTCAGTCTTCTGAGACAACCACTTTTTAACTCATCAGGGTATCACTTTCCCTTTCTCTGTGCATAATATAGCAGCATATTGGTGTTTCATTTTCCCCCCCTTGCATTAAAAAATACATACAGGGACTTCCCTGGCGGTCCAGTGGTTAAGACTTAACTCTCCAATGCAAGGGGTGCGGGTTCGATCCCTGGTCAGGGAGCTAAGATCCCACATGCCTCGTGGCCAAAAAACCAAAACATAAAAAAAAACACCCAGAAGTAATATTGTAATAAATTCAATAAAGACTTTAAAAATGGTCCACTTCAAAAAAACTTTTAAAAAATTAAAAAATAAAGCTTACAAGTACTTTAAAAAATATACAAATATTTGTTGTTTTTTAAAAACCAAAATGCAACTATAGCATATGTGTTGTTCTGTATTTGCTTTTTCTTCATTTATTTTGGAGGTTATCCAGTCAGAATTTATAATTCACCTAGTTCTTTTTAAGTGGTGTAGAGTATTCCATTATCTGGATTTGATATAATTTATTTTACTATTCCAATATTGATAGACATTTAGGTTATTTTCTTCCATTATAAACATTGCTGCAGTGAACATCATTATAAATATTTTTGTGCATGTATGTGAATATTTTTGTAGCTTTATAGAGATGGAATTGTTAAAGTGTGTGCACGTTTAAAATTCCAAAATAATCTCTATTGCCTTTTTTTAAAGACTGTAGCAAATTGAACACTCCCAATAGTGATGAGAATACACACACGTACTCCCATATCTGTTAGGCTGAATATCATCGAAAAAAACCATTATGACCTTTTGTTTTTATATGTATTTCAGTATTTGATTACTAATGAGATTGAGTACCCGCTGTTAATCATTTCTGGGTGTTAATTCTCCTTTAAGATCCACATTAAATTTATTTTCTCCGTGAGGTCTTCTCTAATCCCTACTTACCCCTCCTCTAACCCCAGGCAATGACTTTCTTCCTCTTTGCAAACATAATGCTTTGTATATATCTCTGTTGTAAGTGATTTTAATCATATTGTATTATGATTATTTATTTACTATATGCCAGACCGGGAGCTCCTCCAGGTGTAGTACATGTAGTAGTCTTTTTTAAATAAATAAATAAATAAATAAATAAAAATTTATTTATTTATTTAATTTGGGCTGCATTGGGTCTTTGTTGCTGCGTGCAGGTTTTCTCTAGTTGTGGCGAGCCGGGGCTACTCTTCGTTGCGGTGTGCGGGCTTCTCAGTGCGGTGACTTCTCTTGTTGTGGAGCATAGGCTCTAGGTGCGCGGGCTTCAGTAGTTGTGGCTCGCGGGCTGTGGAGCACAGGCTCAGTAGTTGTGGCACACGGGCTTAGTTGCTCCGCGGCATGTGGCATCTTCCCGGACCAGGGCTGGAACCCGTGTCCCCTGCATTGGCAGGCAGATTCTTAACCACTACACCACCAGGGAAGCCCCTTCTTTGTTAACTTTTATATCTCAGTTTATTGGCAGTATGGGGACTAAAATCTAGTTTTTATGGTAATGGGGCATAAATGCTTTAGATATAATTTCCTTTCCTTTCATTTTTATTGACATATTATTGACATACAGCACTGCATAAGTTTCGGATGTACAGCATAATTTCTTGACTGTTGCAAACTGATTACCACAGTAAGTTTAGTTAACATCCATCACCTTATATAGTTATATAGTATTCATTTTTATGTCTTTTCTCAGTATCTGTCACAGAGCCTATAGCACTTAGTATGTGTTTAGGAAGCTTTATCAAATGGTTAGTCTGACTCCCAACTGGTAGTTTATATGTAAGGTTTGCTGCCTCCTTTTGTGGGGGAGGGAGAGGGTCGGCTCTTAACTTAATGGTAGTGGTTCTAGTTCAACCCCTTCATTTTACAAACGAGGAATCAGATCTAAAGGAGGGATGTCTTATTTGGTTAATGAGATGTTTTTATTTCTTTATCACACTCTACTAGGTGTTGTGACATAGCACCTAGCGCTAAACATAGCAAAGCTCCAAATGGGGGGTTATCTGTGGTCAGGGACAAATGTTGATTTCTATAATCTGAGATAGATGGTACGCTTTTCTCAGTTCTTAACAGACCAAGCCTAACCAATGAGGCTTTTGCCTGATGGTCTTAGCATGTAGCCTTAAGCCAATACAATGCATCCAAATTTCATTTGGCTCCTTCCAAAAGAAGTCTGAGTCTTCTCACACACTAGAAACAGACTTTTCTAATTGCAGTTGTTCCAGGCACTGGCAGACTCCTGAGAGGCCTGATGTCTCTTCTTCCAGAGAACTCTTGAAACCTGTTCTCTTAGCTACCTTCCCATGAAGTGACCCCACCAAATCTCATTTCATCGTTGCCTTTTCCTGCCTGAAGCTATAAGCCCTCATACACGCACGTCTCTTCTCACTCGTGTTCCCCTGCCTGTTCTTCCCCTGCTTTTTAAAAACTTTCCCACCCTTCTTCTAAGGTTAACATAATCACTTGCATCTTCAAATTCTTTCCTGAATGTTACTTTTATATTTGTTTAAATAACACCTATCTTCCTCTGGAGAGAAGGCCCTCTTCTCTGGAAGTTGTACCTGCTTTTACTCTCTACATATCTCAGTGTAGGAAAGGGTAGGAGGGGGTTTCCTTCGTTCCGCTGCAGTGCCCATAATACCTTCCTGATAAAATTCCTGTTGTTGAGTCTTGTGTAGTTGGGGGTATACATCTTCTCTTGCTTACTGGAGACATAGGCTTCTGGCTTACAGACTTCCTTTTCCTGCAAGGTTGTGCCACCATTCCAGATGAGATCAGTGTTTATGTGAACAGAGTACCCAGGGCCCTGGCTTCACACGGTTTCTTCATCTCTGATGGTCTTTATCTTCCCTTAATTCATTTGCTTATTCCCATGAAGCTACTCTGGACCTCACTATTACCTGAAATCAGCTTCACCTTTGAGATCATCGATTTAAACTTCTTGCTCCTGACACTGATCCCTTACGCTTTTACTAAACCTGCTCATCAGTGCTTCTAAGATCTGCAGTTCCTTGACACCTCTCTCCACCAAATGCTTCCTTTATAAGCAGGCAAAAATCCATTGTCTGTCACTTCAAAACTCTTGCTAGGATATTGCTTCCTTGCTCTGTTGAATTTCTATCATATGCATCTGGTAAAACCTAGATTTTGGGTCGTTTTGTCTCTGTGGCTTACACAAAAGGTGTTTGTTGAGTACTGATGGAGAAAAATCACAAATTGCCCTGATTAGTGGTCCTAGGAGTTCATGGTCTCCAGTCCCTGCAAGAGCTGTCAGGGCTGCAGAGCAACTCTTTTCATTCTCCATAGGGGCTATTTTACACTTTTTTTTTTTCTTTCTTTAAACTTAAGAAACAAAGTATTCTCCACAGATGGTCTTCCTACTTCATGGGAAAATAGAAGCCATCAGAAGGAGATCCCTTAAATTTCCTGCTACTTGACTCATCAGTTTATCTCCTCTGTACCATTTGTTCTCCCTTTTCCTTCTGTTTCAGAGGATGAGCTGTCCATCATTCTGTCTCAGCCTGATTCTCCAGCTGTGCTTTGGATCTCACTCTATCCTTCCTGCTGATTAACTCTATTTTGTCTTTTAATCTTTCTCTTCATTCTGATTCTTCCTCATGTTGCTAACCTTGTCCTAAGATCTCACCTAAAACAAAGCAAATAACCAAATTACTCTAGAAAGAAATCTTAATTCTGCCTGCCTTCTGCGCCCTCCCCAGCAGAACAAAGCCCTAGACTTTTTTTCTGTTCACTCAGTACACTGCAGTCTCTCTTCTCTCATCACTCAGCTAACACTGCTTGCCTCAAGGTCATGCTGACTTCCTTGTTGCTAAAGCTATCATTTTATTGAATATTCAGAAGTACTTAAAATTTCTAGAATTACTGTCTTTAGGCTTCTGTAACAGTTACTCAGAGCATCTCTAGTTGTTTCTTAGGCTCCTTTGCTGCCTCTTTTTCCTCTCTGAGTGGGAACCCCTCCCCCCTTTTAATGCATTCTTTGTCTTCTTAGGTTTGTATCAGTTTTAGGACTTTCTTTATCTTGTGTATGTTGCTGACTTCCCTTTTTCCATATGAAGATTTGTCTCTGAGATTCAGGCTCACACTTCCAGCCACCTACTTAGGCATCTCCACTTGGATACCATAGACACTTCAAGATCAGTATATCTCCAGCTATATATTTTTCTCTTTGCTCTTGTATCTTCATTTCCTCTAATCAGGAATCAGTGATTCTTTCCACTGTCCTAGCTTGGATAAAGCCAGAAATCTGGGTAACTGCATCCTTAATCTCATATTCAGTCAGTCGCCAGATCCTGTCAGTGTTATCTCCTAAAAATCATTAACTTCCCACTGCTACTTTCTTTTTTCAAGTGGTCATGTTTTTTCTAAATTGTTATGGTATTTTCTCCCTTGGTGTTCTTTCCTCCAGCATTTCTAGCCTTCTTTTTCTATTCTCGAGCCAAACTACTTATTACAAGATGCAAATCTAATCATGTTATTCTCAAACTTAAAGTACTTAAATGACTTCCCATTCATTCAGGGAAAAGTTCAAAATGCTCATTCTTTTTTTTTTTTTTTAACATCTTTATTGGAGTATAATTGCTTTACAATGTTGTGTTAGTTTCTGCTGTATAACAAAGTGAATCAGCTATAAGTATACATACGTCGTCCCTATATCCCCTTCCTCTTGCGTCTCCCTCCCACCCTCCCTACCCCACCCCTCTAGGTGGTCACAAAGCACCGAGCTGGTCTCCCTGTGCTATGTGGCCGCTTCCCACTAGCTAGCTATTTTACATTTGGTAGTGTATATATGTCCATGCCACTCTTTCACTTCATCCCAGTTTACCCTTCCCCCTCCCCGTGTCCTTAAGTCCATTCTCTATGTCTGCATCTTTATTCCTCTCCTGCCCTTAGGTTCTTCAGAACCAAAATGCTCATTATTTCTTACAAGATTGTTAATGATCTGACTTCTGCTGACTTCTCCAACCCTATTTCATGTCACTCCTTCCCTTCCTCCCAAATTCTACCCATATTAACTAACTTCATTTGAAACTGCTTCCTTCCCATCTCCAAGGTTTTTTTTCTTTTCTTAAATATGCAGATCCCTTTGCTTAGAATAAAAATGCTAACTCCACAAATATTACTGATATGTAGCATGTGGAAATATTGAATGCTTCCGCCACATTGTACTTAGTTTGGTTTGAACTCTGATTCTGTATGGAGAGGACAAATTTATATTTAGTGATATTTTTCAGAAAGTGATCTAGTAATGTTAATTATAATGGACAGTTGGTTTATAGAACTCAAAAGAGGATTTCCTTAGAGAAGTGTTCCAGGTAGAGGTTGCTCATGTGAACTCATACTTCTTGTGAGCATTTCTGTTGTGAGAAGTGTGTATAAAACATGGCTAATAGAAAATGGTAATATAAATGCTGTTCATAAAACTTTCTTTAAACTCTAGAAAATAGATAAGTGAGTTCTTAATGATAAGTATTTGAAACTTAGCGTGTTGAATAGAGGCTTTGAAAAATTATGTATCATTAAAGTTATTGTCAGTAGCAATAATAATAATAATAATTATAATGAATAATAATAATAGTAATAATAATATTAGCAAGACATGTAGTTTTTGCTATGCAAGACAAGTAGTTTTTGCTGTGTACCAGGCACTGTTCTGAAGTGCTTTATTAATTTGTTAGAGTTCTGTTTCATTTTTCCAGTAGCATCAAAATGACATGTTCTTTAAAAATATTGTCTTTCCACATATGTATAAATTCAGATATGGTTTCAAATATTTCTAAAAAATTATGACCCCTTCTAGGTAGAACAGAGTTAGTTGCCTGCTTTTTTCAAACATAAGGAAAAAATCTGTTACCTGTCTGTATTAAAGTCATATTAAAGTCAAAAAGTCTGAGTAGCATATTATCTATTAGTATAATCTCACCAATTCTTTCAGTAAAGGTTTTACTTATTCTGTAGCTAAAAGATTTAGTAGTCTTTAGATTTGATATTTTACTGAGCACCTTTGTATGATGTCTCATTTGATATAACAATCTGTGCAATGTGTGGGCAGATGTTATTCTTCATATTTATCTGAATGACGAGGAAACTGAGGTTTGGAGAGGTCTAAGTAATTTGTTCAAAGAAATGCAGCTAATAAATAGTGGAACTGGTTTATAAGAAATCAGTAGCTGTTATTTTTAGATGAGCTGGATAGATATCTTAGAAAAATAATATTAAATGTTTTAACATTAAAAGGATTTCAAATTTCAGAATATTTTAAAAATCAGTGATTGTTAACTTATTCACCCTAAAATCCCCTTAGGTTCGGGTTGATCTTTTCCAAAAGGGAGTAGTGAGTTTTGTTTGTTTTGGTTTGGGTTTTTTTGTTTGTTTTGGTTTGTTTTTTATGTCTGTAAGTGGAGAGAGCATTTAATTCTGTATGATCTACACTTACTGGAGGGCTACAATATGATGGGCAGTTCCAGAACAGTAAATTATCTAATGATCGCTTTTTATTTATACATCTTTTAAGGGTTTTTGTGGAACACTTGAATATGGATATGTGTGGAATTCTGCAGATTAATAAATCTTAAGATGATGAAGCTGCAGCCTGAATCCTGGACTTTCATCTGTCTAGTTTTCTCTTGTTGGCACTGACCTTATTTTCATTGCTGGTGATGAGTAGCATTATCTCCCAAATTTCAAAGAATTACTGTAAGGAGGACTACTGTTGCTCTCTCTCATACTGGTTTGCTGTCAGACTTCAGGGTAGACAAGTGGCATATTTCAATTGAGATAGCCTTAAATTTTCTCTTATAGGTCTGGCTGGGATACACATGAAAATGGTAATGATGTCTTTTAAAATAAAGGAGGTGATGGAAGCTTCTATCTTTTATTTATGTTTGGATAGCAAAATTGGGGAGAGGTGATAATGGTTAAGAAATTACAGTATTTTTACAACTTACTAGTGTTAGTGTAGATATTGTTCACTGACCGTTTGGCCAAGTTAGGGAGGAAATGGAATGCATGACTCAGGGAAGAGGAAAGGAGCTCTTCACAGCTGTGGTATCCTATAATGATAAAGTTAGCAATTAAAAAAATATATTTTTTTACCTCATATAAGATAATGTTTGAGACATAGTCCAGGTACTTCCTAAGAAGTTATAGTTTATTTGGGAAGGTAAAGCTTATTGTCAAATGGAAAGTCAAATGATGAACTGAAGAGCAGTAAATGCAGTAATGTAAAATAGTGCCTTACTTGCTATTTGATCAGCAACAGTGAACACCATAAATTAAGAAAAGGTAGCAGTCACCGGACTGTGGAAATAGTAGAAAAGCATTATGAAGGAAGAGGGACTTGATTTGCATGTTGCAAGATGGTGATGATAACGATGATAACAGTGGTGATAGTAAGAATAGCAAACACTTACATACATGTTATCTGCGGCAGTTTTATGTGTATTAACTCATTTGGTACCCCCTACAGCTCTGTGAAAAAGATACTGTTATCTACTCGATCTTGGTGAACAGGACACTGAAGGAAGGAGGGGCTAAATAACTTGTCTAAGGCCACATTGCTTTTAAGTAGGGGAGCTGGGATTCTGCAGTATGGCTCCAGATTCTTTGCTTGGGCTACCCGGCATCTCACACAGTAGGATTGTAATAGACTGGGAGGAATGGGGAGGATAATCTTCCTCTGCCTTAATTGGTAGTGGGGAACATGGATAGGCCTTTGGATGGATGTATTTCATTATATCTCTGAATGAAAAATGAGCTCTTATCCAGGCCACAAGCTTTGGTTCTGTGCAGTTTGGTTAAAATCTTTTTTTTTCTTCCAAGATAAAGTGTGTTTTCAGTGAGGAAAATTAAATAATTGACACAACAGATTTTTTTTCTTAAATAAAAAAGAAAACACGTTTTAACCTTTTTGAGTGGGATAAATTTTTTCCACCTGTGTCATTTTCATTATACTGTATTAGGATATTTGAGTAAAACTGTCTATTGAGAATAAATGTGTAACTGACTATTTTGCATTTAAAAATCGGTACTCTGTAAATTATTTAGAAAATTAAAAATTTTGAAGAAAGGATTGTTGAAAATTGTTAAAAAACAGTGACATTGAATTAAAACAAATCAAAAGATCTAGTCATACCCTTGTATATGTATGTGTGTGTAAAACTTTATAGGACCACCAGAAAGAGTCCCCTTTCATGTAGATGACTAAAAAATATTGGTCATACGTATTATAGAGGTATTGTTGCATAGCAACAAACATATAGTGAAATGATATTGTTTGGAATATAAACATGGACTTGTTCTATTGTATATGTAGTTTTAAATTTAAAAGTATCATGTTGTATCATCAAAACACATAAATTGCTTTAGCTGGGAACTCTCCCCCCTATATTTATTATGAACATTTCTTTTGATAACACTTCCTTCATAAAAGTGATAGCCACTTAACAGAGGCAGTATAACATAGTATCAGTATTTAAAGACTCAGGTCCTGGAGTCATATTTGGGTCTATTTTTTGTCTTTACTGTGTCTCCTTATGAGTTACATAAGCTTCAAACTTAGTTTCGTCTCAGTAAAGTGAGGGATAAGAGTCACGTCTTTTATAAAGTTGTTAAGTTTAAATGAAGTAATCAAAAGCAGATAGTGACAGACATGTTGTGAGCCTTCAACAAATGCCAGGTTAGTTTGTTTATTTATTATTGTGGTAAAAAATGCATAACATACAATCTACCATTTTAACTGTTTCTAAGTGTACATTTCAGTAGTGTTAAGCACATTCACATTGGTTTGCAACCACGATCCAGAACTTTTTTCATCTAGCAAAACTGAAACTCCCTACCCTTTAAAAAACAGCTCTCTATTTTCTCCCCTTAGCCCTGGCAACCACCCTTCCACTTTCTGTCTCTATAAATTTGACTACTCTAGGTACCTTATCTAAGTAGAATTGTACTTTTTGTGACTGGTTTATTTCACTTAGCATGATGCTCTCAAGGTTCATTCATGTTGTAGCATATGTTAGAATTTCCTTCTTTTTCAAGGCTGAATAATATTCCATTGTATGTATATACCACATTTTGTTCACCCATTCATTTGTAGATGGACACTTGGGTTACTTCCACCTTTCGGTTATTGTGAATAATGCTGCTGTGAACAGGGTTGTAGAGATATCTCTTGGAGACCCTGCTTTCAGTTCTTTTCAGTATATACCCAGAAGTAGAATTGCTGGATTATATGATGATTCTATCTTTAATTTTTTGAGAAACCACCATACTGTTTTCCATAGTGGCCACACCATTTTACATGCCCACCAACAGTGAACAAGGGTTCCAGTTTCTCCACATCCTTGCCAACACTTGTTGTTTTGCGGTTTTTTGATCATAGCTATCTTAATGAATGTGAGGTTCTTCTCTAATTTTTATTTATTTTCTGCTTGTAGGGTTACTTTGTTCTTCTTTCTCTAGTTTTCGTAAGGAAGCTTAAGTTATTGAATTTAGATGTTTTCTTTATCTAAATTTGCATTTACTAGTATAAGTTTCTCTTTAAATACTGCTTTTGCTGCCACCCATGAATTTTGATAAATTGTATTTTTATTTAGTGACATCTTAATTTTTGAAAGATATTTTTGCTGTAAATAGTATTCTAAGTTGATGGTTTTTTGTTTTGGCGCTTTAAGAATGTTTTGCTGTCTTCTGACTTGCATCATTCCTCTGTTCATAATGTATTGGGTTTTTTTTTTTACACCTCTCTCAAAAGAGTTTTAGTCGATCTGATTATGATATGCTTGCTGTAGTTTTCTTTATGTTTCTTGTTTTTGTCTTGGCTGAGCTTCTTGATCCTGTACGGTTTTTGGTTTTCATCAAATATAGAGAATTTTAGGCCTTTCAAGAATTTCTTCACATATTTTTTTCCCTTCTCTTCTTTTTTCCCTCTCTGGCGATTCCAATTACCTGTATATTAAGGTTACTTCATGTTGACCCACAATTTATTGATAGTCTATTTTTTTGTGGTCTTTTTTTCCCGTCTGTGTCTCATTTTGGTTAATTTCTGTTGCTGTGTCTTCAGGTTCCCTTGTCATTTCTTCTGCAATTTCGAATCTCCTGTTAGTCCTATTCAATGTATTTTTCATTTCACATACGATAGTTTTTACCTCTAGATTTTTGATTTGTGTCCTTTTTATATATTACATGCCTCTACTTAACATTTTCCGTCTTTCCCAAACCTCTTTTTTATTTATTCTGGTAAAATGGATATAACATGAAGTTTGCAATTCTGACCATTTTCAAGTGTATATACAATTCAGTGGCACTAAGTACATTCACAGTGTTGTACAACCATCACCACAGTTTATTTCCAAAGCTTTTTCATCACTTGAAACAGAAACCTGTAACCATTAGGCAATAATGGCTCCCCATCCCTCCTTACCACCAGCCCCAGGTAACCTCTGTTATATTTTCTGTCTCTGAATCTGCCCACTCTAGGTACCTCATGTAAGTGGAATCATACAATATTTGTTTTTTTGTGTTTGGCTTATTTCACTTACAGTGTTTTCAAGGTTTCATCCGTGTTGTAGCATCTATTAGTACTTTATTCCTTTTTTATATCCTGTAGTTTTTTGAACACAATGAATACAGTCATCTAACTGTTCTAATGCTCGTTTATTATTTATATCATCTGTGTCATTTCCTGATCAGTTTTTAAAAATTTTTATTGGCATATAGTTAATTTACAATGTTGTGTTAGTTTCAGGTAGTTATACATATACACATAACCACTCTTTTTGAGATTCTTTTCCCATATAGGTCATTACAGAGTATTGAGTCGAGTTCCCTGTGCTATACAGTAGGTCCTTATTAGTTATCTATTTCATATATAGTCGTGTGTATATGTCAATCCCAGTCTCCCAATTTATCCCTCCCCCCCAATCCCCTGGTAACCATAAGTTTGTTTTCTACATCTGTAACTCTATTTCTATTTTGTAGATAAGATCAGTATTAACTGATTTTTTTGACATCTGTTTTTTTGAGTTTTATTGATATAATTGACATACATCACTGTTTAAGTTTAAGGTATACAGCATAATGGTTCGACCTACATATCAATATATTGTGAAATGATTACTGCAGTAAGTTTAGTTAAGCAATTGATTTTTTTGTACTTATTATGTGTGGAGTTTTCCTGCTCCTTGGCTTTTACATGGTAATTACTGATTTTACCTTTTTTGTGTGCTAATATTTCTGTATTATTATAAATGGTCTTGAACTTTGTTCTAGGATGTGGTTGTGTTTCTCGATTCTTTTGTGTCTTGCTTTGTTGTGCAGGTAAAGAACAGTGGTTAATGTAGGGGTAATTTTTCCATGCTACTGAGGCAAAAACTCTTGAGTAATCTACCTCAAACCTCGTGAATTCCAAGGTTTTACACTATGGCTAGTATGACAGGAACTATTTTCTATGCTCTGTCATCTCTCTCCTCTCTGGTAATCTGCCCTTTAAGCTGCCTTGGCCTCCCTGGGTTCTAGCAATCATCTCCTCAATCCAGGGTGACCGCTAGCGTCAGCCTTGGTTCTCTCTACATGAATTGGGCATCTGGAAACTGTCTTTAGGTGGTAAGCTGTAACTGTCTTAGGGCTCACCATTTCTTTCCTTCAGGGATCACTGTCCTTAATTTTTATCCCGTGTCTTGAAAATTGTTGTTTCACTATTTTTCTTGGTTGTTTAGGTTGGGGGTGGGTAAGTGGATAATTCCAGTCCCTATTACTCCATCTTGGCTAAAAGTGAAGTTTGTAGATATTTTAACTTAATCCCCTAAATGTTAAATAAAAATCCATTATCAGACTATGGTAAGACCTGTATGAATTAAATTTTATTATATGCCATAATTTATGTAAAGTGTTTATCACAGTGCTGGCACATGGCAGAACTGTTATCCTTATTATCTCATCAAAGGATCTAATGTTGGTGTTTTTCTTTAAATGTTAATTATTTAAGATGAGATCTAATCCAGTTAATTATAACTGCACCATGAGAGAGTGCTATTGAAGGGAGTTGGTATAGTGGTGAAGAATATTGAGAAAGTAGATAAATTATAGCAGAGACTCCTATTGGCCCAAATATCTATTATATTCTACTTCTGTACTGGGAAAACCCCCAAGATTTACTTGGTTTGAACTGAACATAATAAAGACTGTATATGTGTAAACACAACTATACACACATAAATGTACATGTTAACATATATATATGTTAAAATATCTATATGTCAAAAAATATATATTTTTTAGCAGTTTTTGTTGCAGTGTGTGATTGGCCACACAAGTTGAGGCTTACAAAATGTGAACATAAGGGGTTTGTGAGTAGCATCTTGGAAGAATCCTTACAGGGAGCTTATGTATCCTTTTCTTGTCATTTTTTTTTTTTTTTTTTTTTTTTTTGGTGGTACGCGGGCCTCTCACTGCTGTGGCCTCTCCTGTTGCGGAGCACAGGCTCCGGATGCGCAGGCTCAGCAGCCATGGCTCACGGGCCCAGCCGCTCCGCGGCATATGGGATCCTCCCAGACCGGGGCACGAACCCGTATCCCCTGCATCGGCAGGCGGACTCTCAACCACTGCGCCACCAGGGAGGCCCCTTGTCATTTGTTTTTAACGGCTTTTGTTGGTGCTTGCTCTCCCACATCATGATGTGGAAGCAGTGTATTGAGGTTGAGGTGACAAAGCTGAGAAACCTGGGTTCCTTGATGATCATTGACCCTTAACTGTTTTGAGGCAGACAAGAAGGCACTGAGGGGAGTTTTCTGTCACTTGCAGATGAACCTAATTTGAACTGATAAATTCCCATCATTTCCTTAATATTGCCAAGGAAATAAGATGCTTAGAAATGAGTAGCGAAGGGCAGTTTATTCGGTTTTTTAAAAATAAGTTTTAAAAATTAATAGTTACTCTTTGTTAGAGTTCCTTTTATGTACGTGTCTTAGGTTTTACAGACATCATTTCACTACCTTCATGTCTTTTTTGCAACAATCCTGCAATGTTCTAATATTATCTTTGTTTACTGATGCTGTTGAGGTTCAGAGAAGTTATGTAACTTGGTAGTAGTTGCAGAGTTCATATTCCATTTCAAGTCTGTCTGACTCCAAAACCACACTTTTTTCAGTAAGCCATGCCTTTTCTAACACCTTTGTTTTAAATCTTTATTTTTGAGACAACTTCTGGTTGGTAAATTAATCCCGTTACTTAGGGGGTACCCTGCGCAAGTGACTAATTGTTTTAGGCCACTATTTCTTTGGTTATTAATGAAGAATGAGAAGTTAAACTCCCCTGAATCTGCAGAGTTGAAAACTGCCATAAACCCTAGACTAGTGGTAATTCAACCTTAAGGTTTATATCATAGATGATCATTACTCTGAAGGTCTCAACCTAGCCTTTGCCTTAAGTCATTTAACTATTCTAGTGTTCTTTATCAATTAAAGACTTAGTTTTAGGCATGGTTAGCCTTAATTTACTGTACTTAAGATCTGAGGAATATAACTTGACTCTTCTAGTTTATTTGTAGATTCTTAATTTGTTGAGAAATTTTGATGCATTTTCGGTTTTCATTCTCTTGTTTTAGCCTAGTCTTATTGTTCAGTAATGACATGATAGCAGTCATAGGACAAACACATCACATCCTAGGAGCGTAAGAGTGCCAAGAATTACTTAAAATACATGATCACATAAAACATTTACTTCTTAAAGAAATTTAATTTTTGTAATCTGTTATGAAAAATATTTTTAAAGCCTGGGTGTTCTAGAGATCGATTTACTTGGTATCTCTTAAGTGAAATAAAGGCTGATTGCATACCTGAAAGAGAAATTCCCTGGTGGAAGAGACAGATGCCGGAACTATTGAGAATAAGCCCTTGTTTGTATAACCTTTTAGTTTGTTGAGTCTTTCCTTTTTTGGAGTACAGGAAATTAAAAAGTATGGAAGAATTTGCAATTCCCAGCTGGTCAGATGTTCACTATACTGTAGAAATTCTTAACGCTACTTTTATTATTTTATAAATCTGGTATAATTTTTCTCTTTAGTAGTTGATGAAGTATGGATGTAAATTTAACAAGGAAAGTTGTTTAAAATTGATAATATTATATGTACAAATGTCGTGTAAATGCCATTGCCTCCATTGCCTCCCCTTCCGCCAGCCTCTGATACTGGATATATGTAGTTTTGTTTTTTCTTCTTTTGCGTTTACAGTACTTACCTACTTTTCTAACTTTTCATGTTTGAGTGCAACCAGTTGAGGGTAGTTGTATTGAGTAGTTATTTTTTTTATTTTTATTTTTTGGCAGTACGCAGGCCTCTCACTGTTGTGGTCTCTCCCATTGCGGAGCACAGGCTCCGGACGCGCAGGCTCAGCGTCCATGGCTCACGGGCCCAGCCGCTCCGCGGCGTGTGGGATCTTCCCGGACCGGGGCACGAACCCGTGTCCCCTGCATCGGCAGGCGGACTCTCAACCACTGCGCCACCAGGGAAGTCCTTGAGTAGTTATTTTTAAGAGAGCTGCCTTAGAATTGTATCCAAATATGCCTCTGCCCAATATGGTAGCCACTAGCCACATGTGGCTTAGTTAATTAAATTAATTAAAATAAGTTCAGTTCCTCAGTTGCACTAGCCTTATTTCAAGTGCTCAGTGGTCACATGTGGCTAGGGGCTACCATATTGGACAGCACAGAAATAGAGCATCTGTTGAGTATCTGAAATGCCGATAATCAGACTGTGACCTAGTGCGATTCTTATTACTTTAGATATAGGTCATTTAATAATGTAATTACTGGTTCTGATTTTTAGCAGAGGTTGTTTAGAAAGGTGAGATCATTCATCTCTACATATAAGCCTTCCTACGTTTTGATGAAAGTTTTCTCACTATATTTTGAGGAAGTTTTCAGAAGTCATTATATAGTGTTGCCTAGTTAGCAGATAGGACTTTGTTCTTTGTTAAATGCATTGCCAGAAAAAAATTACGGATATCTTTTTTTTTTTTTTTTTTTTTGCGGTATGTGGGCCTCGCGCTGTTGTGGCCTCTCCCGTTGCAGAGCACAGGCTCTGGACACGCAGGCTCAACGGCCATGGCTCACGGGCCCAGCCACTCCGCGGCATGTGGGATCTTCCCGGACCGGGGCACGAACCCGTGTCCCCTGCATCGGCAGGCAGGCTCTCAACCACTGCGCCACCAGGGAAGCCCTGGATATCTTTTTAGGTGTTTATTACATTCCTGATTCTAGGAGTAATATGTGGTTATTATAGAAATCTGGAAATGTAAAGAGTAAAAAGTAAAAACTTATAACCACCCAGAGATAATTACTCTTACTGCGTTTTGGGGTTTTTTTTTCCCTTTGCTATTTTTGTTTTGTTAATTAAATCTTAAATTTTTTTTTAAACTGTTGAGAATGTACCTCATTGTCATTTTGTTCTTAATATGGTGGCATAAGGATTTCCCTAGATATTGTTAATTTTTTCTTAAACTTTAAAACAAGCGCACCACAATATTGAATATAATTTGGACATAGTGTTCTGTGTAATGGTGCTTTTGTGACACTGATTACAGGGGTATGTCTCTAACTTGAATATAATCCTTTTAAGAAAATTTTTACCTTTTATAGTAATTTGCTTTAAGTTTTTGTCTTTTAGTAGCGTATAAGCCACTTGAGTTTAAGGACTATGCCTTAATTACCTTAGATCTTATTTGCAATGAGACAGGATATAAATAAAGTTATTTTACTTATATTTGCATTTTCAATTTATAGCAGTTGTACGTGGCATATAGTTGCTCATTAATGTTTGATGAATTGAATTTAGATAATTGGATTATCCATTTTCATAGGTTTTGCCTGGGGATGGGAATATGCATGAAATTTTAATAAAAGAATAGTTCAGTTTTTAGGGACATATTCCTTGCATTGAAGGACTATGGTCTCATTTGTAATATACTTCCCCCCCCCGCCGTAGCTCTTGGGGATAGTTTTCGGATATGCCATTTAACGAGATGAATATTATTTCAAGGACATCCATATTTAAGCATATTATTTGCCTGGCTTTATCACATGCCACAATATGGTTTAGCTATTTGAAGAACATCTTCAGTGGCAAACATGAATCATGGGTGCTGGGACACTGGCCAAATTTAATTATGATATGGCTTTTGTAACTTTTAAAGGTTGTTTTCAACAGTGTTCTAATACATGGCAGCATGAAAAGCAAATTTAATAATTGTATAGTTAATATTTTGTTTTCTAAACTTACTGGATTTGATGTCCTGTAAAATGTGGAGGATATGAGACCTTATTTATGGAATATAGCATGTTATATGTTGAAAATTATATTGGTGCCAGCAATTGTAGTCCTAAACCATTCATATGATATTCTATTTATTTATTTATTTATTTCTTGCGGTACGCGGGCCTCTCACTGTTGTGGCCTCTCCCGTTGCGGAGCACAGGCTCTGGACGCGCAGGCTTAGCGGCCATGGCCCACGGGCCCAGCCGCTCCGCCGCATGTGGGATCTTCCCGGACTGGGGCACGAACCCATATCCTCTGCATCGGCAGGCGGACCCTGAGTCACTGCGCCACCGGGGAAGCCCATTCATATGATATTTTAAATGTACTTAACAGTCCTGTGTTTCATTGTATAATAGTGACTAAAAAGCCGGATATGCAAAGTCTGAATCAGTTCCTTTATAGAACATGTAGACAAAGCATATAGGTCAGTCAAAATTAAAATTGGTTAAAAAAAAGAGTAGCAAATCAAAACACATTGTGGTAATGTTTTTAATTGCTACGTTGGACTATGAGGAGAGCGTTATTGTTACTCTGAAATGCATATTATTGACTGAATAGTTTTTTCTTATCCTTTTAAAAATATAATATGTTTTATTCATTGAGCAATATACTCTTTTCACATTTAAATCTACTTCATTCTTTTTTTTTGTGGGGGGAGAAAAATTAATGTTTTATTTCTGTTTACAATGGTATAATTTATTGAATTGCTATAAGTTATAAATAGCTTATGAGAAAAGAGAAAAAGTGTCCCTTATATCGAGAAAATTAAACACTAAAGAGCTAGCGAAGTTTTAAACAAAATGGTCATAAAAATTTTATAATCATCCTCATCAGTTTATTCTGTCCTATTACTTCATTCTTCTTAATAGCTCTGTAGTATTCCATTGGATGTGTTATAAATTATTTATCCATTACCCCTACTAAAGGACTTTTAAGTCATTTTAATTACTTACATCTAAGTATCAAATGATATTCTTAAAATGCATGTTTATATATTTATGCAGGCTCTAGGAAAAAGCTAGAATTTATTTTTTGTTATTTCCCACATTTCAATTAGTGTTACACATTTTTACAATAAGAACAAAGTATAAGTTTATGATTATAAGGAAAAGCTTTCCTTAAAAAGTTGGTTAAATATTTGAGGGAAAAAATGAGGTTATTTTCTCTTGTTATAACGTGCACCAAAATAAATTCCAAATAGTCAGACGGGTTGAGGATAAAGGTAAAATATAAAACTATTAAACAGCATGAAGCTATATGAAATGCCTATCTGATCTAAACATAACTGATATGAAAGCAATCATGAAGACAAAATTGTAGTTTTTATTTGCTGAAAGTGAACACAACTAAAAGAGAAAGAAAGTTAAAAGATAACAAACTGGGAAAAACCATATGCCCCAGAAGGTAGATAATGCAATAATATTCTTAATATAAAGAGCTTGTGTAAATTCACTATACAACCTCAGCTATCAATAGAAAAATGTTTTAAAGGTTTTAGGCAATTCACTAAAGGGCATAGTTGTGTCTAATCTGTCTATTGAATTCTTAATTTCATCTGTTTTTAAGTTTTAGAAATTTCATTTGATTATTTAATAAAATTTCAGGTTCTCTGCTGAAATTCTCCATCTTATTATCATGAATATATTAGTAGTGGTGATTTTGAAGTTTGTGTTAAATTTCTGGATCTTTTGTGGGTCTGATTTTAAGAAAAATTTTTTCTAGGTTTTAATGATAGTTTTACGTCTGGTATGATTCCTAATGCTTGACTGACTGCTGGACATTGTATATGAACATCTGCTTAGATGATTTAGGCTCACTGCCTTGTGCCTCCTTCCCTCCTTTCCAATTTTAGTCTCAGTGGTAGGATTGGCTTGCAGCATTAAGTCGGTAGTTGGTGGAGGTAGAAATCTCCCTGTTACATTGTCCATGAATTACTTGTTTCTTTCTTTTTAAAAATTTGTATTTTAAAATAAATATTTTATTTTATTTTTAAAATTTTATTTATGGCTGTTTTGTGTCTTCGTTTCTGTGCGAGAGCTTAGTTGTGGCAAGCGGGGGCCACTCTTTATCGCACGCGCAGGCTCAGTAATTGTGGCTCACGGGCCCAGTTGCTCCGCGGCATGTGGGATCTTCCCAGGCCAGGGCTCGAACCCGTGTCCCCTGCATTGGCAGGCAGATTCTCAACCACTGCGCCACCAAGGAAGCCCACGTGTTTCTTTTTTAAGAGTCTCAGTTCAGTGTACCAGATATTGGAATTTTAGGGGTTTGATATGTAGCAGTTATTCTTAGGCTGAATTCAGAGCCAGTTGAGAGAGGAGTAAATTAGGGAACTAAATGTATTATTGGTAAAATCTAGGATATAGGTTCAGATTTGGCACAGATTAGATTCATTGTCCTGAATAGATTTGGACTCTTCCAACAGATAGATCTTTCTCACAGAGGCAGAGTCTTCCTTGCTGTGTTTATCACAAAAATGAGGATAGATGAGAATTAGTGTGTATCATTTATATGGGTCAAGATTCTAGTAAATTAAGTAATTTAGTGTAACTTAAAATAATCGTCAGTAGCAGTTGTGCTCACTGTGTCTCTTATATACAACCTATGATTCTTGCATCATATATTTTTATAAATTTGGCTATAAAGCATGGATTTATAGTAAGTTGTAATGTTGAACATGCTGAAATATAAAACATTGTTTGGTGTTCTCAAGAATAATTACAAAATGGAATATTTTATGGTATTCATGCTTGCAGTATGATGACCTTTATATAAATCTGGTTATTTGCCTTTTATATTGAGAACTTAACTAGGAGTCAGAGACTTTTGAGCCCTCAGAGTTCTCTCAGTGTTACATATACTACAATAATGTTGGCAGTTATGAAGCCTGAAGTCTGAACCATATGAGTAAGTACAGGAATCTCCCACTTACAATTTGCTTGACTTTTGATCCCAACTCCAACTTTAACCTTTAAAAAAAAAATTTTTTTTTTAATTGTAAGTGAGACTTTACAGTAATGGCCAAACTCATGTTTAGGATTTCCTGAGGGTTGCAGTCAGTGGTAACACTGGTAACGCAAATATAGTTACACTACATCCCTTAAAAAATTCCCCAGATTTTGGGATCAGATTACCATAATGTGGACTAAGTTAGAAGGAGAAATAAAACATGGCAATACTTGTTACAGGAAAATTTACCAGGAGAAGAAAGTATCTTTAGGCCATCTTAGTTTGACTTTTATTTTACTTAATTAGTTCAGCCCATTCATAAAACCCCTCAAAAAACGTTGACACAGCTTTTATATTAAATGATTGGTTTCACACTTAGGAATGTTAAACTACCTTTTTGTGTTTTATGTTCTTTTATTTTTTGTGGTTACTACTTTTTGGCAGTTGTTGAGGAGAGTGATTGAAATAAGGTTTCTGGGAATAGAACCCTAATTTATAATACTATTTCTATTTGAAATTAGAATTGGATTTATACATTTGGATTTCATTCACTGTTAGTTTGTAAGTTGGATGGGGGTCATGTGTGTAGCTAATCAATGATTATCAAACCATGTTTATTAATACATATATATGTACATGCGCACATATAGTTTTGTGTGTATGTGTTTCATTTTTAGAAGTACTGGGTTAGATTCAGATATGTTTGTATTAAGATATTATTGCCTTTCATTTTGGTGACAATTATTCAAGAAAGGAAGATCAGCTGTATTACCTAGTGCCATAGGAGAAAATAGCATTTATAAAGTGAGATGCTACTGATTTGACCACTTTAAATTATATATAGAAACCGTTAGATCATTTTGCAGATTTTTGGACTTATACTTTTTTCTTAAATACAAACAATTCAGTATGTTTTATTATACTGTAAACTACTTGAGATCATTGTGGTTAGCTTAATTATAGTCTTGGTATCAATAGTTTTTCAAGGAAATATGGTAATAAAATATCAGAGACCTCTACTTAGGTATGTCCTGTGGTTCACACCATTGACTTAATATGAATATGAGTTTACCATCATTCTTTTTCCCAAGAGAAGACTTGATTTCTCTATGTATCTGTATTTTTCAGTCAAGTCTGATACAGCTAACTCTTGTCTGTCAGCATTTGGATTGTTTATACTGTATGTTGTACATGCTGTTGGTAGATAATTTCTTGCTGTATTAGTTGACTGCAATACTACAGCTTTGTTTCTGATGGAAATAGGTTTGCTCACTAAGCTCTTTAGAGCAGGGACATTATCTCATTCATCTGTGCTATAGACATATTTGGCAAAATGATATCCCAGAACTATCAAATTTAACAGTAGAGTTCTTTTTACCTGTTTTAGTATTCCTTTGCTATGATTGTGAAAGGGAACTTATTTTGTAACTGTATCTTAAGTCCTTTGTGTTCCAAGGACTTTGTGTACTTTCAGTCATTTACTAAATATTTATTTGCAACTACCATGTGCCAAGTCCTGGTTTAGGCCTGGATTAGGCCCTGGGAATGTAACAGTGAACAAAATAGAACTTCCTTGCCATCAGTTAAGATTTTAATGGGCAGCCAGATAATAATAAATAGTTAAGATAATTGTATGTAAGATAGTGATTTATGGTAAAGAGAAAAGAGTAAAACAAGGAGGAAGATATGACTATATAGGGTGTTGATAGTTTAGAAGGTGCCTTTTAAGTAAAAACCTGGTGGAGGTAGGAGAGCTGGGCATGCAGAAACGTGGATGTGAGCATTCCAGACAGAAGGAAATAGCCAATCCAAAGGCCATGATTCAGGAACATGCCTTGGTGTGGTTTTTAAAAAAGCACTTTTAATTTGGTAACAGTTTCAAACTACAGCAAAGTTAAAAAACACTTCTGTGTACACTTTGCTAGAGACCTCATTCAAGTTTTGTTAATTGCCCAAATAATGTCCTTGAGACAAAAAGGATCTGATCCAGGACCATGAATTGCATCCAGCTCTCATGTCTCTTTAATCTCCTTCAATTTGGAACAGTTCCTCAGTCTCTCTTGATTTTCATTTGTTCACATACTGAAGATTACAAGCCACTCATTCTGTAGACTATCTCGCAGTTTGGGTTGTCTAATGTTTCCTGATGACTAGACTCAAGATATGTATTTCTGGCTGCAGTTTCACAGAAGTTATGTTGTTTTCTTCTTAATGAATCCTTTTTGGTGGCATGCAGTTTATCCTATTAGGTAGTGTTAGCTTTAGATCACTTGATTAAAGATGATGTCTGTCAAGTTTCTAGCGCCCCCCACCCCACCCCATAATTAATAAGTATTTTGTGGAGAGATACTTTGAGACTATGTAAAATCATGTTTCTATTCCCACTTCAGTCCACTAGTTTTAGCATCCATTGATGTTTTTCACCTAAATTAATTTTTACCATGGTGGTTGCCAAAGGGTGATATTCTGATTCAAGTATTCCTTTGACTTTTATTAGTTGGCATTTTACTGTAAGAAAGAGAATTAATTAATATCTCTTTTTAACTTAAAAAAATTTTTTTTTTGGCTGTACCACACAGCATGTGGGATCTTAGTTCCCTGACCAGAGATCGAACCCGTACCCCCTGCTGCGGAAGTGCAAAGTCCTAACCACTGGATGGCCAGGGAATTCCCTTTATTTTTTTAAAAAACTTGTATCTTGAAGTAATTACAAATTCACAGGAAGTTGCAGAAATAGTCCAGAATGGTCCTGTGTACCCTTCACCTACTTTCCTCCAATGTTTATATCTTACATAACTGTAGTACATGAACAAAATGAGGATATTGACATTGATACAATGCGTATGTATAGTTCTATGCAGTTTTATCATCGGTGCACCTCCTTCCTTTTGGCACAAGGTCATCTTAAATTTTTCCTGTTCTAGTTCTGGAATCAGCTATTTGTCCAAGGAGCCCTAATTTTTTTTTAGTGGAGAAGAGCATTTCAAAACCATGGTCTGGGTGGCAGGCAAGCTCATGGCTGTTGAATTGTCTCTGCACTCAGACCCTTGCAGTGGACAGGTCAAGGAAACACGGGGGTGTCTGTGTGTACACCCACGTAGATATCTACATATATTTTTTTATATGTTTTTATATATTGGAAATCACAAATTTACACCGATACCTCCAATTCTAGCCCAATACCCTGTATTCATTCTAGCTCTTTTTCCCCCCACATTTGTACCTGTTCTCCCAAAATTAAGAGCTGGTTCCTATTATCATATAGTTACTAATTTGCTCAGTTCTTTCGTATGCAGCCAGCTCACCACCCCACAGAACTGTGATGTTGCTCAGATGTACCGTCTTGTGAAGGCCCTGGCAGCTGCCGAACTACCTTCCTACTGTGTTCCACTTATTCCTTGTGTAGGGCCCCTGTTGTGATTTTAAAAACCTTTAGAAGGCCAGTGTGGCTGGAGTAGAATGAGTGAGAATGAAACTAACAGGGGATGAGGCTTGAGAGTTAACCAATTAAGTGGGTGAAGTATGATCATGAAGAGCCTCATAGGTCATAGCAGAGAATCTGTGCTTTACTCTCAATGAAATGGAAGGCACTGGAGGTTTTGAGTAGAGGAGTGATGGGATCGTCTCTGTGTTTCTTGAAAATAATCTGAAGGAGAAAGGAAGGGCAAAGCTGGAAGCAGGGAGACCCGGTAAGTAGGCTTTTGCAATAATTCATAGGGTGGTGTCTTGAACTAGTGTGATGGTGGTAGGGGTAGTGAAAACTGGTGGAATTCTGAGTTCATTTTGAAGGCAATGCTGGCAGGATTTGTAGGTGTTTGGACTTAGGCTCTTGAAAGAAAGAAGTCAAGCTTGACGCCAGAGTTGTTGACCTGAGTATTTGGAAGGCTGGAATCGCCATTGACTGAGATGTGGAAGACGAGAAGAGGAGGTGGTTGCAGCGGAAAGAGGTGGGGGCACAGGTTTGGATATTGTCATTTAAGATATTTATTAGACACCCTGAAGTGGAGATATGGGTCTAGAATTCAGAATTTTAAGTATCTTGAATAGCGATAATGAATTTGAAAGCCATTGGTCCGTAAAGATGAGATGAGATCTCCTATGGAGTGAGTGTATTTAAAAGAGAAGAGGCCCAAGGACTGAGGAGAAAATCAGCAAAAGGGACTGAGAAAGGGCAACCAGAGAGATACATGGAAAACCGTGTGAATGAATTTTCATCAAAGTTAAATGAAGAAAGATTTTTAAGAAGTAGATAATGAAGTATTGTTCAAATATGCTTATAGGTCAAGTAAAATGTGGATTGAGAAATGATAATTAGATTCAAAATGTGGAGGTCATTGATGAGCTTGAGAAAAACTTTTTAGATAGGTTGGTGGCGGTGGTGGTGGTAGTAGGGGGGGATTGATTGGAGTGAGTTCTAAAGAGAATAGGAGGAGAAAAGATCGGGGGTGATGGCGTAGATTTCTCTTTCAGGGAATTTCTCTATAAAGGCAAAGGGAGAAATAGAATGATAACTGTATGGGAAATAGAGTCAAGGGATTTTACTTCCTTAAGAGCGGAAGAAATAACAATATGCCAGTGGCAGTAATCGAATAGAGAATAAAAGATGAAGAGATGATAGGTTGGCTGTGGTGGGGGCAGAGGGGAGTAGTTACAGTGTTGTCTGTTAGTAGGCAGGAGGGGATGGGAGATGTAGTGTATAGGTGAGGGGTCGGCTGTAACTACGAATATAATGTAATGTAATGTAATTAATATTATAATATAATGGCAGAAAAGAAAGAATATATGGGTACAAATGCGGGAATATGTACAGATGTGGTGATGAGAGCTTGTGTAAGTTCTCAGTGATGTAAGAAGCCAAGACCTTAGCTGAGAATGAGGTTGGGAGAGGAGATTTTTGAGGTTTGAGAAGAGAGGAGAAAGTGTGAAATCATGCAGGAGAGTGGGAGAGAGAACGGACCAGGGAGATAGTCTAGGATTGTCAGTCAGCAGAGGGCCACTTGAGCATGGCTGTGTGTTTTTTAAGTCACATTTAGTTCTGGAGGCACAAGTACTGAGTAGAGAGAGAGTTGCATTTAACCGGTGATGTAGTTCTTCCAGGAGAGTATGATTAAGAGGAGCACGAGGGTAAGCACAGGGCAGTGATTATGATGATTGACTGGAGTACGAATTATGTAAAGAGTGAACATAAGAGTGGAGAGGATGAAGGACAGTGGAAAATGATAGGATCTGGATTGAAGGTCCCTTTTGAGTCAAAAGATTGTTGAAGTATTAACGTGAGCTCGAAAGATAGGAGGTGGTGGTCAGTGAGTAGGATGTTTAAAATTGAGATTATGAGGTGTTGCAATTATTGGTAATGATAAGGTTAAGGAGACCACACAAGTGGATTGTCCAGAGTATTAGGATATCTAGGAGTATAATGACATCACCAAGAATTATGACAGGATTAGTGTTAGAGACTGAGGGTTAGTGACGGTGGGTGGCGGGTGCATAAGAAGGGGCACGGTGGGTGGCGGGTGCATAAGAAGGGGCGCGGTGGGTGGCTGATGATGTGTCTCAAAGCTCACACTTTGCAGAAAGAGGAAAAGTGATCTAAGATTGACCACTAGAACATTTACCCCACCTGCAAGATCTACCATTTGAGAGGGTTGTAATGTAAGGTAGGTAGTGTCATCAAGGGAAAAAGTAAGGAAACCTGTTTCCGCTAGAGCAGGAAGGTGAAAGGAATGGTCATAAAGAAGTTCAAGATAATAATTGAATTGCATATCTATGTGAATAATACTAACATAAATACCTACTTTCTTGCTTTACTAAGTGTAACTTATTTAATCTTACATAATTGTATCACCAGTGTTTGAGGGCAGACTCTTATTTGTGTAAGGTTTTATGACAGAACCATTAGAGGAATCAAATTGAATGTGAAGAATTCTGTACTTAAGGAATTTACAGCTAATAGATGTGATAAGCACTGTGTAGGAATGACTGTTGTATGTAGAAAGTGACATGTTCATTGAAGAACATGTAATATGTCAAAGTTCAAAAGATGGGAAATTTTTATCCTGGCATATCAAGGAAGGTTTCATGGAAATAAACTGCATTTGAGCTGGTCTTGAAGCAGAGATAAGATTTGGCAAGTAGAGATGATCATGAAGAACATTTTCTTACGCTTAGCACTCAGTCATGGTACATGGTTGCCCCTTGACAAATGATTAGTAAGTGTTGAATGTTCTGTGGTGAAAGACTGATATAAGCAAAGTTATGAGGGTAGAAAGATCAGTGTGAAAGGTTAAAGTTTTGTTGGTCTAGGCAATGCTCTCAAATAGATATAATGTGAGTCAAATATAAAATTAAAATTTTTCTGGTAGTCATTTAAAAAAATAGAAAGGTGAAATTAATTTTAATAATTTAACCCAGTATAACCCAAGTATTATTTTAACATGTAAAAAATATTTAAAAATATTAATGAGATATTTTACATTCTTATTTTGGTACTGAGTCTTTGAAATCCAGTGTGTATTTTATAGTTACAGCATATCTCAATTTGGGCTATCGCATTTCAAGTGCTCAGTGGCCACCCCGTAGCCAGTGGCTTCTGTATTGGACAGTACAGATCTAGAACAAATATGAGTGAAGAATAGTAGAACAATGGGAAGTAAGATTGCAGAAGGTTGGTGGGGCCAGATGGCACAGAATTTTGAATACTAGTTAAGGGTTTTCTTTTGTAAGCATTTGTAAGCTGTCGAATAATTTTAAGGAGGGCATGAAATGTACAGCTTTAAATTTCAAGAAGATTGACTGCTTAATAGTAGGCTGGAGATGGGCTGGAGCAGTGGGTGATTAAAGGCAAGGAAACTAGTTAGTAGGTAATAAATAAATCAGAATCTGAGCAAAGCATAATGGGGAATGGAGTGGAGAAGGAAGCACCTGTGAGACCTTAGAGGAAGTATCAGCAGTACAGAGGGAATGACTTGATGTAAAGGACAAAGAAAAGGATTTCTGAATCTGACTTACATAAAATGGCACTGCTTATTAGATATAGAGTAGGTAAGATTTGAATGAGAAAATATGAATTGTTTTGGTCATGTTGATGACAAGATAATGGCTGAATATTTATTTACCCAACAGTCTTGGGGCATATATTCGCTACTTTAAATATGAAAAATAAAAATGTTTACCTTTAAGGATAATAAAAAATTCATTACGTTTAAGGAATTTGTGATCTCCAAACTATTACTCTTGTATTCCATCAGTAAAAGAGTTTTGAAATATCTTCAAATAGACATGTATTATTTATAATTTGTGTACATCTATCAAAATACTGTGTACATTGTAAAATACACATAAAACAGGAGTTCAAAAGTATAAGCTAAATCTATAGACATATTTTTGAGATATTTATGACACCAGAAAAACTTTTCTCATTAAATTAAATATGCTTAATTGCTTTTAAAAGTTTTGGCTTCATGTTGTTAGAGTGAATTGAAGATCAGGTTTGAAGTTCAGTTTATTTTGCTACTGAGAACTATCAGGATTTTTTTTTAAATTTCACAAAGATATATGGATACAGGTGGAAGAAGCACAGTATATCAGTGGCTGCAGTTATTAATCACAATACTCATTTTTCAATTCCGTCCACTAGCTGTACAACTTTTTTGTGTGGTTGTTGAAATTTGGTTAGTAAATTGCTGTTTTCTCTGATGAGGCCAGTTCTTGAAAGCAAATCAGAAATAATTTCTTTTTATATTTTAACATATGGCTAAACATCTTTAACTGGGTCAGAAAATTATGTTTTCAAATTTTAAAAACATGGATGTGAAAGTTAAAAAACAATTTTAATAGGCCAAGCATCTTATTATCTGCAAAATTCACATATGGATGGAAACATTTCCAGACACACCCTTTTTCAAAAATATTCCTTCCATAGCAAGAATTTCTTCTAAAAAGAAAGTTTTTCTTTTCTTTTGTCACTTGTTGTTAACATATTACCTTTACTGAGACAGAATCTATTAATTTTTCCCCCAAATGTCTGCCAGCATACTATTAGTAAGTACTCGTTATCATAGGCAAGATCAGATTTGGAACACTTGCCTTTTTATAGAATAGAAGAAAAATGGTAATTCATCTCTAAGTTCAATAGCTTTTAAAAGTTCACTGTGACAAGATAGCTAGAAAACTTTTATGTGAAATTAAAATTTTTTATGGTCGTTCTTCATCTCACTACAAAGAATTGAAAAATTCTGTCACACTTTAACAATCTTATTTTTATAAATTTTACAGTGTTGATGACATATTATAGCACTTTGTGCTCTTATGGATTTAATTTCTTAGTTGTAAAAGCTGTTCAGTGAATGAATTGCATGTTATATACTGTATGTAATGTAGTTCTAGAGGCAGTTTTGTATTTCAGCTAAAGTATCAGCTCTCTCAGTGGTTACTGTTACAGAGGTTTTTCCTTCAAATTTAGTTTTATTAAAGAAGTAATTTACTATTGAGAATACAGTATATTTTCTTCATTACAACAGTATCCAACCATATTTTAACTGATCAGGTTAGAAAAAGTGTGTACTTTCTTCCAATTGTGTAGTAAACCTCTTTTATGGAGTAATTAATTTTGTTGCTTATTACATCAACTTTTTCAATTTTTTTTTCTGTGTGCGTTCCAAAGATACTTGGTCTCAAGAAAATGTATTTTAGTTTTTTACCATATTGTTTTTCAGCCATTTCAGCCATTAGAAAAATCCAGTGTTTCCCAATGATGTCTGAATTAAAAACAAAAAAACGAAACCTTTTTTTGATGTTAAAGAAACTAACAAGTTTTATTTTTTTATTTTAATAAAAAAGAAATTAAAAATAATTTAAAAAAAGAAACAAAACTAAAACACAAGGCTTTCAAACATTTATCATTAAGCTCAATGAAAACTTGTAAAATTCTGGGTAGCACACAGGCATTAAATATTATGCAAATAATTATAGAGATTTTTTTTCATGTTCCTGTTGTTTAGGTTTTAAATTGTGATGGCTTCAGTCATTAACATGAAATATGAATTTCTGAAAAGCTTTGTGTTCTGCAAAAATCATGCACCATAAATAACATGGCTTATGAGGATAATAGAGTAGGAACAGACTGTGTAAAACCTATACAAATTTTAACCATAACACTAACAAAACCAATAATTCAAATAAAAATAGCAACAAAGTTAAATCTCTGTTGGCATTTGTACCCAGCATCACAGACATTTGAATATCTGTAGCCTTAAACCCTGAGGCTTGAGCTTTTTGCTTTGAGATTTAGGCCTATGAAGGCCTTTATTTCTATAGCCTTCTTTATCAGGTTTTTGTTTGTTTTTAACAAAGGAAAAATATCTTTTCAGCTTTTTCAACTGCACTTGTAACCTTACTAGATAGCTTAATGTCATGAACAGTGTAGGGGTTTTTGAAGCTACTATTTGTACTTTAGTAAGGCATTTCTGTGTGATTTTTGGCTTTTTTCTTAATGTCATCCTATATTGCTAAGGCTTTCTCTTTAACTTGAGAAAGCTTGCCCATCATTTAAAAACTTTAACAAGCTGGAAAAAATCACATATTTTACTTAATATTCGAATTATTCCCTTACTTTCCAGTTACATGTGGGATAATTTGTGTTACAGAAATTCAGATTATAGCAGTACATCATTAATGATTATGGATGTAATTCCATATTTCAAATAGGCTTTAGGTAATTTTTAATTTGGGGGGCGGTGATGTGATTAGCTTGCCATTGTTTTTAGCCTCATAGTTTGGTCAATAAGAGCTTATATAAGCAGTAGGTTAAGAGTTAACACTGCCGTTTTGTTTGTTTGTACTAATTGCATTTTGGTATTATCTTAAATCTGTGATTATATACATTACATTCACTTTAAAAATAGCTTTATTGAGGTGTAATTGACATAAAATAAATTGTACATAATGAAATTGTACAGTTTGGTAAGCCTTGGCATATGTCTGCACCCCAAAATGGAGTGCTTTTTAATCTGCTTGGTAATTTTTCTACTAGTAAATTTTTAAAAATCTGGGTACATGTAAGCTGTAGTATGTCACAATTCATTGAAAGCTAACGAGTGAGATGTTGCTGAAAACCTCTATGTTAAACTTAAAATTCTTTAAGCTTAAATGTGTAAAATTGTAATATTTTCTTCTTGCACCTCAGTGGATCATCTTATACATTCCCATTGAGTACATTTACCCAACTTGGGAGATTTCTGAGGTCCGTTGGATATTTGTTGGGTACTTGGAAATATGGTACTGAGTCCCAGGGTAGAAGTAGATAGATCTATCAGCCATAGAAGATGGTTCTCAGAATAAAGTTCACGTATGTGTTTGTTTCGCTAACTACTCCCTGCTCCCTTTGAGTGTAGGAGAAATTATGGCTATTTGTGAGTTCCAATTAAGGATGATTTTATGTTCAGTGTTTTTAAGTAATTTTCTTTTAAACCAGTGATACTAACGTGTCTCTAAATTGATTGACAAGAAATTGTTCCTACTTGAAGTACTGTTATTGCCAGAAATTGATCAATAAGCAGAGGAATTTTGTATGAAATGATAGTTGGTAATCAGCCTTTAGAAACTTTAGATTTGCCTAAACTATTAGTTTTCAAATTGTTTTAGCCATGAGACCTTTTCTCTGCCAAATAAAAATTTAGACTACCAAAATGTAAAACAGACCAAAATATAGTGCATTCGATTCCCTTACCAAGACTTGCTCACTTCTTTTATTTGTAGGGAAGTGCACATACAGTGGACAAAAGAGAGATGGGACAGATATTGAGTCTAAAAGGTTTTAAAATTTTTTCTAATTTTTAGAAGTGTTACTAAAAAAAAAAAAAATTCCCTCAGATGTGTAGAAGAAATACTGCTTCCTGGGTAAGGAAGAGGTACACCTCGCTTCTGTAGTTCTACTGAGAAGAATATTTTGTTTTTTCATTAAAAGTAGGTGGGCCAGGGACTTCCCTTGTAGTGCAGTGGTTAAGAATCCGCCTGCCAGTGCACGGGACACAGGTTCGAGCCCTGGTCCAGGAAGATCCCACGTGCCGCGGAGCAACTAAGTGCATGTGCCACAACTACTGAGCCTGCGCTCTAGAACCCGCGAGCTACAACTACTGAGCTCGTGTGCCACAACTACTGAAGCTTGTGCGCCTAGAGCCTGTGCTCCGCAACAAGAGAAGCCCCTGCAATGAGAAGCCCGCTCACCGCAACGAAGAGTAGCCCCTGCTCGCCACAACTAGAGAAAACCCGTGCGCAGCAACGAAGACCCATCGCAGCCATAAATAGATAGATAGATAGGTGGGCCATTGAGTCTGTACAGCTACGTAAGTAGTCAGAGGGAGAGAAGAGCATGTGCTTTAAAAACAACCACCAACAACTATTTTTGTTTTGCCGAAATGTTCTTCACTGTTCCTAGTGGTAGTTGTATGGGTAGCAGAAAGAGCTACTTCTGATTACAACTTTTGCTTTTGTTATGTACCAAAATGGCTCTGTCCCCAAACACTTTTCCATTTCCTAATACATTCCTTTTCCAGTGGGGGTTTTTATGAGAATTAAATGAGAAAGTGATTCTACTCTCTCTGGCACAAAGTAGGTGCTTAATGAATGTTGATTTCCTAGTGTGATTTGTGGGTATATATTTCTGCCCTTTAAATTTTCCTGTGAACTTGGTTTGTAAAGTACTTGGTTGTGCCTTAAGAAGTTCATTGGTTAGATTTGATTAATATTTGCCTGGAAAACTGAGGATATTATGTTTGTGAGTATAATGGATGTGATATTGAAATATTTTCAGTGATTTTTTTATGTGGGATTTAAAATGAAAGAGTTAAGTCTCTAGTTTTAAAAAATATTAGAACTGTAGTGACATATCAAATAATAGTGACATGTCTAATAATAGGAAAGGACAGTTTTGTGTTTGAAATTCTTTTAATTCCATCTCAGATTCACTCAGCAGTGCAGTTCCACTTCTCCTTTACAATTGCCGGATTGGTTTTAAAAATTACAAGAAACCTATTTTTCTTTACTTGGAAGATGGGATACAGAATATAAGGTTGTATGACTCCACATGACCCCTTCCCTCCCAGCTTCAAACACAAATAAGGATTTAAAAGTGTTTGGAGGACAAGTCTCTATAATAGAAAACCTTCGCTGAAATTTAGCAAACTTGGGGAGTTTTTAACTAATTTTTGTCTCATACTTCCTCTCTGATGAAGTAGACAGTATATTAGATAAGGTATGTGAAAATGCCTGAGAACAGTGATGGCATACAGGTTTTTAAATGTTTTACTGTTTATTTGCCCCTGTGATGTTTTTATCTTGTCAGTTAATTGATTGTTGTCCAGTACATCCAAAACAATTTTAATGATGTATAACACACACACACACACAGAGAAAAGTACATATATTATATGTATCGATATATAGCATGAAAGGCTTAAGATCAGTGGGAACTGTATTCTTTGTTCAGAGGTTCCCCTTCCCCACAATTCAGAGTTCAGGTTTTAAGCAAGTTTTTGTTATAATATTCCCTTAACTGTTCTAAATATGAATTTTACTCTTAGACACCTATTACTTCATTAATGTACCACCTATATTGTTTTGTAGAGAGCTTTAAGAGCTGATTTTACTATAGGTATAGGTAAAGATTCATGAAAGCAAACCAGAAAACTGTTCTTACGCTTTGTTAAATTAGCTTCTCAAGCTTATGGTGAAGTTAACTTATATCACACAAAATATGTGCAAGACACTTTCACTCAGTACTCTTTAATTTCTTGTTTTCCTAGATAACTTTTTTTCCTTCAAATATTCTTTTTTCATAGGGGACAGGATAAATTTAGTTTGTCACTAATTTGGTTGACAGATCTTAAACTAAGGTACTTACAAAGCTATATTATAAAATAAGCATTAAGTATTTTATTCAACTGATATTGATAAATGATAGCAGATTAGTTAATATTACTTAGATTTTTCTAGGTGAAATAGAAAGTTTACTATAAAAAATAATATGGCGTATACATAAGATTCAGAAGGTTTTCTGCATGCATAGAGGGTGGCTTTAAAATCTATGTTTTATACGCTAATGATGGATTTGTTTGGCCCCACTGTTTTTCCTTTTGTGTTTGTATTTGGAGTTGTAATAACAGAAGGCAAAAATGTAAATATTACAAATTCATTTACAAGACACTTCCTGGTCACTTATCTGTACAGCAGATACACAGAAATATGTTTCCTATTTTGTTGTCTTAACTTTAAAATGTGGATATTGTTCAGTATTCTGTTAGAGGAATAACTTTATTAACTTTAATTTCAGTAATAAAGTATAAATGTATCATAAAATTCTGATTCTGTCACTTATAAAATGTATTGTCTGGGGCAGGTTTTTTAACCTCTCTAAACTTCAGTTTCTGTGCCTACTAAATGTGAGTATAATAATAGTACCTAGTTTATACATTGTTAGGGTCTATGAATGTGAACTCACAGTGACATTTTTTTTTTTTTTAATTTGGCCGCGCAGTGCGGCTTGCAGGATCTCAGTTCCCAGACCAGGGATTGAACCTGCGCCCTCATCAGTGAAAGTGCGGAGTCCTAACAACTGGACTGCCAGGGAATTCCCAGTAACATCTTTTTTTTTTTTTTTTTTTGCGGTACGCGGGCCTCTCACTGTTGTGGCCTCTCCCGTTGCGGAGCACAGGCTCCGGACGCGCAGGCTCAGCGGCCATGGCTCACGGGCCCAGCTGCTCCGCGGCATGTGGGATCCTCCCGGATCGGGGCACGAACCCGTGTCCCCAGCATCGGCAGGCGGACTCTCAACCACTGCGCCACCAGGGAAGCCCCCCAGTAACATCTTAAAGGAGGTTTTTGTTTTGTTTTTTAAACATGCAGCAATTATAGAAAAACAAGTGCTAAGAAAGTGGTGCACGGTGGTTTGGAAATAACAAATTTATGATCTAAATAGCTTTTATAGAAGTCACTGATGACCTCAAAGTGTCTAATGTCTCAGTCTTGATTTACTTGACTTACCAGTCATATTGATTTTGTGGATCACTCTCCCTCTTTGCTACATGCTTCACCTGGCTTCCAAGATACCACAGCAGTCTTGATTTTCTCCCTCCTTTACTGCTTGCTTCTCAGTCTCCTGTACTCCACAGTCTCTTAATAAGTGGTGTATCCCAGGACTCAGTCCTTGGTCCTTTTTTATTTGTCTACACTCACTCCTTTAGTGATCTTATCCAGTTTTATGGCTTTAAATACCACCCATATACTCACAATTCATAACAGTATGAAACTTTCAGCTAAAAGATAATTTGCTGCATTTAACAATTGAAATTCCTAGAAGGATGTCTCCATCATTTTGCTTATCACTTTAGACATTCCAGGTAGGTGAAGTCTTTCCAACCTCCTTCCTTTTTTTTTCTTTTTCTTTTTTTTCCTTGGTGGGTGCATTTTATTTGGAGATTTAAAAACAGTTAGATATTTAGAAGCAGTTTATAGTGAGAGTAAAATCAAGTCCAATACTTCATTCCTTCTTGGCAACTAAAGTATAAAAGGCTCTGTGTTCAGGAAAAGTTGGGAAAATAGGCCATTCTATACATACTTTTTTCCACCATGATGATTGTAATGGGAAAAATTGGGTGTTGGCTTGTACCTGTTTATTCAGAAAGAGAGTAGGATAAATCACTTTTCTCTCTACTGTCCTCTGATGCTAACTTTTAACGTACAGACAACCCAAGTCAGTTCCAGTATTACAGCTGATTCACATATTTTAAGCCAGTGATATTAGAGATGCGGGAGATCTGGTAACTAGGCAAGCTCTGCGGGCTTAGCTTAAGATTTACTTGAAAGCCGTGTCTGATCTACCTCTTTATGCAGTTTCATATGAAACTTGGGCAATAAGATTTTTTTTTAGTGTCTTTTTTAGGAGCTGGGATTTTCACTCCAGCTACCGTTTTAAACCCCAGTAATCAGTCTGGTTTTCACCCATTACCACATTTAGGTTCTTTTAATTCTCAATTATTGGTCTTATTGCTTTCTGCCCTGAAATCCAGTAGATCTTTGTGACTTTAGCTCCTACTTTAGCTCCTACATTGCTTAGCATTTTTCTTTCTTGTTCTTGAATATTTTGTGGTGGTGGTGGTGTTTTTTTCCTTTCAGTGGGGCTATGACTTTTAAATGTTCTCCTGTCATCTCTGTGCATTTGAAAGTAGGGAAAGGGACAAATAGTGTTAATTTTCTTCATTGCTTTGAAGTTTTGGTTGTAGGCTTTTCTTTAATATAAGTTTTATTCTTTTAAAAGTTTCTTTATCTTAGCTTTAGTATCACTTTCTATGAAAAGAATCACAGTTGAAATCACAAGACACTGAAAAAAAAATCTTACCTCCTAAGGTTTATATGAAACTGCTTAAGGAGGATGGTCATAGACATAGGCTTTCATTCAAGTCTTGAGGTAATCCAGCAGCTGTAACTCAGTATCAATTTTGTGTACTGAAAATACTAGTATCTTTTAAAAATTCAGAATTTGTTTCTTAAGTGGTACTAAATAGAATAAGTTTCAAATGTAAAAATTTATAAACATAGAACCTCAAGTATAAATGTAAATGTATAAATATGTATTACCCCTACATTATCTTCTGATGTAAATTATTAGCAAATTAAGGTATTAGTATTATTCAAAAATAAATATTACCAAAAAACCTTAATGTACAAACGAAATAGTATGTGATCTTTAAGAAATGGTTTAAAAAAACCAAAATAGTATTATTTTGTTGAGTTGAGTTGTTGAGTTGAACAACTGTTCAAGTGTTCCACCTGCTGAAAAAGCTCTCTGACTCTACACTAGTGGGGTATATTATGGGAAAATATTTATAAACTGTTTGCAGATTTTTTTCCTGTTTATTTAATCTTTGTGTAACTCCATTTCTCTGTGATAACTTTCAGTTCTTCTAGAATTAGTAAATTAAAAACTCTAGTTACCTTTCTAAGTTTTGCATGTAATTTTCCCCACATTTTCTCCCTACCCAGATCCTCAGAAGTTCTCTTTATTACTGTTTTGTTTTCTGCAGTCCTCCAGCTTCCTTCTTTCCCCTTCCAAGCTTCCACTGGTGGTTGAGATGAGGGAGATGAGTTAAGTATATTGAACCTCTAAGATTTAGGTAGTATTTTGCTACATCATTTTCTAATAGCAAGACCTTGGGCATGCCAAAGTCACTTAATCTCTCTGAACTTTAGTTTGTTTATTTTTTAAATGAGAATATGTCCTTCTGCCCTCCTCAGTTACTTGGGGATGAAACAATACATGCACTAGTGTTTCAAAAATACTGTTTTCTTCACAAGCGTATCCATTAAGTAATTTGAGACTTGGTTTGTTTCTTACTAGTTTTTTTCACTCCCACCAAGTTATATGTATGTACTTTTTCATATTTTGATTATAAATTTAATGCATGCTTGTTGTAGAAAGTCTGGAAAATACAGAAAACTTACAGAAGAAAATAGAAACCTGAACAGTGCGTCATCCTGTTTTCATGTTTTTAGAGGAAATTTAGTTTTGAGCCTGAATTTCCTGAGGGTAAGGATAGTTAGTGTCTCACTTATTTTTAGATTTTCTATTCTTTGTATACACTAGGCACAAAATTAATGCTTGTTGAATGAATGGGAACTAGTCTGGGTGTATTTCTTAAAGTCAAAAGCTTGGTAAAATTTTATTGGACATCGGAAGAGAGAAAAGACATCTGACTAGCAAAAATAATAGTGGATGCATATTTTAAAATGACATTTTTCTCTTGGCTAAAAGTACAGTGGAAAACATGATAGGGTCAACCCTAATATTCTCTGGCAGAAGTTAGGAAACTATTTAAAGCTGTTGGATATGGTGCCACTGGGGGCAATTTCATATCAAAGTGGATTAACATTTACTCACTGAGAACAAAACAATAAAATTTAAAGGCTTTTTATCTTGAATGCTTGAAAATTGTAACAACTTTCTTTTTTCTCTTTTTATTTTTCTGTTAAACAGGATGGCTTAAATTCCTTGGTCCTTGATTTGGATTTCCCTGCTTTGAGGAAAAACAAAAATATAGATAATTTCTTAAATAGATGTAAGTATGTGTAAATTTCATATTTGATCATATGACCCTACTTTTTTTTTTTTTTGTTTTGCGGTACGCGGGCCTCTCACTGCTGTGGGCTCTCCCGTTGCGGAGCACAGGCTCTGGATGCGCAGGCTCAGTGGCCATGGCTCACGGGCCCAGCCGCTCTGCAGCATGTGGGATCCTCCCGGACTGGGTCACGAACCTGTGTCTCCTCCATCGGCAGGCGGACTCTCAACCACTGCGCCACCAGGGAAGACCCTTTACTTTTGATAAGAGATTTATGTTTAATTAATATTATTACAGTCCACAAACTTTTAACTTATTAAATTAAAAATTTTTTTTAGTTTGCCATTTGATTTATTTAAATACTAATATTCTTTATTTCAAAGCAGAATTGCCAAATCAATTAAAGTATGTAAAGTAGGTAAAGTTCAAGGTTTTGATTAAATTAAGATTGCTTCGAATTTCAGGACAGGTCATTTATGGCAGTTCCAAGAGAAGTTTTCAATTAATGTTAACAACTCTAAGACTTAGACATTATCCAGAAGACTTAATGAGCTTTATGTTTGTATAAATGTAGACATTTCAGTCTAGTTAATGAAAGATAATGTGATAACAGTTATTGCCATAAACGTAGTAACTATTAATATATGCCAGTATTGATGTTGCAATGAAGTTGTAAATGAAGTTGAATTCTGAGAATAAGAAATTCTCAAAATAATTATATACACTTTATGTGAACACAGTATGCTCTTTAATTTGGAATTAATCAGAGACTAGGCTGTTTTCCTAGTTTAAAAATCTTATCTATAGTTATCAAATCTACAATATGTGATTACTGTTTTTCAAAGAAGTAAGCTACCAGTATTCGTGATTGAGATTAGCCTTGTGTACTTTCATAGCAGCTTTCTGCAGTGATTCAGAGTGTACTCCAGGATTGCCTGGATCGTCATAGTTTCAGCTGTCACATAACTTGCCAAGCAACAGAGTCAGAAACAGAATAGTTTAACTGCTACTTTTTGGTAGTCATTAATGTGTTTATATGTGTTAAACCAGAGAGTTTTGTCCTTTGATGTAAAGTGTATGTGTCTTAGAGTTTTAAATAGCAACATTTAAAAATTGACAGATTTAGCTGGAAACTAAGCCCAGTTTCTTGAAATAAAAATTTGTTTACAAATATGGTGATTATTTTAAAAGGTTGCTTATAAATATGATGATTGATATTATGGTGATCTTTTTACTGTAGATGAGAAAATTGTGAAAAAGATCAGAGGTCTACAGATGAAGGCAGAAGACTATGATGTTGTAAAAGTTATTGGAAGAGGTGCTTTTGGTGAAGTCCAGTTGGTAAGAAAGAATTTGTTTTGTTCTTTTTATTATTTCCTTTATTGACATGGTTTTGTGAAACATTATCAGTGGCTCTTGAGTAAATCTAATTTCTGTGTCCAGCCATGCCAGAAAATTAGTTTTATGAGCTTGGTCAAGTCATTCCATCTCTGAGAGCCTCAGTATCTTCATCTATAAAAAGAGATAATTGTGCTGTAATTACCAGGTCTTTTCCAGCTCTGAAACACTGCGATTTAGAATAAGGCCAACTTGGCTTCACTCATGATCTGCCTAGCAGTTAATATTCTTCCAGAAATACTGTGTTTTTATTTAGTATGTTCAGATTAATAACATCTCTGCTTAATTAACTGAGATTTATTCAGATATACGAGAAACCCAACAAAGGCATTTTAATAACTGAAAGTAAATATAAAATTTACCTTTGCAGACCAAAGTGGTAGCACTGGAAATACTTCTAAATGTTTGCAAATATTTCAGATATTTTATTTATATTACTATATGAAGAACTATAACGTAATATTCCTATTTTCATCACCCGAATATGAAACTCTTCTTTGTTTTTTTTTTCTTTTTATAGTTAAACTGTGGAGTCAAATTCTGTTTTTAACTTAATAGTGCTTTACTCTTCTTGATGGAGCACCAAGAAAAACTGACTATGTGCCAGCATGGGTTTCTCTAGGAACAAGTCATGACAGACTAACCTTTTGTCTTTTTCTCTTTCATTCCTTCTTTCTATGATAGGTTTATTGAACTTGTAGATCAGGATAGTGCAATAGGTGTAAAATATACCCATAAGATATTTGAAAAAGTTTGACATACTTGAGGATGATACGGAGAAGTGTCAACGAATAAGCATATGGATAGGGAGCCTTATAACTACATTAATAGCTGTATTCTAAGGAGCCCAATGAAGGCATGAATGGTTCCTTGGACAGAGATCCCCAAGGTCAGGTTTTAGGATTCTTTCCTCTCCTATTAAACATGTTATTAATGACTTGTATGGAGGCAATGGTGGCATGTTGAATAACTTTGCAAATGAGTTAAAACTAAGTATGAAGATGAGCCAAAACCCAGAAATCATCAAATGGGGAGGTCATTAGCCAAATAGAAGAAGTGAAATTTAACCAGGATAATGACCTGTACTTGAAGAACTCAAGGAATAGATTGCTTAACAGTGATTATGAATTAAAGAACGATTTTCCTGAATGTAAACCAGGCAAAAGTCATTGGTGATGTGGCTACCCAAAATAGTAAAGTTTGGACTGCTGTAATAAATTTCTAAGATAATAGAGATAAGGTTTTCTCTAATTTGAGATGACTGGGCCATACCTGGCATATTTAATCCACTCTAGATGCCCTGTTGCCCTGGTTTAAAAGGGACGAATAATGCTCAGGGACTTGAAATAATGCCATGTGAGGTATGGTTGAAGGAATTGAGACATTGATTGGGAGTAGATTTGAAGAATGGGCTGCCTTCAAAAGTAATGAGGTTTTGTTTGTGTTTTATTTTTGTTCTTAGTGAAAGTGCTGAAGCTTCAGCTGGTAGAATGCTCTAGTGGGTGGAGTGGGAGATTAGATTACATGACAGTTGATATGACAGTTTCTATAAGGTAGGGAAATTATAAAGTAGTTGAATCCTAGCTCTGCCATGGTCAAACTCAAAAGATCATGGTGAGTTCAGGCAGATTTCTCAATCTCTCTGAGTTCCAACCTGTAGAATACAGATAATAACAACTGTGTTATGGGGGTCGTTATAGGAAACTAAATGAATTAACAAAATAAATAAGTCTGGTTGTAGTGTTCTCTGAATGTTAACCGTTATTATTATTTAGTATTTGATATAGGAGTCATACTATTGTGTGCATGTTTCAAATACAATACATGTATTTGAAACAGGCACATTGTTTCTTCATACTTATTTCATTGTGGTTAGGGAATAAACACTAGAATTTGAAGTTGCATTTTTTGGGGGGAAATATGACAGACCTTGACTTGTCATGTTCTTGTGTCAGCGTAGTCATTGTTCTGTGTTAGATTAATTTGATCATTAAAGTTCAATATGTTAAAGGAAAGGAAAACATAGAAACAGAGGCTTTTATTTTTGTTGTTAATTTCCATCCCGTATTTCATTTTGGCCACAGGATATGCAGAAACAAAGTCATATGTTTTTAAAAGTGAAAAATATTTTAACGTTCCACTAATTCGATGACCTGACCTGAGAGCCTGTACGTGTTTGTTTTGGCTTTAGTTCTTGGTTGTTACCTTAGGCAGGGACTCTTTTTTTTTTTTTTGCGGTAGGCGGGCCTCTCACTGTTGTGGCCTCTCCCCTTGTGGAGCACAGGCTCCGGACGCGCAGGCTCAGCGTCCATGGCTCACGGGCCCAGCCGCTCCGCGGCATGTGGGATCTTCCCAGACCGGGGCACGAACCCGCGTCCCCTGCATCGGCAGGCGGACTCTCAACCACTGCGCCACCAGGGAAGCCCTAGGCAGGGACTCTTAAAAAGAAGAATGAGATTGAAAAGGGAAAGCCCAAGTGCTTCTCCTGTAGCCTTTTGAAGTTGATTCGTATGTGGAAGATAAGTTAGTTAGGCAGATACGTAGGGAATGTTCCATATTTGGCACATCTTTATGTTTATTTTTTCTAGTCATCTGAAGAAAGTGTTACGGTAGTAGGTGCAAATGTGTCTTTCCTTGTGAAATGCTTTTTCTGGTCAAGTAAACATATGTTGTCACAGAGGACCTACCAATCAATTTCCACGAAGAAAATTCTTATTGTAAAAGTATCTTTGGTATGTCACAGCAACTATACCACAGTGTAAGAGCTAGAGTCCAGACTACCTACAGTTGAATTTAGACTCTTTTGCTGTCTAGCTGTGACTTCAGACAAGTTACTTAATCTCTCTGTGCTTAGTTTCTTATCTGTTAATGAAGATAACAATAGTGTTTATACCTCATGAGATTACTGGAAGAATTAAATGTGACAATATATATAAAGCATTTGGAACAGTTCTTGGAATATATTCAATAGTAAGTGTTTAGTAAATGTTAGCAATTAATTGTCAGACATAAAATAGCACATGTATCTATATCCATCAATGAAATAGTTAATCAGGATCTGTTATGTTCCAGGAGCTGTGCTAGCCTCTAAAGATACAGTAACATAGCCTCTATCTTGCCGAAAGTGGTAGTTTTGTGGAGGAGATGAAGAATTTTACTTTAAACAAGTAAAGTTTTTTCAGATTACAATAAATGCTATGAAGGAAAAGATCTGGATGCTATGAGAGAGAATAATGGAGGAGTGTGTCTTATTCAGACTGGGCAGTTAGGAAAGGTCTTGCTGTGAGAAAGTGACATTTGAGTTAAGGGAGTTGGCCACATGAAGAAGTGGGGATGGAGTGGGAGTTAAAATACAGAGGGAATACATGTGAAAATATCATGAGTCAGGAAAGTGACAAGTCATTTAATTTATTTGGGTGTAGATTTCCTCATCAGAAAAGGCATTTCTCGTGGATTGAAAAGTTCTATAATCCCAGGAGGGCAAAATTTGTTCAGCTTGTTGTCTTTTGTCTTTTTTTCCCCTATCTACAGAGGAGATGTACATTTATGTTTTTATAGCATGAAAGGTCCACAGCGATGGATGGTTTTATCTAATATCCCTCTTGTTTTTGGATTCTGCTCTTTTGGAATATTTTATCACATCTCATTTAATGGAACATTATATGAGTCAGTATAGTATATTGATTAAGCTCATGTACTCTGGTGACTTCCATGGTGGTCCAGTGATTAAGACTCTGCGCCTCCACTGCAGGGGTGCAGGTTCCATCCCTGGTCGGGGAACTCACATCCCACATGCTGCGAGGTGTGGCCAAAAAAAAAAGGTGAATCAAGGATTTTGAAATGAATGTATAAATAAATGTAAAACTGGCTTAAAAAAAAAAAGAGCATGTACTCTGGAGCTAGACCTCTCAACTACCTAACTTCTTTGTGACTTAGTGTCCTCATTTGTAAAATGAAGATAATAAGAGTTCATTATTCATAGGTTGCTATGAGTGTGAAATGAGCTACTATATGGAAAATATCTAGAATAGTATCTGACACATAGTGAATAGGTAATAAATTGTAGGCTAAAATTGGAGCCTGCTGGAAAAGCAGTTAAGGTCCTTTTAAAGACTCATTTACTGATTTCACATATTGGCTTAACAAAACATGTTTTTATAGTTAAGGTGGTAATGTTCGACTTTTAATAGATATTTTTGCATAAAGTACTCTGGTACTGTGGAAAAACAGTCAAAGCCATCTACTTTTGTTTCTGTTCTATGGTATGCAGATTTCCTGTCATCAAAGGTTTCATTTCTTTATCTTGGAGTGGCACTAATAATAGAACTTTTATAAGAGGTTTTGTGAGGACTAAATTATGTTATACAAATGTGGTACTTATCATGGACGGGGCGCATTGTAGGTATCAAGTAAACATTAGCTGTTGTCACTATTGTCAGTTTCTGTGAATTTATGGCATTAAATGAGTTTTAATTTTGAATAAATAATCAGAAGTCTTGTTCTTACTTTCATATATATTTATGTATGTTAATTTGCTAGGGCTGCCATAGCAAAATACCAGACTGTGCTTAAACAACAGAAATTTATTTCCTTACAGCTCTGAAGGCTGGAAGTTCAAGATCAAGGTGTTAGCATGTTTAGTTTCTTCCAAGGTCTCTCTCCATGGCTTGCAGATGGCCGCCTTCTCACTGTGTCCTCACATGGTCTTTCCTCTGTGCATGCACATCCCTGGTGTGTCACTCTGTATGTCCTTCATCACCTCTTCTCATCAGGACTTCAGTCAGGTTGGATTAGCACCATCCCTAACTGCCTCTTTTTAGCATAATCATGTCTTTAAAGGCCCTGTCTCCAAATACAGTCACATTCTGAGGTACTAGAGGTTAGGGCTTCAAAATGTGAATTGTGGGTGACGGGGACACATGATTCACCCCACTACAGTATGTATGTATGTATGTATGTTGGGATGAACTTTTCAGTGAGATAACCTTTTGACCATGGTATGTGTGCCTACTTTTTTCGTTTATGTTTATTAACTTTTCTTGGACACTAATTCTCGTTTCTTTGAAAAAGAAAGTTATAAATTCTAGCCTTGCAAATGTCTTCTTAAGGTAAAAATACAGTCTTCCTCTCTATTAGTAGAATATACATTGTTCTTCAGATATTCCTTTGGTTAGTTGATTAGCAAATGTTTATTAAATGTCAAGTATCATTATAAGCATATAAGTATCGTCAACACATTAAACAGGTAAACTACTCAGACAAGGCACCTTTACATCCATGGAGCTTTTGTTTTGAAACTGTTATAGTTTCAGAAAGAAATTGTGGTCTAGGTTCTAAAAGTAGAGTTATAAATTAATCTTAAATGTAATGCATATATGTTAGGAATTACTTATATATGATTCTTTACTCGGGGGAGATGTATAAAAACAAGTTTTCATGGTAACACTGGAAATACTTTTATTTTGAAGTTATATCTTATTATTTTGGAGTTTGGAAACCTTTAATTGGTTTTGCGATATTGTCTACTCATTCTCCTTAAGAAAATGTGACATTAAATTTTTTCTTGGTGGTTTTATTTAAAGCTCCACAGATTAATATATGAATGTATTCTCATTCTCAAAGGTCTAAATTACTTAGAATTAGGTAAAATATGAAAATCTCTATCATGTCTTCTCTCGATTCCCATTTTCAAACATAAAGGTAACCAGCCTGTTGGTAATCTTTTAGTGCTTTCATGATTAGAAATATTTGGGGACTGTTGCAAAACTAGTGTCAAATTATTTTCAGTGGATATTTATATTTTATTCTAATTATTTTCATTCTAGGAAAGTTGAAACCTTTCCATATTGAGTTATAAAAATTGCATCAATGCTAATTTTTCTCCCTTGAAATTAAAAATTATTTTATTTATACATCAAATATGTTTATAGTAGGGTAATAAAATAAGCCAACATTATACTTTTTAAAATCACCTGCAGTCCCACTACTGAGAGATAACTACTTTTATTACTTTGATATATAGCTTTCCAACTTTTCTGTTTCTAAAGATATGTGTAATATATGTATATTAAGGGACCATATTATGTACATGGTTTTACAACCTGTGTTTTCTTATGCAACAGTAAATAGTAACACACACTTGTATAACAGTTACAAAATGCCAGGCAGGCTGCTAAGCAATTGGTATATAGTAACCAGTCTTTACAACAGTCTTTCTAGATGGTATAACTGCTGTTATTCCCATTTTACAGATGGGGAAATTCAGGTGGATAAGATAAATGACTTGCGAGAGTTCACACAGCTGCTAAGTGGTTGAACTGAGATTTGAACTTAGGCAGAGGACTCCGGAGTCCATTCTCTTTGCTCTATGGCCATAACCAGTTTTCTGTGCCAATATAGACTTTGTATGTAATTTTATTGGCTACATGGTGTTTCACTATCATCTTAATCAACCTCTTACAAGTATTCAGTTCTTTCTTGAAACACCATTTTTTCTACATTACTGGCTCTTCCTTCTCAGTTTCCTTAGTGGTTCATTCTCCACCTGACTTGTAAGTATTGTAGTTTCCAAAGGCTAGGCTCTTATTTTTTTTTGATCTGCATTTTCTCCCAAGGCAAGTTCATGCATTCCTCTGACTTTAAATACAATCCATGTGATGTCAAGGCTCAAATTTATAGCTGCTGCTCAGAACTTTCTACTTTGCTCTCCAAACTCATATTCATGGTAGCTTATTTGACAACTCCATTAAGGTGTATCACAGACATCTAAAACATGTGAAATTAGAATGCTTGATTCCCTCTCTAACTTTGCTCTTCCTTCCATCTGTTCCTTCTCTTATTTTCCCATCTTAATAAATAAATGACTAGCATCAACCCAGTTGATGCTCAAGCCAAAAAATTGGGAGTCATTATTGATTTCTCTTCCCCTCATTTCTTATATTTAATTTTTCAGCAAGTCCTGCTCATAATATTTCTCTAGTCTCTCCACTTTTTGGGGGGTATTCACTGCCATCGCCTTTCTCCAAGATACCCTTTCATTCCCAGTCAGGTATGAGGGCCTACTTTGTGTCCTGCTTTGTTTTCTACTCCTGCTAACAGTTTCACCATTGTACTATTGATTTTGGATTGGGAAGTGCTGATGGAGAAAATACCAAGACTGGATTTATTAAATCTTCTGCAGATTCATGCTCTCCAAGCTCAGCTGAACCCACATTACAATTTGGCAGACTTTTTCCCCCATACTTCATAGCCTTGTATTTTCACATACCACTCCTACCCCAATAAGGGTATAATAGAATCAACTATGGGGCTTTTCTAACATACATGCTTTGTTTCATTTTGTTTTCTTTATTTCCCCACTTCTCTATAGTGAGATACGTGAAGATGGGAAGTATAGATCTATCTAATACAAACTGCTGCCAAATTGACCCTTCTAAAATATATTCATTGTATCTCTCCTTTGCATTTCATGGCTCCCTTGCCTACTAAATGAAGCATGAAGTCTTCGTCCTGGCCTTCTAGGCCCTCTTATTTAAGATATGACCAGTTAATCTTTTTAACCCTTATTTTCCATCATGCTCTCCTTTCTGAGCAAGCTACTTATTTCAGCACATGCTCTTGTTTACTTGTCCGTTCCTCCAAATATGTTTCACTTACTCTCAGTGCTTATTTTAAAAGAGAAGTTTCCTGATTCCTTTTCCTTTCCTTCCTACCCTTTGAGTGTGCCCTCTCTCGTCTGCATCTTTTAATTATGATCGCTTTATTTAATTTCCCATATTATGCTTTGTGCTGTACTTTATATGTATACTTCTTTGAATCTTTTTATATTGTACATTTTTTGAGGGCAGGAACTGTGTCTTTTCAGTACTTTTGGCATTCCCATCAGGAGTTCATAGCTGTGTGTCTGAAAATAGTTCACCTATATCTGGGAAGATGATCTTCTTTAGTCAAGTACAGTTTAGTAGGAATATCCGTAGAGCAGCAGGGAGAAAGGGGGAACCCTCACCGTGGAGCCATTTGTTACTTCAGTCGTCAGCGTTGGTAAAGGACGTGTTTGTGCAGCTAGATCATATCTGTGATTGGAATTTTCCTGTCTTTTTATATCCTGTACAGCACAGAACCTGAAATGTAGAAAGTTTTCATTGATGTGAATTGACTGTGATTATTCCTGATTCCTGGGCTCAGGTGCTCCCTGCGGATCCAGAATGCTAAGGGGATACAGATTCTCAGTAATAGAACTCAAGGCTGATATGAGATGAAGATCTTGTTTTTTGTTTTTTTGTGTGTTTTTTTTTTAAATCTGCTACTGGCTTGCTCTTAATTTAAATGGTTTTAAACTAAGGTTTTAAAATGGAACCAACCAGAAGGAAAAACTGTATGGGAAATGATTCTCTAACACTTGTCATGTAAACTCAGATTTTTTAGTCCTTTTTGGAATAAAGCAGGCTCCTCGCTGGTTACAAGGTTATTTCTGATTTGTATAAATTATCTCCCTTCCTCCACGTTTTTGTAATTCCTGTATTCCCCGCATTCAGTCTTAGCTGCCACGACCAGACCTGGCAGAAAGCAGGAGGACATGCTTTTCTTGTGTTTTTAATGGAAACCTCAGCAGCACACAATAACTGTTCCAGATCTGTCATATAGATGCATTGGTTCTTTTTGTAAAAATAATCTATTGTAATTTTTGATATTAAAAATAAATTTTAAAGTCTCAAATGGGGCATTATGGTTAGAATGATTTTCAAAAGTTTTTGTCCACAAGTGTTCTAGGAGATCTAGGTCCATTTTAGGACTTTTTCAAACATGTCTCTAGCTACACTTAGGAATGTTTCATCTACTTAAAAAAAATTTTTTTAAAGAAGTACATATTAGCTATAAAAAGCACAAATAAATCTAAAATAAAAATCCCTCAGAATTCCATCAGCTGAGATAAAACTGTTAACTGTTTTGACCCTTATTATCTTTTTTTTTTCCCCACATACATATAGTCAATTAGCTGGTACTTCTGCATTCATCCACTTTTAAAATTAGAAACTAGGAATATAGCATTCTTTTCTCTAACAAATAGAGACATTGGAAGAGAAGCAATATTTTTGTCCTTTAGGTAATCATGGACTAGTGACATAGGGGAGACACATGTAAAGTTTCATAACAGAATGAACTGAGTTCCATTTGTCTACGGTAGAATTAGCTAACGTTTTCACTGACTATATTCTGTGTGCTAAGTATTTATATCCATTATCTTGTTTTATCTTTTCAACAATTCTGTGAGATTCTTAAGTAGATGAATTCACTGAAATTTAGAGAGATTAAATGAATTGGCCACATAGTTCATAAATAGTTAGGACTTTTGCCCAGGTTTGTTGACATCTACATCTATGCTTTTAAGCAGTACTCTCTGCATTGTTGTAATGAATTGCTACTATATCTATTTATCCATCCATATTGAATAAAGGAGAAAGAGCTAGAGAACAAAGGGGAACGTACAGAGATGCTGAGGAAGATTATAATAGAATCATTCAGAAGGAGACATCCTCACAAGGAAGGTCAGTGGAAACCAGCTTTCCTAAAATAACAGTGCTTTACTGTAGTACTTTGTAATACTAGTACTAATGTATTTTAAGGTATGAGGCAGACGTTTGGCATGAATACAGCTATTGCCTCTTAATGTTTGTTCTGTAGATAAAGTCAAAGACTACAAGCTGGTGGTTCCTGACTCTTGTGTTATGAGCCTGTGAAGTGTTCTGTTACAGTAGTTTAAATGAAATTCAGGCCTCATTAACTAGAACATCTAGCCAAAATTGTCTTTATTTATTAAAAGTTTTATAGATCTCATAGCTATAATTTTGCTGAATTTGTTAAATTGGATAATTCAGCATTGTGCCAACCACTGGGCAGCCTCACAAATGAAAGTTTGTATTGTATTCTGTTCTTAAAGGAGCTTATGAAGCAGACATGTACACAACTAATTTTGATATTAGATTATTGTAAGCATTTTGGAAGCACAGAAAGGGAAATAGTTTTGCATAAAGAATCACCAAGAATAAAGCACCAAGAACAGGCATTTTTCTCATGTTCAGAAAATCATCTTATGCCTGTGTTTTTGTTTATTTGAATGAACGGCTCTTTTCTCTAGGTTTGTTTTTGTTTAGTTAATTCATATATAAAAGATTAAACATAAATAAATATTTAACTATTTCCTACTAGCTGACAAATATCTTTTAGTTTCTGTTCATAGCTGTTCTTTATAGCAGAATTCTTAAAACTCTTGTCATGGTCTGAGTCAAGCATAAATAATATTATGGTATAAATTAGTTGGCTCTTACTGTTATATGGTTGCTTTTTCTAATGAAGTTAAGATAACACTGAAATCCGATTTATTCTTAGAATAAGTGAACATTTGAAGAATGGCATAAATACAGAAGAGAGAGTACCTTAGTTGTCTCTTTTTAGTAATGTTTTAAACTTTAAAAAAAAACCCACAACATTTTATTAAAAGCATTGCTGGAGTGAGCATTTGCTTTGAGATAGTTTGCTAAGAATCTGGTCTATCTACTGTGGAAGGGATTTCTACTTTTAAGACTAGGGTCCTTCATACTCTAATCCCCCACCCTCCCACCCATGTTTTCATATTGCTTTCCCATATACATTCTATAAATGGCATAACACCATACAAATCAAAGGAATTGTTTTCCTAGTTTAGTAATTTAATATAGAAGATGGATATAATCTGTGACCCTCATCATAACTTATTTGGCCCTTGGCATATAGGATTCTTTTCATGTAAAGTTACAGTATATCAAAACACTTTAAATTTCAAAATATTTTAAAATACTTTAAATTTCAAGGTATTTCAAAATAATAAGTGATATAACCCATTGATATAATAACCTTTCGAATTATAATTTGATTAGGCAGTTTTCATCCTGGGCTGTATTTTCTTTCTATCCATATTGATGTTTTATTTATTTGTTATATAAAGTACTGAGAAGGGATGTTAAAATTTCCAACTGAAATTAGGATTTGCCTCTTTCTTTCTTTAGTTCTGTCAATTTTTGCTTCATGAATTTTTTTTTTTTTTTTTTTTTTTTTTTTGAGATACACGGGCCTCTCACTGCTGTGGCCTCTCCCGTTGCGGAGCACAGGCTCCAGACGCGCAGGCTCAGTGGCCATGGCTCACGGACCCAGCCGCTCTGCGGCATGTGGGATCTTCCCGGACCGGGGCACGAACCCACGTCCCCTGCATCGGCAGGCGGTCTCTCAACCACTGTGCCACCAGGGAAGCCCTGCTTCATGAATTTTTAAGCTTATTTATTAGATACAAACATATTTAGAATTCTTAATGCCTTCCTGATGAATTATTACTCTTTTTATCTGAATTATCCTTTTTTTCTCTTTGCCTTGAAGTCTACTTTGTTATTAATATTGCTCTATCTACTTCCTTATCCTTGCTGTTTGCATGGTGTATCTTTTCCTATCTTTTTATTTTTAACCTGTTTGATCTTATATTTAAAATATATGAGGTTAGGTTTTGCTTTTTAATTCTCATAATCTCTGCCTGTGAATTGTGTGTTTAGTCCGTTTATATTTACACATATTTCAGACTGTTTAAAATTGTCTTGTAGTCCCTTAAGTCTCTGTTCATTTTCATTTATTCATTTTTCTCTTTATTCTCTACATTGATTTGTGTTCAGGTTCACTGAATGTCCTTCTATCTCCATTCTCTGTTAAGCCCTTCCAAAGAATTTTCCATTTTAGTTATTTTTCAGTTATAGAATTTCCAATTGGTTCTTTTTTTAGTTCCCATTTCTCTGTTGGTATTTACTTCTGTTCATTCATTGAGACTCTTTTTTCCTTTTTTTCTTTAACATACTGTCTTTTAGGTCTTTGGACATATTTATAAGAAATATTTAAAGTATTTGTTAGCTAAATCCAACATCTTTTTGGGATGTTTGCTATTGACTGCTTTTTTCTTGATGATGAGTCACATTTTCCTCTTTGCCTGTCAGGTAATTTAAAAATTATGTACAGGTCCTTTTTGATATGTGATAGAGACTCTGAATTTTGTTATTTTTCTTTGACAAGTGTTGATTTTCATTTTAATAAGCTGTCCAGTTACTTGCTGATAACCCTTAACTTTTGGAGCCTTAGTTTTTTACTTTGTAAGTGTAGATGTGTTTAAAGACCCAGTTGTTTCCCAAGTCCTTTTAAGGACCCCAATCTCTACTCCCCTTTTAATCTTTTAGGGTTTGGTATTATACGGCTTTGTTAGGTAGTGCTAGAGTAGGCCTTGCTTTAGAGCATGGTTCTTTCTCTTAAGATGTCTCACCTCAATGTCCAGGAAATCATCAAGGTTTCTCCACTCTTTTTTTTTTTGGCTGGAAATTGAATGTACCTGCAATGCTGTTTAACATCTGGTGTCTCTGTTTTGTTATCAGCCCCGTAGCAGTTGCTCTCTGGTATACCTTTGCTATTTCCTCTTTGGATAATCCCTACCTTTGTTGAGCTTACATTCTAACATGGGACTCAGACAATACAAGGACACAGCATCAAAAAATTGCAAGTTATGATATCTTCTCAGAAGAAAACAAATCGAGTTCTGGGGTAGAGAACAATGAGTCTGTTTCCCCCACGTCTGCAGTAACTTCCTTCACTGTAGTCTTGAACCCCTCAAAATCGTCCATGAGGGTTGGAATCAGCTTCTTCCAAACTCCTGTTAATGTTGATATTTTGACCTCTTCCCTTGAATCACGAATGTCCTTCTGGCATCTAGAGTGGTGAATGCTTTCCAGAAAGTTTTTAGTTGCCTATGCCCAGATCCATCAGGGGAATTGCTGTCTATGGCAGCTATAGCCTTACAAAATGTATTTCTTAAATAATAAGACTTGAAAGTCGAAATGACTCTTTGATCCATGGGCAGCAGAATGGATGTTGTGTTAGCAAGCATGAAGACAACATTACTATCATTGTACATCTCCAACAGAGCTCTTGGGTAACCAGGTGCATTGTTAATGAGAAATAATAATTTGACAGGAATCTTTTTTCTGAGCATAGGTCTCACCAGTGGGCTTAAAATATTTAGTAAACTATGTTGGCAACAGATGTGCTGTCATCTAGACTTCATTGTTCCATTTATAAGGCATAGACAGCAGATTGGCATAATTCTTACAGGCCCTAGGATTTTGGGAATGGTAAAGGAACATTGGCTTCAACTTAAAAGTCACCAGCTGCATTAGCTCCTAACATGAGAGTCAGCCTGTACTTTGAAGCTTTGAAGACAGATACTGACTTCTCCTCTCTAACTATGAAAGTCCTAGATGGCTTCTTCTTCCAGTATAAGGCTATTTCATGTACAGTGAATATCTGTTGTTTAGCGTAGCCACCTTCATTAATTATCTCAGCTACATCTTTTGGATAACTTGCTGCATCTCCTACATTAGCGCTTGCTGCTTCACCTTGCTCTTTGACATTATGGGGAAAGTTCACGGGCAGCCAATTCCTGCTAGCTTCAGACTTCTCTTCTGCAGCTTCCTCACCTTTCTCAGCCTTTATAGAATTGAAGAGAGTTAGAGCCTTGCTCTGGATTAGGCTTTGGCTTATGGGAATGTTGTGGCTGGTTTGATCTTCTATTCAGACCACCTGAACATTCTCCATATCAGCAATAAGGCTGTTTTGCATTCTATCATCTGTGTGTTCACTGGGGTAGCACTTTTAATTTCCTTCAAGAACTTTTTCTTTACATTCACAACTTGGCAACTGATGCAAGAGGCCTGGCTTTCAACCTCTCTTGGCTTTCATCATGCCTTTCTTACTAAGTCTAATCATTTCTAGCTTTTACTTTAAAATGAGAGATGTGCGACTCTTCCTTTCATCTGAACACCTACAGGCCATTGTAGGATCATTAATTGGCCTAATTTCGATATTGTTGTGTCTCAGAGAATAAGGAGGCCCAAGGTGAGGGAAAGAGACAGGGGAACAGCAGGTCAATGGAGCAGTCAGAGCGCATAAAACATTTATTGATTAAGTTTGCTGTCTTATATGAGCATGGTTTGGGGCACCCCAGAACAGTTACTGATCACAGATCACCATAACAAATATAATAATGACAATGAAAAAGTCTGAAATATTGTGAGAATTACCAAAATGTGACAGAGAGACATGAAGTAAGCAAATGCTATTGGAAAAATAGAACCAACAGACTTGCTCGACACAGTGTTGCCACAAACCTTCAGTTTGTAAAAAATGTAATATCTACAAAGTACAATAAGTCAAAGTGCAATAAAACAAGATATGCCTGTAAAAAATGTCAGACCAGGGTGGTATCAGTGGAGGTAGTTAGAAATGGTTAGATTCTGAAACTGTTTGAAGGTAGGACTGACGTGATTTGCTGATGAGTTTTTATGAGCTATATGAGAAAAAGAGGAGCCAGAGGTTTTTAGCCAGAGCAGTTAGAAGAATGAAGATGCCATATACTAAAATAGAGAAGACTATAGGAGAAATAAGTTCAGGGGTGAAGATTTGGAGTTCAGTTTTGGTCATCCTACTAGATATCCAAGTATAAATGTTAGCAGTTATTATTTATTATTAATTATCCAGTGGATGTTAACTTTTATAATCATTCATTAAATATTTATTGGCTCTGTGGTAGAGTTTGCTATGTTATATTCTAGGATTTAAATGATGGTCAAAAATGGACACTGTCCTTGCCTTTATGGAATTAGCAGTCTAATGAAGAAGATAAGAATTGATCAAATAACCATATTATTGGTAGTTTTTCCCTTAAAAAAATAAGCTTTTAAGTAGGATACCTAGGAAGAAATAAGGATGACTTAACAAAATCACAAATAACCCTTGATATCTAAATTTATTAGGTTCTTATGGTCAGATCGTGATGGATACACGTACATACCTTACAAGTTTCTCATTTAACAACATCTTATTCTTGAAATTGGTTAGCTTAATTAACATGAGGGAATGAAGCTTCGTGAATTCAGTTTTATTTAGATGAAATGAGGTAGTTATCTATTGAATATAGCATTTAAAGGTATTGTATATTTCATGAAATATTTAGGCTGTGGGGAATTTTCTCCTCTCTTTCATTAAAAATGTTATGTTTTTACTTTTTATTAGTTAGCTAAGGATCATTTTGTTTTGTAACTAAAGTCTTTAAGAACAGCATTATAGTATGATCTGTTCACCATTTGCTCATAAAATTAAAGAATTAATTCTTGTGTTTTGAAAAATCAACAGGTTCGTCATAAGGCATCACAGAAAGTTTATGCTATGAAGCTTCTTAGTAAGTTTGAAATGATAAAAAGGTCAGATTCTGCTTTTTTCTGGGAGGAACGAGATATTATGGCCTTTGCCAACAGTCCCTGGGTGGTTCAGGTAAGCATACTAACTTTTATAAATTTATTTCCTCTTTTTATAAGTGCTTATTATTTGTAAGAATTGATTTTGCATGCTGAAAGTCCTATATCTCATTCACGTAATGACAGTGCAGTTATTTTTTAATAAGATCTGATTCATTACACTTGTTTAATCTTCTTAAATAGTGTGTTATATAGACATGACATGTAATACTTAATTGTTGTATAAAAGCAAGTATTACTTGCAACTTTCTCTTTTTTAATTCCTTTATAAAGAATTGGATTGATTACCAGTATGCCATTGTTCCGCACCTACTCTTTCTCATGATTTACATAATAGGAACAATAATCAGCTTATCTTGAAGAGGGGGAAAAAATTCTACATTAAAATTTTGGAAAATTCTCATATTACCTATAATGTAAGACATTATTGGGATTCCTAATTCAGCCTTTTATTTGACTGTGAAGTAAGGAATTTACTTGGTTACCCAGTAGTACAGGTCACAGAGGAAGGACAGGATAAATACTTTATTCTTTCCCTGTATTTACCAGTTTTCAAAATAAGGGATTAGTTTACTTTTATCCTCAAAGGTGACCAATTTGGGAGAACTATCAGTTTAAACTCATGGACTTAAAACCTATTTGATGTGTTTCAGTCCTTTATCTTATTCATACTCAAATTGTGACACCTTTGGCAGTGATCATGTTCAGGTTGGCTCTGAGTCCTTTTGACAGAGCCTTAGTTAGTCTTCGATAGCTAGCTTGCCGTCTTGATACATAACAGAGTGTTCCAGACGTGTCTTGTACATTTTCTGTCCTTCACATGAAGTTAACCTTGCTTGTACGTCCATCTTTTTTTTTTTTTTTTTTTTTTGCGGTACGTGGGCCTCTCACTGCTGTGGCCTCTCCTGTTGCGGAGTACAGGCTCCGGATGCGCAGGCTCAGCGGCCATGGCTCACTGGCCCAGCCGCTCAGCGGCATGTGGGATCTTCCTGGACCGGGGCACGAACCTGTGTCGCCTGCATCGGCAGGCAGTCTCTTAACCACTGCGCTACCAGGGAAGCCCCGTAGGTCCATCTTTTGTACATGTGTGAATATTTCTTTAGAATAGATTCCTAGCATTGGAATTGTTAGGACATATGGTGTGCACATTGGACATTTTGTTTGATATTGCCAAATTGCCTTGTAAAGAAAGGTTTTTTACAAGTTTATATTACACTCTAATTGTCCAATAGATGTTTTATTTCACTAAATTTTTAGCAAATGCTGCATATTGTAATTATTTTAAATTTTTATTTGTTGCATCCTTGAGAAATAAGATGTTATTGTGTTAAGTTGCATTTTTTTATTATGAGGTTCAGCATATTTCGTATGCTTATTAGTAACTTGTATTTCTTCTCCACTGCTTATCCCATTTTCTGATGTGTTGTTTTGCTTTTTTAAAATTGGTTTGTTAGAATGTTAATACATTATGGATATTAATTCTTTGTTATATATGTTGGAAATATATTCTCTTGGACTACTACTTGTCTGTTGTTTACTGAATTTTTAAATTTAGATGTAGTCACATCTGTAGATTGCATATTTTAATTTTTGCTGGCAACACCTTCCCCATCCCTAAGATGGGGAGTTTATAATCCCCAAGATTATAAAAATATTCTCTTACACTTTCTTTAACTTTTTATATTTTTATTTTTTTGGGGGGGTGTTCTATTTCTAAGTCACTAGGAATTTATTATTTTTATTATGAAGTAGGATTTCTTTTTCCCTAATGAGTAGCCAACTTCCCCAGTGCCATTTGTGGAAAAGCCCATGTTTTCCCCATGAAGTAAATGAAAGGTCCTGTATATCATTCATGTGTATTCATGTATACACATGAATTTCTCTTTTGGACTGTTTGCCATTACTTTGATTTGTTATTGGTTTATACACTAAAATCATTGTTTTAATTTCTGTAGTTTTTCATTTATTTTGGTATCTGGTAGGGCATGTCTCCTCTCATTATTCTCCTTTTATAATAGTTTTTTGGCAGTTCTTAAAATTTTTCTCTATAAAGTTAGAATCAGCCTTTCATTCTGTTAAAAAATACAGTTAAAATTTTGACTTGCATTGCTTTAATTGGTAGGCTTTTTTTGGGGGGGGGGTTGTTTTTATTATTTTGAACTATTAGGTCTTCCCATAACAATAATAGTATATCTCTTTGTATAGAGATTGATCTTCAGTAAAGCCATATTACTTTTTCCCCCAAAATAGGATCAGAAGAAACTTATATATAAGAAAATAATTTTTAAAATATGTAGATATTCAACATACAGAAAAAAAGTAAAATTGGCTCAGTCTTTCAGTGTAGCATTGAATAATAGAAATTTTTCTTCCTTATCTGTTTTTTTTAAACTTCAGTGGGTAGAGCTCTGATGGTTAACTATTAAATCTGATGTTTGCTGAAGCTTTCTGGTTAAGACAGTAAAGGATCTGGCCTGCCCATCTGTTCTTAGCTTATCAAATATTTTTTATCAGGAGTAATGTTAAAGTATTTGAAATGTTTCCTTCAGCATCTTTTGAAATGGTTTTCTTGCTTAATCTGTTATTATAGGACACACAAAAAATAAATTTCCGGGTAGTGTAAAATCTAAAGTAAGTACTATTTGCTGTAATATGATATTTGCAATAGAATACCAAATTTGACTTACATTTTAAGTAATTATCCATCTATTTGCATAAGTGACATATGACCTTTAATTTAATTTAATTTATTTTTAACATAGGCTCTTCTGGTTGGTTTTCATATCATAGTGAGATCACCCTGACAGACACAGTTGAAAAGCACACCACTTTTTTCTGAGCTTTGGTACAGTTTATAAAAAGTAGAAACTATTCATTCCATGAGGCTTGTTTGAACTTGCTTGCAAATCTTTCAAGGAAAAATTTCAATTTATTTAATGATATATTTTTTAATTTTTAAAATTTATCATGATACATTTCAGACATATCCCAAAGAAGAAAGAAAGTTTCTTGAATCCCCATGCATTGTTCACTCGGCTTCAACAGCAGTCATGGCCAGTCTTGTTTCAGTCACACCAGAAATTGGCACACTTTTTTTTGTAAAGAGCTAGATAGTAAATATTTTAGGCTTTGTGGCCCAAGAGGCAAAATCAAAGATATTACGTAGGTACTTACATAACAAGCAAACAAATTTGTACAACTTTTTTATTGACGAAATTCAAAATATAATAATACAGTTGAAAAAATACAGGTCTGTTAGGGAGAAGAATGAAATTATTTTCTGAGGCAGTAACAGTTTGCAAAATTGGGGTTCACAATTAGTGTTTCCTATCAAAATCGATTGTAGATGTTCTCTTAATACTGATGTATAAAAAGATTTTATATATTTATCTTATCAGAAAATATATTTTCACACAGCTAGTTACTGCTAAATACTATTATCCACCAGCGTATGATTTAGTTTTTATCAGTAGACTTTATTTTTAAAGACAGTTTTAAAAATTTACAGAAAAATTGAGCAGATAGTAGAGAACTCCCATATACCCCCTGTACCGTTTCCCCTATTATTGACATCTTGCTTTAGTAAGGTACATTGTTACAACGAATGAACCAATATTGATACATTATTAGTAACTAAAGTCCATAATTTATTCAGATTTTTCCTAGTTTTTGCCTAATGTGCTTTTTCTGTTCCAGGATCAACCAAGAGAGCATGTTACATTTAGCTATCATATCTTCTTAGGCTCCTCTTGGCTGTGACAGTTTCTGACTTTCCTTGTTTTTGATGACCTTTATAGCTTTGAGAATACTTCTCAGTTTTATTGTAGGCTGTGTATGCTCTGTTACTGGAATTCGATGTTTTCCTCATTATTTAGACCAGGGTTATGGGTTTTTGAGAGAAAAACGACAGAAGTAAAGTGCCATTTTCATCACATCATATCAAGGGTACATACTAATCTATCATTTGTGACTCTTGGTGTTGACCTTGAGTACATGGTTTTGATTGAGCATATCTATCACTTGGAAGGCGTTTATAGAATTCTGTTAAATTTCTTCTCTTGATGTTTACCTTTTAGCACTGTCATTACATTACAGGTTAATCAATTCCAGTTGAAGGTTGGGTAGAAGCTTCTCAGTTGCAAAGTTCAAATGGATTTTTTAATGGATATTTCCTTTGCACTTACATTCATGTCCAAAAAATACTGCTGGAACTGTGAGACTGTAGTCTGAGATCAGAAAGTATATCCACTGCAAATTTGTGTAGGAATGGAGATCTCATGTATTGTTTTGATTTTGATAGCATGGGAAAGTATATACAGTAGCTTGATGTTAGTTGTCATAAAAATGATTGTGTCATAGAATAAGTTTTGCATGTAGCGCTGTTTTGCCTTGCCATTTTAGGTCATTTAGGTATTAAGAAACATTATCAAGTTGCAGCTAAAGCTAATTTCCAAAGCTATTCAGTTCAGTCATAGTGGTTGAGGGTGGTTCTTGATCAGACAAATTTCAGTCTCACCTCTGAGCTCAAATAATTGCAATAAAACTTGACCACCGTTAAGCCACTGAACTGCTGTGTAGCAGGGTTAGTCAGGATGTTCAGCTTCTATTTCTGGCAAAAATTCACAGAACTGATGGTGATGGTTAAGTCAACAAGAGCAAATAACACCATCAATACTACTTATTTATTAACACATGAGATTCAAATATATTTTCCACACTGTACCTATTGATCAATATTACGAAAAATAACCATAGACTTTGAACAGCATACATTTTCACAAGCTTTGTAAATTTGTCCAACTAAGCCTTTTTCTGTTCCACATATATTTTTACCAGCATCTGTTGTAACACACCTTACCAGGTATTACTTCAGGTTGTACTGAATTAATGTTTGCTCAATTTCTTTTAAAGTATTTTTGTCTGTAGTTGATCTATGCAGACTGTTCATAGAGGCTAATTCTGTATTCAGCTTCAAACTTGGCACTCCTCCAATAAATAGTAACTGCTGAATAGTATTAATAATATCTGTGGACTCATCAAGAGTCAAGGAAAAACACTTGAAATCATTTGTCTTGTTTTTAAATTGGTGATTAATATTGCTCCCAGTGTTCTCAACTCATTGAGCAACTGTTGTTGCCAAAAGATTTAGTCTTAAAGTTGATTTTCTCTAGACACATTTCTTCAGCTGATGCAAAACCAAACACAATTTAAGTATTCACCATTGGTAAATAACTTTTCTTTCTTGTCTAACAAATAAGGCATCTGGAAACTTTCTTTGGTTTCAGTCTTACACACATTTAGCAAATTTTACACACATTTAGCAAATTTTACCATACTTAATTTTAATCTTCTAATTTTGAAGTACTAAACATTACAAGAACTGTTGAAATACTTTTAAAAAATATTTATTTTATTGAAATATAGTTGATTTACAATGTTGTGTTAGTTTCTGCTGTACAGCAAAGTGATTGAAATACTTTCTGTTCTCTGGCCCAATCTTTTTTCCCTGCCTTTCTTCTGAGAGATAGCTGCTATCCTAAAATTAATTTATGCCATTCCTGTGTTTAAATTTCTCCCTCCCTTCTTCCCAACTGGATCTTCTACCAACCTTTTAATTTTTCATATGATTGTTGACTGATTCAGGTTTTTTAATTTCTTGAGTTCGTTTTTATTTTCTGTGACTCTGTCTTCTTTTTCACTTTTCTGTTGAATGGCATATTTGTAAACTTTTTGGTCTTAACGTGTTTTTCGTTTTATTTACAAAATATACCTTTTTGGCTTTCTTTTTAGTTATTTCCTGCTTAAAAATTTTTTTTTTCTAGCTACTGTTTTCTTTGGGTTTATATTGTTCTTTTCTAGTTTCTTTACCTTCCTGACTTTTATTGTCAGTACTTATTTTCCAATACAGATATCTCTGTTTGAATATTGGATAATGAGAGGATAAGGAGAGATACCTATAAACTTACTTGAAGTTATAAGTTTCTCTTTGAGTTCTGCTTATTTTTTAAAAATGGTTTTATTTGTAACATGCATAGAAAAGTACATAAAAAAGCAGCAGAATGATTTATTGCAAAGCAAACACCCATGTATTCACAACTCAGGTCAAAAATAAACATTGCCAATATGTACTCTGTTAAGTCCCCTTGTGCTCTTTCCCAATCACTACCTCCATGTGTTCCCCCCAGAATAAACGTTCTTCTGGCTTTATTAGTAATTGTTTCATTGTTTTCTTTCCAGTATACCACCTAAACAAGCACTCAGAAACTATATTTTTCCTGTTTATTGAACTTTATATAAGTGAAACCATTGAATATCTCTTATCCAGGTTACTCCAGTTTATTGGTGAGATTTACTACCTTTTCATAGTCGAATATTCTGTTTTGTGAAATGCCTGTTTAAGTCTCTTGCTCATTTTCCCATTAGGTTGTCTGTCAATTGAAAAAAAAAGATTTGTAGGAATTGTTTTTATTTTGGATATGAGCCCTGACTGGCTTCTTAGACCTGTGGGTTTACACATTTTACCAAGTTTGAGAAAATTTTGACCATTATTTTCTCAAATATTTTTTCTGTCTCACTTTCCGTCCATTTACCCCTCAACCCCTTTCTCAGACTACAGTTACACATATGTAATTTGCTTGATGTTGTCCCATAGGTAACTGATACTGTTTTTTTTTCTTTCCCCAGTCTGTTTCTGTTTTTGTTTTTCAGGTGTGCTTCATTTTGTATAGTTTTTATGCTATGTCTCAGCAGTCCCCAACCTTTTAGGCACCAGGGACTGGTTTCATGGAAAACAGTTTTTCCACGGACGGGGTGTGGGTGGAGGGGATGGTTCAGGCGGTGCTGTGAGCAACAGGGAGCGGCAGGTGAAGCTTCGCTCACTCACCTGCCTGCCTGCTCACCTCCCGCTATTTGGCCTGGTTCCTAACAGGCCGTGGACTGGTATCAGTCAGTGGCCCGGCGGGGGAGGGGCGGGAGGACCCCTGCTATGTCTTTAAGTTCACTGATCTTTTTTTCTGCAGTGTTCAGTCAAACTTTAATCCCATCGCATCTGGCTTTCTTCAACAAAATTGTTTTGAGATTTATCCGTGATGTGATATATCAGTAGTTCATTTCTTTTTATTGTGTAACAGTATTCCATTGTGTGAATATATGACAGTTTGTTTATCCTGTTCATCTGTTCATAGACATTTGGGTTGTTTCCAGTTTTTGTCTCTTACGAATAATTAAATTGTTTGCGATCAACTTGTACAATTAAATGATTTTTAGGAAATTTATGGAGTTGTGCACCCATCACTAAAACCTGATTTTTAGAATATTTCATCGTCCCCAAATGATCACTTATACCTACTTACAGTCATTTCCCATTCCCCTCCAGCCCCAGGTAACCACAAGTGTGCTTTCTGTCTCCATAATTTGCCTTTTCTGGACATTTCAGAAAAATGGAATCATACCACATGTTGTCTCTTTCCCTTAGTATACTATTTTTGAAGTTCATGCACATTGTAGCATGTCTTGTATTTCATTTCTTTTTAGTGCTGAATAGCATAGCCCATTGTATGTGGTTTAATCAACAGTGTATTTGGTGTTTGTCCCCAGTTCTTAGCACAAGAGCTTCAGAAGCTCTTGGATTTCCTAAGTGTTAAGAATGTCTTTGTTATGCTAATGAGACAACTCCTGGCGGCCTTTTGATAACTTTTGGATGAGATGGGGACTGATCATTAGAAAGAATCAGCCTTCCAACCTTCGGGGTACCGGAAGGGGGCTGGAAATTGAGTTTAATCACATGGCCAATGATTTAATTAATCATGCCTATATAATGAGACCCTAATAAAAGCTGTGGACATTGACACTCAATGGAGCTTCCTGGTTGGTGAAGACATTGGTGTACTGGGATGGTGTTTCACCCTGATTCCACAAGGAGAAGTTGCAGAAGCTCTGTTCCCTCCCAGACCTCACCTTATGTGTATCCTTTACAGTAAAACTTTGATCATATGTATGGTGCTTTCCTGAATTCTTTGAGTCAACCCAGTGAATTATCGAACCTGAGTGGGTCATGGGAACTCCAGAATTTGTAGTTAGTTAATCAGAAATGCTGGTGGCTTGGGGACTTCCAAAGTACAGAAGGACAGCTGATGTCTGAAGTGAGGGTCTTGTGAAAGCCTGGCCTCTTAGCTTGTGGTATGTGATGCTAACTCGAGGTGCTTGGCATCAGAATTGTATTGCAGTATACTCGGTTGAGGTGGAAGGAGTATGTGGATACACCCCATTATGTTTGTCCATTTACCATTTGATGGACGTTTGAATTGTTTCCACTTTGGGGCTATTATAAATAGTGAGTAATGCTGCTATGAACATTTGCATACAAGTCTTTTGTGGACATACTTCATTTCTCTTGGGTAGGTACCTGGGAGTGGAATTCTTAGTTATGTGGGAAATTTATGTTTAACTTTTTAAGAAGTTGCCAAACTGTTTCCCAAAGTGGCTGTGCCATTTTACGTTCTTACCAGCATAGATGAGGTTCCAGTTTCTCCATGTTCTTGCCAACAGTTGATGTTTTCTGTCGTTTTTATTATGGCCATTCTGGTGGGTATAAAGTGGGATCTCATTGTGGTTTTAATTAGAATTTCTCCAATGACTAACATCTTTTCATGTGCTTATTGACCACTCATATATCTTCTTTGGTGAAATGTCTATTCACATTTTTGCCCTTTAAAAAATTGTTACTTGTCTTATTGTTGAGTTGTAGGAGTCCTTTATGTAGTCTAGATACTTTATCATATATATCACTTATTAGTATTTTTTCCAACCTGTGATTTGTCTTTTCATTTTTTAATAGGATTTTTGGAAGCCAGAAAATTTTAATTTTGATCAGATCCTATGTGTCAGTTTTTCATTTTGTCAGTTGTGTTTTTGGTGTTAGAAGAAATCGTTGCCTAATCCAAGGTGATAAAAGATTTTTCTCCTTTGTTTTTTCATAAGATTTTTCTAGTTTTAACTCTTAAATTTAGTCCTGTGATCTACCTGAGTTAATTTTTGAGTATGATGTGAAGTAGGGGTCTAAAAATGTTCACATTTTTGTCTTTGAATATCCAATTGTTCAAGCACCATTTATTGAAAAGACTGTTCTTTCACCACTAAATTACTCTGGCACCTTTGTTAAAAAAAACACAAACTCTTGACCTATAAATATAAGGGTTATTTCTAGGCTGTCATTTCTGTTCCATTGATCTGTATGTCTGTCCTTATACCATCCCAGTACTGTCCTGAAAACGTTAGTTTTGTTTTGAGTTTTGAAATTGGGAAGTATAAGTGCTCCTGCTTTATTCTGTTGTAAGATAGTTTTGGCTCCTCTGGGTTATTTGCATTTCCATAGAAATTTTATAATCAATTTGTTAATTTCTGGAAAAAATTCTTGCTGGGATTTAGAGTTTGCATTGATTCTGTGGATCAATTTGGAGAGAATTGCCATCTTTATACTATTGTCTTTCTATCCAGGAACATGAGTGTCTCTCCATTTATATACATCTTTCCTTTTATCATTTAGAGTTAATAGCATCTCTCTCACACACACACACACACACACACACACACACACACACACACACACTTTCTCAATTTGGTAACCAGCCTTATTATGCCTTTTCGTCCCTTCCTTCCCTGCATCTCACCACCTTCCATTTTAAAATTATTCTGATTTTGGCTTGACTCTCTCAAAGAAATACTTAATTTTATGTCAGTAATAAGCTTTTCTGGATTCTTTATTTGTTCCTTTTTCTTATGTCTCTCGTAATTCTCTTACTTGGATTTATTCATTGTGTCAAACTATATCCTTGAACAATTCTTTCAGAAGTGGTTTGTTATCAGATTTCTAAGAATATGAATGATGTAATACATATTTATTTTGCCATCGTATTGATTTTTTTTAAACTGCCGTATTCTAGGATCAAAATTATTTTCCTTCAAAGTTTCGAAGATACAGCTCTGTTTTTTGTATTCTGTGTTGGCTGAGATGTTTGTTGACAATATGATTTACGTTTTTGTACATAAGGTACTTTTTGTCTTTGGAAACTTTTAGAATTTTTCCGCTGGATTTCTGAGAGTTTAACACTGACTGTCTTAGTTTCTCTCTTGTTTCATTTGAGATCTTTCAATCTTAGACTTTTGACTTTATTCATTTCTAGAAGTTTCTGTTTGCTATTTCTTTTTTTCCTTTTTCTTCTGGTCTATTTTCTCTCTTCCGGACTGCTTTTAGATGTCGGAGCTTTGCTAACTTTGCTCTGTTTTTCATCTCTGAATCCTTCAGTGTCTTCAGAGAAAGTTACTTTGCTCAATTTTCAAGCTCTGTAATTTGTTTTTCTCTTATCATCAGTTGTATATTTAATTCCAAAGCTTCAGATTTTTTCCCCATATCATCCTATTTTTTAATTGATGTGACTTGTTACTCTTTTGAGGGTATTGATTTTTACATTTTTAAAGCTGTTCTTAGTTTGTCCTATTTTAAGCATTTCCTTGATTGTTAACTTTCTGTTACTTGAATTGCTTTGCCTCTATTTCATGATACTGATTTTTCTGAAATGTTGATTCTTGGTTTTGTTCTTTTTCCTATTTGTGGAAATCCTTTCTGTTTACACTGGTTGCTTTCAGGAGGGGTGGGACATGTCGTTGGGTGGAATGTACAGATACCTTTCCTTCTGAATTTGTGGTTTCTCTTGTCTCTCCAGGGGATCAGTAGCAACCTAGCTTGGTGTCCTATTTCTCTGGTCCCAGTGCCACTGCTTTAGTCTGAGTGCAGGTATCACTGCCACTTGCTGTTGATTATGAGCAAGATGATGGGGAAGGGAAGAGAGGAGAAGGCCCAGTTCCAAATGTGGCTACGAATTACTCTTCCCAGTGGTATGGGACTTATTCCCTCTTCTTATATCTACTGAATCTGGCATTTTAGGTTTTTCTAAACCTCTCCTGCTTCCTCAGCTCTCTTCTTTGTGAGTTATGTGCAGTAATTTGTTTTGTTTTCAGAAAGCTGGGCTTTTTTTTATTATCTGTTCTTCTGTCATTCTTTCACCTTTTATGTTCCTCATTAATCTGTTTCTCTTTTAAAATATTTCTATTTAAATAGATTCCTGTATTCTCTGAGAGGGAAAATGATACATTTATGCATATTTTTTTAGTAAGCATGAAGAAGATACCCATATAAAAGTTTTGTTTGATAATGGTTTTTCCATTAAAGATGTCCAAATCTAAAATCACAGATTTCCTAAAGTTTAACTCTGTTTTGGTTATACAATAATTTATCTTTTTCAATAGCGGTAATAGCTTTGGGGTTTTGTTCTCTTAATGGTTTTGGTTTTCTTTCTTTCTCTCTTTCGTTCTTTCATTTCTTTTCTTTTTTTAAATTAAAAAAAATTTTTTTTCCTTCTTGTTTTGTTTTCCAGCTCTTTTGTGCCTTTCAAGATGATAAGTATCTGTACATGGTAATGGAGTACATGCCTGGTGGAGACCTTGTAAACCTTATGAGTAACTATGATGTACCTGAAAAATGGGCCAAATTTTATACTGCTGAAGTTGTTCTTGCTTTGGATGCCATACACTCCATGGGTTTAATTCACAGAGATGTGAAGCCTGACAACATGCTCTTGGATAAACATGGACATCTAAAATTAGCAGATTTTGGCACATGTATGAAGATGGATGAAGTAAGTAACAAGCAAGTAAAAAAAAATGCTAGTTTTTTGAGAGACAAAAATAAAGGAACACTTGAAATCTGGACTTCATAGTTTTAAACAAAGATAAATTTAGTTTTGCTAACTGTGTAATGACTCAGACAAGGTAATAAAATATCCAAATCAAAACATTTACTTTACTTATCATTCACATAGTTGTACTTTGTTCGTAGATTTGGTGAATCCAAGAGAAATAAAAACTCAAATAACTAGTTATCAGATAAATAGTTATCTTCCTCATAGAACCTTGACAAACATTTGCTACCAATCAAAACTAGTTCATGTATATAATGATCTAGGTGAAGAAGTAGGACACAAAATATAAATTAAGGTACATGGGTATTTCTGTCATCATTATTATTTCTGTATTTTTCCTTTAAAAAAAGAGGTAAGGTAGAAATTTACCAACTCCTACCAACCCCATCTGTATCAACCACATAGAATAAACTTGGGGGCAAGTTTATTGTTGTGCTTTTACCTGTTGAACAATTCATATTATGATTAATTGATTCAGTAGCATTAACTTCATAGCTAACTATGGTGTTGATTTGTTTTTGTTGCAAAATTTATATCCCTTGTCTTTTTCTCTGTAAGTGTACTGTAGTTCCTGGCAGTAATTCCTGATGGGGAGGGATCATGTTTTATTTCCTATGTATTCTTGTTAATTATCTTGTCAAGATGTTTATTTTGAATTAAGCTGATTTTCTTTTCTCTTTACTTCTTAACTTATTTATGCCTCCTGTGTGATACTCACTTTTATTGATTGTCCTGCCATCATCAGTGATCCATAGTCTTCCAAGCTCAGCTCAGGTTTTTACCTCATATAGAAAGTGCTGCCTGATAATCCTAACCTGACTGATCACTCTCTGTCATAATTTCCATAATGTTACTTATTTAGAATTTGTGCTGTACTTCACAGGCCACTTTTATCTATCTAGGATTGTATGCCCTGTTTGCCCAGCTAAAACATAACATCCCTTTGGTTCTTTGGTCTTCTTCATAGAGTATTACTATGTTTGTGTTCTGCATACATTAATGTTTAGTAGGTAGAGTATTGATTGTACCCAAAGCTCCCTCTTGTGGCGTTTATCATACTACAGTATGAAGCGATTAAGAGTGAACATCATATTTAACGAAAATAAAGTAGAAATAATTTTGTAATAGAACGCTAAACTTCTTAATGTCTGTTATACATAATGAATGATGTTTATGTGCTGCACATCTATGAGTGTATTCTGATTTTCATTAACCCGAAAACTTTTGGGAGGGTGCAGAGAAATCACACCACATGTGTTTAGGATAGGTAAAGGTGGTTAAGGAAAGACGGTGTAGAGGGTGAGAGGAGAGGAACGGGACAGAATATGTTGTTTACAAGATCATTTTATAAGCACGTCAGTGAGCACTGAAGTCAGCTATTTAAGTATCTTAACTTGTTTCTGTGTAAGGCAAAATAAAAATATGGTATATATAATTTTGTTTACTATGTTTAATTCAGGTACATATAGTTCAGTTAATTATGCTCCTTGGCTCACAGCTTATTGTCATTAGTAGTATACACAAAGGCCCCATCTTGTTTTTTTTTTTAATTATGTTTTCCCCCTTTCAGTTTTTGTCTTATTCTCTTTTCCCCTAATACACAGCCATTGTAATGTGTTTATAAGCTCTTAGAGACTATTAGTATGGTGTACATATGTATAAATAGTATAACGGATTGTTGTCATTTTGTTGTTAACTTTTCTCACACAACATTGTTTTATGTCTATTCCTGATATATGTAAAGTAGCTCACTGCTTTTTAGTATTCCATAGTATCTCTTAATTTTACTTATTATTCCCCCTTGTGTTGGATTCCTAAGTCACATCCAGCTCCCTGTTACCAACAGTACCATGTTGAACATTTTCATACATGTCTCGTGTCTGTCTATTCTGACAAGGGTTTCCTCTAAATATAAACCCTAGAAGTGAGACTACGATCTCAGAGGATACACGAAGTATTACCTGGTCTCCAGAATGGCTGTAAATGTTATAACCTCTTGCTAATAGTGCATGAGAGATCCTGTCTCCCCATATCCTCACTCACCCTTCCTTTTATTCACGCTCTAAATCTTGCCAAATTCCATTGGTGTGTAAAGTAGTATCTTTTAAACTTCTTATTAATCTTAACAGTTGATGTCAAACCTTTCTCCATATACTTCTCAGTCTCCTTTGTGAATTAACCTGTGTTGTGTATCTTTTAATTAATTCATTTATTTATTTATTTTTGGCTGTGCTGGGTCTTAATTTCTGTGCGAGGGCTTTCTCTAGTGTGGCAAGTGGGGACCACTCTTCATCGCGGTGCGCGGGCCTCTCACTATCACGGCTTCTCTTGTTGCGGAGCACAGGCTCCAGACACGCAGGCTCAGTAGTTGTGGCTCACGGGCCTAGTTGCTCCGTGGCATGTGGGATCTTTCCCATACCAGGGCTCGAACCCGTGTCCCCTGCATTAGCAGGCAGATTCTCAACCACTGCGCCACCAGGGAAGCCCTGTTGTGTATCTTTTGACCCTTTAAAAATTGGTGGTTTGTTGATGTGCAGGGATTCCTTATATAATCTAGATACTGGTTCAACAGATATCACTCATAATCATCTTCCAGTGTGCTACTCATCTGTATCTTTGTTTGAACAGAAACCCTTAATTATGATGTAGTCAAATATGTTTGTTAATATTGAACTTTTAGAATGTTGTTTGTTTTATGCCAAACCCCCGTTCCTCCAGTAATATTAATAATGAGAGTAATTATGTTATGTTGAAGAACAAAGGAATTTTTAATTAAAACTATAGTATGTAGAATTTATAATTTTGTTATGTTGTTAATGTGAATAGTGTTATTGCAAGTTTCATGTTCATCACTTCGTTTGCCTTTGATTATTATTATGGTCTTAGAGCCATTAGAAATGTTCATAGTTTCATTCTTATTCATCTATATATCTATAGAAGGGATTGGCAAACTAGAGCACAGGGCCAAATCTGGCCTGTGGCTTGGTTTTGTATAGTTTCTGTGCTAAAAATGTTTTTTCCGTTTTTAAAAAATTGTTTTTAGAAAGAAGATATGCAATAGAGACCCTGTGTGTCTCATAGAGCCTAAAATATTTACTATCTGGCTCTTTATACAAAAAGTTTGCCAACCCTTTATCTGTAATAAAGACAGAGATGCTCGAATTATTTTTTAGCTCTTCTGGCTTCACGTAAAACATTATTCCATGGATAAAAGCAAAGTAAAATACAACTATAAAATTATAACCTTATATAAGTACTAAAATTATTACTATCACTAATAAGAGTAATGCTGTTTCATTAAATTCTGCCATTGATAGATTGCAGATTACACAGTTTTCTGGGTGTTGTTATTCTTTTTCTCCCTGAAATAAATATCTGGGTGTGAGTGAAAGTCACAATTAGTATATTTACATCTAGATTATCTCAGTGACAGTCAAGGAGTACTGCTATTTAAAATTACCTGCATTGATCAGACAAGTTGACTTCCCTCTATGCCTGTCATTATGCATTTCATAGCAACCTTTACCTCCTTTTAAGGCACAATTTTACATTAGTATTTTAACTTACTGAAAATAGTATAAGATTTTATCCATTAATATTCTAGTGTATACCATTGGATTAGATTGAAGCTATAAATTTTTAAAAGCTAACAGGTAAAATGTTAGTGTTCTTAACCCTTCTACAAGTGACATCAATTTTTAAAATACAGGCATTTCTACTCATGTTTCTGAAAAGCCCTATTTTCTGCAAAATTATACATTTAAAAGGACAGGTTTATGGGAGCAATAGGGACAGACCATTCAAAAGCTATGCAGCTTTGTAACCAGAGCCCAAATGAAAATAATAATTGGTATCCAAGGAGATGATTGGAATAACAGGCAGCTTTGCACCTGTGTGTGCCGCAAAGTGCAAATGGAAATGGAGTTCTGAAGCAACTGGGCTGTCTTCTAGATAGAGCACAAGAAACAGGACCTTCCACTAGCCAGCAGTCTTACGAGGCAGGGAGGGGACACGCCTCTCTGAGAAAGTAGCCCCTGGTGCAAGTGCTCATTTTTAATTGTTAAAATGGACTGAATACGCTCCGGACTATGTAGTAGTCAAGCTGAAGCTTTCACTGCTTCTGATAATTAAGAATTTCACTTACAGTTTTTCTTTTCCACCCTCACAGGAGGCATTTTTTTCTTTTCTTTTTATAACTTAAAAAAAATTAATTTATTTTTAGCTGCGTTGGGTCTTTGTTGCTGCGTGGGCTTTCTCTAGTTGCAGTGAGCAGGGGCTACTCTTCTTTGTGGTGCGCAGGCTTCCCACTGCAGTGGCTTCTCTTGTTGCGGAGCACGGGCTCTAGGCGCACAGGCTTCAGTAGTTGTGGCTCGCGGGCTCTAGAGCGCGGGCTCTAGAGCGCAGGCTCAGTAGTTGTGGCACACGGGCTTAGTTGCTCCGCAGCATGTGGGATCTTCCCAGACCGTGGCTCGAACCCATGTCTCCTGCATTGACAGGCAGATTCTTAACCACTGCGCCACCAGGGAAGTCCCAACAGCAGGCATTTTGAATAGTTTCTTAGACCAACTCCAAGATTTGTGATTGACCCATTTTGTGTTTTCAGTAAATCTCTTGACTTATGATATTTTGTCAGTTACAAAACACTCATGTATTTAGCAAACACACATTATCTGATCCATTTAAGATAAAGTACTTTTGAAGAAGCTTTTGAAAATGCATACCTGTTTATGTTGCTCTCCAGCTTGAAACCCTTTAGTAGTTTTCTGTCACCTACTGAAAAAAGTTCAAACTCCTTAGCTAGTCATCTGAAGCCTCTTATGGTGATATGATCCCTGCCTACTTTTTCACCCTCATTCTGTATCATTTGACCTCTTGTACCTTGTGGTTCAGAGGTCTTAAATTACATACAGTTCTTTTTATACTGTGGTATGTTAAGATTCCTGGCCTTCATATATGCTGTTGAATATACTCTGCTTGGCAAATTCCTACTCACACATTGAAACTCAGTCCAGAGTTTGCTTACCTTGTGAAGGCTTTTTAAGTTGGCTTCTATGTCTTTCCCCAAATGTACCCTATAGGGAGCATTTCTTTTCTTTATTTCTTTTTTCTTCCCTCCCTCCCTCCCTCCCTTCCTTCCACCTGTTGAACACTTATCTTATATTTTCTCTGTCCCAGGCCTGGAATCAAACACTTCTCCAAGAAGCTCTAATTCCTTTTATTTAAGAATGGTATTTAAAAATCAGTATTCGGTTGCTGGATGTACTCATTGCTCCTGGAGTGTCATTATTTCTAGGCTCTGTCAGTGGATGTGTGTATATTGTATATACTGTGTCTACTAACTCACATGCACACACATGTTCATATTTAATTCTGTACCTGTCTGTATATAAATCGTATTAAAAATTATGAGTTCATATGATACTTTTGATTCTAGTCCTACACCACAGGGTTCATTCTAGTCTTCCTCCTTTCTGTTTTGTGATTACTTCTTTGGATTGTGAGAAAACTGGCTCTCATTATCTACACTACAACTGTTTTCCAAAGTAACCTAGGTCAGTTCTTTTCCTCTCTACCCTCTTTGGTGTGGTTATGTTATTAATTTATGAAACAAGTCCATTTCTTTTTTCTTCTTTTTTTTTTTTTTTACTTTTATTTGCATTTATTTTTTGCAGCATTTATTCCTAGGCCATAAGTTTTTGTTTCTTCAATTTCTTCTGGGATATGTTTTTCTTCTGGGCAACCTCCTCTTCTGGTTTAGGAACACTCCGTTCTTTTTCAGTAAGGATCATCTCAATGTGGCAGGGAGAGCTCATGTATGGGTTGATCCACCCATGAGCTCTGTAAGTCCTGCGCCACATCTTGGGGGCTTTATTCACCTGGATATGCTCAATGACCAGAGAATCTACATTTAAGCCTTTAAGTTCACCATTACTCTCTGCATTTTTTGAGCATGTACAGTAAAAATTCAGCACTCTTTTTGGGCCACCGACCCTGCGTCCAGCCCCAATGTTTGGCCTGGGCACACCTACCAACTCCACCATTGTAACGACGGAATGGCACACATTGCTTCTTTAAAGTGATGTCCTTCAGATACTTGGTGGCTTTTCGGATATGCATACCCTTAATGGCCTGGGCCGTTTCACGGGTGTTCTTAAAGTGAACACGAAGATTTGAACCTCTCGACTTGCATGATTTTGTGGGGTTTTCTGGGTCAAGTGAATAGCGAACCATTTTTAGAGGTCACCTCAGGCCACTTACCGGAAAAGCCAGGTCCATTTCTTACTGTTTGTATTCCATTTAGAGTTGTCCCACATCTGGTTGATTTTGTTTATTTGTTTTTTGGATATGTGAGGCATTCCTCTGGCTTAAGAGTCAGAACTATACAAATTGCATGCTCAGAGAAGGATCACTCCCTCCTTATCCCACCATCCCATTCCTGTACTTGCTTCTTTCTACCCTTTTCCCACTCACCCCCTGTAGGTAAACCAATCTCTTTAGTTTGTGATTTAGCCTTCCTGTATTTCTGTATTTTATCCTTCCTGTATTTCCTACATTTGTCATAAATGTAGATTTTATATTTATATAATTTGAGAACTTCCCCATGAGATAGTTTTTAAATATCTTTCCCAAATGTTTATTTAAAAAAAATTTTAACTCTCAATAGGTGGTTGCCAAAGATGGTGGTTAGAATATTAATTTTCCAAAAACAGAGTACCAGTGACACAGTTTACCTAGTAAAAATTCTTTACTCCTACCAAAGTATTTATTCTACAAGTAATCGGTTATTCAAACTGATCTCCATCTTACCTTTCCCAGCTTCATCAGTGTGAAACTTTACATTTAGCTGATTTGGACTTCACTGCATTTCTTGAACCTGTTTTATATAAAGTCATTCTTGTTCCTTTGTTTTTGCTCTTTTTTCTGTCTAAGCTACCATACCAACCCTCTCTCCTCTGAAGTCTAACTTGTCCGCCAATTCTTTTTTGTATCTTATCCTTTGCTCTCCTTCTTCTGAACCTTTGAATGCTAAATAATTTTTCTTTTAGTGGCACTTTTGTGTCTGGCCAGGTTTTAGCTCTTAAGTCTCACAAGATTCATTTTTTTGAAGTGTAATTTACATGGATACATGTGAAATAAAGAGATTTTATTTACCCTAGTAAGTCTCTATGAATTTTTCCTTCAGTAGAAGTCTAAAATGTAGGATAGTTAATGATAAAAATTAATTTTATACCCTGCCTTTTGTAGTCAGGCACTGTCATCTTCATTTTTTATCCTAAGTAATAACCCTTACAGAGTATTACCATCATAATTTGCTCAATTATTTCCAAATTTTTTATTTTATTAATTTATATTCAAACTAAAATGACCTCTATTTGCTGAATACTTGGGAAAATAAAATCATTGAGTTATTTCTGCTGATTTGAGGAAAGAAAAGATTGCTTCTAAAATTAATCTCTCATGTTTAACATACATTTTATTGCATTTAAATAAAAACATTTATATAAATCATGTTTATAAAATACATTGAACTTCCTTTTTCCAAGGTGGTCATAATACTTAGTATTTTGGTAGTTGTATAGCTTCCTTATAAGGAACGTAGGTGACACACTTTTTAACCAGGCAGGTAAAGGAAATGAAGGGCATTTAAGTTAATCTGTAAAGTCTTTGCATGTTTGTACATAGCTGGAGGTGAACAGGTACTATTTAGGAGCACACTACTGTATACTGTCGTGATTTAATCTTGCAGCATATATACAAACATACACAAACACATACATGCTGCAAAATACACACACGTAGATAATATCTACAGTGGTTCTTGTCCTTGTCAAAAAACATAAGATAGGGATTATCTTACTACCCACTGAAACTAAACACAGAAAAAGGTGTTTTTAATCATTTTGCCAAATATCTTTGATACCACAGCTCCACATTTCTAAACATGCACCTTGGAGGTGTAGCTTTCAAACTATAAAGATCTTTTGATTTAAACATTTGATCTATTTCCCCCCATTTTTTTTCTTGGTATGATAAGAACTATTTTTTAATACAACCTCCAAAACTGGGGCCTTTGTAATTTTCATTACTGCAGTTTCTTTGGAAATATCAAAGTTTCCTTTCTCTAATGATTCTTTTCTTTTCCCCGGGTCAGGTGCCTTAGGACCACATTTTGTATTTCTCTTGTAACTCCTTCATGGTGTAAGAAAAAGAAACAAAAGATGTTGATTTGCATGGAATTCTCATGGAGTTAACCACCTTTTTCTTCTTTCATTGATGAAGCCTCCTGTATTTTAGAGTTGGAAAATTATCCCTGATCTCCCATAATCCAGACATTTTTATGCATTTCATAATGCATTTATCCCCTGTCCTCCCAAAGCCATGTCAGCAATGAAGGTCTCTTGATAGCCATGTGTAGTCACTGTATATGTAATAATTAATGAATTAGTTGTGCTTGTGTGTGTGTGTTTACAGACATTTTATACACATTTTTTTTCTCTCTCTCTGCACTTTACCCAGACAGGCATGGTGCATTGTGATACAGCAGTTGGAACACCTGATTATATATCACCTGAGGTTCTGAAATCACAAGGGGGTGATGGTTACTATGGGCGAGAATGTGATTGGTGGTCTGTGGGTGTTTTCCTTTTTGAGATGCTGGTGGGTAAGTAAATTGTTCTTTTTTCAAAACCCATCTCATAACACTTTAGTTCTAAGTCAAGAATGTGAGACTATAAAAAAATGAATTACTTGTGTTCTAGGGAAAAAGTAGTATTTCTGAAAACTGAATTAGTAGTGTCTGATATGACGGATTATTGATTGGAAAATCAAAACCAAGCCTCATTCTGCCACAGTAATTGAGTAGAATATGAAAGGAATTGAAAGTCTACTTCTAGGAAGTATTCCTCCAATAGACCTTTTGTATTAAGAAAACACTAGAACAAGAAGCAAGTTTATAGTTGCAGTGGGCCTTCATTCTAAGATTTTCTTAATCAGGAGTATTTGTTGTAAATATTTTAACTATAAGGCTGTTATTCTAATAATAATAAGGAACCGAAAGTACTCTTAGTTTATGTAATTGTTATGTAATTAATTTTTGTACACTGCGTTTCTTATATTTATTACTTGTATATATATTTGGTTTGTAGTTCTAGTCAAATAAATCATAAATATAGTTATTGACCATTTGACTATCAAGATAAATATATTTTATAATAATATTTCAATCTCAGAAAACTCAGAGGCAAATTAAATAATTTCTTTTACTTTGACCAGATCAAAATTTGAAAGGCTCAAGTATTTCAAAACTTTTCTTTATATCATAGATTTCATTTTTAAGATTTCCTATTCCTAAGTACTAGAGTCACAAAAATATTTTCTGGCCAAGGAAGCCAGTGGCTGACTCCCCTGGTTTCAGGTTGAGGGAGATATAGCAAAATTCTACTTTAAGAGTCAAATGTGTTATGGCTAATAGCATTATATGAAATGACTTTAGAATTGAAAATATAGTTTTAGAAGTTGGGGAATTTATTTTCTAGAAGATGACTAAAAGAAATAAGTAGTGGAAATCTGTAAAATCTGTATAGTAACTGAGTATGTTTATTGCTAAAAAAAATCAGTACAAATTTAAATAACGATTAGTCATGGAACTTTTTTGTGGTTAAAGTGCCTTCTCTTGATGACCATATGTGTATGTGTAGCACTGATCTTGCTATGCGTAGTCTCATGTCCTTCTGTGACCTACTTTGTTTTGGGCCTTTGTCTTTGCAGTGGGTCTCTTTGTACACACTATATGTTCTCAGGTAGCTATCTATTCTCTCCACCTCTAGGCCCTATCTGATGATTCATTAGGTGTGTCTTGTAATCTTTTGAAAGTAGAATATATTCCATCATTTGCCTAGACTCTCCCAGGGGGTTAAAAAATAATATACTTTGGAGGAAGTCACCTGGGTTTGAAGAGACCATTTAAATTCCTGCTGCTGTTTTCAGCTCTGAGAGCTGAATTTAATGAGTGTGAATGGCACTGATTTGCAGTATCCTGAGCCTACTCTGGTGCTTGCTCATCAGGTTGGTTGACTGGACTTCATTTAAAGGAGTCTACTGCAGTTAAAAGTTGCACTAGAAAAATCTTGAATTCAAAACTCTCCTCTGCCACCCTTGGAGAACAAAAGCTAACTACCTGAACACTCCTTTTTGGCTGATTTGGGAAAGTCTGATCTGTACTAAGGTGACTTGTGGTTGAGGCATACCGGCAGGGCCTTTAAATCCTGTGGCTTTAGATGAATACTGGCCAAGATGATGCCGTGAGCATTTTCTGTCTTTACACTTGCTTCAGTGCCTGTTTATCACAGTCAGCAGTCAGCAGGAATACTGCATTAGGAGGCTGTTTCTGCCGTTTTCAACTCTAGCTGTGTGTTGTCTTAGGCAGATCACATGTCATCTGTCTGGGCCTGGCTTCCTCATATGTAAAATAATAAGGCTCATCTAACTCTTAGAGCTGCACTGTCCAGTCTGTCATGATGAAAGTGGTTTATGTCTGCACTGTTTAGTACGGTAGGCACCTGCCATATCGAGCACTTGAAATATGGCTAGTGTGTCTAGGGAACTGAACTTTTCATTTTATTTAATTGTAATTAATTTAACTTTAAAGTGCCAATTGTAGCTAGTGACTGTTGTATAACATAAAAGGTTGATTTAGCTTAAGCACTAACTGATCTGACCCCACCTAGTAATCTTTTAAATTATCCAGTAAATTGTTTTTTTTCCCCGTTATGTATTTAAAAACCCAACAGATTCTACAGTTAGTATTGATTTTATTTTGCTCTTAAAAGTTCATGGTTCATTGGTATGATTATAATTTAAGTATATTCTTGGTTGTGCGCCTGTTTGTTTTGACTGAGATTCCTGGCCCATAGACCTTTGTGTTCTTCCATGCATGTGACAGATTTAAACTTAACATATTTAAATATTAGGTGAAAATGTTTAATTTGCATTCTCTGTTACACTCTTTTTTCTTGGAACTTTAGGGGATACTCCATTTTATGCAGATTCACTGGTAGGAACATATAGCAAAATTATGGATCATAAAAACTCACTATGTTTCCCTGAAGATGCAGAAATTTCTAAACATGCGAAGAATCTCATCTGTGCCTTCTTAACAGATAGGTAATGTACATTGAATTTCTTCACAGAGAATCCTTTTAACTTCTGGATTTGTAGAAATGAAAGCATACCTAACTCTTATTTACATATAAAATCAATCTTTTTATCCAAATTGCATTTAATTCTGGTTTAGCCTTTTCCTACTGCTAAGCCTGGTGTTGGGTTACCCTCGTCATTTTGTATGTGCAGCCTAATGGTAATCTAACTCTAATCTTAACCCTCATGTCTAAAAAGGAAAAAAACAGAACTTGGTAAAATAATGCATTTGAGAGAAATAAAACTTCTGTATTATTCATATTTTATCCTCTAAGGTGATTAAGCCGTACTGCTCTTGATTGTACAACTTTTGAGAAGAGAACATTTTTGTGCAGATAAATACTCAAAAGTTAATAATCTTAAAAACTATCTGTGTTTGATTTGGGAGTGCCTCCTTCCCAACCGTTTTTAATTTGCATTTGAATATGAGCAAGTCCATCCTGGAAATTCTATATTTCTTGAAACAAACTAGATGAACATTGTTGTGAAAACCTGCCTTAAAAAGAGAAGCTAGAAAGCTATTTGAAGTTTCTTCCTTGCCCTCTCTATTCTGTTCTTTTCTGGTTTACCATTTTATATTTGTAATAGGAGTCATCCTATTAAAGGACTAACACATATAAGTGGGTGCTTCCACCTCAGTCCAGACTTACCTCACTAGCTTTATGATTTTAGGAAAATTATTTTACTTGTTGGGGAAATAATTTTACTCATCCTTAAAATGATGGGATCAGATTAGATGATAACTAAGAACATTTCTTGCCCTAAGATGCTATGATTCCTCAGCACACCTTATTATTGCCTGTTAGCCAGTTGCTGTTACAACCAGTACTGCAGTGACTATCCTTATACATTTATCTTTGCATACTTTTTGTAGGATAAAATCTTAAAGGTGGAATTCTAGGAGATACATTTTAAAATTGACCTACTTGAGTTACAAATTTGACCCCCAGAGAAGTCACATCAGGGTATATTTCCATTATTAATAATTGTTTCCCTCATTCTTGTCCAACTAAGTATTATGAATTATTTCTTTTCCATACAAAGCAAGAAAATTATATTTTCCCTCATTAGACAGCTTAATCATTTTTATATGTTTCTCAATCATTTGTACAATAAAACTTTGATTGTTAATTACATGATTAATGAATAATACATGGTGATAAACTCAAGATAATGTTTGATTTGAGGACTAGATGGAGTTGATGGGAATGACCATAATTTGTGCTGAAGGGTAAAATATGAAACAGGATACAGCATATGCTAATGAAGGGAGTACCATTCATGAAATATTTGCCTTAGCAATTTATGGGTGTGTGTGGTTGCAGTCTAAGGAATGATTGTAGGTGGAGAAAAGATAGTTTGAAAAGAATTTAATGCCATCAGTGTGGCTAAGAGCACTTCCTTCTAAACTTTACAGGTTTTCTTGTTTATATTAAACGTAGCTCCAGGGACACATAAAAAATGTTTTTTTATTTCCATATAGTCTTCACTGAAGACTCAACAGGTCAAAGAATGAAATCATTAGTAACATTTTTTTGTATTCAGAATGATAATTTTAATATAAATGTAATATATATTTATATTTAACAATTTATATTTAATATAGATGTAGATATATCCAGAGTAAACATGGATAGCTTCAAACATAATATGTGAGTTCTTTTTAAGAAAGGAGGAGGATTTTTTAAAATAACGTTTATTAGAAAGGTTTTAAAAAACTCTTCTATGCCAAAAGTTAATTCTCCATCCATTTTACCCCCTAAAGTTGGTCACGTGGTTTTGGCACATGCAGATGATTTTTTTCATTGAAAATATCGTACTTTCATTTGACACAAAACAGGTGGAAACATATTTCCCTTTCCATGGCGTTTACTATCTAGAGCAATCATATACTGTAAAATTAGATTGCTTATTTTTGAGCAACATTTAAGCTGAAGCTTTTAATAAAGATATCTTAAACTAATTTCTGATCCTTACTTTGATCCTTGTTGAGATAAAAGTTAATATTTTTGTATTTATATAATGTTACTCTTTATAATACAATTTTTAACTGCATTGTTTAGGGAGGTACGACTTGGAAGAAATGGGGTAGAAGAAATCAAACAACATCCTTTCTTTAAGAATGATCAGTGGAATTGGGATAACATAAGAGAGAGTAAGTCAATAAATTTAAATATTTCCATTTCATCACCTTTTAAATCTCATAAATTGATTCCTCTTCTGAATTAACAAGCATGTCTGTACACTTAATGCTAACTAATTTTTAAATTGAGAGGTTTCATTTCAATTTGTTCTGAAGCAGTATTTATAAATAAATGAATATTACCTCAGTATCTTAGCAAACTAATATGTCTTTATTTCCCAGTGCTTTTATGATAAACATAGGTTTCTTAATTTGTCAAGCTAAGTTTTATGGATCTCAGTAATTTTCAGAATTGGAGAAATACAATTCTTTAATTCAGATGTTTGAATTAATAAATCAGTAATTAGTTACTTATGGAGACCATACTCTGGTAAGTACTAGGGTAAGCATAGTAATTCAGTTAAACTTCATGTATATTTAATATTAATTCATTTGAAGAGTAAGAAATATTTCTACTTAAAGAATGTAGAAAACCGGAGACTAAAGAACGTATATGCAAGTTATTGCTGCTTGTAATTTTAATACCTAGAATAATATCCTGCTTTCCTTGTTTGATTGATTTATCTATATTTAAAACCAATCTAATATAATAATAAAACACATAAAGTTTCAATTCTTTGAAATGATAAAATCTGATACTAAAATATTCTATAGTAAATCATAATAATATAGTATTGTTAATGAATCAAATATCAATATGTAATATGTTAATATTTATATAACATATTATTAATAATATATAATTACTAATATAAAACAAAACAGGGGTCATTTATATAATTTTAAATCAGATATATTATTATTAAATAATTTGTTTCTTTTCTTTTAATAGCGGCAGCTCCTGTGGTACCCGAACTCAGCAGTGACATAGACAGCAGCAATTTTGATGACATTGAAGATGATAAAGGAGATGTAGAAACCTTCCCAATTCCTAAAGCTTTTGTGGGAAATCAGCTGCCTTTTATAGGATTTACCTACTATAGAGAAAATTTGTATGTGATTTGTTTGTTACATTTTTATTGTTTTCAGCATCTAGCTATAAAGAGTTGTCTTACTTGGAGACTGAATTATAGAAGATAAAGTGCTAATTTGTTTTTTTTCTTTTTTTAAGATGTTGGGGGTAGGAGTTTATTAATTAATTTATTTATTTTTGCTGTGTTGGGTCTTCGTTTCTGTGTGAGGGCTTCCCCTAGTTGTGGCAAGCGGGGACCACTCCTCATCGCGGTGCGCAGGCCTCTCACTATCGCAGCCTCTCCTGTTGCGGAGCACAAGCTCCAGACGCGCAGGCTCGGTAGTTGTGGCTCACGGGCCTAGCCGCTCTGCGGCATGTGGGGTCCTCCCAGACCAGGGCTCGAACCCGTGTCCCCTTCATTGGCAGGCAGATTCTCAACTACTGCGCCACTAGGGAAGCCCCGCTAATTTGTTTTAAACTGAGTTTTTTCATAGAATATTATATGATATTCATTTACAAATGAATGTAAGGCAATGTTCTGTGTTCTTTGGGGAATATAGAGTAAGATCAAACACCTGCTTTTGAAGGAGCTTGTCAACTAATAAGGGATATAGGAGAATTATATAGCCATAATGAAGGGTAGAATGTGATATTTGCCTTAAGAAAGGTACCAAAAAGATATGAGATGGTTCAGAAGAAGAATAAAAGTCACATCTCTTTGGGACGAGGGTAGGGGAAAGTCAGGTAAGACCTCAGGGAAGAGGTAGCATCTTAGCCAAGTCTAAAGTTAAGAAAGGGTTTTGAGTGGCTGAGATGTAAGGAGGTTAGGTGAGTATAGTGGGGAGGTGAATAGTGGAAGCAAAAGTTTGGAATGTAAGCATACTTTGGGAGCAGAGTATAGTCCAGTAGGATTCAAACATAGGGTGTATATATAGCACTGTATCATGACCACTGGAGGATTTAATGGGACTGTGGTTTTCTTGCCTGTAATCCCTCCATGTAGTGCAGAGCCTGGCACAAGATCATTCAGTACATATTGGTCAGCTGGAGTGAGTATTGGGTATAAAATTAGAAAATAGCATGGAGTTGGAGTTTAGGGGAAGCATAATGCAACCGATGATTGTTGTGTGCTGTGCTAAGGGACTTTTGACTTTGACAGGCAGTGAAGAGCCACTGAAAACTGTTAAATAGTTGAATGAAGTGTTAAAGATGTTTGAGAAACATGTATTTGAGAAATTTTTGGTATTTCCATGTGTGTAATGGTTGGGGTGATCAACCATTACGGTTTCCCCAGGACTGAGGGGCTTCCTGAGATATGGTGTGGGACTTTCATGCTAAAACCAGGAAAATCCCAGGCAAAACAGGATGAGTTGTTCATCCTTCTAAGGACAGTGTTCTGAAAACTAATGTAATGCTGACTAAATTGAGGATATCAGTGCCAGGAGAAACCCAAGCATGTTTATACACAGTGAGGAAGGACCCAGTTAAGCGAGAAATTGACAGTTAAATAGAAGTGATGATTTGTGTATTAAGACCTGGAGATCAAGAGATGTTTTATTTATTTATTTATTTATCTGTCTATCTATCTATCTATCTATCTATCTATTTATTTATTTATGGCTGTGTTGGGTTTTCGTTTCTGCGTTAGGGCTTCCTCCGGTTGTGGCAAGTGGGGGCCGCTCTTCATTGCGGTGTGCGGGCCTCTCACTATTGTGGCCTCTCTTGTTGCGGAGCACAGGCTCCAGACGCGCAGGCTCGGTAGTTGTGGCTCACGGGCCTAGTTGCTCCGCGGCATGTGGGGTCCTCCCAGACCAGGGCTCGAACCCGTGTCCCCTGCATTGGCAGGCGGATTCTCAACCACTGCGCCACCAGGGAAGCCCAAGAGATGTTATTTTTGAAAAGGAGGAGAGCTGTCTCTTTCCAGAAGATTTCTGAAAAAGAAGAATAAGATAGTTACAGGAACTCAAAATGAGATGAATAGGGAGAAAAGTGTAGTTCTATTTAGTGACTCCAGTCTCAACGATGTTAAAGACTAGAATATCCACTTAAGAGTGAGAGGCAAGAAATATTTATCATTTTAAATGATTGAAAATGTTATATATCTCTAGAGGGGAAAATATTACTTCATTTTAAATATGTTGAAGTGAAAAAAAAGAGAATCTGTGGTTGGAATTTAATTCTGAGAATAACTTGGTATTAGAAAATGAGTTAAAATGACATGCAAAAGAACTTATTTCCTGCCTTTCCTTCTAGGTTATTAAGTGACTCTCCATCTTGTAAAGAAAATGATTTGATACAATCAAGGAAAAACGAAGTATGTATAAATTTTGACTACTCTATACGTGTTCAGATATTTTAGTAATATCCCTGTATTTTAAAGTTCACTTGATGCTACTTTTAGATGGCATTCCTTCTTGCAATCCAGTTCAGCATAACATTGAAGTGATTCATTTATTTGACAAGTATCACTGTGTGAGATCCAATGGCCAGTGAAAAGATGACTTATACACGGCTTTAGGCTTAGTTTTAGTAGCAAAAGTGATAGAATAGGTTTACAAACAGCTGTATTTTCTACCAGTTAGAAAATTTTATGATCTTAGTACTATAAAAGAGTACAGATAATAAGCTATAAGGATATAGAAATAGTAGATAATTTAAATTTTGACTATTTAGCAATGAATTCATATAAAGGATAATTTTATCAAAACGTTACAATATTTTGTGACCTCTGTACAAAGCTAAATAATGAACACACATACACATAAATGAGGATGCTAAACATTTTTCTCTTCAAAACCTAAAAAAATTAGTTAGGTAATTTTGGTATGATTTGTGTTTTAGGAATTTTACAAAGCATAACAAGCATTTTAATGTTTTTGTTTTGTTTTAAATAGGAGAGTCAAGAGGTATGTTGATGTCAAATATGTTGAAAAACAGGAAAATCTCATCACTCTAGCGATGTTTTGTTATAATCATATTCCACCTAGCATTTGGAGTACTACACCTACCCAAGAGAGAAGTTCTCAACCTTTTTTCTACCAAGTATTCTTTTTATTGCTCCTATGGATCTGTTGTTTAAAATATATATTATGTAATTTTCTTGTTTTTATTTATTAAGGATATATAAGTAGCAGCAAGAACTTTTGATTAGCATGTGATAACTAGTGTGATCAAATTATACTAATATAGTAGCAGCCAAAAGCTGTTAAACTTGACTAGTTCATTGGCCTGTATTTTCTTACTAGGGAAGTATACAGTCTTGCTTAAGGTATATAAAATATTTAAGAAATCATGGAGAACCTGATCACTAGAAAGAATAGTGGAAAGAACATTGGCCATGGAATCTAATAGATCAGGATCTTTTGGGGCACTGCCACTTATTAGCTGTGCTGTCTTGGCCCAGCTGTTCACCTTTTTTGGATTTCAGTTTCTTTCTTGAATAGATATAATACTACCCATCTTTTTAGGGGTTTTGTTAGGATTAATGAGACAATATCTGTAAAGTGCCTGCCACTGTACCTAAAACACAAAAGGAACTTGAAAAGTTAAATCCTTTATAAAGGCAGTAAGGCTCCCAAAGTGCAATATTTAATACTTTCTGTAATTTTAGTTTGTTTAAAGCCCGACATATCTGACCTTATGGCAAGATGACTTGTAATTAATTAGTTGTCATTTATCCAAAAGAGTTATTGTTGACAACTTTTCACAGTATTGTGCCTGGCACAGTGTAGGAAGATATAAAGAAGAGCTTTTATATATCTTTTTTTGAGGGAAAATTGGTATGTAACATTACATAAGTTTCAGGTATACAACATTATGATTCTCCTTCTGTAATCATTGCAAAGTGATCATTATCAAAAGTCTAGTAATCATCCATCACCATACACTTGACCCCATTCACTCATTTCATCCAGCCCTAACCACCTTTTCCTCTGGTAATGACCATTCTGCTCCCTGTCTTTGAGTTTGTCTTTGTTTTATTTTCTTTCCTTTTCTGTGTGTGTGTGTCTGTTTCCGCATGAGTGATACCATATGGTTTTTGTCTTTCACTTTCTGACTTATTTCTAGTACCCTCAAGGTTCATCCATGTTGCAAATGGCAAGATTTCACTTTTTTTTATGGCTGAGTAGTAGTTTCCACTGTGTATATATACCACATCTTCTTTATTCATTCATCCACCAGTGGATATTCAGGTTGTTTCCATAACTTGGGTGCATATATCTTTTTGAATTAGTGTTTTCATATTCTTCAGATAAATACTCAGAAGTGGAATAGCTGGATTGTATGGTAGTTCTATCCTTATCTTTTGAAGAATCTCCATACTGTTCTCCATAGTGGCTGTACCAATTTACATCCCCACCAACACTGCACCAGGGTTCCCTTTTCTCCACATGCTCTCCAATATTTGTTATTTTTGTCTTTTTGATGATAGCCATTCTGACAGGTGTGAGGTGATATCTCATTATGGTTTTCATTTGCATTTCCCTAATAATTAGCTATGTTGAACATCTTTTCATAGGTCTCTTGGCTATCTGCATGTCTTCTTTGGAAAAATGGGAAGAGCTTTTATTATTTTTAAGAAAAGTAATATATTTTTGAGAGTGTTCAGTCAAATATTCCAAATACTTGTTTCAGATGTAGACCTTTTATCTTTATAAGCACAAATGGTGACAGTATTTTCGAATAAATAACCTACAAAAGAATGATGGAGGGTATCAAAGGATATCCGTTGTTCATAATGAATGAGAAACTTGGTGTCATAGAAGAATTCTGCCAAGATTGGAGCTTTTTATTCTTATGTTTACATAGTGTGTTCATACATACATGTGTACTGTAATAGAAAGCAAGAGATGGAGGATTTTTTCTCTCTGTCAATAAAAATCACATTAAGAATGTACAAAAACTGTACCTATATTAAGTTGAAAGAAAAGAGAAGATTATCATTGTTTTCTTTAAGCCTCTCATCTTTTAAATATGATCAGACTTTATAATTATAGTTTCTTATTTTCTGACAGATTCAGAAAAAACTATACACATTAGAAGAACACCTTAGCAGTGAGATACAAGCCAAAGAGGAACTAGAGCAGAAGTGCAAGTATGTTTTGTAGATAATTGTTATATTTTAAAATGTAAGTTTAAACATTTTACTAAAAAAGAAGAGCTACAAAGTAATTATATGATAATTTTATAATTTATGGTAAATGTCTTTATTGTAAACTAGGAGAGAATTATTTACTGTTGCCTTTGAAATTCTTTAGATCTGTTAATACTCGCCTAGAGAAAGTAGCAAAGGAGCTAGAAGAAGAGGTAAAGTCACTCTGTGCTTTTATTAACATTTTTGTTCATAAAAAGTTTTGATGCCTGACTTATCTACAGAGTTTAGTACCATATTAATACATATCTTGTTATATAGTAAAATCTACCTTGTAGTATTGGTGGACAGGACTCTCAGATTATAGGGTAACCATGATAATAGGCTTCATTTTGTTATGTTTTTGCAAATGAGTTAATTTAGTATGTGTAGATATTTCAAGTAAAAAGAAAATTGCACTCGTATTACTTACATGGCTTAAAAATAGAAATTGACAATTGTTTCTTTTTTTATTCAGACCCATAGTTTGTATTAAGTAAAGATGGTTCAGTGGTGATGGAATGTTACAGAAATTTTGACTTTCAGTAGTAAACAAAACACTTATGGTCTTGATTATTTAAGAATAGTGTGCTATTTAAAAAATATGGAAAACATTGTAGTTTTAACAAAAGGGCAGTTAATACCTTTTTTAAAGGTCTTTTTTATTTGCTTGATGTAACTGAAATATTTTTTGTTTTCGTTTGGTTTTTATACATACTTTCCTTTGATAATAACTTCAAGCATTATTTCAGATTACCTTAAGGAAAAATGTGGAATCAGCATTAAGACAATTAGAAAGAGAAAAGGCACTTCTTCAGCACAAAAATGCAGAATATCAGCGGAAAGCTGATCAAGAAGCAGACAAGAAGCGAAATTTGGAGAATGATGGTTTGTGGTGTAGAATATTAAATACTAAGAGAAAATGTTTGTGTGTATGTGTGTGTTGTGTTGAAGCTTACAGCTAAAATGCTTTTTATCACAGTTAACAGTTTAAAAGATCAACTTGAAGATTTGAAAAAAAGAAATCAGAACTCTCAAATATCCACTGAGAAAGTGAATCAACTCCAGAGACAAGTAGGTTGATCCCAATTTATAAGGATATTGAATTTTATTTATGACTATCTGTTAATATTTGTTTAATTGGCAGTGTTACGAAAAGGAAATCATTAGGAAGATATTTTTAGGTTTTTGTTTATTTTGAATAGTTTGTAATGGGGTAATAAATTGAAGGTATTTTCATCATATATACCTGTGTTTATTTGTTTGTTGTTTGTTTGGTTTTGAATGGAATAACAGCTGGATGAAACCAATACTTTGCTGCGAACAGAATCTGATACTGCAGCCCGGTTAAGGAAAACCCAGGCAGAAAGTTCAAAACAGATTCAACAGCTGGAATCTAACAATAGAGATCTGCAAGATAAAAATTGCCTGCTGGAGACTGCCAAGTTAAAACTTGAAAAGGAATTTATCAATCTTCAGTCAGTTCTAGAATCTGAAAGGAGGGACCGAACCCATGGATCAGAGATTATTAATGATTTACAAGGTATTAAAGTAGATATTGTACTTGAGTTCATCTTAATGATTTGTGTTTTGGAAATAACCTTAGATGATGGATAATGTGCTAGAATAGTACATGTCTGGATATACTATTCTGTTATGTAAGGTTAGCATATTAGAAATACATTGTTACAAAATTTTATGAATGAAAGATTTACTTTCAAATAGTATGAAGTATTTTAAGTAACAAACCACTTCTAAAGGTGGTAGATTGGATTCCAGTCGAATTAACTCTAAAGCACTACACCAACAATTATAAAAGTTCTGCTCCTAATATATAACAACTTTAAGGAATGAGGTGAATTCCAAATTTTTTACTCTAAGTTTAATATATATACTATATGAGTTTATTGTTTTTAAAAATGTTTCAATTTTAGGTAGAATATCTGGCCTAGAAGAAGATTTAAAGAATGGCAAAATCTTATTAGCAAAAGTAGAGATCGAGAAGAGACAACTACAGGAGAGATTTACTGATTTGGAAAAGGTAAAACATGTTAAGTTTTACGTTTGTGTAAATAAATGACTAGACAGTTTCATGTTGAAAAACATTTTAAAATAAGGAAAATTAGTAACTGAAATATTTCCAACACTCATGTACTTTCTTATATTCACACTTGGTTATGTAGATTAGGGATGTGTATTTTAAGGCTTACCATAACACTATACAAGCAGCCCTTAGATGTTAGATGCTTATGAAGGGAGAGTCTCTCTTGGGGTGTGTAATGAGGATGCTTCTTCCTGGGCATCCAAGGAAAATGTAAATTTTGACTTACAATATATCTTTTTTTTTTTTTAATTTATTTCATTTATTTATTTTTGGCTGCATTGGGTCTTTGTTGCTGCGTGCGGGGGGCTACTCTTCGTTGTGGTGAGCAGGCTTCTCATTGCAGTGGCTTCTCTTGTTGTGAAGCACTGGCTCTAGGCGCGTGGGCTTCAGTAGTCGTGGCTCATGGGCTCTAGAGCACAGGCTCAGTAGTTGTGGCTCGTGGGCTTAGTTGCTCCGCGGCATGTGGGATCTTCCTAGACCAGGGATCGAACCCGTGTCCCCTGCATTGGCAGGTGGATTCTTAACCACTGCGCCACCAGGGAAGCCCATCTTACAATATGTCTTTAAAATGACATAAAGTTATTGTGACTTTTCATTTAGAAGTTTACCAAAAAGTACTATAAGCCAGGGATAATTTTTAGGCTCTGTGCAGTTAATATTTTATTTTCATTCACTTATATATTCATTCATTTAAGTATTTAATGTATCATATGTGGTAGAAATATCAGGATGCAGTTCTTCCCCTTAACAATCTCACAGTCTAATGGGTAATTTCTAAAGTAATAATAAAGTACACAGATAATTCTAATGCATTGTGGTAAGTAGAATGATAGAGGTATGGGCAGGGTATATTGGGTGCACAGAATGAATCGCTCATCTGACAGGGCAGGATTGGTTGACAGGGTAAAGTTGGGGAGGACTGCTTGAGCATAAGGCACAGAGGATAGAAAATAAAGAAGTCATAGTCAGTTTATTTAAGTGCAAACCATTCAGTATTTCTGGAGTAAAGAGCAGGGGTCAACAAATTCTAATCTTTTAAGGGAAAGACAGTAAATACTTTAGACTTTGCAGGCCATATGGTCTCTGCTGCAGTAAAGGGAATGGGCATGGCTATGATCTAATGAAATTTTACAAAAATAGACGTCAGGCTAAAACTGGCCTGAAAACCTAATGTTAAAGTGTGAAGAATTCACTGGCCTGAGTGAGGCTACAGAGCCAGGCATGAGCGAGACCATGCAAGACGTTGAATACTCTATTAACAACACTTAGTTGCTCTAAGTAATGGACTAGCCACTGAAGGGCTTTTAAGTTGGATGATTTTGTTAGAGGAACATTTAAGATAGCTCATTATGTACCATGTGGAAGCTAGGTTTGAGGAGGACACGACGATGTAGGTAGATTAGTCAGAGGCTTTTTCAGTAACCTAGATAATGGAGACTTAACTAGTACAGTAGTTCAAAGGATGGAAAATAAGGATGAATCTGAGAAATATTTGGAGGAGGAATATTTGGGAACACTTACTGATTGATTAGATATGGCATGTGAATAGTACTCAAGAACGAGTTCTGGGTTCCTAGTTTGTGACGAAATCTGTAGTGGTACCATTAATTAATAAAGAATAAAGGAAAAATAGCTGTTTTAGAGGGGACAGTGATAAATCCATTTTAGTCCTAAGTTGAGGTGCCTGTGAGACAGCCAAATTAGGATGTCTACAAAGAAGTAAGCTATGGTAGTAGCAGCTAGAAATATTTGAGAGTCATCGATATAGAAGTAACTCAAACCATGTGACTGGAAGAGCCCATCTGCAAAGAGATTGCTGAGAGCATTGGTTTTTCAGAGCAGAGTAAATTACTCTGTTGGTGGATGGTGTAGTTTGAAAAAAATCATTTTTATATTTGAAAAACAAAAGAAATACCTATATTTACGATATAAATCGTAGAAAACAAAGAATTAGAAAATCTTTTGAGGATATATCGAAAATAGACTGACTTCTATTAAAGATTCTCAACTTAAAGCAAGTCTCCTAGGTGGAAAATAAGGGTGAATAGTAGAGGATCCTGAGATTTCTTTTTTTTTGTTTTTATGTTTTTTTTTTAGATATAGCAAAGGGAAACATTAGGTATGTTTTAAAAGTTTGAGAAGTAATAATATAGGAAGAGGAGAAGCATTATGGCTAAAGAACACTACTCCAGAGAACGCCCAACATTTAAGGGGCAGCTGGGAGAAAACTTCACATGCAACAGAAAAGATGAGAGCAGGATGGGGAGAGCCAAGTGAGTTCAGTGTCAGGTATGTCAAGGAAATAGTTTCAAGGGCGACAGTGAGTTCAAATGAAATAAAGACTATAAATGTCTGTTGAATTTGATACTGAGATACCATTTGTCACTTTATTGAGCTCAAGCAATCTCACTGAAGATCTCAAAACAGTAGAGTGGAGATGGGTACAGAGGGAAGTGAACAGGCAGAGTGCATAGATTACTTTTACAAGATGTTTGAAGATCGGAGGGAACATGTTGAACATTATTAGTAAGCCTGTAAAAAAAAAAGACTGTACGTTTTTGAAATTGCAAGCCAGTCTTTTTTGTTGATAGCTGCCATTTAAAATCTTTAATAGGAGAAGAACAACATGGAAATAGATATGACATACCAACTAAAAGTTATACAGCAGAGCTTAGAACAAGAAGAGGCTGAACATAAGGCTACAAAAGCACGGCTGGCAGATAAAAATAAGATTTATGAATCCATTGAAGAAGCTAAATCAGAAGCCATGAAAGGTACGCATTTTCATAAGAGGGTTTTCAGCAACATTTTATGGAATTGATTCTGTATTCAACTCTGATTTTGAAAAATATTTTAAAAAGTATTAGGAAAGCTTTACATATATGTTTTTCCTTGAAGGCAGCAGCCATTTCTAAGGTGGTAAGCCCCCAACACAGAATTATTCAACCAAATTTCTAGATCAGAGAGAAATTAATAGTTCAGTGCTGTCAACAGTGACAGGCATACAGAGTGCAAAGCTGTAGATACATCTATTCAGATTTGGGGGATATGCTCTTTTTATAATATTTAGTTTGACATTTCACCAGCTTGTGTTACAAAAATCTTGAGAGTTTATAGAATATAAGTTCACTGAATATTTGAAATCTGGCATGATTAAGATACTAGCTAGATTTGGTCAAAGTCACACAATACTAATGAGTATAGGGTATGATAACAAAGTGAACTTTTCCACAAACCAAGCCCGTATCTTGGAATGAATTGTCTTTTAGATAATTTCTTGTTTTCCAAACTGACTGTTCATATATGATGGATTTCAAATTCCAAAGGAAATCAATACAGTATTCTTGTCAAAGATTTATAAAACTCTTAAATAGAAATTTCACTTCATGTTAAAGCATAACATTTATTAGTAACTTAGCAAAAAATGGCCTTTAAATTACTGAATGTAATTAAAATTGGAGATTTTTTTAAAACAGTTTAGTTTAAGGCATTGATTCTAGATGATATAAGATGAAATGAGTGCTTTATTTAGAAATATCTAACAAGAAAGTTAGTGGGCCATGTTTCCCTGTCCATGGCCTAAAAAGACACAAAGTTTAATTTCTTTTTATTTATTTATTTATTTATTTATTTATTTTGCGGTACGCGGGCCTCTCATTGTTGTGGCCTCTCTTGCGGAGCACAGGCTCCGGACGCGCAGGCTCAGCGGCCATGGCTCACGGACCCAGCCGCTCCGCGGCATGCGGGATCCTCCCGGACCAGGGCACGAACCCGCGTCCCCTGCACCGTCAGGCGGACTCTCAACCACTGCGCCACCAGGGAAGCCCCTTAATTTCTTTTGAGGTCATAATTTAGATACAATAAAATGCAAACATTTTTCACATTTGTAATACATACATATAATCACTACCCAAAACAAGATACAGAATCTTTATTTTCCTCACCTTAGTGAGTTCACTCATGCCTCTTTCTATTCTCTGTGCCCACATTAGGGTGATTAGTTTTTAAAATGAGTACATTTGTTTATAGATTATTCTCTGAAGTGTTGAAAATAAACCAATTTAGCATATAACTCATTTTTTTAAATTCCTTTTTACAGCTGTAACATAAGATACAGGTGACTTTAATATTTTGTATGAATACACAAAACTTAAATTTTATAGATGGTACATCTGGTATAAAGCCTTTGGTCTTTCCAGTGCATGTCACTGCATTGCATTCTTTGTTTAAGAATATGGCTTAGCAATGAATTACTACTTAAGTGAGTTTCTCTAGTTACTTATCCTTTTTGTGCCTTGTTTCCTGTAAAGGGACAATTACTGAATTAGGTTGTTGTGAAAACCAAGTATAATGATACCTGAAAAGTGCTTAGAAATGCTAGCTATTTTTAGTAGTATGTGAAAAATGGTTTCATTTTTCTACACTTTTGAAGACAGTTCATTAAAAACTGAAAATTCGTAAGGTTTAATTTTTCCCCAATATAACTTTGTAATAAATGATAATTAGAAGTTGAACATTAGGTATGAAGGAGCAGAAGAATCTACTGAATTTGAACAGATTTTCTAATCAGTACATCAGTAATCCTTTACATGGAATAACTTGCAGTTACTATGACATCACTTGATTAGACATACACTTTGTCTGCTCTTCACTTTGAGACTGAAAAAAGGTCTTTAGAAGTCTTCACTGATTAATAAAAGAAATTAAAGGTTTGTTGCAAATCATTTAGAAAATATAGGAAAATAAAAAGAAGTAAAGATTAACCAGAATGCTACTAAATCAGGATGATATTTTGTATATTTTCTCAGTTTTCTCTACTTTTTTGGTTTTTTTCCTTTTAAAAAAATATTGTGAACATTTTCTTAGGTCATTGAAAATTCTCCTGTGTGAGCACTTATCAAGTGCTTGCCATATGCCAGGCAGCATTTAAGTACTACACATATGTTAATGCAAAATCTTTGCAAAATCCCTACGGGTGTAGGTGCTATTGTTACCATTCTAGAGATAAGGAAACTGAGCCTCAGAGAGGTTAATTAAGTTGGCTAGTCAAATAATTAGGAAGTGTCAGAACCAGGATTTAAACTCAGGAAGTTTGGTTCTAGAGTCCTGTCCTCTGCCAACTCCCTAAAACATAATTTTCATCCTCTGCATAGTAATATGCTAATATAGAAAGAGCCATTGAGGTCATAGGATCTACCTCTATAATGATTAGGATCTTGCTTAATGTTTTTAGGCAAGAAGAGTAACACTGAGAAGCACAGAGTAGCAGAAAAATAAATCTTTATTTAAAAAGATGTACATGTCTTTTAGAAACATAAGTAAAGGCAGAATTATTTTGCTTTCATTAAAATGGATGTAATATTGTGGAGTGTGGTAGAATTTTATACCCTGCAAATGAAACACCTAATTTTCAAGCATGAAATTGTTGACATTTCAATTATATTAAGAGGAGAGATGAAAATATTAAATTGGAAATTTAAAAAATTATGAAGGCAGCATCATTTACTGTAATTTTTATTAGCACTGTGTCATGTATTTGATATGCTTCTTTTGTTTGATTCATGATTATGTCCATTTTTGTGGCAATAGAAATGGAGAAAAAGCTCTTGGAGGAAAGAACTTTAAAACAGAAAGTAGAGAACTTGTTGCTGGAGGCTGAGAAAAGATGCTCTATATTAGACTGTGACCTCAAACAGTCACAGCAGAAAATAAACGAACTCCTCAAACAGAAAGATGTGCTAAATGAGGATGTAAGTGTGAAGTTTACCAATAAATAATAGTAATCTATTTAATGAATTAATAGTAAACTAGGTTTATTTATAAAGGTTCAGTGATGGTTTTATAATTAAAATTTTTTTCTTGTAAAATAATATTCCATAATCTTTCAATTTTACCAAATTTGGATGATATACTAAATGAATCATGATTAAAACATTTTTAAAGACCACATTTTATTTTAAAAATATGTCATTATGGAAAATCCAAGAAATATTTTATTTTGAAGTGAATTAACTGTTTAAGGGGAAAAGTCTGTTTTACATCATCATATTTACTGCCAGCTTCATTGATAAGAAAGTCAAAATAATTTACTTACATATTAATAACTCTATTTTTTAGGTTAGAAACTTGACATTAAAAATAGAGCAGGAAACTCAGAAGCGCTGCCTTACACAAAATGACTTGAAGATGCAAACACAGCAAGTTAACACACTAAAAATGTCAGAAAAGCAGTTGAAACAAGAGAATAATCATCTCCTAGAAATGAAAATGAGCTTGGAAAAACAGAATGCTGAACTTCGAAAGTAAGTTAATTGTTTGAGACAAAATTTATTAATATGCACAACTATCCACATGTAAATTATCTTAATTTTGATTTATCTGGGGATTTTCTTTTGACCCTTTTATTTTCTTGACCACATTTTCTCTTTCTTTCTGTTTTAAGTAATATGTTAAGTGCCACTGTTGACCTTCAAAAAGATTTTATTTTCTTCCCTGACAGTTTTTTTACTACTGCCACCTTATGATATCGTATATAGAGTGTTGGTGTTGAAGAAGAAGAAAATGTCTGGGATTTGTACTTCATGCTCTTAGGAGTTTTCCTCAGGACTGTCCTTCAAGCATAAGTGCTTTTTGTTTGTTTCTTTAGTTTCTGGGACTTGGAAATGTTTGACTGTTAAGCAAACACCATATAAATTTTTAAATCATTTTTTAGCATACACTCTAGTGCTATATTTAATTTACTTAGAAAACAGAAAACATTGGGAAAATACTTTTAAAGTGTACAGTAATATACTGTTAAAATTTACCCCATTCAGTCATTAGTAGTATAATTAGTTCTTGCCAATCATGACCAAAGGTCATATTGGATTCCAGTTATTTGATAGGAGGCAGAGTGAAAAGAAAATAAGCTTTGGAGCCAGACAGATCAAGGTGTGAATCCCATTTCCACTACCTACTAGCTGATCAACTTTGGGCAAAATATTTTAACCTCTCCGAACCTCTCCGTCACACCTACAAAAGGGGGGCAGTAATAGCTTCCTTGTTAGGGATCTTGTAAAGCAGGGGTCCCCAACCCCCAGGCCACGGACTGGTACGGGTCTGTAGCCTGTTAGGAACCGGGCTGCACAGCAGGAGGTGAGCGGCAGGAGCGAGTGAGGGAAGCTTCGTCTGCCGCTGCCCATCGCCCCCCATCGCTGGCATTACCGCCTGAACCATCCCCCCACCCCACCCTGGTCCGTGGAAAAATTGTCTTCCACGAAACCAGTTCCTGGTGGCAAAAAGGTTGGGGACCACTGTTGTAAAGGATAACAATGACTTATTTACAGCATCTAGCACACAGTAAATGGTAGGGACCATTATTACTACAACTGTTACTGTTACTAGTATGTCTACTATAGGACTATTACTTTGTTCCTATCGCTTTTGCTAATTGCCTGCTTTTTACATACCCGTGACAGGTCAGTAAGATTGACACTACTTAGGAAAGGATGGTCAAATATTCAAATATTGACACTTCCTAGGAAAGGATGGTCAAAAAGAGTTTGTTCTTTTTGCTGATCTATTGCCTGGGTAAACCTAGACTCTTAAACTTCATGAGGTTTTAACTTTTAAAAATTGGAACTAGAAACTTGAACAGTATTCAGGCATCTTTGTCCAATATTTTTTGGTTCTTTGTTTTTTCCCCTGTGTGTTAGCTTTATTCTTCCCTCTCATTTTTTTTATTTCTATTTATTTATTTATTTATTTTTTGTGGTACGTGGGCCTCTCACTGCTGTGGCCTCTCCCGTTGCGGAGCACAGGCTCCGGATGCGCAGGCTCAGCGGCCATGGCTCACGGGCCCAGCCGCTCTGCGGCATGTGGGATCTTCCCGGACCGGGGCACGAACCCGTGTCCCCTGCATCAGCAGGCAGACTCTCAACCACTGCGCTACCAGGGAAGCCCTCATTTTTTTTATTTAACAGAAAACTTGGTCCTTCAGGAAGGACAAACTCTAGAGATATGTCTTATAGCTTCATTTATGTGGAGCGACCCTGATTTGGCTTTTCTGGATCTCTAAGTCCTGAGATGGAACTCATTTGCCTGGCTTTGGTCAAGAGCCTAAACTGTGGATCCTCAGTTCTAGGGAACACAGTCTTTAAAACTATTTGACTGCACAGCTATTCTCCATAGTATTTATTCTAACAGCAATGTTTATATGAACACAAAGTCTAGCTAAATATCTAGATTGTGTTTCTTCTCCTGTTCTAATTACTCTTTGTTTATACCTAATTTATGATACTTAGTATATATGCCTATTATTTTCTTCATAAGTGCACTTGGATCTATTGTTTCTTAATCCCTCAGTTCCTAACCCCTCCTCGCCAAAGATACCCACATCTGCTGTCTTAATCACCTAACAGAGTATAAATTCACTGAATGGCAAAAAAAAAACAAAAACCAAAAAAAAACCCACTTATATTCTGCTGTCTCCAACCCTTGATTAATTTCTTGCACATAAGACATCATCAGTAAGTGTTGCATGAATGAATGCATATCTATCATGTGTAAGGCACTGATAACCACTATGGGAGATTCAAAGATGAGTCAGATGTATTTTCTACCCTTAAGCTTACTAGCATTTTATCAGAAGTTATTCCTTAGGAAGAGGTAAGGCAAGTACATAAATAATTGGAATACAAAGTTAAATATATATATATATGCAATGAGAATTTACATATGAAGCGCTATGTAGGCTTGCATTTGAAAATGGCCAACATAGACTTCTTTTCTTCCTTCCAAGATTCCAGTAAAACTCTAGTAGAGGGATTTTTTAAATGTGTAAACCCACATCATGTCATTCCAGTGGATTGGAGGACAGGAAATTAGTTAATGAGATAGTGGCAGGTGGGTGGAGACCTTCTGCCTAATGAAATAGAGCAGCGGAAGCAACAGCCAGGAGTATATATGAAGTGGGATACAGGTGAAGAAGAAAAATGTTTCATTATTCAAAGCAAATACCTTGGAGGGCTGGAGTAAGATGTGATGTTATAAATGGAGCAACCTGCTGATCATACTCTGCCACTAACCCTTGCAGAAATGTCTGTAGTCAGGCATTGCCACCACTAGGGTTCCTACAGAGCATTCCCTCTGAAGAAATGGGGCGTACCCTCTGTGGGTAATTAGAACAGCTAGTATGGGGCCAGCAGCTCAGAGAAAAGCCTTTCTCATTCTGGCATTTAGTGGTCTTCCTGTTTATGACTGACTTCCTAAGCCTCTCATTCCTGTACCCAGAGATTAAAATTTCTGGGCTTCCCTGGTGGCGCAGTGGTTGAGAGTCCGCCTGCCGATGCAGGGGACGTGGGTTTGAGCCCCGGTCTTGGAGGATCCCACATGCCGTGGAGCGGCTGGGCCCGTGAGCCATGGCTGCTGGGCCTGCACGTCCGGAGCCTGTGCTCCGCAACGGGAGAGGCCACAACGGTGAGAGGCCCGCGTATGGCAAAAAAAAAAAAAAAAAAAAAAAAATTTCTGATGCCTCCTGGTTACTCATCACTAGGCATTTGCGGAAAGCCTGCAGTATGAAAGAGAAAGACTATGATAAAGAAGAAGAGACGGTGCCACCAGATGAAACATATATCAAAGAATAGAACTTAACAAAAAGAAAGCACAGATTTTAAAAACCTGCTGGTAATAATTAGTACTGATCAAAGATTCTAGGAGATACTACTTCCATTAAACAAGAACCCAACATAATAAAGGACAGCCAGAATAGGAAGGAGCTCTTGAAGGTGAAAAATTACTGCCAATGTAAACTTATTAGAAGGGTTCGAAGAAAAAAGTCAAAGAAATTTCACAAAATATAGAACAAGAAGGAATAACTAGAAAATATGAGAGAAAAGCTAAGACACAGACAGACTGTTCCAGGAGTTCTAGCACCAAAGAATTCCAGAGAAACCCAGGGGAGGAAATTATTAAAGAAATAATAGAAAAGAATTTCCTATAGCTGGAAAAGAAGTCTTTAGACTGAAAGGACCCAGCAAAGATACATGAAAAAAGACTCACCTTTAGACATGTTCTTATGGCAATAGGAAATGGAAGTTTGATTATGTCACTTAGACCAGTGATACAACTACATTAGGGGTTGGGGAGAGGTTAGGGGTGGTGAGAGCTAAATTCTCACATCTGGCAGCAGGGAATTGATAAATAATTAAAATGTATGTCAAGAAATAAGCTGAGATGTGGCGGTAACCACCAAAAGAACAATACACAGAAATGAAACAAAGTGATTTTCTCTAGGGGAATAGGGTTAGCCCATGGATGGATATGGATAATAGGAGACTTAGAATTTTTTCTGTGCTGGTCTGTACTATCTAATTGTAACCATGTGCATATTATGTGGTTACTTTCTGAAAAATATTTTTTCTTAAATACCTAATGAATGTTGAGCTTTAAAAGGTACATATGATGAATGGTAGCTCTTCAAGAAATCATGATATTAAAATTACACTGGAGTTTGCTGCAAGCAGGCTTAGCTGGTGATGATGATTTAAAATATTTAAAACTTGTTCTTTCATATGTTATTAATTAGTATCTTTCACATTTTCCACTCAGAGAAATAAAAATCATGATTCTTTAATAATACACTCATCAATAATAAAATAGAGAATTTACACAATTAAGTGACATTGAGTGATAATTTCCCTTTTATCCAGAAGTTGAAGGGCCAAGTAAGTAAACAAAGTGAGCAAAATGCAAATAAGGATGAAAGTCCTAAGTAATATTAAATTGAAGATGGTGTGATTAAATCATTTAATCTCCCTGAGTTTTTTCTTGCTTATCTACATTTTATTTTATTTTATTTTTTTGGCCCTGCAGCATGTGGGATCTTAGTTCCCCAACCAGGGATCAAACCCATGTCTCCTGCAGTGGGAGCGTGGAGTCTTAACCACTGGACTGCCGGGGAAGTCCAGCTGTATACATTTTTTAAATATCTTAAGTGGTAGTAAAATATTTTCTCACTATAAAATATTCAGAACTATATTAAAAGGTAAAGAGAAAACAATATAAGGTCTCCTTTATGAATGCAGACATAGTTAATCTCTACAGAGGTAATATATCTTAACAGTCTGTTACTTGAAAAATCCTTCCACACCCTTTTCTGTGCCTGTACCTGTACATGTATACCATATTTATAGGGTTGAGTTTTTTATAGATTTTATTTTGTGTTTTGTTTTTTAATTGTATCATATGTTGTGTTGTTCTCCAACTTTTTTTTTCCCCTTAGCTTTGACTTGGAATAACTGTAATATATATATTTTGTTAATAAGCCTAGACTTTAACTTATTTTAACCCAACCTCTTAAATGCATTGTTAGGCTCATTTTTTATTCTATTTATTTTTTATTTAATTTTTTTCTTTATTGAAGATTAAAATATGTACAGAAAAAGTAAACAGATGGTAAGTGTAGAACTCAGTAATTTTTACAAAGTGTTCAAATCCATGCAGTTACCATTTACATTTAGATATAAAAACATATACTCTTTACCTCCTTGCAGGCCCCCTCCCAGTCATTTCTTCACTCATTCTAAGATAATCAATTTTCAGGTGCCCTTTTAATTCTGCTACTTGGTTGGCGTAAATGGCTGATGACAAATGCATGCCTGAGAATATGTAATTTAGTGTTATTGGTTTAATATAGCCCTATTTGGTCTCAGAATCCCTTTATACTCTTAAAAATTATTGAGGACCCCAAAGAGTTTTTGTTCATGTGAGTTATATCTAATGTTATTTTTTGTGTTAGAAATTGAAACTGAGAAAATTTTAAAACACAAGAGCATACAAGCACACATTTCATTAGCTGTTGGAGTGATGAAATCATCATGTCATACAGCCTCGAGAAAAGCCCATATACACTGAGATAATTAAAACTTTAAAAATAACAGTGATTCTTAGTATTATGAAAATAATTTTACCTCATGAATTCTCTGAAAGAGTCTCAGTACTCCCACGGGTTTCCTAGACCACATTTTTTTTTTTTTTTTTGCGGTACGCGGGCCTCTCACTGCTGTGGTCTGTCCCGTTGCGGAGCACAGGCTCTGGATGCGCAGGCTCAGCAGCCATGGCTCACGGGCCCAGCCACTCCGTGGCATGTGGGATCCTCCCGGACCGGGGCACGAACCCGTGTCCCCTGCATAGGCAGGCAGACTCTCAACCACTGCGCCACCAGGGAAGCCCCCTAGACCACATTTTAAGAGTTGCTGGCATAATATGTGTCTAACTTATTTAAACCTTTGATTCAATGTCCCCACAGAGAACGTCAAGATGCAGATGGGCAAATGAAAGAGCTCCAAGATCAGCTTGAAGCAGAGCAGTATTTCTCAGTAAGTTCCAGATGTGTTACTTTGAAAATTGTTGTATTTGTAGAATTTTTTAAAAAGTTTTGCTGCAAAACCAGGAGACTGATCTTGTCTTTAGAATAGATTCTTATAGCAAACCCCAGACAGAATTTTGGATGAATGTTTTGTACCACCCACATACAAAAGGAACACCTGGGCAAGAGACTGTAGATAGTTGAACAGAAATCCATTGTCGTTGCTAAAAACATGGTTCTAAGCACGTACTCATACCCTATGAAGTTGATTAATAAAAGCATTGATTTTTGAGGAAGAATATATTTTCATAATGAAAGAAAGAAAATTGTCATTTTAACATTTGTACTTTTTTGAGATCAGTTTTAAAATATGAAGTAGTAACTGTCACCTCTGTTTCACTGATTTTAAGCCAACAAAATTTTCTTGTCTAAATTAGTAATATTTTTTTTGCCTCTTCATCCTATCAATCTGTGTCATTTAATGGGAAATCTCACTGTGATATCCAGTTGAAAATCACGCTTCTAAATTATTAGCTGAATTTTTATTAGTTAATTGGTTGATTACCAGAAAATAGAAAAGCTCATTCAACTATTAATTTGCTCATGGGCTCAACATTACTGTTTTATGAGCATATTTGTATGTGCTCAACTGGACTTTTTGTCTGGATAGCTTTTGAATGTAGAAATAATATTCCTGATGATGATGATGATGATACATATTTGTATTATATTTTGCTATTTAGACCCTCTATAAAACACAGGTTAGGGAACTTAAAGAAGAATGTGAAGAAAAGACCAAACTTTGTAAAGAATTACAGCAGAAGAAACAGGAATTACAGGATGAAAGGTAAGGATAAGATCCTTGTCTCTTTTTTTCATAGTCATGAACCCTCCTCCTAGAACAGTGCCTGCTATACTCCAAATAAAAATTTGTTGATGAAGTGAATTAGACAAAAATTTGACTTTGTAGTAAAAAATTGAACATTAAAATTTTATCCCTCTAAAATGTAGGGACTCCTTGGCTGCTCAACTGGAGATTACCTTAACCAAAGCAGATTCTGAGCAGCTGGCTCGCTCAATTGCTGAAGAACAATATTCTGATTTGGAAAAAGAGAAAATCATGAAAGAGCTGGAGATCAAAGAGATGATGGCTAGACACAAACAGGAACTCACTGAAAAAGATGCTACAATTGCGTCTGTAAGTAAAATGCTTGGTTCTTTTTTGGTTCTAATTAAATTACTGTATCATAAATCTTCCTTAGAAATACTAAGAAAGTAACATAGACCTAAAATGAAAAACTGTATATGCTGGCTACAAGATATTTGACCTAGTGAACCATCAGCTTCTCAGTGTTTGGCAGAGAGAGGCTCAAAAGAAAACTACTTCCAATGGCTTCTTCACCTGTTGGTAAATTCAGAGTTAAAGGACTAAAGTGAAAGGGAAATACCAAAAAGAAAGCAGTTTGTCTTTTTTTCCTTGTTAAACCAGTCTTAGTTTAAAAGAAGCTTAAAACTAATCATGAAGTTTAATCATGAAGATAGTCATATGTAGGTTGAAAAAATTGCAAGAAAAATTTCAAATAGAAGTAAAATATCAAGTAGTTGAGTTTGCCTTATCAATTATCCAGACCTATTAAAATGCTACAGTAATTTAAAAGTTTGGCGCTAGAACAGGGATATTTAATCCTGTTCAGTGGAAATGAGTAGGGGGGCCAGAAATAGATTCATCATACACATACAGGAGCTTGGCATACGGTATCAGTGGCAGTATACAAATCAATGGGAAAGGATACAGATTTCATAAATGGTTTTGGAATAACTGTATTTTTATGTGGAAAGGAATAAAATTAGTTTCTTGTTATCATTTACCATATACAGTGGTAAGTTCTAGCTATCTTAAGAACTTTAAATATGAAAAATAAAATGTTTTAAATATTCGAATGGAATCCAAAATTTACTTATAACAGAAGATAGCAAATAAATGACAGGGAAAAGATATTTGTAATGTATTTATTGAACAAGGGATTAGTATCTAGAATATAAGTGGAACTCCTACAATTCAATACGAAAAAGTTAAATAATCCAAAGGAAAAATTGGCCAAAAGAGAAAACCTAAAAATATGAGCAGATGTTTAACCTCACTATTTTTTAGGAAAAGACTAGATAAAATAACTTTGAAATGCCATTTCATACCCATCATTTGGGCAAAAATTCAGTATCTGACTACTTTCAAATGTTTGAAGGATATCTGGAAAATAACATTCTTATTTACTGCTATCCAGAGTGTAAATTTAATATGGCACACTATAGTATAGTAAATAGTATGGCAATTTCCAGTAAATTTTAAATATTCATATAATCCAAAGAAAGTCCATAATAAGATAAATGTGCTAGAGAAATTCCTACACAATACTCCTAGCAGCATAAATGTTTGTAATAGCAAAAAATTCAAATGTTATATTAATAGATGAATGAATGGATAAATGAAATGTGGTAGAAGATAGAACTACTATATCAGTTAAAATGAATTAATTAGGTCTTTATATATATTAACAATTTAATTCTTAATATAATGTTGAGTGAAAGCAATTACAGAAAGATAAATGCAGTATGATGCTATTTATGGACAGTTTAAAATCACATAAAACCGCATTATATTATTTCACGTATATGTAATAAAAGTATACAATCATGGATGGGAAGGATGAACACATAATTCACAATAAAATATCCTTCAGGAAGGAAGAAGAGGAATAGGACTTGAAGTGATTACCAAAGAATGTCAACTTCTTTAGTAAAATTTTATTTTCTGTTTTAAAGCAATGTTCGGTAAGAAATTAAATTATGGTTTTAAAATTTATTCTGCATGATGGAATGCAGAGCTTTGTTATAGTATTTGCTTTTTTTAGTTTACTAAATTGTTTTTCATTTAAAATACTGCTAAGGATTTTTGAAAGAGGGCAATTTTTTGGCTTCCTGGGGTGCATATGAAGTCAGTATGGTTAGCAAAATTTTCATCAAGGGTGAAGTTTGGTAAGGTAGGACAAAGGCAAGAAGTGTAGAGATAGATGTACTTAGAAAAACAAGAGTTTTGGCAACATTCTAGGATATTTTCATTTTGAAGTACTGCTTTAAAACTTAACATTTTGTAAATTAGGATATGATTTTTGTTCTACTTTCATTTTTTAGCTCGAAGAAACTAATAGGACACTGACTAGTGATGTTGCCAATCTTGCAAATGAGAAAGAAGAATTAAATAACAAATGGAAAGATGCCCAAGAGCGTATGTACTAATAAGAATAACGTTTATTTTCAATATGCCTAATGCTTGTCAGTTGCTGAATTATCAGTATAATTTTTACATTCTTCTGTTTCAGAACTATCAAGGTTGAAGGATGAAGAGATAAGTGCCGCAGCTATTAAAGCACAGTTTGAGAAGCAACTGTTAACAGAGAGAACACTCAAAACTCAAGTGTGTATAATATGCTCTAAATATGATTTTGAAATTTTTCTTAGTTTACCTTTTTTACATTTTACTTCTAACATTACAGATTGGCTGTAGCAGTCATTGCTTGTATCAGTATTTGTGAACAGTCAGGATTATGTGATTTTTACCAGGTTGGGAGAAGCTAGATTTGATTAACATTGTTGAGTTCAGTGTTTATTAAAGTTTTTCTTAATTTTTCCATATGGAATCACAATCCATCCTAATTTTTTATTGTAATCTGATAAATTTTTCTGCTTTTAAGAAGCGGTAGAGAATGACCATTTGCTGACAGCCTAAAAAAGGTTCACTCTGAAAAGACACCATGATTATTAACTATTCTTTTCTCAGCTCTCATGATTATATATACAGCATGAATGCTTGTGGGGTCCAAGATGCTCTGCTCTGTGGTTGGGCACGTGTTGTATTTTATTAGTGTGATGCCAATGCAAAACTCTCTTCTAGGATGAAAGAAGATCTGCCTCGTAAAAGTCTCTCTTGGAACTAAAAACCCAAAGTGGTAGAAGGTGACATTAGAGTGAACCTGTAAACATTTAAAATTACAGTTCTCAGAAAATATGAGAGTGAAAAAGTAATAGAGTATTGGTTGGAAAAGGATGACGAGTAATGAAGAGGGTGTATTTTTTAATATAGAAAGTGTTTGTTTGTGGCCCTGTGTGTAGGGAAGGTTTTGTAACTTGCTCTTGGTGAATGACCAAGAAATCATCAACATAATTTATTTTATTTATTTACATACTTATCTTTATGTTTTTAAGGCTGTGAATAAATTGGCCGAGATCATGAATCGGAAAGAACCTGTCAAGCGTGGTAGTGACACAGATGTGCGGAGAAAAGAAAAGGAGAATAGAAAGCTACATATGGAGCTTAAATCTGAACGTGAAAAACTGACTCAGCAGATGATCAAGTATCAGAAAGAACTGAATGAAATGCAGGCTGTAAGAATACTTTTTGAAGACTTCTTTTTAAGAAGTAGAATTATTTTCACATCTGTATATATTTTATAGCTTATGGAGCATTTCTATTAATAATTATAGTAGTCACCCCTTATGCAAGGGAGATATGTTCCAGGACCCCCAATGGGTACCTGAAACCACAGATAGTACTGAACTCTATACTTTCTGTATTTTTTCCTATACTATAAGGGGGTGGATAGCATATACATTGTGAGTAAGCTGGACAAAGGGATGATTAACATCCCAGGCAAGCAGAGCCAAGCAATGTGAGATTTCATCACACTTCTCAGAAATGGCATGTAATTTAAAATTTATGAATTGTTTATTTCCGGAATTTTCCATTTAATATTTTCAGACTGCAGTTGACCTTGGATAACTGAAACCACAGAAAGTGAAACCTTGGACTAGGAGAGACTACTGTATTATTGAACTAGGAAGCAAAATTATAAGATGTATAACATCCAGTTAATTTAACGTAATTTAATTTCTTGTAGCAAATAGCTGAAGAGAGTCAGATTCGAATTGAACTACAGATGACACTGGACAGTAAAGACAGTGACATTGAGCAGTTGCGGTCCCAACTCCAGGCCTTGCATATTGGTCTGGATAGTTCCAGTATAGGCAGTGGACCAGGGGATGCTGAAGCAGATGATGGGTTTCCAGGTACAGATTTGTTTCCAGTCCTTACGTTTACTTTTGTCTTAAATTAAATCAATTGATTGTCTTAAGACATTGACTGACTTTGCTCTTGAGGAAAAATGTTTGTCATTTCTTTAAGGGAAAACCTACTCCTTAGAGTGGAGGTTCCAATGACAATTTAAATTATTTTATTTATTTTTCACAAAATTTTTTATTAAAAAATACAAATGTAAATTTCACATATTTAGTTATTTAAATGAACTCTTTCTATATTGTACATAGCTCTCTTTTAAAGCTTTCATTTTATTTTTTCTTAACTTCTTTCTGCATTCTTACTTCCTTTTATGTTGGGTGTTCAGTTCATATCACTCAGTCACACACTATGGAATCCATGTCATTCACCTACCAACGTTCCTCTACTTCTCTCAATATTGCCACTAAGCCTTCCAGTTCTCATATGCTTCTTGACTCTGATTCTGACTCAGAAGAAGAATCTGTGCCTTACTTACCTATTTCATCGGAACCTAATGGTACAGGTGATATCCTGAAAGTCTTTCGCCTCTGGGTTTTCTTTCCACTACCCATAATTTTAGTCCTTTTGAAAAATTGTTGTAACATTAACTAATATTCACTAACTCTAACAAGTTGCTCAGTTAACAAGTCTCAGTTAAAAAGAAACTGCTGCATGAACAAAGAATTTGTTTTTTAAAGTATTTTCACATGGCATTGCTATTACAATTGATAGATTTATTTTTTCAGCTTACAAGAAATGGAGCAGTACTTTATATCATTTAAGAACATACGGTTTCACTGTCTGTTTCTTCCATTTTTAACCAAGAAGAAATTCTTTCTGAAGTTTCATATCAAGAATGACAGTACAGAAAAAGCACGTGTAGACTGTTTTAGAGGATGTGTTTAGGTTTTCCTTGTGTCAACATTGGCTAGGCCTTAAAAAAAGCATAAGACAATTTGACCTTATCCTTGTGCTGAAAAGATTTATAGTTTTAAGTGAAGAAACCAGATGGAAAACCCATAAATTGTTATGTTTAACACAAAGTTAGTGTGAGTACAAAAAACGTTTAAAGTAAATGCCACAGGAAAGTAGTGTATAAGCAGTTGAATGTAAAGTAAAATTTAATCTATTAGTTGAATTCAAAGTAAACTAGCTATATTTATTTACATTGTCATCACATTTCCCGTGTATATATCAGTATAAATCATAGGTGATTATACTGAAGTTGTTTCAGATCTTAGCAATAAAATTATTTCAGTCTTAACCATATTGTTAGAGGTCATCTGATTAGTCTTGGCCTAGGACCATGTCCAGACAGTTGAGAATATGGCTGTTTATAACGACATCATTTCTGTTCATGGAGTCTGGAAGGTTATTGATGTGAGAGAGAGAGTATAAGCCTTAGAATCAGAGACGTGTCCCCATGTGACCTTCTGTGGGGTTGTTGTGAGGGTTAAAGATTTACGTAAAGTGTCTAGCACAGTTCAGACACATAGTAGATGTTAAGTGATAGGCACTTTTATTATTAGCATAACCTCCAAAAATGCTTATTTCACTTAATTATTTCACTAAAATAATAAACTGATCAAATACCATTAGAACAAATTCTAAGGGTTCAGAGAGTTTCCTTGGTTGAGCTAGAACTTTATTGATTTTAATATTTTGGAATTTAGGAATCTTTTGGTTTATTGCTGCTTATTAGCCATATTTGATCTGTAATTTACACAATTTTATTTTATTATAGCCATTCTGAAAGTCCATTTTCTCTGAACACGTAATTACTCACTTAAAATGTTTTCTCTTCAAAGAAGATGTGCACTATACCTGTAATTAGGCCTTCTTCCAAAGGAAAAATAGAGGATTCTAATACAGGTGTACTGGTGAGAATAGAGAGCTGCTTTTCTTTTTTGCAACTTCTCTGCGGAACTTTGCAAATGCATGTATTTAATTAACAGGGCATTTGATGTTATAAACTACAGGATATGTATTTCCAGTGTGATATAACCTGGATTTTGTTTTGCATTGTATAACTTGCTTATACTGATCCTGCATTATTATCATATTTTAGATGATGTATAATAAATTCTCAATGGCATATTTGATTTGTGACTTTCATATTAAAAGTTTATTAAATTCCTCATCTTCTTAAGAGACTTGTTATATTTATTCTCATATCTTGTGCTTATTTATAGAATCAAGACTAGAAGGATGGCTTTCATTGCCTGTGCGAAACAACACTAAGAAATTTGGATGGGTTAAAAAGGTATTTGAAAATGGTTCTTTTGTTTTGCTTTTAGTTTAGCTACAGCCATTTCACTTTTGTAGTTGTAAGATATATATAAGTAGAACTTTTAGACACGTAAAACTTGTTTGCACTTTCTGATTTGGAATAATATAATTTTATGTATCTTATGTACATAAGATACTTTATGTAGTGATGAAAAAAAACTTTTTCATCACTACCATGTTGTTAATAATAAAATAGTTTTTGGTGTTAGGAAAATAGAAGCCTGTTGACCTTGGTGCTTTTGTTGTTTCAGTGGGAAAACAACTCTGGATATGACAGAAAGTCCCATTTGTTTCTTTTCCTCTGGTACTATGATTATCGATATTATGTTCATTTTTGATAAGTGTCTTATTAGCCTTAGGCTGCTATAACAAAATGCCACAGACTGAGTAGTTTGTCAACAACAGAAATTAATTTCTCATGGTTCTGAAGGCTGGAAGTTCAGATCAAGGTGCCAGCCAGCATGGCTGGGTTCTGGTGAAGGTCCTCTTCCAGGCTACAGACTTGTTGCTCTGTCCTCATGGTGGAAGGTGTAGGAATTTCTCTGGAACCCCTTTTATAACAGCACTAATCCCATTCATGAGGGCTCTGGTGTCATGACCTAATCAACTTCCAAAGACCCCTCTTCCTAATACCATCCCATTAGGTGTTAGGATTTAACATATGAATTTGGGGGAATATAAACATTCAAACCATAGCAATAAGGTTACTTATGCTATTGGATCTTTTTTTTTTTTTTTTTTTTTTTTTTGCATTACGTGGGCTTCTCACTGCTGTGGCCTCTCCCGTTGCGGAGCACAGGCTCTGGACATGCAGGCCCAGCAGCCATGGCTCACGGGCCTAGCCGCTCTGCGGCATGTGGGATCTTCCCAGACCGGGGCACGAACCCGTGTCCCCTGCATCGGCAGGCGGACTCTCAACCACTGCGCCACCAGGGAAGCCCATGCTATTGGATCTTGAAGCGAAATCAGTCCAAAAAATATTTGAATTTATTCCCCCCCCGCCCCCCCCCCCCCAATTTGCTTGTTTAAAGTATATACAAACAAATTTATTGTTATTTTGAGGAAGACTTTTTTAAGAATACATTAAGATAACTTTTTAGGTATTTAATTTATATTTTCTATGATTTTTATTGCTAATATAGAATTTACTTTCAAAGAAAAAAATAAATAAGATATATATTAACTTTAATCATGAATTCCTTTCCTCTTTCTTTTTAACAGTATGTGATTGTAAGCAGTAAGAAGATCCTTTTCTATGACAGTGAACAGGATAAAGAACAATCGAATCCTTACATGGTTTTAGATATAGAGTAAGTATTTTTATTAGAATATTTAGGAACTTTATCTTTTAAAGGTTAAGAGTGACGTGACCTTTTCGTCAAGTTAGTGTAATTTATTAGTCATATAGTACAATGTATATACTCATATAGTATAGCTGCTAGTATACTGTTGTTACATTTTCTAATTTTGCTTCATACAGATGAAAGTCTGGGATATAGAGTTGGCTAAAACATCTTTATTTCATGGGTCTTTAATAATGTTGTTTTCTGAGACTAATTACAAAATTTCTGACTTACTGGAAATTTCTCAAAATGCAAGGAGTGATTGAATTTATAGAGCAGGATATTCTCTGACCTTCTAACAAGGGTCAAAGTAGTCAGTTTTAATTTCTGACAATAAGTATAGGATAACAAAAATAATTTGATCCTTTGGTAATACTTTACTCCTTTATTAAAAATCTTTTATAGCAAGTTATTTCATGTCCGACCAGTTACACAGACAGATGTATATAGAGCAGATGCTAAAGAAATTCCAAGGATATTCCAGGTAAACCGTTTTATTTTGTGGTTTGTTTGTTTTGTTTTTTCACCTTTATACATTCTCAGCATGACATGACATAACAAATTTCTTTATTCTTGGGGCTTTTTCAGATTATCTTTCAATTTTAGTCCCATTTAAAGGTGGTTTGTTCCTTTGTGACTTTCATGCTTATGCTATTTACATACATCTTAATTCTTCTCTCCATTTTACTTGTTAAACTCTGTAGTGTGTTTATATCACATTTCTAGCCTTTGCTATATCCTTTTGTTCAAGGTTGGTTATGATTTTTTTGAGCGTGAATGTTCTCCTGTTTTTAGTTTTACGCTCAGCCCTCTAGAAAGTTAAAAAAGTTGCTTGTGAAGTTAAATTTTGCCCCCAGGAGCCCTTTTACTTCCAATTTAAGGTGAAGACAAATTCTCCCCTTTATTACTTCCATTTTAAAGTCAGTCAAACCAACAATTACTGAGTTCCTTCTGTGTAAAAGCCATTGTGCTTGGTGTACTGTGGGAAAGTTGGCTGCTTACTTTCTGAATGCTTAGAATGCTTATTTGGAGTATATTATACATCCTTTCCTCTTTTCCTTTCTTCCTCAACTCTCTGAATACAAATCTTTTCAATTAAAACTATATTTGCAGTTATCACCAAGTTGTCTATTTTTGAGAATCACAGAGCCTCAATTCATATAATTGCCACATCTCTTCAGGTGTTTTGAACATTCCCTCCCAGAAAAACTTTCTAACACTAATCAAGTGCAGATTTACCTTTTACTAGCCTATTCTGATAAAATTGCTGAAACACAGGAAGATGACATGGAGAAAATAAGGAGGCATCATTTGAACAGGATTGATTCTTTTGAAAAGTGAACCAAAGTGACTGGCTAATGACTTTTCTCATCTGAGCTCTTGATTTGACCCTACTAACATTAGAACATCAAATGCATTTTCTTCTCATTGAATAGTTTAGGCTAATTTTATTTAGGCTATAAGAATCATTATTACATAAAAAATAACCTATGTTTGAAGATCATTCATTGTGCTTTTTGGTGTTTATAGATCCTGTATGCCAATGAAGGGGAAAGTAAGAAGGAACAAGAATTTCCAGTGGAGCCGGTGGGAGAAAAATCAAATTATATTTGCCACAAGGGACATGAATTTATTCCTACTCTGTATCATTTCCCAACCAATTGTGAGGCATGTATGAAGCCATTGTGGCATATGTTTAAACCTCCTCCTGCTTTAGAGTGCCGTCGCTGTCACATTAAATGTCATAAAGATCACATGGATAAAAAGGAGGAAATTATAGCACCTTGCAAAGGTAAATAGTAAATTATTTGCTCCATCAATATTATTTATGTTCAGATCATTTTAAACATATTAATCTTTTTCAAATATTTCTTTATAGTGTATTACGATATTTCATCGGCAAAGAATCTATTGTTATTAGCAAATTCTACAGAAGAGCAGCAGAAGTGGGTTAGTCGGTTAGTGAAAAAGATACCTAAAAAGCCTCCAGCTCCAGACCCTTTTGCACGGTCATCTCCTAGAACTTCAATGAAAATACAACAAAACCAGTCTATTAGGCGGCCAAGTCGACAGCTTGCCCCAAACAAACCAAGGTAATAAATTAAAATGTGGTAAAGCTTAAAGTGTTTAAAAAAATATTTTGCTGTTTATACTCAAATTACAAACTTTCCTAATTGCAATTTTTCTTTGGTATTTTCATGATCTGTGGAATACCAAATGTTTGAAACTGTTTCATTGTGCATGTGTCATTCATTTATTCAGCTGGATGTAATAAATTTACTTACTGAATCACACATATATATTAAATTCAACCAAAAATAATATGAAGGGCTCATTTTTGTCATGTATATGTATTGGGTTGGCCAAAAAGTTCATTCGGGTTTTCCCATAAGAACAAACTTTTTGGCCAGCCCAATACATAATCATAATATTTTAGGATTTTATAAGCACATTGACTTAATTTATTGATTTAGTAGACAGGATGCACACACAGACCTTTAAGTGTCAGGTACACACATTGTTTTTATTATTGCAAACCTCTTAAACCTCTTATGTTAGAGACTTGTTGGGGCAGGACTGAAATCTTAAATCTTAATTCAAATCTATAAGTTTAAAATAGTAACTTGTCTCAGATTTAAAGAGTAATACAGATCAGCTTTAAAAATGCAAATATTAACTAATGAATATAGTGGGCATTTTTTATAACTGAGGTGGAGGTGGGAATATGGAGTAAAGATAGAGATTATTATTGCACAAAAACATTTTTTTAATTAATTTATTTATTTTATTTATGGCTGTGTTGGGTCTTCATTTCTGTGCGAGGGCTTTCCCCAGTCGTGGCAAGCGGGGGCCACTCTTCATTGCGTGCGCGGGCCTCTCACTATCGCGGCCTCTCTTGTTGCGGAGCGCAGGCTCCAGACGCGCAGGCTCAGTAATTATGGCTCACGGGCCCAGTTGCTCTGCGGCACGTGGGATCCTCCCAGACCAGGGCTCGAACCCGTGTCCCCTGCATTGGCAGGCAGACTCTCAACCACTGCGCCACCAGGGAAGCCCGCACAAAAACATTTTGATGGAACCATTTTCATATAGCTGCATTATAGTAATTTTTGATTCAGAATAACCATTTCTTGACTTACTAGCTAATACAGTATTTATAAATAAATACTGCTATTCATTGAAATGAACTAAAGGATAGCTAAAGGATAAAGTATATACTTAGATCATGTATCTGATTTCAAGTGTCCTTTTTGTTCCCTAACACAGGACCTTCAGTATATGAATAATGATGTGCATTGGCTGTATTATCAGAAATATTTTCATTCTAGCCACAACATCGTGTATGAAACTGTTCTTGAAACTAATATCTCAAGGAAATAATTTAGAATGACAAAGGTAGAATTGGTGTTTCAGCAGTGAAAGTGTTGAATTTTTGTGTGAGGTATGATAAAACTAAATATTGTAGAATTAGCGATTATATGATAGTAATTGACCTGAAGAAACTCAAAGAATTCGGAGACACTGAAGGTCATTCCATGTACCCTGTGAAAAACATCTAAAAATTAAATTTCTATTATTAATATTGTAGAACCATTAATGCATAAATGCCAAGCTATTTTAATACCTGACAATATATAGTGCTTTATAGCTTCCAATGTGCTTCCATATGTTGGGTTGGCCAAAAAGTTCGTTTGGGTTTTTCCGTAAGATGTTATGGAAAAACCTGAATGAACTTTTTGGCCAATCCAATATATTCTCTTTTAACTTTCTATATATTCTTTCATTTGATCTTTAAAATACTCATGGAGTAGAATAGGTATTACTCTTTTTCTTTTTGAGACTCTAGAAAGGAAGATAACTTGTTAGATTCAAGACTATAACAGCTATAGTTTTTTTAGTATATTTTATTCTTTTGTGCTGTTTGACAAGTTAATGATTTCACTACATGTGTTAAGACAGTTTACGAAGCAGTTTTCGGATCAAGTGAGGCATGTTTTCAATGACTTATCATTTTCTTGCCCCCCAGCTCAGCATTAGGATTTATTTAAAAGCACATTTACTTTTGACTTTTGTTACTTTTTTTTTAGTTCTGGCCCTGCCCTTCGAATCATTCTTCACTGATTTTTTTTTAATACATTTTGCATAGCAACAGTAAGTAATAGGGATTTCTTCCTCTCACAACTATGCATGTAGATAAAACTAATACCAAAACTGACTGTAAAATGTACAGGGATTTTTTTTTGAATTTTAAAATCTAATACGCTCTTTAAAATTTTAAATGTAAAGATGGGCAAATTTAAAATACAGTTTTGCATTTTATTATGCCTCTGCAACATTATTTCCATTGCTTTTAACATCTGTGCCTCCATTGCTTCATTAACTCATAAAATTGTATCTGTGTCTGTCCTTAGGTGAATAACCCTACATTTTGCATTCCATTTTGGGTGTCACATTTTACGAGTAGCGTACACACATTGGAAGGTATACAGAAGAGAATTACTGAGGGAGTAGTGGGTCATTTGAAGGTGTTACATACACATGTAGCAAGTGAAGGAACTAAGGATATTTTAGTCTTCTGAGGAAGTGTTTTGAAAGGATGGGAGGTCATAAATAACAAAAAAGATTTAAAGGATTTTTCCTTGGAAGAACTAAGCAGAGAGGCATATTTTTCAGTCAGCTGGGAAGAACTATCAAGCAGTCAGATTTGCAAAATTGAAAGAATTGGCTTGCTCTAGAATAGTGAGTGCCCTGTCACCACAGGTGTGCCCCTGATTTAGATGACTGCTTGGCAGAACTGAGAGGGAGCGGCGCTTCTTGATTGGTCCTGTGTATGCAGTCTGATGTCGCGCAGCACGGCTCTCAGGGAGTCAAGCACTGGACTGGATGGTCTGCAATACCCTACTAATTTGTAACATATTCCTGTGGATGAATGGGTAGAGCTTTAAACGATGATCCGAGAAAACCTAGGAACAGAATTTCTGGTGTGAATCACCAGTAATTTAATAGCTAGCTCTTCATTTGTGTTTATTTACTATTAGTCTTAGCACTAGTCAGTCTAGCTTTAGTTGGACTAACTCACATGCTGTCTTTCTTAAAACAAATGTTTGGCTTCATTAGACATCATCAAATATATATATTTCTGTACACACTAAAACATAGTATCCATAAATATTCATCTAATCTTTTTTTTATTCCTTTGTTAACAACTGCATCATTCTATTTTTTTCCTTTGGCCTCTGTGACATTCTTTGTTCTGATTCTCCCTTTACCTCTCTTTGCAGCACTTCCCTTTTTCTGTAGTGAAGTGCTTTAAAGTAATAAGTGTTAGCTACTATTATTATATAAAATAACATAATTTTATTATATAAAATAATTTTCGAGGGCATATTATAGTATGCTAGGCACTCTTTTCAGAGCTTTTACTGTACTAATTCATCCTCATAACCACCCTGTGATTTAGCTATTTATCTCTATATTTTACAGATGAGGAAACTAAGGCACAGAAACATTGTGTGCCCAAGGTCACACAGCTAATAAGTAGCAGAGCCATGAGTTTAGATCCAGATAGTCTAGTTCCAGATCCTGTATTCTCAACTGTAATACTTCACTGCCTCACAGTGATTCAAGTAGACTTGAATTAATTGACAGTTTATAAAGCAATGTATAGAAATGCCATTCTAGAAGAATGTTTCCTCGGTAATTTTGAATTAGAAATACTATGCTGGAAAAGTAAGAAATTGGTGAATAAAATGCCGACTTTTGATGAAGACAGTTTGGAGAGATCCTAATTTGTTCCAGTGCAAGACACAAAATACTGGTCCCTGCTGAGGGCATTTCTCTTTAATTATCTTTTTCTTTAAAGATTTTTTTTAAAATTATTTAAGCCACGTAGAAAAGTATAAAGCAAAAATGCAACCAATACTAGTTTATTCAGTTTTAAGAAATAAAGCATTGCCAATACAGTTAAAATTTAAGGGTGGGGGGAGCTATTATTTTATCATTATCTCACCTCTATTTTTTCCAGTTCTAAATATTAGAACATTAATAGACTAATTGGGAAAAAAAATAGTAAAGTTATATACAACTTGAAGTGTCAAAAATAAACCCATAAATGAAGTAGAAGAAAATAGGGGAATATGTATCTGATCTTGGATTAGAGAAGAACTTCCTAATAATAAAAGCAAAGAAAGAAAATAAAAAGCTTGACTAACCAAAAATTAAAGCCTTGTAGATTTAAAAACACCACATATTTTACAATACATCTGCGAAAGATGGGTTAGTATCTTTGTGCATGGAGTTCTTATATAGGTCATTTAGAAAAAGGGAATTGACTCTTCCCAATATAAAAATTAGTGAGGAACATATAGGCATTACCATGAATATGAAAAAGTGATCAACCTGATTACTAAGCAAAGAAATTAAAATTAAAACTATATTGTAAAAATATTCTCACCTGCCAAAGTGGTAAGGATTAAGAAACTTAGTATTGGTGAGATGTAAAGAAACAAGCCCAATCATGTGCTGCTAAGTGGAACTCAAAACTAAATGCTAGTAGAACTGAAAACTAAACCCCTTCTGAAGCAGTCTTTGGCAATAAGTTTTACAGGCCTGAAGTGTATACCCATTGATCAATTAATGGAGGAGCATAGACAATCAAACAGATAATTACAGTATTGTTTAACGTGTTGTTTATTATGGAGGCATGAACAAGTGTTATGGGAGAACAAAGGAAAGCATAGAGAATTCTGCCATTAAAACATCAAGAACGGTCTCAAAAAAATGGCGGATCAGTAATTTCCCAGGCAAAGAAATAAGGTAAAAGACAGCTTTAGGCAAAATGTTATGTGTAGAGGCACTAGTTGTCAGAATTACCTATGTGTTTGTAATGTTGTATTGGGTTAGGGTGGGGAGAGGGTAATAACAGGAAGTGGTAGAAGATGACACTGGAGAGAAAGCTCTGAGCCAGATTGAAAAGGACCATGTTCACTGTGCTATAGGAGTTTTGATTTTGTTCTGGTAGGAGCTGTCAACAAGAGATCAGTATGTTTTGACTTAGTGAGATCCTGAACTAAAGTATTGACAGTGAAAATGGAGAGAAGAAACCAAGTTAAAGAAAGATTCTTTTTTTGTGTGTGTGTGGGGGGAACTATAATGCTTTTATTACCAGGATGTATGAAACATTGATCCTTTTATAATTCTGCAATACAGCCTCAGATGCCCATAGTTTCAAAACAACTCGTCTTTTAAATTTCCATAACATCCATTTAGAATAAATGATTTTGTTGCTGTTCACAGTGGAAGACAGTCCTTAGCTTTGATGGTTCAGACCTAATTAAACAGAAATGGCTAACTTTGGGCCTAAGATAAATGTGATATAGAGAGAAGAGCACAGAACCCTACCAATACATGTAAACCATACTCCATTCAAATAGTCCTGGGACCTCACTGAATGGACTTTCAAATAAGTAATTAAGCCTCCAATTAAAAAACATTTTAAAATGTACTATCTGATAAACTTAAAATACAAAAACTGCAGTATCACCAATTATGTGCATTTTCTAGGATTCATTTTAAAATTCAGGCTAATGTTTAACAATAGTATTTCAATTAAATTATGGCATTTGAAAAAGGTTATACTTCTGGGGAAAGATCACATAAACATGCTTTTTGGGAGAAGATATGTTTGGAAAACAACAGTAATGGATAATTAATATTGCTTTAACATTTCTAAAATCGCATAAAAATGATCATCTTTGATTGCCATTTCAGTAAGTTTCAATACAGGGTATGTTACTGTCCACTTACTAGTAACCAAAGCACACATAGAACAGACTTGTAAAAAATACTCAGAATCAATTCTTTTCACGAGCTAAACATTTCTGAGACTTTAAGATTCATGTTTGAACATACGGTACTGCAATGTTGGCTACATAAAATAAAATAAATAGAAGATCTTTTTCAGAGGAGGCTCAATAATCAGAGGCTGTATTGCATTTAAGGATTTAACACTGGTTGTATACAGAAGGGAAAGCATTTCACTTAGAAATACTTCACATTACTGAAGCTCTCTTTTTAATATCGCAACATATAGCAGCTTACCATTCTGACACTTAAAAATCAACAGGAATAGTGCTACTCTTTTATCCTTTGGTTCCCAGTGACAAATAAAGCAGTAATAACACCTCTGGTCTTCAGTTCCTCTTGAATGACATTTATTAACAAAGAGAAACCCGATGCTTTAGCTGAAATTTGGCAGCCCAAGAAGTGTACCAACTGCTCCAGAATACCCCTCATGCTCTAGAAACAATGCTTTCAGTTGACCTTTTGACAGTAATCCAGTGCATATGCCAAAAGTTCCATCGAGAGAGTATTGACACGTAAAGTTTCCAACAAAGACAACTGTTGATTTTCTCATTAACAGGCCACATTCGTGCCACAGAACCAATGTTATTGGTGATAGTAACTAATGTAGCTCTTGCTAGATGCTGTTTACTAACATATTCTCGCTTCTCCTTATAAATCATATTCCCAAAACTAGATGCTACAGCCCAACCAGGCAGACCAACTCTTTCATATCTCCTCTGTAAATATCAGGGACCAGCTTGTCAGCTTGGGTGCTGTCACCTTTGGATGCCATTTCAAGAACCTCTTCAAAACTTTCACAGCCAGTCAATAAACTACATAAACCCAGAAAGGTACCCCCTCCAAGGCTTGTCCCAGTTACTTGTTCATAGTTGTCTTTGGAATGGACTGCTAAAATACTGACTCCGGAACCAGTGTTTACTACCAGCAGTGGATAGGGATCGTCCAGGTTGAAAGGCATCTTTTGGCATCTCTCAGGTTCTGAGGCATTAGCAAAATAATAGCACTCTGCCTGTCCATTGAAACTGACAGAATCTGTATACTGCAAGCCCTTTTACAAGGCAGTCAGGTTCATCCAGTTTGTGCAGGTGGAGGTTTCCAAATGTGTGAAAATCGTTTTCAGACTTGTCAGCACCACCTCCTGTAGCACATAGCACCGTGTGTAATGTGGAGAAGTTTTTATCTCTTCCCCTTTGGATAAAAGTAGGCAGGTCCTGGGTTGGAAATCTGATGAAGTGCAAGTTCCCTCTCCAGCCCAAAAGTGTTAAATCTTTCAGTTCAAGGTGTACATCCCGAATGCCGGTGGATCCATAGGCTACATTAGAAGTCACGTATTTCCGGATACTTTTTTAAGCTCTCAACTTCTTCTTCTTCTTCCTCTGCTGTGATATCGATAGGTTCAAAATACGAGCGCTTTACCAGAGTTACCCCGATGTCCATGCCAAACCATGGGAAAGAGGGTTTCTTGGCTTCCTTGATCTTAATGGCGTCGGCCCCGGGGGCGAGAGGCGGCCTCGGTCCGGAGCGCAGAGGGCTGTGGCGGCGACTCCGACGGTGGCTGGGCCGCTTCCTCCCTTCGGGCCGGGCGGGGCGGGGGCGCCTGAGACGAGGCCCCGGCCCAGGGGAAGACCCCGACCCCCACCCACACGAGAGGCGGCCGGGACCGAGAGAGCAGGGGAAACCGCGGGCCTCGCCGCTCCGGGGCCTCCGCCGCTCCGGGGCCTCCGCCGCCCCAAACAAAAGGCCCGGGGCCCCAAGCCGCCGCTGCCGCCGCCGCCGCCGCCCTCTAAAGAAAGATTCTTAAGTTGAAATGACAAGAATTAGATGACTGAGTGGGAGGGGAGGAGGGAGAGGTTTTAAGGAAGCCTCGTCGTGCATTACACCGATAGCCTAGTGATGAGACTTTTAAAATTTGAAGATTGCGACATGGGCACACGCTTCACACATTCTTCAAAGCTTTTGGAAGGATATGAAATGCAGATTTTTCATAAAGTATGCTAAAACGGGGCCTTCGATACCCAGGAAGGCTTACTGATCTCAGTCTCCCAAGTAGTAGAGTTGAAACCATAGCTAAAAGTTACTTTACATGTAAGCCTAAAACAATGAGTATGAGTATATACTAGGCTGTGATATATTTTAAGTGAATAACTATATCTAAGTTTGTGTGCTTATTAATCAAATATTCTGCATTTAGCACATATTGGAGTAATTTGAGTCGGGTAATCATCCATCAACCTACCCTGTCAATGATTCTCAAAGTCAAGCAGCTGCATCAGAATTCATCTTAAAATGCAAATACTTCCCCCACCCCCCACCCCCCACCCCCAATTTAATTATATCAGGATCTCTTGAGATGAAGCCTGGGAATATGCATTATACATAGCACTGGATAAATCATACACTGTAAAGTTTAAGAACCACTGACATAGTGACCACAGATGGGTCCTTGGCACAAATGTATTCGTGAACGTCACAGTTACGAACAATGAGAAAGGTACTCCTGTTTTTAAAAATAAAAATGATTGCACTATTAGATGGTTGGGTTGGGTTGGAAAGAAAAGACCACATATACCCCTGTTCTAAGTCCAGTTTATTTGGCCAAGATAAGTTGCCAATGCTGCTTATCTACCTGTGTGTTTCCCTTTATCTGTAGTTTTTTTTACGGAAGGCTTAACTTTTGGTGACCCGTTGAAAAAGTAGGGTCCTGCTGGAATTGAGAAAGCTACATTCTTAATATTACTCACCTTTCATACCAGGGCTTATGGTACAATTCTGTGAAAATGTGAGCTAACTGGGCACTTTTGTGAAGGGAACATTGACACACACTGAGCTTTCAGTTCTTAAACTGGGCATCAGGGTGGTCACGTCTTCATGTGGGCCCAGTGGAAAGAAGATTGTGTCTTCCCCCTAAATACTATCTCTGTCCTCAGTTCTCTGGTAGTTTGGAAAGCATACCTGGTCAACATGATTATATGCATTTGCATGTAAAGAGAAAGAAGATTTCCCTGTGTGCTTCCACCTTAATTTTAATCATGTTGTTATCAATGAAGGGAAAGTTAAAATGCTTACAGCACCAAGTGTGATTTTTTGATCATAGCATATTAAACTGTCATTTCTAAAGAGTGTTAGAGTATAAATTTGCAAACCTCCTATTGCAGATTGCTTGATTTGGCATTTAAAGACTGGGATTGGTCATTTGATGATGTTGATGGTGGTGATGATGATGACGATGTTTTTGATTTCTGAAGAAGTAAATGGGGTAAATCAAAAAATGAGAAATGAGTTGTTTTAGTATTTCCAAGTAGTGCATGTGGTTTGCACTTTGGGTTTTCATTATTTTTGACCAGTTTGAAATTTTATTAAGTTGTTTTTGACAGTACTTATTTGAAAAGTAGTTTTCAGACAAGTTTCTAACTGAAATTTCCATGTTAAGTATAAAAGTGAAATGCTATGTTCAGATTCTTTATTGGCTATATATTTTCAATGCAGTTGGAATTGTAATTTTTTATCTTAGGAATGAAACATGTAGAAATAACAAATGGAGCTAATTCTGGTACTTTCTGTTCATTCCAAAGAAGCCATATGCAGAGAAGTAAAATTTACAGTCTTTTCAAGTTCCTACAACTGTATTAGTTTGTGAACATAGCATGGGATTCCTTTCTCCCTCCACCCCTCTCTCCTTCCCTCCTCTTTCCTTCTTTCTAACTTGCAAGAATTGAAACCATAAAAACTTTGTTAAGTCTAACAAATGCTGTGAACTAGCTGTTTCTGATTTGGCTTTTTTTGTGTTGTGAAATGTTTACTTTCTGAAAATTTAATGTTACTCTTGCTGAGGAATGCTAATGGTATGCTGTGAAAACTCTTATGCTTTTAGACAATGTGGTTTGGTTAATAGTGGCTAACAGATTTGAATGAAAATTGAAACTCGTGAGTTAAACCTTTTATATGGAATGAATTTAAAAGAAGTAATGTCTATCTTAACCTAAGCAACATGTTGTGAAATACATAAATCACACATTATTGGGATCTGTTTATAACCAGCATTTACAGAGTAATTTTTACATATATTTACTACAACGTGTTTGTTCCCATTTCATAGATTTAAAAAATGTGGCATAGGGTCAAATAGTCAAGTAGAACCTGGTCCATAAGTGCACTCTTCTTTCAGCTACATGAGGCAGCTAACAGTTAAACCCCAAGTCAAACTTGACATTCACTTGAATCATTCAGTGACATATTGTCTCACCCTAATATTCAGTTAACCATATTAAAACTTGTGTGTCATGTTTGTGGCCAGTGTGAGAAAATATGAGGAAGAATATAATTGCATGTACCTAAAAATAAGAAAAGTAATACAGTAAATATGTTTTATGCATGATTCAGGTGTTAAAAGTATAGTAGTTGGAAGACTATATAGTTTGATGTAAATGGAATGCCGTTTCAAAGAACTGATAACAATCTCTTAAATTATTTCACTGTATCAACTAACTTTATTTTCCTTTTCTTTCCAGCTAACTGCCTTCTATGAATGCAGTCATTATTCAAGGTGATCATATTCTTACAGTTGAAACAAGACTGAAATATGATGGCCCAAAATTTATTAAAAAGCTATAATTTCCTGAGAGACCGATACACACATATATGTTCCCTTTATTCTGCAATATAAATTCTAAATGTTGGATAGATTTTTCTGGGCTCCTTTGGAGCAACAAGTTGAACCAACAGTGATTGGTTAATAGAGTAAGAATATCATGTGAAACTCTTCCAGACTTGTTCCATAAAGCTCTCTTAGCATCACTCACACTACATTGAATAAAAGGATTGAGAAGAGTTAAAGAAATCATCTTTTCAGCTTCAGCAGAGAGATTTCACCAGCACATTTGCCAGAAGAATCTGGGAATGGATTCCACTACAGTGATATAGACTGCATCTTTAAGAAGTGACCATTATACTGTGTGTGTGTGTGTGTGTGTGTGTGTATGTATATATACACATGCGCGCGCACACACACACACATCTATATAGTACTGTAATACTGCGAGAGGGTTTTTTTAACTTCCCACTTTATTTTTTTATAAACATTAATCAGATATCATTACTTACTGCAGTTGCAACTATGCATTTGTATAAAGCCATAATGTTGGAGTTTATATCACTCATTTGTGTGTACCTGATGGAAACTGCATGTTCATGTTTAAGCAGTTACTGTAACAAGAAGTTTGAAGTTAATTATATCACTTTCCTAATGCTTCATAATAGGCAACTTTACCCATTTTGAATGCCTTAATTTAATTTTTTTCAAAATCTCCACCCTTTTCTGTATTTAAAAAAAAAAAAAAAAAAAAAGAACAAGTGTTTACCAGCTCTTAGGATGCAAATTTGCTTTGCAGAAGAAAAATAGTGCACTATTTTTACACATAATAGTTATCAATGTCAGCCTATTTTGATTGTATAAGAGAATTTTTTTTTTAAGTATTGGTGATAGAAACAGTAATGGATAGTATTGGAACTAATATATCTTTTATGTATATCTATTATTCATCCAACCCTTTTTACAGACCTCAGTATTAGTGTGTGACTATGAAATGTTTTCTTTTAATTTCCTGGCTACCCTAGGTATGTTTTTATTTCTGATAAAGATATTTGTGACTATTTTTACATTTTCACACTCAAGATTCAAAAATTATCTCAAATACAAAGAAATCTAAGACATACTGTAGAGATATTTTAAATATTTAAATGTGATCCCTTAAACACACAACTGTGTATGGCAATATTTCAGTATTGGGTTAAGAAAACTGGTGACTGGGAAGAAGTTGCCTCAAAGGCACTTAACTTGATTTTTATTTTTTTAAATGCTGTTAAAGTTAACAGTTTATGCAGGACTATTCCTGCTTTATTTCTCATTATCCCAGAAAAGTGTATGTTTTATACTGCTACAGTGTACATCAGTAAGAATCAAGTTTAAAAAAATTATGTAGGGCTTCCCTGGTGGCGCAGTGTTTGAGAGTCCGCCTGCCGATGCAGGGGACGTGGGTTCATGCCCCGGTCCGGGAAGATCTCACGTGCCGCGGAGCGGCTGGGTCTGTGAGCCATGGCCGCTGAGCCTGCGCGTCCGGAGCCTGTGCTTCGCAACGTGAGAGGCCACAGCAGTGAGAGGCCCGTGTACCGCAAAATAAAGCCCAAAAAACAAAACAAACAAAAAAATTATGTAGTCTTTTATCAGTCTTTCTTTATATACATACACATACGCAGAGTTTGGTGTGATATTGAAATACATCATCTAATATTTCTATGAAGGAAGTAGACATTTTTCCTTGATTCCTTCTGGGATCAGTGTAGGGTGTTTAAAGAGTTAGATCCCCAATTATAGATACTATTGTGGAAATTGAAGAGTGGCCTTTGGCTACTGATGTTTTGAAACTGAATCTTGTTATTACATTATCCAGGCTGCACTCTTTCATGCTGTCTGTGCTAAAACTAGATATGCATGCCATTTCCCTTGCAGGTATGTTCTGGTTTGGGGGCACAGCTCTTTCTTTTTTTTTTTTTTTTTAAGTAAGATTAAAAAATGAAAAATATATAAAATTTATATAGAATAAATATTTCCATTCATTAGACTTGTTAAAAGGAGACTGAATTAATATTTTATATAAAGATTTTGTTACACTATGGGAGGCTCTATCATATTATTCTGAATTGGAGAGTATATATATATATATATTTTTAATAAACTTTATTAAGGTGAAATAATTTGAAGTTTACACATGAGTAATTGAAATATTTGAGTAAAAATGGCAAAAGTTTAAATTTTGAATGCTGTATATATTAAAGAATATGGAGAATCATGGTGTGATGCAACTATATGAGGAAAATTAATGTGAAGTTTTTTGGGGGGGAAAAAGATATCCTAAGGGGCGAAAAAAATCTCTCCATGAAGATTCTTCACATTATATGGTTTGACATAAGGATTTATAAGGTTGTTTGTTCAACTAATGGAAATGTGCTTAATAAAAAATTCTGACCTTGGGTAAGAATTTGCTTTATACCCTGTTGCTGGTTTCATGTACATACATGAGTGCATACACCCATCCAAATGCTCTCTTCCCAACACTCATTAAATATATGACATTGACTTGGTTTAACAGCCTGATTTTGTGCCAGCTTCTCTTTGTCTTGAGGCTCCAAAACTTCCAAGATAAATTTAAGACCAAAAGTTGCTTATTTCGTCACACCTTGATTTCTCCTAGAGCCATAAATACCTCCTTTTGAGTACTAAGAAGTAGTGAATACTGGGATTTTCTTAGTTGGATTTTTTTACTTTTGTGGGAATAGTGAGACAAAGTAGAAGGAACACTGATGCCAGGATTACTGTTGAGGATTACAGTGCAGTTTTGGAAAGTATTCATTAAAAACATGCTGTCTAGAAGCAGCATTTAAAAAATATGTCTGAAAGTTTAAAATTCTCTGGAGCTAACTAAAGGATAAGTATACCAATAAATCTAAAATAAAGGTTAGTGTTTTTAAAACTAACCTATGCTAGAGTTACACCATTCTGGCTCTGAAGGAGCTCCTTGATCCCAGTTTATGTGCAGATCCTCAAGAAGAAATACCCTAGGTTGCCAAACCACAATTTAAGAAGTTATGCTGCTGCTGTTAATCTATTCTTACAGGATTTGGGTGGTAAAATAGAGAAACTTGGACACTATATTACCTTATTGAAACATACTTTAACATGTTTTAAAAATCCGATGAAAGCAAGTCACTTCTGAGTTTCTCGGTCTCTGTTGACACTGCTACTGACTCACCGCTCCTCCCCTGGGATAAGATGTCAGTTTCCCTATATTGTGAAGATACCATAGCTGGTTTGTAAAGCACTTTGAAGATAAGCACTGTGTGACAGTGCTGAATATTATGCTTGGGGGGCCTCGCCTTGATTCCCTTCCCCATAGTAGTTTTGTTTGGAATTGTAATAAGTTATGAACTGCATGGTTTAGATAATCATGAATATTTGATCAGCTGTCCCCTTGAACAAAAATCATACCCCCCTGATATTTTTTAATTTTGTTGCATCTTTGTAGTAATGTAATTGTATTTTATGCCTGCTTTTTATATTAAAAAATTAAATAAAAGAAATTAAGACATAAGCATTTTCATACTTTTCCTGTGAAATAGTCCTGGAATGCTGCAACCTTCTAAAATTTACCCCCCAAAATTACCTACCCTGAAAGATGGGTATAGCAAAGAAGTCTCAACTAAGGTTACCGACTTGGGAATCTTCAGCCCTATCATTTAATCTATGGAGAATACAAAATCGAATTTCAACTAGGCGTTTGTGTCTGATTTAATGTCAGTATTTTAAGGGGCATGCAAACTTGAGAATCTCATTTGAGTGTCAAGGATAAGGAAAAGAGGCAGGGAACCTGTTCTGTTAGGAATACTGCGCTGACAGGTGGTTTTCTAGAAAGCACTTTTTTGGGGGTCTTTTCTAGGATACTTGCTAACCATCTGATCTGGCACAGGTTATTCAGTCTGGGCTTCAGTGTTTTCATCTGTAAAATGGAGATTGTTCACTTAGAGGATTGTTGCGGGATTAAGTATGATGATGTGTATAGAATATCAGGTAGCTCTAATGTTTGTTCCTTTCCCTCCCAAAGGGGAGAAATGGAGAACTCTTCACCTAGGATAGTATGTCTTCTTTAAGGAGTTGCTTTAAGCATTGATAAATTATATCTAAATATGTTGGGCTAAAAATCACATAATTTATACTAATGGTCAGATTATAGTTGCATATGAGAAAAGACTCTGATTTTTAAAACTACAGAGTGATTTATTATTTACTTTTAGATGCCATGTTTCTCTTCCTGCTGGTCCCAAGCAGTAGTTCTAAAAGGATTAACCACAGTTTATATTTTTTTAAAACTGCACTTTACATAACCTAAAACTAATCACATTTAAACAATTGAGTTTTAAGACTCAGAAGAGTTCAAAATTAAGTTTATTTTACATAGGAAACAAACATTTTCTAGTAAGCATCATTTACTTACTGCATATAATAGAATGATGCCATTCAATTATTAGGGGAAAGAGTTCTTAAAATGTTAGAGTTGATAAGCTTTTACAGGAAAACACAGTGTACAGTAATCTTAACATCATGTTCAGAGTATGATACTATAATGAGAATAAAATCCATAAGAATGGATTGGTAGACCCCAGCAATACCCTGCACTGCATATACTTCCAATAGGCAAAACCTGGTCGAAGTCAGCTGTATTTTGTACCAAATTCCAGTAATGGTATTGTGTAGGTGTGATCCTTTTAAACACGGCAGCATTGTGCTTGAATCAGAAAGTATATTGGGATTGCCTCTTCATGAGGAGAGACTGCAGGTACCTTTTGTTACGAATTACTTGAAGGCACAGTATGAAGTTAAAGGATTACTTTGGTATATGAATTCAAGCCAGTTAAATTTTTGCTTGCCTTCATATCCTTGCTTTAACCTAAGGAGGTATTATACGGTAATATGATACAATAAGGCCATCCTGTTAGGTCTACATTACAATTAAACATTAGTCCCAGAAAGTGAACTCCGGTAATTTAGTACAGTTCCACTTGAGCAAAATCCCACTCCCTTCAGGTTTGTCTGTGTTGTGGAGAGGATTTATTTTTTAAAAGATTGTGAAAGCTGAGAAGTAGATGTAGTTAGCTCTTTGGAGGGAACTTAATCATGACTTTCAGAATAAGGGTCAACGCTGTCTCCTCAAAATGGGCTTCTTGGGAGGCTTCCGTCAATCACCAGCCTTCTCAGAACTGCAGACGTCTGAGCCCTACCTTAACCTAATGAAGTGGGGACAGGGATTTTAAAAATCGATGTTTTTAAACAACCGTTTAAGCGGGCTCTTCCAAGTCTAAAGTACCTTTGGCATCGTTGGCTAAATTTGTAAAAGACCTGGTTTAGCAATGAGCTTTTTTTTCCTCTGGTTCAGTTATTCAAAATCCACTCTCTGTGTGGGGATAATATATCCGTCATTCAGACTTCACATCGGTCTTCCGGTAGTGAAGTATTGTAGCTGCTACCCATGTATTTAAGGCCAGCATGATCACAAAACGTATAAGAACTGAAATCAGTCAAAAAGAAGAAGTATGTGTTAAAAAAATACTGTTTTCACATAAAACAAAATCACCTTCTCTAAGGAGAAGCCCACCTCCCGCCCCCCAGATGAAACAGAACTACGGATCATGTGGACTTTTGAACAACTTTGGGTCCAAATATTTCTGGAAAAATGATTTTCCTATCATGACTACCTTTGGTCACTTGGCCTGATTTCATGAATAATTTCATCCTAAATGCTTAATTTGGAGGAATCTGACTCTGGTTGGTAAATATTACAACTTTTTAAAACCCCGTTACTCATTTTTTAAGTCTTGAGGGTGATGGTGTCTCAGAACATTCCATGTTAATTAAGCAAAGGTGGTACACCACACTCAGTTAAGGTAATTGTGAAAAACTAGCCCAAACGTCAAAGCATGTTTTATATTGAGGTAACCATGAAAATGTGGCTCTTTGTTAAAAAGAGAAAAATAACCTTAGTGACTTGACAAACACTCTCCTGATAAATAAGGTTTATGAGATTTAATGTATCTTTGGGGTTGTAAAACACTTTTAAGATAGCTAAACTTTTTAAACAATTATTTTCAGATCTATTGATCGCTTTCAGGAATGGCTGTCACCTTAGATACAGAACAAATCACAATTAACATGAGGTTTGTTTTGTTGTTTAATTATGGTTTGCCTCTCCTTTCCAATCAGAGAATTCTTGAAGTCCTGTAGGGAAGACTCAGGTCTCTCTTTTCCCTTCCCCACTTGACCCAAGTTTATGTTTTGACCAGAACACTTTAACTCCTTCTCTCAGAGCTGATGGAAAGTATTTGAACCAAAGATAAAAGCCTCCGGGAAGGGACTAGCAAATGCACCCTGCTGTTCCGTAGCGATATTTCTCAGACAATGATTAGCTTATTTAAAAGGTCTACACACCAGGGACATATTTCTAGTCTTCATAGAATGGGTGACACCACCTGTTTTAATCATTTTCCAAAAATTTATATGCTTAATTTGGGAGTTGAAAACTCAACCTAAGGAATTAATGAAAGTCTCTTTAGGTTAACCCAGGTATATTTTATTTCCTCCACCACCACAGTATTCCTTTAAAAATAACAGAACAAGGACGTGGAGTCGAATGATTACGTCACTGCCTTTCCTGCTGCTTGTGGGCAATTCTCTGAGGCTCTGGACCATCTGGCCACTACCACCTCCTTCCCTCTCGTTAGACTCGCCCCCATGCTCTCACGCCAGCCCTACTGGTGCTCCCTCCATCCTCTTTGCTCATGACCTCCGCACATGCTGCTCCTTGTAGCAGTCTCTTCCCTCCTCCCGATCTCTCTCTTCTTCAGATTAATCTCCCCAGCTCCCTCCAACTAGGTCAGGTTCCCATGTTAGGTGCTCATCCTGTCCTACTCTTTCAAAAAATGTTTCACAATATTTTTCAATAGTTAATTGTGTGATTACTTCACTGTTCATTTCCACTGCTGGTGTGGAAGCTTCACAAAGATAGAATCTACTATCTTGTGCATATTCTATCCCAGGTACAGCAAGTAGCTGCTTAATACTATACATGGTGACTGATGAGGACCAGGAATCTATTGTCGCTGGCCTCCAGTGGGGCTAACTGGCTCTGTTAAACCCTAAGACAATTTACAAATGAAGGAGGCACAGACGGCATAAAATTCAAAAAGGAAGTGGGCAGAAAAATATTTTGCTTACTTGTAAGATCACTGGTGGTCATTAAAGTTGTCATTACTCTTGCTGTAAAAGCAAAATTTCAGCAATAAATATCAACTTCTCAGACATTCTGGTATTTAGCTAATATCTTTCCATTTTAAATGCAGGAATATATGCTAACTGGTCTTGAAAGATTTGGGTAGAAGAGAACCCTGGATGGAGAAAATGGTCCTTTAAGATACAGACGAAACATGAAGAAGTATAATTCAAATATCTAAAACTAGTAAATCTAATTAATGTAATAGCTCTGAATTTTTTAAATGTTCCTACCTAAATACAGCATATATTCATTTTAGGTAGTTCCTGCAAGAATCCAAATGAACAGTGGAAATTCTAAAGTTGAGCCCAAACACTATAGCTCCAGAAACATTCCACTGCTGCAAATTATATTCATTCGCAAAAGCCAGTGTATGATTCTCATCTCTTTAATCTGTTACATCATAAACATTCACATTTTTAAAGCAAGCTAGTGGATTCAATATAACCGAACTCATGATACTTTTCAAACAACAAGAGAGGACTGTTAATATTAGGCCAGATTTTTGGAGAAAAGTGCTTTCACTTTTTTTTAGCAACTTGCAGAAAATGGAGAGTGGTGTGCATTAAATCAGCCTTGTAAATATGGATACAGTAGGAGGGTCTATCTGAATAGTTACTTGCAAAGGATTTAAGCTCAAGGGTCTATGACATAACGCTCTCCTCTGGGTAGACACCCCACACTGACAAAGGACACCCCACCAATTAGAGGCTTGTTCTTACCCGCACAGGTGTATGAAGCAAGGCTCCACGTGAGCGCACTCAGGGCTCCCGAGTCCCTGCTTTCCCACAGGTACTGGAGCTGTGCAAACTTACTGGCTGCACTGATGAAAGTACATAAATTCTGTTTGAAGATAAAACAGGAGAAAGTTAGGAGTTCCTTACTTTCACCAGAAACTAGATACTGAAAGAGCACCAGATACTTAAAGCATTCTCTTTTTTTCTGGCTGCATCGTGTGGCTTGCGGGAAAGTGCTGAGTCCTAACCACTGGACCACCAGGGAATTCCCTGAAATCGCTTTTGAAGCCAAATTTTCATGTCAAGTAATAACCAACTTGTACAAGGACAAAATCCAAGTTTCGTGATAAAGAACGGACGCAGCAGTGGGACATTTATGTGTAACCCACCAATTCCCCTGCTTAGTGAGTAACGGATGGGCAGCAGGTAGGTGGAAGCTGAGAGTAAGAAAGACTCTGCAATGGCTACAAAGGCTCATCTGTCCCCACCTGCCGATAACAAATAGATGTATAGATATTATGGTGTTTGTAGAGCCTGGGGGGAACCATGCTGCTTTGCACTGACAGACGCATACACTCAAAGCAGCAAGCTGGAGCAGCAAGCTGGAGCAGCAAGCTGGAGGGCTTCCCTTCCCTGGTGGCGCAGTGGTTGAGAGTCTGCCTGCCGATGCAGGGAACACGGGTTCGTGCCCCGGTCCGGGAAGATCCCACATGCCGCGGAGCAGCTGGGCCCGTGAGCCATGGCCGCTGAGACTGCGCGTCCGGAGCCTGTGCTCCGCAACGGAAGAGGCCGCAACAGTGAGAGGCCCGCGTACCACAAAAAAAAAAAAAAAAAAAAAAAAAAAAGCAGCAAGCTGGAGCACATTGGCTCTGAGTTTCTGGCTGTTCTGATGAGCCACGTGGTGAGGCTCCTGCCCTCTGCTCCCCAGCAAGGTAATAAGAGTATAGCGCCCTCCACCCTAAGCCGGGCCCAGGCTGCCGTTCACCAGGCTTTACATCAGCTGAAACACCCCGTCAACTGGTTCCCCATCTTTAGAATCATGAAGTGGTCTTGTTCGGGGGCATAACCAAGGCCTGCACAATCTTATGATACACATCCAACTGCAGATTATTAGGTTTTCCCATAACACAGAGTCTAGTAGAGAACAGGACGGGAAAGGTGGAAGGGTGGTCAGGCTGTTGCGCCGGTCTTTTTTTTTTTTTTTTGCGGTACGCGGGCCGCTCACTGTTGTGGCCTCTCCCGCTGCGGAGCACAGGCTCCGGACGCGAAGGCTCAGCGGCCATGGCTCACGGGCCCAGCCGCTCCGCGGCATGTGGGATCTTCCCGGACCGGGACACGAACCCGTGTCCCCTGCATCGGCTGGCGGACTCTCAACCACTGCGCCATCAGGGAGGCCCACGCCGGTCATTTTTAAGTACTTTAATCATATCTTTGTGAATGAACTAAGAGGAGGTGATTTATCAATTTATCTAACCACAAAAGCACAGTGTAGGACTTCCGTGGAAACCATCTGTCGGTCTGAATTGGGACTCGCTCTTGAAAGCCATAGAACTGTAAACCTTCTATAACCTGGGTTTTTCATGAATTCAAACAGCTTCCCTCCCCTACAGGATCCTAGGGTTTGCTGCCCCGCGGGAGCTCTGAAACCCAAGCTCTTTCTCCTCTCTGGGGCTCCAGGACCCTCAAACCAGCCACCCTGTCCCGAGGCCCCAGTAGCTGCTGTCGAGTTGGCACCCAGGAAACGTGTTGTGGACAGTCCCTGCTTGACAAGGGAAAAAGGAAACTACAGTTTATGAACTATTAGAGCACCACCGTGTGGTCAGAATAGAGCAGTCGCTGAGAAGGGAAGAGAAGAAACAGAAAAACCCGAAGCCTTCGGCCTTTGAACCTGATTCCTGACGAGCCTATAGCAGCATATTCCCGGGATGATGTTCCTGGGGGTGAAGGAACATCATCCCCCAAACAACCAGACCTGCACCCACGTGACCACAGTGGCAGCTCCGAAGAGCCTAGAGATGACCTATTTGTAGGGCGGCCAGATTTAGCAAATGTACAGGACACCCAGTTAAATTTGAATTTCAAATCAATGACAAATAATTTTTTAGCACAAGTTTGTCCCATGTAATATTTGGGACATAATTATACTAAAAAATTATTCACTGTCAGTGTGGTAACCCTACTAATCTGCTTTCCATATGTCATGAGGTTGAGAGCCAAGTCCACTTTCCAGCTAGATGTTGGAGGGAGAATGGGTGGAAGTTCACAGGTCTGGGTGTGGCAGGCAGTGACCACCGATTCATTCTGCTCCTTCTTTTCCCATTGGGTGGGAAAGTTCACGTCAGCCATCATTTGGTCAAATGCTTCCTGACCCACTGCCAGAATCCTATTTTCACAGCAGGGGATTTTTGGCCCTTAACCAAGGAAGGAAAAAGAGTATAGGGCTTACCCTTTTCCAAGGAAGAAAAAAAAGTGTGGAGGAGAAGTTAGAAAAACAATGAGTACGTGGCCCATATGTAATTATTTACCTGATAATAACCTGAAACTCTTTAATTTATGCTCACAGTTCTTCATTCTACTACTACCTACCCGATCCCAATTCGGTTCTCTAGGGCCCCAAAAAAAGGGAAGTAAAAAAATTGTGCCATACATTTAAGTGAGAATAATGTTTTTAATATTTGGATAGCACTGGGCTTTCATCCCACTATCCTTTGGTACAGCTGAAAAATGAGCAGGTTGAACATTTGATCTATAAAGTTTTTTGCAGGGCAGGTGGCGTGGAGAGAAGAGGTCGACAGACTGCTGTGAACACACTTTCTTCTCCAGGGGCGATTTACTCACCATGGCCAGATCTATGATCCACTTCTGCAGGGTGAGGATGAACCAAGCAGACACACAGCTTACCATGTGCTAAGGGACACAGCAGCGGCTTGGCCGGCAGCTCCCCTCCCCTCCCAACCCCGTGCGTGTGGAAACAAACCGAGACCAGAGAGGTTACACACCTAAGCTAAGTGTGGAACTGGGAACAGCTCTGCTAGACCTCGTCAGATTCGGAAAAGACAAAAATGATCCAAGTGAACACCTTCTAGGAGTTCAAAAGCACAGAAGCAGATTCTGGAAGAAAGTTACAAAGAACCCTGTGTTCTCGGACCGATCCTAGGGCTGGGAACGTCCCTGATGATTTTAACTGCCGGGTTAACTCCTGACCATGCAGACCTCTCCAACGTAATGTCAACAGTGAAGCACTTAGGTTCAAACGATAAAGCAGGTGTCTTCTGCAAAACTGGTGTCACGTGAAGCTGTTTACGGATTTCCTCTTTCCCACTAACTCCAGTGTAAAAAGGACACGGCTGGGGTGAGCAGTGCTAGAAGACGGGAGGAGTGATACCAGCTTTTCATCAAGCTCATTGATGCTGCAGGAAGGGAGCCCAGCTAGAGAAGCAGAAGCAAACACAGGGAGGTGGTGGCCAGGCCAGGGAGGGGACGGCCAGGAGCCTCTGCTGTGAGCTTGGGCAAGTCATTTTCCTTCTCTGGGCCTTGGTTTGCTTATCTGCAAAATGGACTTAACATTCCTTGCCCTATCTACCTCCTCATGGCTTTGTGGCACATCGTAGGGACCCAACAGGCAGCTGTGATTATAATTAATAACATTATTTAAATGAAGAGATTGAAATAGACAATGCCCTGAGCTCAAAGTCAGCAGAACTAGATACTAGTCTAGGTGAATGGAATCTTGCTTTTTGAACACTCTCTAATTCAAGTCTTAAACTAGGGTTGCCCAATTTTGTACCATTGCGCCTCATTCCATTCATTCCAACTATACATTTTACAAAACTTCAGCAGTAGTAGCAGAAACTGAGATCCTAGAGATGACTCGTCTGTAGGGTGGCCCGACTGAGCAAATAAAAATACAGGACACCAAGTTAAATTTGAATTTCAGATCAACAACAAACACTTTTTTAGCATAAGTATGTCCTGTGTAATATCTGGGACATACTATTACCTTAAAAAAAGTGCATTGTTAATATGGCTGCCCTGCTTATCGGCTCTCTGTACGTCACAACGGGCAGAAAGAGGTCATAAAACCTCCTGCTGATACTACAGAGCTGCCATCAGTACCCAAGGTTTCTAATCTACAGCCTCACCATTTGCACAAAGATAAGCTGTTGCATTTTATTTAAATCACACAATGCTTTTCATTTCTTCAAAGTACTCTGTTTTCAAAAACCTTTAACCAGCTGGGGCTGACCTCGAAGTGTTGAGGGGCAGTAGAGCCACACGATCCCTCTTTTTTGCAGAGGGAAACTGAGTCAGGGGGCTTACAACTCCATTGAACAGCAGAGGGTCAGGACTCAGTCCGCACCCAGCTTCCCTCTGCAGACAGGCTTTTAGCACGAGAGCCACCACGACCCTGCCGCCTCCTCAGCTTGTCCTGTGCTCCTGGTATTTTCGTTCTGGAAACAACCCTAAAAGGTAGGCATTATGATCCCTCTTCACAGATGGGGCAACTGCAGCTTAGAGGCCAGTGCCCAAGGCCACCCCGATGGCAGTGGCACCGGGAGTTCCCACCACTCCACGCCCACCTCCTCACATGCTCAGCGCAGACGGGGCCTGGCCGTCCCCTCCCTCTTTCCTCCCCCCTGAAGGCATAACAGCTCAGATCATTTCACAGATGTGGCAGGATTAACTGCCTGCCATTTAAAAGGCTTTCTTGGCCTTTGAAGGAGAGTGAAGTTCAACAAGAGAATAAAAGAGTTTGTACAAGGAGAGTGAAGACGGAAGCTGGCCCTCGTTCACAGAAGATGCTGAGTGATGTGAGCAGGGAGAGGTCTGTGTGACTGACCAGAGTCCACGGAGACCTTCCTAATGTCTTGACTTTCACTTTGAACCAGCCATCAGGAGCCCAGACCCACCAACAGGCAGTAAGAAGCCAAGCTGACCAGGTGTGTTAGTGGCAGCGTGTTACACGCCAGACATGCTCGTTATTACACGGGGACATTTTGGCGGAAGGAAGAAATCTCTCCCTTCCCCTAAAGAATACATTTGGACAATGTCGCTCTTAGCAGGAGTGCTTCTGCAGCTCAGCAGTGAGGTACTAAGCCTGCCTGGTGGGTCAGGGCACCATAGGGCTCCCTGGTCTCAGAAGGGTGGCCCCTGGGCAGGGACTGTTCTAGAGCATCTATCTCTAGGCTGTGGAGATATTTGCTCATATGGAATCCTGCATTGGGGATTTTTTTTTTTCAGTTTAACCAAAAGAATATCTGGTAAAGGCCCCTGCTTAACAACATCCTATAGCAAGGAACACCCCCAGTTCCATCTCGGATTCTCAGATGCTGAAAGGATACAGGACGATGTATGGTGCTGCCCGTTTCACATCCCCCTTCAAATGGAAGACACACAGCAGGAGGATGAGATCTGGAAAAGAAAGGCTCTGAGTGAGAGGGAGGAGGGGCCCCGAGGGCCGAGGCTGGGCGCAGGGGGGTCGGTTACCTTGTGCGATGAGGATGGGGTACTCCAGGTAGGTCAGCAGCGGGTACTCGTAGTAACACTGGTACCGGAGAAAGACCAGGAACCTGGGGAGAGGGAGGGTGCGTCAGGCTCGGACCAACCTGACCCACAGCCGGGAGGCCTGGCCGCCACCCAGGAGCACAGGTTCATTTGCAAAACCCTAGAACTGGTGGCGGAGTCTGCAAATGTCAAGGAGGGAGGTACAGAATAAGAAGGATGAAATGTCCGTTTTTAATCATCTCCCCGATTTCCGAAGCGGGGCGCTGGTGTCTGTCAAGTCCCTTGGGTGGTCAGTTACAGACAAACTTTATGAATTTTACAGAACCACTGACCGGGATGAGAAGAGACGGGGCTTTCTGGACCCGCGCCTGCCTGTCTCTAAGGCTGGGCTCTTCCGAGGCCCCAGGCAGGTCCCTCAGAAGGTCACACCCAAGAAGCCACACTGGTCGAGAAAGATATCTGAGGGGGGCTGAGAGCCATCCCTGGGTGGGGTTCCTGGGCAGGGCTTCTAAGTGACTGAGCACGTAGGGCCCAGCAGCGAGCTGGGGAGGCCATGTTTTGAAGACGAAGGACATCCCTAGATGAGTCTGGTGGCCTCCCAGAGTGCTGCCCAGGCTGGCGGTGGGGACAGATGGGACAACTCTTCAGTTCCTCAAGAAAATTCGAGCTCTGGAGAGGCTTCGGCGTGGAGGGGTGGGAGACACAGACCCCAGAGTCCCACTCCTCTCAGAAGAGGCCCCAGCTTCCTGCCTTCCCAGCTCACACCCTGGCCAGCCAACTCCCTCAGAATCCAAATGCCCTCACTGTCCCCTCAGGGTCTGTCTCCAACCCCGCACCCAGGCTGTGAGGACCCCTCAGGCCCCCTGCTCCCCCAGGGTGAGTCAGAACCTCCACAGACCCCATGGACTTAATGGCTCACACCTTCCAAGCCAGGACGTGGTGTTAACAAAGCCCCACGCCCTCACCCAGGTGGCACTCAGGGTGACCCCAGCCAGCGCTTGCCCCTCCACCGCCTGCTGAGCCACCCTCCCGAGGCTGCCAGGCCTGGTCCGGCAGGCATCATCTGCTGAGTGTGGAGCCCTAAGTGGAGTGCAGACTCCAGGGCTAGGGTGCTGGGCTCACAATCCCCGGCTGTTACTAACCTCTGGGGCCTCAGCGTCCCCATCTGTGAAATGGGGACAACATGCTCTGTATCTGCACACACGGATGCTTTAAACATGTTACCTAAGGTCATGTCTTCTGCCTCTTTCTCTGGCCTCACTGCTTCCAGTCCAGCCTCCAGGCTTCTGATCACAAGACCCCTGCCTGGAGGGCCCCTTTCTCTACGTGGCTACCTCCTCTCCTGCCTAAGCACGCCAAGGTGGCTCCCCTCCTGGGGTGCAGGTCAGGGCCTCCCCTGCCCCGAATGGGGAACTTCTCCTCCCAGTAATTATCTGTTTTCCTCAGAGAACTGGGGTGGCTCTGAGGCAGGATGTGCTTCCCCAAGGGGCCTGTGGCTCAAGCACATCCTGCGGTTGGCCCCTCATATGGGGGTGTCCCGGGTGGGGCCCCGCAGGCCCAAGGGTGGCCCCTCACCCCTTGGCCCTGCAGGTCCCCTGTTTCTCCCTCTGTCCCCCCTGCCTTCCTTCTGGGCCGGAAACCGGGGTCCACTGCCCCTCCGAGGAGTGCTTCCGCCGAGGACCGGCCCTCAGAGCCGCCGGAGGGTGACTGGGGTCCCCGGGCTGGCGAGGAGCAGAGAGGAGGGGGTCCGGCCTTTCAGGGCAAGGAGCCAGACCGCTGGCTTCACGTCTGCCTCACCAAGTCTTACAACTCTGCTTTTCACCGTCCAGGTCTTTATTTTTATCATTACTTTACTTATTTAGAAGAGTACTTTTAAATATTTTCTTTAAATGAGGTATATTTGACATACAAGATTATATTCGTTTCAGGTGTACAACATAAGGATTCAATATTTGTACATATTGTGAAATGATCACCACAGTAAGTCTAGTTAACGTCCGTCACGTTCAGGTTGTGAAATACTGGATCAGGGCACCCATTCCCGAGTTTGATAGGAAACCCGGCTCTTGGAGCCGTCTCGGCTCCCGCGTTTCCAGCGCCAGTTACAGCCCAAGCCCGGCTCAAGTGCCCCTCTCCCTCCAAAACGCTCTACGTTCTGACACCCCACGCCCCCACACCCAATGGTGTAACTTTTTTTTTTTTTTTTTTTTTTTTTTTGCGGTACGCGGGCCTCTCACTGTTGCGGCCTCTCCCGTTGCGGAGCACAGGCTCCGGACGCGCAGGCTCAGCGGCCATGGCTCACGGGCCCAGCTGCTCCGCGGCATGTGGGATCTTCCCGGACCGGGGCACGAACCCGCGTCCCCTGCATCGGCAGGCGGACTCTCAACCACCGCGCCACCAGGGAAGCCTCAAAGGTGTAACTTTTAAAAGCCAGAGGGTCCAACCCCTCATTTTACAGGCGAGGAAACCGAGACCCGAGAACGGAGGAGGGGGTGGTGGGGGGTGGCTTTAGGGAGGATGCAGATGAGAGAGCCTCGACGTGCAAGCGGCCTTGCTCAAAGCTGGATGGTTAGTTTTGTCACTAATGGGCGGAGTGATGATTTCCTTGAGTGTCGGTTTTCTCATCTGTAAAATGGGCGTGCACCGTCTTTCGTTACCGCGCAAGGCTGGGGGAAGGAGCAAATTCGGAGGGGAAGTGAGAGGCCCGCGCTTTCGGCTCCGCTTCCCCCGCCCCTACTGTATTAGAGTCGAGGGTCTCCCGGTCTCCCGGGCTCCCGTCGGCTCCAGATCGCCCCGGCCTTACCCAGCCAGCTCCAGAAGTAGGCTCGGGAGGCTGATGCCCCGCGCGCTGCGCGCCCCCAGCACGGCGAAGATCTGTGGCAGCTTGAGCGTCGCGCACACGCCCAGCACGCTCCAGTTGCAGAACCACAGCAGCCGCGTCTCCATGGCGCCGGCGAGGCTGGGACCTCCGAGACTCAGCGGATCCGGCCGCCGCGCGAAGGGGAGCCGCTCAGCACTCGGCCGCCGGGCTCGCCCGGTCCTTCCGCTTTCCCTTGTCCCCTCTCCGGGCCGCCCAGTCGGGGTCCGCCCCTCCGCCCCGATCTCCGCCCCGAGCCCCGCCCAGGGCCTCCTCTCCCGCCCCTTTGTCCACGCGGCGCCGGTCTCGTCCCGAAGCCTCCCCAGGTCCGCCCCGTCCCTGCTGTCGCTCCGCCCCTCCCCGCTAGCCCGGCCCATCCCCGGGAGCGCTCCGCCTGGAGCCGGTCCTCTCGGGTCCAGACGGTCGGGGTCCGCTCCTCTTCCCTCCCAGTCGTCCGTCCCCCCACCTCGCCCCGACCCCTCCCCAGGCCCTCTCCCTCCGCCCCGGGGTCCGCCTCTTGCCCGAGAGGCAGGTCAACGCTGGCCTCTGCGTGATCTGACCGCTGCTGATTCACTTTTCCGTGTTAAACCAGCTCGTGCAGTTTTGAGCCTGCGGGCGACGTCTCCCGCTTTCCCACGGGCTGGGTGGGCAGAAAGTGAACCGCAGGAGGGCAAAGGGGCACCCCTCACGGGGGGCATGGGCCATTTTGTTGGGATTTTTCACTCCTGAAAAGTCTTTTCCTTTGTTTTTCTCACTAAGCATTTCAGAGGTAAAAACTTAAAACGACCCAACTTAGTTTAGTTTCTGTGCGTCCTCCTGGATTTACATACGGAGAAACAGTCCTTGCGGGGCCGCGCTTTCCTCCAGCCGAGAGTTGGGGACGTGTCCTCCCCAAGGGCAGGAGGCTTCCTTCCTGAGGGCTTGGTCCTTAACCCTGAACACTCCCCTCCAGAGACTTGCGCTTGAGAGTGAAATTTTTTCTTAAGGAGGTAAAAATAGATTTCTATTGACAAAAGAAGGTAACTTAGACTGAGGGGCTGGGGGTACATTTTCAGGCTCAAAATGGGATAGGTACTGAGTCAAGGTTACAACGAAACAGAAGAGTCACAAAAATGCAATGCCAGAAACCACTGGAAAGAAAAAAATGCTGCCTGCTGTTCCAGTTCTATAGGATCAAGCCTGTTAGCCACGGCACTTGCCCACCACCAGTGTGCCCTGAGGGGAATTCAGGGTGGAGAAAACCAGGAAGCATTCTGTGCGTTGGATTTACTGACCTTTTAGCTAGTTAAGATGCATATTTAAGGAAAAACGTCTAATGACCCCAGATTCGTGCATCTTCCTGTACAGAGAAAAGCCCTAAAATCATCAACTTGAGATGTCTGTTCTTTGTGCTTAGCAGTAATCTTTTGACGCTTGACTACATGTTTTGCCCAGCAAAAAAGTTCATATATATCCTGGCTCTTCCTTATCTCTTCTGAGCAGTTCCTTAGAGCTATCTGAGAAGTTGTCTCCCAGGCTATGGTCCTCAATAAGGTCCCCAAATAAAACTTAACTCACGTCTCTTTTTGAATTATGGTTTTCTCAGAATATATGCCCAGTAGTGGGACTGCTGTGTCATATGGTAATTCTATTTTTAGTTTTTTAAGGACCCTCCATACTGTTCTCCATAGTGGTATCATTTTGCATTCCCACCAACAGTGCAGGAGGGTTCCCTTTTCACTACACCCTCTCCAGCACTTATTGTTTCTAGATTTTTCGACAATGGCCATTCTGACTGGTGTGAGGTGATACCTCATTGTAGCTTTGATTTGCATTTCTCTAATGATTAGTGATGTTGAGCATCTTTTCACGTGCCTCTTGGCCATCTGTATGTTATCTTTGGTGAAATGTCTGTTTAGGTCTTCTGCCTATTTTTGGATTGGGTTGTTTGTTTTTTTGATATTGAGATGAACCTAGTGGCAGGGCAGGAATAAAGACCTAGACATAGAGAATGGACTTGAGGACATGGGGAGGGGGAAGGGTAAGCTGGGACGAAGTGAGAGAGTGGCATGGACATATGTACACTACCAAACGTAAAATAGCTAGCTAGTGGGAATCAGCCACATAGCACAGGGAGATCAGCTCGGTGCTTTGTGACCACCTAGAGGGGTGGGACAGGGAGGGTGGGAGGGAGACGCAAGAGGGAGGGGATATGGGGATATATGTATGCATATGGCTGATTCACTTTGTTGTACAACAGAAACTAACACAGTATTGTGAAGGAATTATACTCCAATAAAGTTCTATTTAAAAAAATAAAATCATTTCAAAAACCAAGAAAGAAAAAAGACTTAACTCACAACTTTTACCGTGTGTGTTTTTCTTTCAGTGGACACCATGATTGCTGGTTTTGTGCTGTGAACCTCAGCAGGGCATTTGAGGCTTTCCCTCTGTCTGGCCCACCTTCCGTCCCTGATTCTCCAGCCCGCACTTGGCCATCATCCCCACCCGCTGGAAAAACCCAGAAGGTATTGAGTTCTTTCTCCATGTCTAAGGGAGAATGGGATGCATAGAAAGAAATCTTTCAGAGGAAAACAAAGAGTGTGTGTGTCGGTGGGTCTAGTCCTCGTCTTCCAGAGATCTTGAAATATTTACAGATGAAATAATATGTCTGGAACTTGCTTCAAAATATCGGGGTTTTGGGTGGTAGGGTGGGGATGTAGATAAAACGAGAAGAGCCATGAGCTGATAATTTTTGAAGCTGGTGATGGGTATATATGGGGGATTATTATACTAGACTCTCTACTTCTGCATAGGTTTAATATGTTCCATATTAAAAAGTTTAAAAACAAAAGAGAGGATGTGCATGAAGTGCTGTGACTCTCAATGTGCGGATTCTGAGCTCCAGAAAGTTGAGAGAGCCTGAGTTCTGGGACTAGATCTAGTCCTGCTGTTACTGATCTGGGTTCTGGGACTCTTGAAGCAATAGAAATCAATAAGAAGCCAGATGAGAAATTCAGGCGAGGCTTTACTGGCACATGGGTCCCAGCAGATTGGTGGGTCGAACCAGAAGGGTGGCGTAGGTGGTGTGCCCACCCCCTTGGCGGTGCTGTGTGCAGGGGTCATGCGTGAAACCCTGCTTTTGCCCCCAGCACCTCAGAAGCGGCAGTTGAATTTTGGCCTTTTTGTATCTTATTGTTCATACTCTGTCCCAACTGCACAAGCGTGCAGTTATTTTTGGTCCCTTAAAGTGTCTTGGTATTTTGTTGCTCAAGGAGATGCTCAAGTCCAGGCGCAAGCTCTCCAGTAAAGGGTCCCAGGTCCCAGCCTGTCTCACTGGGACTGGATGTGCTTATTGCTCTTGAGATGACATTGCTTTTGCCCTCTCAGGACACTCGTGTGTGTGTGTGTGTGTGTGTGTGTATTATATTTGTCTGCTTGGGCTGCCTTAACAAAATACCACAGACTGGGTGAGTTAAACAACAGGGATTTATTTTCTCACAGTTCTGGAGGCTGGAAGTCCAAGATCAAGGTGCCAGCAGGATTGGTTTCTGATGAGACCTGTCTCCTCGGCTTGTAGATGGCTGTCTTCTCGCTGTGGCCTCACGTGGCCTTTCCTCTGTGTGTACAGCCCTGGTGTCTCTCTTCTTATAAGGACACCAGTCCTATTGGATTAGGGCTCCACACTTATGGCCTCACTTAACCTTAATTACCTCTTTAAAGACCTTGTCTCCAAATTTTATCACATTGTGGGTTAAGGCTTCAACATGTGAGTTTTGGGGGAACACAATTCAGTCCATAATAGACATATATATATATATATATGTTCACATGCACTCTGTACATACCCACATGCATTTATACATATATAAAATGCACACTGAGCGGAGAAGCACAGGCTGGAGCACTGAGGAAGGTGACTGCCTTCCCTGTAGGACTCCGTCCTGAACATTGATTACTTGGCCAAACTTCTGCTACGTGTGTAATGGACCCAGTGACTTCAAAATGCCACTCCCTGACATCCATTTATTTTTCGAATTTTATTTTATTTATTTTTTTATACCACAGGTTCTTATTAGTTATCCATTTTATACATGTTAGTGTCTACGTGTCAATCCCAATCTCCCAGTTCATCCCTCCACCAGCTCCCCCCACTTTCCCCCCTTGGTGTCTATACGTTTGTTCTCTACATCTGTGTCTCTGTATTACTCAGCCATAAAAAGGAACGAAATTGGGTCATTTGTAGAGACGTGGATGGATCTAGAGACTGTCATAAAGAGTGAAGTAAGTCAGAAAGAGAAAAACAAATATCGTATATTAACGCATATATGTGGAACCTAGAAAAATGGTACAGATGAACCAGTTTGCAGGCCTGACATCCATTTAAAGTGCAGCTCATCTTCAAAGACAGCCAAGTGACTCAGGGCAGAAGCGGCTTCCTTACAGTTGGCTGCATGGAAGATTCTGTTGCACCATCTTATAAAAATCAAGTAACCTTGAGAGCAGCCCACCCCGCTCTCACCACAGCCTTTGGGAACGAAAGAGTCAACATCACTGTTCTTCGAGTCACAGATTTGCGTGCCTGGGAGCTCACTCTCTGTGGCAAATTCAAAATGAGTCCCATGAGCCACCCAGAGTCCCGGGAGATAACAGAATGTTCTGGAACTCTGAGGGGTCCAGAAGGGGTCTCTGCCGAGAAGAGTGTGTCAATGAGGGTTCGACTACAGGCTACAGAATCTTCCTCCTTAGGCAGCTAATCATGATTTCGAGGCACTAAGTGGAGTGCGGAATCACTGGAAGGACGGGGAGCAGGTACGAGGAAGAGTCTCTCAGGAACAGCTTCCAGAACCTTCGCCCACCCTTCCCCTTTGGGAACCATAAGCTTATTTTCTATGTCTGTGAGTCTGTCTCTGTTTTGTAAATAAGTTCATTTGTACTATTTTTTAGATTCCACCTATAAGTGATATCATATACTATTTGTCTTTCTCTGACTTTATTCACTTAGTATGATCATGTCTAGGTCCATCCATGTTGCTGCAAATGACATTATTTCATTCTTTTTTATGGCCGAGTAGTATTCCATCATATATATATATATATATATATATATATATATGCATGCAACATCTCCTTTATCCATTCATCTGCCGACAGACACTTAGGTTCCTTCTATGTGTTGGCTGTTATAAATAGTGCTGCTATGAACACTGGGGTGCATTTATCTTTTCGAATTAGAGTTTTCATCTTTTCCAGATATATGCCCAGGAATAGGGCTGCTGGATCATATGGCAACTCTATTTTTAGGTTTTTTTAAGGAACCGCCATACTGTTTTCTACAGTGTCTGCACCAATTTACATTCCTACCAACAGTGTAAGAAGGTTCCCTTTTCTCCACACCCTCTCCAGCATTTATTATTTGTAGACTTTTTGATGATGACCATTCTGACCGGTGGGAAGTGATACCTCATTGTAGTTTTGGTTTGCATTTCTCTAATAATTAGCAATGTTGAGCATCTTTTCATGTGCTTTTTGGCCATCTGTATGTCTACTTTGGAGAAATGTCTATTTAGGTCTTCTGTCCATTTTTTTGATTGGGCTGTTTGTTGTTTTGATATTGAGTTGTAAGAGCTGTTTGTACATTTTGGGAATTAAGCCCTTGTCAGTTGCATTGTTTGCAAATATTTTCTCCCAATCAGCAGGCTGTCTTGTCGTTTTGTTTATGGTTTCCTTTGCCGTTCCAAAGCTTATAAGTTTGATTAGGTCCCATTTGTTTATTTTGAAGCAAAGTGCTTTCTTACAAGCATCAGAGGCTTATCAACAGCTGCAGTGACAGCTATAGATGTGCCTAGAATCTGCTGAGTGCCTGCTGTGTGCCAGGTGTTTGACTTTCGTTAAGTTGTTCCACTTACCTGTTGAAGCAAGGAGGCTGTTCCCATTTCGAGGTGGTCCCGGCTGGGAGTTTCCAGTCCTGCCACAAGGCTGTAGCTCCTTCTTCTCCCTCCCCGCTGTCTTGGACTCTGTTTATCTTGTTGCCCCAGGACCAGCCGTAGGAGAGCTGCTTCAGCCTGGGGCCCAGCCCACCCCTGCTGTTCTGGGAGTGCTGGCTGCCTGAGGGATGTCTCTGAAACCCGGGATGTGGGGTGTAGGACTTGGGTGTCACGTAAACCTCTACTGTCCTCCCAGCATGGCCCTTACAGGCTGTATGATCTTGGGTAAGCCCTTGACTCTTCTTGGCCTCAGTTTCTTCATTTTAAAATGGGGGTAACCATACCCACCTCATAAGGTTTTTGAGAGATACACAGTTGGTGCTCAAAATATGGTAATTCCCTACCACGTGCAAACTAGCAAAACGTTTTGGGGATTTGTGGGCACTGGCTTTGCTCCTGAAGCAGTGGGGGAGAGTGGCCCAAGGTGGAGTCAGGTGTGGGCCCCGTAGGAAGGTGTGCGGGTCCCAGCCGCCATGTCCCAGCTGGGACATCACACTAGCATGATGGCTGATCTTCAGGGCTTCTCTGTATCCTCAGGAAGGTGGGGAGTGCTAAGGTTGGGGGGGTGGTTCTTCAGTGCACACCCACTGGGATATCTCTGCAGCCCATAATAAGTGTCCTCATCTGAAAGAAACGCTGCCTCTTCCCCTCTACACGGTTACATGGACACAGCCTGTCACATGAACCTGACCCCATTCCCAGGGCCACAGCTGACTGGCGCAGGGCAGCTCCCTGACTGAAGTAGGCCTGGAAATACCCTCCCAGGGACCTTGGCGTCAAGCACTGGCTGACTCCGTTCTCACCGTGGCTCTTCAATAGGGAAGCCGTCAACTCAGGGGCCATTGGTCATGGCCATTCCCCCCACCCCCGGTTTTATTCGAAGATCCCCAAACCCGTAGAAAGGTTACAAGAACAGTTCAATGAACACCCATATGCTCTTCACTTAAGTTTATCAATTGCTAACATTTTTATCCACCTTTGCTTTACGTGTCTTCCGACTCACACACCACCCACATTTTCTTGTTGTCGTTCAACCATATTCAAGTTAGTAACAGACATTATGTGGCTTTACCCGTAACTACTTCAGCAAACATCTTGCAGGAACGAGGGTGTTCTTCCACCTAACCCAGATATAATTATCACCCTGTGCAAATTGAACCCTGATACAGTGCTATTATCTAATACTTAGCTCATGTTATCTGATATTTAGTCCATTATCTGATATTTCGTCTCAAAGTGTCCTTTAGGGCTGGTCACAACCTTAAACGCAGGTTGCCTTTGATCGGGATCACGTCCTCAGTTGTCCTTTGTCTTTTATGACATTGATGTCTTGAGGGGAACCTGGTGTTTCCTCAGTCACCCTCAGGTTGTGCGAGGTGTCTGAGAGTGCTCCCTGGGCGAGTCTCCGCCCCTGTGGGTCCCACCAGGAGACTCATGATGTCAGCAGCCTATGATGGGGAGGTTACATTTAATAAGTATTTGGTTAAGGTGGAATCTCCCAGATTTCGCCACCTGCCGCTCCCTAAGTCTCTCTGACCCAGTGGTGACAGCGTCTTTTATGGCTTCTTGCTTAAATCAATTAGTTATAAAATGGTAATTTTCTGTTTATATCATTTCTTCTGTATTCTTCAGATGAGAAGAGCTTTTCTTCCTCTACTTAAAATTTTAAAAATTATTGGTATGAACTTGTGGATTCGTTATTAGTAGCATTGTTCTTGGGTGGAATTTGTGGGCACTGGCTTTGCTCTCACAGGTGCAGTCAGGGATGAACGTCATTTAGATGCTCAAAATATCCCAAATTTAGCCCGTGGGAGCCCATTCAGGTGGGCACTTATGTCCCTTTGACATTTCTCCCTGCTGTTTTGAACACTTTCTTACTTTCTGGCACAGGAAGGCGCCCTGGGCTGGTGTTCCCTGGACAGTGGTCATTTTTAAATCACATGGAAGCAGAGATGTTGGTTGGGCCATGGAGAGGAGGGTGAGGCAGGCGTGCTCAGAGAAGCAGTGATAAAAATTGACAAAAGAAGCCTTCAGGCTTCGCTCTGGCTCATCAGCTCCGATTCCAGTCCTTCCCAGAACCTGCTGCTTCCTAGCCCCTGGGTTCTGAGATGCCCCCATTTACCTGTTGATAGTGCCCCTTGTTGCCTTGGCTGGTGCTGACCCTGCAGGCTTGGTGCATCCAGCCTCCTTTGCTCTGGCCCAAACGAGACATGAGGCTGGCATTGGGGCCACAGACAGACATCAGTCTGCACCTAGTGTCTAAGCTCCCACAGGCTGAGAGGTCCAGGGTCCCCAGCCCCAGGGTGGGGTCAGGCGTAAGCTGGGGCAGAAACAGGGGCAGGTGCTTGGCTCTAGAAGGGCTCGTCCAAGTCTGGACAGACCAGGTCTGGGATCCTTTCAGTCCAAGGACTTTGCAAGCAGCCAGAGACCCAGGGCTCTATTTCAGATGTTGTTTTAAGTGTCTTACAGAAAACTCTTGTCCAAAGCTTGTGGAATCGGTCAGGTGTTTGCCCTCTGACCCTCCTGCTGGGGGTGAAGTATGCTTTCTTGACCTAGTGAGGCTGGGGCTGGCCACGTGACTTCTTTGGCCAATAAACGTTATCGGATGGGGTGTACGGAAGCCTTGCCTGGTCTGGCTCTTGGGCTGTAGTGACGTACCATGAGAAGAGCATGCCCAGGACGCTGTTGGTCCAAGAGCATGAGAGACACGTGCACAGACGTGAACCCGGTCCGAAGCTTAGAGCCAAGTCCAGCTGAGCCCCAGCTCCATGTGGACCTTTGAGCAAGAAATGGGCTGGTGTGTCCCACTGCATGATGGTACCAACTCTCTAAAGGAGCCCCCAAAGCTGTGTGATTCAGGGCTCACCGAATGCTCAGAGCACGGAGCCCTGAGCTGGGGATGTCCTAGGAATCTGTCTCCCCTCCCCCGTCGACGTAGAGACTGAGGCCTGGAGAGAAGATGGCGTGAGATGGGATCCCAACTCTTTGCAAGCTGTGGGACCTGGACCAGGTTGAATGAAGTCTTTGGCTTAGTTTCCAAATCTCTCAGATGGTGACAATAATATTTAGAAAGGAGGCGATTTGGGTGATGCGCCAGGCACAGCGTCTGTGCGCAGTACACCGCGCTGTCTCTGGGTGGCCGTGCTCCAGGAAGTGTGAGCCAGCCAGCCTCCTGCCTTCCCTCCTGGAGCAGGCATATGCATCCATATTTAACCTTGATTTCTCTCACTTCCTGGGAGTTCCCAGAATACCTCTTGCTTTGACCCTGTGTCTCTAATGGAAATAACTTTATTGTGTTTTTTTTTTTTCTGGACATAAACATATAATGGAGCATCCTCAGGGCAAAAATGCAGATAGAGTCTTTAAGGAGCCACCAGCAGCTGCCTTTGACCAGCCCAGTCCAAGGGGGGACACTTGTCTGTCCTGTGATACTGCCACGATGTGACCTTGACCCTGACTGTACTGACCACTGACTTTTGCCCAGGCATGTGACCTCAGATGGGACAGGGGACCCAGCTTCCGTCTCAGACTCTGAAAAAGAAGGCTGCAGCCTCCAGGCCCAAGTGCAAAGGGCTGTGTCCTGTTGTGGGTGACCTTGTCTCTTCCCAGCTGGGTCAGAATCAGGCCTGGTTTGTTCCATTACACTTTGCAGAAGTCAAGGGTTGGCAGTGAAGCGGGGTGGGCTTTACGTTGTGTGGAAATAGTGCGGCCTGGGTAACTCCTGATAACATTGAGGACCTATTCTTGGTGGTGACCAAGGATTCTGCAGATTGGAAAACAGTTCCTTCGTGAAGTTTACTCGGGCTACTAACACGACCCTTGGGAGGGGAAGGAGACCAGCACTTAGCAAGTGTCCCCCTCCTTCCAGGCCCTGGGCCAGCACTGCTCACGTGAGTGTCACCCGGACCCCAGGCTCCCTGATTCCCTTTCTGGCCCGAGCCCAGGTCCAGGTGCCTGTCTGCCTGCCCCACAGCACAGAGGATGTGGGATGGATCCAGGGAAACTGTGATGGCGGCCAGCGCCACCTCAACTCAGGTCCCCTATAGGCAGGCTCCCCCCTCTTGGCTCTAGGTTCGCTCTGACCACACTGACCATTACACGGATAACAGAGGAGATGCAGACCCTGACCGGAGAGCCGACCCTCTCAGCAGCCCCTGTCTGAGGACCCGCGTCCTCGCCGGGTGACTGCACCAGGACGGTGCTCTCCCTCCCGAGAGAGGGCCGTCCTCTGCAAACACATCCTCGTGCCGTGTTGCAGGCACTGCTCTAAACACTTACCCAGGGTAACTCATTCAATCCTCACAACAGCCTTACAAAATCTACCATTTTATCCCTATACGTGGTAGGCAGAAAAGTGGCTCCCCAAAGATGTCCATGGGACCACGCATATGTCACCTTGCATGCAAAAGGGACTTTGCAGATGTGATTAAATTAAGGACCATGAGCTGGAGAGATTGTCTTGGATGATCAGGGTGAGTCAGTGTAATCACAGGGTCCCTAAAAGATGGGGGAGGGAGAGAGAAAGAGAGAGATTTGAAGATACCACGCTGCTGCCCTCGAGGATGAAGGAGCCACGGGCCAAGGGATGTGAGCAGCTTCCGGAAGTTGGAAAAGGTGAGGAATCAGATTCCTCCAGCCTCCAGAAAGGAATGCAGCCCAGCCAACGCCTTGAGTTTAGTCCAGTGAGACCCACTTTGGATTTCTGACCTCCAGGACCTCAAGATAACATGTATGTGTTGTATTGAGCCTCTCAGTTTGTGGTCACTGGTTACAGCAGCGACAGGAAATGAACACACCATGCTACAGGTGGGGAAACGGTGGCGCAGAGGCCCCAGCAACGCGCCCAAGGCTCAGCTGCTGAGTCAACAGGATCTGAGCCCAGTGGACGGCGCTCCTGACCACACGCACGGCTCCTCATGGGGCCCTGACCCTTAGGGAAGCCCCGCTGTTGCCGGCTATATGGCCTCGGGCAGGTCCTTGAGTCCTCTCCATGTCGGGTGCGAAGATGAGCCAGGAGCCCTCTTAAGGCTGGCGTGGGGCTCAGAGATAACGACCCCCGGCTGTATGCAGGGCGCTGTCCGGGGCACAGGTGCCGGACCCACAGCAGTGTCCCCACTGCCCCACACCCACCGGGGGCAGGTCCGCCCGGCCCTCCTGCTGGATGGGCTGCAGCTTGTCTTCCAGCTCCTTCTTCCGGATTCCTTCCACAAAGGAGAAGTCCAGGCTGATGAGGGCTTTCCCCAGGGGCGTGTCCACCCTGCTGCCCACAGCCTGGTCCGTGGAATTGGGGACTGTGTCAGAGAAGAGAGGCACGCACTCCAGCAACTTCACGGGGCTCCTTCTTGTGGCCCTGAGGAGAGAGGACAGTTAGGATCACTGGCTGTGGGAAAACAGGAGAGGCCTGAGCGGGGAAGAGGAGGGAGCCGGGAGAAGATGGCCTCTGCAGAAAGCATCCTCTGGGTGATCCGATCCCAGATTCCGCTCTGGACCCGGGACTCAACTCTCCAGCTGAGAGATGCTCACTTCCCCCTCCTCGCACGCAGGGCTCCTACACAGGTGCTTCCAGGACCCCTTCACAGCGATGCTTGACCAGCCGAGGGAGGGACCGTGCCCTAACCCCTCCTCCACCCCACCCCCACGCCTAAGACACCGCCTCACACGTGGTGGGGACGCCATGTTTTTCGGTTGATTTTTACTTGAAATCTAACGCACACTCAGAAAAGTGCACCAGTCACGACTGTACAGCTCAACCAGCGCCCACGCGGTGAGTGCCTGTGCAGCCCCACCTGGACCAGGAAATAGAACACGACCCACCTCAGATGCCTCCTTTTAACCCCTCAGTCACTGCCCCGACCTCCAAGGCGACCTGGTCTTGACTTCTTTTGCCTGGTGTTGAACTTTACCGAACAGGTCCCGGTCTCTTCCCTCTGGCTCCTTTCTCTCAAGGATGTGCTCCTGAGATTCACCTGTGTTCCCGTGTGTGGTGGCAGCTCCTTGCTTCTCAGCGCTAACCGGTATTCCGCCGTGTGATTTGGGTGAATACTCCACAGGTTATTTATCTGTTTGGCCACGGGGGCATTTGGGTTCGTTTCCAGTTTTGGGGTCTTAGGAGCGGTGCTGCCCTGGACTTGCTTTCTGGTGACTTCTATAACTGATGGATGGAGCAGTGAGTAAATGTCTTGAGTTGTGACTGATCTGAGAGCCTTCCCTGCCCTTGTTTAGAGTTAACTTTGTGCTGCCCCGTGTCAGACATAAGAGATAGGACCAGTCTTGAGAACAGGATCCGGGCTCTCAGCTGGCAAAGTCCATGCTGAGGTGGCCCCTTCGTCTAGGCGGGCTGAGGGTTTCAGGGGTCAGGTTGCTCACACACAGCCCGGGGCAGGGAGAGGCTCTGTAGCCTGAGAGCCTGGGCCAGGGGCTCAGGGTAGGAATTCAGGCCCCATGAACTCAATCTTCGATCGCAGGGCAGACAGCAACCCCTCAAGGCCAGCCATATAGCTGTCAAACCTTCCCTCAACCCCACAAGGCCCATGCCAGTGTGGCCACCACCTTGGTTGGCTTGTTACACTGCTTGGCTTCCGATCTGGTTCCCTAACCATATGCTTTATACAGCCAGATTCATTCTCCCATTTGTTTATTCTTCCAAAGTGAACTGAGTGCTAAATAGTTATTGGGTGCTGGGGTGTTTGTGCAGTAATGAAGACATCTTTACTCTTTTTTTTTTTTTTTTTTTTTTTTGCGGTACACGGGCCTCTCACTGTCGTGGCCTCTCCCGTTGCGGAGCACAGGCTCTGGACGCGCAGGCTCAGCGGCCATGGCTCACAGGCCCAGCCGCTCCGCGGCATGTGGGATCCTCCCGGACCGGGGCACGAACCCGTGTCCCCTGCATCGGCAGGCGGACTCTCAACCACTGCGCCACCAGGGAAGCCCCATCTTTATTCTTTTGCCAAGGGAGCCCACGGCCAGGTGAGATTGCTCGTTGCACAATGCTCCCAAGGAACGGGTTAGATGTGCCAGTGAGTGAAGACGACAGTGGTCCGGTCATGCTTGCTCAGGAAGGGGAGATTTCTCAGAAGGAGCCACTCGGGCAGGGTCTTAAAGGATGAATAGGAGGCCATCAGGCTGACAACGTGGGAAGGGAATTCCAGGCAGGGGAACAGCATGCACAGAGGCATGGATCAAAGAGAGCCTATGAGGGCTTACCTGGTGGTGCAGTGGTTGAGAGTCCGCCTGCCAATGCAGGGGACATGGGTTTGTGCCCCGGTCCGGGAAGATCCCACATGCTGCGGAGTGGCTGGGCCCGTGAGCCATGGCCGCTGAGCCTGCGCGTCCGGAGCCTGTGCTCCGCAACGGGAGAGGCCACAACAATGAGAGGCCCGCGTACCGCAAAAAAAAAAAAAAAAAAAAAAGAGAGCCTGTGGGTCACCGTGGGGTGAGCAAGGAGGCCGGTGAGGGAGGCAAGGTTGGATCATGGGAAGTGTTGTAAACCATCCTGAAAAATGCAGATTTACTGAAGGATTTTAAGCCAGGGAGAGATATAGTCAGTTTTGCAGTTTAGGAAAATCACTCTGGTGGGGGATGGACTGGCGGTGGTGACATTAGATGCAGGGAATTAGTTTACAAAGCGTGTTCACCCAAACTCATTCTCTTTGTGGCACCAGCCCCATCTCACTCTACACTGCTGAATCCTCAGGCAAAGGAAAACATTTCAGCAGCTGATGCCTGTCGTTTCCAATGGGTTCATCTTACTAAAATCAAGAAACACTGGGGAAAAGTAATTTCTAAATACTCTACTTAAGGCTTTTCTTTCCCACCAGACCCGGAGTTTCTTGACACAAGGTTGTATTTTATTGGTCTCTGTACATTTCAGCATCAAGCACACAGTAGGTCCTCAATAAACATTAGATGAATAAATAAACATTCTAAGTGAAAGTATGTCAGACAGGAACGTGGTTTGTCTTACCATGGGGTCATAGTCTTTCAGGAAACTCCAATTCTGAGCCCTGGATAGAAAACACGGTGGCAGTGTGAGCCCTCCCTGCGACATTTTGACCATGACTGTCCCCGGGTCACAGGAATCAGTTGCTGCCACGGATGCATGGATTACATCATGGAGGAACTAAAGTCAGTAAGTGGAACAGATGCCAAGTATCAACAAGTGTTTATGGTGGAGCCTGTAAAATGAGCACACATTTCAAAGGAGTGGAAACTCTGATGCCAGAGGGTGTAGCAGGTGCATTGGGAACCCAGATGCCATCTCACCCTGTGCCGGGGTCTGCTGGGGCATCTGCCAGTATTTCGCGAAGAAAAACCAGTTTTCACTTCCCCAAAGCCTGGCAACCTTCCAGTGCGTGTGGCAGAGGAAGGTAGGGTGGGGGAGGGAAAGTGACAATGAGAAACATGGTGTCAGCTGTGCTGGTAGTTTAATTTTTAATCTATTTTTTAAAAGTCAAACAATTCTCTAAGACTTGGAAGAAAAGCAGGTTTCTCTGCCCCAATCCTCAGAGCCCGTGAGACCCACAACCTAGAGTCAGTTTCTTAGCTATTTCTTCCAGCCTTTCACCTCCATATTCTGAAAGAATAAACCTGCACTGCCATTTCTTGAGGTCCTAAAAATGTAAGCTTACCTATTGGTTTTCTACTATGGGAGATTATGAATTAGCATTCTTGACCCTTTCTTCTTCCCCATTTCTTCCAAAATCATTGCATTATAGATTTTGGTTCACTTGATATGTATTGTTTATATCCTTCTAATTATATAAATACTATTCATTGATGAACTAATTATACTACCTATTGCATAATATGATCCCAGTTCCTTTCTTTGTAGAGCTTAGAATTTTTTCTAGAGTTAATAATGACATTTTCCCTGATTATCTTAGGTTTCTATGTACTGATCATTGATTCCAAACTCTCCAAATAAATTGTAAGGCCCCCTCTCCATATTATTTTCCACACAATCAAATGCATCAGGTCACGAACAATTTCTTTTAAATGTTTTCTCCAGGGAATTCCCTGGCAATCCCGTGGTTGGAACCTGGCGCTCTCACTGCTGGGAAAAGCATCCAGATTCACTCTGGGCGGGTCTCACTGAGCCCCAGCCCGGGATGACCCTCCACCCAACCTCCCCAGCCCCGTGGAATCAGGACACCGGGTTCCAGTCCCAGCTCTGCCAGTGACTTGCTAGGTGTCCCAGAGAAAGTCATTGCCCCTTGCACACCTCACGACTTGTGATATAACTTTATATATGAGTTTCTGAGAGAGGACAAATATCCCTGGATTTGGGGGGTTGCTGGAACTGTATTTTATCGGGTTTATCTCAATCCCAAGAAGGACCTTAACCGCAGTGCTGGTAGATCTGTACAGCCTGGGCTCAGGTGTGCAGTGACAGGCACTGCGGACTAGGCCAGGTGGGAGCAGCACCTGGGGAGGTCCCCAAAGCTGGGGGAGGCCCCGCCGGGCTGGGCAGGTGAGGGCGGGGCTTGCTCGAGGAGCCCCGCCCGCTTCGTGTAGACTCCGCCCCTTCCGTGTTGGCCGTCTAGAGAGAGTCCTTAACTGTAGTTCCCCACTGCGGGGTAGGGCGGAGGGGCCCGAGAGCCCTGGGGGGAGCCCTTGGAGCAGGTTTAAAGAGCTGAGCAAGCGTCGGGAGGGAGCAGAAATGAGGGTCAGCGGAGGAGAGGGCGGGGATGGGGTGGCGGAAGAAGCGGGGCTCGGGGAAGGCGGGGGCGCTGCCAGGAAATGTTTGTCTGCATCTTTCAGGCCTCCTTCTTCTCCGCTACACCTCCCTTCCCCGGATAAAAATTTTGGCTCAACACTAATCCCCTTTTCCCTGCGTGCACACACCTTGAAAGCTTTATAAAAGGCGGTGAAAATAAAGAAAGGAATCAGGGCCACCGTTCACACCTTTCCAACTGCTCCTACCAAGTCCCCAGAAAGTTTCTTAGTTTACTAGGACAGCATCATGAAAGGTAATTTATCTGCAGCTAAATCGACACCCCTTTGTCATCCAACCCAACCCAACCACTTTCACTTTTGAAAACTCACTTTCCATCTTACTGCTTGTTATATACTTGCTGTCAATGTCCCCACCATTTTGTATGCAGCTTAAAAAAAAAAAAGTTAAACTATTGGAAACGTCTTTTCGTGTTTCTCTTTCCATACCTCTCACTTTTTTTTTTCTTTTCTTTCTTTTTTTTTTTTTTTGCAGTACGCGGGCCTCTCACTGTTGTGGCCTTTCCCGTTGCGGAGCACAGGCTCCGGACGCGCAGGCTCAGCAGCCATGGCTCACGGGCCCAGCCGCTCCGCGGCACGTGAGATCCTCCCAGACCGGGGCACGAACCTGCGTTCCCTGCATCGGCAGGTGGACTATCAACCACTGCACCACCAGGGAAGTCCCATACCTCTCACTTTAATCTGTTTCTTAGAGTTGATATACCTTAATTTACTTAGCCATTTTTTCTGTTCTTGGGCATTTATTTTGTTTTCAGGTGTGGCATTAGCTGTGATAAATATCTTCCTGCCTCTGTTTCTTTCTGTTGAATTGTTTCAACAGGACACATTCCCAGAATGGGATTGTGGGTCAAAGCACACAGACATTTTAATGACTTTCAGTGGATAGATTCAGTGTATAGAGCAGTGTTGGTCTCCAGCAAGGCCTGAATGTGTCAGCTTTACTGGTCTTGCCAGAACTGGGAGCTGGGTGGTGTGTCAGGGTCTCCAAGACCACCCCAGGTTGATGATTCGCTAGGAGGACTCACAGGACTCAGCATATGGTGATACTCACGGCTGTGATTTATTATGGCAAAAGGAAACAAAGCAAAATCAGCAAAGGGAAAAGGCACGTGATTTGAAGTCCAGAGGAAACCAGGCACAAGCTTCCAGAACCCTCATCCGGTGGAGCCACACGGATGAGCTCAATTCCCCAGCAGCGAGTTGTGACAACACATGTGAAACGTTGTCCACCAGAGAGGCCCCTTGGAGACTCAGCTCCCAGGGGGCTGGTCACGTAGGCACCCTCTGCCTAGCACATACCAAAATCCCAGACTCCCGGAAGGAAAGCAAGGGCTCAGCTTAAATCATATTGGGGCACAAACTGGTTATGCACAGTGAGCCGTTCTTTTCAGGGGATGGAAGGAACACTCCCGAAATCCAGGATCCCAGACACCAGCGAAGGGCCAGTCTTATGAGCAGGCTTTCTGAGGACAGCAGTCTCAGGCCTGCTGTGTCAAGTCTTCTGTGCTGGTGCCACGTGGCTGCCTAACACTAACTACCCCCATTTTCCCCAGAAGCGTCCTTGAAAATTTCCAGCAATTAGGTGCTCTACATTTTCAATACCAATCTAGGCTCTGGGATATAATTTAAATATTCCCTGATAGATAATTACATTAAAAATAGCATTTGTATAGTACTCCAGGACTGAGAGTGTGCTCACCTGCATTTCTCCCTGACGCATTATGACAGCCTTGTGCGGAGGGGCTGATCATGTCTGGATTTGGGTGCAGAGCCTGGGGGCTCAGAAGAATCACCGCCCTCACTGCTTACAGGGGCAGGAGATGCGGTGCCAGGACCAGAACCCCTGCTGACTGCCATTTTTGGTCTCTTCTTAAATTGTTATTTGCAGAGGAAAAGCATCCCTCATAAACAGTCTTACTTTGGCTATGCAAAAAAGAAACTCAGTGGTTGATATTCTGGAGGCTCTGGATTCCTGGAAGTTGGGAGCATTGGAAAAAATATTCTGGGCCATTGTCTTTATTTTCTTGATTGTTTTCTATATTCTGTAACTTCCCACTAATAGGCAGCTGAGTGTGTTTCAGGAGAAAGAAGTCAAATTGGGGATGATTGCAATACTTGTCTGGGGCAGCAGGGGGCAGTGTGTAGCTTTGCATCCTCTGTCGGGCCTAGAAACACCAGGTACCTCTCCAACAGTCTTCCCAGGGCTCCGGAAAGGAGCCAGGCGTCTTTCAGGTTTGAGGCACTGTGAGAATGAGTGTGACGTCCAGAGAAGGTGTCCGTGATGGAACCCAGCAGCGGGCCTGAGGGAAGACGTGCCAGGCCCAGAGCCCTCGGTGAACAGTGGCTCAGGGCTGGGGTGAGGTTTTAACAACAGGTAGGGCCCTGGCCCGGCCAATCGGAAAGGGCCAGAGGCCTCCCGCTTGCAGGTGTGCAGAGGTGAGGGGTGGAGGAGAAGGGGCGGCTCTTTTCCAGTTGCTATGGGCGGATATCAGTTTGTTAACAACCGCACCAGTACTTACAGTCTGAATATTGGCCCAGGTGCCTTCCAGCCCAAGTGCCGTGGTGTCAGTGGCTCATAGGATTGTTTTTTTTCCCAAGACAAGGGGACAAACTACACTATACTAGTGGACCAGACCGCCTTGGCTTTGGCCTTCTGAGCTCCCATCTGAGTCCTCATGCCTTATCCCCCTGCACCCCACTGACTCACGCAGGTCAGTGTCCCCAGGAGCCTGGGCTGGCAGACCTCACGCTTGCTCCAGGCTTGGCTCCCACGTGGTCCCTGACCTGGGCTGTGCTGGAGCTGGGAGCACTTGGGCAGGTTGAGGGAGGGGCTGTGGAAGAGAGCACCTGGCCAGGTACAGAGCGCAGGATTTGTGTCAGGCCGACTCCATCCTAGCTCTGGCTTTGCCCTCAGTGTGACCTTGGCTGAGCCACTTCATCTGTCTTCCTCCCCTGTAGTCCCTGTGCTGGGTGACTTCATGCTGGTGTCTGATTTGTCTTCACCCCAACTTACAGATGAAGAAACAGAGGCTCCGAGAGCTTGCCTGCGCTCCTGAAGCCAGAAAGTGGTGCAGCTTGGGATCAACCCCGCATCAGCTCCTTCCAGGACCCGTGTTCTCTGACCTCTCTTTACTCCCTCTCCAAGTGGGAATCTTCTGTTCTTTTTTTTTTTTTTTAATTAATTAACTAATTTATTTTTGCTGTGTTGCGTCTTCGTTTCTGCGTGAGGGCTTTCTCTAGTTGTGGCAAGCGGGGGCCACTCTTCATTGCGGTGTGCGGGCCTCTCACTGTTGTGGCCTCTCTTGTTGCGGAGCACAGGCTCCAGACGCTCAGGCTCAGTAGTTGTGGTTCATGGGCCTAGTTGCTCCACGGCACGTGGGATCTTCCCAGACCAGGGCTTGAACCCGTGTCCCCTGCATTAGCAGGTAGATTCTCAACCACCGCGCCACCAGGGAAGCCCCTCTTCTGTTCTCTTCTAAAGGAAGGAGTCAGGGAAGCCTTGTTAGAGGAAAACATCTGACAGTGATTTTTGAGGAAGAAGGAATATTTGAAGCAAATGCTGGGGGATACAAGAGTTAGCTTTCGGGCTGCACAACCAAAATGGGTGGAAAAATATTTTGTTTACTGATGGAACTTTCACGATTTCCTGCTTATTATTTTGCCAATATTAGCCTTGTTTTAATTACTGCAAAGGCCAACAGCTGCCTCAGACACATTGGTTCTACAAATTAGCGGGGAGTCTGTAAATCACAAGGGGTCCCCCGAAGACTAGACAAACTCAGCCCGGGCCTGGGAAAACCCCTTAAAATGCTGCAGCTGCTTGTGGAAGAAGGGTGCTTTGCTCCAGGTTATCAACTCTCATGACGTCTGAATTATGGGTGATTAGTGCCTCGGGGGAGAGAGGATGTGTTTGCATTTGCATCTTGTAAATTCTCCCAGGAACAAGGGCACTAGAATGGGATGCCTCCTGCATTTTGCATCAGATCTGAAATTCACTTAGTGACTTTACCTGCAGAAAGGTGGTAAAATAACGGTGGTTATGAGCAAGCACTTAGGGGTCAGACCTGGTTGCGAGCGCTAGCTCCTGCCCTCGCTAGCACTCAGAATGCTGAGAGCAGCTTTGCTGGTGAAGGCCCTGGTTTGCAGATAGCTGTCGGACAAGCTTCTTTATGGGGCAGACTCTCTCTCAATCCCCTTTGTGCTACTTATAGTTCTCCTGTCTCAATCCCGGTCTTACCCCCTTGGAGGAAGGTGGTAATAACAGCAGTCACCCCAGAGGGTCACAGCAACATGCAATGTCCCAAAGTATGTGTAAAGCTCTTAGCACACTGCCTGGCAGCTGTTAAGAGTAATGCTGGCTAATATTGTCGTGATTCCATGGCAGCCTCCTCGTAGAGTAGCCCCAAGAGCATTCCTGCAGCCCCAGTGCTGGGCTTACGGGGCTTGCTGCAGCCAGGAACCCAAGGCCATCTTGGAAAAGAGCCTCGTGATTGGCCTTGTGCTGGGGGATTCTAGGGAGAGTGTTAGTCATTTTGCAGCTGCAGGATGGCCTTGCCTAGGTTTCTTTGTTTTGTTGTTGTTGTTCTGTTAGCTTCATCCATGTCCTGTTGGAAACCTCATTTACCTCTGTTTGCCCGCCAGCAGGGCGAATTTTCACTTTCTCAATGATTATACAGATCTTAGCTATCAACGCCTTGGGTCTCATTGAAGCTAACACGTGATCATTCTTCCCAATAGAAACTGGAACGAAACCTTCCCACAGCCTTATGACCGCACCTGGGCTCCAGCTGCACCAGGCCGGCCCTACCCTGCATCTCCGTGCTTCTTGCACCCTGGGACTCTCTCTGTGGCTGGCTCTTACTTGGCATTCAGGTCTCAGCTCAAACCCCATCCCTTTCATGACTTCCTAATAACGAGCTCCCATCCAGCTCTCAGCCAGTCTGTCTCATCGCTATTTTCTTCTTAGCATTATGATCTCAACTTATTTTGTTCACTGTCTGTTTCCTTCACTAGAGACAAAACACCATAAATGCATCATCAGCTAGAATGGTGCCTGGCATGTAGTAGGTACTCAGTAAACCATTGTGGAGGAAGGAATATCCCTACCTGGATATGGATCCTTCCCTGTTTGATCCATAGGATTCTAAGGGGTTGGAAGAAGAGCTTGACATCTTGGGCCTGGCATCCCTCTCAAGCCAGTGGTCCCTTTTGCAGCATCCTTCCTATGCCTCCATTGCAGAGAGCTCTCCATCATAACATGCCTGGTGGTCTCCCCTTAGAAATGGCTTTCTTAGAGAGGGTCTGAACTTCTCCATTATCTCCCTAGAACTGCTGAGAACAAGATTCCAGATGGCCTTCTAAGTAACTGAGGATGTCTCTCAGACCTCCAGTGAGTCAGCTTTTCTCCAAGCCAAGCCCCCAGTCTCTTTAAACATTCCTCCTATGACATGGGTGCTTCTAAGTGCTTCAACATCATCTCTATCAGGGACCCTGAAAAATTTGAAGGATGTCCTTCAGAGGTACAATAATAAGGAAAATACCTACCATCAAAAGGGTGTGGTGAGCGTTAAGTGGGATAATATATGTAAAGGATTTAAGTACAAGGTCAGTACTCAATAAGGGTTAATCTTATGACACATGGCTGGGAGTTATCTTGGAACTCCCATATACTTTGGGCTGAGGGCACGTCACTGCAAAGGGAATTTGCTCTTGTTTCTGCACGTGGGGAGCCATCAACACAAGGCCACTCATAGATACTTTCTTGACTTTGGTTTCCAGGCCAAACAGTGTCAATTCAAACCCCAAACCCAATGAGGGCAGGTAAGTAGATATGGATTCTCATGGGGGCCTCTCTTTCCCCCTTAGCAAGTGGGAGTTGAGACATAGGTTTCCTTGTCATCTTGTTTTGTTAATTTTTTCATTACCCCTTGTCACTGAGGGTGTGGCCTCCAAGGATCCTGCATGTCTAAGGAGTTTCCTTTCCAAGTCCCTACCTCGTGCAGGTCCACCCTTTCGTTCTGGTTTTTAAACAGCGTGAACATCAAGCCTCCTTGTTTCCGAACTTGGCAAATGTCCCCCGAGGGCAGGAGCTTGAGTTCTCAGCTTTGCCTCTGTTTTTGGCTCCTGGCGATTTCTTTTACTTGATTGCATGCATGGCTATGCGTTTAAGAGGATATTTATCATGTATTACCCAGGATTTGTAGGTGTTTTGTGGCAATAGGCTTTTCAGATAATGGAGATTTCCATGTCGCTGGAGATAAAAAGATCTAGATAGATTTTATGGCTAACTCAAACCCACACAGCCTGAACAGAGCCAGACCGCACCCCCCTCTGTTACACCCAGCTAACACGCAGGCTGACCTGTGGGTAAAAGCATGCTTCCCATTAGGCCTTTGGAGATACCACATCTGGCTCAGAGACCCTACCAGCACCTTCATGGCCTGTAGGTATGTGGACAACTTGGGCTGGGAAGTGTGGTTTGGTGACACCAGCCTCCCTTATTGTCACACTGAGGCCACCAATTGCCATCTGTCACTGTTCATCTCTAGATTCTGCTGCTGCTTCTTTTGTTTTTACAAAGAATTGTGGAATGAGGTGGACAATTTTTCTTGCTAAAATAAAGATGATTTAGCTCCTTGCCTTCCCCAGGGCTGTCATCCTAACAGCCTCATTAAAGTGAAATGAGATTGGTTCCCGGTGACTGGTCACCAGCTCCCAGCAATGAGCTCTTTTCTTCCCACTAATCATTTTAAAAGTACACCATTCTGCAGGAAGAAATATTTGCAAATGATGCGACAGTCAAGGCTTAATCTCCAAAATATACAAACAGCTCATGCAACTCAACAACAAGAAAACAAACAACCCAATCGAAAAATGGGCAGAAGACCTTAACAGCCATTTCTCCAAAGAAGACATACAGGTAGCCAGCAGGCACAAGAAAAGATGCTCAACATCACTAATTATTAGAGGAATGAAAATCAAAACTACAGTGAGGTACCACCCACTCCAGTCAGAATGGCCATCATTAAAAAGTCTACAAATAACAAACGCTGGAGAGGGTGTGGAGAAAAGGGAACCCTCCTACACTGTTGGTGGGAATGTAAGTTGGTGCAGTCACTGCAGAAAACAGTATGGAGGTTCCTTAGAAAATGAAAAGTAGAATTACCATATGACCCAGCAATCCCACTCCTGGGCATATATCCAGACAAAACTATAATTCAGAAAGATAAAAGCACCCCTATGTTCATAGCAGCACTATTCACAATAGCCAAGACATGGAAGCAACCTAAATGTCCATTGACAGATGAATGGATAAAGAAGATGTGGTATATATATACAATGGAATACTACTCAGCCATAAAAAAGAACAAAATAATGCCTTTTGCAGCAACACGGATGCAACTAGAGATTATCATACTAAGTGAAGTAAGTCAGAAAGAGAAAGACAAATACCATATGATATCACTTATATGTGGAATCTATAATATGGCACAAATGAACTTATCTACAAAACAGAAACAGACTTACAGACATAGAGAACAGACTTGTGGTTATCAAGGCAGGGGAGGGAGAGGGAAGGATTGGGAGTTTGGGGTGATGCAAACTATTACATTTAGAATGGATAAACAAGGTCCTACTGTATAGCACAGGGAACTATATTCAATATCCTGGGATAAACCATAATGGAAAAGAATATTAAAAAGGAAGGTTTATATGTGTATAACTGAGTCACTTTGCTGTACAGCAGAAATTAGCACAACATTGTAAATCAACTATACTTCAATAAAAAACTAAAACTGAAAACAATTTTTAAAAATTACATCATTCTGGAATTTTGCTCAAAACTGGTCAGTCTTGCTAGTCTGTTTCTAGATTGCACCGTTTCTCCACTCTTGAAAACTGGATCACATTTTCCTGTCCTCAGGCTACCGCCCCCTTTCTTCCTCTCTTGATTTGTTACGTGTTCTTGCATTTGATCTGAAATGAGGGCTCAAGCTCTTTCACTTTCCTGCTACGAATGGTCTAGTTCTGAAACTGTGAAATTAGTTAATATGACCAGAAACATTTATTTTTTTACCATCTCTCTCTTATCTGGAATGATAATAATGCAATGACTACGATGTGAGAAGTCTGGTAACAGAGCGTGTGGATCAGAGTTGAAGTGGCATCAGTAAGCCAGGTTAAGGACTAAGCTATTTAAAAAAAAAAAGCCCCCCACGTGGAACGAGTAGCATTCAGGTTAAACCTCAGGACCGGAAAGGGAATGGGGTGGGGACTAACAGTTATTATTTAACTCCTTTCTTTCCCAGGCCACATGCCACACCCTTCCACAAACCCTACAGCCACCGGAAGCCTCAGACGCTGCAGTGTGGCCTGACTAGGATGGTGGAGAGCTGCCTACAGCTGCTTTTGTAACCTGTGGAATTTAATTATTTGTTCATTGTACATTCATATATGAACCCTTCAATCTTTTAAATATATTTTATTTTATTTTTATTTCTTGGTATATACAAAGTAACTGCCCCTCTAGTTTGGTTTTCCAATCTGTAAGCCGAGGTGAAGGGGTGGGCTAAATAGTATCTTGGGGGCCTTCTAACTCCAAGTTATAACTCCAGCTACTGCAATGTGGAGAAACTAAGGCCGGACAGAAAGGGGGCCCAGGTCAGCAGGGGGTCTGACTTGTGTCCTCAGTGGAGACAGGGCAAGCACTGGGGCTGATTTCCCCCACTGTCATGTCTGTGTTGGGCTCAGGTGCACTTTTCCTTTTAAACTGGGAAGGTGATTTTGGGATGGCAGAGCTGAGCGGACAGGTAGCTTGGCTGTTGGCGTGTAAATCAGCAGTGCCACCCTGGTCCTTTCCTACCCTCTCTCTCTGTGCTGTCCCTTAGCCTTCCAAGGAGCCCAGAAAATCATTGCAAACGTACAGCAAGATTCTAGCAAAGCAGAGAAATTCTGTTAACAAAAATATTTCTTTTAATATTTTAGTTGGGAATGCAGGCAGCTGTGAGAGGCTCTGAAGCTGAATTCCAGAAGTAAGGCAGAGTGATGGACAATCTGGGCACATTTTGACATGGAATTTCCCTTTCCTGTTCACAGGTGGGCGTTGGCTCAGGGGCGGGGTGGTGACCGTGAAACAATGTGGTACCACCGAGGGTCCCCGTCAAGCAGTGTGGTCCTCCCAAACGCTCACCCCCAGGCTGTTCTTCCCTGAGAGGGACATGAGGGCTGCATGAGGACCATCCTCAGAGCTGGGCCAAGTTTGGAGGCACATCTTCTTCTGCGTGACCCCGTAATGTCCATTACTATCCGCATCCCGTTCATCCACTCCCTGCCCACTGCGCCCAGAGGGCCTCCCAGCTGCCGCCAACCTGAGCACTGCACTCGGCTTCTAAGAGCCACTCCTCCGCCCATACTTCAAGCCCCTTCGAGACTTGGCCCCGGCCCTCCGTCCCCACCCGCTACTGCTTCTCCATCGTCCTCCCTTTGCTCCAGACACACTAAACCCCTTGTCATTCCCAAGATATGTCAGGAGCACCTGCAGTGCCATCTTCCCAGAAGAGCATCCTCCCACGGGACTCACCGTCTGGTACCCCAGCCCCAATCTGGGTTCCATCCTCTCTTCTGGACAGCCCCGCTCCCCCGCAGACTGGGACTTCCCCTGTCACACGCCCGCCTGTATGGCAGGCACTTGCTTGTCTCTCTCTCCCCAACTGGGTTTGAGCAGCTTGAGGGCAGGGAGCTGCAATCCTGAGTTCCTGGGTGTCCCTGGCACGTAGCATGAGCCTGGCCTATAGCAGAGGCCCAACGAATCTCTCTCAAGTGGAGGAATGAATAAAAACTGAAAATAGCTACAAGTCACCCAGGCCAAGGCTTATACACCAGGAGATCACCAAAGTGCGATCAACTATCAGCGGGAGGAAGTTCCCACATCTGCTCATAAAAGGAATCAGGGGCAGTTTCTGGAAGCTTCTGAGCAAGGGCATCATCCTTGGAGCAAGTGTGTCCTTTCACTCTGTGACTGTAGGGGGGACCCTCCTTTGGCTGCCGTGTGTGGTGTGTTGGGGGCCCATCTCCCCACGCAGGGTGGGTCCCCCAGGAAGCTCGCCCTGAGGCAGAGAATGAGTTCAGGCAGGTTAGTGAGGGCGGTGCTCTGGGATCATCGTCTGTGGGAGGAGAGAGCGCCGCCCTGCTGGCCAGACGGAGCAGGTCGGCAGCGATGCCTAACAGTGGGTGCGGGGGATCTCAGCTACTCCCAGGGATGCTCTGCAGCCCTTCCAAGTTCCCTAAGTTGGAGCAGGGGGCCAGGCCTTTACACCCCCATGATGACCATCATGGGATGCAGGCTGCCCCCACCCCCAAGGAGGGGCATGTTATGGGTTCAGCTGTGTCCTTCCAAAAAGATGTGTTGAATTCCTAAGGCCCCGGCACCTCTGAATATGCAAGAATCTGCTACAAAAAAATAGGGCTCACAGGGATCTTCTGACTGTGGGGCAGTGTAGGTAAGAGACGTGCTGTCAGAAATGAAATCCAAAGTAGGCTGAGTGCTTTTCATTCATTAATTCGTTTATTCACACAGTTCCGTCATTTTACAAATATTTATTGAGCACCTGCTATTTGCTGTATTAGCGGCACCCCAGGGTCACACAAAGGGGGTGTCATGAGCCCCTCAGCCAGGTGCTAAATGGCTTTTCTGGGGTTACCAGCCAGTCAGGGCAGGGCAAGGACCAGAACTGGGGTCTCCCATCTCCTGCCTTTCTATGCTTCTATGGACGAACCTGCTTTCTTTTCCCATGGGATCTAGACTAGCAGCTTCATTCCCCGCATGCCTGCCATGGCCCTGGCCACACGTACTAGATGTAACGTGATGGCATAATTATAGAAATGGATAACACCCCGAGCTTCCTTAACCCCCCTGCTCTAAGCATACACAACCCCAGAACACATTGTAATAATTTGTCATCCATTTTCCAAGGTAGAAGGCACTAACTCTTAATTAAAAGCCAAGGCTAGAGATGAGTAAATACATATGCATGCCAGTCTGAATGCTATAATTAGAACTACCATTTGACTAAAGAAAAGTGGAGACGTTTTAATTCCAGGCCTCTGCTTGAATGTTGAGTTGCTGCAAGGGAATAGCCCATGTGTGTTAACACTTTAAGTTCTGAGCAGGCGGTAGGACAGTACAAAGGCAGCTTTCTGTAAGTGGGGCTGGGATGTACCCTACATGGCACTAGATATTTCCCTTCTGTGTTTATTTCCCAAAGCCAAGTTAACATGATGATTAGTATTTTTCAGACATTTCTGACAGATACTTTGAATGATAATTTTGCATAAAAATGTCTAACACTATTTGTATAACAGTTTGGCATCATTCATTGGCAACAGTGAATTGGGTGAGAAAGGGGTGGACATACACAATCTATTCATTTAATATCTTTTCTTAAGTACCCACTCTATGCCACAAACTGTTCTAGGCAGTGATGAACACAAATGACTTGGACCTAGAGATTGTCATACTGCGTGAAGTAAGTCAGACAGAGAAAGACAAATAACCTATGATATCACGTATATGTAGAATCTGAAAAAATGGTACAAATGAACCTATTTACAAAACAGAAATTGAGTCACAGATGTAGAAAACAAACTTATGGTTACCAAGGGGGAAAGTGGGGGGAGGGATAAATTGGGAGACTGGGACTGACACATACACACACGACTATATACAAAATAGATAACTAATAAGAACCTGCTGTACAGCGCAGGGAACTCTACTCAGTACTCTGTAATGACCTATATGGGAAAAGAATCTAAAAGAGACTGGATATATGTATATGTATAACTGATTCGCTTTGCTGTACAGCAGAAACTAACAAAACATTGTAAATCAACTATACTCCAATAAAAATTGATTTTAAAAAACCACAAACGTCTTGCTTTCATGGAGCTTACTTTTTAGTGAATGGAGACATACAAGAAAACAATAAACAAGTATGTAGCTAAGTACAGAATACATATAAAATGTTGCCTTGTGATAAGTGCTACAAAGAAATATAAGTCAGGAGCAGGGGACAGAGAGTGAAGGAGGTGGGTGCTGTCTTAGGTAGGGTGACTGGGGAAGATTCGGATGAAGTGACATTGCAGCGGAGACCTGAATGAAATGAGGGAGCGACGGGGATACACGGAGAAAGAGTGTTCAAGCAGAGGAAACAGCAAGTGCAAAGGCCCTGAGGCAGCTGAGGCAGGAGTCTGCCCGGTGTGTCCCAAGACCAGCAAGAAGACCCGTGTGCCTGGAGAAGAGTGAACCAGGGGAGGAGGTCAGGAAATAAGATCAGAGAGGAAGCAGGGGACAGATCAGTAGCCTGAGGGCCACAGGGCGGACGTGGATTTTACTGTGAGCACATCGAAGGGTTTTGGGCAAAGGACTGATGTGATTCAACTTCAGTTTGAAAAGAATCCTTCTGGCTTTGTGTGGAGAATGGATTGAGGCGGGGAGGCAGGTAAGGAGACAGCTGCCAGGGGAGGCTGCTGCACCTCTTTTTTTTTTTTTTTTTTTTGCGGTATTCGGGCCTCTCACTGCCGTGGCCTCTCCCGTTGCGGAGCACAGGCTCCGGATGCGCAGGCTCAGCGGCCATGGTTCACGGGCCCAGCCGCTCCGCAGCACATGGGATCTTCCCAGACCGGGGCACGAACCCGTGTCCCCTGCATCGGCAGGCGGACTCTCAACCACTGCGCCACCAGGGAAGCCCCCTATACTTCTTTTAAATTTATAATATTACAAAACAATAGCTATATTTCACTGTGCTGTATAATATATCCTGTTACTTATCTATTTTACACATAGTGGTTTGAATCGCTTAATCCCGTACCCCCAACCTGCCCCTCCCTCCTTCCCTCTCCCCACTGGTAACCACTAGTGTGTTCTCTATATCTGTGAGTCTGTTTCTGTTTTGTTATATACATTCATTTGTTTTAGTTTTTTAGAGTCCACATATAAGTGATAACAGAGTATTTGTCTTTGTCTGACTTGTTTCACTAAGCATAATGCCCTCTAAATCCATCCACGTTGTTGCAACTGGCAGAATTTCATTCTTTTTTTTTTATGGCTAATAGTCCATTGTGTGTATGTATATATATATACACATATATCACATCTTCTTTATTCATTCATCTGTTGATGGGCACTTAGATTGCTTCCATCCCTTGGCTATTGTAAATAACGCTACAGTGAACATCGGGATGCACTGATATGTGTTTTAAAAGAGGGTATGATAATAACTGCCATAGACATATGAAATAAACTTATGTCAAAGATTTTACTTAATTCATTTATTAATGGGGGAACCAGCAAGACATTACAATAGTTCAAAGGTAAATTCAGAGACAAACACAAACAAGTAATGCTAAAAAAGAATTTATAGGTAGATTCAAACTTGCCTTTTTACGGGAAAGGGAGGAGGGAAAGCCATTGTCCTTCTAGATAGAGTTAATTTGCATATCTATGGACAAGAAACATTTGGATTGCTGGTGTTAGTTATAATTTACAGAACTGTAAAACAGCTTAAATGAAATGAATAGAAAGTTGTTGTCAAACTAAATCTATGAGAAAAAATCACAGAATGAGAAAATCCAGGATAGACAATGCTTACTTTTCCCTTGAAGACACCCAGTAATCATTTTGGTCTATTTCAAAGTTTTTCACATATGAGTCATATCTGTCAAATCTAAAAGATGCATTACCCATGTTCCCCAATCCTTTTTCTTAGTCTGAATGATCTGATGATTTTAGTTACTTCTCAGGCTGTTTTATGATTTATCTTTTTGTGGCTCTTAGCCTCCAAGAAAGCACTACTACTGTCAATTCCCCTTTTAAGCAAGTTGCATGCCAGTGTCTGAGCTTTACAAGCAGGGGCTGTAAATAAGTCATGATGGACAGTCCTTCCTTCCTCCTTGACGGAGAAGATGTTTATGGATTAAAGATGGATTTCTACTTGGCTTCTGTGTTCTGTGTTGGATGCATTTTTGGCCATAGATCAATCATTTCTGTTTCTAATATTTTCAAGTAATGACCCAGGCCAATGATTTCCAAATTCTTGAATCATAGATTTAGTTTGATAAGAACTTTCTACCTTATGTCTACACTGCCTCTAATAAAAGTTATGAGCAACATCTATCTTTAAAGTGGCTTAAGATCAGTTTTGCCTCCTTGCAAACATTCCTAATGGTGATGGAGGCCCCTCACAGACCCCCCAAGGGCAGCGATCAGTGGCAGAGAGAACTGAATAATCATGCTACCAGGATGGCAGTGATTTCCTCTTGGCCTTGACTCCATTGTCCAGACAGACCCAACTGTTACTCTCCTCCATTGACAGATAAAGTATTTATTCTTCCCCAGTCAGGTTTTTAATTCAACAAAGATTTAGGGAGCACCTACTATGTGACAGGCCAAGTCCCAGGTGTTTATTCACCATGGTGAGCGAGAGAATCATGGTTCCTGTCCTTGTGAAACCTACATTTGATTTTAAAAAGAGACGAAGCCGGGCAGATGATTCAAAGGAGCCCGTCAGGAAGCAGTTTAGGTACAGGAAAGAGGGTTAGGACGGGCTTTTGCCTGGGGAGACACAGCGGGATTGGAGAGAAAGGGAAGGATGAGGGTATTTAGGAAGTAGAATTGATAGAATTTTTTATAGCCTTTTTCTAGGAAATTCCATAATTTACCTTTAGAAATGATGCTGACATCATGTATTTGTTGGTCTCTAAAGGATTATATGGGCATGGAGGAAAATATGAATGTGTACATTCTAAATTCTTAATTTGGGTTTTGTGGGTATAATATTAGCCTGGGTTCTCAAATCTGTATTAGTTTGGGTTTTCTGGGGAAACAGACCAATAGGATACAGCTGTGGGGGGGGGAGGGGAGCCAAAAGCCAAGAAGAAAAAGAGGCCAGAAAAACAACAGGATGGTTCATAGATTGATATGTTCCCATTAAGCATTTTTGTAAAAATTTGATGTGTATATATGCAAAAGAGAACATTAAAAAATAGGTGTAGGGCTTCCCTGGTGGCGCAGTGGTTGTGAGTCCGCCTGCCGATGCAGGGGACACGGGTTCGTACCCTAGTCCGGGAAGATCCCACATGCCGCGGAGAGGCTGGGCCCGTGAGCCATGGCCGCTGACCTGTGCGTCCGGAGCCTGCGCTCCGCAACGGGAGAGGCCACAACAGTGAGAGGCCCGCGTACCGCCAAAAAAAAAAAAAGGTTTAAAAGGACTTTGGGACCACTTGTCTCATCTCGTGATTAGTTTATGTCATTGCTTAGACAAATGGGCGATGGCTTGATAAAGACTGGAAATGGCTAACTGGATATCTAGGATGAGTATTTGATTCCCTATTGGTAGGAGTTCAAGAGTACTTAGTCTTCCTGTGTCTGCTCACTTATATCTGTTTTATTCCTGACAGGAATCACATGTTTGTGTCCCTCCCTGCACCCGCATTCCCATCAGAATGGAGGTGGGACCTGCCAGTTACTCCTTGGACAAGTAGCACTGGGACTTAAATTAGACTAAAGTGTAAATGACGACTATCTGATCTGTGTATGATTTTGGGTGGAGGGGTGGAAAGAGCACCAGGAATGAAAGGCTTAGAAGAGAGTCTGTCATTCGGTGGGTTGAAGGGTCAAGAAGAGAGGTTATAGAGAAACTCCTGGCTTTGCCAGCTTTGTAAGGGAGGCAGCTGCATGCAGTAAGGAAAACAAGTACCGATGTGGGTTCAAGTCTCACTGTGTCACTTATTTGCTGAGTAACCTTGGGCAGGGGACTTAACCTCTCTGGGGATAAAGGTGCCTACCTCACATGGCCATTTAGAGTTAAATGTGATAACGTATGTTGTCCAACCACAGAGGAGGTGTTTGGTTGGTGTCATGCAGGGGTTTTTCCTGTTCCTCCTGTTCAGGTGCTCTGAGAGTCGATGGCAGCTTCCTCTTTCTCGTTATAGACGAGCCCACAGTCAGACAGGGGGTCACCGGCAGATCTGATCACTTGCTGGCTGCACTTTCCTCAGCCTGCAGGAGCCTGATGAGGGCCTGTCCGGTGCTGTTTCTGCCTCAGACACCCCAAGCAGCTGGGAGAGGGTGAGCAGAGCTGAGTATCAGTGTGTGTGTGTGTGTGTGTGTGTGTGTGTGAGAGAGAGAGAGAGAGAGAGAGAGAGAGAGAGAGAGTGTGTGCTTGTGAAGCCCTCACCACAGTGCTTAGCCCTGGGAGGTGCTCAGTGAGTGGTAACTGATCATCGTAACGGTGATGATGCTGGAAGGGGTCTGGGAGTGGGGAGTGAATTTGGATCATCCCTTTGACCCACCACCTGTCTGGAGAGGTGCTCAGCAGGCTTTCCTCTACAGACAGGTCCTCTGCAGAGCTTCAGGACCCTGCGTAATCAGCCCACCTCTCTCAGCGACCAGGCCCCCAGCAGCGCCTCTGGTCTGGCCCCGGGTCCCCTCCCAGTCCCAGGGCCGGGCCACGGTTCTCCTTGCCTGGTCCCTGTTCCCCGAGTCTGGACCGACCTTCCGGGTCCCAGCACTGCCCCCACCCCCGCCCCCGCGCTGTCCTTCCCAGCCTCCGCCAGCACCACTGCCTCACCTCATCCAGCATCGCCTATGCTCCTTCCTCCCTCGCAGCTCTATCCTGCCTTCCATGCGTCGCAGGAGATGCTCTGTTCCGTCACGAGCCTGCAAACAGGAGGCAGGGAAACAACTCTGCTTCTGAACGGAGGCTCCGTGTCTTTATGATAAAGGACCAACAGTTTAGTGTTGACCTCACCTGCTATTGTGTCCCTGTGGTTGGAGCTGACAGTGGCGGCGAATGCAACACAGACACGTGGTTTCATCTGATTTCGAGGGAGAGTGAGGGGCGAGGGCGGTCAGCTCTGAGAGCTGCTGCCGCCTCGCTGCAGCTCCGCTTGCGCGCTGCGGTTTGTTGACTGTTTTCAATATTTATTGCCTAATGAAATGACAAACTGCATTGGATGCAGCTGTCTTGTCAAGGAGGAAGCAAAGTAATTAAGTGTTAAAATTATGTTGCTTCAGTCCCCCAGGCTGGGCTCGCTCCTTGTAAATTGAATGACTGTAAAAGATCCCAGAGCCGGCCTGATAAATGGCCGACCACATCCTACAGGAAGGGAACTCCACGGACACCAAGACCTTCTGGGCCTCTAACGTCAAAAGGGGCTTCCCTGGTGGCGCGGTGGTTGCGAGTCCGCCTGCCGATGCAGGGGACATGGGTTCGTGCCCCGGTCCGGGAAGATCCCACATGCCGTGGAGCGGCTGGGCCCGTGAGCCATGGCCGCTGAGCCTGCGCGTCCGGAGCCTGTGCTCCGCAACGGGAAAGGCCACAGAGGTGAGATGCTCACGTACCGCAAAAAAAAAAAAAAAAAAAAAAAGTGACAAAGGGACCACGCTTTCCTCCTTAATAATAATCACTTGTCACCCACTGGTGGCAGAGGGTCCGGGTGGGGCTGCTCATTTGCCTAATCTGCTAAAGATGCCTGGGTCAGGGTGGCCGTAAGCTCTTGCGGGGCAGGGGCCCCTGGAGGCCAGGTTTGGGAAACGGCAAAACCCAGGGCACAGCCTCTCCAGGTCTCCTCCAGACCCTGGCCCAGCCCAGGTGTCTGCGCCCTGTTGTGTGACAGGCCAGACTTGACCTTCCCACGCCGGCACCCCTCCCCCAGCACACCCACCCTTCTCCTCTGACACCAAAACCCAGCCCATTCCTGGCTCATTAGGTCAGTTTTAGTTCTTGTTTTTGAATGTGGTACAATACACATAACGTGATAGTTATCAGCGTAGCCATTTGTCAAGGGCACAATTCAGTGGCATTGAAGATATTCACAGTATTATGCAGCCATCAATGCTATCTATTCCCAAAACGTTATCATCCCAACATGAACCCTGTGCCCAGCAAACAGTAGCTCTCCCTTCCCGTTCCTCCCAGCCTCAGGCAACCACCATTCGACTCTCTGTCTCTATGATTTGACTGCTCCGAGGACCTCTTATAAGTGGAACCATGCAATATCTGTCTTTCGGTGACTCATTTATTTCATTTAGCGTCGTGTCCTCAAGCTTTGTCCATGTTGTAGCATGGGTCAGAATTTCCTTCCTTGTTAAGGCTGACTAATGTCCCACTGTATGTACAGATCACATTTTGCTTGTCCATCCACCTGTCGCTCAGGCTGTGGGGAGTGGCGCCCTGGCCCGGTGAAGGGGGCCGCAGGGTGGGCTTTGTTTCTTGCCTTTGGGCAGCTGCTCCCGGCACTTAGCCCCCTGCATTGGTTTCCCCTCGTGCCCTTCGCGTCCCCACCTGCTCCGGCTTTCCCTTCAGTGCTTCTCCCTTCCTCCGTCTTCCATGTTCGTCCCAGGACTTGCCTGCCCCATCCGTTCCTCTGGAGCTCTCACCTGGCCACCTTTGATGCCATTTCTCACCAACCCTCACACCCTTTCTTCTGGCTTCGTGACCCTGCCCACTCCAGCTCAGTCCCTTGGAGAAGGGAGGTGGATCCTCAAACACATTATCCCGAGTCACCCTGCCGGCAGCTGTTCTGGGACTCCAGGCCCGGTCGCTGTGGGCCTCTTACAGGTGAGAAGTCTTACAGGTGAGGCCGTGGGGGGCTGAGTGACCCAGCAGGGCCATGGGCCAGCTCGAGGCAGAGAGGTGGCCATGGAACCTCTGTTCCTGGATAAGACAGTGGGAATTCTTCCCACGGCTCCATGTGCTGTCTCCAAACTATATACTTCCAGGGGCACGAACACCCATTATTGCTGCCATTTTAAATTTTACACCAGGTCAGAGCGAGAGGAATGGAAAGGCAAGCAGCTGGGCTGTTTATTAGAAAAGAAAGCGTGCCAGCTGCAGACCAAAGCCGAGAGCGATGGTGGCCTCTGAATAAAAACCAGCCTCACCTCACACTTCCACTGGCATGAAGAGCACAGTGGGTGACATAATTAAACCCGCCTGCATCTGACTAGGCTTTTTTTGCTCTGGTTTCTTCTTTGCTTTTCGTTTTGGGGAGGGGGTGCTGGGGGGAGTGATCTCTGAGCTGAACAGCTGCACAGAGAAAGTCACAAAACGATCAGACGGGTCTTACGTTGAACGTGCTTGGGCTTCTCTCCACGTGGCGTATGAAGGAGAAGCAAAGCAGGCCTGAAACTTATCCTTTCTTCCTTTTATTTCTTTTGGCTTTTGAGTCATTGCTAAGAAGGTTCTTCCCACTCCCAGAGTATGGAGGAGTTTACCCATATTTTCTTCTAGTACTTGAAGGCTTTTATGTTTCGCATTTATGTCTCTTTTCCATTTGGTGTCTATCCTGGTGTTGATTAATGAGAAAAGGACCCAGTTTTATCATTTTTTCTTGTTTACCCAGTTATTCCTCTTGTTAAAAAGTTCATCTTCTCCCCACTGACTTGGGATGCTGCCTTTATTTTATACCATGTTTGGATCTATAATTTAATTTTTCTATTCTGTTCCATTGGTCCATCTTCATTCACTAATATCATACTATTTTGGTTGAAGAGATTATAAATGGTACCTATATAGTGACCCTTGAACAACTTGGAGGTTAAAGGCACTGACTTTCCCCAAAGTCAAAACTCCAAGTCCTGCTTTTTCTGCCTCAAAAACAGAGGGATTGATAAATGACTCACCCAAGGGCGGGAAGCTGAAGCAATTTGGATAGAATCAAGATTCAAACTCCAGTTCTTTTGACTCCGTTTATTGCAGTCTCTAATCGAGCACCAAGTTTTCTCCCCCCACTTAATTTAAAGATCTGTCTAATGAAAATATGGGTACTATATTGAAAACAATCCATGTATAAAGTGGATCCACACAGTTCAAACTGTGTTGTTCAAGATCAGGTGTGACTCTTTTTTGTTGTTCTTCTTTTTTAAAAACTTTCCTGGCTACTCTCACTTACTTCTTCTTCCAAATGAACTTCAGAATCAAGTCGTGCATTTACATCTATAACTTAATTTAGGGAGAACTAACATGTTTATGAAGCTGAGTTTCCCTGTCAAAGGACATAGTATGTCCTTCTGTTTGTTTATGTTTCCCTTTGTTTTCTCAACGGTACTTCCTAATCTTTTTCTCATACAGGTTTTTGGACTTTGTGAAGACAGAGAAACTGCTGCTCAGATAGATCTTCATTTAGGAGTAGGTGGTTAGTCGACAGCCTCCAGCAGGTAGCTTTGCCCAGGGTAAGAGTCTGTACCCAATTCCAATGTGTGTGTGAGTCTTCCCACACCACTGAGCAATTCTCCCACACCAGCTGGGTGTCCTATAATTCAACCCAGTTCTGACACTACCTTTCTGGAAAGAGCATCCCATCCCATAGACTGAGGGCTCAGTCCTACAGACTGCTCCCCTGTCTTCAACATGGACACAGATTTATCACCTGTGCTTTTGAATGGCTATAGATTGGAGGTTCCAACAACCTTCTCCTAGGGTTGGATTAATTTGCTAGACCAGGTCATAGAACTAAGAGACACATTTTACTTACTAGATTACCAGTTGATTACGAAAGGAAATAACTCAGGAACAGCCAGTTAGAAGAGATGCACGGGGCGAGGGAAAGGACCCAGAGCTTCCATGCCCTCTCCAGGAGCACCATTCTTCCTGCATCTCTGTATTCACCAACCCGGAGGCTGTCTGAACCCAGTTCTTTCCGGGTTTTATGGAGCCTTCATTAAAAAGGCATGATTGATTCTATTATTGGCCATTGGCAATTGATTCAACCTTGAGTCCCTGGGTGGTGGGGGGTTCGTGAGAGGTGGCGTAGGACTGGAAGTCCAGACCCTCTAATGACAGAGTCCTTCTCCTGGCAACCAGCCCCATCCTTGGGTGTTTTCCAAAAGTGCCTTCGTTGACATAACAAAAGACACCTTTGTTGCTCTCATCACTTAGGAAATTCCAAGGGTTTTAGGAGCTCTTCCAGAAAGGGGAACTGACGAGACCAAATACATATTTCTTATTATAAATCACAAAATAGCACACAGGATCCGTCTCAGCTTTTGTGCCAATTACGGTGTTCTCAGGACACCCTGAGGCAATCACCTGAACAAGGCCAGTATAAGAGCCTGGCCATTTCTGCCCAACACAGGACAACTCTAACTCCGGGTCTGTGGGTTTTCTCTGTCCCATCCTGCCTCGTCTGCTTTCAGCTTTTTGCTCTTGACTCTATCTTGGCATCTGCTTTCCAGAGAACCCACACTGCAATGAACATTTATTTTTAAATGTTCAAGTTTACACTTGAGTATATCTTCTTTCCTTTTTTATTATGTGAATGGAATACCATTTAAAGTGGACTTTGTTTTAACATATGGAAGTTACTGATTTTTCTCTGAAGTATTCATTGTATAACCTACTTTTTCTAAATTCTTATTGTTTGTAGTTTTCCCATTGGTGTTTTGGAGTTTTCCACACACACACACACACACAAATCATAGTGGACAGTGAGAGTGTTACCTCTTCCTTTCTAAATCTTATGCCTCTTCTTTTTTCCTCTTGCCTAATTGCATTGGCTAATACTCCAACACAATGCTAAATAGTAATGGTAGTAAAAGGCATCCTCGTCTTATTCTTAACTTTAGCGAAAATCTTCTAGTGTTTTCCATTTAACGTAATGTTGGATTTTACATATATATATATTTTCTATATATATGTATATATGAAATCATATTAAGAAAATATTCTTGAATTCCTATTTTACTGATTATTTACCATGAATGAGTTTTGGATTTTGCCAACTGCCTCTTCAGTAATTTTGCTTCTTAGCACTATTAATATTATGGATGACATTAATGAATTTCCTAATATTGAATCAACCTTGCATTTCTGGGATAAACCGCATTTGATCATAATGTATCCTTTTTTAATAAACTGTTGGGTTCTGTCTGCTAATATTCTAGTTAAGATTTTTACACTGATGTTCATGAGCAAGATGGGTCTGTGTGGGTTTTTTTTTAAACAAGTGCATCAGGTGTATGCCTTAATATTATGCTCATTTTATATCATTTGGAATAATCCCTTCTTTTTCTATATTCTAGAGTACTGTAAGTAACATTGGGATTATCTGAGTGTAAGAGGTTTGGTAGAATTTGCCCATGAAACCATCTGGGCCTGGTTTGTTTTGAGGGAAAGGGGAGGTGGTGTGGGGCTCGTGAACTACTTTGTATTTTCAGAATCGTCTCCATTCCCATCAGTTTTGGTAAACTGTAATTTTTGTAGACTATTATCCATTTTATAAAAGTCTTCAAATTTATTGGCATAGAATTTTGCAAAGTAGCCTCACCTTTTGTATCTGTTGTGATGTTTATATCCTTCTTGTCATTTCTGATTTTTCGTATTCGTGTTTTCTTTCCTGATTATGTTACCCAGTGGTTTGTCTATTTTCTTGTCTATTTTTTCCCTAAAATACCAGATTTTTGATTATTATAACTACTGCTTTATTCTAACTCTTTAAATCATGTTTTATCTTCAAGCAATTTCTCCTGTTTTCTTTTAGTTGACTCTGTTTTCAAGCCTTTTGAATTTGTATTTAATTCATTGTCTTTATTTTCCCCATTTATATTATTATTTAATATATACATTTTTTCTGATAATTGCTTTTGAAATATCCCATTGATTCTGATATATCATGTTTTCATTCCATTATTTTCAAGATATTGTGTAAACTCCTTTTGGTTCCCATTTGTCCTAAGAATTGTTTAATAGTATGTATTTTAATTCCAGGTAGCAGGGCTTTTTTGTTTATTTTATTACTAATGTCACAACTCTTGTTGTGTTATGATCAGAGGATGTTGTTTGTACAATTTCCATTCTGAGAGATTCACTAAGATTTCCTTTGTGGCCGAAGAGAGTTAATTTATATAAATGTGCTATCATGCTATTATTTATCATTGTTGGATAGCTGATGCCAGTTAGATGAGAAAGAAAAATGAAGCATAGAGATTAGAAAGGCAGCAGTAAAACTATCATTATTGTGAGATGTTATCATTATTTAGTTGAAAAACCCAAAAGAACCAACAAAAACACTATATAAATCAATACCCTTCAAATATATATATATAAACATAGTGTAGGGCTAGTTATATAGTTTGTAAACATTTGTGTATAAAAAATGTGCATCTACCAGATATGTTTAGCCATGCAAAGATTCTCTCTGGAGGGACACCCAAAAAGGGGAACCACTGGTTGCTTCTGGGGGTAGAAATGGGAGACCCAAAGGTGGGGTTTGATTTAGAGCAGGGGTCCCAACCCCCGGGCCGTGGACTGGTACCGGTTGGTGTCCTGTTAGGAACTGGGCCGCACAGCAGGAGGTGAGGGGCGGGCGAGGGAGTGAAGCTTCGTCTGTATTTACAGCCGCTCCCCATCCCTTGCATTACCACCTGAGCTCCGCCTCCTGTCAGATCAGCAGTGTCATTAGATTCTTATAAGAGCGCGAACCCTACTGTGAACTGTGCATGCAAGGGATCTAGGTTGCAGGCTCCTTATGGGAATCTAATGCCTGATGATCTGAGGTGGAGCTGAGGCGGTGATGCTAGCGCTGGGTAGTGGCTGCAGATACAGATTATCATCAGCAGAGAGGTGTGACTGCACAGAGACCATCATAAATCAACTGCTTGCAGACTCATATCAAAACCCTAGCAGGGGGCTTTCCTGGTGGCGCAGCGGTTGAGAGTCCGCCTGCCGATGCAGGGGACGTGGGTTCGTGTCCCGGTCTGGGAAGACCCCACATGCCACGGAGCGGCTTGGCCCGTGAGCCATGGCCGCTGGGCCTGCGTGTCCGGAGCCTGTGCTCTGCAACGGGAGAGGCCACAACAGTGAGAGGCCCGCGTACCACACACACACACACAAAAACCCTACCAGTGAGTGGCCAGTGACAATTAAGCTGCAACTAGTGGCAGGTTTTATAGTGGCAAGTGAGCTGATGTACTTCAACTGTACAGCTGCATCTGGTGGCAGGCTTTAAGTCAGGATCCGACACTTATTTTAGTCCCCGTGTGGCCCGCCCATTATTTTATTCACCACTTCCGTCCGTGCTTCTTTCCCACACTGGACACTTGTCTCAGTCACAGTTTTCGTAAGCCCACAAGCTGACCCTAGTAAAAACCGAACGTCACTGGAGAGCTTCTGTGAAAAGGGGGAAAGACCCGATGATGAGACAGCAGAAGACTCTAAGCCTGCCAATAAAAGAAAGCTGCATTTAAAAGAGAATGCCAAGAGTCCTACTTAAATTATGGTTTCATTGCAACAGGTAATTCACATTATCCAAGTCCGCTTTGTATAATATGTGGCGCCTGGCTATCCAACGACGCCATGAAATCTTCAAAACTGCTTCGCCACATGGAGACCAAGCACTCTGCATTAAAAGACAAGCCTTTGGAGTTTTTCAAAAGAAAAAAAACGTGAACATGAAGAACAGAAGCAATTACTGAAGGCCACCACTTCATCAAATGTGTCTGCACAGAGAGCATCATGCTTAGTGGCTAACTGCATTGCTAAAGCTAAGAAGCCCCTTACTATTGGTGAAGGGTTGATCATGCTGCTGCTAAGGACATTTGTTGTGAAATTTTAGGAGAGGCTGCAGTGCAAAAGGTGGCACGTGTTCCTCTTTCACATAGCACCATAACTAGATGAATTGATGAAATAGCAGGGGATATTAAGGCACAATTGTTAGAGAGGATTAATGAGTCACCGTGCTACACAACCCAGGGTGACAAGTCTACTGATGTTGACAACAAGGCAACAATGCTTGTTTTTGTTCGATATATTTTTCAGGAGGATGTGCATGAGGATACGTTATGTGCACTTTTGTTGCCAGCCAACACCACAGCCGCAGAACTATTCAAGTCTTTGAATGATTACATATCAGGAAAACTGAATTGGTCACTTTGTGTCGGTATATGCACAGACGGAGCAGCTGCTGTGACCGGACGGCTTTCTGTTTTCACTACTCGGGTCAAAGAGGTCGCTTCTGAATGTGAGTCTATGCACTGTGACATCTATAGAGAAATGCTGGCTAGCCAAAAAACGTCACCTGAACTTAACAACTTTTTGCAGGATGTGATTAAAATTATCAACCACATTAAAGTACATGCCCTTAACACAAACATCTGTTTGTGCACCTCTGTGAGGAGATGGATACAGAGCACACACGTCTTCTCTTTTACACAGAAGTGAGACGGCTTTCTAGAGGGAGATCACTGGCCAGAGTTTCTGAGTTACGAGAGTCGCTCCAGAGATTTCTTTTAGAAGAACAGTCACCAGACTTCCTTGGTGGCTCAGTGGTTAACAATCTGCCTGCCGATGCAGGGGACACGGGTTCGAGCCCTGGTCTGGGAAGATCCCACATGCTGCGGAGCAACTGAGCCCGTGGGTCACAACTACTGAGCCTGTGCTCTAGAGCCCTCGAGCCACAACTACTGAGCCCACGTGCCTAGAGCCTGTGCTCCCTAACAAGAGAAGCCACCGCAATGAGAAGCCCACGCACCGCAACAAAGACCCAACGCAGCCAAAAATAAAAATAAATAAATTTATATATAAAAAAAAAAGAACAGTCACCACGGGCAGCACATTTCAGTGACACAGAATGGTCACAAAACTTGCTCACTGGTGTGACATATTCAACCTGCTGAAGGAACCCAATCTGTCACTTGAGGGGAGAATGACAACTGTATTCACATCAGCAGATAAAGTGACTGCATTCAAAGCCAAACTGGAATTATGGGAGCCACGGGTGAACATTGGGATTTTTGTCATGTTTCAAACATTAGCAGAGATCTTGAAAGAGACTGAGCCAGGGCCTTCTTTCTCCCAGCTGGTGCATGATCACCTATCTCAGCTTTCAAAAGAGTTTGAGCATTACTTCCCAACCACAAAAGACCCCCGAACTGAGAAGGAATGGATCTGCGACCCATTTGTGAATAAGCCAGGTGAATCGGCTTTGTATCGGAAGAGGATCAACTGCTTGAGATCGCAAATGACGGCAACCTCAAAAGTATGTTTGAGACAACTTCAAATCTCCTTACGTTCCGGATTAAAGTCAAGGCGGAATATCCTGAGATTGCCACAAAAGTACTGAAAAGCCTGCTTCCGTTTCCAACATCCTATCTTTGTGAAGCAGGGTTTTCTGCAGTGACAGCAACCAAAACGAGATTACGGAGTAGACTGGACATAAAGCAACACACTTCGGGTGTCACTGTCTCCCATCATCCCCAGATGGGACTGTCTAGTTGCAGGAAAACAAGCTCGGGGCTCCCACTGATTCTTCATTATGGTGAGTTGTATAATTATTTCATTAGATATTACAATGTAATAGTAATAGGAATAAAGTGCACAATAAATGTAATGCGCTTGAATCATCCCGAAACCATGCCCCCGCCGGTCCGTGGAAAAATTGTCTCCCACGAAACCGGTCCCTGGTGTCAAAAAGGTTGGGGAGGGCTTCCCTGGTGGCGCAGTGGTTGAGAGTCCGCCTGCCAATGCAGGGGACACGGGTTCGTGCCCCGGTCTGGGAAGATCCCACATGCCGCGGAGCGGCTAGGCCCGTGAGCCATGGCCGCTGGGCCTGCGCGTCCGGAGCCTGTGCTCCGCAACGGGAGAGGCCACAACAGTGAGAGGCCCGCATACTGAAAAACAAAAAAAAACAAAAAAAAAAAAAAAAAAAAGGTTGGGGACCTCTGCTTTAGAGCTAAAACCTAGTCATGGTAGCCTTTCCCTGTGGTCCACAGAAATATTAGTGTGACCAGGAAATCCATGCATCTAGGAAGAAAAGAGGTCCAAGAAAAATTGTGAAGAATAGGAAGAGAGGTGCTCTGTGCTTAGACTGCAGAACAGGGGGCTCTCAGGGTGGGAAGAGAGGCTTCAGGCTTCTGCCCAGGAGAGGAAACCAGGAGATGAGACGGAAGTGGGGTGAGTCCTGAGTTCCTTCTGCTGAAAAGAAGAGGCGACTTGAGATTGGATAATAGCAATCCCTTATAGCAGATTTCATCTCTCCAGTTGTCTTTGAACAGACGGTGTTTGCTCACTTGTTTTCCTGAAGGAACTGTGGAAAACAAGCCGATGTGTTTATGACTGCGGACTTAATGGCAAACCACCCCCCACATCATCTGGGGACCATTCTAAGGGCAGAGCTTTTGTTTGGGAACTTTTCTTTTTAAAGAGAGAAAAGTCAGGTGTTTGCTCTTGAAGCTTTGAAAGCTTTTTTATGCTCTTGCTTTAAACAGTGCTGTTAATGGAATGAAGCTTTTTTCCCTCCAATAATGGTCTATTATTGCTTCAGAAACCCACGTCTTTAGAAATGCCATGGTTTCTCTTTGCCAGCCCCGATTCCATCATTGATGGGGCCACCTGAATTTCTAAGCGCCATTGCCAGACTTTCTCTTAAATGTTGAATATGCACAGCCGCTTGGAATTATCCTGACAAATTGTCCTTTCTTTGAAGAGAAAGCTAAGCCATAAGCCTTTCTGGTAACACTGTGAGAGCTGAAATAATTCCTCAGGCCTGCCATTTGCTGGTGCTCCCGTAGAAGGCCACTGGGCTTGGAGCCAGAAGTCTTTTTATCAAGCCCTGGATTCACCATTAGCTTGTTCTGTGAACTTGAGTGAATCACCCGATCCTCTCTTCTTAGTTTGTTCATCTGTTGAAGAGGAGAATACACATCCTGTCTCATAGGACTGCTGGGAAGTTTGAGAACAAAATTACATGTACAATTAAATGGTACAGGGCTTGGCAGATGATAAAGGTCCTGTGTCTATTTCTAGTTTAGGGCAAAGGTGTCCACACAAAGACCCGTGGAATCATCTTGGAAACTCAAAACAAAACAAAAACACACAAAATCCTGACCAGCATAGGTCCCTCAGCCTGCCCTGCACTGATTCTCGTGCTTCTGTGCAGTCTCTCCGTGCACTGGCGTTTGAGATCCATGGGCCCAGAGTGTTCAAATTTACAAAACTGTGGCCACCAGACAGGTCTCCAACTGTGCGCATTCCCCACGCCAATATTCAGCCCCTAGCCACAGCATTGCCAGAATAGCCTCCTTGGAATTTATCATGGCAGAATAAATTTCCTCAAAAAGGAATATAATCTCAAAAATGGAAACATCGGTATTCCCAGGAGGTACAATTCAAACAGCAACAATTTATGTTAAACACCGGACAGGTTGGAACTCGCGCTTTGTAATACCTTGTCAACATCTGAAAAAGTTCTCCAGAAAAGCTTCCTGGGGAGGCTTGGTGTCCGTACTCTGACAGTCCCCACAAGGTAATGGTTACCCCGGCCAGTCCCCCAAAGTCTGGAGGGGGACCCACACTGACTCCACTCCGGGACACCAGACACCACACACCACGCACACGACTGGACCGTCCCCAGACCTGCGCCTAAGCCGGAGCATGAGTGGAGGCCCACAGTCCCTGGCCTAGTACCAACTGTTCAATACAACATACCCTAGTCTCCTTCCTTCACACCTGTGCCTGGAAGGCAAGGTTTGCTCTTATATTTCTTGGGCAGTTCTCACGGGTTTCATGAGAAAGAGTGGCCGTGCTCTGACTGCTGGCCCCAGGCCTCACCTCCCTCTGATGTCTGACCTTCTCTCCTCTCCCCACATCAGGAGAGACCAGAGCCTGTGAATGAGAGGCCTCAGCTGTCACAGCCTCCCAGGGGCCACCACTAAGCTTCCCCTGGGCCTGGCAGTGTGCACGCCCAGTGCCCCCTTCGGGAGGGTGGGCCTGCAGCAGACTTGGGGGTCATTTGGGTGGGAATTCCGGGACCCTGGGCACCTGGCACCTGGTCTGGGAGAGAGGAGGCATGGGCTCCAGGTGGGCACAGCCTTGACTGGAGCCACGGTGAAGGTCAGAGCGGCACCGCTGAAACACGGGGCCAAGGGCAGCATCCACAGGCAAAGCTCACCTGACCTCAGGTGCAATAAGAGGTCATCCAAGACATGGCGGGGTCGCCAAGTGCCCCTACACACAGTCGATGACAGAGGGCGGTGGGAGGCGCGGGAATTAGGGGCCTGTTCTTGGCGGGTAAGAAGCAGGATTTGAAAGAGGGCTTCAAAGATGAGTCAGGATCATCCAGGCCAAGAGGGAGTGTTGATGGGGAGGGTATTTTAGACAGAGGGAAGACCGCCTTCAAAGGCACGGAGGTGTGAGAAAACATACAGTGAATGTTCAGAGAAACCACACCTGATTCTTGTGAACAAGATGTGTGCTGGGGTGGGCCGCTGAGGGGAGGGGGAGTGATCGCTTCGCGGACATCACCACGAAGGGGACGGGGAACCACTGAATTAAAAGCAACACTGAGGGATTCCCTGGTGGCGCAGTGGCTGAGAGTCCGCCTGCCGATGCAGGGGACGCGGGTTCGTGCCCCGGTCCGGGAAGATCCCACATGCCGCGGAGAGGCTGGGCCCGTGAGCCATGGCCGCTGAGCCTGCGCGTGCGGAGCCTGTGCTCCGCAACGGGAGAGGCCACGGCGGTGAGAGGCCCGCGTACCGCCAAAAAAAAAAAAAAAAAAGCAACACTGAGAAATAGGACAAGAGGTCAGAGCATCCCTGGGTAATGTATATTTTCACACACACACAAAGTGCTCTTACAACGTGTGCAGTTGTCACCGTATTTGCAAATTCTGTGAAGCAACATCTTATGCCCGAGCATGGATACTAAAACCATCTGATGCTTAAAGTTTAGATAACACATTAATTTTTATGTTAGTGGGTTTTTTTTTAAGCTACAGAATAACAAAGAAACAGTTCCTGCAAGAATTTTGTTTTCAAGAACTGTGTTTATTAGAAGATTTTATAGCACTTGGAGTTTTCACAGCCTTCATAAGCCACAATGTTGTTCCAAATAAGTAAATCCAAGTCCTGCCCCAGAATATTAAGGACAAATAGCACAGAAATCTTTCTTGTTCTCATTTTCATTTATATTATTCAACAGGCTTTTAGGAGTGCTTATTGGTGGAATGAATCTGAACAGAGGAGGCCACCGAAGGAGAGGAAAATGTGAGTTGTGAATATGACTTTTCTACCAAACAAAATGAAATGGAATTTAAATCCAATATAACAAACTCCGCAGGGCACACCTATTGTCTTGGTGCAGCAGAATTCCTCTGTAATGGCTGCGCTGTTGGCATTCACACTCCTTGCTTATAGTGACTAAAAATGAAAGGGTACAGAAGGCAAAAAGAGGTGCTTGGAACCCAGTAGGGGAAAGTGGGCAGCTGGCTCCTGATTCAAAATCCATCTCTCCTTCATCTTGGCTGATTTTGTCTAGATATCCACTTCACCCCATGGGATTCAGGGAAGGTCATTCTCCTTTTCTGTGACTGGTTTAGGTATGCGATTGAGAAACAACTCTTCTTCTAGCCTTTGTTAGATTTGGAAGTGATGGCTAGACAGCTGCAGCCACCCTGAAACCATGAGGAGAACTAACCCAGAGATAAGTCAACAAAGTGGAAGGTGCAGAGAACTGGTGTCTTTGAAGATGTTACCGAGTCACTGAATTAAACAATCCTGGACCCATCTTGCCTTGGAAAGCTTTATTAGGTAAGATAATACATTTTTTCTGCCTGCAACTGACAGCATCCTCACCAACAGAGAAGGAAATGAACTTTTCTAATCTCCCCACATCTCTCTTCTTGTATCTTTATGCAGGTAATAAGTTCAAAAGATTAACGTGAAAGTTCTGGTGGGATCTTTGGAGACAGGTGGAGGTCTTTGCCTTAGAGAGGATGAGGGGAATTCTGTAACTAATAACAACCGAGAAAAGCAAGAGAGGTCAGCTCAGATAGCTTATAATCTCACCCAATATAATGTTTATGTACATACATATATTCTTCATACCAGGAGCTAGAGTGGTTATATAAAAAGAGCACTGGTCTTTAAGTCCAAAGATTAATTTCTAGATTCTGCTTTTCACTAGCTCTATGAGTGATCTTGTGAAGGGTATTTTGCCTTCTCTGGGTCTCAGTCTTCTCTTTCTAGAAAGAGAGGTTTGTATAACACTATCTCTGGGGTCCCTTCTGACTCTCACAGTCAGTGACTCTAGAACCCTTTACCCACTTGTGCCTTCTGAGAGTGTGACAGCATCACCTGCCCCCTCTAGAGCAGGGGACAGATTTCTCCCCTCTATTTGTTGCTGTGCTAATGGAGGCACATGACCTAGAATATTTGGACCAGGATTAAGTCCTAATGACATTCATCCCTTGGATTTTATTTTATTTTTTAAAAAATTTTAAATTTTTGGCTGCATTGGGTCTTTGTTGCTGTATGCGGGCTTTCTCTAGTTGCGGTGAGCGGGGGCTACTCTTCGTTGCGGTGCACGGGCTTCTCATTGTGGTGGCTTCTCTTGTTGTGGAGCACAGGCTCTAGGCATGCGGGCTTCAGTAGTTGCAGCATGCAGGCTCAGTAGGCTTGCGGGCTCTAGAGCGCAAGCTCGGTAATTGTGCCACGTGGGCTTCAGTAGTTGTGGTGTGCAGGCTCTAGAGCACAGGCTCAGTAGTTGTGGCACACGGGCTTCAGTAGTTATGGCTCACAGACTGTAGAGCGCAGGCTCAGTCGTTGTGGCACACGGGCTTAGTTGCTCCGCAGCAAGTGGGATCTTCCCATACCAGGGATTGAACCTGTGTCCCCTGCATTGGCAGGTGGATTCTTAACCACTGCGCCATCAGGGAAGTCCCTTCCCTTGGATTTTAAATCTGTGTCTTTCTGGGGGTTTGGGGTAATGCTGACTTGAGAAACTCAAGAGGGCTGAGACGTGCTGTATAAATAATGGCATGTATATGGTATATGGTACCTTTACACAGGAATTTCCTACTTCCTACTTCCTACTTCCTGAGCATTTTGAATAAAGGCAGCAGAACCCTTGCGGGCAGGCCCAAATGGATTGATCTCTGTTCATATCTAGCACCTGTACTGTAAGAATTAAATATGCGCCAGTGGAACTGATCAAAATGAGGGGAACTGAATGGGTTCACTGTCACTTCTTGGTTCTGGAAATGAGAAAAGAGCTTGATGCCCCGATGCAGTCCTCACCTCATCTCCCCTATCGTCTGCTCTTGCTCTCTGCCTACCAGCCACGCTGAGCTTTCTTCCTCAGCTCAAAATAGTCATTCTCCCTTCTGCCTCAGGACATTTGCATAAGCCTTTGCCTCTTCCTGGACCACTCTTCTCCCTGCCCCACATACCCCAGCCCAGTTAACTCCCACTGTGTTTCAGGACTCAGATCTAACATCCATCCATTCAATATTTATTGTCTTGGTCAGTTTGAGCTGCTATAACAAAGTACCATAGACTGGAGCTTAAACAAAAAACACTTTTTTCACACAGTTCTGGAGGCTGGGAGATCCAAGATCAAGGTACTGGCAAATTAGGTGTCTGGTGAGGACCTGCTTCCTGGTTCATAGGTGGTTGTCTTTTTACCCTGGCCTCACATGATGGAAAGAGAGGGTGAGAGAGCTCTCTGGGTTCCCTTTTATAAGGACACGAATCCCATTCATGAGGGTGGAAACTCCCAAAGGCCCCGCCTCCTAATAGCATCACACCGGGGTTAGGATTTCAACACATGAATTTTTTTGAGGGGGACACAAACATTCAGTCCGTTGTGTTTATTGAGTACGTACTATGTGCGAGGCCCAGGGCTCGTGGCCGTGAATCCTCCCTTGCCATCCTCACCTTCATCCTCATGCGAGTCCTGGTCCCTTCCTTCACTGACTTTATCATAGTTTGCAATAATAACATTTGTGTGATTATTTGATTTGTGTCTGAGCCTGGCAGGCTGGACCGTCACATCTCTGCTGGCAGCACCCTGTCCCTGTGTTCTGCACTGGGCTGTTGGCACATGCGCACATCATAGGTACTCGACACTTTTTTTGAATGAATAAGTTTTTTAAGAGATTTTGTCGTAATCCAGTCAATGCACAGGACATGAATGGGCTTGCCTTCCTCAGAGCCTCTTTCCACAGGGACTTTTGAGGGTAGAGGGAACCCACCCCGTGTACAGATGTGTGTCTGAGGACTTGTATGTTCTTTCATGGTCCGGGGCAGAGATCCTGATCTAAAATATCAGGGATCTGTATGTCTTAAATGCAAATTTCTTCAATCTTTCCTCGGTATTTTGACCTTAAAAAAAGCACCGGAACAAATGTCAGGCTTTTGTTTGTTGGAGAGACTGTGGGTGGTCCAGGTTTGAGACGGAACCTGTGTAGTCCCTGCGTGGGAAGAAGCATGCCGGTTGGCTTTGTTCTCCGCAGGTAGATTGTTCTGTAACCTGAAGAGGAGACAGACAGGTATTCGATAGAATAATCACAAAAACGTCTCTGTCACAAAGTTTCTTCCTGTGATTGTTCACAGGAATCTTCCCTGTTTGAAAAGGATGAATGAAAGAAGACATTCATGTTATTTGATTGAATGGAAGCTGTTGGAGCTTCCTGGGTAAAGCAGTTACTGATAACTTTTTTAGATTTTAGGGGGAAAATGAGGACGTATTTCAATTAAATGGTGATGATCAACAAACTTCCTGGCCAAAGTGACACTGGAGACACCATTTCTTTTTACCTTGCTCAGCCAGGACCATGCGGCTGCCTTTCTCTGTGTGGCTCTTTCTTCCTTTCAAATTGCCAAGGACGAGTACCTATTTTACAGATGAGGCAATGGAGGTAGAAAGACAAGAGGTGACTTGTCTGAAGTCCACACCTGCAAAGTGGTACAGCTAAGAATCTAAGCCTCAGGCCTCTTTCTGCTGTCTCCAGACGCTTTTCACTTGAAACCAGCGTGAGTCACGATGAGAAAGCTGGCAGGAGGGATGGGATGGATAAACCTAGGAGGGTAGCTCAGCTCAGGTCGCAGGAGACCAGTGCCCGGGAGAGCAGTTGCTGAGAGCAAACTTCAGGTGACCGGACCCTGCCTTTTGGAAAAACAAAACCACCAGCACCTTGGGTGTCTACACACGGTTCAGAGCAGGAGACGGGGTTAACATGGGGACAAAGGTGTTTGCGACTCATCCAGCAGGGGTCAGAGCCTTGCTTTAAATGTGCTTTTGATTGTGAAAGTGTTTCTACAGGTTTCAATTTTAACGATTCTTATAGCACAGGGAACTATATTCTATATCCTGTAATAAACCATAATGGAAAAGAATAGAAATATGTATAACTGAATCACTTTGCTGTATAGTAGAAATTAACATTGTAAATCAACTATACTTCAATAAAAATAAATGTGAAAAATTAAAATAAAAATTCTTCTCCTAAAAGCTTTGCATCCTGTTCAGGTGGACTTTTAGGTATATAATTCATATTCATCCATTCATTTGGCAAACTGATGTTCTACTATATTCACGCTGCCTTGGTAGACCCTATAGGACTGAGCCCTGCAGTTAATCTGTATCCCTCCTCGACTTCTTCTCCCCAGATGGATACCTCCTCCACCCAGTCCACCCAGGAAAGGTCAGCTTTTGGTTTGCAGACTCCATTTTAAATTTTAAGAATTAAAGTTACAGTGAATGACATATTCCATGCACTTTATGTAAATCATCTTCTTTAATGTATTTTGCTTCATTCTCTCCCTTAATTTCATTCTTACAATCCTGTGATTTTCTCTTATTCCCATTCACAGATAAGGAAATCAACACTCCAAAAGACGAAGCCGTTCGCACAAGGTCGCAGGGTCCTCTTAGGGCAGAGGCTGCTCCAGAATGCGGGTCAGGTCTGCTTTTTTCCAAGCCTCTGCTCTTAACCTCCACACTCTACAGGCAGACCTCATTTTATTGCACTTTGAAGATACTGTGCTTTTTGCAAATTGAAGGTTTATGGCAACCCTGCATCGAGCAAGTCTATTGGTGCCATTTTTCCAAAAGCACTTGCTCACTTCCTGCCTCTCTGTCACATTTTGGTAATTTTTGAAATATTGCAAACCCTCCATCAGCAAAAAGATTACGACTTGCTGAAGGCTCAGGTGTTGGTTAGAATTTTCTTAGCAATAAAGTAGTTTTTAATTACTGGATGTACATTGTTATTTCAGACATAATGCTATCGCACACTTAATAGACTACAGTATAGTGTAAACATAAATTTTCTATGCACTGGGAAACCAAAAAATTCATGTGACTCCTTTTATTGCAATATTTGCTTTGTTGTGCTGGCCGGGAACAAAACCTCAATGTCTCCAAGGCTTGTTCTATCTCCCACAGTGACAAAGAGAAGAATCTGAGCCATTATCAGTAATGTGTACCTCACAAAGTATTAGTTCAATAATACTAGCTATTCTACATCCCTTAAGCATTTTACAATTTGTAAAGCATTTTTTTTTTTTTTTTTTTTTTTTTTTTGCGGTACGCAGGCCTCTCACTGTTGTGGCCTCTCCCGTTGCGGAGCACAGGCTCCGGATGCGCAGGCTCAGCGGCCATGGCTCACGGGCCCAGCCGCTCCGCGGCATGTGGGATCTTCCCGGACCGGGGCACGAACCCGCGTCCCCTGCATTGGCAGGTGGACTCTCAACCACTGTGCCACCAGGGAAGCCCTGTAAAGCATTTTGAAGTATGTTATGTGGCTGGGTGCTTGTAACGACCCTACAAAATAGCTCTTATCTTCTCCAGTTTATAAAAGAAGAAATTGGAGGTATTTTTTGCATGACATCTAGCTAGTGGGCAGCAGGGTGATGGTTTGAACTCAGGTCCTCCAGCTGTTGAGCCTGTGGTTTCTCCGATACCATAAGCAGAGTCTCCTTGACACCCAGTGAGAGCAGGGCGTTGGGGAACAAAGACATGGACACACACACACACGCCCTCAGAGCACTAGGGCCTGTTACTGCGTGTTACTGCCTGTCCATGGAGTCCTTTTTCAGACATTTCAGTGTGAAAAGGGAAGATCCTAAGATGTTATGGCATTAAACGCTACAAACAGTAAAAGTTGCTAATTATCTGAAAAGTTTAGGTGTGGTGGATTTTTTAATCTTATTTAATTAAAGTTCATCTTGTTTTTGGATAGCCAGATAAAGATGCTTTGTTATTCCATCTAAATCTCAAACGCACACTGAAAAACCTCAAACTCACACATTAAGGACCAATACTGCTTCTCCAGGAAACTCAGCAAACATTACAAAATCCACTTGCAAAGAATCTACTGCCCCACGTCTACACACCTCTCCATGGGTCTGCCCATTATGTGGGAAAAAAAATACCTTTTGGCACTTTTTTTTTTTGTGGTACGCGGGCCTCTCACTGTTGTGGCCTCTCCCGTTGCGGAGCACAGGCTCCGGACGCGCAGGCTCAGCGGCCATGGCTCACGGGCCCAGCCGCTCCACGGCATGTGGGATCTTCCCGGACCGGGGCACGAACCCGTGTCCCCTGCATCGGCAGGCGGACTCTCAAACACTGCGCCACCAGGGAAGCCCAGCCCCTTGGCACTTTTAATGCTTTCCCCCAAAGAACACCTCTAACCAAGCAGAAGCAGTCTGATCCCCCAGCTGGAATGATCTAAGTGGAATTAAATATTTTTAAATGATGTCTTGATAGTTGTCAAAATTCCTGGGCTTCTGCTGTGACTTGACAGCTTGGAAATTACTAATTCGCTTTTATGCTAATTTAACTCGATCCTATTTGATGGTTTTCCTGTTAAACTCTAAGATTCGTTGATTGAGTCAGGGCTCCTCCTCCAGCCTGACTGGATGGAGGGTGTGGAGCTCAGCGGCTCCTGCAGCACCTGCAGCCCTGGCACCTCACACAGGAAGATGCTCAGTACATATGTATTTTGTGGGTAAAGGCTGTAAAAGGGTGTGTGATTTTCCAAAAGGGAAATCGGTGACTCTTCAGCCCTGCAAGCATTCATTTACAGCTGTCACAGGCAGACAGTTTAATTAAAAGAATATAAGTTTTAGAGTAAGACAGAACTGGGTTCAAATCACTTCCCTGCCATTTTACTAGCTGAGTGACTTTGGGAAAATTACTTAACCTCCCTGGGTGTGTTTCCTCATCTACGATATGCAAACAATGTATCTACCTTAGGGTGTGGTGTGTATTTAAAGAATTAAGATATTTTGGGACTTCCCTGGTGGTGTAGTGTGGTTGGGAATCCGCCTGCCAATGCAGGGGACACGGGTTCCAGCCCTGGTCCAGGAAGATCCCACATGCTGTGGAGCAACTCAGCCCGCGAGCCACAACTACTGAGCCCGTGTGCCACAACTACTGAAGCCCACACGCCTAGAGCCCGTGCTCCGCAACAAGAGACGCCACTGCAATGAGAAGCCCGTACACTGCAGCGAAGAGTAGCCCCCGCTCGTTGCAACTAGAGAAAGCCCACGCGCAGCAGCAAAGACCCAATGCAGCCAAAAATAAATAATTTATAAAGAATTAATACGCTTAAATACCCATGGCAGCGTAACTATGGCACGTGGTATTCAAGAAACACTGGCTTCGTTTTTCTTTTCTCCTTTTAAGCAATTGGGATGCTGTTTTCTGCTGTTTTGTTACATTCCTTCCTTTTCCCCAAAGCACAAAGAGATGAGCAAGCACAGCCTCCATCCTCAAAGGTCTAATGGGCGATGGAGGCACAGAAGTCACACGGGGGCTCCAGGGGGCGGCGAGGTTGAGTCCAGACTTCCTGCAGAGCCCTTGGCATTTGGGTGGCATGTAGGAGGAGACCAGAAAGCATCAGTGGATCTCCCACCCAACGTGCACCCCTCTTTCATTCTAGAAACAATTCCTCTCCTTAGCTCCAACTCTCAATTCTGGACCCATGAGTGAGGATCTATGTCCCCTTCCTTCTTTTCAAGTGTACAGTGAAGACAGTAGGACCTTAGAATAAAAATCTGTTGCATGAAGTGAAGCGTAGCAGAAAATGGTATACAAGAAATAAAGACTTCCTTCTTATTCTGTTATTCATGATTTTTATTTAGAGTTGCCATTCTCCTGAGGCAGTAGAAACTTAATTTTGGTCAACAGGGGTCTCCTCTTTCTCCTTGGGTAGCATCTAGGTACCGAGGGGCTTATGTCAGGTCGAAGCACCATGTGTCCACATGGACGCCCGCTGTCCACTGCTCCTGCGGCTGCTGCCGTGTCCTCCATCCCTCCCAAGTGTCAGAGCATATAGGTCAGCATCACTCTGCTCATCCACGCTCGCTCAGGCCACGCCTGCCCGGTAATTGCCCCCGTCCCATCACCCGCAGGCAGGGCCACGCTACTTTTTGGGGTCATCTATGGCTGTGTCGCTCTTGACGGCCAGGCAGCTGCCCCTCTCTGGGTCTTCCTGCCTCCCAGACACCCTTGAGAAACCAGCCTCAGGCTTCCTTTGCTTGGGGTCCCACCTCTCTATCTGGGATTTTGCTCAGATCCTGGCCTCTTTGATTATGCGTACTAGGTTGCACTTTGGATGTCTCCTAACTCGGGACAAAAACAGACTCTACGCCTCTCTGCAAAGCCAGGCTGGAGAATTACTTCAAGACAAAATGTAGAAAACACAGGTCTTCTCTTCACCAGCAATACGTGTGTTCTAAATACAAGAGGAGGGTTTTCTGGCCAGTCCCCGAGCTCAGGGTGGGTGTTCTTTGTAGACAGGTGTGAGCACTGTATCTTGGGCGTGTGGGTTTGGGGCAGGATGAAGGGGACACCCCAGAACTTGCCTCCAGCCCTCCCTCTGTTCTAAAGCAGGACACACACTGGTTTCACATTTTTACTTCTCTGGCCACTTGTTTCTCCTCGTTTTCTATTTTTAACAGGTTTTAAAAATGCCTGGGATGGTTCTTTTTTTAAGATGGAAATATAAATCTTCTTGACATGACGTGGAATTTTAACCACAGAAAAGAGCACAAGGTCTTCCCAGAACATATTTTGAGAAGGTACCTTTGTCTTTTCAATCACCATATTCCTGGGGAGCTCTTCCCTCCAGTCCTTCCTGACCCCCACCTCTCAGCTAAGGCTCTCCTCCTCCAGGGAGCTTTCCCTGGTTGCCCGGTCGGCAGCGGGGGCTCACGGGTGTGAGTCTGTGCAGCACCCCGTCTATATCACTGTCTTAGTCTGATCAGGCTGCCATAACAAAATACCACAGACTGGGTGGGTGGCTTACACAACAGACATTTATTTCTCACAGTTCTGGAGGCTGAAGTTCAAGATCAAGGTGCCGGTGGATTCTGGTTTTGGTGAGCACGTTCTCCCTGGCTTGCAGATGGCGACCTTCTCCCTGTATCTTCACCCGGCCTTTCTTTGGTGCGTGCACGTGGCAGAAAGAGAGAGAAAGAGAGAGAGGGAGAGGGAGAGAGAGGGAAATCTCTCTCCCTCCCTCTCATAAAGCCATCAATCCTTTTGGATTAGGACTCCACCCTTATGACCTCATTTCACTTAATTACCTCCTAAAAGCCCAGTCTCCAAATACAATCACTTTGGGAGTTAGAGCTGCGACACACGAATTTGTGGGGGACACATCTTGGTCCATAGCAATGGCTCTCACATCTCCTCTGCCTTGCGGCTCAGCTCCTTAGCAATACACAGACTTTACCTGTGACCTCAGTGGTGTTGGAGGGCCCAGCAGACAAGTGTCTGTCTTGGCCATCTTGACCTCCATCCCGTGTCTGGCCTCTCTGGGGTCTGCCCTCAGTGCTGACCCAGGCTCTTGGGTTGGGCTCAGTCCTCTGGCCCTGGCGCCTCTTCCTGTCTTTGGTAAGGATCCCCCCCGATCAACTGGCTGTGGATAATAAAGCCCATTCTCCTTCCAAACAGCTGGACTCCACTCTCCTCCAGCCCCCTTCCCCGCAGGTGGCATTTAGGGCGTGGAGGGGGTTCTCACAACCTAGTATCTCAATTAGCACCGTGGGCTTGGGGGGCCAACAGGCCTTCCCCCAGGGCCCGACTGTGAAGCCACTGGCTCAGCACACACCCCACCTGCCCGTTTAAGCTGGGTCTCCTCTTCAGAAAGTGGGTGATGCCCCCAGCTCACAAGGTCTGGGGGCACCGAACGTGAGGATATACAGCACGTACTCTGGGTGAGGCAACTTTTAACTACTCGTGTACACGTGCTTGCAGACATCCGTGTCCCGCTGCTGAGTCTCCATGGTAGCGGTCTGTCTGTCACCTCCTTGCAGGCTCTCCTAAAACGCCCGTTTCCTGCAGGCCTTTCATTTTAAGCTTTGGTGAGCAGGGAGGTAATCCCATCATCTCTTGACCCCCTTCTGTACTCTCACTGTTTTTACATATTATCTGCAAACAGTCTGGAAATTGTTCCAAGTTTATCCATCAGGAGAAGGACGAGATGGCTGCTGGTCCGCCTGCAGTGGCGCTGTTAACGTCACACCTGGTCTCGCAGTTTCTGGGCTGCTGTGTTTCCTGCTTGAGCAGATAACCAGGTCAGGCCCAGCTGCTCGCCCTGCTCCAGGGATTTAATGGAGGCTAAGAAAGAATGTCAGGTTTCCCCAGTCCCTTGTCATTGGAAGCAGGAACAATACTGGGGTTTCTATCCTGGAGATTTTCCTTGGGAGGTGTGTTCATTTGTGCAGGGCTGAGGATTTACAGACACCTGTTTTTAATTGTTTTTTTACATAAATTTGTTTTGGAATAATTTGGGGATTTACAGAAGAGTTGCCAAGATACAGCACAGAGAGTTTCTGTACACCCCTCCCGGGTTCCCTTATGAATATCTTACAAGACCATGGTTCCTGTGTCGCAGCTGAGAAACTGACATTGGTACATTACTGTTCATGAGCCCCTGCCTTTATCTGGATTGCACCAATTTTTCTATTAAAGCTCTCTTTCTGTTCCAGGATGCAATCCCGGACACATGTTGCAGTTTGTTGTCACTCTATCCCTGTCTTTTCTGGTCTGTGACAATTTCTCAGTCTTTCCTTCTCACTGCCCCCCCCCCCCTTGCTTTCCTTTCTTTTTTCTTTTTTTAACTTTAGTAAAATATATATAGCATAAAATGTATCGTTTCAACTATTTTAAGCACACAATTCACTGGCATTAATACAATCACAGTGATGTGCAAACATCACCGTTCTTTATTTCCTGAACTTTTTTTTTAATCATCCTGAATAGAAACCCTGTACCCATTAAACAATACCCCCCAGTTCTCTTCCCCCCACCCTATAACCTCTATTCCACTTTCTGTCTCTGTGAATCTGTCTCTAGGCACCTCATATAAGTGGAATCATAGAACGGTTCTCTTTCTGTGTCTGGCTTATTTTGCTTATCATAATGTTTTTAAGGTTCATTTACATTGTATCACCTATCAAAAGGAATTTTTAGAGCTGAACAGTATTCCATTGTATGCATATAGCACATTTTGTTTATCCGTTCATCTGTTGATGGACCCCTGGGCTATTGTGAATAATGCTACTATGAACATGGGTGCACAAGCATCCATTTGAGTCCCTGCCCTCAATTCTTTTGGGTTTATACCTAGGAATGGGATTGCTGGATCTTATGATAATTCTACGTTTAACTTTTTGAGGAACCACCATACTGTTTTCCACACTTTCCTTCTTTTCTAGGACCTTGATCACCTTGAGTAACTGGCTAGTTATTCTGTAATATGTTCCCCCAATCTAGGTTTGTGTAACGTTTTTCTCATGATTAGACTGGGGTTTTGTTATTTTGGAAAGAATATGACAGAGGTGAAGTGCCTTTCTCCTCACAGCACATCTGGGGCTGCATGAGATGCACATGACGTCACTGGTGATATTAACCTTCATCACGTGGTTGAGATGGTGTCTGCCAGGTTTCTCCACTGTAAAGATACCATTTCCCTTCCCTTGATCTGTTCTTTAAGGGGGGGTCACTAAGTCCAGAGGCTCTCAAGGGCAGGAGGTAAGTTCCACTTCTTAGATGGGTAGTTTGTACTTATATTACTTGGAATTCTTCCATATGGGAGATTTGTCTCTTCTCCCATTTATTTACTAACTCAAGTGTTTTTTTTTTATATCAGTAAGGACCCATGCCTATTTATTTTATACTTTGGATTGTAATCCAGGACTACATTATAAATTTTGTGGCTCAAATCGTTCCAGCTTTTGGCTGTTTAAAGTTGCCTCGGTGTTCCTTGGACATGCCCCATTCTTTTTTTGTTGTTTTTCATTTTTGAACACTGCATTACTTTCTGATACTATAGGATACTTCAGGCTTATCTTGTGTTTTCCCCTGCTTCATCTCTAGAAGCAGTGATTTTCCCAAGGAACCCTGTTTCCTTTTTTTTGGAGAATCATATTTAGAAACAAGGCTCTTGGCTCTGGGTGGGAGACACCTGTATTTTGAATGAAGTTTAGTTAATATTTATCGACTGCCCTTATCACCAGCAGATGTAGCCTGAGGCCCCCCAAAACAGAGGTCAGCAACGATGAGCACGGACCAAAACTGTTATTACCTAAAGGAATAGGTGCTGGGTGCAGGGCTTGTCTCATTTTGGGGGATAGGTATCCAAAAGCCCCACTTTTCAAAGCTGTCTTTTTGGGTCAGGGCACAGGATGAGGGCTTGGACGTCAGAGCCCACATTGTAGAGATCTACTGCCAGTTAAGCTGAGTTCTTTCAGCCCATGTAGGTAGGTCACAAACACCCAAATTTAAGCCATCCTGAGATCTGGGCAGCAGGAAGGTGGAACCTCCCGTAACATGTCAGGTCAGGGCTGAGAGTACAGAAAGGTAGACAGGCTAGAAGGAGAGATGACCAAACTCAAATCCCAAACAATGGCCCTTCAGTGAGCGTCCTTGTAGGACTGTGGGTCACACAGAACTGGAAACTGGGATCTTCTCCAAAGATCTAGGCTGTTGGGTTTCAGGTACAAGTGGGACCTGGCAGGTGGGTGGTAGATCAGACCTGGTGCGTCAGCTCAGGTGAGAAAGGTGTGCCATCTGCTCTCGCTCGTGTTTTCTGTCAGGTGTGGACTGAGGCAGGTGATGCTTCATGAGACGGTGGATCCATGTCCTGCAGGGAAGGCCCTGCAGGAAATGGGTTCCAGATCTCCAGGCAGGTCCAATTTCCCCTCTGAGGAGCTACCCACTCTTAGAAGATAGGATCTAGAACATACGCCATCCCCAACGCATCATAATATAAAACTCATGGAGGTGCCCACATACATCAATAGCAGGAAGGGGGGGGTTGCTTTATGACTTGGTAAATCTGGATCATTTATTTTGATTCGCCTTACATCTAACTCTACCCAATTTTAGTATATGTGCTGCCGAAGAGAGCACTAACTCTACCCAGTAACGAGAGATGTGTCTGCATAAACTTGGCCGGCTTCAGCCCTAGGAATTTTCTAGTGCAATTGTAAAAGTGTCTTATTACTTCCCTAGAGTCATTGCCTTTATTTCATAAGTCTGGTCAGAAAATCTTTGATGTTTGAAAGATTTTTTTCTTGGCCTGAAAAACAGCTTTCAGTATTGGAATGGGGTGGAGTCTCCCTGGCATTGTTCACGCCTGGGCTATGGCACAGCTTCCGAAAGAGTCTGTCAATTATTTCTCAGCAGGGCTGGCTGGAGCTTGTGCAGACTGCGCTGTGGGACTGAGATAAGAAAAAAACCCAATTTTTCATAATTAAAAATATTCCCTCCTTGGTTTTCAAATGAGGAAGAAAAAGGAAGTCTTTTGTCCAATACATTTACAGATGCATTCTTAACATCTGACTGTAAGGTTAATATTAACCCATTTGTTCAGTCATTCAACAAATATTCATTTACAGGAAGCCATCCCTGCCTTTTGCAGAACAGGTGCTGGAGGCCATGCCCTGTGCTTGGCACTGGGAAAAGAGAAGGTGGTTCGTGCCTTCACTGGCTGACAGCCCCGTGGGGCAGGTGCTACCCAGAGGGAGAGAAGAGAGGAAAGAGGGATGGAGCATGAAAGAAGGGAGACCCATGATGCTATCTCCGATGGGCTCCTTGGATGACTTACTAGACATTAGCAATATAGTTGGGTTCTGATTCAAAACGGTAAACCTAGCATATATATTTATCTCTCCTGCCTCCAAAATCACCACTGGAATAATATTAAAGAAATGTAAAATTAACAACAAAGGGGAGAGTGTGTGCAGAAAAACTACCAGAAGGCAAGAGATTTTTACGGGTTTCAAGAAAATGGATAGCAGACAGCAGTGGGTCAAGCAGAGTGGAGAACATTGCTCTCGGAATAGCCCAGGAAAGGGCTGCAGTGGAAGTGGCAGCTGTTCTTGCCCTCCGAGCCTGGGTGGGGATAGGGGGTTAAATGCAGGGCACGTACAGACACACAGACAGTGTGCCAGCTGGGATTAAAAGAAGAGAAACACTTACTAAACAGCTGAACTATCGACCAGGGCAGGGCTGGATCTTGTAGCCTGAGCTCTTCACCCCAGAATAAAAGCATCCTAGCCTGGGTATGAGAGTGGGCACTGCCACATTTGTCTGCTTCTCACCCTTGAATCTCAAAGTAAAGTCTGCCATACATATGCTTTGACCCACATCTCATACATCTAGTGCCCAGGCACCCAGGGAAAACAGAGCCACACAGAAGAGGAAGCAATTCAGGATAGTGATTTCCATAACTCAACCAAGTCCTTCATTTATAAATATAAGTAGACAACTAAATATCACTAGGCATTTAAAAAAAACAAACAGTATAAGAGAAGGGCACCAACAGGAACAAATCCTAGAGGAAACAGAAGTGAACAAAAGATAACTTGAAAAAAAATATTTGGCATCTCAGTGTGAGTTAATAAAATACTGTTTCCATAAAATAAGAACCAGAGGCCATGAAAAAGAACAGAAAGGAGATGGCTGAACTTCTGGGGAATCCAGACCAAGGCCATTCTTTCCCTTTTCCTCTGGCAGAAAACTCCAGAAGAAAGTGTGGATTATGTTAGGACTCACCAATAGACTCTATTCTGGGATAGTCCAACCTCAGCAGCACAAGGATTGAAATCTAACGAGAGAGATTTCAGATTTTTTAAAATGAGGTATAATTGGCATATTGTAAACTATATCCACTGAAGTGTACAATTCAAAAGTTTTTAGTATGTTTATGAAATGAGCAGCCAACACCACTTCTGGACATTTTCATGACGACTGAAAGAACCCTGTACCCACTGATCGTCACTCCCTATTCCCCTGTCCCCCTAGTCTCTGGCAACAACTGATCTTCACACTGAGTTTAAGCAAAGGGTTTTGATTACAAGATACACTTTAATTTTTAAAAACCTTAATTTCTTCTGCCCCCAGAGAAATTCTTTTAATGTAATTCAGCACCTTAACAGAGTAAAAGAATACAGTGAACTCAATAGGTGCATTAAAAGCATTTGATAAAATTTAACATCCACTATTAATTTTTTTTATTATAAATCTATTTATTTTTATTTTTGGCTGCTTTGGGCCTTCGCTGCTGTGCGCCGGCTCTCTCTGGCCGTGGCGAGCGGGGGCTACTCCTCACTGCGGTGCGCAGGCCTCTCACTGCAGCGGCCTCTCCTATCGCTGGGCACGGACCCCACGGGCGCGGGCCTCAGTAGCTGCGGCATGCGGGCCCAGCAGTCGTGGCCCGCGAGCTCCAGAGCGCAGGCTCAGCAGTTGTGGCTCACGGGCCCAGTTGCTCCACGGCAAGTGGGATCCTCCCAGGCCAGGGCCCGAACCCATGTCCCCTGCACTGGCAGGCAGATTCCCAACCACTGCGCCACCAGGGAAGCCCCAGGTTTTTATTTATAGCCTTTATTTGGAAAATATCCTTATTAAAATTTTTTTTAATTTTTATATAATTATAAAAAGTCACTTTCAATTTACAGTTATTACAAAATATTGGCCACATTCCCCATACGGTACAATACATCCTTGTAGCCTATCTCGCACCCTCTAGCTTGCGCCTCTCCCTTCCCCACGCCATATTGCCTCCCACCCCCCACTGGTCATCACTAGATTGTTCTCTATATCTGTGAGTCTGCTTCTTTTCTGTTATATTCACTAGTTTGTTGTATTTTTAAGATTCCGCATATAAGTGATATCATATAGTATTTGTCTTTCTCTGTCTGGCTTATTTCACCTAGGATAATGCCTTCTAAGTCCATCCATGTTGCTTCAAATGGTAAAAATCTCATTTTTTATGGCTGAGTAGTATTCCATTCTTTGTGTGTGTGTGTGTGTGTGTGTGTGTGTGTGTGTGTGTGTGTGTATCTGTATATCTATCTATCTATCTATCTATCCTCTATCTATCCATCTATCTATTTATCTATCTATCTCACATCTTTATCCATTCATCTGTTGAAGAACACTTAGGTTGCTTCCATATCTTGGCAATTGTAAATAAGGCTGCTACAAACATTGGGGTGCATGTATTTTTTTGAATTAGTTTTTTGTTTTTTTGTTTTTTTTTTTTCAGATATATACCCAGGAATGAAATTGCTGGGTCATATGGTAGTTCTATTTTTGGTTTTTTGAGAAAACTCCATACTGTTTTCCACAGTGGATGCACCAGTTTACACTTCCACCAATAGTGCACAAGGGTTCCCTTTTCTCCACATCCTTGCTAACATTTGTTATTTGTGTTCATTTTGATGATAATCATTTTGACAGGTGTGAGGTGATATGTCATTGTGGTTTTGATTTGCATTTCCCTGGCCATTAGCGATGTTGAGCATCTTTTCATGTGCCTGTTGGCCATTTGCATTTCCTCTTTGGAAAAATGTCTGTTCAGTTCTTCTGCCCATTTTTAAATTGGGTTGTTTGGTTTTTTTGATGTTGAGTTGTATGAGCTGTTTCTATATTTTGGATATTAATCTCTTGTCAGTCCTATCATTTGCAAACATTTTCTCCTATTCAGTAGGTTGTCTTTTCATTTTGTCTATGGTTTCCTTTGCTGTGCAAAAGCTTTTAAGTTTGATTAGGTCCCATTTGTTTATTGATTATTTTTGCTTTTATTTCATTTCCTTTACTTTAGGAGACAGATCCAAAAAGATATTGCTTCGATTTATGTCGAAGATTGTTCTGCCTATGTTTTCCTCTAGGAGTTTTAGAGTATCTAGTTTACATTTAGGTCTTTACTCCATTTTGAGTTAATTTTTCTGTATGGTGTTAGAGAATGTTCTAAGTTCATTCTTTCACATGTAGCTGTCCAGTTTTCCCAACACCACTTATTGAAGAGACTGTCTTTTCTCCATTGGATATTCTTGCCTCCTTTGTCGTAGATTAATTGACCTTAAATGCATGGATTATTTTTTAAATTAAAAAACTGTATTTCCTTAGACCATACCTCAGACAGCTATAAAATGTCACTTAAAACAGAATACCATTTAGGATAGCTATAAAAGCAAACAAAAGTAAACCCAGCAACCTAGAAATAAATCTAAAAGAAGATATGCATGATTTTTGTGGAGAAAATGGTAACATTTACTGAGTGACATTTTGGAAAACCTAGAGATATGTCATGTTCATGGATAGAAAGACTCAATATCATGAAGATATGAATTCTCCCAAAACTGATCCATAGATTAAATATAATTTTCATTTTTTAGATTAAAAAAGTTTAAAACTCCAATAGGATTTGAAAGTTCAACTCAGTGAGATTATTCTAAAATCTACATAGAAGAATAATAGACTAAGAACACTCAAGAACTCCTTGGAGGAAAACCAGATTGGGGCGGGGGTAGTGGGATGTGGGGCGGAGCTTGCCCTCTGGATCCCCAAGCATGTCACACAGCAAGGGCTACTAAGGCAGTTTTGTGTTGACTCGGAGATGGACAAGCAGAGCTCAGGAAGCAGAACAAAGAGGTTCCAAAAAGTCTTGCCCGTGTGTGGGAACGTGATGTTGACAGAGCCGGTACTGAAGGTCAGTGAAGGAAGGCTGAACCATCTAATGAATGGAGTTGGGGTAATTCTGACTCCCCAGGACTTTAAGATAATAAATCTGTGTTTTTCAAAGCTGCTAGTTTGTGGAGATGTGTTACAGCAGCTACAGGAAAAAAATACGGTGGTCTTGATCCTCCATTTGGAATGTGGTATCCGTTTTCTTTGGGTCTCAGTCAAAATTTCCATTTCCAATAATTCTGAAACCAGAATTCTATATCCAGCCAAATGATCATGAAGCTTATGGGAAAATGAAGACATTTTCCTACACGGAAGGCATTAAAAACATTTATCTCCTGTGCATTAAGAGAAATACATACAGACACACAGCTACATAAGGGTGAACTCTAGCAAACTTAAAAGGGATCTACTAAAATCAAAGCACGAGCTCTAGGAAACTGGATCTAATTCAGGTGTATGAGGGAAATAAATGTCAGGAACAGAGCTTTGCAGTGGGACTGGAAAACAGTAAAGAAAGGAAGAGATTAAAGAATGACTTTAAGAACAAAGCAGTTTCATGTTGAGGTGTCAAATCATCAAGCAGGGAGCAAGAGGAAGTGTCCATGGCCGGGTTAGGTACTGTCAGGTTGTAGCTATGCAAAGATGGTTAACGCTGATGTGCTACTGCTCTCCCAGTAGTTGGAGTAAAACATAGGGCCAAGAGGATTTGAAGTAATGCAAAGCCATGTCTGATAAAAATGTTAAATCAACAGTGGCTTAAACCCAACCTTGTTACTATGTATCTTTTAAACATACTTCTGAATTCTGTTTCTTTGTTCAAGATTTTGCATTTCTCTTCATGAGTGAAATTTTTTTCACGTTTTAGTAGGTGGTGGCAAGGTTATTCTGACAAAATATCAACTGGGGACAGTATCATATTTTCCGAATCTCTAGAAGAGCTTTAGATTGGAACTATTTCTTCTGGAATGATAGATAGAACTCACTGGTGAATCTATATGATTTGGAATTTTCTTTGGCTTTAATTATGGATCCGATTCCTTTCATCATTAAATAACTAATTATGTTTTTTACTTCTTTTGTCTATTTCGATAAGTTCCTTTTTTTAATAGAAAGTTTTTCATTTTTCTAAATTTTCCAAGTTATTGACATAAAGTGTTCACACTTTTTTCTCATTAACCTTTTAAGAACTGGAGGATCTATGGTTATGTCCCTTTTATCATTTTTGATACTGGTTATTTGTGGTTTCTCCCTTTGGAAGAAGCTGGTGAGATTGGTCATGAAACAAAGAAATAACTAAGGAATTTAAAAGAAAAAGAACAAAGTAGTTTCTGTTCAGCAAGCTCTCTGACAAAGAACCAGGAATATCCTAGTGATAAAGAAACACAGTTATTTTTCTCTCAACAGTAAAAAAGAACTAGAGGGCTTTCCTTGTGGCATAGTGGTTAAGAATCCGGCTGCCAATGTAGGGGACACGGGTTCGAGCCCTGGTCCGGGAAGATCCCACATGCCGCGGAGCAACTAAGCCTGTACACCACAACTACTGAGCCCGCGTGCCTAGAACCCGTGCTCTGCAACAAGAGAAGCCACCGCGATGAGAGGACTGTGCACCACAACGAGGAGTAGCCCCCACTCGCCGCGACTAAAAAGAAAGCTCGCCCGCAGCAACGAAGACCCAATGCAGCCAAAAAAAGAACTAGAAACCCAAGAAAAACAAAAAGCAGTACAAGAAAGTTGTGGCAGATACTGAATCCACTTGATCTGTGGGCACAGAATACTCCCATCTTCCATCACGGGAAATTATACACAAGAATTCTTGTGTACAGACACGAATCCTGCCACGTTCACTTTACAAATTCCAGGCTGTACACGACAGTCAACATTCTTTGATTAGATGAATTAAAAGTAAAATGAGGATTTTATGACCCACTTTGTGTTGACAGCTGAGGAATTTCCTGCCAGAATGTGACGGGAGCGGGGAGCAGCTGGAAATGCTGCGCAGGGCGAGTTACCTGACCAACAGAATTGTCCCTACCATGTGTACCTGACAGCGTAGCATCCCTGGTACCAAGATGTGGGCTTTGAGTCCAGCTGATTTTGTTGTGGAAACGTGGCCTCTGTTCACCGCTGCCGAATAGAAACGTGGAGACAGAGTTTTGGGTGAAGTAGAAAAGAATAGATTTACTGCTTTGCCAGGCAAAGGGGGCCACAGCGGGCTCATGCTCTCAACAGTGTGTTCCTGGGCTTCCCTGGTGGCGCAGTGCTTGAGAGTCCGCCTGCCGATGCGGGCGACGCGGGTTCGTGCCCCGGTCCGGGAGGATCCCACATGCCGCGGAGCGGCTGGGCCCGTGAGCCATGGCCGCTGAGTCTGTGTGTCCGGAGCCTGTGCTCCGCAACGGGAGAGGCCACAACAGTGAGAGGCCCGCGCACAGAAGGAAAAAAAAAAAAAAAAAAAAGAGTGTGTCCCTTTCTGGAGAGGGTAGTGAGCAGTCAAGGAGCGGACAGTGATCACCTCGTGGACATTTCTGATTCGTTGGTGATGAGGTCATGGGGAGTCAGCATCATCCACCTTCTGGTTCCAAACGGTCTGGGGTCTCCATGCTTGTGGGCAGCATAGAGTTCACTCCTCCCACCTAATGGGGGTTTCAGTATCTGCAAACCAACTCAAAGGAGATGGCTCAGTATATTATCTATAGTCCTTGAGGAGGAACTAAAGGTCCTTGACTTTGTTTAATGGCTAAAGTATTATTATTTTGTCTTGCTTGACTATTTTCCTTTCTTTCTACATTGTGTTTTCCTTTCTTTCTGCATTTTGTCACTTCTCCGCTTAAATTTATCCTTTCACTGAAGTTCTTCTGCAGACAAAAGGCAGGCGGAGGACATGGGTGGGAGTCTATTTCAAGAAGGTCTCATAGGGTTCTGCTGGGTTACAATTTCAGAAATTCACAGGGAACACGCCCATTGCAGTTGGTTGCTGTGGAGTATTAATCATTTTATGTATCAGATTTGACCCATGTTATAAGCTTCCTTGCTTCCTTTCAGAAGACAGGGATGGCCACACAGACAGACATGGCGTGACCATGAACCTGGTGGGCAGGACGGCAAGGGGGACCCAAGGATGCAGACCTGCCAGAGGTAGCACCACGTCACGGGGAGGAAGCTTCTAGTAACATGGAATTATGTTTGCTTTTCTATGTATTGAATCACCCTTCTTTACCGAAGATAATATTTGTATAATTATAATATCAACTCCATTGACTTTACGTTTTTAAAATGAACCTATAGGCAATTAAGTTGTTGATACAGGGTTAATTATAGATACATAATTATCGAGATATAGATAATTAATAAACATAGTAATATTATAAGGCCTGATAAATTAAAAGTAACGATGGTGCTGACAAAACAGGGAGCCTGGAAGATGGAGCAAGGGAGAGTAGCGTCGGAGAAACATTTCCTTCCCCTTACATAGTAGAAAACAGAGAAACACTGTCTATAGTTGTTGAAACAAGAGATAGAGGTTTCCGTTTATTTTTAGAGTCAAATGCATTAAATTAATCCAACAAAAACTATTGTTATAACTAAGAAAATTCTGGAAGATAAGAGAGGTAAAAGATAGTGTGAGCTAAATATTTCATCTGTAGACTCAGGAGTCAAATTGCAAAACAGTGATATTTGTACATTGTCCGGGGAACCAAGACTAGGTGATGGGGAGAGATAGGGGACATTTCATCTTTTAAATGTCATGCTTGGTTTTTAAATTTTTTTAACCATGTGTGAATATTTTTTTTCTCTTGCTCTCTCTCCCTTTTTCTTTCTCTCATAGATCCAAACACTCTGTGAATGTTAAAAAATAAAAAGCAGCTGTTCTCTTTCAAAACTTGGCCTCTTGGAATGTGAAGATGTGTGAATGGAGCCTGCAGGGAGACAGGCAGCACAGCAGGTGATAAAGCAAAGGACCCTTCAGGTGGGCGGTGGGTGTGGTCCTGCTGGAGGCTACAGGATGTCTCTCACTGAGGATGCGTGTGGGATAGACAGCTGGGTCAGGAATCCTGTCTGTCTCTGGTTCTGTGCATCTGTCTCACCCCGTCTGAACGCTGAGGGCGGGGTCCCAGCTTGGGGTCACTCACAGCTCATCTGGCGTGTGAGCTTTCTCCCACGCTTTATAGCCTGCTCTGGAACCTTCTTCTCTGACTCAGAGGCCAGCTCCTCCATCAGAGGGGGTGCCGGATCATCAGTCCCGTGTCTGAAAGCTTTGGGAAAAGGCTCACTCTGATCCATCCTGCTTGTTTTCTGTGTTCCTGTGCCCCCCACCTCACCCCACCCCTGCCCCAGAAGCCAGGAAGACATCCCTGGGAGGTCCCAGTGTGACCAGAGGCCTGAGGGGAGGGAGGAGGGAGAAGGGCCAGCTTGGAGCATCTTCTCAGGGACTGGATGCTGGGGTAGCGGAGTGACAAGGTCTGATTTCTACTTGAGAGAGACCACAGCATCCCAGGCGAGCAGAGCCTGGCAGGACCCACTGGAGGCGGGAAGTCCAGCTTGCCCCTTCCCAGTGACACGGGCAGGAGGTGACGGGGCCCGCAGAGGCAGAGCTGTCATGAGGCCGAGGGACGAATCAGGTTTCCCTGGATCAGGGAGGCCCGACTTCACCTCCTCCCGGACCCTCACGGCTGCCTTGTGAGAGATGCGTTTACAACTGCGGTCCCGGGGTCAGGTGTAAATGTGGGCTCATGTCCGGCCACGCACACCTTTGTCCAGAGAATAGCGACCGAGAGGTAGTGAGGACGGCAGGACACACCAGGTGCGTGAGACCTTGACCGGGTCCAAAGCTGGAGTCCAGCCCCACCCTCACTGGGCTCTGTGCTCTGACCGCTTGGATGAGTCCCGGCTCCATCACTGGAGATTTTCAGAAGTTAAATTCAAAGTTGCTGGTGGTTTTGAGTCACCTTTTCTTCTTCTTCTTCTTTTTCAATAACGACTGCTGAGTGAAAATTAGGCTGCTGTGTGGGTAGCTGTTAAGGGTGCCTCATTTCCACTCCGGGGAGCTGCCCACACAGCAGATTTTAGTAGCACTTGAAGTGGGACCTGATTTTGCCTCTCAGCTGCTGTATTAAAATAAAAAGCCCTTAAGCTGATTATAAGGATACCAACTTAAAATGTACGGATACCACTTCCATGAGAGGAGAAATGTCTTCATTGATTCTCTGAGACCCCGTGTCCTCTATGCGGACGCACGTCACGTCCACCTTCTGATACTTTGTGGCACAGAATGGTCTGGGGAGGGGAAGGACAGCTGTGGAAAGAACCCTGGGTGGAGAGTCCGGAGCCTGGGGGTCGAGCCCGGCTCTGATGCAGACTTGCTGTGTGAGTTTGTTTGTTTTTTTTAAAAATATTTATTTATTTGGCTGCGTGGGGTCTTAGTTGCGGCCCGTGGTGGGACCTTTAGTTGAGGCACATATGCGGATCTAGTTCCCTGACCAGGAATCGAACCTGGGGCCCCTGCATTGGGAGCGTGGTGTCTTAGCCACTGGACCATCAGGGAAGTCCCAGCTGTGTGATTTAAGGGGCATCCCAGCTCTCTTCTCGTGGGGACATTCACATCTGCTTGTTACCCTGAGGCCACGTTACCCCGAGGACTGGATGAATTAACAGAGGGCAAAACTTTGTCCCCTCACTGAGCCCCGGTTTATCACCATTCCTCACCCTTGAGGCCTTTTGTGGGTGGGGGGCTCCTGCTTTTGCCCCACCCCAAGTTTCTTCGGGCTCCTTTGGAAGATTTCTATGCCTTCACCTCCTGTCAATCAGCCTGTCGTAACAGCCTCTCAGCTAGTCTTGTTTCTCTTTGGTCCACCTTCAGGTGACGGCCTGAGCGATCTCTCTAGCATGCAGGTCTGAGAGTACGACTCCCTTGCTTAAAAGAGAAGTCTTCGGGCTACGCTTGGAGCTCCGGTTTGGCGCTCAAGGCTCTTCCAAACTGCCTGCAAGTTTCTTCTCACCCTCTGGGTGGAAGCCTTCAAGTCTCCTCCGGGCAACAGAAGCACTCAGACCTCTCCAGGCAGGTGGAAGGGCGAAGTCCCTCAGCGCCCAGGGGCACCGGGGCACTACACAGAGCCTCCATCTTATTCCCTTTTGTACTGAGTAACTCTGACCCACCCTCTCTGCTGCAGGCTGTGAGGCTCGGGGTGTCGGTGATGGGGCAAATCCATCGCGGTAGCGTTGTAGGAACACAGAGGCGTTTGTTGAGTGAACGAATGAACGAATGACCTAAGAAGCCCCTTTTGTTGAGAATATTCTTTTCCTTCTACTGAGCTTTCTAGATTTAGCTGTGAGCCACGCCTTCTGGGGATGATCCCCGGGAACCCCGTCAGGGAGATGTGAGTGCCCTCTAGGTCCCTGGGTAGATGCCTGTCTCAGCACTAGCAAAGGCTGATTTCACCGACTTGCTCATACAATCCTGGTGTTTCCCCACCTACTCACATTCCTGTGGCATAGGGTGAGCCCAGGAACTTGGTGGGGCAATCATGATGCTGGTCTTCTTATCTCTAGAATCTGGGCTTTAACCAGGGGCTTGGGGGAGTGTCCTCAGCTGCTGCCTGTAGCAGAAGGTGACCCACACAATCTGTAGAGGGCTGGGGGGCGGTGGCCAATGCCCCACCCGTCTGTTCTCTGTTAAGGCTGGCAAAGGATGACAGTGCACGGGAGGTGCTCCTTCCTGAGGTCACCGGCCCTCCGCCCCTGTCAGCCTGGACCAGACCGGCCCCTCTGGATGGCAAGGTGAGGGCGTGCTCTTCTCTCCAAGGGGGCGAGGCAAAGTGCAGGGGGTATTACAGGGTCTGAGCCCTAACGCTGTGCCGTCCCCATAGCCGCTCCCTTGAACTGCCTCTGGATACAGCTCATTCCACTTCTGACCTGTCTCTCTCGCCTCCAGTTCTTCTGCTCACCTGGAGGCCCAGGTGTGACAGGTGGGGTGATGGGACTCTAGGTCCACGTGTAGGAGGAAATGTCAGTGCTAAAGTCAGCACACCTTACCCAGGGCGAGCATCTATGTTTCTTAGAGGCATCACGGTCTAACCTCATATTGAGGAAAGGCCGTGTCTCCTTTTGCCTCTGGGGCTGCGCCTCTGGGGAATAAGAAGGAGGTTGGGCTCCTTCCTGCCCTCCCTGGCCTGGCTGCCTTTCCGGAGAAATAACATTAGTTGTCCATGATTTTTCTCCTCGCCACGTGGATGACATGGTCCCATCTCTGGAGCATCTGTTCTGATGAAATTCTATTGACTTCCCTTTCTCCTTCTAATGATGGTGGGAGGGGACAATTTGCTGGTTTACTCTGTACCTAGTTGTTGCCTCTCCTAAACCTGAGGGTTGGTGCATTGCTTACTGACCCCTCTATTCCCAGGGACCAACACAGGACTTGATTCCGAGTATGTACTCAGTAGATGTCTGTGGAATGAGTGAACGAATGAACCAATGAATGCAGGGGAACGGGGGTCAATTATCAGTGAGGAAAAAGAAAACAGAGATGGGTCTGTGAAGGTGGGATTCCTTGCCCAGCCCAGGCGGCCGGGAAAGGAAGGAGACTGAAAGAGAGCCGGTGTGGCTGCAGAGAGAAGGGAGGGCCATGTAGATGGAGAGTCCTTCGCGGCCTCCTCGATTCAGACAGGCAGCCTTTTCTGGCCAGCTTCTCCCCTCCCTCTGGCTGTTTCCCGAGGTGGGTGGCAGGCAGGCAGCCAGAAGAGGAGCGCCACTGGCTGAGTTGAGGCAGGGTTGCTCCAGGCAGACGGTAAGTGCAGGCTTTATGCTCCCTGAGGTTTCCCACGGCAGCCAGTTAGCTGCCTTCTCCGCGAGGTGAGAGCTATTCTCCTTCCCCCAGTCAAGGGCAGGGGCTCTACGAGAATCATTTGTAAATACGAGGGGCACCTGCAAGCAGGGGGGCTGCATTCCACCCCTGGCCGGGGGTCTGCTTGGACAGTGGCTGCTGATCTGGTGCGATGCTGGGAGGAGGAGACAAGGAAGTAGGGAGAACAGCAGGGTGAGATGGGGACGGGGTGACGCGGCCCATGTCCCCACCACCGGGTAAGGACGCTTGAGCCTCCTGGGAGCTGAGCACACTTGGAGGAAGGTGGCTGGCCCTGATCCATCTGCCAGTGTCCTGCCCGAGAGAGCTGCCTGCTGGGGCACGGGTCCCCCAGCAAGACGGTCCTGGGGGTGGAAAAGGAGGCTGGAGACTGAGCTGGAGCCCCCAGCACCGTGTAGGGTGGGAAGGTCTTCATGGGAACCCAGGCATGTGCTGGTGAGAGTGCCCTTTGGACACCAGGGGCACAGAGGGTAGCGCTGGGCATTCAGGGTAGACAGAGCAACTGCAGAGAGGCCACAGCCCACTGTCCCCACCCCTTCCATCCCAGAGAGGAGAGTGGGGTCAGTGGTGGAGGAAGCCTGTGGGACCCTCTGCCGCTCTTCTCTGCCAGAGACCCTAGGACCACCTTGGGGTGGGGTGAGGACCGGGCCAGAGACCAAGGTAAAAAATGGACAGGAGGCTTCCCTGATGGCACAGTGGTTAAGAATCCACCTGCCAGTGCAGGGGACACGGGTGCGAGCCCGGGTCCGGGAAGATCCCACCTGCAACGGAGCAAATAAGCCCGTGCGCCACAACTGCTGAGCCTGCGCTCTAGAGCCCGTGAGCCACAACTACTGACGCCCGTGAGCCACAGCTACTGAAGCCTGTGTGCCTAGAGCCCATGCTATGCAATAAGAGAAGCCACCACGATGAGAAGCCCACACGCTGCAATGAAGAGTAGGCCCCGCTCGCCGCAACTAGAGAAAGCCCGCGCGCAGCAACGAAGACCCAGTGCAGCCAAAAATAAATTAATTAAATAAATTTAAAACAAAAAACGGACGGGATTTGGTCCCTTTAGTGGACTTTTCCAATCACTGAGAGTGGCTGAAATGTTCTGAGATTTGGTCAGGCTGTAATTAAGGGAGCAGGAAAAGGAGGATCTGACCCAACACCGTTGGTGGGAGATTATGAAGAAAAGTAGAAACGGTCCATGTTGATTCCTTTCTCCACACGTGGCTGCACGCTGCTCATCAGAATGCAGAGATGCTGCATCCCCTCGCTGACCTCCCAGGGGCCTCGTGAGTTGGAGATTATTGGCCCTATTGTCACAGGGGTAAGCACTGAGGTCCAGAGAGGTGAGGACCTTGGCCAGAGCTGCACAGCATGGAAGGAGCCAAGCAGAGATTAAACACAGAGCTGTCAGACTCCAGAGCCCAGCGCCCGGGAATGTCATTTACTGAGCATCTATTAGGTACCTTTTGCTTTTCCTGGGTTCTCTCCCAACTGGGAGGCCAGCATTGTTTTATTTTACCAGGAAAGATATTGAGTCTCAGACAGGTGGGTAACCACCCAAGAGTACTGTGCACGCAAGTATGAGGCTGCAGTTTGCACCCCAGTTGGTCTAACTGCAGATCCAGTTCTTCCCCCAGTACTCCCTGCTGCTCCGTCCAGAGTCCTGCAGGACGACTTAGCATTGCCCAGCTTGGAAGCCTCGGTCTAACCCCGACAGTGCATGATCGCTTTGACCTTCAGGCTCAGCTATTTTTCTGATTTTGGAAATTGCTCTTAACCCCAGAACTTTGTGGTTGGGTCTGAAACCACAGGGTGCCATGATTGGAGAAAGAGAGCCTGGACCCAATCAGACAACGGCTGACCCTCCAGCACCCATGAGCAAGCTCCCTCCGCAGGACCTTCCTGCCTTCTGAAGATGGATTGGGGGTAGCATGGCTAAAAAGAAGAGACATTTAGTCCAAAGAATGCCACTTGAAAGTCTGTTAAAAATAAACGCTGAGGCTCTTTCCTTTTGTAAGTGCCCTCATTTGAAATCTCTGTCACTTTGGGGTGTGGTGCCTCGTCTGGGAGGGGGAGGTGGATGTGCTCCTGGCTGGAGCGGAGTGCACGCATGGATACTTGCTCATATGGGCTTTAATTACAAGTCTTCCGACCTAAAATTTTGCTTTTAAAAACTGGAAGCATGCCAGCAAATATATAATATTTGCTTCAAAGTACTAAATTCCCAGAATTAGTCTTCAGTTGTACCTTGGTCGAAGTCTGGAGATTCTTGGAGTCCTCCTCGGTCCTCTGAGGTTCTACCTTCACTTCCTGACTTCACCTTTTCCCTGCTTTTAACGTTGAACAGAGTATCTGTGAAGCCAAAGAAACTGTCTCGTATCTGAAGTCAGAAAGGCTGGGTCTGTGTCCCAGCCCCGTCGTTCTCTGACCATGTGACCTTGGGCAAACCTACTCACTTTTTGGAGGCTTGTCCTTGCCCTCTCTAAGGATTCAGGGCAGCTTGGCAGAATTGTGGTAAGACGAAAAGGCTCAGCTGGCAATCGTGCAGTACTTGGAGCCCATTAAATGCTTGTTCATTCATACAATCTGATTTCCTTTGAATTTTCTTTTGAAGTTCTTCTTCCTTGTTCTATCCTGAGTCTTTGTTAACTGTTGGGGATGTTTTGGGGTGCTGATTTTTTTTTCTCTCTCTCAGGTGGTAAAAACCCCTTATATCCTTCCTCCTCTACCTCTGTCTTTGCAAGTTTCCCTTTCAGTTCATCTGCTGCCCCTGTTTATTTCCCACTGTCTTCCTGAGCAATACTTATTCCTCCTAGCAGCCTTTGTAAATTATGTGGTTTCTATTATTTCTCTGTAACCAGCGTTTATCATTAGCCTCAATCTAACGGGCACATCTGAGATGTTTTCTCATTTTGGTACAACCCTGTTTTTCTTCCTCCTACTTCCTTTCATCCAGAATATATTGAAATGTTCCAAAGAAGGAATTGACATTGACTAGATAGGAAAAGGTGGGCTGGAAGTTGTTTTCTTGCCAAAGGTCTTAGTAATCGATTTCCTCTCTTCCATCTTGGTATTTGGCTTAAGAGTGGGCGGTGGTGGTGAGGAGGGGCCTGGGTGAAAGAGCCGAAATGATTTAACTTGTCATCACAAAATGTGGAGGCCTGTAGGGAAAAATCTCTTTTCATAACATCAGGGAGACACAGGGTTCGAAATCAGAAAACCCTCATTTTGAACCTTACTGGTGCTTTGGAGTTTTTCGGTTTTTTTTTTTTTTTTTAAAGATTATTACATTTCCTTCCAGATCTAAAGACACACGTTTAGATATCTAATGCACCCAGAATTTATGTGCGAGATGTGAGGTAGGGCGCCATCTTAATTTTTTTCTAAATGGATAGCCCATTGTAACAATACCATCTGTTGACTTATCTCTTTCCTTCTGATTTGAAATAATCATCTTTATCATATGCTAAATAGATAATACATAGGTCTGTTTCTGGATTTGCTATTCTCTTCCATGGATTTTTCCATCCACGTACCAGTATCCCATATTTTAATTATCATTGGAAAGCTTGAGTTTCTGAGCCAGAATATCCATGGATACTCGTAATTCAATTTTTTACAATAATAAAAGGGTAGTTGCAGAATCTATTGTTCTTACAAGCCATCTAGTATTCCCCAACACTTGTAAAAATAATGTAAAACAATAATTTAGACTTCTGTTTGATTATTTTAGGAATTATTTTGAGTATCCAAGCTAATAAGATATTCACTCAATCTTTGAAGTGAAGTAGGATTCCAAATGATTAATTTATTAGATGTTTGTTCCATGGAGACTAGTTTATTTTCAGGTCTGGGAAAACAAGAGAAACTTGGGCAAATTTTCTCTTGTTCTGCAGCCCTGGAACTGGTAATAGTTTATACTCACCCCACCTTGTACCACACTGAGCTTAAGCTAGGGCGCTGTGTTCTCCCATTTCTGGCCTGGAAGCCTCCTTCCAAATTCATAACTAGTGCCCTACAGCCACGGTGAAAGCCAAGTAGTCACGGCTTTCCTGGGGTCTGGAGTGGGCATCACAGGCCATTGGCTATCACGTCAGTAACTTTCACTAACATCTGGGATCTGTCTACCCTCCGAGAATTATTCTAGAGCGCATCTATCTGCTTTCATGAATTTTTAAAAAGTCTCCAGCTTTGAAGAGTAGATAGAGTTTGGGTGCCATTTGGGGGGTCAGGGGAGGGCATTTATTGAGCACCTGGTCTATTCCTCAACACTGAGATGCTTTACTTGTGCTATTTAATTTGATTCTTAGGAGTCATGGAAGTGGCTGGGACATCCTGTGAGAAAACCCAGGCTGGGAGTTTCCGCAACTCACCAAAGCCAGCACCATACGACCCTCACGTAATGAGAGGGGATCCAGCGCCCCCCCCCCCCCACACACACACTTTAAACCTTGTGCTTTCTACCCACCTTGCTCTGTCTGAGCCTCGGCTACAGGTCCGGATTCTGCTTGGTTCCAGGCCCAAGTGCCCACAACAGGCTGTGATTGTTTTGTACCTTATCAGTAGGAGAACCAAGGCCAAGGCAGATGCCCATTATTATTTCTGACATTTTTTTTACAACTGTTTTAAGGTAGTGAAATTGACCCGTCACTGCAGGCACAATTAGACAGCTGATGTCCCCGATTCGACAGCTCCCGTATCTTCCCACCTGCGTACAGCCCCACCTCCCAGCCTGCCTGGCCTCTGGTAAATCAGGGAGAGAACGGAGCGGGCCTCTCTGTGAGCCATTCCAGCCAAGGCAGCCACATCCAGCGAAGCGGCCTTGCGTGTGCTGGGTAGGAAGAAGCCCTGGGGTTGGAAGGCTCAGACGATGACCCTCACAGAACCGGCAAGGGAGAACTGCAGCCACCTTTGAGTGGAGGAAAGGAAGCTGGAGGAGAGGGGCAGGGAAGGGGCGGGGTTTCCACCGCAGGAGTCGCAGCAGGAAGGAAGGAGGAAGGAGAGAGGCGGAAAGCAGAAACCAGGGCCCCTGCACCGGGCAGCAGGGACGTCTGGCATCTAAGCCAGTGTTGGTGGCGTTGAATAAACCCGGCGGGCTCCATCTGGACGTCTAATAGCTGTCAAGAGACAGTTAAGAGCTTTCAGACCTGCTCACCTGTTTGCTGGTTGAGTGCACATCACACCCGAGGAGAGATTTACAAAGGTATTTTCCTGACAGTTATGTAATTAGGGCTGAGCTATAAATATGCAATCAGATGGTGGCTGAAATTGCATGTCCCATCAGAGCTTAAGGACATCATTTCATTTCTATTTCATTACCAACAAGGGTATAAACTCTGACAGCAGCCAGCACTGGCAACAAGTCAGAAGTACTGATTAGAAACCTCCAGTCTGACAGATAGCAGATCGTGGTTCCCGGGGGACAGGGATGAAGAGGAGGAATGACAAAGGGGCCCTGAAACTATTGGGGTGACGGATGCTGGTCATCCTGATTGGGGGGTGGTCTCAGGCTCACACACGTCTGACACATCCAGGTGTGCGTGCCCAACACGTGAACTTCATGCTCCCTCCATCGAGCTGAAGGCAGCCTGCCAGTTGTCACGAGGGCCGAGGCTTCTTCACACCTGCTTCTCAGTAAGTTATCTTGAAATATTTTGTGAACCCAAATAAACCCTAGAGTTCTAGGGTCTTTAAAAGTTATATTCTTTAAAACTTATATTAACGTAAAAGTCAGGGAGAGGAAAGGGAGCGATGTTTCCTGAGCCTTCCAAAGCCACAGCTTTGCCAACATCCTCTGATTTGACAGTCACAGCAGCTTGGGAGCCCAGGGGTGTCTTCTTCCCATTTTACAGATGACTCATGACAGTACTGAGAAGTGACGGAGCCAAGTGGTGTCTGCTGGAACCAGTCTGACAAATTCCCTCTGTTTTTGCAGCATCCCATTTTTGGAACTCCTTATTTTAAGGAGCTACAAAAGGTCACATTGGCCCCTCATTCTTCTCAGCTATTAAGTTCTCTATTTCTTGTTTATCTCATCAAGGCTTTGGCATATTGCCATCATGGGGTAAGTATCATTCTGCGTTCTGCTGTTTGTGTTTCAGGCTGTTTGTAAATATTTCCCCATGTTGCTCATACTTGTCATTTTGAAAACCTCCCTAAATCCTATTGAGTTGCTGCCTCACCATTCACTTAATCCTATTGTTAGACAAGGAGATGGTTTCCAGTATTCTGCTACTGTATTTGCAACCAGTTTAGCATGCCTAAGACAGTATCCGGGAGTGGGTGAGAATACAGCCTTGTGGTCACTCTGCCTGGGCTTGAATCCCAGAACTGCCACAAAATAGCTGTGTGAATTTAGGTAGGTTGCTTGGCCTCTCTGTGTCGCCATTTCTTAATTTATAGAGACAATAATAGCACCTTTCTTGGAGGCTCTGGGTCACTAGAACTAGGAGGCCTGGCTCCGTTCACAGAGTCCTGGGCCCACTGCTTTCCCCTTTCAAGCCGAAACACTTTTGGTGATTTAGAACGTTCCTCTGAGATGGGAAAGTGAGTTTGATTTCTATAGCTGCTGTGACAAATTAGCACAGACCTAGAGGCTTAGAACAACCCAAACTTACTCTTCACAGTTCTGTAGATTAGGAGTCCAACGTGGGTCTCCGTGGGCTCAAAGGAAGTCACGTTCCCTCCCTGGAGGCCCGGGGGGAAGCTGGCTGCTTGCTCTTTGTAGCTTCTAGAGGCCGCCCGCTTGGCTCCCGGCCCTTCCTCCATCTTCAGAGCCAACGATGCTAAACGGGCCCTTCTCACGTTGCCCCCTCTTTCTGCTTGTCTTCCGATTCCCTCTCCCATTTGTAAGGGCTCTGGACTCACTCGGATAATCCAGGATCATCTCCCTATTTTAAAGCCAGTTGATTAGAACCTTCATTTCATCTGCAACCTCAATTCCTCTTTGCCACATCACCTAGTGTATTCACAGTTTCTGGGGATTAAGATGGAGCTCTCTCTGGGGACATCATTCTGTCTACACACAGATGGGGCCGGAAGCCTGTCGACCACACTCCCTCGCCTGGGTTGCATCTGGAGTTGGCCAACGGGAGGCCCTGGGGCCAGATCAGAAGGGGGGCAAAAGTGTCAACCCTCATGCTCCTGGTGGCGGCTCTGGGGCAACAGCAGCCCTGGTCCAGCAGCATCGGGGTGAGTTCAGCGGTGGCCCCAGCCCAGGGTGCTGACGGCTTCCTCATCTCTGCGTAGCACCCCCTGCCCGCTCTGCATCCCCACCTGGAAGTGGTAGCGGCTCCCTGGTCTCTAGGTCACACCCTCTCCTCCGACACCTTTGTTATCAGCTCTTGTCCACAAGGCTGGGAACCACGCAGCCTCCCCATCGCTGGTTAAGCAAAGGTAGCCACACTCGTCACGGGGCTGTCGCAAAGATGAAACGGGGAGGTGTGTAAGTGCCTTCCGCAGGACCTGATGCTTAATACGTGCTGAACACATTATTGCCAGATATGGTTTTAGATTTTAGGTTTTTGTTGGCTTTTGCTGTACTAAGGATTTCAATTTTCAATGAGAGTCAAATGCACTTTTCCGTTGAAATGTCTTCTGTTGACTCCATTTTGAAGAAGCTAGCCTCTCTCTGAAGTTGAGATAAATATTCAAATCTATCTTTAGCAGGTTTCCCTCGAATTTTACATATTTAAAATTATTTAACTCCTTGAAGCATCTGGAGTCTATTTTGGGAACATGATATCAGATGCAGGTCTAAATTAAATTCCACATCCCTATGCAATTAGCCTAACTTCATTTAATAAATAGCCTTTTATTTCCCCAGCGTTTGGTGTTGCTTATTCTGGTGTGTAATAGGTTCTCATATGTACCGGGGGCTCTGGGGGTTCTGATCTGCGGATCCACACAGCCATATAAGGACATTCTGCAGATCTGAGAGTGTCTTTCTGCAGCCTCAGATATGAAAGACAACTTGTTTGGGTAACTAATTCTCAGGGCACATCATTTTCTGCCGAGCTGGGGCTTATAGATCTATTTCTTTTTTTGTTGGGAAGTTAGATTATTGGAGAAATCAAAGGCAGCTGTGATTCACACCCTTTCATTGTAACCTGCATTTTCTGCTTGGGTGATCGCTGAATTCTATCTTTCCCGTTGTCTTTTAAAATTTTCATGAGACACAGTCTTGGTGACCACCTCTGATTGTAAATTTCCTCACAGACCCTGTGAACCTTCTCCGTTTGCAGCCTCAGTCCTTGTTTTTCCCATATCATTCCCCCAACTAGACTCTTGATTTTCTTTTCTAATTCAATTATTCTTATGTTTTCTAAAGTGACTTCACTTGCTCAGCTGTGATTTTTACTGCATGGCTTTCTTTTAAATAATAACAATTGTCTTGGTTTATTCTTATTTACTTGCAATGACTCCCTCTCTTATTTCTTTGAGAAGAGATGCCGGCAGCTCTCTAAATTCTTACCATCCTGTCTGATGGAAACGTCAGGATGTGCGACTTCGGAAATCTTACTGCCATGTGCCTTGGTGGGGTAGACACTTTCCTGGCAGCCATCACGTCCGTCTGCCCTGCTGTCCTTTGCATATTGGTTTGGTTCCCATGCTCGCCTCATGCGTGCTTGTACCTCAGGCCACATGTCCTGTACCAGGTGGGAAGGGCGAGGCAGCAGGAGCTTTCCCTTTCCATAAGGGAAGGGGCACAGAGACGTTTGCTTCTATTTCATTGTTCAGTACTGCACTTGTTCCCTAGGGCTGTCACAACAAAATATTCAATACCACAGTCCTAGCAGCTTAATACAACAAGATATCTATTCTATCATAGTTCTGGCTGAAAGTCTGAAATCAAGGAGTCAGCAGGGCCGTTCTCCCTCTGGAGGCTCTAGGGGAGGGTGCTTCCTTGTCTCTTTTAGCTTCTGGTGTTGCTGGAAATCCTTGCCTTCCTTGCCTTGGAGAGGCGTCACTCCAGCCTGTCTCCGTCTTCACATGATGTTCTCTCTGTGTGTTTTGATCTCTGTGTCTCTTCTTTTCTTATAAGGGTGCCAGTCATACTACTCCCAATGACCTCATCTTAAGTAAATACATCTGCAAAGACCCTGTTTCTAAATAAGATCATATTCACAGGTACCTGAGGTTAGGACTTCAGCAAATATTTTGGGGCAACACGATTCAACCCACAGTAAGTCCCATGTCATGTGGCCACCCCCAGCTGCAAGGAAGCCTAGAAGACTGAAAATCAAGTCTGCTTAGCTAGACACACTGACATGACCCCCAATTGGGATTCTTCAAGTAAGTAAAATGAGGGACCCTGTGTCTAGTGGGTAACTCGTGGTATCTGCACAATGGTTTAGTCACCCAGGAAGGCTGAGTGCTCAGTTCTGCAACCTCTTGTCTCCCCAGAAATCAGACTCCTCTGGCTCTGCAGCTTTCTGATATGGACGCGAACCCAGATCTCCGTGCAAACCTCGATGCCCTGGGACACTGTTCCATAGGATAACCTCTCTGGCCCTCAACCCTAGACTACCTTATCTTTCATTTTTTTTTTTAACAGGCCTGATCTCTTGATTTCTGATGTTGCAACCTACATGAGCAGCCAACAAATCCCAGAAAGTAGTAACAATGGGCAACCACAACAACAGCCTATTGTTTCTTGGTGATGGCAATGGGGGAAGAAAATGGAGAGCCTGGGGGGAAGGCAGGTGTGTGTGTTTCAGGTCCTTTTTCTAAGTGATCCGGGGAAAGCAGGACAGTCGGGGCCCCTGAGCACAGGGTAGACCCCCGACACCCAGGAGACCCTGGCATGCGTCCTTCCCCCACGGCTGTACCGTGTTCATTACCCCCTGAGAGTGCGGGTCGCCCGTGAGGCCACGGGAAAAGTCAAGCTCCCCTGTGATTGGTTCTGTGCAAATTCCCATCGAAATTATTAAAGCAAGTGTTTCACTTCTTAAAAGGGAAAACCAGTCATTTGAAAACCTTAATTATGCAAACTTGTTCATTTTCTAAGTTGATTAGAAGTAGGAATGGGTTCAAACACAAGCTCTACCGTATATTGGGGTGTGGCAAGTTACTTGACCCTACACCTCTCTGACCTCCTTCCTGCACGGAGGAAGCAGAGGCATAACTGGCCCTCTCTTAGAAGCTTCAGGCATTATGTTCGCAACAGCCTGCCTGACATCCCTGCTCCGATTCTCAGCAGCTCCCACACCCATTTCTCTCCCAGTTGTCTTTGCCTTTGTAATGTCAACGTCCACCCAGAGCCCCGGGTAGGAGTCTGGACATGACTCTTCATTCCTCTTTCCCTCTTTTCATCCACCCAACCTATCAGCAAGCCCTGTGGAGAGGCCATTCTCCTTCTAAAGCATGACTTTTCTCCATATTGACTGCCATGAGCTTACCCTTAGTTTTTTTTTTGTTTTTTTTTTGCGGTACGCGGGCCTCTCACTGCTGTGGCCTCTCCCGTTGCGGAGCACAGGCTCCGGACGCGCAGGTTCAGCGGCCATGGCTCACGGGCCCAGCCGCTCCACGGCACGTGGGATCTTCCTGGACCGGGGCACAAACCCGCGCCCCCTGCATTTGCAGGCAGACTCTCAACCACTGCGCCACCAGGGAAGCCCTTACCCTTAGTTATTAATTGTTACCTTAAATAAGGTAATTGATTAATGAAGGAGTATCTTAACCTCTCCCCGGGTCTCTGCAAGAGCCTCTTCACTGGTCTTCCTGATCCTTGGTCCACACGGCTGCAAAAGTGATTTTTTCAGTGTTTAGCAGACCCAATCTAACCCTTGCTTAATCATCTGAGATCTAGCCCCTTCCTTCCTCCCCCCTCCACAATCCCCTCCATGACTGCACTCCCATCACATTGGTTCTTGAACACACCAAGCTCATCCTGGCTTCAGACCTGTGCATTGGTCTTCCCGCTGCCCTGATCTCTCTGAGATGAGCTCAGCATGGAAGGGATGATGCTGAGGATGGTGATGCCTGTGATGTGATGAGTCATCAGGCCTGTTCTGGTGCTCCCTGCTCACATTTAGTCATGAAATTAATGAGCAAATTAACTGGGAACTGATTATTCCAAAAATAAATTATAGATTCAGCTTCTTTCTTTTGGCTTCACGCCTTTGAAGTCCCACAACTTTTCCTGAGGAGAATGAAATGAAAAGAGACATTTGCAATTTTAATTTTTTATGTCACTTTTATAGAAAACTACAAAAGAAAGAAGAGCTATCAACATGATCAAAGGAAATAGGAAAATTACAAAGAGGGGGAACAGTACTATTTTGCCATTTTTTTAACAGACTCTTTAGAAGGACATGAATAATACATAAGAAATCCTACAGACTAGTTCAAGAAAACAGAAAGTTGGTACTTAATTATTGAGAATGCAGAATGTAGGTGGAATGGGAGTCCAGAGAAAAAGGTGCTTAATCAGTGCAAAGAAGACAGTTCATGGGAGGCGGCTAATCTACCATGAACTAGGAAACCATGAAACCAAGCTGGTCAGATTGTGTAGGAAGGAGCGTCTCTTCTCTGGGGTGAAGTTTATGGGCATCATGACAGATATTCCAGACCTCCAGAGTCTTCTTTGCTTCCTTTTGGCTTTCTGATGGTATTCCAGAGGCTTGAGGTTGCTAGAATCTCATCTAGAGCCCCAGAATCCCAGAATTTTGGCTCTCCTCTCTCTTTCCCCTTTCTTATGTAGCGCATTTCATTCTCAGACTTTTTCCCTCTTCCTTTCTGCGCAGGGAAAGAAATGACCCCTCTCTCTGAAAATGAGACAGAGAAACCCAAGATTTATAGAAAGAGAAGCGTAGCAGAATGTGTGCAGAATGCACTAGAGGGGAAAAAGATCCCTGTGGACACAGGACCAGCTGGACTTTGAGGCTGTCTTCAGAGAGGTCTGTACATTCCATGTCACATGCATAACCTCATGGCAGCGCCCTCCCCGGAGGATGGTGGGTCACCACGTTCTGGGAGATACATCAGATCCTGTAGGACGATGCCAGAAATCACAGTAGATCAAGACCCCAGCAGAGCAGATGACTCCCTCTACAGCTCTCCTGTAACAGGGAAGAACAAATCTGACTCCATATTGGATCTGTTTCTTTTACTTCCACCTCTGTATTCTATTGCTATTGCTGTAAGTTAGTCACTAAAGGGATGTTGCCTATAAGCTCAAATTATACATAATGGCCCACCTTTGGGAACCCTGCCTCCCCACCTGTGAATGACTATAGGAAGAAAGAAATGAACACATCCCCTCTGGAGGCTGACTGGAACCAGGAAACGTTTGACTTTAACTACCCCCCACCGCCCCACCTCCTTTTTAGTATAAAAGGAGCCTGAATTCCAACCCAGGCAAGATGGTTCTTTGGGACACCAGTCCACCATCTTCTCTGTCTGCCGGCTCTCTGAATCAAGTCTCTATTCTTTTCCCTAACAACTTGTCTCTCAATCTATTGGCCTGTCAAGCAGTGAGCAGTACAATCTTGACTCTGACAGTCTCTCTGTCCTTCCACCCACCCACCCATCCATCCTTCCTTCCATTATTTACCTCCCTCTAGAAAAGAGGAGAAATCTTGTAAAGATACAAATAATACTTTAAGATAGATATGTCAAGTTAGTAATAAGAAAGATACGGAAAAGGTAAAATAAGTATAGGAAAGTAAGCTGAAGCCAGGAGTGAGACTGTCACACAAAATACAGGCCTCTACGTCCGAAGCACCTACCAGGGATAAGCTACATCCTGGCTCTGAGCTTTCTAGCAGCCAATGGGAACAGGAAAACATGATAACATGATCGTTGCCTTAACTCTCAGTGTCTGTAAGGTAAAAATAAACCCGTTGCCAAGGAAAAGCATGGCTCTGACTGATTCCAAGCCCAGTGAGAGTTTTCCTGAGGATTTTGTAGAAGAGGAGGGTTGAGGTTGAGCCAGAAACAGACTCCTGGGCTAGTGGCTGATGCCAAATACCCTGTTGAGGAGAGAGTGTGGTGTTAAATTAATTAAACAAGGAGGCCATTAGTTTGGGGTCAGTAGGGAAGGGCTGATGCTGAGGATGGGGATGGCTCTGACTTGATGAGTCACCAGACGGGCTCTGGTGTTCTGGACGGTAAGGCGGGGTGGGTCTGGGAGTGTGAAGTTGCCCAGCACCCCAAGGTCATGCTCTCAGCATGATGGCCTTCTTTGGGGTTCACCAGCAGGACCATGGCAAGAGGCTGTATCACCTTAGTAGACCACATAAGAAACCCAAACTAAGCTTCACGGTTAAGAAATCGAAATTTAAGGACAACCCGTCACAAACAGCCAAGGAGTCCTTCCTAAGTAAGGCGACCGCTCAAGCTATAGCCAATCAGACAACAAAAGTCCCAACAAGGGGGCTTCCCTGGTGGCGCAGTGGTTGAGAGTCCGCCTGCCGATGCAGGGGACATGGGTTCGTGCCCCGGTCCGGGAAGATCCCACATGCCGCGGAGCGGCTGGGCCCGTGAGCCATGGCCCTGGAGCCTGTGTGTCCGGAGCCTGTGCTCTGCAACGGGAGAGGCCACGGCAGTGAGAGGCCTGCGTACTGCAAAAAAAAAAAAAAAAAAAAAAAATCCCAACAAAAGCTGCTGTTTGGAGCCAAAGGACAAGGAAAGGGGCAGCCTGGCAGGACAGACGATGTCAGGCAATAATCGTCCTCCTCCAGCAGACACCACAGGAGACACCAGCCCGATCCTACCCAAGCCAGCAAAGACCCCTGAGGCATCAGACTCCCCCCTCGCGGCTGTAAGGGGCGCCTTCCCTTCCGTGTGGGGAGAAGGACCCAGAGGTCGCGGTGGGTGTGGGATGGGAGGGGAAGGAGAAGCGACACAAGGGGAAGCGAATGGGGAGCAGGGGGCTTGCGGCCGCCTGGGTCAGGGGAGGCGGGTGTGCGGAAGCGGAAAGGACCTGGGGTGGGCTCTTCCCTCCTGCCTCCCACCCTGGCGTCATAGGGCAGGCAGAAGGGTTCAGGCCGGGGGAGTCAGTTCCTGGGCTTCACCCGCCCCTCCTCCTCAGGGCTCCCACACACATCCCCTGCCGGGGGCGGCGGGCACGCTCAGTAGGGGTGTGTCCGTGGGAGGGGGCTGCAGTCCCGCGGAAACAGCCATGCTTAGGGAGCCCAGATGTCCTCAAGGCCTCCACCCTAGGGGGTTTCCCTTTATTTAACATTCAGATAAAATGGCCTGAGTCCTCCTCCAAGCCCAGTGCCCTCTCCTTACGTCCAAGGATTCTTGGGGTCATCACCCATGTGACTGTTCCAGTCTTCACTTGCCCTCTTGCCTTCTGGGACCACTGCCCTCTCCCGGCCCATCATCACCCGGGAGATGAAGGCCACCCTTTCACCTTCACTCCCTGGTGGATTAAGATCACACAGTGGCTGTTTATCGCCGATGTCGCTCAAGATTCAGGGGAAGGGAGGTATTTAAACTTCAAATGGAAGCTCAGGGGTCTCTGTTTGTACAGATGGACCAGTCACCCCCTCACAAGGGGAATTTCTTGCTGGTTTGGGTCCCCCTTTGGACCTTGCCTTCCCTTATGTTTCTAGGCCTCTCTTTCCCCCAGATTTCTCATTCGGAGCCCAAGTCTCTTCTCTGGTCGCTAAGAAGCTGGCAACTTCCTAGTACTTTGTAACACAGAACAGTTTAGCCTTCTCTCTGCCTCACTCCTCACCCATCTGGTCTGGGAGGGCTTCCCTGGTGGTGCAGTGGTTGAGAATCCGCCTGCCAGTTCAGGGGACACGGGTTCGAGCCCTGGTCCAGGAAGATGCTGCAGAGCAACTGAGCCCGTGTGCCACAACTACTGAGCCTGCACTCTAGAGCCTGAGAGCCACAACTACTGAGCCCACGAACCACAACTACTGAGCCCACGTGCCTAGAGCCCGTGCTCCACAACAAGAGAAGCCACCTCAATGAGAAGCCCATGCACCACAACGAAGAGTAGCCCCGGCTCGCCGCAACTAGAGAAAGCCTGTGCACAGCAACGAAGACCCAACACAGCCAAAAATAAATAAATAAATTAATTAATTAAAAAAAAAAGTGATGTCCTGCCTCACAAACCCAAACGCCTTTCTGGATATCTTCTCCAACAAAAGAGTGAAATGCTCTGCCTTCCTTATGACACGGAAACACGGCCGTCACCACTGTCTTTTTCTTTTCCTTAGCATATTTTCCTGTCTCTTATATTCATAAAATAGAGTGTGCTGCCAGGTTGACTAGTGAAGTATAGCAACAAGAAGCCTCCAGAATTTCTCAAAAGAACTTGGCTCATGGACCTCAGGAATCAAGAAAGGAGGAAGGAACCAGGAATTGAGAGGTGAAGACAGAGCAAGACGGAGTTGAATCTGAGGACAGGAGACCTGTTTCTTGGAGAGGCAGGGGGGCATCCAGGCTGGACAGAGGGGTAAGAAGCTTAAATCAGCCTACTCTGCCCTGGGCTGGACCTTCAGTGGGAAACCTCTGTGAAGAAATAGGAAGGCTCCCTTTCTTGAGGGAGAGATGGCAGGATCTGAGCTGGAAAATCTCCACTTTACCTCTGGGCAAGATGTTCTGGAAATGGAGATGCTTAAGATCAAGCTCTTACTTTGGGCCAGGCCTGCCTCAGGGCCAGCTCCGTCCCTCTGACTGCAGCCCAGGCATCTTTGTGCCCTGACCCACTCCCACCCCTGCCACATTCGGGTCTGCTGTGCCCAAGGGAACCAGTTTGAGAACTTGAACGTGGAGAGGAGATTGGGCCGAGGGCACATGTCTTCCAGAGGGGAGGTCAGCTGGGGAGCCGGGCCCACTCGGTTCTGAGTGGATGTTGTGAGCACTCCCCCTCTGCCCCAATTTTGCTATATTTAACCTTTCTGCAGCACACACTCCTTGAGCACTGCTGCGGGAAAGAGGCAGGTGTGTATTGACACAACATATGAGCTTGGAGACAGTTCTGAAGGATGTCCGTCAACAAAAAGGCTTTCTGAGTTTTGTTTTATTTTTCTTGTTTGCTTTCAAATAAGAGAACAAATCAACAGATGCATCAGGCAGATGATGCCTTCCTAGCATTTAGCAAAATACCAAGCAGCACTTAGATGCCCAACAGATTCCCTGTTTTTGCAGGTGGTCTGCAGGGATGCAGCTCCTTGAACCGTGGGAAGAATGGGAGCTTAGTCCTTCTCTCCACCAAGGGCCCCCCAGGAGCATCTGGTTCACCCCCTGCTCCAGACCACTTGCCACTGAACCATCTTGGTCTCATCCTAGAGACACCCTAGTGTCTTCACATGGACGACTGGGATAGGGACCAATGATCTCCAAAAGTCAGTGAAAATCTTTCGGATATGCACCTGCAATATAGTTCTACACTGAAATATTTATATATTCAGTCTTACTTTAGTAATATATTATGTACAAAAATATAAATTAAAAATGAATGAGATAAAAATCAAGTTTAAGTGTACTGGGTTGGATAATGTCCCCTCCAAATTCACCTCCTTCCCAGAACCTCAGAATGTGACCTTATTTGGAAATAGGGTCTTTGCACGTGTAATTAGTTAAGAAGTAGTCACTGGAGTCAAGTGGGACCTTAATTCAATAGGACTGGTGTCTTCAAAAGAAGAGGAGAAAACACACACACACAGTGCCATGTGACCACAGACACAGAGACTGGAGTGATGCATCTGCAAACCAAGGACCACCAAGGACTGGGGACAGCACCAGAAGCTGGGAGAGATAAGGCAGCATCCTCTCCTAGAGCCTCAGAGGGAGAGTGCGGGGCCCTGCCTACACCTTGGTTTCCGACTTCCAGCCTCACTGAGGGCCTCGTGTCCTTTGTCAGCTTGTCTTCCTCAGTCCTGAGTGTGGTCAGCACTGATACCATTCATGAAGGTTCCCAAGTCGGAAATCTAGGGGTCCTTTGATGTTTCCGTCCCCCCGACCTCAGCAAGTCCTATTGCTGGTGCTCCTCTAACTCGTTCCCCCAGACCCCAAGCCTCTGGCTGCACTGACAGTCACTTCCCTGGATGGCAGTAGCAGCCATCTCTCTGGCCTCCAGTCATGTCCTCCTGCAGTCCATTCCACAGTGGCCAGAAGCATTAGTGGCATAGACCTGTCACTTTCCAGAATACATGGGATGAAGTTCAACTTCCTAGCTCAGCAAGAGACTATGGCAGACACTGTGGATTGGCCACACAAAAGCTCTTCCCAGCTCCTTGTTGTGTTTTGTTTGTGGTTTTTTTTGCATTCTTCTTCTCTAGAGCCTGGGAAGCTAAAAACAATTTTTCTAGTCACCTTCCTGTCAGAGGTGGCTATATGACCCTGTTGTGGCCAATAAGATATAAGTAGAAAACTACTGGGGAGGGCTTTCACTCCAAATGAAAAAGACAAAGCCTTGAAAGAATGAAGGGATTTTGCTATCTGCCTAAGTGGGAAACAAATGTGATGTGTGGAAGTGCAGCAGCTATTTTGTAACTAGGAGGGCAAAGTTCCCCCCACCCCGATTGTAAGGACTGTGGAGGAGAAATACAGAGAAGAGACTAGATCCCTCTTGGCTTTGTGGAGCAGGCCCACGGCCCCTGGATAGCCTACCCTGAGTTACACGAGGAAAAGATACCCTTGCTTGTTACCCACTCTTGTCGTGTTTTCTCTCGTTCTAAAATTAGCTTTCTCAACCAGGACTCGGACATTGTAGCTCCTCAGTAAATGTGAGTTCCTTTCCCCTTCTTCATCTTGCTTGCTGCCTGACTTATTCATCCTCTCTGCTTTCTCAGGAATTTTCTAGAAAGTTTATTATGACGGCAGACAACTGCATGGTAAACAGTAAGTTCTTTTTTTTTTTTTTTTACTTTTTTTAATTAAAATTTTTTTATTCTTTTTTTTTATTGGGGTACAGTTGTTTTACAATGTTGTGTTAGTTTCTACTGTATAGCGAAGTGGAATTCCCTGTACTATACCGCAGGTTCTCATTAGTTATCTATTTTATACATATTAGTGTGTATATGTCAACGGTACGTTCTTTGTAGGCAAGACAATCCCTCTTTGAAATGCCCTGTCTGACTCCTGATAAGGGCTCAGTAATGTTTGTGGATGCAAACATCCCAAGCTATTTTCTCCCCTCTTTGGCAGAAGTCACGAACAGCACAGCCTTGGGCAGACGTCTGTCTTTCATGAGTCCTCCACCCCCTGTCCGCGGAGTAACTGAGCCGTCTCACCAGCTCAGGACCCCTTGTCCTTCAGCTGTGTGCTCTCCAGCTGCCTCTGCGGGATGCCAACCAGAACTTAAGCTCCGTCCTTCCCCGTTTCCTGGCCCATCGTTCTGCTGCCTATTGGCCTTCGTCCCTGGATTCCCACATCTAATAGGTGCTCAAGACCTGTTGACTGGACCCCTCCCTGTGGCTCTGGGGTCTGCGGTGCCACTGCCCCCACCTTAGTTCAGGCCTTTGCCCTGTCCCACCTGCAGTACCTGGTACTCCTTTCCCTTCTCTCTGAGTTTGCTTTCTGTCACCCATTGTCAGCTCTGCAGCCTTTCAAACAGGTGGCCCACAGGTCAGGTATGTTCTGGAGACAGACTTTGATCTATGAAGCTGCTTTCATAGTGCTTTACATATTTTAAAATATTATTTGCTAACATTAAAAAAACAGATCTTTCACATAAATATTCCAATTTCCAGGTTCTTTTGACAAATCAGAGGCTCTGCCAGCGATGGGCCGACCTTTCTTCCCAAGAGAGCGATTGGAGCCGAGACGGAGCTGCCACCTTAGAAGGAACATGCGTGCTCTGGTTCCAGTGGCCCACTGCTCCCGGTCACAGACACAGGCCTGCTCTGATATGGAAGTCACCCCACCGGGCTCCGCTAGCCTTCGGAGTTTGCAAACCCTGCTTTATAGCCTTCTAATACAACCAGCTGATAAGGCAATCCGGCTCGTCAGGGCTTTCACACTAAATGATCTTAATTTTCTCCAGTCCCTGGCCTTATCCAGTCTCTATCGTGGCAGATTTCATAACTTCCCAGGAACTTTCATTCTTTAAAAGATCAGTCCGGTCCAGTGTTTTTCACATTGCGTGTTGTGACCCATTAGAGGCTCACGAAATCTATTTAGTAGATCCCAGCCCGTCTTTTTTAAAATGAAAGAGAATAGGATAGAAAACATCAGGCTGTATTGCATGTAGCAAGGTTAAGTGTTGTTTTGTGAAGCTTTCAATTTAGTTATTTATATGCCTATGCCTGTGTGTACTGGGTTGCAATGTAAATGTATTTCTTACTCTGGATCCTAGTCTCCTGGTCTCTCTTTAAAATGACCCCCAGTTCCAAAGAGATGGAGAAGGGAAGGGGGAGGGCTCAGGGGAGTCAGCAGGGGTGTGGGCTTGCCCTGCTGTCAGCAACACCCCAGCACCTTGGAGGTGGGCAGCTGCTGTGGTCTTGTCCAGGAATGGCTCCTCCCCCGATCCTTAAGGGCTGATTCCTCTGAGGTTGCAATGAATAAAAATTCTTGTTTTAAAAACTGAGGTCTTCCACAGCCTGGGCTGGATTTTCACCAACCTTCTCCACCAGAGCCATCTTATCCCATGCGTTGCATCACTTTATTTTGGATGTTAGTGGTTATTACTTGAAAGAAGTCTTGGGCTGTAGCAAGTTTGGGCAATGCTGGACTTAACCAATAAAGGGGATTCTTGTCTGTAGGTCTTCTCAGTCTAAGAATTCTTGACGTAGTAATCTCTAGAAAATGCTATAGGAAATGCACGATTAGAGGTTAAACTCCAAAGTTCTTAAAATCTGAAAGAAGTTTGAATGCGAGTCTTGAAAGGAGCCTGCAGATAACTTGGTTTCACTCTTTCCCACCCACCCAGGGAATAATCCGTCTTTATTGTCTTCATTCAACAAATACACAGGATAATTAGACGCCGATTCTGCCAAGACAAGCTCACAGGCTACAGATGTTACTGGATTAAGGTGAGTTAGAGAGAGCCCTGTCTCAAAGGAGAGGGGAGGTCAAACGCCAGAGGCTCTGCACTCAGAGGAAAGGGCTCCTGCCAGCAGAGGGGACCGCTCGTTTATCTGCAGGCGGCTCACTTAGGCCCTGAAGGCCGTTTGAGACCGCCACTCGTGCAGACGGGGTGGGTGTCTGGGAGGCTTGGCTGACAGAGGACCTGGGCAAATACAAAGGAACAGTGCCTGGGCCATAGTTGTCTCTCACAATGAACCGTTGAATGAATGCTTCCAGTGCACAGTGTGAATAGAAGATAGGAACTACGGCCCGGGCCAGATGTCGGGGAGCCTCACATAAGGGCCTCGAGGCTTCCGCCTTTACGCTGTTGGGCAGAAGGGGTCACGGAGGGTTTGGGGCAGTGACTAGGGACTGTAAGACTTTGCTCAACCTTGTGCAGGCGGGAGGCCCTGTCCCATGACCGGATAACGTGGGGACGCAGTGGGCCCCAGACTGCTGTCCTGCATCTTAGTTCCCTGCAACACGGCAGGGGTGGAAACAAGCCCCCATGGGCCTTTGGGGGTCTCCAGCTCCCCAGCTCCCCAGCACTGGCCCCTGGACGCTGGCAACACCAGAACTGCGGCTTTCTTTCTGAGGCTGGCCCGCCAAGATGTGCAGAACCCGGGGATGCTCTTCCCCTATGAATGGACACGGCTCCGGGCACAGTCACTGGACGCCTGGCATCAACCTGTCCTGGTGACCACGTGGAGGCTGCTTCTCCTCCTGCCAGCGGGCCAAACAGCACGTTCTCAGGGACGTGGGTTCATGTCAGCAGGCTGAGCACACGACCGCGCCTGGGACTGGCTCGCACTGCCCTTTGAAGTGGACGTCTCTGTTTTGGGGGCTGAGCGCTCACAACATTTGGGCCCAAGAGCACAGTCCAGAGACGCAGCTGACAGGGACCATGTCCCAGCCTGAGCGCCAAGTCCTCCCCCCGAGACCCTCAGGGGACCAGATGCTCCAGCTAGACTCGTCTCTCAGGAGAGAATCCTTCTCGTTTCTTGGATTCCTGGTCCTCCACAGCTGGAGAGGTCCCCCACAGCTGGAGAGGTCCCCCACAGTTGGAGAGGTCCCCCAGAGATCTTTCAGTCTGGCTCCTTGTCTCCAGCAAGAAAACAGCTAAGCCCCCAGCTGGGCCGAATGTCAGTCCAGAGCCAAGTGGGAAGCCAGGGGGAGGAGCCTGGGGAGGTGAGAAGACAGCGTCTTGATTCCCCCACCACCACCCCGAGCTGAGCTCCTGCTGGGAGGTGCAGGTAGCAGGAGCCCGAGCTCAGTGCCAGGTTACATTGGTCTATTTTTAAGAGGAAGCCAGTGTGAGAAGCCCACATGGTAGAAAGACCCCGGGATTTGGAATCAGCTTGGATCTCTGAGACGTTTGTACCCTTAAGCCATAAACTCCTTTAAGTGGAGCCCACTGCAAATCCCAGCGTTGTTTCAGATTATTATTTCAATCAGAAGGCATTAGACTCCATAGAAAGGAGCAATATTCTGCAATTTGATCCTTTATTGGTGCAATGATTATTTGGCTGCAAAATCTCACAAGGCCAGTAATAACTGTGAAATCACCATGGACATTGTATCATTGAGCTTTCCCCTCACTCTGCATCTACTGAGAAATAAAATAGGACTCTAAATTTGTTGTTCATATTATTTTATCCATAAATGGGTCCTGGCTTAGAAAAACACTTACGTCATTCTAATGAGAAAGCAGCAAGGTTTATCAGCATACGGAAAAAGCAAAGCAAGGAAAAGAAACCCCGGAAGTGGAAACTGAGGTCGCCTGATCCGAGGCTCAGCAGACATTCCTGGTGGAAGGAACAGGAGTTCCCTGTGCATAGCAAGCTGCCGGCCTGGCCGGGTCTCCCAGGGGCCTGGGGCCCACGTGCAGGCCACCAGACTCACACACCCAGACTCACAGGACGCTGGTTGGAAAACCCAAACCACCGGATGCATTTAGGATTGGCTAATGGTGTCACCCCTCCTGGCATCAGACACCCTGGTGCGGTTGTCACGTGCAAGCTGCCCCTTCCTCCCAGCCGGGATCTACAGCACCTGGCAGTGAGAGGTCCTCAGGGACTGTCGGAACAGGGGACGCACGGACGCATCTCGAACCTGGAGGCCAGGCCGTTCCTTCTCTGTGAGCTGCAGCGGTAACTGCCGGCTTCCAACAGACGCAGTGGGAAGAACTCAAGTTTTGGTGTCTTGTCTGGATTCAAACCTTGGCTTCTCCATTTACCAGGTGGATGGGCTCAAACATGCAATTAGGCTCACTGGGCCTCAGTGTTTTCACTCGTAAAATGGGGTTAATATGTGAGACCTGAAATAATGCATAGAACATGCTGAGAGCAGGAGCACCTCATAGGCCCTCAATACAGGGAAGTACCATTCAGGCTCTAAGTTCGAGGAGCCAGCTTCCACAGCACTGAGAGAAGGATGCCAGGACTTTCTTTGGTGTCCACTAGACATGCGTGGCGGCTGCTGCCCGTCCGTCCTTCTGGGTTTCTTCTCTGTGTCTAATCTATGCAGAAATTCAAAGCAAATAGACCTGATAGACTCCTGAAACCCCTGTTAGGCACCAGGAATAGAGACATCCTTCCACCGCCCTTATACGTTGGAACCTTTTCTGAATGCTTCCAGCTGTCACAGTGGGTACTGGGAGCCACTGGTCTGGGGGCGTGCCAGAGTGGGAAGCCTTGGCCCTGGTGACAGACGTGACTTCTCAGATAGGGCAGAAGCCTGCGGGTGGACCCAAGGCCAGGAGCTGGGGGTCGATCGGTGGGCTGGTCGGGAGGATGAGTGCAAGCAGGGGTTCTCAGTCTTGGCCTCACACTGGAACCACCTGGAAGGCTTTCAAAACTCTTGCTGCCTGGGTCCTGCCCCCAGGGCTTATGATTTATTTGGTCTGAGGTACGGTCTCTGTAGCGGAGTTTTTAAAGTTTTCCAGATGATTCTAATGGGTAGTCAGTGTGAGACAGTGATGCAGAGAGCAGGGCACCTGGGGATAAAAATGTGGACGGGGGTGTGGCAGCATGTCAGCATCTAGATGTGAGAACGCCCAGATGTGCACAGGGCAAATAAGACCAGCTTCTAGGCTGGAATACAAAACCTTAGCCAGAGAAGACTGGCAGGTGCCCCACTTCCTGGGGTTTGGTCCAAAATTAAAGGGACATTTTTCTTCATCCTCTGGGCTCCCCAAGTACCCTGTGTGGCGTCTGAGCCCTGACCTCCCCACTCTGTAGTTATCTGATTATGTCTTTCCCAGGCTGCAAGGAGATTCCAGAAGGCAGAGGTGCTGCCATTTATGTATTATTAAATCTAAGCATCCCCAGTAATAAGCACCATGCCCAGCCCCTGGTAACGGAGCAGACACTATCATGGTGACTTATTTGATGCTAACCTAATGCTTCTAGATCCCCCTAGACAGAGGCTGTGTTGGTCCTGCTGCCTGGGCTGAAACTGTGCCTCTATCAAGGATCAACCAATTTCATTATGAGAAGAAGAGGAGCCTGGGGCCCTAGAGGACCTGATACCATCTCTGATTATTTGCCTAAAGGAAGATTTTCTATAATAAAAAGTAGGATTTCTGGTCGCCACAGACTGTTTTCGTTTTAAGGAGGACATTAAGCAGCTATTACGTTTTACTGAGTAGTTCCTTAATCTGGTTTATTTTTTGGCTTGTGCTTATGAGCCATTAATTGCTGTGCTAGGGTGACGTTAGCAGCCTTCCATTTGCGGGGGGAGGTGGTAGGAATAAAAGGAACCTCGAACTGCTTTTCTGATTATGAGTCTAGTCTGTCAGCTTTGACCTTTCCATTCCAACTCAATGCCTATTCAACAAAAACCTTGACATTTAAAAAGGCAGCACATCCAGCCCACATCTTTATCTTATAAGCCGACCACTTTTCAGATCCTTCTTTTTTCTGGGCTCAGCCAAAAAAGTAGTTTGGCATTTCTGCTTCTTCTGTTCCCTAGATTTCTGAGAAATACAGGGGAGACAGGAGGTTGAAAGATAAAAGTGTCTGTTAGCCAACGTCCGTTCCCTAAATGCGCTTGCCTTTGCTGGCGGGTTTCTGCGTGTCTGCACACAGCTTTATTTTGCTTTGAAAAGGATAGGACTGCAGGTGTCAGTCAAGCAGGATGAGACAGGTGGAAACCCACTTCAGTGCACCTAATTTTAGTTCAGATTCTATTTAAGTGGAAGTGATAACTCCAAGGTAACTGGCAAGAGAAAATGAGTCTGTTTGCACAGTAATTGTTTCGCCCAGAAAAGGAGTGAACATCCTTCAGGTATTCCAAAACCTGAGTGAAGGGAAAAACCGAAGCAGATTACTTAGAGAAGAACCTTTACAGAAAAAGGAGGCTCTTTAAAGAAATCAGTGGAGTCAGAAGGAGATCCAGTGATGAATAATGAAACCTCTGATTGACTCAGGACCGGCTGTAGGACTGCTGTGTTATCTTCCTCTCTCCTGTGTCCCCTCTTGGGATTCTAAGTGCCCCAGCAGGGAAACGTCACTAGTTATGGAGTCTGGTCAGTGCTGGCACTTACCACCACCCAGAGGCATACCTCCCCCGAAATCCTGAAGCCTAGGGTCCACTCCGACCATAGCCCCTAACCCCCTGATCCCTCTTTCTCACCGCTGTCACACCTGCACGTGGACCTTTTGGAGACCTTGCCCTCTCTCCCTTCTGTACCCTCCACCCTCATCTTGACTTCCTTCCCTCACTGGCGTGGCTCCATGGAACAGCGCTCAACCAAATTCTTACCAAGACTCTCAACTCCCTTGTCCCCTGGGTCATTCCAACCACCTCCCTTCTAGTGGAGAGCTCCCTCGCGGTACAGGCTGGTGTCCACAGGGCACACTCTGTCCAGCTCTCTCTCTTTTTCTCCTGGGTGAAGGATGACAACGTAGCAGGGGTCTGCCTTGCCCACCCCGGGGAACTCCCTCAGCCTAGTCCAGTGCCTGGCATAGAGCACATGCTGGTAAATAGGTGTGGAGAAGCATTTCCCTTTTCATAGTAAGTGGACACCAGGGCAGGAGTGAAGAGTTCTTTTGTCTCTGCCGATGTTTGCTGTATGGTCTGGGATAATTCATCGGTGTGTCTTCCCAGTTTGCTTGAGTACATCTGGGAACGAAACAGTGGCACACGGGTGGGTTAATGGTGTTTTTTGGTTTTTAAATTTTATTTATGTATTTATTTTTGGCTGCGTTGGGTCTTTGTTGCTGCACACAGACTTTCTCTAGTTGCGGTGAGCAGGGGCTACTCTTCGTTGCGGTGCACGGGCTTCTCATTGTTGTGGCTTCTCTTGTTGTGGGGCACGGGCTCTAAGCGCATGGACTTCAGTAGCTGTGGCACGTGGGCTCAGTAGTTGTGGCTCACGGGCTCTAGAGCCCAGGCTCAGTAGTTGTGGCACACGGGCTTAGTTGCTCCGTGGAGTGTGGGATCTTCCCGGACCAGGGCTCAAACCCGTGTCCCCTGCACTGGCAAGCGGATTCTTAACCACTGCACCACCAGGGAAGTCCCAGGTTAATGGTGTTAATGGCGACACGGGATGAGCAAAGACAGAGCATTGACCACTCCACACAGTGGTCGATTGTAAGGGTGGATTGAATACCTGCCATAGACAAGATGCTCTCGTGGGTTCCAAAGAGGATAAAGCCCCAGCCCGTTCTAAAGAGGGTGGAGCCCCAGCCTGTCTCCAGGGCTCCTCATGTGGTTGCAGGGAAGAGTAGGAGGGAGAGGGATGGAGGAAGCCAAGCAGACGGCCGCTCTAGAGGGGAGGGCGTGGCGAAGGATGGAGTGAGAACATGGAGCTGGGGGGAGGGGGCCTGGGCGCCCATCCTGGCTCTGCCAATGCTCTGGGCAACTCCGACAAGTCACTTCCCTTCCTTCAACTTCTGTTTTTTCCCAATAAGCTATGGAGTCGCTCTGGTCCCTTTTCGCGCCGACCCTCCACAAGTGAAGTCCCATCAAGCTGAGGTGTGGCCAGAACTTCTTCCAGGGAATCAGAATATGTCCGGACCACATACCTTTCCCTGGCTTTTCCCGCCAGAAGAGAAACATTCCAGGGTCTGAGGGGACAGCAGTGAAGAGAGCATTAAATTGACCTTAGCACACGTTCTGCACCGGCTCTGCATCGAGTGAGGATGCAGGAGGGCAGCCTTTTGAGAACGGAAATCCGGAGACCTGAGGCCGAGCAAAGCAAGATGAATCTTAGTTTTCTATTGGGGATTTTCTTTCTGACAGAAACAGGTGTTCTCTCCATCCCTCCTTTGTGAAATGGACCTAATAATCATGTCCTTGAGTTGTGGCGTGCACTATGAGATGACACATGGAAAGCTCTGGAACAGGCTAGTCTCAGGGGAGACGGTTATTCACTTCATCATCCTTCCTGCCATTTAACTTTCTCATCTCCACGAGTGCTGAGAAAAGTCCCCTAGGGCCTTCTAGTTCCTAGCTTTCCTCTTGGAAAAAGCCACTTTCATTATTTTTGCTTTGAATTCAATTGAATTAGAAAAAGAATTATTTCCTGTTATTGCTACTGTCTCTTCCTTTCAAAGAATTTCACACAAGTGAATGCAACCTTGGCAGCCATGTAGTATCTCAAGAAAATTAAAAAGAAGAAATGTTATTTGAAAATTATAGAAAATTGGCAGGTAATGGGGCACAGCTCTGATTCACATTCAAAATAGATTTCCTATCTGGCTGGAATAGGCTTGGGTGGGGGAGGGCAGGCAGAAGAACCTAAAAGACAGAGAATTGTCTAGAAATGCGTCTTGCTTTCCCCTTCTCATCTACCTTTTGGGACAAGTGATAACCCCTTTCTTTTTTAGGGAAAACATAATATTAAAATAGTATGCCTCCTTCTTAGGAATGTTCTAAAGCCCTTGGAATAGCAGATTCTCTTTTGAAATGACCTGCACTTAATACCATGAAAAGAACAAAAATGGAAACCTCCGATTTTCAAAAGATAAACGGTAATCACTCATTATGAAAGCATTGGCTGTTTTCAGCAAACAAGCGATCAGTTTGGGAATAGTTGTCATTTGTGAACATAATCATAAAGGTAAACTTCAAGCTTTTCAGTGAATCACAGGAAAAGAATACTTTAGCCCACACTGAATATTTTAAGGAATTTCTCTCAACACTGAGTGAGGATCAGATTTGCCTAAAGGGATGAATTAGGTCCAGAAGGATAGAAAGGTTAGGCCCGTCAGCGAGCAGGAGAGATTTTTTGTTTTCTGTCACTTGCTATTGGATGGTGGCTCTTGGCCTCCTTCCGTGGGGAGGAAAGGCAGAGTTGGATTCTCCTCCTCCGGGTATGTTTTGTTTCACCATCAATTTTAGGTTTGGGGCCAACCCCTCAAAGCTTGGTTATTGGCTCGCAGGCACCACGTCAACGTTTCTTGTACTTGTCACTTGGGGATGATGGAAAAAAGATGGGGCTTCTGGCCCCAAACCAGCTTCTAAAGGTCATTTAGCACACAGCTAACTTTCTCTGACAATCATGTACTTTCTACCCAAATACTCTTTGCACTAAAATGACAAGTCTTAACAAGAACAATTTTTAGAGTTTCTGATATATCTTTAAATAACTTCCTATTGTTTCTTTCTCTGTTTGTTTGCTTTGTACTACAAAGGTAATATAATGTTTTAAGGATTGTTTAGCAAATGCAAGTTTAAAAAGGAAGAAAGTAGAAACTGCTGCAAATCTTTCTACCTACGGATAAGCGGTATTAATATTTTGTTGGATGCTTTGAGTGTGTGTCTGTGAATATACACATATTAGCCATTAGGTCATCTATTCATTTGATAAGTATTTATTAGGACACATTTATCATACGCTTAAACTATTAGCAAAACCTGCATGGAACATAGTGTTGTGAAACATAATATTTTCACTTAACATCCTTCCATAAGAGTAAACAACCTCTTTCAAAATAATTTTTAATGGCCTCATAGCATTCCATTGGTGCAGGTATACCTATTGGTTTCGAAACAGTATGTTTCTTGAACTAATAAATGAACACATACAAATTTGTTACTTCAGTATGGCTTAATATCCTTTCCCACTCTAATAATATCTTATTATTTGTTTTAATAGTACTATAATTCTAACAATAGTAAGATCAACAATGAACATTTATTTGGTGCTTACTGTGTGTCAGACACTGTTTAATGCTTTACGTTAAGTATTGTATTTAATTTGCACAATAATCCTATGAGGTATCTGCTATTATGAATACTATCCATCAGACCACAGCATTCAGCCTAAATTCTCAGCCCCTCTATGCACTGGGAAAACTGGACTTTTTTCTCTGTGTCTTTTAACACTAGCTCAGATTCTTCAAATTCTGGCTTTCTAAAGCCAGAGAGAGATGATAAAATACCTATCATTTTAAAAAGCAATAAATGTACAAGGAAATACAGTTTCAAGCAGTACCTAATAGTATACATTTTAGAAGTAAAAACAAAAAATTGCCTGTTTTTGTTTTGCTTTATCTTAATAATACGTTTAGGCTGCTCTTTTGCTATACTAGTTTGAAGCAATATTAATTGACTCGCATACACGGAGGCTAATACATCTGGATTACCTTCACTACCCTCCGCCTCTTACCTCAACTCCTCTTTGCAATTTTAAAGTAATATTTATACTTCTTCTGTGGTTACCTGAGAACCTAATGGTTACCTACATAAGTTTAAGTACTACAGGTAAATCTTTATTCATTGTTCCGTCAATTACAGGAAGTGTCTCTTCCTCTCCCACCGTGTGAGATGGATAATTAGTGTCCCTGCGTTTCTACCCACCTCTGCTTGCTGCATCCACACCCCAGCTTTTTACTCTACCATGGCTTTATATTGTCATTCTTCGAACATGGATATCCTGTCTTGTACTTCTAATTTTTTCAGTCTTCCCCGATCTTCCTACATGTTGAACATTGAAGTCAAACAAACAATGCCTGTAACATGATGATTGTGTAACTGATATTCAAGGTAGAACTGGTTAATAGGGAAGGAAGTAAAAACGATGTTGCTAATTCTGTGATGCTGGAAATATTCTAAGAGATGAATTCTCTTTTCTCAAATTCTCTCAGTTGCTCAAAATCACGTTTTGTTTCATTATTGCTTTTGCCTTACAAGATGGCTCACAGTGAGCCTCACTTCCCGGTTCTCATGCCCCGTGTAGTCCCCAAGCCCTCACTCAACCACAGTTGACCCCTGTGACCAAGAAAATGCCATGGAAGTGACAGCGTGTTGTCTCCAAGGCTAAGCCATAGAAGACACGGCAGTTTCCTCCTCGACTTCTCCGGGATCACTTGTTCTAGGGGAAGCCAGCTGCCATGTTGGGAGGATGCTCAAGCAGCCCTGTGGCGAGGCCCACAGGGAAGGGAACTGAGCGCTTCCACCAGCAGCCAGCACCAACTTGCCAATCATAAGAGAGGGGCACCTTGGAAGCTGCTCCTCCAGCCCCAGAAAAGCCTTCAGATGACTGCAGCCCAGGCTGATACTGAAATGCAATCTCCTGGGAGACGCTGAACCAGAACCAACTCTCCAAGCCACTGATTCCCTGGCCTGCAGACACTATAAGAGAAAAAGAAATGTTCATGATTGTATTAAGCATCGAAGTTTTAGGGTAACTTATTCTGTTAATAGAGACTTTAGTACTCGGAGAACGAGTGTGGTCATAACAAAGAAACTAAAAATACAGTGAGATGAGACTTTGGGGCAGCCTTAAGAGGGGTGAATATATTTTGAGTGTGGGAATAACCTGGATCACTGGAGGCAGGAGAGCAGCCTCCCAAGGGCCCCCAGTGACCTTCACTTCTTGATGTCATGCCCTTGTGTAGTCTCCCCCCCCATGGTGAATCATGGCTGGGCTCTGTGACCGGTATGATACTGCAGAAGTGACAGTGTGTGACTTTCAAGGCCTCTCTTGGGTCACTTGCTCTGGAGGAAGTTACAATGTCATGAAGATGCTCAAGCTACCCTTTGGAGAGACCCACATGAAGAGGAACTGAGGCCTTCTACCAAGAGCCAACATTGACCTCCCAGCTGCGCGAGTGAGCCACCTGGGAAGTGGATTCCCCAGCCCGAGGCTAACCTTCAGAGGCCAACATTTTGCCTGCAACCTCCCGGGAGCCTGCCAACCAGAACGGCCAGCGAAACTGCCCTGACCGGCAGAAACTTGTGAGTGACAATAAATGTTCATTGTTGTTTTAAGCCACTAATTTTGCATCATTTGTTAGGCAGCATAGATCAGCAATATACCTTTCTATTTAGGTCATGGCTTTTTTGTGAAGTGTATTGTTTTTGCTGGCGTTTATAAAATACTCTTCATTGGATGTTAACAGGAGAAACATGCTTCTTCACTATGATGTTTTGGCTTCTTCGTCGAATTCTTTCTGGAATGATCAGTTCTGGACACTTTAGTCCTGCTGCATAGCTATTGCCATTCAGTAATTTACCCAAGAAATATTTATAAATTCTGCTATTGCCATTCAGTAATTTACCCAAGAAATATTTATAAATTCTAAGTGTCAGGCCTTAGGAATTCAATAGTGAACATGATGCCTGACATGGCAAGTGCTCAGTTAGTGATGGTTTCATGGCCAGGGGGCAAGATAAAGTGTGCCCAAGGAAGCGATGAAGCTGAGTGGGTATGAAGAGCAGAGGGAGGATTCCAAACAAAAGGTAGAGCTTGTGGAACCCCCTATAAGGGATTTTGAGGAGCAGCAAGGAGGCCGGAACAAGCGACAAGGGTGAGGGGAGAACAGTAGGTGGCAGGGCAGAGGGGTGGCTGGCGGGCAGATCAAGCTGAGCTGCAGAGGCCCCCTTAGGACTTCAGCAGTGAGAACAGGCATTTTTGCTGTACTTTGTTCAGGGCTCCTGGAACAGTGCCTGGCATACAACAGGTGCTGGTTAATGTTTGTTGAATGACTGAAAAACCGGATATATTATGAATCTTTACTAATCCCTGCAGCACTCAACCTCACTTCTAACCTCACTTCCAATCTTTTTTCTTTAAGAAAAAAGGAGGGGAAGGTGTGGTCATCAGGCTCCTCTCCCTTGAGCCCAGCATTTCTTAGAATCATCTTCGTTATCGTCCCCCAGGGGCTTTTTAGACTTTTTAGATTTTCCTATTTGCACCAACCCCCATGAAACTTTAATACCACAGATACACCGCATATCTGTTTATGCTCTTATGGCTTCACTCTGTGCTTTATACATAAAAAGAGTAAAAAATGTTCACCCTGAGAACCAATTTTGGCCCTCTTGGGGGTCATATCACTCATGTTGGGAATTTGTGATCTAGTGCAGCAGAATATTCCAAAACAATTTTAAAAGAATATAAGTAGGTTTCAAAAAACAGAGCTATGCAGCAGTGCTGTGCTAGAAAGGGGAGCTTAGTCATCTGAGGACGAGTCTGAATTCTGTGCCATTAGCATTACTGTCGCCCTTGTACCATTAGCCCCCTCCTGATAGCTAAGCTGAGCAGAGAGTCAGCAAGTACTCCTGCAGATCTCAGGGAAGCTTTGTCCGCCCCCCCACCGATCGCACCCTGGGAGCATGGAGGCGAGACCAGTGCTCGGCGTCTGCTCAGTCCTGGGCCTCCTGAACCACACTGTGAGCTGGGAAGCCAGGGTCCCACCCCAGGCAGGAGCCATTTCACAGATACGGGTGGCCAGTACCTCAGAGCACAGTGACGGCACACAGAGATGAGGGTCAACCAGGAGAGCACTGATCCTTCAACCTAAAAACACCCCGTCCACCTCCCCTGAGGTCCCCTTGATGCCCCAGCCGGAGGCGACCTCGAATCCTGAGCTCCAGTGTCGCCCCCGACCACGGCATCCAGCACCGTCATCGCCTTATGAAGCACTGACCCTTTCGTGCATGTGTTTCTCCTTGTGGAGGGCGTGAGCTGCCCTCCCCTGCCTGGCCTAGCGCTCTGAGCACAGTGGCCTGTCAGCTCAAGTCCGAAGCTGGAACCATGGGGTCTGGGCCGGTGTGCTGCAGTTAATGACCTCGTCTGCTTCCAGGAGAAGGTGCTAATTAGATACGTGGGGCTGTAGGGGAAGAACACCCACCAGATTGAATCAGGTTTAGATGAACTAAGTATTATTGAGGAACAGCTGGACAGCTCATTGTCCAGGGAATAGCGGTTGTATCAAATTACGTGCTAATTTGAAGGAGCTGATAGTGGCTCATTACTGAGGTCCCCCTGCAGGAGGTGAGGGACCCTCTCTGTGTCTTTTAAGTGACTTTCAGAGTCTCTTTACAAGCTGCTTGGCTCAGTCACCAAGGTTGTCCCTGCAGCCTCAAGTACCCAGTCCCACCCGGCACCCCAGGAAGCCCACCCTGGAGTCTGAGGGAGAGGGAGGTGGGGAGAGCCTGCTTTCTTCCCATCGCCGAGCTCTCCCAGTGGATGTGAAGCCTTTGACAGGTTGTCTTGGCCTTCTGGACCCACCACTTGAGATGGGGTCTCCCCTTCCGTTCCCCATGAAGAAAAGCATAGGCACAGCCTTGAGCAGCAAGAGGAATAAGGACTAAGGCTGGCTCGTCTGGGCCTGAGGATTACAACTGCGGCAAAGCCTCCGTGGGCCGGAGGAGCTCGCGTGGACAGGAGCAGATCTGGGTGCGCGAGGGCTGCTGGGCCGGACTCCTGTGCCGCTGGGGTCCGGAAAGAACGGGCAGGACTGCCCTGGCTGCCTGGGTGCCTGGCCCTGTCATCTGGCCCTCACCTTCCTCAGCTTCTCACTCTCAATGCAAAGTCACAGAGGAGCCGGGATGGGGGCAGCCCAGGGGCCTACGCAGTCCTGCCAACGTGCTGTGGTGCAGGTCCACCCGTCAGACTGGGGGCGAGGCCTCCTACCATGTGTCTAAATATTACCGAGCTAACAAATTCTTAGATAAAATACATCCCATTCCATTACCTCGACCAATACCTTTATAATCTCAAAATGAAAAAATAGGTGCATAGCTTACACACCTGGAATTTGATACAACATGAAGATGTCAGAATATTCTGTGTGTCTGGCTGTTGATGGGGTGAACCCATTCTCCCTGGGGCCCCCCCAAACATGCACGGCCCTCTGCCTGAGATTCTGTCTCATGGTCTTTTCTGGGCTAGGTCCCCCTCATCTTGAAGCCTCACCCTGATCACCCCACCCTACCTCACCCCCTCATCTTTGGTCCAGTGACCTCACTGCTTTTCTTCTTAGAACTATTGGAAATAATCATCATATATGTATTTGTTTACCTGTTTGTTGTCTGCCTTCTCCACTAGATGGAAAAATCAAGGAACAGGGACTTGTAGCTGAACACCCAGCAGCAAATACAGGGCCTGGCTAGTACTTGTAAACATGTGTTGAACAAATGAATGAATGAACGATGTACAATCAGTGGTACGAAGACCTTAGAAATTGCTAGGTAAACAGAAAACTAGTTCAGATGAAAAACATGAGAAACGTACAGGCAAATGTAAACTGCTTAAAACAGGTTTTGTTCTTGCACTCAAAATAAGTGTGGGAAAAAGAACATTTCATTGCACTTCTCATTCATTTCCTTCACTCATTCATTGCATGGTGGACCACCTGGGGACAAGAAGCGGGTGACACCCCAATGACCACTATTTCACCTTCTCTGAGAAAGACCCCAGCATCCTCAGATGGGCTCCCTGTAGCTATATGGTGAAGGTGTATGCCCCTGCTTTCCAGACAGAATGACGGGCCCAGGGATGTACACCTGTCCCAAGCTGGGCCACTCACAGCACCTGCCCCTAGGCCACAGGTCATTAATTGGTCCCAGGGCATGTGACCCACCAAGAAAAATTGTGAAACTCTGAAATGGGCAAAAACTGATTGGATACCTTTCAGTGGGCTGCTAGATGTGGCCTAGGGAACATTTTGGGGGTTATCTGATTCTACACGGGTCTGTGTCTTTCATTGTCTTTGATTATTATTTAGCTTTTTAAAGATTAAAGCTCACTGTGGAGAGATGATGTTGACGCCAGTTATTTCTGTTCATAGAAATGCAAGTAATTTTGTCCTGCCAAGTTACAATTGATTACCACCCCCTGTGGAAGGAGACAGTTTTACATCTATTAGCAAATTCATTTCCGCCTTCCTGATTGCATACACACACATATATACAGATATGTCTTCTTTGGATTTATTTTTTTAATAAATTTATTTATTTATTTACGTTTGGCTGCATTGGGTCTTCGTTGCTGCACGCAGGCTTTCTTTAGTTGGGTTGAGCAGGGGCTACTCTTCGTTGCGGTGTGCGGGCTTCTCACTGCGGCAGCTTCTCTTGTTGCGGAGCACGGGCTCTAAGCGCATGGACTTCAGTAGTTGCGGCACGTGGGCTCAGTAGTTGTGGCACGCGGGCTCTAGAGCGCAGGCTCAGTAGTTGTGGCGCACGGGCTTAGTTGCTCCGCGGCATGTGGGATCTTCCTGGACCAGGGCTCGAACCCGTGTCCCCGGCATTGGCAGGAGGATTCTTAACCACTGTGCCACCAGGGAAGCCTTGGATTCTTTTTTAAATTTGTTTTTTTTTCATCTTACTGATCTTTCATTAATTAATTAGTTAAATAAAATCTTTGACCTGTATTGATTTCATATTTCTAGGAGAGTCACAATTTTACTCTTAAAAAATACTAATCCTTTGACAAACCCAAGCAGGACCAACTGGCATTTGGGAATGTTGGTTGCCATATTGCTCTGAGGCAGAAGTCAATCTGCAGTTAGAAGGAAATAAAACCGACATTTCAGGAGAGTCAGAGATGAGAGAGAGAAAATTTTGGAGGCTCTTGGCATCTGTGAGGTCTGGCTGTAGCCCCACTTCGCTGACTGCCTGAGTCTCACCATCAACTCGATTCTCATCTAACCGACTTCAAGTTGGGGTTCCATCAACTGCAACCAAAAGGGGGCTTGTCGATATAGCTCTCACACTGAGAGACTGATTTAAGAAGCCAGGTGGTGTTTTAAAAATCCACCTTGAAAGTAATAGGCAAAGGAGGCAAACCCAGGTCCTGCCACATAAGGAAAGGGCAAGGAGAAGGGATGCTTCTGCTGGCATTGAAGGGGCAAAAATCACTCAGAGTCTGGGAATTCATAACCTGGTGGCTGGCAAGTTTGAGGAGGGAGCTCAGAGCCAAGGGCAAGATGGTCACTGATGTCCTGAGGGCAAAGGCCTTAGAAGTGCACCCCCAGCAGCTCTGCAGAAACACGATGAAGTCCATCCTCTAGCTGTGCATGAAGGACAGACTCCTCTCCTGGGGACTGGAATTCCTGGGTGAGAGGAATTCCCAGCCAGGACAGACCACAGCCAGCACAACTGCCCTGCCCTGGACGTAACCACAGGGGCTTTACTGACAACTAATCATTTATACCCAGGGTTTAAATATAAAATTAAAGAATGAAAGGAAAGTCTTCCTCTTGAGGAAAACAAGAAGAACACTGCCAGGCTCTTACCATCCTGTTATTCTTAGAGCAATTGTGAATCTTTAAGAAGGTTAATCTTTTCCCCTTATAAAGACACCAAGTGGTTCATGTTTCCGAGTTACTTTTTTTTCTCTTTTTGGCCACATGGCATGCGGGGATCTTAGTTCCCCATCCAGGGATGGAACCCATGCCCACTGCAGTGGAAGTGTGGAGTCTTAACCACTGGACAGCCAGGGAAGTCCCGTCCAAGATACTTTTTAAAACACTTTTTATTGTGCTTCAACATGCTGCCCCTAATGCTGCCATAATGGAAACCCGCAGCGTAACGACAAGCCAGTGGACCCCAAGTCCAAGAAACTTGGATCTGAACCCTGATTCTGCCATTAATCAGACAAATGACCTTAGCTGAGTCCTGTAATCTCCCCGAGCCTCAGTTTCTTCATCCAGAAGATGGGATGCCATGCGGTTATGATGAAGCACGCCAGGGCCCGGTGGGGATGAGGGTCTCCATGTAAAGTAGAGGAAGAATACTGGGGTCTCTGCAAGGAAACGGGGGTCTCTAAATACTCGGTCTTTTCCTGAGAGTCCCCTCTCACTTCAAACTTCAAATCCTGGGGGGCAGGAAGGAGGATGCAATACTTCAGACACTTCCTTTTTGATATTTTAACTCAGTGTAAATTGACTTCAGTCTAGAACAGGACCAGCTGGAAATCTATTCCAAGGGCTGGTCCCACGCAGCTGTGAACAGGAAGCAGCCCATGCGAGGTGATTTCACAGGCGCCTTGGGAAGGCTGCCCCTGCCCCGCTCCTGCTTCCAGAAATTCCACCTTCCTGCTTCATCCCTCTGTTCTAAGCTCGCTCCGTCCCCCCATCCCAGTCAGGGACAAGGACTCACCTGAAGCTGTAGTGATCAATTACAGCTCAGAATCAATTCATTTCAGAAACAGCAGGAGCTTTAGAGCCACACATCCAGGGAGAGGGTGCCAGCTTCACCCAGCAGCTCCGAGCCGAGGGCAAGTCTCAGCCACAGAAGGAAGAAACAGTTGCTGTGAGGGTTCAGTGGGATACTGCACATAAACGCCTGCCCTGTCGTTGTTTCTATTATTATTATTTAGGTGTTGTTTACCTGACTGAACCAGAGTGACAGGGTCAGAGGACAAGGACACCGTGCATAGGGAGAGAGGCCTAGAACACGGCGCCTGGCATTCTGGGGAGGTCTGGCCCTGCCAGGGCCACGCAGCCTGGCATGCCGTGGGCCCTCTGGCTTAGGTATCCCTCGTCGGGGGTCCCAGCCTGGTGTTGGTCACCTGCCCGTGAGCCTTGGGGTGGGGGGCAGCCATGGCACAAGCCCTGTGAGGAGGTGCCCGCTTCCCCCTGGTGCGCCCAAGCCATCTTCCTCCCCAGAACCCCCCCCCAAGTTCCAGCTGCTGCTAGGGTACCTCGTCCACCGAGCCCGGCTACCCCTCCCAGGAACTGAGCTGTGTGGGTTTGAATGACTCAGAAAGCAGGCTGGGCGGTGGAATGAGCATCAGCTCAAAAGGAGATTCGGCCTGAAAACAATTTATAAACACCCCGCCCCCCAGACTCCAGACTCGTCACAAATGGAGGAATGGCATTTACTTGCTTTTACACCTGAGAGGTGACAGCTCTGAAATACGGTCTCCGCAGGAAAGCAGCCGTTACCTGTGTGTCCTGGAACTACTTTCTCCTGTCGCGGATGCGTCCGCGGGATACAGCTCCGAGGACCAGCTTCAGGTGCCTTCCCTGGGCTCGAGGGCTGCTGAACTCTGCTTCCATGACCCGCTACAAAGACCCAAGCATGTCCTCACCTGTCTGCCCGCCTCCAGGCCGTGAGCTCTAAGCAGACAGACCCCAGGCTCGCGCAGGGCACGTGCTGAGAAAGGGCAGGTACAAAGCAAGCACCCAACACCCTGTCTCCGCCTTTTCTTTCCTCCATCCCTCCCTCTCTCTCCTCTCCCTCCCCCTCTCTCTTCTCTCCCTCCCCCCCCCATCTCTTTCTCTCTCTTTCCACCAAAGTAAGAGATAACCTACTAGCCACACCTGTGACTGAGGGATGAATACACATGGACCAATGGAGAACAGCAGGGCGCCTGCGCCCTGCACAGCGGTGGGCGGGGCTCCGGCGTCCCGCTCATCCCGGTTCGACCCTGGCCCTTTCACTCATGAGCAGCACCGCTTAGAGCCTGTGTTCCGTCTCTCTGAGCCTCAGTTTCTGTGTAGAACTGAGTATAACAGCATCTCCCTGTGCTCTCGTGAGGATTAAATAAGATGCTGTGGGAAAAGGTGCAGCGACGCGCGTGGGCCGTGTAACACAGGCACCCTAATGCCTCCGCCCACACCGTCTCCTACACTCACACCTTCTGCTTCTGAGGATGATAGCATTATGGGTGCACATGGCGTCAGGGCCACGGCCACGGCTTCCCTGAGGAGGTCACGGCCTCCTTCTCCCAGTGGCTCTCTTCCCCCCACTGTCTAAGGCCCCTCCCTGTAAGCAGCGTGTCGGGTGACAGTGGGCAGGTCATCTCAGCAGCCAAAGGTCCACCAGGATGGAGAGGGGCCTCCCTGACCGTGGCAGGCCACAGCTCTCCTGGCCTCGGGGCCTCACTGTCAACTGAGGACATCCGATCAAGTGGAGGCCAGTGTGTACGTCAGGCTCTTGTGGACCGAGCAGAAATGTAAAGAGGTGACATCCTCAAGCCTGGGTCGGGGTGGCCCGGAGGAGGGCCCCCACTACATCATTGTGCTGACAGCGGGATGGGAAATCAGGGCAGACTCACCTGTCTAGGGTCCTCTCTTCCTTTTATCATGCAGCTATCCTAAGAAGAAGCCCCTCACACCTCTGCTTTCTATCCCCATGTTCGCGGATATTAATTGACCATTGAAGGACAGAAAGAGATTTTGGCCCAGGCTGAGGTCAGAACCTGTCTGGCTATGGTCAGAATCTGGCTTTCTCCTACGCTTTACCTGAATTGAACTTAGCTCTCTCCCTGCCCCCAACTGCCACATCCCTGCGGACCAATCAGAGGCACCGCCCTGGGAGACCTGTGGGTAGTGTCACACCCTGCTGTGACCACAGGACCTTCCTCCTGAAAACTCTGATAGAGATGAGAGCAAAACTAAAATAATAACCATGAGAGCTGTCTTTTGGGAAGAACTGCCCCAGGCAGTTCCTGGGCTTGAGGGCGTCTGCGTGTGGGCAGACGGCTGGGCTGTGGTCACGCAGTGGTTAACTCTGGGTGTCCAGTGAAATGTGCTCTGAGGGCGGCTGTGTAATGTTTAAGAGTCTGTTGATTTTCCATGTCTACGCATGCCACACCTCAGACAACACTCCTGGACTCTGTGACTTGGTGAGCTGGCCTCTTTCCCTCTCAGGTCATGTCTATCTTGCAGTCTCCCCAACCTGCGGCGATCTTCAGAAACCTCAAATCTGTGCAGGACGTCTCTGGGGTGCCCCATCCCACTACGTGATATTGTCCAAATCTTTCACCTGAGCGTTCCAGGCCCTTCTCTGTCTGGTTGGTATCAGCTCACAGCACATCCTCCTGCATCCTAGGGTCTTCTGCGTGGTTTGCAGTCTCCTCGCCTCGGCTCTGACCGTCCATGTGATTTAGGAGGCCCTTCCGCTCAGCCTCATTCTGGAACGAGGGTGCCAGAATCAAAACCCTGTTCTTCCACTTCCAAGTCATGTGACCTTTGTCAAATGGTGTCCCATTCTGTGCTCCAGTTTCCTCATCTGTCGAATGATAGCTAGTATCAGCATCCACCAGATAGGGTGATGAGGGTTAAGTGACTTCAACAGTGCTACGTGCTCGGAATGGTTCTGGGCACAAACGTGAGGTATTGCTGTTGTTATGAGTCTCGACGACTGTCACCATGGTTCTTCTTCTTCAGGGACCAGCTCAAATCCCACATCCTCCAAAACACCTTTACAGGCGCCCTGGCCAGGCTCCCGGCCATGGTTTGTCTCCCCCTCTCGGATCCCATGGTGTGTGAGTCTCTAGTTTCGCCTCATCACCATCTGGCTGGTCCTCGGTTATTTTGGTGAATCTGACACCCTCAGAGAGAGCTTCCTGAAGGCTGAACCAAAGCTTATCCCCCAGCGCCTGGCACAGAGCGGGCAGCCCCAGCAGGCAGCCCAGAGGGTAGAAACAAGCCAGGCTGAACCACACGGGGCAGATTGCAGCTGCAGACATCTGGGCTCCAAGGAGTTAGGTGTCTGAGTACCTGACACATAAAGAAGGTGTCAGTGACTCTAGGGTCTAGTGAAATCGCTATACAGAACCACTAAGCACAGCGCCTGATGCTCAGTAAGGCATGATGGGTATTTCCTTCTTCTCTTCTTCTCTCCCATAAAACAGCCATGAGATTTGCAGCTTTTCCCTCCTTACTTTTTTTTTTTTTTTTTTAACCAAATTCAGTGTCAAGCACAATGTATCTCAGGACTCTGAGTTGGCTCCCGGGCAATGTCTCAGGAGAGTGATGGGGGCTGGAATTCATCTAAGGAAGCCAATCCCCAAAGGGGGCAACTGAAGGGGCTTCCAAGGCCCAGACTGCAGGGGATCCAGGAGGCCTTTCCCCCAATACTCGAAGGCTCTCTATTGCTGGATGTTGGAGGTGTGGCCAGGCCCAGTGGGAAGAAGTCTCGGGCAGGTTTGGGCTTTGTCCTTGTCTGGAATCTTCAGAAGTGACCCTGAGACAAGGCTCAATTTGAGTGACTCATTAGGGAAGCGATCCCAGGAAACGGAAAGGCAGCTTGGACTGGAGAAGGGAGGCATGTTAGCCGGTACAGCACCACTGTGGGCGACGATGGGCATCCTGGACCCTGGAGCCTTGCAGAACACACGTCTGAGCTCTCCCATCCGGGGAGGGAGTGGGGGTATTTATTCCACTCCTATCAGTTATTGGTTGGGGCCCAGGGAGACTGGGGTGTTAATTTGCCTGCATTCCTGGAAGCTAGCCATGGGAGTCAGGAGAATGCAGTGCCCTGGTAAGACCTGAGGGCCGGGCACAGGACCGGAGACCGCCAGCATCTGCTCCAGGTCCCATGTGAATAGGACTGTCGAAGCCCTCAGGGTCGCTGTGAGGGAGTGAGCTCCCAGGGGCTAGAACTGTTCCCGCTACGGCAGGCAGTCTGTTGCTTTGTGGAGACATTCATGTCTCTCCCGTCCTGATTCTCAAGACAGGTACATTTTGAGTCAACATTCTGATTCTCAAGAGTAAGGTAAGCCCCGCCTCTATCCCCCAACATCCACTCCCCGGATGTGATCTTCCTCCTCTGCCCTCTTTTTATCCCTTCTTTCACTTTTAGACACCATTCCTGCTGTTGGGTAACCTCTTCTAATAAGAATAAGAATATGAATATAGCAAATATCAGCACATATAGCTCTATGAGGTAGGTACAAAAATTGCCCCATTTTCACAGTTGAGGGCACTCAGGCACAAGAGAGTGAGTGACCAGCCCAAAGTCACACAGCATGTCCACCTGTAGAGCCTCAACTCCCGTGTGCTCATCTCTGATAGTCAAGCCACAGCACCTGGAAGTTTCCCCTTCCTCTGGGCTCCGTGTCGGGCCCTCCGGGCAGAGGAAGCAGAAGCTGAGCCTGACGGAAATCCAGGGCCAAACAGTCATGTGGCTCATTCCCACCATCTCAGGACTTTGGGACTTAGTCCTGATCTGAACTGCAATGGAAGCTTCTAGATTTTATTTCTCCTTTTCCAAAATCTACCATAGCTGGGAGATACACTCATGTTTTTACTTATTTTTACACCAGCAAAAAGACAGAACGAATGAGTTAATAAGCAATTTGGTGCATTCCATTTCACTGGAAGATGCTGCCGGCCCCAGCAGAGGGAGAGGGTTGGTGGTCTTTCAGCACCTGCAGGATCTTGGGTGGTTGTGCTGAAAAGCCTTCCTTGTAATATTTTGTCAGAAGAAATCACGTGTTCTCCATGTTTGCCAGAAACACAGTGTTGTCTGGACCACAATCCGAATGTTGTGTTTTTTGTTTTGTTTTGTTTTTTTGAGATGCTGAAAGTCGCCAAAGTGCAAAAATTCACTGTGTTAGGCTTAGGAAGAAAGGGACTTACTTCTTCGGGTCTAGTGTCCTGTTTTCTTCTGTGACTTTGCCTCAAACAGGACGTGCCATCAACGACCCCTCACTGATGAGGTTCTTAATGAATCCATGGCTGAGTGAGGCAAATGGCTTGCTTTCCTCCTGAATGGGGAGGAAGTCTCAGAATTACGCTGTCTAAGGTTTAATGGATAAATTAAAAAATAGTCTCAAATATCAAATGAGCCAGAACAGTGCTGCCCAAAAGGAAGTATGTGGATGGGGTGATGTTACCCAAAATAAAAGCCCAAAGCAGAAACTAGCGCCTTTGGAGAGGGTTAGAAAGAAGGAGATGGAAATGGTAAAAGGCTTAATATCTGTGTTCTTCTGGGGGTGAAAGACAAGAAGACTTGCTCATGCTGGCTGAGGGGCAGCCTGTGGGGAGGTTCTAGATAAGGGAATAAGGGGGATGGAACCTTGCAGACATCCAAAGTCAAGGGTACAACTCAACAAAAAAAGACAAACAGTTAACAGAGGGGCAAAGCGTCTGATAGACGCTTCTCCAAAGAAGATCTACAAATGGCCAATAAGCACATGAAAAAATGCTCAACGTCATTAGTCATTGGGGAAATGTAAATCAAAGCACTACAATGTATGCTATAATCAAAACAATGGAAAATAAGTGTTGTTGAGGATGTGGAGAAATGGGAACCCTCGCGTATTGCTAGTGGGAATTAAAATGGTGCAGAAAACAGCATGGAGGTTCCACAAAAAGTTAAGCATACAGTTTCCATGTGACCCAGCAATTCCACTGCTCGGCATAAACTTAAGAGAAATGAAAACATATGTCCAAACAAAAACTTGTATACAAAGGTTTGTAGCCGTGTTCTTCATAATAGCCAAAAGTAAAAACAATCAAAACATACATCAGCAGATGCATGAATTAACAAAATGTGGTGGATCCATGCAGTGGAATATTATTCAGCTGTAAAAAGGAATAAAGTCCTGACGTAAAAGCTACAACAAGGATGAACCTTGAAAACAAAAGTGAAAAAGAAATGAATAGTAAATGCAAAAAAATAATTATTGCTGAGTACAAAACAAAGAAAAAGAAAACAAATAGAAAAAAGCCACACAAAAGACCACATATCGTATGATGCCATCTATATGAAATGCTCAGAATAGGCAAATCCAGAAAATAGATGAGGGCCTCGGGGGAGGGAGGAATATGGAGCAAATACTTAATGGAACGGGGTTTCTTTCTGAGGTGAAGAAGGTGTTCTGGAATTGGATAGTAATAATGGTGGCATAATATGGTGATTGTACTAAAAGCCACAGAATTGTATACTTTAAAATAGTTGAAACGGCGAATTTTATGTTATAAGAATTTTACCTCAATAATAATTAAAAAACAGGGGCTGTCTTCCTGATTTATCATTCACAGGGCCCAGTGCAAAATGAAAAAATGACAACGGATTTCAAGATGGCGGCAGCAGAGCGGTAATCCGAGCGTGGGGGCCCCGTGTGACTGCACAGGTCACTCCTGCAGAGGCAGGAGCAGGCACCCGTCCTGGGTCCGCCTGCGGCCTCTGCACAGGAGCCAGGATCCCAGTTCCTCAGGATATGGCTACCGGGTGGTGCAGGTCTACCCTTCTGGGGGCCCCTCCTGCTGCTGTTATGACCCCAGCTCTGTCCCAGGGCTTGTCTTCCCTTGGTTCCTTTCACCATCACTTCCCAGTGCTAACTGTGGATTCTCTTTACAGGACCACGTGCACATTCCTAAGAGAGGGATCTAATGGGCCAGCTCATTTGTGTGTGGCAATGTTCCCAGGGACTGTGTCATACATCGCTCGTACCTTCTTCACCTGTTGCTGATATGGGGATGGTATGGTCCAAAGCATGAGGCTCCTGCAGCAGAGGGTGGAGTGGGACCATATCCCATGGATGAGACAGAGACTCCATTGGAAATGTCTGCTGTTCCCAAGACATCACTCTCATGTTTAGTTTTATCCCCCTAAGAAAAGACACCCCCTTCTCTTGGATTCCAAGCATCTCTTTGCTGTGGTACAACCTGAAAATCCAATCATATCCCCAGTGGATGGCAGGAGAATCACCATCAGAGCTGCTACCTCCCTGGACCTGGTGCTCAATGACCAGCTCCCCAACCCATTTCCATCTCCAGTGCAAAGCATCTCTTCTCACATCCAGCTCTCTCTCAGTGCTGCCGTGGGGCTGAGTCTATGGTCTCTCCGAGGGGATCCAGCAGGATTAAGTGAGCTCTGGGGGCCCTGGGGAGGAAGCCAAGCCAGCCGCCTTGCCTGGAGAGGCTGCAGGATGCAGTGAACAGAGCCCAAGCCCTCACTGTGACTCTTCCCTTTCCTCTGAGATCAACAGCTCTTCCTGGGCTGGTTTCCCTTTCATCGCCATTGCTGCCCTGCTGTCAGCTCCCACCCGACCCACCAAGCCTGGACCGTGGCCACCAGACACTTTCACTCTGTGACTGCCCATCTGGACCACAGCCAACAAAGCCACAGCTGGGGAGAAGGCAGAGAACCTGAGATTTTACACCCCAATGGGACTTTGAAGACCATCCTGCCCTTTACTATAAAATGTGTCCCCCTGTTTCACTCATTTTTTCCAGAGTGGAGATTTTGTTACTGATGCTTTGCTTTAGTAACTTCTGTAGGAGGTACTTTCACCCATAAACTGGCATTCCCTTTGCATCTATTACCTTTATGAACGGACATTTCAGAGATAACCTTAGGGCAGTAGAATCGGTAGTCAAAGTGGAGCATTCTTTTCTTTAAATAAACATTTCTTAAAATAGAAATTTTGTCTTGTTGCAAAGTAATAAATATTCATTTCATAGAAAAAAATAGAAAATGCTGAGAACCAAACAGTAGAAAATAAAAATGATCCACTTGAGATTACTGTTCTCGACATACATATGGTGTTTCTTTCTATGCATATATGTACTAAAAAAAAATGAATCAAGGCTTATAATGAATACATGGCTAATTTGTAACCTGCTTTTTAAGCTAACAATATACAATAACTTCTATGTCACTGAATATTCACCTATATATTATTCACATATTGTGAATGTATGAATATATATTTATTCAGCTACATGACTCATATAGAATAAATACAGCTATATGACTCATATAGATATACATGTATTCTCCTATGCATATCTCTCTACTATACTTTTTAATAATCATACAATATTCAAAATAGTATTAAAGCAATCCTCTATGTTATCTACTTTTTTGCTTCGATGAACAATGCTGCTATGAATGTCCATGTAACTAAGTCTCTGTATATATTCATGATTATTTCCTTGGAATAAATTCCTGAAGATGGAATTACTGGGTCAAAGAGTATGCAAAAATTAAGATTTTTGAAACGTGTCACCAAAATGCTTCCATAAAAGTTATACCCATTTATAGACTCAAGAGTAGTATATGAGAATGCTAATTTATCTGCACCTTTGCTCGTCAGTTATTACCAACTGAAGAATAAGGCAAAATAAGGCTTCATTTAGCATATATCTGACTAATATGAAGTTGAAAGTTTATTCACATATTGACCAGCTACCTTTCTTTTTTGTGATAACTTTCTATGTTCTTTTACCATTTTTTACTGGAATATTTTTCTCTTTTCTATTGATTTTTAACAGCTACTTACATATTATGGTTGCTGAAACTCTTACTAGCCATATATATGATAAATATATCTTCCAAGGTTGTCGATTGCCTTTGGTTGTATTTATGACTGGTTTGGGAAGTAGAGCTGTTCTCTTTTTATGATCAAATCTATCAATTTATATCTTAATTTATGATCGAATATATCAATTTTATCTATCAATTATTTATTTTATTTTTGATAGTTTCTTCTTTGGTAGGTGCCAGTCTTTTTCATCGATGGTTGTTTTGAAGATAGTTGTGATTTTGGTGTGCTCGTGAGAGGAGGTAAGCTCAGGGTCTTTTTACTCTGCCATCTTGGCCACTTTCTTTTTATTTGTGATCCTTTCTACCATTGGCATCATGTTTTAAAGGTCTTTTTTCACCTTCATGATATGTAGATCATAAATGATGCTTTCTCTTAGTACTTTAAGCGCTTTTTTTACACTTAATGTTTAACCCAATTTGAATTTATTTAGTTCTATGGTATGAGTTTACTTTGTTCTACCACTTATTTGAAACAAAAATAGCATATTTGGGGTTATGTGTCTTTTTCACCCCCTGGCTGTCAGGTATCTTCTGCTCTGACCGCGTATCCAATTTTCTGTTATTGTTTGAAAATCAACTGTGGTTTATGCAGCTGAATCCCCTTCCTCAGCAACCTCCTGACCCCTGCTCCAGTGCTGATGGGAACCACGGCCCATGTTTGGAGCTACACCCAGAAGGGCGTGAAACGGGAGAAGCTGCACGGTTTATTGCATACTATCTATGGGTTCGCCCCAATGCTTTGGGTCATTTTGGGGTTTCAATCTTCAGACAGCCCAGAAACGTGTTATTATTCCATTTTATGAAGAGGAAGCATTGGACCGGCAAGACCCCATAACTCACCACAGCATCACTTCACGTAAAGGGCAGAACTGAAATTCAAATCCAGTCCTTCTCGCTCTGAAACCCGCGACTTCACAGCCCACCCAGTGCCCTCAGGGGGAGGGGCGCAGGAGAGTCTCCACCTGGCGGCGAGACCCCCGGAAGTCTCCTTCCTGACAGGGAGAAGGGGCCCATCTGACCCCAGAAACCGACATGGGCCGAGTGCTCCTCAAGACAGAGACGGAGAGAGCCGGAGGAAGATGGCGGAAGAGTAAGACGCGGAGATCACCTTCCTCCCCACAGATACATCAGAAATTCATCTACACGTGGAACAACTCCAACAGAACACCTACTGAACTCTGGCAGAAGACCTCAGACCCCCCAAAAGGCAAGAAACTCCCCCACATACCTGGGTAGGTCAAAAGAAAAAAAGAATAAACAGAGACAATAGGATATGGACGGGACCTGCACCAGTGGGAGGGAGCCGTGAAGGAGGGAAGGTTTCTACACACTACAAGCCCCTTCGCGGGCGGAGACTGCAGGTGGCGGAGGGGGAAAGCTTCGGAGTAGCGGAGGAGAGCACAGCAACAGGGGTGTGGAGGGCAAAGCAGAGAGATTTTGGCACAGAGGATCGGTGCCCTCAGGCACACACCAGCCCGAGAGGCTTGTCTGCTCGGCCGCCGGGGCGGGCGGGGCTGGGAGCTGAGGCTCGGGTATCGGCTTTCAGTCGGAGCGCAGGCAGAGGACTGGGGCTGGCGGCAGGAAGAGAGCCTGAAGGGGTTAGTGCTAGCCCGGAGGGAGTCCGGGGAAAGGGTCTGGAGCTACCGGAGAGGCAAGAGACTTTTTTCCCTTTTGTTGCCTGGTGCGCGAGGAGAGGGCATTCCCCTCCCTCCCCTCTGCCTGAGTGAGCCAGAGCCCCCGAATCAGCGGCTCCTTTAAACCCGTCCTGTCTGAGCGAAGAACGGACGCCCTCCGGCGACCTACGCGCAGAGGCGGGGCCAGGTCCAAGGCTGAGACCCGGGAGCTGTGAGAGCAGAGACAGGGAAATCTCTCTGTGCAGCCTCCGAGGCAGCGGATTAAAGCTCCACGGTCCATTTGATGTGCCCTGCGTCTGTGGAGTGCATGAATGGACAGCGAATCATCCCAAATTGAGGAAGTGGACTTTGAGGACAAGATTTAAGACTTTCCCCCCTTTTTTCCTCTTTTTACAACGAATTATCTCAAATTAAGGAGGTGGACTTAGCAAGATTTCAGACTTTTCGCCCTTTTCCTCTTTTTACAACGAATTATCCCAAATCGAGGAGGTGGACTTGGAGAGCAAGATTTTTGATTTTTCCCCCTGCTCTCTTTTTGTGAATGTGTATGTGTAATCTTCTGTGTAAGATTCTCTCTGTATAGCTTTGCTTCCACCATATGTCCCAGGGTTCTATCGGTCCGTGTTTTTTTCAATAATTACTTTTTAATTTTAATAACGCTACTATATTTCATACTTTATTCTATTTTACTTTACCTGCTCTTTCTTTTTTTCTCCCTTCCCTTCCTCCCTCCCTCTGCTCCTCCTTTCCTTCTTTCTTTTTCTTTCCTCCATCCCTCCCTCCCTCCCACCCTTCTTCTTTCCACTTTCTTTTTCTTTCCTTCCTCCCTCCCTCCCTCCTGTCTTTCTTTCTTTCTTTCCTTCCTCCCTCCCTCCCTCCCTTCTTCCATTCACTCTTCCTTTTGCTTTCATTCCTCCCTCCCTCCCTCCTTTCTTTCCTTCTTTCTTTCCATCCTTCCTCCCTCCCTCCCTCCTTTCTTTCTTTCTTCCTTCCTTCCTTCCTTTCTTCCCTTCTTCCTTTCTTTCAATCTCTCTTTCTTTCTTCTACTAATTATCTCTTTCTACTTTTTCTCACTGTTATTCTGAGCCGGGTGGATGAAAGGCTCTTGGTACTGCAGCCAGGAGTTAGTGCTGTGCCTCTGAAGTGGGAGAGCCAACTTCAGGACACGGGTCCACAAGAGACCTCCCAGCTCCACATAATATCAAGCAGCGAAAATCTCCCAGGGATCTCCATCTCAACACCAGCACCCAGCTTCAGTCAACGACCAGCAAGCTACAGTGCTGGTCACCCTATGCCAAGCAACTAGCAAGGCAGGAACACAACCCCACCCATTAGCAGAGAGGCTACCTAAAAACATAATAAGGCCACAGGCACCCCAAAACACACCACCAGACGTGGACCTGCCCACCAGAAAGACAAGATCCAGCCTCAACCACCAGAACACAGGCATTAGTCCCCCCCACCAGGAAGCCTACACAACCTACTGAAACAACCTTAGCCACGGGGGACAGACACCAAAAACAACGGGAACTACGAATCTGCAGCCTGCAAAAAGGAGACCCCAAACACAGTAACATAAGCAAAATGAGAAAGCAGAAAATCACCCAGCAGGTGAAGGAGCAAGATAAAAACCTACCAGACCTAACAAATGAAGAGGTAATAGGCAGTCTACCTGAAAAAGAATTCAGAATAATGATAGTAAAGCTGATCCAAGATTCTATTTCCCAGATCCAAAATCTTGGAAATAGAATAGACAATATGCAAGAAACAGTTAACAAGGACCTAGAAGAACTAAAGATGAATCAAGCATCGATTAAAAACACAATAAATGAAATGAAAAATACTCTAGATGGGATCAATAGCAGAATAACTGAGGCAGAAGAACGGATAAGTGAGGTGGAAGATAAAATAGTGGAAATAACTGATGCAGAGCAAAATAAAGAAAAAAGAATGAAAAGAACAGAGGACAGTCTCAGAGACCTCTGGGACAACATTAAACGCACCAACATTCGAATTATAGGGGTTCCAGAAGAAGAAGAGAAAAAGAAAGGGACTGAGAAAATATTTGAAGAGATTATAGTTGAAAACTTCCCTAATATGGGAAAGGAAATAGTTAATCAAGTCCAGGAGGCACAGAGAGTCCCATACAGAATAAATCCAAGGAGAAATACGCCAAGACACATATTAATCAAACTGTCAAAAATTAAACACAAAGAAGTCATATTAAAAGCAGCAAGGCAAAAACAACAAATAACACACAAGGGAATCCCCATCAGGTTAACAGCTGATCTCTCAGCAGAAACTCTACAAGCCAGAAGGGAGTGGCAGGACATAATTAAAGTGATGAAGGAGAGAAACCTGCAACCAAGATTACTCTACCCAGCAAGGATCTCATTCAGACTTGATGGAGAAATTAAAACGTTTACAGACAAGCAAAAGCTGAGAGAGTTGAGCACCACCAAACCAGCTTTACAACAAATGCTAAAGGAACTTCTCTAGGCAAGAAACACAACAGAAGGACTATACCTACAATAACGAACCCAAAGCAATTAAGGAAATGGGAATAGGAACATACATATCAATAATTACCTTAAATGTAAATGGACTAAATGCTCCCACCAAAAGACACAGAGTGGCTGAATGGATACAAAAACAAGACCCATATATATGCTGTCTACAAGAGACCCACTTCAGACCTAGAGACACATACAGACTGAAAGTAAGGGGATGGAAAAAGATATTCCATGCAAATGGAAATCAAAAGAAAGCTGGAGTAGCAATTCTTATATCAGACAAAATAGACTTTAAAATAAAGACTATTAGAAGAGACAAAGAAGGACACTACATAACGATAAAGGGATCGATCCAAGAAGAAGATATAACAATTGTAAATATTTATGCACCCAACATAGGAGCACCTCAATACATAAGGCAAATACTAACAGCCATAAAAGGGGAAATCGACAGTAACACACTCATAGTAGGGGACTTTAACACCCCACTATCACCAATGGACAGATCATCCAAAATGAAAATAAATAAGGAAACACAAGCTTTAAATGATACATTAAACAAGATGGACTTAATTGATATTTATAGGACATTCCATCCAAAAACAACAGAATACACATTTTTCTCAAGGGCTCATGGAACATTCTCCAGGATAGATCATATCTTGGGTCACAAATCAAGCCTTGGTAAATTTAAGAAAATTGAAATTATATCAAGTATCTTTTCCGACCACAATGCTATGAGACTAGACATCAATTACAGGAAAAGATCTGTAAAAAATACAAACACATGGAGGCTAAACAATACACTACTCAATAACGAAGTGATCACTGAAGAAATCAAAGAGGAAATTAAGAAATACCTAGAAACAAATGACAATGGAGACACGACGACCCAAAACCTATGGGACGCAGCAAAAGCAGTTCTAAGGGGGAAGTTTATAGCAATACAATCCCACCTTAAGAAACAGGAAACATTTCGAGTAAACAACCTGACCCTGCACCTAAAGCAATTAGAGAAAGAAGAACAAAAAACCCCCAAAGTTAGCAGAAGGAAGGAAATCATAAAGGTCAGATCAGAAATAAATGAAAAAGAAATGAAGGAAACGATAGCAAAGATCAACCAAACTAAAAGCTGGTTCTTTGAGAAGATAAACAAAATTGACAAACCATTAGCCAGACTCATCAAGAAAAGAAGGGAGAAGACTCAAATCAGTAGAATTGGAAATGAAAAAGGAGAAGTAACAACTGACACTGCAGAAATACAAAAGATCATGAGAGATTACTATAAGCAACTCTATGCCAATAAAATGGACAACCTGGAAGAAATGGACAAATTCTTAGAAATGCACAACCTACCAAGACTGACTCAGGAAGAAATAGAAAATATGAATAGACCAATCACAAGCACTGAAATTGAAACTGTGATTAAAAATCTTCCAACAAACAAAAGCCCAGGACCAGATGGCTTCACAGGCGAATTCTATCAAACATTTAGAGAAGAGCTAACACCCATCCTTCTCAAACTCTTCCAAACAATATCAGAGGAAGGAACACTCCCAAACTCATTCTACGAGGCCACCATCACCTTGATACCAAAACCAGGCAAGGATGTCACAAAGAAAGAAAACTACAGGCCAATATCACTGATGAACATAGATGCAAAAATCCTCAACAAAATACTAGCAAACAGAATGCAACAGCACATTAAAAGGATCATACACCATGATCAAGTGGGGTTTATTCCAGGAACGCAAGGATTCTTCAATATACGCAAATCAATCAATGTGATACACCATATTAACAAGTTGAAGGAGAAAAACCATATGACCATCTCAATAGATGCAGAGAAAGCTTTCGACAAAATTCAACACCCATTTATGATAAAAACCCTGCAGAAAGTAGGCATAGAGGGAACTTTCCTCAACATAATAAAGGCCATATATGACAAACCCACAGCCAACATTGTCCTCAATGGTGAAAAACTGAAACCATTTCCACTAAGATCAGGAACAAGACAAGGCTGCCCACTCTCACCACTCTTATTCAACATAGTTTTGGAAGTTTTAGCCACAGCAATCAGAGAAGAAAAGGAAATAAAAGGAATCCAAATCGGAAAAGAAGAAGTAAAGCTGTCACTGTTTGCAGATGACATGATACTATACATAGAGAATCCTAAAGATGCTACCGAAAAACTACTAGAGCTAATCAATGAATTTGGTAAAGTAGCAGGATACAAAATTAATGCACAGAAATCTCTGGCATTCCTGTACACTAATGATGAAAAATCTGAAAATGAAATCAAGAAAACACTCCCATTTACCATTGCAACAAAAAGAATAAAATATCTAGGAATAAACCTACCTAAGGAGACAAAAGACCTGTATGCAGAAAATTATAAGACACTGATGAAAGAAATTAAAGATGATACAAATAGATGGAGAGATATACCATGCTCCTGGATTGGAAGAATCAATATTGTGAAAATGACTCTACTACCCAAAGCAATCTACAGATTCAATGCAATCCCTATCAAACTACCACTGGCATTTTTCACAGAACTAGAACAAAAAATTTCAAAATTTGTTTGGAAAAACAAAAGACCCCGAATAGCCAAAGCAATCTTGAGAACGAAAAACGGAGCTGGAGGAATCAGGCTCCCTGACTTCAGACTATACTACAAAGCTACAGTAATTAAGACAGTGTGGTACTGGCATAAAAACAGAAAGATAGATCAGTGGATCAGGATAGAAAGCCCAGAGATAAACCCACGCACATATGGCCAACTTATCTTTGATAAAGGAGGCAGGAATGTACAGTGGAGAAAGGACAGCCTCTTCAATAAGTGGTGCTGGGAAAACTGGACAGGGACATGTAAAAGTATGAGATTAGATCACTCCCTAACACCATACACAAAAATAAGCTCAAAATGGATTAAAGACCTAAATGTAAGGCCAGAAACTATCAAACTCTTAGAGGAAAACATAGGCAGAACACTCTATGACATAAATCACAGCAAGATCCTTTTGGACCCACCTCCTAGAGAAATGGAAATAAAGACAAAGATAAACACATGGGACCTAATGAAACTTCAAAGCTTTTGCACAACAAAGGAAACCATAAACAAGACCAAAAGACAACCCTCAGAATGGGAGAAAATATTTGCAAATGAAGCAACTGACAAAGGATTAATCTCCAAAATTTATAAGCAGCTCATGCAGCTCAATAGCAAAAAAACAAACAGCCCAATCCAAAAATGGGCAGAAGACCTAAATAGACATTTCTCCACAGAAGATATACAGACTGCCAACAAACACATGAAAGGATGCTCAACATCTTTACTCATTAGAGAAATGCAAATCAAAACTACAATGAGATATCATCTCACACCAGTCAGAATGGCCATCATCAAGAAATCTAGAAACAATAAATGCTGGAGAGGGTGTGGAGAAAAGGGAACACTCTTGCACCGCTGGTGGGAATGTGAATTGGTACAGCCACTATGGAGAACAGTATGGAGGTTCCTTAAAAAACTAAAAATAGAACTACCATATGACCCAGCAATCCCACTACTAGGCATATACCCTGAGAAAACCATAAATCAAAAAGAGACATGTACCAAAATGTTCATTGCAGCTCTATTCACAATAGCCCGGAGCTGGAAAGAACCTAAGTGTCCATCATCGGATGAATGGATAAAGAAGATGTGGCACATATATACAATGGAATATTACTCAGCCATAAAAAGAAACGAAACTGAGCTATTTGTAATGAGGTGGATAGACCTAGAGTCTGTCATACAGAGTGAAGTAAGTCAGAAAGAGAAAGGCAAATACCGTATGCTAACACATATATATGGAATTAAAAAAAAAAAAAAAGTCATGAAGAACCTAGGGGTAAAACGGGAATAAAGACACAGACCTACTTGAGAATGGACTTGAGGATATGGGGAGGGGGAAGGGTAAGCTGTGACAAAGGGAAAGAGAGGCATGGACATATATACACTACCAAACGTAAGGTAGATAGATAGTGGGAAGCAGCCGCAGAGCACAGGGAGATCAGCTCGGTGCTTTGTGACCGCCTGGAGGGGTGGGATGGGGAGGGTGGGAGGGAGGGAGATGCATGAGGGAGGGGATGTGGGAACAGATGTATATGTATGACTGATTCACTTTGTTATAAAGCAGAAACTAATAAAAAAAAAAGATTAAAGAATAGAAAAATATTCCAACAAATAAAAAAAAAAAAAAAAAAAAAGACAGAGACGGGCCCCGCAGAAGAAGGAAATGTCATACGAAGGATGCAGTTGGTTCCTCAGACCTGATTTTCCTCTGCAGGAAGGAAGATGTCTATAAATTCTGCATCATTGCAAGGTGACAGAAAGAAATGGCATTCCAGCGGGGAAGTGAGAAAGGATCGGGGAGGCCATCTGCTTGGTGATTTTGTATCCGTTTCATTCTCCCGGAGTGAGAAAGTTTCTACATTCACTTTGCCATCTTCTTGGCGAATCCTACCAAGGACGCATTCCTAAAGTGAAATGTCTGCGCATCCCCGTGGACCTGGCGATTAGCTGCCTTGATTATCTCTGATTTCACAGTGGTCCTTCCTTGTCCCCGAGGTGGAGCACACAACAGGGTCCCCTTGCACTGGGGAGGGTGAGCACAGGGGCTCGAAACAGGTGAGATGCAGGAGCAGCCTACACATTCGTGAAAGGTCGCCCTCAGAGCCGTCTCTGCGGCACCGCGGCACGTTTCCATGTTTCCGCAGTGAAGATGACCGAGAATCCCTATAAATAAAGAAACGTCCTTCTCAAAAAAAAAGGGGGGGGGCTTGTGGATTTCAAGTTAGTAAAATCCAGTGCTTTTCCTTTTGGTCATTCAGTCAGTCAACAAACACCTACCAACCTCTACTCTGGACCCGGCTGTGGTCAGAGACAAATATACATGACTTTTGTCCTCAAGGAGCTCACAGGCCGGTTACTCGTGTACACAGAGGTGCTGCCAAAGGCCAGGGGACAGGTAAACAGGGGGGACTAGGGGTGGGTGGTGGAGGGCACCTGAGGCAGCCTGGGGAGATGGCCAGCAATCAGGGAAGGCTTTCTCAAGAGATGGCCTATAGAAGCCCCCCGGTAACTGTGCATTGGGCCCGACTGAGGAAAGGCCCAGAAAGAGGAGGAAGGGCGGGCAGGGTGGGCGGAGAGCCCTGTGCATAAGAGCGAGGAGGCCAGTGGGGAGGGTGTGGTGAGCTGGAGATCAGCCTGGATCCGTGGGGCCGGAGCCCGGGGCCAAGAGAGGGAGCAGTGGAGGCGAGGCTCGTCTGGTCCCTGGGGGTGACCCGCAGACGGGACTGAGGCCAAGCGGATCGGAGCACAGTGGGGAAAATCGAAGGTGCCCCAGTGGAGAGAGGGCCTTGGGAGGGGCTGGGGAGGGTGGGAGGATGCCTGACAGGACAAAGCGGGTCTGGCCAGCTCCTGAGGGAAGGAGGTGGACGTGGGGACATTGAGAGAGCGCAGATGGTAACCCTAGTGACAGCGGCTGGCCACACCACTCCTCCTGCCTTTTCCCCAACACCCTGATAAAATGGCCCCAGCCTCCATCCCAGGGCAGTGGGTATCTCCGCAAGGACGTCCTCGGACTCCCAGGAGGCTTGGACGGTCTCAGTGTGAGTCCTCGGCCTGAATCCCTAGCCATCCTGCTCATCAGCCCTTCCCTGTGACCCTGTCTGCACCCTCCCTGCTTCCTCCACGTGGGGCGGCCCCTCCTCCCACTCCTCAAAGCTCTGCTATTTCAAGGGTGGTGAGCAGGCTTTTCAAACTCTCTTTTTCATACCTTTAGAAAGATCATATATGCAGAGGAGGGAGAGGTGTCACCTCCCAGATCGCCTCTACACTCTCCAAGTCACTTATTCAACCATTGTTGAGTAAACACCCATAAGAGCTTGACACCGGCAGTAAAACAGACACAGGCTGTGCCCTTGGGAAGTTCCTGGCCTAAGTGTGGAGACACAGAAGCACACGCATCCGTGGCACCGTGGAGGAATATACGAAACGCACCTGGGCCAGCAGAGGGAGTGGCAGGGTGGAGTCGGTACGGGAGCCGTTCACGGGGAACTAATCACTGATCTTTCAGAAGACGCTTAGCCAAGGCCTTAAATAGTGAATTAGAATTTGCCTGGTGAAAAAGAGGGGTGACAGGCAGTCCCGGCAAGAGAAGCTGCAGACCTAGAGCCACACGGGAGCCCGGCGAGTTTGGGATCAGAGGGTGTCCTCTGAGCCCATGTCCAGGGCCTGAGGGGCAAGCAGGCAGCCAGCAAGGGGGCAGGTCCTAGGGAGCCTTGTTTGCCAACCTGTTGGCAATGGCTCTACAGCTGAGAGGACAGGTAGGGATTCGCCCTGGGGAAACTGAAGCCCAGAACATAATGTTTTCATAGTCAGTGGCTGGGGGGAGGTTGGGCGGGGCTAAGAGACGGTCCCATTGGGCAGTGGCGGAGACCCTGGCTCCCTGTTCTCCCCAGGTGAGCCGCTGAAGGCGGAGGAGGTGCAGGGGGCTGCGAACAGGACTAGAGCTCTCTGGCTAACAGATTTTCCAGGGAGATTCTGAGCACAGACGGGAGAAGACAAGAAGTCTGGCGGCTAGAGCTAGGAGCACAGTCCATCCCTGCCTGTCGGTGGGAGGGAGACTGTGTCACGCAACAGGGGTCCTTCTGGAAATTACAGGCAGCAGGAGAGGAAGGAAAACCACAGCCATCTCTGCCCTGCCGGCTCTGAGATAAGCCCACGGAGGCTGCTCCCTGGGCAACAAGCAGAGAGTAGCTCAGCAGGGCTCTGACTGGCAGGTGGGAGAGGCGGGTGGCGGGGGCATGGTGAGGGAGCTGAGGACGCGGAGGAGGGCTTTTCTGCCACCTGAGTGCAGCCTCAGGGCCCACCTGCCCAGGCCTTCTCTCCACCACCCCTGGCTGCTTGGCCTCAAAGAGATTCTGGTGCAGAGATGCTGCAGCATCTCTGCACCTCCTCCGCCTTCAGCGGCTCACCTGGGGAGATGCTGCAGCTCAGGAAATGCTGTGTTCATGATGTCGTTCCTACCGTTCAAATCCTTCAGTGGGGCTTCTCTGGTGGCGCAGTGGTTGAGAGCCCGCCTGCCGATGCAGGGGACACGGGTTCGTGCCCCGGTCCGGGAAGATCCCACATGCCGCGGAGCGGCTGGGCCCGTGAGCCGCGGCCGCTGAGCCTGCGCGTCCGGAGCCTGTGCTCCGCAACGGGAGAGGCCGCGGCAGTGAGAGGCCCGCGTACCGCAAAAAAAAAAAAAAAATCCTTCAGTGACTCTCTTATTCGACCTCAAATAAGAGTCATTAGGTGTTCAAGGCCCTCTGTCTTAATCCGGGTTCCCCCAGCAGGCCCAGAAACATGGACTAAAATGCAGTAGCTTATTGGGACGGTGAAGGGAACACTCATAAGAAAGGGGGATGAGACAGGGAGGGGAGAGGCTGGACCCTAACCCTGCTGGGAAAACCCGCAAGCGGCAGAGACCCCTGATCCGAGGGCAAGGGAGCTGGGGCGCAAGTACACCCAGGAGCGGAGGGCTGCTCGCACACGGGGTTAATCCCTGGAAGCTGCGACCTTCCCTCTGAGTGGTAAGTGCCCCCCAACGGGCAGAGAGAGCCCGAGGCCAAGAGGGGCAGGTGTTGGCAGGGTGTCTTGGGCCCCTGAGCCCTGAAGCCTACACGGGAGACGTGGGGGGGAGCGCCAAGAGGAGTCGACACTCACGTGCCGTGGGGTGAAATTTCTGTCAACATACCCTGGTTCCCACTGAGAACGGTCCCCCTCCCTCTGGACCAGATCCAACCACCCTCACCCCCAGGAAACCCACTGTAATCTGTCCTGTCTTTGAACTGACATAGTACTTTTTGTAACACTTTTTGTCTTGTTATCTAATTAAAAGACATTGAGGGACTTCCCTGGTGGTCCAGTGGTTAAGACTCTGCACTCCCAACGCAGGGGGCCTGGGTTCGATCCCTGGTCGGGGAACTAAGATCCCACATACCGCAACTAAGCCTGCGTGCTGCAGCTACTGAGCCCGCGCACTCTAGAGCCTGCGCACTGCAACTAGAGAAGCCCGCACGCCCAACGCAGCCTAGATAAATAAATAAACAATAAATAAATAAACTTATATAAAAAAAAGACATGGAGGAGCAAGAGAGAGAGTATGGACAGCCAATCAACCAGATTTAGTTATGAATACTGGCTCCACCCCCTTTTAGCTGCGCAATCAAGTTACTCATCCACTTAGAGTCTCAGTTTCCTCACCTGTGAAATGGGGACAATCTTACCTGATTTATATGATTGTTGCAAGGATGACAGGTGATGTATGCGAAGCCCTAAGCATCGCATGGCACATGGTACACGCACACACATACATCCTCACGTGTTTTGTCTTCCTCAATAGGACGCTCCTGTGGGGTGAGGACCACCCGTTTGGCATCCTTAGACTTCCTTCTCACCACCCCTAGAGCTTGTAGTGCTGGGCACTGGGCGGGAACTTCATGAACATTCGGCAGATACTCCCACACCTCTGTCTCCGGCTTCTCCCTCTCTCCTGTGCTCCAGGACTGTAGGAAGCGCAGCCCAGATGTACCACCAATATCTCAAGTCCAAGGTGACTGAGATGGAACTTGCGTCCTCCTGCCTGTGGCTTCTCCTTCCGCCCCTGGCACACCACACCCACGCAGTTCCCCCTGACCATTTCTGGAGGCTACGCTGCTGCCGAAAGCTGTGTGTCCCGACAAGCACTGAGTGGCCAGCCATCGTGGGTATCAGAAGGACTGCTGGCTTGGTTTGCTAGAACGCTGATGTGCAGCATGGTGCTGTCATATGATCGACTATTGTCAGGCCATCACTAAAAGTAATGTTCCTGAAGAATTTTCTATGACTCAAGAAAATACAGAGTTCAAAATAATGCCTCTAATATGTCAGTTATGGATGTTTTCATACATAGGGATATATTATATACATATTCTGTGTTTATGCAAGATATATACAAGAATATTGTATAGATATTGATAAGGTTCAAAGCCACATGTGAACAGCAATTGTCTAGTTGGTCCTGCGTTCTTCCTTGTACTTTTCTTTTATTAAATGTGAATTACTTTTATAATCAGAAAAATAGGTTTTAAAAATATTTTTTCTCGGTGGTTCTCCAGATGGCACGCAGGGGCAGGGCCGGGAGACGGAAGAGAGCCAGGCTGGCAGCAGGAGCCCTGAGTCAGGGTGCATGTGTGAACTCCCTTGTCAGGACCCCAGGAAAGGAGAGGCCTGCTGAGAGGGTCCCTAAGTCCTTCCAGCAACGTGGGTGGCCCATCTATACCATGCCTGGAGGAGTCTTTACATAACTGAGCAATAGTCAGTGACCATCTGGATGTATATCCACCCAACACACACATAATCACATGTATATGCATCAGACAAACATTTCCTGATTGTCCATGAAAATACAGTCTGGTCTGCCGCTCTGCTGTGCAAACCTTTCTCTGCAGCCAGCACCGCTGTAGAGAGAGAAAGCCCCCAGCCCAGCGGCTGCTGGCTTGGGGCTCACAGCCACCCGCTCCAGGCACCTTCTCAGCATGGTCGCCCACCTCCTGCCTGGAGATGCTCAGAAAGGGGATGGCTGGAGTGGATAGAGCGCTCACCTCCTCCTGGAGCTGCAGGGCAGCTAGGAGGGCTAGAGCAGGGACCAGGGGCAGGGATGGGACCTGGGGACTTTCCCAGCACAGAAGCTGGCTGCAATTCTACCTTGTTTGTGTGCCCTCACTTTCCGGAGGTGGACCCAACCCTGGAGACGTCCTCCACCCTCCCTTGTTTCCCCACCTGGGTCTCCCTCTCTTGCGTGTGTTGCTTGCTCCTCTGAACCAGATTCTGTACCTTGGAGGGTGGGGACTGGAGGGTGTGTCCTCAGCTCCCTTCCAAACAGTAGGCAGGTGGGCTTGTCGGGCTGCGGCACCTGTGCCCCGTGCTGCCAATGGATATGCACCGTGTTGGTGGCCAGCCCCGGGCAGCTGCCAGCTCTTAGCAAGAGCCCAGGGCTGGAATCACGTGTCCTGGGGTCCCACCCGGCTTCTTTCACTCGCTCTGGTCTTGACTAAGCTACCTTCCACCTCTGAGCCTTGTTCCCCGTTTCCCTGTTTGTAAAATTCCCACCCTGCAGAGGGGCTAGTCAGCTCTTGAGGTGGTGGGAATGCACCTGCCCCTGGGGCTGTTGACTAAGAGCGATTCTCCCCACCTTTTTCCTTCAAACATCTAGCTCTGAAGCAGGCATCTGTGACCCTGCCATTCCTAAATTCACATAACTGTGAGAAGGGCTTCCTGAAGCAGTGTTTTTCTCTTTCCACTTTCTGTGTGTGATGGTGGGATCCCACGCTTTTTCTTTGGGAAGATTTTGGGTTATTGAGACGGAAACGCAGAGGCAGGAAGGCAATATCCAGCTCTGATACCCAGTGTAGGATTCTGAGTCAGCAGCAAGACAACACTCCCGAAACCCAGGATTTGTCCAGAAAGAAAGACTTCCTCAACCCTAAGCTCTTACCGGCAAACACATCAAGAGCTAGACCTGGCCGATGATCTGGGAAGAGAAGTGGTAACTGGGAAGTTACTGTGTTGGGGTCCTGGGAACAGACACGTTCCCCTCTGGCCTATAGCATCCTGAGCTAGAGGAGGGAGGAGGGAGAGGGGTGAGGTGTGCCACCCCCGCCCCTCCCCCCGCGCATAGCTCAGGTGAGGGAGGTATGCAGACACGAAGGAAGCCGTGGGGAAACCTGTGCCCAGCAGAGTCCCCTGGCCCACACCCCTGGCCTGGGAGAGGAGCCACCTTCCTCCTGGTGTGCAGGAGCCAGAGTGTGACCCTGGGGACGGAGGGGTCCAGGTTAACGACGATGGAGCTGACTGACACCTGTGAGCTCTGCAGAGGATCTGGAAGCTCCCGGGCTCCCTGGGGAGGGGACACCCCGGTGCCAAGGAGGCTGGTGGATCAGAGAAGGCCAGAATGGAGAGGCTGCTGGGGCAAGACTGTGTGTGGCCAGAATCCAGCGGTCAGCATCGGGCACACTGGAAGGTCAAGCGGTCAGACACAAATCCAGGGCCTAGCAAGAGCTACCGGGGTACCAACACCAGAAGGGGCAAGGGAGCCGTCCCCATCCCCGCGAGGCTGTGTGAGGCTGCACACACTCACCCCCCACTCACAGGCACACAATCGCAGACTCACACACACACCATTGCACCCATGCCCCCACGTCTCAGAGGAGGCGCAGGTTGAGAGAGGATAACTGGAGATCTGAGAATTCACCCAAAGAGAACAAATGAAGAAGTCAGGCCAGAAGAGGTGAGAAATGTTTACTGGCAAATTCGCGTTTCTTTCTCCTGCTGCCCTCAGGGCGGGGCTCCTGAGGAGGAAGATTCGATCACAGCGGATGGCTTGAGCCTGTACAATCTGCACTCCCCAGTCCCCCAGGTCTCCCCTCACTGCTGTGGACTTTCTCCAGTCCAGTTGCCAGCAGGGCCTACCTTTCACACCCCACTTACCCAGCAGCCACCATAGAAGTCTCTGCCAGGAGCTGTCAGGGACAAAGGCATATGAGACAGAACCTCCCCAACCCATCCCCCAGGAGCTCACAGGCCAGTATGGGAAGTGAGACTCCAACTGGGCCGGGATGTTATGAGAGCAGCTATAGGTCTGCTGTGAGAGGAGTGTGCTATAGAAGAGAGGGTCATCCTATGCGGAGACATTTTTCTGGGACAGGAGAGTGAGGAAGGGCTTCCTGGAAGAGGAGGCACCTCTGAGAATTAGATGGTGGAGTTAGATGATGGATAGAAGAGACAGAGAGTATCCCATGTATCCATCCACCCATCCATTTATCCAGCCATCCGCCCAGCCAGCCAGCCAACCAGCCACCAGTGGCCCTCTGCCCACGGTACACCTGTTGCAGCGATGCTCGTTTATAGAGGAAAGAGCCGAGGCTGGGGCCAGGCAGGTGTGAGTAGAAGCCCGCATTTGCCACTTACTACTGCGTAGCCTTGGGCATGTTTTCCCCGAGCCCCACTTTACTCACTTATGAAATGTGGACAGTTATGCCTTCCTAGATGAGATGTAACAAGGGCCCCTCTGCCCCAGGCCCTCTGCATTCAGAAACCATTCCACTGAGGGTGGGTTGTAGACCGTGGAGTCATGGAGAGCCAGCCCTGGAAGCTGGAGCCCAGAGAGCAGATGCAAGTCCCCCGAAGTCCAATAGTGAGTTGATGCCAGGACCGGGAGCGGACCGAGTCCTCCCTGCGTCTCTTCCTCCTCCCTGCCTCTGTCCAGGTTCACCTGAGACAAGGTCCCACATCACTTCTCCGGCCCTCCCGACTCCTCCAGCCAGGATGGGCCCCACCACCTCTCCCCCCACCGCTGTGTGGCCAGGACCGCCTCTTCCCTGCAGCCCCCCTGCCCAGGGCCCTCCCTCCTTTGACAACGCATGAGAAGCCCCCCAACCCCGGGGGGGGGGTGCATCCCCTCCAGTTACCTGCCTCCACTTTTCAACCTCCACTCAATCCCCATCCCTAGCCTGGCAAAGGTCCCCACCAGCCCTGCCACAGGCACCCCAACAAGTCCTCAAAGTCTTCGTGTATCTCGTGTCCCTTCTGCACTTGACACTTCCCATCACCCCGCCCTCCTGGTCCTGCTCACACAGCTCTGATGGCTCCTCCTGGTCTCCGTGGCTGGTGCCCCTCTCCTTCCGGTCCCAGGAATCTCCTCTGCTCAGTCTTCCCACTCTTTCCGGGAAGGTCATCCATCGCTGGGGCTCCACTTACCACCCACGGTCCCCACAAGATGGAGTGAGTTCTGGGGGGTGGGAGACAGAGATGTCAGGTCACCCAAAATCACATGGAAACAAAACCCAAACAGCTCTCCGTTATCCATCCTTCTGCTGAATGCCACCGGGAAGGTCAGCGGAGGTCTGTGACTTGTCTGTCACCCTGGAAGACCTTGGACAGTCCCCCCCCCCAATCACTGGAATGGCCTCCTAAATGGTCTCCCTACCTGCATCTCTGCCACTTTCCAGGGCATTGTCACCCTACCTTGAAAATTCTTCTTCTAACCAACAATCCGATCTTGCCGCATCCTTGGTTTAGACTCCCCAGTCACTCCCTATGACCTTGGGGATGGAGTTCATCCTGGCAGGAGATCCCAGGTCCTTCATGACATGGTCCCTGCTGGTGCAGCCCCATCTCAGGCCCCTTCCCCACACATGCTCCCCGTGCCCGGGCTGTCTTCTGCTTGCAGAGCCCTCGCTGTTCATCTCAACCATCCCCCATCCGTGAAGCACCCCAATATCCCCTCCCCCACCCCAGTTATTGGCAAGGGTGCAACCATGCACAGCTGGACATGAAGTGGGGTGACCAAGGTGAAAATGGGATCGCTACCTGATGGATGAGGAAAATGAGTCTCAAAGAGATTGACGTACTTGGTGAGCAGCCGAGCCCTGGGCCATCGGCTCCAGGATTTAAAGTGGTTCAGAGAAATCCCAGGGGGCTGGTGTTTCTTTTTGCAGAAAATAGCTGGAAGGGCTGGCTCCAGTAATTACCATTTCTTCTGCTCTATGAGGGGCTGCTATCTTCGGCAAACTAATTACTAATAAGGTTTGCTCAACAGCTAGGGTAATCATTAGAGAAAACTGTCTTTAAGGACTTATTCTGCCCAATTTGAGGCTTGATGTCACAAGCTAGTGTTCTGAGAAAACTATTCTGAGATGCAGAGGGTCAGTGCAGGGTGCCTCCTGGGCTGGGCAAGCCTCTTTGCACCTGTCAAGCAGCCTCCTGTGGTCCATTCCTCCCTGGGGAGCCTACATGGCCAGAGAGGGCTGAGGGGGGCATGAAAGCGGCCAGAGCCACCACCATCACCTCTAACAGGGCAGTTTTCCTCCCTTTGGGGCTGTTTCTGGATTTTCTTTTTCATGAACCCTTCACCTAGTAGCAAAAGAGGCATCCTGGTTTAAATCTCACATCTGCCACAAACCTTAACTTCTTGATATGTAAGATGAGGACAGTAATCCATGCCTTTGAGGCTGTGTGAGAACAAATAAGCCTGTGGATGCAAAGTAGTTGGCACCGTTCTGGGCACACAGTACGCTCCCAATAAGGGTTTCCCCCTGTCATGGACTGAATATTTGCATCCCACCCCTGCAAATTCCTGTGTTGAAACCCTAACCCCAAAGTGATGGTATTTGGAGACAGGGGCCTTTGGGAGGTACTTAGGGTTAGATGAGGTCATGAGGGTGGGGCCCTTATGATGGGGTTAGTGCCCTTCTCAGAAGAGACATGAGAGAGACCACTCTCTCTTTCCCTACTTGCACACATGCAGGAAAGACCATGAGAGCACATGGTGGGAAGGTGGCCATCCACAACCCATGAAAAGAGCCTGACACCAGACACCAAGCCTGCTGGCACCTTATCTCAGACTTCCAGCCTCTAGAGCTGGGAGAAAATTAAATGTGTTGTTTAAGCCACTCAGTCTATGTTATGTTGTTGTGGAAGCTCTAGCTGACTAATACAACACCCTCCATCTCCCTTCCTTTGGGAGACAGGAGCTCAGCTGTGCCTGCTTCTTTTCTCAGCTCACAGGTGGAGAGAACTGTATGCTCCCCTGTGTGTAAAACTGTACGTGCCTGAAGAAGGATCTGGAAGATAGTTCACTGCAAGGTGAACGACAGCTAACTGTCTCTGTGTGGTTGGACTTTATACTTTTACCTTTACCTTTATGAATTATTTTAAATTTTTATAATAAGGATATATCATATTTATAATAAAAGAAAAGCTCAGAAAGTTCTTTTTGAGTGAGCTACCCAGAGCCTTCTCCCAGCGCCCCTGCTTCTTTGCGCCAAGGGGCCCATCACAGTCTACCCTGGGCTGGAGAAAGTCACCAGGGTAAGCTGGCACTCCACCCGACAGCTCAAGAGATGGACAAAAAAGACACACGTGCAGGTGTCCAGAAGGTGATGGTTCCCAGTTGCCTGTGGGCAACCAGCTTCTATCATTTTTATTAAAACATGTTCTGCTCTCCTTGGTACATTAGAGTATTCAGAACTGAATGTCGGGCTGATGGGTTGTGCCTTCTGCATCGTTGGTCACAGGCAATCGGTGCAGCCATCACGTGTTTTTCTTGTCAAATGCTCAGAACCAAATGGAGACGACTTACTTTTTGTAATATGTTCCTATTTCTTCGCCCAAATCAGTTCCATTGATCTGTTTCAAACAGTTGGTGTAAATATTCTTTTTTAGTTGCTAGTGCAAATCATAAGTACGTATTTAAGGGTTTTTTTTTTTTTTTAAGACTTGGAAATGCTTCTACGTCCCCAAAGCTCCCCTGATGGAAGAAAGGTCAACTGTCTTCCTGTCCAGCTTTGTCTCCCATGGGGCTCAGAGCTGCAGACGGGCCAGACTCTGGGGCCATGCACCCTCTGCTCTGGGTGACCTGGGAGGACTCCTTGTCCTCTGGACCTCAGTATCCCCAAATGCAAGAAAAGCAGTGAGCAGAATGAGCTCTCTGCCCACCCCTTGTCCAGAGCCCGAGCATCCATGACTGTGGGGAAAGTCACTGGTCAGCCCTGCTCAGCCAAGAGACCTGGTGGGCAGACACGTACGGACCCTAATCAGGGAAGGTAGGGGCGTGTTGGTTCCCGTGTGGCTCCAGGGATAGACCTATAAGGTTGGAGAACTGCTGGCCTCTAATAAGCTATAGGACAATATTGTGCATCCAGGTTCCCATCTGCAAAACAAGGAGGGGTCAAAATGATACTGCCTCGGGCGTGTTGTCAGAACAGGAGCAATGGGGACTGGAGAGGGGCAGGGGGTGGACTCGATGCACGTACACTCCCTGTCTGGAGCTCACTGGTGTTAGCTGTTAGCATCCCGGGAGGGGCCTGGGGCAGGGGCAGGGCTGCAGGAGGCCCACCTCCGCATCACCTCTGCCTGTCCTGTCTTGTTCACATGGCCAGTTCCTCCAATGGCTTTGCATCAGAGGCTTAAGATCCACCTCAACACCTCACCTTTCAAGACGCTGGAAAGGCAGCGCCACCGGAGGGTGTGCTGAGAGAGGGTAGCTCTCTCTGGCTTCTTCCCCTCAGTGCCAGTCGGGACCTGAGCAACCTCAATCCCTGGTTCCCTCCCAGCCAGGTCAGAACCAGAGCCCCAGGCCCTGGCCCCTGCGTGGCCCTGCTCTCTCTCACTGCCTGGCCAGCCTGGAACTCCGCTCCTTCTCACTGCTGGCTTCTGGTCTTCAGCTCCACGTAGCGCCCTTAGCTTCCTGCCTGGAGCTGGGGGGCCTCTCGTTCCACCAGCAACTCATTAGTCAGGGGTAAGCCGAGTCCACAGACACTTCTGTTGGGCCTGCAATGTAGTCCAGGAGGGGAGAGGGCAGGGAAGGGGCCAGAAGGCAGGAGCGAAGTGACCATCTATGGAGTGGCCACCTTCCCTGCCTCGGACGTGAGGCCTTGTTAACTCTAATTTGCACCAACACTGGGAGAGGGGTGTTACTTCCCAGCTCAGGGAGATCAAGCAATCCCTCCAGCCGAACAGAATCCATAACAGTGGGAACCGAGGTCGGCTGACTCTGACGGCCTGTGCTTTCCTCCAGACTGGGTGTCATCCAGTAGCCCAGAGAATGCTGGTTCAAAGAGCCGGGTACTCAGCCTCGGGCCATGGCTTTGTTGCGTAGCAGGAAGCTTTGTGGGTACACAGATCAGACAGCTGGCAATTCCTAGGACAGTCGTTATTTCAAATGATCTGTCTCACTGACCTCATAATCTGTGAGGATGTCTTGGGAATCCCAGTCTTTGTGTGCTCAGACGGCTTCTGGGTTCCTTTCTGCGCTCATAAATCACAGAGGTTTATCCCCAGCCCAGGGCCCCCCCTTTGGCTTAGGGCTCTGAGCATCTTGAGAGTCAGGGGTCTTTTCTGACATCCTGCCTTGGGACGAAGTGGCACCCCACCCATGTGACGTTTCTCTCCCGCCTTCCTAAGAGCAGGGCTCTGGCCTCATTCATCTCAAAACCCCCAGAACAGGGCAGGGTTGACCAAGGTGTGCTTCATTAGCATAAAACATGCTCCCCACTCCAGAAATTACAAGGGTTTTAGGAGCGCTGTGTCAGAAACTGAGGGCAGAGACCCAATGTACATTTCTTAGTTTGTCACAGTCTCCACCCTCCTTGGAGGCCCTGTCCTCTCAAGGAGAGTCCACAAGGCTTAGTGGCAGCTCTCTGGTCTCGGGGCTTAGTTCTATAAGTCACTGTTTGCTGACCGTCAGAGCCGGAGGATGGATGGGTCCTACAGCCGAGTGGCCAGGAGACCAGTCCTGACCCTGGTCCAGGCTCCCACAAGCCAGTTGTTCTCAAAGTGTGGCACCCAACAGCAGCGTCAGCATCACCTGGAAAACTCTTCAAAATGCAGATTCTCAGGCTCCACCGCACACTACTGAATCAGAAGCTCTGGGTGGGACCAGTGGCCTGTGTTTTAACACACCCTCAGGGGACTGCGATACAGGCTCTCACGTGTGAGGACGTTGCCCTACGCTGCCCCTTTACACACGTGGCCAGAGCACAGTCTCCATCCCCAGAGACGCTGAGGGGACCACACTCATCCAGGCTGGGTGCCGGGTGCTGTGGAGAGTGTGAACCAGGGGGCTGGGGGCCCAGAGGGAGAGGGACTCAGGGTTCTGAAGGTGGGATCTGGGCCGATCCCTGAAGGATGTGAATGAGGAGCCTGTGGATATGGGGGAGGAAACCGAGGATATCCCCCCAGGAGAAGGGTCAGAGCTTTTCCCCGGAGGTCAGGGGAGACAGGTGTTCTGACAGCACCTTTGCAATTCAGCTCCTTCCCAGACAGGAGTCCCCCAGACCCCGCGCTGGGTATCTGTTGTTTGCTCTCCTTGGAGCCTCTGGAAGGAAGAGCTTCGATGTCCAAGTGCAAAAGCACCTTCCCCGCGGACTTGCCTCTGCCGGGCTCTGGCGTCACAGGCTGGACGCAGATCCCCAGGCTGTGGAGCTGAGAGGGGCACAGCCCAAACCAGAGGGGGCTCCGCGGTCCAGAGTCATGGTGGGGGTGGGGCTCCGCTGTGAGAAGAGGTGGGAGGAGGAGGGAAGGGGCGGGGGACTGGGGGCGGTGAATGGTGAAGGGGGTGGAGCCTTCCGGTTAAGCCCCTCCCACGCCCGTAGGCCCCCTCCCCTTGCAGCAGAGGCCATTCCTGAGTCTGAGCCCCACTCTGTGGCTTTAGTTAAGATGACGTTCTGGCATGTGGGACCCCAAGCCGGTGAAGGCCCCGCCAGCCCTGCAACCACAGGGTTGTTTCTCAGTTTCGGACTCTGACTCTAGAGCAGCAATCTGCGTTCCAGGCTCCAGTTCGGCCTCGTTCATTCCACAAATGCTGCCGAGCGCAGGCTCTGGGCAGCCACGTGGCCCACGACACGTGATCTGAGACACGCCCCGCCTCCCCGATAGATATTCCTCTCCTGAGGTCCCGTCATCTATAGAGAGGATGATTAGCAAGGACCAGACACTGGGTTAAAAGAAAAACAGAAACCCGGACGATGGAAAGGGCTCCCACAGCCCAGCCTCTTAGTCCCCGTGAGGCTGGAGGGCGGAAGTGCATCCGCGTGTTGATCTCCTTTGGCCTAAACTGGCTGTGCGGGAGCGGAGACAACTGCAGACTGGGGTGATGATGCTATATTAAGATGAGTTACACTGTGCAGCAAACATTTGAATCATTCCCAGAACCCTAACTGCTTGGATTTGAATATGCATGAGAAGCTGCCCAGAAATGACTAAAATACATACATACGTATATGTAGTCAAAAAGCCAAACAGCTCTGGGGTGAAGAGTAACAAAAGACAATTTTCACTCTGGTGAAGGTGTGGGTAGCGTACAGGCCTCGTGTTGCATTAATTGATGAAGACTCATTCACAACCAACGTGCAGATCCAGGGGCCCACAGGAGGCCTTTCATCCGCACTGCAAGCCTGCAAGGTCGGACGAAGTGCTTTCCCCATTTACAGATAGGGAAGCTCATGCTGTGGAGTTAAGCTCACACAGCTGGTCAGTGCTCCAGGGGGGGGTTTGAGCTGTGTCTCTGGGCCCAAAGCCCCGCCCTTTCCATGCAGACTCTTGTCTCAGACACTGAAAAGATCTCACTCTTATCCACTGTGGTCCTTCGGGTTCAGGCTTTACAAACATAATAATGACTTCTGCTTCCTGAACTTATGCGCACGAGGAGTCAGATGGGACCACAAGCAGATGCTGAACTGGAGGATCAGGAAAGAAAGAGTTCTTGGAAATTCAGTGATAACTCCGAAAAAAATCAGACAACTAGAAGAATGATAAAACAGGCATAGCCGAACACCAAATCAATAATATAGACAACAAAACCAAGGAAATCTTCAAACACAGGGCAGAAAGGCAAGAGAAAACCAAACACACACACACAAAGCAAAGTTACTCTTGATACACATGAAAAATGGGTCCTCACGTTCTTTTTTTTAATTTTCATTTATTTATTTATTTTTGGCTGCGTTGGGTCTTCCTTGCTGCACGCGGGCTTTCTCTAGTTGCGGCGAGCGGGGCGGTGCCCAGGCTTCTCATGGCGGTGGCTTCTCTTGTTGCGGAGCACGGGCTCTAGGCGCACGGGCTTCAGTAGTTGCTTGTGGGCTGTACAGCGCAGGCTCAGCAGTTGTGGCGCACCGGCTTAGTTGCTTTGCGGCCTGTGGGATCTTCCCAGACCAGGGCTTGAATCCATGTCCCCTGCATTGGCAGGAGGATTCTCAACCACTGCGCCACCAGGGAAGTCCCTGAGCTCCCCCCACTTTGAAGTGAGGCTTCCCCAGGAGCAGCAGAAACAGTGAGGCCTGCACGCAGGGCTGTGGAATCCGTCTCTTCCGCCAGGCCCTGCTTGGGCGAAGTCGGCTGTAAATCTCTCCCTGTTTACACCACCCAGAGCAGGCACTGGCTGCCCTCTCAGAAAACCCCCAGCGTTAGGCCTCGGATCTCATCCAGGATGCCGTGGACACGGCCCGTGTCTGCATGGACTGGGCAGGGGGTCGGGAACAAGAGTGGGACTTGATGGAGGGAGGTCCCAGCTTCTCTGTAAACACTCAGGGAGCGCCTCTCTGTACCCGCAGGCATGATGCGAGGCACGGCTACAGAGGGAGGGCTTGGTCCCCACCGCCAAGAGACCAGAAAGCCCTTCACAAAATGTAGAGAAAAGAAGCTCTAGGTCTGGCCAGGAGCCAGGCTGCCCATGGCACAGTGACATGCACATAGTGGGTGGCAATAAGTTCATCCCATAATATTTTCTGTAGCCCCACAGTGGACCAGGCCCTACTCGAGGTGCCAAGAGACACATCTGTGACCCAGGTGCAAACCTAACCTCAGGGGACTCACAGCCCCAGTCACTGTCCCACACCAGCAGCAGTGAGAAGAGGCCGAGGGAGGCTGGGAGAACAAAGGCCTCCAGCCCCAGGGAGGGGCTCTGTCCTGGCCCAGCTACTCTGCACACCCCCACCCCCGCCCCATTAGAGGGAAATCGTGGACAAGTTGATTAAGCTCTCCAAACCTCGGTTTTCTAGAAATGTGCGAAAGGGTCAGTTATCAGGAGAGACTGGTCCCTGCCTGCACACCCCCTTCCTGTGCTCTGGGCAGCCAGCTAAGAAGGATGTTTGGGGTTCCTGTCTCCCACGGGCCATGCCTGTCTGATCCAGGAGGAGAGCGTGGCGGGTGCTCCTGGGGATGGAAAGTAGATCTGCCTGCAGTCCCTGCCTTTGTTGGCTGTGAACCAGGTTCAGGGAAAGACAGGAAATTCGAGCGGGAAGGAGCGGCTTCGGGGTGCACCAACAGGCCTAGCATCTTCCTCCTTTCATTTAGAAGGCAGGCGTTGACTTGTTTTCTCATGAGCACGCGCGCGCACACTCACATGCACACACGTCCTGCACTTTCACTGTGTGCTTTATGAAAAGCAGAATGAAATGGACCCCTCATTTGAATGTGAACTTCAAGGCTTTAAAAGGCCAAGAGGGGTTTCCCTGGTGGCGCAGTGGTTGAGAGTCCGCCTGCCGATACAGGGGAAGCGGGTTCGTGCCCCGGTCTGGGAAGATCCCACAGGCCGCGGAGCGGCTGGGCCCGTGAGCCATGGCCGCTGAGCCTGCGCGTCCGGAGCCTGTGCCCCGCAACGGGAGAGGCCACAACAGTGAGAGGCCCGTGTACCGAAAAGGAAAAAAGAAAAAAAAAAAAGGCCAAGAGGTTTTAACAAAAGTTTGAAAGGACGTCTGCTAAGTACTTTCAGGCAGTCAGCCCCAGGCTCTGCTACAACACCCTGCCAAACCACCTGTGTAAGTAATGGGGGGCTGTTAGTGGGGTCGCTTTTCAGTCTAATTCCTAAAATGTCAGCGCCAACCCTTGGTTCAAACCTGTAGCCAGGAGTGGGTGAGGCGTGGACAGAGAGGGGAGGTGAGCACAGAGATGGGACCAGGGGTCTGATTCTGACTGCTGCCAACCGCGTGTGACTTTAGGCCGTCACGTGATCTGCCCCAGGGGCCGCCTCCCCGAGGACAGAGTGGGGTGGCCGACTCCACGGTCTCTCCCCACGGGACCAGGATGCCCCTCTCCAGACCTTGCAGGAGGCGACCTCACCTATGAGGAGGGAAGATGGCATCACAGCCGGGTCTGGACGTAGGGGTAGAACCCGACAGCGGAAAAGTGGGAGGATGGCAGCAGGGATGCTGGGAGGCCCCCGTGCACAGGCGGGGAGCACAGACTCCCCAGCGTGGGGGGTGAGAAGAGCCACCTCGTCTGGTGTGAGGTCGGGGGCGGTGGGAGATAAAGCTGGAGGGATATTGGGAGCCGGGCCATGGAGGCCGTGAGGGCCCAGCTCAGCAGTCTGAACTTGGCCTTGGGTTGGGGAGACACGGAAGGGAGGGAGAGCCGGGTTCTGGCTCACACCTCCCACTCCCACCTCAGGTGCAAGGTGTGGACAGCGGCCGGCGCTCCCGGGGGCTCCAGTTTACCTGTGATCTGGCTAGGCCTCCCTGGGGCCTGTGCTCCAAGGTCAGGGCAGATGCTCCCCGCCAAATCTAGCAAAGAGCCAGACAAGTCGACTATGGCAGACACAAGGCCCTTGGCTTCAAGCAAACAGCTCCCAACCTCTTAGCCAACATGAGCAGCAGCAGAAACCAGCTGGTGTGTTAATATTTGCACCTTCTCCCCAATCTGGGCTGCCACCATAGCAGGACAGGTCCCATTTTCCCAGCCAAGCCCTTGTCAACGGCATGATATTTTGCATTTGGGGACAAGATGTGGCTGCTGGCAGCTCCCGTTCAGGGCGAGTCTTTTGCCCTGAAGGAACCCAGAGGCTAAGCTGGTTCCTTGGGATGGGACGCTGCTCTGCCAGGTGGTGGGCACCAGGTCCAAGCTGGAGTTCCACACTGACCTCTCTTTAGCTGTGTGACCACAGGCCACGGGTCTCACCCGAAGCCAGAGCAGTCATTCCCTTCTGGCTCGTTGTCGACAGAGGGAAATAAAGTCGTGGCTGCAGCAGCCCCAGCTCCAAGTATGGCTGAGAACGTCAAAAACAATGAAATGATGGAGCATCATGTCTCCTAACTCTTGTTTTCATTTTTTTCCCCTTTGGATCCCCACAGCCTCCCTGCAGCTACGTCTTAGGCCGCTACAAGTGGAGAAAAGCATGTACGGGGAGCTTCCTCCTCAGATTATGGCTACGGCTGAAACCTCCTTGCAAATCTGCTGCCAGATGCAGTCCCACGAGCACAGTGCATGGAGCTGTCTTCTCACAGGCGGAAAGGTGGGAGGCCTCTCTGGAAACACCTGTCTCTCGTCTCCCTGGGAGATGTCAAGAGACTGGTGAGACATTGAATTATCCTCTTGTGGGGGACCAGGGAGGACCAGGCAGCCCCTTCCCAGACAGGGGGAGGCAGGGGCTCCTGCCTCAAAACCATTCCCCATGCTGGCCTGTCATCTGCTGAAATTGCCCCATTAGCAGCACCCCTTTAAATGAGGCAATGTGCACCCCTTACTGTAACATCCAGCAATTACTAGGGTCTTACCTGCCTCTGTCAGGTTTCCTCAGGGAGCGTGAGTGAAATAATTCCAGGTCTTGCCATTTTCATGGATCGTTTTTTACCCATTTTCTGGGTATTTCATTTCGTTGTTGTGTGTGGTACCTCCAGACCCCAGATGGTAAGTTTTAATCTCCAGACACCTCCTACCATTGCCAAGATGGATCCTGAACTCAGCATGGCCTGAGCATCTGGTCCAAAGCTGCTTGCCCAAGAAAATGTTTTCCTTTTCCTTCTTTTTCTTCCCTTAAAAACACCACTGCCAGAGCCAGTCCATCTGCAGAGATGCCTTCCCGGGAGATCAGCTGATGGCATCCTGCACCTTATTAGGAAGCTCAGGGTAAACATTAAGTGGAGGCCGTGGGGCGCGTCACTGTCTAGCTCCAAATGAGTGTGGCTGCAGGCTCTGGGCTCAGCTCCTGCTTCTGCCACCAAGGAGCAGCATGGCCACCAACCTGTTGCTTCTGCTCTCTGGGCCTCAGTTTCCCCATCTGTAAAACTGAGGCTGACTAGCTCACTGCATGATTTGTTTACACACACACACACACACACACACACACACACACACACACACACTCCCACACTCCCAATTCTCTATTTTCAAAATGAGTTCATTATGTGCTCCCAATGTTATGTAAACAAGCTGGACCCCTCAATCCAGCTGTGACCTTCAGGACTTTAATTAAACCCCTCTCACTCAGCTGTGCGTGATATGGAGCCACAGTTTTTCTGTCAGGACGATGCAGGGGGCCGGAGGCAGGGGAGGTTGGACTAGAGGATGCCTATTTTTCTTTTAACTTGGATATTCTGTGATTCCAAGAACCATACCTTTCTTTCTCCCTCTCCCTGTTTCAATAGAACTTAACAGCTCACAGGAGGTTTGTCAGATCCTCCTGAGTCAGAGGAGAGGGTGTTAGGTGACGGTCCTAGGATGGAGGCGGAGGATGTGGTAAGAGGAAAGCTCCGGAAAGGAGGGAGAGAAGCCATCTCCCAGAGCAGGAGCTGGGACCACAGAACCTCGTGCAGGAAAGCGGGAGTCGGGGCTTCTTGGGGGAAGGAAGGAGGGGGGCTGAGACCCCAGGGCTCCGTGAGACGGGCACGGACTTGCCTTCTCTGAGGTGGTCCCGCACTCCACGTCTTTGCTCACGCGACTTCTCTGCTTCTGCTTCTCCCCACTCATCATTCAAGGCCTGACATAGCGCTTGTTTCCTGTAGCCCAGGGTTGGCACTTTTAATGTAAAGGGCCAGTAAGAAGCATTTTTGGCTCTGAGGGCCACGTGACGGCTCTTCAACTTTGTCCTTGTCACTCAGGAGCAGCCAGAGACAACCTGTGAGCAAGGGGCGTGACTCTTTTCCTAAAGAATTTATTTGAATTTCAGGTACTTTTCACCTGTCACAAAATGTTATTCTTCCTTTGATTTTTTTTTATCATTAAAAAATGTAGAAACCATTCTTAACTTGTGGACTGTGCAAACATAGGCAAGGGTCCACGGTTTGCCAGCTCCTGCTCTGGCCTCTTGCTACGCAAAGTGCAGTCCATGGACCAGCAGTATCAGCTTCTTGCTGGAAATGCAGAAGTTCAGGGGCCACCCCGAGTGACTGATTCAAAGTCTGCATTTTAGCAAAATCTCTGGATGACCCCTGTGCACTTTAAAGTTAAAAAAATACTGATGCCTGGGTGTCACCCGGAGATTCTAACGTAATAAGTGTGGATGCAGCCTGAACACTGAGATTTTGTAAAGCTCCCCAGCTGATTTTGTTGTGCCCCAGGAAGATCCCTAGGGAGAGAGGGCAGCCCCTCCACCTGGCTCCAAAAGTTCTGTGGTCACTCATCCACAACAAAGCATGTCCCTCTATATGCATGTCACACTCTGAGCTCCTCTGGGACCAGGACCCTGTGTAAGCCTAATTTACGGAAGAGCTCAGACAAACTGCTCACCCTCTTGGGAGTCAGTCTCCTCCTAAGGGTGGATGAGATGGGCTCTGAGTGTTTTTGTAGCAGTAAAGACACTCTCCCCGGGGAATTCCTTGGTTGTCCAGTGGTTAGGACTCAGCACTTTCACTGCTGAGGGCCTGGGTTCAATCCTTGGTCAGGGAACTAAGATCCCATAAGAAGTCACCAGGCGTGGGAGAAAAAAAAAAAAAAAAAAGACGCTGTCCCCTGACCCCAGGTGAATAGTAGGGAAGGTGCCTCACCTCCTGGGCTCTCTCCAACCCCGAGCTTCTTCCCTGCTCTGGGCTCAGGGTTCTCAGGCCAGCACGGGCTTGGGGCTTCCCAAGGACTCTGGGGACAGGGGGACAAAGAGAGGCAATCCCACCCCACTCAGTCGCATTCAGCAGGCCCCACTGGGCCCCAGGGATGCCAAACAGTCCCCTCTTCCCGAGCCTCTCCTCCCTGCCACTGAGTCCCACAGCCCTGGGCCCACCTCTTCTTCTGCCTTCCATGGTCACCTGAGCCAGTATTCCCTGGAGAAACGTGTGAGGGAGGGGTGCACAACATTGGCTCAGGGCCCCGCACCTCACAGGGACAGACCTGCCTCTCTCCTCCCTTCAAGGCCCCTACAGCATGGCAGCCTCCCACCCCCTGGAGTCCCCAGCCCAACACGTCCGCAGCCCTAGGCTTGCAAATCCTGGAAGGGGCCCCGAGAAAGCATCCCTCTTTATCCATATGGGAAAACCAGGGCCCAGAGAAGGAAAGACCTGCCCAGGATGGTGCAGACCAGGGACTACGTCCCCTCCCCCTCCTCCTAGACCTCCCCCTCCCCTCGGAGGGCTCCTGCACCTGCTACCCAGGAGGGGAAGGAGGAACAGAGCTCTGGGGTTAGTGGAAGGTGGAAAGCCAGAGAGAGGGGCCTGCTGGGACCAACCCCGTGCCAAGGGGACTGCCTTTGACTAAGAACAGTGTGACAGTGCCCTGTGGCCACCGCTCCCCCATCCGCATACCAGCCCAGCCCTGTGGAGGCCAGAGTGGGAAGCTGGGCCCCTCAGCCCTCTCCCAGCACACAGCAATGGAAACACCTGCCGTTTACTGAGTAGCTACTATGTGCCAGGCACTGTGCTAAGCACTGTGATTCCCCGAAGTAATTCTCCCATTTAATAAATGATCAGAATGAGGATCAGAGAGGTTAAGCAACAGGCCTAAGGTCACACAGCAAGTAAGGGAGTGGTAAGGGAGGGATGGTAGAGAACAGTGTTTAAGCTAGAAGGCATCTCAGAGATCACCTCCTCATTCCCTGGAATTCAAATCTAGGTCTGTCTGTGTCTGTTCCCCGGGGGCTCGCAGACTAGGCTGGCAGCGGGCCACCCGGAGCGTGCTCAGGTTTTTCCATTCAGCTGATACCTCAGAAGTGCTGGTTCTAGGAGAAAGGATGAGCTGGAAGACAGGCACGTCCACCCCGAGGGAGCTGAACCCCTCTCCTGGTCTGCAGACCCTCCCCTCATGGCCCAAGCACACGCCTCTGTCCCAAGACCTCCTCACATCAAAGAGAATGAATGTGCTTTGGGGGTCATCAGACCTGGGACTGAATCCCTGCTCTGTGTGCCCTGGGGCCTCAGTTTCTTCTTCTCTAAAAGGTGTGTGGGGGGGGGCGGCCTACCTAGCTAGCAGGGTTGCTGGAAGGAATGGAAAGAAGTGGTGGAAAGGGCCTTGCACAGGTGATTAAGAAATGATAACCCCACTGCTTGGTGTTCCCCGTTCTGTGAATTCTTCCTCTCCTGGGAGTAAGCTTTTCCTCAGAAGGAAACAGGAGGCACAGAGCCTCCCGGATTGTGGCAAAGCTCCCGGGGCTGAACCCTATGTATGAGCCCTTCTTTAACTAGCCCTCAGCTAAAAATAAACCCTCTGGGCTGCACACCTACCTCCCGGGAGGGGCTGAGCCACATCTGGGAGTGTGGGGGGGGTTGCGGTGGGGGACAGGGTGGGGAGCGGCCAGCCTGTGACAGAACCTACAACACAGGCGGGCGCAGAGAGCAGGAGGCTTTATTGAAGGAGATACAGAACCGGGCGAGGGCTCCTGCCATCAGCCAGACCACACCCCTCATCACCCCACACCGTCAGCGGTCCCTGGATGCCCCTCCCCGCCCCTGCCCCCCGCCCCGGCCCCTGGACAGCCGGAAACACAAAGGGATCTTACCCGGCCTCATCAGAGGTGCCCAAGAGGGCCTTCAGAGTGCTGTTCAGGAGAGGGCTGGGGGACAAAGGACAGCCCCTCCCGGGCAGTCACTGGCAGGCCTGTCACGCCCGTCCACCCATGTATCCACCAGCCCAGTCCGTCTGTGCGCAGGTCGTCCCTCGTCACTTGCAGCTCTGGAGCCGGGTCCTGTGGTGCTTCTCCTCGGTCAGCAGGGGGATGAAGGTGTCGCTGCGGGAGATCTTCAGCTGGCTGCTCCAGCTCAGCCCCTCCTTCCCGGCGGGCTCTGGCGGGAGGTTGTCCAGGTCGCCGCGGGAGCCCCCTGTCTTGCCCTCACCCGCACTGCTGGAGTTGAGCTCCATCAACTCCAGCTCGTGCTTGGCTGCCGTTTCCAGGACTCGCTGCTTGTTGTAGTATCTGACAAAGTTGTTGATGATGGGGTGGATGGGCAGGGCAATGGCAATGACCCCACACAGGAAGCTGATGGCTGCATTGAGCTTGCCCAGGGTGGTCTTGGGGTAGATGTCACCATAGCCGACCGTGGTCATGGTGATGATGGCCCACCAGAAGGACTGCGGGATGCTCTTAAACAAGGTCTCCGGGTGGCTCTGTTCCATGGTGTAGCCCAGGGCCGAGAAGACGAAGATGCCCACGGCCAGGTACATGAGCAGCAGCCCCAGTTCCTTGAAGCTGCGCTTGAGGGCGTAGGTGAGGGTCTGCAGCCCCGAGGAGTGGCGCGCCAGCTTGAAGATGCGGGCGATGCGCATGATGCGCAGGGCCTGCACCGCCTGCTGCACGTTGGTCAGCTCCATCATGCGGGCGCCCAGGTGCGTGAGCGTGAAGCTCACGTAGAAGGGGAGGATGGCCAGCACGTCCACGATGTTCATGAACGACAGGGCGAAGTGCAGCTTGTTGGGCGAGGAGAACAGGCGCAGCAGGTACTCCAGCGTGAACCAGCCGATGCACGCCGTCTCCACGCTCTCCAGCGTCGGGTGCTCCACGCGGTTGCCCTCGGCGTCCAGCACCTGCAGCTCGGGGATGGTGCCCATGCACATGACCACCGACGAGACGAGGATGAGCAGGAAGGACAGCACGGCCACCACCCGCGCCGGACACGAAGACTCGGGCTTCTCCAGGAACTTCCAGACGCACTTCTGGCAGCGCTGCCAGCGGCCCTCGGCCGTGTCCACGCCCAGGTCGTCCAGGATGAGCTGCACGCGGCGCGCGATCTCCTCCAGCTCCTCGCGCTTCTCGCTCAGGTGGCTCTTGCAGCAGTCGTCCAGGAACTTGAGGTCCACCTTCCAGAAGTCCATCTCGTTCTTGAAGCAGATGGGGCAGATGCCCTTCTTCATGTGGACCTCCCCGAAATAGTACACCTCAATGACACACTTGAACGCGTCCGGGTCCCTGTCGAAGTAGAACTCGCGCTTCCCGGGGTCGTAGTCGTCGCACAGGGAGAAGATGGTGTCGTAGCCCCCGGCCAAGCAGTCGATGAGCTCCGCCAGCCGGGTCTCGGGGTACCGGCTGAGGAGGTCTCCGTACAGCACCCGCCGCACGCCTCCCACGTTGACGACGATCTCCATGTCGTCTCCAGCCCGGGAGCCCCGGCTGCCCGGCTCCGGGAGGCTGCGCTCCCCGGCCCCGTCCATTCTCCCGGCGAGTGCCCGCGCGGCCTCGGCTCCGGGGGGTCCGGCGGGTCCCGCCGCTGCGCGGCCCTCGGGGAAACCCGGCCGGCGCCCGCCTGCCTGGAAGCGCGGTCACAGCGGGCGGCAGCGGACTGGGGCGCGCCGCGGGGGAGGCAGGCGCCTGGCGGCGGGGCTCCGGGCGGGCATCCGTGCGCTGGGGCGCGCCGGCGCGGGGCTCTCGCGGCCACCGGTCTCGCCCCGAGCGCTCACCCCGGCTCCCGGGTGGCGCGATCCGCCGCTTCGGCTCGACCTCCGGCGGGAGTGGGGTCCCCTCGTGGGCAGCAGGCACCGTCCTCCGTCCCCGGGAGCGCGGGTCCCCGCGTGCGACCCCGGCGCGAGACGTGCCCCGCGGCCGCCGGCCCCACGCAGCCCGCCGAGGTGCGCGGAGAGCAACTTGGGCTTCTGTGCCCGAGCCGTTTCCAAACACAATAGGAATTCCAGCCTGACGTCAGGAGCTTTTCAAACTGTACCCTCTTCTGGTGAAATTCTGCAAGGCACGCGCGGCAGCTGCCGGGGAACGGGTTAACCCTTGGGCAGACGGGCACAGCTGCGCGCGGGCCACCGCCGCTGCCGCGCGACCGCCCGCCCCTCCCGGCGCAGCAAGTCACCCACGGGCCCGGGACCCCCGCGCTTGAAAGCGGCAGGCCGGCCGGCGCTGGCTGCAAAGTTTCTCTCTCCCTGCTGTGTCCAGAAGATCGACGGGGAGAGAACACGGCCGCCTGTTGCTCCGCCGGAACGCGTGCCCAAGAAAGCCCTTCAGACGCGCGGCTCCCGCGTCCGGGCCGGCCGAGCCTGACTGGTCCTGGCAGGTTCCCTAACTCCCCCTAACGCCGCCCTGCCGTGGGCGGCACTTTGGCCTTCACCCGAGCACTGTCCGACCGGGACAGCCAGTCCAGCCCCGGGTAGCAGAGAAGGGACTGCCCCAGGTCACACCGTGAAATGTGAGTAGAGCCCAGCGTGGCCTCCTCTTCATCCAGAGCTTCCCGCCGTCCTGGCTGATTGACACGCTCCGGTTAGCGGATTGAAATTCTGCCTTGAAGTCCTCGCTGTCCACCGCTTCCCATTTCTCTGCAGACAAGCACCACCACCACCGGCCTCCAGAGCCTTGAGCCCCCCAAGCTCCCACCTCCCCAGCCCCCCGCTCTGCCTTTCCCACACGATGTTCCACACCCTCCCCTGTCTTCCAGACTTGCAGCCACTGCCTGAGCCATTGCAACAGCTCCCAGCAGCATCTTCTACACTGTGAACTACTGAGCATCATCTGTGACCCGGGGACCGTGTTTAAAAAAATACTCTAGAGAGAGGCATGACGAGGCAGAGTACAGAGGAGTTTTAGGGCAGTGAAACTACTCTGTACGATACTCTAAAGGTGGATACCTGTCATCACACATTTGTCCAAACCCGTGGAATGTACAACACCAAGAGTGAACACCGGTGTAAACTATGGGCTCCGGATGACAATGATGTGTCAATGATTGTAATGGAGGTATCTCTGGTGGGGGAGGCTGAAGGAACGGGGGGGGGACGGGCGGGAGTATGTGTGAACTCAATGTACTCACTGTTCACTTTGGCTCTGAACCTAAAACTGCTCTATGCCGCAACTAAGGAGTCCGCATGCCACAACTAAAAAACGATCCCACCTGCTTCAACTAAAGATCTCGCATGCCGCAATGAAGACCCTGCATGCTGCAACTAAGACCCACCCCCCCCCCCCCAAAAAAAGAAAAGAAAAAAATACATGTATTCTGTAGGCTGGGTCACTGACAGTACTCTTTTTTTTTTTTTAATGAGATCGTATAAAACTGGATATGTTAGAGTACATCACATGAAGATAGTTTAGAGAAACTTCTTTTCACAGATTTTATTTTATTTCCATTTAAAATCAAGCTCTGATGTGTTACTACAGAATAAGAAATTGAGATCCAGAAAGGTTGAGGAAAAATAACAGTTATTATAAGTGCACCACAGGTCGAGCACTTTCTGAACGCATGCACTTTTCTCATGTCATCTTCACAGCGTCTCTCGGAGGATGCAAGATGTCAGGTAACCTACCAAGATCACTCAGCCAGCAGATGGCAAAGCTGGGGGCGGAACCCTGAGAGCCTGCAGTCCCAGCCTACACGCTTCGCCTCCCCTGTCCTGGTCACATAGCTGAAGAGGCGGAGCCGGGATTTGACCCCAGGCCAATTCTTCTGTGTGATATAATGCAGTATGCGACCCCCTGCACACACCCCATATCCATCTTCCAGGCCTTACTCATATTACCTCCCTTCTTAGTTGTCTTTGGTTGCTCCCTAGTATTTCCAGGGTCAAATTCAAATTGCATCTTAGTCTAAGCTTAATGGGCAATCGTTGGTTGGTTGTGCAGTCGATCTACTGAGGACTGACCAGCATTTTTATTGAGATAATATAGAACAGAAAACATCAGAGTACATCAGACCTGGTAAACATAAATATGGCTTAAATCTCCTCCAGCACGCCGTCCATTCAGCAACTCCCAGACCGCTGCAGGGAAGAAAGCTAGTCGTGAGCGACAGTGGGAAAGCAGGGGGATGCAGATGCAAAATACAGCAGAGAAGATGTCCCCCAATAGCCCAGAACGGAGCACGAGCCTGCTGACGACCGAGGCATGAGAGAGAAACAGCTGTAACTCACAGGTCAAGGCAAGTTGGAGGGCTGGTAACCAAAAAAAGGCAGGGAGGAAGGCTCCTGCTGGAGACAAGAGACCAGGCTGAAGCCAGAAGGCAGAGGGGAAGGTGGGAGCGTAAACTCCTGCGCCGTGGGGAGCAACCCAGCATCACTGAGTGAGGGGAGGAGGCTGGCACTCACCTGCCCCTGCAAACCTGCGTGCCCTACGCCCCAGACTCCTAGACTCCTTCTCAAACCCTTGAAAGCCTCAGAACTTTGGCGACTGCCATGCCTGAGCGCCAGATGCCCTTCCCCTTTCATCCCACCAAGCCTCCTCATCCTCCTGGGCCGCCTCCACTCACCTGGCCAGAGCAGCACTCACAGGTCAGGTCTGGGGTTCCTCTTTAGCCAGTGCTCTCCCCAGGCCCCTACTGCCTTCTCTGTACGGACTGAATCCTGTACCTCCAGAAGTCATATGTTGAAGCCATAACCCCCAACGTGACTGTACTTGGAGACTGGGAATTTAAGGAGATAATTAAGGTTAAAACAAGTGAGGCCCAGGCTTCCCTGGTGGCGCAGTGGTTGAGAGTCCGCCTGCCGATGCAGGGGACGTGGGTTCGTGCCCCGGTCCGGGAAGATCCCACATGCCGCAGAGCGGCTGGGCCCGTGAGCCATGGCTGCTGAACCTGCGCATCCAGAGCCTGTGCTCCGCAACGGGAGAGGCCACAGCAGTGAGAGGCCCGCATACGGCAAAAAAAAAAAAAAAAAAAAAAAAAAAAAAACCAAGTGAGGCCCTAATCTAATAGGGTCAGTGGCCTTCTAAGAAGAGACACGAGAGATTTCTATCTCTCTCTGCCACACTCACAGAGGAAAGGCCATGTGAAGACACAGCAAGAAGGTGGCCATCTACGATCCAGGATCTGGTGATCCTGCCTCACCAGAAACCCTAGTAGGAATTTGATCTTGGACTTCCAGCTGCCAGGAGTGTTTTGTTACAGCAGCCTGAGCAGACTAATACATCCTTCTTCTCCCCTCACACCTGCCAAGTCTTCCCTAGACCTCCCCCCGCTCAAGGCTCTGGATACAGCCCTTCATCATCTGAACCCTAGACCCTGTCTGAATTTTGTGACGGCCTAGACTGCGATACCATAGGTTTAAAAGAATCTAGTTATGCCTTTTCATTGAAGGTCACTGATGCATAAAAATTTGAGCCAGGAGCCTAGATCCACTGAGAATTTCCTGAAGGATTAAACCAGGGGGCAAAAGTCTGGACTTTCTGGCTAAAGATGGAAAGTCTCTTGCTGTGCTTTATTCAGTCTTGCATAGGACTCCTATTAGAACTGTTCATTTCGTGATATCATGGGGGGCTGAGGGAGCACAAAACCTTCTATTAGACACAAGATGAAGCGGCAATTTGATTCATGTGGGTTTTTCATTTAAACAGGGAAGGGAAAAAAACACAGAATCTACTTAGGCATTATGGGGAGTAATTGTTTGAGTTGTATTTTTCTTTATTAAATAAGTATTTTTTTATTTGTTCAACAATAACATTTCAGGCTACAGAATGCTTGATTTCCATGGCGCTAATTAAAACCAGCACATGTGTATCTAAGTGATTTGTCTAGACACCGAAAGAGGCAAGCTGCAACCTATTACCTTTTAATGGAATAATCAGTTCTGTTCAGTTAAAATTTCTTTGTGTTTTGATGAATTTAATAATGCCTTTCATTAAGATTCAGTTCTGTACTCCATCAAAAATTTACATTTCATTATTGCTGTGCACCCGGCTGAGGAGTTGATTGACCAGAAGGCTCAGCTCTCCTCCTCCTGCCTGAATAAACTGTGCCTGGAAGGCAAGTGCAGGAGGCCAGCGGGGTGGGAGGGGGTGTTGGATGGAGAATGGGGTAGAGAAGAGAATGATGTAAAATGGATTCATCAGGAAATTTTTTTCTTTCTTTTTTTTCTTTTTTTGCCCCAGCCCCTGAGCTTCTTTTTTTCTTTTCTATGCCTCAGTTTTTCCACCTGCAAAATGGAATTAGTGACCTTTCCTTCCTGAGCACAAGATCTTATGAGGAACAAATAAAATAATGGGGATGAATAGGCTTTACGGATTATAAGATGCTGAAAATGTGAACGAGGAAGGAGGGAAGGAGCAAGAAAGGGGAGTTTGACTTCCTGGGTCCAGTCCTGCTGTGGGCATGTCCCTTTGGGTCTGAACACCCCTGCCCCATCCCCCGCCTCTGTTCAGCTGTGACTTATCCAGCTCAGGTCGTGGGTGGGAAGACTGCATATGTGACAGAGCCGCTGCATGTCCCAGGTGTGTAGAAAGATGTCAAAGACTTTGGATGCACGATGCTGCCCTGGAGGCTGGGATAGGACCACCTCTGGGCCTGAGATGAAGTTGCTTTGACTTTCTTAGGGAAAGAAAAATGCAGTGAGAGCACAAAGGGGGACCCTCAGGCTTCAGGCCTCGCTGTGTGGAGTGGAGCAGTCACCGGGGCGGGGTGGGGGGAGTGGGATGCTGTCTGCTTTTGCACTTGCTTTTTAAAAGGAGCGTAAAAGGAGAAGAAAATTCTTTTAAAAATAAGTCCTTTAGCATTTTCCTTTTCTTTAACTGCAAAATTAATATATATTCATTGTAAAAATTCAGAAAATGTGAAAGCTTCATATTTGCATACCCAGCTTCCTTATTTCCCAAAAGTCAGTGCTATACATAGTGTATTTGTTCTGCTACTGTGTAATGGAGTACCACAAATTCAGCAAACATTTGTTATTCCATGAGTCAGGAATCTGGCCAAGGCTTAGCTGGGTCCTCTGCTCAAGATCTCACAAGGCTGCACTTAAAGTGTTGGCCGGGGCTGGGGTCTCATCTGAGGTTCAGGACCCTCTTCCCTGCTCATGTGGCAGAATTAATGTTTTTGCAACTATAGAACTCATGGAGGTTTAATCTTCTTTGAGGCCAGCATGAGAGCCTCTCTGATCTCAGTGAAGGCCTAAGTCTTCTTTTAAGAGGCCTACCTGAATAGGCCAGACCAGCCCGGAAGAATCTTCCCTTTGATTAACTTAAACATACACTATTATATTACTATTTAAATTAGCACCCCCAAAATGAAAAACTTAGGTATAAATTTGACAAATATTTGTACAAGCTCTATATGAGGACAACTATAAAGTTGTGATGAAAGAGATCAAAGAAGAACTAAGTAATTGCAAAGGTAGTTCATGATCATGGATAAGAAGTCTCATTTTGTCAAGATGTCAGCTCTTCCTAACTTGGTCTGTAAATCAGTGCGACCCCAATCAAAATCCCAGCTGGTGGCCTGAACAGACACCTCACTAAAGAAGATATACAGATGGCAAGCAAATACATGAAAAGATGTTCCGCATCCCAGATCATTAGAGATTTGTGAATTAAAACCACAGTGAAATACCACTACACACCTAGAAGAACAACTGAAATCCAAAACACCGACACCACCAAATGCTGACAAGGATGTGGAGCAATATTCGTTGCTGGTGGGAATGCAAAACGGTGCAGACACTCTGGAAGACAGTCTGTCAGTTTCTTACAAAACTGCTCCTTGGTATTTACCCAAATGAGTTGAAAACTTATATCCACATGAAAATCTGCACACAGATGTTTATAGCAGATTTATTTATAACTACCCAAACTTGGACTCAACCAAAATGTCCTTCAATAGGTGAGTGGATGAATAAACTATGGTACATCCAGACAATGGAATATTATCCATTGCTAAAAAGAAATGAGCTCTCAAGCCATGAAAAGACATGGGAGAAACTTAAATGCGTATTACTAAGTGAAAGAAGCCAATCTGAGAAGACTAATCCTGTACGATTCCAACTCTATGACATTCTTGAAAAAGACAAAATTATGGAGACAGTACAAAAAATCAGTGGTTGCCAAGGGTTGGAGAGGAGAGGGATGAATCAGCAGATCTCAGAGGTTTTACAGGGCAGTGAATCTCTTGTGTGTGATCCTATAATGGTGGCTACATATCATTACACATTTGTCCAAACCCATAGGGTGTATAACACCAAGAGTGAACCCTAATGTAAACTGTGGACTTTGAGTGATAATGATGTATCAGTGTAGGTTCGTTTTCAGTAACAAACGTGCCCTCTAGTGAGGATCTTGACCGTGGAGGTCTGTGCCTGTGCAGGGGCAGGGGGTATGTGGGAACTCTCTGTATTGTCCCCTCAATTTTGCTACAAGCCTAAAACTGCTCTAAAAAAATAAAGCGTATTACATTTTTAAAAAGTAAGTAGCTAGTGATTTTAAAACAAATCTATCTGGGTGTGTATGTCCAAGCCAGTGCTTTTCACTGAACTTGGCTGCCGTGTAGGAGATATGTGATCTCCCGCACAGCACAGGGGAAAGGGAACCTCAGGCATGGAGACAGCCAGCCTCTCCTTACACCCCGTCTTCCACCGTGGAATTCAGCAAAGGGCCGCGGACCTCGGCTCAGTTCCTGACATTAACACGTATTCGAGCTGCTCAGGGCCCTGCCCTGGAAACATCTGACAAATGCTTGTCTCTTGGTGCCCCTGGCTCCATATCTGCTCCTGGCCAGAGACTGGGAAGGAAAGGGGACATTATGGGGTCAAGTGAGGAGAGAAAGGGCATGATGTGGGAAGTGGAAAGCGGTGTGGGCTGAATGTGAGCTGGAAGCAGAGTGGGAAACGGGATGGAGAGGGGCAGGGAAGGGGGCTGGGAGTAAGGAGAAAACACTCAGGAACATCTCATGTTTTGAAGAAAATGTCATGACAGGCAGGACTTGATAATTACTGTCATTTGTGGAATGTTTCAGTACAAGAGAACCAAAGAATCACGATGTCATGAGCTCAGTGCCTTCCTTCAAATCAGCATGCAGTCACCAAATGTGTATGGTTTGAGTGTCCTCGGGAGCTTTCTGTGCCTTAGTCACACCATGGGCTGCACACCAGGGCCCTTTGGGGAATAGAAAGCTCTTCTTCATGTGGTTATGACAAGCAAATAGGACCTCACGTGTGTACAGATGGACCCTGGGAGGTGCCAGGTTTCCAGAGAGCTTGGAGCCCCAGAACCTCAGAACTGGAAGGAAACTCCCATTGTTTAGGTCAACCTTCCATCCACTGTGTCCCTCCAAGCAGGTGCTCAGTCTTGGCTTGGTTGCCTCTAGTGGTGGGGAGCTCATGACCTGCAGGGAATGGCAGGGGGTGGGGGGAGTGGTGCAACAGGAAAACTCTCAGGAAGAAAAGAGTCCTTTTTCCACTTCCTGATAGTGAAGTCATTCCACATCCCGAGACCATGGGGCAATACCTCTCTAGGCGAGAGGTTGGATGTCTTGCAGAAAACTAAGCTTTGAGTCCCACCTCTGCCATCTTGTAGCTGTGTGAACTTGGACATGTCACTTTGCCTTCTGGAGTCTCAGCTGCCTCTTCTACAAAATAGAGAAAATGCCCGCTAGACCTCCAGTAGGTGGTCACGTAGAGCAATAAGGAAAGCACATGGTGAACCAGGATGTAAAGAGTTGCTATCATCGCACCCGTCTTTCCTAATATTGAGATTGAAATGGGACCTAAGAAATCAGATACAAACTGGTTTGCTTGCTAGTGCCAGTATATGAGTTCTCATGTCCTTGTCTATAAAAACGTGCTGACAGTCAGACAGAGAAAGTAGCAGGGAGAGGTCAGGAACTGGGGAGATGCTTACGTCCAGATTCCGTTCACGTGCCTTTGTAAATGCCCAGCATAGCATCACTCACTGCGTTCACTCTCCAGTTCTCATTCCACACCCACCACCAGGAGGTGGTAGCTGTGGATTCTGGATAGGATGACCCCACCCTCGGCCTCAAAGTGGAGTCCCGATCATTCTAACCCACTAACGTCCCCCGCTTGACACATACATCTCCCTCGTCCCCATTATCGTTTCAGGGGGAAAAAAAAGCGACCCAGCTCCAAACTTCTCAGAGTATTCCCCTGGCCATGGCAATGAAGACTGGATGAGACCTAAGTTGCTCCAATCAAGGGGCAGCAAAAGATTTTTGCTTGATTGATGAGGCAAGAGACACTCCCTCTCCTTCTGGACATGGATGTGGAAGCATGTTCCTCTGCAAGCTGTTGGCATTCACCTTGCAACCATGAGGAGAGCCAGCCTTCAAATGAAACAGACATGGTCAATGGCAGAATGGAGACAGACACAAATGTCCTTGGACTGAAGTACTAGATCAAACTGATCCTGAAGCCTGAACCGTCTGGATTTTCTAGTCCAGTGAGCCAATCCACTTCTTTATTGCTTAAACCACTTTGGGTTTGCAGGTGACAGAAGAAGTGCCCATGAATGCCATGTGGCCCACAGTTGGGACCACCTGAGATGCCCCATATCTATCTTCTCTGACTCTCTCCAAGGCCAAGGTTTGCTCCAGGATTCTGAGCAAAGTCTGGGAGCAGGGCTGTTGTATATAATTTTGCATTCTGTGCCCAGAACCAAGGTTCCTGGCAGAGGAGCTGAAAGCCAGCCCACACTCCCCTCGCCAAACCATGCTCCCCAGGGCAGGGCTGCCTCTGCCTAGGGGAGGGGGCACCATTTCTTTATTCAAAAGGGCCCTGTAGGGACTTCCCTGCTGGCGCAGTGGTTAAGAATCCTCCTGCCAATGCAGGAGACATGGGTTCGAGCCCTGGCCTGGGAAGATCCCATATGCCACGGAGCAACTAAGCCCGTGTGCCACACTACTGAGCCTGCGCTCTAGAGCCTGTGAGCCACAACTACTGAGACCACGTGCTTCAACTACTGAAGCCCACGTGCCTAGAGCCCGTGCTCCGCAACAAGAGAAGCTGCCGCAATGAAGAGTATCCCCCGCTCACCGCAACTAGAGAAAGTCCGCGCACAGCAACGAAGACCCAACGCAGCCAAAAAATAAATAAATTAATTAATAAATTTATTTTAAAAAAAAAAGGGGGCCCTGTACACACCAAGCCTTTTGCCTGCAGGGATGGGTCTATCCAGGTTGGGAGTGGGAAACAGGTGGCGCCTTCTCCTAATTTGCATAAATGTTCCCTATGGCCTAGTGGCAGCTGAGATCCTCTCATCTCTGGCTGACGCCCCTGCAGCCAACAGCACCCAGCACTCCCTCCCCGCCCAGAGCCCCTGACCTAGCTCGTCTGCACTGCTCTTATCACTAACTCGCTCTTTCAACAAGACTGGTGGAGGCCATCAGCCCTTCCACATCTGGCTTGTCTCAGGAGGGAGATACAGGACCTGCGACAGCCGTGATGCCTGGGGGGCTGTGCTGGAAGTCCACTGGGGAGAGAGGCCTGTGTCCCAGGGAAAGGAAAGAGGGTGAGGTCAGCTGCTATGCAGCCCGGCAGAGCCCGGCCAGCCCTAAGGGGAGCTCGGGGGTGTATCTACCCAGCAGAATTGGGCAGGATGGCCAGACCGTGATGCCCCTTCTTGATCAGTCACTGACCGTGGATGATCCTGCGATGCCCTCGGCTGAAGAGCTCCCTGTGGCTGCAGCAGACCCAGGAGGGGTGGACAGCTGTGGACGAGCCCTGGCTGGTGGGGGACCAGGGCGCTGCTCTTTTCAAGGCAGATTCATCTCACCCCGTCTCTGAGCCAAGTAAGGGCAGCTGCACTGTGGCTGTTTCCTCTTAGGGTTTTCAGACTGCAGGTCTGTGCTTCCATTTAAGGAATGGCGAACACCTACTTGGCACAGACTCTCTCCCATGTGAAACTGGGTGCGGGCCTCGGGAGGGGCTCACGCAGGGGCTGGTTTCCATCTGAGCTCTTTCCTGGAGCCAAGCGGGAGGGCGCGGCAGGTCTGTGCACCCACCCGGCGGCTGGTATTTCCGATAAGCCCTGAGATCAACTTCGCACTTTCAAAATGTCCACGGACTAATGGCAGCGAGGTGTTGGCAGCCCAAGGAAGCGTTTCCAGAACAGAGTCAAGACGTTTGGAGACGGAATCGGTCCAGATCTGCTGCTCCGCATGACCCACCCTCCTGCTCTGGGCCCTTTGCAGAGCTGCACCCAGGGCACCTGCTGGCCCCAGGGAGCCAAACTGGACGGCATCGCGGATGCTCAGCCGCCCAACCTGCAGTGGCGTGGCCCGCAACCGGCCTAGACCACAGGGTCTGGGCTTGTCCTCGACCCCAGTGGCGGCCGAGCCCACGCGGTTACGGCCAAACCAACCTGGCTCCTCCTTCCACTTCTGGGCTCAGGTGAAGCGCGGTGCCTGGTTCCGTTTTGCCCGGTGGCTGCCCATGGACTCCACGAGACAGCCCATAATTGTGGAGCAGTTAACCCTAACCAGGAGAGACGGGAGGCCGGGAAGGGCTGGCTGATGAATTTCTTGCCCTTCCTAGAGATCACCCACCCTGTGAGCTGTTCCTCGATGCAGTGGTTCACACAGCTTCTCCAGAAACAGCGAGTGACCTTGAAACCAGCTCCATTTTTCTTAGGATCTTGGCCTGCCTGGTCTCGTACTGCTTTGTATTTGTTTCCTTCTTTTTTTGTCTCATTTCCTTTTCCTTCCAACCTTTTTTTTGCCTCCTGGCACTGCAACATCTCCCTCCCTCTCCCCAAACATCTTGCCTCAGGGTTGGCTTCCTAGAGAATCTGGGTTAAAACAGAGCTATTTGGAAGCAGCTGAAGGCCTCATCACATAAACGCCCGTAGCCAAGGGCAGCATCGGTGGGTAATCTGGGACTTCATTTCATTGTCCACCCATCCTCACGACATAATCGGAGACACAGGCTTGCTCCCCTCGATGTCCTGAGGCTGTCTTGCAATCAGTGACTGCACAGTTGTGTTACCCTCCATAGTATGACGGGTTATAGGACCATCACTGGCATCACAGACCTCATTATTCATAGTGTGTTACGGGTTGAATTGTGCCCCCCCAAAAATATGAGGAAGTCCTAACCCTGTGACTGTGACTATGAGGCTTCTGATCACAATTCCAACGTGTGTGGGTGTGGGCGTGCAGCGGTGAGGGTCCTCGCCATCAGGAAACAATTCCTTAATGCCAGCTGGGTGTCCTACAGTTCAACTCAGCTCTGACACTGTCCCCTCAGAGACAGACAGCATCAACTTCCACAGGTTAAGGGGCTCGATGGGGGCTGCCATCCTCCCCACACACTTCGGGGACCAGTTCTAGGTCCAGATTATCACCTGTGCTTCTGACCAACTGGCTATAGATTGAAGGTTCCTATGACCCACTCCTGGGGTTCGATTAATTTGCTAGAGTGGCTCACAGAACTCAGAGAAACATTGTACTTGATTATTGATTGCTTAAAAAAAGGAATGAACTCAGGGACAGCCAGATGGAAGAGATGCACAGGGCAAGGAATGAGGGAGGGGGCACAGAGCTGCCATGCCCTCTCCAAGCACACCACTGTCCCAGCATGTCCAACCTGGAAGCCCTCTGAGCCCTCTCCTTTGGGGTTTTTATGGAGATTCATTACGAAGGCATGATTGATTAGATCCTTGGCCACTGGTGATTTTAACTCAGTCTCCAGCCCCTGTCTCCTACCCTGAGGCCTGGGGGGCGGGACTGAAAGTTCCAGGCCTCTAATCTCTTGGTTGGTTCTCCAGTCCCTACCCTTAGGGGTTTTCCAAAAGTCATCCCCTCATTAACATAACGAAAACCACCTTTATTGTTCTCCTCTCTTAGGATTCCAAGGGTTTCAGGAGCCCTATGCCAGGAACTGGTCAAAGACCAAATATATGTGACCTTATTTTGAAGGAAGGTCTTTGCAGATGTAATCAATTTAAACATGAATTATGAGTTATACCGAGCCCCATCCCAATCACTGGTGTCCTTATAAGGCTCATGTCACCATTCCCACCCTCACCTCCCAATGCAGGAGGATGGGGGACTCTTCTCTGGAATAATGTATGGCATCTAATACCAGTTCCTCTCTTTCTTCTGTCCAAGTGATTCAACCACTCTGAGTCGGTATGTAAGTCTATAAACTGGACATATCAGAGGAGAAAGTATATCGTAAGGATGTTGTCAGATGCATAGGAGATCATGAATGTGAAAATTCTCAAGACCCAAAAGGTATTGCACAGCGGTCCTCATTATAATTATCATTATGGCCATGTCAACCTATCTGTGCATGACCAACTTTGGCACCTCTCAAAATTCAAACAAAAGCCTGGTGACACGTACAAGTAGGTTCCATAGGATCACAACCTTCTCAGCAATTCATTTGCCACTCGATATTTAACTGATTGCAGAGCTCCCTAAAAATAATTTATCATAAACAGAGCTGCTAAATCTTTCCCTTGTTTTGCTTTGTGTGAAATAACTATGGCGATAAAAGTAACAAATAACCCCTTCTACCCACAGACAATTCTCTGACTCAAGAGGAACAAAGTAAAATGTCATTCCCAGATTTGGCATGAATGTGTGTGACTACGGGTCCATTACTGAACAAGTTTCCATAGCTCATCAGGCATCTGTCAGCACGCGCGCTGAAATCAAACATGTAAACTCACAGGCATCAGCCCAGACAAACACCACCTGCCTCTTCATTTTATAAGATGGCTCTTTAATCCCTCCAAGTTGGAAATGTTCCTCAATACTTCTTGAGGAACAGTTTTCGTAATGAGAGTGGAATCCCTCTCCCACCCCAGCCCATTGCTTTGACAGGTGTTAATTACACTCTTGATCAGAGAGAAACATCTGCACACTTCAGCCTGGGGGGAGGTGGTCATTTGCAGCTCTGGCAGGCAGCGCATGGAAAATTGCTAGAGAGACCGACTTGCTGACCACATGGGAGCCATCGCTGGGGTTTCCCTTCACCGTGCCCCCCACCCGGTGTCTCTGGAGAGGCAGGCTTCAGAAGGAATCCCCAGACTCGTCAGCGTTCCTCCTCGCCGTATGCTATTTTTCCTTCTCTTTCCGCAAAGAGTCAGGTCTGCTGAATTGTCACACTGCACAATTCATGACTGGCTATTCTATATGTCTTTTCATAGGTTTGTGGCATTGTTATTTGGTGGCAATGTCAGCTCTGACTTCACATGCTGTCTTTATCTATCCCACTTAGATTTCTCCCCAGAAATATTTATGTGTTTGACTCCAGGGTGCTGTCCAGACCTTTAGACCTCCTGGCGATGTTGTTCAATGTACAGAATGTATAGACTGTTTTATGGGTTTTTTTAATTTTGAAAAAAAAATCTGATTCCAAAATACATCTGGCCCTGAGGAATTGCCCACTTGTACTCAGGTGACATTTGACAAGTGCCTTGACCCTCTCTGCCCAGACACAGGAGAACACTTACCAGACAAACAAGAGCTTTCCTGATGTCCCCACCTGTTAGCCGTTCCTACCCCAAGCATTGCTCCTTGAGAGCGAGGATGTGGTGCACACAGTTGGCTGCACCTCCCACTGGCTGTGTCACTACGCCAGGGGACTCAGCTTCCCGCCTGTCAAGTAGGGCGTCTACTTCCTAACCTCTAGCCCTGTGTGCTCCTGGCTCTGAAACACCAGCTATGAACTATCTCAATGTTATGGACCCAAATCGTAGGTTGAATCCTAACCCCCTGCATGGCTGATTTGGAGATGGGGCCTGTAAGGAAGTAATTAAGGTTAAATTGGGCCTCAAGAGTGGGTCCCTGGGCTTCCCTGGTGGCGCAGTGGTTGGGGGTCCGCCTGCCGATGCAGGGGACACGGGTTCGTGCCCCGGTCCGGGAAGATCCCACATGCCGCGGAGCAGCTAGGCCCGTGAACCATGGCCGCTGAGCCTGCGCGTCCGGAGCCTGTGCTCCGCAACGGGAGAGGCCATGGCAGTGAGAGGCCCGCGTACCGCAAAAAAAAAAAAAAAAAAAAAAAGAGTGGTTCCCTGATGCAATGGGAATTGCGTCCTTACAAGAAGAGGCACCCGAGAGAAGTGCTGTTCATTCCCTCTCTCTGTGTCTCTCTGTCTCTTAGTCTCTCTGTTTGTCTCTGTCTCTCCCTCCCCCCACCTCCTTCGCGTGTGCACAGAGGAAAAACCAGGTGAGGACACAGCGAGAAGTGGCCATCTGCAAGCCAGGAAGAGGGCCCTCATCAGAAACCAGATCAGCCAGAACCTTCATCGTGGACTTTCTAGCCTCCAGAATTGTGAAAATATAAATTTCTATTGTTTAAGCCACCCAGGATTTTGTTATGGCAGCCCAGACTAACACAGATACTTACTCTAGTTTTACAGATAAGAAATAAGCTCAGAAAGGTGACATGGAGTCTTAAAGGATGAGTGAGAAACTAACAAGCAGTTAGGGGAAGGGAACACTTTTCATCCAGAAGTGCGAGGGCTTAGAGGTATAGAGAGAGGCTGGTACGTTCGGAGAGCAGGGTAGTATCTGGGGGTGAGGACTTGGGGCGCCATCCTAAGGCAACCATATGCTTTGAATAAAAAACGGGGGCATATGGTTTGGCATGAATATGTAAATGGAGTCTAATTCTGGGAAATCTAAGTTTTGAGGGTGCAGCCTGTATGCCAGGAGTGGGTGGCACAAACTCAAAAGACCTCAAACCTGAGAATATCAGTGGGACCCACCCCGTGAGCAATACCTGAGGCTCTTGTCACTTGAACACATAAAGAACACGTATTATGAAGACAACCAAAGGGGTAGGTGAGAAACGCTGAACCACACGGTAGAATGAATAGAGCTTCCTAAGCCATCAACGCAGTGCACAAAATCAGCTTCTACTATTCACAGCTAATCTCTCCTCCATGGTAACTGGGATACGCCACATCATTTTCCTCTTTCTTTCTACTGCTTTCTGTGCTAACTGCAAATCTACTTCTTGCTCTCAGGAAGATCTACAAGCAACATCCCAAGGTCCCAAGCTGGAAAATGATGAAAGAAGAGTTCTCAGCATCATCGCCCTCACCTTTCTTCCATTGGCTGATTTTCTGGTTCTCACTGGCCCTGTCTTTTTCTGCCCTTGAATAAATGTCTGAAGGGACAACTTACCTCCCATGCAAATGGGCAACTCTATTTCTCTGGGCAGCCAGAGTGAGAATCTTGAGTGGGGTTTAGAAGAAAATGACATCTGGGCTGTTTCCTTAAAAGCTTCTCCCCAATACATAAAGTCCTCTAAATGATAATTGCTGACTTGGTCCTGTTATCAACCTCCCCCTCCACCCCCCAAGCAGCTGGGCTTAAAAATTATCTGCTGATTGCCTCCCTGTGTGTGTGGGGGGAGGGGGGTGTTGGCTTTTTAACTCTCCCAACCCCGGTAACAGTGCACATTTTTATGTATACAGGCACGTACACACACACACATGCGCATGCATCTATTTATTTAACGCTGTGTGTGAGACAGTGAACGCCTCGTAGGAAATGATCACTGCCCTCAACCAGGAAAAGTGTGTGTGCAAATATGTGAAAAACTAATTTGCAAAGCAAGAGTTAAATAATACCAGCACCAATGGAAGAGATAATCCCTCAGACAGAGATAGCTCAATCTTTAATAAAGCTGTCCCCCAACTCGACATGGATGCTCATGACAGCTCCGAGAAATGCTCAAGGCAAAGATGGCAGACCAGAGAGGGATGGAGGGGTTAAGCTACTGGGATTCTTAGCATGAAAGGAAGATTGGCCTTTCAAAGCCATCAGCAGGAACAAACGTTTCATTTGTAGTCCTGGCAGCCTGTCTGTACCAAATAAACAGCTTAAACAAATAGACCTTTATTTTGATAGTTTTTAAATGGGAGTGGTGTTGATTTACCCAGTGTATGACTTTTGCAAAAATCACACCATTTGAGCTCTTGAGCACTCTATTCCCCGTCTCTGGGGTAAATTGACTTTTAAATGAACGTAGCTAAACAACCAAATCTCTGTCAGCAGGATGAAGGCTAAGAAGTGCGCCTGCCTCCTACATGGCTGTGTCAGTTCCTGAAGGCGTTTCTGTGACTGTTTTCAGACCATAGATCCTGAACCCTTTCCTATCCCAGCAGACATGAGAAAGCAAATGGGGACAGATCCTGGCGAGAGCAGACTCAAAGCCAAGAAGCCAGATTGGGCATCCTCTGATCCAGGACTCAAGGAATACCAAGAAAGCAATCCTTTTTCCTTTTCACTTACCTTTCACACAAAAAGGAGAGAGGATTGAGCACTCAGCGCGGTCCCAGCCTGTGCCTAGGGACTCTCGGCCATAAAGGCTGCTGGCCAGACTCTCACAGGGAGGATGTTGGTCACTATATCCATCCATTGCCCATCCGTCATGGAGCCACCAAACATTTCACAAGCCCCTCCCACCACACGCTTCTTACTATGCTGGATGCTCTCAAGGCGGAGGTAGAAATGAATCTGATGAGGTCCCTGCTGTCAAGGACCTCACGCATACACATGTAGGGACATAGCTAATGTAACACCCGCAACGCCGTCTCTTTAAAACCTATGACTCCAAAGCACGATGAGGTCAGACAGACGCAGGTGGAAGCCCAGCTCTGCCACTCACTAGCTTTGTCTTCTTGAGCCTCGGATATCTCACTGGGAAACTTTCAAGTCAAGTAAATGAAACTGAAAATACTCCTGTGTGTGAAATCTCCGAGCACACAGTAGGTACTCAGTAAATGTTAGCTCCCATCCTTCTTCCCATTAGATGATTACTGCAAGCCTAATACCAGCCTATAAGACTGAAAGTGGAGATGGCAATATAACGGATCCTGATGGGAGTGGGAAAGACCTTTCGCCTTTACCCAAGAATTTCATGCTTCTACTATGTAAAAGATGTTGCTGGCCCCCACCTGCCCAAAGCATTCAGCTTCCCTGCTCCATCTGGCTTCTTAGCCACGTAACCCCAACACCTAGACACACAGTGGACATCAGCAAGGGTTCCGTTAAACAAGGTCCCTCCAGGATTATCCCAAGTCAATAACAGCTTCTGTATCTTTCTGGTGGCTGTATGTCTGTGTTCCTTTCTCAGCAATCCCAATGTGTTTTTTAGGATATAGCCTCACCTGCTATAAAGATCCAAACATGAGAGAGAAATATATTTCCAACATGTAGACAGTTCAGGGAAGGTAGTGCTTTTTTATTGGGCACTTAGTATACTCAAGGCCTCATGCTAACAGTAATATGTGGTATCTAATTTAATCCTCCTAACAAGAGATGATGTTGTGGACTGAATGTGCGTGTCCCTGCCAAATTCATGTGTTGAAGCTCCAACTCCTAGTGTGGCTGTATTTGGAGATAGGGCTTTCAAGGAAGTAAATAAGATTAAATAAAGTCATAAAGGTGGGGTCCTGATCCAATAGGATTAGTGTCCTTATAAGAGGAGACACAGAGAACTCACACTCTCTGCCATACAAAGACACAGAGAAGGTGGCCATCTACAAGCCAGGAAGAGAACTCTCAGCAGAAACCAAATCAGCAGCACCTTGATCTTGGACTTCCAGTCTCCATAACTGTGAGAAAACAAATTTTTGTTGTTTTAGCCACCCATCTACAGTATTTTGTTTTGGCAGCCCAAGTAGACCTAAGATGGATGATAGTTATTCTAGTTATACAGGTAATAAAAATAAACACAGGAAGGTGATTTGGCTTGCTGGGGTCACACAGCAAAGCCAGGATTTTGGCCCAGATTTGTCACCCTCCCCAAGGCCAGTGCTCCTTGTACTGTCCTCCAGCCACCTCTTTTGATAGCCATATGTTCTGTGGCCAAAGTGTGGTTAGAATCCTGCAGTTTGATGTCTAGGGCAGCATATCCCAAAAAGAACCCTGGGGAGCCCTATCTTTGTAGGATGTACTATGATTCAGTTGTGTCCTCCAAATAAGACATGCTGAAGTCCTAACCCCCAGTACCTTAGAATGTGACCTTATTTAAAAATAGGTTTTTGCAGATTTAACCAAGTTAAAATGAGGTCATCAGGGTGGTCCCTAATCCAATATGACTAGTGTCCTTTTAAAAAGGGGAAACTTGGACAGAGACAGGCACACCCAGAGGGAAGACAGTGTGAAGAGATGCAGGGAGAACATTCTACGAAGATGGAGGATTGGAGTGATGCATCGACAAGCCAAGGAACACCCGAGGTTCCCAGAAGCTGGGAGAGAGGCTTGCAACACGTCCATCCCCAGCACCTTCAGAGACAGCATGGCCCTGTCGACACCTTGATCTGCTTTCCAGTCTTTTCTGCTGATGACGGGCAGGTGGTGGGAATTCGACTTTAACTTCACCCAGTCACTTCCAATTTTAAACTTTGACTCTTTTGCATATATACTCAAATTTAGATTCTGCTCCTTCCCCTTATCCTCCCTAGGATATCTATGTATGAGGGCAGCTCAAGCCCAGAGGGAGAAGGTAGATACCTGTCCTCTCTAGTCCCTAGCTGTGCTGCCTAGTCCTTGAGCATCATGGCCTGGCATCCATGGGCTCCTCCTGCAACCAGGCCACACACCACATAGCCTCCTCATCATTGCCCCACCCCCAGGCCTCTTCTGGTCTATGATCCTCACATCAGGTCTGCTGGGCACCAGGGAACTCTTAGTCATAAAGTTTTTAAAACATGTAGTTTTCTGTATGCTGAGAACTACAAAACACTGATAAGAGAAATCAAAGAAGACCTAAATCAATGGAGAGATATACCATGTTCATGGATCAGAAGCCTCAATATTATTAATAAGTCAGTTCTTATAAAATTGATCTACTATAGATTCTGAGTGATAGTAATCCAACCCTAGCAGGCTCTTTTTGTAGAAATAAATCAAACATTTGTATGGAAATGCAAAAAAAAATTAAAATAATTTTGAAAAAGAAGAACAAAGTGGAAGGATTCACACTATTTGATTTTAAGACAATATAAAGTCACAGTAATCAAGACAGTGTGGTATCAATGAAAGAAAGACATATGGATGAATGGAACAAAACAGAGAATCCGGAAAGAGAACCAAACATGTATGGTCCATTGATGTTTTACTGAGGTGAAAAGATAATTTGTGGAGCAAGGTTAGCCTTTTCAACAAATGGTGCAAGAACAGCTGGATATCCATACACAAAATTAAAAGAATCTCAACTCATACCTCATACCATATACAAAACTTAACTCAAGATATCAATATATCATAGACCTAAATGTAAAACCAACAACTATAAAACACTGAGAAGAAAAGATAAAAGAAAATCCTTCTGACCTGAGGATTAGGCAAGGTTTTTTCAGATAAGACACAAAAAGTAGCAATCAAAACAGGAAAATATTGAACTTCTTCAAGATTAAAAACTGCTCTTTGAAAGACACTTAAGGTAATGAAAAAAAAAGCCATAAACTGAAAAAAAAATTTGCAAAACATATACATGATTTTAACAAATCCAAAATATTCCTAAAATCTCAAAATTCACCAAAACAAGCCAATTTTTAAATCAGGAAAAATATTTGAACAGACACTTAAGAAGAAACATGGATGGTAAATAGCACATGAAAAGATACTCAACGTCATTAGTCATTATGGAAATTCAAATTAAAACTATGAGATGCTACCACACTCCTATAAGAATGACTAAAATTTATACACACACACACACACACACACACACACCTATATGGAGAGAGAGAGAATATTAAGTACTTAGAAAGATACAGAGCAATTGGGACTCACACACTGCTGGGAGGTAGTCACTTTGGAAAACAGTTTGGCAGTTTCTCAAAAAGTTCAACATACCCCTACCATATGATCTAGTCATTCCACATCTAAGTATTGATATTTTCCTAAGAGAAATGAAAGCATATGGCTGTAGAGTTGTACCTGAATGTGCATAGAAGCTGTATTCATAAGAGCTCCAAACTGGAAACAACCCAAATGTTCTTGAACGGGAGAATGGATAAATAAATTGTATTAGGTTCCTACCATGGACTCAGCTATAAAAAAACGAACTACTGACACATTCAACAACATAGATGAATCTTAAAAAAATTATGCTAAGAGAAAGAAGTCGAACATGAAAAGCAACTGTATGACTTCATTTATAAGCCATTCAGAAAAAGGCAAAACTCTAAGGACAGAAATCCAGAGGTTGCCAGGGGATGAGGGTGGGAGGAGTGACTGACTTCAAAAGGGACAAGAGGGAACTTTTGAGGGTGAAGCAAATATTCTGTCTGGATCGTGATGATGTTTACGCATCTATATACATTTGGCAAATCTCACAAAACTGTAAACCTAAATTTTATGATATGTCAATTACATCTTACTAAACCTGACTTAACATTTTTTGTCATTATTACCATACCCAGAGATTGTTCTTTCTTTTTAAGCAAAAGTTTATCATTAAAAGAGAAAGGAAGCACTATTTATGCTAATTTCTTCTCATTAATACATGACTAAATACCATGTTTCTGTATAGAGAGAGCTATAAATAAAGAGCTACATCTCACTCACGTGGTACGTTCTGTACATCGCACCTGACAGGACACTTTTAGAGTCACTGCTTCTAGAATAGTCCCTGCACAGAATTAAGGTGAGGAAAGTGGTCATGAGTGTTAATTCTCTGCTTCTCACCCACGTGCCCCTCACCACAGCTGGGGGAGGAAGGCACGGTCACCGTTATTACTGTTTCCATTACATAAACAGAAAGATGCAAGAATGCAAAGATGAAGTTAGAGTTTGCTAAAGGTCACATGGCAGGTTGGTGGCAAACCCTGAACTTGAATCCACATCTTTTTACCACAGAGAAAATTGTAAATTTTCCTTAATCTTCTCCCCAGAAATAACAAAGTGAAGAAGTGTGGGTGGGAGCTATAGACAGAGGTCTAAGCCCAGTTGAGGGGAAATGGATGAGCAGGGAGAAAACCTGTTTACAGACCAGTGGGCTATTTTGGGTGCTTTCCACAGACCAGCTCAGTCGATGTGACAGCGCCACCCACATCTCAGCCCGGAGCCTGTGAGGTGGCGTGGGCCCAGGGGTGACAGGAGCTGGGACATGCCACCTGCTGTGCTTCTGCAGCCTCTTTGCTCTGATGGGCCCTGAAGTGGAAAAAGCTCCTCTGGGGACAGACGACCTGGACCTGAATCCTGCTCCAGCCCACATTCCCTGTGGGGTCCTCAGGGCCCAGGACAGCAGGCAGGCCTGGAGAATCTTCCCGTGTGGATAAGCTGACTCCTGTGTCCCCACCCTGCGAACCTTCCCTTTCCACACAGTGGGGACCAGAACTCCACTGTCGGCCCCCGGAGGCCTCCCCTATGTCACCCCAGCCCTCAGTTGGCTGCACCTTGTTCATCCCAGGCAGCATTTCCCCTAGTGAGCTGCTCTCTCCACCAGCTCTGAGGGGTCATTAAGGGGCATTTTCAAAAGAGTTCTGAGGGAAAAAAATAAGTTCAGTGGGAAATTCTGGGCTAAACGAAAGAGTTATGGGTTGAATTGTCCCCAAAAGATGCATTGAGATCCCGACCCCCACTGCCTCAGAATGTGACCTTATTTGGAAATAGACTTGTTGACGTAATTAGTTTAAGATGAGGTCATTCTGGAGAAGGGTAGGGCCTTAATCCAATCCGACTGGTGTCCTTATAAGAAGAGGAGAGAGGCTCACACAGGGAGAAGACGACCATGAGGCAGAGACTGAAGGGTTGCAGCTGCCGAAGACCACCAAGGATGCCAGCAACACCAGAAGCTGGAAGAGGCGGGAAGGATCCTCCCCTGTGGATTCCACAGGGAGCACAGCCCTGCTGACACCGTGATCTGGGACTTCCAGCCTCCAGAACTCTGAGAGAAGACATTTCTGTTGTTCTAAACCACCCAGTTTGTGGTACTTTGTTATGGCAGCTTAGGGAAACCGGTGCACCAAGTTCAAAAGAATCCTGTACTTCTCAGTGACTTCAATAAGCTGACCTGCAAGAATGTCCAAAAAGGAGGAAATAAGCCTCATTTTCTCAATGGAACTCTTTGAGAAAGGGGGATCTTCAGGGCTCACCTGTGGTCCCCCAGGGAGATGACGTAGAATGAGGGACCAGGGGGCCCACACAGCCTGGGTGCACCTCCAGGCAGGATGCTCCCTCCCACAGGTCCACCGCCAGTCCCCACAGAGAGCCCTGCTCCTGGTCAGTGAAAGAAGGAAGGAAGGAATGAGCACCCCTGATTGGCAGTGGTGTCATCCTACTGAGGCATGACTAACCCTCCACCTCCAGGGGCTCACCCCAAAGGGAGGCACCACAGGACATTTGCTCGCCTCTCTGGCCCCACCTCCCATCCTCCTTACCCCTTGCACACCAGGGCTTTAGTTATACGACACTAAAATGCGCCGTGCTTTCTCTCCTCTGGGCCTTTGCACGTGCTGCCCCTGCTGTCTAGAATGATCCCCTCTCCTACCCAAACCCACCTTCTGTCTCTGGGTGGGTTACCACTCATTCTTTGAGGCCAAATTCAGGGCCTAGGGAAGCCCTATCCCAGCACCTTGCAGAGGGCCCTACCACAGTCCTTACCCCTGGTCTCCAGTGAGGGGTGGCTGCAGCCAGAGTGGGACCCAGTGCAGAGAGATGGGCCTCAGTGTCCTCAGGTCCAGTTCAGTGTGGCCTCCTGGCTCTGACCTTGGGCCCTCACTTTACCTCTCCAACTTTCTGTTTTCTCATGTATAAGCAATACTCTTTGTCAGACTTTCATGAAAATAAAATAATATACAAAAGGTGCCAGACATTTAATCAGATAAATAAAAGAGCACTGTTTTTCTTTTGATGTTTGTCCAGGGCATGTCTTGCCAGCTGGACTGTGAGCCTCTTGAGGGCAGGACAGTGTGTGTCCTTCCTCTTTGAGTCCCAGCTCCTGGCACTGCTCCCAACCCAACCAGACAGCAATCGCCGCCGGGGCTCAGCAGGCTGCCGGCTATGTTGTCAGCTCTTCCTCCTTCTGTTTCACAACCTGCCCCCGGGACTTAGGTGCACCAGCAGCATTGCCTGCCTGGCCGCTCCTGAGGCACCCTTTACACTTTTCCCCGTGGCCCAGAGCCTGGCGTCTGCAGAGCACAGAATGATGGTGAGTCCCGGGGCATGAATCAGCACTCGGGGGTCAACCTCAGCTCTCCGCGTGACATCCACAGCCACTGCTCACCCATCAGCAGAGCAGAGCAGGCAGCGCTTCCTGTCTCAGAAAATCCTTGTCATTTACCAAAGCAAGCTGAAAACTGCTATAGCAGATCCCACTGAAAGGACGTGCCTGGGAAGGAGGTGAGTTGAGAAGCTGCGCTAACCTCTTCAGGGCTCCACTCTGTGTGGGAAGAGGTGTCCTCTTCTTAATGCTGTAGCTCTTTCCATTTTCCAAATTTATATAACATACTGATAAAAAACATACAAAGACGTGCATTCATTAAACAGATATTTGAGCATCTTTTAGTCACCAAGCTCTGTGGAAATCATGGGGACAAAAATTTTAAACTCCTACACTTAAGAAATATATTAGTTAAGATACAAGCTAGATGGCTAGAACAAAAATTCTCCAAATACAAGGCCCAAACCACATAGGAGTTTATTTTTCTCTGTACAAAACTTCAGAGATGAGTTCTACTCCACAGGGTCATTCAGGGAACCAGGTTCCTTCTGTTTTTTCTTACTGTGGTATAACTTACGTATAATAAAGCACAGAACTCTTAAGAGTGCAGCTCATTTAATTTTTATATGTGTATACACCTGTGTAACCAGCACCCAGATCAAGATACAGAACATTTCCAGCATCCAAGGCCCTCCTGTCTTACTGCTTTGTCACACTCTAGGGTGTTATCGTCATACTGTGGTCAAAATTCACTCAGATCATCACCTGCATGTTCCAGCCCGGAGGACAGGCAGTAAGAGGACGGGATGGTGTTCGGGGAGGCACACAATCTCCTAATAAAAATGTGATCTGGGGCTTCCCTGGTGGCGCAGTGGTTGAGAGTCCACCTGCCGATGCAGGGGACACGGGTTCATGCCCTGGTCTGGGAAGATGCCACATGCCATGGAGCGGCTGGGCCCGTGAGCCATGGCTGCTGAGCTTGCGCATCCGGAGCCTGTGCTCCGCAACGGGAGAGGCCACAACAGTGAGAGGCCCGTGTACCGCAAAAAAACAAACAAACCACAAAACAAAAAAATGTGATCTGGAAATGGTACACATCACTTCTGTGCATACTCCATTGGCTACTTCTTAGTCATATGGTCACATGGGCTGCAAGAGTAGCTGGGGAAAATTGCCTTTATTTAGGTAGCCACGTGTGCCAAAAAAAACTTCGTGAGGTTCTATTACTAAGAGGAAGAAATGGAGAATGGATCCCAGGTGTGGAAGTAAGCAGGTAAATAGCCAGACAGCACACATACCTGGTCCTCTGGAGCCTGTTTATTGAGGGGACTCATGGAGCAGTAGCAGGGCATCAGAATCTGGGGGAGGGATGGACAGTGGCCCTTGGGCTGTGAGGCTTTTTAGCTGCATAGTTAGAGGCGTGCTGGTCCCTCTCTAGCCAGATCAGAGACTAGGATCCAACATCAGTATGTCATGGTGGGATTTTGGCTCCATTTCAGCATCCATAGTTAGGAGACCACCAGCCCCTCCCATGTCATTATCAGGGGATGGAGTGGAAGCCCTACCATTACAGCTTTTATGACATGGCCACCTCAGGAATCTACCAGAATTGACTGCCTCAAGCTCTTGGCTTTTGCTAGTCTCCATGAGTTTTGCAGGAGATCAACTTGCAGAAAATCAATCTAGGACAAATTTACTCCTACCTGTAAAGAGGACAATTAGCAGTGAGGGTCACAACAGGCTCACACTCTAATAGAAGCTGTCAACAAGCTAAAGCAAATTCAGCAAATTCATAGAAGCTCTAATGGAAGTCTAGGAGTTCTCTGTATGGAAGGCCGTCAGTGCAGAGAGCAAACACTTAAAGTGCGTCATAAGGAAAGAGGGGGCTTTTTAGTGCACAGGGGAAAGGACATGCATGGCAGGGGCATAGCACGGGCAAGGCAGCAAGAGGTGTGACGGTGGGTATAATAAGCCCCTTAACAAACACACAAACGAGCAAAGATTAACTGTACATAGGGGAAGAAACACAATAAAAAGAACCTTATGGTAACATAGGTTTATTATAGTAAGCATTAAATTTACCCGGCTCTAACTTTCCTGGAAGTCAAAGCATGCAGGAAATTCGCCAGATTATATAACTTTCAGTGCCTGATCTAAGTAAGGACACAAGCTTGTCAAGAATTATATCTTCCAAAATTGCTACCTGGCATATACTTAGTTTTAACATTAAAAGGAATTCAAAATTATAAGCAAGATGGGTAGAATTTGTCCACTGTGATATCTTAGGAAGTCTTTGCAACCTACGTATGTTAGGGGTAGCAATAAATAATATAATTCTAAACAGCATCCAGCATAGAACCATATTACAGATAACTAGATGCCTAACCACACCTTAACTCTGCTAACATGTAAATTATTTTGGGTTTAGTCTATACTGCTGTGTCAGAGGCCCCCAAATACAGGGACTTAAAATAGACATGTGTTTCTCTTTCACATAACGGTCTGAATGCGGGCAGTGGGCCAAGACTGGCAGGTATCTCTGCTCAGTGAGGTCCTTTAGGGACCCAAATTCCTTGCCTTGTGCTCTGCCATCCCCGAGGCTGTCATCACTGTCCACGTGGTGAACCCTGGCTCCTCAGAACCCCCTCAACTTCCCAGCCCAGGAAAGATGGAAAGAGTGGGCAGGGCAAGCAGCTTACATACTTAAAAAAGTACGTTGATCTTCTAGATAATACAAACTATTAATATAAAAATAGTAATCTGGTTTCAAAATCATAATAATTTGGAAATGGCACGCACCACTTCCTTTCCCATCCTATTGGCCGAAAGTTAATCATATGGACACAGTTAGCTGCAAGGGAAGCTAGGAAATGCAGTCTGCGGTTAGGGTTAGGGTTAAGGCTGATGTATGTCTGCTTAAAACTCAGGAGCTCCTGTTGCCAAAAGAAAGAAGGGCATCTTGCTGCCTCTGCCCCAGCGTCTAAATACAGGTGTTCACAGAGATAAAGTAACGAAATAGCAAAGGAGTAAGGAGCTCACTAAGGCAGCAAGCTCACCAGTCCCAGGGCTTTTTTTCTATTTCTTTCAAAGAAAAAATCTGTTTGTTGCTGACCCTCACTTACGGGTAAGGAGGAGAGAGTATCAGGACAATTCAGGGAGGCCTCCGTAAACTCTCCAGGCAACGGTTCAAATTTCTACTCCATTAAGCCCTCTGCCAAGATAAAGGCCAACCTAAGCAGGTAGTCAAGGTGACAAACTTATGTCCCCTTTTCTCAGTTTTGCCAAAGCTGGGTGATGCCAAATCTGGCCTCACACCACCTGACCCATCCCTTGCATTCTGCAGACTATGAGACCCTCAGCGCCACCAAGAGGGTAGAAACTTGCAATCATTGTGCAAAGGTAGTATCAGTAACCGAGGATCCTCGTTCCCGGGAACGTGTTCTTTATAGATGGAATGCTCTTCCTCACTGTGAGCAGGGTGACTCACGGAGACCCGCAGTGGCTGCCCCGAAGACACAAAAACAGGAGACGATCGATCGATCGAGAGGGCTCGCATAGCTGCAAGCTGAGCTGGCATGTGATGAGGTGCCACGGACTTAGGGCAGGAATGCCGGCACTCTCCCACCCGGGGCCCCTCCCCTGGAAGGGATGAGCCCGAGGGACCTAAGGGTGACCCCTCTGGAGGACGCCGTCTATGCCGCAGCAGGCCCTCGCCAGGTGGGTCCGGGCCCAAGACCAGAGACACAAGCCTTTGTGATAATCTGGTTCACGTCTCCCTTCTCCCCAAATACTCTAAGCTCTGTAAGAGCAGGGGCCATGCCTGTCTTTTGCACTGTTATGTCCCTAGTGCCTGGCACATAGTAAATGCTCAATAAATCTTTGTGGACTGACATCCTCCCAACTCAGGCCTCACCTGGAGCCACGGTGCAAGAACATTTATTGGGTATCTTCTACCTGCTGAGAACTGAATTAGGTATTTCACCAGGTGGTATCTTAGCTCATCTTAACAACCTCGACAGGTATTATTACCCTCATTGGGATGGAACAGAGCCTGGGGCCCCTCCTAGACACTGTGTTCTCGTCTCAGGATTACAGGCTTCCAGAATGGGGAGCAGAGGCAGACTCTAAAGATAGCTCAACTTCTTCAACGTGCAGTCAGTCCCTTGCCTAATCCTTACACAAGCCCTGGGAGCTAGGATCCCATTTTCCACATTTTAAAGAAGAGGAAACAGGCTCGGAAGGATTAATAACTTGCCCAAACCCCTCAGCTACAGGCACTAGAGCTGGGTTTGAACCCAGATCATTCTGACTCTTAAGCCCCAGCTCCTTCCACTTACGTGGACTCAACACTTGTCCTTGGCTGTGGACTGAATTGTGTCCCTCCCCCAGAATTCATGTGTGGAAGCCCATGTAACTGTACTGGAGACAGGGCCTTAAAGGAGGTGATGAAAGTTAAATGAGGTCATAGGGTGGGCCCTGACCAGATAGGATTAGTGCCCTAGTAAGAAGAGGAAGAGACACAGGCACCCTCTCTCCATCATGTGAGGACACAGCAGGAGATCTGCAAGCCAGGAAAAGGGTCCTCACCAGAAACTGACCGTGCTGGCACCCTGATCTCAGATTTTCAACCTCCAGTACTATGAGAAAATAATTTCTGGTGTTTAAACCAGACAGTTTAGGGTATTTTGTTATGGCAGCCTGAGCAGACTAATACAAGATTTTTCTAACACCAGATAACTCAGAGTTCAGTGAAGCAACCGCATAAGGATTCTCTTCCTCATTGTTCAATATTTTAGGGGAAAAAATTGCTTTAATATCTCCCAAGGACATCACAGAGTGTATAAAAGAACTGGGAATTGCTGTAGCGCCAGACCTGCTGGCTTAACTTCCTCATAAAGAATTTATGGGGCACAAGTACTCCCCAGGAGCTTCCAGAAACTCTTAAAGCAATTCTTCCCAGTCTGAAGATCCTGCCTTGTAAACGCCTGGCCCTCATCACTCCTCTCCAGGGGGCAACTGCCCTTTCCCTCTGGAAGGCATCTGTTCTACCAAGCACCCCTCACAGCTTCCCAGTTAACACAGAGCATTCAGAACGCCGAGGAGGAGGATTGGCATCTCCCCATTTCCCAGGAGGGAAGATGGAGTTCGATGGGGGGCAGGTCCCCAGACTTACTGAGTAACAGTCCTTGAACTCCATCCAGGGTCTTCCGACATGAAAACCACAGCTCCCATGTCAAAGTACAATGTAAGAAAGTACATCTGAATAAACTGTGTTAAATACGTGAATCGATTCACGGGCAAACCTTTACATTCAAAATGACAACTAAATAATTAGAGCTGTTTGAACACCATGTCAGCCAGAGAGAGAAGTAACACAAAGATAAAGAGGAGTGAGGGATGGACGAAGGAGGAGGCAGAAAAGGGGAGATGTGCATTTTCCTCTCTCTGTTCCTCTGAGGCTCCTTCAGTCCCCCTTCCAATTCAGTCTGTCCGGCAGTTATTGACGGAGGCCACGGGCCAGGCAGGGGGCGAGGAAGGGCTGAGACTCAGAAATAACTCCACTGAAGCCCCCTCAAGGCTCATTACACTCTGTCACATCTCCACTAAATTGTGCGGAGCAAAGCAGCCTCTGGGAGTGGGAGGGTCTTGTCTCTGGGCTAAGCCAGCAGTCTGTCACCATCAACACGTGACATGAGAGTTCAGGGTCCTCCAGTGCTCTGATAGCACCCCCTTGGGGACACGGCAGGTTTGCTAGTAAACTCCAAGTTAGGGCTTCCACTGACTTCCTATGTCTTATTTATGCCTCCTAACACCCTTAAGAAGAAGGTATTGTAACCAGCTCTTTTTTACAGGAAAGGAAAATAAGGCTCAGAGAGGCTAATTAACTTGCCCAAGGTCAAGTATCTAGTGAGTGGCCGAGCCAGGTTTGAACTCAGATCTTCCTGGCTCCAATCCATTGCTCCTGCCACCCTTCCAAGTTGCCTCCGGTCCTGTGTCTGATCCCTCATTTATACACGCATACGTAGGTCTAACTTGGCACTTAGAGTCCAGACAAATTGGAGCTGGGCACAACTCAAATTCACCCTCACTCTGAGTGTGTGAGCAATGCATACCCTTGGAAGGAAACTATTTGCACCTGTTTCTGAGGGGGATCTAAAACCAGGGAAGTAATGCCTGAGAATGAGCCTGGTAAATTTCCGAGCCACCCAAATGTGGGTTGATGTCAAGGTCAAGGTCCCTCGCTCTGTGTCTGCCAGCAGGAAACAAGACTGGGAGCCCAAGTTCACACCACAAGGCCTCCTTGAGCTCTTACCAGACCCTTCCCTGGGGGAGAGTCCCCCACCCTGCTCCCTTCCACATCCCACCATAACCAAAAGCCTCCACTTCTCCATCAACAAAAACATAACTTAAAATACATTTGATGATTCACAGCACAGAATAGAAAGGCATCCCAGGGTCCTAGTGGGTATTGGCTCTGCCAAAGCAAATCCTCATGGCTTTCCACAGCATCACATGCTTCTTCAAAGGCGAAAAATGATTTTAGCCTTCTCAGTAGATGTTGAACCAGAAATGGAGTTTCAGATCTACATTTTGAAGTGTTTCATAAGCATTCCTCTGGAAATAGAAATGAGTTTGCTTTTTACCACAATGCATGAACTAGCTCGTTTCTGAGCTCTTTGAGTGATCCAATTTTTTTCATGGATGTGGTACAAGGGGGTAATGCGTGAGATTTATATGTAATTCTCTTACAAATGTTTTTCTCCCAATATCTAATTATCCCATTCAAACCCAAATACATTGTCTTCTAAATTTCTAAGTGGTTTCATTAACTCTGATACATGCTCAGGAATCAAGCAAAAAAATTACAGAAGAGATAGAAAAACATGCAGCTGCAGACACGTGCACATCTGGGTTCTAAACACTCATGGACTCGGCAGCTGAGGCGTGCTATCGAAAAGTCATTAGTGGGAGTCCTTTGGTTGCCAAGGTCTTAAAAGGATTGTCCTACTGTCTCTGCCTCTTCCCTTCCTTACAAGGCCATCCTTGGGAGGCCATCTGGTCCCTCCCATCCATTCTCTCCTGCTTTCTTCCCACCGTGAGCAAACTGGGGCTCCACTCTCCTGGATAATAAATGCACAGAACCGGGAAGACGTCTTGGAGGCCTCCCTCCTGCCCCTACATCCTGTCCGTGACTATGACCCGTTTAGATTTCTTTTCCATCTCATGCATAGAGGCCCAGGGTCATGGGGATCGCTGTGTCTCTCCACTTTGTTTGCAATGAGAAAATAAGAACGTGGAGAGGAGAAATGACTTGACTAAGGTGACGTCCACGAAGGGGTCAAACCAGGACTAGGATGCAGGCACTTCAGCTCCGCACCTCCTTCACTCCCCGGTAGCCCTCACGTGGATGCCCGCAGATGCCCGACTGGTCTCCCGCTTTCACAACTCCCTCAACTCATCTGTCCCACAACAGCCTCGACAATGATGTCTCAGCCTCCCACTGGAACCCCTTCAAAGTCTTCCCAGGCCAAATAAAGTCCCCAATCTTTCACCCGGCATTTGGGGACCTGACGATTCACACTCACTCTACCATTCCCACTACTTTGGAAACAAACTTCCAGATGGGTGATCCTCCAGCCCAACCTGCTTTTGGCCACCCCCAGTCTCATCCCCTTGCAACTCAAACAACCAGTCAACATCCCACCTCCCCCCCACCTTCTGTGGCCCCTCCCCGGCCAAGTCGCCCCGACAGCACAGTGCTGGACACCCCTCACAGCACCTGTGGCCCTCTGCTACCTGGCAGAGCCCTCTGTGGGCATGCATCCTCTCCGCTGGGCTGCCAGAGTAGGAGCTACATCCTAACTATTTTTGTATAACGCTCCCTTTGAGCCCAAAGCTTAGCACAAACCAGACATTTAACAATCAGGCACTTAATAAGGGTGAATAGAGTGCCGGTCCTTTTTAAGAGTGATAGCTTTCTTTCTGCATATTAACTTCCTCCAAATCGGGATTATGATCATTGTCTATACTGTGAAGGATTTCCAACTGAAAGAGTTTCCGACACAAGTCTACCCTCCGAAGGTGCTGAGTTGGACAATACTTGTGCTTCAACGGTAAGACCCAAGCTGAGGACCCAAGCTAAGACCTTTTGCAGAGAGTCACCAGGGAGTCCCCCACGAAAGGGGGTACAGATAACTCCCACTAGGGATCCCCAAGTCAGGAGAACCAGCCCTGCCCCCAATGACTTCCCCACCAGCTCTTCTACTATGTAGAAACTGGACTGGGGGTGGGGGAAGTTGAGGGACAAACGTCCAGGACCAGGGGGCTCACAGCCCAGCGGAACTGGAAGGACACATCTGAAGAGAGCCTAACTGCAGAGCAGGAGGCCATAGGTGCAGTCAAAGGGATGCAAGATGATCCCTTTGACTGCACCTAGATGAACAAGATGCTACCAGATGGAGGGGGCCTGGCTTCGAGAAGAGGAGACCTCTCAGAGCCAGACCAAGGGATTTCCACCCTTCCACTTGGCCATCACCAGCAACGTACCTCCTCGTGGCCATCAAATAGGCTCCATCCCATGCAAAGGGACGCAGGCCTAGAGGAGGGGCATTGCCTCCTGGTAATTTCGTTCCTTAGAGAACTACCGCCCCGCAGACTTATCCCACCTCCACTGGCCGAGGCTGGGTCACATTCTGCATTTCAACAATCACTAGCAAGGGAGATAGAATTACCACCACAACTAATCAACCTCAACTTCCTGGGAGATCAGGGAAGCATGGAGGCCCCCCACCTGAACAAAATTGGGGTTCAGTTGGCGAGGAAGAAGGGGGGTAGTGGCCGTATCAGCTACAAAAGTAGAACCTCAGCCCAACACATTCAAACCTTCCCAGTTGACTCCATCTCACAGCCCTCTCTTGTAGGGTAACAGGACTTCAGCCGGGAGAGGCAGCATGTGGGCCATCAACGGCCTCAGAAAAATCTGGACTTTCCATTCAGTTCTGAAACCGGAGAGTCATCTGGCATTGGGCAAGTCACTTAACCTCTCCGAGAATGTTTTGTCGTCTGAAAAATGGGGATCACCCAGCTATGGTAAAGACCTGCTGAGGAACGGTTGGTGTGCTCTGTAAAATCTTATTCCATGAAAAGGGGCCTCCCTGCCTGCTCCTCAAAACAGTGTAAAAGATGATTGTGATACAGGATGCAGTTGGCTGGCTGGCACCAATGGTGGCTATTTTGGGAGGAGTGGTTACCAAGAGACACGAGGCTCTGGTAACCTTGGCAACTATAGGTAAGACAGCACGATGGTGCATCGACTTTCTGGATCCCATTCTTATCTCCTCCTCACCAAGCTTGGTATCTGGTGATTTGTCTGTCAGATGAAGCATCTGCCAGGGCCAAGCAGGGCCTAGCATCAGCTTGGCTAGGCTACTCTCAGACAAAATGGTCCAGACGGGCTCTGGAAGGACACAGACAACTCCCCGCTTCTAAGGTCTTTGTGGAAAGTGCCCGTTTTCCGCCTCGGTCCTTTTGCGGTCCTTGACACCATCCTCACTCCAGAAGTCCAGACTACACCAAACACTGTGTGTGGGAGCAGAGATCGTACAGAGTAGACGCTGGTTAGCAATTCCAAGCTCAGACAGCAGCTATAAGGTGCAGGCACGGCCGCCCAAGAAGAGGCAACAGTGAGACTCCCTCATAAACTCAAAGTGTTTGAACCGCTGCTTTCATTGAGTAGATATAGAAGATATTAGTAGATATAAATAGACATAGAAGCATATTTATAACCTGTGTGTAGCATGTAAAGACTACCAGGGCTACAGGCACCCACATACCCACAACCCAGCTGAAGAATCAGAATGTGGCTGGCACCTTGGCAGCCACATGTGCCCTTCCCCATCACGTCCCCGCCCCCAGCATCTGGGTACCTCTATCATGAATTGTCTGTTTACATTTCCTTGCTGTGCTTCATAGTTACCGTGTTTGTATCCCTGAAAATGTATTTAGTTTTGCATATTTTTGAACTTCACATAAATGGAATGATATAGATTAATATAGACTCATTCTTTTCCCACCGCTTTTTTCTTTTTTTTGGATGCACCATAAATTCCTGAGACTCGCCCTTCTTTTTTTTTTTTAAGATTTTTTTCCCTTTTTAAATTAATTAATGAATTAATTTTATTTTTGGCTGCATTGGGTCTTCGTTGCTGCGCGTGGGCTTTCTCTAACCGTGGCGAGCGAGGGCTCTTCTTCATTGCGTTGCGCAAGCTTCTCATTGCAGTGGCTTCTCTTGTTGTGGAGCACAGGCTCTAGGCACGTGGGCTTCAGTAGTTGTGGCACACAGGCTTGGTTGCTCCGCGGCATGTAGGATCTTCCCGGGCCAGGGCTCGAACCCATGCCCCCTGCATTGGCATGTGGATTCTTAACCACTGCGCCACAAGGGAAGTCCCGAGACTCACCCTTTTTGAGACACACTTATTTGTAGTGCACTTGTTGTCATTGCAGTATAGTGTTCCATTGCATAAACACACCAGGAACTTATTTATCCCTTCTCCTGACAATGAACACTTAGGTTGTTTCCAATTTTATGCCACTAGGCACAATGCTGCCGTGAGCATTCTTCATAAGATTTACTCTAGAACACGTACCTAGGAGGATGACTCCGCTGGGTCCTAAGGTATAGGCATCTTTAGCTTTGCTAGGTAATGCCAACTTGTTTTCCAAAGTACTTGTGCCAATTTACATTCCCGCCAGAAATGGACAGATTCATGAATTCTCTTCAAATCTCTTTAATGAACAAAATTTTTTATTTTTAATGTTATCTGATTTATCCATCTTTACCTTTACGATCTGTACATTAAGTCCCCTACATACAAACAAGTTCTGTTCCAAGAGTGCATTCATAAATTCAGTTTATTCATAAGTCCAACAAAGTTAGCCTAGGTACCAAACTAACACAATCAGCTGTATAGTACCATACTGTAATAGGTTTATAATACTTCTCACACTAATAATACATAAAAACAAACACAAAAAATAAAGAAATATTTTTAATCTTACAGTACAGTACCTTGTAAAGTACAGCAGTACAGCACAACAGCTGGCATCTAGGGGCTGGCATCAAGTGAACAGGCAAGAAGAGTCACTGACTGGAGGAGGGAGAGGAGGTGGGAGGTGGTAGAGCTGAGGGATCGTCAGCAACAGGAGATGGAGGGCGAGCTGCCATTTCACTCACGCCTGATGTTGATGGCACAGGTTCTGGTTCCTTGCTGGATTCAGTTCTATCTACCCTCTTGAAAAAACGATCCAGTGCTGGCTGGGTAGTAGCATGTTCACATCTTTGAAAGTTCTCTACTTAAAGGTTCATATAGGGGACTTACTGTACTTTTTTGTATATTGTATCTTGTTACTTCACTTCAGGTCATAAAGATAAATACCATATTATCTTCTTAAAATTTTATAATTCTGACTTTCATAGCTAGGTCTTTAATCTGCCTGGAATTGATTTTTGTAAATGGTGTGGCAAAGGATTCCATTTCATTTTTATTCTATATTGCTATGTTTTGCTGAGCAACGTTAATGAAAAGTACATTTCCCCCACTAATCTACACTGCCTTGTTTAGTCATAAATCAAGTTTAAATGCACATCTGTTTCTGGGCCTGCATTTTGCTCCATTGGTTTATTTTTATATCCCTGTGCCAATGCCACATCATCTTAATTACTACAACTTTGTATAAGTACTGTTATGTCGTAAGGCTAGTCCCCATCTTGTTCTTCTCGGGTATTTTAGTTATACTTGGCCAATTGCTCTTCTGTATATATTCTGGAATCAGCTTGTCAAGGTCCACACACACACATACACACACACAAAATGGTTGGGGCTTTGAGTAGCATAGAATTGAATGTGTAGGTTAGTTCACAAAAAATTAACATCTATATGATTTTGACTATTTTGTATCAATAAACATGATACATATTCCCATTTCTTTCTTAATGCTTTTCAGTAAAAATTATATCATTTTTCTCAACCTTGCCATTACATACTTTTAAATTTATTTCTATGCACTTATTATTATTTATACTCTAAGTGCTATTTTTAATATCATTCTCTTTAATAGACTGTTGGAGTATTAAAGTGCATTTGACTTTGTCCTGCCTTTCCTCTACAAACTGTATGCCTGGTTGGTGAGGACAAGTTGATGAGGATAAGTTTATTTTTACACCCGTATTCTAGCTGATAATTGAGGGAATTATAGAATTAAACTATCAGCATTTCACAATTCCTAATGGATTAATGGATATAAGTAATGATCATCAATAGCTACTAACATCCCCCCAAAACAAAGAACCAGTCATTATGTGCCTCTTAATTGAAGAATACAAGAATACCCTATGAATGAAAAAAAAATGAAAAAGAAAAAAATAAACAAACAAAAATAAAAACTTAAAAAAAAAAGAATACCCTATGAAGTAGCCTTGCCTAAAAAAATTCAGTCTAAAACTGATCAAGCCTTTAGATCCAATTAATAATTTACAGGAAAAACAGAGTATAGAAGAACATGTTAAACACCATGGGCATGCAATAGGCAAAATCCACAACAAACAAACCAGTTTGTTCAACAAAGAATTTGCAAGGAAAAATAAGAAACCACAGAGACGTATCTATAGATTACAAGAGACCCAAGAGACACATTAACAAATCACACTGTGAGTCGAACAAACTATATGTATGAGAATTGGAGAAATTTGAACTCTGACTACATAATAAGGATTCATTGTTAACATCTGTTTTTAAGTGTGATAACGGTATTATGATTATATTTTTAGACTGTCTCTATCTTTTAAAGGTACATACTGAAGTACTTATGGGTAAAATTGTAAGCTGCCTGGGATTTGCTTCAAAAATAATCCAGGATAGAGGAGTGGGTGGGGATGTATGAACAGGACTGTTCATGAGTTCATAAATCGTTTAAGCTGGTGATATGCACATGAGAGCTTAATAAGCTATTTTCTCCACTTCCGTACATTTAAAAAATTTTCCATAGTATAAAGCTTTTTTAAAAAGCTAAAAGAGGGCCTCCCTGGTGGCGCAGTGGTTGAGAGTCCGCCTGCCGATGCAGGGGATACGGGTTCGTGTCCCGGTCTGGGAGGATCCCATATGCCGCGGAGCGGCTGGGCCCGTGAGCCATGGCCGCTGAGCCTGCGCGTCCGGAGCCTGTGCTCCGCAACGGGAGAGGCCACAGCAGTGGGAGGCCCGCGTACCGCAAAAAAAAAAAAAAAAAAAAAAAAAAAAAAAAAAAAAAAAAAAAAAAAAAAAAAAAGCTAAAAGAAAATAATGTCATTTATCCATTGGATGCAATTTTCTATATATATTACATCAAGCTTTCTAAATGTATTTTTTCAAATTTTCTATGTACAGACTGAATCTTTTATCTGCTTTCCCTATCAGTTAATGAGAGAGGTACAGTTAAATCTTCCAATTTGATGGTAGACTCGTCAACTTCCTCTTATAGTTCTTTTCTTAAACCAACTTTTGCTTTATATATTTTAAGGCAATATTACTAGGTAAATACAAGTTTAGAGTTATAATATCTTTCTGATGAATTTTTTTATTAATATGCAATAATCCTCTTTATCTCCAGTAATTCCTTAACCTCTATCTTGCCTGCAATTAGATTATATTGTATACCTGCTACTTACATAATATTGTACATCAACTATACTTCAATAAGGATAATCAAAAAAAGAAAAACAAACAAAAAATCTAGTACACTAAAAAATGCATACTTAATAAAACCTGAAGATAATAATTGTATCTTCCTTCCAAACAAAAGAACCTTATAAATCATATGCTAAATTTTCTAGTATATTTGTTCTAACTCATTTCTTTAATCTTGTAAATTAGTAATTATTATTATTATTGCTGTTGTTGTTTTGGTATAACCAAAGGCTGCTTGGATTTACATACTTACCAACTTCTTTGCCCTCCACCTCTTTTTACATTTCAGATCTTCCATCTAGAATGAGCCCTCTGCTTTCAGAATTTCCTTTAATGAGATCGTGTTTGTGATAAACTCTCCATTTTTGTCTTGAGATGTCTGTATTTTACCCTTATTCTTGTAAAATAATGTTTCTGCATGTAACACTCTAGATTTCCAGCTATATTTCCCAGTTATATATTACAGATATATAGTGCCCTTTGAAAGTACACTCTCTTCTGGCTTCCACTGTTGCTATTAAGAAGTTAGCTGTACTGCCTTTCTACGAATAGTACTGAGAGCGAAAAATGAAAGCCCTACACCTCCAGAAAAGGAAGTCAAAGCAAAGCCAAGAAAGCAAAACAGAAAAGGTGCCCATAGTCACTAACAACAACAAAAAAATGATGAAAGGAACGAAGGAGAACTTGTTCCACGTCACCCACATTCGGGCAGCCCAAGACACTGCAACTCTGAGGTAGCCTAGTACCCTGAAAAAAATGCACCCTGAATAATCAGCTTGACCCACATGCTGTCATCAGGTTTCCCCGGCCACAGAGTCCGCCATGAAGATGGAGAAGAGCTGCACACCGGTGTTCACCACGGACATCAAGGCCAACAAGCATCAGATCAGATGAGCTGTGAAGAGGCTCTCTGACGCTGCTGTGGCCAAGGCCGTGCCCTCACCTGGCCTGACGGAGAGAAGGCGGCACTGGAACTGGCCTTGACTTTGGCTTTGGGTGCGGCCAACGAGATTGGGGGATTATCTAAACAGGGCAGAGCTGGTAAGTTCTCAATAGAATAAGCTTTTCCACCATCCACAAAAGGAAGGGGGCTTCCCTGGTGGCGCAGTGGTTGAGGGTCCGCCTGCCAATGCAGGGGACGCGGGTTCGTGCCCCGGTCCGGGAAGATCCCACATGCCGCGGAGCGGCTGGGCCCGTGAGCCATGGCCGCTGAGCCTGCGCGTCCGGAGCCTGTGCTCCACAACGGTGAGAGGCCCGCGTACCGCAAAAATAAATAAATAAATAAATAAAAAAGGAAGGAGGAGGAGGAGAAAGAAAAGGAGGAGAAAGAGAAGAAACCTCCTAGTAGAAATTGTCATTCCTTTGAAAGCGATCTGACTCTCCGCTTGTTGCCTTTAATGTCTTCTTGTCCTTGATGTCCTGTAGATTCAGTCTGATGTGATACCAGCTCTTTTTTATTCTTTACAACAGCCCGTTGAGGCAGGCAAGACAGTTACTTGGGAAAAGCCCAAACAGACTTTTTGGCCAGCCCAATATCACTTGAAAGATGCAGAAGCTAAGGCTGAGAGGTCAAGGGTTACAAGGGAGAGAAAGACTAGAAGGCACTTTCAACCATGAAATGTCCTGCTCTTTATAATAAAGGATGAAGAAATGGCTAAGTTAGATGTAGGTTCTGTCAGAACTAGAAGCAGAGACCTCAAAGAATGTCAGAAATCTCCCTGAGGGAGTCAGGCTGGCCCTTAGGACTGCACATGTGTGACAGGAAGGTGGTGAAAGTAGAGAGGCTAGTTCTCAGCTTCTCAGACCCAGAAGCTCCAACCTCCTGATCTCCCAACTGCTAGCACCCAAGCTCTTGAGAGGCTGATTGGGATGATAAGAAAGGATTTCTGAGAATTAATTTGCAACTCAAAATAGAATGACCAGAGGGCTCAGACAGTCCAGAGCAGTGATCTCCCCATTTTTTTAATGTGCCACCCACCAGTAAAATATTTAGAGTATGCATCCTCAGTAAATGCGCTTTTATCTTTTATAGATTGTTAAGTAGTGAATAAGACTAAACTACCACATTATGTACACGGTAACAAGTAAACTGAAAATAGAATGGGGGTGGAGGTGGTGGGATGAACTGGGAGATTGGGATTGACATACATGCACTAGTATGTATAAAACAGATAACTAATAAGAAACTGCTGTATAAAAAAATTAAAATAAATTAAAAAAAGAAAATAGAATGTCAGAAAAGGTGAAATATAAATACACATGGAAGTTCTAATATTTGTCCCCAGTCTCCAGTGAACCATCTTGTCTCTCAAAGCAGCCATAACAAAACAATAACAGCAAGGTTCCTGCTGAATACCTTATGAGCTACAAATGTTTTCTTTACATCTGAGGAAACCAAGGATAAGTAAGGTCACAACCTTGATCTGCATCACACCAAGTGGGGGACACAGCCAGGACTTGAACTTGGGTCTGCCTGGCTTCACGTCCTGAGTATGATCTTTTCCCCCATTGTCTTTGCCCCAGTTTCAGGGGCAAGTTAGCTAAGACAGGAGCCTTAGCAGGAGTGGAATCAGCAGTGCTCTCGTGGTCAGTAATTACAAGCCAAAACAGCCGTGACTTCAATACCATATTTAATTTTTATAAATACTTGGCTTTCTGACTATATATGACTAAAAATGCCCATTACACTAACCAGATACCCAGAATTAGAAAATAAGCCATTTTTAAACCACCAAAACATCTAGCGGTATATAATTATTCACTGCCTACAGACTTTATATTTTTAAAAGAGTTGCAAAGAGCAGGAATAATGAAGCTGGCATTATTATTCCATCATTAGATCACCATTGTGTTTTAGTCACGTGATTAACAAATTTCCCTCCTGATTGAAACTGAAATGCCAGTCAGGATTAGCTGGATTTCGGGGTCAGTCATGGGAAAATATAAAATGGAAGTGGGGGTTTTGATTACACAAGCCTAGAAACTGGCAGGGTGCAGCCTCAGACACTGGTCTGCTGTCCTGGACAATCTACCAAGTAACAGTGTGAGCTCCCTTTGATGCCACTGATTTGATGCAGCTGGAAGGAAATTCCTGTCAAGATGGCAAACTGTCACTGCCTGGTGCCCCCTCCCCTAAAATCGACCTGGAGAAATTACAAAGCAAGAGAAGCACGGGTCAGAGGAGCAAACACCAAGCAACAACGAGATCAGGAGGTTCCGAAAACCAGAGAACGGCGTAAGCAATGCCCGGCATCAAAGGTGCCTCCCAAACGTCACCCACACAACCTGCTGAGATGACCGGGCTTTGCCCACCACAGCCAAGGGGAGCATCACCCTCCCAAGGTCTGGCAGCGTCTCAGAGCGGGCAGAACACCGTCAAAACTAACTGAGAATTGGAAGCTGGTTTCAGGCGGGTCTTCCGAATGGGGAAAGCTTGACTAGGACCACGCAGGGGCCATGACTCTGATTCTGAGGCCCAGGGTTCAACGAATCTGAGGGCACAAACCAGCTGCTGATGTTTTCCATCGAAAAGTTGATAGTCTTTCTGGAAATTTCTATAAGAACAACCAAGCAATTACCTGGAAAAATAAAGTTAGTGAAGACAGAGAAATAACACAGGGTCATACTAGTGTAGGCAGTAGGTGCAGTCCAGGCCTGGTGTGGGTAGACCTCTGTTCTTACTGGTTGGAGTGGGGCTGGCGCTGGGGTGCTGGAAGACCCCCAGAGATGGCAGTGAGAGGGAAGGTTAGGGCACTTTTAAGTTCCGCTCCGGCCGCCATTCTGCCATCCTTAGAACAGTCATTGTGGGCCCATCAGGCTAGGCCCCTGCCCCTAGTCTCTGTGAAATAAGCAGAGCAGTACGTGATCCTCGCTGGGGTGAAGATATGAGAAAAACAGGTGAGGACAGACCCCCAGCCCCAGGCAGCACCCCCAAGCACCTACAGCATGGGGGCCTGAGGAGACTGGCTCTTTCCAAAGCTGCTGAGGGTCAGAGATACAACCCCGACCAGAGCTTCAGGGAGGGAAACCAAAAATGGGAGTGAGTCTCTGGGATCTGGGTTCTATAGACAAAGGGAGAATTCCTTTTCATTCTCTCCTCCTAGGTTCTCCAGCTGCACCTCTGAACCGGACAGGTTGACAAAGAGGAGAATTTATTAGCTTGTGCATCACGTATACACATGGGAGTACCCAGAAGTGAATAACTCAAAGGGGGTTAGAATTTGGGGTCTCTTCATCTAATTTAGTAGGGGAAAGGGATGGGGAGAAAGGACATCTTGGGAAAAGCAAATGACTTTTTGGAAAGATAAATGGGCCTTTAGGGGAATAGATGGAGATATGACCGTTTGTGACAGTGTCTGGATGGGTGGTGCAGACTCCGAGAAAAATAATCCCGGAGGGGATTTATGACAACTGAGTTCTTTTTGGAGACTCTGCTTTCAGGCAGATAAGGGATTTCAGGAACTCAAATGCCTTCAGCTCAAAATAATTCTTATGTCTACATGGCAGATTTCGGGTGGCAAATCCTGATCCCTTGAGCTCCACCCCTCCCCTCCCGTTAGACTCTGGGATTGACACAGGCCTGGCCTTTGACATTCCTATGGGGTCCTGAACCCACAGGCCAAAGTAGCCAGATTCCTGAGAAGGACAGCCATTCTGAAATAAAGACGGCCGAATAAACATCATTTACACCCTGAAGCAGAATGATCGAAAGAGGGGGACAAAAAATTTTAAAGAGCATAATAATAAAAATACTTAGGATAAGGGAAGAATTGGCAAAAACCATCTGTAAGAATAAGAAAACATTTTTTTTAAAGAAGAGGAAGGGCAAAGAACTTGAGGAGACATTTCGCCAAAGAAGATAACACAGACGGCCAGTGAGCACAGGAGAAGAAGCTGAACACCATTAGTCATTAAGGAAATGCAAATCAAAACCACAGTGAGGTACCACTTCACACTCATCAGGATGGCTATGATGCAGGGGGAAAAAAACAGAAAATAACAAAAGTTGAGGAGGTTATGAAGAAATTGCAACGCTTGCTGATGGAAATGGAGCACCTACTGTGGAAAACGGTACAGCGGTTCCTCAAAAAGTGAATCATAGAATCACCATTTGACCCAGCAAATGAGTATAATCCCGAAAGAACTGGAATCCGGGACTTGAACAGATATTTGTACACCCATCGTCATAGCAGCATTGTTCACAGCAGCCAAAAGGTGGAAGCAGCCCCAGTGTCTACTGACAGATGAATGAATAAACAAAACATGGTATATACATACAACGGAATATTATTCAGCCTTAAAAAGGAAGGAGAGGAGGGATAAATTAGGAATATGGGATTAACAGATACAAACTACATAAAATAACTAAGCAACAAGGATTTACAGTGTAGTATAGGGAACTATATTCAATATCGTGTAATAACCTATAATGGAAAATAATCTGAAAAAAAATATATAACTGAATCACTTTGCTACACACCTGAAACTAATGCAATACTGCAAATCAACTATATTTCAGTTACAAAAAAGATAACTAAAAAAAAGAAAAGGAAGGAAATCCCAGCACATGTTATAACATGGTTGCCAGAGGAGGGAGGAAATGGGAAGTTATTTTCTCAGTTTGGGATGATGAAAAAGTCCTGGTGGCGGCGGTGATGGTGGCACAAGAATGTACTTAATGCAACTGAACTGTACACTTAAAGTGGTTACAATGGTTAATTTTATGTTATGCATATTTTACTATGATTTTTTTAAAGCTTCCATCCACTTATCTCCATTGAGACAAGACTCTTCTCTCCCTGTAATCTGAGCATCCCTAGGAAGCTGCAGTGTCCCTGGCGGGGACATTTCCTGGCATCCTGAGCCTCAAGCCACGTGTCCAGAGGTGTCGCTCTTTAAGGAAGAGACCAACCGCACGCCGGCCCTCTCTCCACACCTGTCTCATAAAGCAGTTTTGAGGATAAAATGAGTAACGCCTCTAATGTGCCTAAAACCACAGCTGGCTCACAGTAACCCCCGATATTTTAATTAATACTACGATTTCGAACATCTTCACAGAACTTAAAGTGTTTTAGTTTCTCGTTTAAAGTAGAATTGCAGATCTTTTGTCTTGCTTCTCCAGAATCGGCCTCATCCCCAGCGCAGATGAGAACCATGCTAAGTGAAAGCCCCAGAGCATCCCCAGAAGCTACCAAGAAGTTGCCCTTATGCAGTTGGTCTTTATGCTTCCCTGAGAATCAGAAACTTTAGCTTACATCCCAGGTCCACATTGTCGGCGCCGTGACCCCAGTCGGGCAAGTGGTTGAGCCTGCTGAGGCCTCAGCTTGTGCGCGTGAAGGTGAGCTGGGCCCAGCAGCAGAGCTCTGGGCTCGGATGTGTTGTGGGTCGCGGAGGGCGGGGGGTGCCCAGATCAGGGCACTCGGGCTTGCTCGGGGAAGCATGTACGCAGGCGCACTGGCAGATGCAGGAGGCCTCAGGTCTTGGGAGGGCTGACTCGGTCATCAGATGGAGCCAGCCTGGCCTCACGCCCAGAGAGCAGCTCGGGGCCAGTAGCTCAGGGTTCAAGGCCTGAAGAGCTTCTGGCTCCAGTAGAAGGGGCTGCCCGGAGGCCCAGGTGCAGCAGGAAGGTTGTCACACAGCCAGAGGCACCTGGCAGGCCACCAGGTCCCTCGCCTGGGGCTTCACTGGGCCCACTCACTGCCTCTCCATTCCTGGGCGACTTCCTGAGACCAGCATCCAGGCTTCGCGGGTCCATCTCCAAGCCCTCTGGCCACCTGCTCTCACCACCAGGCCTCCCTCCACCTCCTTTAGCACCCCACCAGCCTTACCACACCACCACTGCTGCCCACACCCCAAAATCTTGCTTTTTCACAGTACACCTTAGTGGTGCAACTGAAATATTGGTTCCTCCTCCTTCCAGGACAGAGACAGCTTAATTTCCTGACTGTGTTATAAGGCAGGGGATAATTACATCCCATTCTTCTAGCACAGAAAAGATAAGATTTTTTTGTTTCCTATTAAAACAGGCTGAATATTTATATTCTGCCATAATTTCAATGCATCACCTTCTAATGAGCGAGCTGTGGCCCCTGCCTTGAGATTCTGGTCAGCCAGCAGCAAGGTGTCAAGGACAGCGCCCTCTGGTGAGAGAACTGGGGGACAGTTAGGGTGGCAGCAAGCAGTGCAAAAAGATGTCCAGATAGCAGCCTGGGCGCGGGACTACTGTGACCTAGGACAGCCACTCGAGAATCAGGGTTTGGGCTGGGCAGAGATGGGACTGCAGAAAGTGTGGAGCATTGTAAGAGCAAGCTGGCAGCAGAGGGGACATCTGGGTGGTCTGGAACCAGCTGGTGCTTCAGGGCCATTTCCCAGGAGCCCTTTGACTGGTCCGAGGGGGCTCGCTTGGAGGACTTGGAAAAAGGCAGGGATAGAAGGGCTACAGTAGTCCTAGGAAGCAGGATTCCCATCAACTGAGGGAGTCAGTCAGTGCTGCCTCGAGCCTCTGAATTCAAGCAATGATACCCAACACTGCGACAGACCCAGAGTGCCCTGACAAGGAACGTGTAAGTTTGCAAGGCACCCTCCTGGCCAGCAGCAAGCTGCTGCCCAAGTCCGCTGCTAGTGTAAGTGGAGTCTGGGATTTGGGGCACAGAGCAGCTGATGGACGATGGATGGAACACTCTTGTCGACGGTGGGCAGCTCAGAGCATCCTTTCTTCTCTGTATCCTCAGGGCACAGGTAGGCACCCTCTAAGAGTCTGCTGATTGGAGCAGACTTCTGGCAGTCTGTCTTTGATGCATGCTCACCTCAAAACAGGCTTTGCTTTCTCTTTTAGTTCCTGTCTCTCAGAGGTCTGGCCTGAGTCCCCACCTGCCAAGCCTGGACAGGAACTAGTTGTGTGTTTACGTGCTTGCTTGCTTGTGTTTCTTCCTTGCCTCCTTCCTAAAAGGATCTGAGATAACTTTCCACGATATGAACGAGATAGAAAGTGGATACGTTTGAAAATCAGGGTGTTGGATAACAGTTGGTTAGTTTCTTACAAACTAAATATATTCTTACCATATCATCCAGCAATCACAGTCCTTGGTATTTACCCAGATGAGTTGGAAACATCCCCACACTAAAACCTGCACACGGATGTTTATAGCAGCTTTACTCATAATTGCCAAAAGTTGAAAGCAACCAATATCCTTCAGTGGGTAAATGGACAAGCTGGGGTATATCCAGGCAATGGAACATTATTCAGCACTAAAAAGAAATAAGCCATCAAGCCATAAACAGACATGGCAGAAACTTAAATGCATATTGCTAAGTGAAAGAAGCCAATCTGAAAAGGCTACGTATTGTATGATTCCAACTACATATATGACATCCTGGAGAAAGCAAAACTATGGAGACAGTAAAAAGATAAGTGGTTTCTAGGGCTTGGGGGGAGGGAGGGATAGGCGAGAACAGAGGATTCTTAGGGTAGTGAAAACTATGCTGTGTGATGCTATGATGTTAGAGACACGTCAGTATTCATTTGTTAAAACTCATAGAATCCACAGCAGCAAGAGTAAACTGTAAACTATGGACTCTGGGTGATGAGGTGTGTGATGTGTGGTCATCATTTGTAACAAATGTACCCTCTGCGGTGGGATGTGGATAGAGGGGAGGCTGTGCGTGTGTGGGGCAGGGCGTGTAGGACAAATCTCTGTACCCTCCCCTCAGTTCTGCTTTGAACCTAAAACTGCTCTAAAAACAAAAATCGATTTTTTTAAAATCTGGGCAATGAAAAATACTAGTAAAGTGGAAAGATAATGCCTGGGACGTCCCTGGTGGCACAGTGGTTACGAATCCGCCTGCCAGTGTGGGGGACACGGGTTCGAGCGTCTGCGCCCAGCCCTGCCTCGGAGACCAGCTCACTGTCTGTCTATTGGGAGATGGTGTTCATAGAACAAATATCAGACCTCGGGTGGGCTAAGTGCTCTCCCTGAGGTGTGCGAGGTGCCCAGAGGGAGCACCCGCAGGGGAACGGCAGCCTTGGAGGTCTAATACCCCTCCCCCATTTTCTGCTCATCAGTAAAAGCTGCTGAAACTGAGCTTTGGGTCGCATCAGCCACCACTGCTGCAGGAGGATCCACAGGGGGAGGGAAAAAGGGCACCGCCAGTGTCTCAGGGGAGCTTACGGCCCCACAGAGAATTCGTAAGAACACTTAGTGACGTTCAACTCCCGAGGTGACAGAGTCCAACGCGCAGCTCACTTCCCTGCTGGGACCCTGCTCTTATCCTGTTCCCCCGCTCAGGTTAACTTTGCATGCAGGGAGGTGACCCTGGCAAAGCACTTAAGTTCTATTAGGCTGTAAGAGCCTAATAAATGCCTGTCATCCACTACCTGGAAATTTAGAGGAACGTTGGGGTAATTTTTACCAATCTCTAAGTACCTCTAAGTAGGAAATTGGCTGACAAACCCATGCAGACATTCTAGAACGTCGTGTTCTTGTGTAATTTGGTCTCACTTTCTAGAACACTTATCCCTGTTGAGAACACGCTGTTGCTAGGTTACGACCAGTGAGTAAACACCCTGACTTTCTATTATTGTTTCATAGAATCCCAGCCCCTGTCGCTTTATTAAAATGGCTCTGCTAAGGGCGCCCGTGACCTCCGACTCGGTCTCTCTAATGGACACTTTCTAGTCCCTACCTTGCCAGACCTGTGGCCCACGAACTTGGGTATTTATCTCTGTGGCCTCTGGAACATTCCTTGGGCCTCTCTGCTCCTTCCCCTGTGCCCCTCCCCGCAGCCTGCCCCTTAAATACGGCTGATCCCCAAGCTCCTCCACCACGGCCGGAATAGGGTGAGGCGACAAGGCCCAGGCAGCAATTCTCAAGAGTGCAGAGGGCTTCCCTGGCGGCGCAGTGGTTGAGAGTCCGCCTGCCGATGCAGGGGACACGGGTTCGTGCCCCGGTCCGGGAAGATCCCACGTGCCGCGGAGCAGCTGGGCCCGTGAGCCATGGCCGCTGAGCCTGCGCGTCCGGAGCCTGTGCTCCGCAACGGGAGAGGCCACGACAGTGAGAGGCCCGCGTACCGCTAAAAAAAAAAAAAAAAAAAAAAAGAGTGCAGGGCCTGTGCCCGAGATGGAGGGCCTCCTGCAATCTGCATCCCAGGCCCCCAGCTGGCCTCTTCCCTCTGATGCTGTCTCCCCAGGTACACTGGTCCAGGCCGCCCCATAGGCACAGGCCTCACCTCCCACATCTACTGGGGCTTCTCCCCGAGCTTTTCCCCAGCCTCAGGCCCACGTGTCCACCTTCCTTCTGACGTCTCCACCAGGATGTCCTCGGCTCCCCCAAAGCAACCTCCCTCACCTTCCCAGGAGACTGCAGCCCCCATCGCAGTGAATAAGGTCACCTTTCTCCTTCAGTTACCCAAGCTAGGGAAGTGAAAGTCATCCCCCCACCAAGAAAACCCCACATCTCTATCACCTGGGCACGATGACTTCGTGCGTTTCTCCAAATCACCCCCCTGTGACTACCTTACATCAGACCCTCACGTCTCTCTCCTGGACGGTTGCAAAATTCACCTAGTCACTCGCCTTGCCTCCACCTGGATAACGTACCTCGCCCAGTCATCCGAGACTCAGTGCATTCCTGCCGTAATCAATAGCCTCATGCACAGGAATTTGTGCGTAGAATGAACTCCCTTCCAATAGAGGACAGCTTGGCAATATTTGTCAAAAATTTAAATGCAAACGCCCTTTGACTTAGCAATCCCACTTCAGGGAATTCATGCTCCGCCCACATTCCTATGTAGGAGGATATTAATTGCAGCCTTGTTTATCATAGCGAGACACCGGAAACAACCTCAATGCCCATTCATAGGGTAAATGTTGAGTACAGCATGCTGGGTCCATGGAACATTTTACAGCCCACAGAAAGGCCATGGCAGCTCTACGTGTACTAATACAGGATGACTCACAATGCAAAGAGTAGAACAGTGTTGTATCACGTGCTACCGCTGTGCTCAAAGGGGGGTATATCTATATACGCTCTTATATTTGGATTCTGTCGGGCATAAAACACCAAAAAGGGGCAGTGATTGCTTTTGAGATGAAGACTCGGGGATAAAGTCCAGGGGAGACTTGTCACTACATACTTTTTGCACCGTCAAAAATTCTTTACGCTGACCATGTTTTACCTTTTCAAATAAAAATACGTTCAACGCGTCTTGCACGCTGCAGTCAGCAACCTTTGCAAAGTGCAAATCTGATCACGTCACGCTCCCGCTTCAAACTCTTCAGGGGCTCTCCACGATGGGGTATCTGGGACGGTCACAGTTGATACCTGTCATAGAGTCATTAACATCTGTAAGGTATTTTTAGCACCTTTTCACTCCCAAAAGTGTCCTGAGTGGTTGATACATTATATCCTTTCTCCATCGGTGGCACTAAAGATATAGTCTACCCTCCATAACTGGAGTTGCACATCCTCCTCATCTGGCCCATCTCCCCAGCCCCGCCCAAGGTGGCCCCTGGATAGCTTTTTAAACTCCAGAAACCATTTACTGAAGCTCCCCTGCACACAGGCTATTTTTAGCCCCCTTTGTACCCTCTACTGGGGAAACCTAGGTCCCCACCCAGCCCCAGGCACAGCCAGCCACTCGGCCCTCCAGCCTCGGCCCCAGGCATCGCCTCCTGTCACTGCACTGTTCTGAAAGCCACACAGAGCCCAAAGCCTCCAGCACAGCATGAAGCTTTTACATTCCTGATTTCTCTGCTATTCTTGAGGGCTCAAACTGTGTCCTGTTTGAAATCAAAGAAAACGGTAAAGCACTGAATTCCAGCCCAGCTCCAGAGTCAGAAACACTTGATTTGAATCGGGAGTCTGCCACTTAGCTGTACATCCTTGGACCAGTTACTTCAACTCCCTGAGTTTTCCTTTCTTCATCTGTTTTTCCACTCAACCTCCAATTTTTTTTTGAGATCTATGAATGTGGATGCATGTAGTGCTAGTTGGTTTATTTCACCTGGTGTAGTAAACACGTTAATTGATGGAGTTTCTCTGTTTTCGCTCTTAGGAATCTCTGCCCTGACTAACTGAATGTACACACTTTAACTTTCCTGTGGGCATTCTCTTTCTACTTTACCTATTTTTCTTCGCCCAGATTTTTTAATGTATCCACTTTTCATCTCGTTTGTATTTAGGTACACTGTCTCAAGCCCTTCTGGGGATGAGCAGGAAGGACACATAAGCAAGAAAGCACACTAACAACACCAGGCCAGACCCCCCCCGGGGGAAGACCCAGAAGAAAAGGGGAGCCTGTCATGAGGTGAACAAGCATCAAACAACAGACAACCAGAAACTGCTAGAATGGAGTCTCCCCACAGTGCTGCTGAGTGGCCCATGAACATACTTGAGCCTCAGTTTCCTCATCTGTAAAATGGGGGCAACAAGGGTTCCTACTTCACAGAGTTGTAAAGATGAAATAATTCAGGGAGTTCCCTGGTGGCTTAGTGGTTAGGATTCAGAGCGTTCACTGCAGGGGGCACAGGTTCGATGCCCGGCGGAGAAACTAGGATCCCACATGCCGTGTTGTGCGGCCAAAATAATACTACTAATTCATGAAAGACCTTACTACAGTGCCTGGCACATAGTAGGGACAATCAATGTTGGCAACACATGAACTGATACAGGATGTGGAAGCACTCTCAGAGCTCACCTAGAGAAATCCAGTCCCCCTCACTCAGGACTCAGAAAGAAGTTACTGGAGCTGTCCTACCATGCTCGCAGGCTTTCCCCATGGAACTCTGACTCCGTCTAGGAAGATCATCTTCCTGCCTGGAAGACAGGACAACTGACCCGAGCTGGCATGTAGCCGGGTCCTGTCTGCATCGGGCAAGCTTGTCCTCACTCGTTCCTGCTATCAAGAACCCAAAGGAGAAGGCATTCTGCGGGAAGGGGTGCTCAGGGATGTCAGAGGTTTTCTCTTCAAAAGAGAAAACCTGCCATTTTTAGAAGGCAGAAAGATTTTTAAGTGGTAGTTGAGAGAGTCAGTTGAAAACCAGACTGTGCCCTCTTAGTGATGAGACATCTGCTCTTACATAGCCTGTGTGCACAGGGTCACAGGCTTTCGCAGACCTGATCAAGGCCGGGTTCTAATACTGGCGCTTCTGAGGCCAGGGCATCCCTGGGGCCTGGGGGTACAGAAGGCAGTGTTTCCATGGCCAGGACCCACGTGGTCAGCAGACGGCTAAGTGGTGAAAGAAGGACAAAGCGAGGGTGAGCACTGAGCTCTGGGAGCAGAATCCAGCAGGGATTCCAGATCTCGTGAGGGATGCGCTAGAAGGAACGCAAGGGGCAGATGAATACCTCTTACTAGCAGCGTGACTTCAAACATGGTATTTAACGTCTCTGAGCCTCTTATTTACTTACCTGTGCAGCAGGGGTGATGATAACCGTGTAGATTAAGAATACGGATGACAACGGGGTGGCACAGATGACACAGTTAAGTAGTACTGGGTTTCATCCCTCTCACAATACTTTTTAAATGCAGTCTTGCAACATCACAGAACTTTGAAAATCTGTGCGGGAGACACACTCTTACCCCTCACACAGCCCGCCATCCTTCTGGCCCCTAACTGTGTCAGCTGTCACTTTATTATCTCTCAGCTCCAAATTCACCCTGTTTGCCCGCCTTGGGGATACGGGAGCTGGACCCTGGAAACATTTCCCCTTGCCAGCTGGTGCAAGGTTAGGCTCTGTCCCTAGAGGGCGCTGGAGGGACTCTGCAAGGCCACTCGGGGAAAGGGCTTCCCTCCCGGCTCCCAGGCCGCCAGGAGGACTGGTGTGCTGCAGTCGTGGAGGCATTCCTTCTCTGGCAAACCTCACCACCACCCAGCAAGCCACTTTCACTTTCGAGGACTAGCTCCAGCCTGCCCTCCCAGCCCAACAGCTAGGCCCTGGAGACTGCTCTGGCCCCCATTCTGGCAGGTTTTGTGTTCCTGCAGGGGCCACGCCCTCTCCTAAAGGTCTGAGTCCCATCCTGGGGACTCCAAGTCCACAGTCCCTTCCTTGTCTACTCCCCGTCGGCCCCCACGGGGGCAGCGGCTCCCCGCACCTGCTATTCCTGTGTGTGTGTGCCCTCGAGGACTCTTTTGCCCTTTTAGTGGTGAACCACATGGATAAGTGTTCTAGGGCTGCCATAACCAACTGGTGGCTTTAAACAACAGAAATGTATTCTCTCACGGTTCTGGAGACGAGAAGTCCAAAAGCAACGTATCCACCAGGGCTCATTCCTTCTGGAGGCTCTGCGGGAGCAGCCACGCCACACCTGTCTCGGCTTCTGGTGTCGCCAGCCATCCTCCGCATCCCTTGGTTTACAGCTGCACCACTCCAATCTCGGCCTCTGTCGTCAGATGGCGTTCTCCTGTGCATCTGCGTCCAAATTTCCCTCTTCCTATAAGGACACGAGCCATATTGGATTAGGGCCCATCCTCATCTTAACTTGATTACATCTGCAAAGACCCTATTTCCAAATAAGGTCAGGCTTACAAGTACCATAGATTACGGCTTCAACACATCTTCTGGGGGGAGATACAATCCAGCCGATAACACCCCCTTTTGCTAGCTGATCATTCCTTTTATGACATTTCCCCCATGCAAATTACTGCTGTGGTCTCTGCTTCCTGACTCACTCAAGTCACCGTGCCTCTCATCTCTACCCCTCCAGCACCCTGACCCGCTCACTGCCTCTGCGCTCACCCGCCTGCAGCCCCATCCAGAAGGCAGCACACAAGACCACGTCACTTTGTTGCTGACAACCCTCCAGAGACTTCTTAGCCAGGATAAAATCCATGTCCTGCCCCGGCTTGCTGCCCTCACTCATTCTATACCTGCAGCTCCCTGCTCACTCGCCATGCGCCAAGCCCACTGACCTAGTTTTAGGCCTCGAACCTGCCAACGCCATTCCCATCTCAGGGTCTTAGCTGTGCTGCTCCTTCGGCTGGGCCTGCTGTCACCCCCCAAGACATTCGCCCGCTGCCTCCTGGTTGTTCAGGCCTCTGCTCAGCATCTGCTCCAAGGAGAAGCCCTTTCTGAGCAGCTGGACTGTCCTCCTGGTCACCCTGTGCCACAAGGCCTCATCTGATAATCTTTCCCACATATATCTGTACCTAAGATCACTGTATTTGTTTGTTCTGTGTCTGTAAAATGTAAACCCCTGGGATGAGGACTCTGGCTTTGTCCTTGCCTACTGTCTCCGGCACCAAGTATGTGCCCAGCACATAGTAGGTGCTCACTAAATATCTGATGACTGACTATTGACATTTTAGAGTTTATTAGGACTGGAGTCTGAAGAATACTGTTATTACTCACCCAGTGTTTTCAAAAATCAGACTTTTACAAATAACAACAACCTAAAAGAAACTTTGCATTTTCTGTTTCCTTCTTAAAACTCAGCACCTTTGTCCTCTCCCCTTGGTGCTCTGGAAAATGCCGTATGGTCAGGCCTGCAGCTGACTGAGGTCATATTCCGCTTTAGTGACCTTTAGTGACCCTGTGTGACTTCCAGGTGGACAAGGCCCATCCTGCCAAGAAGAACTTCCACACAGGCCTGTCCAGAAGCAAGGCCAGAAACTAGAAGGTTCTCCGAGTACAGGTGCTGATTTCTGAGAAGCAGTACTTTCAAGTACAGAGAAGATGGACAGTCGGTCGTGGCTAGGGCTTTGTTTCCCAATTTGTCACCTCTGTGTCCTTGGGGCACACCTTTCACCCCGGTCAGTCATAGATCTCCTCCTGGAAATAAGTCCATATTCTCCGTCTGGGTTGGGTCAGGAGACCCTGCTTTGAGGGAAATGTACCCAGTCAAGAGATCACCTACAATCTTGCAGTGTTCCAACTGTGATAAATTTACTGCCAATTAAGCTATTTTCTAATACAAACCAACATAATCATTAAGAGAACAATCTTGATGGAATTAGCATTTGCTTAAACTCCTGGGAACTGTTCACAAGATAAAAACCTACAAATGATTAAAGCAAATTGCCTGGAGCCTGCTTCCTCGGTTGGGGGCCTCCACCCAAATCAGCCTCCTGTATGAAACCTGAGAGGTTTCCAAATGGAGCTGTCTTGCCTGGAGGCTTGGCATGTGTGTCAGATCCCAGCAGACACGGATCCCAAGGAGATTCCATTCCTGCCTTCTCCACTTTGGGAGCTCGAGAGAAGCACATCCAAGTGGTGGGAGAGTGGCCAGTTCTGGGCAAAAGAGCCTCCGTGTGGACCTCGGCACCGACTTTCACACGAACTTTCTGAGCCTCTGTTTTTCCTTTGTGAAATGGGGGTTCTAATCCCTACCTTTCCGGAGTATAAGGATTAGCAGTACGATATGCAAAGTGCCTGGCACAGCGGGGGCTGCCATCAGCGGTGCTGCTACATCATCATCTTTAGGGCCCGCGCAGGGGAGGGATCAAGGCCACAGCCCAGCGGCCGCCCAGCTGTCCAGTCAGAACCCCTCAGCCCCTTGCTTCTCACAACCCCATTCCTGGAACACAAGGTGGGCAAGGCAACCTGTTTGTTCTCAGCCGCCTCCCTGGCACCCAGAACCTGTGTGCGCATGCTGGGACCTCCATAAACATCTGTAGAATGACCACGTGAGTGAACGAGCAGCACCTCCCAACACTAACCACCATCTTCGCTGATATGCCTCTCACCTCGAGAAGTTTCTAGAGGGTCTCAGATGTCATCCCTGGGTCCCTCCGTTCCTGAGATCCATACCAGTCTATCCAAGTGGTCCCCTTAGCTCTCAAGAGAAGCTCCTGTACAGTCTCTACCCCTCCAAACCCCTAGAGGTGATGACACCCGCACCAGTAGAGCAGGTCTGGGCTCCCGGCAAAGATGGTCCACTGACCTCTTGCCCTTCGGTCAGCATCCTTCAGGGTCTCAGTTGAAACTCAGACAGAATAAAAGTCTAATTCTAAACATCCCTTTGCACAGATATAGAAATATTATGAAATAAAACGCAAAATGCACATGATTTCTGAGACAAAATGCAAGACTTCAAAGATATTCCTTGTTTGTCCTGCTCCAGCTCGGGCAGCTCTGCCCACACCTGTGCATGCCTGTGACATCAGGAAGCAGCAGAGGCTGCACGAGCTTGCCCACCAGGCTGCCGGTTCAAATCCCAGGTCCGATACCCGGTAGCTGGGAGTCCTTGGGCAAGTTACGTAACCTCCCTGTGCCTGGGCTTCCGTGCCTGTAAGGTGGGGATAATAATAGTACCTGCCTCACCAGGTTGTCATGAGGGCTAAATGAGTCTATATTTGTAAGACACTTCCAAGTGTTCCTTAAATCTTCATCTGTGCTTTCTTTCCCAACCTCACCCTGGCTTCATCTTATTTTTTCCTCTCCTCGTTTTATTTCTCTCCGATTACCCACTTCTTAAAAATCTTGTCATATTGAATTATCTTTACACACTGCCTCAAATACTTTGGGGAGCTAAGCAGGGCACAAATAAATAATATACGCTCTGTTCTCCTCTCTCTGCTGCGCTCCTTGGATACCTAGTAAGTCTTTATGGGAATGTCAGTCCTGGAGAGGGGGTTGTACCCAGCATGGGGGAGGGGGCAGTGTGCTGGTGGCAGAGCTAATGCACTAGGAGGGGGGTGGGAGAGCGGTGACGCTAGGAATGGAAGCAAGGGGCAGAGTCAGGGCCTTAACCAGGCTGCTTCCAGAAGATTCTCCTTCTCAGCACCAAACCCAGGCAGGTTCGGTGTTCTATTGTTTAAGAGAGGCAGGATTTCCTTGTTGTAAGGGGGACATATCATTATTAGCCATTATTAATTTTTAAAGATGGGGAAACAGAGCCTCAGAGAGATGCTATCCTCTCTCCGTGCACACAGCTTGCTAGAGTGGGTGGAGGATCAGGGCCTGGTGGGCTAGTTAGTTCCAGGTGGGTTTCCCTGGCCCTGCCTGCTGTACCGAGGGCTTCTGTGCAAGACACACGTCCCTTCCTTGTTATATAGAGTAAGCCGTTTCTTTCTTTTTTTAATCCCCATAGAACACAAGTGGGAATAAAAAGGCACGATACTGAGAAAATGTGCTGGAATTAGACAGTGGTGATAGCTGTACAATCTTGTGAATATTAAAAAAAACAAAACAAAAAAAACCCCACTGAACTGGACACTTTTAAAAGGTGGATTTTATGTCATGTGAACTATATCTTAATTTTTTAAAAGCCTAAAAAAATTCTGTTTAAAATCGCAGAGCCCCAAAGCCCCAGTTCTATTCTAGACAAGGATGCTGCAGGCCTGATGTCGAGATAGTGCCCACAGCTGCAGTTGTAGGACGAGACAACCTTAAAGGAGTGTGACCATCTGTAACTGAACTACAGGAGCCTTAGCTGATATCTGCTCCCTGGGAGAGAGACCCTCAGAAAAAGAGGGCTAGCTCCCCACTTCCATTCCGTTCGTGACCAAAGTAATTTTAATTTATCAAAGAGATATATCAATGAGTTTAATGGTTGAATGAGTTCTTGGTGCTGGGGAAGAGCTAAGGTATTTGGGTACCAAAAAAGATGTAACTTTACCTCCCTGAAGGCAGCAGATGGAGGTGTGTCTTCAGCTGAGCTGGGTAAATGTGTCCTTCTTTCAGGCTCTAATTTGAGTCCCTGGGATACAGGATGACCCAAACACTGGTGAGAATGGCCGCATCACCCCCCACCTCAGAGGGTCCACAGCGCCTGCTCCAGTCCCCCTGGAGGGGATTCCGGTTTGTGGGACAGAAAGCTGACCCTCCAGCCAGGGTCTCCACTCCCCAGAGCAGAGCCATTGGTCCTATTCAGAGTGGTCTGTTGAATTCAGTGTGGTTGATTGTGCTGGATGTGGTGACATAAATGCCTGGAGGGAAGGGGAACCCGGGCTTGGCCCCAGGTGATGCTGAGGTGAGGGTGAGGGGTAGAGAGCGGAGGAGGGGTGTGGACTGAGGGTGTCCTGAGCATCCTTTACCTCTAAGATGAGGGTTTGGGTTTTAGGGCCTCAGAAGTTCCTTCTACAGTAAAAGAAGACGATTTCTCCATCCCCACACACAGAAGGTTCCTGGGCTGCAAGAAACAAGCCCAGGAATCTGGGGACTGCTGAGTCTAGGCTAACTTCTCATCCGGCTGCCAGGGTCCTAGATTGAAAGTTTTTTAAAGAGACAGGCCTTTCTCTTCCAGCCCTGAGGGCAAGGTGAGGCCAGCAGTGAGGAGGGTCTCCTTACCCCCAGGGTGGACACATCCCAGCAGACAGCTATCCGGGGTGTTAGTTCCTGGGGCCGCTGTGTCCCCTCTGCCATCACTGTGGGTCTCTCCAGTCAGTCTCACCTCTGAGGTAAACAGGACCAGAGAGGGACACCCTGTTCTGTTCCCTTCGTAAAGAAAAGTCACGCTTACAAGTATCCATATTACTTATGAGGGCTTCACTGGTGGCACAGTGGTTAAGAATCCACCTGCCAATGCAGGGGACACGGGTTCAAGCCCTGGTCCGGGAAGATCCCACATGCCGTGGAGCTGCTGGGCCCGTGAGCCACAACTACTGAGCCTGTGCTCTGGAGCCCGTGAGGCACAACTACTGAGCCCGCATGCCGCAACTACCGAAGCCCACACACCTAGAGCCCGTGCTCCACAACAAGAGAAGCCGCCGCAATGAGAAGCCCGCGCACCGCAACGAAGAGTAGCCCCTGCTCGCCGCAACTAGAGAAAGCCACCGCACAGCAACAAAGACCCAACGCAGACAAAAATAAATAAATTTATTTATTTAAAAAAATATATTACTTATAAGATGGGGGTGTCGCCTCTCTTTCCAAATGCCAGATTTGAGATGTTGCTTCCTGATTTTGCCATCCCTCTGTGCGAGAATTAGACCAGGTAAGGCAGGAAGCAAGATTTTGTTTCAGCTACTGCAGTCACTGTCCACATTGACACATGGCCACTGCCACTTCATGCAGAACTCTAAGAAGTTCTGTCACAGAGAACCAGCCAAAACAGGAGGAAACAGGCCGAGGATCAAGTAACACATTTCCCTCACCTCGGTTAATAGAATCATCTCAGGCTGGAACATCACTTTACAGTTTCCAGGCAAGGTTGCAGCCCTTACTTCACTTGAGGGCTGAGGCTACGGTCCCGAGAAAAGGTGACACTCGAGGGTGGAATCCAGGCCAGCGCTCTGCACCAATGTCCTCCCGGGTCCAAGTCAAACTTCGTTTAGTCTTAGTCCAAAACAAAATGTTTTGTTCACGAAAACAATGGCTTGATTTCGCTCCCCCAGAAAGGGATTCAAATGCACTTAGGAGCCCTACTTCCTGTTCCCCGCCAGCCTCCCGGCCTCCCGGGCCGCGGCGCTGCCCCCCGCCCGTCCGCAGCGCCACCTGCTGGGCGACGCCGGCCGCGCGGCTCCCCTCGCGCCGCTGTCGTCCCGGCCTGAGCCGCGGGCATCGAGAGCGCGGAGGACGCGGGGCTGCAAGAAACGTGGGTGGACCTAGAGTCTGTCATACAGAGTGAAGTAACTCAGAAAGAGAAAGACAAATACCGTATGCTAACACATATATATGGAATATAAGAAAAAAAAATGTCATGAAGAACGTAGGGGTAAGACGGGAATAAAGACACAGACCTCCTAGAGAATGGACTTGAGGATACGGGGAGGGGGAAGGGTAAGCTGGGACGAAGTGAGAGAGTGGCATGGACATATATACACTACCAAACGTAAAACAGATAGCTAGTGGGAAGCAGCCGCATAGCACAGGGAGATCAGCTCGGTGCTTTGTGACCACCTAGAGAGGTGGGATAGGGAGGGTGGGAGGGAGACGCAAGAGGGAGGAGATATGGGGACATATGTATATGTATAACTGATTCACTTTGTTATAAAGCAGGAACTAGCACACCATTGTAAAGCAATTATACTCCAATAAAGATGTTAAAAAAAGAAAAGAAAAGAAAAGAAACAAGCCCAGGAAGGAAGCCCAGAAGGTAATGGGTGGGAACGTGGAGTCGCATTGATTCACTGCGGGCCTGTAAGGTCAGGAACACGGGCCCTGGAGTCCGAAGGTCTTGGATGTGCCGCCCGCCGCCCTTACCTTCCAGCCCTGTGACCCTGAACCTCTCTTGCCTTGTCACGTCTAAAAGAAAAATAACGTGTCTCAGCTCACAGACTGCTTGTGAGGCCCGCAGGACCTCAGGCCTGCAGGTAAAATGTGAAGAGGCGGCTGACCCAGAATAAGTGCTCGAGAAACACAGAAGTATTGTTAATTTCATAAACACATGCTATAAAATCAATTCATTCGACAAACATTTTCTGAGTGGCCACTGTGTGCCGGCCGCTCAGTGTCCAAAGGGAAGGGAAGAGCCTACCTCTCTGTGTTTATAAAACGAAGGACCCGGCAGAATCCCTTAGGCCACAGGAGCTCTGGTCCTTCATCCAGTCAAAACCTGTTCACTGAGCACCTGGACCGTCCAGGCCCAAGGAGAGCACATCCGTCAGAGCCCCAGTCCGGAGGGGCCAGGGGCCAGTGGATGCCCGGGGCAGTACCACAGGGTGGTGCCTGCCAGAGGTCTGTGCCCGGACCCCCAGGAGGGAGGGAAGCCTTTCAGAGGAGGAGGCATACAAATCTAGAAGGTTCTGGAATGTTCTCTTTCCACTGAGAGTCTTTTTCTCTCCAAAGCATACAGCTGTGGGCAGCACCTGTGGCCCACACAGAAACAGAGCTTCCCTTTGATCCAGCTTGAGATTTTTACCTTTTTAATCTCTGCTCAGAAATGGAGCCCGAATGGAAATGGAATTGCTGCCTCCTTTTGAAATCATGCAGCTGCTGCCGCCAGAAAAAAAAAAATTAAAATGCACTGGGGATTTGTCTTCAGCTCTGCATTGTGCTTCCTGTATAAGCTATTGGGATTCCTCAACAGTATTGAGAAAATTCGTAATGCCGGATTTAGATCTTCGTCAGACATTTGGGGGTTGCAGAAGGATGAGGAGTTTATTTCAGAATTCTGTGTCTCTGTGGCATCATCAAAAGATAAGTGAAACACAGAGAAGTACTGGCGAGGCCTGGGAGAAAGGAACATTCTCTACCACGAGTGCCGGCGGCTTCTGATAACCAGATGGGGGCAGCCGCTCCAGGATCCTGGTACCCAGACTTCCGCTCCGAGACACTTTGTAGCTTCTGGCCCTGAGGACATGGTGTAACCTTTCCAGCCTTGATTTCTTTATCCACTTATTATCCTGGAGAGCCTGCTGTGCGTCAGCAATTTGCCCAGGGAACGCTCATGGGCCTGAGTCACTGCCTTACCCTGCAGGAGCTCCAGACCGCCGTCACTGTGAGAAGGATGCGTCACAATTCAAGGGGTCTGTGCTAAGTACACGGACATTCGGGAAACTTCTGAGAAGGGGCTCAGGAAAGTTCTGAGCAGACTGCAGTCACCATTTACTTGACAGAAGTCAGGGGATGAGTCCTCCAAGGGCTCGTGAGGTCCCAGGGCCTTTGCCCTTGTCTGTGACATTTATTTACGCACCTGCAGGACTGATTGAAAACCCCCAGTGCGGTGGAATGCGTGCAAGCGTGGAGAAATAGCAGCAAAGAAGCCTTGAGAAACTGCCCCCCGGACATCCTGATCCCAGGAATCCCAAAGAGGGACAAGGTGGTGGCAGCTGTGTGGAGAAGGGGAGTGGGGGGGAGAGAGTGGGTGGTAGGAGAGGCGGAGACCCTGAAACTCCCTCAGGCAGGAACCAGCCCGGACCAGATTGGGTCTGGAGGCCAAACTGACATCCGCCCCTCCTGTGAAGCTGGCCTGACCACCGGGGCTGGGCTGGGTGGGCTGCAGCCTTAGGTGTGCTCCCAAGGCTGCTTATTGAACCTGGTCAGCACCTGGTGACACAGCCCGTCCAGGCTATGAAGAGGGCTGGCAGGGATCTAGCCCTGCCCTCTGTACAGGGCTGGCACATAAAACACCGTCTTTGCAGCTGGAAGTGAGCGACTGTGGCCACGCTGCCGGAAGAGGCTTTCGGTCCAGGAGGAATTGGTCACCTTCTCCCCAGGCAGCGTGGCTGGTGCAGCATATTCTCAGCACTCCGGGTGACTCTACAGTGGTGGGAGAGCCCTTGCAGGTCAGCCAGGCCAGGGGTTTCCACCGGTCAAGAGTGTGCCCTTTACATAGACTACAGTATAAACGGGGCCCCTGGAATTGGGCAGAGCTGTGGCCCCAGCCACAAGGGTCACGGGGAGGCTGGGGGGGCGGCAGAGGGGGGTCACAGAGCCAATCAACTCGAAGCCTCTCTGTCCCCTCCTTGTACCCCTCGTACTGCAGTAAATTCACCTCTGGCTCCAAGTATTAAGTTGAAACTAACCCAAGCGAACTGTAAGTCAAAGGAATCCCAGAAAGAAAGAAATTGGTCGAGGGATCCTTTCAGCAGGGCTTGAAGCAGAGTGGAGGTCCCCGCACTTCCCCAAGGGCCCTCTGAGTTTAACAGGTGGTTAGGACCACCTCGTGGCTCAGGGGCAGGGAGAGGCCGGTTGATGTCTGTGCAGGACAGGGTCCTTAGTGACCAGAAGAAGGGGGCTGAGAGGTTAGCTGGGGAGAAATGAGATACTCTCCCGAAAGGGCTGCTCTAAGCGGTTCATGCCTGGAGGAGGCCACACCAGCCCATCCATTTACCTCTTGAAATATCGGCCGAGGTAACACTGGGGACTGCACCCGAGTTCTAGTCTGTTCTGTGAAGTCTGTCTCTAAACTGAGGCTACTTCCTTGGACTATTTTCTCCATTTAACTGAATTTAGGTATCTCTCACAAATTTCTTTGCCTCCCTGGGCTGGATTTGGGATTTCAGAGTGAGCTCATGGACGCTCCTTCCAGAAAACAATCTGGAATCATCTAGTCTCTTAGGATGTGCTCCCTTGGCCTGCAAAGGAGGCCGTGGGCGACACCGCACAGCACGGGCACTTAGCGCCACCTGGTGAGCCTTCTAATTATACTGGGGCGCCGTAGACAGGGGGCCGGTGAAGGCATTTGGACTTGATAGTGTAGCTAGTGGGCCACTGAAGTTCGATTTGTGTCACCGTTTCACCCGGCCTCTAAGTCTCAAAGGAATCCACAGTCAGGCTTTCGAGGTTACCTCCAAGTGAGATTCAACATTTAGTCACAAGGCTGTACTGGCAGGGTAGAAAAAATGAAACATTCATTAAACTGCTTTGGACTGTGTCATCAAGTCACACCACTTGGGATGGACTAGATAGTATTAACTTTTTTTAATTCTACAAATTATCGTGTGACTAGCCCTCCTGGATAGCATTACATTTTTTAAATTTAAAGCATTGATTCTGTTAAAAGTAAACATGTAAAACCCATCATAACCTTATAACCCTGCTTTGACTAGTCTTTGGGTTTAGTGTGTCAAAGAATAAAATAAGGAAGGGGCCTGGGCCTCTCTCAACCCCTGGAAGTCTCTGGAAAGCTCTGGAAAGTTCTGGGGAAGGATGGAATGGAAGAGAACCAGAAGAAGGTGAAGCAAGGAGGCACTTGTAATAGTTCAGGCCTGAGATGCTGGAACCTGAGCTGGGCCAGGATCTGTGTGGATGGAGGGGAGAGATGCTGCTTAGGTTTCAGGTTTGGCAGGATTTGGTGATTGATTCTGTGAAAGGAATGAAATGGTTTACAATCCCCTGCCTGCTAATGAGGGCAGATCCTGGTAACCACAGGACCTTTTGTTTGGAGAGCAGAAAGTCAACACCCTTGGTGTTAACGGCTTTGGGCAGTATCAGGCAGGGGAGGTGGGGGAATGAGAACTTGAAGAAACAGGAAGGGGCCAAACTGCTCAAGCAGGAAAGGGAGCAGGGATGTGAAACGTGGACATTCCAGAGGCTTCAGGAGCCAGTGGTCCTGGGGACCGCCCCGGGGAGGGTCTCCACAGGACAGGGCCCTGGGTATCACGGGGCCCAGAAGACCCCTGGAGAGATTTGGTTCAGTCAGATGAGAGGCTTCAGGGAATTCTGAGACCTGCTGAGGTCAGCTCAGTAATGGGAACGGCCTGGGACCCAGGCTTAGGACAGGGGAGGGAGGCGTCCAGGATGAACCCCCAGTTTCTCTCTCTGATGACCTGGCCTCTGAAGACCGAATTCTTGAGGAGGAGCCAGCTTGTTGGGGAGGTGATGCAATCAGATGTCCCCAGATCACACCAACCTGTGGGTTTGAATGGAGTTGTCCTATTATAACAACAGAGTGCTGAGATTCTCCCTGAGAATTGCCCCAGGGAGCCGCCGGTGCTGGGGGGACACTGCCTGACCCGCAGAGCCAGAGCGGGAGGTCATTTTGCCTTTGTGCTCCTCTCTGGAGGAGGGATCTCCCAGGAGCATGCTTGTGCCCCCAGTTCTCAGAGGTCCCCATAAGAATCAGACCAGGGGAAAAACAGAGCAAGACTGGGCCATGCCCAGCGTCGCCCTCCCCGGCAGTGAGCGCGTGTAAACGTGGCTTCGCCTGTCCCCTCTCCTCCCAGGGTGCTGTCTGGATGTATGGGGAAGCCTCCTGTGTCCTGTGCAAGCGGGGGAGGGAGACGGAGCCTCAGTGGTATCTGCTGGGGGTGGGGGACCAGTACCTGCTAGTCCCAGCCCAGATTAGAGCAGGCTAATCAAAGACCCTGGAGAATTCTAAGGTCAGCCCCAGACAAGTCCCAGGCAAGCAGGGCATAAAAACAGTCCATGACCGATACTAAAGATCCAGCTGGAGATCAGGGAGATTCCGGGAGATTCAGAAAGGGGAGCCCTTGTCTCTGTCCTCAGGAAGCTCTCCTGAGACTTGCTAGAACAGCAATACTTAATAACTAAGGCTCAAACTCTGAAATGACCACCATATTTTTCGGTTTTAGCTTTGCCTAGAAGCCCCACACATTGTTTAGGAAGATAAAGCCAGGCCAGAACATTAACCAAATGCCACTGGGTCGATATCCAAGCCTCCTGTTTGACTTGTGACAGGCCATAGAGGGTGGAGCTATTGCCGTGCTATGAAAGGCCTCCTTAGAGGGAAGACTCCCAGATAAGGAGGATATGCCCAGTTATCTCTGTTTGCTGAACTACGATGAGAATCACTGATTATTGCCCTTAGCTAGGATCCTCACAGCCGCAGAAACAATTACAATGCTGCAGAGGGAAAGCACTGACTTCTCAAGAAAGGCTTCTGCTTTCCGGATGTTTGCTTAACATCAGTTCAGATACTGCTGAGTAGGAGGTGATACCCAGGTGCGCAGCCAGAGGCCTCCCCTCAGGGGAATTGGGGACCTGGCCTTCCCTGATCCCTTTCTCTTCCCTCTGCTGCTGCTTCCCAGGTGTCCTGCATTTATTCAGCCCTCATTTAGTGGGGACTTGCCTTGCAAGGGGAACTCTGTCCAGCCCCACGAGGAGGGATAGTTGATTGACTAAATCCTGCCCTCCACTTCTTACAGGGCAACTGTAGAGACGGAGGGAGCCAGACGAAGCGAGTTGGGGATGCACTGATACTTCCAGCTAAGAGGAAAGGCCGGGGGAGTAGGCAGATTTCATCAAGGCTGTAAAGGACGGGCAGTATTTCATCAACAAAAAAGTGAGAAGAGGGCATTCCAATCTGTGAATAAATTTCCAGCTCTGAATAAAATAAATCTCTGAAGCCATTTTTAGAACATGGCCCTGAAATGCTTTGCCACTCTTCTCATTCAGAGATGGGTCTAGTCCCCTCCCCTTGAATCTGGGCCCTATGACTGCTCAACTAATGTCAGTTTCCTGGTCCAGGCCTTAAACTGGCAGCTTCCTCTTCCTACCTCTTAGGATACTCACTCTTGAACCCAGCTTCCAGACCAGAAAGGAACCCCCAACTAGCCCATGCGAAAAGACACAGGGAGAGGCACCTGTAGGTGTTCTGGCCAAGAGCCCCGGCGGAGGTCCCAGCCAACAGCCAGGGTCAAGGTCCAGACACTGAGTGAGGCTGCAGGTGCTTCCAGCTCCCAGCCCCCGAGCCACCCTGGCTGCCACCGTGCAAAGAACTGGCCTCCGGTAAAATGAGAATAGTGATTTCCAACCTGCAAGGTTTGCATGAGGATTAAATGGAACAAAATATGTGATATATCCCATCACCAGGGACAAACCAGCGGCAACAAAGTTAGGCTCGGTGGCTTCCTGCAATGTGACGTGGGCTGGGGGCAGGAGGGACTGCACAGAAACTGAAACTGGGAAAACTCTCATCAAAGGGAGAAGTAAGATTACTATATGATTTTGGAGAAGAGTAGAGTTTAGGTAAAACTTAAGTGAAGCAGTGTATCAACAGGCTCAAAGCAAAACAGAATTTTGTATAAAAGGATCACCATCAGACCAGGGCTACAGAGTGGACTCAGGGTCCTATTTCCTTAGAAACTACCAAGTTGAGATAAATATGTTCAACTGTGCCCAGAAAGCCCTGGGTTGGAAATAGAGGCGACTTCTCACTGTCACAATGACTCAGACCTTCCAGGCAAGACAGGGATGTTCCATACTTGCTGTACTGATCTCAGAACAGCAAAGCTTCTGATAATCTGTGCCTTTAGGGAACTGGGTTTTTCAGCACTGCATCCTTTTGTTGATTAACCAGCTTTTACAGGTTCACATATGTGAATGCCAGGCACACTGCCTACATATAGTGAACGCTCAGTAATGGTTTCCCTGTTTCCCCACCTTACCTCCTCTTCTCTCTCACTTTTCAGCCTAAGCTGCTTCTCTGGCCCAACCCCTGTCAGGGAAAAACCCCACAGGTGTCCAACCACCATGGCCACTGCGCCCGATAAGCAGAGGAAACTCCCCACGTGAGAGCCTCCATCTGATTCACGATAGCCCAAAGGCGTAAGCATCTCCAGCGCCCACAGATGGATGAAAGGATAAACAAACTGTGGTCTATACATGCGATGGAATACTACTCAAACTTGAAAAGGACAGAAATTGCAATATAGGCTCTAATATGGATGGATCTTGAGGATGTTATGTTAAGTGAAATAAGCCAGACACAAAAGAACAAATGTATGTGTGATTCCACTTACATGAGGTACCTAGAGTAATCAGATTCTGGGGCAAAATAGAAGGGTGGTTGCCAAGGGCTGGAGGAGTGGGGAATGGGGTTATTATTTAATGGCTACAGACTTTCAGTTTGGGAAGATGAAAAAGTTCCAGAGATGGATGGTGGTGATGGTCCAACAATGTGAATGTACCTATTGCCATTGAGCCATACACCTAAAAGTGGTTAAAATGGTTAATTTTGTTGTGTGTATTTTACTACAATTTTTAAAAAGCCTCTCCCCACTTTTCCTTACTGAGAGCAAGACCCTGCTCTGCTATATTCTGAGCCTCAGAATGAATGAGAGGGACTTTCCTGGGGGCGCAGTGGTTAAGAATCCGCCTGCCAATGCAGGGAACACGGGTTCAAGCCCTGATCCGGGAAGATCCCTCATGCCACGGAGCAACTAAGCCCATGCACTATAACTACTAAGCCCACGTGCCACAACTACTGAAGCCCGCATGCCTAGAGCCTATGCTCGGCAACAAAGAGAAGCCACCGCAATGAGAAGCCCGCGCACTGCAACGAAGCCCCAGCGCAGCCAAAAATAAATAAATAATTTTAAATACATAAATACATAAATAAATAACAATTTTTAAAAAAGAATGAATGAGAAATTCAGACAGGAGCATCCCTAGGGAGAAGCCAGTGTACCCTGGAGGGGTCTGCCCCAGTCCTCTCCATTCGTACTTTTGTCAAAGCAAAACTAAGCCGTGTGACGAATTATTTCAAAATACAGTGGCCTAGAGCTGTAGGGTCTCCTTTGTCTCTAAAATAGCAGCCGTGTGGCACTGACCTTCACAGTCCTTCTGGACTCACGTTCCTTCGCATCACTGTTCCTCACCCCAGGGGCACTGCGGTGGTCTGCATGGTGGAAGTTGAGGTGCCCCACGGCTAAGTAGCAGCTGGGGAAGAGGGAAGGGAGTGCCTGGCTAAGTCGTTGAGACATCACCTGCTCTTTCATTCCATTGGCAAGGGCTTGCACAAGTACAGGGCCGCTGGGCAGCCACACACCCAGCTACAATTCTATTATGATGAAGGGAGAAGAAGACAGATTTTGGCGCTAAACTAGCGGTCTCTACCAAGAGTGACTCTGAAACTAGAGTCACCCTCAACACTGGTGCTTGAGGAGAGTTCTTTGCTCCAATCCAGAAGGATCACGAGGGTGTCGAGAACTCGGAAGTAGTGCCTGGAGACCGTTGGACCCCAATGGAGGAGGTTTGCCGCCATAACTCTATCCATTCTGTCATAACCGTGTCACCATCAGCTGTTAAGGGTGAGATGAGTGACTTGTTGCTAATAATAAAGTACACATGGCTGCAAACCGTTCACTATTTTATGTAGAGAGTAACCAGGTTAGCCTCCTAATGGCATCACTGTCACTCGAGAAAAACCACATGGGCTTCCTGAGTGGGAGGGAAAGGCAGAGTGAAGCCCAGCAGCCTGGAGTTGCGTGACGTGTGTTTGCATACGTGAGTTTTACCCCTCAGGAACATCGGCAGGGCGCTCCCAGCGTGAAGGGCTGGAAAGGCAAAGAAGTCTAAGAATAGGCAGCACAATATAGGGGCAAGAGCATGAATCTGAGACTCAAGGAACTTGGGTTCTAGTCTTTGGTCTGCCATTAACTAAGTCAAATGAGCACATATCCTGAAAGCCTGTAACGTGCCAAGCACATGTGCAGAAACGTCCTTGGGCAGGTCACGTGACCTCTCTCCCTGTTGGTCACTTCCACCCCTGCCCCCATAAAATTAAAGGTTGAATTCAGTATCTGCTGAAACCGGTGTTTGTTGCTGCACGCAGGCTTTCTCTAGTTGCGGCGAGCGGGGGCTACTCTTCGTTGTGGTGCACGGGCTTCTTATTGCGGTGGCTTCTCTTGTTGCGGAGCACAGGCTCTAGGGGCGTGGGCTTCAGTAGCTGTGGCGCATGAGCTCAGTAGCTGTGGCTTGCGGGCTCTAGAGCTCAGGCTCAGTAGTTGCGGTGCATGGGCTTAGTTGCTCCGCAGCACATGGGATCTTCCCGGACCAGGGCTTGAACCTGTGTCCCCTGCATTAGCAGGTGGATTCTTAACCACTGCGCCACCAGGGAAGCCCCTATTTTTATTCTTGCAACTTGTCTGTGAGTTTGAAGATTTTTCCAAATAAAAAGTTATTTTAAAATTTCTTTCTCAGTCCTTAAATATCTACCCAACTGTGGTCAGTATCAGAAATTCCGACGCTTGGAAATATATTCCTCTGAGAACTTTAGAAATGAGTTGTAGTGAGCACTCTCATATACTGCGGATAGAACTGTAAACTGATTGAGGATCTGTCTAGAAGACAGTTTACCGATATAAATCAAGAGCCTTAAAATGATCATGGATGAATGAATAGTTGTGAGATACAGCAAATACAGTAAAATATTCTTGTAGAACTTGGGTGGGTATGTGAGTGTTCACTGGAAAATGCTTTTGACATTTCTATATGTTTGAAATTTTTAATAATAAAACATTGGGAGGTGGAAGGGCTCATGATTCACTAAGGGTGAAGCCTGAGGAAATAGTCTGGTGATGCAATTTAAAAACCTGTATTGAAGAATGCTTGTGATGGACACCAATGACCTCTCTTTTCCTGGAAGCTGCCCTTATCTCTCAGTCATGAGAGAGGGTCTCTGTAGCCACGCTCCATCCCCCTGGGCACTGTTGACTTAACTGGGCATTTAACCCACTCCTATCAGGTTTCTGTCTCCAGAAAGTTGGAATTTGGCTTATAAATTTGTGTTCATTCTTGGCTGGTCTGTTAAATGGGAAAAATGTCACAATTTAAGAGCTATACTGTGGCTGTTATGGGATGAAGTGTATCCCCTCAAAAATATGTTGCAGTTCAAACCAAGAACCTCAAAAGTGATCTTATTTAGAAATAGGGTCTTTGCGGGTATAATTAGTTAAGATGAAGTCATGCTGGAGTAGGGTGAGCCCTTAATCCAACACGACTGGTGTCCTTTTAAGAAGAGGGGAAGAGACACAGACAGACAGGGAGAACTCATGTGATGATGGAGGCAGAGGCTGGAGCGATGCATCCCCAAAGCCCGGGACACCAAGGACTGCAGAAAACTTCAGTACTAGAAGATGAGAGGAGGACTCCCCCTACAGGTCTCAGAGAGAGCATTGCCCTGCTGACACCTTGATTTCAGACTTCGAGCCTCAGAACTGTGAAAAGATAAATTTCTCTTGTCTTAAATTTCTGGTCCTTTGTTATGGCAGCCCTCGGTGACTAGCGCAGTGGCCGTCCTCCGCCATGTGAACTGAATAGAAGAAGGAAGCAGATGCGTTAAGAGATCGGTGAGGAGTGGGCTAGCGTCTCAGTCAAGGACAGTCACTTTCTGCTTCTAGTCTCTTCATGAAGACAGGCTACATCCCTGCCCTCAGGCTCTGAGACCGCCTGTCCTTCACTTACAGAGCCCTTATTCTATTTCAGCCAGCTTGAGTCGCATGTGGCTTATAACCAAGGTCTAATAACGAGAACCATGGTCAGTGCAGCCTCACTTATAACAGCAAAACAAAAAGGGGAGCGTGGGGAGACCAACAGAATGGCTGACAACAGAGAACCAGTTAAATACGTGGTGGTACATTCATAAGAAAGGCTATTAAGCAGTCCATCAAAAGTCACATTATTGAAGCGCATATACTCCTGCACTTTACACCTTTTTTCTTTAAACATTTTTTCTTTACGCATTTTCCCCTTAAATATGCTGCTGCCTCTGAATTACAGTGAGGTCCTTTTCCTCTGGGCGTACAAAGTCATTCTTTTCCTCCCCAGATGTAGGAATTTAATTCTCCTCATTTCCCTTCACTCTAAGTTCAAGGCCACTGCCCTGTTTTGCCCCCTGGGAGCACCTGCGGCCATCACAGCTTCCGCAAGGAGAGGATGATGGAGTTTGTCGCCTTCCAGGTGGAGAGCTGACACTATGTGTCTGGACAGCAATGGTGCTGAGAGGGGCCCTTTTTAAGAAAGATGGCCCTCCATGACCCTTGTGCTCTCTGTTCTAATTTACCTGGTCCTCTTGGAGAAACAGAGGCAAGGTCATCACTCCCTGCTAAACATCGCAGAGCCCTGGCTGTCCTCCTGGGATGCGGAACGAACACGAGGCTCCCCACAGACACGCGCCCCTCCATGGAGCCTGCTGTAGCCGAGCAGGCTTCCAAAAACGCACTGGCGTGAGGGTTGCTCATTTCTTTTTTATTAAAATAAAATACATACTAGAGCCCTAATTATGCCAGGTACTGTCACAGGTGCTGTCACTGGCCCCCAGGAACACTCGGCTAGCAGAGGGGCCAGACAAGAAAATGGCACATTATACTGTTCTGATCCAGAGAAGCCTTCTGGGGGCCCAGAAGAATAGTTTCTCTTTGTGTTTGTTTGATTACGGTGGTAAAATACACACAAAATAAAAGTTATCATTTTAAGTATACAATTCAGTGGCATTAAGTACATTCACATTGTTGTGCCATGATCACCACCATCATCTCCAGAGCCTTTTCATCTCCCCGAACAGAAACTCTCTTCCCGTTAAACATTCCCCGTTACTCTGTCCTCTGGAAACTTCTGTTCTACTTTTTTTTTTTTTTTTTTTTGCGGTACGCGGGCCTCTCACCGCTGCAGCCTCTCCCGTTGCGGAGCACAGGCTCCGGACGCGCAGGCTCAGCGACCATGGCTCACGGGCCTAGCCGCTCAGCGGCATGTGGGATCTTCCCGGCCTGGGGCACGAACCCGTGTCCCCCGCATCGGCAGGCGGACTCTCAACCACTGCGCCACCAGGGAAGCCCTGTTCTACTTTTTTGTCTTTATGAATTTGACTAATCTAAGTACTTCATTCAAGTGGAATCATATAACTTGTCTTTTTGTGTCTGGCTTATTTAATACATATAACTATTATACAGGTGTTAGCATAAGTGCTTTCAAGATTCATCCATATTATAGTGTGTATCAGAACTTTATTCCTTTAGAAGGCTGAATAATACTCCATTGCATGGATGTATCACATTTTATGTATCCATTCAACCATCCATGGACACTTGGGTCGTTTCCGCCCTTTGACTACTGAGAATAACGCTGTAGTGAACAGTGGCCTACACTGTTTAAGAACATTGGCGCGTGTGTTTAAGTCTGTTTTCAGTTCTTTGGGGTACACACCTAGGAGTGGAATTGCTGGGTCATATGGTAACTCTATGTTTAACTTTTTGAGGAGCTGTCATACTACTTTCCAGAGCAGCTACACCATTTTACATCCCTGCCAGAAGTGCACAAGGATTCCACTTTCTCCATGTTTTTTCCAACACTTGTCATTTTCTGGATTTTTTTTTTTCACAATAGCCATCCTAACAGATGTGAGGAATAATGTCTTTGCTGAATTTGGAAGAATGCATAGAACTAATTAAGCAACAGTGCAGGGAGAAGAATGCCCACAGCAGAGCCAGCAGTATGTGGGATGTCAGGACTGCATGAGAGTTCTAGGGGCTGTGAGTAGAGTGGGCAACTGGGGAGACCAGAGGGGAGGCTGGGGCTCCAGGGAGAAACCAGACGTGGAGGGCCATGGGGGCTGGGCCCAGGCACCGAGACACTCCCTAGAGCATCTGGAGCCCCAGGATAACGTGGATTGCGGTGCAAGGCCTGGAGGCATGCAACCTCGGTGGGGACCTCCTGGTCCTCTTGTCACTTGTGGGCCTTCAGGCACGGTATTCCACCTACCCAGACTTCCATCTCCTCCACTGAAAATGGGGACACAGTTGTGACTTCATCACAGGATGGCTGCCAGGCTGTAATGAGACAATCCAAGTAAAAGAGTCACACAGCCTCTGCCCCAGGGCACTCGCTCCCTGAATGATAGCCCTTATTATCAAGAGGAGAGAATTATCCTAATAGTAAAATGATAAAGGTGCAGACATTTGAGGAAGGCACTGAGCATAACATGGAGTCAGCCCCAGCCGGGCCACATGGAGGATAAGAGAGGACTAAGGCTCCCTCCTCAGCAAGCTCACGACCCCTTGCAGGAGGCTCTGAGCCAGGCCTTCTTACTGCACTTTAGAGCTGCTGAAGCCAGGTGAGAATCTGTGGTGGACTTTATAAATTTTCTGCCAAATGTTCTACTTACCCTCCCCATTTCCCTATGAGAAAATGATCTGTCGCTGTTACCAAGTGAATTGTGTCCCCTCAAAATTCATATGTTGAAGCCCTGGCCCTCAATGTGACTGTATTCGGAGATGGGGTCTTTAAGGAGGTAATTAAGGTTAAATGAAGTCATAAGGGTGGGGCCCTGAGCCAGTAGGACTGGTGTCCTTATGAGAGGGAGAGACACACAGAGGAAATGCCCCTGAGTACACAGACAGGAGGCAGCCTTTCTACAAGCCAAGGAGAGAAGCCTCAGAAGAAACCAACCCTGTGGCACTCGATCTTGGACTTCCAGCCTCCAGAATTGTGGGAGTATAAATTCCTGTTGTTTAAGCCACTCAGTCTATGGTATTTTGTTATGGCAGCTCTAGAAAACTAATACAATCCCTCCTAGTTAAACTCATGTGTCCTGCTTGGTCCAATAAATGTGAGATGTGTGACTTCCAAACAGAAGATGTAAGAGCCTGTGTGTTGTTGTGTCAGGGACTCCTTTGACCTCAGCAACATTCCTGGTAGAAGCTACTCCGACATCTGGGTCCCAGAGTGAAGCTGATGTAGAGCAGAGCTGTAGACAGTCCATGGTAGACAGGTAGGATGACTGAGAAATAAGCCTTTATTGTTTTAAGCCACTGACATGAGGGTTGTTTGTTACTGCAGCATCACCTAGCCCATCCTGACTGTTGTAGATGCTAAGATCCATAGCTCTGTGAGCTTGCATGAGTTTTTTTTTCACCTCTCTGAGCCTCTTCTTATATATAAAAGAGGCATGATAATACCTGCCTTGTAGGGTCATTATGCCTTCACTCAACACATATTCACTGCGGGCTCCTGGGTGTCAGCCCTGGGCCAGGCATGGTGGTACAGCAGAAGCAGCAAAACACATAACCTGCCTTCATGGATTTCACAAATAGGACAAAAGGAAGTGAACAAATAAATAATTACGAACGGTGATAACCTCTTATGGTAGGCAGGATGATGGAGCCCCGAAAATGTCCATGTCCCAACCCCCAGAACTGGTGAATATGTTACATGACGTGGCAAAGGGGAATTCAGTTTGCTGATGGAATTAAGTGTTGCTGATCAGCTGACCCTAAAAGAGGGAGATTGTCCTGGATTATATGGATGGGTCCTGTAATCACAAGGGTCCTTAAAAGTGGGGGATGGGGACAGGAGAGAGGGTACAGAGAGAAGTGACACGAGAAGGACACGGCCTGACGTTGTTGGCTTTAAAGGTGGAAGATGGTGCGGATTTTAAAGGTGTGGTCAGGAAAGGCCTCTGAAGACTTGAAGTGTAAGCAGATCCATGAAGGATGAAAAGGTGGGAAGAGCTGTTTGGGGGCAGATTTCATAAGTTAATGAAGGTTGTGAACTTAACCTCATGCTTGACCCCTAGGAAGCAACCGATGTATAGTGACTATGATTATAAGACTTGCATGTGTACAGTTTTCAGAAAAAATCCAGCAGCTGAGAGAGAAGGTCATGCACTTTCCTGCCCCCATGCCTTTGCTTATGCCATGCCCTCTGCCTGGAACACCTTTCTCTTCTTTCCCTGACTGGTAAGACCCTCCACTGGTATATATATGTGTATAACTGAATTGTCTTGCTGTACACCAGAAACTAACACAACATTGTAAATCAACTATACTTTAGTTAAAAAAAAAAAAAAAGAAAGAAAGAAAGAAAAGAAAAGAAAAAAAAAAGACCCTCCCCCGGTGTCAGAGGAGGCAAAGTCAGATGGTATTCCGGTTCCTTCCTCAGGGCTTTCATTTCATTAACTTCTGAGCAAATGTGACACACACATGAGAATGTCCCCTAGAGGTACTTATTCTCATCCAGCCCCACGGCCTTCCTCTCCTCTCCTTTAAGGATGGAAAGGGTGCTACAGGAACTTGGGATTGACGGACAAAGGCAGACAAGCAATAATGACAATAACTGAGTGTGCGGGGCTGGAAATTATAAGGAAATGAAAGGAAAAGAAATGTCCAGTTTATTCATCAACATCCCCACCCCTGCTTAAAAAAATTCTGGAGCAAGCACATACAAAGTTATCACCTATTCCTTATTTATTATTATAATAATTATTATTAACTATATGAAGCATGGTGGGAATTTGAGTTACTAATTCTGCTCATTGTCCTAGAAAAAAATCAGGGTTTCTGGACAGCCCTCTCTTGCTCCTTAAATCATCTGCTTTATTCTTTTCTGGTTGGTGATCAAGCCTTTGAGGATAGAACAAGAAGAGGAGCCTGCTGTACTTCAACAATATTATTGCTGTCCTTTCTGTCTTTTCCGGGAACAGTGGCCCAGGGCTGGTGTTTGATCAGCTCAGCCTCCAGCCAAAGTCAGCAGGACTTTTTGAAATTGTCTCCAATCTTGGTCACCCAATGCTGAATGCTCCATGCTTATTTGCTGAGCGCCCAAAGAGCCACACAGAATGTGGGCTCAAAGTTCTAGAATTCAAGAAATTTAGTTATATAAAATGCTTTAATCTTTTGTTCTTAAAATCACAGTGTTGATAAAAGTGTAGCTGTTGAGACTGGTCCCAGTCAACCTGCAACGGAGGGCTGGTCAGGTTTCTCCACACACCATGCACTTCTCCACTTCTGTGCCTTTGGTCATGAACCTGCCCTCGTCTGGAACATCTCCTTGCCACACCAGGAACCCTCTTCCACATCAGACTCCCTCAAGCAGAGCAAATTGCTGGCGTATTCCATGATCCCAGAGGACTTACTGTATATACCTTGTATATACCTTCACTATAGCTTTTTATTGACCTGCCTCCCTCATTGGACTGTGAGCTCCTTCGGGCAGGGAGCATCTCTTCATCATGTTAATACCCCCAGGACCTACCACTGTGCCTGAAATAAGGGGATATTCAGTGAATATTTGTCAAATGAATGAGTGAAGGAAGGAATGAGGGAAAGAGTGAGTGAACAGTGAATTTTCCTTTGTTTACACCTGTAACCAAAGCCTTCTTTGTACTTTAGCTTTTAGATTCAAAGCCCTAAGAAGAGCCAGAGGGACTTCCCTGGTGGTGCAGTGGTGGTGAATCCACCTGCCAATGCAGGGGACACGGGTTTGAGCCCTGGTCCGGGAAGATCCCACGTGCCGCGGAGCAACTAAGCCCGTGCGCCACAACTACTGAGCCTGCACTCTAGAGCCCGCGAGCCACAACTACTGAAGCCCGCGCGCCTAGAGCCCATGCTCCGCAACAAGAGAAGCCACCGCAATGAGAAGCTCGCACACCAAAATGAAGAGCAGCCCCCGCTCGCCGCAACTAGAGAAAGCCAGCGCGCAGCAATGAAGACCCAATGCAGCCAAAAATAAACAAATAAATAATTAATTAAAAAAACAAAAATCAGGCATCTACATCGCTCAGTCTATATATGATCTTAATGTCTCACCATGTCACACAGCCCCCAGCACCACCCCTTCATCTGGCTTTTGTTGCCAGCTTCCTTTTCATGGTGCCAGTTCACCCCACTGTGCCCTCTTCACTCCCTTTGCTCTCTGTGCCTTGAATGACTTTCTCCTCCTTCCAGACTCAGCTCTAGTGCCTCTTCCTCCAGGAAGCCCTACCAGTCTCCACTACTCCCAGACCCCATAAATGCTTTGGCCAGAATCAGAGCTGTTTTATGCATTAAGCACTACAGAGAAATAAACCATTAGTAATAAAAAAGGAAAATGCTCGAGTCCGCTCTAAATGTCAGAGAGGAAATCACAGTGGAAAGATATTGAAGTTTTAGCCTGCTGTGCTTAAAATATTTCACTTTTGCACACTTTGCAAAACACATGACCGTGTGAACTCATTGCTAGGGCCCCTCTCGGGTGAGGAAGTAAACCCTGTACGTTAGGAGCTCTGAAGCTTAAGCCCCACAGGGTTTCTACAGAGAACTGAGTGCCTGTCTGTGAAAAGCTTTGCAGTCTTGTGCCCTGGTCGTGGGAAATTTTAAAGTAATTCAACAAAGTAAATACTTGTTGAATTAGGTTATATACAGTATGTGTTTAGCAAGTGTTTTATGACTGAATACTCGTTCGGGCACAGGAAAAACTAATATGTCATTTGATAAGGTCGTAGATGCACTGAGGGCCCAAAGAAACTTATCCTCCCTAGGGACAAAGAGGATAAGGGTCGGGGGGAACAAGGGATGAATGAGGGTTGGAAACGGACTCGTTAGAAACAAGTGGGAAAAGAGAGAATCCTAAGGATCCGAGAGGTAAACCAAGTACTGTACTCCTGGAGAGAAAAGCGCGGAGAGCCCAGGAGCCACCGTAGGTACGTTAGGGACATGCGGGAGGGAGGGGCTGGCCTGCCCCGCCCCCAGCTAGTCCCTCCTTCCGTCGCTCGCCCCGCCCCCTCAAAACCCAAACCGGTAACCTCTACCCGGCTGCCTCCCATTGGCTATGCAAATGAGAGAAGTCTGTCGGGACCAATAAGCCGCGGCCACGGCTTGGGGACGTCTTCCGGCCCGCCCCTGCCGCACCGCCCCGCGTTTGCCTCACGGGTCGAGGACTGGACGTGGGGCGGCGGGAACGCGGTACGGCGGAGGGGAGGCGGTGGCTGGACTACGCGGTGGCCCCGGCCCTCGGCATGGCTCGCCTGGTGCTTGGTAGGCGCAGGCCTCTTCGTCCGCGGGGGTGGAGGGGCAGCCTGGGAGATCGGGAACCCCCATGGCGGGCCGCGGACGGGGGAGCGAGCGGGTGCGTGGCCTTGGCCGGGCCCGCGCTGGCGGGGAGGGTCGCTGGCCCGGCGCACGCGGAGGACGCAGTAGGGGAAGCCCCTGGGGCGGTGGGGCAGCTCCGGGGACTGGGGCTGCTCTTGGCCGGAGCCCCCTGCTCGGGCCCTCGGGCAGAAGTGCGGGGCGCGTGGGGAGGTGAGGGCGCCCTTGGCGGGGGCGACTTCCTCCCACCCGGGAGGAGCGTGTGCGCGAGCGCGGCCGGAGGCGGGAGCCCCGAGGCCGGACTCGAACCCAGGGCGCCTGGGACAGCTCCGAGCGTGGGGCCGAGTGGCCGGTGCCGGGCTCCGGTGAAGGGGCGGCGTCGGGCGGGCCGGGTGTGAGCGAAGGCCGGGAGCTGCCTTTGAGCCCAGAGACCGGCTATGGCTGATCCCTGGCCGAGGTTGGGTACTGGGGGGCCACCTAGCAGGGGGACCTTGTTCTGGGCCTCGAGTGTGTGCGGGAGAGTCACGGGCTCCTCACACTGAAAGTCGTCCTCACCACCTGTTTTATGGAATTCCCACTTCTAAAAAACCTGAACTATCAAAACCCGGTCCTGAAATAAATCAGGAGAGTTTCCTTAAAAGGCAACAGTACCTTCCTAAAGCGGGTCTTACGATGCAAGACCACTTTAAATGTGATTGCACGTCTGACAACCAAATTGAACCCGGACTTTCTGGACTTAGGTAAATGTCAGTTTTAGAGACTACAGTAGTGAGGTTGAGGACCCCGTTCCTTCCTGGGCTCCCCTTGGCCCCAGCCAAGGTGCTCTGACAGTGGATACCTGAACACTGTGGATCCAGATTAGCAGGGTTTGAGTCCCACCCCTCCGTCCCCCTGCATCTATTAGCTGTGTGACTGGGAGCTAGTTACTTAACCACTCTGGGCTAGTACTCCATAGGGTTGTTCTCAGGATTAAGGAATTTATATATGTCTAAAGGGAGTAAACAAGATAGAAATATTTGCCGTCTTACCGTAGAGAGAATAGATGATGGGGAAAGAACTTAGTTTCTGTTTAGTTGCCTGCGAGTGAATTCAGACAGGGCTGTGAAAGAGTGTAGGATTCTTACAATTAATTCATTATAATAATAAATGTAGTCAGCCTTTTGGGGTGCCCTCTCGGTTTCTGGATGAGTGCTTTGGGACCATGTACTCTTGCTAGCAGGTGTGGGACAGAGATGTTAGTGATGTGGATTTATACCATCCTTTACTACCCTGGAGGAATCATGGGAGGCCACAGATGGCAAAATCATCTGCTCACATAGATTCTAGACCCTGGGATGTTCCCGTTTCCCGTCGGTGCTCGTTATCAGCGAGTGGAATGGCCATGTGAATTTTAGAAACAGAACAGTGTTGGTCAGCCTTGACCTACTTTATCATCTTAAGTGGGCTGAGGGGTTTTGTAGGGGTAGTTACTGACTGCTTTTCTGCTGTTGGAATTTGTACCTCTTCTAATGCTTTTCTGAGTAGCATGTTCGATTTCCTTGTAACCCTACTAGGTCTTACTGCCTTTTAAGGAGCTTAGGTCTTGAACCTTTATCAAGACATTTCCACTGACAGCCATTTATGAGGAGAGAATGCTCCTGTGAGAACCAGGCCACTTTATAGACAAGTAAGAAAAGTCCAGCCCCCTTACTAGGGGGGAAAAAAAGCTCAAGTTCATGTTCTACTGAGTGTCATTAGGCATGACCGTCTTTGTACAGAAAGGAGGCACATTCCTGAGGTAAACAGTCACGGTTCATGCTTTGATGACTCCGGCCTGCTTGACACAGCATGAAGAGGAGAGTACCTTCTTTATTGCTGTCCCTGATGGGCATGAGGAGGGAAAGAAGGGAATTCTCCTGCCACCGGCCATAGAATGCCCCACCTGGGGTTATACTTCTGCAGGCTGCAGTCCCTTGGTTAAAATTTGGGGTTGCATAGCAAGGTACTCTTTCTAATTACGTGGCCTTAGGCAAGTTACCTTTTCTGGTTTCCATGTCCTGTGCTAAAAATGGGCCTGATGATACACACCACATAGAGTAAATGAGCTAGCGGTACATAGTGCTGTGTAAGTGTTATTCTTAGTTAAGATGTCAGTTTTTGGAGGGTAGTTGGACAGATACATACATCAAAATGTTAGCCATACCCCATTCCCCTTGTAAGATTTTCTCTTACAGAAATAATCATATTTATTTGAGGAGGGAAGAAGTATTAGAATTCTTAGCATTGGCCTGTTAATAGAAAAAAAATGGAGACCATCAAATTATGTCAGTAGTGGATTAGGAACATGATGCGGCCATTAAAAATGGTTACATGGGGCGTAATGGGTAATCCATAATTACTTACATAGAAAATGTAACTTATTTTGAGTGAAAAAAGGTTACAGAAGGGAATGTATTGTATAAATTTTTAGGCCTCTGTATAGTGTAGAGATACGTAAGTTAGGAGTACCCACCAAAATATTAATAGTTCATTCTGGTGGGACTGTTGATAGTTTTTCTTTTTTGGCTTTTCTCATTTTTGAAACTTTCACAAGGAGCTCAGTATATTGAAAAACTAATAATTCGTACGGATTTTTTTTTTTTTAAAGAAGATAAACGTCTTTAAACGTAGTAGATCTCCATAGAGGATTTTCTAACACCAGTCTTACTCTCAAGCTTACTCAGAATTAGGACTGTCTCTGCTTAGGTTCTTGATTTACTTGCTTTATTAAATATGTCAAACTCTGTAATCTTTCCTGCAGCAGCGAAGAGATTAAGCAGCACCATCCAATAGAAATATAATGCCAAATTTGTATGTAATTTTAAATTTTCTAGTAGCCACATTTAAAAAGACAAAAAGAAGTAGATGAGATTAATTTTAATATATATTTATTTATCCAGTATATCTAAAATATCATCTCAAGAGGAAATCAATATCAGAAATATTAATGAGATAATTTACTCTTTTCCCCTACCAAGTCTCTGCGATTTGGTGTGCTTTTTACACCTACAGCACACCTCAGTGTCAGGTAGCCGTGTGTGGCCAGCGGCTGCCATGTTGCACAGCAGTTGTCAAGGGAGCCTCACTTTGTTTGGCTTGACCTCCATCCACACCCTTTCCCACCTCTTGAAATGGAAGACGAGGTCATTCGGTTGCAAGCTACCCCCCTCACTGACTCTGGGTTCCCTCCGGCCTCCTAATTCAGGCATTTTGTTACATTATTCCCTGTACTTTAGCCTCTCCCTCCACATATTTCTTCACTTTGTGCTCAGCTCACTCCCATCTTTAAAAAGAAAGCTTCCTTCTATCCCCCATTTTCTTACTGTCTCCTGCTCTTTCTAAGAAACTTGTTTAAAGAGTTACTGCATGATTTTCACAGCTTGTCCGCTCCTGCTCTCTCCAGCCTTGTGCAGCCTGACTGCTGCTTACTTCCACTACTGTACCTCAACTGCCCGGGACCCCAGTGACCTCTCTGTCATTGTATCCAGTGGACAGTTTGCAGTCGTTCCTACTTTACCTCCCAGTAACCTTTGTTACTGTTGCTCATTCCGTCTTTCCCCTGGTTTATGTGAAACCACTCTCCTGATAATTCTCCATCCACTGTCCACACTGCAGCCAGAATACTCTTTATAGAAAGCAAATCTGATCATCCCCGCTGCATGATAACCCTTTAGTGGCTTCACATCACCCTTAGTAAGGTCCACGGTTAAGTTCCTGCGATACTAGTCATGTCTGTCATTCAAATGCAGTGTTCTCGAACAGTGTCATTGTTATTCATGCCCATGGCATACTGAACATTTTTATCTTTAACACTAAAAAGACAACATGGTTTAATGGGTAGAGCTTGGAAGTAGAAGTCAGGGAGCTGCTCTACCAGTTATATGTGTTTCCTTATTTACAAAATAGGGATGATTCCCACATTCCCGTTAGTAGTGCTGTGAAAAATCAAGTGGATCCAATGCATTTGAAAGTGATTTAAAAATTCAAAGTGCCTTGTAAGTATAAGGTGGAGGATTGAGCAGTCGAACAATTAACACCAGTATACACTTATTCCAGAAGAAGTTTACCATTGGGTTGTTCAAAAAGTTCCATTTGAAATCTTCCACATTCTGTTTACAAAGTAAGCATGTGAAACTGTGACTAAGATGGCATATACACACATGCTTTCTTAGAACACAGGTGAGTCTCTTATAATTCTTTGCATCAAGAGATTAAAAGAAGGAAATTATATGGTTATCTTCATAGATGCTGAAAAGAAAGTAATAGAAATTTCTTTAATATCATTAAGGTTATCTGTTTCAACCCAAAAGCTAGCAAATGGGAAAATATACCTATTAAAGTAAAAAACGTTCTGTTATTTAGCATTATTCTGGAGATATTAGACAATGCAGTTAGAAAACAAATTATATATTTTATAAAATTTCATATATAACATATGTAATTTATGTTGTGTGTCTGTGTATACATACACAGACAAATTTAAAGGAGGTAAAATTCTGATATTACCAATTCAGAAAACGTGGGTTTTTAAAATATTCAGAACTTGTTTTTCTGTGTAATTGTTATAATCTGCATGTAAGTTCCCAGAGTAGCAACAGAAATACACTTGGTCCACAGGGTGGCTAAGCTATGCTGTTACTAATACAGACTCTCTCTCCTTCCTTTATAACATTGTCCACATGAACTTTCTTTCGGAGCTCATCCTGCAGCACTGAGTGCCCGATGATGTGCCACGGGTAGTGTTCGTAGAAAGAAAAATATTTAAAAAGCAATCATTGCCCTTAAGAGAGTCACAGTCTAATAGGGGAGGCAAATAATTATTTTTCCCATCAATAAGCTTTAATAAAGATAGCGTGCTAATACTGCAACTGAATAACACAAGAAATACCACGTGGATTATCCGGGGTCGCAGAGCTAGATGTAACTTCCCCATTTTCCAGTGCCCTTGCCTATAAAACGGTGACAGTAGTACTGCCTCATAGAATGTGATTGTACAGAATGAAGGTGTCAGTGTAGGAAAAGCACTAAGAAGAGGATTTAAATCTGGTCCCAAGGCAGCTCGAGAGATGAGGGTGTGGGCTGTCTGTTCCCTTGTTAGCACGGCACCAGGGGGGACTAAAATTCCAGGGGCTCCAGCAGCAGCCAGGCTGGGGGTGGGAGTTGGGGAGAAGAGGGTTAGGAGAGAGCTGACCCAGGCTGTCCTCTGTGAAGGGCCTTGGTCAGTTGAAAAGGACTTTGGTGGCCCAGGTTTCCTGTCAGAGCAGGAACCCTGATGCTAATGGTGTGCTTTTTGTTGTTACTCCAGGTCTGATGAGCTGTACCCTCTTTATAGCAGTTAATGGTCTGTATTCGTCTAGTGATGATGTAATCGAATTAACTCCGTCAAACTTCAACCGAGAAGTTATTCAGAGTGATAGTTTGTGGCTTGTGGAATTCTATGCTCCATGGTAAGTATTATAAAATAGTTGTCAGTTACTTATGGTACTTTATAAAATTAAGAAAAATACTACATAAAAATGTAATTTTATTCAGCCATCTCGTTTACCTAGTTTACTGATTGTTTAAAAGAGGTAGAGGGCACATCCATATAATACTAATAAGAATAGATCTCATAGTGGCAAAATATAAATAAGTAAAAGAGGTAGAGGAGAGGGAAACTGTTGATTGGGTCTGTTAAAGGGTGCAGAGATTAAACCAATGACAAAACAAATGGTGGAACTAGCTAATAGCTGCAAGAAAGAAGGAAGGAAAAAACCCGTATAATTTTACGAAGATACATCTTTATGATGAGGCAAGTGGGGTGAAGATGGAAGGGAAATTGATTTTATGCAGAGAGAATATGGGGCAAAGGAAAGGGAAGAACCAGTGGTTGACTCCATTTTGTTTCTTGAAGAGGGTTGCTTCCAAAAACATGTAATTAGAAAATTTGGTTTGATTTAAAAGCTCTTCTCTTGCCTTACGTCTATTTCTGGGGGGGAAAAACAAACTTGTAATTACCATTGAAATTAATAGTGCCCAGTTCCATACAGCTGACCCTTGAGCAGCACAGGTGTGAACTGCGCCAAGTCCACTTACATGTGGATTTTTTCTTTTTTTTCCAACAAATTTGTACTACAGTGTTACACAGTCCACTGTTGGTTGAATCCATGGATACAGAGGACTGACTGTAAAGTTACATGCGGATTTTCCACTGCAGAGGGTCAGCACTTCTAACCCCCATGTTATTCAAGGGTCATCTGTGCAGTCAAAATACAGTATTGTTTATGAAGTTAAAACCTTTAATGGAAACAAAACAAAAAACCAACAAATACACATGTATAAAATAAAGGCTATAGGATCACAAAGGAAACCTAAAATATTGGAATAACATTATTAAAATATCAAAATAAATCTTGATATGATTATATAGTAGTCATTTACTGGAACGTAAATACCAACATCTAACAGCTAGCTACCATAATTCTGAAACAGTGATGAACATAAATGATGTTTAAAGATACCTGCAACAACTATAGTGGTGATAAGAATATAGCTGTGATTTTTATTTGTGACAGAGTCACAAGTACTAACCAACTATGATATGTTGTTAATGTTTATAACTGAAGGAAATCCTAAATTTCAATTACAGGCTAATGAAAATAGAGGATTTTTTCTTTCCCCATCACAGTTCACAGAGCCCCTCAATTTTTATCCACCAGTCCTTTGGGGATTCATAGACCCCAGCTGAAGAACCCTTGAGTTACAGGGTGTGCTGCTATATTTATATTTGTGGCATTTTGATCTGTCTTTACATTGCTTCACATTGGAATTGAAGGGGGTATATACTCTGACAATCTCTGATTTGAGTCCTTATTTCATTAGAATAAATTGAACTTAAAGAGGCACAAAGTCCTGTAAAATTTTGACTCCTGGACTTCTAAGTAGCTCACCTAAATAACAAAACATACTGTATATGTAGTATGTAGGATCAGCATTTTAGGACGTTTTGCTGAAAGATCCTGACTTTTAAAATATTGGATTGGACTTCCCTGGTGGCGCAGTGGTTAAGAATCCACTTGCCAACACAGGTGACATGGGTTCGAGCCCTGGTCCGGGAAGATCCCACATGCTGCAGAGCAACTAAGCCCGTGCGCCACGACTACTGAAGCCTGCACGCCTGGAGCCTGTGCTCCGCAGCAAGAGAGGCCATGTGGTGAGAAGCCGGTGCACCACAACGAAGAGCAGCCCCCGCTCGCCGCAACTAGAGAAAAGCCCATGCACAGCAATGAAGACCAATGCAGCCAAAAATAAATAAATAAAATAAAATAAAATAAAATATTGGATTAAGCTTAAGCCCCTATGAAAGGTGATGTTACATAGAGATTAAGAATGTGGGATCTGGAGCCAGGAAAACCTGTCAGGCAACTTTGTCACTGGGTGGTATTGGGAGGGTTTCTTAACTTCTCAGGCTCTGTTTCATCATCTGTAAAATGAAAATGACAAAGCCTGCTTGCAGTGTGGTTGTGCTGATTAAATGAATCCTGTATGAAGAGTGCTTATCGTGGTGCTAGCACGTGGCATTGGCCTATTAGATCCTTAGAGACTTAATTAGAAGAAAATTTACTTGTTTAAAAAAAGGAAAAAGTCACCTATATAGATAAACTAGCTATGCTGTCTTCATACAATGGGTATTATACAATGATGAAAATAATGCAGCTACCTATAACCTCGATGACTGATTTAAACGTAACAGATTTCTGTATATATAGTGTTTAAAAGCAGTTTTCTGTGTGTGTTATATTTCACGATAATTCTTTTCAAGTACTGGTACCTAAAAGATTAAGATTATTTTTCCTTGTGTTCATGTGTCTCTGTCTCTGTCACTCATTCGTGTTCTTTTATCACCATCTTGCGGTATCAAGTGCTTTTCACTTGTTAACCATACTAAATTGGGACTACATGTGCATTTTTACCTCTGCAAGCTGCTTGTGGGAGCCAAAGAACGTTGAGATTTAGGCACTGGAGATCTAGACTCTAAAACAGTTGCCTCATCTATAAAATGAAAAGTCTGGACTAGATCAGGGACTATCAAACCTTAATAGATTTAAGAATCACTAGGAGAACTTATTAAAATACAGGTTCCTGAACCCCCTCTCTAGGAACTCTGGTTTCTTGGGGCCCAAGAACCTGCACTTCGCTAAGCCGTACAACTGGGACCGCACGTGAGGCACATTTGACCAGATAAACACTAAAGTTTCCACTCAGGGAGAGAGTTATGAATGAGGGTGTTTGTTTAAACTCTTCAAATACGCTTTAACTCAGCAGTAATTTGGAAGCTTTTTTATTATGATATGAAAGAGGATCATAGTAAAATCAGGACAGTGAGTTCCTTCAGGTCACCGATCCTGTTTTTTTAGCGCTGTTCTCCCTGCAGGTCCCCACCCTCAGTGCATGTCACTCAGTGGACTGTTGGTGAATGTCTCTTGAGTTGGGAATCAAGGACTTAACTGTTGCCTTCTTTGTGTTTTCATCCCCTGAAAGGTGTGGCCACTGCCAAAGGTTAACACCAGAATGGAAGAAAGTAGCAACTGCACTAAAAGTGAGTCTCTGAGATGTCCACATTCACCTGTGTATGTTAAAATAAGTTTAATTAAGCAAATGGGCTTAATGTACAAAGGAAGTTAATTTGCATATTGAAGCCCAATTCTCTTGTTCTGGTGCCAAAATTATGTAGGGAGCAAAGGGATACTGTACATTCTAATTTTGATCTTGTCTACTTTTGTTAATTCTGTTTCCCAGTTAAATGGCATAATTATGCTTAGTCGTGCTAATTCTGGGAGCTGCACAGTTTCCTCACAGGCTGACTTGCATGTTTCCCAGCTCTCCATTTAGGAATGGTTTCCCAGGCTAAAGTTCTCATTGATTCTGTTGGCAAATGGAACCCGGCCCTTTGTTATCTTGTCTCTGAGTCTACATCATCAGATGATGGATTCTTGTGGAATCTGCTCTGGTTGAAAGAAAAATAGATATTTCTTTAATGTTTCCACAGGATGTTGTAAAAGTTGGTGCAGTTGATGCAGATAAACATCAGTCCCTGGGAGGTCAATATGGTGTTCAGGGATTTCCTACCATTAAGATTTTTGGATCTAATAAAAACCAACCAGAAGATTATCAGGGTAAGGACTTTTCCTAATTACTTCATTCCATTGGTTGGAATTTTAATTTGAGCAGGTAGGTAGAAAGTAGAGAACCTGGGATTCTATAACCTGTTGGCCCTGCTACCTGCAAGTTTCTCACCCTGTTCGTGCCTGAATTTCCTTATCTGTCAAATGGTATAGAGTAACTCCTACCTCTTCTGGGTTGCTCTAAAGATTAAATATGTGTCAAACAGGTAAAAGTTTTTTTATTATTGTTTATACTAGGTTAGGCCCACACGGGCTTAGTGATGGTAGAGTAATGATGTTTTGTGCTTCCCTCTTTTTCATTACAGTTTTTAAAAAATACTAGTTACTGGATATTTTATAGTTAATTAATATTTAATAAATTTCTGTAATTACTTAATATTTGAAAATATCTACAAGTGTTTTCTTGCTCTCATTGCTCGTCCCTTCACTGTGGGGCGGGTCTAGCATATCAGGGTGGAAAAAGAAGAGTCCTGTAATTTGAAAGTCAGTTTAAACTATTGCTATTACTATGGAGTATTTTGCCCATGAATCTTTATGCCTTGTAAACATGTATAATATCTGAATATTAAAGCTATTATTTAGTCTTTTAAACTATTGATAATAAAGAAGTACCACAAGTTCTCCATTTTATAGGTAGTGGTAAATTGTATGTGCTGTGAGTCACTGAGGCGAGTGGGGAGAGGATTTTGGCTCAGACTTCCTGTTCTTTTACAGAATCGCCTGTTATTTAAGATGTCACAAACAGAGCATCATATTTAAGACAGTCAGAATTGCTAAGTTGGGCCATATCTAGGGTCTAATAAAGGTATTGGGCGTAATGTATTTAAAGTTTAAATTATGGCTCATTTGACCTTTTTTTAAAAAAGATTTTGTTACAAGGGGCATATAAGTGACTAAACTTAGAGTCTAAAATCTTAGGTTTTGCTTTATGTGAGAAGAACTAGTTTTCAGGGTTGGAGGGGGAGGAGAATCAGCATCACGATAAAAACAAAGTGACTGTTGTCTTATCTGTACTTGGTGTCCTGCATTGTATCCAGCAGATTGAGAAAACATTCTCAGAAAAGGGAATGTGAAGGGAGCAGAGAAACTATAGAGTGAGCTTTGAAGACACCCTGGCCTGGGTTTAACTGCTGGCTAAACAGAATACCTTATCTCTCTGGATCTGCTTCTTGGTTGTAAAATGGGGATGTGAAAACCTATTTTAGGCTACTGGAAGTTTCACTGAAATAGTACATGTAAAGCAGGTAGCTTGGTAAATGTCGGTGTGGTTGGTACCTCACCAAGATGGGGGTCAAAATACTTGGAGATGAGGCCCTAGACACATCATTTCTCCTGGACTCCCCAGCTCTAAAGTTTCTTAAAATGATCAGTTTCATTTTTATGACTAACCACCTGCTTTTCTGCTTTGGAATGTAATTTGTTCATTTTGCTAACTTGTAAAAATGGAATGTTTACAGCAGGGGTTAGCGTTTGTCCTGCTGCTTGTTTTTGTAAATGAAGTTTTTCAAAACACAGTCACACTTGTTCATTCATACGGTCTATGCCTACTTTCACACTAAAACAGCAGAATTGAGTAGCTGCAGCAGTATGGCCTGCAAAGATGAAAATAATTACTGTTTGGTCTTTTGCAGGAACAGCTTGCTCACCCTTGGTCTAGAGTGAGAAAACCCTCTCTTTTTCCCTAGTGTATTTCTTTTTTTTAAATTTTTTTTTTATTTTCACTTAAAAAAATTATTTAATTTATTTATTTGGCTACGTTGGGTCTTCGTTGCTGTGCGCGGGCTTTCTCTAGTTGCAGCGAGCGGGGGCTGCTCTTTGTTGCGGTTCACGGGCTTCTCATTGCGGTGGCTTCTCTTGTTACGGAGCATGGACTCTAGGCGTGCGGGCTTCAGTAGTTGTGCCACGTGGGCTCAGTAGTTGTGGCGCATGGGCTTAGTTGCTCCATGGCATGTGGGATCTTCCTGGACCAGAGATCAAACCCGTGTCCCCTGCATTGGCAGGTGGATTCTTAACCACTGTGCCACCAGGGAAGTCCCCCTAGTGTTTTTCTTGATTTGGTATATTTCCAGGTGGAGATTGGTGGTGGAAGGGGCACTGGTTCAGAAAGTGGAGGTGTCTGCAGTAGATAGGGAGCAGAAGGCTGTTTTTATGTTGAGGTCTTGCCTTTCTGTCTTAGGAAGTGACATACTTGGTAATCTCAGCCAGGATGTAGTACAGGATGATCTGAACACACACTCCGAATGCTGCTGTTCTGTATTTTCTTTCTAATGTCAAGTCTGAAGCGTTCTCAGAAGTTTTTATCTCTTCCTGGGCAGTTTGATTAGAACACTCTATTTTTAAGAAAGGAGAAGAAAGAAGAAACTTTCTAAAAAGATTTGTTAGTTTTGCCTTTAAACTCCAAAGATAGTCTCAAGGCATATATTATCCATATTCTTCTGAGTCAGTTAATAGTCCCCTGACTTCTTCTTGAGCACATGGTTTCTGGTAAACTTCCAAAGGCTCTTGTCACTATCTTTAATACGGGGCTTGTTACTTCCTATATTAGGAGTAAGTTCAGCTACAGAACCTAAAAGCCCAAAATAGGTGTTTTAAGCAAGGTAGAAAACAGTGGATTGCTTTCCAGTTTCTTAGCTTCGGACCCCTTGTGCCCTGCTTCTTCTTATCTGATAGAAATCGTTTTTCCATTTGCCTCACTTGGTGCTTTGTGTTTAGAAATTTCCCCTGCTCTCTTAACTAGGTAACCTTCTTTTTCATCTGTGTACATGTTATACATCCAGTAAACATCTGGGAACTGTTCTCAATAGTAGATGGTATTTATGGGGGAAGAGAATGTCCTCGTTCACACTAATAACCTAACACTGAAGAAGAGGATTTAGTTTTCCCGGCGTAAAGTCTAGCAGGAAACACATTCTGGAAGAAACTGGCTCTGTCTTAGAGATACACGTGGTGTTAGGTCTGTTTGAACATCCGGTGACGCTGACAGGTATGTACAGGTTCAAGCCTTCAGGTGGCATCAGGTGTCGGCTCCCAGCCCGCCCGCCCCTCTCACCTGCTGGCCCGTCGTCTCCCCGTAGGTGGCAGAACTGGTGAAGCCATCGTGGACGCCGCTCTCAGTTCTCTGCGCCAGCTCGTGAAGGACCGCCTTGGGGGCAGGAGTGGTGGATACAGTTCTGGAAAACAAGTAAGGCTGCGTGTAATGTCAGTTTTTAATGTGGCATGATTTTGAAGCCTGACTGTAAACTCCGCCTAGAAGATAATTATTCCTTAAAATGTTTTAAATTGGTGGACTTTCAGTTAAATAATAATAGGAGGTTGAGTCAGGCGACTCCAAAAGGGAGTCAGACACCCAGCCTACTCGTGTGGCCCCTCAGAATCACTGTCGCCATACCCAGCCCTAGGGCATCCGCCACAGCCGCCGGCCAGGAACCACACCCCGAGATGGCTTCCTTGGCCCAGGGCCGAAGTACAGGAGTTTGGCCTACAGTGGGAGAAAGAGCCCCAGGCCGTGGGAGTTGGAATCTGGCTTCCATGGTGTTTGTAGTTCCAAAGTGGAGAGAGGGAGACCAGCTCTCCTCCAGGTCAACTTTGGGCAAACGTGGATGAAATTTGGATGACCTCTTGGCCCGTGTCTGTGGCAATCAGGCTGAAATCCCTGGACATCTTTAAATGGATAGGGAAGAAGATTCCTGTTCTCTGGATTGGTATTATAGATGCCCGTGTATGAAATGTGATGTAGTTATATTCTTGCAAAAAGGCATTGAATTCTTCCTGGTACACGCAGGCACGCCTCATTGTGTTGCACTTCTCAGATCATTTGTTTTTTACAAAGTGAAGGTTTGTGGCAACCTTGTGTCGAGCAGGCCTCTTGGTGCCATTTTTCCAACAGCATTTGCTCACTGTGTCACATTTGGTGATTCTTGCAATATTTCAAAGTGTTTCCTTATATTTTCGGTGATCTTGATCGGTGATCTTTGGTGTTACTATTACAAAAAGATTATGATTTGCTAAAGGCTCAGATAAGGGTTAGCATTTTTCAGCACTGAAGTATTTTTTAATTATTGTATGGTCATTGTCTTTTAGATATAATGCTATCGCACACTTAATAGACTACAGTATAGTGTAAACATAACCTTTATGTGCACCAGGAAACCAAAACATTCATGTGAGTTGCTTTATTGCGATGCTCACTTTATTGCAGTGGTCTGGAACCAAACCTGCAGTATCTCCAAGGTCCGCCTGCATGTATAAACACAACCCTTCACTCTTGGGCCAGTAAGACTAGCTTCTTTATACAGACTCAGAGCTTACCAGAGATTTCATGATTTTGCCTTTTATTTCAAACTTAGACATTTAATGAGCACAGTTGTCTTTCCTACCCCCATGGCTTTTGGCCCAGGCAACAGAAAGCATTATATCGATTCTGACTGCTTTGTAGGTTTAGTACTGAAGAAAATTCTTTGAAAGATAAAAGGATTAAATGTTATTTTTAGCTTTCTTAAATGGTAGGGGCTTTATGAAGAGGCACTAACTGGATGTCCTGGGGTGAACCAGCGCTGTTCCGAATTAGAATGGTGTTATTCAGGTGGTTCTTTGAGCCATGCTGCGGTTTCTTTTAATGAAGATAGCAGAGGGGTGGAGTTCAGATCCACGTTCCATATTACACTGAGTGTACTGCTAATTGTTTGAAGGTAAATACTGTTTGCCAAGTAAAAAGAATAATATTAAGGAACGTCCCCAATCTGAATAAAATAGTTTTCAGTTGAAAGAAGAACTCAAAACTTTAAGTTGTAAAAATGATTATTGTTATACATATATTTAGAATAGGATTAGTGTTCTTTTTGGCCAAGTTGTAACTTAAGGTTTAATGTAACAAATGACAGGGTAGAAGTGACAGTTCAAGTAAGAAGGACGTGATTGAGCTGACGGACGACACCTTTGATAAGAGTGTTCTTGACAGTGAAGATGTCTGGATGGTCGAGTTCTATGCTCCTTGGTGTGGTCACTGCAAAAAGTAAGTGCTTTGTACCAGGTTCTTTTTTAAGTCAGGTGCTTTTAGTCTGTCCACGTGGCTCGCTTTGAAAGAGCTGAACCAGGTCATAGGTAACCTCCAGGATCTCCTCCCCAGAAGCTCCGGCTCTGAATGAATGTGAAACATCGGCATTAGGGCCGAGTGTTTCCTCTGTCATATTTTCAGTGATTAACAGGGAGCTGGCATCCAGATTTGGGGGGCGCGGTGGACAAAGGACCAGGAAGTGAATGTGAAGCGGGGGGCATCATGCCTTTCGTAAAGCTACACACAGAGTGTTTCCCAAGTGTGATTTAACCGGATTGGGCAGAAATGCACACACCAGTTAAAGTATTTGTGCTTACAGTAAAAATACACTTTCAAAGCGCAGGTATTTTTCTACAGTCTAGAGCCAGAATGGGCTGCGGCAGCTACAGAGGTAAAAGAGCAAACGAAAGGAAAAGTGAAACTCGCAGCTGTGGACGCCACCACGAACCAGGTTCTAGCCAGCCGATACGGGGTGCGTGTGCTTACAAGGCTGATGTCTTTGTGAGGTGCCCTGTGTTTTCACCTCTACACCATCGAGTACTCCTGGGTTCTCTAGGACGTGGGAGGTGGGAGGCTAGCCGTTTTGTAATGACGAAATTAAATCATTTTACTGTTGTAACAAGTAAATCTGGCACTCAAGACTGTTGGGGGCTTTTTAGTTTTGTTTGTTTTGTTTTCAGTATCGCACTGCCTATGTGTTTAATGTGAGGCCGAGCTTTCGCAGGTTGTTCGTACAGCGTTTGAAGTTGGTTCCTTTGTTCTAGAGCACGTAGACTGTGTTAAGTATACATCCAGGGTTTGAATAAGGTTCGGCTAAGCCTGGCAGTGAGACTGTTAAAACCCCCTGATTAACAGACCTCTGTGTGCTATCCCTTACACATCGATGCAGGCTAGGGAATGTTTTTGTTACATTAAATTACCTATAAGGTAGTTTTAGAAACCATAAAGATCTTACTTCTTATGATATGGTAATTTGATTTGTACTCTGATATTTTTTAATAGATTAGGGGATTTCCTACAATCAAGATATTTCAGAAAGGCGAGTCTCCTGTGGATTATGATGGGGGGCGGACGAGATCCGACATCGTTTCCCGGGCCCTTGATTTGTTTTCTGATAACGCTCCGCCTCCTGAGCTCCTAGAGGTAATTAAACCTCTTCAGTCACTTGTAGTAAGGGAAGCTTTTCCAGCCTGATGATAGAGGATATTAAAGCAGTGATAGCTTGCTGTCTTTTCAAATAAGGTCTTTCTCTTCTCTTTTAAAATGCTCTCTTTAGAGTGTTTTTGTACTTTCAGATGGGGAAAACTTGTCTGAAAATGGCTGCCTTTCATAAGTTTTAGTACCAAAGTAATCGCACTGTGAGCAAAAGGGTACCTCAGCGTCTTAAAAATAGAACGAATCCATTCTTTCATTTATCGTTCTCAAAACAATAGCTAACATTTATTGAGCACCTGACCATGTGACAAGCACTGTTCTGGTACTTTCATGTGGATTTTTCTCATTTAATTCTCCTGTGAACACTTAGAGGTAGATACTGTTTTTAATCTCCATTTTAAATATGGGGACACAGGCACAGAGAGCCTCAAATTCATGTAAATATATAATACGTGTAAATGTCTCTTTTTTATCTGTCTAAACAACTAAATGTCATAGCCAGGCTATGCCCAGGTATTCTGACCGTGTGTATATACAAATGCCTCACCACCACCGCGGATAGATGGCTGAGGGATGAAAGCAGAAATCTTCACAGAACGTTCTCGGGGTGTTTCTGTAATGCTCACAGAAATGTTATCTGGCTCTTGAATTGCTTTGCTCTTAATGAGAGTGACGATGCTCACGCCGGCCTACCTCTGGGTTTTGTGTCACGTGGCCTCCCAACACCCTTGTCTTCTGGGCCCCGCAGATCCTCAACGAGGACATCGCCAGGAGGACGTGTGAGGACCACCAGCTCTGTGTCGTGGCTGTGCTGCCCCATATTCTTGACACGGGTATGGCGCACCGCTTTCCATTCGTTGTTCTGTGTTCCTTGCTCTGAGAACACTTAATTAACAGGTTAATTTTACCCATTCCTTTATTTTCACCTTAAATTTTTTTTGTCCATTTACATCAGGAGCTGCAGGCAGAAATTCTTATTTGGAAGTTCTTCTGAAGTTGGCAGACAAATACAAAAAGAAAATATGGGGGTAAGTTATCGAACTGTCTCAGTGTCGTCCGGGCGGGAGAGTGCAGTGCTGTGCGAAAGCGGCTCCCTCTGTGTTTTCTGTAGGCTCTGTTCCTGTGCTCACTTTGGCATGTTTTTTTTATTTAGGATATAAAAACACTGACCACCTAGGAGGAAGTGAAGTCATGCAGGACTCTTATTTAGAACACACTTATTTGTACCCCAGCACACTTTTTCTTAGAGGAATCGTGTTCTGATGGTGGTTGGGTTCTAGGCTAGCAGGCAAAAAACGCCATTAGTGACAGAGCTCAATTCTAGCACAGCCTTGAAGGCCAGATAAAGAAAGCAGAAGCAGAGGTGTGTTTTTTTACCCTCTTCTGAGTGAGGGCCGGACGCAGGCAAATGTTTAAAACAAGTCTTGTCTCTGTTTCCACTGTATTAATAATCTTTTTTGCTCCGTGCCGTCCGTATCCACTGCTGTCCCAGGTACCACGTGTCCCTGCCGTCCCTCTCACGGTGGCCTCACCCGCCTCCGTTAGTCCAGCAAGTGTTTACTGTGTGCCTGCAGAGGCTGAGTGCCCAAGTTCCTTATTCTTCTCCCTTGTACGAGGGGAGGGAAGAGGTTTTTTTGGTTTGTTTTTTGAGGGTTTTCTCCTTTTTTTTTTTTGGCCTCGCTGCGGGGCATGTGGGATCTTACCCGACCGGGGATCGGACAGCCCGGGAAGTCCCAGGGGAAGAGATGTGGTTGAGCATTGTTGTGTGTGTTAAGTAATGGCACATCCTTAACTTTTAAAAAGAAGTTGTTACACTGCTAAAGGATGTGCTTGATAACCTAAAGGATGTGCTTGATAACCCAAAGGATGTGGGTGGGATTTCAGATAACACAGAAAATTCCTCAGGTTTGTCAGACAGTGTTTTGGGGACTGAGGGGAAAAGCAGTCCTATAGATAGACCAGTCCATTTGGGAGACTTCTGGTGTTAGGGTCTAGGGAACATAGGAGAGGAACTGTAGTTACTTCAGAGCACATCTAGAACACATTATTTTAAAAACGAATCTAGGGCTTCCCTGGTGGCGCAGTGGTTGAGAGTCCGCCTGCCGATGCAGGGGACACGGGTTCGTGCCCCAGTCCGGGAAGATCCCACATGCCGTGGAGCGGCTGGGCCCATGAGCTATGACCGCTGAGCCTGCGCGTCCGGAGCCTGTGCTCCGCAACGGGAGAGGCCACAACAGTGAGAGGCCCGCATACCACAAAAAAAAAAACGAGTAATTTTTCATTTATTTTTTCACCTATTTCATTCAGAAGATGTGTAATCTTTTGTTCTTTAATTGTTAGTCGGGTTCTGACTAACTCAAAAAGGGATCTTTGCCCTAAAAACCAATCTGCTCTTCTAGGTGGCTGTGGACGGAAGCCGGAGCCCAGTCTGAACTTGAGAATGCGCTGGGGATTGGGGGGTTCGGGTACCCAGCCATGGCAGCTATTAACGCACGCAAGATGAAATTTGCTCTTCTGAAGGGATCGTTCAGCGAGCAAGGCATTAATGAGTTTCTCAGGTAATTTCTTGCTTCTTTGAGTTGTTTTTGTTTTGTCTCTTTGTTTGCCTCTATTGTAGTAATTGGTTCCAAACTAGATTTATGTAGACTAGGCAATAAATGGAATAGTTTTGTATTTCACGTTTCAGAGAATTAACGTTTATAAATTAGAGCTTTGGAGCCATCTTCCTGTGCCATGGAAGTCTTCTACTTAGTGAGTGATACTAGTACATTCCTCCTCTCGGGCCGCCTTGCCATTCTGTGCACTTGGCACTGGGCTTGTCCTCATTCTCATAAAGGTCTCATACGGGCTACCAAGCGGTCCCGTCTCACCCACTCCCGCCCTAGGACGCTTTGTACCCCTGACTTCAGGTGATAGAAATCCCTGGGCATTGGATTTAGAATGTAGTTATTTGAAAATGCGTGCACTTACTGAAGTGACTCCAAAACGTGCAAACAACATGATAGGTTCTCAAACTCGAAACCCAATTTACAAAGCTCGCTAAGCTGCCCTGTTGTTCAGCTCATCCTAAAACTGACTTAGTCATCATTTAGGCAAATACAAAATGTTAACCCGTACTTTTCCTTAGATTTGTGGTAATTTGATTAATGCCTCTTCCCTATTAACTGTGAGTTCCACAAAGGTTGAATCTTTTACACAAAACTTGACCCCTAGTCACCACTGTAGAGCCTGGCTGGTAATAAGCTCTTGTAAATATTTATGAATGAACGATTGACTTCTTGTCTCTGGAACAGTTTCAGTCAGGAAAGGCATCCCTCCCCTCAGGGACATTGGCAGGAAGACTACTCATCAAGTGTGCTTCATCCTTTTTCAATAGCTAATTCCAATCTAGAAAACCTTAGAGGAGTGTAGGACAGTCGTAAGTAACCTTGAGATGAAGCCTCTGGAGCCACGTGAAGTACAGAGGAGGTAAATGCTTCCAGGAACAATAGCATGTTGTAAACTTGGGACAGTTACTTTTGCTTGAGATCATACAGGTCACTGGTTCTCAAACTCTGTGTCTTGGAGTCAACAGAAAACCTCAGATTACCAGTGGAGAAAAGTCTGCGGTAATGAATAGGAAGGAAACAAAACGTGGCAGTACGCTTGTTTCTAGCCACATGTGAGTCTTCTTTTCTAAGCAGACTGAACTTCTACAGAGCATGTCACTAGTGAGGAAACTGCTTCCAGCCGGCCGGGCTGGGGCCTGGCACACAGCTGGCGGGTACACCTGCTTGGTGGCGAGAGGCACCAGCGTACGTACTTGAAAGACCACACACCTGCCACGTTCTGCGTGGCTATTGGAAAACCAAGGACAAAAACCATCAGTGCGTATACGCAGGTTGTCAAACAACCCTTAGAAGTTAATGGTAACAGTGAAGCTAAACTAACAATTTATAAATGTAGGGGCAGCAATTGAACACTGTGGTCAACCCAAGGTGACATTAGTGGTTTCTGCATCTTAATCCTTAAGAATGTCATGTTATGAGAGTTCCCTGGTGGTCTAGCGGTTAAGATTCCGGGCTTTCACCGCCATGGCCTGGGTTCAATCCCTGGTCGGGGAACTGAGATCCTGCAAGCTGCATGGTGTGGCCAAAAAAAAAAAAGTCATGTTATGTTCTGTTGGAATAGCAGCCAGAAAAGCTAAGTATATAATTGTACATTGTGCCCCCAGAAGTGAAAAAGGGCTTGAGTCATACATTGGCTTGGCCAGAAAGTTCGTTCACGTTTTTCCGTAAGATGTCAAGCAAACTTTCTGGCCAACCCAGTAGATGCGTTCGTGGCCGTTCAGTTTGAAGGCGGTGGCCATGCTTCTCCAGGCTTTCTTAGTTAGAAGAGAGATCTGTTAGCAGTTAGCCTAAAAGGAAGATGGAGCCAGAGGGCAAGTGCGTAATTGAAATTAAAAAACCTTTTTTGTTTTTTTTTAAATGATGATTGAACTCTCTGCCCTCGAGGTTTTGTTCCTTTTTGAAGGTTTGACATCTTTCCTCTAGTCTGTTTGTTTTTGCCGCTGACATTATTATTAAGTAGGAAGCTAGAGGCTGATGTGCGGAGATAATAAATAACCTGATAAAGGACACAAAACTAGTGAGAAGTAGAACCGCTGACTTTTTATTATATACATGGGTTTGTATTTCCCACATAAACCAGAGCCTGGCTTGTCCAGTGCCTTTCCCTAGTAAATGGAGCCATTCTGGCGGAGGTCGTAGCCTGCGTGTGACACGGGTCTGACTTATTCTACACACAGCACAGTTCATGGAATGGTGGTAAAGTGGGGTTTGACATATTTATAATCCTGTTTTCTGAATGTAACTGGTATGTGTACATCAAGGCTGCTCAGCGTGGGGACTCAACATTCTGGGCCAGGTAGTTGTTTGTCCTGTGCATTATAGGATGTGTAGTAGCATCCCTGGCCTCTACCCCCGGATGTCAGCAGCGTACACACACAGACACACACACACACTCAGTGATTTTTGAGTTGTGACAATCAAAAATGTCTTCAGACATTGCCAAATGTCCACTGGGGGCAAAAATTGCCCTCAATTTCAGAACCACTGATACACATTGTAAATTACGCGAAGTAGCCGAAAGCAATGGATAAAATTACCCAGTTTTCCCACCATGCAAAGTAACTATTGTCAGACACATACAGGAAACTTGATATCCTGTTTGTTTTTCTTTTACCCATATTCTTTTTTTTTAATCGAACTATAATTAATTTACAAATGTGTTAGTTTCAAGTGTACAGTGAAGTGATTCAGTTATGCATATATTTATCTATATATGTATTCTTTTTCCAATTCTTTTTTCCGTCATAGGTTATTACAAGATATTGCGTATAGTTCCCTGTGCTATACAGTAGGACCTTGTTTATCTATTTTACATATAGTGGTGTGTAAATGTTAATCCCAAACTCCTAATTCTAAGCACCCTTCACCAAGGATAATTGGAGGCTCCTTTTATAAAGAAGCCTTGCTCACAGTCTGGTGATCGCGTCTGCATCCTTCCAGGGAAATGTTTATCAACACCTGCCAAAGTCAAAACCTAACACACTGTTTCGTGGTACAGCTCTTCTGTCTGAAAGCTTGACATGTGTGAAAATTGCCACCATCACCTATAGATCATTGAGGGGGCCTGTGGTGCCTATGGGCTGGTTCTAAGTGCCTCTGCTTCCTGTTAGAAATCTGAGAAAAGGATTTCAGTTTTAAGGTACCATCTTTCAAAAAGGCTTTCTAAAGTTAGTGTGGAATTTTGTTAATCTAGTGTTAGTGTTGGTCTAGACCATGTTCTGGGTCAACTTGGATCGTTTTTACACACTTAAATTGTATTTTAGCAAGATATGTTTGCTATTTAATTATTGGTAGTACCTGGCTTTACCTACTGCCAAGGCCTTAGTCAGGAATGTCATTATATTGGTATCTGGTTACATTGTTGTCCCTGATTGAAAAGATAATACTGTTCATGAAGTGCTTTTCCAGAGAGAGAGGTGAGAAATGCCTCTATGCAGACATAGCAGGGAGTAGGGAAATCGTTATTTTTGACAAGTTGTTTCTTCGTCCGCGTCAGCAGAGAAATGCCTCAATGCAGACATAGCAGGGTGTAGGGAAATCGTTATTTTTGACAAGTTGTTTCTTCGTCCGCGTCAGCAGTCCATCGTTAACACCGTGCTCTGCTTTTTCCCCCCAAGGGAGCTGTCTTTCGGGCGTGGGTCTACAGCACCCGTAGGAGGTGGGGCTTTCCCTGCCATCAGCACCAGAGAGCCCTGGGACGGCAAGGACGGCGAGGTGAGTCCCGGACCGAGCTGTGTGTGAACAGGACTCGCTGTCCGGGCTTTGGTCCAGCCCCCTACTTTCCCAATCCCCGTGCATCTTTGCTACTTGTAAGCAAGACCTTTCCATCAGACCTAAGCCTTGACGTGAGCATAAACCTGAAGAATCAACCTCATGGGCCTTTCGGGGTGTTCTTTGTCTCAAGACCCTTCATCCCATCCTCTCTGTTACAAAGTGCTACATGGCATAGGATATTCGTGACAGAGACACTGAGGTAAATTTCAGTGAGGTTGCTTTCCTGTTACCTGTAAAGTGAACATTTAACCTGGAATTCATTAAGTTTGAGAGAAGCACAAAATTATAGCTTTGAAATTAGCATTTATTCCGGTACACTTCTGCCCACCTCCCTGAAAAGGACCAGTTAAATAGCGGTTAGTTTTCTATCTGTGTAATAATAGGCAAAGTTAAAAGCAGGAGCTGGACTGGGGAGAAACTCGTGACCAGAGCACCTCTGGAAGTTTAGTCCTCGTAAAATGAGATGTCAGACTTTCAGGGTCGCCCTGTCTGTGGTTCTGCATAGACCCTGCAGGGCCTGATGGTGGTTTTCTGTTTTACAGCTTCCCGTGGAAGACGACATTGACCTGAGTGACGTGGAGCTCGATGACCTGGAGAAAGATGAGTTATGAGAGGTGCCGTATAGACTCCAATTTTCTTTTCTTGGGAGCGGATTTTCCAGCAGTGAAGGAACATTCTTTCCAATCAGATGAATCTACCAGTGGCCTTTTTAACCAAGAAGTAACACTGATTGGTCATTTGAAAACACTGCAACGCTGAACTTCTGCGTCTCAAGAAAACAATGAAAAATTCTGTGAATTGTCATAGCCGGTGAATTGGGTTGTATTCTGTCAGAAAATATTTTGAAGAAAACTGATGGGCTCTTGAAGCGTTTTTCCCTCCCTCTGACTGCTGCTTGAATGTTCTTGGAGGCTGTTTCTTACATACAAGTTTTTTAATGTGATCCTTTCCTTTGAATATTAATGGCTTTTTTCCATTAAAGAATAAAACTATTTTGGACAATGCCAATAAATGTATGAAATTAGTGTCCACATCGTAAATTCAGTAAATTAGTATTATGAAGGGATGACCTTGATGTCTCTCCTCCCTGTAAATCTGTGGTTCACATGACACCGTCTGGATGCCTGCCACCACACAGATTTTACACGTGTCCTGCAAGGCTGAGTTTCAACTATAAGTGTGAAACGTAAAGCGAGCTTATATAGAAGGATGAAAAACAATGGTTTGTCAAGTGAGAACTGCATTCCACCCCCACTATTTTGTCTTTGGGCCATCACCAGCGACTACTAGGGTATACAGCTGGTTATACAGTTAGCCCAAGGTTTTTAATACGCTATTATTAAACCCTCACAAAATGTCCATTAAGACGTGAAATAAGCGGCAGGTTAGCAATTTATAGGAAGTCCCCATTTATGTAAAACATTCAGAAAAGTGAAGTTTTGAATTATGTTAGAATGTAAATGAAGAGACAATTCAAAGGATTGAGAACATTTCTTTATTGTAACTTAAAAAAAATAAATACAACTGTAACTAATTTTTGTGAGCAATTTCTCTAAAAATTTAAAATTCTGTAGGATACTTAAACTCTTCTCTGGCTAAAGGAAGGAAGCGTCTGTGGTAATTTGCACAAATATGCAAGTTTAGCGGTGCCGGCTCATCTTTCTAGTCAAGAAGACCAAGGTCGATGTGGAAATAGACATAAGGAAAGTAGTCTTGGTTGCTGAGTTGCAATCCAGGGATCTCCACGGATGCCTACAAAAGACATGGTCACGTTCTAAGTGCATAAACTCGTTTCTTGTTTTACTTTTCTGTTTGAGGAAAGCTCTCTAGGCATCGACTGTATTGTCTGCCCCACAGTCCGCCCCCTACCCCAAACACACAGCCTCTTGTTAAACTTTCACATTCGTGAAGTGTAGATTTTCCTAACAGTCTGGCAGGTACCACTTTTGGAAAGTACCTCCCATGTGGAGAGGCTGACCTTACTGTAGAAAGGCAGCTCTTTCTGGATAAAATATACCTACATCCAATATACTTGCGGCTGCGACTTCATCCAGATGTCTGAAGACGGAGTTCAGAACCTCTCTTAAACGTTTGGTGGATGACTTCTTATGAGGCTGGAGGAGAACCGCCTGGAAGTTCACTGGCAATCCATACCTGTTCAAAGTGTAGAGGAGTTACTGCAGATATGGGTAAAATGAACCTGACACTCCAGTAAGAATGAAAAACGAGGCAACAGCTCAGGAAAAGAAAACTCGAGTGGAATGTCGGGGGTCAGAGGTGAGACTACTAGATCTTTGTGCATGGAAAAATCTCTAGAATATGCTCACCCACTTCTGATAGTGACAGTTTTTTAACTAAAGAGCTAAGGGGTCTCCGGGGTGTATGTAGTCATCAGGTGGTGAGGGGTCAAGCTGAATGGAGGCTGTTTGACTAAATAGTCTGACTCCAAAGGCTTCGTCTAAAGCCCAGCTTAGCTGACATACTTTTCTCCACTGAAAAAACCAGCACACGCACACACACGCAAATCTGGTTTATCAAGGTTGTGAATTCCTTTTGCTGAGTTTTGGGTGGACAGAAAGGATTTAAAATGGACTTTGTATGCATGAGTACCTTTGAAACCACTTGCAGCTATTCCTGTGGTGGTATCTCAGAACACTTAAAATATTTACACTGAGTACTACATAAACAGTAAACATGCATTTTGTGATTCTCAATGTTTTTAAAATACATATATATACTACCAGTGAGCAAATGCTTGGATGTTCGATACTTATCACCTGTGCTTCATGCCCGAGCCCAGCATGTGAAAGCTGGCCTTAAGATGCCCTTTTACTGCCTGACCTGTTGGTATTACTTAGTTTTAATTTCACAGTCAATGCCCATAAACTAGCCCCTGGCTTTCCCGTCCTCATTTCTGGCTGCTAATGGTGCAAAGTGTTCACTAAAGTCCCGAGGTCTCCTAGTGGATCTGCAGAAAGGTGAAGTAAATACGTGAAAGGGCCATTTGTAATTGCTTCACTGTAACCAAGCATAAGACGTACCTAGTCCCGTTGCCTTAGAACACTGGATGAGCGGGGCCCCGCCAAACCCAAGAAACGAGGGCCACAGAGGCCGGCAGATGCTGGCGGGGATGGCAGGGGCACTTGGGCTGGATCGTGGGTGAGAGGATGGCCCAGCTGACCGCCCTCATTCCTTCTTTGTTCCTTGTCACCAAAGCTCCGGTCACCCGGAGGACACTGAGCACAGGGTCGTAGTGCTTCTGGAGAGCCCCTACTACCCGCACGAGCAGTTACCCTCACCCTGCCTTCCCTCCTGAACTCCCTCCCCGAACTCCCAGTGCCCTGGAAACCCACCCCACACCCTCGACCTCACCAGCGCAGCTCTACCCGCTTACTACAGGGAAGTCTGCAGCCTTCTCAAAGGGTGACGGTCACCAGTCTCACAGCCCAGGCAACCTGTATGCCAGGAGACGGCATTCCAGCTCCCAGATGCAGTTGCTAGACCATCACTCTGCTACCTGGACACAGAACCTGCCTCTGCCATGCTCCAATCTGGTCATCCCATCGCATTCATCAGCAGGTTGCCCTGGAAGATTATTCTTCTCCTGAACAAAGACCCCGTCTTTTGAGCTCTCCTCCCCTGACCAGCCTGCGAGCTCCTTGCAGGCAGCGGTATGCATCTGTCTTGTTCACTCACGGATCCCCAGCGCATGCCGGGTAATAGGCACCCCCTCAGTACTGGCTGAACGAATCTCCTAGCCCCTCATCCAGCCTCCACGCCCTGGACCCCCTTCTCAGCCCACTCCCCTCTTGGTTTCAGGGTTTGCACATTCTTCCAGATCCTTCCAGCCCTTTCCCTGCCAGCCCTCCCTCCAGGTCAGTTTAGTGAACACCTCATCCTGCTCAGAACCTGCTTTCCAGGAACAGCGGGTCGGCTCTCTGCTCCTTCCTCCTCCAGGCCGCCCCCCTGCTGCCCCCTCCTGGACGCCTCAGTAGAGGAGCCTCCTTCCCCTCCGGGCCCCCTGGTGGGGAGCCCTCCACCTGCACCCTCTGTGCTGAGAATGCTGCAGCCACCACCCTCCCCTTTAACATGGCACCATTGCAGCTCTATTTACAACAGCCAGGACATGGAAGCAACCAAAGTGTCCATCAACAGATGAATGGATAAAGAAGATGTGGCACATACATACATTGGAGTATTACTCAGCCATAAAAAGAAACAAAATTGAGTTATTTGTAGTAAGGTGGATGGACCTAGAGTCTGTCCTACAGAGTGAAGTAAGTCAGAAAGAGAAAAACAAATACCATATGCTAACACATATATATGGAATCTAAGGGGGAAAAAAAAAAGGTCATGAAGAACCTAGGAGTAAGACGGGAATAAAGACACAGACCTACTAGAGCACAGACTTCCGGATATGGGGAGGGGGAAGGGTAAGCTGTGACAAAGTGAGAGAGTGGCATGGACATATATACACTACCAAACGTAAAACAGATAGCTAGTGGGAAGCAGCCGCATAGCACAGGGAGATCAGCTCCGTGCTTTGTGTCCACCTAGAGGGGTGGGATAGGGAGGGTGGGAGGGAGACGCAAGAGGGAGGAGATATGGGGATATATGTATACATATAGCCGATTCACTTTGTTATACAGCAGAAACTAACGCACCATTGTAAAGCAATTATACTCCCATAAAGATGTTAAAAAATAAAAAAATTCTACATGTCCAGAACTAAAAAAAAAACCAAAACATGGCACCATTGTGCCCTGTTTAAAATAAAAACTCACTCCCGCTCTCACCCCACATCCGAGAGCATCCAATGTCCTGTGTCACCCAAGCATCCTTCAGCCACTACACTCGAGCTGCCCACACCAATGACCTCCCAGCGGCCCCATCCCAGAGACAGCTAAAGCCTTAACCTTCTGTTCCCTGACTCACCCATCTCTCCCTCCTCCGGCCTCTGACATCCACACAGGCTTCTTTGCTTCCACTCCTTAAATGCTGGTACATTCCCTCTAAGCGACTCTCTGCAGGTGAACCCATCCACACACATCAATCATCACTGGTGCTCCCCTAATATCCATTCCCCACTAGACCTCTCCCAAGATCCAGACTAATGACCCAGCCACCAGCTTCTCCGGTCTCACCATGGTCCCACCACTCACCCAGGGCCCGTTTCCATCCTCACCTTGGGTGACATAAGCCCCTGATTCACTTCACCCTGAGAATGAACCAGCACTTCCTCAGCTGGTCCACTTCTCTTTGATTTGCTTCAGGCCACAAACGTGGGGCACCTCCTCTTTGTCTGACTCTGGGCTGGGTGACAGGCAGAGAGGCCAAGTCACCCCAGCCCTCCCCTCCAGCTCTCAGGGTAGGGAAAAAGGGCAGAACCAGCTCTGAGAAAAGACACAGCAACAAGTGCGAGCTGGGGGAAGAGACCTACGTGGGGTCGGAGGATCAAGAAACAGGCGAACCTTACCCGTCTGCTCTAATCAACTTGTTGCTTTAACATCTATTTTCTTAGCTTAGGCTCTCTCCATACGATGGAATACGAAAAAGCCATTAAGAAGGAGCGAGTATCTCTATGCATACGGATAAGATTATAATGCAAAGCAGATGAAAAAAGCAAGTTGCAGAACAGTAAGTATAAATGATGACATTTGGGGGATGAGAAGAGTCTTGAAACCATTAACTGGGATGATCTATGGGCAGTGGGGCTGCGAGGAACTTACTTTCCACAGTACATATTTCTGAACTTGATTTTTTTTTTTTTACAATGTTCATGTATTACAACTATTCAGGAGAAATAAAAAGTACAGTTTTTGAAAATGTCATACATTGATAGTTTTGAAAGGAATTATTTTCGCATACACTGTTTTACCGAGATGAAACAAATATTAGGGACGTCCCTCTCAACCTCTCACGAGCAAAATGGGCATCCTGTAAGGCTGGGCAGGCTTTGCCACACTGGGCCTGAGAACCCGTGATTTCCAAGGTGAGCAGGGCCAGACTGGGCCTGTCTACACTGTCGATGGCTGGAACACTCCGGGGTATCTTGAGTGTGCCCTTCAGCCCAGCGCCACAGTCCTCGCCACTACAGGGGTCTGAGATGGTTGGGAGGACGAGGAACCACCATCAGACCCGGTCTGTATCTGGACAAAACCACACTGGCAGCCACGAGGAGGATGCACTGGAGGCAGGGGCCCAAGCAACAGCTGGGCGGGAGACGGCGGGAGAGAAAGCAAAGGCAGGATGGAGGGCCGTCAGGGGTGCGTGAGGTGCAGGGAGGCGGGGAGGGACGTGAGGATGAGGGAGAGGAGGTGTCCAAGCGGGCCCTGAAGTTTGGGGAAGGACCCTGAGGCCACCGGGAGAAACGGGGATCAGGAGGAAGGGACGGGGAGGGAAGATGAGTCAGGAATCCAGCGAAGCCGGTCGGGAAGTGCACGGCAGCGGAGACCTAGGAAGCCTGGGCAGGAGAGAGAGCGCGGGGCAGTCAGCCTGGTGGAAGGGGCCCAGCAAGACCACCCCAGAGGGGCCGAGGGGCCCTGGAGCCTGCAGGCCAGAGCGGGCCAAGCTCTGGGGGAAGGGGGCAGCGGCCGTGAGCAGTGCTGCCAAGACCCCCCACCATAGCTCAGGACACGGGATATGTTCAAACACAGTAGAAAGCAGGCTTCAACAGATATTTCCTGTTTGATTCCATTTTTGTAAAAATGTTGTAAAAAGTATGCATATCTGCGGAATCTAAAAAGAAATGATACAAATGAACCTATTTACAAAACAGAAACAGGCTCACAGACTTAGAGGATGAATTTATGGTTACCAGGGAGGACGGGACAGTTAGGGAGTTTGGGATTGACATGTACACACGGCTCTATTTTAAAGGGATAACCAACAAGGACCTACTGTAGAGCACAGGGAGCTCTGCTCGGTGCTATGTGGCAGCCTGGCTGGGAGGGGAGTCTGGGGGAGAACGGATACATGCATTATGTGTGGCTGAGTCCCTTTGCTGTGCACCTGAAACTATCATCACAACATTGTTAATCGGCTAAAGTCCAATATAAAATAAAAAGTTTAAAAAAGTTATGCGTATCTGCAAATTTAAAGAAACAAACCCCCCAAATCTGAAGGATGCTGGTACACCAGCATGTTAGCAGTGCTTCCTCTTGGTGCTTTTTATTCACTCTTTGGGATTACCTACAGTTTCTACAAAATAGTGAACTTATTTTGCATTTGTTTAGAAAACAAAACAAAGGTAAAATGAGTTTAGCTGTTGTTGGTTCGGTTTGGTTTGGGTTTTACTTTTTGTGCTGCTTGAGGGTTAGGCCTCAAAGGTCAAGGATGGAGACGGTCGGTGCTGGTGTTTCTTCCAGGAGCCACTGGCCCCCGGTGGGCTGCACAGACGGGGTGGGCACAGCAGGACACCAGCCCCATGACTGGCAGGAAAGCACCGGACAGCAGGGGCCTCAGGACTGAGGGAAGGAAACCCTAAGCCTGTTGCCAAGAGCCAGGAGCTGCAGAGGAAGAGGGCAGCAAAGCCAGGGCGTGTCCCCGAGGAGGCCGGAGGGGCCAGAAGGGGGGTGGCAGAGCCCAGGTGGCCCCAGAGCTGGCGACGCCCGACCTCCCACCGCAGGACAGCCCAGGGCGGGCATCTCGTCCACGCACCTGAGCACAGACTCCACAAACACTCTCAGTGCCTTGATGTGGATCCAGGCAATAAAGGCTTCGCTGAAGTTCACCTTGAGCCATCGCAGCAGCGGGCCCTGCAGGGACAGGAGTGCGGTGACCCCTCCCGGCCACTCCACCCGACGCCCGGCCAACAAGGGACGTGGGTTTTGACAGAGCAAGCCCCGAGCCGAGAAGAAACGCCCAGTGACGAGCAGAAGCAGCGAGTCGGTCGGACGAGGCCAGGGTGAGGCCCAGGCCCACGTTCTCCAGGGCACCTGGCGCTGGGGCAGCTCAGTGGGCCTGCCAGCCGGCACACACATGGGGCCATGACCCACCGGGCTGCGGGGGGTGGGCAGCCCCTGACCTTGGGGCTTTCAGCAGGCAGCCAGCAGGCTTCTGGCTGACACTGCGCCTCCAAGGAGCCCCCCTTCTCGAAGGCTCCACCCCAAGTCCCGGCATCATCCACCAGCCGCCACTTCCAGGGGGGTCCTCACAGCCCCACTGCACGTGGCCACAGCCGCTATCGCTAATGCTGGTGTGGCTGGTCCTCCTCGGATGCCCACAAAGGTCACGGGTGGGTCAGGGGCGGGCACGCAGGGGAAGAGAGCTGAGCTGCCCGACCACCATCCCCCAGCCAGGACCTGCCCCATCACCAGCTCCAGCCACCGCCAGCCAGGACAAAGGCACCCTGGCCGGCAAGCACCAATCATTGCTGGGGGAGGGGGAGGGGCAGCTCCCAAGAGACCCTGCAGATCAGAAGGCAGGCATGATTCTGGAATCCTGGAATTTAAGACCTCAGAAGCCATAGTAGATAACAGGAAAAGCAAGGATTTGTTTTCTCCAAAGGCCTGCGCGGGCGAGGACGTGCGAGCCGGGGACCCCAGGGCTCCCGGGGGGCGGCTTACCTCACCCGCACCCTCACTCTCTCTCTCTCTGGCGCTCTGCCCCGCAGCGGGCCTATCGGGGTTCCCTAGCGGGGTTACCTTAACCTTGTGGTCCGGGAAGGTGGATGATCCCTTTTTAAGAGCAACACAGGAAGTTTGCTAAAGGCACAGAAATCATTTATTAATCTTTCAGCAAACATGCATCACAAACAAACAGAAATCACTCTCATGGCCTGAAAAGCACCTGAAGGCGGGCTCAGGCATGCCGGCCCACCCTCGGGACTTGCGTGCTGGTTGGACTGGAGGTGTGCCGGTGCTGCTGGCTCTCCCCCTCCAGGGCGGGGGTGTTAAAGTCCTCGGCTTCCATATTCCACGGGCAGAGCCCACGGCCCCTCCCCCAGCCTGGCCTCGGCCAGGAGCTGCCCCTCCCTGGACCGTCTGTGCGACCAGCTCCGCCTTCCGGGCTGTCTGGGCTGAGTCAGGGTGTCTCTCCCAGGTCCAGCTCACAGTAGGCTCCTTGGCCGTCAGGATGCACTTAAGCATGTTACATGCAGAAAACTGGTCAGGCGTGCTGTTAGGACACATTCGACCCTTTATCATCTTTCTCTGCAGACAGGTGCCAAGAGCGGGAAAATCCCACCCTGGGCTCTCAAAGGGAACTGACACCCACCACCCTAGGACACAGGATGCTGGTCCTACACACCTCCAAAAAGGCTAAAGTGGGAAAGAGATTCTGAAGAAGCTGGGGTAGGGGCTGACCCCAGCTGACCCCTGCTCGCTGGCGCCCAGCAAGAGCCTCCCAGGGAACTACAGGTTTCCAAGTTAGTTTGTCCTTCGGAGCTCCGCTTCCCCTCCATGGAGACAGGGCAGGGCTCCCCGGGGCAGCCAGGAAGCGGAAGTCTACACCACATGAAAAAATGCCAGCGAGCAACCTGAGACAGAGGCGCAGGCGTTGGGCTCGGGTGTATCACCTTGATCCCCAGGGGGTCTGTGCCACCGTGGAGGTGGGTGCCAAAGGCTCGCCCCTGGTCACCTGTGAAAGGTGCCACCATCTAGCTCCCTCCAGAGACACCGTGGGGGGCTCGGGCCAGGACTAAAGCAAGCGGGGAAAGGGCTCAGCTAAAGAGAAGGCTGGAACCTTCTTGGGATATTAGGGTTCTGGGCGAGCTCAGGTGAAGGAGGAAACCCTTTGGAACTCAGCTCTTGCTGGTGAGCATTTTTCCTGCCTGGTGAGTCAGGTCCGAGGCCAGGGGCATAGGGCTCCAGCTCAGTCCTTAGTCTCAGGAAGGGCCCCGGAGCCTTGACCCAAGCCTGACAGATTGTGGATCTAAGAAGTGTGTGTCCCCTTGGCGTGCACACACATGTCCACACACGTATGTGTGTGTGTGCGCACGTGTGCCTTTCTCCTCGGGGAGAGGGCTGAAATCCCTCACAGGCAGTTGTATATGATCAGTTCCCATTTCCTCCTCAGAGGGGGATGGGTCCATCCAGTGGGGCTCTGGGGACCCCATTTCTGGGGCCCCGTGGCTGGTTCTCACTCCTGATTGGGCCAGGTGTCTGCAGTCCCTGTGCAAAGGCCACGGAGCCAGAGAGGTCAGGCGGGATGCACAGAATCCCCCAGCCCGAGGCAGGAGGCCGCCCGGAGCACAGGCACAGCCACACGGGAGGCACTGGCTCTTCACCCAAACACACACTCACAGCTTCACGTTTACACACCAACTTTCCTCACCCCTCCCTTCCTCTCTACTCTAGAGGCTGAACTGGAAGTTTCTCTGAGAACCCTCCCTGGGGGAACTGTAGGGCAGGGGACCTGAAAACATCCCCCACTGGCTCAGCCCCACTCTGAGCTGGAGGATGCTGAGTCCTGAAGGTGCCCATTTTACAGAGCGACTTTCTCAAGGCTACACCATTCACATTTCAAAAATGAAAACCTAGGGCTTCCCTGGTGGCGTGGTGGTTGAGAGTCCGCCTGCCGATGCAGGGGACATGGGCTCGTGCCCCGGTCCGGGAAGATCCCACATGCCGCGGAGCGGCTAGGCCCGTGAGCCATGGCCACTGAGCCTGCGCGTCCGGAGCCTGTGCCCCGCAACGGGAGAGGCCACAGCAGTGAGAGGCCCGCGTACAGCAAAAAAAAAAAAAAGAAAAGAAAAGAAAATCTGTTTTTCTCTCTGTTGAGCTCAGCTGCCCTCACACATGAGAAGGTTCTGAGTGGCTGTGTTTGGAAGTCTCTAGGATAAGCACCCACTCTTTGCTAAAAGCCTCGGGGAGGTAAATACAGGTGCCAGTGACGGGGATGTCACAGCACGCCTGGACATCACACGGACCAGGGCTTCGGGTGACGGCTGGCTGCACTCTGCAAGGCGGTGGCCCTGCCACTCTCAGCACAGGCGCTCCTGCCCGGAGCCCTGACAGCCTTGCTCGACCCCAGGCAGCCAGGTGGGGTCCTCTCCCAGGGCCAGTGCTGGTTCACCTCTCAGAGCCTCACTTTCTCCTCCGCAGAACAGAGCTAAGAGTTCCTTCCCGGAGGGCAGTGCCGGGCTCGGTGAGATCTCCTACAGCAGGGCTCACGGCTCATGTGTCACCTCCAGGTTACCGGTGCCTGTCACCCTCCCCCAGACCCTGTCTGGCAGCCCCAGGAGTGTGCACCGGGCAAGTAGGGACGTTGGGCGTGGGTGTTGGGACTTAGGCGGGGCCCTTCTGCTCCAGGCCTTGGGTGCGTGGGCACCACCCAACGCCTTCAAGAAAATCCTCCGGGCCTGTATCATAGACTCACGTATTGTTGCTTCTTATCCGACAGCAATCTGGTCATCTCTTCCCTTTCCCTTTTAATTTCTTTTTCATCATAGTAAAATTCACGGACAGTGAACCTTAAAACAAGCAAAGGAGAGGCTTCCGCTAAGAAGCTTCCAGTCAGAGCAGAGACCACGCCCCCTGCAGTGGAGAGAAACCAAACCCGGAGAAACCCACCGAGGCCAGCCCTTACTTATTCTCTCTGGCTTTGGTTTTGAAATCGTCAATCACTTTTCGAAACAGAGTCACGGTGAAGAGGCCGCCCTCGTTGTCCTCAGCTATCAACCTGTGGGAGAGAAGCGTTTGTTCACTGGACTCACCACCAGGCCGCGGAGCTGGGCCCAAGGAGCCTGTCCTCTCCCTGGCGGGGTGGGTCGCTTCAGGGGGAGCCTGGTGGCCCTGGCGGCAGCGAGTGTGGAGGAAGCGAGGGCGTCCCTTCCTAGCACCGAACTCCTGGCTGCACGGTGTCAGCTGCCGGCGCCTTGCCGGCATCTCCTCTCCTTCTCTCACCCTCCAGGCTAGGGCTCCAGGGGTGACCCAAACGCCGGAGACCTGATCGGCTCTGGGGTGGGCTCCAGGTCATGAATTGGCCGAGAGCAAGCTGCACGCAGGTCTTAGTCACCTGCTGCGCCGAGCGGGGCGCGCCAGCTCTCACGCGCTGTGGTTGTAACGAAGCAGAGGGCAAAGTTCCAGATGGTGGAGACCATCCCACAATGGGCATTTCACGTCCAACGGCACAATGTTCTAATTAGACGCGGTCTCCCTGGCACACCTTGAGGTAGGACCACTGCGGTTGCTGTCCTCAATGTGGGGGTCACTGGGGCCCATGGTCTGAGCGTCTTTGAGTCCCGCTGGCCAGATGACCTGACAATGGGAGCCCTTGGGCCCAAGCAGGGTCTCGGGTCACCTTTCTGCTTCTCTGAGCCCACACCCATAGGGGCTGACCCGGGTTCCAGAAACCTTTCCAGGTGCCCCCTGACAATGGAGGGCCTGGGGGCTCTGGTCTGAGAAGTCAAGCCACCTCCTGAAGCAGCCTCTCCTGGCGGGACTTCCCAGCACTTGGCCATGGAGAGCCAGCATTGCAGAGCAGTGACCACTCCTGCCAAGCAGGCTGGCGTCGAGGGCCAGCTCCTCTGCCGGCCTGTACGCCCTCCTCCTCCAGCCTCCCCTGGTGACCTCAGGCTGTGACTGTCCTGAGCCCTGCACCCTTCAGTGACTTTGTGACCCTGGGAGAGCCTGCAGGCGCCCCAGGCCAGAGGCCTCTGGGCTGGGATGGGAGTGGGCAGGGCTGCCCAAGACTCATTGAGAAATCATTTAAAGTGCAAGCTATTTCAGGCATGGGAAAAGGTACAGAGAATAAATACCCATGTATTCCCCGCCCAGCTTAAGACATAAAACAATTTTCATACAATAGAAGCCCCACACGCCCTCCCCAACCTCATTCTAATCCCACCCCTAGGTCACCGCTGTGCTGAGTTTGGCGTTTCTCATCCTCAAACACCCATAATTCCGTGCACCTGCATTACCCAAGTCACATACAGTTTAGTTTTGTCCATTTTTAGATTTTAAATAAATGGCTTCGTGCTGTGTGTCCCCTTCTGCAACTTGCTTTCCGCTTAACATCACAGGGTGAGATTTATCCTTGCTCATGCCCGTAACGCTAAACTGTTGATTTTCCCAGCTGTGTGGTATTCAGGGTTCAAACATGTTCCTCTATCCTTCTGCTATCACTTTTCCAGCCCTCACTGGCTGCTCCTGCTCTGACCCCAGCAGGCCACATGTCGAGACTCTTTTCCTCCCCTGCTCGTGCTCTGCGGCCATCACAGCCAGGCTCTTGCTTGAGGTGGGGAAGAATCCAGGCCAAGCTGAGAATGCAGAGCAGAGCACAGCATAGGCCCTGCATGCCCCGAGGGCCGGAAGGTAGTCCGGGAGGGCTTCCCGGAGGAGGGGGCAAGGAAGCGGGGTCCTGAAAGATGGAGGGAGTCTGGCACGTGGCTGAGTGTGTGGCTGTGAAGGCACAAGTGTGGAGGGCTGAAGGCACTTGTGCCCTTGGGGCATGTTTGGTGGCTAGGTGCCCCAGAGCACCCACACATGCCCCCCACACACACCCCAGGCCCTGGGCCCAAGCTGAGGTCTCACTTACTTTGTCGACCGTGGGACCACCATGTCCGAGAGGGATTCGTAGGTTTTTTGCCATTGTGCATAGCTTGGTCTGTGAGAGTACAGAATCATTCAGTGATTTTATGCAGAAAAGATTGTGGGGTGTCCTGAGAGTCCAGGAAGCTGCATGCCCCTTTCCCTGAGGGCCTGAGAGAAGCAGGGTTAGGGGCCAGACAGCGCCCCAAACATCCCCTGAGGCACTGCCGTGGGCTTTGGGACCCCTGTCCCCAGCCCCATCTGGGGCTTAGCCTCCCCATGAGGCCCCAGGCACCATGGAGCGGCTGTGAGAAGGACTCAGGAGATTCCTGCTGGGGGCTCTGATCCTGGCCCTGTGTGAGCTGGGGCAAACCAGCTGGCCGCTCTGATCCTGGCCCTGCATGAGCTGGGGCAAACCAGCTGACCTCTCAAGCCACAGGACGGGGGAACAGTAACAGCCCCCGCCTGACCCCAGGCGTGTTGTGAGGGAAACGAGCTCCTGTGTGTGGCATCGGGCACACAGCAGATGCCCGAGAAATGACCGCTTCTGTCACTATTACCGCCACAAGCACTGTCACCTGCTCCCCTGACCACCCCACAGCTGCCATTTAGGGCTCCAGGATCTGGCCTTGGGGGACTCCCGCTTCATCTCTGTTGGGCGGGACGAGTTTCCTTCTGTGATCACCAGCCCAGATGGAGACCCCAAACCACTCACCTTCCTGGCCCACTTACTTGGGAACAATGACCAGCAGTGTGATCAGATACTCAGAATCCAACACAAAGTCTTCTTTGCTCACAATATCGCTCAGCGTCCGAGTGAAGAGGTTTCCCCTGAATCCACATGGGACAAAGGGGTTGTGATCAGCAGAGAAGCACACAGAGGCATCCCTGGGCCTGTGGGAGGCACAGACCCCAGCACCCCCACGACACGCAGGTGTTGGGACAGCAGGGGACAGGAAGGCTCAGGACGCTTCCTGGGGAGGGGTGGGGGCCCTGGGCTAAGTGTCCCCTGGCTCTGTGTCTGGGCGCCCAGAACTGCTGTGCCTGGCAGGACCCCAGGTCCTATCACCAGTCACCCGAGCTGAATCCAACACCTCGGTCAGCTGCGCTGCCTCAGAACAAGCCACCGGCTGTTGGGAGGGGACCGCTGGCGACTGGCAGCTTATGTTACCCAAATGGAACACAGAGGTCAGCTCACGCCACCAGCTGGGCCCTCCGGGCAGAGACAGGCCCAGAAGAGGGCTCCGTTTCACTTTACACACCTTACAGGTCCAGCAGCCAGGGGACATTCACCTGAAATAGCTTTGTATGTGTGTCCAATGGAACCTGTCTCATCAAGGCCATGGTATTTTTAGCACAGGGATCAAGGCTACTGTATCAGCAAATGGGCCAAAACACAACTACCGAGACGGTCTGTAGCATCAGCACGTAGGTCATGAGGTTACATACCCAAGTGCACGTTGCTTCCCGAGGAAAGAGCTCTTGAGCCCTTAGTCAAGGCCGAAGCTTTAGGTAAAAAGCCGGCCCACAGGGCTCTCCAGACTGCCCCGCCCGGAGCCCACACGCCCTCTTCCCCATGGCCCTCTTCCCCATGCCGACCAGCCATCACTGATAAGGCCCTTAGGGTCTCTCTCCAAAGGCACCCTTCAGTGCCCGTCTGTCCCGGACTCCCTACGCTATCAGACCTTATCTGTCCGGTTTACACCTGCACCCCTTGCGCAAAGCAGACTTTCCATAACTATTTGTTGAGTGAATAACTGTGAGCTCTCCAAGTGCAGAAATGATATTTTATTCTGCTCTGTATCTTTAGGGCCTAGCATAAGGCCTGAGTATGGTGGGTACTTAATAAACATTGATCCGAAGAAGAAAAAGAGAAACATCGGAGGGAGACGGAGACTGTCTGACCCTCCTCACCCTCCCCTCCTGCACTCCGTGTGTGTTCAATCAACCACTGTTACTGCTGGCCCTCCCTGCCCAGCACGTAACTCCTGAAGAGGCAGGAGTGCCTCTGTGTCTGTCTGTCCGTCTGGCTGGCTGGCTGTCTCTCTCAGACACAGACACCCAGCTCACCCAGTGATCTGAAAGGCCCGTGCAGGAGCCCGGCTTGGACGCTGCCCCGGCCAGGCCCTGAGGCCGCAAGGAGCGTGGGACCCCGAATACTCACGTGGATTTCTTCTCCAGGTTCTCCAGATTTGTCTTCAGAGCGCTGTAGGCGGCCGTTCGGGACTTCAGGTCCGTCTCAATCTGTGCCAGTTGCTATTTGGAAAAGCAAAAGAGTTTAAAGAGTTGGCTGAACTTTTCAAAATTGCCGCAAATTGCTCCTGGTGCACTTCAGGAAAACACTGCCCCCTGCCCGTTTGCCGGGATGGCTTACGTTTTTCTCCCCTCTGCTCTCCCAGACCTTCCAGCATTTGACCCTACAGTGAGCTCACCCCAGGAGGCAGGGAAGGGATTAATGTCCCCACTTTGCCGACAGGGGGTTCAAGATATAAATGGCTTTTCTAGGATCACTCAGCAAGCTGAGTCTTGTCCCGATTTCAAGCCCATCTCATACTCTCAGGGCCCCCAGGGCCCCAACTCCACATGCTCTCAGGCTCTGCTAGAGGTCAGCTCGGGCTGACCCCCATCCCGGCTTCTCGGGGGACCCGCTGTAGCCCAGCCCCGACCAGCACCCAGGTCTGCAGGCTCAGCTGTGCCCCACGGCAGCCCCTTGCTGTTCTGTGTAGGTAGGAAGGCTCTTTTCAGTTTGGAGGCAGGTCACCAGCCTGACGTTAGGGATATCCCCCAGTTCTGGAAGTTTCAGGAGCACGTCCGGGATGCCCCCCCTGCGGTGGGCAGGGGAATGAGGCGCAGCTCTCCAGATGCCTGGCCTCAGGTGCCCCACCTGCTCAGCCGGGGTGACAGCTCACCCACAGCAGTGAAAGAAAAATGCTCACCAGGCCCAATTCAACGGAAGCGCTCAAAACTCAGCAGCTGCTACGACGATCACTGCAAATCAGTATCTCGAGGTCACTGAAGCCAGCGGCTCAGCGACAGTGGCGAACCCCTCTTGCACGTGGGAACTGTGGGGATTTTCTGGCTCACACTTTAACAGCAGGGTCCACGAACACAGAACTGGTCTGACAAAGCACGGCACCCACACCACGGAATACTGTGCCAGCGACACGGTGCCTGAGGGCTGGTCCCGTGGCTCTTGGGAGACTGCCCGTTTCCTCCAGGCCACACCGGGAGGAAACACATTCAGGGACACCTAACTGGTGGCCTGCCCTCGGCTGCGGAGGGGACATTTACATCGCACCAACAAACACAACAGAGCAGCACACCACTGCTGCCACGGGAATATCTCAGGAATCACTACACAGAAAAAGGAGGCAATCTGTAGGATATGAGCAATTTTGAGTTGAAATATATATACTTTCAATATAGATGAGAGGATCCACTTTAAACTTGTAAACATTGGTTACCTTTAGGGAGATTAAAGGGAGAGGCAATTGGAGGGGAGGGAACATGTGGGTGATGTCGGCAGGGGGGGCCTTTAACGCTTTCATCTTTCCATTTTGATTGTTTGATTTTTAAAATAAGATTTATAATTTTTTTTTTTTTTACAATTTTTAGAATCTTTTTACCTTGAAATGATTATCGATTCACAGGAAATTGCAAGATAGTACACAGAGATCCCATGTACCTGTCTCACCCATTGGTAACATCTCACATAACAAGAGTACAATAGCGTAACCAGGAAATTGACATGGCTACGAGCCACAGATCTTGATTTTTAAAATAAGATTTATACACTTGTATTTTTTTAAAGGAAAAAATAATCAAACAAAAAATCCTGTGTCGTCTTTATTCTTCTGATTTTACCACAAGCCAAGGAAAAACTAGAGTTTTAGAAAAACTACCATGTTTAGAAACCAGCAACACAATGAGAGGAACTAGGACTTGGAAACCCGTCTGGCCCGAATTTGAACGCCAGTTCCAGCTCTGGCTGTGTGACGTGTGTCAGCTTCTCAACCTCTCTGAGCTCAGTGCCATGCAATTACCATGAGCTGCTACAGTCCTCAGAGCAGGTCATCCAGAAAGGTGAGTCCTTCCTTCAACAGACTGAGCCCCCCCCGAAGGGCAGGCTGGGCCTGGGTCATCTCTGCAATTCCATGCAGAGCGGCCGGCACAAGGCAGTGCTTTGAGAACATGTCCAGAACCGAACGCTCCCAGTGCTGCTCCTTCTGGCATGTGGCTCGCGTGCACTTCCCACCACTGAGGGGCAGGTGCGCCAGGCAGAGCCCTGAGACCCTGTGAACCTCCCTGCACAGCACCCAGAGGTGCTTCAGGTGGTGGAGATGCCAGCGGCTGCTGCCTGAGCGGTTTGGCAGGGAGGCCCCCGCCGAGCACCGTGGACACGCGTGCGGTAGGCAAAGAGACTGTTTGCTGTTATGCCGGTGAGATCTGGGAGCCTTTTTGAAACTACACTGTGACGCAGCCCGTGGAGACGGACACAGCCAGGGGCTGGGTCCCCATTCTAGCTCCTCTTCATTAGGGGAGGCAGGTGGGCTCAGTTCCCAGCTGTTGGGAGGGTCGGGGGCCCAACCCTGAGAGTGTCAGCACAGGGCGCCTCCCAGGTGGGGAGACCTGTTCAGACACCTAGAAGACGCTGGTCACTTTCAGAGAAGGGAGTTCCTCTGACTAGGACGTCTCTAGTTAACAGATTTAGATCTCCCAATGCGGGGAAGAGGCTTCAGCCAGTGCTGAGGGCAGCGCTCGAGTGCTCCTGGGGCAGGACGGGGTGAGGGAGACAATACCCGGAACCTCTGTCTGGCTGGCCTCAAAGAGCTGATTCCTGGCAGTGGAGCCAGCCCAGGGCTTCCTTGGGAAGTGATGCCAGGCATACAGCCCAACCAAGACCTGCATCCCCATCCCAGGGCAATACTTCAATACCTGCAGGTCCTGGGGGATGCCACGCAACCTCTCAGCCAGCTTCCCCATCTGAAAGCAGAGGAAGGCGACACCTACCCCATAGGGGTGACGTGGGAAGTAAAAGCCCAGCGTGGCTCCAGGCACACAGGGAGCGCTTTCCAAACCAGTGCCCTCCTCTCCACCCTGCTTTCCTGCCCAAGTCACTCTCTGGGTCCCCTGGACTAGAGAGAAGCCAGGTCCTGTCCTCTACAGCTGCTCGGCTTCCCCCTCAGCTGGCGCCCCAATGCACTCTGGGAACCCCCCTCACTGCCTGCATCCCCGGGACAGCCATGCCGGCGAGCGCTGTCCCCAGTGGACGTTTGGCACAGCCCTGGCCATGCTGCCTGGCTCTGCCTGGCCTCACCAGAGCAGGGCGGGGAGCGGCCAGGCCCACAAACTACTGTGTGCTTCCAGCTTGGGGGTGGAGGTGCACACACCCTCCTGGATGCCACACCTGGCACAGGTGCTCTGGGGGCCCCTCCTCGAGGAGCCTTCCAGAATCACTGCCCAATCGCCCCAGGAGGGGCTGGGACCTCTGTGATGTAAAGGGTGCCTGATGAGCCACAGCCAGATTCCGGAGCCTTCTGGTCCCACCCGTGCTCCCAGAGACACAGGCCGGGCGCCTGCCTGCCAGCAGGAGATGCACAGGACTGCAAGGGGGTGGGTCCCAGCAGCCCATCACCTTCACCTGAGCCGCCCAGACACACCTGGGCGCTTCTGTCGCCCTGACACAACAGGAAGGCTCTGTTCCCGGTCTGGCTGAGATGCTCCCCAGCCATCCAGCCACCCAGCCACCCAGCCACCCAGCCACAGGAGACGTGACACATTAGGGGCTCTGTGCATCTTGGAGGGAGGGGAGGGACAGTGGTCATGAACCATCAGGCTAAATCTCAGAATCTTCATCAGCGCCCACCCTCAGGGAGACCAACAGGAGTCAACACGCTGCAAGACACCGGCGATGTTCCCAGAGGGCTCCGCCTTGGTGCTCTTGTTAATGCAGCAGAAGCTGGAGGCACCCCGCTCACCGAGACAGTGCAATCATCGGGGCAGCACCCACCGGCCTCCCCACTGTTACCAGGGGTGGCACCCCGGGAGATGCCCCCCAGGAGTTAGGGCTCTTAAGCCAAACTCTCCACGGAAGCAGATAGTTTTTGTTAAGTAAACAATCACCGTCGGGGTCAGGAGAGTCACGGTGGGGCTGACTTCTCCATCAGCATATTTCAAAGGGGAGCGCAGTGAACAGGTGCCGGGGTCTGGGGTCAGAACACCAGGGGCTCAGAGCACCCGTCGAGGGGAGTGTCCTGTAAGACAAAGCCACCCTGCCCAGTGGCAGATTTGGAAGAGGAGTAGGGAGGACAGGTGGTCACCAAGCCGTTTCCAGGGCTGCCCTGAAACCCAAAGGTGTCTGACCTTGCCCGGCGCATGGAAGGCCACAGCTCAGGGCCCAGTCAGGGCTGGCGGGAGCCAGACGGGAAGGGACCCCACCCAGGGCCACTGGGCAGGACGAGAACCCACCCAGCCTCCCGCCTCTGGGAAGTCCCTCCCTGCTTTGCCAGGGTGCAAACGCCGTGTAGCTTCACCCCAGATGGTCAGTGACGCCGGTCACAGCAGTGTGACGTCCCCCAAGAGAAGGCCCTTCTCTTACCTTTGCCAGAGTGTCTGCTATGCTCACCAGCGGCTGCTTTGCAGGATACTTGGCCATGTCCCATTCGAAGTGGGTCACGAAGGACGTTAAGTCAGCTGGAAGAACATAAACACGTTGCGACAGACAGCGGACCTCCCGTCTCTCCTGAGACGCAGGCAGGCCAAGCATCCCCGCTGAAACCGAGGAAGCAGCGAGAGAAACGGAAGGACAGACTCGGGGCGCCCTCCCCCTCCGGGAGAGCAGGTGCTCCCCACGGGAGCAGAAGGCCAGGCCAACATCGGCCAGGACCACGGGTAGCCCTACCCCCAGGGTGCTGTCAAGGTGCGCTCCCGCACCCAGACTCAAACTCAGACGGCTGCCCCAGAGCCCCGCGTGTGGGAGGCCCTGCTCTCCCAGGGGGTGGCCACGAAGTCGGAGATGTTCTGCGGCACCAGACGAATCCCCTGCCTTTTCCAGTTGGTTCGACCACACTCCCGGCTGAGCTGTCCGTTCGAGGTACCCCAGGGAGAGCCCCAAGCCAACCCCCAAGACCCCACAGCCACCATGGGTGCCACCTGCCCAGCAGATGACCATCTCCCTGCCTCTCCCACGTCCCAGCGCTAGACATAGGCCAGGTCCTCACACGCCCGTTTCAACAAAGGCATTTTCAACATTAGCGAAATACGGGAGTTAGTGAAGGTGGTTTTTACCACCTGGTACGGACGTGCATTTGTCAGGGTATGTTCTTTATATAAAAGTGCATAGTGAGCGGAACAAATCGGTGTTTTCTCAAATTTTCTTCTCTCTCTTACTTTCTCCGAAAGCGAGCCTAAACCTGCGCGCTCAGGGCGTCTGTGATTGTCTCTACCCAGCCGCGGGTGGAGGAAGGGGCTGGGAGGTCAGGCGGCGGCGCTTGGGGGCCCTGGGGCGTGTTAGTAACCAACTCTCTTCGCGCCTCAGCCTCCTGACCTGAGAAGTGGGTGCGCGAAGGGGTGTCCGCACACCTCCTGAGGGCCCTGTCTCCTCAGGTGAGCTCTAGGCACATTGAAACGGTGCGACCCGGGGGCCAGCTGCAGGCTACACCCCGGTCCATTACCTCTTCAGTGTAGGACGCGCTAAGGGGGCCCCCAGAATTCCACGAACCCCAGCAAGATGGGCCTTGCTCTCCTGGGTTCTCACCCCAGGTTATGTGGACGCCGGCCCTCCAGGCAGGTGAAAAGGGACAGGTCACTGCTCCCTCGACATTCAGTCACCGCGACTGAAGGCCAGCTCACTACTGTGCTGGGGACAGCAGATCGTAGCCCCCTCGCCTTCGAGGTGCTCGCTGTTCGCTCGGGACACGAGTCAAACATGACACCACATGGGGGCTTTCCTGGTGGCGCAATGGTTGAGAGTCCGCCTGCCGATGCAGGGGACATGGGTTCGTGCCCCGGTCCGGGAGGATCCCACATGCCGCGGAGCGGCTGGGCCCGTGAGCCACGGCCGCTGAGCCTGCGCGTCCGGAGCCTGTGCTCCGCAACGGGAGAGGCCACAGCAGTGAGAGGCCCGCGTACCGCAAAAAAAAACAAAAACATGACACCACAGTGAGCAGTGTAACACAAGGCTGGCAGCGGCTGAGGAAGGAAAGGGAGAGCCCACACCTGCCTCCTGTCCTGGAGGGGCTCCAAGGGCGTCGCGGGGACCCCGTATTCACACAGGGACGGAATGGGACAGAGTTTGCCACGTGGCCAGTGAAGGAGGACGCCGGGCATCGGGCGGGGTGGACTGGTGAGCGTCACACACGGGGCATGAGGACTCCCTGGGTCTCGCTGATGGAGCAGGAAGCGTGGACGGAGGGGGAACAGGAAGGCCGGGCGGGGCCAGGAAAGTCACGTCTGCACCTTCTGCTGTGGCGATACAGACACCAGGCCCACCTCCTGAGCCCCCCGCACATGCCAGGAGTGAGACACGCGTCACTCCCACCTCAACAGCACTGCGGAAAGGTCACCAAGAGGTCAGGACATAGCCGGGCGAAGACACTGGTGCTCTGAGGAGCCTTCTCTGGGGCTCTGAGGGAGAGAGAAGGGAAAGCTAAGAGGGGCCCGTGCCCGGGGAGTGGAGGCAGGGGGCCGACAGCAGCACGCAGGGACAAGTACCCCTGGGGCACGAAGGAGGCTCGGGGCACACCTGCGTTTCCAGGCTGGGTGACTGGGTGAAAGGAGGGGATGCTCACTCAGCCAGGCAGCGGGGAGGCGGCAGCCTGGGCTGAGCAGAGGCGAGCGGAGACGGGCTCAGCCTGGGACGAGCGAAGTCGGACATTCGGGTCCGTTAAGCTCCCACACGGCAGACGGAAATGAAGTGGGGCTCGGAGGAGGGAAGTGGCCGTGGGAGGGAGGTCAGCAGGATGACGATGCTGGTGACGACCATCACAGTAGCTGATGCTGGCTGGTGCTTGACCCTGGCCTGGACGCATGAGTTATTTCAGTTCATTTACCCTTCAACTCTGTTCAATATTATTATTATCTCCATTTCAGAGATGAGGAAACTCTGGCACAGAGGAAGTCACGTAATGTCCACCAGAAAAGGAGACAAGGAACGTGGAGGCCAGGGAGGACCACGCTCCTTCCCCGCCCCGGCCTCGGGCAGGCGCGGCCACACTCTGGGGGGACAGGGAAGCTGCCGTTGTCGGCACCTTTGCAAGAACCACTCTCCGATACTTCTGGTCTCCTGACTTAGAGGGTCCTTCAGATTCCAGCGGTGTTGGGATGGACAAGAGGGCCTCTGAGGCACCAAGGGTGGGGCCCTGACCCCAGTGGACTAGTGCCCTTATGAGGAGACACCAAAGAGCCCCCCCGCCCCCCGTGCTCCCACCAAGCAAGGGCCGTGTGAACACACAGGGAAGGGAGCAGGTTCTCACCAGGAACCACGTCTGCCAACACCTTGACCTTGAATTTCCAGCCTCCAGAGCTGTGAGAGATAAACATCTGTGGTTTAAAAGCCTCCAGTCTGCAGTAGTTTGATATGGCAGCCTGAGCTAATACGGATTTTGGTATTAATTGGGTTATTAATATGGATTTGGGGATTGCTACACTAGGGCGAGGAAATGACTTTGTAGGAAGGATCCAGGCCTCGGAGGAACTGCACTGAGGTCTGGATGACGGCAGGGGTGCAGTCAGAGGCAGAAGTGACGGTCACAAAGGGCTGTTCGTGTGCCAGCAGTCACCCCGATCCTGCTACTGGACCCTACTGCGGGCCAGGCCCTGCGCAAGCACGACGGTCACACACCTCCCATGCGGTCACATGCTGCACGGTGGGAGCCATCGCCCACCACACAGGCCGGGGAACAGCCCGCCCCAGGAAGGTGCCAGGCAGATGTGTGCTCTACAGAGTCCTGCCTCTGCCCCCCCAGACCCCATGGGCACACCACCACCCGAGCTCAGCCACCCCGACCCCTCACCCTCTCTCTCACTGCTGCTCTTGTCCTAAACATCAGGCTGGAGACCAACTCCTGAAAGCCTGCCCAGCCCTCCCTCCCCCTGCTGGCCTGAGCCCTGGTATGCTCGCCAGCCTCATCACACTAATGACGCTGCACGATCACCCCTGATTCCCTTGCTCCTTCAGCCTCCTTGAGGGCAGGTGATTATCTCTGTGTCCCCAGAGCCTGTGACACTGCCCAGCAGGGAGCAAGTACTTCGTCTGAGAATCTGCCTAATAACCCTGATTATTGTACTAACGCTATCCGGGTTGCTTAGACGAGGTACATTTCAGACAAGGTCTCGTGTCCGTGCATTTTCACAAACTCCAGGCTTTTACGGCACTCAAACCAAAGAGAACGCGTCCCTCTTTTCTACTAGAATGTCTGTAATTCCTTTAAGGCTCAGCCCCCCTCCTCGTGGAGGCTCCTAAGCACTTGGTCTCCATCACAGCACGTCAGGCACTGTGGGTCTGATCCCCAGGCCGTGAGCTCCTGGAGGGCAATCATCGCTGGATGCCCAGCACCCAGCACGCTGCCTGGTACTCGATGGCCAGGCACGAGTGTCTGATGACTGAGGAGGTTAGATAAGGAGACGGCGAAGGTCTCCCCGCAGAAACCTCCAGAAACCTCTGGTTTGTGACTGTGACTTCTCCCACCTCCTCCTCCAACACCTCCTCTTCCAGGTGGGGAGCACCAGCCCCAGCTCCAGACGCTGCCCCGTCCCCCCAGCCCCAGCTCCCGCATCCACGGGCCCTGCCCTCTCCGCCTGAGGACGGTCCTCAGCCTTGGAAAGCGGCAGCCCCGGGCCCTCCTGTGCTGCCCGTACCGCAGCCTCCGCTCCGCCTGCCCCGGAAATGGCAGGCCCCGTCCCCGCCCCTCTCCCTGGCTGACGTCCGGAAGCCTGGTCTTGAGGGTCAAGGGCCTGTGAGGTCAGACCACGGCCCAGGCAGGCTCACTTTGAATCAAAACACGCTGTACACAGGCGGCTGCCCTTGAGCGACAATGATGTCATCTAAGAACCAAAACAAGGCCTTCCCGGCAGCAGCAGAAAGAAGGACCTGTGACCACACAGGCAGCGGCCTGCTGCGCGGGCAGCCAGACGGGCCTTCGGATGGTTCTGACGCCGCGCACTCAGCCTCTGCTGCAATCAAACGCGTCTGTGTCCTTCCACGCTCCAAGCGCAGCGGGAGGCAGAAAACCAACAAAAACAAAAGGTTCCCCGGGCAGAGCAGACAGCCGTAAAGGGATTAAGTCCATTGACAGGTGAGAAAACCGAGACCCAGGGAGGTGACCTGCCAAGGTCACAAAGGACCAAGCCTGACTCTTCCAAGGCCAGTGCTGCTGGCCCTCCAGGAAACACAGCCCAGAAGACTTGGGTGTACCCTCAGGGACATCAGATTAAAATCCCACCTGCTGGGGGCAACACTGAGTTTCTCCAGCTAATTCTCTCAATCACTAGCTCCCTGGGTGCCCTGCAGAAAAAAATATTTCCCCATCCGAATAATATCAGGAAAGCCTGAGCCAAACTGTCTCAAAGGTCTCTTGACTGCAGTACTTTTCAGAGCCTTTACTACACGTGCATGAGCGCTGCCCTAGCGTCCTTGACCTTTGTGTGCACAGGGCTGGGGTACGGGACCAGCTGTGGAGGCTTTAGTCTGGAAGTTGTGGGCACCCAACTCCCAGGAGGCCTAGAGATAATGAAACACATACGAACAAATGAAGCTGAATTTGCACCTCCTGAGAGGAGAAGCAGCGGCTCTTAGAGTCCTGCCATTTGGACTGGGAATGGATACGATGTAATAATAACATCTAATTTTAATTGACTAGAATGTAAGCATTTTGATCATTATTGTAATGTGAGCTCAAATCCTAGAATCCTCAAGACCAGGTTTTTATGTAGAAAAGTAGCTCTAGGCCCTAAGTCCGCACTTCAGTCTAGGGCCCTATGAGTTACCTGCTGGGAAGTAAGATCAGTTCATCAATTGAACAAAATAATTTTTTTGATTAGCCTCGGCAAGAAATCTCAGTGTAACTAACAGATTGCATTTGGGAAGGCATTTTGGTGACTTCTAATCTGTAAAGATTTGTATTCGTCCTAAGGGGATTTGCTGGCGTCAATTCCACCAGTCTGAGCAGGCTGGAGAAAAACCAAAGCAAATGACACCTTCTAACAGGGAAACCAGAAATGGCCTGTTTGAGCATAGGGACTCTCCCAGGAGGGGCCTGAGAGAAGAAGGCTCCCTGTATGAGCAAACCCCATCAAGGCCATACAAAGCTAAGCCTGGCATTTAAGTTGTCAGGGTCCACAAAACAGCTAGCCCCCAAGAACAGGCAGGAGGACGCTAGGGAGAGCCGTCAAGGCAAGAAGCGAACCGCAAGCCAAAAGATGCTCAAGTTGATCTTGAACTCCAGGGTCAAGCCATTCACCACTCCAGGAGGCATGCAGGGCTGCTGCTCGAGGCAAGGGAGATGCAAGGAAGAGTGGGGAGGGAAAAAACAGTTGCTATCTGTGTTATATGGATATCGTGACCACGCTACGAGATTGTCACTTGAGAAATCCATCGTCACCTGATCACTGTATCCCTACAACCAGACTGAGATTCCACCTTCCCGGGGACATGCGGGTGGCACACAGAGCACACACACGACAAACAACACACAACCTACTCTTTAAACATTTCATTTTTTCCTTCAAACCTGCAATGTAATAAGGTGGAGTTATTAGACTGCATTAACATACGAAACTAAGTTCAGATTTGGGAGTACGAACATTTCCATTTATCAGTTAAAACAAGCAAAGAAAAAGCTTTCGAATGTTCCCAGGAGGGAATTCCCGGGCCATTCAGTGGTTAGGACTCCATGCTTCCACTGCAGGGGGCATGAGTTCGATCCCTGGTCGGGGAGTTAAGACCCCGCATGCCACATGGAGGCCAAAAACAAGAAATGTTCCCCAAAGGGAAAAGACTTTAATTTATATGTAATAAATGATATAAATAAATATTAAATATAGAATATATGTTCTCATTTTCAGTATACTTATGCATAGAGTCATAGGTTTAATTATCTCTACAGATGCTGAAACACCTAATTCTAAGGTTTCCAAAGCCTCAAAGTTTTTGTCTTGCACACTTTAAGTGCACTCAAATTGTTTGTACGCTAATTCATGGACCAAAACATCCTTGGAATCTAAAGATTTATCCTGTTCGCATAGGGAAGACAGAATGCCAAAGGCAAACATGCTACCCAAAGTGTTTTTGGTCAATCTCTCCTCTACCTACTGGGCACAACTAAAGAATTCAGTCTGAGGCGTTCCCAACAATGAAGGCATTTTTCAGCCTCATTTGGGGAAAGGGAAAAATCGGTTGGGCGGTGGGGATGGAATACTCCATGCGGGATAAAGTGGAGGCTGATAGACAAGGTGGGTGAGCCAACCAACCATTAAACCTCACTGAACCCATTTTCATTTCAAATTTCATTGAGCAGTTCAGCTACAGGTAAGAAATGCCAGATGCTTTAGAAATGAGACAGCAGGATTATAAGCTTGTAAAGGGGCACGTCTTCCAAACAGCGGTGCCGATGTGTCAGTTTGGAGCCTCCACGGTACCTGTATCATTTCAGCCGCTACTGTGTGACCACATCCGAGGCCACTGATGGACCAGAATGAGCTGGGAAAGCACCGTCATAAACGCACTTCAGGAACCTACCTCCATTGGCCAGAAGGTTCTCCTGGACCTTCCCCTTTGCATCTTCCATCACTTCCACCACACTCTGGGCCATTCTCTTTATGAGGCTTTGGGGAAAGAACAAAAAACCAGTTAGAGTAGGAAACTGCCCGCAGAATACTCTCAACTCTGCTGGCGGGAAAAGGACCAGAGTCACCCTTTGGGAGAACAATCCGGCCATATGCATGAAGAGACGTAAAATGCTAACCAGTATTTAAACCAGTGTTTCCACTTCTGGGAAAGTATCTTAAGGAAACAGGACAAACAGAAAAAGCCTTCTGAGTAAAAGATGTTCTTTGCAGTAACGTTGCTGACAGCGAAAAACTGGAAGCCACTGAAAGGTTTGACAATAGCGGATTGTTTAAGTGAAGGATGGTATACCCAGCTGAGGGGTTATTAGCAGCCACTGAAAATAGGTTTACAAAGAATTTCTAATACCGTGGAACAAGGCGTGCATTATAATGTTACGTGGAGAAAAACCAAGATACAGACTTATACAGACAGTATGGCTGCAGCTATGTGAAAATGTTCTTCCTACTTTACATATTTTCTATTCTAATCCAGTATTACTTTTATAATTAGAAAATTAAAACTTTCTAAGTCTTCAGAAAACAGACTGAAGGCTCCAGAAAGTCTGAGAAAGGAAAGGGAAGTCTGAGACTTGGAAGCAGAAAGGGCTCAAGTTCACTGTGGCTCTGCCAAATGTATGACTCTGGCCAAATTTATTTAATCTCTTTGAGCCTCAGTTTTCTTTTCTGTAAAATGGGATGATACCCATTTTGAGGGATTGTTGTAAATATTAATAGAACTAATCAGGCAGGAGTGTCTGGTGGCAAAGAGTGTCCACTCCTGGAGGCCCATCAGTTAGAAGTCCAGCTGGCAGCAGGCCAACCAGGATCAAAGTCTAAAAGCTCTGATGATCTACATCTTTGCCTCAGGCCCTCTCTCCTCATTCTCCTGGCTCCCAGGAGGGAGCAGGTGTTTGCAGGGAGGAAGATGAGGTCACTGAATTCCAAATGGAGAACCTGGTTTTCTGCTGAGGCAGGCACTGGCCGTGTGGCCACTCAGAGCGTGGAGCCCCGGGGCCTAGGGCCCGACACAGAAGACTGAGGCAGAGGGTACTGAAAGGCCCCAGATTAAAGAAAGAGAGGGAGAGAGGGAAAGACGGAGAGAGGGAAGGAAAAAGTGACAGAGCAGGCGGGGAGAGCAACTTGTTTTCGGATCTAACTAATGTATGTTCGTGACCATGAACTGAAAAATACAAGCATAAAGCAATTAATGGGCTTCCCTGGTGGCGCAGTGGTTGAGAGTCTGCCTGCCGATGCAGGGGCACAGGTTCGAGCCCTGGTCCGGGAAGATCCCACATGTCGCGGAGCAATTGAGCCCGTGCACTACAACTACTGAGCCCATGCGCCACAACTACTGAGCCTGTGCTCTAGAGCCTGCGAGCAACAACTACTGAGCCCACGTGCCACAACTACTGAAGCCCGCGTGCCCAGAGCCCGTGCTCCGCAACAAGAGAAGTCACCGCAATGAGAAGCCCGAGCACTGCAATGAACAGTAGCCCCCGCTCGCCGTAACTAGAGAAAGCCTGCGTGCAGCAACAAAGACCCAATGCAGCCAAGAATAAATAAAATTAATTAATTAATTAATTTTAAAAAATGAACCACCACACTCTCCCACCCAAAAGGAAACACATGCTTTGCATTTTGGCATATTTCCAAATACTTAACACTTCCACAGTTTATATTAAGTTGAGGTTCTCTTTTGTTTACCAAGTCCTCTATCACTGTTATTGAATCATCCAAAACTTCTCGAATTTTTGTGATCATTAAGATCCCATTTTACAGATGGGAGACTGTGGCCCAGAGGAGTAATTTGCCTCCCAACTACCCGGTTTGTCTGTGGACCCCAAGGCTCTAGGCCACCTGGGCTCAAATCACAAATGTGTTGGCATTTCTTAGGATAGTAGTTTTGCATCTTACTAATGACAACTGGGGCAAGTTACCTAGCTAATCTCATTCTGTTTCCTTGGCAAAATGGGGGTGATGTTGCTCATCTCACAGAGTTTGGTGCAATGCATATCAAGAACCAGGCCCGGGCTTCCCTGGTGGCACAGTGGTTGAGAGTCCGCCTGCCGATGCAGGGGACACGGGTTCGTGCCCCGGTCCGGGAAGATCCCACATGCCGCGGAGCGGCTGGGCCCATGAGCCATGGCCACTGAGCCTGCGCGTCCAGAGCCTGTGCTCCGCAACGGGAGAGGCCACAACAGTGAGAGGCCCACGTACTGCAAAAAAAAAAAAAAAGAACCAGGCCCCCGGGAGCTTGTGGTAGGTACCTTCAGATGAGCTCCCAGCAGCCTGATGGAGGCGTCTGGGCTCTCTGCCCTCTGGCTCCCCAGTAGATTCAGATTCGATAGGAGACGGTGAGGGCAGGGGTAGGGGGTACAAATCTCTTTCCCTCCCAGTTCCAGTAACCTATCTCCCCTCATCTCCTATAGCCTAGGGGTGTGGCAACCTCTCTGAGTCTACCTGGGTTCCTGTACCCTTCCTTGTGCTTCTCAACAGCCCTCATACAACTATATATGCTCCTTTATGAATAGACCTTTCTCAAATCATCCTAATTGGAGTGTGTCTTCTGTTATTTGTTAGAACCCTGACCCTATAAATTCATTCGTTCATTCACTCATTCATTTAGCAAATTCCAGACATTAATCAACTGTGTGCCAAGCACGGATGAGAGTGCTGTGAACCTAGATGCTATGCACAGAGCAGGCCCTGCTCTGAGAGCTTCTTTCTAATGCTGTCAAGGGATCCTCTTTATCATTATTATAGTGACACATTCAGGTGGCTGTCTCTTATTACCATATCCTCTGTCATATTCCGAGTAATTTCTTTACATGAAGGAAGTAGTAACTGCAGCCCCAATGGCAATGCCTGAAGCACAGCAGCTGTTCAGGAAATGTTTGCTGAATGAATAAACGAATGTCATAGCACCTAAATAACACACATGCTTCCTTCCTAATCGGCCTAAAAGCAGAACTCCCTCGTCATTCTGTTAATGACTCTTTGCTGTTCCCAATTCTAGCCTCCAAGAAATGTTTAACTATAACAAGCATGGCGGCACACCTGCCCCTAGGTATGTACACCACCATGGAACATCTCAGAATAGCACGGTCTGACGAAGCTTAATTGCTGGAAAAATTGCTTGTTGCACATAACAAAAATTCCCTGACTTACTGTGATCATTAACTACAGTCATCCGTGAATTGTGGTATGACAAAATCAGAACATTTTTCTCATTGAAAGGAATCTAAGGGTCTAGACACTGTTTTAAATTTACTTTTTTCCCTTTACAGTTCATTGTGAAAACCTTTACACATCACGGTAGCGCTTCCTCATTCCTTTCATTGACTGCATAGCATTTCATTGCAAGGTTGTATCATAACTAATTCTCTCGACTGAACATTTGGGTTGTTTACGCTTTGAATGATTTTGCAACAAAACGCATATTTTGCCCATTTGTGCAGACACATATGTAGGATAACTTGCAGAGGAGTAACTACTGGAATACAGGGTGTGAGCATTTGCAATTTTAACAGATAAGGCCAAATTATCCGCCAAGTATACAGAGCCAATGTACCCTCCCACCAACAATGGATGAGAGTGCCTGCCTCCTAAATCCTCGCCAACGTGATGGATTATGGATCTTTTTAATCCCTGCCAATCTGATAGCTGAAAAGTTCTATCTCACTGGTGCTCCGACTTGCATCTGTTTGATCATCGATGAGGCTGGACATCTTTTGATAGGTTTATTAGACTCTACCGATGGCTATTTTCTTCTGGTAATAGAGTGTTCATATCTTTCACTGGTTTCTCAACTTTTTTTTTTTTAAAAAAAACATCGATTTGTAAGGACTCTTAGGTGTTTCGGGGACTCAATTCTTGAGATGCTCTTTTGAGCTAGGTAACATCCCCACTCAGAAGATGAAAAAATTAAGACTTAAAGAGCTAAAAGTCACCCTACAGTGAGTTATAAGTGTCAGAGCAGAAGTTGAGCCCAGATCTACATGACTCCAAAGCCATGCTCTTCAGTGCTTGTCTAAACTAAACTCTGGCTCCCTCCTCTAACACAAAAGCTTATACTAACCCACAAGGGAAGATATAGAAATCATATTTTTAATTAAAAAAGCAAACTGCAGATGGTGTGTAACCTTGATTGGGGTTTGGTTACACTGAGGCACCCAACAAAATTCATCAACCTGTTCATTCAAGATGTACACATTTCACTGTATGTACATTTTACCTCATTAAAAAAAATTTTTGATGGCCAACAGGCATATGAAAACATGCTCAATATCACTAATTATTTGAGAATTGCAAATCAAAACTACAATGAGGTATCACCTCACACCGGTCAGAATGACCATCATGAAAAAGTCTACAAATAATAAATGCTGGAGAGGGTGTGGAGAAAAAGGAAACATCCTACACTGTTGGTGGGAATGTAAATTGATACAGCCACTGTGCAGAACAGTATGGAGGTTCCTTAAAAAACTAAAAATAGAACTACCATAAAATAGAACTACCAGCAATCCCACTACTGGGCATATATCCAGAGAAAACTCTAGTTAGAAAAGATACATTCACCCCATTGTTCATAGCAGCACTGTGTACCATAGCCAAAACATGGAAACAAACCCAAATGTCCATCGACAGATGAGTGAATAAAGAAGACATGATACATATATACAATGGAATATTACTCAGCCATGAAAAAGAATGAAATAATGCCTTTTGCAGCAACATGGATGGACCTATAGATTATCATATTAAGTGAAGCAAGTCAGATAGAGAAAGACTTATATGTGAAATCTTAAAAAATGATACAAATGAACTTATTTACGAAACAGAAACTGACTCTCAGACATAGAAAACGAACTTATGGTTACCAAAGGGGACAACGGGGTGGGGAGGGGAAAGATAAATTAGGAGTTTGGGATTAATATACACTTACTACTATACATAAAATAGATAAACAACATGGGCCTACTGTATAACACAGGGAACTATATTCAATATCTTATTGAATAACCTATAATCACCATTATAATAACCTATAATGGAAAAGAATCTGAAAAAGAATATATATATATATATATATATATCAGAAACAGACAAATATTTCCACCTTTAGAGGAATGCCACTCAGTTAAGTAACCCCACCCCCTGCCACCGTCACTCAGAACGGAACTGGGTTCTGGCTAGGTTGGCTTTGTGCAGCTCAACTTGCCCACAACACAGCATAGAAATTCTTGGTCCTCTCCAAAAAGCCAACCTGCCGGGACTTCCCTGGTGCTCCAGTGGTTAGGACTCTGTGTTTCCACTGCAGGGGGCATGGGTTCGATCCCTGGTTGGGGAACAAAGATCCCACATGCCGCCACCAAAATAAAAATTTTTTAAAAGCCAACCTACCCCCAGAGAAAATTTGCCCCCTAGTGGAACGTGGAGGAGAGGAAGGCTACTTGTTCTGAAGCGGTACTGAAATGCTCTGGTGTCTTTTAGGAATAACCGGGCAGTTAGTCCCCTAAGTATCAGCACACATTTGTCTACGTTCTGGAAAGTTTGCCAAAAGTCAACCCACCAAGCAGCCCGGTCACCACGCCCAACGGCAGGGGCCCCAGGGCTCACAGATGAAGGGTGCCACCAGAGTGGTACCACCCGCAGCCTTCCCAGGGGATGGAGGGGTCAAGGTCAGAAATGGCAGATCACAAAATGGGATGACAGGTGACTCAGGAACACCCGAAAGTGTGCTTGCTCATGCTGGTGAGCCAAGAAATCCACATTCACACAATCATACATCATTTTCATTTTGCCAGGGACATGAACAACGTTTTTTAAAGGCACTGAATCGATGAGGGTCTGATGAAACTGCTGCACGTTCTTGCAACCTCGTTGGAAAACGATTTAGCAATGCGTACAAGCAACTTTAAATATTTCTACATCCTTTGAACCTGTAATTTCACTTTCGGAAGTGCAACTTCAGGAGGTAACCAAAAATGAAGACAAAGATTTATGCTAAGATGCTAATTAGGGTGTTAATTATAGTAGAATCATCTGTGTTTTATTACCATAAAAAATAAAACAAAACAAGCCCCCCACCCTGGCCATTAAAAAAATCTTTAGCATTACTTTAGAGCCATGGAAGTATGACCATAACATAATGTGCCCACCCAGAATCATCATATGGGGTCACAGCTGGAAGGGCCTTCAGGGACCAAGGCAAGGTGGGGACTTGCCTGAGGTCACGCAGCTCCTTGGGAGCTGACCAGGACCAAAACTAGGCCTCTAGGACAGCTTGGTGCCCCTTGGGAGGGGACGGCAATGGGTACCAATCAGCCTTTGGGGATGATGACACCATTCTAGAATTAGGTAGTGGCAATGGCTGGGCTACTTTGTGAATATACTAGAGACAAATGAATTTTATACATTAAGGGGATGAATACTGCAGTGTTGAATTATATCTCAATTTTATAAAAAAAATGTCTCAGCCTTTTTGCTGGCTTCGAGGGTGGAGACCCAGCGTGGAGAATGTCAAGGACTGGTTTGGTCATTTATGCTGGATGTCGCCAGCTCCCCCAAAGTTCCTTGGCTCTATGCCCTTTTTTCCCATCACCACTGTATTTTACAGTGACCAGAAATCTGTCCAGGCCCCGCCCTGGGTCGCTGTCCTAGGCAGGTCATGCCATTTTTGTCCAGGTTTCCCTCAACAGCCTCCTCTGTGCTTTCCTTGCCTCTCCCAGCCTGGCTTCCTCCTGCCTCTCCCTCCCATGGCAGCCAGAGGGATCTCTAAAAATACACATCTCAGCATGCCATCAGTATTGCTTCAACTCTAGCACTGGTTTCCCAAGAAGTTCAAATAGTGACGTTCCAACTCCTTAGCAGAGTTTACAAGGAACACCCCTCCCTGTCCGGCCTCCTCTTTCTCCACCCTCTTCCCTTTCCTTGCCCTTCCCAGGCCAGCCTTCTGAAGCTACCTGGATGCTACTCACCCTTTACAACAGCCCAAGTGCCCCCTCCTCAAGGCAAGTCAACCCTAACCAATATTGTACAACAGAGCGTTGGAGAACACCTCCACCCACAACACGTTGCTTCCTCTGCTGCACACCTGAAACTAACACAACATTGCAAATCAACTGTACCTCAATAAAAAAAAAAAACAAACTACCATTAAAAAAAAAAAATCGTTGCTTCCCGCACTCAGCAAAAACATACTGTATCCGTTATGCACCAGGCGATGTTATGGGAAACGGCAGTGAACAAACAGACCACAGTTGTTGCCCTCAGGGGGCTTACACCAGGACCCTCCCTCCATCATATAAATTATCACACTGCTGAAGTGCTGGTTTCCTCATCTGGTCACCACTAAACAAACGGATCTCTGAAAATTTATTAATTGAGCTATCATCAGCTCAAGCAAACATATAGTGGCTCCTAGAAAACACAGAGACGCTCAGCAAATCCTGGCTGGCTCGCTGGATAAGCGCCTTAGGATGTGAAGCAAGAAATCAGCCCAATGCTCCTCAGAGCCACCATGGTCCCCAGTCTTTCCTGCTTCACTCACGTGCCACCTACAGGATCCAGATGTTTGCTTTACTCTGCTGCCTCATCGCCCAGAATGTGAACTTTTCAAAGAATGGGCATTTCTTTAAAAAAAAAAAAAAAATCAGTATTCCTGGGAATTCCTGGCAGTCCAGTGATTAGGACTCTGCACTTCCACTACAGGGGGACAGGGTTCAATCCCTGGTCAGGGAACTAAGATCCCGCAGGCCACAGCACGGCCAAAAAAAAAAAAAAAAATTCAGTAGCCCTTATGTCTACAAAATAGTAGTACTCAATGCAGCTGTAATATCAAGCTTAGTCCATGGCAAGAGGGCCGTGCCCTGGGACCCCATGCTTTAGAGGGTCCTAATCTGGCCCTCATCTAAGCCACTACCATCCCACAGGGTCAGGAAGCAATGCAAAGGTCTGAGGGTCAAAGGGGAGGTATGCAATCACACTTCGGGTATCAGGAGCCTAGCTGCCTCAAGGAACAGGTATTTACCCAAAAGAAATGAACGCTATGTCAATACAAAAACGGTACATGGACATTCATAACAACTTAAATAGTCCAAAACTGGAAACCATCTAAATGTCCTGTAATGGGTGAATAAATTGTGGCTTACCCATAAAACGGAATACTACTCGGCAGTAAAAAAAAAAAAAAAAAAAAAAAAAAAAGACTATTAATATACACACCACAACATCGATAAATCTCAAATAATGATACAGAATGGAAAAACCAAACCAAAAAAGTACATACTATATCATTCCATTTATATAAAAGTACTAGGACTTCCCTGGTGGCTCAGTGGTTAAGACTCTGCCTGCCAATGCAGGGGACACGGGTTCGAGCCCTGGTCCGGGAAGATCCCACATGCCGCGAAGTGGCTGGGCCCGTGAGCCATGGCCGCTGAGCCTGCGCGTCCAGAGCCTGTGCTCCGCAACGGGAGAAGCCACAATGGTGAGAGGCCCGCGTACCGCAAAAAAAAAAAAAAAAAAAAAAAAGCCTACACTACACTGAGGTACCATTTCTTACCTATCAGGTTCATAAACCCCCCCCAAATTTGACAGCATACTTGATTAGAAAGATTGTAGGAAAATGGGGACTCCTTAATTTCATTGCTAGTGGAAATGCAAAATGGTCAGAGAAATCTGACAACATCCATTAAAATTACAAAGGCATATGACCCCGGGATCCAGCAATTTGCTTCTGAGAATTCATCCTGCAGATACACCTGCACAATTATATGTGCAAAGGAATGATGTTGGAGCAAGATTACACCCTGTAGCACTGTTGGTAACGGCCCCCTTCCCCATAAAAGTAAATAAGCCAAGTGTCCACTTCTAGGGCTGGTTAATAAACTATGATACCTCCCCCATGTGGAACGCAAGGTAGCTTAAAACCAAGAAGGCTCTCTATGTACTGACAGGGAAAATCTCCCAGGATATATTGTTAAGTGAAAAAGAAGCAAGATGCTAAACATGTGAATTACTACTTTGTATTTGAAAAGGGGAGAAATAAAAATCTATGCTGGAATTTGCCTGTATTTGCATAAAGAAGGACCAGAAATGTATACAAGCAGCTTCCTAAGTGGGGGCTGAGGAGGGAGTTGGATGGGGAGAGGATAAGGGAAACTTCTCATGTGGAGCCTTTTATATTGTTTTTATCTTTGATGCATGTGAATGTATTACCTGTTCACAAACAAACAAACAAACAAAAAACCACACACACACACACACACACAAAAACAAGTACAAAAAACTTTGTTTTAAGTTTTTAAATATAAATTTAGAATCCCTGGCCTTAAGACATACTTCCTAGAAGTACGTTAGGATCCAGTGGGCTAAATAGCTGTGTAAGTGCTATTACTAACACCGGTCCTCAAAGTCGGAAGCCCACCTGCCTCAGGATCACCCAGAGGTCCCGTTTAAAATGCAGATTCCTAGGCCCTGCCCCAACCGGACCCCATCAGCAACCCTGGAGGTGGTGCCCCAGGACCTGTAATTTTTTTTTAAGTTCCCCAGGAGATGGTACAGGTGCTAGAAGAGGAGGCCCACTACTGTGAGATGGACGTGTACCCAGTAAATATGAATTCAGCACACACTCTGAGCCAGGCACTGCTCTAGGAGCTGCGCACAGAAATACTGTCCCTGTTTCCTTGGGGCATATATTCTACAAGAGACACACAAAGACAAACAAGGAGAGTGTTAAACAGTGGTGTGTGGAAGGCAGAGAATTAAAACAGGGTGGCCTAGAGGGGCTCAGCTGGCTGCTAGTCCACAGAAGGCCTCTGGAAGGGGTGACATTCCAACTGAGATGGGATGACGACAGGGGGCCCACCCTTCGAAGGTGAGGTGGCAGGTGGGGGGCCTGGGTCAGGATTTTGGTGCAAAAATACGGAATGAGAAGAAGGTGGTTTGGATGAAGGCAGGGAAGTGGACGGAAACGCGACAGGTTTGGCAGGCGGAGGCCACCGGGCTCGGTCCTCACTGGGGTCTCAAGCGGAGGGTCAGGAAGGAGGGGCCCAGACCGTTTGCTCGGTGCCTGGGCCCCGGGAGCCTTTGACTGAGGTGGGAAAGACCATGTAAGAGGACAATGGAAACATATAAGCTGTCCGCTGAGAATGATATTAACTTTGGACATAAAGCCAATGCCAAAAAAGAACCATTTAAAGCTGCCCCTTAAGCCTCTGAAAATAAGTCTAAGTGGCTGACATCTATGTAAGGCGTGAAGAGTGCTGTGTGGACAGGACTGGGCTGAGGTCTGGAGAACAGTGGAGCCGTGGCTCCCAGGAGCTGATCCAGGTCTAAAATGGAAGGGGGGACTTCCCTGGTGGTCCAGTGGTAAAGAATCTGCCTTCCAATTCAGCGGACGCGTGTTTGATCCCTGGTCGGGGAGCTAAGATCCCACATGCTGCAGGGCAACTAAGCCTGCGCACCACAACTACTGAGCTCATGCGCCTCAACTAGAGAAGAGAAAACCCGCATGCCACAGCTAGAGAGAAGCCCGCAGGCCGCAACAAGATCTGACACAGCCAAAAAAATAAAGATAATAAATAAATAAAAAGGAGGGGCCTGATACTAAATTTAACCTCCAAAGAATCGCTCTGAGTTTCACAATGTTGCCTGAGGCTGGCGCTGGCCTGTTGCCTCCTGCACAGAAATCAACACCCCCTCCTTCCCTGCAGGTGGGACTTCTGCTTTGGTGAGAACTGCTGGAGCTGGTTGGGGGCTGTCAAAGCAGAGACTATCCCAGCAGGGCTTGAAGGAGGGGATGAAGGCAGGGCGGGCGGGAAAGAAGTTAACCGCCATCTGCCAGAAAGGGAGAGAAGCAGGGGGACCAGTGAAGGCCTGACACACATCAGCCATGATCCTGTACAGTGACTTAACTCTGAGAACATCAGTGTTCTCATCTAGAACGTGGGGATAGTCACCCAGTTCCTGGGTCTGTGGTGAAGATCTCATGAGGAAATAGAGGAACGGAAGGCGCCTAATACAGTGCCTGGCATACAACGGGCTATCAAAGAATAGCCCCTAGCAAAACAGGGACGTGACAACCAGCAGGTGGTGTGGACTCAAGACAGGGAACAATATAACAGAGACTCTAGAGGACATCCAGGGGCGACCCTCAGTGGAGTCATAACTGTCACAGACCTTTATGATCCAGCAGTAAGAGCAGCAAAGTGCATCAAGATTAGAAACATGGACCCAGCAGATATGAAAGTCATTGATACTGTGGGTCCAACAGACATATATCAACTCTATACAATGAAAACGAGAGACCACACCCATCTCAGGCACCCATGCAACACTTAGAAAAAGCAGCAAAGAAAACTTCAAATTCCCAAAGGTAGAAATAGCACTCATTTTATTCTCTAACAACAAAGCAATAGAATTAGAAGTGAAAAACGAAAACAGAAACAACAAAAAAACTCAACAGCCCAGAAATTTAAAAAAGCATTTAAGGGCTTCCCTGGTGGCGCAGTGGTTGAGAGTCCGCCTGCCGATGCAGGGGACGCGGGTTCGTGCCCAGGTCCAGGAAGATCCCACATGCCGCAGGGTGGCTGGCCCCGTGAGCCATGGCCACTGAGCCTGCGCGTCCGGAGCCTGTGCTCCGCAACGGAAGAGGCCGCAAAAGTGAGAGGCCCGCATACCATAAAAAAAAAAAAAAGGAATGAGGACTCTGGCAGAAACTAACACACCATTGTAAAGCAATTATACCCAATAAAGATGTTTAAAAAAAAAACAAAGGGTTACATTTCAGGAGACAAAGCTTGAGCTAGAACAAAGGAATGAGATTCAAAAAGAGAAAAAGAATAAAGAATGAGGACTCTGCAGCCAGACTCCCTGGCCTCTAACTTTAGTTTCATCAATTATTGAAATCTCCGGGCTGTCACAGAGTAGGCATTCAATAAATGTTAACTATCACTATGTTATGATAACATTATGATGTTAGTATTGCTGTTATTCATGATTACTGATGCAAAATCTTACAACCTTAGCAAACAGAGTTCAACGTCCCAAGTAGAGTTTCTCCTTGGAATGCAAGGATGATTCAATAATTATGATATCTATTAATAAATATACCATATTAAGGTCAAGGAAAAAGAAAGAAACAACATAGGACCAATTCATTATATGCCACAAAAGGAATCTGAAAAAAATTACAGTACTTATGCCAGATAAACTCTTGGTAAAACAGAAACAGATACTTCCTTAGCATGATAATAGTGCATTTAGAAACAAGAGCTCAATGATATTTAATGGTGAGCCACTAAAATTATCCAAATTAAAGACAGGAACGAGAATACGATGTCCACTACCATCACTGACAAATTAAACATTTTTCTGGGCTACTACCCTCTGCAATTAAGCAAGAAAAGAAAATGAGAGAAAAGCAGGGAAAACTGTCATTTACAGACAACATAATCACATGCCTAAAAACCTTAGAAAATAAGTTGAAAAATCATTAGAAACAACAAGGAAATTCCATAAGTTGTCACGTCATTAAGTTAATGTGAAAAATCCCTATTTACAAACAATAAGCATTTAAAGAAAAGATCTCATTTACAATAGCAACAAAATAAAAACTGTAACACTTGGGAAAAAATAAGATATTTTGCTGGACCTTCTGAATAGACCATTAAAGCTTTACCAGAGGAACAAAGAAAAAGAACTAAGTCAATTGAAAGATGAACGGTGCTCATGGAAACACTCAAAGTTTTCAGAATGTTAATCTCCACTAATTTCAGTGCAATCCGAAATGAATCCTGAATAGGATCTTTGCAAATCTGTTTGTGCTAAGTAGATATCTCAAAATAAAATTTGTAAATATTGGGTTGGATCATGAATGTGCATGCGTGTGTGTGTGTGTGTGTTTCATTTTTGTCTTTTTTCACCAGGGAAGAAATCACACAAAACCCTAATAATGGCTACCTACGGGGAGAGCGACTGGGGTGAAAGTGAAACTTTCAATTTTCTTTTTGTACCTTTTTATATCATTTCATTTTTTAAAATGTGTAAATATATTACTTTTTTAAAGTGTCAACAATAATTATCTGAGCAATGAATAAAACACAAGTAAGACACCTTTCAAGGTCTGTATTAAAAAATACTATTAAGTGTCCTGTTGGCTCTGGTGGGAGCCACTGAGAGGAAGGGTAGGCACAGATGGACACATGGGTGAATTAGTGAATCTGGTTCAAGGGTCTATTCCCCCTCCACTGCCCCCAGCCCACCCAGCTCTTTCTAGGAACTTCTCTCTGGGCATGTTTCCTCATCTGGAACGTGAAGGAGTTCGATTAGATCTCTAAGGACCCGTTCAGCTCTAATATTCCAGGATTCTTTCTTCCGTTCATTCATTCGGCTGGTCTTCTGGAGCTTACAGTCCAGCTGGGAAGACAGACAGTCATCAAACGATCCCATAAGAACATGTATGTACAAGGCCACCATGGAGGGTGTTATGAAGAAGCAGGCACACTCAGTTGTCCTAGGAGAGGGTCCATCAGCAAGTCCGCAGGCAGGGGGTGTGGGTAAGAGGAGAGTCTGGGGGAGCTGAACAGGATTAGCAGGCAATAACAGGGGCGAGTAGGGTATAGGGAATATTAGTCATTCCAGAGAGCAGGAGGTCAGCGCACACACAGCGGGACTACCAAGCAGCCCTGAGGACTCACAGCACACATAAACAGGCAATCGACTGACATTTCTCCAGTGACTCTAAACTGCGTCAATGCAGGTAATCTCATCCTGATGTTCTTGCAGTGACAGAGAAGAGAAGCTTGGGTAATTTTTTTTTAATTATAGTTTTGCTTCTCTTTAGAATGCCCTTAGAAGAACCGACTTCCTAAGACTTGCATCACTAAGCAGACAGCCACACTCGGATATGGAATCTTTGATCGGCCAACCCTCAGTCAACTTCACGGAGCCACGTGGATAAAGAAAAGCCACCAGCTATTCCGCAAGCCAGGTAATGCACTCAGGGGCAGCTGACGGTCGCCAAAGTACCAGAGAAACTCATGAGGTGCCTCTGACAGCCCAAGCGCCAGTGAAATGTAATATTTTAACCAGCACTGAAAACAGGCTAAGACACTGGGAAGGACGCAAACGTAGAAGACAAAAAAAAAGGGAGGGAGGGCTCTTCTAAAGGTAAAATCATTTGGTTTCTCAAAAGTTCCTTAATTACAGTGCAAATACAGAGTAAATTACCAAAGACAGCATGGGGGAATAAATCAAAAACAAAAGGAAGGCTCCAGTAAGCAAAAGCTGCCTTCCAGCTATGTGGAAAAACACTCTAGTGCACCGAGTAAATAAATAATAAAAGGATGTGGAAACAATACACCTTGAAAACTCCTGATCCTTCTCTGTTCTCCTGTCCAGTAGCAGCGCTGACAGGTTTATGCTGCCTGGGTTACATACCCAGCTAGCATTTATTTATCCAATAACACCTGCGTACTTTTAACTGAAGCTGATCTCTGTATTTTATTAGTGTATCCCATTATTTTACCCCAAGCTCCAGCATTAACCCCCAAACAAAAGTTATCTGACCCCTAGACTAGATAAATGCTAGAAATAAGAATTTCAGCGTGTTCAGACCACACCGCTTTTCTCCTCCCCCTGAGAGGAAGGCTCTTGGGAATATATACCCACAAGGAAAAAATAAAACAATGCACAGTGATTTTCATTCTTCCATACCTCACCCTGTTTAAAAAAAAAACAAAAAACTCTTTAATTCATTCGGGTGTTATCTGTTTCACAATTACAGACTTAATTTGGCTTACTCACGCATTTTCTTAAACACAAGTAACTTGTGCAACCGATAGGTACGGGACAAAACACAAATGCTTACTGAAAAAAAACAAAGAAACAAACAAAAAAGGAAAGTGGAAGTGATAATAATCCAAGATCACAGAATTTTATTAGAGGTAGAGGGGGCTTTGGTGAATAAGAAAGAGGTTAAGGACTTGCACCAGGGAAGAAAATTGGTAGCAAAGAAAGGTCTAGAAAAATAAAAATGCTGACTAGCTGTCATTTCTGCAGCAGGCCTGAGAACAATTCACACTTTTTTTTTTTTTTTTTTTTTTAACAATTCACTCCCCTGAAGCCAACACTGCTGCACCTCACTGCATAGCCTCCTCCTGTGGTTTGTCAGGGCTGCCGAGGAAAGGCATCTCCGGCCCAGGACAGTGGGCTGGCCTCCACGGTATCTGTTAGACCCACCTCCCCATGGGGGAGAGCAGCCTAAGAAAGGAGCTGATATTTAGGCATCAAGCCACTTTTTCTTGGATGTTAGTTTCTCATAGAACACTTCCTGGGGTTTGCTCATTCTTGATTCAACATGATTTCACTCCCCTTCATTCTTCCCTGAAAGCACAGAGATGATCACTACTGTCCCATTTCACAGATGAGAAAGGCGAAGGTTAGGTTTCTTTCTCGAGGACTGTGAGCTACAAACTGCTTGGTGATTAGGATTGCCTTTATGTGGTTAGTCCAACATCCCACATAGAGCAAACCGTTACTAACAAAGGATTCTTTTTATTCTTAGGCGATGGGTGGCTGAACAGCAACTGGAACACAGAAAACTTAATTTCTAGCCCATGGCACCAAGCTGCAGATTAGACACCTCAAAGTATGATCACTAGAACTCCTAATTATACAATTTCCATAAAAATGCATCAGAAAAGGCAGTAGCATGCACATCACCATTCCACTGAGAAGGTAAAAAGCACATGTCCACAGGCCCTGAAAATAGGAAACCCTCTACTTAGGGTCAGGCAGTCAAACCGTGGTCTCCCCTGGTCATGCAGATTGGTAGGTGTATGCCTTGGCCCCTGAAGTCTCTTTCCTCACCTATCTCACCTGTATTTTTCTTAAAACCAAGTGAAAACACTTGTTAAACAACAGTTTCACCAAGACAAGGAAGTATTATTATTTAAAATCTACCTAAAAGGTAAATTATGGCAAATCCATATGGTATAACATTACAGTGGACTAGGTAACGGTGAGATCCAAAGAACAAGCTATAAAGGGAAAAGCAAGTTACAAAATATGTGTAATATGGGGACTTCCCTGGTGGCACAGTGTTTGAGAATCCGCCTGCCAATGCAGGGGACGTGGGTTCTAGTCCTGGTCCAGGAAGATCCCACATGCCGCGGAGCAACTAGGCCCGTGCGCCACACCTACTGAAGCCCGCGCGCCTAGAGCCCGTGTTCCGCCGCAATGACAAGACCGTGCATCACAATTAAGAGTAGCCCCTGCTCGTCGCAACTAGAGATAGCCCGCGCGCAGCAACGAAGCTCCAACGTGGCTAAAAATAAATAAATAAATTTATTTTAAAAAAATATGTATAATATGAAGTCACCTTTATTAACATATGTATGCATAAATAATACTTATGTATAGAAAAAGTTGGATGTACATACTGCAAATAAAACAAATATAACATATCCAGTTATCTCCGGATGGCATATTTACAAGTGATTTGTATCGTATGATTTGTATTTTCTTTTTTATGCTTTTCTATGATCTATAAATATTTTCCAAGGTTTATGTACCAGATTTGTAATAATTTTTTTAAATAAATGATTTGAAGACTAAAATATCCTCATACACTTTTGGTGGGAGTACACATAGGAACGAATTCATGGAGGGGTAATATGGACATATCTGTAGATGTTTACATGCAATACTCCTTGATGCAGCGTTTCAATTTTTAATTATCCCACTCCTATGTGGGCAGAAAGAAGTACAAAAAAGGACAGTCATTACAGCATCGTTTGTAATAGCAAAAGACTAGAAAACGTAAATGTCCATCAATAAGAAAATTCAAATAAATTAGGTTACATTTATTCAAGGTAATGCAGCCAGTTTAAAAAAAATGCAGGGGCTTCCCTGGTGGTGCAGTGGTTAAGAATCTGTCTGCCAATGCAAGGGACATGGGTTCAAGCCCTGGTCCGGGAAGATCCCACATGTCGCAGAGCAACTAAGTCCGTGCGTGACAACTACCGAGCCTGCGCTCTACAGCCCGCGAGCCACAACTACTGAAGCCCGTGTTCCACAACTACTGAAGCCCGCGTGCCTAGAGCCCATGCTCTGCAACAAGAGAAGCCACCGCAATGAGAAGCCCATGCACCGCAACAAAGAGTAGCCCCCGCTCGTTCCAACTAGAGAAAGCCCGCACGCAGCAAGGAAGATCCAACACAGCCAAATAAATTAATTAAAAAAATTTTTTTAAGATTAAAAAATTAAAAATAAAATTTTAAAAAATTAAAAAATGCAATTATGGACTGACATGAAACTATCTCTAAGAAATGTGATTAAGGGGGAAAAGCAAAGTGCAGAATATATATGCTATCATTTGTATAAAATTATTTTTAAGAATATGTTCATATTTATTTGTACATGTACAGGCTGTCTCTGGAAGGCTCTCCTAAAAATTATAATAACGTTGCCTTAAAAGAGGAAAAATGAGGGGACAGGAAACTGAAAAGTAGGTGAGAAGAAAACAATGTTCACTGGATAGCTTTCCTTTGTACTTGAATTTGTTACTACGTGCATATGTTCCCTACAAAAACAAAACCAAACGAAAAACTTAAAAAGCCTTGGGGGGAAAACTGCACCAACTGTTTTTCTAAGTGTTTCAGTACCTTATGCCGTCGCCCTCTTCATTTTGAAGGCAGCCCCCTAAAAAAAACTCTGCCTCAGCAAACAAAACTACGCAAGGGACCCCACGTGCAGCTATGGAGCTGGCACCCTCACGGAGACCTACCCGGGCTCTTCCTGTGACTTCCAGGGCCGGGTTTAGGCAAGCACGGCCTCGGCCAAAGCAAGAGCACCGTGTCCTCTGACAACAAAGTCACATTCTCACTTGTATGTAGTAAATAAGAAATATTTTACCTTTCAGCAAAGATATCGAGTTTCCCCAACTCATCAGAGAGGCCAACAAGGGAATCCAAGGTCCCCACCTAGAAAGATCGGAGAGAAGTTAGATGCTCAGGCTTTGTAGCTGGTGGGGGGCACGGGGTTTCAACTAAAGCGCAGGGAATTCTTCTATCTTGACTCAGTTGTTCTTGGTCAATGGTGAAACTGGAAACTGAGACGAGCTCTCAAGGGAAATCAGTGGATTTTTGGACGATGATTAGTATTACTATTATTATTTTTTTGGCCAACAGAATAAAACTGTCATTTCTGCCATAGAAAGGAGTGACTATGTGTCGTGGTCTACCCTCAGCTTATTTTCGTCTAAGAATGGCAGTCTGCTCTTCGGGGGATTAATCAACACAGCCAAGGAAGCAATGAGACAGAAAGCAAGTCAAGGAAGTTATCATTTCTGAAAGCCTTTCTTCTCCAAGGTAGTCCAGCCAATCCCTATCTCTGGTCCTCTGTGCCGTTATTAACAGTGATCTGGCTGGGGCAAGGGCAGCTTTTCCTCCTGCTCCCATTCATGAAAGTCCTTTTCTTTACAGATTACTCAGGACAAGCTGTTTCTTGTGTCCAAAATTGTATTTAAAGGTCTACTCACAGAATCAGAAGGAAAAAGTTTGTTATCACATTATCAACCACCCATCAGATGTTGAAAAGTAATCAGGGAACTATGAAGTCTGGATATTCCTAGTAAGTGTTGTTTCTTTTCAGACAATTTAATTTTAAGCAACTTTTGGCAGAAGTCATGTCTTTTTTTAATCTTTGTACCCTCGGGTCTGGCACAGCGCTTCACACGTAGTAAGCAATGAGTGGATGCTTAATTTGCTAACCTTCACAGTATCTGACCCTGGACAAACCATGGCAGGTTTGAAAAATCAGCAAGACGTGGGTTCAGAACCCAGTGTTGCCACTTACCAGCTCCACAACCCCGGTCTCCTTTCTCAGCCCATCCTGACCTATAAAGTGGGAGTTGTGAAGATTCAGGAAGATGCGCTTAAAGAACCTGGCCCCCAGCATACCGCTCCATAAACACTAGCAAATGTAGTAGCATCATTAACAACTATGCAGAAAAGCCAGAGGGGCAAACTGAGGTTTGAAAGAGGATTACACAGCAGTTTACTTGAAGAGCCACCTTTGGGCATTTAGCACCATTCCTCCAGAATCCATGACATAGTTGTAGGGCAGAAAGACTGCCTTAGGCTTCTTCCCCTTGGAGGAAGCATGGCAAAAAGTCCACTCTTTTTGAAGTAAGAAGATTGCACGTATCCTTGCTCCTCTTGCTCCTCTTCCATGTTTGTTTCATTTTAAAATCTCTTTCTGGGACTTCCCTGGTGCTCCAGTGGCTAAGACTCCGCATTCCCAATGCAGTGGGCCTGGGTTCGATCCCTGGTCAGGGAACTAGATTCCACATGCCACAGCTAAGAGTTTACATGCCACAACTATGAGTTCGCATGCTGCAACTAAAGATCCCACGTGCTGCAACTAAGATCCGGCACAGCCACATAAATATTTAAAAAGTAAATAAATAAAATAAAATCTCTTTCTGCCATCTGCCCAGTTGTCACTAAATCTCCTTCCTTCTCTCTCCACCAGAACCAGAGGGATGCTGGATTGCCTGCCCTGCTCCCAGTTCAAGAGCACAATCAAGGATGAACCTCTTGGGCTTCCCTGGTGGCACAGTGGTTAAGAATCCACCTGCCAATGCAGGGGACACTGGTTCTAGCCGTGGTCCGGGAAGATCCCACATGCCACGGAGCAACTAACCCATGCACCGCAACTGCTGAGCCTGCGCTCTAGAGCCCGTGAGCCACAACTACTGAAGCCCGTGAGCTTAGAGCCTGTGTTCCGCAACAAGAGAAGCCACTGCAATGAGAAGCCTGAGCACTGCAATGAAGAGTAGCCCCCGCTCGCCACAACTAAAGAAAGACCACGTGCAGCAACAAAGACCCAACGCAGCCAAAAATAAATAAATTAATTAATTTTAAAAAAGGGATGAACCTCTCCTGGGGTGGCGCAGTGGTTAAGCATCTGCCTGCCAGTGCAGGAGACACGGGTTCGATCCCTGGTCTGTGAAGATCCCACATGCCGCGGAGCAACTAAGCCCTCAAGCCACAACTACTGAGCCCACGCGCCGCAACTACTGAAGCCCACGCACCTACAGCTCGTGCTCCGCAACAAGACAAGCCACCGCAATGAGAAGCCTGTGCACCGCAATGAAGAGTAGCCCCCGCTCGCTGCAGCCAAAAATTAAAAAAAAAAAGGATGAACCTCTCTCCAAGCCTGCACATTTAAAGTATACTGTTGGTCTTCTTAGATGTTGAAGATAAAACAGGAAGAATCTGAGAACTCAATGAGGACCCAAGTGTGTTTAAGACACTCTTTCCACTTTTTGAAGACACTGCTAGCTGCACCCTTGTCTCCCTCTCATTCTGTCCTGTGGCTCTAAGTCCACAAGCATCACAGTTAATTTGGGGCTATTCGTGAAGTCCCATCCAGACCAGTCCCCCCGTACAGCTTCACAGCCAGGCTGATCCTCAGCATTGGCGCCGTTGTCCTGTTGTTTTCTCCTTGGCTTTTCAGAAGACACCCACACCACCCCAGCCCATCACCTCCTTCCTCCTCCTGGGGTATTTTACCTTAAAATCAGGAATCGTGAATTTGGTGTTATAAGACAGGTTTGACTTGGAGGTTACTGTATTCATCCTCTCCAGCGCTTGTAAATTTTCCTTATCTCCAGGGGCAGAAATTAACCAAAACTCGGACATGTTTCCAGTCTTCTTTTATCCAGTTACTGACCAGAACCACAGCAACATACACAAACAGAAACAGGAGAGAAGTGTCAAATACCTCTACCTGTTCACCACTCCCTTCCCTCAGAATTAATCCTCTCCACTTTTCCCATTTCCCATTCCTTCCCCCCTTTGACCTTCCAGTTCAGATTCTACAGTTCCAAGGACAGCCATCTGCCCAAAGCTTATCTCCACTTGGAAAGCCCTCAGGTCTTGTAAAGACTCCCAAAGACCCTCCTTCCCAGGGTGGTTCTGACTGGTTTTGAGGAGAGAAGGAGGGGGAGTGTGATTCCTGTCCCTCCGACTTCAGCGAAAAACCCATTCCTGGCATCATAAAATGGGGGCCAGTAAGCTGGACTTGGGCACAAAACCCCTTCCTGGCATCATAAAATGGGGGGCAGTATGCTGGACTTGGGCACCTTCTGGACTGTTTCTCTCCCTTCCACGCTGCATCTCCAGGGATGTAGGATTGGGGGGTTAGAGGGGTGGTGAGGCAGGAACCAGACAAGGAGGCACTTCCACAGTGGGCAGGCTGGGCAAACCCAGATCTTAACTGACCAACCTTGAGATTGGAGCTAGCTTTACAACGACTTCAGAAGAACCCCTTTCTTTATAAAATCAGGAGGGGAGAGGGAAGCTAAGGGGGCTATTAGAGTCGTTTTTCCACGGGACTAGGTGTCTATTCTGCAGAGGTGGGTAACGCGCTGGGTCCGGCTGGGAGTTTCTGTCCAGCGTCTAAAGTCGATTAGCTCTGCTCATTCAAACGTGTACACACCCACACCTTTCTCCCCTCGGCCTGTTTCTCCCTTCCATCGCCTCCCAAAACGTCTCCGGGTGGCTACGAAAAAACCAGGATAATAGCCAGAGACCCATCGTGCAAGCTCTTCTGGTTGGCCCCCGTCTCACCCCCTCCAAGACAATCTTAGCCCCTCCCAACCCTGCGCACGCCGGACGCAGCTCCTTTCGCGCTTGACCGCTGATGGCCTGGGGACAAACTGGCCCTGCGCAGAACCTGGGGAGATGCCACCTGCCCGGCCCCTGGGAGGGCGCAGCAGAGACGCCGGTTCCCTGGTTCCCACGGAGAAGGCTCGGCCCTGGACAGCGCCCCTGGGCCGAGGCGAAGCGGGGACCAGAGCGACGCGGGCGGCTCGAGCTGGGCCCCCGGTTGCGACGCGCGACCTCTCCCCACGCCGCCTCGGGCCCCCGATCCGCCGCGCGTCCTTACCGGGAGCCCGCGGGCCTCGCGGGCTGGGGGCGGACTGGCGCCGGGCCGGAGCGCACGGCCGGCTCCCGGGAGGCAGCGGCTTCTGCGCGACGCCCCGCCCCGAGCTTTTATCCGAGCGGGAGGCGGCCGCCCCTCTGGACATTTGCATACCGGGCCGCCCGCCTCCAGCCGCCGCCGGGCAGGGGGCGCCCGCCGGGCCCCTGCGGCCGCTGTGCCACGCGAGAGGCCGGCGGATCCAGCCCTTCGCGACTTGGCCGAGATCCCCGAGCCCCGAGCGGCTGGGTTGGGTCCCGGCGGGATTCTGGGGAGCATCGGACGGGGTCCCTAACCCCACGACGGAGCAGAGCGGACGACCGAGAGAAGCGGGGGAGGCGAAGCACTCGGCACCCGGACACCGCCGCCTCGAGTCTGTCTACCTCCACCCCATCCCCGGACAGTGACAGGGAACAGGGTCTCAAGGGGAATCACCGAGAGACAGAACTGACCTGTGGAAAATAACGCAACAAGTTCGCATAGGTTTTGGAACACACACCTGGACAGAGGAATAATCCTCCTGTTGACGTGGGCGTGAGCTTGCCCTTGGTTGCCAAGGAAACTCTCCCCTGCAGGATACGCCCACCTCACCTTACCCACTTCCTAATCGCCTTGACTTACTATCTAGCACCACGGTGTGAGTTTATGATCCGTGCTGTTTGGAAGAGAGGGAAACCCCAGAAATTAACATTTGACGTTTTAAAAACAAAAACAAAAACAAACCTCTAAGAATTCATTTTCTCTGGAGTCAAGGAGGAAACTTTACTGCATCCTTCTCCGTGGACGGTATTTTCAGTGATTTCTGGGAAAGATTAAAATCTCAGAATTATTCTTTAGGGGGCAGGGGGTGTTGAAGAAGTTTTGGTTGCTACCCTGAGAATGGGGTCCCCCTTACTGTATGAAACTAGCCAGATGGGCAACCTATTATCAGGAATGCTTTTAGATCTTTGGAAAGAGGTGTAAGGTGCCCTGTGCTGGGATGGGAGGCCCCAGGTGCGGGACAGAAAGGTGACTTTTTTTTTTTTTTTTTTTTTTTTTTTTTTTTTTTTTTTGCGGTATGCAGGCCTCTCACTGTTGTGGCCTCTCCCGTTGCGGAGCACGGGCTCCGGACGCGCAGGCTCAGCGGCCATGGCTCACGGGCCCAGCCGCTCCGCGGCATGTGGGATCTTCCCGGACCGGGGCACGAACCCGTGTCCCCTGCACCGGCAGGCGGACTCTCAACCACTGCGCCACCAGGGAAGCCCAGAAAGGTGACTTTTAAGGTCACAGCAGGATCGCACTGCAGTCCTACTGTGGATTTGGGATTGGCAGATTGGAACTCCCTGCACCTGCACTCTGCCTCGTCACGCTTGGGACACTCATGCATTAGTCAGTCCTTGCAGTATCTTCCTGAGGGAGGACACCTGAAACGGAGGGATGAGGAAATCCAGTGTGTACAGGAAGGTTAAGTGGCAATTCCAGGGAAGGAGCGGCCCGGTCAGACATTGACGTGGGGTCTCCGATTTTGGACTTTATCTGGGAATACCATTCTTTCCAGCCAGGGAAAACAGAATCCTAGAGCTGGGAGCAGACCTCGTTTATGAACAAGTGTAGCGATGCCCACAGATGTTGCTTGGATTGTCAGGTGTCACGCAACTGATACATGGCAGAGCTATGAGTGGAACTCCGGCCTCTGACCCAAATCCTGTGTCCTTCCCACTGCTCCCAGCAAGCCTGCAGGCCTGGGTCCTAACCCTAAGAACCGGTGCTTTCCATTTCAGTCCACGTTTCTCTAGCCTTCTTTGTTCAGAGACCTGGCTTCCCAGAGACTGGGCAACACATTTAGAAGTGTCCCCAACTTTGCTTATGAAACCTCTTCTTTCATAAATATGGTTTCCTCCAACAAGCTTTTTTCATGAAATAAGAGTCCAACACAAAATAACTCCTGGCCATCTGATTAAGAAAAGAATAAGAATTGTAGTGTTCCTTGTCTTACTTAAAAATCTACAATCTTTCTGGTCTTTCACATCTTAAGTTTCTTCTTAAGTATTAGAATTTACAGTAGTTGATATCTACCGCTTTAGGGGTAGATATCAGCTATTCTACCCTTAAGTCTGCTTGACTTTTTTTCAAATAACCTCTTTTTTTCCCCACTTATAAGTAATTCTACGCATCTCATAAAAATTTGCAGAACATAGAAAAGTATAAAGAAGAAAGTAAAAATCACCTGTACTTCCATGATCTGAAAATAATCACTGTTAACATTCAAATTGCCTTTGTTATTTTTTAATGTATATTCATATGTACAAATATGGACTTCTGGCATGACTATACATGCTATACATAAAGTTTGGCATCCTGCTATGGATTGTTTTTTGTTCTTTTTTCTTGTTTTTTGGCTGCATTAGTCTTTGTTGCTGTGCGCGGGCTTTTTCTAGTTGCGGCAAGTGGGGGCTACTCTTCATTGCAGTGCGCAGGCTTCTCATTAAGGTGGCTTCTCTTGTTACGGAGCACGGGCTCTAGGCGCATGGGCTTCAGTGGTTGTGGCATGCGGGCTCAGTAGTTGTGGCTCACGGGCTCTAGAGCGCAGGCTCAGTAGTTGTGGTGCACGGGCTTAGCTGCTCTATGGCATGTGGGATCTTCCCGGACCAGGGCTCGAACCCGTGTCTCCTGCATTGGCAGGTGGATTCTTAACCACTGCACCACAAGGGAAGCCCCCGGATTGCTTTTTTTTTGTTTTGTTTTGTTTTTTTTGCGGTACGCAGGCCTCTCGCCGCTGTGGCCTCTCCCGTTGCGGAGCACAGGCTCCGGACATGCAGGCTCAGCGGCCATGGCTCACGGGCCCAGCCGCTCCGCGGCATGTGGGATCCTCCCGGACCGGGGCACGAACCCGTGTCCCCTGCATCGGCAGGTGGACTCTCAACCACTGCGCCACCAGGGAAGCCACCCTGGATTGCTTTTTAAATATCAAAAAAATATCATTCTATCTTATCAGTAAAGGATAACCCAATGTCATCAGCAATTTACCACAGCTCAGAACTTGAGTCAGATACATTTGATTTCAAAGGCAAATAAAGAGATCTTGTTGGACAACTTACACCTTGAAGAAAAAAAAAAAGAGAGAGAGAGGGAGAGACAAAAACAACACTGTCTTGCCCCCGGGCTTTTTGACTTGCAGTTTTCAAAGAGAGTATATGTACTTACCAGTTTTGAACTGATGCGTTATTCTCTTTATTTCCCTATAAAGTGAGACCAATCTTTATAACAGAGAAAGAGGGAAACATCAACCAAAAGTTGTGGAGCTAAATCCTTTAGGCTATTAGGAGAATATAAAGCAGCATTCCCACCCCATATAGAACAAAACAGGTTTCCTTCCATGTATCAGCCTGAAGCAGCATTTAAGACCCATATTCAGTGTCTCCGCCCCTCCCAGAGTCTCTGAAAGCTGCAGCTAAGTTTAAGTGCCTTGACCACCACTTATAAAATACACCCAGGTTATGAAAAAAAGTTCATGGACACAATCCTGAAAGAACCCAGGTCATAAAGAATGCTATTTCTTCCTGGAAATAAAGGCTGAGGAGGAAATGCCATCAGCCCTGAATCATCTCTAGCTTATTATGAGTTTGGCTTCAGCTAGATATTCCAGAAATATTTCTGCAGCCGGCACTGGTTGGGCACTGAGCCAGTTGAAGTCTGTGCAAGATGGTACAGTCCCATCAGGTTTGGGAACCAGAAGGACGAGGCTGGCCTAGTTGGACTGTTGTCCACCGGCCTCTCCCAGATGGTACCCTTTTGGACCTCTTCATTACTTCACGGAGACAGCCCTTTCCAAAGATGCTGTCCCCAAATTAGCGCAGACACATAATTCCACCTATGATCAGCTCAGGTGGATTTTTCTAGGCTTTGCTGAGAAGGACCCAAGGAAGTTTTTCTGGAGGGACAGGTCTCTAGTAGAGAAAAATGTAAGCCGAATTGTCCCTTGAGTGTCCGCCTGGTGTTGTAGAAACAGATTAGGCTTTAGAATCAGATAATCGGATTAGCTGCTTAACCTCGCTGAGCTGCAGTGTTCCTATCTGAAAAGAAGAGGGCAATTATGCTCAACTTTAAGGCCTGTTCTGAGGATAAGAGAGAATAGCATCTGAGGCACCAAAGTCAGAGCCTGGGAACCAGTTGTGCTCAGTAAATGTTCCTTTCCCCTCTCACTCCCTCTCCTTTCTTAGACGGTCTTTATGGTTTTACACTTTACGTTTGGTACATTATTATAATCCCTTGTTACTGCCCGGCATCTTTCTCCAAGGGCCCAGAGTACTTTGATCTACATTTTGTCATCTGGCCAATACCCTTTTGATTTAAGGACAGTGTCCTGATGGTGTTCATTTTTTTCTTGGAGAAAATAAGACGGAGGAATTCTCATGATTCATTTGCTCAAGTGCATAGAGATAAGGAGAAGGCTTCTCTGTTCATTTCATTTAACAAGTTTTCTTGTTTGTTTTCTTTTGGTTTTTTTTTTTTTCAGTATCTTCCAGCCTCTGGAGTTTGCAAAAATAAATCAGAGTTTTCAGACTCGTGGTAGAGCAAAGCAAATATGGTAAATAGAATTATGAGCAGTCCCAACTCACAAAGGTTTGAATATAAAACACTGAGTGGGATGTGATACACACATAAAAATTAGATATAAATATTCAAGAAATGCCGTGATCCTCATTTCACAGATGAGGAAACAAGCCCATTAAGTGAGCTGATTGAGAGCACGGTTAATGGTAAGCCTCAGATTTGAACTTCATTTTTCTGAATATTGCACACCAATATCTAAACTACTGCTCTACTACCTGGTCCAAAGAACCAGCTACTGGAGCGCTACGTGGAGTTAAATTCCTGGCTTTCCCACCATCAGCCAAGTGTACTTGCACAGCTACTTGGGTTCAGAGGGCTGTAAAATGGGGATAATAATAGTTCCTGTTTAATAAGGTTTTCCTGGGTTTCCTTGGTGGCGCAGTGGTTAAGAATCCGCCTGTCAATGCAGGAGACACGGGTTCGATCCCTGGTCTGGGAAGATCCCACATACCGCGGAGCAGCTAAGCCCGTGAGCCACAACTACTGAGCCTGCGCTCCTTGAGCCCGTGCTCCGCAACGAGAAGCCACAGCGATGAGAACCCCACGCACCGCAACGAAGAGGAGCCCCCGCCTGCATCAACTGGAGAAAGTCTGCGCGCAGCCATGAAGACCCAATGCAGCCAAAAATAAAAAAAATAAAGTAAGGTTTTTCTGGGGATTAAATGATATGGCACAGCGACCGGTCCCTATTAAGTCATCAAAGTATGCTCTGAGTATCAGCCACCTTAAAAAGCTTCACTCTTCTCTGCTTCTTTTTCTCCTTTTGCTTCTCATTTCTAAGTTCCTTTTTCCCCTCCCAGGGTTCTTTTGGAAGATACTGATCCTGCCCAGTTATAAACACGTGACCCGTCTGTCACTCTTGCATTCACCTCTTCAAACATGTCTTTGATGGAGTTAAGCTGGAAAGAAAGAGAGGGCAGCAAGTGCCTGGGGAGGCGTCTCCAGCCAAGAGAACCCGCAGGCGCTTCGAGCTCTGCTTTGGAGGTGGGCGGATCTGACCTCCAGCCTCAAGTTCTGTCGTGTATCAGCTGCGCCCTTTCCAAATACAAGCTCCCCATAGCCCAGTTTCCTCACCTATAAAATGGTGAAGTCAAGGTCTTGTTAGAGAATTACAGTAAAAGTGGAATGAGATAAGGCATGCAAAACGTCCAAACGTGCCTGATGCTGCTCGTATGCTCATCTTTCACCCTAGATTATAGCCTTCGGGAAGGCAGGGACCACACCTGCTTCATTCACTGTCAAATTCTTAGTGCTGAATACTTTTTGCATCACCTGAAGCAAGGAACCTAAAAGCTGGAGACTGCCTGGCAGATCCCGGGAAGCTGAGTGAGAATTCTTTCGCTCTTCTAGATCTATTCTGTTTTAGAAGTTTTAAGCAGTTTCAGAGGGTCATGAAGATATAAGGCTGTATGTAAGGATTGGCTATGTACGTTAAACGTGTGTGACACCCATGGTCATTCAATTCTGTTTATAAGGCTGAAAACTGGAGACAATATCTATGCCGGACAAAAGGGATTGGTCACGTTACTAATGGTAGAATCATGCTGTTGTTAAAAATGTTTTAGAGGAATATTAAATGACGTATGAAATAATCATAAAATTTTAAGTGGAAAATCCAAAATTAAGGTACCAGTGTTGTAAGAAATCATGTATAAATAGAATAAGTACATAGTATATATCTATTTTAAAAGGGAACAAAAATACATCAAGATGTTGCTGGAAAGTGGGATTACAGATGTTCTCTTTTCCTTTGACCTTTACAGTTTCAACTTTTTCATAATACAAGTGACTTTTAAAGTAAAAACAAGGACTTCCCTGGTGGCGCAGTGGTTAAGAATCCGCCTGCCAATGCAGGGGACACGGGTTCGAGCCCTGGTTCGGGAAGATCCCACATGCCACGGAGCAACTAAGCCCATGTGCCACAACTCCTGAGCCTGCACTCTAGAGCCTGTGAGCCACAACTACTGAGCCCGTGAGCCACAACTACTGAAGCCTGCACGCCTAGAGCCCGTGCTCTGCAACAGGAGAGGCCACTGCCTCCCGCAACTAGAGAAAAGCCCACGTGCAAAAATAAACAAATAAATACTGTATCTTGAATCTGCCCACTTTCTTCTTTCTTTTGAATCTTCTAGGTCATTATCACATTTACTCCCATCTCCTGTAGTGGGTGGAATAGTGTTCTCCCTGCCTCCCCACACCCCCAGTCTCAGAAAGGACCTTATTTGGAAAAAGGGTCTTTGCAGATATATTAAGGATATCAAGATGACATCCTCCTGGATGTATTAGAAGAGGAGAAGACACAGGGACACATGGGGAAGAAGACCGCGTGGAGACAGGCAGAGATTGGACTGATGCAGCTGCAAGTCAGGGGACGCCCAAGACTGCTGGGAGCCCCCAGAAGCTAGGAAGGGGCAAGGAAGGATTCCTTGCTAGAGCCTTCAGAGGGCGCGTGGCCCTGCTGATACCTGGATTTCGAGCTTCTAGGCTCCAGAGCTGTGAAAAGAACAGATCCCTTGTTGAAGCCTCCCAGTTTGTGGTACTTGGCTAAGGCAGCCCTAGGAAACTAATACATCTGCCTACAACCCAGAGTGGTAGTTTGTAACACATATCAGATCAGGTCACTCATCTGCTTAAAATCCTCCAGTCATTTCCCTTTGCTCTTAAATAAACCCCAAAGCCCCCATTGTGGCCTACAGATGGGTCCTAACTTCAGTTGGTTTAGACATACCACCCACCACCTTGCTTTTTATAGCGACCTACGGACCCCAAGCCACTCCCTCTCATTCCTCAAAGATTTTAGTTCCTCACTCACTGTCACTCCATCCCTACTCATGTCTTTTTGTTTTAATTGAAGTATAGTTGATTTACAGTATCGTGTTAGTTTCAGGTATACAGCACAGCAATTCAGTTATATGTATATATGTATGTATATATATATATTCTTCTTCAGATTCTTTCCCTTTATAGGTTTTTACAAAATATTGAGTATAGTTCTATGTGCTATACAGTAGGTCCTTGGTCCTATTCATGTCTTTTTTTTTTTTTTTTTTTTTTTTTTTTTTTTTTTTTTTTTTTGTGGTACGCAGGCCTCTCACTGCTGTGGCCTCTCACGCTGCGGAACACAGGCTCCGGACGCGCAGGCTCAGCGGCCACGGCTCACGGGCCCAGCGGCTCCGCGGCATGTGGAGTCTTCCCGGATCGGGGCACGAACCCGTGTCCCCTGCATCGGCAGGCGGACTCTCAACCACTGCACCACTAGGGAAGCCCTGTCCTATTCATGTCTTAATGCTTGGTGACGGCACCATATACCAAATTGATTCTGGCCACTCCATGGTCTCTCATTTCCTTGAACCCTTCTTCTTTTCTTTTCTTTTTTGAAAATATTTATTTGGCTGCACCAGGTCTTAGTTGCGGAACACGAGATCTTTGTTGCCATGTGCGTGATCTAGTTCCCTGACCAGGAATCGAACCCGGGCCCCCTGCATTGGTAGCGCAGTCTTACCCACTGGATCACCAGGGAAGTCCCAAACTCTCTTTCTTCAGTGATGGTGTCCATCTGCCCTTTACTCCATGGTCTTACCTGGACTCTACCGTTACCACCGACTGCGACCCCTCACTGGTCCCAATGCCCTGCATCCCATCCTCTGACCACAGTAAGGGTAAATAACAAAAAGATTGAACTTTCCCTGTTGCCCAAAGAGAAAGACACCTTTCCCTCCCTCCCTTTCCTTCCTTTTATTAGAGCATTTGCTGGAGAAAAGAATATTTTTAAACCCTACCTCTGTCCCTTTGATATGTATATAAATCTTCTAAAAAGTTCTGGTCAACGGTACAACCCAGAGATGTTCTTCTTAAAGGCCTAGGAGCCACGTCTTTGAAATATAAACATCAAGGACGAGATGCCTTCCTGTTACTGCTTGTCATAGAAATCTGAGAAGTTTTCTTTTTCCTCCAGATAAAGGCAGGTAACTAACACAGGTACCTACCCCATTTACCAGCTGAATTATTTTTGCCCCAACACGACCACTCCCATTTTTCCTCCTCATTTCCCTAGTACCCACTGGGACCAAAACCCATCGACCCTGCCATTGTCTATCTGTCTGTCACACCGTCATGCCCTCACTTCCCTCCTTAAACTCCAGGGCCCCTCATTTTGTCTACTTCCTTGCCCCTCCCTTCAGCCCTCTTGTCCTTTACTTGCTTGGTTTTACTTGATGGGCAAAAATCCAACCCTCCACCTGCCTCACCTTGGTCATGCACCCACCGGCTGGAGGAAAACATAAGACTATGCTGATTGGTCTTGAAGGAAACTAGAATATTTCACCCCAAAATAGGCCACTTTGGCATATTGATTATTTTGAGTTAAAGACACTCAAGAAACATCAAGAAGGACATTGACCATGTTTTTCTTCCTAAAAGCAGGAGATAAAGCTCCCAGGTGTCTGCCCTGTCCTGGGAGGAAGGAAGACATTTTTATCACCAGAGACGGGAGATTGGAAGCCGAGAAATCTGTACCAACAACCTTATTAAACTAACCTTTATCCTCCTAGTTACTTCTTCACCACTTACCACCCCTCGTCCAAACCCCTTTGTCTTGTCAATTTGTCACAAATTCATTGTGTCTTTGTCTGAAAGATATAAAAGCTTCCTGCTCTGGTCAAAAAAATGATACGCTCTTCTGTTAATTTGTTCTGTGTCAGTTTAATTCCTAGGCCTGGCCAGAGACCCAGATAGGGTGAAGGAGAGTTTTTCCTCTTCTGCAATTCTACTTTAAATTTATGACCAGGAACCTAAGTTGAGTCCTTGGTAGAGTCCAGTACTTTATGTTACTTCCCCAATTCATTCTCTCTCCCACTCTCCCAGACAAGTATTTTAAACTCTCTTCTCTCCTGTATGTCTACTTCCTCTTATTCCATCTCTACCCTCAGCAGAGGACTTTGCTAATTCTCTAAGAAAACTTAAACAATCCAAAGAAAACCACCACAAGCCCCCATCACCATATACAAAAAATAACTCGAAATGGGTCATAGACTTAAATGAAAAAGCTGAAACTATAACGTTCTTAGAAGAAAACAAAGGAGTAAAGCTTTGTGATTGAGTTGGGAAAAAATCCATTTCTTAGATATGATACCAAAATCGCAAGCAACAAAAGAAAAATAAATTGAACTTCATCAAAACAAAAACTTTTGCATTTCAAAGGACATCATCAAGAAGGTGAAAAGACAACTCACAGAATGGGAGAAAAATATTTGCAAATCATATATCTGATAAGGGACTTGTATCCAGAATTTATAAAGAACACTTACTACTCAATGATAAAAAGAGTAATAACCTAATGAAAAAATGAGCAGTGGATCTGAACACACATTCTCCAAAGAAGATATACAGATGGCCAATAAGTATATGAAAAGGTGCTCAATATCATTAGTCATTAGAGAAATACAAATAAAAACCACAATGAGGGCTTCCCTGGTGGCGCAGTGGTTGAGAGTCCGCCTGCCGATGCAGGGGACACGGGTTCGTGCCCCGGTCCGGGAAGATCCCACGTGCCGCGGAGCGGCTGGGCCCGTGAGCCACGGCTGCTGAGCCTGCGCGTCTGGAGCCTGTGCTCCACAACGGGAGAGGCCACAGCAGTGAGAGGCCCGTGTACCGCAAAAAAAACCAAAAAAGAACAAAAAAACCCCACAATGAGCTGCCACTTCACACGCACCAACATAGCTATAATTTTAGAAAGGACACGGGTTGATGAGGATGTAGACAAGTTGGAACCTTCATACATTGTTGGTGGGAATAGAAAATGGTGCAGCCACTTTGGAAAACAGTTCGGCAATTTCTTTCTCTGTTTTCTTCATTTATTTATTCATTCGTTCATTTATTCATTCATTCATTCATTTATGGCTGCTTTGGGTCTTTGTTGCTGCACACGGGCTTTCTTTAGTTGTGGCGAGCGGGGGCTACTCTTCATTGCGGTGCATGGGCTTCTCATTGCAGTGGCTTCTCTTGTTACGAAGCACAGGCTCTAGGTGCATGGGCTTCAGTAGTTGTGGTGCGTGGGTTTCAATAGTTGTGGCACACGGGCTTAGTTGCTCCACAGCATGTGGGATCTTCCCAGACCAGGGTTCAAACCTGTGTCCCCTGCATTGGCAGGTGGATTCTTAACCATTGTGCCACCAGGGAAGCCCTGGCAATTTCTTAAATGTTAAACAGAGTTCCCAGGTGACCCAGCAATTCCACTCCCAGGTATATACTGAAGAAATTAAAACTATATACACACAAAAACTTGGACACAAATGTGAATAACAGCATTATTCATAACAGCCAAAATGTGGAAACAACCCAAATGCCCTTCAGCTGATGAGTAGATAAATAAAATGAGGCACATCCACACAATGGAATATTATTTGGCCATGAAAAGGAGTGGGGGAGTTCCCTGGTGGCCTAGTGGTTAGGATTCTGGGCTTTCACTGCCATGGCCCGGGTTCAATCGCAGGTCAGGGAACTGAGATCCAGCAAGCCACCCAGCACAGCCAAAAAAAAAAAAAAAACTAAACAAACAAACAAAAAGAAGTGGAGCAGTGATGCATGCTTCAATATGGATGAACCTTGAAAACATTGAAGCCAGTCACTGAAGACCATATATTATATGATTCACTTTATGTGAAATATCCAAAACAGGGCAATCCATGGAGGCAGAAAGCAGATTAGTAGTTTCCTAGGGTTTGGGAGAGAGCAGGGAATGGGGAAGAATTGGAGGAAAATAGAAAGTGGTTACTAGTGGGTATGGAGTTGCCTTGAGGGATGATGAAAATGTAAGATTGACTGTGGTGATGATCGTACAACCCTGTGAATATACTACAAAACAGGGAATTGTAATTTAATGAGTGAATTGTATGGTATGTGAATTATTTCTCAATAAAGTTGTTAAAAAATAGAAATTAGGGCTTCCCTGGTGGCACAGTGGTTGAGAGTCCGCCTGCCGATGCAGGGGACACGGGTTTGTGCCCCGGTCCGGGAAGATCCCACATGCCGCGGAGTGGCTGGGCCCGTGAGCCATGGCCGCTGAGTCTGCGCGTCTGGAGCCTGTGCTCCACAACAGGAGAGGCCACAACAGTGAGAGGCCCGCGTACCGAAAAAAAAAAAAAAAGAGAGAAATCAACCGCAAATACCATTTACCAAAAAGGTAACCGAAAACAAACAAGGCTGCTCAAGCATGACCTGCTGGTGAAACCTTTCCAGATCCTTGTTTGGATTCCCACACGGCCTGACAACTCTCATCCCTCTCTTACGGCTTTCAGTGTGGGAGCCTGCAGTCCATCTGTCCTCATTACTGGGCTGGGGCTACTAGAGGCCAAGGGTCATACTTCACTCTTCTCTGCATCACCACGTGCCCGGCACAGGGAAGGTTGCCAGTAAATGTTTGTTTAACGAGTGAATTCTCATAATCGTCTTGATAAACATTGTGACATTTAATAAATATGTCAATTAGATATTTAATTGTTTGATAAATATTCATAGCCATGAACCTTTGATTCATCAACATCTGATAAACATTGTTGAATCTGTGGTTCTGAGAACCGTGCTGTACTTAATAACTTCAGAGGTCAAGTATGTCAGATTCTCCAAATACTTGACCTCTATTATGACCTCAGCACTGGGCAGCCAGCATTTTCGGGAGCAAGCCACTGGGTAGGTGGCTGGAGTGGCCGGGCACTTCCCTGAACCCACCAGCCCAGCTGCCCATCCCCTCTCTCATCCTCAGCCTGCAGCCAGGCCCTCTAGACCCTGCCTCTGAATCATCTCTGGGCCCCTGTTGCAAACATAGTGTCCCACACGGATGGGGTCCTCAGGAAGGCTTGCTCTGTGGGCTATCCTACCTGAACGAGTCTTAGAGATCTGCGCTTAGCCAGCAGGCCAGCAGGAAGAAGTTTGCAGGCAGAGACAGGAGAGCACAGGTGACAGTGGTGGAGGAAGTGGCCGATCCTGTCCTCCTTGTCCTTTCATTCCACTGAGAGCCTGAGGCCAGCCGAGGGGAAAGTCCACGCCCCTTGGAGGACAGCGTAGGTGGTTCCCTGGCTGCAAATGAGGCTCCTGCCCAGCATTTTCTTAAAGAGCCTTTAAAATTCCCATTTAGAACTGCTGGTAGCCCCTGTGAAAATGTATACTGATCTGTACTACATCCTTCTCTCTCTGTGGATATATTTGGCGAGAGTGACGCCATGATGGTACCCATTTGAAAAATGAGTGCTGCAATCCTAGGGAATTTTGACTGAGGATGTTTAAAGGAACAATGATTCTCAACACACATAACGGCCACGAGGAGCAGCATGAATTTTGAGCAAGTCTCTGCTTTCTGGAAGCTACTGACATACTAAGCAGGGCTTTCCAGGTGTTAGTGAACTCGGGGATGAAATCTCTCGGGAAAGTGCTGTGGGTCCAGGTTGGGTGTAACCCTGAGCCGTGTGTCTGTGAGTTTGGGAGCCCCTTGGGGACCCTCATTTCTTTGACCAGCTCATCCATCACACCTGAGCACTGCTTTTCTGTGCCCTGCTTTCCTCACTCCTGTTCTTCCCAGGGTGCTCTGAGTCCTCGCCTGATCTCAGAGCCTCAGGGCTCCCTGGAGACACCATCCAGGGCAAACACACTTGCTGTATGTCAACCTGCCTCCTTCCTGCTGAGCCCTCCCCTGAGGACATCCATGGGGAAACCGATGCTGCAAGACTAGATGCCTCCGTGTCCGCGAAGAAGCCCCTCCTGCCAAGGGTCCAGCAGACCACCGCACTCTCCCCCTCCTAGGAAGGGACCTGCATACATGGTGGTGGTAGGTCCTTGGAGATGACAAGGTCTGTCAGGGAAAGACTCCTGTCTGCCTGGTTCCCTGTGAGGGAAATCAACAATGAGTATTTCCTGAATGAATGAATGAATGGATGCATGAAGATGAATGAGGGAAATGTCATCATCTGGTCCCTCCCCCCTGCTCTGTGAGGCCGGGCACCTGACTTTGGTGCAGTATTTCTCTCCAGCTCGAATGGAATGGTTTGAGTGTCCCTATGGACAACGTCCATCCCGGCCTCTAAGCTCTTCCACTCCAAGGCCCTTCCCTTTGGTCCTCTCAGCTGCCCACTCCCGTGGACGCACCCTGCATCTTGTCACCACCTGAAACTGCCCCACCTCTGAAAGCTTAGCTAGCAACATCCCACTCTCATGCCCAACTCCCACTGCACTGCCCTCAGCGTGCCCACACACGTACACACACACACACACAGGCACACACGCACGCCTCTGCCTTCCCCTGCTCTGTCACCTCCTCCCAATCTGGCTTCTTTTCCTGCCAGGCCTGACGGTCTGAACCTCCCTCTCATCAGCACCTTTGATTCTCCCGTACCCTACTCCTCCCGTGAATCCTCCTCAGCTCATTTCAGCAAAACCCTTGATGCTGAGTCTTCCCCACCTACATCTGGGCAGCTCAGCAGTGCCACAGAGGCCCCACAGTGCTGCCCAGCACCGCCCTTGTCCTCCTTTCCCAGCTGGCCCTTCCCTTTGGTCACTCACCCGTTCATGCTTTCAGCGAATACACTTTGATCTCCAACCACGGACCAGGGCTGTTCAAGGTTCCTGGGGCTGAGTGGTCAAAGCCAGGTCAGGTGCCTGCTCTCAGAGACCTGCCCTGCTGCTGGGGGGACACGGTAAATAGATAAATGACCGTCACGGTGATTCAGCGGGGTCAGCCTCACTGTTCTGCTGCAGTTACTACCTGGGGCTTTGCAGCCTTCATTCTGAAGATGACCTTGCCCCCTACTTCAAGAAAAGTGATACCCTTGGATGTCATAACATTTCTAATTCTGCCAAGCTATGAATTTACCACCCTACGTACCTCTCACCCCACAGCTGCTTTGTTCTTCTTGTTTAGAGAACACGACAGGTCCTCCTCTTCGAGGCCAGTCCCCCACCCCTGTGCTCATCACTGAAGCCCCCCTCTACTTCCCCTATGGGTTATCTCCTGGCTATCCTTCATCGTCACACCGTCATTCCACGATCCTTCCCCTCAGCATGCAAACAAGCTGAATCGTCTTCTTTGTTTTTTATTTTTTTTAAATTTTGTCCCCGCCATGCGGCTTGCAGGATCTTAGTTCCCTGACTAGGAATTAAATGGGCCACCACAGTGAAAGCGCTGAGTCCTAACCACTGGACCGCCAAGGAACTCCCTCAACAGTCTTCTGTCTTTTTTTTTTTTTTTTTGCGGTACGCGGGCCTCTCACTGCTGTGGCCTCTCCCGTTGCGGAGCACAGGCTCCGGACGCGCAGGCTCAGAGGCCATGGCTCACGGGCCCAGCCGCTCCGTGGCATGTGGGATCTTCCCGGACCGGGGCATGAACCCCTGTCCCCTGCATCGGCAGGCGGACTCTCAACCACTGCGCCACCAGGGAAGCCCCCGTCTTCTGTCTTTAAACTGCCCTCCTTGGGCCCTGAGCCTCACTCCACACATCCCCCCTCCCCAATCTCTCTCCTTCCTTCTAAACTTCCAGCACTGTGTTCGCATCCTGACCACTAGGGACACCGGAGTTCCCCTGCTGTTGAAGGACCTACTGTGTGCTTGAACCTATGCTCATTGCTGGGGTAACCACGGGAGCCATGACAGGCAAGGACCTGGCCTCAGTCAGCTTACATTCTGGTGTGGAAGGCAGGTCACACGCAAGTAAACAGGTAAATAAGAATGAGAAATGTACATTTTTTTAAAAGTTCTATGAAGAAGATAAAAAGAGGTAGTGAGATTGAGAGTAACAGGGAAAACCCACTTCAAATAGGGTTCTCCCTGGAGAAACGACAGGGCCTGAAACTTTAAAATCGCCCAGATTTGTGAGGGGTGGGGACAGGAAGAGCCATGCCTGGTGGGAGGAGACTCCCGGCTCTGCTGGGGACAGTGTGTGCAGGTGGGAGCCATTCCCACTTCGAGCCGCTACCACCTGTCCTCACCGCTTCCCCGAAAACAATCCTCCCTCCATTTTTTTTTTTTTTTTTTTTGCAGAACGCGGACCTCTCACTGTTGTGGCCTCTCCCGTTGCAGAGCACAGGCACTGGACGCGCAGGCTCAGCGGCCATGGCTCACAGGCCCAGCCGCTCTGTGGCATGTGGGATCTTCCCGGACCGGGGCATGAACCCGTGTCCCCTGCATCGGCAAGCGGACTCTCAACCACTGCACCACCAGGGAAGCCCCAAAGTAAATCTTTTTAACAGTAAAACTATTAACTGTCTATTCCTTTCTCTTTTTTGCTCAAGTCACATAAAATGGACAAAAGGCGTAACACAAGGCTGTGTAAAAATACAGGGCAACGCTGTATTTCAGGTATGCAAACTGCATTTGCATACCTGAAAATGTTAACATTATCTCATATACATTCTGAAATCTGTGTGCCAATTCAGCCCACAGAGAAAGACTTACATGGTATTGTCTTACTTTTATATAATAATGTCATCTACAAAGCATTTTCATGTGTGTAATTTCACTTGAAATCTGCCTTCTAAAAATTTACAGCCTAAGGCAGACATATTGACAAATGTCTGAACACATAGTAGTAACTCAATAGATATTCGCTGAATGAGTGTATGAATGAATATGGTTACAGAACACATGATTAAGAGTTAAGTATTAAAATAACACAAAAATGTTATAGTAAGTATAGCATTTCAATTCAATTCAAACATGGCATTTACACATGGTAGTAGCTGAATACATGTGTGCTTAACTAAATTTAATTTCTCACATCTTTGCTGTACTCCAGGAGTCTGTCGCATGCAGGGAGGAGTGATTCTCTTTTTCCCTCCACAGGAAAGACAACCTGTACATGATGATGGTGATGATGATGCTGATGCTGAGGATGGTGATGGTGATGACCATGCAAGTCATATGTAGTTAGGCAGAATTCTAAGATGACCCAATGTCCTTCACCTTTGCATAGTTCCCTCCTCTGTAACTATGATAGGCTATTATGTTACATCACATGGCAACAAAGATTTTGCAGATATAATTAAGGTTATTAATCAGTTGATCTTAAGATAGGGCCGCCTACTCACATGAGCCCTTTAGAAGAGTCTTCTCTGCTGGATGCAGAGGGGAAGTCACTGAGACCCACTGTGGTCAGCTTGAAAGACCACAAGCATCCATACTGTGAGCTGCCCATGGGGGTCATGGAGGAAGGACCTGAGAACGGCTTCTGAGAGCTGGGAGTGGCCCCCGGCTGACAGCCAGCAAGGAAACAAGGGATCTCAGCCCTGCAACTGAAGAAAACTGAATTCTACCAACAACAAGAATGATCTGGGGAGCTGATTTCCCCCCAGAGCCTCCAGACCAGCCAGCCTGGCCAACACCTTAGTTTCTGCCAGAGAACCCAGCCATGCCAGTGCCATAATTCTGACCTACAGAACTGTGGGTCAATATTTACGCTGTTTTAAGCCACCAAGTTTGTGGTAATTTGCTATTAGCAATAGAAAACAAATCCAATTGTTAATGGTATTTTTAAGGTGTGGAAAATTCCTCTGCAGGTTATGTGGCACCCGAAGCAATGATTCAGAGAAATAGGGAAATGGGTGAGCTAGGCATCCTGGGCTGGGAAGGGCGTGGCTAGCTATCAGGCATTTCAATATTCTGAAGTGGGGTCTGACAGGCGAGAAGAAGACCACGCGATCAGCAAGAGTCTGGAAGACAGAAACGTTATCTTTGGGGATCACTTAGAGTAACATCTTCCTCTTTCATTCATTCAACAAATATTTGTATTTGTTCTCTTCTCAGTGTTGCATATAATTACATACATGTATAGCAGTCAGATGGATAAGGTCCCTGTTCTCACGGGGCTTACATGCTAGTGAGTACGGAGGAACCAGAGTATAAAACACTTCGAGTGTTAAAGAGTAAAGTCATTTCAGGTAATAAATGCAAGAAAGACAATAAAGCACATGGATGTGATGGACGCAGCTGGGCGGGGGCAGGGCTGCTATGGGTCAGAGAAGGCATGTGGGGGTGGGGGGTGACATTTGAAATGAGATCCGGATGCTGCAAAGTAGCAGCCGTGGAAATGCTGAGGACAGAGCATTCCGGACAGAGAGAACAGCAAGTGCAAAGACCCTGAGGCCAGAAAAGCAAGAAAACAGTGTGGCCAAGTCACTGAGGAGAGAGAGATAGGCTGAACACAGGTGGTGGAGGATCTTGTTAGGCATTAGGAAGGAGTTTGGATTTAAATGTGAGTGCACTGGATTCTAAGCAGGGGAGCGAAACCATCTGATGCACTATTTTAAAAAGGTTGCTCTGAGGGCTGAGGGTCAGGGGACGAGGGAAAGCAGGGAGACCAGCTGGCAGCTTGGGGAGCCAGGCAGTGGGTGGCAGTGGCAGTGCAGAAATCCAGAAAATCTTCTTTGGAGATAAAGCAGGTAGACTTCCCGGTGGATTTGACTTGGAGAGTGAACCACTTGGTGAATATAATCCTGTTTATTGGGAGGGGGAAGGCCAGGGGTGAAAGGCATCAAGAGTTCTGGTTCTGGTGGATAGTTAGGAAATCTATCCACAGCCTATTGTAATGCCTCATGGAGAGAAAACAAGGAAGCAGTTTCCAGAAGAAACAGAGACGCTCCATGGGCTTAGCAGGAGGACTCTCAACACTGGCTTAATCTTAACAAAACAAACAAACAAACAAAAAAAACTTTTATTTTGAAATAATTTTAGCTGTACAGAAAAGTTGTAAATATACTACAGAGAGTTCCCATATACACTTCACTCAGCTCCCCCTAGTCTACCCATCTTACATAACTATGGCGTATTTATCAATACTAAGAAATTAACATTGGTGCAACACTATTAACTAAACTACAGATTTTATTCAGATTTTACCAATGTTTTCACTAATAGCATCTTTCTGTTCCAGGATCCAATCCAGGACACCACCATGTTGCATTTAGGACTTAATTCTTTTTAGTGTTTTATTTAAAGATGCACAAATGTAAACCTCGTATAAGTTTATTATGCTTTTAGCTCTTGTATTACTATACACCAAAACAAATTGATACATTATTTTCATGTAAAACTTTAAAACTTCAAACCAATAGAATTCAAATTAATTTACTATGATAATTGATATATAGATATTTTTGATGAAAACCAGTTGCTGCTTTGCTAGATGAATACATAGCACTGCTAGGACATGAGATCTGTTGCATTCTCTATCCCCACCTGATTTAATTCTTCCCACCACCATCCTCTACGTGATCAATTGCAAAACCTTCTTTCACATAATAGGCCATGACATCACTGGGCTTTCACTTGGCTGAGACGTGTCCCTATTGTATTATTTCATGCCATCCTCTCTCCTCTAATCACTGAACCGAGACAATAAAAGTAGTGACACGTGGAGCAGTGAACTCTAAACTTAAATACAAACTTGGCGCTGATATGAGCAATAGTACTTTTCAGAAGACACCAAACAGATAATCAGATATGCTTACATCAGTTGGTTGAAAAATTATTGTTGAAATAGAAAAAAAAAACCCGAAATGTTATTTTGCAAATACAACTGTAAGCCCCAGTATAAGAAACACTGCAGTGAGATTATATACAATGTTTGATGAGAATCTAGGTATTTCAGGCCCCCTGGAGATGAAGAAGGATGAACGGGAGTTACTGAGGAACAGAGAGTGGGATTAATAGCAGTCGAAAGAGCAGGTGCAAAGGCTCGAAGGAGGTGTGAGAGAGGGTTTCATATTTTTCACGCTGTGAGTAATTCAGCTTGGAGAGTCTAGGGAGTGAGCGGGGGTGAGAGAGGAGCTGGGGAGGGGGCAGCATCAGGTACGGTGGCTGGGAAAGTCGGGAGGGGCCAGCAAAGGTGTTCTTCTAGGCTTGGGGAGAACTGAGGAGTTTCGAGTTAGACTGTTGATGTGATCAGGTTTGCCCATTAGAGACATGACTTTGTCTCCTGTGAGAGACAGATTCGGGGCAGGAAGACCAGAATAAAAGGATTGTGATGGCCAGGTGGGAGAGGATGAAATTTGAATTCCTCTGGCAGTGGGAACAGAGAAGAATGAATCTGACATCCGAAAGGGAGAATCAAAAGGATTTGGAGTTGGATTGGCTGTGGACGTAAAGAATTGGGAGAGGAATCTTGAATGTTTACTTGAAGGTCTCTGGAATGGCAACTAATAACACAGCAGTTAAAGTTATTTGGAGTCTACAACTTTATTTTTTTCTTAGGCAGTTTTTAATGTTTTTGGTCCCAGGAGTAAATAATAATAACTAATAAATAGTGCTTACTATGTTAGGAACAGTTCTAAGCGTTTCATATGTACTGTATTTTATTGAATCTAAAAGCCCATTAACTATAAGATGCACCATTATCCCATGTTCCATTAGAAGGAAAATACTGTCAATTAAATATGCATGACACACAAGACACACCTGATTCCAGGGATGATAAAAATAGGTATCCTGGACTCAGTGAATTATAACACACACTCATTTTATCTTTATAACAGCCCTCTGAGGTAGGTTCTATTATTATCCTCATTGTTCAAATGAGGAAACAGAAGCAGAGAGATTACATGAACTTGTTCTATCCAGCCTCTATCCAGGTAGCCAGTGGTAGGGCCAGGATTTGGACCCATTCAGTCTGGCTTTGAAGACTGTACCCTTAGCTCCAAGCACAGGCATTGGATTAAGCACCACATTCAAGTTCATCACAGCCTAGGGACTGAATATTTGTGTTAGAGATGAAACTAGAAACACCCAAGAAGCAGCACCTGCTTTGTAGTTCCACCCTCAGTGGAAAACAACCCTAGAATACAGAGGATTGAACCCTGAGGCCAGTGACTGCGGGAAGGGCACCATCCTGGCACCGAGGGCCAAGAACACCTTGTTCTACCTGGCAGAAAACACCACGTTCCTTGCAGTGTGTTTCCTGACTCTCTGACATTTCTTGTTGGAGAAGGAAGATGTATAAATGGGCATGTTTGAAACAATCATTTGGCAGAGAGCTGTGCTGTTTTCAATATTCCAAAGGCCAAAATGTATGGGACAAAGAATTAGGACTTTGGGTCAGGATGCGGAGTGATTAATTGACTCATTTTTATCAAGAAATATTTACTGAGAGTGTGCTGTTTACCAGGCAGTGGGTTAGGCCCAGGGAACCCAGAGATGAAGTAAGGCCCAGACTTTCATCAAGTCTAGGTGGAAAGGGTGGTCAGACAAGTACATTACAAACCACAAAGGTAACTGCCATGGATTTACTTCAAATCTTTCAGAATAATCCAAGGATGAGGAAGTGGTGAGGCTATAGCTGAAACATAATGGTTCATGTGTGAATTGTCGAAGCTGGGTTTTATGTACATGAGTTCAATACACTATTATACTTCTGAAAATGTTAAAACATTTCCTAGAGTAATGAAAACAAGGGAGAAAGAAAATAACAGGGTGAAGAACAGGTTCAAAAGGAGTCCATCCCCCATGGAAACAACCTAAGTGTCCATTAACAGATGAATGGATAAAGAAACTGTGCTATATGTATATGATGGAATATTACTCAACCATAAAAAAGAATGAAATTTTACCATTTGCAGCAACATGGATGGATTTGGAGGGCATAATGCTAAGTGAAATAAGTCAGACAGAGAGAGATACTGTATGATACCACTTATATGTATTATTTGTGTTCTAAAAAAGACAACAAACTTGTGAATATAAAAAAAGAAGCAGATTCACTGATATAGAGAACAAACTAGTGGTTATCAGTTGTGGGGGCAATACAGGGGTGGGGGAGTGGGAGGTACAAACTGTTGGGTGTAAGACAGGCATAAGGATGTACTGTACAACCCGGGGAATACAGCCAATATTTCGTAATAACTGTAAATGGAAAGTAACCTTTAAAAATTGTATAGAAATAAAAAAATTTTTAAATATTAAAGAAGGAGCCCATCCCAAATTTAACAAAAAAGGAAGATTTATGGGCTCTATTTTAAAAAATGATATTTTAATTAGCCTTGAGAGGTTGTGACTTAAGGAAACCAGAGTGCCTGAAGGAAACTGCCAAGAACAGGCATCTAGTATAGCATGGCATCCATGTTCATTATTATTGTCTGTAGGATGTGTTAAATTACTGTGCATTTTAATAATAAACATCTGCAAAAAAATAAAGGTATTTATTCAGTACAGTGAAAGCATGGGAGAATGAGAAAAGTATTCAAAAGGTGAGTTTTGAGGAGATGGTGGCCTCTGGATATAAGGACAAGGGGAGGGCTTCAAGTGAGCATCAGACAAGATACAAAAGCAGAGTAATGAAATTGATATTCATGAGGTAGATGGCAAATCTGGGGGTCAGTCAGTGGGAAATCGGATTGAATAAGATAAAGTGAAATGGTCTAGGACTCTTTATTATCAAAGTTAGGAGTAGGCTATATCTATACATATTATACCTAACACATGTCACTTAATAAGTGACAGACATGCTTGTGGTTTACACTCAATGGGTCTTTACAATACATTCTTGAAAATAATAAAGGTAGGGACTTCCCTGGTGGCGCAGTGGTTAAGAATCCGCCTGCCAGTGCAGGGGTCACGGGTTCGAGTCCTGGTCTGGGAAGATCCCACATGTTACGGAGCAACTAAGCCTGTGCGCCACAACTAATGAGCCTGTGCTCTAAAGCCTGAGAGCCACAACTACTGAGCCCAAGTGCCACAACTACTGAAGTCTGCACGCCTAGAGCCCATGCTCTGCAACAAGAGAAGCCACCCAATGAGAAGCCCGGGAACCGCAACGAAGAGTAGCCCCCGCTCACCGCAACTAGAGAAATGCCTGCACGCAGCAACAAAGACCCAAGGTAGCCAAAAATAAAAATAAATAAATAAAAATTTATTTTAAAAAATAATAAAGGTAGTATTTTTGTGTGTGTGAAAGTATTCAAAGTGTCTTGGAAATTATCCTGCATATTTTGGAAAATAAGCATTTTCCATTTTTTTAAAATTGAGGTATAGCTGAGTACAATATTAGTTTCAGGTGTACAACATAGTGATTCAATATTTTTATAATTATACTCCATTTAAAGTTATTATAAAATATTGGCTATATTCACTGTGCTGTACAATATATCCTTGTAGCTTGTTTATTTTATACACAGTAGTTTGTACCTCTGAATCCCCTACCCCTATCGTGTCCCTTCCCCCTTCCCTCTCCCCACCGGTAACCACTAGTTCGTTCTCTAGATCTGTCAGTCTGTTTCTGTTAACATTTTCTATTTTTACAACTTGCTTAAAAGGCCTATTTTATTACCACTCTGAAGCCCATGATCTTTCTCTCCCTTGGGACACCGCCTCCCCAAGGAGGATGGCAGTCCTGCATATTTTCTCAAAAAAAGCCTGGAAAAGGTGGAAAGTAGAATTTGGACTGGAACTTTAAGGCACAGTAAGGACAGTTACAATAGGAACAAAATTGTTAAGCTCAGAAGTCCTTACTCTGCCGTGAACAATATAGCTTGTGCTCAAAGTGACCCACCTCAGTTATATGAAAGGGAAGTGAGTACTACTCTCCAGTTTCAAAAGGACCCTTTGGCACAGTTAACCGACACTTTCTGCTGAAGTTTCATCTAACCACTCCAAGAATTCTTAAGTCCTCAGATCTAGGCAACAGTCTCTAAGTAACTGGATGATCAACAGAGAAAGTTTGTGAACTTTCTGAAAATGATACTTAAGTGAGGGTCTGTCAATACTGTCACACGCCCATCTCAAAAAACATCAGGTTCAAATCCATTTCTTCCCTGATCACCTCTTCTTTTACCTTTTTCCCCCTCTTCTTACTACGCTTTTTCTTTTCTTTCCTTATTTAGTGAGGTTGCCAGGAAGGAAGAAAATGTTCTCTACCTTTCTAGGTTCTTTTGGCTGGTCTAAGAATTAAATTGACATCAGATTAACATGTGAAAATCAAACAAAAGTGTAATAACATGTATACATGGGAGGGACCCAGGAAAACTGCGTAATGCACGAAAATACTGGAAACCCTCACCTTAAATACCATCTTCAGCTAAAGACAAAAAAGATTATTTGGGGCACTGGTTTGAGACTTCAAAGGTGAGGAAGGCAACTGACATGGAGATTAAAAAGCAAATATTTGGTAAACAAATGCTTGCTGGGTATCACAGAGACAATGGGACACAGAGAGGAATTTTAACAGACTTTGCTAGGTTCCTCCCTGTCTACCACACCCAGTTCACACTCTAGTTATCCATGGCGACAGCGCCCTTCCTAGAACAGGTCCTCTATCTACATTCTTCTAGACAGTGAAGGGGAAGGTCAAAGTTTCTTCCTGTGTCTTTTGGGCCTTGATTGGTTTCAGCTAGAAATAATCCGCACGCCAAAGAGACATTTTGGGATGGCAAATTTTGCTCCCTTGCAGGATGAATGTCAATTCCGGATGAAAGTATTTTTTTGTATCATTTTTAAAAAGCTTTTATTTCTAATGGAATATTGCAGGAACACTGGTGAGAAAAGAACTCACTTCCACTCTGAATTCGCTCCCAGGTCGCATTCTCTCCCTGGATTCCCTGACCGGGCCCCCCAAAGCCTCAGTCAGCCCAGACAGCCTCGCCCTCCCGGGTACCTCGACCCTTCGGCCTGAGCAGCGACCCTAAGAGCTTCCTGCTCCTCCCTGCTGAGAAAAGGGAAAGCAGGTCTTCGCCCTCCCCATATCAAGAGCGCTCCCAGCCCCGCCGCCTCCGGGACCTCACTAGTCAGCCTTCCCCAGCTCCGCCATTTTCTCACTTCCGGGACCGGCGCTTTTTCCGGCGCCCGGAAGTGCGTCATCACCCAGCGCCAGCGCCCGGGCCCCACGCCGCCCAGGCGCCCTGGAGTCCCTGAGATTCGGATGCTTTCGTGCACTATAGCGTCCTGGACGGGAACTGGGGTCGCTGCTGCTCGGCGCCGCGATGCAGGTCTCCAGCCTCAACGAAGTGAAGATTTACAGTCTCAGCTGCGGCAAGTCCCTTCCCGAGGTGAGTCATGTCGGGTCCTCCTCTGCGCGGGGCAGCCGCTCCTCTCCTCCTCCCTGTCCCTGGTAGTTTCAGCTGGGCCCGGGCCGGCCCCAGACTAGGGGAGGCCCAGAGTCCAGGGACGGTGTCTGGGGGAGCTGGTCGGTGCTGGGAGACGAGGACAGTGCTGTTACCGCGCCAGAGCCTGGGCCGAGGGGTGATCGGGATTGATGAGTTGGCTTGAACTTTTGGGGGGTAAAGTTCTCTAGAACAGAGGCGCTGTCCTTTTGGGCTTGTATAATGTTCACAGCCACTGCCACCCCGAGGAGGAAAACGTGGACAGATTGGTTGACAGGTATTTCTCCCCCATTTTAATGCCCGCTCATCAGCTCTTCGTTGAATTCCTGTTATATGCCAAGTTCTAGAAATACAGCAGTGAAGAGAAATGCGGGCTTTGCGTCAGCAGCATTTATGATGTGGACGGCAGTGTTTTTGAACCTTGCTGAACTTAACTTGATTTCGTTGAGTCTTAGGACATCAGAATTGGAAGGCGTTTGGAAAGTCAGCCATTCTCTTCCAATCTTTCCATGTTGAAAATATGCAAAAGATCTAGCGAGGGGAAGGGTGACCTGTCCAGAGTCATCCGCCTAGGCTCTGTAGCTTGGATGTTATTTCTCATAAGTGCTGGTCAGGCTGCTGTCGAAGCACTGCCAGTGAGAAGAAACTTTTGGCAGAAGCTCTTCCATTTTGAGACTGCTTGTTAGACAGTTGTTTTAAAACACGCCCCCTTTCTACATGCCGCTGTTGCTCTGAGTCCTGCCCTTGGATATCAGAATAAGTGTAACTCTTCCTTGTGTCCGACCCCAAAAGATTTGGAGCCAATGATTAGATTCTTCTCAGAATTCAGGTTAAATAACTCCTCGTTCTCCAGCTGTTTGTCACACAGCATGATCCTTGTCATTTTGTTCTTTGGTTCTGCACATTTGCTGAGACGTGAGTACCTGCAGGCAGCCTTGTTCTAAATGTTGGGATACGTGATGAACCGGTCAGATAAGGTTCCCTGTTGGGGAAAAGGATAATAAGTAAGCAAACACGACAACTTCAGATACTGAAAAGTGCTTTGAGTGCTGAGTGTCTATAAGAGAGCACTTGTGGATGAATTGTTTAGAGAAAGTGGTTTGGACTCAAGCCCTCAGGGAAGGCCCCTCTACAAGGGGGTAACATTTGAACAGAAACTTGGTTGATGAAAAGGATCGAGTCTTGTGAAGATGGGGGAAAGGAAGAGTTTTCCGTACTGAGGGAACAGAAAGCGCCAGTGACCCACAATGGAAGGCACTTGGCACGTTGGAGAAACAGGAGAAGCACGGTTGTGGCTGTGGAGTGCTCAGTGGGGCAGGAGGGTGGGGACAGCTGAGGCTGGAGAGGTGGGCCTTGTAGGCCAAGGCAGGAAGTTAGGGTTTTATTCTTAGTGCTGTTGGAAGCTGTTGCTGGGAGCAGAAACCAGAGTGCCTGAAGGAAACTGCCAAGAACAGGCATCTAGTATAGCATGGCATCCATGTTCATTATTATTGTCTGTAGGATGTGTTAAATTACTGTGCATTTTAATAATAAAATGCACAGTAGATTTTTAATAATAAAAATTATATTTAAAATTAAAAATCTAGATTTTTAATAATAAAAATCTGCAAAAAAAAATAAAGGTATTTATTCAGTACAGTGAAAGCATGGGAGAATGAGAAAAATATTCAAAAGGTGACAGACTGGCTGCTCTCTGGTAAATTACTGCAGCTGGGGAGGGTGTGAGTGGGGATGAGTTAGGTGGTCCAGCTGAGGGACGGGTGGCTCGGGCTAGGATGGTAGCAGAGGAGATGCTAAGACTGGGTGGGGTAAAGGAGGTGTTTTGGAGGTAAGCTAATGGGACTTGCTAATGGGTTGAGTAGTCGTAGGGAGTTGAGGTGAAGGAAAGAATCAGGAGGGAACTCTTAGGGTTTGGATCTGAGTAACTGGGCACACGGTGTTCCTGGTAACTGAAATGGAGAGCTGAGCGCATTGGGGGTCGGGGGAAGGTAGTGAGCAAAAGGCATGAAAAGTTTTATTTTTGATACGGAAGGTTTGATGTTCTAATAAACATCAGGTGGAAATGTTGAGTAAACAGGTATGTGTATCCTGTTAGGGAATCTCTCTAAATCTTCTTTTAAAGTAATTCTGACTTATCAACAAATTGCCTATTTTGCTTTACCTACTTCAAATGTAAGATCAAGCAGGGTTTTTTTTTTCTTTTCTTTTCTTTTGTTTTTTTTTCAACAATGGTGGGGTGCCTGTCCAGTGAGAGAATTAGGTCATCAGCATTCCCAGAGCTCTTTTGCTGGGTTACTGGTTAAATTATTTGGCATTGGTAAAGTGACATTGTCTATCAGCTGTGATTTTCTAGAACACAAAGAGGATGCCTGGTATCAGTGACAACTTTCAGTTCTTTGGTGAACTTTTAAAACTTAGACTGATTCATTCCTGCCCCGTGCTGACTCTGTCTTGTGTGCTCTCCTGTAGTGCTGTCAGTTTGTACAGAAACTCCAGAGTGAACTGTTTTTCAGCATTTTTCAACTCTTTTCCATCATCACTGTTGTAAGGAATTTCTGGCTCTTTTAGGTCCCAGGCTCCCATTTAGAAGGCAATCTCAATCCCCTCCTCTTTGCCCCAAGCTCATGATGTGTGAGACCAGCTGTTGAATGAACTGCCCCCTTCTTTAGCATAACTCCCTGAGAAGAGGAAATCGAATCCCCTATTAAAGGAGAGGCCCTTTGTTTTGCTTCTATTAGGTTGATGTAGAAGAATGTATCGAGTGCCCAGAAATATAGTTTAACATCACCTTTAATTGAAACATTTCTGCCTAAAATGAAATCAGAGCAGTGTAATCACAAAGACTAGCACAGACCTGTAAATCAATGCCCTAAAGACAAAGGCAGGAGGAGAGCTCTGGCTCAGACTCAGGCCCTTGAAGGAGTGACACCTGTTCCAGTGTCGACACTGCCTCAGGCGTCACACTTAGGGTATTCAGGAGTGGGACCACATGACCACAGTACTAAAGATTATAATGTCCTGTCTCTAACATGGGCTGTACGTTGGGTTTGTGCTTTTAGAAATGACATCTGTTAATTTTTCTCTTGCTTTTCTTTGATTTCCTGAGGGTATGATTTCTTAACCTCGGCATTATTGACATTTTGGGCTGGACAGTGCTTGTTGTACAGTCTGTCCTGTGCATTGTAGGAGGTTTGGCAGCATCCTTGACCTCTACCCACTAGTTGCCAGGAGTGCCCACCCCTTCCCACTGTGGCAACCAAGTATGCTTTAAGAATTGCCAGATGCCCTTTGGAGGCAAAATTGCCCCTGGTTGTGAACCACTGCTTTAAGGTAATCGTAATTGATTAGTGCTTCATCATTGGCGCTTGTTCATGCAATGGACTTATGCTGCAAACTAAAATAAGGTATAGGAATTACAGAACAAAATCTGGTGTCAGCGAATGTGACTTTTAAAAGTATCATTTCTTTATTATCAAGTGTCAGCTATTTGGTCAGTTATTTATCTAGGTTTATGTTTTGTAAAAAATACATTTGTTTAAGAAACTTTCTCCATTTAATGTTTGCTTTTTAAAATTTCACTTAAATAAAGTTCCATATATTACTTATAACCCATAATATTTGAGGCTTACTCCTTTCCCTTAGGTTGATTAGATGGACTAGTTTTTTCTTGTGTAAAATATGGTAGTTTTAAAAATTTATTGTCTAGTATATGTAAATATATACCAGAAAAAAATCCATGTAACAGGATGTTAACAGTAGGGTTAGGATTACAGAGTATTTTCATTTTCTATGTTATATATTCCTATAAAGTTTCAATTTTTTAATATGGGCATGTATTTTTGTAAGCAGAGAAACAATTCAAGTAAATATGTTTTAAAATAAAGTCTCTTTGTTTTCTTTAAGTGGCTTTCTGACAGAAAAAAGAGAGCACTTCAGAAGAAAGATGTCGGTGAGTATTATTTTTTTCATCTCAGCTACATTTGTGATCCAAGTTATAATGCTTTTCTCATTTATTGTTATCATATTTAACTGAAGGTTTACAGAGACACAGTGGAATTCATGTAGTGGAAAATAAACTTCCTGCCCTTTTCCTTTTTTTTAGAAAAAATTTTCATTCATTCATTCATTCATTCATTCATTTTAAACTTTTATTTATTTATTTATGGCTGTGTTGGGTCTTCGTTTCTGCGCGAGGGCTTTCTCCAGTTGCGGCAAGTGGGGGCCACTCCTCATCGCGGTGCGCGGGCCTCTCACTATCGCGGCCTCTCCTGCTGTGGAGCACAGGCTCCAGACGCGCAGGCTCAGCAATCGTGGCTCACGGGGCCAGCTGCTCCACGGCATGTGGGATCCCCCCAGACCAGGGCTCGAACCCGTGTCCCCTGCACTGGCAGGCAGACTCTCAACCACTGCACCACCAAGGAAGCCCCTCATTTATTTATTTATGACTCTGTTGGGTTTTTTTTGTTGCTGTGTGTGGGCTTTCTCTAGTTGCGGCGAGCGGGGGCTACTCTTCCTTGCGGTGCGCGGGCTTCTCATTGCGGTGACTTCTCTTGTTGCGGAGCACGGGCTCTATGCATGCGGGCTTCAGTAGTTGTGGCACGCAGGCTCAGTAGTTGTGGCGCACGGGCTTAGTTGCTCCGCGGCAGGTGGGATCTTCCTGGACCAGGGCTTGAACCCGTGTCCCCTGCATTGGCAGGTGGATTCTTAACCACTGCATCTGATTCTTTCATTCCACTCCAGTGTTCTAGTGTGTAAGAAAACAGATTCAGATTACTTAGAGGAAAAAATTGTTCATTGACTCCTTTCCAGCCCATCTCAAAACTATCATGTGTCTTCCAAATTTAGTGGGCTCCTCCTGCTCAGTTGGTTGGTTTAGTGAACAAGGCAATAATGTGCCAGAGAGTCATACACAGTCCTTACAGTGGCCACATTGTTACAATAGCAGCCAGCAAGAATCCACACTTTCTTGTTGCAGGGAACCAGTTTTTGTGAGAGTACGTTTAAGTGTTTTGACCCAGAGATTGCTCTAAGGCTTCCTCTAGCCTGGATCTTCTTGGCCGCAGATCAGTGCTGCCACAAAGAGGCAAAAGTCAGCTTGGTAGCAGCTTCTTATATAAACTTAAGGTTTTAAAGGTTTAGACTTGATATTATTTAGGAGAAAAAATGGTAAAGGTTTTTGTCTTAGTCATGATCCATGATTGAATAACAATAGTGGTTTAATGTTTATTCTGTTCCCCCTTTATCCCAGGCTTGAAACTGGATGTTTGATGCACTATCATGGACATTTTTTTTTCCAGTTAACAATGACACTTTTTCCTTTTTGAAAAATAAAAATAAAATACTTAGTTTAGAAAAATAAGGTATGAGCTAAGAGAAAAGCTTGCTGTGTCATGGGCGGGGCTGTGTCCGTGCGCCTTCCCGAGGCTGGGAAGCACTGGGACGTTGCCGTTGGTAGTGACCGCTCTGAATCCTGTCTTCCTGGACACAGAGTAAGCACGTGGCGGTTAAACCAGTTATTTATCTTCTTTCTTTGTAGATGTCCGTAGGAGAATTGAACTTATTCAGGATTTTGAAATGCCTACTGTTTGTACCACTATTAAGGTATCAAAAGATGGACAGTATATTTTAGCAACCGGTAAGCATCTTTTTGGTTATGATTTACATATACTTCGTAGCAGGAAATGATGTGGTGGGAAAGGTCACTTTTTAAAAATTACCCTGACATTTTATTATTTAAAAATTGCAAACATATAGAATTATTGAAAAAACTGTATAGTGAACAGCCTGTCACCTAGATTCTTAAGTAGTTTACTGTATTTGCTTTATCACATATCTGTCTATCCATCTTTCTGCCATCCATCAATCCACCCTGTTTTTTGATGCATTTCAGAGTAAGTTGCAGGTATTAGTATCCTTCACCCCTAAATACCTCAGTGTGTACATCATTAACTAGAGTTCAGTATTCGTTTATGCCTTTTTTTTAAAGATAAATTTGTATAAGTACATTGCTGAGTTTGGACAAATGCACATGCCTGTGTAGCCCAAACCCCTACCAAGATACAAAACATTCTTTCATCCAGAGCATTCCGTTATGCCCCCCACAGTCAATCCCTGCTCCCACTCATGTGTAGCCAGCCACTGCTGTGATTTATTTTTTCACCACAGACAAGTGTAGCCTGTTTTAAATGGACTTCAGGTAAGTGCAGTCATACACTATGTATTTTTTTGTGTAAGACTTATTTCATCTAGGACTTCATATTTCAGATTCATTCATGTCATTATATGTGTCAGTAATGTGTTCTTTTTTTATTAGCAAATGGTATTTCCTTATAGGAATATGTCACACTTTGTTAATTTATTCTTCATTTGGTGGACACCTGGGCTATTTTCATTCTTCGACTGTTATTGGTAAAGCGTTATGAACCGTCTTGTACAAGTCTGTTTTGAGGACATTGCTGGGTCATAGGGTAGGTATATATTTAGTTTGATAAGAAACTGCCAGATGGTTCTCCACAGTAGTCAGATCATTTTGTACTCCCACCAACGATGAATGATAGTTCCAGGAAAGGTCATTTTTATCATAATGATTTTCTCTATCATATGCTAGTATTTTTTATGTCACTAAGATTTTATGTTAGCAGTATTCATCAGTATCAAAAAGTCAACAAATATAGGGAACTTTTAATGTATTATAAGTTAGAACAGCATTACCCAACCTTTTTTTGGTTGTGATTTGGTACATATATCCTGGGTATTGTCCACTTACATTTTTTTGTTGGCTTAACATTATGCATCTATATCTCTTTTCCAACCACTTTCTTATTTGACAGCTTTTATACATCCACGTGCTAGTCTCTTTGGTTCTGTGTCAATGGTTGTCTAATTACTAACTCTATCCACATTTTTTAGTGCCCAGTTTTATGTTCAGAATCTAGATTATAATTATAGATTATATATAACATGTATATTGTATATAGAGTATGTGTGTGTATATATACTGTACTATATACTGGTTTTAAATGAGATCTTGGGCTTTGATCCATGCCAGAAAACATAGGACTACTTCATTCCTTTCTTTTAAAAATATCCTTCGTGGTTTTAAAAGTCAGTCTTTTTCTTTTCATGATAAACTTATAAAAAATGCAAACATTATAGAAATACATAAGATAAAATGTGAAAGGCTCTAAGATTGCACTAAAATACACAAAATATCACTGTGTTTATTCCTCCATCTTCTTTCTGTACAGAGTACTGACACTGTCATTGTTGAGTTTTACAAAAGCCGGATTGCAGTATAAGTGCCCCTCTGCAGCCCTCACTGCACCCGCTGCACTCACTCTCCCTTTCACTTTGTAATATGTTTTGGCAGCTTTCCATGTCAGGAGTTACAGGTCTGCGTCACCCTCTTTATAACCTCTATAATGATTTACCATCATTTATTGAACCGTTTCCCTATCAGTGGACATTTAATTTGCTTTCAATTTTTGGCCATCAGTAAATAATGCTGTGGTGAACATTCTTCATGTCTTCGGTACACTTACGGGTGTGTTTCTGTAGAATAAATTTGTGTAAGTTGAAATACAGATATAAGGTGTATGAGCATCACATATTTTACAGATATTGCCAGATTGTCCTCCAAAGAATTTGTAACAATTTAAACTTATCACCAAAGTATGAGAGAACTTTTTTTGAACATCAACCTCAATGCAGATACTAACCATTTTTTCATCTTTGCCATCTGATAGACAAAAACTAATTTTTTTGAATTTTTTTTTGAATTTTATTTTTTATACAGCAGGTTCTTATTATTTATCTATTTTATAAATATTGACAAAAACTAATTTTTGAAAAATCTACTTTGTTAGATTATTTGTGAGGTTGATTACATATTTGTATTTCATACACAGGTGTATACATTTTATGTGTCTTGCTTGTTTATATCCTTTGTTCATTTTTCCCTTGGGATGTTGGAGAGGGCTGCTTTTTTTTTTTAATATCTTTATTGGTGTACAATTGCTTTACAGTGTTGTGTTAGTTTCTGCTGTACAACAAAGTGAATCAGCCATATGCATACATATATCCCCATATCCCCTCCCTCTTGAGCCTCCCTCCCACCCTCTCTATCCCACGCCTCTAGATTGTCACAAAGCATCAAGCTGATCTCCCTGTGCTATGCAACAGCTTCCCACTAGCCATCCATTTTAGGAGAGGGCTGCTTTTAAATTCTTTTTGTTTGATATGCTTATAATGAATCTTACTTACCTCTAAACAAAAAGTATACTCAACATATCTGCAGGATATTGATAATGAAAAGTATGGCCTTTAGGTTTTACATCACATTAAATTTTTTTATAGGAACATATAAACCTCGAGTTCGATGTTATGACACCTATCAATTATCCTTGAAGTTTGAAAGGTGTTTAGATTCAGAAGGTAAGTAAGAGGTTATATTTGAAATCACAAAAATAGTTTTTATATTTGGCTGCTTTTCTGCTTTTTAAAATGGGCATGGGTTGTATATCAGTTTTCTGTGCTGTGTAACAAATTGCAATAAACGTGGCAGCTTAAAAAAGATTCATTTATTAGCTCATAGCTCTGTACGTAAAGTCCGTCCAGGCTTTTCTCTGTTCTGTGCTCAGGGCTGACCTCAAGGTGTCAGCCAGGTGGGACTCTTCCAGAGGCCCTAGGCAAGACCCCTTTTCAAACTGACAGGATGTTGGCAGAATGCAGTTTGTTTTGGTTGTAAGGCTAGGGATGCCTTTGCTGCTGGCTGTCAGCCTGGGGCCATGCTCAGCTCCTAGAGACCCCTGCATTCCTCCTCACCTGGTCCCCTCCTCCTTCAAGCCAGCAGCAGCTCATTGGATCCTTCTTGTGCTCTGATTCTCTCTGACTACCCCCTTCTGCCGCCAGCTGGAGAAAGCTCTGCTTTGAAAGGGCTCGTGTGATTATAAATCTCTCCTTTGCCGTAGAAGGTGATGTAATCACGAGAGCGGTGTCTCCTCACATTGACAACGTCCACCCACACTCTCCAGAGGAGGGGACTGCCCCGGGGGGAAGGTCAGTGGGGTCATTCTTAGAATTCTGCCTGGCACAGGGCGCAGGTTGAAATGGGAGAGTTCAGGTATTTTTGTCAGGTGGCCCCATGTTTGAGATTGAGGGAAAAGAAGTTAATGGGATATGAATTCTCTTAACTTGTTTCACTGTCTTCTTTTTAAAAAACAGTACAAACTCCATGTGCCGCTAATAATAACTGTTTTCATTCTTTATTTTCATTTAGCAGGTATACCATGAATGAGTAAAAAGTTACTGTTACCTTTTTAAAGCAAAAAGTTTCGAGTTTTTCATGTTTGTTGTTTTACTTTGACCATCTCAGAAAAACTGTGACAAAATTTAGAAGTCATTATGTTTTGTAAATTTATTATTTAATTTGCTTCAGTTCTGTAGAAAATCTAGCTGATCTGTATAAAACTATAAAGCTTTTAATTTTTCATTTGGTGTTTTGGGGGGCAATATAGCATGGAAACTTTGTTCTTGTGTTATGTAGGTGCAGAAAAGGAAGAAAAACCCAGCATTTGTATATAGTATTTGTGTTGAGTTAGAATCTTTGCATCAAATTTGTATTTTTATTAAAAAAGTGGACTGATAATTGTACTTTTCCTATTTCTTATTTTTCAGTTGTCACCTTTGAAACTTTGTCTGATGACTATTCAAAGGTATGCTTTATAGCATTGGTTTATACTGCCTGTCCTCAAGAAATGAATGAGTGGGATTTGTTTTTATGATAAGTGTTTTTATGATGTTTCCATTGTTAAATTTAAAATGGCTGTATAGTAAAATAAAACCTATTGTTTTCTATTAATATATATTTTGTTTGTCACGTGTCTGTGACAACCGGGATAGAGATAGCCTTTGGCCAATCTAATATTGAAATAAGTTTTCCATAGCATGTATGAATGAAACCTTATCTATATTTTTAAGAATTGGTAGCAGTCATCTTTTTAGACCATCCTATGTTCTAGATGTGTGATTTTCATTATTGCATTTATTATTTTCGTTTTTGTATTCATATGTGAAAAGTACAGTAGCAGTGTTGTATGTTTAATTTTCTTAACCCTGCAAATTAGTGGTTGTGCATATACTGAAACAGTTCAAGACACAGCTAATATATTTATGTTTCCTTTTCTTTCTTTTTTGGTGCCATTAGTGCATCTTTCAACTCTTGTAGTAATTTTCAACAGTTGCAAGATTGTCAGTAAAAGTGCCTTATTCAATTTAAAATGAAAAACTTTTAGAGATGTCATCATGAAGGAAAATTGAATTTTCAGAGCTGACATGCTTTCTATGTTGTCTTCAGTTCTGGAAACTATGGGGTACAGTTTATCCTTTTGCCTGTGGTAGCCGTTTATCATATGTTTTGGGACTTGTAATTTTATAGTATATTTTCTCTAGATATTGATAAATTTGCTTTTAAATACCATCTGCAGATTTTTAAGATACCTTTGTAATACGTTTAAGTTAAATTTATACAAGGAGCCTATCAAACTCCGTGTGATAATAGTGAGATTATTAAAATGTGTTCTTAAGTAAAATAGGAACTGACTCACTGAGGCTACTGAGCAGTGCCCTACATGACAAAGTGCTGGCGCCAGATAAATGAAGGGCATTTGTATTAAGTCTTTCAGTTAGAAGGTAAAGTTTGCCAAAAAACCTGTCTAAGATGCAGGAAGGCATTAAGTAGCTAATGGAGAGGTTTGATTCTTAAACACATTTCTTAACCATCATGGTGAGTTGTGTTTATACACATGCGTTTACAGAGAGCAAGAAGGAGGATGAGAGAGATCAGAGATTTCCTTGCTTTGCCGGTTTCAGTGATGATGATGAAATAAATACTTTAACCTAAGCAAACTAATTTTCTTGTTTCATTTTCAGATTGTCTTCCTGCATAATGATAGATACATCGAATTTCATTCACAATCAGGTTTCTACTACAAAACCAGAATACCAAAGTTCGGGAGAGATTTTTCTTACCATTATCCATCTTGTGACTTGTACTTTGTTGGCGCGAGGTATTGGGGTCTAATCACCCTTTGTTTTCTCCTTTCCACCTCCCCAAGCAACTTCTGTTCTTAAAATTGAGGAGAGGGATTAAAAGGATAAGACATTATCCCTGCCTTATGGTTGCTCAGAGAGTGTGACTGGCTCGTTTAGGAATTACATCCTTGACTTCTGTTAGCATGGTGCTCTAAATCTAGAGAGACGTGGGTGACCCAGTAGTGTAGCAGTGGTGTGAAGTCAGTATCTTAGCCCCATCGCATGCATTTTAAAACTTTTATTCTTAAATGCTACCTTCTTTATGATTATAAAAATAATACATATCCATTTTAGAAAATTGGGGAAATATAAAAAAGAATAAAGAAGAAAAAAAAATCACCCATAATTATGCCACTCAGAGGAAACCCTTATTAGTATTTTATTGTTATTTCATTGTAGTCTTTTTTGGGGTTTTTTTTTTTTTTGCGGTACGCGGGCCTCTCACTGTTGTGGCCTCTCCCGTTGCGGAGCACAGGCTCCGGACGCGCAGGCTCAGCGGCCATGGCTCACGGGCCCAGCCGCTCTGCGGCACGTGGGATCCTCCCAGACTGGGGCACGAACCCATGTCCCCTGCATCAGCAGGCGGACTCTCAACCATTGCGCCACCAGGGAAGCCCTATTTCATTGTAGTCTTGAATACATACACTTATAGATACGTTTTGGATCTTGTATTCTCTGTGTTATTTGTAAATAATATCCTACTTAATGACCTCATAATATTTCCTTGGCACATGGGTCGTTTAAATCACTTTTATGCATGAACAGACTTACAAGTAAGGTGGTTATCTTTCAGGTTTAGAATGCATTTTTGTATCAGTTTTACAAAGGGAAGTGATGCTTTATGACAGATACATGTTTCTAAAAATTATATTTACTTGAAGAAACGTTCATTTTAGTTTACTGGATTTTTCACTTTATTCATTGTTTGGCAGCTCTGAAGTTTATAGATTGAACTTGGAACAAGGACGGTTCCTGAATCCTCTACAGACTGATGCTGCGTGAGTGTTTTGTTATAAGAATCCTGCTGTATTTATTTTGGCCAGGAGATGAAGCCAGGCGCCCAATTTGTTGTCAAATGACATGTGTTGCATTTAAGCAGAGCTCTGGGCAACTTAGGTAAAAGAGTAACATTAAATTTTTTCTCACACAAAAAATTCACTAGAAGACCTGGCGATGTCGTAAAATTAAAAAAAATTTTTTTTAATATATGTGAAGAGTTTTTAACTCACTCCAGAAATTCAGTTACTGTTTTTTGCTATGTTCTTTAAATTTTCATTCATGATTTAGTTTTGTGATATTTTCTTTTATAGAGAAATTTTGAAAAAACTTGGAGTACTATTTTTTAATTTTATTTTTTTATGCTTTTGCTGGCAGACATTTAAGATTTTTTCACGTTTTCTTTTCATCATATGTTATGGTCTGTACTTTTGTTTTATTCATAGAGAAATCCTTTAGGAATGAATCTGTCATAATAGTATTAATACTGAATAATAGTAACAACAGCAGTAGTGAAAGCACTTACTATGTGCCAAGCATTATTCAGGATTTTACATATACTCACTCATTTGAAACTTATAACAAATTTTTACAGTATAGGTACTATTGTTATCTCCATTTTACAGATAGGGCAGCTGAGACTCAGAGAGGGTAAGTAGCTTGTTTAAGTTCACACAGCTAGTATAGAGTGGAAGCTGGATTACTTCTCACCTATGTATATAATGAACTTGTTGGATTTTCCTTATTGCTTTGAAGGGGATTTTTAAAGGTTGGAAGAGCAGGTAGTGATAAAAACCAGGTAAACTCTGGGTTTCTTTTCCACATTGATTTGAAATACTCTTATTTTCTTTAAAAAGAAATTATAGTAATGTCATGATGCATCCTTGAATAATAAAAAGTTATATGCTCTTTAGTTGCAGAATTTCCTGTTTATAATAACAACTTTTATTTATTGTCTTGTAAACTCTAGTCGCTGTGCTGAACATGTAGTTTTTTCATTTAATCCTCACAACAACCATATGAGATTGGTGAATACCATTTTTCAGAAAAAGAAAATGAGCCTAGATCAGTGTACTCAACAAGCTGGTCAAGTCTCAGGATTGGTGTAGTGATAGCCTGTGTTCTTTTTGCTTTGGGAGAATATATATTGGGAAATGTGTTCTCGCGATGGTGGAATAGTGTTTTTGAAGAAAGCCCTTCCTTGTCTCGTCCCCTGGCAGATAGAGTGTCACCCTGGGGTCTGTAACTGCGGGGACTGTTTACAGTGCACTGGCCCCTTTGATGGGTGCTTCGCATATGCAGATGAGCGAGAGAATCTGCTGCCATCTTATGCACAGCATTGGGTTTACTGTTTGTTTAGAAAGTTTATTGAGTGTCTGTCGTCCCCGCCCCCTGCAAAAGTAGATGCTAAAACTCTCTCCCTTATCGCTTTACTATTTTAGGGAGAATAATGTTTGTGACGTAAATTCAGTGCATGGCTTATTTGCCACAGGAACAATAGAGGTAAGCATACGTTGACTTTAGTTTTTAGAACATTTGCTCTATATTTGATAATGAATGGAGTTTTATTTAAAGACAGCGTTGCTTGGTTCCTAAGAGCAGGGTGCTAATGAAGCCACAGGCCACTGATTTGCTTTTCATATGGACTGTGGGTCACGTTCCACAGAGATACAGCTGTATCTCTGTATTGCTGCACACTGTGCCCCTTGTGCATTGATTTGGTCTGCGAGGGCCGTCATTGTCGGGGGTGAGACTTGAAGTTGCTGCTGGATTGCCAGCTCCAGTATGATTGCCACTCTTGTTCTTAACAGGAGGCAGTCCCAGATCTCTGCTGCTTGTCAGTTTTATGACTGACTTTCCCTGAGGCTTGTTTTTGTCATCAGTGAAATGGAGATGATAATACTTACCTTGGCAACTGTATAGAGGTGCTGTGCTGGTGAGAATCACATGAAAGAACCTATTTGAAAACATTATAAACTGGAAAGATATATAGGGTTGTGATTTGGACATCCTCTGTAGTAGCATTCAATAAATGCACAACATTTTCATTTTAAACTACAGCACCTTTGAATCAGTGTCCTTCATGCTTACCAGAAGTTTTTCTAGATTTGCATTTTTTAATTACAATATTGTTAAATACTCATAATAAAAAAAAGGTAAAAATGTCAAAAACAGGGCTTCCCTGGTGGCGCAGTGGTTGAGAGTCCGCCTGCCGATGCAGGGGAAACGGGTTCGTGCCCCGGTCTGGGAAGATCCCACATGCCGCGGAGCGGCTGGGCCCGTGAGCCATGGCCGCTGGGCCTGTGCGTCCGGAGCCTGTGCGTCCGGAGCCTGTGCTCCGCAACGGGAGAGGCCACAACAGTGAGAGGCCCACATACCACAAAAAAAAAAAAAAAAAAAAAAAAAAAATGTCAAAAACATATTATTAAAAAAGTACCCTTCTGTGCCTTCCAGTTACCAAATCCTCATACACCCGAGGTAACTCTATAATGGCTTGCAGTATTCTCCTTTTCTTTTTTGTTTTTCTGTGTATGTGCAGGTATGCGTATGTGTTAGTAATATGGTTTTAAAAGTTTTTCACAAAATTGAAATTATACCATGTTTCTTCATTTGCTTTTTTTTTTTTAATGGTATATAATGTACGTCTTTATACATTGGTACTTGTAATTACTTATAAAGCTAAAGTAATTTTTAAAAAATTAATTAATCAATTTATTTTTGGCTGCATTGGGTCTTTGTTGCTGCGCGCGGGCTTTCTCTAGTTGCGGCGAGCAGGGGCTACTCTTTGTCGCGGTGCGCAGGCTTCTCATTTCAGTGGTTTCTCTTGTTGTGAAGCACGGGCTCTAGGCACATGGGCTTCAGTAGTTGTGGCTCACGGGCTCTAGAGCGCAGGCTCAGTAGTTGTGGCGTATGGGCTTGGTTGTTCCGCGGCACGTGGGATCTTCCCGGACCAGGGCTCGAACCCGTGTCTCCTGCATTGGCAGGCGGATTCTTAATCACTGCGCCACCAGGGAAGTCCTAATTTTTATATTATATGTTGGATTTTGATTTCTTCTGTGATAGTTATTGTAGTACATATATTAAACATTTATCATTGATACAATAATATTTACAAATTTATATTTTCCCAGTTATACCAAAATGTCTTTCATAACTCCTCTCCCCTCTACCACACCAACCAAATCAAGGTCCATTCAAGGATCATGCATCACATTTTGCACTTGTTTTTCTTAACCATCCTTCTTTTCTTCTTTTAAATTATAAAAGAAATGCAGCTAATGATAAAACATTTAACAGTACTAAAAAGGGTATAGGTAAAGAGTTTGGAAAAGTTAAATTCTTATTCCCCATGAGATAATCAGTGTTAATGAAGCTTTTTTTTTTTTTTTTGGTATTTGTCTAAAGATTTTCTAGTACTTAAAATGACTGCGTTTTATTTGTTTAGGGCCGAGTGGAGTGCTGGGACCCGAGGACGCGTGGCAGAGTTGGCCTGTTAGATTGCGCCTTAAGTAGCGTCACGGCTGATTCAGAGTAAGTGGGAGTGAAGTCGCAGTTTAAATACTCATCAGCTTCTGATTTAAGCAAACGTATCAACACTAAATTAAAATCAGTTGCTAAAGGATGACACTCTTAAAACATGTTTATCTGAGGTTGTGGTTTTGTGATTGTTTTATGTAGAAATCCTCTCCTGTGAAAGCTCACTAAGTGGGGAAGCCAGATGGAATTCCTTGTTTATATAGTTGCCGTGGAATTTTGTTAAAATAAATACACTGCAGGAATTTGTATTTCCCATTCTGTAGGATATGGCAGTGGAACCAGGAGTCCACCACTCCATTTAACAAAGAAAAATATGTGCTTTGAATTCTAAGGTAGAGGGAAGCAATGTTTTTGATATTTTCTTGTTCCTATTTGGCCATTCCTACACTTTAAATAATTGGAAAAGTAAATCATAGTTGGGGGATGAAAACCTCTAAAGCTTGAATTAAGTAATACCTATAAGCCCCCTGTCCTTTTCCCACTCACAAGAGTACTTACTGTTACACTGCTTGGTACATATGTTTTCAGACTTTTTTTTTTTTTTCTGGCCTTGACGCATGGCTTGCGGGATCTTACTGCACCAACCAGGGATCGAACCCGGGCCCCCCGGCAGTGAAAGTTCCGAGTCCTAACCACTGGACCGCCAGGGAATTCCCTTCAGACATTTTTCTGTGCTCATATTAACACATGCAGATTATCACTCTCTTTGTCAGATCCTTGACATGGGATTAGTTGCTGTAATCAGCTCAGGAATGCCCTTTCTCTGGGGTCTTGTTATTCATGGAAATGTCATTTTACTTTGTCTTTTCAGTTGATCAGACATTTATCTACAGTCATGTCACGTAGGAGGTGGAGTGTTAGATGGGTGGGCTAAGAGAGACTAACTCTAAATTTATTGTAGAATTTTGTGTGATTTGCATTTTTCTGGGGGAGAGAAGAAATATAGTTCTTTCTTTTGAAAAAATCAGCTTTGTAAAAAAGCATTCTTGGGCTTCTCTGGTGGCGCAGTGGTTGAGAGTCCGCCTGCCGATGCAGGGGACGCGGGTTCGTGCCCCGGTCCGGGAAGATCCCACATGCCGTGGAGTGGCTGGGCCCGTGAGCCATGGCTGCTGAGCCTGCACGTCTGGAGCCTGTGCTCCGCAACGGGAGAGGCCATGACAGTGAGAGGCCCACATACCGCAAAATAAATAAATAAATAAATAAATAAATAAATAAATAAATAAAAATAAATATATATATATATAATATATATAAAATAAAATTTAAAAAATAAAAAAAAAGCATTCTTGACCTAGAAAAAAAAGCTAAGAATCACTGAATGGAAAGATGTCTGTTTCTAATGTATATATTTTTCACTCTGTCATAAGTAAAGAAAAAATTTTTTTCATCTTTTAATTATGACATTGAAAGTGAGTATAGGAAATTTTTTTCCTGAGTATTGTTACTGAGTTTTATTAAAGTAATACTAATGAATAACTTCATTAGTCATGGTATGGAGTATAGTGTATTAAACAATCTAAAAATGGAAAACTCATGCTACATTTGATTTTTCGTTTTGTTTTGGAATTACTTAGACATTTTTATTGTGAAATGTACACATACAGAAAACCACATAAAACATTAATGTGCAGATTACTGAATTATGAGTCTCTACATTTGTTAATAGAACAAAGCAATGGAAATGCTTATTAGTATTCATCAAATAGGTATGAAAGAAAATGAATCAGAAACTTGTTTATTTTTAGAAAGTAGAAAATCAGGTTTAAGTGAAAGGTATTTACTCACTCTATAGGAAACAAAGAGGTTAATTTTCTCTTACCCTTAAGCATTAACTTGTGTTTGAATTAGAATAAAGAGACTTGTGTACAAACTCTGTCCCTAATTGTTTCATCTTGAAAAGTCATTTAAGAAAACAGGCCAGCAGGAGTTATTTGCAGTATGTCTTAAGGTTATTTCTACTTTAATGACTACAATAGAAGTACCATTATACAAAATTTAAGGAAGGGATGTTAAAAAATAATCTTAACTGTGGTCTCTAGAAACATGGGAATATTTTTTCTTTTTTTAATAGAATATTAATTCACAAACATTTTTGGTGGCCTCTTTTGTCCTTAGGGTGAGGCATTTTTCAGCTGTCATGATGGAGGTTATTTTATTTATTAAAATTTTTTTTTTATTTTGTAAAGATGATTTGTACTTAATGTAAGAAGATACTAAGCAGTTTCAAAAATGCACAGAAGAAAGTAAAAATGACTTCTGCATATATACAGGCAGGTCTAATTTAAGTAACAGACCACTCTTGGTTCGTGAAGCATGCTTATAGTTTTTCACTAGTACACATCTATTTACAGTTTTATGATTATTTCCTGAGGGAAAGTATCAAGAACTTGAACAGTATACATGTTCTTAAGGCTTTTGGTGCCCATTGTTAAATTGCCTGACAGAAAAGGTAACATCAATTTAAAGGTCTACCTACATGTACAGAGTGCACATTCTCCCACCTCCATAGCCCAAGGTTTTAGTCCCATTACGATAATACTAAGATGTCAGAAAGAGCCCGGGATATCAAATCAAAATACAGCTTGGTAGAAATAATAGCTAACAGTACTTTCTATTTGCCAGGTAGTGTTCTAAGTTCTCTACATATATTAACTTATTTAATAAAACAACAACAGTCTTTGATGCAGGTACTGTTTTGTATTTATTTTACAGATGAGGAAATGTTGACCAATAGCCTACGTAAGCCTTTAAGAATTATGTGGCAGAAGCATATTTATTTCTAGGGAAAGATGTTCCAAATATGCTGTTAAGTGGAAAAGCAAATCATACAGTTCCCTATAGAGTTTTATCACATTTTCATAAGAAAAACAATGAACTTATGTGTACAGTCATAGGGACGAAATCTGGATATGTTACAAAGTGTTAAAAGTAGCTCTGCTTGCTGATTCAGCTTCAGGTGATTTTATGTATTAATTTTTTTATGCTTAGCTTTATTTTTTTCCTACACAAACATTACAAGCCGTCACCTCTGTTATTTGATACAGGTAGAGTTCTGGAAGGTGGAGCCAATACAGTCAGAGAAAGAAATACGTGTTACATTTTGGCTGGCGGAGGACAGGCTTTTGTTCTTTGCAGATGATGTGCTTGCTCTGCCTAGGAAACCCAGTAGAACTAACTGAAAAACTGTAAACACTAATATGAGAGTTAAGTACATTGGTTACAAAATAAATGTACAAAATCAGTGGCGTTGATGTTTATCAGCAGTATCCACTTAGAAAGATACAATGAAAAGCAGTTCTCATTTATAACAAAATAATTTATAACAAAAAATTGTAAAATACCGAGGGATAAGCTTAATAAGTGACTATCTGAAGAAAGGGACAAAATTTTATTAAGGAACAAAAAAGTTTGAATAGGGCTTCCCTGGTGGCACAGTGGTTAAGAATCCGCCTGCCAATGCAGGGGACACGGGTTCGAGCCCTGTTCCAGGAAGATTCCACATGCAGCAGAGCAACTCAGCCCGTACACCACAACTACTGAGCCTGTGCTCTAGAGCCTGCGAGCCACAACTTCTGAGCCCGTGAGCCACAACTACTGAAGCCCACGCGCCTAGAACGCGTGCTCCACAAGAGAAGCCACTGCAGTGAGAAGCCTGCGCACTGCAATGAAGAGTAGCCCCCGCCAGCCGCAACTAGAGAAAGCCCGCGTGCAACAACGAAGACCCAATACAGCCAAAAATAAATAAATTTTAAAAAAAAAGAAAAAGTTTGAATAAATGAGGAAAAATAATGTCACCGCACTGAGAAATGATTCCAACGTTCATCTTGAAGGGTAAATGACTGAAAGTGATGCAGGCAAGAGACCTCCAGGTTCCCATGGATGCTTCAGTGTAGTTGCAGGCTGAGGCTTTAGGTGGCATAAGAGACCTGAGGATGCTAGGAGTCAGCAGCCTGGACTGAAGGTCCTGGTCCGAGGTCGTGGAGACAATAGGTATTGAAATCAGGACTGTGGCCCGCTTCTGACTCATCTTCTAAGACCCTTTCCCCCTCAGAGCGTTATTCTTGGTTACTCAGTGAGACGCATACTCCAGATTCAGAGCCATAAACATCCATCATTTTGTTACGTTTACAGGTTCTGGGTCCCCGTTTGGGGACTAGTCTTTATTTTAGCTTGACATCACTAACTTTAAAAATGAAAACGGGGGGCTTCCCTGGTGGCGCAGTGGTTGAGAGTCCGCCTGCCGATGCAGGGGACACGGGTTCGTGCCCCGGTCCGGGAAGATCCCACATGCCACGGAGCGGCTGGGCCCGTGAGCCATGGCCACTGAGCCTGCGCGTCCGGAGCCTGTGCTCCGCAACGGGAGAGGCCACAACAGTGAGAGGCCTGCGTACCGCAAAAAATGAACAAATTTTTTAAAAAATGAAAATGGGTATACCCATGCCCGAATATAAAACTGTTTTCTCTTAAGCAAAAAAGGGCATGTTTCTGTAAATACCTTATCCTGGCTTAATCAGAATGAAAGATATTGTCATACTGATCTTTTTCAATTGGTTTTATATTTTCAGAAACTTTTTTTGCTTGTAGCTAGTTTGAAAATATTTCTCACATTTTTAAAGAGCATAATCTACAGATTTTTAAAGGTAGATTACATTTATAAGTAAAGGTTATTTTTCATTTTGATTAAGAAAGTTTGGCTACAGTTACCTTTTAAACAGAAGACTAAGAAATGTGATTGTCCCCATTAGAATTGAAGATTAATAATGAATTTGTTACTTGGAAGGAGATTTGGCCATATATGCACGAAACACAAATGTTTTGCCTTTTAGGATAAACAGTTTACCAACGATCTCTGCTTTGAAATTTAATGGTGCCTTGACCATGGCAGTTGGAACATCCACAGGGCAGGTAAATATGTTTAAGTTGGAAACCTCACACTTCAGTTACTACTTCAGGGGCGTGTATGTATCATGGGAAACATCCACATGTCTGTTCACTGTGGGAACAGAAAATGAAGCGTTATTGTTTTGGCCAGAGTGGAGAGGGTACTCAGAATGCTGTGTCCCTTCGGTACCTTGAGAAATTCTGGTTTTGGCCTGAATGGTTGGTGTGAGAGGCTCTCGAGCTGAAGCTGCAGTGGGGTGTGCCTCAGGTGTCCTGACTGTGTTTAGAACAGCATTTTCTAGAGAGTGTGGAGTAGAGATCCATGGTCATACAAGTTTGGAATTCTCCAGATTTCTACTCTTTGAGGTTTATAGTGCATTTAAATATATACTGAAAGCTTGGAGAATTCCTGTAGACAAAAAACGTGTTGAGTAAGTATTTCCAAAATGTATTTGCCCAAGGAAGCTTTTTTTTCACCCAGCACTATCACCCACATCCAGTGCAGTGAGTGGTCAGTGGGACATACCTCAGCAAACGCTAGTCTGAGGAGTACAAATGAAATAGCTTCAGGGATTTAATTTCATCCTTTCTCTCTTTCCTTCAAGGCAGAGCCCACACACTTGTAAGTCTGTTCTGACCTCAGCACAGGTGTGAGCCCTGCTTCCAGTAGAATTACTGCCTCTGTCATCTGTCACCTGGGACTAAGATCCAGCTTCACCAGGCCCCTTGCCTATCAAGACAGGGCTCAGAAGAGACACCCCCCCCCCCGCAAAAGTCATAGCACTGCCACCGCCATCTGTCTGGAATCTACCAGGACTGTCTTCATTATGCTTCTTGTTCTTGTTTCTGTCAGCCGCTGTGACAGTGCCTGGTACACAGTAGGCCCTCAGTGTATATATTTGTTGAATTCATAAATGACACAAATTCTTGCGGACTTTCCTTTTGGTTCCTTCCTTAATATAGCTAAGTAGTTCTCAATCTTAGTGTGCCTAAAAACTACTCTGAGGGTTGAATTCATAAAACCATATACTGGAAGGGTAATTTAAGAGATTTTTCTGGAGTATTTTTGCTGGCTGACTTTAGAATCTTTGTACCCTGAGTGAGGGGTGTTCATTGTGTTGATTAAAAAGGTAATGAAGCAAATGGCAGCCGTTATTCTAAGTTTTAAAAGTTTCAAGATAAAATATTTAGTTCGTTTAAACAGAAATAACTTTCTTTTTTTAGGTTTTGTTGTATGATCTTCGGTCTGATAAGCCATTGCTAGTAAAGGATCACCAGTATGGGCTGCCCATTAAATCAGTTCATTTCCAGGATTCATTAGATTTGATTTTGTCTGCTGACTCTCGAATTATCAAAATGTGGAATAAGAACTCAGTACGTATTTTTTGTTGTTAACGTTACTTACTTATTTGCCTATTTTCCATGTAATGTTTCTTTTCTTTCTGTTGCCTTTTTTGAGCAATGTGGGTTCTTGAGAAAGAAATATCAATACTAAGCATCCGTTTGGGCACTTCATTGGAAGTCAGTTACTTCGGGATAGATAATATTCATTTTCAAAGTAGTCAAGATTGTTTTCTTCCTGTTAAGAAGTTTTCCTCATTTGCTAGAACCGGCATGCATTTTTGCATGTTCAGTTAGGTAGAGAGTAAATCATTGTTTAAAAAAAAGATTGATCCATGAGAAACCCCCTAGATTTTGAGGCTGTCTTACAACCTTAGGAAGGTTTTTATGAGCTACTACTAATCTTTCCATATCAGTATTATTATACATCTCAATTTCATACCCTTTCCCCATGTCAAACAATTGGATTTTAGATATGATACCTTTACAATAATTTCTTATAGTGTTTTTCTTAAAAACAATATTTTCTTCAGAATATTTGATGTTCTCTGCCCTTCTGAGTATCATTTAAAAGGTAACAAAACCCTGTGTTGCTGGTTTTATTCTGCTTTCTGCTTTTGCTTTTTCATTTTAAAACCTAAGTATCTTGAGAGAGTAGTAAAGGATTAGTTCATCAACTGGGAAAAAATTCATTCAGTGTAGCAGTTGCTTTGAAGAGTCTTTGCGTTTATTAATTTCAAACTTAGCATCTTTAGTCAAAAACTGTTACTTTAAAAAAAAATTTCGTTTTTGAGATGAAGTGGGTGGAGGGCCCAGCAGCCTCAGCATTAGTTACCAGAGGGCAAGCGTCAGTCTTTCCTGTGAGGGCTGCCCGAGTTTAGGGCAGAGATGCTACCAGCAGCTCCGTCATGGTTCAGCTACTGATCAGAATCCCTGCCTGCTTGGACCATTACTTTTGTTTTTCATTTTCATTTTCTCAACTCTCAAAGTATTGACCTTACTTAGCTCCCTTTCTTTTTTTCTCTGGATCTGCCTTGGAGGTTCAGAGTTATCCTTGGGGTGTGTCCTGTCTCTCAAGCCCTGTTACCTTTGCAGCTCCTGAGACTCTGTTAGGGAGAAGAGGAAGGGCTTCCGACTTTTCTCAATTCCTGGAAGAATTACCCTGACGATTGCCCGGGAACCGACTGTGCTGCTTTGAGTTGGAGGGTTTTGAGGGCTTTCTTAGGAAGATACGTGGTGTCTTAGGCTGGAATTCTCTCTGCCCTTTTCTGATAATCCAAACTAGTTTACTTTGAAGCAGTATTTCTTTTTAATACTCCAAATGCAGACATTTTATTTTTGAAGGGTCATAGCATACTGGTAAAGTAGAAGTTTTCCTTGACCTGGCTTCCATCCTACCTAATGGTAAACTTACCAATTTGGATGCATCCTCCCAGGCCCTCTAACTGCTGCATAGTTTTCCCCAACATGGATTTCTATGAACTGTGGCCCCTTTTCTTTTTTGTCCCATGCTATTATTATTCCCATTTCACCTTCCTTTTTCCTTCCCTCTTTCCATTTTTTGGTTCAGTGGGCACTTGAGACGAAAGGGAGGTAGCTGTGTGAGTTCCATTGTCTGTCTTGAATTAGAACCTGGCTGCTGTTTTTCACTGAGTGCAAAATTAGTTTTTTAACTACTGCCCCCACTTTGCCACGGAGCCTCTAATAACGGGTTAATAAATGCAGGAGCTGGCAGACATTTTCAACAGCAGTTCTTGAAATCAGGTTGTAGTTGCTACAGTAAGTTTTATTTTGGCGTTGTTGCAATGACTAAATACGTCCTCTTGACCAACACCCAAGTTACTTGGTTCTGCTTGACTTGCTTTCCTTGTTTATCTTTCTCGTCACCTTTTTCCACTCCCACCTACTTACTTTGTCTTTTTTCTTTTACTTCTTTTAATTTTTAAAACTATAGTATATTTCCCCCCACGTTAAAAAAATTTTTTTACCCTTTGCTGTGTCATAGCTAACACTTTATGTATTTATAGGATTTCGTTTTGTAAGTTACTTTATATTCATCATCTTACTTGACCCCCCTCAGGCCCTCGTGACGCAGGTGTGGCAGATACCATCCTCATGCTGCCTTGTTGACTGTCTCTTCATCTTTGGTTTCTTTGAGGACAAGTTTACCTAGGGTGTGTTTCCCAGGTTATGAGAATTTTTTAAAGTTGATGTACAACTTTATTTTAGACTTTACCCTTTCCTGTTTAGACATTATCTTTAAAAGTTTGTACTTATTTTCCCAAGAAAGTCACCTCTCCCCCCGAGCCTCAGTTTCTTCCTCTCTAAAATGAGAGGATTTGATAAATTGATAAAACAAATTCTCTAAGATTTTTTTGAACTTAAGTTCTGTGATTTCAGTTAGGTGATTTTATTTTTTCACATCAGCAGAGTGTAGTGGAGTTACGTCTCCAGGTTATTCTCTATATATCACATTGCCAAAAGTTGTCTTCCTTTAACTATTTAATAATTCCTTTTTGCTTACTCTTTTAGGGGAAAATATTTACTTCCTTGGAGCCAGAACATGACATTAATGATGTTTGCCTCTATCCCAACTCAGGTATGCGGTATGTAGCAACGGGCCATTCTGCGAGATGAATCTAGGTTATGCTTTATAGGGTTTTAAACTCATTTTATTTCTTAAGACAGGGTTTGGCTTGGTGGGGACAATTCTTGGATATTGTATTTACTTGAAAAATTAAGAGCAGGAAGTGGCATGGATGATTGCGAAAATGACCCTCTCAGTGACTTAGTCCTCAGCCAGCCTAGCTATTAGTAGAAACTGGTAGCAGTCCATAGGTCGGTGGCAGGTGAGGTGCTATTTAGTGTGCGCTTTAGCTGTTTTATGTGGTTGGTAATCGTATGTAGGGATTTGGAGGAGGCTGGAGCTCCCTGATGATGATACACAGGCTCATAAAGCCACGGCTTTTCGTATATTCTGTGTTGCAGGCTGTTCAGTAAATTACCTGTCAGATTTCAAGATTTAACAACCCCTTCAAGGCAAATCTGTGAAGAACTCTGGAAAATGAGAACACTTCCCAAGCTCAAGCAGGGTTGTATTCTGAGGACATGTACACAGATAATTTTGACAGAGGGATACAAGGCAAAGCAGGAAGAGTTGTGTTATGTATGTACAGATGGCAGGAGAGAGAGAGAGAGGAGAGAGAGAGAGAGAGTGTGTGTGTGTGTGTGTGTGTGTGAGAGAGAGAGAGAGAGTATGTGTGTGTGTGTGAGAGAGTGTGTGTGTGAGAGTGTGTGTGAGAGTGTGTGTGTGTGAGAGAGTGTGTGTGTGTGTGAGAGAGAGAGTGTGTGTGTGTGAGAGAGAGAGAGAGAGTGTGTGTGTGTGTGTGTGTGTGTGTGTGTGTGAGAGAGAGAGAGAGAGAGAGAGAGAGAGAGAGAGAGAGAGATCGAGAGAGAGATCAGCGAAAGCAATGAGAGGAGAACGTAGAGGAGATCTTTGTCTGCATTGAGCCTGGGGTGCTGGGTGGAGTTGGGAGGTGAGGTGATCCCCACAAGGGGACAGTGTAAGAGGGGCAGGAAGGATGGGCGGGGGCACAGCACGGTGCACGGAGGAGCTCTGGGAGGAATGGGGTGGGAAGCAGGTGGTGCCCGGGTGGTGCGGGCCCAGGAGTGACCTGCTGAGTGGCTGGGTGCTGTTTGTGGTCAGGACCTACTCAGACCCTGCTTCCAGAGGTGGTTCTGTCCACCAGGTAAAAGGTAGATCCGTTTTGAACTAAGATGAGTAGGAAGTGATGCTCAGAGCCGAGATTGGGAGCACAGGAGAGAGAGCAAATTTGGAGAGAAAGATTAGGTTTTCTTCTTTGAGCCTTTGAATATGAGGAGGCAGGGGGCAGTGGCAGTGTCTGGCAGAGGGTCTCCAGCCTGGCCACCCCTAGGATCGCCTGGGAGCGTCTTAGAAGTACGGCTTGCTTGGCCCTACACACATCAGGGGTACTGACTCGGCGTCTGGGGGAGAGCCCCGAAATGAGTTACTTTTCACATGCTTCCCCAGTGGCTGTGAAGCCCCACCCTGATCCACAGCCTCACCCTGGGAGCCACGTCCCGTGCACAGTGAATAGTGTGGTCTCGAGAAAAGCAGGTCTGCAGACGCTAAATTCTTTATTTTTTTAATTGATTAATTAATTTATTTATTTATTTATTTTTGGCTGTGTTGGGTCTTCGTTGCTGCGCTCGGGCTTTCTCTAGTTGCAGCGAGCAGAGGCTACTCTTCGTTGCGGTGCGTGGGTTTCTCATTGCGGTGGCTTCTCTTGTTGTGGAGCACGGGCTCTAGGCACAGGGGCTTCAGTAGTTGCAGCACGTGGGCTCAGTAGTTGGGGCCCGGGGGCACTAGAGCGCGCAGGCTTCAGTAGTTGCGGCACATAGGTTCAGTAGTTGCAATGCACAAGCTCTAGGGTGCGTGGGCTTAGTTGCTCCGCAGCATGTGGGATCTTCCCGGACCAGGGCTCGAACCCGTGTCCCCTGTGTTGGCAGGCGGATTCTTAACCACTGCGCCACCAGGGAAGTCCCAGGCTGTTAGATTCTGTATGGGTCTTTTCTAGTGTAGCTGCACATAGCATTCCCTGTAAGCCATTTTGTTTTCTATTAAGGTGTAAAGTTTAATTCAAACATTAGGAACTACTTTGCTGTGCCATTTGGTGGAAAATACTTTACCTTGGTTCTTTGATTCCTGATTAACAGAGAGAAACCTTTCTTCTTGACTTCCTTATTATTATTATAATAAATAGTGCATCAGAACTACATTTTATCTATGTGTCTGAAGCTTAAAACTTTCCCCCTTAAAAATGATGGCGAACTTTGTATAGACCTGAGCACTTCATGGTGGGAGCTGCTCAGTCACTTAGCTAGTACCGACAGCCTAAGTGTTTTGCAGATGGGGAAGCTGGTCTTTCTGATACTTAAGGTGCCCCGTCTGGGAGGGTCAGGGACCACAGGCCACAAGCTGACCCCGAGGGTGCCTGGCTGCTGGTCTGGCTCTTCTGCTGTTCGCCGTGTTCCGAGCACCTCACCCATTTCAAAACGTAAAACAAGTAGAAAAGGGAGCTTTTCTTTTCCCCATGTGTTTACCTTTTTCATTGTGTTTATTTTTAGGAATGCTTCTTACTGCCAATGAAACCCCCAAGATGGGCATCTATTACATTCCGGTAAGTGATACAGAAAGGAGTTATGATAAAAATAGGACAAGAAAAGTTACTGTATTTTTAAGCTGGCTGTGTCGAGGGACTTTGGGTCTGCATGTGGCTGTGTAAATTAGACACAGTGGCTCACTTGTCAATTCCCTGTGCTTCCTGGAACCAGTAAAATAATGCTTAACCATTGTTTATGGGAAACTACTTAATATCCCATTAAAATAGTAGAAATTCATCTTTATTCTTCAGATCTACATTTGTTTTTTGTTTCAAAGCGTTCCAGAATCTTAAACTTTCAGCTATTAGTGATGAGATCTAATCCTCTAAAATAAAAGTCTGGTTCTCTTCCAGTCATCTCTTTGTAGTTTGTGTCTTTTAAAAATGAGTTTATATAAAAGAAACTATCTTAGATTGCCATGATCAGTGATGACATGCAGTTTGCAATCTTGTGCCGTTTTTTCTTCCTTAAAGAATTCTTCTGTTACGTTTGCCAGAAGCTTCCCTACCTTTACCTAAACAGAAAAGCATATAGTACAAAGTTGGCATTAGATTACGGTTAGCAAACATCTCCTTCTCTGAGATTTGGGGAGGAGCATGAGGGGTGTTGAAGATCAGATCTTTAGGGCGGTGAACTCTCTGTAATCCCTGTTAGCCTCCAGTTATGAAAGTTCTTTATATTGATGATGGTTTTTTGAAATAGCTCAACCATGTGTGTATTTCAAAAAAAAAAAAAGTACTCTGTTGATGTTGCCTTCCTGTGGTTTCAGGAACCTGATATGTTGTTGAAAGCACTTTGAGTTGTTTCTTTTGATTGATAGTGAAATGAAGACTATTCAAACAGCAGCTTTTCCGTTTTCCTAAATTGTCATTTGTTCCTTTTCTCCCCGGAGTCTCACAGATACTGCTTTTTATATATCTTTATCTTCATCTGATCAATAAGTGATTGTATCAGCTGTGTGGCAGGCACAGTGCTGTAGGTTGGCAGTGTAACAGTGTAGAGGGTACTGCCCCTCTCTTCAAGGAGTTCATTATCAGGGAATAAAACAAGAGAGTAGACAATTTCCAGTCAGTGTGAAGAATGCTATAACAGAAGTAAGGAACCCATCATGGGGCTGGAAACTGGTGGGAAATGTGGAGGATACTCGGAGAAACCTTCCCAGAGGAATTGATTTCCAGGGAGAGACCAGAAGGCTGGTTCTGTCTCCTGGATGAAGAGGGTGGGGTGCAGAATGGGAGAAGGATCTTGGAAGTAAAGGGAACGTTGTGTGCTAAGATCAGGGAGAAGATAACACACATGGCCAAGCATTAGCGCTTGAGGACTGGCGGTAGCTCAGGCTGAAAAGGTGCTCTGCAGCCAGGCTCTGATGGTCTTGTAGGCCAGGTGTGCCGGTGCAGGGCAGGCACTCCTGGAAAAGTTGTAAGCGGGAGAGTGCTGTGGTCAGATTTGCATTGTTGAAGGATTATTTTGGCTGCCATCAGGAGAATGGATTCAGTAGGATCCAGTCTGGAAGCAGCAAGAACAGGCTGCAGCAGTCCACAGGAGAGATCATGGTCCCTGTGTTACCTTGGCCAGGCCTCCCTTTTTAGTAGTTGGAGCTTTGGGGGTCCTGGGGTAATTTGAAAGAAGTCTGATCTGGTGGGCAGTGATTTCAGGGTTTGTTACCCATGCATAGCCAGGTGGTGTGTCCGGAGGTGTCCACTGATGAAGACTTGTGTCGATCACGAGAAGAGCCTTCCCTTGGTCCAGTGTTAATAGTCTTCTCACAGCGTCAGCCCCTGTGGGAACGTCAGGAGAGGCAGAATAAATCAGCTTGCCCCTCCCTTTACTTCTCCTGGTGGAGGTCTCTTTCCGTCTTCCTCTCAGGAGTGCTTACTGTGTTTTGATCGTCAGCAGCTGCTTATAAGGCATCGATGTCTTGAATGGAAGAGCCCTTCCTCCCGTCAGAAGTGTGTAGAATCCACCAGAATCTGAGATAGAGCGTGGAGGCCACATTGGGGGTCTGCTCAACTGGTGAGCAGCCGTGGGCTGAGAGGCCCTTGGTGTGGAGCCGGGGAGGGCAGTTCCGAGTACTTCTGCGGGAAGGCTGTCTTACCGGCTTGTGCTAAGATGGTGGCAGTGGGGACAGAATTGGAAAGATTGTCCAGGTTGTAAGACAGGCTTGGTCATTGGTTGGATGTGAGGAGGAAAGGAGAGGAAGGAACCAAAGGTGACGGCTGCTTTCTGCTTGGTGAACATGCAGACGAGGAGGTCCCTCCCTGAATCCAGGAGGAGAAAGGGGGTGATAGACTCTTAGAACTGGAGGAGACCCTTATTCCCTTCTGCTTCTCTGGGTCTGTTTCTCACAGTGGGCTTTTTTGTTCCAAGTTCTGGGAACTTTCATTTGCACGTGTGAGAGGGGCTAGATGCTGGCCAGGTGGTGAGAAACTGCTTTCTTGACAAACGTTAGCTTATCTTATAAGGTCTTTGTAGTTTCAACTCTGTAGCTCAGATTTAACTTGAGCGCTGTGAGAAAGCATCCAGAGGCTGCCCCCAGGTGACTGCATGTGCGGACAGTGAGAGCAGGGTTGTTCTTGCGCAGCTAAGCATTGTGCTGCAGCTGGTAGGTAAGTGTTCCTTCCTGACCTGCCTTTCTGCCCTGCTGCCTCGCATGGAGTGAGGTTTTCGAGAGCTGCTTGTCTTTACTTGGAACCTGTTCTTTGTGACACTCCTTCAAAGCAGAGAGAGCCCAGGGGTCTGAAAGCCTGCCATCTTTCATAAGATTTTATCAAACTCGCCAAGCTGATATTTGGCAGAAAGGTTTATTTGAGGCCTAAAGAAACAGAGAAGTGTGTGTTTAGTATATAATTCACGCCAAATATGGGAGGTTGGGACTGTGATTTGTATCAACATCTTATAAACCAGGTATGAAAACTCTTTTTCCCTGCTTTGGGGCTGTGCTAAAAATGAAGACAGCTTAATGTTCTTTTAGCTTATTAATTTTTGCCTTTCTACCTGATACCATCTTTCTTGAATACTTGAAGTCTTTTTAGATTAAATGCAAATACTGATTTATATACTCTCTGCTACTTACGTATCCCAATAGCTAACTAGTCTTTTATGACCAAATGGATTTTCTCCAGCCCTTCCCCCATTTTCTCAGTACTCTCTTTTTTTCCCCTCTCGGAGACCAGGATCTGTTATTTTGTTTGTTTGTTTTTTAAATTCCAGGGCCTAATTCAGCTGCAGCTTTCAGGACTAATGCCAGAAATAGTCTTTCAAGTTGGGTTTCCTCTGAAACGTAATGTAATCGTAGGTTAGTTCTTCATAATTAACACCTTTGGCAACTGTATAGACTCCAGAGGGAATCCAGGTCCTGTGGCACCCAGCCCCAAACCTGCCAGTGTGCTGCATACTGTTTCTGTTGGAAATGCTCCTTGGGCTCCAAGCCCCCGTGGGTCAGTGAGCTCCAGAGACCAATCATGACGGGATAGTTGATGGCTTGCGTGTTTGCTAATGTGTATGGATGCGTAAACTTGGGAAAAAGAGAATTATTATTTGTTTAGGAAGTTACTTGAATTAGAAGAATAAAAGTCAGTTGATTAAGGACGTATGGTTTGGGTTTTTTTTTTTTTTCCTGAACATGTAAATTTAAGCCACTATAATGATTATATGCAATGTCACTGAACCCATCTTTCAGTATTGGCAGTTAGGTGTTTTATTTTAAAACATTTGGGGAAAAAAATACTTGGTTTTATTTATTTATTTATTTATTTTTGGCTGTGTTGGGTCTTCGTTTCTGCACGAGGGCTTTCTCTACTTGCGGCGAGCGGGGGCCACTCTTCATCACGGTGCGCGGGCCTCTCACTGTCGCGGCCTCTCTTGTTGCGGAGCACAGGCTCCAGACGTGCAGGCTCGGTAGTTGTGGCTCACGGGCCTAGTTGCTCTGTGGCATGTGGGATCTTCCCAGACCAGGGCTTGAACCCGTGTCCCCTGCATTGGCAGGCAGATTCTCAACCACTGCACCACCAGGGAAGCCCAAAATACTTGTTTTTGTTGAGATGTTTTTATTCTTTATAATGAATCAAAAAACTGTATTAAATATTTTAACATTTATTATTTAATTTAAAATTATATTTTAAATTTGGAAAGTACTTTTGGAGCCAGAGTACCTGCAAATAGGGCAGAGTTAAAAACATAAAGGGTTATATTTAACTTGCACCAGTGCTTCTGTTTCTTTTAAGAAAATAGCACTTGAACTTATCCAGCATAATGCATGAAACCTCCGGAACTCTATCTTTGCAGAGAGAGATGACTACGTATTAAGAAGCATAAAATCTCAAGAACGCTTGCTTCACTTAGTTGTAACACACACGCACATATCCTCCCAAAGGCATGTAAAGCCAAAGGAAGTGCAAAAAAAATTAGAGAAGTTTAGTCAAATTTTGTGAAATGTAATAAAAGATTCAGTCTAGCGAATGTCTTTAAGTCTCTTCATTTCAGTGAGTTATCACTCACCAACCCAAAAGGTCTTCAAAAGAGCCATGGTCTCCAGATACCATAGCTGGGTTCGCTTGCTCCTGTTCAGAGGGATTTAGTCTGATTTAGATCAAACACCTGTGCTTCAGCCCTCCAGGAGACAAGAGGTCAGCGAGTGCCGCCTGGTTTGGGGGTGGTCAGAGGGGTGCTTTTGAAATACATTTGTAATGTTTGGAAGTCAGTTTTAGAGAAGTGCGATGAAAAATTTTGTAGTAGATATATGGATATTTGCATTTGGGCAGATTTTGTTGTTGTTGCTCAGTAAAGAGTTAAAAATGGATATCATAACCTTTTCACTGGTGTTTTTTTCTCTATGGGCTTTTGTGACTGAAACAAAGAAATTTAGATATGAACAATTTTGACTGTTCTGTCTGTGGTGAATTGAACTTGTTAGTCTACTTCTAAACTCAGCCACTATATTAGATTATCCATTATCGAGGTATTTCTGTGGCATCCCTCAGAGATGGCCTCTTTTTTCAAGGCCAGTATTTCAAATATTACTGCTTGGGTATGTTTTGGCATAATTTTCCAGAAGGCTTAAGAACATAGTTATATAGTGTTTTCTAACAATTATTCCTTACCTTCACCATAGATAACATTTTTATCAGCTGTTCAACTTGTAAATAAGTTATTTTAGCTTAACATTAGATTTGACAGTGTCTTACAGATATTTTATGTCTCCTTTTTATATAGCTATTATCTTCTCCATTTTAATTTTAAAGTTTAGGGTTAGAGACTTGGTCTTCTTTTTTTTTCTTTTTTTTGCGGTACGCGGGCCTCTCACTGTTGTGGCCTCTCCCGTTGCGGAGCACAGGCTCAGCGGCCATGGCTCACGGGCCCAGCCGCTCCGCGGCATGTGGGATCTTCCCGGACCGGGGCACGAACCTGTGTCCCCTGCATCAGCAGGCGGACTCTCAACCACTGCGCCACCAGGGAAGCCCTTCTTCTTTTTTTTTTTTAATGTTTATTAATTTAATTTATTTATTTTGGTTGCACAGGGTCTTAGTTGCGGCACACGAGATCTTTAGTTGTGGCATGTTGCCTTCTTAGTTGCAGCATGCGAACTCTTGGTTGCGGCACGCATGCGGGATCTAATTCCCCGACCAGGGATTCAACCCCGACCCCCTGCACTGGGAGTGTGGAGCCTTACCCACTGGACCACCAGGGAAGTCCCTTGGTCTTCTTTTTGTCTGATGATCACATCACACACCTGGGGGCAAAATGAATGACAAGTTTGTCCCACAGTCTCTAGAAACAACGCAAACAGCAGAGAGAATTTTGGCCAACAGAGAAGGTTCTGCTTTTCCTGGAGAGTTGGACGCGCTTTCTCCTTTAAAGCACATCTCACATGCAGATCGCTTAACTTTATCTCTAGTTGACGTTGGACGCAGTTGACCAGGCTGTGCCTAGCTTCTAGAACACCACATTCTCTTGGTTCTCTTCCCATCGCCCAGTTGGTCTTCTTTGGTGGCTTCTCCTGCTGGCATGGCCCAGTGCTTGGGCCTCAGCTCTCTCCCCTTGACCCAAATGTTAGTGAGCCCTGGGGCTTAGTGCTTGTCTCTTTGTTTATTCTCCCCCAGGGAGCTCATCTGTCCCTAGGCTCTGTAAGGCACCTGCGTGCTGCTGACTTCCAAACTTCTGTCTCCAGCCTTTCCTTCCTCTCGGAGCTGCAGAGTTACATATCCACGGGCTACTGGGCTTCACCACCTGGCCGTCCACTTGGTGCGCTGTAGTAAGGTGCCTGCGGCAGAAGTCTGGGTCCCAGCTCTCCACCCGCCCCGCCCCTGCCTGTCTCCCGTTCCAGCAGAGGCACCGCTGTCTCCTCAGTTTCTAGGCCCAGAGCGCAGGCACCACCGTGTTTCCTCCCCCTCTCTTCACGCCTCCTCGTCCAGTCCATCCGAATGTCACATCAACTCGTTTTCCAATGTTGGTTCAAATCCAGCCATTTTTCAGTACTTCCGCTCCTACCACTCATCTGGATTACCTTAGTGGCCTCTTAACTGATCTTTCTTCTTTTACTTTTGTCTCTCTCTGCATTCTGTTTTCCATACAACAGCCAGGTTGATTTAAAATATAAAAATAAAAATCAGAGTCTATCATTCTTCCTAAACCTTCCAAAGGCTTATCATTTTGCATAGCGTAGCATCTTAACTCCTGTGGTAACTTAAAATGTCCCACAAACAGGAAAAGACTAAAACACCAGAGTCTCCATTTTCTCTCACCCATTAGAGACTAGATCTCTGTAAGCCATTTATCCATTTACAGGGATCACCAGATGGTTAGAGCATAAGACCAAATCCCCAGTCATTGCTGCCAGCAAGGGGGAATAACTTATAGACCATAAATTAACCAAAACCCAAACACAAAATTAGTAGAGAGGAAAATTAAAGTTAGAAAAACAGAGTTACCGAAGTTCTGCTGCCCTTTGGATTCATATGGAGCCAAGAAGAAAAGCTGTGCTTGGCTGTGCTTCTCTGGTGATGAAGTTGCCCTGACACCGTCAGGTGAATCCATTGTGCATCTTGGTGAGACCTCTAAAACTGTCAAAGGATAATTTTCAGAAAAATGTGAAGTCATGATTTTCACATAGATATCAAATGAATACGTGTTGAAAATTTCATTTAACTTATTAATTAAATAAGGGAATCAGGCACATGTCATCAAAGGTGAAGTCTAAAATAGCACAGATTTACGTGGAATAAAGTGATACTGAATTGGGAATGTGCAAATAAATAGATAGGCCTTTCTGAAGTTATGGAGGGTTATCTGTCCAGGACAGAATGCATTTGCATGACTGTAGACAATGATCTTGCATTGCTGTCAGTTACGTGCAATTTACAGAGTTGTAAAATATATCCCACGGAATCAGAATCAGATAATCTCTAGACCAGGAGTTTGGCAAACTAAACACCTAAGCACCAGCTGCCTGTTTTTGTAAACAAAGTTTTACTGGAACACAGTGCACGCGTTCATTTATTACGTGTTGTCTATGGCAGCTTTCTGACTAAAAAGGCATAGTTGTGTAGTTACAACAGAAAGACCCTGTGGTCTGCAAGCCCTAAAATCTCTACCTGGTCGTTTAAGGAAAAGTTTGTGGCCCCCACTCTAGAGTATGCGTAGCTTTCCATTGAACACAAAATCTTCCTATATTTATTTACTTATTTATAAATTTATATAAATAATAAATATATGAATACATTTATAAATAATAAATATATGAATACATTTATAAATAATAAATGTATATCTTTCCTCATTATAATGTAAAACATGGACACAGGGATATTGTTTTGCTCTTTTCCCTGTTATATTCCCAGGACCTAAAGCAGTGTCTACTATACTGTAGACATTGAATTAATATGTGCTGAAGATTAATAAAACAAATACATATGAGAGTAATATGATGACCGTAATTTGAAGAATCTTGGATAACATTTGCATGTTTTGACAATGGCTGGTTTGCAATGATTTTTAGCTGTTATACCAAATTCAAATTTAACATCTGCCCTTTTCTCCTACCATTAGTGAAATTAAAAAGTGGAGAACATGACTCATAAGTGTTAGACATAATTTTTATACAGTAGGGTAAGGATCAGTTCCTTTGGTCTGACAGTATGTTCTGCAGCAGAATCAGAGAATCTTGGGACGATGCAATCATTGTGTTTGGGAATGCTGACAGATTTCTAAAAGAAATGCCTTGTCCAAAAGATTTAATGGTGCTGTTAAGATGAACTCTTTCCTAGAAAAATACAAAAGGAGAATGTGAAAGTAAGGGCATTTAGCTTTTGTTGTACCTTTTTTGAAATTTGTGGAAAAGTTGGCTTCAGGATGGACTTAACGTGTTTTAAAGATTGGAAACAATGCCATTGTTTTTCTTCCTGTGCTTTAGCTGGAGCTGGTGGAAGTCCTGTGCGTGCTGCTCCCTAAGATTTGGCTTTGAATTTGGACCATTGATCTATTTCGATTTGAAGCCAAGGCTGAAGGCATTTATGTTTACTAATTTGATACCAGAGATTCCCCAGATGTGAGATCTCTTCAGACCACTAGTGTATATTGAAATGGCCCTGAATATATTAGTGTCCATGTAGAGTCCTAAAAGTGATGGATCACGTTTTCCTCTAAGATGCTTATTTAAGCAGAGATCTGTTAGATGTAGTGACAGAAGTAATTTTGTTAGAAATTCCTTTTTTGTTGTTGTTTTGTTTTTTTAGATTTAGAAATTCCTATTTTCTAGTGCCAGTTGCTACATATTCTCTTGGTTTAGGGAGGTAGTACCAGATGCAAAGAAAACTGTCCTTGGGGGAGTTTGCCAACATACAAGGGATGTACAAAACAGAACATAAACTGGACAAATAATTGCTGAAATGGCTTTCCACGATAAAGGGTTTCCAACGTGCTGCAAAGGAACAGGGGAAGCTTTTGAAGTACAGAACACTAGAGCAGGAAGGGAACTTTGAGGTCATCTAGTCTAGCCCCTTAATTTATAGGCGGAATCAAGTCATTTGTTCAAGGTCAAATGACAAGTTGGTCACAGAGCTGGATCTAGAAGGCATTTCTTTTTTTTTTTAAAACATTTTTATTGGAGTATAATTGCTTTACAATGGTGTGTTAGTTTCTGCTTTATAACAAAGTGAATCATAGAAGGCATTTCTTCATTCCATATTACTTATGGAAGGAATTTCAAAATTAGTCTGACCTGAGTTTGAATACCAGCTTTGCTACTTGTAAATATGGTGACTTTGAATAAGTTACTTATCTTGTCTCAGCCTTGGTTTCTTGAGCTACAAAGGAAGAATGATGTTGTAAGGCAGCTATGTACAGTAGGTACTTAGTCATTTATCATGGTGCTTGGTGCCTGATAGATGTTCAGTGGATTGTTACTGTTAGACTTTTTTTGCAATGAGTAAAATTTGATGAGTCCAGTGTCAAAGACTATTTATATTTAGCATTACATGGACACGGGCTTTTATGTAGCTTTTAGGAGGAATGTGATACTGAGCAAAATAAAGATACACTGAAAAGGTTGTGACAGAATCATAGGTGTGAGTGAGGAAAATGACTTCAGAAATATGATTTGAGATTGTTCGGTCTGTTACAGATCATATAAAATAGAGATTGAGAAAGAACTATTGAATGCCATTGGTTTTGCCGTTAGCTATTGAAACAGAAAGCAGTGATGAAATCTGGTTGCTCAAATTAAAAATCTGATTTTTAAAAGTGAAGTCCATTTCTCCACCTTATATAAACAGAGCACACTCTTTATAGAAAACATCAAATAAAGACGAGTAGAAACGTCACTCTTCCATCATCCAAAGGCAAACACATTTTAACATTTGGCTCTATTTTTTCCATTGTTTTAATCTGAAACGTTGATATGGTTTAATATCTTGCCTTTTTCCCACTTAATTAATGTTTCCCCAAATTATCATAAGCTCTTAGAGATCATTAAAAAGTGGGTTTTGTGTGTGAATATAAAAATAATATATAGTTTTTAAAAAAGTTTAAATAGATGAAAAAACCAACTATAGTCTCACCAAGTCAAAGGCATTCTTGCTAATATTTCTGTTACATTTTCTTCGCATTTGGGAACATCTTGGTGGCTATTGATTACATTTTCACTTAAATCCTATAATTACGCTCACTTAGCTTACGTAAATTTAAATAGAAGTCTTTCAAGGTGTGGGTGCTGGGGAGCGATGTGTCTCCATCCATCTCATGCTGCAGGCCTGTGTCTAGGACTGAATTTAAGGTGGAAGATCGTTTCTCAACTAACAGAAATCAGCCCTAATTCTCTAAAGCATCCACTGAATGTAGTCGGTCACCTTCTCATCTGTGCATTTAGGAAGGTACTAGTTACGTATCATTCTTGGGAGACTTGAGAAAACAGTCGTTTTCTGCGTTATGTGGTTGAGATGAGGAACGCCATTCAAAAAAGGCTGCTTGAATGTTTTCTTCAAAAGATTTTTGTTCCCAGTACCTCTCACAGCATTGCCACACGGAGTGTGATTCTGGTAATTTAAGGTAAGGGGTTTTGGTATGACAAGGCTCCTGGCTATAGGTCACTGTATCTGGTCCTGGTCCAACACCTGAGGCATAGATGCTCTTTTAGACATACTGAAGGACATCCCGAAGGGATTTTTCCAGTTTGATTACACTTTATTTAGTCTTAGCTGCTTGACTTTAGAACCTGGTCTCTATGTAAGAGGTTAAACCAATGAAATTCAGAAATTTTCAATGCAATGGACAGAGTAGGAGAAAGGGAAAGATTTAAAAAATATAGTTAATAGCAAGTTCAGAATGAGTGAGATAGAGCTTAGCAGCAGCATCTGTGAAAAAGGGATCCAGGGGTTTTGTTCACCTCTAAATCAAAGGCATAAATTAAGCAGAATGTTGGCAGTGATTCCACAGGTGAGCGGGGGTGGGGAAGGACGAGGGGGTACAGTGAAAGGGCCATCGTGGGGCTGTTAACGTGAATGTTCATTGAGAAATATTTCACAGATGGAGGATTAGAGAAGGCTCAGAAAAGAGTTCAGGAATTGTGCTATCAGGCAGCATCTAGAGAACGCATGTTTTTAGGGTTTAGGAAAAGAATAAGTTCATAAAAGAAAGTCACCCTTTGTGAGGTAAAAAAAAAAACAAAAAACTGATGGGGCATTAGACTAAGGAAGAAAATTTTCATTATTGAGAGTGTGGGAAGAGCAATCAGAATACAGGAGGGACTGAAGGACTGACCTTTCAGAGCTTCTAAAAGGAAGAAAAAGGCAAATTTGAATGAAAAACATGATCCATCTTAATTTGAGTTCAAAGATGCATATTTTTTAGATGTCTTGATTCATAATAATGCAGACGGGACATATGCTGTATTTTGTTCTCTAAAGAAAGCATTTAAAAGATACAGCCAAGCCCATAAGAAAGATCTGGAGGGATAAAACATCTTACGGAAGGTGATAGACCTACTTTTATGGAGAAAAAAATGTGAGGCACTTAAAGTCAGAACAGCAAGTTAGTGGAAAAGTTAGATTCCAAACTCCATGTATTTTCATTACCTTCTTCTAATTAACAAAAAAGGAGAGGGATGAAAAGCAGATGCATTTCTTTTTAGTGAGCTTCCTTTCTAACCCAAGCTCACAGCAGATCTACTGTAACTGAATTTTATCTTATGCATGAAATCGCTTTATAAGGTGTTGTGTTCTGTTTGTAATTTTTCAGTTATATATTCATAATTGGGAAATGGGAAGTAGGGCATAAATGTCAGGTGGCTAATAAAGTATTCTGATCTAATACAAACAAGTTGTTTGTGTCTTTACAAAGGGGAAATGGGGACTTCCTATTTTAATCTAAACACTTTCAGGCAGTAACATAGTATCTGTGGCATTTTTCTCAACAAAGGAAATCCTCCATTTCCCATCACATTTTATTGGGTCACAAGAATAGCAGACATACAGAAAGCGTTAATGTGTGACACTCAGGAAGTAATTTTCTGAGCATCCTGTCACATTTTCAAAAGTTAATTTCAGTTCCAGCGAGGTAAAAATGAATGTAATTTCCATATGGAAACATTTGACGCACGTATGACATTTATTTTATTATGTTAATATGTTAGATGATATTTATTTCTGCATAAATGTTTACACATCTGGCATGCCCATTTTCTTGAAAGTAAATAACAACTTCCTATTCAGGTGCTAGGTTTTCAGTTCTGAATCAAATATTGACCAAAGATCTTATCTCCCAGCCCTGGTGATTACATGCTTACCAGGTTGATCTCTTTACCATTCTTGTTTTGGACAAGATAGAGTTGGAAGTACATCTAGTATTCTTTTGTCCTGTTGGTGTGGTCACCTAGTTGGTGGTGGTAGAATGTAGTGCTCACAACCAGGGATTGATTTTAGTCTCTGAGTTTACCTGACTGCTTGAATCCTCTGGCACTTTCTTTGATTAATATGCCCATTACCTACTATGTTTTTTGTTGTTGTTGTGTTTTGGGTTTTTTTCCTTAAAAGTAGAAGGCAGGGGCTTCCCTGGTGGTGCAGTGGTTGAGAGTCCGCCTGCCGATGCAGGAGACACAGGTTCGTGCCCCGGTCCGGCAGGATCCCACATGCCGCAGAGCGGCTGGGCCCGTGAGCCGTGGCCGCGGAGCCTGCGTGTCTGGAGCCTGTGCTCCGCAACAGGAGAGGCCACAGCAGTGAGGGGCCCACTTACCGCAAAAAAAAACACAAAAAAATTTATTCTGGAAATTTTCAAATATACATAAAAGTAAAGAGAAATATAAAGAGCCCCCATCTATCCATCTCCTTGCTTCAGTATCATGTGCTTTCCCCCCATGCTTTTTTGGGGGGTGGTGGTGGGTTTGACTCGTATTAGTAGCAGCTTAAATTGCTGTAGAAAGAAGTTGTTGAAAATTGTTAAATGGAAATGAATAATTGACCTGCACATTGGCACAAATCTTTAGTTAGGCTGTGTATTTACCTTCTTGAGGAACAGAACATTATTCTTGGTTGGAAACAAATAATGGGTAAATGATAATAGTGAGACGTATTGAAAGGAAGTTTAGATCTGTTTATGCTTCTTTCATATTTGCACATGGTTGTATCATTCATTCAGTCATTTATTTGTATGACTATTTTTTTAGAGCAGTTTTCAAAACGTTCACAGCAAAATCACGTGGAAAGTGCAGTTTCCACATACCCCCTCTCTCTCTCACACCCCCCCACACACACAGTGTACACCGCCTTCTCCACTGTCAGCATCCTGCACCAGAGGGTACATTTGTTGTAGTCGATGAACTGACATTGACACATCATTATCACCCAAAGTCATTAGGGCTCACCCTTGGAGTTGTCCATTCTGTGGGTTTTGACAAATGTATAATGACATGTATCCACCATTATATATCACACAGAATGGTTTCACTGCCCGAAAAATCCTCTGTGCTCCACCTATTACTCCCTCCCTCTTCCCCCAAGCCCCTCCCAACCACTCGTCTTTTTACTATCTGTGTGGTTTTGCCTTTTCCAGATGTCACGTAGTTGGAATCATACAGTATTTAGCCTTTTTAGATTGGCTTCTTTCACTTAGTAATATGCCTTTAAGGTCCCTCCGTGTCTTTCTGTGGCTTGATAGCTCATTTCTTTTTATTGCTGAATACTCTTCCATTGTATGGATGTACCACGGTCTGTTTATTCATTCACCTGTTGAACTTGTTGCTTCAGGTTTTGGCAGTTATAAATAAAGATGCTCTAAGCCTTCATGTGCATGTTTTTGTGTGGACATAAGTTTTCAACTCTTTTGGGTAAATAGCAAGGAGTGTGATTGCTGCATTGTCTGATAAAAGTATGTTTAGTTTTGTAAGAAACTGCCAGACTATTCCAAAGTGTCTGTACCATTTTGCATTCCCACCAGCAATGAAAGAGAATTGCTGTTGCTCCATATCCTTGTCAGCTTTTGGTGCTATCAGTGTTTTGGATTTTAGCTCTTCTAATGGTGTGCAGTGGTATCTCATTGTTTTAATTTGTAAGTACATTAATTTTTATATTGGTCACTGAAGGAAATCCAATCCTTTGTTTTTTGCCTTTGTGGGCTTGACTAGATAGTCTCTGTTGACTAGTTTCTAGTTTGAGTTTTTGGGGGAGTAAGGATCATTGGACAAATCCTTAGTAGGCACCTTTCATGCACCTGCACTAAGGCCTGGGATATTAAAGACGTTTTATTTGTTGCCTTGGAGCTTATAGTTTTGTAAAGGAACAAACATTACAGTTGTAGGAGCACACTAGGAAGCCATCTTCCCATAGGTGGGATAGTCAGGGGGAGTACAGACATTTGAATTGAATCTTGAAGGACATGCAGGAATTAACCAACAAAGAGGTAGAAAGAAAGGTGGTGGAATCAGGGAGATCTTTCTACCCACAGGGAGTTGAAACTAGATGCTAGAGCCTCAGATCTGTTCTGTGCGCCTGGGAGGAGCTTAGGTTTTCCAGGGGCAGGGAGGGGCAAGAAATAAATAAAACTGGAGAGATGTAAGGGCCTTAAATCTAAACCTTTTGTACTGTGTTAGCGTTTTTGCTTTTGATTTGAAGTGGAGCGGCATGCCTTTGAAGGGTTTTATTCAGGGGAGTGCGATCAGATATGGGTGTAAGATTATTCTGCCCATAGGGAGTGGGTGGCTTTGGAAGCAGGGGTTGGGACGGAGCGTAACTGATCAGGAAAGGTCCTGAGAGCGCCCTCTGAGGTAGTGGCCGCGGCTGGTGAAGGAAGAGACAGATAGAAGAGGCAGTGAGGAGGTAATGCCTGCTTAGGGCTTGGTGCTCATTGGGAGTGGAGGCTAGGAGGCAGATGGGAACTGAATGAACCATGGTGCCGTTCACAGAGATAAAAGCTGCAGAGGGTGGGGTAGGTGCTAAGCTGAGCTTTGGAAGTGTTGAGGTGACTTGAAATTTTCTCTCCCAGGTGTATGATTTAAAACTCTGAAGCTTCAGAGAATGGCAAGCTACTTCCTGGGAGGGAGTTGTTTTTTTTTTGCGGTACGCGGGCCTCTCACTGTTGTGGCCTCTCCCGTTGCGGAGCACAGGCTCCGGACGCGCAGGCTCAGCGGCCATGGCTCACGGGCCCAGCCGCTCCGCGGCATGTGGGATCTTCCCGGACCTGGGCACGAACCCGTGTCCCCTGAATCGGCAGGCGGACTCTCAACCACTGCACCACCAGGAAAGCCCTGGGAGGGAGTTTTGATCTTTTGGTTTTTTGGTTTATCTCTATGGAAAGGATCAAAAGTTGTGAGTGAGTTAAGTTCTTGAATTTTCTAGAGAGAAAAAGGACCTTTTGTCTTTCTTAAAGGTCTCTTCTCAGTCAGTATCACAAATACTAATCCAGATGTTCACTAAAGGGTCTCAATCCTGAATTATAGGCTCTGAAACAATTGAAATTTCAGTTTGGTGTTGTAGGGGGCTTGTCAATCATTTGGTAACTCTGTCTGTGTCTGTGCCTCTGTCCCTTTGGAGATGTTGTTTATTACTTTAGGAAAAATGCTCTTTTTTTTTTTTAAATCAAACATTGTAAAGATATATAACCAAGGAAGAAAAAGTCCTTCATAACCGCCCCTCCTCCCACTACCATTCTTAACAGGATGGTGCATACTCTTTACAGAGTCAAGTCAGTTGTCTCTCCCTCCATGCCTCCCCTCAAACCCCCCAAACACTAGCATGTGCATTTTAGCAGAATTGGGGTCTCATGATGCATACAATTTCGAAAGGGGTTTTTGTCACTTAACGATATGTTGTTCTCATCAGATCAGATAAATATAAAGCAAACCCATTCTTTTTAATAGTTGCACAATATTTCATTATATAGATATGTCATAATTTATTTGTCTAGTTTCCTATTAATGGATATTCACCACTCATTTCTTTCAGTTCCCTAACCAGTGCTGTTTAGTAGAACTTCTCTGATGGAAATATTCTAAGATCTGCTCTGTCCAACATGGCAGCCGCTAGCCATGTATGATTATTAAGCATTTGAAATGTGCTTGGTGTGCCTAAGGAACTGAATTTTAAATTTTACTCCATCTTAGTTAATTTAAGTAGCCACATGTGGCTAGTGGCTACTCTATTGGACAGCACAGCTCTAAACTATGTCAGAGTCAAGTTAGGTCATCAAGGTGCTTGCTTGGATCACGTTACTTGGACCTTCATAAATTACAGTTTAATGGTGTTTCTTTGATGTTTAACAGTCATATAAAGTTTCTCTTGTAAACCTCTTTTAAAGAAGTATTGTTCAGGGTTAGAGTTCCTTAGAGGGAGATCTATGAAATGCTTCTCGAGTTTAGTTCCAAAAGAGAGTTTCTCTTTCCAGACATATCAGTATGCTTCCTTTATCAAGTAAATGATCTCTTTCTACCTCATTATGCATCTCTTTTGCCTTGGTTGCCATGGAGTCCAAAGTTCAGTTTTTGGTTCTGCTACAGCAGGTAATCTTTTCCCTTTCATCACTCCTCCCACCAAACCATATAGCTTTCCTTTCATTCTGACTTTAAAGATTTCATTATGTGTGTGGTTTTCCTTGTAAAGCACTTCTCTTTTTGAAAATGATTAGATTTACATGAAGTTTTTGGAATCTATCCTAAGACTTCACTAAAAAAAAGATAAATACAATATACGCACTACTTCCCTCCCACAACCCTGCACACACATACATCATATATCTTAATAGGGCCATTAATATTGTCATGTGTATGAATCCTATTTATCATCACAGTGGGAAATATATGTATTTAAAATCTGAAACAGACATTCTACCTGGGTTGTAGAAAATTACTTACGTGCTTTATGGTTGGTTACATTTTATTCAATTATGAGTCAAAATTGGGTTCTTTTACCCTCTTGTTTTGCCAGTATAATGCTCTACTTTGGCTTTCTTTGGGAATATATGGAAATCTTCTTTTGCTTGAATTTAAAATGTATTCTTCAGGATTTCCTAGTTCCATGTGTGGCCCCCTGTAGATAAACATTAACTGCTAAATGGTGGCAAAATATTTTTCGACCCTTCTAGAGTAGCACTGTTGAAGTGTATAACCTTCATTTAAAAACATTTTACTCTTCCTTTGTTTCTGCCAAGTTTCCATCCCTAGATATTTTTAAATATTAGGATACCCTTAGTTTTTACAAAGACTTAAGAATATGCCGAAAAATTATTAATAAATTCCTTTGCCTGTGAGGAAGTAGGATAGAACCAGGAAACTGCTGATGTGGTAACCAGGATAACACACTAAAACCATCTGTGTAACTCTTGGCAGGAATAAAATGACCAAACAAGATCTTGGAGAGTGCACATTACCAGATGTGTGATCAAAAAGATAAATACATTCTCAAATGATAAAATTGGCCTAGTGCCTTTAGCACCCATGGGACTGTTGTGTGTATGCATATGTGCAGACAGAGCTGTCAAGGTTGAGCATTTTTAGTGTAGTTAGGAAACTGGGACAGGAAAAGCCTGGAAGTAGAGGACTTTAGCGCTGCTTGGAGTCATTGGAACTGGAAACTCTGGATGTGAACTTGGGGAGACTGCATGGGATTTCAGGTGTAACATGATGATAAACATCCAATGGTGATCTGCAGCAGAGGCGCAGAGGCAGGCTCTTCAGGAGAGAGTAAAGGGGAGACCTTAGAACAACCATGTTTGTCCTGTTTAACTAACAGTGGACTTTGAAAAAGACAGGGACCATATGAAGATATTTTTTTTCTTTTTTCTTGAGAGTTGAATGAAGATGGAAGCGGAGGACTTTTTCATGCTATTTAATGCACTGTTTGTAATTTTCAGGAAAAGCAGACAAATGTAAAGCTTTTCATTCTAACTCAAATTAGAATTACTTAGGTTAAGTATAATACAGCTTTGAATACTTACAAGAGAACTTTAAGAGATTTGGTTTATGAGGGAATTTCATGGTTTTGAACAAGATTTTTGCTCTCTTAAGTTGCACTGGTTTGAGAGTAATTCTCTTTCCCCTTTTCCTCAATTTAGCAGGACTATTTGGTGTAAGCTTGCATGTCCTGAATGTTGCCAAGCTCACAGTCAGTAGATCTCCAGTGGATGTATGTGTTTAGTTTTCAGTACATTGTTACTTTGGTTTCCCAGAAGCTTTCTTGACATTACAATACCTCAAATTTAAAAGTTTAAAAAAGGAAAGGAGTGGTATGAATATCTGTTTTCAGATACATTTGTCTTTTCACAGTTTGACAATGATGTGCCTAGGTGTGGATCTCTTTGAATTTGTCCTACTTGGAGTTGAGCTTCTTGGATGTGCAGTGTAATACTTTTTACCAAATTTCACTTTTTTTTTTTTTTTTCTCGTTACGCGGGCCTCTCACTGCTGTGGCCTCTCCCGTCGCGAAGCACAGGCTCCGGACGCGCAGGCTCAGCGGCCATGGCTCACGGGCCCAGCCGTTCCACGGCATGTGGGATCTTCCCGGACTGGGGCACGAACCCGTGTCCCCTGCATCGGCAGGCGGACTCTCAACCACTGCGCCACCAGGGAAGCCCTTTACCAAATTTGAGAAGTTTTTGGCCATTATTTCTTCAGATACTGTTTCTGCCCCTTTGTTTCTTTTCCTCTGGGACTCCCATTATGTGTATGTTGGTCTGTTTGATGTCCCACAGGTGTCTGAGACTCTGTTCAGTTTTCTTTCTATTTCTCAAACTGGATAATCTCAATTTACCTGTCTTCAAATTGGCTGATTCTTCCTTCTGCTGATTTATAACTGTTGAGCCCCTCTAGTGAATTTTTTATTTCAATCATTGTATTATTCAACTCCAAGACTTTTATTTCATTCTTTTCTATAATTTCCCTCTCCTTATTGATATTCTCTATTTCATGAGACATGTGTTCTCATACATTTCATTAGTTCTTAGGCATGGATCTGTTTGTTTAGTTCTTTGTGCATATCTATAATAGCTGATTTAAAGTCTTTGTCTGGTAAGTCTAAAGTATGAGCTTCCTCAAAAGATAGGTTCTGTTGACTGCTTTTTATCCCCTGTATATGGGCCGTGCTTTCTTTGCACGTCTTGTAATTTTTTGTTGAAAACTAGATGTTTTAGATAATATAATTTGGGAGTTATGGAACTCAGATGACCCCCACCCTGAATTCATTGTTGTTGCCGTTTTGGTTGTTTAGTGTCTCTGCTGGATTAAGTCTGTAAAATCTGATAGCTTTGTTCTGTGTGGTCACCAAAGTCTGCTTAGTTGACTTAATTCAGCTAATGACAGAGCTTTCCTGGAACTAGTAAGTCTCCCATCCTTTTTAAAGGGATCCTTGTAAACATAAGTCAGATCATGTCACACCTCTGCTCACACCCTCCAGTGACTTCCATCTCACTCAAGGAAAAGGTAAAGTCCTGCAGTGGCCTGCAAGACCCTACCTGATGTAGCCCTTTCCTGTCTCCCTCTGTTCAGACCATACTGGGTTGGTCTCTTTGCTGATCCCCAAACATGCCAAGCAGTTCTGATCTCAGGACCTTTGCATATGCCAGATATTCTTATGGTTTATTCTCTCCTCTCCTCTAGGTCTGTATTCAGTTGTCACTTCAACATGGGCTTCCCTGTCCACCCCTGCTCCCCCTCCCCTGTGTTCTCCATCACCCTTCACTGCTTTATTTTCCCCATAGCTCTTATCACTGTCTGTCATACTCTATACTCTTTCCTTTGTTTGTTTATTGTTTCCCTTTCCAGAATGAAAGCTCTTTAAAGGTAGAGATTCTTGATTGTTTTGTTCACTGCTGTATCTACAGTGAAGAGAAAAATGCTTGACAATAACTATTTGTTGAATAAATGAATGGTGATCTTTGGCAATCTATTCTTATTTAAGAATGAGACACTAGGGACTTCCCTGGTGGTGCAGTGGTTAAGAATCTGCCTGCCAATGCAGGGGACTCGGGTTTGATCCCTAGTCTGGGAAGATCCCTCATTCTGCAGAGCAACTAAGCCTGTGTGCCACAACTACTGAGCCTGTGCTCTAGAGCCCGTGAGCCACAACTACTGAAGCCCACGCGCCCTAGAGCCCATGTGCAGCAACTACTGAAGCCCGCGTGCTCTAGGGTGCCCGCATGCCGCAACTCCTGAGCCCGCGTGCCACAGCTACTGAAGCCTGTGCACCTAGAGCCCATGCTCCACAACAAGAGAAGCCACTGCAATGAGAAGCCCGCGCACCACAATGAAGAGTAGCCCCCTCTCGCTGCAACTAGAGAAAGCCCATGTGCAGCAATAAAGACCCCACGCAGCCAAAAAAAAAAAAAAGAATGAAATACTAAATGCTGATTGGAAACTCTTTGTATGCCGTGGTCTTGTCTTCTGGTAATTTTCATGCTAACTCTTCAGCTAATGACCAAAGGCATACCTTGGAGAAATCACAGGTTTGGCTCCAGACCACTACAATAAAGCAAATGTCGCAATAAAGTTAGTCACATATTTTTTGGTTTCCCAGTGCATATAAAAGTTATGTTTACACTATACTGTAGTCTATTAAGTGTGCAATCGCATTATGTCTAAAAAACTATGTACATATCTTAATTTAAAATTACTTTATTGCTAAAAAATGCTAACCGTCATCCATCTGACAACACAGGGTTGCCACACACCTTCAATTTGTAAGGAACACAATATCTGCGAAGTGCAATAAAATGAGGTCTGTGCCTATATTGGAGGATTCCCAGATATCAGCATCTGGAAGTCTGTCTTTGGGGATCTTTCGTTTTCTATAGAGAATCCCCCAGTTCCTCACCAGGAGTGTTAGGGGTTTAGGCTGGCAGGAATGGAAGCACAGCAACATGTGTTTGGCTTCTGGCATTCTGGGAGCTGCGAAAGGAGCTGAGGGTCACACACTGATATGGAGGCTGCCAGTTAGTTTGCTAATTTCAGCCCCCGCAGCTCAAGTCACCTCTGCCAGGTATCCACTCACGTGGAACAGCTTTCCTTCACTTTCTCCAAAAAATCATCCTCTGGTTTCCTAAGGGGTGGTGGGACTTTAGATATTCATCAACTCCATCATCTCCCCTCTGTTTGGGCCCATCTTCCCATATACATGGAGCCTGGAAGTGCTGGGTCTCAAGGACTCTAAGGAAAGAATCTAGTCTCGTCTTTGATACTTACCTCTGTAAGCACCCAACATTTTTTTTTTTTTTTTTTTGGCTGCGTTGGGTCTTCATTGCTGTGCCTGGGCTTTCTCTAGTTGCGGCGAGCAGGGGCTACTCTTCATTGTGGTGCGCGGGCTTCTCATTGCGGTGGCTTCTCTTGTTGTGGAGCACGGGCTTCAGTAGTTGTGGCACATGGGCTCAGTAGCTGTGGCTCGCAGGCTCTAGCGTGCAGGCTCAGTAGTTGTGGCGCACGGGCTTAGTCGCTCTGCAGCATGTGGGATCTTCCCGGACCAGGGCTCGAACCCATGTCCCCTGCATTAGCAGGCGGATTCTTAACCACTGCACCAGCACGGAAGCCCGTACCCAACATTTATACTGTGTTAAATCCTTTAACCACTATATTTTCTTCTTTTGTTCTTTTTGTCCTTGAAGGTAGTACCTTTTATACTAGTTTACTATCATTTTAAGTAGGCTTGGGAGGGAAAGGAGATAAAAATATATAGTTAGTGCGCCATTTAATTGTTTGCTTGGGGTGTCCTACCTCCCCCAACCCTTGAGTATAGGTGCTCCATCTCATGCTTATTTGTACTCACAGGGTATTGCATAGATTAACTATTGGTTTGTCGGCTGATACGGATAGAATGGCATAGGTGATCTTTTTCTTTATCACCTGGCCTTATTTTATTATCATTTTATTTCAGTGCCTAAACTGCTTTTCAAAAAGTGGATTGAAAAAAATTGAAATCATGGCAGATAATAATTTTTCTCCTTTTTAAAATAAATATTTTAAAATGTTGAAATTAAATTGCTCTTTTGCTGATCTGATTTTTAGGAATGAGAGAACAAAGCACTACAAGTAGAATACCTTTAAATGACTCATAATTACTCACGCAAATACATGTAAACCTGGATACACAATTAGGCAGCTCATTATGTTGCAAATGCAGTTACATGCTTAAGTTCGTGGCCACTCCCTTGGCTCACCCAGCTGTCTCTCCTCTCTTAGGCTTATTTATGACCGGTTATTAATAAGCCCCAGCTGTCAGAATTTGAAAATACATGCTGGTACTAGTGGTGCTGTTCAACTAATAATAGAGGGAAAGTTTGAAAAGGAAGTTTGTCTTTGAGTTTATGTATTGCAGAGTTGGTCATTTTAGTTGGCAAAATCCTGTTCTCCTTCTGGAGATACACGCTATACATTTAGAAAAATTATGATTAATTGTAATAGTGGTTAACGATAGTTACATTATAGTATAGTCCCATCATCTCTGATCTGCAATTCTGAAATCCAAAAAGCCCTGAATTTTTTTTTTTATAACTGATCAGTGGCAAAACCTGAATTGCTTCATTAGGACTCAAATCTGACATGTACTGGTGAGGCTCTTTCTAGTCTATTTATCCAGATCACCGGTATGAAGATGTGTAGATTTTGCCGCAGAGAACTATTAATGTGTTTGATTATGGATCACTGACCCAGACCTCACTGAAGATTTTACATAAAAGCAGTATACATACTGTGTTACCTTTTGAAAATGCAGAAGATTCTAAGGTTTCAAATGCTTTTTGGCCCCAGTAGTTTCTTCTTCTTCTTCTTCTTTAAAAAATATTTATTTATTTATTTATTTGTTTGGCTGCGTTGGGTCTTAGTTGCGGCACCGCGGGATCTTTCGTTGCAGCACACGGGCTTCTCTCTAGTTGTGGAGTGCCAGGTTCCAGCGCGTGTGGGCTCAGTAGTTGCAGTGCTTAGGCTTAGTTGCCCCATGGCATGCGGGATCTTAGTTCCCCGATCAGGGATCAAACCCGCATCCCCTGCACTGGAAGGTGGATTCTTAACCACTGGACAACCAGGGAAGTCCCTGGCCCTGGTAATTTCTGATAAAGGGTTATGGCCTTATAGTGAGAGTAACAGATTTCAGATTAGATGTGGGTTAAAATTCTAATGGGGAAACTTTAACTGATACATGTTAGAACACTTGGATATATTACATACAGTTAAAGTTTCCCATTTTTGCTCAAAGTTATTGTGAAAAAAGAAGTTATTTATTGTGTGTTGATACAGTACTACCAAATGGAGTAATTAAGAATTTTCTTAGTTACTAAGGTTTTTAAAATTGTTTTTAAATCATTAGTTTAAAAGTGAAGGGACTTCCCTGGTGGTGCGGTGGTTGAGAATCCGCCTGCCAGTTCAGGGGACATGGGTTCAATCCCTGGTCCGGGAAGATCCCATGTGCCGCGGGGCAACTAAGCCCGTGTGCCGCAACTACTGAGCCTGCACTGTAGTGCCCACGAGCCACAACTGCTGAGCCCATGTGCCACAACTGCTGAAGCCTGTGCACCTAGAGCCCGTGCTCCGCAACAGGAGAAGCCACCACAAGGAGAAGCCCGCGCACCGCAACAAAGAGCAGCCCCCGCTCATCGCAAATAGAGAAAGCCTGTGAACAGCAACGAAGACCCAACGCAGCCAAAAAATAAATAAATTTATTTTAAAAAGTCAGGGTAACAATTTCATATTTAATTGCTGTGTGATATTATCAGTGATTTTCATATAAATAGGAAATACTAAGTAGCATTATAGGTAAATGGGAAAAATTATGGCATCTATATTGAATTAGTGCAGTTTGGTTCTTTGTGTCTAATGATACTAATAATGCTTTGTTGTTATTTTAGTCACCCTTGATCTGTTAAAACCATCCATCCAGTAATCCTCAATCCTTATTTCTGCCTTAACCCAGCTTTAGGATGTGGCACAGTGGTTTTTCCAAAGAATGGGGGAGGGGATACCCTCTTCTGTCAAGTCCATAAGGATCTTAATATTCATTGTCTGCCCTCCCCACTCCTGGTCATTGTTGTCCATTACCAGAATATATGAGAATTTTGAGGTTTTAAATTAAGCATATGTAATTAACATCTTAAAGGTAGATTGTAATCGTACAGGCAGATGAGCCTGGGCACGTGGCATGTACTTTCATGTATCTTAAGATTGGTTCTTTTGCCCAAACGGATTAGAGCAAGTAGATACTCGGCTGCATTTCAGTCAAGGCCTTCCCAAAGCACACTGATAAAGATTCTTTCCTATTTTGGAGGACCAAGTATTTCTGTTTAAATTGATTGATATGATTGTCATTAAAGTTGCTCAGGGACCCACGGTATCCCTTTATAGCAGTTTGATGAGTCCGTTTCCAATTCTCTACTTTTACTGACCTGTGACTTTAGGAAATTCTTATAAATAAAAAGTGGAAAGTCATTAACAGATAACTGAAGTTTAAAATAGAACAGTCTTCACCAAGTTTCTGAAACAAAACTCTTCTGGTGCATAAAAATGTAGATAATCAAGCAATAATCAGTTTTGACTGCAGTATAGAATATAGCAATATGATGACACTACGGAAAACCTAGAAACTTTTGACATAGTAGTAATAGTACACCAATTGTTAAAAAAGATGTTTTCTTCAAGTTGTAAAGCCTGAAATTTAAGAATAAATTAATATATTTTTACATATTAGTTGAAGGATTAACATATTTTATGAATAAAGACAGTGAGGAATTTTTACACATGAATTTATATCATGGTCATTTTAGGTACATCAGAGCTGTGCACGTGGTTAAACCCTTATTAGTTAAGCCAACCACTGTTTTTGCAAATTAGTGGTAGACCTTTGAGGAAAGCTCTAATGTGGATAAAACCTTCAGTGAATACCAGTTAAATCAGTAATTTGAACTTTGTTATGGTTATTCTGATATTTTTTTCCTCTGAGTAGGAAGTAGGGAAACGTGATTAATAATCAGCCCATTAGACTTAGTTTTGTTTTTGATGGAACTATTTCCTCCTGTAAAATTTAATGGCCATGAATTTGATTGCAGAGATTATTTTTCATAACCAGAGCTGTCCCTGGAGAGGCAATTTGAAACAGTTTCATTAGAATCCAGATAACTATCAAAAAGAGTGTTGTGGAACATTGTAAAAAAGGACCATGTGAAAGTAAGTTCAGATCTGGCCTGATATTTTAATATCCCTACCCCTCATCCCCCAAGAAAAGTCAGTAAACACAGTGTAATCTTTTCATTGTCTTTGAAGCCCATGTTTATGACTGATTTAAGGTTTAACGGTGAAACTACTTTATTATGAAGTCCTTTGGTACCAGTGCCCCCTTGCATAGGAGGCAAAATAAATCTGACTTTCACTAAAAAGTGTTCTTATATCCAGTAATTTTATGGTGAGGTGTTTGAATGTTTTTATCTGAGTAAGGACAACTAGACGATTTAAAAAGTAGTTTTGCCAAACTAGACCCTTTAAGTCTTCATGCCTTGTGCAGTGGGATTCATGAATGCCTTCATACATGTTTTATGTGTGACTAGATTTATTTATGAAACACTTATTGAACACCTGCTACTTGGCAGGCAATGTTCTAGGTACTGGAAATTAAGCACTTAAAACAGATGAAGTTTAAACCCTCCCATGAGAACAATTTCTTGAGGATCTTATATTCTAGAAAAGTGCTAAGAGCTAGTGTACATTCTTCCTCTCTAAAAGAGCAGACGATTGCTGTCCTGGGTCATACACCAGTACGTGGTCGAGCTTTGCTTTTGCATATTTGTGACTGATGGGAAGCAGATACCCTGTAGTTGCAGGTGCCTGAACTCTCACTCTCAGAAGGTGCCCCCCGGGGTTTTCCTAGCTTGCTCACGTGTTCATTCTAACCGGAAGTCCTTTCAAATATACTTACTGAGTATCCCAACCCGGCCTGTTTCATCTAGCCCTCACCCGTCTTCCATGTGGATTCAGCACAATCTCAGTTCATTGCTTTAAACGGCTGAGTGTGTGCTCATGTGCACGTGTGTGTGCATGCACAAACCATCTGCTGCAGTTAGGTTTCTAACTCCTTGGGGAATAAGAGCATAGTCGGGGACTTTGGTTTAGCACAGTGCTTTATATATAGTAGCAATTACTATCAATATTTGTCGACTTCAAGCTACTGTCCTAAAATTGCTTAAAATCACAGCAGTTTCTTTAAAGTAGTCTACATTGAATTTTTTTTTAAATACCTTTCATTTCTTGAAGGTTTGTCTTTTATGGTTAGTCAAACCACTTAGCGTATCAAGACCTTTACCTCTGTTTTTAAAATTGTACAGATTATGCAAGTAAGAAAATTCTCCGTGGGACTTTTTTTTTTTTTTTCGCGGTATGTGGGCCTCTCACTGTTGTGGCTTCTCCCATTGCGGAGCACAGGCTCCGGATGCGCAGGCTCAGCGGCCATGGCTCACGGGCCCAGCCGCTCCACGGCATGTGGGATCTTCCCGGACCGGGGCATGAACCCATGTCCCCTGCATCGGCAGGTGGACTCTCAACCACTGTGCCACCAGGGAAGCCTTCCATGGGACTTTTTAATGCTCATTAAGAGTTGTTTTTCATGCTCATGAGCCCCATAGCCTTTGGCAGGAGTAGTGGGATCACCCTCTCTAATCAGGCAAAATAATAGAATTAATTAGTATGGCTGTATCTTACATTAACTTTTTTTTTTTTTTAATGGTTGAAGAGGGTATTGGGGGCTGTCTTCCTTTGTTATAACTCTCTTCCTCCTACCTTCCCTTCTCCAAAAAGTTTAAGCTAGATTTAATAATTTCCATTATGAGTTTTGGTTTTTTTCCCTCTGTATGATTGATTACTGTCAAAATACACAGGCAAGAAGTCATTGGAAATTCCATTTTGTAAGAGCCCAGAGTTTTCTCTTCTGAAAGCCTCCACCACGAGAGAGGGTTTCAGTAGCTTGGCTCTCCCACTGAGTGTTATTTCCTTTGGGATAAGCGTTGACCTCAATGCGTGAGGCGTCTGCTGGGAAAGATTTGTACCAAGGGCAAAAGAGTAAGAAGCAATCACGGTGTTTTATGGAAGTGATTGGGTTACAAATTGAAACATTCCTATTTTATTACTTGGTTATAAATTCTGTTCGATCCTTTATTCCTCAGCCTTTTATTGGGACTGATTGTGGATCCTGGCAGCCCATTTTAGGTTAAATCTAAAGAATTCTGTATACAGAATTTTAATTTTTAATCAATTAAATGAAGTGGACCATACAAGATAGAATGTAATTATCAAGTAATTAGTTGAAAACCCTTAAAAAGGGTAATTCTCATTTTGGACTTCTGTCCTGAGTGGCAAACAAAAAGTCTGGTATGCCAAGGATGCTTTTGTAGATTCTAGTACTGTTTTGAATGAAAGAGATAATAGAATTATAGATGGATGTTACTATTACTACCTGAATTATTATTTATATTTTCATAGTTCTCATGTAAGAATGTTCTTTAATATGTTGTGTCCCAGACTGAGATTTTTCCCTTATAGGCCTAAGTTCTCCCTACTCTGTTTTTTTCTCTTCCATTATAGACTTGATCATGCAGATTGCAGTTGTTTCTCAGTACTTCTGATAGAATCAAGGATTTTTAAATTATATAAATATAATATGAAATCTGGTTGTAAAATAACTCTTAGTTGACATGATTAGAATGTACATCTGCTAACCTTCTAATCAACGCCGGCAGGTTTTGGGTCCTGCTCCCAGGTGGTGCTCCTTCTTAGACAACTTGACAGAAGAATTGGAAGAGAATCCAGAAAGCACAGTTTATGATGATTACAAATTTGTCACCAAGAAAGACCTTGAAAATTTAGGTAAAAAAAATTATGATGAAATGTTTATAAGATTATTTCTACTTGTCTTTGTTTTGAGTTTTGAACATTAGAAGTGATGGAGTCACATTTATCTGATTTTCCAAATCTCTTTCTGACAAATCAGACATTAAACTTAGTATATATAATCTCTGCTTAGAAAAAGATTCAGATAAACTCAACCTACTGAGACTTTTTTGTATCTTAAATGAGGAATAATATTTTTAACCTACCACCTATGTATAGGAAAAATATCAGCCAAGGGAGCAGTGACTTTCAAGTAGTATTTGAATATAATAAAATTTTGAGAAATCTCAGAGACTGCACGGAAATGATTTTTGTCCCCCTGTAGGTTTGCTTATTAAAAGACCTAATCCAAAACTGAGAACCCATAGATTGAATCCTTAAATATGTAGAACCTTAACAGTTACTTAGGTTTAAAGAATACAAACCAAGAAATGCTTCTTAATAATGGCCAACATTTAAAATAGGGCTTACATGTGCCAGGCGGTATTCTGAATGTTTTTTGTGTGTGTGGTACGTGGGCATCTCACTGTTGCGGCCTCTCCCGTTGCGGAGCACAGGCTCCGGACGCACAGGCTCAGCGGCCATGGCTCACGGGCCCAGCCGCTCCGCGGCACGTGGGATCTTCCCGGACCGCGGCACGAACCCGTGTCCCCTGCATCGGCAGGCGGATTCTCAACCACTGCACCACCAGGGAAGCCCCTGAATGTTTTATATACAACTCATTTAATCCTCACAGCTATGGAGTGGATACTATTATGATTTCATTTTATAGGTAAAGAAACTGAGGCATAGAAAGATTTTTTTTTCCCCAGAAAGATTAAAGCAACTTCCCAAAGGCTTCAGTGCTTGCTAAATGTGAGGGTTAGAGTTTAAACTTAGAGTCCGTGCTCTTAACCTCAGCCATACTGACCCCTCTGAAGAACATATTTATCTTAGTTGACTAGTACTGGTTTGTAGGATAACAAGAGTAGGTTTTGCTAATCTTGTTCTATTGTTGGGAAAAGGCTACATAGCAAATTACTGAGAATGGGAAAACTTAGAAGATCCATTCTCCACAAGCCTAGGCAGCTTAGTTGTCTTTAAAACAAATAGAGGTACTATAGCAGTTAAATGCTAAAAGAAAATACAATCATATAACAAATAGATTAGAAGAGAGATTCTTAAACTCTATTTTTAAACTATATCTTTTAGCACAGTTAATCCAGGCAGAATTATTTTCTGCCGGCTACCACCAAAATAATTCTTTAAATTTTAATGTTTTAAAAAGAAAAGAGTTGTATTTAGCCTTTTAAAAATATGACTTATGGATGAAATAGGGTGAACTAAGTCTTCCTACTGAAGTGCCTCCTTAAATATCTCCAACGTAATTTTTACAGTATGCTTGTGTCATACTCACCTACCTTCTTAAATTGGAGACTAAAAAGTCATTGCTATTTTGTGGATTTTTAAAAACTACTGTGTTTAGTATATTTGGGGTGTTTTTTCAGTCTCTTCACTGTGTTTATTTTGGGTGAGGAAGGCAGTGATAAAGGTTTAGATACGTTTTGTTAAAATGCATTCATACTGCCTATTTTTAAAACTATGGAAATAGATATAATATTCAACAAAATAAGTTATACTAGAAATCATCTTCATGTAAATTAGTAATATCTTTTAATATTAAATGAGCCATTGGTTATAATTTTTAACAGATTTAACGATCATATATAAAACCTTTTAAAATAATTTATGTTAAAGTAAAAGTAAGGCCATGTAACTAATTTCCCTTACTTCTTAAGATGATAGCATTGAATACTTGCAAGTTCTGACATTTCCCAACTATGGCCGTTAGGAGGTCCTATACCATAGTGTTTCCCAAAACGTGTCTCATGGGCCACTGTGTATGCAGTGCTGGATGGGTAGCATTGTGGCTGATATCATGGGCATTAGAGATGGGCTGACATGGGCTCACATCCCACCTCTACCACGTTATAGCTCTATGACTTGTCTAATTTATGTAACCTCATTGTGCCTTGGTTTCCTCATCTATAAAATGGCAATAGTAATGCTACCTACCCATAGGGTTGCTTGGAGAATGAATCAGATTATGCTTGAAAAGTACTCAGCACAGTTTTGAAACATAATACATAAATGTTACCTATCATTTTAAGAGATTTGTGGCAAGTAAGTTTGAGAAATGTTAGGTTAAGCCAAGATAAATCAGTTCCTCTACTTATGGACTTCTTTGAGCCTTTAATGCCATCATACACTATAAATATCCAGGAGTGGGAGGAAAATATGAAACAGTTCCCAAACTTAACTTGATCATAGAACCTCTTCTTCCTCAAAGATCTCTTGGGACTAGTGCTCTGTGGAGCTAATGATGAGAAAAGCTGCTGCTCCTGCCAGATTCTCTGTAGAATTGTTTTAATATGAAAAGCTTTCTCCTGAAATGGGAGTAATGCTGGGCCATAAATATAAAATTTGTATACCTAATAGAGGAAACAAAAACTTAGGAACACACATGTGCAGTTACCTGAATGCAGATTGTTATGCATTGGGCATTTCATTAAGGTTCAGCCCTCCCTCCCCGCCACTCCCCTACCACCTTTTGAGTTTCTCCTGTGCAAATCCAAACCCTGTGGTTTTATTAACCTAATGAATTCTAGGAAAGTATTTTTCTGACCAAGTCTTATTACTTTATGAGATTATCCTAAATTTAATTTTGCCTTTTGATGTTGTTCTGTAATGTATACTGTTTTGTACATCTATGTGATTTTCCTAGTAAGTGATTTTTAGGTCTGGAGGGATGTTTATTTCTAAAATTTGGAAATCAGGGTAATGTTTTCCTTGGAAACATAGTCACTTAGTATTATACCAACTAAAGCTGCCGTTTATGTGAGTATATCATAGCTGGTCTTATTCTGAAGATAAATATTCTCATAACCTTTCTCTGTGCAAATATTTGCAATTAATAAATAATTTCTGTGACATAGGCAGAGCATCCTTATGTGACCACCAGCACCACTAATTGTAAATGAAATCTAAATCTAGGAAACCCTGTGAAATACTGTTTAAAGCTTCCAAACACTGATTGGCATTGAACTTTTAATTCATCCATGATGAAGTATGTCTGTATATAATATATATGTTGGTACAAATTTGCCAAAAGCTGTTCTTTTTGGGGAAAAACATGCCCTTTCTACATTATTGTTGTGACAGTGTCCTTTGTTTTTGGAAATTATGTGCCATAACAATGGTCTCCCCCCAACCCCAGCACTGTTCCTACTTGGCAGTTTGAAAGTTGACAACCTAGTTGATCAACCTAGTGTTGATCTCAGCATTTTCTGTTTGTTTGGGCTTTTTTTTGGGGGGTCACGCTGCACGGCATGCAGGATCTTAGTTCCCCGATCAGGGATCGAACCTGTGCCCCTTCAGTGGAAGTGTGGAGTCTTAACCAATGGACTGCCAGGGAAGTGCCCTCAGTATTATTTTTAAAGTTAAACTAGCTCATGAAATCCAAAATTCTGAGAACCACTTGTATAGGGAACCCTTCTTTACTTATCTGTCATAGTTCATAAAGACCTTGCCATCATTTTTATGCTTAGTATTGCATTAAAAATAAGTAAGGATGATATTGCTGAAGCAGAGTAAAATTTTCTTTGCAATTATTGAAGAAGATCAGTAATTCTGATCCTTAAATTTTTACTCAGAAGTGAACTTAAAATCAAATTGTTGTCATGAAAGATCATTGAATTTTAATCAAGATTTCATAAAGATCTGCCCTCTTCTGATTAACTTTCCCCAGGGCTCACCCATCTCATTGGGTCACCTTTTCTCCGGGCATATATGCATGGATTTTTCATGGATATAAGACTCTACCACAAGGTAAGTACAAAACTACAGTTATTTTAGGTGATAAATAAAAGCACTCTGTAGCCATTTCTTCTCTACTTACTTTCATTTTTATAAAACATACTTAAGATTTGTAAGCGATCTGTCTGTTCTTTGGCATGATAGTCATGCTGTATATGAGACATGCTGCTAAATACAATTCTCTTATTTTTAATTTTTTCCACTTTGAAAAGGTGAAATTGATGGTAAATCCATTTGCTTTTGAAGAATATAGGAAAGATAAGATCCGACAGAAGATAGAAGAAACACGAGCACAGAGAGTCCAATTAAAGGTAAGTATTGTAGTCATCATTGAATCTACTAGAGAAAGTTACTTCATTTTTTATTTTTTCATTTTTATTTTATTTATTATTCAGAGAAACCTGCCATCCATTTCTTAGTTTTTCCATCCTTAGTTTACATCTTTTACTAATATTTTTGGTATATTTTATTTGTTGTGAGGGTGGATACTCTTTACAGTTTTATCATTATAGACTATGGTAATGGTATTGTGGAAAATAATGCCAGGTGAGCTGAGAGTGTCAGTCCTACCAGGAAAACATGATGCTGTTTTCAAATAGGGATTTAGATTTTGGAGTGTTGGCGCTTTGCTCATCCCCATTTCTTCCTGACATTTGGGAGTGTCTTAGGCTAGCTGCTTGGATCATGGGAAATGGTCATTAGACTGTGCCAGGGCCCAGACAGGAATCAGGCCACACTAGTTCTATTAACAGAGGGAATTTAATGTAAAGAATTGTTACCCAGGTATTAGAGAACTGAAAAGGCAAAAATACTGAGGTATTGATAAGAGAGGCCGTGGCTTCAGGGAGCAGCTGACACTCCAGGGCTGGGCGGCAGGAGAGAGGCAGGCCTGAGAGCTGGGACTCAGACCTCCGTGGAGGGCTGACAGCTGGCGGTGGGGTTCTCGAGGTGGGATGAGGCTGTTCCCGGGAGCGTGGGAGAACCACAAAGTGGACTCCCTGCTCTGCTGGAGCCCCCTGTTGCTGCCAGGACAAAGAGGCGTTGATGGGTGACATCACACCAACGGCAAGCAGAGGGGAAGCGCAAACCCCATCTCCTTCTGCCTTCCCGACTGAGATCAGCCACCAAGTGATACAATGATTTCTAACTGGACATTGTTTAAAACACATGCGCACACTTTCAGTGCAAAAGACTAGTGACAGGTTTTTCCTTTTTCCAGGTTCTTTGTGAAGTTTTTAAAAGCAGTGCGTGTGTGTGTATGTTGGCCGGGTCAGACTCGGACACGGAGTCCTGTCCCTGCTCTTCGCTTTAACCTTTAAAGCTAAATTGTAGGTATTTCACTACAGTTTTTTTTTTTCCACCTCTACTAGAAATTGCCAAAAGTTAACAAAGAGCTGGCACTTAAATTAATTGAGGAAGAGGAGGAAAAGCAAAATTCTACATGGAAAAAGAAGGTTAAGGTAAGATTTTATAAGGCAGAGAAAATACTGATAAGTTGTTTCTCCATTTTCTTGACAGTAACTTGTATCTTTTTTCTTTTTACTTTAAAAATGCATTTAGTTTTCTATTTTCCCTGCTTTTAAGATAGTATGTGCTCAATATGGGAAGTTTGTAAAATAGAAAAGAATATAAAGAAGAAAGTCACCCATATAATTCTATCCAAAGGCATCATTAATATTTTAGTGAATTTCCTTCCTGTCTTATTTCTCTTAAAATTATAAGCTATAATAGCAGGATACTATTGTATATATAAAATATTTATCCTGGTTCTATAAAATAACACACATAGCTTCCCATTTTTATTAAAAATTCTTTCGTAAATATTTTTGAGAGCTGCATATTTTATCTTGTGCATGTATTTTATAATCCTTTTATTGTTAAATATTGAGTTTGTTTATTGTTTTTCTCTGTACTAACTAGGTTTGTTTCTAACTTCACAAGTAACCAGTTTTCATGTAGACTTGGCATCACTGGGACTGTGCACTCCTATGAATACTGCTCTCTACATTCCATTCCTAATGTAAAATAGAGAAAGATCGGTTGTAAACTAAATAAGGGTCAGTGCTTCATTTAGCTGATGTTGTCAAGACAGGAGGAGATTTCTCTAATTTTCCCCGATATGCGAAGGCTTCCTCGTTCCTCCTCGGTGTTGTTTTCTCACCTGCTTAGATCAGGCAGGCAGATGGCCAAGCTGGGCTGTTCTCTGGAATGAGGTGTAAAGATCCGATCTCTGCTGCAAGCCTGCAGGACCTGCCTGGTAGATAGGTGGCCGAACCTCGTATCTGGGCCAGCTGTGTTGAGCTCTCGGGAGGGGATTGTTTGCTTGTTTATTCTTTCTCGGTTCTCTCTCTAGTTTTGAGCCAGGTTAAGTGAACGGGAGATAAGTGAGCTCTTCATGTGTTTATTTTTGTACCACTCTCTTCAGTGACGTCAAGGGACTGCAACTAAAGGGTCTTGTGTGTGGCCCCCTTGCTAACTATTTGTGTCATCATGGGTGACCCTCAGCTTCACTGGGTCATAGCTTGTTCTTCTATAAGATGCAAGAATAGGACCAGCGAGGGGCGTTCTTGGTGCTGTGAATGGGTTCACTCTCACTGTTCCCTCTGTCATCCTTGGCCTCCTTATCCTTTCTGCATCCTCTTATCCTGGTCTGTTAGCTTCTTTTAATATGCTGGTTTTTTTCCCTTCTTTTTCCAATTCTTTTTAATTTATTTTTTATTGGGGTATAGTTGTTTTACAGCGCTGTGTTAGTTTCTACTGTACATCAAAGTGGAGTTCCCTGTGCTATACAGCAGGTTCTCATTAGTTATCTATTTTATACATATTAGTGTCTATGAATCAATCCCAATCTCCCAGTTCATCCCACCCACACACACACAAGTAAGTACATAGATGGCTTTTATGTTTCTATTTTCATTACATGAATAGTATACCAATGTTGAAACAATGACTTAAACTTGTTATTATATGAATTTATACATCTATATGCTATGGCTGTGCACCTTCCTAATTTACATCAATGTATTAAGTATATATGTATATCTTAAAATGTTTAAAATGTAAGTGCTTCCTGCTACCTTGACTTTCTCCTTAGAGTAGTCACATTTATTTTCTTTCTTCCTTTCTTTCTTCCTTCCTTCCTTTCTTTCTCTCTTTTTCTTTCTTTCTTTAATAAATTTATTTATTTTTATTTATATATGTGTTGGATCTTCGTTGCTGCACACGGGCTTTTCCTAGTTGTAGCAAGCGGGGGCTACTCTTCATTGCAGCGTGTAGGCTTCTCATTGCAGTGGCTTCTCTTGTTATGGAGCATGGGCTCTAGGCATGCGGGCTTCAGTAGTTGTGGCACACAAGCTCAGTAGTTGTGGCTCACGGGCTCTAGAGCACAGGCTTAGTAGTTGTGGCGCATGGGCTTAGTTGCCCTGCGGCATGTGGGATCTTCCCGGACCAGGGATCCAACCCCGTGTCCCCTGTATTGGCAGGTGGATTCTTAACCACTGTGCCACCAGGGAAGTCCCCACATTGATTGCCTTGTTAGCCCAGCCTGAGGATGGTTAGGGAGGTAACCTTTCAGCTTTATATGTCCTTCTGCAAGCTTAATGGAAGTGATCTTTGGATTTACATGCCCTAAAGTTTCAGTAGGGAGGGAGTGAAGCTAATTTAGGCTGCAGATATATTCTTTTCTATGTTTTATGCTTATGAGTCTTTATTACATTTAATGTTATAGAGAGTAGGACACTTAAAATTTAATTTTGATACTTTGTGCAGCACGGTATACACAGTTCAGGATCCTTTTTAAAGGCCTTATGATTGTGGAGATGTGGGGGAAGTGCCCTTTTCTCACCATCCCCCCTCTGCCTCACAGACTTTCACTGAGGTTAGGGACGGCTGGAAGAGATGGAGAACACAGGTGGCCCTTGCTGTGCACGTTAGTGCAGGATGGTAACAACGACCCTGGGAGCTGAAAACATGCAAAGTGATCTGTAGAGTCAATGGGAACATCATGGTTGTCTGTGCCTTTAAAACAGTTTTAGTCAAAACATTTGTAGGGTTATCTTATAAAGAATCATCAGACTGTGTGCTATTTCTACTGCAAGTGCAAAGAGGAAGAACCTTGGAAGTTCTTATCTTCTTCCACCAAGCAGTTTCCCTTCAGCTGTTGGAAGCTGGAAGCACGGTGTTTGTAGCTGTGTGAACTATAGAACCCTGCCAGAGAGCAGCATTTGTACAGTGTGCTCCTCATCTGCTCTTAGTGGCTTGTTGACCCAAGTCAGGCTCCATTACCAGAGCTCAGTTTCTTTCCAGAAATACTTAAATATAGTCATCTAAAAATCTTAGACTGTTATTAGACAGTTTGTATGATTTGTTTAACAGTTTTATCTAATTAAAATGACCTGGGGAATTCCCTGGCGGTCCAGTGGTTAGGATTTCGCGCTTTCACTGCCAGGGCCTGGGTTCGACCCCTGGTCGGGGAACTAAGATCCCACAGGTTGCGTGGTGTGGTACCCCCGCCCCCCCCCCCGCAAAAAAAGACCTTAAAAACCATTCCTGAATTAAGGAAAGACTTCTTCATTGTAATTGTAAAGAATACTTGAAAGAATTGTTGAATCCATCAGCAGTTCATTAGTCTTGTCTTTGAATTCAGCTCTTTAAACCCTCAGGAACTTTAATAGCTCTGATAACTTCTGATTTGAAAGTCAGTATCGTGCAGTTATGTTCTGCTTTGGCTCCAGCTGAAATTTCAGGGAGGCCAACGGTGAAATATGTTCCCAGATACCGCTCCCACTGAGAACGTAATTAAAGTCTAATAAGATGTTTACCTTTCAGTTGATGTTGGATCTGCAATGGCGAGTGACCCACCGCATAATGTTGAGAAACATTATCTGGACCTTATCCAAACTTAGAAATTTGGTAGTATTAATTGGTGGTATTTGGTATTAGAAATTTGGTATTAATTAATTTGGTGGTATTAATTCTAATTAAGAATTAATTCATTTATTCTTTCAGCTTTATTCTTTCAATCCAGGAACTTAAGTTCTACAGTACTGGGAAATTTTTCTTAAAAAATTTTTTTAATTAGTCTTTCCCTGCTGTGATTCATGGTCATTTGTTCAAATTTAAGAGTGGAAGATTTGAAAAGCTGACGGGAGGCTCTGAGGTGGAGACAGGGCTCATCAGTCCTGTGTGCTGACCTGGCCAAACGGTTTATTTGGGGAAGCGCCAAATGTCAGGACCTTTCAGCCTTCCTCTCCACCGCTCCGAGTCTCCTGATTGGAGGGTGGTGGCCTGGCTACCAACGTTCTGAGGGCTGAGAACTACCATCAGGAGGGCTTGGGGTGTCGGGGTGGGTGGCACCTCGGCCCCTCACCTGCACCCCTTGGTGCCAGGTGCTCCCCTTGCCTCCCCGGGCTGTGGCCCCAGCTGGCCACGTCCTCCCCTCCAGCGAAGCCTCCCTCCAGTTGGAGACCGCAGGTGCTACTCCTTCCTTTCTTGCTTCTGCAACCTCATCGCTCCCGTTTCCTTTCCTATCCTTCTCATCCTTAAGGATTTGTGTCTTTTTAAAGCCCCTTTTCTATTGTGTTAGTGGGGTTTTAGCAGAGATTAGAAGATGCTTATGTTCAAACCACCATCTTTACTCAGAAGTGTGCATCACCTTAATTTCATAGATATCATAGCATTGAAAGAATTAATCTGTTTTAAATGTTAAGTATTTCTCATATATGTCACTGTGTTGGGACAAAATATCGATCATAAGCATCCTACTCAGATCTACACATAATATACTTCTTCGAGACAGGGCTGTGGTATGAACAGTACTTTAAGATGTTTCCTAAATTCCAGTGGCAAGTGTTTGGCATGTGTACGTGTGTATTTATAGGGCAGATTGCTAGCCAGACGCTCGTGAACTACTATAGAACATCATTAACTACATCTCATCCTACTTTTTTTTTTTCTTGTAAGACAGCTGTGAAAACAAACAATTAGACTAGGAAACTCTCTGATGGAAATATTTTTACAGCTGGGTTAGAAGAGTTTTTATTTTATATTTGTTCTTCTGAGGCATACTTGTCTTTAGGCAATGCAACTTATTTGTTTTAAATTAAGGGAAAAAAAGAATACTAGCCAACGTATCCTTTTTTAACACGTTTCTCAGTTATTTGTTAAATGTGATTATTTAATAATACAGTAAGATGAAAAAGAAAAGATTTCCCTTGGGATTTATATATATACATACATGAAACCTGAAAATGTATAACAGGCCAGTAGCTATTCTTGTGGTCTTTGGCAGTATTATGTATCCTGTGTTTACAGGTGACTCCAAAATTTATCCAGTTTATCCCCCTCTTCTCTCCTGAGTCCTGGTGCCTTGACTTCAGGCACCTAATGGTGTCCATCAGAATCCAGATGTTGTTCTCCTTGAGCCATAGACTGAGTTAACCAGTCTTAAATGGAACATAATTTCTTTTTTTTTTTTTTGATCTTTAAACAATTGGACTTTATTTTTTTATTTATTTATTTTTTTAACATCTTTATTGGAGTATAATTGCTTTACAATGGTGTGTTAGCTTCTGCTTTATAACAAAGTGAATAAGTTATACATATACATATGGAACGTAATTTCTCTGTTTAACTTTTCTCATGCAGTGGATGTTTTTTTAAGACAATTTTTACTTTAGAACAGTTTTACGTTCACAGCAAAACCAGGAGGAGGGTACAGAGATTTCCCATATACCCCTGCCCCGACCCATGAATAATCCCCCTCCCACCATTAATATCTCCCACCAGAGGGAACATTTGTTACAATCGATGGACCTACATTGATACATCATGATCACCTGAAGCCCACAGTTTACATTAGGCTTTACTCTTGGTGTTGTTCATTCCACGGTTTTGGACAAATGTATAATGACATGTATCCACTATTAGAGCATCAGAATATTTTCACGTCCCCTCACATCTTCTGTGCTCCACCTATTCATCCCTTCCTACTGAGCCCTGGCAACCGCTGATCTTTATACTGTCTCCATTGTTTTGCCTTTTCTACAGTGTCATATAGTTGGTATCGTAGCCTTTTCATATTGGCTTCTTTCTGCTTAGTAATATGCATTTAGGGTCCCTCCATGTCTTTTTGTAGCTGAAAACTGTATTTCTTTTTAGCACTAAATAATACTCAGTTGTCTGAATGTACCACGGTGTACTTACTATTTAGCTACTGGGGGATGTCTTGGTTTCTTGGTACATAATTTCTTGTCCTTTATTCCATCCTATGCCTCTTTTTCTGATCATCTCCAGTGATGGATCCTGACTTACTGTATCACCAGCTTTCTAGTCACTTAAGCTAGACACTTGAGAAAAATTTTTAACCCTCTTTTTCCGTCTTCCTCCTCCCATGTCATCTGTAGCTGTATCTATCAGTTCGAACTTAGACGTGTATCTCACTATCATCCTTTCCTAAAACACCCTTAGATTCCAGTTGCCCTAATTCAGGCCCTGTCTCTTTTCCCGGTTTCCTCAAGAGGCCTCTTCATCTTCCTCATGACTCTGGTTTCTCCCTCAACAGCCCATCATGTAGCACGCCGCTGTGGAATCGCAAAGCAGGTTTCTTTCTGTCTTTTTTTTTTAAATTTATTTATTTTATTAATTTATTATTTTTGGCTGCGTTTGGTCTTCGTTGCTGCGTGTGGGCTTTCTCTAGTTGCGGCGAGCGGGGGCTACTCTTTGTTGCGGTGCGTGGGCTTCTCATTGCGGTGGCTTCTCTTGTTGTGGAGCACGGGCTCTAGGCGCATGGGCTTCGGTAGTTGTGGCACGCAGGCTCAGTAGTTGTGGCTCGTGGGCTCTAGAGCACAGGCTCAGTAGGTGTGGCGCACGGGCTTAGTTGCTCTGCGGCATTTGGGACCTTCCCAGATCAGGGCTCCAACCCGTGTCCCCTGCATCGGCAGGCGGATTCTTAACCACTGTGCCACCAGGGAAGCCCTGTCATCTGAGATTCTTGACGCACTCTTCTGTCTGTATCTTTCGCCTCCTTACCCTCTTCTTCCCTAGTAGTTTCCCCTTACCTGCAGAATAATGTCACGGTATTTAAAATCCTTTACGGTCTGGCCTGATCAAGAACTGCTTTTTCAAATTTTGCCATTATCCTTGCATTATCAGACTGTTCACCACTCCTCAGTGTTCTGGAAGTGTTCTTCCCAAATTTCTATCTGTTGAAAACTACCCATCTTTTAAGCTTCCTCCCCGATGCAAATCCCCTGTGAACCCTTCTGAGGTGTACCTTGTTGGAATTACTTTTTACCTCTCTGCTCCTAGAGCACTTTCAACTCTGTTTAGCATCCTTTTTAAGGTGCCTTGTAGCATAGAGGTTTGTTTGTTTTTTGCTCATTAGGTTGTGAATGCCTTGGGATCAGGAACTAGAACTTACCTATCTTTGTTTCTTCCTTGAACCTAAGTCTGTCTTGGAAATGATACTTAGGGAAGACTTCGATATATCTCAAATATATATTCAGTATATCATAGAATTTTAGTAAGGGTTTGTCAGATTTTAGGTACATACAGGTAATAAACAGCCCAAGTTCCTTAATGCCTCATGGTTTACCAATTTTTTGTGTAGCTCGGTTATACAACATTCTGAGCTCAGCTACTTACTACCTTATTTACTCCCCATAGTGGAGAAGCAGCCAGTAAAACAAAGTCTGTTAAGTAGAGCCATAGTTTACCACAAACAGGTTCATTTTTTCCAGCCTGTGCTTAGGCTGTTTACTTTACAAACCATGTTAAGTAGGTTAATTTATCTAGTTTCCAAGCCTATTGCAGATAAGGAACAATAGGAGAGCCCTGGGTGTATAAGATTATCATCTGTTTAAGTGAACAGATAAGTTTACAGTACAGTCTAGAAAATGTTTCTGTTCAGAGTGGTATAAATAAAAGGGAATGCAGCTGTCAGTCCTGAGCTATCCAAAATGGGTCTCAATAGTAAAGTTTTATTATGTCAAAATCGTAGAGTCTCACATTATATCCTTTGAGAACAATTAAATGGCCTAGGATCGATGAGGCTGTCCTGTGAGGGATGGAAATATCCCTCAGGTTTCCGAATAACTCAGAGTCAGTAAACTTACACCACCAGCTCCCCATCTTGTTAATTCTTGACTTACGATTGATGCAACTTCCTCTCCCAGTTTTAGAATATGAAGTTGAAAGTCTCACTAATTTTCATTCAGTATAGTAGCTATGCTTAAAAAGCCATGTTTCAAAAACATGTATTTTCTTGAAAAATGTTTTTGTATCAAAAAATGTTAGTTGAAGAAAATTCTTTCTAATGTATTAAGCATAAAGTTAGGCCAAAAGACTCAGTCTTAGCTCATTGTGTGCAACGGCCAACTAATACATATTTTCTGTGAAATAGGTGAATAGAATTTGATTGTGGGTAAGAGATAAGCAATTAGAAAGTTCTGGAAACTGATTCTTTTAACAATTTCATAATAATTTAATAAGTTGTGCTTTATGTAGCTTATTAATTTATTATTGATTAAAATGTTTTTAAGCCACCTTTCTGGTCAGATTTTATTCCAATATTAACTGTAAATTTTGACGTTCTCTTTCTTATAGAGCCTTCCTAATATTCTCACCGATGATCGATTTAAAGTTATGTTTGAGAACCCTGACTTCCAAGTAGACGAAGAGAGTGAAGAATTTAGGCTTTTGAATCCACTTGTTTCCAAAATTAGTGAAAAAAGGAAGAAGAAACTAAGACTCCTAGAGCAACAGGAACTTCATGAAAAAGTAATGTACTCTTTATCATTTAGAATTTGCTCCTGTTTGTTTAAAATAAAGTTTTCTGTGTAAGTTGAAAGAGTCTTTGAGCAAACTTGAGCTGTAATTTGTTTGACCTTCAGCTTAGGAATATATCTTACTTAATTAAAGATGTTTTTTTCTGATGCATGCAATGTCACGTACTCCGATGGGCTAATGCTATTTAAAAGAAAACAGTGGGTCTGTGTTTTTGGTTGGGGGAGAGGAGCTGCTTCTTACTATTTTTATTTTCAGGAAGAGGAGGAAGAACCGGAAGGAAAACCAAGTGATGCAGAAAGTTCCGAGAGTTCGGATGATGAAAAAGACTGGGTTGCAGAGGTCAGGAAACAGCGCCGACTTCTCCAACAGGAGGAAAAAGTGAAGCGGCAGGAACGGCTCAGGGAGGACCGGCAGACGGTCCTCAAGCCCCAGTTTTATGAGATCAAAGCAGGCGAAGAATTCAGAAGCTTCAGAGATTCTGCCACAAAGCAGAAGCTGATGAAGTGAGTAGCACAGCCTTCAGTGATGGTTCATCAAGTTGTCCCAGCCTTGCTTTTCTCCTTGCCCTAAAGGTGGCATTTGGATCTTTGGAGTTAATGTGAGGGAAGCACCACAAGGCCTGAGGGGAAATACACTGGTCTTTACTGTGATTATTTTTAACAATTTTTTGAGGTATAGTTTACATACAATAAGGTGCAAGGTGTGGCCCCATGAGTATTGGTAAATATATACGCTGGAGCACTTTTATACTGCAGAAGCCACACTCTTAAATTATGGTGGTAATTAAGAGGTAGCAACCCAAGCCAGACAGGTGAGGCATTAGGTCAGGGGCTATACCAGCTCTGTACCCTGTACTTCTCTAGCCCCCACCTTCCTGTTTTGAAAAAGGTGGTTTTTCAGATGGAGGAAGGGGGAAAAGGTGGGGAGGTTATTGAGAGACAGGCTGACTTGTTTCTGGAATGGAGATATGCCTATTCATCTTTATTTCAGCAGTTTCTGGCAAATATCTGGGAAACCAAATGTTGAGCAAACCCTTCAACTTAGATCCAGGAGCACCTAGAAATTCTGGTTCTAACAAAAGAGACGTTGGTAGACAGAATCTAGTAATAGGCTTAATATCTTTTGAAGAAATTTTCTTTACCTACCAACCTCACTTTTTTTTTTTCATAACAACTTTCTTGAAATATAGTTTGTATAACATACAGGTCACGTACTTAAAGTGTGTAAGTCGTTGGTTTTTAGCCTATCCACAGGGTTCTGCGACCACCACCGCAGTCGGTTTTAAAACATTTTCATTGCCCCCAAACAAAATTCCTTACCCCGTTGGTATTCACCCCCATTTACCCCACCCCATCCCCGGGCATCCACTAATCTATTCTCTACCTCTATAGATTTCCCTATTCTGACATTTCTTTTTTTCCTTAATGTTTATTTATTTATTATTTGGCTGTGTCTGGTCTTAGTTGGGGCACGCGGGCTTCTCTCCAGTCAAGGTGCCCGGGCTCCAGAGCACGGGGGCTCAGTAGTTGCGGCGCACAGGCTTAGTTGCCCCGCGGCATGTGGGATCTTAGTTCCCCGACCAGGGATCGAACCCACGTCCCCTGCATTGGAAGGCAGATTCTTAACCACTGGACCGCCAGGGAAGTCCCTGACATTTCATACAAATGGAATCATATAGTACGTGGCGTTTTGTCCAGCTACTTTTACTTGGCATAATGTTTTACATGTTCATCCATGTTGTAGTATGTGTCAGTACTTCATTAGTTTTTATTGCCGACTAATATTCCAGGGTATGGATATACCACATTTTATTTATCCATTTATCAGTTGAAGGATATTTGTGTTGTTTCCAGTTTTTGCCTGTCACAAATAATGGTACTATGAACATTTGTCTATGTGTTTGCATGGACATATGTTTTCATTTCTCCTGGCTGCATACCTAGGAGTGGGATCGTTGGTCCCATGGTAACGTCATGTCTAACCTTCTGAGAAACTGCCAAAGAGGCTTCTTCATTTTACGTTCCATCAGCACTATGTGCAACCTCGCTTTTTATGTAGCTGTCATTCTTAGATTTTTATTTGGAGTCCTACTCAGAAGCAGAGGGAAGACTGCTTGTTTTCAGTATTCTGATTCCGTGGAGTGAATTTCTTTTTAGATTAACTGCTGTTTTTGTCTTGCATTATTTACCCCTAGCTCCTGGATCAGTACCTAGACCCGAGTAGGCACTTGATAAATCCTTGTGAGAGTGTGAATCTTCTATGCCTTGCCTACATGTCAGGCAACTCTGGAAGTTACCCTTTCAAGATCTGCTGAAAAAGAACTCATTTACCTGAAACCCAGGAAAATCTGGGAGCAGTTGTTTTCAGGGTAACCATGGTAACAGGAAGCCACAATTTGGGGGTGGGAGACATGACTAAACTCACTGACATTCTTGTTTTGCCTGTGGGTTGTAGTAGGATATTAATGTAAAAAACAAAAGGGATGAAAATTTAGTATTTAATGATAAATAATAGCTAAGTTAATGCACTGCAGTTAAACGTTCTTACTACGTTAAACGTCAATAAGTTAAACAATTGTTTTGAGAAGAGGAGCTATGTGAGTGATAATACTTAACACAAGCTTAAAAGCCAAATCCAGTTGCTTAAAGTAATAACCCTTTGGTATGAATAGCCTGCAGTTTGCTGGCATTTTGGCACATACTGCTTATTGAACTCTGGTCTTGACTGGATTATTCTGGCAAATTCTGAACTTGTCATATTTTAATGTTATTTAATGAAGCATTGAACCATTTATCCTTCAGACAGCTGTAGTGATTCCTTATGTTTATTCTGTGACTTACCACAAGGCCGTCAACAAAACACAACATCAGAAGCGAGTGTATTATGTTTAAAAGTTCACTTGGACTTGCCCAACCTTAAAACCATTTCTATAAAGGGAAAAGTGAAGAGTGAATCCTGACTGGGTGCTTGAGTGAGTCCTTTGCTTGACGTAGTAACAAGGCTTTAGATAAATGCATATGTCTGTCAGCACCTTTTCATACGCCTTCCAGTCTGCTGCGCTTTGTTTGTGTGTCTGTTCATCCACCTGTCAGCCTCTCCACCCACCCATTCATCAGTCAGACATTCATCGGGTGCCTCATGTGAGCAAAGTGCTGTTTTAGGCCCGGGGGATGGAAAGGAAAAGCACAGCTCACATACCCGTAGCGTTCCCATTCTCGCTGACACTGTGAGCTGTTCAGAGGCCTGGGGAGCGTGTACAAGGAAGAAAGCGGGTCAGTTTTTAGAGATTTGAGGCCGTCTTTATTAGAGGTCATATTAAAACTGGTCTCTTGAAAGAAAAAGCTGAGCACAGAAAGCAGGGTGGGAAAGCTGGCGTTCTAGGCCGAGGGAGCGGCGTGGAGAGAGGACTGCTGTGTGCAAGTGCAGCAAGGGCGCAGAGTGAGCGGCAGGGGCGCAGCTGGTGAGCCGGAGAGGCTGTTAGGCCCGACCCAGGGCCTGGCGGGCCAGGGAAGGGTTTGGGCTGAGGTGGACGTGATCAGATCTGCTCCGCCCCGCCTCCCAACGATGGAAATACTTACACAGTAAAAGCAGCACGTTTGTTGTAGAAAATAAAAATAAAAACATAAGCGGAAAAGTCCCTATTTCCCAGAGACTGTTATGAAATACCACAGTTTAAGAGAGAAAATGCAGGGAGAAACTGGGCCTGTGAGGTGAGCTCACACACTGCACAGCAGTCCCAGCGGGAAGTGACCAAAGCCTGAAGTGTGGGATGGAGAGGAGCATGAGTATTCGTAAGCATGTCTAAGGAGAAGACACACACTGCAGCGTTGTTTGGTTACTAATTTAATGTCAAAGGAGTCAGGGGTGGTGTTGAAATGTCTAGCAGTGTTGCCACCGAGCTAAGGGCTACAGAATGAAAAACAAAGTTAAGGCTGAAGTATTGAGCTGGGTGTTCAGCACATCAAGTCTGCAAGACCCAGATGTCTTCTTGGTAACGTCCAGCTGACAGATGGAAATGTAGGAGGCGGGCTAGAGACATTGCTGTAAGAGATCCCAGCTTCATTGTGGGACCGAAACTGTGGTCTAAAAAAAACTTCCCACAATTATGTAGAGCGCGATGAGGCCTAAGAGTGGAGCCCTTGGGAACAACAAGTATTTTTCTTGTGTCTATGATGAAAACCGTACACCTCTCTGACAGCATACAAGTGCATGCAAAGTAACACATATGATTTTAGAGGTGTCGGGAATATATCGCTAGGCTGGGGCTGAGAATTCTGATTTAGAGGGCTGGTAAAGGAGAATACGGGCAGTAAACATTACTCTAAGGAGCTGCTCAGGAGGCGGGAGGAAAACGAAGGAGCCAAGCCTGGAGAGAATTTCACCGAGAGGGGCGGGCACAAATGTCGGGCAGAGCACGGGAGTCCCCGGGATGGAGGTTGGAAAAAGGCCGCAGGAAGAGTGTCTTATTGTGATGAATTCCTCAGGATTGATGAATGAATGGGAGATAAAAGAATATTGTGAACAATTAGCATAGATGGTCCTCTCAAGACATTCGCAGTGAAAGGAAGGAATTCAGAGCCAGTAACTTGATAGGAAAAGGTTTTTAGGCTTGAGAGATGTGACTTATCAGTACGCAGAGAGGAAGGGGAGAGTGAAGAAATGAGAGACTGGACTGAATTGGCAGAGCTGAAATAAGTGAGCAGTCAGGAGTGAATGGGGCCAGGAGCACCGGTACATCTTCAGAGACAAGGGAGAGAAGTCAGGATGGGTGGAGATGATTGTGTTTCTAGGTAGAAAGACGGAGTTCACTCCGGCTGGCCTCCGTCAGGAATCTGGGCACATCAGCCTCTTCAGTTACCTGGGGCAGCCTTGGTCTACGGCACATGATGTAAATATTGGAGGTGTCTGTTGGTAAACCCCAGAGAAAGAGTCCTTGGGATAACTTGCTAAATTTCAGTAGTTGAGGATAGCTCCTCTTCTTGGGTAATAAATACTACATGCTAGGTGGCCCTTTCAGCCCAATTCATGAAAGCATTCTTTGAAGCACCTACCCTCTGGTAGGTCCTGGAAATTCAAAGATTTTTAAGACATTTTTTACCTTTGACGACCTCATCTTCTTCACCAGCTACTTTAGTAGCTCTTGGTGAGCTGCTTATCATGTCTGCAACCTTATCCACTTTAAATTAAATAACTATGGCCAGTTTTTACTCTTCAGCTAATTTTCTTCACTGATTGTGGATAAGAACTAAAAGAATGCAGTCTCGTTTTTAATATAAACATTTTTAAAATCTAATTTTGAAAGCCGTTTAATTCCAAACTTTCACTTTAAAAAAAAGAGAATCTTTTTATTACTCCAGTAATATGTGCTCCAGTAATACACGAGCATATTATCATTGTAGTACTTAGGAACATAGGATGAAAGGTTAAAGTCTCTTCCTACCCACACTCCCTTCCTGAGGTCCTGCTCTGGGCACTTTCTTAGATTTCAGTCACTCCCATATATGCACACACTCACGTGTACAGTTGTAGCTTTTCTGCCTTTGACATGAAAGGATCACACTAACCTTGTTACTGTTTCACGTGCTCTTTTCACTGAACAATAGGTTTCGAAATTTCTTCATGGTAAATACATGGAGGTCTGCCTTATGGCTGCATAAATATTTCATAAAGGGCTTCCCTGGTGGCGCAGTGGTTGAGAGTCTGCCTGCCGATGCAGGGGACGCGGGTTCGTGCCCCGGTCCGGGAAGATCCCACATGCAGCGGAGCAGCTGGGCCCGTGAGCCATGGCCGCCGAGCCTGCGTGTCCGGAGCCTGTGCTCCGCAGCGGGAGAGGCCGCAACAGTAGAGGCCTGCCTACCACAAAAAAAGAAAAAAAACAAAAACAAAAAAAAAAATATATATATATATTTCATAAGATGGATGGGCCATGCTATCTAATTTTGGATGTTTAGGTTGTTTCTTGTTTTTCTCTTCCTTTTTCACAGTTATAAATATATACACGTGCAAGAATTTCTTTAGACTGTCTTACCTAGTGATGGAATTTGCTGGGCCAAAAGAGGTGTGCGATCAATTTGGCCAGATCGGCCTCCAGAAGGGCTTTGGGCCCTTTGCGCTCTTGCCAGGGTGCCTGTTTCCCCACACTTGCAACAACAGTGGATGTTAGGGAGCTTCTAAAATTTTAACTGAGCTGCAAGTGGAGATCACCGATTCCATGGTTGCTTGAACTTATATCTGCTGAGATAGAGGCTTTGAAGCCACGAATGCAAACTGAAGGCACTGAAATAGTTTCCAATAACCTTGACAGTGTATGTAAATATTTGTCAAAGTTATGTATTTAAAACGAAGTACTTAAATTTTAAATACTTCTGTTTCTCCATTCTCTTCTTACTCCCTTTGATGTAGACTGTGTGGGGTGATTCCTTTCTGTTAAGCTCATTTCGCTCTTCTCAATGCTGTACTAAAGCAGGCGCCTTTAGGTATGTCTTCCACTCCCCTACCTCCCTTTCCTCACAGAGTGATTTAAAAACTCTGTGAAGGAGCATTATTTTTTTTTTATTATTATTATTTTTTTTTTTTATTAGTTTCTGCTTTATAACAAAGTGAATCAGTCATACATATACATCTGTTCCCACATCCCTTCCCTCATGCATCTCCCTCCCTCCCACCCTCCCCATCCCACCCCTCCAGGCGGTCACAAAGCACCGAGCTGATCTCCCTGTGAGGAGCATTATTTTTAATTAGTTTTAATTAAGGAAATAGATACTAGCGTGTGTGTGTTTTGTTTTTTCTTTTTTTTTTTTGCGGTACGCGGGCCTCTCACTGTTGTGGCCTCTCCCGTTGCGGAGCACAGGCTCAGGCTCCGCACGTGCAGGCTCAGCGGCCATGGCTCACGGGCCCAGCCGCTCTGCAGCATGTGGGATCTTCCCGGACCAGGGCACGAACCCGCGTCCCCTGCATTGGCAAGCGGACTCTCAACCACTGCACCACCAGGGAAGCCCAGCGTGTGTGTGTTTTAAAGCCTCAGAGAAGTAAATCATTCGGCTGTCCTGGGGCATCTAATAAATATCTAATTTGATTTTTTTTCCCCTCGTAGTTTATGCCTGTTTTTCTTCTTTCTTTTAATGCAGCCGTACTGATCGTTTAGGTTCTTCCCCCCATACCGTCTCCATCCCATACTGAGTCATTCCTGTCACTTTCCACCTTCTGCAGCCCATGTCTGTCTTCTTAGCAGTCCCCGCAGATGTGGGGGAGTTTTGATCGTCTTGTGACTGGCAGGGGGGTACTTTCTCCCTAAACCTCTTAACTTTACCGTCAGTTACAAAGCAGCCAGAGGCCCGCGACCCGAAGCCTAGACAGGAAGAGAAACAGGACAGGGAGGGCCGGCCAGTGCTGGGCGAACGTGAGGAGGACGGGCAGGGGGGGTTCTGCGTTTTCCTCTTCGGTTACAGGAGACAGTTTTCAGGGGCCTGACTGCATCTTCAAACACCTCTGAGCGAATTCACACTTCAGGAATTCAGGCTTCGGGACTGGTGATTCACAGCCGCTTTCCGCGAGCCGACTTAAAGGGAGGGAAGTGGGACCTGCTTTACTGCAGGAGCCTCTGCCCTCGGCCCCTGCGTCTGATCCTCTGCCAGGGCTCCTCCTAAAGCTCAGGTCTCTCCAAGTCTCTCCAAGCAGCCGAGGCAGAACAAGTTTCTGCAGGTGCCCAGCCAGGTACACGGAGAGGAGACCGGAGCTTCTCTGCCCTATCTGCAGGAAATAGGTCACCCTGAAAAGAGTAGTCATTTCCCACAATTTACTTGAAAAGTCTTTTTCTTCCCAAATTAGTGTTCTCTGTGTACCACCTTGTCTCAGCGGCCCCATACTTATTCAGAACTCCTGTTACCTTTAAAATCTCAGCATTTACAGCTCTGAAAGGAAAGAACAAAAGTGCAGTGAAGGGTTGGAGGAATTTGCAGAGCTGACATGAGTCACAGGCGCGCTGGAGTCAGTTTACACGTCACCTTTGAGTTCTGCTCAAGTGAAAAAAAGGCGAAACCAAACCTTAATTTCTCTTTCAGTTTGTCATGTGGAAGCTTGTCATTTAGAATACTTAGTGGACACATTTCCTGAACAAACCTTTATAAATCAGGCATGGTCTGACACACGCCTGGAAACCAGAAATTCTTCACGTGGAATCCTGGTTTTAGGCTTGAATCCTTCTGTGGCCTGGGGCAAGTCCTAGAACATCTTGCCTCCCTTTGTGCCATCTATAAGAGGATAAACGCTTCTGTCTCAGGGATGTTGAAAGGATTAATTAGTTAGTCTGTTAAGAACTTTGAAGATGAAAAGTACTTTAAAAGTGCTTCTTAATAACATTATTGCTTAGAAAACAGTGCCACTTTTATGCTAACCACGTTTATGTCTCAAATCATGTATGCTTAGTACTAACTAGTAGTCATAAACTAGAGGTAGGGCTTTCAAAGGTGTAAACATCAAACATTGGCTTCAGAATTTCAAAGGAGCATCACTTTGTCTAATGGATCATTTAGGAGCTGTGTTCTACTCAGTAATTAGTTACAAAGATCATATTTCAGGAAAAAGAAGACCCTTTCACACAGTGCGCACACACCCTTTTAAATTCAACCACGTTTTTTCATATTAACTTTTAAAAAGGGTGCAGTTTTAAGTTGGTGCAAGGAGGATTGGAAAGGGAAGTATATTTACTTTTTTTTTTTTTTTTTTTTTGCGTTACGCGGGCCTCTCACTGCTGTGGCCTCTCCCGTTGCGGAGCACAGGCTCTGGACGTGCAGGCTCAGCGGCCATGGCTCACGGGCCCAGCCGCTCCGCAGCATGTGGGATCTTCCCGGACCAGGGCACGAACCCGTGTCCCCTGCATCAGCAGGCGGACTCTCAACCAATGCGCCACCAGGAAAGCCTATATTTACTTTTTTTTGAGGAAGGAACCAAATAGAAGAGAAAACTATATTCTTGTTTTTTGTTCCCTCTCTTTTCCCCTCCTAGTTTCATCCCAGGGATATGAGGGTGTTGCTTTTAGCCTTTTCTAGGAGGGCTAGAGCTAACTTTAAAACTTACTCAAAATGTCTGTCTTTAGGCTTAATTCTGTTTTTTTCCCTCTAAACCAGCTTAACAATTATCTGATTTTATAATAATACATTATTATAAGAACATTCAGTGAAGTGTTATATAACTGGTACAAAATTCAAATTTAACGTCTTGATTGTTGTAGATGGCAGTCAGTTGCCGGGCACAGCAAACCATAACAGGGACAAAGATTATAAAAAGAGGCCTTAGAAACATGATCAAGAAATGAAATGAAATTGAAATTTGGGCAAATTGTGTCAGAAAGGGTAATTCAGGTAAGAAATTGAAAGGAAAACACTTGGAGAAGTAGCAGTGAATAGGGCTGGATCAGATAGAATTTACCCTCAGTGTAACTGCTTTCGTTTTCTCTGTGTAATCAGCCGAGTATTCATGTTTCAAGTTGGTCATACTGTGGTTGATGAGTGTGGTCCATGAGCTAAGACCGAGTGAAGGACAAATCAGAATTCTCACAGCACTTCTCTGTGGCTTGACCTGGAGAGCTTCCTTTGTGTTCAGTCCTTTGTAGAAGGTGAATGGGTTGCTGAGATGCTCACATACCTAACTCATGCCTGGATCACATATAAAATGCTTTAGCAGCGTAAGTGCCACTGACCATTACAGTAAATTACAGGCTTCAGAAATATTGCTCCTTTGCATTTTGGCTTCAGAAATGTGATTTAGTAAGATAAGTAGCAACCATTGAAGTATGTGGAACCACCACTTAAAATATTAAATTAGCGGGTGTTTGGGGCAGCCATTGTTTCTACTAGGGATCTGCTGAGTCTGAATAATGACGGTTTGAGTGCCCGCAATTCTCCCCATGGATTGTATTAAACGAGTGCCATTTTCTGCCTTTACCAAATTTGTGAAAGATCATTCTTCGTGTGATCAGTTCTAATTAAAACTTGTTTCAAATGGTAAATCAAAACGAAATGCTAATTAATATGTCATTCTCTTAAATTTCCTGCAGTAAAACCCTTGAAGACCGGTTGAAACTCGAAGCGAAAAATGGGACACTGAGTGTATCGGACACCACGGTTGGCAGCAAACAATTGACATTTACATTAAAGAAGGTAAGTTGCTTTTTAATGTTCTTTTTTAATTTACAGAAGAAAAATAGGCCTCCAGTAGTGTTGTGTGTGTGTGACCTCAGAGCTGCCTTCCCAGGCTTTTCCCCTGTTGAGGAGCTGTGTTCTCTTCAGGCATTTTTCCTGCAGCCAGGACGCGTCCTGGGCCGCAAGCACACTGCTTAGCCTCGGCAGAGCTGGCATGTTTCTGGTGTCCTGAGGAAGACAGGGCCTCAGGGACCCCAGGCTTGGTACTGTTGGTAGGAGCTACCATGTGGTTTCTGGGTGGCTGGACCACCTGAATGGGCTCTTCTAATAGAAGCACAAGTCGTGACCTCCTGCGGTGTAATGGAATAGTTCAGGCTCACGTGGACTTAAAGGAGATCAAGAACTGGTGAGTTCTGATATGTTCATGGCAGTAAGATCAGCTTGTCCAGGGTACATAGTTTCTGCCGGTAGTAGGTTATTCTAAACTGACTTATAACAGTCATTTCTTTAGCCGGCTCTGATGATGCCTGGCACCCATTGAAGGATGAATAAACTGCTGTAAATATTTGCCAGTAACTCACGGGTGAAGCTCTTGCCAAATCTTGGTTCCCTGTGCACCGGTGCCGAATACAAATACAGAGACAGATTTGGAAGATAAGCAGTAGAGAGGCTTTTTATTTTCTTTGCCAGGCAAAGGGAAGACACAATAGGCTAGCGCCTCAAGAACCGTGCCCCCCCTTCCTGGGGAGTTAACAGGGATTCTTATAGGGGAGTTCGCAGTCCGAAGGGAGTGATAAGGATCAAAATGGTGAAGGTCTCACATTCTTCTTCTTCTTGCATTATTTCAAAACAGTCCCCACTGGAGTCAGGCAACCAGGTAATTGGGTCCCTTAGTCTCTGGGTTATCAGTCTGTGACCTCCTTTCTGAAGTGCAAACGGCTACAAGGGGTGATTTGCTACAAGAGGTTACAGGGGGAGCAAATACCAGGTGCAGAATGTAAATTACACAGGATTAGGGGTGACAGGTTAGCTTTGTGAAGGACAGATCTAACTACAGACACTACAGATTAGTAACAGTTAAAATAAAACTAGGATTGATGAACTCTTTCAGGCCAGGTTATGTTTCTTCTCTAGCCTGTTCACTGTTCCCTTTATTTTTCTTTGTTCTTAGGAGAGGGAAAACTTCACTTCTGTTTTTGCTACATGGTTTTATTTTTCAGATTTTTTTTCTCATTTAGTCAATCTTCCTTAATATACATTGTCTCCAAGAGGGAAAGAGTGACAAAGACTCCGCCTCTGGTTCTTCTTTAAGATTGAGTTCTAACTCACGTATCATAAAACTCATCCTTTTAAAGTGTACAGTTCAGAGCTTTTAGTATATTCACCAAGTTGGGTGTTCATTACCACTGTCTAAATCTGGAACATCCTCATCGCCCCAAAAGGAGACCCCTTGTGCAGTCACCCCCTACTCACATCTCCCCTGCCTATGGATTTGCCTGTTCTAAAACACTGTATATAAATAGAATCATTCAACATGTTTTCTTTTGCGACCAGCTTCTTTCACCTTAGCATGTTTTAAAGATTAATCCATGTTGTAGCATGTGTAAGAACTTTATTCCTTTTTATGACTGATATTTCATTGTGTGGATATACCACATTTTGCTTATCCTTTAATCTGTTGATGGACATTTGGGGTGGGTTTTTTGTTGTTGTTATTATGAATAATGCTGTTGTGAAAATTCAGGCATATGTTTTTGCACGGACTCATGTTTTTGTTGCTCCTGGGTATATACCTAGGAATGGAGTTGCTGAGCCATATGATAAGTGTTTAACTTTTTGAGGAACGGCTAGACTGTTTTCCAAAGCGATGGCACCATTCTGCATTCCCACCAGTGGTGTATGAGGGTTCCATTTTATCCCCATCCTTGCCAACACTTGTTATTCTCTTTTTTATTGTTGTCATCCTAGTGGTTGTGAAGTGGTATCTCATTGTGGTTTTGACTTACATTTTCCTGGTGACTAATGAGGGTAGAGCATCTTTTCATGTGCTTATTGGCCATTTGTATATTTTCTTTGGAGAAATGTCTGTTCACATCCTCTCCCATTCATCTCTGATTCTTTGACAGTTCTCTTGGTGTCATCAGGAGGCTTGGCAAATGATAAGGACATTGTTTTCCTTAGTTACCATCCATTATCTCATATAGATACAATAAAAAGAAAAAGCAAAAAAAAAAAAAGAAGAAAAATTGTTTTTTCCTTGTGATGAGAACTCTTAGGATTTACTGTCTTAACAGCTTTCATGTGTATAATATAATACAGCAGTGTTAGCGGTAGTCACCACGCTGTACGTTACATCCCTAGGACTTAGTTATCTTGTAACTGGAAGTTTATGTCTTTTGACCACCTTTCTCCAAGTCCCCCCTCCTCCCACCCCACCCCCCAGAACGTCTTTATTCTAAGCGTAAGAAGCTTTTCAGTTAAATCTGCCTCCATTTAGAGCAAATTTGCACTCTTACACTTCTCATTTAAATAAGCCAAAGCTGGCTGTGTGTTCAGATGAACTAATTGTGCCTGTACCTAGTTTCTTAGAAATTCTCTGTGTACCGGCAAACGTTTCCCGATTCCCTCTGAAGTCCAAGAGGCCGAGGGGGCATCAGGCGCGCGGCAGCTGTGGGAGGACCTCAGGCCCGCGGCTGCCCTGGCCCTGTGCTCCCTCTGTGGCACGGAGTGAGCTTAAGGAGGATGCATGCACACTCCTTTCCCACTTTTTCCCCTGAATTGGAAGGTACTGAGTTGAATATCAGTTTGTATTCGTGGTAAAGTGAAAATAAGATGGTTCTGATTTTCTTGGGGTTTTTTCCCCCTGAAAACAAAAGAAGCACTAAGTAAAAAATACTTAAAACAACCTCGTGGTTGAGTCTAGCAGAGGCTTGGAAACTATTTTGGGGAATGCATCAGTTGGTGTTTGGCTTATGCCTGTTTTATCATTTGACTAACAAAATTTTAACTATTAAGTCTTAGTTTTACTTAAGAGTATTTAGGGAATTGTTTGTGTATTTGTTTATACAGATCTTTTTATACTAGGGGTACGATATAGCCAGGTAAGATCTCGAGTTTTCCCAGTATTTTCATATGTGAATCAAATTGAGGGGGAAAACTTATGCTTTAATATTATTTAAAATTGTGAGATGGCAAAACTGGGATTAGGTCCCAAATCCTGTTTCAAATGTCCTGTAGTTCAGTCCCTCAGGGGCCCTGGGTCGCTGCTAGTGCGAGGGTGTGGCTTTGTGTTCATCGTCCCCTGTCTCTGTGACAGGGCTGCTGTGGCTGTAGGGGAAGGAGTCGGGACGGGAACAGGGAGGGGAGTGAGCTAGTGGCTCTTCGGTTATAGCAAATGGGTCACATGATGGCGACGTCTTCCAAATACAGCCTCTTTTCAGAAGGGGGCTGATGAGAGGTTTTTCTGGACAGGAGTTTGTCTGCAGGACGATCGCTCTTGCATACGAGCTCCTGCGTAGGCTCCTGCCTTGTGGGGACCAGTGGGCAGGGCCTCGTGGAAAGGGGCTTTGCCACCGGACACATAAGGGAAATCTACTACTGATGTCTGTATTAGAGACGCATAACAGCACCTGACTTAAAAGCCCCAACCAGAACACCCTGTTCATGTTTATTTTATTTTCCCAAAGTTATTTGGACAAGAAGCACTTTTTTTTAGGGATACTTTTTAAAAAAAAATTAATAAATTTATTTATTTATTTTTGGCTGCATTGGGTCTTTGTTGCTGCGCGCGGGCTTTCTCTAGTTGCAGCGAGCGGGGGCTACTCTTTGTTGCTGTGCGCGGGCTTCTCGTCGCAGTGGCTTCTCTTGTTGTGCGGAGCCGGGCTCTAGGTGCACGGGCTTCAGTAGTTGCGGCACGCAGGCTCACTATTTGTGACTCGCGGGCTCTAGAGCTCAGGCTCAGTAGTCGTGGCGCACGGGCTTAGTTGCTCCACGGCATGTGGGATCTTCCTGGACCAGGGCTCGCACCTGTGTCCCCTGCACTGTCAGGTGGATTCTTAACCACTGCGCCATCAGGGAAGCCCTGGGGATACTTTTTAACATGAAAAAACAAATTCACTGACTTTACAGGGGTCTTGGTGACACCGTTATTTGGTCTGCTAGGGAGTATGCAGCTTCCCTCGGGGTTTCTGACTTTTCCGTTAATAAATATGTATCAAATACCTGCTCTGTGCCACATGCTGGGGATACACAGAACAAGACAGACTTGGTCTTTGCCACCGCAGTCCTCAGGCTATAGAGGGGGATACACCTACAGTCACATCACTGTAATGTGGGACGTGCCCCCAGGGAGGCCCGGGGCTGTGAGTGTCAGGGGCCTGGCCTGGACCTTGGAGTGCGGGGCAGTTGAGTGACGGACAGGCTGGATCTTAGAGTCAAGTCAGAGCCTGGGTGGGGCAGGCGGGGTTCCAGGCGCGCTCGGGGATCTGAAGGCGCCTGTGCGTGTGGAACAGCCATCTTGGGGAGGGGAGCTGTGGCTTCGGGTGTAACTAGAAAGACGTGTAGAGCTGTCCTGTGGGGCCTGGTGAGTAGGTCGTGTTCAATTTTAACCTCAGTCCTAAGAGCCGTGGAAAGTGATTGAAACGTTCTAGTTAGCAGAAGACTACATACTGTGGTTATTTTTTAAAAGTCCTGTGGCTGGAGGCTCCTCCCCTGCAGTGCGGGGCCCGTGGGGTGCGGGTAGCACCCCGGGCTGGGACGGGGCCGAGGCAGAGCCGAGGGGAGGAGTACACAGGGCAGGCTTTATTCTTTGCAAAGATGGTAAGAATCAGAAAAAGAACTTAAGTGATTATTCGGAATCTCTAAGAGTCTCCTAGAATAGGGGCGATTCATCTCTTTTTGGTCTTATAAATTGCTTTCCTTTCTCACGATTCCCTCACCTTCCAACTCTTTAAAATATTGAATCATACCAGCTGGAAGTGAACACAGGGACTTTCTCTTCAAGACTAAAATACAAGGGAGTATTTTCAGGTGCATGGAAAATACAGGTCACCGGCAGGCAGGCTGCGTACGTAAGTGTCTAGAAGGCAGTGTTTTTCAACCTTTAAAAATTTGTCCCTGCCACTGCTTTCACAGTTACCTCCTGTCAGTTCCACCGGCTAAGAATATTTTTTTGAGCTTCATGGTTAGGAGTTTGTATTATCCCAACCACCAAAAGTGTTTTTAAAACTATATCGCTTGTACCTTCTTCGCGGATTCTGCGTTGAAACTCCTCTCTTTTAAGAATTTCTGCTAAACATAGTGAAACTGTTTGGAGAAGGTCTGGCTCTCGCCCGAGTGTTGAGAACGGTGCCTTTCAAGCAGCCCGCCTGGAGCCCACGCACCCATTCCAGCCATGAACTTGTGACTGATGTGTCTGCCGAGCCTTTATCAGCATTTAATGGTAGATCTCTGCCTTTCAAGGGGAGTCTGACTTTTTGGAAATAGCCAAAAACTCTTTGGAACCAACTCTGGAGACTGAACGCTTAATCATGGGTGGGTTATTATACGCTTTCAGGGCACAGAAGTATTTTTCTGTCTTTAAGACAGTGTGAGTAAACTAACGAATGGCTCTGGCTTGTAAACGAAAGACAGTTCTACACGAGAAGTCGTGGATATCTTGAAAGCAATAGCGTCCTCTTAAAATTGGCTCTCCTGGGAGGGGCCGTGTTGTGTGGGGAGTTGGAAAGCCAGCCTCAGACCGTGTGGTTTAGACCCGTGTGTCAAGGCCGTTCTCTTCCCCAGGGGTTTAGGACTTCAGGTTTCACAGTGACCGTAAAGGTTGGCCCTCGTCCTGCTGTTCCTGCCGGAGCAGGCAGTAATTGGTGGTTGTACTGTTGGCGTTCTGATGGTCACACAAAAGGGGTGTTGGCCTCTCCTTTCTCTTTCCCTCTCCTCACTTAACTTCCTCTTTTAGTCGGAACAGCAGAAGAAGCAGCAGGAGGCTGCGAAACTGCACCGACAAGAGAGGAAGACCCTCCGCCGTTCAGCCGGTCACCTGAAGTCCAGGCCCAGGAGAGGACGGCCGTTCCACTGAGTCTGGAACCGATCCCACGTGTGGTTCAGAGGAGCTCGTCTCCCCTACTTGACCATCGTTAGAGGGTGTTGTCTGCGCCGGGGACGCGCGCTCCCGGAGCCCCGCGGAAACCCTCGCTGCGTCTGCAGGGGTTGACATCTGGCAGCCGGTCCCAGGCCTCTGGTCAGACTGCGGGGCTGCGCCCACTGGCCGTGCGGTGCCCCCAGGGCGCTTCTGTGCCTTGTGGCTCCCCAAGAACATTGTCGCTTTCCCCGGTTTTAATCACGTAAACGAGGTGGTTGTCTTTGAATATTGTGAAACGTGCACCGTGACACGAGAGGTTCTCTTGTGCTGAAAACCAGGACTGACGGTCTTCCAGAAACTTCCTGGCACTGCCTGCCGCCCTCCATGAATCAACCACCCCGAGGTGCCATTCCTGTCTTGCCTGACTTGTGAGCGTTGGTCGTGTTTATGTTTATAAGGATATGCTTGCTGGTAGCTGTGTTGCTTGTTTATGTGTTAGTTTGGGATTTTTTTAAACATATTTTTATACCAAGAGAATATAAAGTAATGGTAATAACAGCCTAAAACAAGAAGTGGAAGCTACTGGATATTCTTTTAACTTGGCACAGGATGAAATACAGATTTTTTTTTTATTATTCTGTTTCTTAAGTGTAATTAGAGACATACTGGCTGGAGAAAATGTTTATAAAAATAAATGCTTTCATTTAACAGCTTCTTGGAGAGAGACCCATTCCTTGAGTTAATTTGAGAAATAACTTTGGTTTCCTTAGTTTTTTGTGTATGAATGTGATTTTGGAGATGCGTTTCTTTATGTACAACTGGGATAGTGACTCTTTGGATTGTAAATGATAGAATCTAACTTGAAATGCTGTGAGCAAAAAGGCAAAGGCGTCAATTAACTAACACAGCCAGGCTGTCGAGCCTTAACTGCCTCGGGACACCTGGATCCAGGCCTTCCAAACCCAGGCCGGTCTGCCCTCCCTTCTTTTCTCCCTCCTGTTTCAACATTACTCCTGTTTCCTCAGGTCTCCCCTCTTCTCTTCTACACCCCCTCCCCGTTGTACCTCCGCTTCTGTGCAGACTTGCCTGCTCCCCCAGGCAGGGAACGGCGTGGCTCACACTGTTACCTCTGTGGTCTGAGAGAGTACATTTCCAGAAAAAAGGCGTGTGTGTGTGTGTGTGTGTTTGTGTGTGTGTGTGTGTGTGTGTGTACACAGACACGGTCACCAGAAAGAGACTCTGGTTACATGGGCAGCCAACCCAACTTGTGTTGTGATACCAGAGGGTCCCCCACCTGTTCGGTACGTTCCTTTCTCACCTCGTCCCCTAAGCTCTTCACAGGGCTTCAGCTTTCTGTGGCTCGCGTTTCTGTCTCCCACGCTGCTGTCTTCAGGAGCTGGGAGTTTGAGAAGAACTTAAAGAAGGACACTGCCAGCTGGAGTTTTTCCCCAGGGGTTGAGGGTTGTGCTCCAGACCTGTTTCCTGGGGTCAGGCTCTTCCGTACATACACCTGGCCTTCCCGGGCCCCCCTTTTCCTTCTTTCTTCGGGGTCCTCCGTGTGATGTGGGGAGCCAGTACACCACGTGCCAGATTCCAGAAGCAGTGCTGCAGCTGGCAGAGGGGCCTCATTCGCCCTGTGAAGCTAGGGCTCGTCTGAGTCCGGAGCATCGCCAGGGCCAGGAGGATGGTGTGGACCCATTCTGGACGCTTGGGACGCTGGCAGCGGGGCCGGCCTGACCCAGGGTGGAGTCCCAGGCCTGTTGCTACCAGTTCCGTACCCACTGACCGTAACATCTCTGAGTCTCGTTTGCTCCTGTAAGTGGGCCTGATGCTGTATCTCGGTGAGGAGTGAACGCGGCCCGTACGTGCACGAGTGCCTCGCACGGGTTCAGGAAGGGCTCGCCCAGCAGCCACGCCCCCTCCCCTCTGCACACGCGCCCCTCTGAACGCAACATATTCTTTTTTTTTTTTTTTTGTACTATTTTATGTATGTATGTATGTATGTATGGCTGCGTCGGGTCTTAGTTGTGGCATGTGGGCTTCTCTCTAGTTGTGGCGTGCGGGCTCCAGAGCGCGTGGTCTCCGTGGTTGTGGCACGCGGACTTAGTTGCTCCACAGCACGTGGGATCTTAGTTCCCTGGCCAGGGATTGAACCCGCGTCCCCTGCATTGGAAGGTGGATTCTTAACCACTGGACCGCCAGGGAAGTCCCTCAATATATTCTTTAATATCAAGATGTTCCTAGAGCGAGGTGCCCCTCAGCTTTTGTTCTGGGGGATTCCTGAAAGGGCAGATGGAGGGCCTGAGCTGAAGCTGTGAGGGACATTCGAGTAAAACTTGCTGGATAGATAGAAAGCTGCAGAGCGCATCCTCCAGGCCCTGCTGTTCCCCTAGCGACCCCTTAAACAGCCCCACCTCTTCAGAGTGGCGATTCCTGAAGCACCTGCTACAATCCCCCCATTTCTTTGAAGTCTTCTGTTTTAAAAATGTTAAACACGGGTTTCGTGCTCCATAATTTCCCTGTGTTTCTGATAGCTTCCTCAGCAGCCCGATGATGTGGCCGTGCTTCTCCAGGGCAGGGGGTTCCTGAGCCAGTAGGAGAGGCCCAGCCTAAAGCTGGGGGTGTGGGTTTTACCTCTGGACCACCCTGCGGTTACTGAGTCACGACTTCTCTAAGCCTGCCTGTACCAGATCCCCTTTGTTCTCTGACACCCTCGACCTGATGCCTAATATTTTTTTTTTTTGGTCCAACTATTAAAAGAAAGTTGCTTCCAGCAGCTGGGGCAGCGGTTCCTTTTGGAGAGAGGGGAAAGTGGTCGAAGAGGGACATGATGGGGCGTCTATAGCACCTGGTTGATTCCAGTCCTTCACCTGGGTGCTGAGCTGCTCTCATGACTTGCACACTTTTCTGTGTCATGTTATACTTCACTTAAAGTCATAAGAAACAGAATTATTTCATCAAAGTCACATGTACCCATGATAACAAATTCCCAACTAATCCGTAACTACTAACAGTAGAAGGTGTATCTTTTCAAATATTTTTCTGTTCTATGAACAACTGTATACTCTCACCATACCTACCATGATACCAACGAATCGTGCTATTTGTGATGTCCTCATACTATAACGTGCTGTTCAAGCGCCATTCATGGACGTCTTATTATGCCTGCAACTGAAATGATTAAAGTTCCTAAGACAGTTGTACGGGTTTCCACCTCATGGAAGACCTGCCTCACTTATCCTCCAGCTGCCGTGAGAAGACTGGGCAGAAGCGCCGCGGCCCTCGGGTGAGTCGGGCGGGCCTGGACGGGCGGAGGCGGTGGTGGGACCTGGTTTGTTTTGAAGGTGCGTTGGCAGGATGTGGGCTGGGCTGGCGGCAGAGCATGAGGGGGAGAGGAGGCTGCGGCCCCAGCCCCGGCGGGGATGGAGCTGTCGCTGACTCACCCAGAGGACGGAGCTGGTGTGGGACTGAGTGGGTGAGGATGGGTTCCACTCGAACCAGACCCGGTCAGGTCCCTTCTCCTCTCAGAACCCTGCAGGGCTACGCTCGGAGCAAACACCCAGATCCTCAGAGCCTCCACGGCGTGACGTGGTCAGGCCCTCCTGTGCCCCCTTCAGTTACTCCTCGTCACCGTGGGATGCTGTTTCTGGAACACGCAGAGCGTTCTCTTAAGCCAGGGCCCCCGCAGCTGCCCTTTCCTCTGCCTGGAGTACTCTCTCCTCGGCCCACGACATGTCTGTCTCACCTTTCAGGTCATGACCACCCTGTGTAGAATCGTCCCACCCCTGCTCCCAGCACCGATACCCACCACAATGTGCTTTAAGAGAAGAAAAACAAACAAACGTATTACTATGGAAAATTTCAAACACAAAGTGGAGAACAGTTTAATGAGCTTCCATGTTCACAGTCATCATCCAGCTTCAGTAATTAGCCACAGAAGCTCATCCTGTTTCCTCTTTGCTCCTGTCCATTGGCCCTTTGTTTTGAAGTGTTTTGATCCCAGACATCGTATCATTTTACAAGAAATATTCGTAGCGCTTTACTTGTTTATTGTTTATGCCATCCTCCACCCCACACCAGAATGTGATTTCCATAACGATGAGGAGATTGTTTTTTCTTTTCTTTTCTGGTCTGTTTTGTTTACTGCTGTATATCCAGCACCTAGTACAATGCCTGGTTACATAGTAGCTACTTAATAAAGTATTTATCAAATGAATAGTTGAGTCAAGTTAGATGTGGACGGAAGATCATCAGATTTGGGCTTGAATAGCAGAGGGTGGTTCTCACTTGACAAGAGCTTTTACAGAGCTGAAAGGCCTAATTGATCAGTTCAGGAAAGAAGAGGGGAAAAGGAGTCAGAAGCAGTGACTGTAGACAGCAGTTGGCAGGCATTCGGGAAAACAGGAGAACAGAAAACGTGAGATCAAGAGAGAGGTTTCTTTAAAGTGGGAGAAATCCAGCATGGCTGCACACCACTGGGAATGAGCCAGGAAAAGGAAACAGTGACGTCAGAGAGACAGGGGACAGTTATTGGAGTGCTATCCATTAGTAGGTGTAACAGTTGCTATCGCCGTGTAATTGCCCCAAAACATAGTGGCTTAAAGTAACAGTTATCCAGCAGCCTCAGTGGATCAGGAATTCAGGAGCAGCTTTGCTGGTGGTTCTGACTCCTGGTCTCTCGTGAAGATACAATCAAGATGTCCGCCAAGGCCACAGTCTCATCTAAAGTCTTGACTGGGCCCAGAGGATCCCTCTTCCAAGCTCACACACATGGCTGTGGGCAGGAGGCCTCAGTTCCGTGCCCCATGGGCCTCTCCATAGGGCTGCTCGAGTGTTCTCCCTCCCCCAGAGCAAGGGATCCCAGACAGCAAGAGAGACCAAGACAGAAGCCACTATGCTTTTTATGACCTGGTGTCAGGGGTGGCACGTCATCACTTACCCTTTCTTTGATTTGTTACAAGTGAGTCACTAAGTACAGCCCACTCACAGTGGGAGAGGAATTGGGTACCATCTTTTGAGTGGAGGGAGTATCCCGTAGGGTTGCCAGATAAAATACAGGGCACCCAATTTCAGATAAACATAACTTATTAGTATAGATATGTCCCAGGTATTACATGGGGCATACTTACATTAAAAAAAGATCATTCATCTGAAAATCAAATGTGATGGATGATCTATCTATATATATATATTTTTTTGCTAGATTTGGCAACCCTAGAAAGAATCTGTAGACAAATTTTAGCACCCACACACTAGCCTGAGAGGGAATGGGATAGAGTGCACAGAGACACCGACCTCACACAGACACACAGGCGGAGGCCACTGGGGTTCAGACAGGCGACAGGGAGGCAGGTGGACGTTCTCTTCTAATAGCTTCTGTTTCCTCGCTGGGCCAAGGTGAGCTTCTTCCCCCGCTCACCACGTCTTGAACGTCTGTGCTTACACACCAAGCTCACCCTTGATTCAGAACCCTTTGTTCTGGCTGAATCTCTTAATCCCCAGGGACTGTCCATCCCGTTCCTTTCTCTCCTCCCTGCCCCTCCAGCCACCGTGAGCATCTTTGTAGAACACCAATTGCTTCCTCAGAGTAACAAAACACAGGACATAAGACTTGAGAAGTCTGGACTCTGCTTTTGCTTTTCCTCGGATTTTATTGCCTCTCTGAGTTTCCAGAATCCTACCTCAGTGTTTTTCAAATTTTTTTTTTTACCATGTCCCACAGTAAGAAATACACTTGACCCAGAACATGTGTATCAAAAGTGTTACAAACTGTACCTCCCAGTATATAAAGCAGGCTGGCATTTTTCTGTTCTGGCCTATTACGTTTCCTTTACCCCACCATCCTCCCCCAAATAAGTTCACACCTATTAAATTGATTACATGACCCAGTAATGATGGCTCCAGCGCCGAGTTGGAAATTGCCACCTCCCCTAACAGATGGGTTTGTCTTCTTGCTCCAGGAGCATGTTGGCAAAACCCCCTAAAATTTGTCCCCCAAACCTGTAATTGTTGCTATAACTTCTAATAGTGATAAATTGTGTAGTGAGACATTTTGCTGGAGCTTCCATGAGAATTTTTTTTGACAGAATGCACAAGATGAGTATTTCAGTGACTTTTCTTTTTTTTTTTTTTTTTTTGCAGTACGTGGGCCTCTCACTGTTGTGGCCTCTCCCGTTGCAGAGCACAGGCCCCGGACATGCAGGCCCAGCAGCCATGGCTCACGGGCCCAGCCGCTCCGCGGCATGTGGGATCCTCCCGGACCAGGGCACGAACCTGTGTCCCCTGCATTGGCAGGCGGACTCTCAACCACTGTGCCACCAGGGAAGCCCCAGTGACTTTTCTTTTTTTTCAAAGCTCTATCTTCAGCATAAATTAAATGCAAAATAGATTTTATAGAAGAACAGTTAGGGTGGTTTTATAAGAAAATTTAAAAGATTTTATGGTTCTTAGGTAAACTTTCGATGCATTAAATATCTGATTGTTTTTGGTTTTGAAATGATTTTTTTTTTTTTTTTTTTTGCAATATGCGGGCCTCTCACTGCTGTGGCCTCTCCCATTGTGGAGCACAGGCTCCGGACGCACAGGCTGAGTGGCCGTGGCTCACGGGCCCAGCCGCTCCACGGCATGTGAGATCTTCCCGGACCGGGGCATGAATCTGTGTCCCCTGCATTGGCAGGCAGACTCTCAACCACTGCGCCACCAGGGAAGCCCCTTGAAATGATTTTTAAACCTCACATTACCTATGTAGCCATGAAGTTGAAACAAAATCCTGGAGTTTATGCTGTCACTGTTCTTAAGCAAATGTAGATGATGGTAGTTACATAACCATTCTACTCTTTGTAAAAGACCTGCCTCCATATTTCTTATCTGATAGAAAACTCATCTCTCATTTGCACTGAGAATACTAAAAGTAATGTATTTTAATCCAAGGAAAGTCCAAAGTAAATTAACCTGTTGGGTCTTGAAGTGGCTGAATTCTACTCAAAACTGAAAGAGGACAACAGAGTATTAGAAAAAGTATATGTATAAATAAATACTATAAGTAGATACTTGATTATTTCCTTGACATCCCTGTCCAAGTTGGCATAAATTTTTGTCTTCTTTTTGGGAAAATAGGGAGTTGCCTTATATTTGGAGTGTCCTTATAGTTAGGCCTATCTAAGTGGCTTGATTTAGGATACCGCACACCTTTTTGGACACGTAGGGGAAATTCCAGTCCTAATGATTTTTATTCCTGAAATTCATGTTTTATCCACATGTAAATTTTCCAAAATTATGCAATAAAAAGTCTGTGACATTTGAATGAATTCTCCTGGGAATTAGGGTGCCGCCTCCTACTCAGGACATGTAACCTTTATCATGAGCACATCCCGGGTGAATGGAAATGTATTAGAAGACGTTCTGTTCTTGCCTGTAAAGATATGATGGGCCTGGAGCCAGGTTTCAGGAAGGACACAGCTCAGGGTGTTTGTGGGGCGGCCTGCTGCCCAGCTGCCCTGCAGGGGCTGGAAATCACCCATACACTTCCAGTCTTCCTGTCTACGCACGCGCACACATACACACACACACACACACACACACACACACATCTTAATTGAGGAGGAAGTCGTTATTCTCTGACGGTGCTGGGTTCCAGACTCTGAGACTATTTTGTAAACCCAGATGGAACTTCAAAGTTATAGGGCCACAAGCTTTCCTGTTGGGTGGGAGGGAGGCCAAGTGTATTTTTCTAGTAGCCTTGGGTTCTTTCAGACTCAGGACAGCATCATGAATCCTAGACTCTCGGGATTTGACGGGACGACCTTCCAGTTCAGCTGGCCACACACCTGCCTGATTGGATTTCCCCTGTCCTGTCCCTTTGAACTCACCATCCAGTTTCTGCTGACATACCCAGCTGACAAACGGCCTTCCTCCTGGTTCAGATGCTCCAATTGTGAGTGAAAACGGGGGGAGTTGAAACCTCCCTTCCCCCACCCTTCCTCCCATCCCTGCTGGGTCTGCCTCCTGGGTCTCTGCAGGGCAAGTTGAATGCCTACAGGTGGCCCCGCCCCGCCCTCCTGCCCTCCCCCCATTCCTGCACTGAAGCCCTGTAGATGGGGAGGCTCACCTCCCGAGTCTGCTGGATCTGAGACCCTCTTCTCCCACCCTGCTTGGCTCCTTTGCACTTGGGGCGCTGTCTGGTCCTTGGCTGATCCTGGTGTACCTGCACAGGTGCGGACGTGCCCCGGGATTTCCTCCTCCTCTCACACGACCGCCTCTTGCACCTTTCATCCGTGTGCTCTCTGGTGCCTCGGGTCACCTCGCCCAAGACACACAGCATCGACCCCTTGCCCCCAGCAACCCTCAGCCCAAGTACTTGTTCCTCTTCCTCGTTGCTCATCCAGTCCCTTGAGTCAAAAATCATGGTTCGTATCAGTATCGATGGATTACACTGTGCAAGTGACCAAGCAAAGGGCCGTGTTCTCATGGGGCTTCCATTTTCATGGGGGGACAGACACTATCTCACAAACGTCGTGAGGCTGAAGAGGGCCATGGGGGCTGGGTCAGCGGGAGGTGGGACGGGACAGAGCCCATCTCTGAGCCAACAAGGCTGGGTCAGGATAGGCCTTGCTGAGAAGGTGAGATGTGAGAAAAGGCTCAAAGGAGGGGAGGAAGGGTGGCCAGGACGCTGGGGGAGGAACATTTTAGGCAGAGATACTGAAAAGCCCCCAGAAATCTTGGGAAACAGAGTTTCTGATTCAGCGGGTCTGAGATGGGGCCAGAAACTTCGGGTTTCTAACATAGCAGGGTTCCCTTTGAGAGCCACCGAGCAGAGGCCCCAGGGCAGGCTTTTGCCTGGAGGTTGAAGGAAGAGCCTGTTGGCCGCTGTGGCTGGCCTGTTGGCCAGTGTGGTGTCAGACTCTTGGCATGGAGGCAGGAGCAGCCTGGTGTCAGCTGTGTGCCCCTGCCACCCCACCAGCCCTGGGAACATCTGGCCAAGTGTGCGGGATGATGCGGGCTCTGCAGGCTGTGAGCCCACGCAGTGCGATGCTGGAGGAACAGCACCTCTGGCCCCCAGACCCCTGAAGGGCTGGCCTCCTCTCTCCCCTCCCTGTGCCCCTAAGTCCCCTGGCTGGGCAGCCTTTTCTGCACAAGGATGGCAGCAGGATCTGGGGTCCCCCAGCCACACTGTGGGAAACTCTGAGCCTTTCATGATGAAGGGCTTCAAAACCCAGAATGGAGCCTGATGAGTAGAGAAGACAGACAGAAACAAGAGAAGACCTGGGTCTGGCCCAGACTTGCTCGTGGTTAAGCTGCCAGTCAGCGGCCGAGTCACTTAACCCGTCCGTGCCTTGGTGTCTGTGTCTATAAAATGGGTTTAATAGTGTCTGTCCCCTAAAGACTTCAAAGGATGGAGCTTAATGAATGAGGTCCATTAAACTCCTCAGAAGAAAGGTGTAACTAAATATAAAGCACTATTGTAATTAGCTCTGGTTCTTTAAACCAGGTCACATCTTGTTTTAAGAGGGTTACCATGACAACAGATTTGTTTGAAAAACACACATAAAAAAGTCATGGCTGTGGACTTCCCTGGTGGCGCAATGTTTGAGAGTCCGCCTGCCGATGCAGGGGACGCGGGTTCGTGCCCCGGTCCGGGAAGATCCCACATGCTGCGGAGCGGCTGGGCCCGTGAGCCATGGCCGCTGAGCCTGCGCGTCCGGAGCCTGTGCTCCGCAACGGGAGAGGCCACAACAGTGAGAGGCCCGCGTACCGCAAAAAAAAAAAAAAAAAAGCCCCTGGATTTCTTTCTCTGTCAAGTGGGCATAATTCCTTCTACCTCACAAGGCTGCAGGGCCACTTAATGAGATAAAGTGTGTAAAGAACCAGACAGTGCTTAGAAAGTGGTAGGTTCCTTGTTCCTTGTTCAACATCTGACCCCCCTTCCCTGCCCAGTCTTGTCAGCACGTTTGGTCCAGTGTGGACCCAGCTTGGCACATAGGTGTGGCGCTGCAGGAACACCCTTCCGGTGGGTTCTGCCCACAAGACAGTCATCTGACTGTGTGATAAGGTGGCACCACGGTGGAGACTCAGCCCCAAATGAGGTCCCAGGCCCCCATGTCAGCGAAGCGGGCTCCACACTTGGGTCACAGGCTCTGTTACCATGGAAACAGTTGATGCAGTCCTACTCTCTGCTCCCCACTGCCTGACCCCATTTGCACCACAAGTTTCATCAATAGAAGCCAAATCTCCACCAGATGGTCACTCCCCCTTCCCGATACAACCTGCCAGACAGCTTCTATCTTTGAGGGGCCATCTCAGAGGATGCTGGGGACAAAGACCAGAGGACTCCTCCTGCTTCTCCCCGCTCCTTTGTCCCGCTGCCTGGTGGTCGCCGTGGCCTCTCCTTCCTGGCTTGGGACGTTGCCAGGACCCCTAATGGAAACATCCCTGCTGCTCCTTGCCCTGCATTCTTCTGGATGAGAACAAGCCCTGAGCTTTGGGTGAACTTTGAACATTCCCTGCACCCATTCACCCCTGTCCTTTCTGCCTTTGATTTCAGAATCCTAATTTCCTGGGTACCAAATATTTGACTTCTTCCCAAAGCAAATCTGCAGTTTAAGTAACAACACACAATATATAAATCTGACTTATAGCTCAGCAGTTTTAGAAAATATTTCCATCATTTCTAGGCTGCAGAATGTCTGGTGGAAAAACCTCATTGTTTGCCCATTTCTCCCCCAGGGCCCTTGCTGGGCAGATGGTCACCAGGTCAGGGCAAATGCGGGAAGGCAGCCAAGCGGGCATGGCTGTGATGGGTTGGAGGCCCTGGAGCTGGGGGCAGTCAGGCCCTGGAGACCTGACTTGGCTCGCCTGCCTGAATTCCCAGCTTCCCTTATTAGGATATGGTCTCAAAACAGGGCTTGAGGCTTCAGGGTTTATGTCAATTATACTTGAAAATACTTGTTCAATCAGTTTGCTCTTCAAACCCTTTAGCAAGATGTGTTCTGAGCCCCCAGTGTGTGCCTGGCATTGTCCCAGACAGTGGATGGGAGGCGGGGACATATAAGAGACAGATAAGACCGGGTCCCTCCTTGCATGGAGACACAATTCAGCCAAGAAAAGTGTGACAGGGCAAGGCAATGCAGGGTGGGAGTAGCGGATGGGGAGTGCAGGGGAAACGTGGGAGCTGGGGGAGTGGAGTCTGAACCTCCAGGCACAGGGCTGGCCCAGGGAATGAGTGACGGCCTGCAGATGTGCCAGGAGGTAAAAGGGCTCAGGGGGGGCGGGGCACGGGAGCCAGAGGGGCGGGGCCTCGATTCTGGAGCAAGGGTACCCCGGCAGCTTCTTGCGCCCAAGGGTGACTTGGCCACCTTGAGCCCCTGTTTCCTCCATCCCCACATCGCCTTGCTCATTCCAACAATGGTTCTTTTCAGAAGTGGGACCTGGGTGTCCTAAATGCCTTAGGAGGAGACTGGGGGTCACGGGCATGTGTCGGATGTCATTTATACCAAATGACTTTGAAGCCCTTGTTTTTTCTGGCACCCTGGGTGGGTGGGTGAGGGCTGGAAGGAACCAGTACACCGTGCTCTGGGCACATCTTGTACCCGATGGTCACCCCAGGTGGCCACCCCGTATCTCAGGGCACCAACCTCTTTGTGTGTTGAGGGGGTGACGTCCGGACACCTCCAGTGCTGAGTGAACCCACCCAGGCTGTGTTCTTAAACCGTCAGGCCCCAACTCGCAGCTCGATTTTCCCTTATTCTTTCTAATTAGAAGAGAAATACATGCTGATTATTTTAAATGATTTAAACATTATAGAAATGTAACAAGGAAAGCGAATTTCCCCCAGAACCCCGTCTCTACAGGGACAACCACTAGTTTTTCTCGCTTGATCTTACTGGTGTTTGGATATTTGCTGGGAGGAAACAGCTACAAGCCGATGCTTCCTCACTTATGGGGCACTCGGTGGGCAAAGCACGTTCAGGGCACAGTGAGGGGCTGGGAGTGCTTTTTGTCCTTAAGGAGCTTCCAGTCTAAGGAGGGAGACAAAAATCCATGAGAAACTTAGGCCAAGAGGAACCTAAAGAGACATAATACTAAATGTAACATGGTGTCCTGGCTGGGGTCCTGGGACAGAGAAAGGACGTTAGGTTAAAACCAAGGAAATGTGAGTAAACTCTGGACTTGAGTTAATGATAACGTATCCGCATTGATTCATGAGCTGTAACAAATGTGCCACACGAATCTGAGATGCTCGCAAGAGTAGAAACCGGTGTGGGTACCTGGGAACACCCTGCACCATATTCTCAATTTTTCTGTAAACCTAAAGCTGTTCAAAAACATTAAGTGTATTTAAAAAAAATAATAAAAGACAAACCCAAAACATAGATCAGGCAAAATGGTAAGCGGTGTGTGGAGGTAGAAGAAGCTCAAGGCTTTCGGCTCTGGGGGTGGAAGCGCAAGGGGCTCTCACCCGGGGACCACCTCCCAGCCACATGGGGAGTGAAGGAAGCAAGAAGGATGTTCCAGGAGAGAGCAATCCGAGGCCCCATCCGGAAACCGGTCCTCAAGCTCCCTCTGAGAGCCCTGGAAAAGCCACAAGAGAAAGGGGACTATTAACCCGTATCGGGAGGGCAGAGGCCGGCGTTACTGCACCAGCTCAGGCCTCCTCTGCCAGCCAGGTGGAGGGCTCTGTAGGAGCCAGTAAATAGATGCTCAGTAAGTCTTCTGACTCCCACTCCTGTTTACAGTTGTTTCATGGCTGGAGGTCAAATCCAGAGAGCTTCTCTGAGAGTCTTCCTGCCCCTTGGTTGGCTCCGCCACCGTGTTCCTGTTCAAACCCTCGAGGCGTGCTGGGGCCAAGGGATTGACCAGCAGCCCCAGAGAAGCCCGGTTCCTTCTGGTTCCTTCCCCTGGACGTCTGTTTATGAAGGTCTCTGCAAACACAACTGTATGAAAAAGTGTTGAAATAGGAAACAGAGTCCCAGCTGAATGTCTAGGTTATATGAGAGTCCAGAGAAAATGAAAATCATTTCCTCCACGGCCGCCAAGTTTGGAGACCCTCCCCGGGTCTACACATCCTGCAGATGACTCAACTCGACTTGCCCCCTCCGTCCCCCATGCTTGCTGGGCCTGCACCGTGGAGCAAGCGGCACAGTGGGAGCCCCGGGCCAGGCTCCTGCTCAGTCATAGCATCAGCCCTGGCTCAGGCCCCAGTGCCCAGCGAGCCTCACTCCGCGAACTGGGGCATCTGCTCACTGAAAATGCCATTCTTCATACAAGTAACAGTGGCCTGTGCCATTCACGGGGGAGAATCATTCTGCTATTTTAACCCTTTGTAAGAGAACACTTCAGCGGCATTAGGCACATCCACACTGTTGTGTAACCATCACCACCATCCATCTCCAGAGTTTTTCATCATCCCAAAGAGAAACGCTATACCCACTGACCTGGTAACCTCTACTCGACCTTCCATCTGTATGAATTTACAATTCTAGGTACCTCATATAACTGAAATCATACAATACCTGTCCTTTCGCATCTGGCTTATTTCACTAACCATGTGTTTTCAAGATTCGTCTTTGTGGCAGTAACATGTATCCAAATTTTATTCTTTTCTATGGCTGCATAATATTCCGTTGTATGTATATACCACGTTTGGCTTATCCATTTATCTGTGGATGGACACTGGGTTGCTTCCACCTTTTGGCTGCTGTGAATTATGCTGCTGTGAACCTTGGTGCCCAAGTATCTATTTTGAGTCCCTGCTTTCAATTCTTTTGGGTATTGGCCTTGGAGTGTAATTACTGAGTCATATGGTAAGTCTATGTTTAACTTTTTGAGGAACTGCCAAACTATTTTCCACAGTGGCTGTGCCATTTTACATTCTTACCAGCAATGCACCAGGGTTCCAGTTTCTCCGTATCCTTGCCAATACTTGTTATTTTCTGTTTTTATTCCTTACTTTAAAAAATGTATTTATTTTTTACAATGGCCATCCTAGTGGGTGTGAAGTGGTATCTCACTGTGGCTTTGATTTGCATTTGCCAGCTGACTGCTAATGCTGACCATCTCTTCGTGTGCCTGTTGGCCATTTGTATATCTTCTTTGGAGAAATATCTATTTAAGTCCTTTGCCCATTTTTTAAATTGGGTTGTTTGGGATTTTTTGTTGCCGTTAAGTTGTAGGAGTTCTTTATATATACTGGATATCCACCCCTTGTTCTATTTGATTTGTATCTGTCTGTGCACACATACCTGGGAGCAGAAATTCAAGGTGCGCACATACCTGGGTGGTCTAGGAAGGGCTATTCTTAGGCATTTCATGCTCCAGGAAAGCATGTCTGGGTTAACCAGGTGTCTCAAGGCGCCAGACTGGGAATGGACGGAAAGGAGAGAAAATCAGAGACAAGAGGTGGGGAGGTCTCCACCCAGGCTGGCTTACAGCTCTGGCCTCCAACTGCTGATGTCTGCAAAGCAGTATCTGGAAGACTCTTCAGACACAGATGAGTCTACAGGGCCTCACCTGGAGCGGACCCCAGTCAGCACAGTAACCAGGCCCCCAGTCCTGCTGAAGGTAACTGCATGTCCAGTAAAACCAGTACACCCTTGGGCTGTCTGGTCCACACCTCCTTCACTCCAGCCAAGGGAACTCTGCTCACAGGGCTTTTCTTGTTACCCCAGTTATTTCAGAAGAATTGATGGTAAAAAAGAGAGGCACCCCCAGTAAATATGAAGCCCGCCTCTCCCACTGTGGCCTCTGTCTGGTTCCAGGAAGATCACCTGCCCTCTATTCCACACCCACATGCATTGGCCGAGGCTACGGCAGCTTTTCATACCGCAGGACCAAGGCTACTAAGTCGGGCAGTGGTCCCCAATCTTTGTGACACCAGGGACTGGTTTCGTGGAAGACAATCTTTCCACAGACCAGGGGGTGGGGGGATGGTTCAGGCAGTAATGCGAGCAATGGGGAGCCATGGGGAGGGATGGGGAGAAGTGGGGAGCGATGGGGAGCGATGGGGAGCAATGGGGAGCGATGGGGAGCGATGGGGAGAGATGGGGCGTGATGGGGAGCGATGGGGAGCGATGGGGAGAGATGGGGAGAGACGGGGAGTGATGGGGAGCGATGGGGAGAGATGGGGAGAGATGGGCAGCGATGGGGAACGACGGGGAAGGATGGGGAGCCGTGGGGAGCGGTGGGGAGCGATGGGGAGCCGTGGGGAGCGATGGGGAGCGATGGGGAGCTATGGGGAGCGGTGGGGAGAGATGGGGAGCCGTGGGGAGCGGTGGGGAGCCATGGGGAGCCGTGGGGAGCGATGGGGAGCTGTGGGGAGAAGCAGATGAAGCTTCGCTCGCTTGCCCCGCCGCTCACCTCCTGCTGTGCGGCCAGGTTCCTAACAGGGACCCCTGGTCTAGAGGACCCAAAATTCTCAGGGTGGAGAGAGTCCCCTCGGGTGGGAAGCGTTGTCTGGATCTGGTTTGGAAGGAGGAGGCGGCCGTGGTGGAGAAAGAGCCCTGGACTTGGAATCAAGGGTCAGCTCTGTGACCTGGGGCAGGTCACACAAGCTCGGAGCCTGTTTCCTCCCTCCCAAAAGAGGATAACGTGGGGTGAATGGTAATGTGTATAAAGGAACTGTAACCACGTGAGCACAGATCTGTCTGACTGCTGCCACGGGGTTGTCTTTCTAGCTCTGGTTCAGGCTTGCAGATGATCCTCAGATTCCGAGCACCTAGGTTTTCATGCATTAATATGCATGTAATAAATCTTTTTAAAAATATTTATTTACTTATTATTTATTTGGCTGCATTGGGTCTTAGTTGCGGGACACAGGATCTTTGTTGCCGCGTGCGGGATCTTTATTTGTGACATGCGGACTCTTAGTTGCGGCATGCAGGATCTAGTTCCCTGACCAGGGATAGAATCCGGGACCCCAGCATTGGGAGCACGGAGCCTTAGCCACTGGACCACCAGGGAAGTCCCTGCAATTAATAAATCTTAATTCAGTGTAACCGCCCAGACCAGTTGGGAGGTTGTGAGCATAAATAACAGGCTTGATGACAAGGCCTGCCACTGGCGGGGCACCTAGAATATTCCAGACACTGTGCCAGTGCTTTTCCACTTGTGGAAACCCCAGGGGCAAATTCCACCCCGTTTTGCAGAAGTGGAAGTCCAGAGGCTGCTTGTCCGGGTGTCAGTTAGGACCAGAGCTGGGCCAGTGACCCAGGCTGCAGTGGGTTCCACCCCTGTCCAGCCCCACGCATCACTGCCGGCTGTGCAGGTGACTGCTAACTCTCCCCCTCACTCCTTTAGTCACGGGACACTCCCGGATTTAGTTGGGCACACAGTCTAGCCCAAGGCTGCATCCTCGAGCCCCCGGGAGTGGATGTGAGCAGAAGTCACACGTGTTACTTCCATGTCACCAGATCGAAGGGAAATGTCTTCTCCTGCACCTCCTCTCTTTCTCTTCCTGAGAGGTGGGGATGTGTCAGATAAGCTGCTGGCCAGCTCTGACCACGTACATGGGGAGATGGCAGAGCCACAGGAGGGAGGGAACCTGGGCCCCTCAGTGACTTCTTGCAGCTGGGCTGCCCCATCGGCTCAGACGACTTCCTTATAGACCATGACACGAGAGAAGTACAAGGCTCTTTCCTAAGGCCTCTGTCATCTCCAGTCTTCTGGCCATTGTGGTTTTGCCCAAAGCCTCACTAATGGGTGTAAATGCTAAGGTGACATTCTTGCAGCATTGCCAGTAAGGACCAGCCAGGCCACGTCATGCCAGCTCCAGGCTCCATCTCGAGATGTGAGAGCAAGTGTCCGGGGCAGCAGAATCTCATGGCTGGGCAGTTAAGTCCATTCTCTAGCCAGCTAAGGGGAAAGTTACCCATTCTAGCAAAACCTTCTAAAAAGTGGTGATTTCCTTTGCTGCCGTGGTAAGTCCTGTCTTGGAATAGAAATGGACTGGATGTGGCTGGTCTCTCGTTCTGAAACTCAGGTACCACTGGACAGGACTCCAAGGGGATACTGAGGACAGCGGCCCCCTCAGTGCCCAGAACCGCCCTCCCGTGTTCACTGAGGGCTGCACTAGGGGGTTATATTTCCCCACAGGAGCGAACTGAGTCCTCAAGGCCAGGACCGGATCTTACTCAGCCGTGAACCCCTGGTGGGTCCCCAGACCCAGGGCCTGGCAGTAAGAGGCACTGACTTGAGGGCAGGTAGGAAGAATTAGGGGCCAGGGCACCTCCTGCAAAGACGCGGCTTTGACTGCAGCAGGTCGCCCTTTGAACACAAGCTCTCCTAGTTGTCTTGGGCCATTTTCTACTAAGACCTGAGTGCAGACGCCAAATTCCTATTATCTGGAAGTTCTGAGTACATGGGGCCAATGTCTTCAGTCCTAAAGTTGACTTGAAGTTGACAAGTTGACCTTACCTTGTTGGAATAACACGAGCCTTTCTTTGCAGCACCACATAAAGAGCTTGAAAACAAAACATAACAAAACCAGACTCTGAAGAGTCCCTTCCATTCCCGAGGAACATTCCAGAAGACTCCCGTCTGTCTCCATTTCTGTCTTAGTTCACTCCTTATCAAATGGTCGCTGGCTACACCCTTAGTGTTCTCTTCCAAACACACTGTTTTATTTTTCACAATATGGGTGGGCTGAGAATTTTCCAAATCTTTAGGTTCTGGTTCCTTTTTGCTTAACAGTTCTGCGTTCAAATCATTCCTCTCTTCTTGCATTTTAGCAGAAGCCGTCAGGCGGACCCAGGCAGCTCCTTCACCACTTTGCCTAGAGATCTCCTAAATGTCCAGTTCCCTCACTCGCAAGTTCTGCCCTCTACAAAACACTAGAACATGAACACAGTTCCATCAGGTTCTTTGCCACTTCGTAGCAAGGATCACCTTTTCTCTAGGTTCGGATAACATGCTCCTTGCTTCCATCTGCGGCCTCATCAGAATGGCCTTTACCGTCCACATTTCTTGTTTTGTGTGTGTGTGTTTTGTTTGTTGTTTATTTTTATTGGAGTGTAGTTTATTTACGATGTTGTGTTAGTTTCAGGTGCACAGCAAAGTGTATCGGTTGTACTTGTACATATAGCCGTTCTTTTTTAGATTCTTTTCCCGTATACGTCCTTACGGAGTGTTGAGTAGAGTACCCTGTGCCACACAGTGGGTCCTTCTGACACCGTCCACATTTCTGCTCACGTTCTGTTCATGGCCGCTTTGATGTTCCCCAAGAAGACTGGGCCTTCCTCCCAGCTCTCATCCCTTCTGCGTCCTCACCGGAGTCACCCTTCACTTCCGTACTCCCAGCCCGCCCCTCACAACGCCTGAAGCCTCTACCCATCACCCAGTTCCAAGGCCACTTCCACATTTTTTAGGCATTTGTTACAGCAACATCTCACTTCTTTTGTGTGTGTGTGCGGTATGTGGGCCTCTCACTGCTGTGGCCTCTCCCGTTGCGGAGCACAGGCTCCGGACGCGCAGGCTCAGCGACCACGGCTCACGGGCCCAGCTGCTCCGCGGCAGGTGGGATCCTCCCAAACCGGGGCACGAACCCGCGTCCCCTGTATCGGCAGGCGGACTCTCAACCATTGCGCCACCAGGGAAGCCCAACACCCCACTTCTTGGTATCCCATTTGGGGGCTGGGACTCTCGGTCTTTTCTCTGCGGCTTGACTGAAGTGCCTGAACCCTGATACGTGGAGCTATCACGTGGTTGCCAAGGTGACGTGAGAGAGGACAGCCACGGCCCCTCCCGCCCAGGACGGTCTCTCCTTACCTCCTGCTGCCCACTGGGCGAGTCAGGGTCGCCCCTCGTGACCCCCAGCCGCCACCTGCAGACGCACGGCGCCTGCCTCCCCTCCTGTACCTCGTGCGTCTCCCTGCGCCCGTCAGCACCCGTCCGCTCTGGGGGAGGAATTGTGTCTGCAATGCTTGACGGCTCTCTGTGGATGCAGTTTCATCATTCAGGGAAACGATGAGTGTGGATATTAAATAATAGTTATGGAAAAAGAGAACAAAACCCATGCCAGTATTATTACACAAGGTATGATGCATTCGGAGGAGGTGGTAGACTTACCCATCTGAGTCATACCCAATCTATTTGTCAGATTCCTCAAATTGTGCAAACAGACCAATTCCTCCTCTCACGGGTGTTTGCCGCCCACAGTCAGGCTCCAAGGATTAGGCCCTCCTTGTCACCACTTGGATTTGAGCTTTTCCGGGAGTGAACACCTGAGACTCCATAGGACCTGGGAAGAGGTAGTGAGCGGCCCGTCTGAGGGAAGATGCAAGCCAAATGTGACGGATCCGGGTCCTAGACTGGAATGGGGCACGCTCAGTGCGGCTCGAGGGGATGCTGGGGCCTCCGTGGCTGCCGGGAGCGAACGCCGGCTCTGTCCGTCGGCTCAGCTCTGCTGTGCCAGCCAGATGGGGCTGAGGCAGCCCTGAGCCACTAGGCAGAGGTTCCAGGACCCTGTTCTCCTGAAGGTTCTGCCTGGCACAGCTAATTGCCCCTTGTCTAGTTGCTGGTGACTCATGCGCCCAATGCCCCTTAGATGGACCCTGTGATTTACTGTCACCTCAGCTCCTCGGCACACGAGAACTCCAGGTGAATTCTAACCACATCTGATCCCATCTGTCTGAGTGATTTTCCTGCCATTACCTCTGGGGAGCTGCTCACCACAATGGAAAATCTGGATTTCTGGAACCCTGGAGAGAGTGATGGGCTTCGGCTCCCCTCAGACCTTCTCTTGGTGGATAAAGCTCCCAACACCGGCAGCCCACGGCCAGACCGGCCACATCTTCTCGACTGAGCAGCTGACTGTGTGGGGAGGGCCTGGCGGCCCGGGGGGTGCAGGCCAAGGGCACTTCCCTTGAAGCGAGCCTCCAGCCTGCCAGCCTCGCATGGGTGGGCTCAGGCTCTCAGCCTCTCGCCTTAAGGACAGAGGAGTTCACGTCCCCGAGGGGACCCAGACCCCTGGACGTGGGGGCTTCGGCACCTGCCCCTGCCCTGAGCATCCCTTACCTCACTTACCTGCCTCTCATGTCCCTTGGTGTCCTCGTTGTCACCTGGCCTTGGAGTTTGGCATGTTTGTTCCCCCTCGTGCTCTACCTGGAGAACTGTCCAAAGCCCAGGACTGAAGGCACGGCCCTGTGCCCTGGGGGGCCTGTGCGGGGAGCTGCCACAGGGGCTGTGAAGACGGGGAGGAAGAGACCGGTGTGCGGGAGAGGAGACCAAGGCTCAGAGTCTGGTGGACGACCGCGCCAAGATGGTCCTGGGCCCCAGGCCCAGGGGAGGGTCACCCACCTGGCTCACCCCTGACACCCTCACGCATCTGGGAGCCCAAATCCAGAAGGGCTCCATCTCCCCAAGTTGACCCACCCTACCCCAGCCCTAGAGGCAGGACAGACAGGGGGGCTCTGCCTTAGCCTGCGCAGATGTCGGTCTTTACTCCGATGGCCTTAACGCCTCCAGAGGAATTTGCTGTTTAAAGGCATCCTATGATTAATCTTTTCATAAAACGACGAATCATCCCATTTTTCTGTTGAGAATATCTCAGTTTTCATAGGTGGGGTTTACTCATAGTAACGTTGTCAGTGGAAAGGAAAAAAGAAAAAGTCCAGGATGCCTAGTTAAATCTGAATTTCAGATAAACAACCAATAATTTTTTAGTATAAGTACATCCCATCTCCTGCATTGGACACACTGATATTCACATATGACCAGGGGTCCTGTAGTTTATCTGCTACTGTGGATTGAATTGTGTCCCCCGCAAATCTACATGTTGGAGTCCTAAACTCCAGTACCCATGAGTGTGGCCTTATTTGGAGATAGGGTCGTTCAGATGATCAAGTTAAAATGAGCTCATTAGGGGGGGCCCTCATCCAAAGTGACTGTGTTCTTATAAAGAGGGAAATTTGGACCCATACGCAAACAAGGAGAAGGCCATGTGAAGATGAAGGCAGAATCCCCGTGATGCTCCTACCAGCCAAGGAATGCCAGAAATTGCCAGCAAACCACCAGCAGCTGGGGGAAAGGCCTGGCACAGATTCTCCCTCACGGCCTCAGAAGGAACCAACCCTGCTAACACTTTGATCTTGGACTCCCAGCCCTAGAACCATGAGCTGATGAACTTCTGTTGTTGAAGGCATTCAGTTTGTAGTGCTTTGTTATGGCAGCCCTAGTGAACCAAACAGCTGACACAGAGTCACTGGGTTTGAAAAAGTAGGGCTTGGGGGCCGAGAGGGTGGTGCTGAACCCATCTCCCTCTCCCACCTGGGCCCGGGTCCTCGACAGGGATGGACTGCATGTTCAGGTTGTATTTTCGATCTTTCCCGTGGTCCTCAGGGATAGCGGACAGAAAGATCATGAGTGGCTGATAGAGGCTTGCCTTGTATTTCATGACAGAAGGTAGGGTCCCCGGGCTAGAGGGACCCCCAAACCTCTCAAAGTGGGGCTCAAGCCAGGCTGTGTGTCTGTAGGAGGGGAGTCTTGCGTGGCCCGGCGTGCAGACCTCCGTGGCATCTTGTTTTCTGGTGGAGCACGGTGGCAGCCCCAGGGACCACTGCAAACCCGACATTTGGGGAGGGATGCGTGCAATGCCACTTTCATGGCCTGGAGAAGGCAGTGGCCGAGAAATCAGCGATGCCACAGTATTGCTTCCTGCGGGCTGGGCTTCCTTCCTGTGAGCAGCAGCTCCCTCCCTGGAAAAAGGCTGCAGACACGTGTATCCTGGACAGCTGGGGTTGACAGTATTTCCTCTCGATTGTTTGGAGGAATTCTCAGGGGTAAATATGGAAAAAGCCAGCAGCCTGGGCAGGCCACCCGCCTGACCCTTGAGGTGTGGCCGGCCCCTGGGAACGTGGCCATGATATTGGGGGTGTCTCACGCCTCTGGGCCTTTTTGTCAGGATGACCTGTAGGGCTGTTGGGCCTGACAGGACAAGGGCAGCCTCATTTCAGGGGTGCTTGGGGGCTCCCCACTGCCTGCAGCAATATGGGGGCCTGGGAATCCCAGCAGGGGGTGCCCTGCCCGTCTAGCCTCCCTCAGTGGAGCTGCCCTTGGGGTTTGCACACAGGTTTATGCAGGGGCTGGGGAAAGGATGCTATTGCTAAAGGTGCTCGCAGACCAGCGGCCCCGGGTTCAAGCCCAGCCCTGAGCCTGTGTCTGGCCCCTCATCTGGGGCAGCCCGCTCCTTGCCTGCTCTCACTTCTGGGTAGGAGGTCCCTTCCTGCCCACCCACAGGGCACACACTCGTGCCCTGAGTGCCCTGAGGTCTGTGTGCACATCGGGGGTTCCCCTCTCAGTGGCTTTCACGTCTCCTGGCCTGGCAAGGAACCCACACCTTATTCGCGTTTTAATTTAATCTAATTACTCCTGGGTAGAAATCGTGAGCTGGTTTAAGATCAAGCTACAGAGGGACCGTCTAAGTCCAAGAAATGAGAACTGCCTTGGAAGGAAATGACTGCGTGTCAACGGGTCTGTTCAAACAGAAGAGGGTCAGCCCGTGAGGGGCCTCCAAAGTCAGCACGGGGTTTGAAGCGGGAACAAGTGTCCTCCAGGACTTTCAACCTGAGTGTCTCAGAATCTATATAGCTAACCGGAGCAAACAGGCCCAGTGGTCTGCATACTCTAGGCATGGTGTCGAGAGGCCTGTCCACCCAGCTTCTCTGCGAGGCCACAGCCCTCCAAAGCCCAGCACTTCCTTTATGTTTCCTGCATAGTAGTAAAAACACCCCCAGTACCGTCTCTCCCCATCTTCCAATAGAAATCCCAAATGTTAGCACATGCCCTTCTGGAATAAAGACTGCACTTCCCAGCCTCCCTGGAGCTAGGTGTGACCATGTCACCAAGTTCTAGACAAGGGAAAATGGCAGTGATAAGTGCCACTCTGGGAGCCAATGTTTCTTATGGAGGGAGCATCCTTTCCAATCTCCAGCCTTCTCCACAATGGCTGGAATTTCAGCACAATGGCCAGGTTCCAGCAGCCGTGTTGGGCCATGAGGACAAGGCACGCACCCCAGGACGAGGCACTGAGAGTTGAGAAGAGCCCAGATCCTGGTGATTTTGTGGAGCTCCTGTACCAACACCAGCAAGGCTATGGGCTGAACTTCTGGAAGATGAAAGGATGGAGCTTTGGATCTTTGCCTCACAGTGCAAAATCAAATGACTAATATATCCAAATGACAGCAATATCCATGACTTTAAATCTCCCTGAAGGGAGAGACCAGGGTTTATGTGTCTTTATTCTTTTCACCATCTAGCACGTAATAAGTGTTTTAATTTGATTTCATCCAACCTTTTAAAATTCTGTTACTTAAGGAGTAACAAAATCTATACAGTGACTTCCTGCTGTGCCAAGAATACTTCTCTTTTTTCACTCTAAAAACGACCTATTTTAAGTTCCAGACAGGCCCTTTTTGAGGGATGCCAAGCTCACTTTTGACCTAATTTATGTGGATGACAGGTCTGGATGACATCACTTCTTAGCACCAATCTCTCCAGATGGGAAGTTCCCTCCAGAGGCTGCTGAATGAAGCCTTTGGCCCAGGCAATGTGCGGGTCAGCGTCCCAGAGAGGAAGGGCCTCCAGGAAGGAAGTACTGGGGTCAGCTGTTCGAGGCTGGGCAGCTCCCGGAGGGTGGAGCAGGCCTTCTGGTGCGGGGCCTGCGGCGCCCTGGGAATGGGAGCCATCCCAGCAGAAGTGAGCACACGCTGCAAACGCAGGAGAATAGCTGGAGCTGGGGAGCGGGCCAGCCCGACGCCAGTCTTGTTGAGGAAACGTCTGTGCAGGCCTGAAAGAGGACAAAGCGTCGGGGCCACGAGGCCAGCTTCCTTTGGGTGGAAAGGCAGAGGCTCTTTTTCTAACACTGACAGTTTCCTCCTAGCTTGGGGTGGGAGAAGGGAGGAACTTTTATATTTTCCTCTGTACACATTTGTACTATTTCTAGTTCTTCAAAGCCTATTTGCCTACTTCTGTCATTGAAAAAGAAACATTTTAAACAGATTCCTAAAAAAGAAACTGTTGTATTCAATATCCTGAGATAAACCATAATGGAACAGAATATTAAAAAGAATGTATATATGTGTATAACTGAGTCACTTTGCTGTACAGCAAAAGTTAGCACAATATTATATATTAACTATACTTCAATAGAAAGAAAGAAAGAAAGAAAGAAAGAGAAAGAAAGAAAGAAATAAGGAAGGAAAGAAAGAAAGAAAGAAAGAAAGAAAGAAAGAAAGAAAAAGAAAGAAAGAAAAGAAAGAAAGAAAGAAAATGAAACCTATTATATTTAGAATGGATAAACAACAAGGTCCTATTGTATATCACAGGGGAACTATATTCAATATCCTGGGATATCATAATCATAATGGAAAAGAATATTAAAAAGAAAGTATACATGTGTATAACTGAGTCACTTTGCTGTACAGCAGAAATTAAGACAACATTGTAAATCAAATATACTTCAATATAAACAAACAAATAAATAAATATGAACTCATTAACAATTAAAGATAAAATCCCAGGAATGTCTTTCACAGCCTTCTCTGACAATGAGACTTGTTTCCAACCTTGGGGTCAACCAGACAAGGGGTCACTTGTGAGAAAAGCTTTGGGAATTCCACTTGCTATGAGAACTTGGCTTTGGGGGGAAATGTCAGAATGGAAGCCAGTAGCCGCAGGCTCAGACTGGAGGGGCATCGGCGTTCCTGTCCTCTGGGCACCAGGAGGGTCCCGGGTCCCAACACCTCCCTGTCGTCCCTTGACCCAGAGCCCAGCCTCACACTCAGTTTTGTTTCCAGTTCTTTTCTTCCTGTGAAATAAAGAGCCAGATGGCAGTGGTGGGCACATGGCTTGGGTTGGGGTGAAGCCAGGGGGTCATGAACGTCACGTGGCCGTCCACAGTGAAAGGACCCCACGGAATCTCTTTCTTTCCACCCTCAGTTTATTCCTGTAGCCACTAAGTGGGGTTTCTGTCAGAAAAGGCCAATGACGGCAGAGCTTTGGGGTGAGTGTCGTGTTCCCTACCCACCCAGGTTAAGGTGGGTAGGGAAGGCATGCCCTCACCATGGACGGTGTCCAGGTCCCTCAGCCACTGTGGACCTCGCACCTTTAAGAGCTGGATACTGTGGGCGATATGCTTCGCACGTGGGATCCAACTGTTGTGCACACTGACCCCAGGAAGCCCACAGTGTCTGCCCATTTTGTAGATGAAGAAGTCGAAGCTGACCAACCAAGGTCCCCCAGCCACTGATGGGCCCAGCTGGAGTGTGAGCTGAGGCCTGTCGGTCTTCAAAGCTGAGCCACGCCTGCTCCAGGCCGGGGCGGTCCTGACCGCTGACTGGGCTGGCAGACACAGAAAGTGGCTCCTGAATTGACCTACAGGTGCAGAGGGTACTTAGGAAAATGCATCGCGGTCCATACATTTTTGCAGTTACTTATCAGGCACCTGCTGTGCAAGTGGCCTGGTGTGGAGCTCATAGGGGTACCAGGGACACACAAGGCCAACTCTTCCTTCAAGAACCTCCTGTGAGGCTGGGAAGCAGGGTACACACAGAGGGGACAGCCCAGTGTGCTGGGTGCAGTTGTAAGTGCTGAGGGACCCCAGGAGAAAGCCTCCTCTGAGGATAAATGGGTCATTCAGAAAGCTTCGTAAAGACAGTTAGGTTGGAGCTGAGCTCCAAGCATGAGCAGGGCTTGAGTTGGTGAGAACAAAGGATGAACATTCCAGAAGGGAGAAATAGGATGAGCTATGGGTAAGAGACAGACATGTGGAAGGTGTATTGGGGAACAATAGATCAGCCTGGCTGGAACAGCAGAGGTCGTGGCGGGGTCTAGAGGGAGATAAGTTTGGAAGGTACAGTTCTGACACGTGGTACAACGTGGATGAACCTGGAAGGTATTATGCTAAGTGAAATAAATAAATAAATAAATAATAAAGGACAAACAAAAAAATAAGGGCCTTGTCACCTGTCTACTCTGACTAAATCACGCTTCTCTTCTAAATCCACCAGTTACAGGGAGTTCCCTGGTGGTCTAGTGGTTAGGACTTTGCACGTTCACTGCCGAGGGCACGGGTTCTATCCCTGGTCAGGGAACTAAGGTCCCACAAGCCGTGCAGGCAAAATAAATAAATAAATAAATAAATAAATAAATAAATAAATAAATCCACCAATTACACAAAGATCTTCTTTCTGTCATTAAAATCTGGCTAATAGGGCTTCCCTGGTGGCGCAGTGGTTGGGAGTCTGCCTGCCGATGCAGGGGACACGGGTTCGTGCCCCGGTCTGGGAAGATCCCACATGCCGCGGAGCAACTGGGCCCGTGAGCCAAAATTACTGAGCCTGCGCGTCTGGAGCCTGTGCTCCGCAACAAGAGAGGCCGCGATAGTGAGAGGCCCGCGCACCGCGATGAAGAGTGGCCCCCGCTCTCCACAACTAGAGAAAGCCCTCGCACAGAAACGAAGACCCAACACAGCCAAAAATAAATAAATAGATAAAGCAAACTGTCAACAAGTAAAAATAAACACTATTAAAAAAAAAAAAAAAAAAATCTGGCTAATAACTTTCCATCTTCCCTGTTGTTTTTGCAAACTAATCAGAGGTTTTTATGATATTTTTAATAAAGGTATTCAAAACCCACCAAGACTTTTTATTGGGATGAACTGGAAACAGAGAATTATGTTCCCAAGTGTCTTTGCTGTTGTTCCCAAGTTTCTGGAGTGTGCAGATATGGAAGTTTTTTATTGACACCTTGATTACCAGTGGTCCCCCTCAAAAAATCACACGACAATGGGAACATTTTCAAATATATTTTTCAAATGCTCCAGTGCACAAACTAAAGCAAGTACTGTCTTAGAATTATCAGAATGTCATTTTTTTTCTGAAGGGACAGATCGTGTGCGGGCCGGTGTCTATGTTTAAAGTATCTGCTAGGTGATGGTCACGTGATCCGAGAAAGGCTCCCTGCGTTTGGAGCACTTGTTTTTTGTTTGTTCTCAGCTCAGTGCGTCTTTTAAGTGTCCTGTCACGAGGTCACCTTTGGACCTCTGTGGAATGAGAGATTTTCTTCACTCCTATCTTATTGCAAAGTATTGAAAAGGTCCTACTGTGTTTAAAAGTGTTGTTTTTCTAAAATTAACCACTTCTGGTCGCATTGCTCTTTGGCATCACACTCTGCCTTCCTCAGCGACGGAGGCAATGAGTTCCCGCTTTGTAACCTGATTCTGAATTCCTTTTTTTTTTTTTTTTTAATTCCAAGGAAAATGAAGCTCCAGTTGCTCACAGAGGTTTTCAATAACACATTGTTTTGAAGAGGTCACTTAGAGTTGAGAAAATGCCTTCTTTTGGTGGCTCATGAAAAAAATAGTAGTCCTTTGTGCACTGCGATCTTGAAACATAATCTTTTCCAGACACAGTAACAATATCCGTAGTTTTATCCAACTGTATATAGCAAACTCCCCACTGAATAATGTGTTCTAATGATTGTCTGTTCAGATTTTCACTTGTGTTTTCTAGGCATTTTCCAACAGTATTTGTTGACAAAGGAATGTGTTTTGGTTTGTTACCCTCTTATATATCACTATTTCATCCATTTAAGTGTTTGCACACTGGTAATGCCTCTTAGGCTTTTTCTATTAAAATAAAGCTCAAAAGAAGCTTCTAGACACTTTTCACTACAAGAGTGGAAAGAGTTCATTTGCAAGAGTTTGTGAAGAACCGGATTGACTAAAGTTTATAGAGAAAAGTATTGAGATGTGTCTTGGGCTCTGGGGGCTTAGTTTTTAAATGTGCTGCTGAGGGACTTCCCTGGTGGCACAGTGGTTAAGAGCCCGCCTGCCAATGCAGGGGACACGGGTTTGAACCCTGGTCCGGGATGATCCCACATGCTGCGGAACAACTAAGCCTGTGCACCACAACTACTGAGCCTGCGCTCTAGAGCCCGCGAGCCACAACTACTGAACCCGTGCGTCACAACTACTGAGCCTGTGCTCTAGAGCCTGCAAGCCACAACTACTGACCCCGCGCACCTAGAGCCCGTGCTCCGCAACAAGGGAAGCCACCCCAATGAGAAGCCCGCGCACCGCAACGAAGACCCAACGTGGCCATAAATAAATAAATGTGCTGCTGACTGAAGCGGCATGGCACAATGCAATGCATGAACACAAACTTGGAGGGAGGCTTCCTGTCAGTAAGAGCAATCAGTATAAATCTACATTTCGAATGGTCTTGGTAGCTTTAAAGAATGGCTGACTTCTTGTCACAGGCCACTAGATCCGCACTGTTTTTACTAGATGCTTGTGAGCTCGGTACCTATTGTGCAGTGTTTTCTGCCATCGCTGGTGGCACCAAATGCGTGTTGTTTTTCCACACCAATAACTAATTCTCCAATTCTCTGATGCCAACTCTGAGGGACCAAGAATTCAACCCAATTCTGACACAACCTACCTGGAGTTAATGTCAGACCCCGCAAGGCTCAGTCCTATCTGATGGCCCCCATTTAATTTAATTTTTTTTTTTTTTTTTTTTGGCCGTGCGGCACAGCTTGGAGGACCTTAGTTCCCCAACCAGGGATTGAACCCACGTCCTTGGCAGTGAAAGCCCAGAGTCCTAACCACCGGGCCGCCAGGGAATTCCCAGATGGCTCCCATCTCAGATGCCAGCCACACTTGAGGTCCCCAGGTGGCCCATGATTTGACCCCATTGCCTACAAATTCAGGCGTTCCCACAACTCTGCCCCCGGCCCCCATCCCCGCGCCCACCCCTGCCCCCAATGCTTGTTTGATAATTCACTAGAAAGGCTCAGAACTCGGGAAATGCTTTACTGACTGTCACAGTTTATTATAAAAGTTCATTACAAATGAACAGCAAGCATAGGACCAAGTCTGCAAGGGCCTGAAGCATAGGAGCCTCATCCCCATGGAATTGGGGTGCATCACCCTCTGGCACACGGATGTGTTCACCAAACCCAGTGGTTAGGGGTTTTTAATGGGGTCCCATTACATAGGCACAATTGATTAAATCATTGGCCATTGGTGACTGAACTCAATCTCCAGCCCCCTCCCCTCCCTGGAGATCAGGGGTTGGCGCTGAAATTTCCAACTCCCTGATCACGACTTGGTCTCTCTGGTGAGCAACTGCCATCCTGAGGTTATCTAGCTGGTCCCCTAGGGGTCATCCCATCAGCATTCAAAAGACACTCATCACACAGGAAGATGCAAGGATTCTAGGAGCTCTATGCCAGGAACTGGGATAGAGACCAAATCTTTATTTTTTTATACCGTATCTATTATTCACTTGGGTCTGCATATTAGGATTATTTCCACTCTTAGGTTTTTTGGGTTTTTTTTTTTTTTTTGGTTTTTTGCTGAATATTTCAAAACCACTTCTCCATTTTAACACACTTTAGCTAATATCAGATGATGTAATCCAAATATCCATAGGAATCCCCTGGGTACAAGTGATGTGCAAATGTCACACAAATCTAAAAAGGGACAAAATATGGGACAAAATGTGGTTGAGAGCTCTCTGTATACTGTGTGCAGGACAACTTTCTGACATACGGGCTACGTGGGACCAGTGTCCAATGGAATAATAAATATTTGTAAATCTTGCTTTCTTCAGATGACAGAGTCAGTGAAGATTGTCAAGTTTGAGTGATTCATTCACCCATTCATCCCACAAACATGTGCTAGGAGCCTCCGGGGTTTCAAATGCCGTGAGGTGGCTGAAGCCACGAGGTTGAATGGCACGCTCCTTGCTTTTGAGAAGTGCACAGTGTAGCCATCAATTCAGAAAGACAGAGAGTTGCGCTGCCGGGTGTAAGTACCATGGGGTGATGGTGAGCGCTGGGACCAGTACGGGGGCACCTACGTCAGTCATGCGTCTTAGGAAAAGAGTCGAAGATAAACTTCCAGGAGGAGGTGACGTTCCGGCTGAGTTTAGAAGATTAAAGTAGAGTTATGACCTATGTCGTGACAATAAGATTCAGGAAACTACAAGGAAGGCAGTGAAGCCAGAGGGAAATTTCCTGAGGTTGAGTTGAGCAAAAAAGAGGTCAGCAAGAGCCCTGGGCCAAGGAGTTTAGATCTTACCCAGAAAGTAACGGGGGGCAGTGAAGAGCAGAAGAAGCGGGGGATCAAGGTAAGATGCGAGTTTCAGGAAGGTCTTTCTGGCAGCAAGTTGAAGGATGATGCAGAGAGAAGAAGAGCCAGGAGTCAGGGACCCCGTGAGAGGGATGTTGTACTTGGGGGGTGGTGTGGACAGGATGAGGCCTCAGGAAGGGGCGCTCCCGGGGGTCAGCCAAGCTCAAGGTTAAGGGCCCCATCCTCCCCGAGACAGACCTCATTTTAGACCACCTGCATGCTCAGACCGGCTGGCTACAAATCCAGGGGTTCCCATAGACTCCCTCAGGTCTGATCATTCCCTAAAGTGACTGGGAGAACTCAGGAAAGTGCTAGACTCAATGGTTACACTTGTATTACAGCAAGATAATGAATTAGAACCGCCCAGAGGAAGAACCGCCCAGAGGACCTCACCCTGCGTAGGGTGAGGTCAGGAACAAGACACCTCACCATGTGGGAAATCCCACGGATTTAGATGCTCTTCCAAGGAGCGGACACAGGCCAGTCGGGGTGTCTATTGCACAGGACCCTGTGGGAACGTGAGGCCTACAGGAAATGCTGGAAAGGGAGGGCTTCGGAGTGATGGTGGTGGGATGAACCGCTGGAGGGGCATCAGTGGGGGGAGACAGAGGAGGGCTTGGGAAGCAGAATCTGTTTTTCTTAGCCCATCACTGGCTGTGGGCTGGTGTCTCCAAGCCAGCGCGACCTTGCAGAGCTGCGGGGAGGCGGTGGGGAGGGGGGAGAGTGGGAGAGAATTCTGAGCCCTGTCCTCGAGGTAACCTCCCCCATCCCCGCCACCTCCGCTGAGCCCCTCCTTCCAGGCCAGAGGCCTGGGGTGACTGTGAGACTTCCCATGCTAGAAGAGTCCTGGGCAAACCAGGACAGCTTGGCCCCTGCATCAGCACCAACTCACTCCCGAGAAATGAAGGAAGGAGGCCGCTCCTATTCTGGAGATCACCATCCCCAGCTCCAGTTTGCCCGCACAGCCTCTCTGCTCCAAACATGCTACTCGAGCTAGAATAACCTTCACCAGGCCAAGAAAGAAAGGTTTTCCAGACACAAGATCAAAGTGAAAAGCCAAAAGAATATTAGGTTCCAAGGCAAGGAATTTCCAAACAACTGGGCTCAATTGTTTTTGCATCTCACAGGTCTTGGTAGGAAAAAGCCCTTTCTTTTCTTGCTGGACCACCAGTCATGACAGAGCTAAGCAAACAGCAGAAAGCAGCAGCTAGCAAGCGAGGCTTGGTTAAAGAACCACCGCTGGGGCTTGACTTGGGCAGCAAGGGGAAAGCTGGCTGCATCTTCAATACCTGAGGAGCGGTCAGACAGGAGGCACCTGTCAAGTCCCAGGGCCGAGAGGTGCCAAACCTGAAACGGCAGCCCAAGACGTTGATGACGGGACTGGGGGGTATGCTGGGAGGCCTGGCCGCTGCAGCTCAGCTGGGCTCAACCAGCGCCTGTTCTGGGAGCTCGCCAGCTTCCCACAGTGGGAAGAGCACCTGGGAGAGGCGAGGCCTCCTGTCTGTGAACCGGGCCGGGGCAGGTGGCGCTGCCTGTGCTCAGGAGACCCCATCATCGTCGTACCTCCCTCTGGGTGCTGGATGGCGGTTTCTCCATCACCAGGTGGCTCACGGCCTTCAATTGAGGTTCAAGGTCCAGGAAGGCTGTTCCAGGTATCAGATCCAGGACCCAGGTCTCACTCACAACATCCCCTGCATCTGCCTGCCAGGTGTCCCCGCCTCCGGTGCGAAGCCCTCGCAGCTTTGAGCCCTGCAGCACCTTCCTCCCCACCCCGGCTCCGGCCACCGGCCTCGGCTCCATCCTCCAGGGCTGCTCGGAGGAAGCCGGATCCTTCTTTTCTCTGCCGGGCGCTCCAGGTATATGAACACGACCTTCCTCTCCGTGAGTCTTCCCCGTTCTCCCAGTTGACAGGCCTGGCCCTGCGAGGGGTCCGCCTTTGACCAGGCCCCTCGCCACTGTGCTCAGGCCCAGCTGCAGACTCTGCAGAAAAATGTCATAATTTCATAATTTAAGAAAAACTCATTCTCCCCGCTGGACACCAGTTGTGAGTCCAGGTTGTCACGTGTGCTTCTGACCGACCGGCTCTAAAGGGGAATTTCCCACGACCCTCCCCTCTGATTGATTTGTGAGAGCGGCTCACAGAACTCAGGAAAACGGTTTCCTTGATGTTTACTGGTGTATGATAAAGAGACAGGATACAAGATACAGATGAGCATCCAGATGGAAGACACGCGTGGGGCGGGGTGTGTGGGAAGGGGCGTGGAGCTGCCCTGCCCCTCCCAGCATCCACGTGTCCACCAGACCGTACGCTCTCTGGACCCTGTACTTTTGAGATCTTTATGGAGATTTTATCATGCAGACACGATTGATCGTTCACACCATCTTCCCTCTCCCCTCTCTGGGAGACGGTGGGTGAGGGGTGGAGGGAGGCGGGGATGAAAACTCCAAGCTTCTCACTGTGGCTTGGCCTTTGTGGTGACCAGGAGCCACCCAGGAGTCGTCCAGAGTCACCTCATTAGAACAAAACACACCTGCTATCACCCAGGAAATTCCAAGGGATTTAAGAACTCGTGCCAGGAACCGGGATCAAAGGCCAAATATTAGAACAGAAGACTCTTCTAGAGCTCTTATCACAAAGGTCTCGGGACCCGTGTGCCAGGAACCAGACTATCTCACACCAGTGCAAACCTTATTCAGAAATTATTACGAATTTCAGGAACAGAGCGTTAAACCAGAGCAGGGTCCGGTGTGACTGCAGGGCCGCACGGCTCCCCACCTGGCCGCTCCCTCGTGGATGCCCTCTGGCGTGTCCATGTCCTGCTCGGGCCCATTTGGCCGGTCTGGGTGGGCACTGGACCTGGTCCGGCCTCACTCCCTTGCCCGGTGTTGCGGCCTGTAGTCGGAGAACCGACCTCTGTCCTCTGAAGCCCTGCAGGGCTGGTTGACTGTCCACTAAACCTCCCGTTCTGTTCCTGAGACCGCTGCTCAGCTCGGCGCCCATCCTTGGTATGAACAGGTTCTTTCTGACCTTCTTGGGAGAGCAGAGCCTGAACTCTCATCCCCTGCCCGGGAGAGAAGCAGAGGTGGCCTGCAGGAACGCCACCCAGTTGCCCCAGGCAGAAGTACCCCTGGGGACTCGGGTCTGTTCAGAGCTCCTGCCATGTGCCCAGGAGACCAGACATAGCAGCAGGACCACCAGGGCCTGGGACATTTGCGAAGGAGGTGTGGATGTTGGAAAACACTTGGGTTGGCCTGGAGGGAGGGACGGACTACAGGGACGCTTGTTTGCAGCCATGAAGCCTTGCTCGGCCCCTAGAGGACCTGGACCCTGGCCTCTGAATACGTTGTCATCTGGCTTCCTGCCAGGTCCTTCTCTTTCCCCAATCTCCTATCCTGGTTTTACTTCTTAGTCCCCAAACATCCTTTTTTTAAAAATTTTATTTTATTTATTTATTTTGGCTGCATTGGGTCTTCGTTGCTGTGCACGAGCTTTCTCTAGTTGCGGCGAGCGGGGGCTACTCTTCGTTGCAGTGCGTGGGCTTCTCATCGCTGTGGCTTCTCTCGTTGCGGAGCACCGGCTCTAGGCACATGGGCTTCAGTAGTTGTGGCACACAGGCTCACTAGTTGTGGCTTGTGGGCTCTAGAGCTCAGGCTCAGTAGTTGTGGCTTGCGGGCTCTAGACCACAGGCTCAGTAGTTGTGGTGCACGGGCTTAGTTGTTCCGCGGCCTGTGGGGTCTTCCTGGACCGGGGCTCGAACACATGTCCCCTGCATTTGCAGGCAGATTCTTAATCACTGCACCACCAGGGAAGCCCTATTCCCAAACATACTTTTCCCATCAGGTCTACACAACTCAGAGCATGCAGTCTGCCTCCTGGGGACTCCTGATGTGCTCAGACCTCCTGGCCAGTCAGAGCCCATGGCTCTCTGAGAGAGACCCCAGGGGCAACACTGAGGTGCCTGGAAGAGCTGGGAGATAAGGGACAGGGACAACAAGGATGGCTCCTACCCTCACTCCTGCTTTGCTCCGAAAGCCCCAATTTTGACTATCAGCCTGCCAGGCATGAGCGCATTGGAAGAAAGGTTTCCATGGCTACGTGTAAGAGGGTGAGGCCCCCTGAGGTGGTCCAGCCCTATCACTGCACAGGTGAAGAGATGGGGGTCCAGAAGACCAGGGGTGTGCCCGTGGTTCAGCCCAGGGCCGACCAGATCCCTGACCCCATGGTCAGGGCTCTCCCCTCTCCTGTGCTCTCTGACCCCTTCCAGTCCAGAAGCCTGGCAATGACCTCCCTCCGGAGACCACACTGCTGGGTTCCCTCCTTTACCTGGAGTCCCAGTGGGTGGACTTCCAGGGCCCCACTCACGTGCCTTGGTTTACTCTTTTCTCTAAGCAAGGACCCCTGGAAATAATTCTGAAGCTCCTGCACACGCAGTGGTTGAGCACACGGCCCTGGGATAGCCTCTTTTGAATCCTTTAGTAAAAGAGAGACTATCTTTTAAAATAAGCCAGCAGTCCCAGAGTTTTCGTATCTGCTTCTCTGGATTCTCGTGTCACTAACTTAAAGAGCATTGTGTGGCCATCATACAAATAAACCCCGGAGAGAATTTTGTCCACTGCAGATGGAAGTGTTTTCAATATTAAGAGAAACCTCATTTTAAACAATAAACACTAAGTAAACCACTTTTTTGGTTATTAGGCGTGATGCTGCTGTGAAGATCCGTGTATGGGTTTCTGTGCAGACGTGTGTTTTCATTTCTCTGGGTCCAGACTCAGCGGTGGCGCTCTGGTGCCTTTCCAGGCCCTGGCCCCGCTCCTCCTGGGGGCACATCGGTGTCCTTCCACCCATCAGGGCCTCTATGCACAATGAAAACTGACCACAAGTTTTTTTGTTTTTTATTTTAACATGTAAGGAGTTGGTTTACTAATGGGGTCTCCGTGGAGTTTCCTGGGTCCTTCCCTTGCTCGCTCATTAGCAGGCAGCCTGGGGAGGGGGCCCGGAAGCAGGAGAAGGGGGCCGGGGGCTGCCTGGAGAGGCCCTGGCTGTACCACATGGGCAAAGCTCTGTCTCCTGCACGGACACGCTACGTGGACCCTGCACACACACACCGATGGAAGCACAGCTGGGAATCATTTTCTCATCGTTCCCCTTCCAGGGGCAGTTTACGGCCCCTTGAGAGGATTGTCCTCCTACCGTCAGGCCCCCAGATTTGGATCCTACCCAGCGCAACTGCCTGTGTACCTCACCAGACTCGTTTTGGGTATTTCCACATTAGAGGCACCTTCTGCAAAGAGTGGAGATTCCTGGGGCTGCAGCTATTCAGGAGAACTGATCGATGGTGCTACAGGCAGCTCTAAGCCAATCAGAGGAGGCAGCAGCCTTGGAGCCAGCGCCACTCTGGGGCTGCTCACCTGGGGAGGCCGTTTTCTTTTTCCTTTTTTTTTTTTTTTTTTTTTTGTGGTACGCGGGCCTCTCACTGCTGTGGCCTCTCCCGTTGCGGAGCACAGGCTCCGGACGCGCAGGCTCAGCGGCCATGGCTCACGGGCCCAGCCGCTCCGCGGCATGTGGGATCTTCCCGGACCGGGGCACGAACCCGTGTCCCCTGCATCGGCAGGCGAACTCTCAACCACTGCGCCACCAGGGAAGCCCCGGGGATGCCGTTTTCTGCGTTGAGTTTTTGCAAGGCGCTGTACACCCACTGTCTTGTCTGCTCTTTGCAGTAAGCCTCTGAGCTGGAGATTATTGTCCCAGTTCTACTGACAAGGAGGTGAAGGCTCAGAGGGGATGGGGGACTTTCTAAAGTCACATAATGACTGAGCTTAAAACCAGGGGTTGAACCGAGGTTGGTCTTGGACCAAAATCCAGAGTCAGAGCAGATAGAGGTGTCTTGTGTTTGCCCCCAGTGCTGGGCTGGGCCCAAGTCCTGGCCTCTGTCTGCCTTGTTGGGAAGGGCTTTGCAGAAAGGAAACTGGTGGCCTCCTCATCTTCCCCATTGCCATTCCTTCCTGTGGAAGACGTTTGCACACCCATGACCTCATCGTACCCCCGAAACCTAGGGCGTGTCGGTTCCATATATCAGGAGCAGAAAGTGAGACATCACGTTGTGGCCGGAAAGAGATCAGGTGAGTTTAAGCCGCAGTAGGCGGCAACACCCAAAGCCCTAGGAGGGATGTCACAGGTGTCACCCTCTGAACGGCTGCAGACCAAACTTTTAGGGATGGAAGTTCTTGCACTGTTGGTGGGAATGTAAATTGATACAGCCACTATAGAGAACAGTATGCGGGTTCCTTAAAAAACTAAAAACAGGGCTTCCCTGGTGGCGCAGTGGTTGAGAGTCCGCCTGCCGATGCAGGGGACACGGGTTCGTGCCCCGGTCCGGGAAGATCCCACATGCCGCGGAGCGGCTGGGCCCGTGAGCCATGGCCGCTGAGCCTGCGCGTCTGGAGCCTGTGCTCTGCAACCGGAGAGGCCACAACAGTGAGAGGCCCGCGTACCGCAAAAAAAAAAACAAGAAAACTGAAAACAGAACTACCATACGACCCAGCAATCCCACTACTGGGCATATACCCTGAGAAAACCATAGTTCAAAAAGAGTCATGTACCACAGTGTTCATTGCAGCACTATTTACAATAAGCAGGACATGGAAGCAACCCAAGTGTCCACTGACAGATGAATGGATAAAGAAGATGTGGCACATATATACAATGGAATATTCCTCAGCCATAAAAAGAAATGAAATTGAGTTATTTGCAGTGAGGTGGATGGACCTAGAGTGTGTCCTACAGAGTGCAGTAAGTCAGAAAGAGAAAAACAAATACCGTATGCTAACACATATATATGGAATCTAAAAAAAAAAAAGTTCTGAAGAACCTAGGGGCAGGACAGGAATAAAGACGCAGAGGTAGAGAATGGACTTGAGGACATGGGGAGGGGGAAGGGTAAGCTGGGACGAAGTGAGAGAGTGGCATGGACATATATATACCACCAAATGTAAAATAGATAGCTAGTGGGAAGCAGCTGCATAGCACAGGGAGATCAGCTTGGTGCTTTGTGACCACCTAGAGGGCTGGGATAGGGAGGGTGGGAGGGAGACGCAAGAGGGAGGAGGTATGGGGATATATGTATACATATAGCTGATTCACTTTGTTATAAAGCAGAAACTAACACACCATTGTAAAGCAATTATACTCCAATAAAGATGTTAAAAAAAAAAAAAAGAAAAAGAAAAAAGCCCTGAGTACTTATGTGTCTTGTCTTGCTCGTTTCTGTCTGATTAGACAGAGCCCCGTGTCCCCAGGTCAACTCAGGGTTCCCCGGCCCCAATTTGCCCCCAGTCCTTCCAAAGGCATCCTCCACACACACAATATGTTCCTAAATCATCACGATTGTGGGTGATTCGAAATAAAACCTCATTTACCCCTATCCTCCCTGTGGGGACAGCAGAGCCCATGACGGTGGCCGCCCACACGAGAATCACCTCCTGGGAGCTTGAAGGATTAACACCAGTGCGTGGGCCCCGCCTAGGTCCTGATCTGCCCGCTGAGAGGTCCCAAAATGAGGCCCCAGGCAAGAACCTCGGGTCCAGGGAAACAGGCTCGCAGCACAAGAGGCCAGCTGACCGGTGCTGGGCAGGACGGGCCCTCGCTTCTCACCAGTCGTGTGATTGGCGAAGGACCGGAGCTCTCTGGGCCTTGGGTTCCCCGACGTGAGTCAGCGAGCAGCCCGCGTTCTGTGGCTCCCAGGACCGGGGAGAATGACCCATGAACGAAAGGAGGAGCCAACTGCAGGCCAGCAACCAAGAAAGGGTCTGCGCTTCAAGGTGCAGGTGCCTGGGAGTGAGGGTGGAAGAGGGGTGCAGGATGTGAGCCTAAATGACCTTGGGAACGAGACCAAGCCCACGTGGGCTGGAGATGCCAGGCGCAGTGTGAAGCCCTTGAGCTCTGCCCTCGGGGTATCTTCATCCTGTTCAGCAGGTCTGCCAGGGGGAGGGGGAGGGGTGTTCTCTCCAGGGCTTCCCCAGCGTGTGATGGACCTGGTGGGACAGGAGCCGGGGAAGATTTGCAGATGTCAGTGGCACAGAGTCAGAGCTTCTCTAACTGGAGGTTTCTCCTGGACGTGGAAAGAAAAGAAGTTACGGTGCGGTAGTTTAAACGGAGGTCCTGGGGCCGCAGGACTCCTCTCTGGGGGCCGAGGCCTCTGGTCAGACCAGCAGCCCCTTGCCCTGCTCCCAGCTGCCTGGGCCGCTCTTTTCCTCTGAGTCCAACAGCTCCCAGCGTGGCGGTGGGGAGGGGGACGGGGGTCTGGGGCCTGCAAGGAATTCAGTACTGTGTGCCGCAGGGCCGGTAACACGTCTGTGGAAGCCTGCATCCTCACCCGCGGTGTGGTTATCCATTAGTTTATCCACTATCCGTGGAGACAGTGACCATGGGGGAGACGGTGACTGGCCGCTGTACCATCACAGCGGAAGGACAGAGGCTCGTGTAGACAGAAGGCTGAGGAGGACCCGCAGGGGACGCCCGGAGAGTGCCCGGCACTCCCCCCCACCAAAAAAATTAAAATCACGTGTAGTCACACAATTCAGAATTAATTAAGGTTAACATTTTGCTGTATTTATTTCCATTTTGCTCCCAGTATTTTCCTATGGGCCTTTCCCCCAAAATGGTTTCACATTATAGATACAATTTCATGCCCCTTCATTTACTGGTGTGATTATTATTTTTTTTTAAATAAAGTTATTTATTTATTTATTTATGGCTGTGTTGGGTCTTTGTTGCGGTGTACGGGTTTCTCATTGCAGTGGCTTCTCCTTGTTGTGGAGCATGGGCTCTAGGCGCACGGGTTTCAGTAGTTGCGGCATGTGGGCTCTGCAGCTGTGGCTCGCGGGCTCTAGAGCACAGGCTCAGTAGTTGTGGCGCGTGGGCTTAGCTGCTCTGTGACGTGTGGGATCTTCCCGGACCAGGGCTGGAACCCGTGTCCTCTGCATTGGTAGGCGGATTCTTATCCACTGTGCCACCAGGGGAGTCCTGGTGTGATTGTTTAGCTTAACACTGTATCATGAGTATCTTTAACGTGTCAGTAACTATTTTTCCATTTGTGGATTTTGATTTTTCATTCTTTCATTCATTCAGCAAATGCAGATTCCGGGCCAGCTGTGCATGTGCCGGACACTGATAACACAGAAGCCATAAAACAGATGTGGTTCCTGCCCCTGAGCAGGTTCCCATCCAATGGGAAAGCCGGGTGGTAAATGGTCATTTGAAGGGTGACAAGCATTATGAAGGAGAAGTGTGATTGCTCTGGGTGCCAACGAGAGGAGTGCCCACCTGGTCAGGAGATTCCGTCAGGAGCTGGTGTTGAAACTAAGATCTGAAGGCTGTGGGGAAGTATTTAAATCAGGGTGTGGCTGGGAGGTAACATTTTAGGCAGGTAGCCCAAGGTCTGGGAAGTACGTGGCATATAGGAGGAATGAGAAGAAAAGCATGTGGCCAGCATGGAGAAAGCCACCCCCCTTCTCCCTAAAACATCCTCACAGGGATGGGTTTCTTCTCATCCACACACCCTGCCACCCCCCACCCCAACTCACCAACTTTGGGAAGTCCTGACTGTCACTCACCAGACCCCCAGGACTGAAGACCAGAGATGTTTTGTCCATGTTGGGATGTGGAAAGGGGGTTGGGGGTGGATTGCTGCACAATCGCCAGTGGGTTCCCAGATTGAGGTCTCCAAGGACAGGCCCAGCTATAAATCCTGTAAAAGACAGGTACTGTATCTACCCAGCAGGGGAAGACAACCACTGATGCCCATCAGACTTCATCTTCAAAGGGCTACACACCCAGGATGAGTGTGACCAGAAGCAAATCTTCCATTCTTCTCCCACTTTAGAGACTACAAGGACCAGTTTCTTGACACGGAGGAGGTCAGGGGAAAAGTTCATCTCTGGGAAGTTGTAACCACATGCTAACCCTTGTGCAGACTGGTAGCCTACATTCACATCATCTGAAGGGGCCAAAAAACTTCAAGAAGCAAGTTTAGAATAAAGTGATCCTGGAGGGGACATGATCCAAAGTACATGGCAGAAGCAAGTGCAACTCCTTTCTGGAAGAAGTCACATTCATCCCGGTCCTCAAAAAAATTCCTACTAAGTAATTTTTCAGGAATAGTAAGCAGCACTCAGTGAAATATAATGAAACACACAAGGAAATGAGGCAATAAGAGCAAGAATAAGCAGAAGAAAACACAGCTAAGCTGACCCTCAAATACTTCATATAACAGAATGATAGAAAAAAATTATAAAACTGCTTATTATGTTAAATAAAATATAAGATTAAAAATCAGCAGGAAATAGAGAACTATAAAAAACTGATCTGCCAGATTTTTTTAAAGAATCAAATAGATCTTTTAAAAATATAAATGAAAAATACAATGACTCAAATTTAAAACTTGATAGATGGGTTTACTAGGAAATTAGATGTAGACAAAGAGAGAATCAGTGAACTGGAAGGTAGGTCAGAAGAAATTGTCCAAATGACAGCACAGAGAGACAAAAAGATAAAAATCATGAAACAGAGACACAGGGACCAGACAGATAGCGTGAGGATGGCCAAATACATCTAACTGAAGTTCTTCAAGGAGAAGTAACAGAGAAGGGGCAAGGGTATTGTTTGAAGAGGTCATGCCTGAGAATTTTTTGGAACTGTTGAAAGATGCCAATCCATAGATTTAAGAAGCCCAACAAATGCTAAAGATGAGAAAAAAAGTAAAAAAGGAAATTTAGATTTTGAGGGCCCAGGACAGCCCTGTCTCTTACTGGCAGGGTAGCCCAATGATGTGTCCAAGGGGCTTATATTACTTGGCCAGTCCTAAGACATGGAGCTCCTGCCAGGGAATGAGCAAAGCAAGTACAGTGACTGCCTCTGCAAAGCCCTTCACTTCTTTCTTGGCCTAGGTCTGCTGAGGGCCATGATCAGCATGGCAGCTGAGGTGTCAGTACAGCAGATCCTCTCCCGTTTATTATTTATAACACAGGAGAGATGGGAAAAATTGTGGGGACCCCATTCCTCCAAGGCTAGAATAATTTATTATTAAGACATCTAGCATGAATCCATTGTTTCCCACACCCTGCCCTTTAACTTAATTTCCATGTCCACCTCTGTAGTGCCATGCACTTAGGATTTGATAGCAAACACTCTGAGAACTCTTGCCTAGCAAGAAGACTCATTGAGAAAAGTTTAATATTGTAAATTCTTTGAATGTCAAAGCTTAGGTTTGATGTAGTCCAACATCTCACTTTAAGGTGGAGAAACTGAGGCCAGAGAAGGTAAGCAACATGGGGGAATCTGTGTCAAGGCCAGCCTGGGCCGGGATCTCCTGAGTCCCAGTCCAGGGTGCCATCCACCATTCAGCTGCTCCCTTCTCAGAGAACAAGGAGGCAGGTGATTTCATTCTCAGGGATGGCATTTCAACAATGGTTTGTTATAGCATGTACCAGGGTGTGTGAAAAAGAATATTCCCCAAAGCTTCCCGGGGTGACATCGAAATACAGATATAGACACCCCAGATCAAAACAGCCCCAGTTACATAACTGCAACAGCAAATGGTGAATCATTGCCATGTAATGGAAAAATCAGATTGGTCACTAGGAAAAGTAAAAGGATCACTATGGTGAGTCACTGGGCTCACCCTCCTGTGGAGTCTCTGAAACACTACACCTACTGGTTGATTCAGAGTCTGGGCTTTGTCTTCCTTTCTTCCACATCGATGTTTCGATATTTCACAATGGAACTTCACAAGTGAAGTAAATTTCCAAAGAAGTTTGGGCCAAAGCTCTACAATGTGTCTCTGGACTATTCTGATGGGTGGGCTCTGCACCTACACCCAAGGGAGATGGTAGTTTAAAATGTAATAATAATAGCTAATGTTATTGGGTGCCTACTGTGTTCCAAAAAGATGCATGGACTCTTGAGATTCATCATCCTGATTAGTCCTCATAACAACTCTATGGGATAGGCATTGTCCCCATTTCACAGATGGGACAACTGAGGCTAAGAAGGATTAAGAACCTGCCCAGAATCTCACAGTTAATAGGAAGTGATGGAGGTGGGATTCATCCCAGGCAAATCTATCTTAAGGCCTACGCTTTTTCTACCAGAGCAGAAGGACTCCTCCAGTCTTATGACTGCCTTTGTGAGGTAGAGAAAGGCAGACCCCCAAGGTGTCATAGGAAAGAAGAGAGAGCAAGTGGAGAGGGCCCTGCCTTCCCCCAACCCCGTACTCCCAAAGACTATGCAAGAGGGATAGGCTTCCCCTTTGGTAGCTTGGAAGAGTTGAGGTGGGGGAAGAAAACCAGGTGTGTCTCTTGGAGGAGGACTTTTTGTTCAGTGGAGAGCAAGGCTTAAACTGATCTGTCAGTCCTTTGGTAGACCATGTTTTAACTTAGCCATCCGAGACCATGTGGAAAGTTCTGGAAGGCAATCTTCAATTCAACACTGATGAGAAGCACTTAGAGGGAGGTCTCCTGGCAATCCCCTGCTCTGGCCTATGCCACGTAGTGGAAACTCACCCAGAATAACATTTTTCAAAGCAGCTGTTCCATTGGTGGGCCTGGTATGGAGAATTACCTCTTCCTCAGGAATTGCCAGCTGGGCCACATCAAAAACCAACTATTTTGATGGCTTGAAGGGTGATTCACTTATTTATATACATTACTGTGTGACCCACTTCCTCAGGCATATCTCTTTTTTTTTTTGCAGTACACAGGCCTCTCACTGTTGTGGCCTCTCCCGTTGCGGAGCACAGGCTCCGGACGCGCAGGCTCAGTGGCCATGGCTCACGGGCCCAGCTGCTCCGCGGCATGTGGGATCTTCCCGGACTGGGGCACGAACCCGTGTCCCCTGCATCGGCAGGCGGACTCTCAACAACTGCGCCACCAGGGAAGCCCTCTCTTTTTAATATTCAAATTAGTCAACTGAGCATGCATCTAACCAATTTCCCAAGAGCCTCAGAGACTCAGTCTGAAAGGGCTGGACACTCTGCTTCCAGCTGTAGAGAAGTGAGGAGCTGACCCAGTTTCCCCCTACAGTGGTTTCATCATGGCCTTGAAGGATCATTGCCAAGCACAGGTCTCACACAGTCCAATGGTTTTCCCTCAGCTGACCTGGAGGCAGTTCCATAGGGTACAGGAGGGAGGAGGGGTCTTTGCCTGAATCCATTCAACTGTGACCGCCCCTCGCCTCTCTGCTGACATGGGCACCCTGGCCTCCCTCAGCAGTGTGCCAGACCAAGGCCACCTGTGCCAATGCTTACCTCAGTATCTGGCTCCCAGCCCCTCCCACCTCTTCATAGCCTCCGTCACATTGGGTAGTGGCCAGGTCAACAGCGTAGTCTAGTCGGAGACCCACGCAGAGCTGAAAGAGCTCACTCTGCCCGGCCACACCAGGCCGAGTCCACTCCCTCCTGGTGGGGCCTTGTCTCTCCCACCCTCAGAGGCTCCAGTGATGTTGAACTTCACCTGCCTCACTCCATACATTCACAGAGATCGATTCCAACTGGACAGCAGATCTAGATGTGAAAGGTGAAACAGTAAAGTCTTCAGAAGAAAAAAATAGGAGAACATCCTCACAGTCTTGGGATTAGCAAGGATTTCTTAAACAAAACACAAAAAGCGGGCTTCCCTGGTGGCACAGTGGTTGAGAGTTCGTCTGCCGATGCAGGGGACGCGGGTTTGTGCCCCGGTCCAGGAGGATCCTACATGCCGCGGAGCAGCTGGGCCCGTGAGCCATGGCTGCTGAGCCTGTGCGTCCGGAGCCTGTGCTCCACAACGGGAGAGGCCACAACAGTGAGAGGCCCGTGTACCGCAAAAAAAAAAAAAAAAAAAACACAAAAAGCACTCACCATAAGGGAAGAAACCAATAAATTGGACTTTACTAAAAGGAAAAACCGCTCTTCATCGAACGGCACCATTAAGAGAATGAAAAGGTCAGCTACAGAGTAGAAGTTACCTGCCATACATATTTCTTTTTTTTTAATTAATTAATTTATTTATGGCTGTGTTGGGTCTTCGCTTCTGTGCAAGGGCTTTCCCCAGTTGTGGCAAGCGGGGGCCACTCTTCATCGTGGTGTGCAGGCCTCTCACTATCGCGGCCTCTCTTGTTGCGGAGCACAGGCTTCAGACATGCAGGCTCAGTAATTGTGGCTCATGGGCCCAGTTGCTCCGCGGCATGTGGGATCTTCCCAGACCAGGGCTCGAACCTGTGTCCCCTGCATTGGCAGGCAGATTCTCAACCACTGCGCCACCAGGGAAGCCCCCTGCCATACATATTTCTGACAAAGGACATGTCCTCAGAATATATATATTTTAATTCCCACAAACCAATAACAATCAGACAAGCCAATAGATAAATAAGCAAAGGACTTAAACAGGCTCTCCACCAAAGAATAAAGCCAATGGTGAGTAAGCAAAAGAAAATGTGCTTTATCAGCCATCGGGGACATGCAAGTAAAACCACAACGTGGTTCTACTATACCCACCAAAGGGGTTAAAATGAAGACAGACAAAACCGTGAGTTGACAAGGACCCTTGTCAACACACACACACACACACACACACACACACACATATATCTGAATCACTTTGCTGTATGCCTGAAACTAACACATCTTAAATCAACCGTACTTCAATTAAAAAAATAAATAAATTGAGGTATATTGATACAATGAAACAGGACACAGCAACGAGAATGAACAGCGTGTACAAGACACCAACATAAGGCTGAATAAAAGAAGCAGATGCAGAAGAGAATGTGCTGCATGCTTTTATACACATAATGTTCAAAAACGGTAAAACAGTGTTCGGTATAAGAAGGGTGGTTTCCCTTGGGAGAGTTAGTGACTGGGAGGGGGCATGAGTTGGCTGTAGAAATATTCTGTATCTTGCTCTGAATGGTAGTTGTACCTTTGGAAAGTTCATGGACTTGTTCACTCAGAATTTATGCACTTCCTGATGTAGTTTATAGTCAACAAAATTTTTCTTAACAAATATGAAAGGGAAGGAGTCAAGGTCTCCAACTCCTTTCTTCCAGGAGGTTTCTCACTGTTTATGAATTTTCCCACCTTCTCACCCTGCTGTGACCTTGAACTCTGTGTTTCAAGGATTATTTTCCGGAATGGCCTTTGTCCAGACGATGAACACCTGTGACTCTTCCGTGTGCATTGCTATGGAGGCTGCCCCTGAGGCCTCTGCCCAGAATAGAGGCATGTCTTTGCTTTTCCTGCTCAAGAAGCATCTGGCAGCTTTAAGACAACAGCTTCTTTCACCAAAGCAAACAACAAACAAGTTTTGCCTCATATCCTGCACACACACACAGTTTTTTGAATATCTAAGAACTGCAGACCCATTGAGAACATTTAGAAAATGTAGAAAAGAATACAGGAGAAAATAACAGCATCCATAACCCTATTACCCAAAGATAAAAGAACTTACTGTTTTGGCATGTTTTCTTCCAGTCTTTTCTACACGTATATTTTATGAATATATTTTTAACTGCTTTATTGAGGTATAATTTTACGTACATTGAAAGTCACCTGTTTTAAGTGTAAAATTAAATGACTTTCAGTAAATTTACATTTGTAAATTGATGTGCAGCCATCAATCACCACAGTTGACTTTTATTTTTTATTTTAATTAATTAATTTTTTAAACATCTTTGTTGGAGTATAATTGCTTTACAATGATGTGTTAATTTCTGCTTTATAACAAAGTGAATCAGCTATACATATACATATATCTCCATATCTCCTCCCTCTTGCGTCTCCCTCCCACCCTCCCTATCCCACCCCTCTAGATGGTCACAAAGCACCGACCAAGAAGATCTCCCTGTGCTATGCGGCTGCTTCCCACTAGCTATCTATTTTACATTTGGTAGTGTATACATGGCCATGCCACTCTCTCACTTCATCCCAGCTTACCCTTCCCCCTCCCTGTGTCCTCAAGTCCATTCTCTACGTCTGCGTCTTTATTCCTGTCCTGACCCTAGGTTCTTCAGAACAATTTTTTTTTTTTTTTAGATTCCATATATATGTGTTAGCATATGGTATTTGTTTTTCTCTTTCTGATTTACTTCACTCTGTATGACTGACTCTAGGTCCATCCACCTCACTACAAATAACTCAATTTCATTTCTTTTTATGGCTGAGGAATATTCCATTGTATATATGTGCCACATCTTCTTTATCCATTCATCTGTCAATGGACACTTAGGTTGCTTCCATGTCCTGGTTATTGTAAATAGAGCTGCAATGAACATTGTGGTACATGACTCTTTTTGAATTGTGGTTTTCTCAGGGTATATGCCAAGTAGTGGGATTGCTGGGTAGTATGGTTGTTCTATTTTTAGTTTTTTAAGGAACCTCCATACTGTTTTCCATAGTGGCTCACAGTTGACTTTTAAAGCATCCATCACCCTCAAAGGATCCCTCGAGAACGTATGACATCTGTCCCCATTCCCAACCCCAGCCCCAGGCAACCACCTATCTGCTCACTGTCTCTATAAATTTGTCCTTTCTGGATATTTCATATAAATGGAATTATACAGTATGAAGTCTTCTGTATCTGTCTTATCTTACCATAATATTTTGAGGTCCATCTATGTTGTATCAGTAGTTTGTTCTTTTTTTATTGAATATTATTCCAGTGCACGAACAGACCACATTTTGTTTATCCATTTATCCGTTGATGATCATTTGGATTTCCTCCGTTTTTGGCTGTTATGAATAATGCTTCTATGAAAATTTATGTATCACTTTTTGTATGGCCATATTTTTTCATTACTCTTGGGTAGAGAAAATTCCTAGGTTATATGGTAAAATTATGTTTAACTTTTTAGGAAACTGAAAACTGTGTTTTTTTTGAAGCTTCAACATATATTCCCACCAGCCATGTTGACACTTAGTATTGCAAGTTTTAAAAATTATAGCCAGTGTAACGTGGTATCTCAATGTGAAATGGTTTTAATTAGTATTTCTCTAATGACTAATGAGCGATTTGTGTATTTTTTTTGATGAAATGTCTATTCAGATATTTTGCCTATTTTTTAATTGGCTGTTTGTCTTCTTATTGAGTTATATATTGTGGGTACAAGTACTTTATCAGATGTATTGATTGACAAAGAGTTTTCTTCCAGTCTGTGGCTTGTCATTTCATTTTCCTAATGGTGTCTTTTAAAGTACAAAAGATTTTAATTTTTAGATGAAGTCCAATTTATCAGTTCTTTTTCTTTCACAGTTGTATCTAAGAACTGTTTGCTTAGCCCAAGTTCACAAAGATTTTATCCTATGCTTTTTCCTAAAAATATTAAGCTCTTATACATATGTCTAGGATCTATTTTGAGTTAACTTTTGTGTAAGGTGTGAGTTAAGGGTCTAAATTCATCTTTTGGCACATGGATATATAATTATTTTAGCACATTTGCTGAAACACCATCCTTTACTACCATACACATATACATAGCCTTATGCCAGTACTATACTGTCTTAATTACTGTAACTTTATAATGAATTTTGAATCAGGGAGCATGAGTTTGTTCTTCTTCTTCAGAATTGTTTTGACTAGTTTGGGTTCTTTGCATTTCCATATAAATTTTAGGATTAGCTTGTTAATATCTGCAAAAAATGCCTGCTGGGATTTTGATAGGGATTGCACTGTATCTGTAATTCACTTTGAAGAGATTTGACATCTATCCAATATTGAGTCTCCCAATCCATGAATGTGAAATGTGTTTCCATTTATTTAAATCTTCAGTTTCTCTAGGGAAGTTTTATAGTTTTTGGTGTATAAGACTTGTACTACTTTTGTTAACTTATTCCGAAGCATTTTTATGCCATTGTAAATGGAATTGCTTTCTTAATTTCATTGTTGGATTGTTAATTGATTTTTGTATATTGATCTTTAAACTGTGACCTTGCTGAATTTGTTCATTGCTTCTAGGTGTTTGTGTGGGGGGGAGGGGTGTATTTCCTAGGATTTTCTATACAGGCATACCTTGTTTTATTATACTTCACAGATAATGCATTTCCTGCAAATTGATTGTTTGTGGCAACCCTGCATCCAGCAAGTCTATTGGCACCACTTTTCCAACAGCATTTCCTCACTTGTCACATTTGGTAATTCTCACAATATTTCAGATTTTTCATTATTACTGTATTATCTTTGATCAGTGATCTTTGATGTTACTAGCAAAAAGATTATAACTTGCTGAAGGCTTAGATGATGGCTATTTAGCAATACATTGTGTTTTTCTAAATTAAGGTATGCATTTTTTTAGACATAATGCTATTGCACAATTAACAGACTACAGTGTAGTGTAAACACAACTTTTATATGCACTGGGAAACCAAGAAAATTGTGTGACTCACTTTATTGCAATATTTACTTTATTGTGGTAGTCTGGAACCGAAACCACAATATCTCCTAGGTATGCCTACATACAGGATCATGTCATCTGCTAATAAAGACAGCTTTGCTTCTCTTTTTTGAATATGGACGCCTTTTATTTCTTTTTCTTGCCTGATTGCATTGGCTAGAACCTCCTTAAAATGCTGAATGGAAGTGGTGATAGTGAATATCCTCACCTTGTTACCAACCTCAAGGAGGAAGCCGTCATTCTTTTACCACAAAATATGATGATAGCTGTAAGCTTTTAGTAAAGATGTTTTATTAGGTTGAGGAAGTTTCTTTCTATTACTAATTTGTTGAGAGTTTTCATCACGAATGGGTGTTAGATTTTGTCAAATGTGTGTTTTTCTGTATCTATTGATCATGTAGTTTGGGGGTTTTATTCCGTTGATATGGTGTATTACATTAATTCATTTTCTTGCATTCCTTGGATAATTCCATTGGTCATGATGTATAATTATTTTTATATGTTGTTGGATTCGTTTTACCAGAATTTTTTTGAGAATTTTATATCTATTCTCATAAAAAGATACTGATCTGTACTTTTAATTTCTTGTGATGTCCTTGTTTAGTTTTGTTATGACAGTAATTCTGGTCTCATAGAATGAGCTGGAAAGCATTCCCTCCTTCTCTATTTTCTGGAAGAATTTGTGAAGTACTGTTGTTATTTCTTCTTTTCTAAAAAAGATTTATTTATTAATTTATTTTGGCTGCACTTGGTCTTAGTTTTGGCACATGGGATCTTTAGCTACAGCACGTGGGATCTTTTAGTTGCGACATGCATGCGGGATCTAGTTTCCTGACCGGGGATGGAACCCAGGCCGCCTGCATTGGGAGCACAGAGTCTTACCCACTGGACCACCAGGAAGTTCCCTATTTCTTCATTAAAAGTTTGGTAGATTTCACCAGTGAAGCCATCCATGCCTGGGCTTTTCTTTGGGCGAAGTTTTAAAATTACTAATTCAGTTTCTTTACAATATTTAGATTATCTCTTTCTTCTTGAATCACTTTTGGTCACTTCCATTTCTAGAAATTTGTCCTTTTCATCTTAGTTGTCTATTTGTTGGCATAGAGTTTTCCATGGTACTCCCCTATAATCCTTTAACTTTGGTAGAATCAGCCGTGATGTCCCCTCTTTCACTCCTGATTTTGGTAATCTGTGATGTCTCTCTTTTCTTCTTTGGTCAATCTTGTTGCTCAAGTGTTGGTTTCATTGATTTCCTCTTTTGTTTCTCTTTTCCTCATTCATTGATTCCACTTTAAACTTTATTTGATGTATCTATTTTTAAATGTAATTTGATTCATGCAGCTTTATACCTTGTTTTTTTCCTTAAAATTGTCATAAATGTTTTCCCATCATTAAACATTCCTAGAACCCAGTTTTTGTAGGTGCGTAGTATTACATTGTATTACTTAGCCATCGCCCTATTGTTAAACATGTGTATGGCTCCCTAGTTTCTCATTATCATGAATGATGCCTCGATGAACTTTCTACTTAAATCTAATGATTGCTTTAGGGTAGTTTCTCAAAAGCAGGTTTCCTGTGTCAAAGCATGTGAATACACATTCCTTTCTGGAAGGGCTTTACCAGTTTTTGATCTCACTGGCGGGTATGAGAGCATTTATCTGACTGCACTTCCATTACAGATGTTTAAGTAGAAGCCCTGGCCTGGGTTTTCTGGGGCTCAGTGACAGTGGGGTTCAGGGGAGTTGTGGTGAGGCTGAATCTGAGCACAGGTCCCTCAAGCTGCATTTGGTTGGGGAACAGTAGGTAGAAGATAAAGGATGTCCTCTTCCAGGTCTGGCTTCTGGGGCCTGGTGACCAGTGCTTGCTGGCCTTGGTGATTCACCACTTCGAAGCTGATGATTATCTGCCTCAGCCTCTGCCAGTGGGAACCTTGAGGCTGGTTCATGGTCCCCTGAGAGCATATGATTTGCTCAGGGTCAAGGGCCCTGTGTCAGCCATTCAGTTCAGCACACACTTGTTACACACCACACACCGGCCACCAGAGTGACCTTCCCAAAGCACAACGAGATGGATTCACCCCACGCTCAAAGCCTCTCTCTTGTCTGCAAACATGATGTGCAGGCTCTTTGGCTTGGTGTTCCACAACTTTCCATAACCTTGTCCCAACTTACCTTTCCAGCTTTGTTCATCCTTTCATTCATTTATGCAACACATAGGAGCACCTACTATGTGCCAGGCCCAGTTCTAAGTGCTGGGATACGGCAGTGATGCAAACAGAAATCCTCGCCTTCAGGGAGATTCCGGTGCCCCCAGCCCTCCCAACCACCGCCGCCCCCATCTCTCCCAACACACCTGCGCTGTAACCATGCCAGCCTCCGGCGAATACAGAGCATCAAGGAGCATTTTTCTCTCCGCAGTTCCGCCCCACCTTCCAAGAACGCCCACCGCCGCTGTCTGGCTGTAAAGTCCTGTCAGCTGACAAGACCCTTCGGAGGTTACCTCTTTACAGAAGCCTTTCCTGGTTGTGTCTGACCAGGGCCCAGTCCTCTGCTTACACTAGGTCATCAGTGATGTTTACTGAATTTAAGTGTGTGGGCCATGGGCCAGCTCCCAGCAATGCTATGGATCTCCTGAACGCAGAGCGCTTTTGATCCCCCAGCCCCTCCTTACCGTCTGAAGACACCCAGCAGGAGGGGTGCAGGTGGAGGGTCGCCATGGGCCTGCGTGGGATGGTGGAAGCCTGGCTGGACACAGGCAGTGTGCCCCTGGCAGGCTATGCACCCTCTTGGGTCTGCGGGGGCTGCTCTGTAAGACATGGGCTTGGACCAGATTGGGAGTCCCCAGAAACTAGTGACCCAAACTGTCCCTCCTGGGAATTTTGTCACAAGTCAGACTCCTGGTCCTAGCTCCAGAGGTTCTGATCCGGGGGCCTGTAGCAGGGCCCAAAAGTCTGTATTTTCAGTGACTGAACACTAAGATGTGAAGTTTATTATGCCCCCAGTGTCCTGCTGTGCCCTGGGTCCCAGCCTGGGAGTCCCTTCAGAAATGTCTTCTCTGCTCTCCCAGGAGGCACTCCCACTAGCCACAGGCATCCTGCAGGGGTGGGTGATGAGAAGCCACCAGACCCAGTGGGGGAGGGAGCAGGTGCTCCAAGTGGGGAGGGTCTGCTGCCTTACTGAGCCTCAGTTTCCTCCTGTGTTCCATGGGGGACCCCTGCAGGCCTGCCTCACAGGTGGTGCTAATGTGAGGGGCTGAGCCACACCCTGGGGGATCAAGGCCCAGGCCCTACATCAGCCCTGGTGCTGAGCCTCCAGGGGGAAAGCCAGAGAAGCAGGGATACGACTCAGGTGGGGGCCAAGCAGAGGCTGGCCTCCCAGGCAGCCATCAGGCAGAGCCCAGAGCTGGGAGCAGCGCCCCTGGTGCCCCTCACTGACACCCGGCCCTGGGGATAGTGACGCCCTCCATGACTGCTGGGGGCCCAGGGCCCACCCAGAGCAAGGCCCCCCAAGGGCCAGTTTCTCCCCCTTTCCGCAGTGATGGAGACCCCAGGGACCAACCCGGGAGCACCACACCTCACAAAACCTACACTGGCCAGAGAAGGAGGTGAAAAGAGTCAAGGCCAACTCAGGACTCCTGCCACCTTTGTCTGAGCTTGAGATTTATGCAAACGACAAGTGAGGTCAGAGCGCTGGTGACCCTGAGCTTTGCCTAGTCCAAAGAGCCCATTTTACAGCTAAGCAGACTGAGGCCAATCAGCTGAATGTGGAACCCCATGGTCCCGAATAAGGGGACCATTTCTGCTCAGCTGTTGTCTGAGGCCAAGGAGTTTTGACTTTGTGCTGGTTTTTCAGTCCCTTTCTTAGGCTGGCCCGTGACTAGATCCTCCTGGGTGTTTATTTCAAGGCACGCGTGAATAAGGAGTTTCTGACGGAGGTTCTGGGGAGAGGGGCTGTGAACGGAGTTTCTTTTGTCTCTCATAGCCTTGATGAAACTGTGCATGTCACGCCGCTGACCTCTGCCAGCCTGGAGGGAAAGAAAACAAATATTTATCTACCTGCATTTATCTACCGTGAGGCTGACCTTGGACTGAGGGCTTCTACTCGGGGACAGCAAGGCTCAGAGGTGGGAATCTTTATCTCCTTTCCACAAGGATGGGAAGAGCCCAAAGTCACACAGCCTCTCAGCGAAGGCCTGGGATTTGAACCTTGGCCCTTGGACGGCAGGACAGAGCTCCAGAAAAGGAAGAGAGAAATCCACAATGTTTCAATACGCAAGTTGAAGGACGAGCCAGCAAGCAAACCCCAGGTCGCATGCTGCAGTCAACAGTTTTCCATGCATCTGTACCTAAGTTTCATTTGTTAGCCACGACAGTTCTGTGAAGGGGATGTTGCCGTCCCCAAGTGCTGACAGGGAAGCACATGTGCCGCGTGGGGTCACCTGGCTATAAGGATGGAGGTGGTAAGTGTTGGACCCTGATGCTGTTGGCCGTCCCTTCCTGCCCCCGCTCAGAGCCCTCTGGCCAGGGAGCGGGGTCAAGGGCGATGCCAGGGCTGGTGCTGCAGGTGCCTCCTGTCCTACGCTCAGGGAAACGGGGGCTCGGAGGGGAGGCCTGACTTGCCAAAGCTCACACCACTGGCACAGAGGCTCCCACCAGCCGCTCGGTCCAGGCTCAGCGTCTTTTCCTAGACCTCACCCGCTCCCAACCCCACTCTAAACCTCCGCGCAGCCCTTCCAGATGGATGCAAGGTCGGCTCAGGGGGGCGGCTAGGCAGAGGGAGGGGGCTACGATCACCCCACAGACGCAGCCATTTGGTACTTTCAGCGTTTTGCAAATCCTGAAATATCACCTTTTAATTGCTTAATTTTCTGCATTCGTTCATTTTATTTGGATTAGCCTGGGGCTCTCCAGTCTGGCATATTAGAGAACTTCTTACCTTTTCATAATAATACTTAGCATTTATATAGTGTGTTTCATGTTCAAAGTACTTTACAGAGTTCACTAATTAATTGGAACGCTAACTGCCGCCTTGGGCAGGTCTGACCAAGTTCTCAGGTTCCTAGTTGTGCGGATGTGATTCTTCCTGTGGCCCGACCCCCATTCCCTCTCTGGACCCCCATTTCCATCCGCAGCAGAGACCCTGGGCCATCGGTCACGGCTTGGCCCCTGTGTGCTGGGCCGTGCCCACGGCTGGGGACAGGGAGCTGGGTCAGACAGGCTGCCCGCTCTGGGAGCCATCCGAGCAGTGAGCGGAACAGATCGTGCGCAGACGACCCTTGTGCTGGAGTGGACGCCATCGGGGAGAGAAGTCGGGAGGCCAGAGGGGGCGCTGGACGGTGGAACAGGCACACAAGACGTGGGACCGATGGGCCTCCTGCAGCAGAGCTCCTGGGAAGCGGAGGATTTGAGGAGTGAAGAGGGGATCCCCAGGCGGGCGAGGCAGGAAAGGCATCCTAGGCAGAGGGAACAGCCTGCGCAAAGAGGCGGACTGAGAAGCAGGCGTTCAGTGTTTCGACAAGGAGGAGGAAGCAGAAGGGGCCGGAGGCCAGGCGCCAGGCGGCCGCAGGCTGAAAGGCCAGCAGAGGAGTGTGGAGTGGAGAGGAACCGGGGCAGAGGGACAGGACAGACCCCAGGGTCACTTGGCGGGAGATGAACAGGACTCGGCGGCCAGGTGGGTGGGAGTGGAGGGGCACGTGGCAGTGGGCAGCTGAGGTGCCCAGTCATTGAGGGCGCGGCCCCGGGAGGACGGCGCCTGCAGACTTCCTGCCAGCAAGGCTGCGGGGAGAGGTTTACTAAACTACTGCGAATGGACCTGCGGGTCTAGGGCTTGGAGGAGATTTGTTAAGAAGGTCTAGAAAGAGCAGGACTTGGGCTCCAGGTGGCACGGAGGCCTGGAAGCGTCTGCGCTCTCTGGGGAACATCCGCATTTCGGGAGCGGTTGAGGAAGGGGGCTGAGGCGAGGACAGGGTGGGGCAAGGTCGGGGCAAATCAGCTCAACAGAAGTTTCCAGCGAAGCAGAAGGAGGAGGCTTTCAGGGCAGGAACAGGGCGGCCAGGCCAGGAAGGGAGGCCTGGAAGGGCCAGTTGCATTTGGTCACCGGGAGGCCCGAGACCAGTGAGAATGGGGTCAGAGGGCAGAGCGCAGGGGCAAGGGAGGGCCAGCTGACATGTGCGGCGGGAGTGCGGGGGGAAGAGGTGGTCGGGCGGGAGCCGGTGGAGGAAAGGGCGGAAGGATGTTTCAAACATCACGCGTGGGCTTCCCTGGTGGCGCAGTGGTTGAGAGTCCGCCTGCCGATGCAGGGGACGCGGGTTCGTGCCCCGGTCCGGGAAGATCCCACGTGCCGCGGAGCGGCTGGGCCCGTGAGCCATGGCCGCTGAGCCTGCGCGTCCGGAGCCTGTGCTCCGCAACGGGAGAGGCCACAGCGGTGAGAGGCCCGCGTACCGCAAAAAAAGAAAACATCACGCGTGACCGAGTCCAGAGGAGAGAACGGAGATAAGCAGGAAAGAGAAAGGAGCTGGCTCAGTGCGAGGGGGAGCTGCGGAAGAGCCCAGGGGGTCCGCTTTCCGCGCCGGGGACCTTGGAGGGTGGGCGGGCGGGAGCAAAGGGGGCGCCCGCCTGTGGACGCTGGTTGCCCCGGTGGAGGAGGACGGAAACTCTTCTCGTGCAGACGGACTAGCCTGGCACCGGAGGCCGTGAGCCTGTCCTGGCCCTGCCCAGTCCTCTTCCTGTAGAGCCAGTGGGAGCCTGGGGCCGTCAGGGTGGAGGGCGGGTTTGCTGCTCCGGAAGCTTGTCGTCAACGTCTCAGGGACCAGCCGTGCCCTCGGAGGGCTCCGGCGTTCTTCCTACTTCCTCGAGCGGGGCGGGGGCTAATGGTCCAGCTGGCGCTCTCTGCCCTCCCCGAGGTTCCCCTGAGGACGGGGCTCAGCTGTTGTGCTCACGCTCCATCCCAGCCCAGACCGGCGCCTGGGCTGCTCTGTCCGGAGTCGTTGAGGGAAGCAGACTCAGCTCTGCCCAGTCGACCCTGGGTGTGGGGCGAGCAGCGGGGCCCAGGCAGCCCGTCCAAATTCCAGTTCCCAACCCTCCACCCAGCCTCCAGCAAGAGGGTTGGAGATTAGGCTTGAAACCCGAGGTGTGGGCCTGGAGTGGGGCAGGGCCTCTGATCCCACTTCCCACTGGTCAGAGGCACTCACAGCTGGATGCACCCCAACCTGAAGCCAGCCAGATCGGGCCTCAGTCCAAGGACACTGGGAGACAGCGGAGAAACTGGAGAAGGGCTGGAGAGCAGGGCGGGCCCCCGAGCCGGAGGCTGGATCCAGTGCAGCTCTGTCCTGATCGGGGGGCACCGGCAGCACCAGCCCCTCCGCCTTGTGACCAGGGCACCAGGGGGCGTCCAGGATGTGGAAAGACAGGGGATACAGAGGAGGAGCAGTGGGGGAGGAGAGGAAAGGCGCCCGGAGGAGAAGGGGCAAAGGCAGGGCAGCTGTGCCTCATGCCCGTCCGATTGTCCGGGACGGGACGACAACACTAGGGCAGGAGAGGAGGTGCTGACTCCCGCGGGCCGCGGCTCTGCCAGGTCTGCAGCAACCGGGAGACGTTGCCGACCCGGAGGGAGGGAGGAGCGCGAGGTTCCCCGTCTCCACTCAGGGCTCTGACTAAGGGGGTGCTCAGGGCCCAGGCCCAGCAGCCCCCTGGGCTCACGCGTCCCCAGGGCTGGGAAGGAGAGGAAAGTTAACTGAACAGCTAATAGGTAACAGGCACCGGACCAAATAATAATAATTAACTTTGACTGAGCACTGTGCTGGGCACTCCTCTTAGCCCTTCACATGAATTATCTCATTTAAGGTTCACTGCGGCCCTATGAGAGGGGTGCCACCGGGGTTGCCCCCACTTTACTGAGGCAGGAGTCTGAGGCCACAGCACCAGGACTGAAACGAGTGCTGCACTGTGGATGCTGCTGTCCACCTGTGCAGGCAAGACGCCAAGGCTCAGGACACCCAGAGGATGTGGGTGTGTGGGTGTGAGGGCATGTGTCCAGAGCGACTTAGCCTTCACCCAGTCATGGGCTTCCTCACAGGCAAAATGAGCACTTTGGGCTAGAAGTGAGTGTTCCAACCTTTTAACCACAAACTCTTACTCAATGGAAATCTTACATGGGATCCCCAAGTTATAAGACAGGTCAGCCAGGAGTGTTTCCAGGTGTGGGTCAGAGCTGACTGGCCTTCTTCTTTGGCCCCCCTGGACAAGCCCAGACATCTGGGAAGGGACGTAGAGACACGAAGGGCCCCTCACGCTGTCAGCCTTTGACTTGAAGACCCCTGCTGTCGCTGAGAAATTTCTAACCTCCACGACTAAGAGTTACCACCTTTGAACATGACGCACGCTTACAAATCAAAAAGCCAAAGAGCCTCAGTATAGAGCTGTATGTGAGCGATTCACAGCCACACAAACTAGATAGGCATAGCCCCAGCACAAAAAGTTAACTTTATTTTCAATATAAAGACACGCAAATTAATCATGAGATAGTGATTTTTTTACTTATTATTTTGCAGCCTCTCTGTGAAATGTAAATTGAAACCAAAGCCAATTTATAGAAAAAACCAGCACCAACATATCTGACCAATATTAACCCAGCGATTCTCTCCATGAAGGCCCCAGGGCCCAGCTCCCACCCTCACTGCTACAGGAGACTTCAAGGGTGGCCGGGCAGTTTTGAGTGGCTTCAGGATGGAGGAGCCCCAAGGAACCCAAGGGCGTAGCTGTGCTGTGCGTATTTTTCATTCATCCATGATATTTATGCATATAAATTCAGCCTACGTACACTGGGCACAGCCTGTGTTGGGAAATCACAATTTGGCGGCCAGGGCGGGAGCAGCTCCGCCAGCTGGTGCAGAAGTGTGTCCCTATTGTAACAGTATAGACAGGCTGGGGCGCTTGCGGTGCACACACACACACACACACACACACACCCGCCGCTCTCCCTCTTCTGCCCCAGGCTCTGATCCCCACGTTCCCCAGGGTCCAAGGCGGTCGGGGAAACAGCTGGGAGAAGGGCCGGCCAGGCCAAGGACCTGCCTAGGTTCCCAGAGCAACACGCGATCAGCGTGGGATGACAGGTGGAAGGGGCTCTCCTGGATCCCTGGCTTCCCCAGATGCGCCTGGGGACACACCTCCCTCCAGCCATCCCTCACTTCCTTCTTCAGGGGCCCGGCCCCGTTCAGTGAGGTGATTCTCATTTGCATGGAAAGGAATTTTGAGGCAGTGGCTCAGTGCAATAACCTAAATGGGTTTGTTACATCATAATCCTTGAGTTTCACCACTGGAAAGTCCCCTAACCTTATGCAATCCACACTAATGTGACTTAAACTGGTGGTCGGCCTGCAACGGGGACATCACTACCTTTAAGGCAGCCCCTTCCACTTCTCAATGGATCTTATTAGAAACTTGTTCTTAAATGTTCCCCTTAGTATTTTACACCCATACATCCTCAGGGTAGCTCCGACCAACATTTATCCTTTTCCTTGGAACATTTCAAGTGCTAGCAAAACAGGACTCACATGGGCCAACCCAAACGGACATCACTTCCGCATGCTGCTCACATGGCCACTCACTCCCCACTGGGGCAGGACCAGCGTCCATCTCTGTCCCTTCCACCAAGCGTGATCGGGCCCTTCGCTCCAGCCCCCCAGCCCTGCTGGGCTCTTGGCTTGCTCGCCGTTCCGTAAGAACTCTTCCAGTCTCCCTTTTATGACGAGAAACACTGATTTTGGTTGGTAGCGTTTGCCAACAGGTCCATTAAGCTGACCTCCCGCTGTGAGACCTTTGCTGGTAGAGGAAGTTGGTGTCGTGTGGGAAGGAGCACATGGCTGGCTCCCCAGGGCCCGGCTGTACCGCCCACTGGCCGTGAGATCTCAGAGGCAGGACAGGGGCGCCTGCCAAGAAAATGCGTCTCGCCAGGTCGTGTCTCCTGGTGGGAGGCTGCGTCTTCCCAGAGGTGCAGCCTCTTCTAATTCACACAAAGGCGGCTGTGAGCCCCAGCTCCGGCCTCGCCTGGGGAAGTCAGATCACCTCTGAGCCTCTTCTCTGTTTTTCTTATCTGTAAAACGATGCTATGAGTGATGGCACCTGGCAGATGGTCAGAAATATTTAAGTGAATGAATGAATGGATGAATAAATGGATGGATGAATGAACGATACCCATCTCACTGAGCGGTTGTGAAGACTCGGTGAGATCACGCAGGTGCTTACACCGCACCTGGCTCCCAGCAGGAAATCAAAACATGGCTCCCCCTCTCTTCACCTCCTTCTCTAGGTCAAAAGAAGGAAACCCTTCCTCACGCGCCGACAGCCTGCGTTCTGGGCCTTGCCTGCGTGGCTTTCCCTTCCCACACGTGCTCTGCGCCAGGACCGACCTAGCAGTCCATCTGGTCCAAGGCTACAGCGGCGGCAGCTGTGAGTGTTGGCTGATCCGTGGCGTGCTTGATGTTCAGTGCCTGGCTGGTGGCCCTGGCTGTGGGCACTGCCACACCCACCCTCTCCAGCCGTGGAGGCCATTAGAGGCTGTTGACAGAGGAGGAAATTAGTCAGTCACCCCGCCATCCAGCAGCTGTAGCAGCTCTGTTACATCACAGCCCACACACCCGGCTGCCTGTCACCCGCTCAAACGCACTGGATGATGCCCCGGCCCGGCCCCGGCCAGTGATCCGTCATGACCGTAGCTCCCTACTGCCTCCGCACACAGCTGCGGGCGCCGTCTTGCCTTGGTACCACTGGCTCCTCTTCTTACCGAGATCACTACGGTGAGAGTGGCGTGAGCAGCCTCTCTGCCTCCTGAGGCGAGGCGGATCAGAGCGCTTGCGCAGGGCTCCATGGGATCCGGGGCTCCCTCCCAACTGGCCCCTGTGACCAGCCACCAGAGACCCAGGGGACAGCTGCAGATGATCGTTGGTTTAACTTATGCAAATGGGTCGTGTGGGGCTGGGGTGTCAGTGGGAGTCAACTCTGCCACTGACCTGCCGTGACTTACATTTCTAGAACCTCAAGCCTCAGTTTCATCAGCTGTAAAGTGGGGATAATAGCAGCACCTACTCTGCACCCTGCTTTAAGTTAAAGGAGATGATGCTTAGGAAGCCCTAAGCTTGATGCAGAACCAGGACGTAATCGTAAATGGCTTCCATCAATTGCCGTAATGACGCTTGACTCTTCCTTCCCTTTACTGTGGGTCAAATGGCCAAACGCAAACGCTCAGGCAGGGTCACGCACGTGGAAGACCTCGGCATATGTGAAACACACGTGTGCACAAGGGGAGGGTGAGTCTTACTGGGCAACGCTGGCCCCAGTGCGTGCGGTGTTCTGTGGTGCTTCCTCCCTCAGGTAAACCTTAGTGCGTCAAGGGTCAGTCTCCATGATTCCACCGGCGCAGCCTGACATTTGTGAAAGCTGCCATGGTCTGTTTTCCCTTGTCTCTGTCTCCAACTCTGGGGGCCTCATCTGCCGTGTGGGTGTTTCCAGAGCTCGCCCGAGTCCAAGGCACCATCTCACATTCTGCAAAAGTAAACACCACACAGCCTTGCTGGTTCCCTGAATGGGTTCTTGGTGAATCAGCGAGACAGCTTACACATCCTGCTAAGTAATCATCCTCTCTCCCGGGGGTTCCCCTCTTTCCAGGAAGTGGCCTGTAGAAAGTCTGCTGTCTTGGGATGTGCTGTCCCAGCCCTGTCACTGCCCGGATTGCACAAATTGTCAAGCCGGTGAGGAGTGCAAACAAAGGCCGGGCTGCCGAGGTGGATGCTTCCAGTAAAAGGAACGCAGGGCCCGGTGCAGGTAAAATCCAGGCTCCTGAAACGGCCCCTGTCAGTTCTCACCTTGGGCCCATGTTCTCCAAGGGCCAATTCTCTTTATTTTATTTTTATTTGACTATCAAACTGCTGGCTCTGGGGAAAGACAGACATTGTCTCCAAACCTATGAGGTGGAGTCATTTCCAGAATGAAACACTGGCTTCCTTGTGGTTAAGGGATTCTGTACCTTGAAGGCAGCACAAGACTTAAGGTCTAGGAGGGTAATTCATGACTAAGTCTATTGAGGTACAACTGACAAATAAAATTGTAATATATTTAAAGCATACAACATAACGGTTTTTTAAAAATTAAATTCTGATGAAGTTTATTTATTTATTTTTGCGGTACGCGGGCCTCTCACTGCTGTGGCCTCTCCCGTTGCGGAGCACAGGCTCCGGACGTGCAGGCTCGGCGGCCATGGCTCACGGGCCCAGCCGCTCCGCGGCATGTGGGATCTTCCCAGACCGGGGCACGAACCTGTGTCCCCTGCATTGGCAGGCGGACTCTCAACCACTGCGCCACCAGGGAAGCCCGATGAAGTTTACTTTTTTACGTTTGTCTCTCATACTTTTGGTGTTACGTTTAAGAAACCATTGCCTAATCCAAGGTCACGAAGATTTATATCTAAGAGTTTCATAGTGTTAGCTCTTACATTTTAAAAAATCTTTGATCCATTTTGAGATTTTTTTTTTGATATGGTATGTTTGTGGGATGCGTCCAACTTCATCATTTCACATGTAGCTACCCATCAGTCCCAGCACCATTGAAGAGACTGTTCTTTCCCCCACTGAATTGTCTTGGCGCCCTTGTTGAAAATCAATTGCTCATACGTGATTTATTTCTAGATTCTCAATTCTGTTCCACTGATCTATATGTCTGTCCCTATATTAGTACCATATTGTATTGATTGCAGTAGCTTTATAGTCAGTTTTGATATTGAGAAGTGGGAGTCCTCCAGCTTTGTTCTTCTTCATCAGTGCTGTTTTGGCTATTCTGGGTCCCTCGAATTTCCATATAAATTTGTGGATTAGCTTGTCAATTTCTGCAAAGTAGCCACCCGGGGTTTTTGATAGGGATTGTATAGACTCTGTAGGTCAATTTGGGAGTATTACCATCTTAACAATATTATGTCTTCTGATCCATATACTGGAGATGTCTTTCTATTTATTTAGGTCTTTAATTTCTTTCAACAGTGTTCTCCCTCGCCCTCTTACCCCCAACCCCAGCCTTTTCCTTCCAGCCAAAATAACAGCAATCCCTCGAGGTAACACATCAGACGCCATTATAAGCCCCTCAGCCCCCTGGATGGTCCTCTGAGATGTTTTCCTGTTTGTCCGGTCCCTTTGGTGCTGTGGAACCAAGAACTCCTGAGCACAGAGGTCTCACTCTGACCTGCATGGCAGGGGGGAAGAACTGTGCCTTTGGGGGCTCCACAGCACCCTAGGACACCACACTGACCTCCAGTAACCCACATGCTCCTAGGCCCCAGCATGCTCTTCCTGCATTGTTGTCTGCCTGCCCCAGGACGCTATGAACCCATTCGAAGCAGTGACCCAGGCTTGGCCAGCTCTGTGTCTCTAGGGTCTGACTCCACTTTTTCTGTTAATGTTTATGCAGTAAGGCAGCTCCCTGGACCTAAACAACTATTAATTCCACTGAAGAGTACATTTGGGGACGCTCCAGGACAGGTTTGATCCTATGGCACGTCCTGTGAATGAAAGTCCCTCTCTCTTTGGAAACCAAGCATTCTAAGCATGGTTGGAGATTGCCATTCATCCTCTCATTCCACAGCCTGCTTCCAACTGACAAGACTCAGGGCATTTAGCTCTAACTTAGGAGATTAAATGGGAACACTGTTTGCTTTATGAGTACCCGGAGGCTCAGAGATGGAACACTTTAAATGTGATAAATAATAATAATAATAATAATAATAATAATTCTCTCTTCTCCTGGGTGCTAAGCCTTTAAATTAAATGTTTCATGTGGCCGGTGCTTTCCAATGCCCACAGGCAACTTGCAGCACTTTCAGATAGGAATTGCAAACAGTGAGAACCATGACTCAGTTGCAAGAGAGCCTCGGGAGACCGTCGGGAGTGCTGTTTCTGAGATACAGCATCTCAGGGAAGAGAAGTTTCCTGGTAGGGCAGAAACAGGATCAGTCAGAACAGAAGACACTGGGCATATTGTAAACTAGATCCACAGGCTGAATGACCTGGGAGGTTCCCCCCAAGTTAGGCTCATCTAGGGAAACCCTGTTGGCCAAGACGCTGACATCCCACTGGTGTCCGGACACCAGGTGGGTACAGCACTTCTTTCGAAGGAAGTGAGGCTGGATCCTTGCCCAACATTGCTGGGGAGATTTTATTTGTCCACCAGAAATTCCGAAGTAGATGCAATGAACACTACCTGGTCTGGTCCCACACTCTAGGGCATCTTTCTTTCTTGGAGAGGGCACTACAGAAATCTGATTTTTACAAGCTAATCATGTTCTGTGTGAATCTGTTCTCAAATTTTTTTTGTAGTATTTGGGTCAGCAGCCAGGCTCTAAAATGGAAAAAGTTAGTAAAAAAAAACCCTAATGTGTCCTTTTACCAGGCTGCCTTTTGGAGTTCCCACCAGCGCCAAAATAAAGACCTAAAGTTACATCCATGATGGACTTCCCTGGTGGTGCAGTGGTTGAGAGTCCGCCTGCCAATGCAGGGAACACGGGTTCGTGCCCCGGTCTGGGAAGATCCCACATGCCACGGAGTGGCTGGGCCCGTGAGCCATGGCCGCTGAGCCTGCACGTCCGGAGCCTGTGCTCCGCAACAGCAGAGGCCACAACAGTGAGAGGCCCACGTACTGCAAAAAAAAAAAAAAGATACATACATGTTTAGGAACACCCCCCCAAAATAGGGGGGAGTCTAAGAAAATGACCCTGTAGCCCTACCCATGTGCCCAGGATTTCTAATCCACGTCTTAGCACCTCACTCTGCAATAGGGACAGACAACCAGGGATCCAGGACCTTGAAATACAGAGACTCAAACAAACAAATAAGCCTGAAGACACAGTCTATAAAGGAGGAAGGAAAAAATCATTCTTATGGAACTCCTGAAAGGAATGTTAATTCCATCCCTGAAACAAGAAGCAGATGGTAGACCAAAAGAAGGCTCAGAAGACAACTAACAGTTCTGGAGAATTAAAAGTTTGATAGGGGCCTCCCTGGTGGCGCAGTGGTTGAGAGTCCGCCTGCCGATGCAGGGGATACGGGTTCGTGCCCCGGTCTGGGAGGATCCCATATGCCGCGGAGCGGCTGGGCCCGTGAGCCATGGCCGCTGAGCCTGCGCGTCCGGAGCCTGTGCTCCGCAACGGGAGAGGCCACAACAGTGAGAGGCCCGCGTACCACAAAAAAAATAAATAAATAAATAAATAAATAAATAAATAAATAAAAGTTTGATAGAAGTAATGAAATAATCAAAGGACAGGAAAAAGAAGTTGAAGACCTCTCCTAGGAAGTAAAGCCAAAAGGCAAAGTGAAGCTCTAGGACCTCCCAAGTGGTCCAGTGGGTAAGACTCCACGCTCCCAACGCAGGGGGCCCGGGTTCAATCCCTGGTCAGGGAACTAGATCCTGCATGCATGCCACAACTAAGAAGTCCGCATGCTGCAACTAAGAGATCCTGCTTGCCGCAGCTAAGACCCGGCACAGCCAAAATAAATAAATAAATAAATAAAAATAAAATCTTTTTAAAACACCCCACAAAGTGAAGGTCTAGGAGAAGAAAGACAAGCAAACTAATGGCCTAAGGCAGGGAGCCCAGTTAGAAACAAACCCCCAAAAAAGCAATCGAGAAAGAGGAACTGAGAAAACAGGAGAGGAAATCATGGATAAAATAATTCAAGAAAATTTTCCCAGGCTAAAGGGTCTGAGTGTCCAGAATGACAAGGCCCCTGAGTTCCAGCACAATGGAGGAAATGTGACCAGTGGCCAAGGCTTTCCTGGGAAAGTGGCGTGCTTTTATTTCCCTGAAAACTTGTAAGCAGTCACTTTCCCCCTGAAACGTGGGAGGAAAGAGGCCTCTGGGAGTTGTTGCTAGGTCTGGTAGGTGAGAAGGCTTCGTAGCAGGAACTAAAGGGACGTTTAGCATGCCCCACCCCCACCCCACCTCAGCATCAGGGCAGGCACTCTGGGCCCCCAACACTCCCTCCTTACCACCTTGGGGTCTCCTGAGATTTTTCTTTGAAGGAGATTTCATGGGATGAAGCATTGAATTGAAGGGGGTGTCTAATCAGTGGAGAGGTTACTAAAGGGGAATGAGGCTCAGCCTGGGTGCAGGAACTGGACCGTGGGGGGAGGGTCCAGGCCCCCTGCCGACTGTCGCTGGGGAAAAGATACTGTTTTAGGAACAAAGGCATCAGGAGCTGTGGCACGAAGGGACCTTCGACAGCTGCCACAGGGTGCATCTGTGTTGGGTGGGGGAGGAGTGCTTTAAACGCATTTTGGCTGAAGGAACAGGTGATGCCCTAGCATCAGCCCCTGCTTGGCCTTTTTAAAATCCCTCATCCGACGGCACGCCTGTCCACGGAGCAGCACTTCAAGGCTGGATGAGCAATCCATTCATGTTTACTCTGTGGTTGAGTATGAAGAGACCAAAGCAAGGAAGACAACCCTGGCCGCTCATTTGCATCATGGTAGAAGGAGCCGAAGGCCCTTCTCCAAGCACAGGATTGATCTGTGATCCCTGAGTCACCAGCAGGTGAATGGGAGAGGCTTTCAAACTGGGGCGTTGGAGGGAAGCTCAGGTTAGTAATAGAAGCATAGTGAGCTGTTCTTGATATGATTACCACTCTCAGTAATTATTATTATTATTTGACCTACTCAGATGGATCCAATTAAATAAGAATTGTTTTGCAATCAGGATATTCAGATTATGACAAAGAGCTCTCTCTCTGGAGGCAAGAACCATCCCTTGGGTTTATACTACTCTGGGGGGGTTTATAAAGCAGCTCTACCTGTAGGGTCTCCTTTAGATTTTGATCCACACAACCAAGAAGACCAGACATTATTGCCTCATTTTATGAGCAGGGAGTTACTTTATGCTTCAGAGAGGCCAAGTGACTTGCCAAGGTCACACAGCAGGAAAAAGACAGAGCCAGGACTGGTCTGTTCTGGCCCCCATTTCAGATTTGCTCCACTATTGTCCTGGGGTGGAGGGGCAGCACGTGCTGGAAGGAGCAGGGATTTGGGGTTAAATAAACAACTGTAATGTAGGTCCTGATAATGGGACCCACTGGGTGGCAGTAGGACCCCGAGCCTTCCAGAATCTGTAAGCCTCAATCCTCCACTAAACCCCAACCAGGCTGTGCTGTGAAAATTCTGGGAGTTGCTTGCATCTGAAGGAGACATAAGATTCTTGTTACTGACATTTCAAAATTAAAATGTGGTTTTCCTCCTGATTATAACAGCATGACAAGTTTATTACAGAAAATCTTGAAAATACAGAAGACTATGAGGAACAATTAAAAATCACCCATATCTCTCTTAACACTATATTTCCTTTCTGAGGTCTTTCATGTATATATAGGTATTTATTTTTTTAAAGAATTAGGATCATGCTGTCTACGGTTTTGCATTCTATTTTTTTCTCCACTTTAACATATTTCACCATTCTCTTCTCATGACAATAGTCTTTGAGAATATGTTATTTGAAATGATATTGTATTCCATCATATGCAAATAACTTTTTGCTTGATTTTTTTCTTTGGAAAACCATAGAGATGAATTAAAATAAGAAAGAGAGACAAACTATATGCCTGTGTAAATTTCCAAGCACAAAAGTCTCTTCTTTAAAAACAAAGTTAGAGCAATTAAAAAAAAAAAAATCACACACACACACACACACACACACACACAACTGAGTTTAAAAGGCATTTGAAAAAAACTTAGCATCCTTTCCTTAAAAGTTCTAAACACTATATTATGGAAACTTTAGAAATAAAGATCATTTACCAAGAACCAACAGAGAATATTTTTCTAAATGGTGAACGTCTAGAATAATGTTCATTTAAATCAGGAACAAATAAAGATGATATGATCACCATCACTATTATTGAATATGATCTTGGTGGTTCCAGCAAATGCAATAAATTTTTTTTAAAAACTATAAAACTGGTTTGAACCTTGGAAAATAAGAGAGAACTTTGTCTATTTTTGTTGATGATATACTTAGAAACCCAAGAAATTAGTAAAAGTGATCAGAATTAATGAGTATTTGGTGACATAGCTAGATACAAGATAAATGTACAAATATTGACATCTTCTCTCTAGTCTAGCCTTAAGTAACTAGAAATGGGAAAAAAATTATTCACAGTAGCAACCAAAACTATTGAATATTTAGGAACACAATATAACAAGAAAAAAGTCTTACATAAAAACAATAAAATCTTATCAAATGACATAAACAAAATCCTGAATAAAGGGAAAGCCATGCCTTATTCTTGGATGGGAAGGCATAGTATTTATTTAAAGTCATCCCTCCTAGAATTAATATATATATATTTAATGCAATTTCAAATAGAATCCTAACAGAGTTTTTTTAAGGGACAGATAATTGGATTAAAGTAAATTATAAAGCTTATTTGGAAAAATAAAATCCTAAGAGTACTAACTTTTTGAAAAAGAATAGTTAGAGGAATTTGCATTATCAGATCAGGACATACCAGAAAGTTACTCTATTCAAATAAATATGGTATTGGCATAGGAAGAGAAACTAGCTCTAGAACCAAACTGAGAAAGCAGAAATAGATCCAGTATGTTTAAGAAACTAATACATGAAAAAGATGGTCTAATACATGAAAAGATGGATTAATTTGTTCTCAGTCTTAACAACCTACACAGGGATCAATTCCAAATAAAAACTTAAATATAAAAAACAAGACAATAGGGATTTCCATGGTGGTCCAGTGGTTAAGAATCCACCTTCCAATGCAGCAGACACGGTATCAACCCCTGGTCGGGGAACTGAGATCCCACATGTCGCAGGGCAACTAAGCCCGAGTGCTCTAGAGCCTGTGTGCTCTAGAGCCCGAGCACCACAACTAGAGAGCCCTGGCACTACAAAGAAAGGTCCTGCATGCTGCAACTAAGGTCCTGAGTGCCACAACTAAGATCCAATGCAGCCAAATAAATAAATATTTTTTTAAAAAGCAAGACAAAAATCTCACAAAAAAGATTTTTTAAAGGGGCTACACAATAATTTAGCAGTAGGAAAACCCTTTTATCAACAATGAAAATTTCTATGCTGTTAAAAAATCAGTGACTTCCCTCGTCGTCCAGTGGTAAAGAATCCACCTTCCAATGCAGGGGGCCTGAGTTTAATCCCTGGTTGGGCAACTAAGATCCCAAACGCCGCAGGGCAACTAAGCCCTCATGCCACAACTACTGAGCTTGCCCGCCTCCACAAGAAAGAGAAAACCCACATGCCACAACTAGAGAGAAACCTGTGCGCCGAAACAAAGAGCTCACGACACAGCAGAAGATCCTGTATGCCTCAACGAAGATCCTGCGTGCCACAACTAAGACCCGATGCAGCCAAAAAAATAAAGAAAAAAACCCCACACAAACAGAACTAAACAACCATAAAAAAACCAGACAGACATGTTTGTCAATATTAAACCGTTTAAAATTGTTTATGGCAAAAGATATCTTAAATAAGGTGCCAATTATTTGCAGTTCAGAGGACAGACAGTAGTTTAGTATCCATTATTTACAAAGAGTTCTTAGAAATTGATGAGAGACAATTACCTAATAAAAAATGGACAAGGATATAGAGAAGCAATTTACAGAAGAGAAAATCCAAATGACTAACAAAATTTTTTGTAAGATTCTCAAAACTCTCGAGTATAGGAAAAGCAGTTTATATTAACAGTGAGATAATTCTTCACAGCTATCAAACTAGCAAAATTTAAAAACAGAAATAACACCTTTTGCTCTTGGGAATATGGTGAAATGGGTACTCAATTACTGGTTACAGCTTAATTGAGAGGCAATCTGGCAACATCCATTAAAATAATACATATATATCCTTCAGCCTAGCAATAACCCCATGTCTGGGTATCTAATGCATAGAAATAAAAGCATCAGTATATAAGACTTTACATTCAAGAATTGCAGCTCTGGAAAAATGTGGGAACAAAGTGAATACCTATCAGTAGGATAGGGTTGAATAAAGCGTAGTAATTATCACCTTAGAATATTATACAACCATTAATAAGAATAAATGAGGGCTACAACTAATTTAACTTCTTTAAAGTTAAATTCAGGGCCTTCCCTGGTGGCACAGTGGTTGAGAGTCCGCCTGCCTATGCAGGGGACACGGGTTCATGCCCTGGTCCTGGAAGATCCCACATGCCGTGGAGCGGCTGGGCCCGTGAGCCATGGCCGCTGAGCCTGCTCATCCGGAGCCTGTGCTCCGCAACGGGAGAGGCCACAACGGTGAGAGGCCCGCATACCGCAAAAAATAAATAAATAAAAAATAAAGTTAAATTCAGGAGGTTAACTTCTTTGAGAAAAGTAGGATGCAAAATCCTGTATAAAGTATGACCTTGCTTTTGTAAATAATATTATTAGAACTTTGTATATGTTTGTATATTATTATATACAAGGAGAATATATTTTAGGTTGTTAGCATAGATGTCCAGGGGAGTTGTGGTAAGTGGAGCTAGAAGGGGCATGAAGGGCTGGCAGAAAAAAGGCAAAGGAAAGACTTACTGACCCCAAAAGAGAAATAAACCAAAGGGGATGGTGGAAATTGTGTGTTCTGAGCCTTCTTCCTTGGCCTGGGCCCAGGGGAAGTCCAGTGAGATCTGCCACATCTGCCAACAAAGACACAGCATGGAGGTTTTTCTCTAATATTTAGCAAGTAGGAGTGAGAGACACAAGCTCATCAGCTTAGCCGACTATGACCCAGTACTATTCAGTGAAATCATTCTTATTGCATCTTCTTCAGCAACAAGATGGTAGTGAAAAGTCTCACCTTGCCCTGTCCCCATATGGGTGATGAAATGCAGTCTTCTATTGCCTGTCCCACCACGAGCACTTTCTCGGACAGCTTCCCTCCCCGAAATGCCTGCTGCCCACAGGGGCCACTGGACTCAGGTGTCAACTGCACTCAGGGTACACGTGAGTGGAGAAGAGGCCAGGACCAGTCCTTTGGTGATGGTGAGCTCTTGCACTGAAAGGTTGTGTTGAGTTGGGGCTGGGGTGACCATTTGGGGCTGAGGAAGCAGGACTGAGAGAGTGATGGGGGAGAAAGCACAGACTGCAGTAAGAACCACCACACATCCCCAGAGAGAAATCGAGAGAATAGTCACCAAGCCTTCAGTGGCTTCCCAGCCCCCAGCTTCCAGTCCCATGAACTGGACTTTGTTTCCATGAGCTTGTCCTGTGCACTAGTTATCTACTGCTGTGTAACAAACATCCCCAGGGTGTAGTACCTTAAAACAATGATTTTATTTAGCTCCTGATTCTGTGTGTCAGTGATTTGAGCTGGAGTCTCTGAGGTTGTCCCTGTGGGCTGAGCTGAGCTTGGCTGTGCTAGGCTTGGGGTCACCCACTTGTCTGGGCATCCATCCACGTGTCTCTCATCCTCCAGCAGGCTAGCCTGGACTTGGTGGCAGGGGATTCCCAGCCCAAGAGCAGAAACTACAAAACCTCTTCAGGTCTAGGCACAGAACCCTAATGTTGCTTCTGCCAAAGCCAGATTCAAGGGGTGAGGAAGAGACTCTCCCTCTTTATGGAAGGAGCTTCGAAGAGCTGTGGCCGAGTTTGCACACCCTGTATCATTTTGGTAACGACATTCATTCCATTATGTGAAAACAGTTCTGACCCCTGAAGCCACAGAGCTTTGGCTACAACGTGGATAGAGACACAGAGCCCTTAAGAGAGATCAAATCCTACTTCTCTCTGTACCCTGAACCCTAAAAAATAATAATAGTTCCTGCTTTTTGGTCATAAAAGGGAGCAGGCAGTTACGGCGAGTGGACTCTGAGGAGGCTTTGCAGCAATTGGCCCGGGCCTGGAAGGAAAGGCAGGCGTCCTCCCCACTGAGGTGAGGGGCTAGCAGGGGCCAGTGAGCAGGCAAGGGAGGCACTGGGGAGGATGGTGTGTGAGGAGTGCTTTGTGCCCCAAGACCTCCTGGTCCCCATCCTGTTCAGGCTAATGAGGGAGAACCTGATTCCAGCCCCCTGTGGGTTCTGGAAGAGGAAGGGCCATGTACCTCTGGCATCTCCTTCCTCAGAGAGCATCTTGTGCAGGAACAGATCCCTCTTGGTGCTGAACAGCAGGGATGACATAGATGCCTCCATGGAGCTCGCCGTGTGCCAGGCGCTGCTCCACCTGCTTTCCCTGGAGCGCAACACGTACAGACTCGGGCCACTAGGTCCCCCCCTTACCAGGTCTGGACACCAGGCAGTGCTTCATTTCACTTCCTCACTTGTTAGCTGACGATGGCACCATACCCCTCACGGTTCTCTGCCAAGGGAGGTATCTCAGTACTTAGCCCAGGGTCTGGCACTTGGGAAGCACCTGCTAAACGTTGTAGTTACTGATGAACAAGTCATTGCTCATTCATTGACCAAACAAGACGATGAACTGGTTTCAGTGACACTGTGTATTTGTGTTTACCTCTCTTTCCTGGCTCCCCAGCTAACCTGTATGATAGTTGGCAGACTTTAGAACACTTTATGCTACTAAAGGGTATCATGATATGCCACTGGGTGAGTGTATGGGTTTTGGCCATCTTGAAACAAAATGGCAGCTGGTAAATGTTCTTAAATTAGCATATCTATTGGGGCTTCCCTGGTGGCGCAGTGGTTGAAAGTCCGCCTGCTAATGCAGGGGACACAGGTTCGTGCCCCGGTCCGGGAGGATCCCACATGCCGCGGAGTGGCTGGGCCCGTGAGCCATGGCCGCTGAGCCTGCGCGTCCGGAGCCTGTGCTCTGCAACGGGAGAGGCCACAGCAGTGAGAGGCCAGCGTACCACAAAAAAAAAAAAAAAAAAAATTAGCATATCTATTGAGGCTAAATTAAGTGAGGTTAGAGGCCCCCAAACTGCTAAGTTATGATTGTTCTTATTCAAAAATTCAGGTATCACCTTTAAATTAAGAAGTGGCTTTTTTCTATATGAAGACGTTTAAGTTACAATTGTTATTAGCTCTAAATGCATCTTGCCTATAACCAGAGAAATTTACTTCTACAATCTTGAGAACAAGAGAGTCTCCATTTTTCTGTTCATGAAAAGTGTTAGTGATTTTTTAAAACTGAAACTTCCAGGAGAATATTCCACAGGCACAAAGTTTACGACCTTTAAATAGGGGCAACTCTGTTACTTTTTCTTACAGGAGGGGTGCCTGGATTCACATTTGATAAACAGTTTCCCTCTCGGCTCCCCTCTCTGTGCTCCCACCCCTTCTCCAATTTTCTGCCACCACAAAGGTCAGATGAGCGTCAGTGGCTCCCATGCGAAAGGAAAGCTGAACACTTCTCATCTCTTGTAGCAGGAAGACATAGGCAAACACATGGTGGTTTCTGGTGGGGTTGATGTATGGGGCCCACACCCACACACGGCTGTGTGGACTTGTTGTTCCCACAAGGTGAGTCTTTCATGGTGGGAAGGGAATATTAATTTATTTGATTGGATGTCTGTCAGCATTGCTCTGTGGGAAAAATGCCAAAATGGCGCCAGAAAACAGGCTTGACAAAGCATCAGCTGAAAATCACTCCTTTATCCACCTCTTCACTCTTACTTCCTGTTGCCCTTGGGCCTACGTCCACACATTTCATTCATTCATTCATTCATTCAGTACTTATCCAGTATCTTCCCTGTGCTGGGGATACACAGACAAAGAACCCAGGGTTCCACCTTAAGGAGCTCACACTTAGGGGGTGGGCAGGAGAGGGCGAAAAACAAACAAAGGGCCAGTGCCCCATGTCCTCGTAGAGGGAAGCTAAGGGAGCCCGGGCAACTCAGCGGACAGACGGGCCACCAGCTCAGCTTGGGACAGAGGAGGCTGCCAGGGTGAGTTGACACTGCCGTTGGGTCTGGAAGGATGAGTGGCCTCACCAGGAAAAGAACCAGCAGATGCAGATGTTCAGAAGAGGGGAGAGGGTGGCAGTTCCGATCCCTCCAGCCGTGGGGCGGGTGTGTAGCACACAGGCACACAAAAACACCATAATTCTTTGTTCAGTTGTGTCTCTTGCCCACTGGACTGTAAGCTTTAGGGCACAGATGGCATTCCCTTCCTCTGTGGCAGCCCCAGCACCTCACAATGGGCTTGATGCTGGTAAGGCCACTCAGTGAATGGAGAGTGAGTCAAACAAAGGCCATCACACAGCTGACCCTGCAGTGGGCTCCATCTTGTCCCGGCCCAGAGGGGACTTGGAGTCCTTTCTCCTTTCGTGGAGCCTGGGACTTGGGATTCTGATCTCTGAGTGCTTGCTGGGTGCCTCAGAACCCCAAGATTCTTCTCTCTGTACCAAGTTATAGAAACAACAGTGAAAAATGCAATATTTTAAACCTGACTCTGAAATGCCAATGACATCTCCAAAAGTGGGAGGTGCTTCTCCTTTCTGGTCTATAAATTAATGTCAAAGGAAGACATATGGTTAGAACATCACATCCGTTGAAAAAAAATAAATTATTTGATCAAAGAAGATTGTTTGGTAAACTTGCCCAGAGTTCAATTAATTGGTTTGGGAGCAGATGGAATCTCCCTGAGATGTTCTGCTGCTAGATTAGTATTGGTCAAGATGTTTTGTTTTGTTTTTAAATTAATTAATTTATTTATTTTTGGCTGCGTTGGGTCTTTGTTGCTGCACGCGGGCTTTCTCTAGTTGCGGCAAGTGGGGGCCACTCTTCGCTGTGGTGCGTGGACTTCTCATTGTGGTGGCTTCTCTTGTTGTGGAGCACAGGCTCTAGGCACTCAGGCTTCAGTAGTTGTGGCACATAGGCTCAGTCGTTGTGACTCATGGGCTCTAGAACTCAGGCTCAGTAGTTGTGGCGCACGGGCTTAGCTGCTCCACGGCATGTGGGATCTTCCCGGACCAGGGCTTGAACCCGTGTCCCCTGCACTGGCAGGTGGATTCTTAACCACTGTGTCACCAGGGAAGTCCCTGTCCAAGATGTTTGAAGTTCAGAGGAGAGCGGATTCTCAGAGGAGAAGCCCATTTGAATAATTGGCATCACATGGGTTGCCAAACACTGTCTCCCAATATGAAACCCTCCTGGAAAGATGAAAGACACTTCCCTATAACTGAGCTGGCTTTGCTGCCAATGGAGATCTGGAAACTTTTAAGAACAGGTGGCTTGGACTTCCCTGGTGGCGCAGTGGTTAAGAATCTGCCTGCCAATGCAGGGGACACGGGTTAGAGCCCTGGTCCGGGAAGACTCCACATGCCGTGGAGCAACTAAGCCTGTACACCACAACTACTGAGCCCACGCGCTGCAACTACTAAAGCCCATGCACTCTAAGGCCCACGCTCCGCAACAAGAGAAGCCACCGCTCGCCGTAACTAGAGAAAGCCCATGTGCAGCAATGAAGACCCAATGCAGCCAAAAATAATAAATAAACAAAAATAAATAAATAAACCTTCTAAAAAAAAAAGGACAGGTGGCTTATGACTTTCTCTTGAAAACTGAGTGTTTGAAGAGCACTAACAAGTGGGAAGAGAAACAGGTTTGGAGGGGGAGGCCTTCTCCAAAGTCTAGACCACAGCAGGGTTTCCTAACCTTGGCACTGCTGACTTTTGGGGCCAGACCATTCTTTGTCATCTGGGCTGCTCTGTGCATCGTGAGACATGTGACAGCATCCCTGGTCTCTACCCACAAGGTGCCAGGAGTACATACCCCTTCCTTGTCGTGACAACCAAAAATGTCTCTGGACACAGCTGAATGTCCCCTAGGAGGCCAGAATCACCCCCAGTTGAGAACCACTGGGCTAGACCAATAAAATCTATTCTTTGGCTCTGAACAGAATTAGGTACCTGGAGCTTCAATCCATAAACTTCCTTTGTCAGGGAATGTTTCCCCCTCTAGCTGGTTGCTGTCCTCTTCCTAGCCTGTAGAGTGAAGATGGATATTTAAATTACAATTCTCAATGACTGATTTGTAGTATTGCAGGCTAGTCCAGAGTTGTGTCTCCTCATTCCTGTGACATCAGCAAGCCATTTCATCTCTCAGAGCCTCGGTTTCCCCACCTGTGAAGTACAGAGGATGCCCATTTCATTGGCATGGTGGAGATTCCATTAGCTGACGTAGGTGGTGCCCGGCACACAGCCGGGATTAATACTTGGTAGCTGAGCTTGCTGTGTGTACACTTCTCTCTTTAGCCAGGAGAGGATGGGACCATTCCCAGGCCAGAAGATCCAACCTGCTACTAAATGCTTTGCTGTTGGCTTAACTCGTTCACAGCCTGTCTCACACCTTTAGACAGAGCCAGGAGACCATTCTCTCCATGACAGGTGCACAGGGCTCAGGGAAAGAGCAGGGCTTTGAGGTCAGTCAGGCCACACTCAACCTCTGGCCCCACCGTTGCCCAGCTGGGTCCAGGGCTGGTTCACTTAGCATCCTCACGCTTGCCTCTCCTCCCCTGAGAAAGCGGGGTTGAGAGTCCCCTCTTCACAAGGTCTTGGAAGGGACGAAGTGGGCGACACATGTAACAGTTCCCAACACACAGCAGTTTCCGGGACATTGTAAATGATCACGTCTGGGTCAGTCAGAGTGACAAGCCCAAGCCCCAGAAGGCAAGGACCAGAGCAAGCACAGCCCTTGACTCAGGGGGAGTCGAGCGGGCGGCACTTTGCTGGAATGTGCGGGAACAGCTTCACCTCAGATGTGGTTTCTCTGCAGCGTGAAACTAGGCATGAGCTCGGTGTAAGTCGGCTAGCTGAGCACCTCGGTTTCTGGAACCATGAAATGTCAGCTCTGAAGGGACAGTTAATGGTCATCTCCGTCAGCGGTTCCGGACTCTTGGTTTTCTTTAAGCAAGAAAACGTTCTTCCAAACCAAGCCATTTGTTCCCCAGAGACTATAAAACTAGCAAAGACTGTGGCAAAGAGCTAGCGGCAGGTGGGGAGCAGTCTTGGGTGCAATCCTCTGGGGTCTCCCCAGGGGGCCTTTGGGCTCAGAGACACACAAGTCCAGAAGCATTTACTTCACAGTCTAGCTTTGGCATCCAGTTTGCTTCTCCATTCTCTTACTCCGAGAACCTTGGTTCTTAACAGCATAGACATTTATCCTGCTATATACATTCACATACGTAATCATTTCAGAGTCACAATATCCACATTAGCAGCACGAGGACAGCCACTGAGCGCAGCCTTGGTGGGTTCTTAGGAGGCTTGGTGTCACTAAGCTGTAACATCTAAGCACTGTCAATGGAAATAGGCTTCTCCGGGCATTTGTGTCTTCACACTGATATGCAAACATTTATTTAAGCGTGTTTTTTTTTTTTTTTTATGGATTGCTTTGCAGTTCTTTTTCACCTTTTTTTTTTTCTTCTTCTTCTTTTTTGCAGTACGCGGGCCTCTCACTGTTGTGGCCTCTCCCAATGCGGAGCACAGGCTCCGGACGTGCAGGCTCAGCGGCCATGGCTCACGGGCCCAGCCGCTCCGTGGCATGTGGGATCTTCCCGGACCGGGGCACGAACCCGCGTCCCCTGCATCGGCAGGCGGACTCTCAACCACTGCGCCACCAGGGAAGCCCCCACCTTTTTTTTTTAAGTTACATGAAATAGATGCACAGTTCCAAAATTAGCACCGTGAAGCAAGGCACATTCAGAGAGGTGCAGCTTCCACGTCTGTGTCCCCCCACTAGCCCTGCTCTCCCTCCTCCCATGGGCAGCTGTTTAAAAATGAATGTTTGGGGCTCCCCTGGTGGCGCAGTGGTTGAGAGTCCGCCTGCCGATGCAGGGGACACGGGTTCGTGCCCCGGTCCGGGAAGATCCCACATGCCGCGGAGCGGCTGGGCCCGTGAGCCATGGCCGCTGAGCCTGTGCATCCGGAGCCTGTGCTCCGCAACGGGAGAGGCCACAACAGTGAGAGGCCCGCGTATCGCCAAAAAAAAAAAAAAAAAAAAAAAAAATGAATGTTTGGCTATTATATGTAGAATGGATAAACATCAAGGTCCTACTGTATAGCATACGGAACTATATTCAATCTCTTGTGATGAACCATAATGGAAAAGAATATGAAAAAGAATATATATGTATATATATTTTTGCTGTACAGCAGAAATTAATACAACGTTGTAAATCGACTATACTTCAATAAAGTTTTAAAAAGAAAGAAAAAAATGAATGGTTTACTCTAGCATTGTTTCTTTGTGAAAAATAAGCAAATATATCTTTTGAGTCCATATATATGCTGAATATGTATATATATCATGTATATATAAGTATATTATTGAATATATACATATATAATACAATATATACATGTAATACATACAGAATTTTTAAGTTAGCATACTGCCTATGCACCATGCTTCTTTCTCTCAATATATCTTGGAGATGTCTTCTGTAGCAGAATAGGGATTTTTTCTTATTCCTAAAATCAGCACCCACACCCTTTTCATTCTGACAGGTAAGGACACTGGCCCAGAGAATCTCGTCTGTCCTCCGCGTCCAGGATGTGTGGGGTCTGAGAGGCCACAGGACGAGACCAGGCCTCTTTCTACTAATCACACACTAGGCCAGGGCCCCCTGAGACAAGACGTCTTTCCAAGGCTGCAGGCCAGGGTCATGTCTGCGCAGCTTTGTCCCCTGCCCCCAGGCAGAGGGTCAGAGCACCCCGGGGACCTTATCCAGACCACAGTCCAGGGCATCCAGCCCCAGGCCCCAAAATGGGGGCTAGAAACGGCTTAGGCAACCCCTAAGTCCAGCAGTTCCCTGCACACATGAGCAGCCCGAGGCTGGAAGAGGCCCCAGGCTCCCCACACAGACACCGATCACGTCTCAGACTCTGCAGTATGCAAGGGCTCTTCCCAGAGAGACCGCAGACCATGGGCGTGGAGTCCAGGAGACCTGGCTAGAATCGCGGCTCTGCCCTCCCATGCTGTGTGGCCTCAGGCGAGCCGCCTAACAGCACTGAGCCCCTGTGCCCTCATCTGTCAGACGGGGATCCCACGCTGCAGATTTCATTGCTGGTTGAGCCAGGTGTGTAAGACTTGGAGATGAGTGTTTCCCGCACACGATGGGCGTGCTGTAAACCGCAGCCATGGGGTCTTCCGCCGTGGCCCATTTAGGACGTAGCCACACGAAGCAGCAACATCAGCCAACCGATAGCCAGCGTAGGGGGTAGAGTGGGTGCGGGGCGGGCCTGGGAGCAGCGGTCACATCCTCAACCTGCTTCCCCCTCCCTCACCGGGCCGCCTCTGCTTATGCTCAGGGCTGGGGCCTCACCCTGATCAGCCCCGGAGCCTGCGGTATAGGAGGCGACAGGAAGGTGACAGAAGCTCCGGGGAGCTGCCTGGGTCTGAGAGACCACGACAAGGCCCTGCCAAGGCCCCGGCTGCCCTTCTGTGGCCATTTCTCCAAGAGCAGGCCCAGAAGTGCCGGAGCCCCAAGGCCCTGCCCTCTTGGTAGGTAATTCCCGGTGGCCCTCCAGGCTCCCAAGGGGCTTCCTGCCAGACTTTCTATTCTTTTTTTTTTTTTTTTTGCGGTACGCGGGCCTCTCACTGCTGTGGCCTCTCCCGTTGCGGAGCACAGGCTCAGCGGCCATGGCTCACGGGCCCAGCCGATCCACGGCATGTGGGATCTTCCCGGACCGGGGCATGAACCCGTGTCCCCTGCATCAGCAGGCGGACTCTCAACCATTGCGCCACCAGGGAAGCCCCAGACTTTCTCTTCTTATGGTCACTTTGGCCTCTCAGTAATCCTGGGGAACAGGCATGGGGCTTTGCAGACGGGAAAACCAAGGCTCAGAGGCCACCAAGATCAGAGAGTTGGTGGGAAATGCAGGAAGGGAGGCTTGACCTTCCCTCTCCCGGGACAGTGTGTTCCCCTGCTTAGGTAACACATTCGGGAAGCCCCCGGGCCTCCCTGAGTCTCAGCTTCTCTTATCTATAAAATTAGATGACCTCAGAAGTCCCTTCCAACACTCAACTCCTCAAATTCCAAGATCAAGGCATATGGATTTCCTTCCTCTCCCCCATCTGTGTCAACCCCTCCTTGGGGGTCTGTCCCTGCAGAGAACCACAGGCCGACTCTGAGGGCCCATATCTGGTGAGAGGGCGGCCCCCGCGGCAGGGTCTGCGGGTGTTCGTCCCTCCCCAGCTCCCAGTCACCTGCCCAGGAAGGCCGGGACGCAGGAGAGATGACAGAGCACCGCGGCCCCTCCTGATTGCCAGGTGCTCCCCGGCTCTTGTTTCCCGCTCAGACCCTTGCCAGCGGGCTGGCTGCTCCCTGGGCTTTGGACGTGGAGTGAGGGATTTCACCTCTGTGTTCCATTATGTCACAGATTTTATCTTTCTCTCTTTCTTCATAGAACAGGGAATTTTTTTTTTTTTTTTTTTTTTTTTTTTTTTTTTTTTTTGCAGTACACAGGTCTCTCACTGTTATGGCCTCTCCCGTTGCGGAGCACAGGCTCCGGACGCGCAGGCTCAGCGGCCATGGCTCACGGGCCCAGCCGCTCCGTGGCATGTGGGATCTTCCCGGACCGGGGCACGAACCCGTGTCCCCTGCATCAGCAGGCAGACTCTCAACCACTGCGCCACCAGGGAAGCCCTAGAACAGGGAATTTTGTGGGAAATGATTTTTTAAAAATTTACTTTATTGAAGTAAAGTTGATTTACAATATTGTGTGAATTTCTACAGTACAGCAAAGTGATTCAGTTATACATATACATTCTTTTTCATATTCTTTTCCATTATGGTTTCTCCCAGGATATTGAATGCCGTTCCCTGTGCTATACAATAGGACCTTGTTGTTGTGAGAAATGATATCTTGAAGGTAAAATTAAGATCCGAACATTTGGCCTGGTAGATCCCTTGTGGGGAACCAATGAAATAAGATGGAGAGAACACATTCAGCGAGGAACTGGCCCAGACCAGGGCGTGGCCAGTCCTCACAGGACCACGGACCTCTCCGTGGGCACTTAGCCGAGTGCTGAGCCCTGGGGTGCTCACCACAGTCTGGAGGAGGGGGTCCCAGTTTTCTAGATCAGGAAACACCCAGAGAAATGCAAATCCTCTTGAAGTCACAGAGGGTGAGTGGCAAAGCTGAGATCTGAAAAAAGGGACTAGAAATTGTTGGCCCTTCACCGTCTGTCGCCCAGAGGCAGCGGCTTGGGTAGGCTGGACCCCTGTGCCCGCTTCAGGGGTCCGCGCTCCTGGGACCCCGTCTTCAGGCTTGCCTTCCTCTCCACCAGCCAGCACCGCCTCCCCAGAGGAGACCCCTCCCCAGACCACACAATCCTGGAGTGAGCAAGGCAGATACACCTCTTCTTTCTTCTGGGTGCCCATTCATTTCATGTTATAATTTTCAAGTCTAAATGTATTTTTTAAACCTGCCAGATAGTTGTGAAATTATATGACTATTCAGCCTACCCTGCATCCTCCCATTTTTCTGTGTAGCTAGTACACAAAAAAGAATAATAAAAATCACTTTTTGTCAGTATCAGGTGCTTTACTTGAATTGACTGAAGGGGCCCAGGTGTTATAGCGTTGACTCCAAATCTCACCCCTAAGGGGTAACGCTAGACTCAATCCAGGTCTTCTGGGACCCCAAGCTCGTGGTTACCCCACTCTGACTCTGCTTTCCCCAGTAGAAAACCCTCCTAAAGGCCTGGGTTTGTCTCCCTGCCCCCTCCCCCCAGGCTCCCCAGCCTGGGACTTAATTACACGCGTGGAAAGGCTTCAAGCAGAGACGAAAGGGATCAGCACTACGGCATTTTCCACACGTGGGCCTCTCGTCTGAAAGCTCTATCTATCTATTTATCATCTATTAATTTTTTTTTAAAGAAGGTAATTGACTCTCCCAACACAGCTCAGAGGCAGGTGGAGACGGTCTTTCCTTTTTTTCTTACGAAGAAAGGAGCCTAGAGATGTGGGCTGGGCGGCTTTCTTAGGGGATGGGTGTTTGAACATGAACTATGATGCAGGGTGGCAAGAGCTCATTTTTCCTTCAGACAACCTGGTCCCGGCCTGTGCCTCAGCTTCCCCTGTGATTACCTCTCAAACCAAGGGGAGTTATCGATAGAAGGTCACCCAGGCCCTCCTCAGAGCTCAAGCGTGAAGAGCAGTGGCTAAGGTCAGGAGAGGATTCTAGAGTTCGTCCTGGAGTCCTTGCCTCGTGTGTCAAACTGGGGTGACGACATTCACCTCATGGGGTGGTCATGGGATCCCAGGGGATAACTCATGGACAGTCCCTAACCCAGGGCCTGGCACACTTATTAGAGACACATTATTATTTGCTGAAATCTGTAATTATCATGCTGCATTGACTACTGGTAGGGAGAAAACGTTATAATTTTTTAAAATTATATAAATTATCTTCTAGACCTTTTCCCTCCCACTTTCTATGACTATATCTGCCTTTGCTTCTGCTTGTATAGAAATTAAGTTTTTGACTTTTCCTGCAAAATTATCTTTTATAGCCTACTGGATTATGATAATAATACTTTGTACTTTCACAGAGCCTTTTATCTGGGAATCTCAAAGCACTTCATAAACTTTAATTAATTCTTGCAACAAGCCCCGTGAGGTAGGTAAGTATTATTATCCCCATTTTATAGATAAGGAGAGCGAGACATTGAGAAGTTAAGTAATTTGCCAAAGGCCCCAAAGCAGGTAGTAGCTAAGCCTGAATAAGACCGCAAAACGCCTATCTCAGGCTTTGCTTGGCCCACTGGGGCTGCCCTGCTGGTCTCCCCGGGCCCCAGGGCATGTGATGGGGAGGCCTCGATCAATTGCAGTACCCATGTTAAATACATGTTGGATGGCTTACAGGTGTTATGGGGAATTGTAGGCTGACTCATATGCTTTGCCCCTGGGTACTGGCCTATCTTCAGGTGAGCTGAGCAAAACCTGCAAACCCACTTCCCAGATCAGGTTGCTCCTGCTACAAAACTCCCATTTCCCCCAGATCTGGACTTAAGCAAGCATCTGCTCTGTGCCAGGCACTGTGCTAGCGGCTTTTTTTTTTTTTTTTTTTTGCCTGTGCCCTCTCCTCTAAATTTATCCTTATGGCAAAACTATGAGTGACTACTGTTATCCCCATTGTACAGATGAAGACAGTTGAGGCTCAGAAAGTGAAGTGACATATCCAAGGTGACACAGTAGAACTGGGATTACAACCAAGTTCTGGCTCAAAGATGGGTGATCTTGTCACGCACCAGCTGACACCTGGTGTCCCGTTGTGTGGCAGGAAGGGTTATTGACCCTACGATGGATTTCCAAGGGGCAATGGTAGGTGATCAAGCTAATAAATAGCTTCTGTTCTTAGATGCACGAATTAATAAGGAACTCTCCTGGCGAGTTCTGATTGTACGCAAGATTTCAGAAAGGAGCCTGGTTCCTCCAGAGACCCTTTCCAAAGGGTGTAGGGCAGAAGGCTCCCACTGCCTGCCCACCCCACCCTATCTTTCCTTACCCAATGGCCTCTCACCACGGGCAGCAAAACCCCTTCCAGCAGGCTTGAGACCTGGGAGAGACTCAGGAAGCTTCACTTTCTTTCCTCCAGAGTGACTACTGAAGTCAGACAAGCCTGGATTTGAATTCCGGTTCTGTACTCACTCATGGTTAATCTCAGGCAAGTCTCAACCTCTCTGAGCCTCAGTTTCCTCATCTGTAGAGGCATTGTTGCAAGGATTCAATGAGGTAACAAATACCATGGCTCACAGCAGAGGGTCTGGCATACAGCAAGTGTTTAGTAAATGTCAATGTTCTACATTCTTCTTCTTGCCTGATCATTGCCCACATCCTATCTGGCTGACTCAGATCAGTGCTGACCAATTCTTTTCTTTGTTGCCTCTGCCAACATCCTGGCTTGGACCCTTGAGGCCCTGCCGTACCTCACCTAGGTCATTGCAACACCAAGAGCGGTCACAAGAGCTGCTCTGCGCAGTCCTACGTGACAGCCGCCGGGGGCCACCCAGCTACGCCTCTCGCCAATCCTGGATGTCACTCTTGTCCCTTTTGAACCCCTCCTCGCTAAAGTGACGTGTTGGACTTAAGGGGCTTCAGGCCCTCAGCCTTCCAGCCCTGGTGCCCCAGGATTCCACTCTGCCCTGACCACTTTAGAACTGCAACCTCAGCCTCAGGAAATGAGGCGGCCCCTCCCCGGGGCCACTAGGTGAGGGGTGGTCATAGAGCCTGAAGGATCAGGCTTCTCTCAGGTAGGGCAAATCTGAGAGAAAAGAACGAGTTTTCTATTGGATTATAGCTTTAAAAAATAAGAATCGTGGGACTTCCCTAGTGGCGCAGTGGTTGAGAATCCACCTGCCAATGTAGGGGAGACGGGTTCGTGCCCCGGTCCGGGAAGATCCCACATGCCGCGGAGCGGCTGGGCCCGTGAGCCATGGCCGCTGAGCCTGCGCGTCCAGAGCCTGTGCTCCGCAACGGGAGAGGCCACAGCAGTGAGAGGCCTGCGTACCGCGAAAAAAAAAAAAAAAGAATAAGAATCGTGGGTCTTCCCTGGTGGCGCAGTGGTTGAGAATCCGCCTGCCAATGCAGGGGACACGGGTTCGAGCCCTGGTCCGGGAAGATCCCACATGCCGCGGAGCAACTAAACCCGTGCGCCACAACTACTGAGCCTGCGCTCTAGAGCCCGCGAGCCACAACTACTGAGCCCACGTGCCACAAATACTGAAGCCCGCGCACCTAGAGCCCGTGCTCTGCAGCAAGAGAAGCCACCGCAATGAGAAGCCCGCGCACCACAATGAAGAGTAGCCCCTGCTCGCCGCAACTAGAGAAAGCCCGTGCGCAGCAATGAAGACCCAACGCAGCCAAAAATAAACAAATAAACTTATAAAAAAAAAAAAAGAATGGTTATACAACAGCATTTAAGCTTTAAATAAGTTCTAAAATGTCAGCCCTGCCTTTCTCTCTCTTCTCCCTGTGGGCGTCCCTTTGTTCTTTTCTGCTCCTCAGGCCGTACCTCCTTTCTGGCTCAACTGGTGAATCTTAGTTTACTGTGAGAATCCCTTCCCCAGACACACTCAAGGTCTTGGTCAGCTTGGTATTAAAGGTTCCTCTTGGACCTGCCTTTTCTCTGCTCCAGCCACAAGCAGGCTGGGTGGCCTGCCCTGCCTTCCTCCATGGGGAGCACAGCCGGCCTAACCCCACAGAAGCCGGCAAGGCCAGGCGGCCGTGAGCCTGTGAAGTGCCTCAAGGAAGTGGAGGGCCGGTGGGTGGGAGATGAGGGTCTGGCAACAGAAGCAGGGAGCCCTTGAGGAGAGGGGAGTCCTGGGGCCCAGCCGGCCCCCGTTCTGGGCCAGCATTGCCAGAGGCTCCCTAAGAATGGCCCTCAAGAGGGCCACTGAGGCAGCCTCAGGCAGCCAGGCCACCGGGCCTCTTAGACCAGGCGTCCTGGGCCACTGCCTGCAGGACAGACCCTGAGGCCCCTTTCCTCCCCCTGACTAGACGGTGGGCACGACAAGGTCAGGGACTAGGACGTGTCCTGTGCACCCAACCTTGCCCAGGGATGGCCTGCCCAGCGACAGAAGCATGGAGGCTCCAGATGACCAGCCCTCAGAGGAAAAGGACAACACAGCTACCGTGCTGGTCCCAGGCAGCCTCTGACACGCGATGCTCACAGCCTAGGAGAGCTGGGGCTGGCCACCTGCCTGGCACCCCAGCATGCCCACAGCCACCTGCGGTCTTTGGCTCCCCAATGGGTCTGCTGTCTCCTCGGCCTCCCTACCTGGGCTGGCCTGAGCCAGTCCCTCAAGCCTTGACCAGTGGGGGGTATCTGGGCCCGCAAAGGCAATGACCTGGCCATGGCCAACCCCACCCAAGTCCGGCGCCCTGAGGGCCCTGTCCGCTCCTGCTCTCTGAGCTGTCTGCCTTTCTTACTTAAAGAGTAGCAGAATTAAACAAATGTTTGCTAATTTCATGTGCCTGGACAGCCTCAAGAACTCCCACACTCGTGTCATGTAATCCTCCCGCTAAAGGAAAGTAGATTTCTTCACTGCAGTGGGTCCTTCTAGAAGTTTCTGGGCTATCACAAAGAATGCAACTGTAAAAGAACAAGGATGGTGTGTGTGCATGCACGTACGTGTGTGTGTGTGTGTGTACATGTGCAGCTGTGGGCAGCCCCTGGGTCCAATGGGAAGTATTGAATTCAAACCAGAGTACAAAAATGACCCGAGGGCCTCCCTGGTGGCGCAGTGGTTGAGAGTCCGCCTGCCGATGCAGGGGATACGGGTTCGTGCCCCGGTCTGGGAGGATCCCATATGCCGCGGAGCGGCTGGGCCCGTGAGCCATGGCTGCTGAGCCTGCGCATCCGGAGCCTGTGCTCCGCAACGGGAGAGGCCACAACAGTGAGAGGCCCGCGTACCACAAAAAAAAAAAAAAAAAAAAAAAAAAAAAAAAAAATGACCCGAGACACCAAAGCTCAGCCAGCTGCGGGGCCCCTGCTCTCCAACGAAGGGAGTGAGCAGAAGATGGGCTCACCCTTGATCTGGCTTAGAAGTGCAGACCCCCCCCAAAGCAATGCTGCTTTCTCTCATTTTAAAAAATCACATTTATTATTTATGATCATAAAAGCCAAAAGTTGCTTATTATAGAAAATTTGGAAAATACAGAGAAAAATTAAGATCATCTGAAATCCCACTCTCTCTGGGAGAAGTCATATCTCCTGAGCTCTCAGGGGGTGGCAGACACACGGTCCCGTGAGCGGGCACCCAACTGGGCTGAGGGACCGGCACACGCGGAGGTTCAGGGGAGGGCTTCGGTCAGACCGTCAGGGGTGGCCGTCCAGCCTGGACTCCAACCCCACCAAAATGATTTATATTTTAGGCTTTTTCTTCCGATGTAAACTACCTCCCTCCCCCACTTGCAACAAAACTGGGCCCAAATTGCATTCATCTGTATTCTGCTTTCTGTGTTTAAACCCTGTATTGTACACATCTTCCCTGGTTGTGAAGCATTCTTTGAGAACACCATTTCGGCCCCTGTGTAAGTTTCCAGCCTATGAAAACCTACCCACGATTTATTTAATTGTCCCATTTATTAGCCTTTAGGGGCAGCCACGTAAGTGACAGAGGACGTTGCCCCTTTTGAAAAACTGACCCCACAGGCCACCCCTTCCCAGGGCCCCAAGCTGGGGCTGCGATGGGCAGGGAGGGGTGACTGGCCAGGGGTCCAGGGTTCCCCTACTCCTTGTTGTTAAAGGGGGTTCTCCTCATGGAGACTGCCAGCTTGCTTGGTGGCTCTGAGGTTTCCTTTGGGGACACGAAAAAGCTCTGGGCGTAGATGGGGGTGCTGGTCACACTACCCTGTGAATGGACTGAATGCTGCTGAACTTTCCACTTCAAAACGGGAAATGTTATGTTATGTGGATTTTACTACAATTTTTTACCAACACTGTCAAACTGGACCCATCACTTTGTGGCAGGACCAGGTTTGCTTCCCTGGTGGCCTCATTCTAACCAGGGGCAAAACAGGAGGAAGGCTTAGACCGTCACAGAAAGTTGCATGTCGCAACTAAAGATCTCACATGCCGCAATGAAGATCCCATGTACCGCAAGTAAGACCTGGCGCAGCCAAAATAAATAAATAAATATTCTTCAAAAATAGTAATAATAGGGAAATGGGGTGGGTGGAGGAGTGGGAATAGGAAAACTGTATATTTTCTGCTCGATGTTTCTATAATGCAAGAACTGCTCTGAAAAAATAAAGTCTATTAATTAAAAAAAAAATGATAGCACACGGACCCTGGCCAACCAGATGTAAAAAGAGTCCCACAGGCCCCCTGAGGGACGGGCAGCAGGTTTTTCCTTGCTGAATCATGCAGGGAGGCTGGGAGGCAGGAAGGGTCCCAACGTGGGAGTCGGGTGCCCCAGTCACAGGGCTCGGGGCTGAGGAATTATTTCAATATGTGAATAACTGGTGTGGCCCTAGCATCTGAATATCAACTCTAACTAGTACTAAGATTACCTTGTTATTTTATGTAAGTTAAAGGCAAAAATGAAGCAAGCAAAGATGTGACAGCCCTGTAAGCTAGATATTGTTACCCCGTTTTACACATGAAAAAACCGAGGCCCAGAGAAGTTGTGATCGTTCAACAGAGAATGGTCCAGATCTTGGGATCTGAACCCAAGATTTTCTACCTCAAAACCCAGCTCTTCTCAGAGGAGAGAGGGCTCTTCCGGCTGACACTGCTGGCGATTAGCTAACCAGTCACTGGTTTACTTCTTGGTGAAGGTGAGTCACAAAGCTGGCATTTGCAAAGAGCCCAAAGGACAGCTCTGCTTGTGCACAAGAGTAGAGCTTCTGCCCGACTTGGCTGCTCCCTCAATGGGCAAATCTTTTCCTTCCCTTTGCTTCACTTTAAATCTGGAGAAAGTCAGCATTGTGAAGACGCTGAGAGCTCAGTGGGTCAGTCATCCCACTCTCCCATTTTATAGATGGGAAAAGTGAGGTTCAGAACAGGGAAACGACTTGTCTAAAGAAACAACCAGAATGTGGCAAGGCCAGGGCTAGAAACCAGGCCTTCGGATACCCAGCACGCTGCCTGCTCTCTTGGCAGGGTGCAGGTCAGGGCATAGTCATTCTCACTCCCCAGGTCCCAGTGCACACGTGCAATTAAGCCACAAGGAGCCGTTTCCCCCTGCTGTCAGCAGGCATGGCCACAAGGCCACTCTGTGAGCTGCACTCAGTGATGTCACTGGGAGTTGTCCACATGTGACTTCATGAAGGTGCGACGGTGTAGCATCCACCTCCCCGGTGTTTCAAATCTGCAGCTCAGCATCTTCCGGATCCTTCTTTCACTTTTGTGAAGTGTGTGTTTCACAAAAATAATGCTTAGCTGTGAGTCCATTTTGTGTAATAAGGCGTTTGGTTTTATGACAGGAAGAATTTCCTTTGTCCAGCAGCAGGAAAAAGTGGTTTTAAAGTTAAAATTATGTCATGGGGTGGCTCTCAGACTCTGGCAATGTATGACACCTCACAGGGGTGCTTTCTTCCAAGGGGAGGTCAGAGCTGAGGGGGCACAGCCTGTGGCTTGGGGAGCCATTCCTACTTGCTTCTGAAGTGCTGAGTTAACAGACTTTGTGTCCCAGGCCAGAGTCCTGCCTCAAGGGCACAGCTCTTGAAGGGCCAGGTTGAAAGGGGAACATGGTTCCAGCAAATTCAGATGGTCTTCAAAATGTAAATGCTGGGACTTCCCTGGTGGTCCAGTGGTTAAGACTCCACACTTCCAATGCAGTGGGCATGGGTTCGATCCCTGGTTGGGGAACTATGATCCCCCATGCTGCGCTGCGCGGCCAAAAAAATGCAAATGCTGTTGGGTGTGTCACTATTTGCATGTCTAATATCAACGTTTATAGCTTTGGCCTAGAACTGCAGCATCTAACATGGCAACCACCAGCTAGGCATGGCTATTTAAATGAATTAAAATTAAGTACAATTACAAATTCGGTTTTTCGGTCACTCTAGCCACATTTCAAGTGTCCAGAAGCCATCTTAGTAGCTGCCATTCTGGACAGCAAAAATAGAGAACACTCCAGGGTTGCAGAATTGGATGGCATTGGCCTGGAAAGTGAGCACCGCTGGCAGGAGTGGGTGAAAAGAGTATTTAGTACAGATCCAGGGAACCACCCAGAAAGGCCTGAGCCGCAGAGCACGTGAGCGAGTCTGCAAGTCTAGATGTAGTGAGAAAATCTAGACCCGGGGGCAGTGCACATCATTTTACAGGAAGGAACTTGCTGGCTGCACCATGGTGTCAAATCGGTTCTGCCCAGAACAAGTTCCAGAATGAACCCCACTTAGTGGGGGACTCACTGGAGACACAGAGGAACCATAGGCAGTCTCTGGTTTTTCACTTTGCATGTATTTTTAGTCCTGGATATCCAATCGTGAAGCAATTATTATAAATAGAATCATATTCTTCCAGAAAAATGTTCCTCTTTATTCCAAGGGCATGTTTGTTTTCAAGGAGCCAAAGTGACCTAGATTAAGGAAAGAGAGATTTCTTCTAAGGAGGTGGGAAATTTCATGACACCTGAGGAAGGCAGCTCTCCTCTGGCAGGGCTGGAAGTGGCCCCTCGCAGGCCCTGGGTGGCCACCTCACCTGCCCCTCTGCATTCCCTTTTCCTGCTCCCTCGGCCACAGGCCATGGGGTCATTCTCCTCTGTGCATGGGCCTTACGTGATTCCCTCTGCTGCCTGCTCTCAGCTGATCCTGGCTGACCGACCCCCAAGCATTTTGGCTCCAGGGTGCCAGCACTCACGTCAGCAGTCCAGCCAAGCATATCTGGCCCGCTGGAATTCGGCCCCGCAGGTCCGGGTCAGGTATGTCTCTGATGTCCAACCACTTGAGCCTGAGGGTACATTTATTCCAAGACTGTGGAAGGCACATGTGCTCTAGGACAGGTGGAGAAAGAGGAAAGGATGGCTGCCTCTCTGGTACAAACTGGTGTGAGATCAATCAGAACATCCTCAACTGTGTGGTCAGAAAAGAGAAAACAAAACAATGAAAATCTCTATGGTCATTTGCAATGATCAGATTCGACTGGAAATTCAAGAATGTGAACCTAAATTTTCAGTGTCCAAGTGTCTAGAACACAGCCTGCTCAATGAATATTTGTACAAAGAACGAATGAACGGCCTCATTGAACTATAAGAGATCCACAGAGTACAGGAATTTTATTTCATATATTTGATTTTTTTAAAATTATTTATGGCTGCATTGGGTTTTTGTTGCTGCGCGCCAGCTTTCTCTAGTTGCGGCGAGCGGGGGCTACTCTTCGTTGCGGTGCGCGGGCTTCTCATTGTAGTGCCTTCTCTTGTTATGGAGGACGGGCTCTAGGCACACGGGCTTCAGTAGTTGTGGCACATGGGCTCAGTAGTTGTGGCTCGTGGGCTCTAGAGCACAGGCTCAGTAGTTGTGGCGCACAGGCTTAGTTGTTCAGCGGCATGTGGGATCTTCCCGGACCGGGGCTGGAACCTGTGTCCCCTGCATTGGCAGGCAGATTCTTAACCACTGTGCCACCAGGGAAATCCCCAAGTACTTGATTTTAAAAGGAAAGAAAAATCCTTTTGTGCCTAAATAGACACAAAGTTTTTAATATCTTTCTTTCAGCGGACATTTACTGAAAATTTACCCTGCACAGCACACTGGGAAACCTTCGCAATGAAAGAGACACAGAATCAGCTCTCAGAGCTCCAGCTCTGAGCTCCGTCTCATGGGAAAGATACAAGTTAAGTAAGTTTGTATGTACACGTATTCTAAAGATGATGAAGGAAAACTGAACTTACACTTCCTGACTCTCTTGATAAATTTCACTGTAGCAAAAACAAGTATCCAAAATCATTCCAAAGTATTGGAGGTGGCAATTAAAAATGTTATTTTGAAGATAAAGCTGGTGTTTCTCCCATGAGACAGCATTTTAAATATGCCTTAAATCAACAAAGAAATTTGCCTGTAAATTAAAAGTTAGATAATACAGGACAGCATAAAAAAAGAGAGTAAAAATTTTGTCCATTCATATACATTTACGGTATATAAAGTCCCACTGTTTTGTTTGGGGTGATGAACAAGTTCTGGAAATGGATAATAGTGATGGCTGTATAACCTCGTGAATGCACTTAATGCCACTGGATTGTATACTTAAGAAATGGTTAGGGACTTCCCTGGTGGCAGCAGTGGTTAAGAATCCACCTGCCAATGCAGGAGACACGGGTTTGAGCCCTGGTCCCGGAAGATCCCACATGCCGTGGAGCAGCTAAGCCCGTGCGCCGCAACTACTGAGCCTGCACTCTAGAGCCCACGAGCCACAACTACTTAGCCCATGCATCACAACTATTGAAGCCCGCGCTCCCTAGAGCCCATGCTCTGCAACAAGAGAAGCCACCGCAATGAGAAGCCCGCGCACCGCAATGAAGAGTAGCCTCTGCTCGATGCAACTAGAGAAAGCCCGCGTGCAGCAACGAAGACCCAATGCAGCCATAAATAAATAAATAAATAAATAAATAAATCTATTAAAAAAAAAAAAGAAATGGTTACAATGCTAGATTTTAGGATCTGTATATTTTACCACAATAAAAATGAAAGAAAAATCTCTCACCAGACACACAATTTTATAAATGTTTTCTTCTTACAATATAGCACAATATTTCTCCATATCATTAGAAAGCATTCATAAATATGATTTTACAGATTGAATACTATTTCATCCTATGGCTGCAGCATAATTTTTTTCGTTTTTCGCCTGGCTACGAATTTTTTGGTGAGAATATTACAGCTGCTTCTTTCAGTTTTACGTGGCTGCATAACAAACACCCCAAACTTTAGTGGGTAAAACATCCAATTACGTGCACAGATTGTGTGTGTCAGGGAGGTGGTGCCGGGTTTATCTCTGCTCTGTGACATCTGGGGCCTCAGCTGGGAGGATTTGATGGCCGAGAGACTCCCCGGCTTGGGGCTGGGTGTTATCTGTTGGTGTCCTAGCTCACATGCCTCAGTTGATGCTATCAGCTGGCAGTTCAGCTCGCTGGGATCAGAGCATCTGTACACAGGCTCTTCACGTGGCCTGCACTTCCTCCCCACCTGGTGGCCTCAGGGTAGCCTCACTCTTACAAGGTGACGGTTCCAAAGCTGAGCATCCCAGTTAGCAAGGCAGAAGCTGCATCGCCTTTGTCACATTCTCTAGGTTTAAACAAGTCACAGGCCTGCCCAGATTCCACTTCGCTTCTCGATGGGGTTGGCAGTTGTCTTTGCAAAGGCAGTAGCTACCTCCCTGAACTGTTGGTGAAAACGTTTATTCAGACTCTGAAATTCCAGACCCTTCCATTTTCTAAAGTAGCCCCTCTCTAACTGATTCACTGAATACGTTTTGAACACTTTGGTCTCAGCCCGACACCCACCGTTTTCCTCCCTCCAGGAAGGCGGTGTCTTCTTTGCTCCGCTGCCCTCTCGAGCTCTGGCATGAGAAAAGAGGGCAGAATGGAGACCAGGGACTGCGTCAGGAGGGCAGGAGGGCTGTGGGAAGCACGGTTGTCAGGGGAGTGCCCCAGCAGGGCAAGGCCATCATGGGAACACAGGTGGGGCAGTCTGCCAAGGAAGGTTCTTCCAGGGAGGGGAGTAAGCAGGTCCCAGGGGTTTCCCTTGCCGGAGACAGAGTGATGGAGACAGTTTCCTGAAGCACTGGACCCTCCCTCAGTGTTCAAGAAGAAGCAAGGGAAGACAGGAATTTCTGTTTGGACTGTCTTGAAACCCAACACCCCACGGGGGCTGAGCTCTGGGGATCACAGCCTTGTAAGCTTTATGTTAACTCATCTTGAGCTTTGACGATGAGCCCCTGCACACACACACGATCTCTATTCTTCACAGCAAGCTTGGGAGTCCTGGAGAAATCTGAGGTTCTCCCCAAGTGGCTTATCCTACACTCTTGTCCCCTGCTTTCTTCTGGCAGTGGAACCCTCGTTTTTTGTTTTTTTTTTTTGCGGTACGCGGGCCTCTCACTGTTGTGGCCTCTCCCGTTGCGGAGCACAGGCTCCGGACACGCAGGCTCAGCGGCCATGGCTCACGGGCCCGGCCGCTCCACGGCACGTGGGATCTTCCCGGACTGGGGCACGAACCCGTGTCCCCTGCATCGGCAGGCGGACTCTCAACCACTGCGCCACCAGGGAAGCCCGGAACCCTCGTTTTGACAGATAGTCGATTTGTTTGTTAGGGCTGATGTAACAAAGCACCACAGACTCGGGGGCTTAGACAACAGAAATGTGTTCTCGCACAGCTCTGAAGGCTGCAAGTCCAAGATCTCTGGAGGCTGGAAGTCCAAGATCAAGGTGTCAGCAGAGTTCATTCCTTCTGAGGGCGGTGAGGGAGAATCTCTTCCAGGCCTCTCTCCCAGCTTCCAGGGGGTTTTCTGGCAATCTTTGGTGTTTCCTGGCATGTAAAAGCATCACCTTGATCTCTGTCTTTATCTTCTCCTGGTCTTCTCCCTGTGTCTTCCCCCTGTGCTTGTCTGTCTCTGTGTCTAAATTTCCCCTTTTTACAAGGACACCAGACATGTTGGATTAGGGTCCATCCTAATGACCTCCTTTAACTTGATTACGTCTGCAAAAACCCTATCTCCAAATAAGACCCCATTCTGAGGTACTGGGGCTTAGGGTTTTAATGTATGAATTTGCGGGGTGGCCGGGGGCACAATTTAAGCCCTAACAGACAGCATCTTCCAGGGAGCCATGCTCTTCATGGGAGGCCCAAGCCCACACCCAGTGCTGGGGAGTGAATCGTAATCAGCTTATGTCAACCACAGAGGCCCTACTCTCCCTCCCAGGGATGAAGAAGGCAAGAGGATATGGTATGTTCCACCCAATGAGACAGGAAGGGAAGCCTGCTGAGGAAAATCATCTCTTAGATAAAGAGAGACATAGAGGAAGAGATGCCCTTTCCTTTGTCTTATCTGTACCTGATGCCTAGAACTGGGGCCATCTTGGGACCACAAGGGGAGTTGGGCTCACATTCTGGGCCTGGAAATGACAAAAACGGAAAGGCCTGGGTCTCTGGTGTTGTTCTTGAGGTTCTGAGTGCATGATACTGGAGCCTCCCTTCCTTGAGACTTCTTGTCATAGGAGATGATTAATTTTCACTGTTGATTAAGCCAGCGTGTAACGTAACAGTGTGCTTACCAGACTCTTCTTGGGAAGTGTCCTCTGAGTGGGCAGGAAGATACTGACAAGCCTTTGGAAAGGGAGCTGCGCCCGTCGCTGGCTTGTTGGATCTCAGACCCGTTCCCCACGCCACCAGGCCCTGCTCTGTCTCGGGAGGAGTGGAGACGGGGGCTGACCCCTGGAAATCACGCCTGCCAGCTCTCTGGCCAATAGGTTCCAAGTGGGAGGCCCTGGCAGGAGCCTGAGGAAGGCAGAAGTGGACCTTTTCCCTCCCCCCTCTCTGCTTCGGGCGGCGTCCACAGCAGTGGCCGCTTCCCCTCGGTTCCAGCCCATCGGGTCAGCACCTCTCCCTGTGGTTCCGGCCCCCACTGGACAGCCCCCGGGTCCTCTGCAGGTGGGCCTCGCTCCCGTTTACGCCCAGCCCTGTGGGTGGTGGTGCTTCCTGCAGCGGTTAGATATTCCGTTATCTCTGTAGCTAGTTCCCTTCCTAGTTAAATTCCCTTTGCTGAACTGCCTTGCCTGCTCTGGCCTGAGCGATACAGGGCACGACCTGCCAAAGGGGAAGGTTTTGTACCTGTGTGTGGTGGCCTCCCCACCTTCTGAGATCACCAGGTCCTGTTGTCAGCAAGGGTTTGGTGGGGCTGATGGGAAGTGCAGGTCGAGGCCAGAGCTGAGTTGTCTGCTCAGTGAAGGAAAAGACACCGGGGGTCGGATGCTGCCCCCAGAACGACCCCACCCACAGACCTCGGTCCTCTCGCCAAATGAGGCTGGGCCTGTGGAGGGCTGCCTCTGTGTGTGCCCTGGTCTTCTTTTGCCCTGTGTGCCACGGGCCCCTCGCTGACTCAGCCCAGCCCCAGACAAGCCTTTCCAAGCCCAGAGCTCTCCTCCAGCTCACACCTTTGCCCTCGGGCCCCATGGTGGTACCGTGTGACCACTGTCCCAGGGACTAGGACACCGGAGCGCAAGCCCGGGCATCAGCGTCCCCTCTGGACTGTGAGCTCCTTTAGAGCAGAGGCTTCCTTTGCTCACTTCTCCCTGGTGGCTGGAGCGGCCCTGGCCTAGGACGAGGGCTCACAGGCTGTGTGAAGGGAAACAACGAGCATCCCCTTCAGATGCTCCTGCAGCCTCTCCTTGGGAGCCCAGACCCACGGCTGCCTCGTGTCCAGGGGCCCCCGCGGCTGAGTCCGGCATGATGCTGCAGGCTGTTTGGATCTCAGTTCTGACGTGGCAGGAAAGTGATGCTCACACCACTCCTGGGAAAAGCACACACCTTCCAGAAGGTCTAGGTTGTGCAAGGGCCCTCCACATGCTGTTCCCTGCCAAGGAGAGAAGTCTTGCAGGCTCCGGGGATTCCCAGAGGCGGGGCCCCACTAGGGTGGGCCCCCGGCAAAAATGGGGCAGTGGCAAAACCTAGCAGAGGTGCTGCAGCATGTTGGGTCAGATGAAGTCACCAGGAGTTGAAGAGACAGTTTTCTTTTAGCGCTGGGGAGAAGGTCAGGTTTCACTGGGCCCCCGTCAGTTCCTCACTGGTCCCCAAGAACCCAGCCCCCAGCTGCATCCAAGGGGGGGTCCTCCCTTGCCCAGCACATCACTTGCATGTAGCAGACACTCAGTATAAACATGTATTGAACGAATGAATAAACGACCAAAGGAAAATATTCCGAATCTTTTATCCCCCCAATTTTAGATAGCACATGGGGAGAAATTCCCACAAGTTAATCAGTCATGTAGCAAATACAAATCACAGATTTCTCAGGACAGCCCTAGTTTCAAGTTAACAAGGTTGAGCGACTTCTGTGTACCAGGTACTGGGCTAGACACTTATGAAGACCAGTAAATCATGGTCCTAACTTCAAAGGGAGTGGGAGTGAGGGAGGCCCAAGGTGCCCATACAGTGTGATCCATGCTGTGATGTCAGGCATGCGGGGCCTGCAGAGCAGAGTGGTCTCAGGTGGCTAATGTGGCAGGAGATGGGTGAGGCTGGGACGGTGAGCAGGGCAGACCTCGGAGGCTCCTGGGTGCTACGCTAAGGCATTTGGACTTTACCCTGTGGACCAAGGGCCACCAGCGAAGGGCTTTAAATAAACCAGTGGTCAGATCTGAAACCTGTCCTGCGGTCAGCCCACGTGTTAGGAAGGTGGCATGTCTGAAGCTGGCCTGGGCACACACTTCCTGGGACTCTGTCTTCAGTCCACTGAAAAGGCAGGCCGTGGGAAGCAAAGCGTCGCTAAAATCAATGCGCCAGGCAAGTGAGCTACTGTTTCTCAACCTCTGGACAGAGGCCGCCTCTTCTCTGCAATGTACTGTGTGGCCATTGACGTGCCGCAGGGCCTTGCTGGGCTCTCAGAGGCCCGGCCCACTTCCTGCCAGATGGCCTTTGTCCCAACAACTCCCAGGGAGCCACACCAGGGCGGAGGCCGGGTGGGGCGGTGATGCAACAGCACTTCATAATACAAACGTCCCGGGACTTCCACCGACACTGGTGTCTCCGGCTCTTCCAACAGGTACTTTTGGAGATTCTCTACTTCTCTGATGACACCTGTGTTGCTCAGAGCAAGGAGGGCCTCCACGGAAGTTCCCTGTGCCCAGGGCACATCACTTGGATATTGGCAAGGATGGTACACTTTCCGCCTCATAGGGTGGATTGGATTTTTGGAAACACCTAGAACAATTTAAGGGCAAGCCTGGAGTGTTAGTGAGTAACTAAGCTTCCAAATATTATTTTTGGTCCAGCAACCACATGTGACTAGCAGTGTCCCGTGACTAATTCCTATTTCCCTGAGTTGTGGCATCCTTGCAGGACAGGTCCTAACCTCCCAAAGTCCTCCTGTGGCTGGATGTCATGAGCCTCACTCCAGAGTCAACTCTTACTACACTTCTGGGAAGAAATTTGGTGCAGAATATATATGACCACGGACGTGTAGACAGAACACAAACCCATTTTCCAGAAAGTTCTCAATTTTTACTGGAATGTTCACTCTTCCATTACTGAGGACACGGATACATAAGTTCTTTTTCTTTTTTTTCTTTTTGCGGTACGCGGGCCTCTCACTGTTGCGGCCTCTCCCGTTGCGGAGCACAGGCTCTGGACGCGCAGGCTCAGCGGCCATGGCTCATGGGCCCAGCCGCTCCGCGGCATGTGGGATCTTCCCGGACCGGGGCACGAACCCGTGTCCCCTGCATCGGCAGGCGGACTCTCAACCACTGCGTCACCAGGGAAGCCCGGATACATAAATTCTTGCTGACCATTGTCTCTTATGTTACTTCTTCTCAGTAAAGGTGACTCCTTACATTTGTAATCATGATATACCTTTATAAGTCCTTTCGGGCAAGTAAATTAAGAAAAGATACCTTCTGCGCCAGACATGTCCTCACTTTTGGTTCAGAAAATGTGATTTGTAGATTCATACAGAGCTCTTTGTAAAAGGAGTCAGAGATTCTTAGAACGTCAGAGTGCAAGAGACGGAGTTTTCATTCAGTCCAGTCCAGCCAGAGTGCGTTTTACAGAAAGAGCTTGAGATCCAGAGAGCAGAAGTGATACCCAGGGATGAGCTAGGTGCTGAGGGTAGCTAAAAAAATTGGAGGTGGTCCCAGAACTTAGGTGGGATGACTAAGGGTACAGATCTTGTTGGCATGTCCAACGTGGTTTTAGATGTTTTTGTTCACTTCCCTAAGTTACTGCTTCTGCACCAAACACAAAAACCTCACCTCCATGTAAGGGTAACTTCTAGGTGTTGGACTTCACATAGTTTTCAAGGATCTGCTGCTTTTCTCTAAGGAAAAAAGAAAAAGTAAGGGAGAAGATAAACTCCACTGAAAATATACAGAAAGACAGGAATGCCATGCATCTGAACAAAGCCAGGTTTAGTCACTGTAGGTTTATCTTTTCAGATCCAGATTGGTAACTGGGTTTAATGACTCAGGCCTGCTGACTCCCAGACCCGAGGCCAAACTCTAAGAGTCTGTCTGCAGCCAGGAGGGCCAGTTCTCGGGGAAGCCGCACTTCCTCCTTCCCTTGCTTCTGTTTCCCCATCTGGGTCAAGATGGGTCATCTGGGCAAGGCCAGGCCTCCCCAGGGGAAAGTGCAGCACATGGGCCATTTGGGGTGGGCTAGCAGGAGAGGCAGTGTGTGGAGGTGACCACATGTGAGTAGCACATGTGAGCAGCAGAGGGACCGGTCACCTGGCTTCCTGAATCAAGAACTCGCCTCTGGGTTTCAGCTAATACTTCTAATTCTAAAATAGATCACAGAACTGATCTGAAAGAGACTCTAGATCAGGCCCGAACTCTTCCCTTGATGGCTGGAGAGAGGCTCACAGGGGGTCGAGGAGATGGTCAAGGTCACACAAGGCAAGCTGCCGGCGGGACGGGGGGCTGGCTATCCTTCCCTCCACACCGGGCTCCTACTAGGATCCCACACGCTGAGACATCCGGTTCCCTCTGCTGGGAGGAAGCCGAATAGTGGGGACAGTGTTTGCCACGCAAGGACTGGTTGATTGATGTGCCTCGGAGATCTGGGCAGTGCGGACAATGCTCCCCTCTTGGCCCCAGCTCTGGACATGGGAGACTTCCGGAGTTTGAGGAAAAATCTGCGTGTCACTGGAACAAAATGTTTCTTCTCAGAGTGGGGACAAATACCAGTGTTCACCATGGAATCGAAGCTGTCCCACGTAGTGCCTGGGATTGTAATGGTCTCTGACGGGATTGTTAATTTCATTATTAATCTCATTCCCTCCTAGGAATTAAAATTGCTGGGATGGGGATAACTCCCCCCTCCCTCTCTCTCACTGGTACCCAGTTGTTGCCCAAGGACTATGTAAAAATAAGGTTGATCAGGGTGGCCAAGAGAAAAGGGAGCTCTGCCTGTCATATCCCTTCACATATGAAGACTCGTTACTGTTTACTGCTGTCTTCCCTGTCCTTGATTCTGTGGAAGCCATGCATGGTCAGGGAGAGTTAGATACTCATTCATTCCTGCATTCATCAAACAAGTACTCACTCCTCACAAAGGAGGTTTTTGTAGCTGTAAACATCATTGGGTCTTCTAGTCCAGCCTTCTTCTGAGGCCCAGAGAAGGGAGGTACCTTAACCAAGGTCACACAGCAAGTTGGGGCCAAGGTGGGCTACAGTCTTGAGCTCTTCCAGGGTCACACCTTTTTACTCCCACCCGCAGCCCTCAGGTCGGTCACACCCTAGGGTGGGACATAATCACCTGTTAGATTTTGTCTACAAGGGAAGGAATGGTAAAAATGCAAGGGGCAAAAAGTGCCCCAAATCCCTCCCTGGGGCTGGCAGTGGGGGCGTGGGGGGTGGCCTGCACCCCGGAAAGGCCAGTTCTCCACCAGAGCCTTGCCTGCACTCCTGGGGACTCCCAATTGACGACACAGTTTTTGCCATATGTATTTCTTGAGTAGACACTGGTGGTGTGTTAGGACTCAACTCTCCCAAAGCGTGCCCATCGCAGCTGCCCTTACAGAAGTCACTGGGGAGTGCCACCCGATACAACTAAGGGCAGTGCATCGCTCGGTGGCTTGCAGACCTGTTACTTCCTACCCCTTCCCCTAATGCCCTTAGACGAGTCTTTGGCTTAGTAAGCGTGACGTGTATCTTCGCTTGTCCACTGCTGTCTGCCACCTAGTTGGAAGACACCTGGATATGTTAGACACGGTTTACAGGCGCAGTGGCTCGGGAGCTGCCCCCAGCTGTGCCGCTAACTTGCCGGGTGACATTTCTCCCTTCTGCGTCTCCGCCCGCTTCTTCGTGGGGTGGAACTGCTCCAGAATCACTTCCAGGTCCCTCCCATAGGAATGGAGACGCCGGGCAGAAGGAGCCAGAGTGTGCCAGGTGGGGTCCACGTGGCCCGCTCGCGCCCGCGATTTCCTTTCTCCGCCCGAGGGCACGAGGCATTTAATGCCAGGTGGAAGAACAGTGCTGCTTGGCGCAGGAGCTGAAATTTGGCGGCGGTCAGAGGCTGGTTTCGCAATTCTTCGGCTGCGGTTCTTGGCCCCAGGCGGAGCGCCAGGCGCAGGCGCCTGAAGGTGCGCTATTGGAGCTCAGGGCCCGCGGCGTGTGCGCCTGCGCAGGCCTGCAGCTGGCCCGGGAGGGGCGGGGGGCGCTCGGATGCGCTGACGTCGAACCGCCCGCTCCCCCCGCCCCTCCGCCCGGCTCCGGGTTGGCCGCCGCCGCGCCCCGCCCCCTCCCTGGGAGGACGCCCGGACGGAACCGATCGCGGCTGGTTTGAGCTGGTGCGTTTCCATGACGACACGCGCGGCGCTATAAGTAGCGGAGCTGCGGCGAGTCGGGCTTTGTCAGTTCCCTCAGCCTCCCTGAGCCACCACCGCCGCCGCCGCGGTCCCTCTGCCAGCGCTCCGGCGCCACCTCGGGCCGGCGGTTCTCCGCGGGAGGGAGTGAGGTGGCGGGCGGCCGGGCGGGCCGCTGACGGGGGCGGCGGGGACAGCGGCGGGGCGGCCGGCGGCCCTGCGCGCTCGGCGGCGGCCGCGGCGGCGGCGTCTGGTCTCCATGGGGTCTGCCCGCGGCGCCCGTGCGCTCTAAGGTGAGAGGGGCGCGTCCGGGCGGTTGGAAGGCCGGGGGAGCGGGGGTGACGGCCACGTGTCCCTGCGCCCGGGCCCGGCCTGAGGCCGGAGCAGCTCCCGCGCCGTGGAGCTGCGAGGACACGTGGTCGCAGAGCCGGCCGCCGGCCCCTGACCTCGGTGAGCCGCTGCGCCCCCGGCCCTGACGTCCCGGGTGAAGCCGGACCCCGGCGCGCACGGCGGCCACCCTCCCGGCTCAGGGCAGCCTGGGCTGGAACGGCCCGGGGTTCACCACCTCCGAACCACGTCAGTGAGGGTTTCTGAGCCGGAAGCTGTTGAAAAGGGTCGGTCGTTCCTTCAAACCGCTGTTTTTTTTTAAACCCATGTGGCAGTCCGGTAGCAGGTGCAGGAGAGGTAGGAAGCGAGCGGGCTCAGGTCTCCGGGCGCCCATCTCTCGCACTCACTTCTAGAAGGAGGAGACGTGCCATTCCGCCGTATTGCCCTGGAATTTCCTTTTTTTTTTTTTTTTTTTTTCATTTTAGCTTTTATTTGTGCTATGTGTACAGAGCGAATGACCCAATATAGAAACCCACTCGGGTCGCTAGAGCTGAGATGAGATAACCTTGTAGTAACAACTGATAATACTCAACCGGCTATGGCTTAGAGTTGTTTACGGGATCTTTTTTCTTGACTTGGTGAGTCAAGAAAAACCTATATTATTAAGATCCCAGTTCAGGCTTAGGCATAGGAGCCAGTCCCAAGATCTTCCCAAAAAGACCAGCTGTGTTTGAAAATGCGAAATAATGGGGGAAAGTGGGGAGTAGAACCTCTTAGAAATGTCTAGGGGGGACAAAGAATGTGTTGACTTCATTCAACCCTAAAATAGGGCGTAATTTAGTTGACTTGTAAATTTTTCAGTTGCTGTTTGAATTAGTACCAGTCTTTTCTAACGTTATCCAGTTTGCAGTAAAGCATTTCATGGCAGAGAGGTGCTATCTTGCGCTAATCCGAGTCATTTTAAGTAACTTAGCTATACAGAAAGAACACACCAAAAGGTGTTCTTGGATGAAATGTCTCTATATCAAAAGTTATTGAGATAAAGCTTTGAAAGATACAAGAAAGCAAAATACTTAGTAGGGGTGTATTTCAGAGAAACAAAAACGTCCTAAGCTTAAGCCTGAATATTGCCTTAAAAATGTTTAACGAGACTCTAAATAGCCCAATCTGTCACCGGTGAGCATATTTAAATGTTATTATATAGACAAAATGGGTTTGCTGGCAGTCTCTTCCCTTCCCCTACGCGCGTAGGAGGTTGACAGTGCCAGCAAGTCACATTAGATCAAGTCTTGCAAGTTCTGCCGTGCATGGGTTTGGATTTATGGCAGGCCCGTTCCCCTGGGCCTCTCATAGTGTCCCATGCCAGAGCAAACTGGCCCAGAACCATTGCCTGGCCTCTGCCCGTAGGCTGCAGGCACTGAAGCGGGTTGTACAGTGGAAAAGAAGCCCTCCCTGGCAGAAATTAAATAGGTTGAAATCAGTAATTTTAAGACAACTGTCATTGACCAATGTCGCATTTCATGAAGGCCAAGGACAGTGGCTCTGATTGTTAAATGAGCTTTATTTTTGCTTATTCATAAATGATTGTTGGCTTATTTTTGTTATCCATAGTTAGTCAAAACTTATTCCCAGGTGATGATCATTCATAGCTAAGCAAGTATCAGAGTGCCTGTAAGGACAGTTGAGGTTCCCAGAGTTGCTAATTTAGTAGGCAGTGCTGGTTTAAGAATACTGATTGCTGACCAGCTACAGCAACTGTAATACATTATGTTGATTTGAAGATCGCAGTTTTGAAAAACACATGCCTAGCATGAAAATTAGCTCATAAAATGCTCAGGAAACTTAAGAGCTCTCAGTCGATTGAGAGCAGTGATGCCTGTTAGTCACTATAAGTTGTTCTGTATAAGACTTAGGAAATAGCCAGATGTTTATACGGCAACTTTGAAAAATTGCTGTCATGCTATTTTAAGCTTCTAAAGAGAAACAGACCCGAAATGAAGTAAGCTAACTGTCATGAGACTTTTTCCCTATCGGTGAACTAAGTGCAGGAAAGCTTCTGAAACCTGCATTCAGCAGTTTTTAGCAGGGATGTTTGAAATGCTTTTTTTGAGGTGGACAGTACTATATATGGAAGTTCAGTGTGAAAAAAATCTAGTGTTGAATCTGTGGTGTCCTCATTCCATTGAGGTTTATGGAATCACGTGACCTAAACCTAGGCATAATGGGGGTTCCCAAACCCAGTGAGTGAGGTATCTGTGGAGGGTGCTTGAGTAGTCCTGCTTCTTGTGTGTGCTGTCAGTAACTGATCTTCCAATTTAATGTGTTCCGAAGGTGGACAGCAGATTGTGCGTTTGTCAGGACATTTTCACTGCTGCAGCAAGGGCACGCACATCTTTCAGTGGGACTTGGAATTCCTAGAGAATTGCCTTTGTGAAAAGCTGGCATAATTTCTTTAAATTTCATCTCTTAGTTTCCCTTGTAAGTATTCATGGTTGTTGCAGGTTTATCTTATTAGGAGTTACTAAGTATTGCTAAGACTTCTGAGTAAATGGTCTGCCCTGTTTGCAGTTTGTTGTTTCAGAAAGATATCAAGGAACCATGAACAACTTTAGTAATGAAGAGTTTGACTGCCATTTCTTGGATGAAGGCTTTACCGCCAAGGACATTCTGGACCAAAAAATTAATGAAGTTTCTTCTTCTGTAAGTGTATGTTAAGTCCTTGCTGGGAGTGCAGCTTTGAGAATGTTGGGTTGGATGGGAAGCTTCAGTGGGGTCTTGCGGAAATGGAAATGTCGTATTAGGGAATTTAGAATTTAATTGGCTATGGATCGTCCAATAACAATGATATTCATGCCAGGGATTGACTAAATAGAGTAGGATTCATGAGAATAACGGGCAAGGGAAGGGAAGGCTGCGTGTTGGACGCATTGTTAGGCCGCTGATGGGTTTCCTGTAACCACTCTTATACAGGACGATAAGGATGCCTTCTATGTTGCGGACCTGGGAGACATCCTAAAGAAACATCTGAGATGGTTTAAAGCTCTTCCTCGGGTCACCCCCTTTTATGCAGTCAAATGCAATGATAGCAGAACCATAGTGAAGACCCTAGCTGCCATAGGGACAGGATTTGACTGTGCCAGCAAGGTGAGCAAAAGCAGCAGAACTCACATGATCGTAATGGCCTCGGTGTTCCCAACAGGGCAGACCAAAATTGCGTTGCTTGGGCAGGAGATGCTAATGAATTGAGTGGGGATGGTGACAGCTTCCCATGTTTTTCTGTTTCTTCCACGTATTAGCTACATGTATTGTAACACCTCTTCTTTTTCAGACTGAAATCCAATTGGTGCAGAGTCTCGGGGTGCCTCCAGAGAGGATTATCTATGCAAATCCTTGTAAACAAGTGTCTCAGATTAAATACGCTGCCAATAATGGAGTCCAGATGATGACTTTTGATAGTGAAGTTGAGTTGATGAAAGTTGCCAGGGCACATCCAAAGGCCAAGTGAGTTACTCCTCCATTTGAGGGCAGGGTCAGATGTGGCATCTGTATAATAATGGCAGACAAACTCAAATTTCCAGTTGTTAGATTTCCATACTTTAGTAAATTATCTGTGTACTGGGTCAGAGACAAAGTAGAAAAAAGCTTAAACCCTCTTGATTAATAAAACCAAATTAGACTTAAACCACAGGGTATCAGAGCCCAGGAGTCTCTGTCTTAACCATGGCTGTAGGTGATCTTCTGTTATGGGAAACTTGATACACTTTTCTTGCTTCTAGGTTGGTTTTGCGGATTGCCACTGATGATTCCAAAGCAGTCTGTCGCCTCAGTGTCAAATTTGGTGCCACACTCAAAACCAGCAGGCTTCTTTTGGAACGGGCAAAAGAGCTGGATATTGATGTCATTGGTGTCAGGTGAGATCTTGGTGATGGCAGAGGTAGAGATTAAGATTAGACAATGCAAGTTTTATCGGTTTTCTCCCACTATGAATAGTTATTTCCAGAAATAGTAAGAAATAGCATATTCTACTTTTTTTGCCCCAGCTTCCATGTGGGAAGTGGTTGTACTGATCCGGAGACCTTCGTGCAGGCCATCTCTGATGCCCGCTGTGTCTTTGACATGGGAGTGAGTATACGTGAACCCCAAGCGGGGGGGGCAAGGATGACAGTGATAACTAGTCCCAGTTCCAGAATTGACCTTTTGTAGAAGTCATCTTATATTACAGGCATTTAACCCTATCTGCTGCGTGCGTTTTTCATGACTTGTTATGAATCTGGCTACTTGATTGACTTAATTTGATTGAATTAACTTTCTTGACTCTAGGCTGAGGTTGGTTTCAACATGTGTCTGCTTGATATTGGTGGTGGCTTTCCCGGATCTGAGGATGTAAAGCTTAAATTTGAAGAGGTAATTTATAACAAAACTATAATCTGTAGCTCTTAGCAAGTTCTTTTTTGGAATATTTCAAAACCTACTAGTTTTAACAGATAGTAAAGGGACTATACACACATGAAAATAAATGTCTTGGTGTGGTATTTTGAATGACTTCTGTGCTATTTAAAATGGTACTTAAGGGACTTCCCTGGTGGCACAGTGGATAAGACTCCGAGCTCCCAATGCAGGGGGACCGGGTTTGATCCCTGGTCAAGGAACTAGAAGAAGTTAGGCCATTATATGCTACTCATTTATAAAATAAATCCGTATTCTTTTTTGTGAAAATTATATGAATAGGCAGAATAGAAAGTTTTGTTCTGTTGGCATGTATTTGCTGGATAAAAACATTTAGGCACTTTGTAAGTGGTAATAAATTTGTATCATTGTTTAATAAAATCATACCCATAACATCTTAAAGAGGGTAGAAAGGGTGTCTGGAGGGGAATCAAAATGAAACCACAGGGATGTACAGGCTGGTCTTCAGGGAGATGTTTATCTTGTGCTGCTGTTTGAGGGTAAACCTCTCTGCTGATGGCCGCTCTCAGGGTTTTTGGTGTGTCATGTCACAAAGTGCTGGTCCGTGTGAGTTCCCCTTGATGACCAACTGCTCTTTTCTGTCTCACTCTGGTAGATCACCAGTGTAATCAACCCGGCGTTGGACAAGTATTTTCCATCAGACTCTGGAGTTAGAATCATAGCTGAGCCAGGCAGATACTATGTTGCATCAGCTTTCACGCTAGCAGTTAATATCATTGCCAAAAAACGCGTATTAAAGGAACAGACAGGCTCTGATGGTACGTACAAAGGATGAATCATCGCATGTATAACAAAGTTGGTACATAAAGTGGTAATTGAGACTAATTCTGCTTTTCTAGATGAAGATGAGTCAAATGAACAGACATTTATGTATTACGTGAACGATGGAGTATATGGATCATTCAACTGCATCCTCTACGACCATGCGCACGTGAAGCCTCTTCTGCAGAAGGTACCTTGTGAACATGCTGTATACAGCAGTTAAGATGATTGGTCAGGGGCTCCCCTGGTGGTGCAGTGGTTGAGAGCCCGCCTGCCGATTCAGGGGACACGGGTTCGTGCCCTGGTCCGGGAAGATCCCACATGCCGTGGAGCGGCTGGGCCCGTGAGCCGTGGCCGCTGAGCCTGCGTGTCCAGAGCCTGTGCTCCGCAACGGGAGAGGCCACAGCGGTGAGAGGCCCGCGTACCGCTAAAAAAAAAAAAAAAAAAAAAAAAAGATGATTGGTCAGAACAAGTGTAAGCAGGTGTGTTTTTCTCTCTCTCTCAAATGTAGAGACCCAAACCAGATGAGAAGTATTATTCATCCAGCATCTGGGGGCCGACCTGTGATGGCCTGGATCGCATTGTTGAGCGCTGTGACTTGCCCGAGATGCATGTGGGCGATTGGATGCTCTTTGAAAACATGGGTGCTTACACTGTCGCTGCTGCTTCTACTTTCAATGGATTCCAGAGACCAGCCATCTACTATGTGATGTCAGGGCCAACATGGTTAGTGACAACAGTGTGTGTGTTTGTGTTTCCTATAAGAAAATAGAAGCTTCCAGGATTTATTATGCTTGCTCTTGTTGAATAAGGAATTGCTTTACTTAGGATTAAATAGTAACGTTTGTTTTAATTGTTTTTCTCTCCATATTAATGTATGCTTTAGAAATTTTGGAAAATACAATGGAAGGAAAATCCCTTCCACAATAGTGATCTGTATTTTCAGATTTCTAAGGCATAATCATTTCAGAAAAGATTGATCAGGATATTTCTGTGCAACTAGAATATTTTAATTAGTGTCTGTGACTTGTGCTTTCCTTGTTACCATAAAGATGGTTCTGAAGAAATGCTTGCTGTAGAGCTATGTTGAATTGCTTCCTGATGACATAGTAACCAAGGACATAAATAGGCTCATGAATAAGTTATTCTCAGTTTCTCGGTGTGGAATTGCTCAGTGAGGGGTGACTCAGGGCTTCTGAACGTGCCACTTCTGTCTCTTGCAGGCAACTGACGCAGCAAATCCAGAGCCACGACTTGGCACCCGGAGCGGAGGAGCAGGACGTCGGCGCTCTGCCTGTGTCCTGCGCCTGGGAGAGTGGGATGGAGCGGCGCCCGGCCGCCTGCGCTTCAGCTCGCGTCAATGTGTAGATGCCATTCCTGTAGCTGGTAACTGCGAGGTTAGCTTGATGTAAGGGTTGGGGGGGACCACTTAACTTAATTACTGCTAGTTTTGAGATGTCTATGTGAATAGGGCTGGCACAGACGCAGCAACGTGGAAGACTAGGCGATGGGGTCACACTTATCTGTGTTCCTATGGAAACTATTTGAATATTTGTTTTATATGGATTTTTATTCACTTTTCAAACATGCTACTAAAGCATGCCCCTCAACTGCTGAGCAAGCATTTGTAGCTTGTGCATTGGCAGAATGGGCCAGAAGCTTAGTGTTGTGACCTGTTTTAAAGTAAAGTATCTTGAAATAATTAGGCATTGGGAAATTTTTACAGCGTGTCCATTCCAAATGGCTCACCTTGGGCTTCCCTGGTGGCGCAGTGGTTGAGAGCCCGCCTGCCGATGCAGGGGACACGGGTTCGTGTCCCGGTCCGGGAAGATCCCACATGCCGCGGAGCGGCTGGGCCTGTGAGCCATGGCCGCTGAGCCTGCGCGTCCGGAGCCTGTGCTCCGCAACGGGAGAGGCCGCAACAGTGAGAGGCCCGCGTACCACAAAAAAACCAACCAACCGACCAACCAAACAAACAAACAAAAAAACAAATGGCTCACCTTGAGTGTGGTTTACAGGTGGGGAATTGATGTTTTTTCCCAGAGGCTGAGAAAATTGCCCCCGAGGACTAAGGAGTTGACAGGTTTTTAACATTTTGAAGATCCATGGAATGGCTTTTTCCTGTTCTGACATTTTTATTTCAAGTCCTGTAGGAAGTTTGCTGTGGATTCTCAGAATAGTGAGTGGGTCTAGCCCCATGTGCGGTGGAAGGAAAAGGAGGGGCGAGACAGTGGGCAGTCTCTGCTGTTAACAGCACAGTCCACCCTGGACGCGACTGAGCTTGGAGTGCCCAGGGCCCCTTGTTAACTAGCCAGCCTGCGGCGAGCAGGGCCGGTGCCCAGGCCCTCTGAACCCTGCCTCCAGAGGCTAGACACAGGCCCTCCCCATCTTGACTTCACCAGTTGCATAGTCACAACTAGTTAGGAATGTAGCACAGCTTTTGGCAGTTGTTACACGTGTTATAGATCTTTACCTTCCGACCTTGGCCTTTTATATTCTCTTACTCAACTTGTACCCCCAGTCCTCAGAAAAGGTTGGCAGGCTCTCATACTAAATTTCCAAAATGGGAATTGTGAATTCCTGCTGTAGCACAGGGAGGAGGGAGGAAAGGAAGGCCATGTAAAAGCCAGGTGTCCCCTTAGTAACTGCCACTTGTCTGCACCAGACACTGCAGACGGCACTGAGTGTCTCACCAGCTTCGTTAGAGGGCCACAGGGAGACAGCATGTGGTTCAGACGGGAACGCCGCAGCTTCCTGCATCTCAGGGACTAAATTCAGCGCTTCTGCTGATGCCGTTAGTACCTTTACCAAGGAGTTGAGGGGAGTGACTTGTGTTTCTTAAAAGCCACCTTCCCCCAAGACCTCAGTTCCACCTGGACACAGCACATTGCTGTGATCGCTGACGTCACATCTCGGCTGCTTAGCTGGACCCCTGAATAAGACTTCTCAGCAGCCACAGAGAAAATAGGTCTGACTGGAGTCTGGGCAGAATAGAGGAAAGAACACTTACGTGGACTGTCTGTCCGACTCCTGTGAGCACATCCTTTTCTGGGTCCGCAGTCTGCCCGCTGCTAATGTTCAAAATAAAGGAATTGGTGTTCTGTATGGATTAAGTGCCAAGAAATGCAAGCTAGATGCCATGCCTAAGATTTTGGGAAATTAGATCTACCTTCAGAAGAAAGGAGTAACAAGATGCCCTAGTGACAGCACTGAGCTTGGATTGAAAAGAGGAGAGGTTTTCCACTCAAAACGTATTCTGCAGTACTGAGGGCTTGGGGACTGCTCTTCTCTCAGCCTGTTAGGTAAAAGTGCAGTCCAACCAGCTGGCCAGTGCTGGTGGGGACGGAAGTAGCCCCAGGTAGTCCCATGGCGCCCATACAACAGCCTCTGAACCTGGCTCCTGACAGCTTGGTGAAGCCACTTGTGAGCCCTGGAGCCTGTATGGTGACACGGCCTGGGCTGGGCCAAATGACCTCCCGTGGCCCCTACACCTGGGCGTGGGCAAGTTTGGCAAAAGGATGGAGATCTCAGACGGCTGGGTGTGTGTCGGTCAACACTGTCCTCCAGGACCGTCAAGTTCTAGCTTGCAGTGTGCACTTACCTGTGTCCATTACAGATGGTACTGTCTGGTCATTCATAGAAATGACATTTCTAGACCTTGATTTGAAGTGAATATAATTCTGGCCTCCACCAAGGCTGTGGGTGACTCTTCCTCCTGAGGGTGTTGGAGTCTCCACGCAGGGCCCCGTGGGAGGGGCTACTGGCCCAAGGTAAAGGAAGTGGTTTCCAAGCCTGGCAGGCCCTGCATTTGAATCACTTAGGGAGCATCTGAAAATGCAGATTGCCGGGTCCACCCCAGGACTGGGGACAGGGAGTGTGGGGCAGCGGGTAACCACCTGGGCAAAGTAAGATGTCACTCATGCTCCTTACACCACAGTAAATCCCAGATGAAAATTTTCATGTGACAGGTTAGGCCACAAATCTATTAGAAGAAAACATTTGAAGTCAAAAATTCAAGGGGCAAAGGGAAAACTAATACACATGGAAGGGGCCAATTTTCTTCCTGTTCAAAGAGCTCCAATAAATCCGTAAAAAAGAAGCAATTCAATAGAAAGTGGGCAAGCCACGAACTTAGGTTCACAGAAAAGAAAAAACTTTGGACTTCAACAAACTTTAAAACTCAAGTGCATATTAAAACTATGAGAATCTATCACCTGTCAGTTTGACGAAGGTAGAAGGGTGCACTGGCTTGCTGGGTAAGCAGGCTGGCTCACCCAAGGCAGATGGGAAAGTGAGAATAAGAATAATCTGGAGGGAATTTGGTAATACCAAAAATAATCCACGTTATCTTTGCCCCAACAAATCTACTTGTAAGAATTTTCTGACAAGTTGGCTTTCGAGGCCTTTCATTGTGACAGTGTCTGTACAGTACATATTATATTAGAAACAACCGTATGTTCATCAAGAGGGTACTTGCTGATGAGACAATCACTGGAGCACACGGCTGCTTCAAGACACAGAGCCCTGCAGGAGCTGGTGGGGGACGATCGCCAAGCTGGAGAACGGGGCTGAGGAGCACCGTGCAGTGAGCTATTCCCTGTGTAAAAGGCAAGCCAAGCTTGGAGTGCACGCGCATACCTGCACGCGCGGAAATTTCTGAAAGAACTGATAAACGCAGCAGGAGGATGGAGGCCTGAGGAGGGGAGTGGAGACTGACTTCATACGCACTTTTACACGTGTCTGTTGATGACCTTAAAGGAATCAAATGAAATATGCCTCCTGGGTGAGGAAAGAGAGGCCCAGAGAAAAAGTACTCAGTCGTGTAACTCCCACGCGCACGAGTGGCTGAACCGGGGCCAGCTGGCTGGGCCGGGGACAGGGCGGCGTTGGCCAGGGCCGCTCTGCAGGGCTGGCTCGTGCCCACCCAGCTCCCGAGGCTACCGGAAGCGGCCAAGTCATCGGGGGCCGAGTACTCACCCCCCACCTCTGCCCCGCAACCCCGTCACCGCCCGGGCGGGGCCGTCTGCCCTGTCAGGGTGCAGTCACCCGGGGACGGGGTCAGAGTCTGAGCCAGGGCCAGGCCTCTGTCCACGCCTTCCACAGCCCTCTCTAGCCTCCTGGCTGACCAGCCTTCATGCTGCCTCGCAGGCGGCCCACTGGCCCACGCAGGCGTCACTCAGCCTGTCTTCTGTAGCCATGTGCTCCCCACGGCCCACGGTGACCCCTACGATGGTCACCTTGCATCTCTGTGCAGACTCCATCCTTGTTAGGTTTTCCCGGTTTACTCTACCTGCCAGCTGGTCAGGCTGTATTTTATGTGGCAACCCTATCAACCAGGCTTCCGAGTCCCGGGTACCAGGAGCCCAGCCTCAGCTTCTTTGTGCTGTGTGGCCCACGGAAAATCAGGTGCTCCCCCGGGCCTCAGGCTCCTCATCTGCCACATGGGACAGAGACAGAAAGCTCCTGTATGAAGCTGGCCGGAGAGGCTCCGAAACCAGGCTGGGGGATCCGCGCTCCCAGGCCCGGACGGCCCTCCCGGCTACGGCCACCAGGGGGCAGCAGCACCTCGCTCTTGAGACTCCTCGGCCCGTCTGGCGCTGCGACCAAGTGGGCAGGTCCTTCAGTCCCTCAGCAAAAGATGGCAGAGGCGTGACTGTGACAGGAGGGCTGTGGGGATTGGAGCGTGGCCTGGCTCAGGGGGAGATCCAAGGGCAGCCACACCTGGGCAGCTAGGCTTTGAGGCTCCAGACAGCTCGTCCTGGACCAGGCTGACCCCGCGAAAATCTTCCCGAGCCCCACAGGCGAAGACTCCCCCAGCCCAGCCCTCACCCCCTGCCTCGCACGCAGGGAACAGCTGGGGGTCCCCACGGCCTGCCTGTCCGGAGTGGGTGACGCCCCCAGCCTGGGCTCCGGAAGTACCCACACCACACTTGGTGACCTGGCCGGCCACCCCCAGGCGCCCCCTGGACACACCGCTCGTGCCCGTGCCCCGCCCGGGCCGTGCGGCCAGGCTCACCCCCCGCGCCCCGCTGAAGCGTGGGTGGCGTGGGAAGCAGGGGGCACTGCCCTCACACCCCACCCACTGACCAGCCCTTGAGACCTAAGTCCAGGTCCTGCTTATCCCCACACATCGGTACCCGAGCACCTAAGGCTGCTGGTGTTGCGCCTCCCCATCTTCGCCTGGCCCGGGGCCATACTCTTCCCGCAGCGGGGCCGCCCCACCCTGGGCGCCTGGCCCCAGCCCCGGCTCTGGCGCCCCCTTCTGGAGGAGCCAGGAACCATGTGCAGCCCTCGCTCTGAGCGGGAGGGGCAGGGGGCAGATCCTGGCCCACGGGCGCCCTTGCCTCCCCCAAGCCTCTGCAGCCGGCCCCCCTGCCAGCTGGCCTGCGAGATCGAGGTCAGCACCCTTGGCTCTCTGGGCCCCTGCCTTATGTGCCCAGGGTCACGTGGCTTGTCAGTGGCCAGGCTGAGACTTGTACCTCTGCCTCTGTGTCTGAGGCCCACTGGGTGCAGGTCCAGGCTGTGGGGGGGACCCCACGCTGACTCTTCGTTTGTTCACTCACTCATTCTGAGCCTCTAATTTTTTTTTGCCCCTCTTGTTTTTGGCCATGCCACGCGGCTTGCGGGATTCTCAGTTCCCTGACCAGGGATCGAACCCGTGCCGTGGCAGTGAAAGCCTGGAATCCTAGCCACTAGGCCACCAGGGAACTCCCTAATTCTAAGCCTGGCCTGTACCGGCTCTGGGTAGGGGAAGGGGGAAGGCGACCAGAAGGACGTGAATTACGAGGTCAATATAAGGGAAGCCAGGCTATGGACAAGGGGGACACGGGGGCCGTGGGGAGTACCTGGGGAGGGTGGGGGTGGCTTGCTGGAGGAAGGGACGTCTGCATGGCGTCTTGGGAAATGCAGGTGTGTGGGCGTGCATGAAGGTCACGGCGGCCCTTTCAGCCCAAGCTGGGGACAGGAGTGGGGGGGTTGCCCGGCTGTGAAAGCCGGCTGGGCCAGCTGAGAGCCAGGGCCGGGGGCTCGGGCCCCGCTCCCACCCACCTGGAAGGAGCTGCAGGGCTGCCACCCAACGCAGCCTCGCACACATCCCCAGAAGACACTCACCTGCTGATACGGGCCCAGGCCAGACGCGCCAGGAGTCTGGTGCCGAGTCTCTGCACGGTGGTGCCTGAGTGTGCGTCTATGACACTGCCTTGTAGGGTAGACACACACCCCAAACTAGACGCCTGAGTCCCACCAAGGCCTGTCGGCAGAGACCACACCACCTGCCCTTCTACACACACACGCGCGCGCACACACACACACACGGTGAAAGGGGCACTGTCTTGGGGGTAAGATAATCTGACTAGTTCTGATTCTGCCACTGAGCTCCTGGGACCTGAGGGGCACGGCCGGTTGCTAGCCGAGTCCGGGACGGGCCTGTGGGTCGGCCCTGCCCTTCCCTGGGCCGGTTTCCTCATCGCCTACGACTCCCTAAGGCACCACCCTGACCCCCAGATCCACATCTTCCACGTTCGGGTGGAAGCACTTGGGATGGTTATTTTAGGTCAACTTGCCTGGGTCGTGGGTGTCCTGACGGTTAAACATTATTCTGGGTGTGTCTGTGAGGGCGTTTCTGGGGAGATGAACATTTGGCTTGCCCCTCCCGCCCCCGGCAATGCGAGCAGCCTCATCCAGAGGGTTGACTAGACAAAAGGCTGAACCGAGCAGGGAGATTTCGTCCTCTGCCTGCCGGTCTTGGGCTGGGATGTCGGTCTCCTGCCTTCAGATCCAGACTGGAACTAATGCCATCGGCTCTCCTGGGTCTCCAGCTGGTAGATCGTGTGTTCATTCAGCCTCCATAATCTCATGAGCCAATTCCTTGCAATGAATCTTTCTCTCTTTCTCCCCCGCCCCACCCCAGTATACATGTGTGCATACAGAGGGAGACACCCCCTTGGCTCTGTTTCTGGGGCGAACCCTGCTACATCTGTGCCTGATTCCTGGGCAGTGTCCCCTGTTAGTAGTGCTGCAGCACTCGCCGCCTCCCCTCAACAGGCAACAAGCACTATTTAGCCTTGGCCAGTTCTCCTTACATTTTGTAAAATACAAGCCTCTCTCCGGGAGGGGAGATTCCTCCAGGCCACGCGGAGTTGGCAAGGCACCATCCTGCTTCTCTGTAGCAAGCTGGGTCCACCCCCGGGTCACCTGGCCTCCCCCTCCCACCCCTCCTCCCCCTGGCGCCGCCCATGAAGGTCCAGCCTCGGGCAGTGCCACTGGCTGGAAAGTCACTTGCAGGAGGGCTCACCGTTTCTATTCAGAGGCCTGGAATGGTAAAAGGTATTAAGATTACTAAAATCAGCAAAACAGCCAGGGTCCCTGACAGCCCGCTGTGGGTCAGGCTCCGGGCTACATGCCCGGCCCGCTTACCTCGATCACCTGTCTCCCCGCTGCACTGCTTCCACAGGTGAGACTCAGCGAGGCCACGTGGCCCCTGGGTGGATGTGCCAGATGCTGGAACCAGAACCCCAATCCTGTTCACCCTTCCTGGCGCCATGCCCGGGGGGGGGCCCTCATCGGCTGGGTGCATCCTGACTGGCCAGTCACGGTCACCTCACACTCCTGGCCAAGGCACTGAGAAGTGGTGGGCAGGGAGCACAGGAGAATTTTGGAAAGTTCTCCTCCCCTTTAAGGAAGAACAGAGGACAGGCTGCTTCTCGTCCCGCCTGGGGAAGGTTCCCGGGTCAGCTGAGCTGCCCTGCACGGTGACAGCCCTGCGGGGACCCCAAGGACTCAAGTGCGAGGACAGAAGCTGCCTGTGAGGCCGGGGGCAGGGCGGTGGGGAGGCGGAAGGAACCTGGACATGCTTAGCGACGCCCCCCAGCTGCCGCATTAGTCTCGGCACATGGTGGAAACATCCTTATGGTTGAAGCCCCCTCTGCTGGGCTTTCTGCTTCTGAGACCAGAAGCATCCTGATGGCCACAGGCGGAGAAACCAGGCCTGCCCTCATGGCCCTGTGCCGATACCCCTGATCCCCGCTCGGTCCTCGCTGGGGATGTGTGGTCCTGCTACCTTGCTGATTAAACCATGGGGTTGGCGGGGGAGCCGGAGGGGGCGGGGGGTGGATGCAGGCAGAAGCCTGACAGTCAAACCTGCCAAGAACTGTCATTTCATTTCCACAAATATTTCTTGGCATTAGGCAGATATTGAAGAACAGGCTGCACAAGATTTATAGACACAGTAACGGCTACATGGATGCAGAAGGGGCCAAGTTTACAAATAGCAGCAGGGCCTGCCGAATCCACCTGTTCCGGGGAGCGCGGAGGCCACGGCAGCAGAACGGGGTCTCCCGGTCCCACACAAAACTCAGACAATGCCGTTTATTTGATCATTTTAATACAGGAAATGCCAGACCAATCAACAGGGAGGGCAAACCTTACAGAGATGCTGCTGCTCACTACGCGGACAGACGGGAGGGTCTCCACGGCCCTGGGCACGCATGCACGTCCTTTTGAAAAGGGCAGGTTGAGGGCATAAATACCACAAAATAACCAGGCTCGGGGAGATCACAGGCCACGAGGGAACCACGCTTCAAAGGCAATCGAGGCATTAAATACAGGACCTACACATTACACTTCACTTCACCATATGTATAACTTATATATTAAAAGGAGACCACAGTATATATACGTGCAAGCGGCTTTGGTCAGAGAAAACGAACGAGCTGGGTGGAGCCATGCACGGGGAGGGCTTGCCCGTCTTCTCTCCCTCTGTTCTTGTCCCCATTTTTCCCACAGAGTCACCTGTGATCACAAAATCAATCAGCTGGCCTTGGCGGGATCTTAGAAAGTCCCGCCAGGATCCTCGGGGTGTCCTCTGGGCTCCCTGCGGGCAGGGAGGTGCCCCAGAAGCGAGGACAGCGTGAGCCCTGGGAGTAACCACATGCCAGGGAATTCGCCCTGGAGGGACTGGGGAGGGGGCGGGAGGAGGCCAGGTGAGGAGGGAGGCGTGGCCACCAAGCCGGCAGATGCGTGTTGCCTGGCCGCCCCGGGAGAGCAGGAGTGATTGAAGAGGCATCCACTTTTGCAAGCAAAGCTTAACCGGCAAAACAAGCCTGTGTTTCTCTGCACTGTCCAGACGCCGACCCCTTAGAACTGACTGGCGCTGCTGGGGTCACACTGTAACAACCGGACGATGGATGGGTCGCTCTTGGCACCTTTAATGAATTCTTCCAGGGACAGTTTGCCTGTGGGATGGAGGATGGGAGAAATGGGAGTTAGCCAGTGCTCACAGTCCATCACCCTTAGGAGAGCACGGGGACAGCTCCTGTGTCAGGGACGTCTCCTCTGGTCCGTCTTGAGCCCTCCTGAAGCTAGACGCGTCCAGGCTCCACACACTTCCAGGGCATTTCTGGAAAAACCTTTTATGCTTTCAGTGCTTATTGCAAAGCACCGGGCACCTCAAAGGATGTACCCAGTATAGCAGCAGGCCGTGCCTGGTGGGGCAATTGAAACCCTTTCAGAAATAGCCCCACGCCTTATTTAAGAAAGATGTGCCTTGTCCAGAAAGAACATGACATCTGCCTCTAAACCATAATTAACCCAGGGTCGAGAGGGCCAGGTCTGGGTGGGGACCTACTTCTTGCCTCTGCGTTTGAGGCTCTGCAGCTGTAAAATGAAATAGAGCCATTTACCCCGGAGGACAGCAGTAAAGGAAATGCAGGAGCTTGAGGCCATGCCCGGCACACAAAGGGCTCACAGCTCTGCCGCCATGGGCAAGCTACCAACCTCTCCACGTCCCAGGGTCTTCATCTGTGTGGTGGGATTGTGGGAACGCCCATCTCAAAGGGCCACCGGGAGGGTTAATTGGGAGGATGTGTTTGAGGGGTCAGCCCACGCCTGGCCCGCAGGATGCACTCAGTTAGTGAGCTGCTGCCAGGAAGCCAGGCAGGGACCTCCTGCTTGCCCACTGCCCGAGAGGGAAACCTCCTCCTCTGGGTCCCCAGCAGCGGGGGCAGACAGGCTGGCCCCGAGGGAGACTAAACAACCCCAGGCTAAGGGATGGATTGGGAAGGGAGGGGCAGCCATCCCCTCGGCAGACGAGAAGACCTCTGGGCCCCTCTGATGGTGGACAGGGGTTCCTGGGCTTGGTTACTCTTCATATGGTCGGTGGGGACTTGGCTCCGACCGCCAAGGGAGAGGTGCTTCTGAAAGCACCAGCCTCTCCTCCGGGCAGAAAGCGGGGCTGGCAAGGGGCTGGGGGTCCCTGAGCACAGTCTGTCCTGCAGCCATCAGGGTGTTCTGGTGCTCGGCCAGGCTCAGGTCACAGGAGAGGGTGCTTCAGTGATACCTGTGCTTGCCTAGGGGGGCAGGGGGTGTGGTGCAGTCCCGGAGGACGAGGGCCTAGCTCTGGACCACCCCTGCTTCACTGTTCTCTCCTCCAACATCGCCTCTTCCACCCCTCTCCGAGCTCCAGGGATGCACGGACCCCGGGGTTCACAGGAGAAGCTCTGTCCCAGTGGGCACAGGCCCAAGTTCACAAACACTCTGGGAAGGTGCCCAGAGCGGGCCCTGCGGGGTCGGGGCAGAGGTGGGTGGAGGGAGAGCTGGGCGCTGTGCTAAGAGGTCTACTGGCTCCTACTGAATCCTCAAAACCACAAGAGACTGAATTATTATCCCCATTTCACGGAAGAGTAAACTGAGGCTCAGAAAAGCCAAGATTGGTTGGAGCAGGTCTGTCGAACCCAAAGCCTGTGCTGCTACCCTGGAAGGCAGAAGACATGTTTTAAATTGGCCCAAAGGCAACGCCAGGCACGAGGCCGTCCTGTTTCACATTTGATGGATTATGTTTTGAAAACTGTTTCCTTGCTGATGATGTGCCTACAGCCACGTTGCCCCCTCCCCCTGCTGGCTCAGTCCTTGGCGTCATCTGCAAACCGCACTTTAGGGTTTAGGAGCACTTTTCTGTGCATTAGCTTATTTTATTTATTTATTTTTTTTGCGGTACGCGGGCCCCTCACTGTTGTGGCCTCTCCCGTTGCGGAGCACAGGCTCCGGACGCGCAGGCTCAGCGGCCATGGCTCACGGGCCCAGCTGCTCCGCGGCACGTGGGATCTTCCCGGACCGGGGCACGAACCCGTGTCCCCTGCATTGGCAGGCGGACTCTCAACCACTGCGCCACCAGGGAAGCCCTGCATTAGCTTATTTTTAATCTCCAGCACAGCCCGCGGGTATTTTCTCTTTTTCTTTTCTAAATGCTGCATTTCTTTATCCTTCAAAAGCAAATCAGACCTGACTCTGGGACTGCACTTAACACTGGCAAGAGGTGCGGATCCATCCAGTTTCATAGCTACCTTCCCCGGCAGGGACCCTGCAGAAGCTCACGGCCAATGCAGAGAAGAAAACACAGGGCACGTCCTCACTGTATGGTCGCCACCGCCCCTCCTGGACACGCCACTTCTGCTGCGGTGTGGACCCAGAGATCCTGGCAGAGCTGCTGCAGGCCAGCACATCCCGACAGAGTCCCTGGGGCCACTGAGGCTTGGGGGAGGGATGGTGGGGGGCAAAGGGACCCCCACCACCTGGGAGGCTTGATCCCAACCCCTCCAGGGCCCGGGTGCCAAGGGCATAGCTGCCTCTTCTCCCCGGGACATGCCCACGGGCCTACAGTCTCCCTGTTCTAGAAGCAAGGAGACTATGGCTCATGGGGCAGGATGCTGGCCCAGTGCCCCGACTCTGAGCTCTGGCTCTCCCCTCAGCGCAGCTGCACTGGCCGGGCAGGGCCAGGGGTGGACCAGGTGAGGCCTGAGAAGCTACAGAGGAGGAAAGGATCCCAAACACAGCTCCGCTCCCAGCAGGGGGGCACAGACACACAGGGATCCTACCGTCATTGTTGGTGTCCATCTGCCTGAAGATCTTGTCCGTCCGTTTCTCCGGCGTGGACTCATCCTCGGGCATCTTCATCACGGAGGACACCATTTTGTATATAGCCTGCAAAGGGGGACACACACACGTGTGTTCAGAGGTTCCAGGGTGTCCCTGGGTGGATGGGGCACAGGCCTGAGCTTCTGCCCAGCCCACAGCAGGACAAGAGGTCAGGATGCTCACAGCTGCAGGACCCTCCCCAGCTGGAATGTTCCCTGCTACCCCCAATGCTGTGGACACATGTCACAGACGGCGTGTGAGCAAGAGGAAGCCAGACTCACTTACGTGAAGTTCAAGAACAGGCCAAACAACCCACTTTGACAGCTGTAAGCCTGAGGGTGTCTGCGGGGGCGGGAGGTGGGACAGTTCCCAGGCCCTCTGGGGGGCTGGGGACGCTCTCTAACTCCCAGAGGGTGGTGGTGACACAGGCGCATACGTGTACCGCCCATCACTCAGCACCCGTAGCCACAAACATTTGACTATGGGATTGCTGTACCTGAGTTAGGAGCAAAAAAAGACAGCCCACAGGGAAAGCCACATAACTAGCCCCAGAAAGGCCAGCGCCAGGGCAGAGGGGTCTCTCCAGCAGGACCGAGAACCCCAGGACACTGCCATCCAAGGGCTCAGCACCATTGCCAGCCATTTCTGTGTGTCTCTGTCCAAGGGGCCTGGCCCAGTGTTGTGGTGTGTGTGTGTGTGTGTGTGTGTGTGTGTGTCCAGGGGGCGTGATGAGGCCAGTGACCAGCAGCTCATCAGAGTAACTCGCGAGGGGGAGGGGCTGTGCCACTGTGGGTTTCTGTGCGGAGACGGCTTGACTGAGAGTCTCATTCCTGAGACAACACACCAAGGACAGCAGAAGTCTGAGAGTTGTAGCATCTTAAAAAGCAGGTTGACAAAACAAAACCAAAAAGGAATGATCCCAAGGGAAGCTTCTGGTATGTGTTATACTCTCTCCTCCTTGGCCCCTCTCCATTTGCCGAGGAGGGTGGAGGTGGCCAGGCCTCACAGCACGGCCAGTGTGTCTTTCAGGCCCTCTTGGGACAGGACCCCTCCTGAGAGGGGCAGGCACTTGTTCACGTGCAGAGGAGGCAGGGCCAAGACCCTTCCCGGCCTCTGGTGGGCTCTGAAGCTCTTAGAACCCCGTCCGTTTTGACGACGGTATAGCGGCCGGGCATCCCGCTCAGCAGGCCAAGCCACCTGCGGGTGCCACGGGAAGGGTCTCAGAGTTTGGGAACTTGGTCTGGGGGCCTAGCAGCCAGATCCCGTTTGGACAGGCATGGGGCCCCTCGCTGTCCTGCTGTGTCTCTAAGTCTTGGCCGGGCCGGTCTGCTTGGCCAGGGACAGGGAAGCGTACGGGCCAGCTTGTGGGCCGGGACAGGTGATTCATGAGAAGGAGATTTCTTCCTTCTACCACCGCTTGTCGCTAAGAGCCAGGAGCGAGGGCTGAAGCAGAGTCCCCTGAACCTGTGCTGATTTATTCTCACTGCGAGAAAACCACCTGTTTAGGAAATAGGTTGGTCACGCCTCAGGCCACTTGCTGCTGCTCTAGGAGTTCATGGGTTTGATACCCTCTGTTTGTGGCTTAGCCCAGAAGTTCCTTCCATGTAGAGGACATCTCCTCTGAGGAATTCTAGAACTGAACCGCCCAGGGTCCAGGAGGCACCCAGGCAGCGGCAGCTCTGTGCCTCTCCACCACACGCCTAGGAAGCTGGGCAAGTGAACAAAACACGGTTTCTTTCTGGAAAACGGATTCCCCTGCCAGAGCTGTTGACTGGAGTCGAGGCAAAGAGGTCTCTGAAGTGCTTTCTGTACCAGAGCTTATTCTGCGGCCACTAATGTTTCAGTTTTGCTTTACCACGGCACGTCCCTGGGGACATGACAAACTGTTTGTTCTTTTATTCTCAGACACGGGGACTCGAAGAGGTCTTGGCAGGTGGCTTCTGCAAGTGTCAAGGGTCCTCTCAATTACTGTAATTCTCTCTGAATTACTACAGTTCAGCTCTGTTAACTCTCTGGAAGTCACGGTCCCCCACCCAGCCTCAGATTTTGTGAAATGCAGAGAATGACACCTCCATCCTCCGCCCCGCCAGGGTCGGGAAGGCCACAACTCATCAAAGGGCTTAGGCCAGGCCTGATGGATGGCCAGTGATCAGTAAACAATGGCTCTTCTCATCACTATCTGCAAGGACCCGCCAGTCCGGTGACAACTGGTCACTTTCAAAAGTGCACGAGGGAGGGGCTGGCAGCCACCTAGCAGCGAAGGGCTGAAGGCGCGGGGACAGGAGCGCTGTCCGGAGTGGGCGGGGCCTCGGGGACCCCGCCCCCACCCCACCCCCGCGGCTGCGCTCCGCCATCCCCTCCCTCCGGGGCGCACCTGCACGATCTCCAGCATCTCGCTGCGGCTGATGTAGCCGTTGCCGTCCAGGTCGTACATGCTGAAGGCCCACTTGAGCTTCTGCTCCAGCTTGCCCCGCGAGGTCACACTCAGCGCGATGATGAACTCCCGGAAGTCGATGGTGCCGTCGCCGTTGGTGTCGAAGGTGCGGAAGACGTGCTCTGCGAACTTGGAAGCGTCGCCATAGGGGAAGAAGTTGGCGTAGATCTTCTTGAACTCGTCCACGGTCAGGTGGCCGGTGGGGCAGTCCTTGAGGAAGCCCTTGTACCACTCCTGAAGCTCGTGGTCCGTGAACTCCGTGTTCTCCCGCAGGTCCTGCAGCACCTCGGGCCGCAGCTTGCTGTTCTGCTTGCCCATGGCGGCCGGCGTCGACACCTGCAAGACAGGGGCCCGGGCTGGGGCCATCAGGGCGGGGGAGGGCGCCCCACAGCCCACAGCCACCGAGCGGCGCGGAGAAACGCCCCCCGCGTGTCCCGCACCGAGCGCTGGAGAGGCCCGCCTCCGGCCCTCCCCGCGACGCAGTGCCTCAGCCCTCCTAGGACCCCTGCGGGGAGGCGGGCCCTCGGTCTGTGTACCACCAGGAAGGCCATGCTCCGGTGGAGTCAGGACAGGCCACCTCGCGCTGCAAAAGGCACATCCTGACTTTCAGAATGTGGAAAGGTGGAAAACACAGCAACTTGAAATCCGTGGAATGAGGCGTTTATCAAGTGCCCAGCAGGGGCTGTACAAGATTGGAGGATGAAACCCTTACTCTCATCACCCTCATCAGCTTCAGGCAAAACTGTCACGCTGACTGTACCCCACACCCTGTGTTCTGGGCAGTTCTTTTCTTGTTCGGGCACCATGTTCTGATTTTATCCTTAGAACAGGCATCCAGAAGCTTTTAAGGGGTCCCTCTTGTTTGTTTTTGCCTCTGAGCAGCCCTCTGGTTGGGAGTGGGGAGCAGGGGTGGATCTAGAATTAGCACCAAGAGTACATGCATGTCTCCAAGGCTCGTAGTAAAGTCTCAGGCACCTGCGGGCGTGCAGGAGCGTGCTCCCCAGCGAGGTCTTCCGTAAGACCCATCCGTAAGACTGACCCTGGGGTGATACTCTTACTAGACGTTAATACAGCTTTCACCTCGCCGCCACCTTTTATCTTCTGATTTTTCACAGTAACACTAGTACATGGCTTACTCATTTTTTGAAGCATATAGAATAGAAAATGAAAACAAAAGGCTTTCCACCCTCGTCCCAGAGGTAACCCCCTTGAACTGCTTCTTAACATTTATGAATGCTAAACATTAAGTACTAAATCCCCATTACTACATACAATCAGTGTAGTTCACGTATTTTCCCTGGCACTTCCTTTTACTTCTTTGTCTCCTCCCAGGTTTTATTAGTTTCATACATATATGTCATTGTTTTTACTTGTTATCTTTATGACTTGAAATTATATGAAATTTAAATTGATATAAATTTAAATTATAGGAAAGTTCCTTTTCTAACCCCCAAGTAGGGGGATTTGGGAATATCTTTCAAAATTACAAACACGTTCCCTTCGACGCAGCAACCCCACTTCTAGGAACAAATTTAAAGATGCTCCCACCCGTGCAAATAGCCTCTGTACACGGCCAATTCCTGCACGTTGTCTGTAATAATAAACAACCCAGGCATCTGTCATTACTAGCTGATGTGAAATAATCATCAAGATCTATTTTTAAGTGAAAAGAAAAGGTGAAGAACAGCACATAGAGTTTGCTACCGTTTGTGGAAGAAAAAAAATATATATATATGTTCATGCTTGTATGTTTGGAAAGACTTCTTGGGAAATGATAACACTGGCTACAGAAAGAGAGACGGCTGATAGACAAGGGTCAAACGGAGACTTTTTTTTTTTAGTTTAGTTTTCATTGAAGTATAGTTGATTTTTTTTTAATGTTCTTTGGATCATGTATTCTTTTACAACAAACATATTTTCTTTTAATAAATATCCCTCTACCATTACTTTGTTTTTATTATTATATACATTTTTAATTTTTTTAATACAAACGTAGACTTTTTAGTGTAAATCTTTTTGTAATTTCAAATGTTGAACTCTGTGTATTTTTTTAATTCAAAAAAATAAACACACAAGAGTCCTCTATTTCTTGATTGAGCCACTTGACCTGGATCTCTCGCTCTCTGTACGATCAAGCTACTGATTCCCTTCTCCTCCCCTAACCTCTCCACCTTTCTTCCACATCAGCTCCTGTCGTGCATGGGAACCACTATTTGTACATCATCAAGGTTTACAATCTCTACTTTCCGCTTTACCTATAGGTTGATCCTAATAAGTGGAAACCAGCAAATCTCTACGTAACTTGGTTGTCAGTTTCCAATGGCCCCCAGCAGCCCCACTCCCCCGCCCCAGGGCTCTCAGACTTGACTTAAGACACGCCGCAGACTGCACACTTCCACCTCCGCATTTCCTGCACTAAAAAGGCTAATCTTCAGTCCTTTACGCAGTTCAGCTGCTCTCAAGGCTTTGTATTTTCCACACTCCTCTTAATTGTGCAAGTCTCCTAGCCCGTGTCTGGAGGGTGTGGAGAGGAGTGGTTTGTCTTAGGTGTCTCTCCTTCAACTTCCCATCTCATGCTTCAAAGGCAGCATCCACGAGCAGAAGGGGCTGCAGTGTGGAGGGTCTCACCGCATCTGGCCCTCCTCACTCCTCACTCCTTCAGCTGAGACCTGAGGCCCCTCTTCCAGCACCGTGTGCCCACGTGTCCGTAGGGGCGGGCGGAGCGGGCCAGCTGCTGTCGTGGACTGAACTGTCCCCCCCAAATTCACATGCTGAAGTCCTAACCCTGGGACCTCAGAATGTGGCTGTATTTGGTGACAGGGTCCTTAAAGAGGTAATTAAGATAAATGAGGTCATATGGGTGAGGCCTGATCCAATCTGACTGGTACCCTTGAAAGAGAAGCTTGGGACACAGACACACAGACACACTTCCCTCTGGAAGACCGTGTGCAGACACGGGGAGAAGGCGGCCGTCTTCAGGCCAAGGAACGAGGCCTCGGAAGGAGCCACACCAGCCGACACCTTGATCTTGGACTTGCAGCCTCCAGAAGCGAGAGAGAATAGATTTCTGTTTTTGAAGCTGTCCAGTCTGTGGTGCTTTGATGCAGCAGCTCTGGGGCCCTAAGACAGCTGCCCCGGGAACTGACCTGATACCGCGTGGCATCGGCGTCCGTGAGGCAGAACCCCGTGCCGGGCACCGTGAGGTTCCCAGAGCTTTAACTCCTGATCTGCCAGCACCGGGGACAATCAGAAGAAGGTCCACGGACTGGGGGACACTTTTGTTTTTATCAGACACCTTGCCTGTATTATTAGTCCCACTTCACCAGGGAGGAAACAGACCCGGAGGCTCTGGAGGCAAAGCCAGCCCTCGGACCAGGTCATCTGGCCCCGTCCCACACCTTGCTGGGGGCAGCCAGGGGCGGCTGGTCCAGGGGAGGCTGGCCCAGGGAAGGGCACCCTGGTCATGAACATGGCCTTCCCGGCCACCTTCAATAGTTAATGGTGCAGCCTTTTCCCGATTAGCATTCCTGCACTTTTCATTGTGGAAACAACCCACCTTCTGTGAAGTTCTGGGCTCTGAGAGCTGAGGGTTGGTCCTTCTACATCTTTTTTTTTTTTTTTTTTTTTGGCTGCGCCGCATGGCTTGCAGGATTTTAGTTCCCTGAGCAGGGACCGAACCCAGGCCCGGGTAGTGAAAGTGCTGAGTCCTAACCACTGGACCGCCAGGGAATTCCCACGGTCGGTCCTTTTAGAATCCGTTCACCTCAGTGAAGACCAAACCACCGCTCAGAACAATGGTATCAACTGGCCTCAGAATGTGTCTGTGGTTTGTGTTCTTTCTGATCCCACGGAAATGCCAACTCCTAACACCTCCTCCACCCAATGTAACGAATGTTTATGGAAAGGAAGGGACCATATCAGGGCGCATGACAAGTACGGTCAACACAACCGCTAGAAGGTGACAGCCGAGGGCTCCGAGGTCTGCCCGGGGAGGCTTCAGCTTTCCCAGCCCTTCTCACGTGTCCCCGCAGGCAGGCACGTGGGGCTGCAGAATCCCAGCGGCCCCCTGGGCCCGGCGGAGAACAGATGTCTGTGTTGATTGAGTGGGCCTTCCCGCTGCAGTGCTGGTGCTGGTTGTGTACACACACATACAGACACCTGCTAACTCTGAGGCAGGGTGGTTTCTGGCAAAGCTGGCATTCCAGCAGAGCCTGGGTGTGCTCCCCTTTGGGGGATACAATGCAAGGGGTCCTTCCTGAGAGTTCTGGGGGCTCACGGGATGGGGAGAGGGGAGAAGGTAGGACTCCGGGACAGACATAGCAGGCCTGGGTCCTGCCTTTGAAGAGCTCATCAAGGCCAGAGCATGTAGGATGCAGGCGAGTCACTCACACTGGTCCATTTTACCATCAAAACCCCCCAATGCAGCCACAATTCACCAAGCTGTGCCAGGCACTGTGCAGACCGTTTCACAAATGGTGAAACTGGGGCCCGGGGGTGTCAAGTAACTTTCCCAGGGTCCCACAGCTGCTGGAGCTGGGATGTGACCAGGAGTCCATTTGAGCTTCACCACGGAGCTCTATGATCGACCCCGAACCCTGGGAGATGGGCAGGGCCGGCCTGGCATTCCCAGCTGTACAGAGAGGAAAAGCAAGGCTGGGAGAAATTGAGGGATGGGTCCAGGAAGCAAAAAAGATAAGTTTTACTTTGGGGGAAAACTACCAAGAAATCGTGGGTGGAAAAACATGTTTTCCTGCCACTGTCTTGAAGGTTGAGTTAGTAAAATCTGGGGCTGTCAAAATCAGGGCTGATGGGAAACCATATTTTTGAGGACGATGTTGCAGGAATCCATCACTGACTGATTTTCAAATGTCCTTTAGGGAGACCCCACGGCTTTCAAGTAGGGTACCCACCACTGCTTTGATTTCTTGACCATGCCCAGGCAGCTGAATTAAAGGGCTGACTTATAGCATTACCGTTTTAAAAGTCGGTAACATTAATTTTGCTACAGAAAGTTCAAGACAACCCCAAGGATGTCGAAGCCATCCTGGGGTACCAGGTAAGAATCCAGAGTTGGGGAGAGGGCGTCTGTTTGTAGAAATCCCCTAAGAGCCCAAGCTGAGTTTAGAGGAAGAGAGTTCTGGAGATTATTGGTTGCACAACAGTGTGAATGTACTTTAACACAACTGAACTGTACACTTACAAATGGCTGAGATGGTCAATTTTATGTTATGTATATTTTACCACAAATTTTAAAACCGGGGGTGGGGGTGGCAAGCGGTATAAGGACCACAGTGTTCTTTGGGCCCCTCTGCGGTCTGATGGTCTAGGACCCCTGGGTCTGGAGGTCCCAGGTCGAAGAATCCTGTGTCCCTATTGAGATGCGGAAGCCTCTCATCACAAGGGCTGACCGCACCACCCCCGGCCCCCCGCCAAAGAAAGGCAATGGAATCAGGGAAGACGGTACAGCACCCCCTGAAAGAATCCGGAAACTCGCTGTCTACAAGTCCTGTGTGCCGCATCGCATCCTGCACCCGAGTAATTGTGCAAATGCTTGTGGGGCACATGTGTGCACTAGCCAGTGCACTGCCCCCAAAAACCTCAGCCCAGGGGTGCAGGCCGCCCTTGCCCTCGGCGTGTCCTCTGGGTCTGGCTCCAGGCTGGGTGCACAGGCTGTGCGCAGTATACTCCAGTCCACTGGGTCCCCTAAATGCCTGGGGACGTAGGTCCGGGTTCTCACTCCAGGCTGCTTATGGCATACGGATGGGGCATAATAAGTGACACGGAGGGGGCGGGGGAAGGTCCAAGCTCCGAGGAGGAATCCTTCATTCCCACGTGGAGCGGAGGCAGCCTGCCTAGGAAGGTGGCACGCGGAATCCAAACTGAATGACAAGGGCTTTAAGAGCCACTGGAGGCTCGACTCCCACAGGCCACCTCTAGGGCGCACACGGCAGGTTCCAGGCCCTGCAGGCAGGGGTCACTGGGAGCAGGCCAGGGCATCTCCGTCACCTCCGACTTAGAGACAAAGAACTGAGGCTTGTGCGAGGCACGAGCTTGTCTGCGACAGGCGGGGCTTCCAGCTGGCGACCACCTCCTCTGTCTCCTTGCCATTAAACTTCTCACCAGGCAGTTTCACAAGACGGCCTTCCCACTGTGACTCTCATGAAGCCATGAAGTGGGGCCCATGAATGTCACATAAAGCCCCACCGGCACTCCCCATCACCTCCTGGATCAGCCTGCGTGTGCTTTCCAAAGGCTCGGGTGAAATATTTCTAAAGAACCTCATTTCAGCACTCTGTCCCGGAGGCTCTTGGCCCGAAGCAGGCAGCCTCAAGGGAACATGGTGGATGGTGGAACGCTGCACCCCAGTGACCCCTCTGTTACTAATTAAGCCAATGAACCAACCTTATTGACGACCAGCTGGCTGGGAAGATGGCTGACAAAACGCAAGCCTTTCTGCAAAGACAAAGCCACCACTCCCACTTCCCAGCAGAAATGGCCCCCTGGCCCTGTCATCAGGCAAACACCCCAGCTTTCATTTACCAGAAAATCTTACTTTCATCTACAGTGAAAGATGGGGTGAAGAACGGATGTGCCAGGGGAGGACAACCGATTCAAGGTCAGAGCCATCTCTTACTGGGCTTAAAAAGCTTCACGACCAAGCAGGGGTTGGATCAGACAAACAACACCCTTCTGAGGGCATCGAAGACGACATTTTAATTCACAGTAATGGAAAAATGGGGGAGGGAGTTAATGTAGCGCTAACAGCCATCTCTGTGGTTCTCAGTTACTCTAGAGTTTACTGTTCTTAATGTGTTAAATTGTAAAGAAAAAAAAAGTAAACATGTAACTGGGGAGCCCTATGAAAATATTTAACCCGAAGTCTGTATTGCCTGCAAATTAAAGCCTTTTTAATGGCGTCGTTCCTATCAGCTGCCCGCCTCCTGGAACCGAGGGCGCGGATGTCCCATTAATCACAGCTCAACGCCTGCTGCCAGCGTGGGTAGACATTTCATCCCGTTGCTCTAAAACGCTTTCATCACCTCAGATCTCCAAAGCTTGCTGGGCCAACCAGACTTAGAAACACTTGGGGGGAAGATGATGGGGGAGGTGGGAGGAACTAACTCCTCATAAAAGGCCAAAGGCTGGAGGGGCGGCTGCAGTGAATTTGCACTTCAAGGAGGGCTCATTTGAGACAGTGCTTGTTCTGTCTGGCAGAACAGGACACGGTGGGTGGGGTGGGGTGGGGTACGGGGGGGCTGGAGGGGCAGGAGAAAAGCTGGCGGTTTGTGTTGTTTCTCATGCAGCACCAGCCCTGGGTCTTTCTCCTGATGACTCATGGACGAACGCTCCTCCTGTGGCTGAGCCCGGGTCCTAGGGGGGAAAGAGGCTCACTGCCTTTGTGTCCTTTCCTCCCAGTATGCAGGTGGGAAGCAAGCCGCCTGCTGCCTGGGCTTCTAGTGCAGCTGCTCTGAGGAGGGGCCAGTCCTGTCCCAAGAGGTCTGCGACAACTGCCGGGACCCGGTGCAGGGGTGGCTCCGGCTGCAGTGCGGTTGGGTGGACGCTAGAGGGCGCAGTCGGGCAGGCTCCCCAGGACCTGAGCTGGAGACCCCGCCTCCCAGCTTTCTGACCCCGCCCCTGCCGCGCCCCCTCCACCTCGCTGGTGCCTCAGTTTTTCCATCTATAAGCTGTATTTGTCCAATATAGTAACCACAGTGGCTACTGAGCACTTAAAATGTGGCCGATCTGAATTCATATAAGTGCCCTAGGCGTAAAATTCTCACTGGATTTTGAAGACTTAATACAGGGAAAAAATATCTCATTAATAATTTTTCGGGACTTCCCTGGTGGCGCAGTGGTTAAGAATCCGCCTGCCAAGGCAGGGGACACGGGTTCGAGCCCTGGTCCGGGAAGATCCCACATGCCGCGGAGCAACTAAGCCCATGCGCCACAACTACTGAGCCTGCGCTCTAGAGCCCACGAGCCACAACTACTGAGCAAGCCCGCACGCCTAGAGCCCGTGCTCCACAACAAGAGAAGCCACGGCAATGAGAAGGCCACACACCACAACGAAGAGTAGCCCCCGCTCGCCGCAACTAGAGAAAGCCCGTGCGTAGCAACAAAGACCCAACGCAGCCAAAAATCAATTAATTAAAAAATAAATTTTCTATCCTGATTACATGTGAAATGATAAATGATAACATTTGAGATATAGATTAATTATTTTGGTAACATTAATTTCATCTGTTTCTTTTTACTTTTTTAAGGTGGTTACCAGAAAAGTTAAAATTACATATGTAGGTGACTTGCGTTGTCTATCTAGTGGTTGCTCGGCACTGGGTAGATCCTTGGGGCGTGGTTTAGGGGGCTACCAAGTTCCTTAGCGTCCTGTTTACAGACCCATTGCTAGCTATGACCCAGCTGGGAGAGGTGGCCTGTGTTTATTTCACTCCTTGGTGCCCTTGAATGAAAGATAAGGGTGTTTGCGTTTCATAATTACATGTGAGTCCCACAAGTTTCTATTTTCAGCAGCTTCAAGAACTTTGCCGGAGGCCAGCTGCAATGAAGACCCAGGTCTGGTCCTGGCTAAGGCGTAAGGCCAGGGGGAGGGGCTGCAGAAAGGGGGTGTCCCTCCTCCTCTTCTAAGGGAGAACACAAAAGCCCCAGGTGAGATCTAGGGCAAGAGGGGGTTAGTAACACCTCTGGAGCCGGTGGCTACCGGGTGTACCTGGACCCAAATTCAGCCCACGTACCTCGGGGAGCCCTTTTCCAGAGGCTTCCTGAAAAACTGTTGCATCACAGCTTCACATGCTGGATGGGCTCCAGGCAATGACCACGGTTGAGAAATCCAACTGAAAGTCCTCCTGACTTCTGTACCCACCCCAGCAGTTTAAAATCCCACGACTCCCCAAAGCTTTAAAAATATATAAAAGAAAGGATGGAAGGAGGGAGGGAGGGAGGAGAGGAAAAGAGAGAGGAAGGGAGAAGGAAGGAAAGAGGCAGGCTGGCCAAGCAAGGCAGAGAAATGTCCTCCTTATCTTGAGCCATCCTCTCCTTCCACTTTCCTGAGGTTGACATGCCCTAAATGAGGCAGGGGAAAAGGAAGAGGTGGAGAAAAGGAAAGTCCCCGAGAGGAGAGGATGTTCCTTCCCTTGCAGAAACCGCTAACACAACAGGAATAGGAACTGTGGGTAGCTTTCCCTGAATACTTTGTGCCTGAAATCACCAGGTCAACCATGCGGCTGCTCCTCTCAGCCACCCAGCAAACTCCTATTCATCCATCAGAGCCCAGGTCAAATGTCACCTACTCACGGATGCATTTCCTAACCCCTCTACAGTTTCTCTTCCTTCTGCATTCCAATACCATTTTTAAACCTACTTCTATTATGACCTCAACTTTTAGTGCATCGTTTACTAATGTTTTTCCCTCATTAGACTGTGAGCTCCTTTAGGAAAGAGGATACCTCACTCATGCTAGTAGGAGAAACTGCTAGCATGTTCTAGCCCCAAGGCCTTTGCATTTGCAGTTCCTTCCACCTGGTCTGCCCTCCCCCTCAGTATCTGCAAAGTGCACTCCCTCAATGTTCACATCTTTGCTCGAGTCTTCTTGGGGGCACCTCCTCCAAAGAGCCCATCTCAAGCAGCGGATGCTGCTTACCCGCCCTTACCCTGCCCCCTTTTCGTGGCCGTTCCTACTACTTGGCACTATACTGATACATGGTTGACTCCCTGCTTTTGCTCACCATTACATCCCCACACTGCCCAGAACAGGGCCTGGCACACAACTAGGCTCAGTAAAAATATGTGAATAATGGTTGCGTGTCCAAGGGCTTTGTGCAGTGTCCGAATGAATAAACAGATGAACGAGTGAATGGGTTTCTTCTAGGACCCTCTTGTTCTAACAGTTTGTGACTCTTCCAGTAACAGGAAAATGGGAAGCAACATCAGGGATTAGGATGACAAAGTGCTCTCTTGCTCAGGTTTGAAGCTCCATGAAGGGACATTCTGTAATTCAGACCTGGTGTTCTGGAAAGTTCCATGTATCGGCACAGGACCAGCTGCAGCAGAGTAGCGGTGCCATCTCCTCCCTCCTGCAGTGAACACACCCCCAACTATGTGGTCCTCCGCCACGGGGGCTCACTCTGACCTCCAGCTGGGATCTCTCAATTGAGTGGTGCAGCCTCACCCCAGAGCCAAGGTCACTGCTCCTTGAATCTTCAGGGGACGAGCGCTTTGAACTGCTTCCCCAGTGAGGAAGGCAGGTTAGTGGATCAGACGTAAATGAGCCTCTGGGGGAAGAACAAGACAGGGAGAGGAAGGGGAAATGCCCGAGAGGAGGAGCCTCTCTCGACGGACTCTGATGATGCAGCGGGAAAAGGACTCGAGGCAGGACCAAAACCAAGACCACGTGATTTTTCTTAATGCTGAAACTGCCATGCATGTCCAGCCATAGGTGAGTCCCATGTTTCTACAGAGGGTGCTGGATGCCAGGCCAGGAGCAGGGCCAGCAGCACCTGGCGAGAGGTGGGCCTGAGCGAGTCAGGTGGGAATCCAGGTGTGCAGTCCTGGCCACAGAGCCTGGGGCTTCCTCTGCCCCACCTGGAGCCTTAGTGCCTTGCTTTGAAGGCAAATTTGACGCTTATGGTGGCACAGCCCCAAATGCCAGGCTGGAGTGGGGAGGGAAATTTGTTCCCTTTTGCCCGCAAATGTTCCCGAGGCCCACTCTGTGCCGGGCATGGAAACACCTGGATGAACAAGACACAGAGACCTTTCCCAGGTGCCCCCGGCGCACCCACGATATGGGTAACGTGTCGAACGAGGCTGACCTACGAGGGTCCCGGAGTGCCGGAGCCGAGCTGGCCTGTCCCCCGTGAGACGGCTGGGAGGTCTGACAGCGCAGGCCTGAGCCAGGCTTAAAGGCTCAAGAGTTCTCCAGGTGGGCAGACAAAGGCAACAGCGTGTGCCAGGGCAAGGAGGCCCAGAGGGAACCCACCCAGTGCCACAGAGGCTGGGACGTGAGCACTGAGCACGACTGCAGAAGCATGCCAAAACCGCAACGCCGATGGCAGAGGAGATGGTCAAGGGGAGCAACAGGAGGGGCTGGAACGGGGGGTGGAGACGCCCCCAACCCGCCCCAGAAAGAGCCCATCCATGCCCCAGGAAAACGCTCAGAATGAATCTCGTCCAGGACTCAGGACTCCATCACTGTTCTATGGAACCATAAAAGCTCCGAGGTTGAAACTAACAAACATATGAGTCACACAGCATCACCTCAGGGACGCAGAGCCGGCCGCAGGCTGACTGCTCTTCTGAAGGAAACCTAAGAGGCCACGGCAGCCTGGACACGGTGGGCTGAAGACAGGAACCGGTGTGAGATCTCAGAAGCCACTCCCTCCACTCCCAGCCCCGCCATAGGTCTGCTCCCCCTGCGGTCAGCCCTGGCGGGGACAGAGCTGGCAGAGGGGCCACCACCTCCGCTGGCTTATTGCACATGGAGGTTTGGGACACCGGCCGCTGCACATCTTGGAGTGAATTCCTCCTGGCTGCTTGGGCCCGGAGTGACTCACGCAGACCCAGCCCGCGTGGGAAAGACCCGCAAGCAGGCGGCAGTGAGCCTGCAATTCCACTCCGACGCTCCCGCCGGGATGTGAGCCACAGTCTTTCCCCGAGGCAACGTCCTCCCAGCAGGAGAGGAACCGAGAAGGAGAGGCCCAGCCGGTGGGCCAGCACCCAGCACGCAGTGGCTGGACAGGCAGCTCTGGGAGGCGTGGGGCGGGGGCTCCTCGCTGGCCTTTAGTCAGGCAGCCCCCTGTCTCAAGGCTCCAGACTGAGCCTCCGATGCTTCTCTGTAAAGGGGACCGAATGCCAGCCTCGGGGGCTGCAGTCAGGATGGGGACTGTGTACAGAAGGGACCCCCACTGGATGGTAAATGGCCAGCCTGAGTCTCCTCCCAGGACCCACTTCTCCAGCCCTTCGGTCTTGGCTGCCTCTGAGCTTCTCTGGGCCTCAGTTTCTTTGGCAGTAAATGGGAATAATGGTCCCAACCTGTTGGTTTCACAGTGTAGTTGTGAAGATAAAGGGAAATTAAGGCTGTGAAAGGGCTTTGACAAATTTCAGCATCAGACAAATCTTCGGAGGTTATATCACAGCTTTGATGATAAAAGAAAAGTGTGACGTGCTTGACGCGCTTAATCACAGCATCAGACAGAGCCAGGCCGGGAGGCTGGAGGCTGCAGGCGGTCTCACATGTTCCAGCCGACCCTCTCCCTTGCACGCCCGACACAGTGGTATTAAACCCTGGGCCACACACCCGGCTGGGCAGAGGGCCTGGGCTCCCAGCGGCTCAATACATCCAGCGGGGGCGGGGCCAGTGAAAATCCAACTCGTGTTCTTCAGAGAGAACATGGGGGAAAAGGATGGGAGAAACCCAGTCCCTGAACAGCGGCAGAGCCCTGGGCTCACACTGCCCGAGGCAAGTGGGGCTCCAGCCTGAGGCCCCGGGGATCAGCGCGACGCGGACACCGCGAACCCCCATCCTGAGGAGGTGAAGGGCTCTCTCCAACAGCAAGGCGTCTCCTGTGGCTTCTAACTGGTTCAGGTCCACTTGAACGGGCACGAGGATCCTGTTTACCACGGGACAGGCTCCCTGAAGGACTGGGAACTTCGCAGATACTGAAGGGGAAAGAGCCCAGAGCAAGCCCTGCGCTCCCGGGAGGCCGGCCACTCAGACCTGTGCTGGACAGAGCAGCCCTCGGTGGGCCTGTGACACACCTGTGCACACACACACCATACTGCACATGCCACATACACCTCACACACACCACACACACCCCACACACAATACCCATAGACGCACCATACATATACACCACGCACATCACACACGCACCACAACATACCACGTATCACGCCCTACGCACATCACACACACACCACACCTATCCCACACCAGCACGCCCCTTTCCTCCACACTGGTGCGGTCCCCACCACTGACTGTCTGAAAGCCTCGGTCTGTTCTCTGGCTCCTGGCACTGGGACGGAAATCAGACTCAGGCCTGCTGGTGGAGCTGGCGGTGCTCTCGGGGTGAAGGCCTTTCCTACACGACGGCGTATGGAATGAGGAGGATTTCCCTCCTGGGAATTCAATGATCCCAGAGAAAACAGTACGGGCCGTGCTTATCATTCCCGCACTCGTGCCACCTCTATCTTATACACCTACTAAACTCGCAGATACTTTATGCACCAGCAGGACCTGAAGACGGGACACGTGAGCCGTGCCGGAGCCGGGCTCCGTGGGCGCAGTGGGGCAAGTGGGCCTCCGAGCTGCCATCCGGGGAACGTCCACCCAGTGGAGAAGGGTCGGAGCAGCGTTCCAGGAGAAGTCAGCGTTCGAGGCGGCGTGAGGGTGTGAACATGTGTGGTGTGGCTCGGGGAGGTGGGCGGGGAGCCCAGGCAGCATCTCCACTTCAAACACTCAGAGGCCCGAGCTTCTGGGGAGACCCCCGCCAGCAAGTACCCGTCCAGGCCGCACAACGGGGCCTGCTATCTCTCCAGGCACCTTCCTGGGCAATGACTGGCCTAGCAACACAACAGGAGTGAACAGTGTAGAACAGCGTGGAACAATACGGAGCAGTAGAGGACACTGAGGAACAAAAGGACAAATGCAGGGTGGGGAGGGGACAGGCAGCTGGGGAAAGAAGGAAAAAACACCATCAAATGCTAGGAATTCAGACTAATTACCAATTTGAACTGCCCTTTGGGTAAAGTCTGAGTCAAAAAGTACCTGAAAAATGCCTCTGAATTCTTTTTCAGGCAAAGGGTAAGGACTGGAATGACAGAGAGCTGTGAGGTAGACGACGGGCGTTTGCAGCGCGCAGAAAGGAATCAGTTGTTATTAGCACAGCCACCGACGTTCCCCGCTCAGGGCAGACTTGGCAGGCCTGGGCGAGCTTGGGTAAGTCACAGGTCTCACGGCTTTACTTTCCTCATCTAAAAAATATGAGTTTGGACAATGTGGCCCCCAGGCACGTCCCACTCTAAAAAACGTCTTGGAGTCTATCCCCAGCGGAGGCCTCCACAGCACCGGAGAAGTTCGCCCACTTGGCTGGAGGGTGTGTCCCTCTCCCCAGGATCCCTGGGAAAAGACCCGTTCCCTTTTCTCCCAGCAGGTGGTAGAAAGCTAATTTCTGCCAGGTTCCTGCCTGAGTGATGACTCAATTCTCAACCCATGGGCCCTAAACGAACCCTTTCCAAATTTTGAATTCCTGTGCCCCAAATGAATGAGGTTTGGTCACATTCTATGATGTCTTGGGTAGAAACAGAAGAAATATCATTATAAACATTGGACTTGAGGTGTTTTCAAGAACCACGTGGCCCCCCTGGGGTTTTGTGCCGGTTGACACAGGGCTCCAACCTCAGGGCAAGGTCCACTCTGCGAGGTGCTGCCCACGGCAGAGCCCCTGGAGGGATGGCATCCGCCGAACACTGCCTGGCTTCACTCAAGTGCAGTCCAGCACACCAATCCCCATTTTTTCTGTGTGTTTTTTGAAACTTGGAAGAAAACTTCCAGTGAATCATCTCATCTGCTATTTGATTCATGTTTAATGTCTTTGGAGAGAAATAAAAACAGTAAGTCATTTTTCCTAAAAGTGGCATCAGCCTGGCCAAGACACACAAATGGTGAGGTGCCAGCTGCCCCTTGGTGGGCCCAGGGCTACGGTCTTGAGCTGTCATCAGAGACTGGATTTATAATCAGAGTGAAGACAGCTCGTGAACGTTGCCCTTTGCCACTTTTATTCTTTAAATCACAGCACCAGAAGCCATAGATTCTGCAGGGAGAGCTGGGGCCAAAGCACAAACTCACACAGAAAGTGTCGATCAACACAGATTAACTGAGCACCTACTGAGTGGGAACCATCGGGATACACAAAAGTACAAGGTGCCCCCAAGTTCCTCCAGTCTAGCTGGGAAGGAAGGAAGGCATGGAAGGCGTGAATTCCTCCTTCCTTTTCTACTCCGAGTTAGTTCCTACTCTAGCCTAACTCTGAGACAGCACGGTGCTGGAGGTGTGTGGGGAGGGAGGGAGGCAGCGGAAGGGTGCAGAAGGGGGAGGGAAGGGAGGTGGCATTCCAGGCCAGGGCCCAGGGGTCCTTCCTTGACCCTCTTCCCCAAAGACAAAGAGCTGAGTTCCAGTTACTCAGGGCGCGACTAGGAATAATCCACAGCCAATTAGCACAGCACCTCGCGCGCGCGTGCGCGCACACACACACACACACACACACACACACACACACACACGATGGACGCGTAATTGGTGAGAGGAAGCAAGGAAGAGGAAGAGAAGGCCGACGACGAGGGCGCCCCTGGCAGGCAGCCCCAGCTCCTCCACGGGCCCAGCAGTTCAGTGCATCTGTAGCTGCGGAGCGCTGTCCAGCATGCCCGAGAGCCCGCCTTCCTGGTCCTCCAGGTGTCCAAATTGTCCATCAGAGGCCTTCTGACCCAGATGTTCTGTGACATCAGTGGAAGAGCCAGTTTCCTGGAGACCCTCTGAGGTCCTAGGAACAGCCACCAGAGCTACCGTTTGGTAAGCATGCCCCAGGGGTATTTCTAATCTAAAAATGTGCACCTGGGGTCTGACAAACCCAAGAAAATTTGGGGGGTCCACAGGAGAGAAAATGTGAAATCTGGGCTGTCTCAGAAATCATGGCCATGGGCCTGGGGTCGCGCCGGGTGCCTTGGGAGGCGAAGCCAGAAGGAAGCAGCGTGGGCTCGACGGGAGAGGCGGGTGACAGAGACGGAAGAGCCGAGTGAGCTCAGACCTGGCTCAGGGGGCCAGGGGCAAGCGGGCAGCGAGACCTCGGGGACATTGCTTGATCCTTCGTTTGTTCATTATGAAGCCTCCCTCTCTGACCCGCCCCTTGGGCGCTGAGCAAAGACTGACCAGCAGGTGCCCTTCCTTTTACCCCCGCCTTTCTTCTCGTGCAGAAACCTACCCAGAGCAGAAGCTCAGGGATGCGGAAGACACGATTCCCCTGCCTGGGGCTGGCCGTCCTGCAGACAGGCCGGGACAGCAGCCCCCACTCCTCCATTGATCGCGCAGTGGATGAGAATGCCCAGCCAAGTGGTACGTCCCACAGTGTGTGCGTGTGTGTGCGCACATGTGAGCATGCGTTTGCCCACGACACTCGTCACGCAGGAACTGCGCCTGCAGTTGAACGGGTTGAAGGAGACGCCACAGGAAGTGATATTACCAAGTCATCGCTAGTTACTCTAAAAATAACCCTCAACGTACAGCCTAGGAACGATTTCCCTTTCCTGGCGCCTCGCCTCAAAACCACAGCAGTTTCCATTCTGCAGGCCACTTCGGGACGGGCAGGTGGACAGCACCCAGAGGAGAGGGTAGCCTGGGGTCATGTCTCTCCCGGCCCCTGCAGAACCCCTGGTCTCCACGTCCCTGCTCATCTACCATCTTACACAGCTATGGTTAAGTCTCTATGAGCAACAATTATCTTTGAAGTGTGTGCAGAGGTCCACCACGCAGTGCGATTTCGGCTGCACTGAGATGCTTCTCCTTGTTGGGTTATGGTTGTGAGTGACCTACACCCTCCCACCCGTCCGGCTCATCTCCTAGCCCCCCACTTGTTCATCCCCTCCAGTGACACTGATCCCCTTGCCGCTCCTAAACACCTCAGACATGCTACTGCCACAGGCCCTTTGCACTGGCTCTTCCTCTGATATCAAATGGCTCCCTCGCCTCCATCAGGTCTTGGCTCAGGGCACTTCTCAGTGAAGCCTTCTGCAAGTCCTCTGTCCAAAACTGAAGCCCCAACACACATTCTTATCCCCTTGCTTACTTTATTTTTTCTCTTTATTTTACTGAATTGTCTCTCTCCCCCCAACTAGAATACAGAGTCCCTGGGACCAGGTTTTATTCTAGTTGGTTCTCCATGGGAAGGCCAGAGCCTGGAAGCTCTAGTGTGTGTGATTGGTACATGTTTGTCGAGGGAATGAATGCATGATTGCTGGGGGTGGGGGGGAGGTTGGGACCTGCAGCCAGAGCACGCAGGTGCGTCTTCTCCAGTGCCTAGAGCATGTGGGCCGAGATGGAGGATGCAGGGGACACACTGGCTTGTCCATCACCGAAGGCAGAGGGACAGAGAGAAGGGGTCCTCCCACTTCCCATCACTGACCCAGCACATCCTGACCAAGGATGTTCCTGTGCCAGAGATGCCATCTGCCTCCCAGAGCTCCTGATCTCTTGGTGGTAGGGGTGGAGGTGTTACTGAATACGTGCCGTGTGTGCACTGAAATACCCGGGGCCCCGGGACGGGAAGAGACACCACGGACCAGCTCCTCTGCCCGCTCTGGATCCTTACGTCTCCTTCAGCTCCTGATGCCTCGCTACTAGCCTCAGCAGGACTCAACCTGGCCGGGCACCACGCTCACCCCGTGCACCTGTGCCCACCCGCCAGCCTCCAGCTGGGCATCTCTATGCAGGTGATGTCCAGGTAAGGAGAGCCAGCTCCAACAGGGCTGGCGAAAGGAGACTGGACTACTGAAAGCAGCACCTTCCATGTGAAGCTGTGTCTGTTTTCTCTGGGGAGAAAAGCCCAGAGACCCACTCACTCATCTGTCTCCTGAGGCAGAGGGCCCCGCCTGGGTCTCTTGTTCCACCCCAGTGAATGCTTTCACTGGGTGAACAGGGAAGATGAGAGAAGGAAGGATGGGGCAGTGGGAGTAACACCCCTCCGTCAGGAAGTCCACACCCCGGTGTCCAAACAGGAGAGGCAGGAAAGCCCCACCCACGGGATGCGGGGAGGAGAGAGAGTGCCCGGCTGGTGCCGCGGCATCCGTGCCGGCGTGAAAGCGGCTGCACCCGGGGTCTGCAGGGGCCTGTGGGTCTGAGCTGCCAGCTCACATCTGGTGGGAGCCCCCAGATGGAACCGGCAACCTGGCATCTGCCCTCAGACACACCAGTCGTCATGCCGGGCACCCAGCGACCTCGGAAACTAAGGTGGTGACCCTTCAGCAGGCTTGGGGTCCAGATCTTAGCCTCATAGCCGAGTGCTAAAGGTGATGCCTTCGGGGTGGGAAGATGAGAATTACAAAGCGGCATCCTCTGCTTCCAAGGGCGAGAAAATTCCAGACATCCTGGGAGGGCCCTGAGGCTGGCTCTCCTGGGCTGGGCATGGCCAGGCAGGGCTGAGCCTCCAACAGCCGCTGCCCCAAGCCCTCCCCCAACTTGGGGAACAGAGCCCACATCCCTGGCCTCAGTGGGCGCTCACAGCACTGGGGGCGGGCAGGGCAGGGCTGAGGACGAAAAGCAGTCACTGTACTAACTACTGGGCAACTGGGCAAGAAGGGGGAGGAGCTGAGAGGCCCCTGAGCCTCCTTCTCACCGCACCGGCCCCAGCACCGCACCGGACACTATTCTTAGCTCTAATCTCATAACCACCCCAGGGAGGGAGGTGTGATTACCCACCTTATGGGTGAGATTGGGGGGAGGCGTGATTACCCACCTTATGGGTGAGACTGGGGGGAGGCTAAGTGGCCTAGAGGGATCCGAGTGCACAGGTCCAAGGTCGAAGGCCTTTGTGCCACCCACCGACTGGTTTCTTCCTTCGGGACAGGACTGAACACTCAGCTCGAGAAGAGCAACACAGCAGAGCGGCTGGCTTCTCAGCGCCGCAGCCGGCTGGCTCAGTGCAGCCCGTAGGGCAATAGGGATCACAAGGGAGCAGCACAGAGTGCCTCTGGGCACAGGTGACGGGCACCGGCTTTGCCCAGGGTCAGGAAGGCCTGGGAAGGGATGGGATGTGTGGAACGGATACAAGGGGAAAGGTGGTGCAGGCAGAGGGCAAGGCTGAGCAAAGGCCCGGGGGCTGGATGCCACCTTCAGACGGTGCAGGTGCCCTGCTTTCACAGAGCCTCCCTTACACCCAAAGCTTGAGATGAGGCCGGAGGGTAGCGGATTCAAACAGATGAAGGGCTCACAGGTCATGCTAATCACCTTGCACTTTGCCCCTTGTCTGACAGAAGAGCAGGTGGGGTTCAGCGCTCCAGGTTTGGGGTTCGGACCCGGTTAGGGCCTTGCCATGCAGGAGGACAGGAGGCTGGGGGGCTCTGGGCGAGGAAGAGATTCCTGTGATCAGGGTGGGGAGACGGGAAGGGTAGCAAAGGGGGGGCCGGAGAGAGACGACTGGGAAGAGGGAAAAGGGGGCGTTTGAACCCAAGCTGTCAGAGGTGAACGATGCGGCTGAGGTCCCGGTGTGGTCATGGGAGGGGGCTGCGCTGACAGGGTGAGACGGGAGGGGAGGGGAGGCTCAGCCCTGGGACCCTGTGCCTCTGGGAGGATGCGGTCTGGGTGGAGGATGACAGGAGATGTGGGTGGAGAGGGAATAGCTCAGCGGCAAGAGCCTCAGCGACCAGGGGCCCCTTCTTAGTTAGAGGAGGGAGGACTCTACACCCATTTTCCACTTTGTCATCAGGGATGACAGCTGGAGCCAGCTGCAGGGTGCTGTGTCCTTGCACACCTTGGTTTGGGGATGGAGCAAAGTCTATTCACCTGGGAGAGGTGCACCGAGCATCCTGTGAGATGTGGGCTGGGGGCACTGAGGGCCCCGACCACACTCACCCGTTCCCTGCTCCGGGGCGTCCTCCTCAAAGTCTGCCCCGTGCCCTCAGGGAGGAGCGGGAGAGGAGTGGAGGGCGATTGCTCCACCCACTCAGGCACTGGGAGGCTGCTGAGCTCCCAGGGTGATCCCCTGCCCTCCAAACCCCCCTCCAGGCCACATGGGTCCTCGGGGGCATAGGAGGAAGGCTGGGGAGATCAGGAGAGGCAGGCGGGAGGGGCCCTCCCGGACCCCAGACTGGCAGAGCAGGAGAGGAGAGGAGGGAGTTTGCCCCGCCCGCTCGAGCCCAGGAAGCCTGCTGGGCCCCCAGGTGAGGTCCTCTGCCCTCTGAGACCGGGGGTTGGGGGCACGCCTGGGCCCCTTCTGTTCCTTGAGCCTAAGCCCCACCCCACACAGCGCCCAGGGCCTTTTCCAGCCCTGGGGGTCCTAAGCATTGGCCCCGCCCACCCACCCAAACCTCACCCTTGCTTAGGCCCCACCCTCCACAGCCAAGGCCTTTCCATCCCCCCCCCACTTTTTTTCCTTTCCCCCCTCCTCTATTTTACTACTGTGGTACTGATGTACTTTCTGGTTGTTGATTCATCTATACTTTTATTTTTACATTCTTTCTAACATATCTGTTAGTTTCCTAGTCTAATTTTATTTTTCACTTTGTTATTTTTCTCTTTTTTTTTTTTGCCACCCCACGCAGCTTGTGGGATCTTGATTCACAAGCCCAGGGTTGGGGGGAAGCTCCTGACGTGGGAGCTCCAAGTCCAAACCACTGGACTAACAGAGAACCTCAGACCCCAGGGAATATTCATTGGACTGAGATCTCACAGAGTTCCTCATCTCAGCACCAAGACCCAGCTCTACCCAACAGCCTACAAACTCCAGTGTTGGAAGCCTCAGGTCAAACAACCAGTAAAACAGGAACACAATCCCACTAGTAAAAAGAAAAAAAAATGAGACAGCAAAAAAAAAATGTCACAGATGAAGGAGCAAGGTAAAAACCTACAAGACCAAACAAATGAAGAGGAAATAGGCAATCTACCTGAAAAAGAATTCAGAGTAACAATAGTAAAGATGATCCAGAATCTCAGAAATAGAATGGAAGCACAGATTGAGAAAATACAAGAAATGTTTAACAAAGATCTAGAATAACTAAAGAACAAACAAACAGAGATGAACAGTACAATAACTGAAATGAAAAATACACTAGAAGGAATCAATAACAGAATAACTGAGGCAGAAGAACGAATAAGTGAGCTGGAAGACAAAATGGTGGAAATAACTGCCAAGGAGCAGAATAAAGAAAAAAGAATGAAAAGAATTGAAGACAATCTCAGAGACCTCTGGGACAACACTAAACACACCAAGATTCGAATTATAGGGATCCCAGAGGAAGAAGAGAAAAAGAAAAGGTCTGAGAAAATATTGGAAGAGATTATAGTGGAAAAATTCCCTAACATGGGAAAGGAAATAGTCACCCAAGTCCAGGAAGCACAGAGAGTTCCATACAAGATAAACCCTAGGAAAAACATACCAAGACACATATTAATCAAACTAACAAAAATTAAATTCAAAGAAAAAATATTAAAGCAGCAAGGGAAAAGCAAAAAATAACATACAAAGGAATCCCCATACGATTATCAGCTGATTTTTCAGTGGAAACTCTGCAGGCCAGAAGGGAGTGGCAGGATATACTTAAAGTGATGAAAGAGAAAAACCTACAACCAAGATTACTCTACCCAGCAAGGATCTCATTCAGATTCAATGGAAAAGTCAAAAGCTTTTCAGACAAACAAAAGCTAAGAGAATTCACATCACCAAACCAGCTTTACAACAAATGCTAAAGAAACTTCTCTAAGTGGGAAACACAACAGAAGAAAAAGACCCACAAAACCAAACCCAAAGCAATTAAGAAAATGGTAATAGGAACATACATATTGATAATAACCTTGAATGTAAATCGATTAAATGTCCCAACCAAAAGACACAGACTGGCTGAATGGATACAGAAACAAGATCCATATATATGCTGTCTACAAGAGACCCACTTCAGACCTAGGGACACATACAGCCTGAAAGTGAAGGGATGGAAAAAGATATTCCATGAAAATGGAAATCAAAAGAAAGCTAGAGTAGCAATACTTGTATCAGATAAAATAGACTTTAAAATAGACTGTTACAAGAGATAAGGAGGGACACTACATAATGATCAAAGGATCAATCCAAGAAGAAGATATAACAATTATAAATGTTTATGCACCCAACATAGGAGCACCCCAATACACAAGGCAAATGTTAACATCCATGAAAGGAGAAATCAACACTGCACTTAAACCAATGGACAGATCATCCAAACAGAAAATAAATAAGGAAACCCAAGCTTTAAATGACACAATAGACCAGACAGATCTAATTGATATTTATAGAACATTCCACCCAAAAGTGGCAGAATACTCTTTCTTCTCAAGTGCACATGGAACATTCTCCAGGATAGATCACATCTTGGGTCACAAATCAAGTCTCTGAAAATTTAAGAAAATTGAAATCATATCAAGCATCTTTTCTGACCACAACACTATGAGATTGGAAATCAATTACAGGAAAAAAACTAAAAAACACAAATACATGGAGGCTAAACAGTGCACTACTAAATAACCAAGAGATCACTGAAGAAATCAAAGAAGAAATTAAAAAATACATAGAAACAAATGACAATGAAATCACAACGACCCAAAACCTATGGGACACAGCAAAAGCAGTTCTAAGAGGGAAGTTTATAGCAACTCAACCTCACCTCAAGAAACAAGAAAAATCTCAAATAAACAATCTAACCCTACACTGAAAACAACTAGAGAAAGAAGAACAGAGAAAACCCAAAGTCAGTAGAAGGAAAGAAATCATAAAGATCAGAGCAGAAATAAATGAAATAGAAATGAAGAAAACAATAGCAAAGATCAATAAAACTGAAAGCTGGTTCTTTGAGAAGACAAACAAAACTGATAAACCCTTAGCCCAACTCATCAAGAAAAAAAGGGAGAGGATGCAAATCAATAAAATTAGAAATGAAAAAGGAGAAATCACAACTGACACTGCAGGAATACAAAGGATTTTAAGAGACTACTACAAACAACTATATGCCAATAAAATGGACAACCATGAAGAAATGGACAAATTCTTGGAAAGGTACAATTTTCCAAGACTGAACCAGGAAGAATTAGAAAATATAAACAGATGTATCACAAGTAATGAAATTGAAACCATAATTAAAAATCTTCCAACAAACAAAAGTCCAGGACCAGATGGCTTCACAGGTGAATTCTATCAAACATTTAGAGAAGAGCTAACACTGATCCTTCTCAAACGCTTCCAAAAAATTGCAGAGGGAGAAACACTCCCGTATTCATTCTACAAAGCCACCATCACCCTGATACCAAAACCAGAAAAAGATATCACAAAAAAGGAAAATTATAGACCAGTATCACTGATGAACATAGATGCAAAAATCCTGAACAGAATTAAACAGCACATTCAAAGGATCATACACTATGATCAAGTGGGATTTACCCCAGGGATGCAAAGATTCTTCAATATATGCAAATCAATCAATGTGATACACCACATTAACAAATTAAGGAATAAAAACCATATGACCATCTCAATAGATGCAGAAAAAGCTTTTGACAAAATTCAACACCCATTTATCATAAAAACTCTCAAGAAAGTGGGCATAGAGGGAAACTACCTCAAGATAATAAAGGCCATATATGACAAACCCACAGCAAGCATCATACTCAATGGTGAAAAACTGAAAGCATTTCCACTAGGATCAGGAACAAGACAAGGATGTCCACTCTCACCACTCTTATTCAACATAGTTTTGGAAGTCCTAGCCAGGGCAATCAGAGAAGAAAAAGAAATAAAAGGAATACAAATTGGAAAAAAAGTAAAACTGTCACTATTTGCTGATGACATGATACTATACATAGAAAATCCTAAAGATGCCACCAGAAAACTACTAGAACTAATCAATGAATTTGGTAAGGCTGCAGCATACCAAATTAATGCACAGAAATCTCTGGCATTCCTATACACCAATAATGAAAAATCAGAAAGAAAAATTAAGGAAACACTCCCATTTACCATTGCAACAAAAAGAATAAAATACCTAGGAATAAACCTGCCTGAGGAGCCAAAAGACTTGTACTCAGAAAACTATAGAACACTGATGAAAGGAATCAAAGATGACATAAACAAATGGAGAAATATACCATGTTCTTGGATTGGAAGAATCAATATTGTGAAAATGACTGTATTACCCAAAGCAATCTACAGATTCAATGCAATCCCTATCAAACTACCAATGGCATTCTTCACAGAATTAGAATAAAAAATCTTAAAATTCGTATGGAAACACAAAAGACCCTGAATAGCCAAAGCAATCTTGAGAAAGAAAAATGGAACTGGAGGAATCAGGCTCCCCAACTTCAAACTATACCACAAAGCTTCAGTAATCAAGACAGTATGGTACTGGCACAAAAACAGAAATATAGAACAGTGGTACAGGATAGAATGCCCAGAGATAAACCCACGCACATATGGTCACCTAATTTACAACAAAGGATGTAAGAACGTACAATGGAGAAAAGACAGCCTCTTCAATAAGTGGTGCTGGGAAAAGTGGACAGCTACATGTAAAAGAATGAAATTAGAACACTACTTAACACCATACACAAAAATAAACTCCAAATGGATTAAAGACTTAAATGTAAGACCAGACACACTATAAAACCTTTAGAAGAAAACATAGGAAAAACACTCTTTGACATAAACCACAGCAAGATCTTTTTTGACCCCCCTCCTAGAGTAACAGAAATAAAAACAAAAATAACCAAATGGGACTTAATTAAACTTAAAGGCTTTTGCACAGCAAAGGAAACCATAAACAAGACAAAAAGACAACCCTCAGAATGGGAGAAAATATTTGCAAATGAAGCAACAGACAAAGGATTAATCTCCAAAATATACAAATAGCTCATGGAGCCCAATATCAAAAAAACAAACAATCCAGTTAAAAAATGGGTGGAAGACCTAAATAGACATTTCACCAAGGAAGACATACAGATGGCCAAGAGGTACATGAAAAGATGCTCAACATCACTAATTATTAGAGAAATGCAAATCAAAACTATAATGAGGTATCACCTCACGCTGGTCAGAATGGCCATTATCAAAAAAGCTAGAAACAATAAATGCTGGAAAGGGTGTGATGAAAAGGGAACCCTCTTACACTGTTGGTGGAAATGTAAATTGATATAACCACTATGGAAAACAGTATGGAGGTTCCTTAAAAAACTAAAAATAGAACTACCATATGACCCAGCAATCCCACTGCTGGGCACACTGAGAAAACCATAATTCAAAAAGAAACATGCACCACAATGTTCACTGCAGCACTATTTACAATAGCCAGGACATGGAACCAACCTAGATGTCCATCGACAGATGAATGGATAAAGAAGATGTGGCACATATATACAATGGAATATTACTCAGCCATAAAAAGAAACGAAATTGAGTTATTTGTAGTGAGGTGGATGGACCTAGAGTGAAGTGAGAAAGAAAAACAAATACTGTATGCTAACGCATATATACGGAATCTAAAAAAAAAAAATGTTACTGATGAACCTAGTTGCAGGCCAGAAATAAAGGGGTAGACATAGAGAATGGACTTGATGACATGGGGTGGGAGGGGGAAGCTGAGGCGAAGTGAGAGTAGCATCGACATATACACACTACGGAATGTAAAATAGTTGGCTGGTGGGAAGCAGCAGCATAGCACAGGGAGATCCGCTAGCAGCTTTGCGATGACCCAGAGGGGTGGGACAGGGAGGGTGGGAGGGAGGCTCAAGAGGGAGGGTATACAGGGACGTGTGTGTGCATATGGCTGATTTGCTCTGTTGTGCAACAGAAACTAACACGGTATTGTGAAGCAATTATACTCCAGTAAAGATCTATTAAAAATAAATAAATAGGGCTTCCCTGGTGGCGCAGTGGTTGAGAGTCCGCCTGCCGATGCAGGGGACGTGGGTTCGTGCCCCGGTCCGGGAAGATCCCACATGCCGCGGAGTGGCTGGGCCCGTGAGCCATGGCCGCTAAGTGTGCGCGTCCGGAGCCTGTGCTCCGCAATGGGAGAGGCTACAACAGTGAGAGGCCCGCGTAACGCAAAAAAAAAAATTTTTTTAATAATAAATAAATAAAATAGTTTTTTTTTTAAAGTCTGCCCCTTATATTCCCTTTTTTTTTTTTTTTTTTTTTGGCCTTGCTGCATGGCTTGCAAGATCTTAGTTCCCTGACCAGGGATCAAACCGGGCCCTCAGCAGTGAAAGTGCCGAGTCCTAACCACTGGACCGCCAGGGAATTCCCTGCCCCTTATATTCTGATTCGCTAATTCTCCTCAATGGACGCATCCCACAACCAAAGCACCCAGGCCAAATGACTTACCCACAAAAACCCGGCCAATTTAGGACAAGAAACCTAGATTACTGTAGGACCGGGGTGGTTCTTTTTGTCTCCAGGCCTCAGTTTCCTGACCCATCTCATGGGAGTGCTGGGCAGGCTGTCCCCCCAAAGCCCGGTCTTCCCTGTTCATTCCGCTGAGCTGGGTCAAGTCCGTGCACACCGGCACATGGTCAGGACCCCATAGAGTGGTAGAGGCCCCTCAGCTCCCCATCCTCACCTGCCCCCAGGCCCCTCTGGTGTCCAGGAACACTTACCCAAGGCCAAGTGGAGGCGGAGAGGGAGCAGGGATCAGAACCTCGGAGGCCGGTTCCACGTCCTGGCCCGGGCTGCTACACCATGCCCTGGAAGAGAGGACAGACCAGTCACGTGGGGTGGGGACACCCCGGCGCAGAGCAACTGACTTTCTCTCCCGTCGGTTCCGTGCAATCTACGCACATTTCCCCGTTATCTCCTCGTAATACAAGCTTCTCTCCCTCCACAGCAATGATCATGGTTTATATGCACTCACTGGGGTGGTCCTGAGGACAGGAACAGAGTAGCTCACCCACCCGGAAAGCCCAGGCCCCCACAGTGTGAGGGCCCCCGGGGCTCCCCTTGCTGCTGCAGAATGAGGGGCTGCAGCTCGCCCGAACTGACTGTGAGCTCCACAAGGGCAGGGAGGCGGCGTCTTCGTTTCTGTGCAGCTGGCTCCTGGCCCAGAGCCTGTATGCAGCAGGCGCTCAATAAATAATCCATGTTTGACAAACAAGTGCCCCAAAATGCATCACACGGACATTACTGCAGGCAGAGTGCACTTTGCTCAGAGTTGAAATTCGACCCTGCTTCACCAATACAGAGCTTCATAGGCCAGTTACATTATTTAAACTCACTGCTAGGATTCCAGACGTGGAGCAGAAAAGCCACACATCTTCGCACCAGAAATTCTCACTGGAGGTCACTTACAGATTTTATATATATACATACACACATATATGTATCTATATGTAACATTTTTAATAGACTTTATTTTTTAGAGCAGTTTTATGTTCACGGCAAAACAGAGCAGAAAGCACAGAGATCCCACAGACCCCCTGTCCCCCAGACACAACTTTCCCCACGTTCAGCATCCCCTCCACACACCGGGGTATATGTGTTACAATCAGTGGACCTACACTGATACATATTATCACCCCAAATCCATAGTTCACATGAAAGTTCATTCTTGGTGTTTCACATTCTGTGGGTTTGGACAAATGTTTAATGTCCTGTATCCACCATTATAGTATCATACAGAGCAGTTTCACTGCCCTAAAATTCCTCTATGCTCGCCTCGTCTCATATTTTTAAAAGGCGCTTTCACGTCAATGATCTCAGTGAATTCATCTCACGACTCTGTGATCCCCTGCTTTGACACTCAGGGAAATCAAGGTCCGGACAGGGTCAAGAGCCCTCCACAAGGTCACCCTTGTGAAAACCAGTAACAAGAGTCGGTGGCAGAATGTGCCAGAAGCATTGTGTCTGGTGGTCATTTTATCATCTCGCCCTCCTAACAGCCCTGGCGGGGAAGGTCCATTCTAACCCCCCGCTTACAGAGGAGCAAACAGACTCGGGGACACTTGCCAAGGCTGGATCCCTGGGAGGCTGGGCCAGCTCTGACACCAGGTTTCCTAGCAGGAGGGGCCATCACTCCAGAGGCTTCTGGCTCCCAGGCTGCCTGGGAACACTCCATTAACTCAAATTGCAAATTTCCTCCTGGCTCTATCGCTAAGCCACAGGGGCTCCCCCGGCCACCAGCTTTCCTGTGACAGATAAAGATTACAGTCATTGCTCGAGATGGAATCAAGGAGCAGAAGTCATTATGCAGAAATAATTATGTTGAGTTACGTCTGGTTGCTCCTGATTTCTGTCTCACAATTGTCTTCCAAATGGTCCTGCCTCTTCCTCTCCGGGACAGCAAACTGCCGAGGCCTGGGTGATTCAGACAGACCTCCTGGGCCCAATTCTACTGCTCCAAACTCCTCCTGCTGGGCGGGGCATCAGCATCGGAAGGCAAGGTTCTCTGTGACACCCTTTCCTTTCTCTGGGCACTTGGGAGAGAGGAGAGGTAGGAGACAAAAGCCCTGGGGAGGGGCCACACTCACTGACTCACCCACAAGCCCCACCGCATTGAACCCTCCTTCAAGGCCCTCTTCACCCATCACTTTCTCCTGGGGCCCTGCCTGACCTCTCAGCCCTTTGTTCACGTTAGGCCTAAGGCACCTCCCTCTCTTAGGTCTGGGGTCTCTGGGGAGTGACTCAGGCAGTGACCAGGACTGACTCATTCTTGTACTCCCAGCTCCCAGCACAGAGCAAGGCCTCGGGAGAACAGAGAGGGCTGTGTGGCTGCACTGCTTGGGCTCAAATCCTAGCTCTCCTATTCCCTAGCTGTGTGACCCTGGCCCATTACTTAACTTCTCTCTGCCTCGGTTTTCCAGGACGTAAATTGGAGATGATAATAATCCTACCTAGTTCATCAAGCTCTTATAAAGATTAAATGAGCTAATGTACACACACACAAAATACTTGCTCATAGGAAGAACACACTAAATGTCAACAATGACTAAAAGAGCAAAGAGAGGTCTTGAAAACATTCTTTTAAGACTCTAAGCCAACTAGAAAGACACAAACTATCGAAACTGACTCAAGAAGAAATATGTCTGAAATACCTACAACAAGGCAAGAGACTGAATTAATAATCAAAAAATTACTCACAAAGAAAAGCCCAGATGGTTTCACTGCTGAGTTCTGTAAACAATTAAAGAATTAATAACAATTCTTCACAAACTCTTCCAAAAAATAGAAGACGAGGGAACACTTCCCAACTGGTTCTATGAGGCTAGTACTACCCTGATACCAAAACCAGACAAAGTCTTCACAAGCGAAGAAAACTACAGACCAATGTCCTAATGGGCATGGATGAAAAGAAAAACAAACCAACCCTCAACAAAATACTAGCAGACCAAATCCAGCAACATAAAGGATAAAAAGAATTATACCCCACACCAAGTGGGATTTATCTCAGGAATGCAAGGTTGGTTTACCATCTGAAAATCAATTAATGTAGTATATCATACAATAAAATAAAAAGCAAAAATCACATGCTCATCTCAATTGATGCAGAAAAAGCATTTGACAAATCCAACATCTCTTCATGATAAAAACACTCAAACTAGGCATAGAAGGAAACTTCTTCAGTCTCACAAAGGGTATTTGTGAAAAACTCACAGCCAACATCATACTTAATGGTGAAAAGACCAGATGCTTTTTCCCTAAGATAAGGAATGAGACAAGGAGGCCCATTCTTGCCACTTCTATTCAACATTATACTAGAGGTTGTAACCAGGACAACTAGGCAAGAAAAAGAACACAAGCCATCGGAATTGGAAAGAAGAAGTAAAATTAGTTCTATTTGAAGATGACATGATCTTATATATAGAAAATCCTGGGCTTCCCTGGTGGTGCAGTGGTTGAGAGTCTGCCTGCTGATGCAGGGGACACGGGTTCGTGCCCCGGTCCGGGAAGATCCCACATGCCGTGGAGCGGCTGGGCCCGTGAGCCATGGCCGCTGAGCCTGCGCGTCCGGAGCCTGTGCTCTGCAACGGGAGAGGCCACAACAATGAGAGGCCCGCGTACCGCAAAAAAAAAAAAAAAAAAAAAAGAAAAGAAAGAAAATCCTAAGGAATCCACCAAAAAAAACCACCCCACCTTAACAGAATTAATAACATAAGTTAAGCAAGGTTGCTGGATACGAGATCAACATACAAAAATTAATTGTATTTCTGTACACTTGCAATGAAAAATCCGAACATGAAATTAAGAAAACAATTCCATTAGCAATAGCATCACATATAGTTGTAAATGTACTAAAAACCATTGCGCTGTATACCTTCTAAGGGTGAATTGTATGGAACGTGGATTAGACCTCAATAAAGCTGTTTTTAAAAAAACAGAATCCAGGCCAGTGCTCTTGTACTTCTCTACCTCAGAGGACAGAACGGCAAAGAGCAGGCTCACAGGTGCAGGGAGACAAACCACAGGCCTTCCCAGTGCTACAGCCCGGGGACCCAATGGGGCCAGAGCTCGTCCATGTGGCCGACCTTGAGAACCTGGCAGACTCACATCCGGGCTGAGCTGCAAAACTGCCTTGAAACACCCTCCTCTCCCCACAGCATGCACTCCAGAAACATGCTGAGTGCCTGCAATTGTGTATTAGGTGCAGGGACACTGGCCCAACTTTTGAGGAGCCCACAGCCCAGTGGGGTACCCGCAGGCCTGTGCCAGATGTCAGGGGTGGGCAGCCAATCACAAGCTCTAAGGATGGCTCTGTATTCAAGGAGGTGATCTGGTCCACTGGCGGGGCAGGGAGGGAGGAGTCCCTCAGGATACACCCTCGGTCCAGGCTGAAAGAGCTCAGTTCCTGAAACCACACAGGCTGCCCCGCAGGGCACTCACTATGAATCACCACCTAAGAAGCAACAGTTCTAGGGCCATTTCTGGGGCCAGTTCCTCCTCTAGTTGCCCAGGCCTGGAGGGCTCCGTGCCCATCATCCTTGCTGGCCAGCCCTCGGGAAAGGCAGCTACACAAGCTTTTTCCTGCCAGGGCTCGACGCCTCCTCTCGCCCAGACACAGGCCTCCTGGGCTGCCTCTGATCTGCCTGCTCACACCAGGGTGGATGTGTGCTCAAGAGATGACAGATTAGGGCCTCCCTGGTGGCGCAGTGGTTGAGAGTCCGCCTGCCGATGCAGGGGATACGGGTTCGTGCCCCGGTCTGGGAGGATCCCATATGCCGCGGAGCGGCTGGGCCCGTGAGCCATGGCTGCTGAGCCTGCGCATCCGGAGCCTGTGCTCCGCAACGGGAGAGGCCACAACAGTGAGAGGCCCGCATACCACAAAAAAAAAAAAAAAAAAAAAAAAGAGATGACAGATTATTTTAATATATCCTAAAGTCCAACTTAATTCAGCAGCGAAGTCCCGGTGGGAGAAAAATATAGTGGGTCTGGAGTCAAAGACGGATGGATTTTGGATTATGACTATTTCTGAGGTGACTGTGGTTTTAGGATGACTAATCCCCCCACGGTCCCCAGGTAATCAGGGCAGTGGCTCACAGAATACTTTCACACAGACGTCTGGCACGAGACAGAGGCATTTTCTTCTACCGCTCAATTCAAGAACTGAGTTAGAGGGGCTGCATGTCCTGCAGATGTCCCTGGGGGTGGGAAAGACCACAGAACATACCATGGAAGCCAAGACGTGCTGATGAGACCACACAGGATGCAAGCTTCACAAAGGGGGCAGGACTGGGAAGGACATCAGTGAGACAGTGAGCTAAACCCTGAGCCCCGCGTGGCCGTGACCAGTACCCAGCACTAGCCCTCTGGTCACCTGGGGCCCCGGCGGCTGGCCAGCTGCATTCCCAACTTCCAGTGGGCGCTCACAACGTCTTATTGTAGCTCCTGTGTCCACTCCCATTACTTGGGTATTTGAGCTCCCGTCACAAAACAAAAGGAACCTACAATCTCCAACCATTTTGAAAAACTGTCATATTTACTAAAGATGACTACACACACTCCATGAACCAGAAATTCAACTTCTTGATGGATTCCTGACAGAAAGTTGGACCTATGTCCACCGAGAAGGCTCACAGCTGCACGACTTGTAAAAGTCCCTGGTGGAAACTGTCCCTGTGTCTATCCGCCATCAATGAATAAGAAACTGTAATGCGTTGGTACAGCGGAGGACCACAGAGCAATCAAAACGAACCTCAGTGACACATGACACATAGATGAAGCTCTAAGCATGACGCTGAGTAAAACGGGAAGACACAGAAGAGTACATGCTGTGTGAGTCCATTTACAAAATGGACGCATGGTGATTAGCATCAAGCTAGCAGCTGTCCTTGGTGGGGGGCAATGACCAGAAATGGTCATGAGGGGGCTTCTGGTGACGCAGACTTGTTCATTTTGTGAAAACTGACCAAGCTGTCCACTTAATGCACGCAAGTTAAATTTCAGTAAAAAGTTAAAGAAAGGAAGCGAGGCACCCGCTGTCATTCCTGCATCCATCCCAGCCCACCCGGCAGATCTGGGGGCTTCCCGGGAGCCCCACGCAGGCTGAGGACTGGTGGTAACTGTTCTCATAGCCCATGGACGTCTCCCAAGACAGGTCCACTTATGAAATGGTGGGAAGAGAGAGCTCTGAAGTCGGGCAGGCTGGGTTCAGGCCCTGACCTCCTCCAGGGGCCCCAGTTTCCCCACATCTGTCCAGGGAGGCTGCTAGAGATGTGAGTTTTCACAAAGTGAGACCCCTGTGGACCCAGCGCCCAGCCTGCACTTCCTGAAATGTCAGCCACCCATTTATTGGACAGAAATTTACTGACGAACTACTGTATGTGCCAGGCATCAGGGATACTGAGTACTGACCAGCACCCCACTTCTCAAAGGGCTGGCTTTCCAGTAACAGGACACCAATAGAGAAAGTAAGCGCAGATCACAAACTGCTAGGAAAAAAATAAAATGAAGTGATCTGACAAAGGTTACCAGGGGGCTAGGGGTCAGGGCGATACTCTAGCTTGGATGCTCAGGGAAATCCTGAGTCAGGGACACACAAGAGGAGGAAGAGACAGACTTAGGAAAACAGCTCTGAGCAGAGTGAACGGCAAGCGCAAAGGCCCTGAGGTAGGAGTGTGCTTGGCATTGTCAAGGAGCAGCAGGAAGGTGAGTGTGGCCAAAGCACGGCAGACAAGGCCAGGGGAGGGGGGTAAGAGAAGGGTTCAGCAGTGAGCAGGGGCTGAGAGGACGGGGCAGGGAGATCACATTTTTATTTTTATTTTTTTTATTTTTTAAAATTTATTTATTTATTTATTTTTGGCTGTGCTGGGTCTTTGTTGCTGCGCGTGGGCTTTCTTTAGTTGTGGCGAGCGGGGGCTACTCTTTGTGTGGTGTGCGGGCTTCTCATTGCAGTGGCTTCTCCTGCTGTGGAGCCCGAGCTCTAGGCATGCGGGCTTCAGTAGTTGTGGCATGCGGGCTCAGTAGTTGTGGCATGCGGGCTTAGTTGCTGCATGGCATGTGGGATCTTCCTGGACCAGGGCTCGAACCCGTGTCCCCTGCATTGGCAGGCAGATTCTTAACCACTGTGCCACCAGGGAAGTCCCCACATTTTTATTTTAAGCACAATTGCTGTAGAAGAGCTCTGGAAAACCAGAGAGTGCTACAAAAATACCAGGCACTGGGGAATGGGATTATAAGATTCCCTGGAACTGAGGGCAGCGACCCTCCAGGCCTCCCCCAGTGGTGGGGGGTTGGGGGTAGGGGCAGGTCACTTCTAAAGGTGCTGCATTCCCTTGAGACGTAACATTCAAGTTTGTTCACTCCTGATGCTCCGCAGGCAGGAAAGAACATAAAATGGCTCCCTGCCCACTAATGAATTCCTAGAGCCTCCGGGGGCCCAGCCACCACTCCCCCTCGACAGGGTCCTGATGCCAAAGAGTGCCCAGGACCAGGGGCCGTAAAAACCCTGCCTGGCGTTCTTCTCAGGCGGCGTCTGAGGCACCTCCTGTTCCCGACAGAGGAGGAAAAAGCAAACCTTTGCCAACAGAGAACAATGAGGCAGCCACAGGGGAAACACCGGTAGGCCCGGGGAAGGCGGAGCAAGAAGTCCAAACCCGAGCCGGCATTTTCCATTTGGGGGCACCTTCTGCCCACAGACACGCCCACTGTCAGCTGTCAGTCTCGGCCAGAGAACGAGCCTCATGCCTTTGCAGTGGAGGGGACCTTAGAGACCCCAGGCTGGTGCCGGGAAGTGGCCAGGCCTCCCCCACCCCCCGTGAGGCCACCTCACCTGCCGTGTACATGGACCTCCACCATGACTTCACTCGGGAGGGAAAAGGTTCCGCTGCAAAGAATAATAACAAAGAAAAACCACCCACGTCGTCCCACCCTTTCTCTCACTTTGCAGTTGAGCAAACATCCCCAAGAGAAGGGTCTCACCCAGGATCACAGAGCCAGGTCTAAGGCCGACACACTCCTGGACGGAGGCAGGCGCTTTCAATGTGCTGGGCAGAGATGCGGAGATTCAGGCCCCTTCCAGGTACTCAGACTGCATGTCCCCTGTCCCCGGCTGGTCACTTGTCCCATGAGCTGGGCCACAGGCCTCTCTCTCAAATGTTCTGAGAATTTTATGAGTAACGATGTTGGAGAAGAGAGGGGAAGGGTTTCGAACAAGCCGTCAACATTGCTCTTTTCCTTGAAAGTCCATGGGCAGGGGAGGACAGGAATGATGCACCCCATGAGCAGCAAGGGCCACACCCGTGACCCCAGCTGACTTCATGACAGCGGGGGGACACACTGGATTCAGTCTCACGCCCACTTCATGGATGAGGACACTGAGGCCCAGAAGTTCAGGGTCTCTCCTGGAGCCACAGGGCCAGAGAAAGGAAGAGACTGGGGGCTTCTGACTCCAACTCAGGTCACTCAGGGGAGTTGTCACCACTCCCAAAGGGGCTCCTTGATGTCCAAGCAGCTCTTCCCCCTCAGAACAGCTGTCCCTTTGAGGAAGGAGTCTCTCTGCCAGCCCAGGATGTGCCCCGTCTGGTCCCAGGCTTGAGGTGGGAGCTGGCTCTGGCAGCCCACCTGCTTCTCTGCCCTGTGTGCCTCCATCCACTGACCCGACGGCCCATGAGTCGGCCGACCATCCAGACACAGAGGGCACACAGACCCAGAGCCCTGCCCTCTTGGGGCTTAAGTTCTGGTTACATATGGTTCATGCCACACATTATAAGTCCTGAGGGGGGAGGGGGAGGGGTTTGCAATTCTAAACAGGAGCCAAGGAAGGGGTCACCAGGTGACAGTGGCCATGCCTTGTGGACAGGCGCCCCGTGGCCTCTGTTCTCTGGCTGCAGGCCCAGGTGGGGTCCCTCACCGTGGATGTCTGGAGTAAGTAACGACGAGGAAAGGGAGCACGGGGGTGCCCTTACCACACCTGCCATCCCAAAGTCCCCTCCCTTCACAGCCAGTGCGGCCACAGCTGGGCAACAAAGGACAGGAAGGCTGCTCCTCGACAAGGTGTCCCTGGGCCCACCCTGGATGCCCCGGACAGCAGGTACTAGAGCATCAGGAATGGGGGTGGGTACCAAGCACCCCCTTCACATGGAAACGGCCCGAAGCGCATCAGATTTGGACTCTGACGTGTCACCATGTGGCTCTGGGCAAGTCACCTGTCCTTCGTGACTGCTTCCACCCCGTGAGCTCCCAGAGGGGACTGCGAGGACCAGAGGAGGCGACACATTCACGTGGAAGCCTTCGAAGCTCCTAGCATTTAAGGCTCTACCTCAGGACCACTGGGCACACTCACACACCGCCCCAGTCTCAGGATCATCACCCACCTGTAGATGGGGAAATGGAGGCTCAGAGACATTAAGCCACTTTCCCAAGGTCACACAGCCGGACAGTGCTATGCCAGCTGAGCCTGCCGGGCCCTGCAGGCCACATGACCTGTGCAGTGGAGGCTGCCAGACACTAAACCTTGCCTTCGAGGAGCGACAGATAAAGGAGCAAGGAAAGTGGTACTAATTAAGCATTTAAGTGTAATTAAGCAAGATGTGCAAGGCAGTGCAGAGGGTAGTGTGGTGGGGTCTGTGCAGAGGCAGGAGGGCAGGCAGAGGCGCTCCTGGCCAGGCTGCCCGCAGAGCAGTCTCCTCAGGCCAGGCTCCAGATGCCTGCCCCGTGCCCTGACTGAAGCCCTGGTGGTGCCCCAGGCCCCAGCACTTAGCGTTTGAGGACTCTGACAATCAAGCCTCAGTCCAGGTACCCCTGGGGCCTCAGGTTGAGGATGTGGAAAATTCCGAGACTCCTTCCCACACAGCCTCCCCCCATTCCCGGGGCGCTGGGAGTCTGTGAGGCCTGCCTGGAACCCACCTGCTGGGGCTCCTGGCCCTTGAGACTGAGCACTGGGAGGGCTGGGTCTTGTTCCTACATCTGTCATGCACGGCGCCTGGAGGGCGGCGGAGCGGACCCTCAGTCAGCGTTTAATGAATGAATCAGCAACCAGGCCGCTTCGAGGAAGAGGAGATTCGAGATGAGGCTGCTGAGGACGACACAGCCAGACCATGGAGGGCTTTGAACACTGGGGTCCAGGTCGCTTTGGGCAATAGGGAGCCACGGTGGGCTCTTGAGCAAGGGATTAGGAGGAAGATCCGCGGGGCAGCCTGGGCAGGAAGGAAGGACAGCAGTGCCGAGGCTGGTGTCTGGGAGACCATCGGAGGAGTGGGGGCGTGCAATGCGGGCGCTGACACTCGTGAATATCGGGGACTTTTAAGGGTGACTGCGATCACGTGAGGCTTTCAGCTGGTCACACACAGAAACGAGAAACGGCCCCGCCCCCAAGACAGGACTCTAGTGCATTGACGGCATTAATGTCCGTCCACCCTGAAACCCCCAGGCCACCCTGAAACCCCCAGGCCAGCTTGTGCTCCGGGTTGTGCTTCCCAAAGCAGGTAACCGGGAGGAAAAGCATAACTTCCCCACAAAGAAGGGAAAGCGCCTAGAGAGCATCTGGGCTCCCCCGAAACGCAGCCTGCAAAGCAGCCCGCCAACGGGCAGCCAGGGCCGTGGAGCATTAAGGCAAGTTCTCCTGCGAAGCCACTTATCCAGCCACTTATTCAGCACAGAGCTCGCGCAGCCGATGTGCCGTATCCGTGATGAAGGGATAAGTCATCTGAAAACACAAATAAATTATTCATTCCCCGCAAACGAGCAGCCTCTGGGTTCCTGCGGCAGCTGAAAGGCTCTGCAAATCCTATTAGCGGCAGCGCTCGGCCGAGCAGACGCTGGATCCCGCCGCCCGGTGTAGGCGGCTCCAGCGGGAGCTGCCCACGCAGCGGTCCATTCCGCGTCCGCGGGTGAAAGAAGGCCGGCGCCACGTGGAGAATCACGGCCCTGCAGGCCTGGCACGGGGCTCCTGGGCAGAGCATTTACACCGGAGGACAGGGTCCCAAGGAGCTGCCTTCCACACAGAGCCTCCCCAGGCCCCCACTCCGGGGTGTGCTTCACCCTACAACCACCCATCAGGACCCAAGCCTGGGGTCGGCCCGCTTGCTCGAATGCAGAGTCCCAGGCCCTGCCCCAGACACCCTCTGGGGCTCAGCCCGCAGCACCGCATTTCCCACACACGCTGGAGCTGAGGCCACCAGGAGGTAGTGCTGGAGTCCCCGAGTCACCCCCGGATCAACTGCAGCTCGGCCGGCCTCGCAGCCCTGGGCAGCCCTAGGTCAGGTTCTGGGCCTCTCAGGGCCCCAGGTGCTCTGGGGGGCCTCTTGGGAGGATGACAAGAAAAAACCTTTGCAAAGCAACTGTCACACACGAGTGCTCCGACTCGCAGCTGGGTCTCTGCCCTCTCCGTGTTTGTATCTTTGATTCCAGCCTCTCAGCTCACTTCACAGCTGGGAAGAAAAGCCTCAGGGGTTTTGACTGCCAAGGCGGGGCTCGGCGCCACTACTTCCTCCGCCTGGAACACGCCCTCCGTCCCCACGGCCCCTTCCTCGGGGAGCACCCCACCTCCCCCCAACGCCCCCCTCACTTTTTTTTTTTTTTGCGGTACGCGGGCCTCTCACCGTTGTGGCCTCTCCCGTTGCAGAGCACAGGCTCCGGACGCGCAGGCTCAGCGGCCATGGCTCACGGGCCCAGCCGCTCCGCGGCACGCGGGATCCTCCCGGACCGGGGCACGAACCTGCGTCCCCTGCATCGGCAGGCGGACCCTCAACCACTGCGCCACCAGGGAAGCCCCGCCCCCCCGCCCCCCCCCCACTTTGAACGCACTTTGCCGGGGCTGCCGCTCGGCGTCTGTAGCACAGGGGAGGGGCTGTGGACGGGAGGCGGCCCGACCGCGGGTCCCACAGGCGGGCACAGAGCCGCGGGTCAGCGTGGTCAGCGTGGTGGTGAAGCGGGGCCCGCGTGAGAGGGGCGCCCCGCGGCCCACGGCGCTCGTTCAGCTGAAAGCTGTCTCTCTGCAGACTTGCCCCGCGTGATGGGGGCGCGCGGGCTCTGTCCCTCCATTCCTCCATCCCCGTCCTTGCAACGAGGGGTCTTCGGCAAAAGCGACACTTCTCACCTCTCTCCTCGGCGGGGAGGAAGGAGGGGGCTTATCTGACCTGGATAAAGAAACGACCTTCCAACCTCCTTCCCCCGGCCCCGCTCCCGTCTCCCCTACTCTGCCCCGACAGCGGACGCTGGCAGTGGCTCTGCTGTCTGCCTACGACTGGGAAACATTTTTAAGGGTGAGAGCAAGTAGCAGGAAGCTGATTCTGGCCACAGAGCAAGCTCGCCAATCCAGAGCTACCAGCAAAAATAGGGTGGGTGGGTGTGTGTGTGTGTGTGCGTGTGCGCGTGTGTGCGTGTGTGTCTGGAGACATTTCTGGTCGTTATAACTGGGGGCGGGGGTCGGCAGCGGGGGAGTCATCTACTGGCACCTGATGGGTAAAGGCAAGGATGCTCCTAACACCCCACAGTGCACAGGTCGCCCCACCACAAACAGTCATGCGGCCCAAGCTGTCCACAGTGCCGAGGGTGAGACCCTGACATAAACGCTGTCCCCTGTTGCTCATCACTTGGGTCCACCTCTCCACTGATTTCAGAATCTAGTGGCCAGGGGTGCGCTGACGGAACCACACCCTCATCCCCAAATGCCAGGTCAAAGGTCCTGCAGGGCGCAGAGCCACTGCTCCGCCCACAATCGTGGCGACCACAGCCACGTTTTACACTCACCCCACTCGGGGGCAGCGGGCAATGTTTTAGGAAGCCCGGCCCTCGGGGTAGTATGAGCCCCCATGAAGACCTGGGGGCTGCCTGTCCTGCACCAGTGGTGACCCAGGCCAACCAAGACGCCCAGGGGTTCCCACATTTGACCCTTCTCACAGGAGTGATGGGCTGGTCTGAAGTCTCATTTATGCATCCTTTCACTCATTCAAAACACATTTAATTGAACACCTACTATGTGCCAGGCACTTTCCCAGGCGTTACCGATGCAACAGGGAACATGCGCAATTCTTGCTTTCAAGGAGCTTACTTAAGTGTCCCAGGAGATTATGGGGCAAAGTGACAAGTGCCATGAGGATAGTGAGTATAGGATTCGAGGGGGGCCGTGGTGAGACCTACAGCCCTATCTAAGGATCTGGGAAGGCTTCTTGGAGGAGGTGACATCTAAATGGCAACCTGAAGGATGACTAAGAGTTAGCCATGCAGAGGGGTGGGGTCTATAGGGAGAAGCTTTTCCAAGGATTCCCAAGACGCTCCCTCACCCAGGCAGGGGCAGTTGACACACCACAGGGTGGTGGGCAGCTGCAGTCAGGACCCCCAGCTCCCAGGTTAAAGGGACCTGAGAGGATCAGGTGGGGAAGCCTTTGCCAGGAGCCCACAGGCTTGTGTCCAGCAGGGCTGGCCTGGGTGAAGAAGCCCAGGGGCCAGTCATATTGAAGACACAAACAGCAGACACACATCCACCCCCGCCCAGCCCACAGCAGTGCCCCTGCGTAAATACTCTCTGGCCCCCCGAGGAGGCAGGCTGACCTCTGCCGACCTGCCCACCACGTTCTCACCATCCCCAGGGCGCAGGACCCTGGTGTCCCTAGACCAAGCCAGCCTTGTGCACTTCCTGACTGAGAGCTGGATTCTTTTTTTTTTATTATAAATTTACCTTGGCAAAGGGAAACGCAGCCCACAGTTTCACAACCAGCTCTGCCTACACCTCTTCGGTGCTGTAGACATTTGTGCAGTTAAAATTGTGCCAAGGTTTTCTGCAGTTATGACAATTCCTGTCTGGACCTCCAGGTAGACCCGGTGCAGGGAGCCCACCTTCCCTTACAGGAGGGCCCCATGGTTCCCGGAAGCTTCGCCCAGAGGACGCACAGCCGGGCCTGCTCCGGACTCCAGCTCGGAGGCTGCAGTGCAGCCTGCGTGGACCAACCGGGAAGAGTCAGGATCCGCGTGTGCGCAGAAGCCTCCCACGTCTTTCCATTTTTTCTCAAACCTGCATGCTCATGAATGAATGAATCTGTACTAAACCAAAGTGCACAGCTTGCCTTTAACCCTGCTAAATTCATCTTATGTTCCGCTCGTCCTTTCAACCTACCAGAGCTTCTGGAATTTCACAGCTCTCCAGTTTTGTACCCTCAGCCAATCTGATACACATGCCACATCTTATAAAGCACTGGCTGAAAATGCAGATGCAGTCGGCAACCACCATCCCATCACTCAAGGCGTCTGGGGGTCGAGTCATTCGGCTGTCTGTGAGGCCACCTAACCATTGATATTCAGCCCCCGTCACCAGAGGCCCAGCTGCACCCTGCTTGAAGGGCTGGGCCCACAGCTGTGCTCTGATAGCCCACCCCATCAAAAAGCAGGCGAAGTTAAGTGTCCTCACATATGGCCACCCTCAGACCCGCCTCCCAGAGCCATCGACACCTCCCCTGCAAATTAACTCCCGCTGGGAAGCTGGGACTCCAGGTCTCATCTCTAGAATCGCTCGTTTGCTCGGGTGGACAATCGCAGGCCTGTGGGCTGGAGACCCAAACACGCTTCCAGTGGAGGGAAGCAGAGTGGTACGGGGGGCAGGTCACAGGGTCGCATCCAGTGTCAACTCCCCATTCTGTCCCGATGGCCCCGGGAGGGTGCCAGGGGCCCGAGGACCACCTTCCATGGAATGAGAAGGCTGGGCTGAACCATGTCCAAGTCCAAAACTTCGTGACTCTCCATTAAAAGTTTACAGAAACTTTTGCTGTAGTTGTTGTTGTTTCATTTTGTTTTGTTTGTGGCTGCGCCGCACGGCATGCGGGATCTTAGTTCCCCGACCAGAGATCGAACCCGCGCCCCCTGCAGTGGAAGCGCGGAGCCTCAACCACTGGACCGCCAGGGAAGTCCCTACAAAAAATTTTTAATGACACAGGAAAATGGGCTGAAATGAGAGTAAATGGAAAAGGTGGGACGTGACACGAATGTTACATGACGTCAGGGACAACATACCGCTATGTCTCTTCACCTCTCTGTAAATGAATACTGACCAGAAGAGATGGCCCCAAACATTAGCTGTGATTATCTCTGAATTGTCGGCCTGCGGATTATATTTGCTTGGTTCTTTTGTTCATTTCTCACCTTTTTAACAATGAGCGTTTAACATATATAACCTGAGCAAAAAAAAAAAAATTTTTTTTTTTTTTTTTTGCGGTACGCGGGCCTCTCACTGCTGTGGCCTCTCCCGTTGCGGAGCACAGGCTCCGGACGCGCAGGCTCAGCGGCCATGGCCCACGGGCCCAGCCTCTCCGCGACATGTGGGATCTTCCAAGACCGGGGCACAAACCCGTGTCCCCTGCATCGGCAGGCAGACTCTCAACCACTGCACCACCAGGGAAGCTCCTAACCAGGGCAAAAATATTTTGAAGGACATGCTTCTCCACGACAGACGCCCAAAGGACAGCAAGCTCCCCCTGGCCCCGCGCCCTGCACGGTGCAGCACTCTCCTCTGGGGACAGGCGGTAAAACTGACAGCTGCAACCACATCTCTCTGGCCCCCGTGGGGCTCAGAAATGTTAATGCTCACGCAAATGAGTCCCACACCTCCCTTCAAGGCAGACTTTTAAAAAAAACCAAGCGTGAGACTATACCTTCCTCCATTTTGCCTTGGGCAAGGCAGCTGCAGTCTTGACACTGGAACATGCCAGAGAATTCAGACAGCTGAAGGCCTCCTCAGGATCCTACTATGTCAGAAATCCCATCGAGAGCCCGAATCCAAACAAGTTACCCCAAAGGGCCAGTGTCATCCTGTCCTCTAACACCCATGCTGACAGGAGGACGTGAGCCTGGAAATTACCACCTTGCCTCAACTAAGGCCTTCAGTCCAAAGGGAAGAGGCCTTCCCAGCCCCATACCTCTGGCTCTGGCAGCCCTCCCTTCTCTGCACTTGCTTCAATGCCCCCTCCCGTGCTGCCTTCCCTGCCCCTCGGGCAGCTCGTGCCCCCGGGACGGCTCTGAATGTTCATATATGTTTACATGTTTGCTTTTCCACACTGGGCCGGCAGTTCTCCAGAACAGAACTCCCTAAGAACCTCTGTGTCTCAATGCCAAACCCAGCACTTGGGTTGAGTGGAAGACAGGAGAGAAGGAGAAAGCAGGTGGCTCTGTGTTTTGGTGAATAACCTTGGCCCCAGGCGCCACCCGTGGAGTTGCTCATCTGCTGGGGAGACACTCAATGTGAGCAGAGAGGAAGGGAAGCTTCCAGGAGGGAGGACCTACAGGTGGGCTTGGAGGCAGACGGGGAGGAGTGGAGGGAACCGCGCCCAGGTGGGAGGGGGTCCTCTGTGGCCAGGCACTCAGGTGCCAGCCAGGTAGTGGGTGAGGCCACTTAACTATCCCGGAGTCCACAGATTGGGAGACAAACTTATCAGCAAGCAGTATGGCAGTGACCGTCCACACACGTGTCCAGGTGACGCACCTCTACATCTAAAGCAATGGAAAAACAGAATAAATCCAGAGCGTCCAGCAACTCTGGACACACAAGGTACTTTAGTACCTTTAGTACCAAGGGCTTTAGCTGGGGCTCAGCTCAGCCACCCCCCACTCGGCCATTCAGGGTGGACTCGGCCCCTGCTGCCCAGCTTCCCTCACGCCTCTCGGCGGCGCCTTCTAGAAGGACCAAGCACTGAACAGCAGGGTGTTAGTTTAACAAATCGTAGTGCACACCGAGGAATGAAATAGTAACAAAGCCTGCAAAGTCTGGCCACACAGGATGATTTTAATAAACAGAGTAACATTTTTCAATAAGTTATGACGTTAGGTCACAACACAGTATGTAAAAAATAGAGTCCCATTATGGTAAACTTGAATGAAACATGCATTTTGTGACATTCACGAGAGAAGGAGCTCTAAGACAGTGTGATCCGGGGCGGTCCTGCCCGGTGAGGAGGGTTTATTTCCTCACTCAGACTTTTAAGTTTGCCCCAAATTGCTCTCCACTCTCCCCCACGGGCTCTGGCACTGGCTCAGCCTGGACCACCCTCCTCGGCAGCGGCCCCCATACTTTGCTCATCTATCACCTTCTTAATGAGGTCTGCCACCACGACTTACCTAAAACCGCAAGACCCCCACCAGCTTGTCTCCACTCCCCATCATGCTGCTCAATGAATTCCTTCCCGTGGCGTGTAGTACCTGACATGTGATACGATTTACTCACCACGTTTATTATTGGTCCCCCCCAAGAAATGTGCACCTCTTGAGGCAGGAAGCTTGTCATTTTATTTTTCAGGTGGATCCCCAGAGCCTAAAACAGTACCTGGCACATAGCAGGCACTCAATAAACACCTGTTGAATGAGGCATGAACATGTATAACTTTTGTAACAAGGAAAAACTAACAGAATATTTAAATCCTTTTTCTTCTTCATCTAGGTCAGTCGTATTTCTCCTTAATGCTAGACCTGGGTATTTTCATATGCTTTGTCGGCATTAAGAATGGGGTCTTTTTTTTTTTTTAAGTCAAGCCCTTTAAGGTATAACTCACATACTGTAAAATTCACTCATTTTAGGTATACGGTTCCGTGGGTTTTACAAATGTGTATGGCTGTGTGACCACCGACATAATATTTTCAGCACAAGAATGGGATCTTTGAATATTATATATGATAACAAGTGGTCGTGGCTGATATGAATATTTATCATCTCTCCAACTACTCTTCTGATTATTTTACTAATTGATAGGTTTCCAGTTGATTCCTTCATATTTTACCAGATACAAAAGAAGGGCAGAAAGGCAGCCAGCCCTTGTGCATAAGGGGTTGTTGTAGAGACTTTTTTTGGGTTTCATTTTCTCCTCCAACTCTCAGAGGGAGGCACTGTCTCCACCGTACATGGGACAGCTAACTCGTCCAAGGTCACCCGGTTGCTAAGAAGACGATCTGGGGCTGAAATCCAGGTCAATTCTGATTTCAGAATTCACGTACAGTTAATGTAATCACCACCACCAAGGATGTAGTTGTAATTTGTGTTCTTACTTCTGCGTCTTGTCTGAGAGCTTTGTCTTGAGTTTCCTAAATGATATGAAACAGGAGTGGGGGTCATTCCCAGTCTCTCTGCCACTGTGCTTTACCCAGATGGCTGTGACACACAACTCTGGGCCTAAGAAAAGCCCCCAAGACCCCCAAAGACCAGCCCCAAGATGAGTAACGGGGTGTACGGGCAGGAGAGGTTGCTTGTCAATACGGTGCTGCCGGGTGAATTCTACAGAGGACGAAACGTCACTAAGTGAAAAGAAACAGGCTTTCAAACAGTAGATGCGGGATGATCCCACGTATGAAACCACATCTGTAGGATTACGGATCTGTGCAGGAGCAGCCCGGGGCAGGATGTACACCAAAGTGTTGCCTCTGTGCTGAGATTAAGGGTAGGAATTCTCTCCCCTCCCCACACTGCTTTGTTCGTCTATGATTTTCCCATTTTTCTTCTCCAAAGACAGCTAACTAGGGAAGAGACCCCAGACCCTCTCTGGGCTCAGATCCCCCTGCAAAGACCACCCTTCGGAGGCCAGCCCATGGATTCTTCCATTGCACAGACATCAGCCTACCTACCACCCCTCCCCCTCCCATCCCTCCAGTCAGTACTTTTTTTTTTTTTTTTCCCAGTACGCGGGCCTCTCACTGTTGTGGCCTCTCCCGTTGCGGAGCACAGGCTCCGGACGTGCAGGCTCAGCGGCCATGGCTCACGGGCCCGGCCGCTCCGCGGCATGTGGGATCTTCCCGGACCGGGGCACGAACCCGCGTCCCCTGCATCAGCAGGCACACTCTCAACCACTGCGCCACCAGGGAAGCCCTCTCCAGTCAGTACTTTAAGGCGTCTATTCTGTGTGGCGAGTAGGCCAGCGAAGCCCTGTCCCTTGGACGTTCCCCCCAACCCGTCCCGCCAGACAAGGTAACAGCAGACTGGTCCTCACCGGGGATGACGGGGTCAGGACGCCATCTCTATGCCGCTTGGTGGGGGGGAAGGTCTGCCTGCCTCCTCTCTGTCCCAGCTCAGCTCCCAGGCCTTTCCAAGAGGCCGTCACGGAACCTCTCAGTCAAAGCACTCTCTCCTTTCCTCCCAACACCCCCCTCTCCAGACCCCACGCCTGCCTCACTTGGATCCCGTCACATGTTTCATCTTTGAACTAGATTCACCCATGTCTGTCTCCCTGCACGCTCCTAGGAGCCAGGCCTCACCCGCACCCAGCACGGGCCTGGCAGTCACGGGGCCCTGGGAAGGCCAGCTCAGTTCAAACCGTGCCTCCGGCCTAGAGGGTCAGCCCCTCCGAGGGCAGGACGGGGCCCCATCTCTGCACCCTGTGCTCTATAAGAACTTGAAGAGACAGCAGTACATGAAGGGCAAGGGTACACATGGACTTAGTTACAAAACAGGAGGAGAGTCACAGACGTAGAAAACACACTTACGGTTACCAAGGGATAAGCGGGGGGGATAAACTGGGAGATTGGGATTGACATACACACACGACTATATATAAAATAGATAACTAATAAGAACCTGCTGTACAGCGCAGGGAACTCGACTCAACACTCTGTAATGGCCTATATGGGAAAAGAATCTTAAAAAAAAAAAAAGAGTGGATATATGTATATGTATAACTGATTCACTTTGCTGTACACCTGAAACTAACACAACATTGTAAAAAAAAAAAAAAATTAAAAACAAAAAACACGAAGAGAAACAGCCCCTCAGGGCAATCTGTAAAGACCACAAGAACTATCAGATGGGGGATAACAGGCAACCCTGGAAGGTAGGTGCCGATATTGCAATGAAAACAAAGACCAGAAGGGGATACACAGAGGAGAGAGAGCCTGCTTTGGGAAGCCACCATCGTGATTTCTTTTTTTTTGCCCTGTACTCTGCCAACTACCTGATAGATTGTTACATAACTCTTCTAATTAAAGTAAGTGTGTTAGGCGGTCCGCTGTCCCCTGGGCTCCGGCGTCCTGCCCCAGTGACCTGAAGGTCGTGGCCCAGTGGCTCAGGGGAAGATCTAGGACACCCAGAAGGAAGGAAGGGAGGCGCAGGGCCGTGGGGACGGGGACGGGGTCGGGGGCTGCTAGCTAAGCCAGCCAGGTCACCACGAGCCCCGGGCGGGGAAGCAAGGATGCAGCCAGCTGGATTTTCCTAGAGGCCCAGGGGGAAAACAGACTAAAATGCATCAGAAAGGCAGCCATGCCGGAGCCCAGGTGAGGCAGGGTGGGCGGTCTGGATTAGGAGCCCCAGGGCCCTCTGGTTAGGAATGGGAACATCCGAATCTACCGGGGTCAGGGCGCCACTGGGCCACGCCAGGGCGCCCAGCTTCCCAAGGGACTCTGCCTGCCCGGCCCGGGGGCCTTCCTGGTTCCAGAGGCTGGGGGCCGGGTGGGAGGAGAGTCTGCTTCCCAAGGCTGGTGGGAGATCTGAATGAGAAGGAGGCCTTAGATCTGAGGGGGTCAGCTCTGGTCCCCTGCAGGAAGGAGCCACCCCAGGACCGCAGGGGCTACACCCAGAAACAAAGCTGTGATATGTGACTCAGCCTGAGGCCGGGACTCAGAGCACTGAAGATGGGGGACACCCTCCAGCTGCCCCGGAATCAAGGGACCTTTCGTCCTTGCCTTAGGATTCTGAAACATTAAAAACCCGCCAAATCCAGGGGCTTTTGTGTCTGATACCATCTGTCCTGAGAGCTGCTCTGCCATCCAATCTCCGGTTTCTAGGAGCCTTCCTGTCACTTGTCACTTTAGATCACTTTAAATTTTAATTTTTCTATTATCAAGTCAAATGATAACCATGCCACGTCGAGGCCTCCGCCCCGCTCATGTCTTATTCACGGAGAAGCAGCAGCGTCTCCAGGGAGAACGTGCGGGAGGCCCGGTTCCGCCCCTCCCAGGACAAGCCCCGCCGCTCTGGGCCTCAGTTTCCCGCCTGCCTCCCATCCAGTCCGGGAATCTTGCCCACCCGCCTCCCCCTGGCCCACAGGCCATTCTCTTTCCTGGAGCCTCATCGGCGCTCAGACCTGCTAGCCTCACCGGCCTGGAACATGCCTGTGGCTCTGAGCCCCCGATGTCCCACCTGTGGGGTAAGGCCAGCGTGGGGACAGTGAGGCAGGGGGGCCCCTGAGTGCTGATCCGCTCACTCGGGAGGGTGCTGAAGGATGAGAGGTGGGGAGAGGGGTCCAGGAAGCTTCCAGAGGCCACAGGGGGCTGGCCACCTTCTCCAGGATCAGCCTCAGCCTCCGGGCCAGGGAGTGTAGGCCCCCGCTGCCCGAGTGGCAGTGCCCGTGACACTGTGTCACATCTATGCTCCCCTGCCCGTCTCCCCACCCAACCGGGGAATCCCGGGCATCAAGCCTCACCCAGCGGGTATCCCCCGCATGGAACACAGTGTCTGGAACACAATAGGGGCTTAATAATTGAAGGAGGGTGGCAAGTGTGTGCTCGACACACTCGGGCAGAACCAAACTGTGCCCCAAAGAAGCACCTCTCGGGAAATTCTGCTCCCTCACCTGAGCCACGCAACCCACAGCACCACCCGGCTCCCTTACGCAGCTCATGCCACAGAAAGGCAACCTTTTAGATCTTTAGCCCCAGTTAAAGAATGATCAGAAACAGGGATGAAGCCGAAGTGAGAGCAGAACCAGCTGGTGAAACTAGACTGACCTCCGTTCACCCAACACCCAACAGTTAAGCAACGCAGTTCCCGGGCTTTTATGTTAGAGAAAGAAGGCCCTCGAGGTGTATTCCATCACCTTCAAACTTATCAGGCAGAGGAAACGAGGGATGTGAAGCCGCCTTTTGAGGATGAGAGAGCCGTCCAAAGTGCAGCAGACCCAGTCACGGCCCGAGGAGAGGGCGGCCAGGCCTGCAGACCGTAGTCTCCCCGCCACCCACATTGGCTTCCTGAACAGGACCGGGGCCGACCCGGCCCGGAGCCCCGGGACAGCCAAGTGTGCAGGACCCTACTCGGCTCAGACGGGCGATCCAACCCGCCCCGAGGCTAGCACTTCCTCTTCCTGCCAGCATCCATCTAACTGTTCCTCGGAGAGACAGTCCGGTTCTGCACACAAAGACCTAGCTAGAGCTTCCCCAGCTGGGGACAAACTCACAAAACAGGCCAAAATCCTAACCCCAAAGTCCCCTGCACGCACGCGGACACACACACACACACACACACACACACACACACACAGACCAAATTCCATGCATGCAGCCATGGACACAACGGGTGCACACGCACACGTGCTGCTTCTCGGTCCTCCACCCCATGCCTCAACCCCTCTAGGACTGCTGGGAACTGGGCTGGAAGAAAATTAAGCTGGAGGCGTTGGGATGGGGAAGTGGCTACTAAGGGGAAGGGGAGATTCAAGAGACAAAGAAGAAAAGGGCTCCCAGATTTATTTATCTACCTCCACTGGGGCCCCGCCAAGGACAAGCTTGGGCTGCCCTGGGCAGGAGGCCAAACACAATACTTGAGTCCCCACCAGCCCTGAGGCCTAACCCAGTCATTTCTTGAAGGTAAGTGGACCAGGTACGGCCTGCACGTAGAGATAAGGGCTGTATACAGAAGGAGAAAGTTGGTTTTTCCTGAATGTTAAGAAGCATATTTCAAGGGGTGGAAAGGGTTCAAGGGCACACTGGGAGTGGCCTAGTGAGGCCAGAGCCTTTCCCGTTTTCAAAATCCTAAGTTGAACTTCTTAAAGTATAACTAATTCCGGTCTGGTTGAATTCACGCTGCTTTTTAGCTCATGTGCAGCTTTCCCTGTTGGATCCAAACACAACGTATATTATTTGATTAAGAGGGAATCAAGGGACTTCCCTGGCGGTCCAGTGGTTAAGATTCCATGCGCTCCCACTGCAGGGGGCACAGGTTTGATTCCTGGTCGGGGAACAAAGATCCCGCAAGCCACACAGCGCAGCCAAAACAAAAACCAAAACAACAACAACAAACAACAAAAGAAGGAATCAAATAGGTGACAGCTGCCAACAAAGTTGGCTGGCTTAACTGCCACCTCCTCCAGGGATCCCGTCCCAGCGCTCCCACTGCACCCACTGTCCTGGGAGCTGTATCAGGCACCGTGAGAACACCTCCCTCTGTCCAGAGAGCCCCTGGGGGCAGAAGCAGGTCCTGCAGTGCTTGGACTTCCTCCTCATCCAAAGGAACTGAACCAGAAAACTCCAGGAGGCCCACAGGCGCTGCTGGTTAAAACGACCACAACAAAACATGTTTTATCAACCAGCTCCCTGCCTTGCGGCTGGCCCCATTGCAACAAAACATGTTTTATCAACCAGCTCCCTGCCCTGCGGCTGGCCCCATTCTCATTTCTTAGGCAGGGCTCGGTTACATTCCCTCGGGCCTACTCCCGGCCCTGGGCCCAGGGCCCTACGTGGGAGACGAAAACGGAGGCCCAGCCATGGGCCTGGATCCCGTGCAGCCTGACCCTACACCCAAGATCACCTGAGCAAGAGGGTCCAGCTGACGTCCACACATCAACAGCACGGAGAGAAGCACCATGTCAGTGCAGAGCGGAAGGAGGGGACGGGAGCTGGCAGCAGGCTGAGGGCCGTCCTTTCAGGATCAGAGACTCTCTCCTCTGAATTTCCTTAGGAAAACTCACTTCTTCCTGGACACACCAGGGTCTAAATCTGCCTCCTGTCTCACTGCTGGAAGGGCCTCCACGGCTCCCACCTCTCTGCAGCAGCAGACACCTCTGGACTCGCACCCTGGATGGGGGCTGGCCAGGCGCCCAGCTCAGCTCCACGCAGAGCCCAGACAGGCGCACGGGGCAAGTGTCTACACTCGCCCGGCCCCCAGACTCCCGGCCAGAAGGCGGGAAGGCAGATGCCCCTGCAGGGCCAAGAAGGGCACCCCGAGACCTCTACAGGGTCTCCTGATACCGTGAGGCCGGAAAACCCCAGAGAGAATTTCCCAAGGGGTGAAGGAAGCAACAGCCAGCCACGAGGGCTGCCGGGGCCCGTGGGACATGTGACCCCGAGGAAACAACCCCAAAGAGGCAAGATGGGGCACAGAAATCAGGCCACAGGTATTCTGTGACTCTCCGGGGCACAGGGGGACGTCTCCCTCTCCCTGATCCCACAGAGCTGGAGGGACATCCCTCTGCTGTAGCCGCCACCCTGAAGCGGCATTTGTAGCTGGCTGGGTGCAAGGCAAGTTCGGCCACGTGGGCCAGGCGGGGCAGCCGGGCGCCGCGGGGCAGCTGGGGCGGCACGCAGGGCGGGTCTGGGTCCGACCTGGAGGCAGCCTCACGTTTTCCCCAACCCCCAGAAAAGGCCACAGGCCACCACCAGCTTGGGAGACGCGCTTTGGGGAAAATGCAGTCCTTGTGGCATTCCTCTGCTGTCTCTCCCCACTCGGGACAGATGATGGCTAAGAAAACGAAGCCAGTTGTGGCAGTGGCTTCCAACAGATGTAATCAAATGATCTATTCCTGAATTCTGCAAGTACTAAAACGTCGTAATTCAATTCCTGAAGCGTCATTTGGAGCTGCTGGTGCAGGTGACGGGGAGGCTCGGGAATCACGCATCGTTCAGGCCCAAACACACCTCCGTGACCCGGAGCTCCGGTGCCCGGCGCCTGTGCTGGAGGCCGGCCGAGGATGCCACAGGGGCGGGGGGCAGGTGGCGGTGACTGAGAGTCTGGGAGGTGTGCTGCAGGGTGACGAGGACGTGACACACTGAGCTTGAGGACAGACGCACCCACCGCACCGGGGGAGTCGGAAGGCTCCCAAGGGAGGTCCCCGGCGGTCAGCAAAGCTCCACTGACCGCAGGATTAAATGCCAGGCTGGCACTGGGGAGAGAGGAGAGGGACCTGCCCTGCCCTCAGGGGCCTCCAGTCCAGTGACTGCGGATGCACACCTGTGGGCACACACACGCTGACACTCACGCACACACATGCACTCGCAAAGTCCCAGGGCAGGCAGTAAGGACCACGTGACAAAATGAGGACCCCCAGGCAGCACAGGGGTCCAGGGCAGACCTACCCCCAGCACCAGGCCCACTGTGACAATTCCGAGGTTTCCACGGGGGCTGTGGACTGTGGAATGGGACGAGAGTTTTTCTGGCACTTTGACAAACTTATGCTGAGAAGCCTAAAATATATATATCTAAACCAACATGTGGGATTATAGTGATGATTATTATTATTTCACATATTTACTGGTTTCCTTCTAAAGTTTATGAATTTTCCACAAGAGGGTATTAAAATTTTAGTTTAGGGGCTTCCCTGGTGGTGCAGTGGTTGAGAGTCCGCCTGCCGATGCAGGGGACACGGGTTCGTGCCCCGGTCCGGGAGGATCCCACATGCCGCGGAGTGCCTGGGCCCGTGAGCCATGGCTGCTGAGCCTGCGCACCATGGCTGCTGAGCCTGCGCGTCCGGAGCCTGTGCTCCACAATGGGAGAGACCACAACAGTGAGAGGCCCGCGTACTGCAAAAGAAATAATAATAATAAAAAATAAATAAAAATTTTAGTTTAAAAAATGCCAACAAAGTGCCCCCAGATACAGCGCCACTATCTGCCCACCTCCACAGATTAAATATCTCATATAAGTGCCAGCACGTGCAGGGACAAAGTTCTCCTCAAGGACCAGGCAGATGACAAGAAACTGGAGAAACAACTGGAAATAGCAAGACAGAAACATCTCCTTCCACCCAACGTGACTCGGGGGCCGTGCTCCTGACGGGCTCCTCTCCCAAGAGGCAGGCCCAGAACGACTGCGTGGGGCTCCAGGCCCCTCTCGCCTGGTAGAAGCCCCCATCCTCACAGTGAGGGTCCAGCGTCTGCCCTGCAGCACTGTCCCCCCGGAAGTCCTGACTCCGTCCCCTGCGTGAGATCCACTGGGGCTCCTGCAGCTCTAGCATCCTTGATCTAACAGCCAAACCACTGGTGCTTTCACCGAGCGCCGAGGGCTCCCCGTGCCCATGGCTAGAGGCTCAGAGATGCACAGGCAGAGTGTCTACACCAGGGGGTAGAAACCGGGACAGCACACAGTTCGGTGGACGGGCGGGGCGGGCATCAGAGGCTTCCACAGGTAACGGTGGAGCCACTGAGGTGGGAGGCTGAGGCTACAGATGGGCCGGGGAGGCGGGAGGCGTCAGACCAGGAGGGGCCAGGTGCCATGAGCTAGGGATGCTGGTTCCCCGGTGCCAGACAGATGTGCTCTGGGAAAACCAGACCTTTAACTGAATTCGAGATTTTGCTATTTATAGGAATGCAGCAGTGAGCGCCTCTGGTGCACAAAGCATCCCTCCTCCGTGGTGAACATTCCAATTCCAGTCCGACTGGAGCTCAGTGGGAGGGCCCGCAGGACACGGGCGGTGGAGACTCGCATCCAGCAGGCGAGGCACTTCCCCTGAAAGACGGTGAGAGGAGCGGGTTCCAGAAAGCAGAAGCCCCGGGTCTGGTCCAGACGGACGGCTCAGGGCACCGCTCACCCCCCATCTTCTCAGAGCCTCGTGAGGTCAGGACACACAGCAGCTCACTCAGGTGAGCGTGTGGGAGCTGCAGGCCTGGCATCTGTCAGCGGCTGTCACGACTGACCCACCTCAGCAGCTAAGGCAGGCAGAGGCGGCTGTGGGGTTGCGACGGACACGTCGTGATGCAGGAGGGGTGAAAGGGGGAACCATCCCGGACCAGGCGGGAAGGCAAGCGACGGCTCCCGGTTGCAGCCTCCAGAAACAGCCATCCCTGGGGAAGACCTGCTGTCCCTCCCAGGCCGGAGCCCAGTTCCACTCCACCCCCTTCCAACTCCAGGCGGGCGGTCCACACGGCAGACACACTAGCCACCCGCCTCGCTGCTGGAAGGTGCACTTGTTTCCAAGAACATGTCTAGAGTTGGGGCTCCGGCTCTGGAAAGTACCCTCAACACACACACACAAACACGCATGCACACATGCACGCGCGCACACACACACGAGGGCCTGGAGCAGGTGCACGGTGAGGGTGTCCACTGAAATAACCAAGATCTTCCTGTCCTAGAACCTCATTCCAGAGAAGCAAAAGCAGGGTCAGAGGATCTGAGTTCTGGTCCCAGAGGCCACTCTCCTGCAGCAGGCCCATCACGACGAGGTACCTTCCCTGCGGGGATGTCCCACCGCCCAGTGCCTGCACCCCCTCTGCACCCCAAGTCACCCTGCCCTGCTCACCACTTAGCAGGCCCACTGAAGGCCACCACTCCCCGGGCGCTGAACGCCTTCTACACGGCAGGCAACTGTGACCTAGAATGGCGGTGTGGTACCTCCGCCTTACAGAATAAACCCCAAGGCTCAGCAATGGGGAATTGCTGACCCAAGGGCACAGCCACATCTGAACCACATCCTGGCTCCGGGCCAGGGGCGCTCACACCTTGGCTGACCTAAGAGCCACCTAAGGAGCTGGTTTAACATGTGGATTCCTGGCCCCACCCTGGAGATTCTGATCAGTAGCTCTGGGAGGACCCAGGAGTCTCACCTTCCCCTGCCAGCTCCCCGGTGGTTCTGAGGGAAAGTGGGTCACGCCTTCCAGAAACACAGCGATGGCCCAGAACCTCTCATAGAACTGAAATGCCACACATAAAACTTATGGGAGTGAGTACGTATTGACACGGCCAAGTCTGGGGGCAGCAGAAATGGAGGTGATGGAGGGGAAGCCTCCACCCACCCACACGGGAGGGTGCATCTGCTCGCTTCACACTGCCGAGCTCTCTGAGCCAAACACTCTGCCTCCTCGCCATGGCGTCACGGTGACCTGCTGCTCTGCTCTTTACTGCATTTGTTTAAAAACGAAAAACAAAAAAAAAGACCCCAAACCCCCTCATCTTCAAGTCCACTTCCAAAAAAAAAAAAAAAATCAGACAGCATGGGCTAGAGACAACAGTGCCGCAAGGCTGTGTGACTCTGGGAAAACCACTTTCCCTCTCTGGGCTGGAGATTCCCAGCCATGCGGGAATCCCTAAGATCCGTCTCTGCTCAGGAATCACCTGACCTCATCCTTTCTGTAATACAGGCCAGGGTTGTCCTAAAGCCACCGTTCAAAGGAGCCCCTTTATGGGGTGCTTCTTATCTGACAGAGGACAAGTGTGGGCAGCGTCCCCTTCAGCGTGGGCGCTGGGGAAAGGCTGGGGCAGGTGTCATGTGGCTCCCCACACCCACCCCCCACCCCCGGCATAAACAAGCGTGCATTTTGCACAGCCTCAGGGCCTGCAGCAGCAGAATGGGATCCCGTGTCTGCAGATAAGCACAGGGACTGCTGTGTCCCCCCCGCCACAGGCTGTCAACTAGCAGAAGCCTACAATAGCACATTGTGAAGGCCTGGGCCTCCTTCCGTCTGGGCGGCTCACCTTTCTTTCCAGAAGGAATGAAGGCTCATCTAAATAAGGAAGTAGAGGGACGAGCAGAAATGTTCCTTCCCTGTTCTCGCCACACTCCCCAGATGTCTCTCTGCAGAAATAAACCCCCAAGAATGCCTGCCTGACCTGTCAGGGGAGCAGGACCCAGAGGCATTCGAAGTTCCGCCTGCTGTTACACTAGCCTCCCACAGGTACTGTCCCCACCTGACGTCCAGGTGCCACCCATACACCTGCCCCGGGCTCTTCCCCCCGCCTGAGGCCGCCCCAGCCTGAGACTTCCACCCTCCCCCAATGCCACCACTCAAGCTCTGACTGCTACTGCCTGCTCGTGCCTGTGCTCCACTCTCCCCCATAATGCTGCATACAGCAAGTGCTCAGTATAGACTGGCTGGTGCAGAAACCCATATTCAAGGACAGCAGAGTCAAGTCGAACCAGCACTGAGGCCCTGCTCGACCACGTATTAGCTGCGTGACCTTGGGCGCGTCACTTAACCTCTCTGAGTCTCAGTTTCCTCATTATGAAAGAGAGATGATAGAACTCCCGTTCCTAGTGCTACGGTGAGAATCAAATTAGCTGATGTATATGAAAGTGCTCAGCAAGCTTTCAAGAGCCATGGAAATGTTAGTAATGTTATTATCAAAAGACACAGTCACCATAACAGAGCCCAGCCTTCTGATGTAAGAGAGTAACGTTTACAACATAAGAAGGGCTGTAAGCGTAATGGTAACATTACTGTTCACAGCTTAGGCACTGGGCTGCAAAGTAACTGACGAAGCGACCATCTCAAGTCCCTAAATGTGACTGGTTTCCCAAAACCAAAGGAGAGAGAAGTAAGATCCAGACAGCTGGGGTTGGCCAAGATCCCTTGCTGGGAGTTCTCCCTTCCAATAATTTGCAAGCAAGTAGGGTAACGGATTCAAATTTCAGAGACGGAGCAAAACGTGACTTATTTTCCTCACGAGATAATGGATGGAAAGTGAAACCAGCTTCTTCTCTCTCTGATGCCCCCACCCATCCACCACTGACTGCACTCCCCCATCACCTGGGAGCCTGGGACCATCCGATGCCCTGGGTGGCCACTCACACCAGGGTTTCCAGGGTACTCTCACCCATCCCGATCTAATATTTATAGAAATAGAGGCCCCGGCCAACGGGCCAGACAATGAGCTCCTTGAAAGCATGGCCCACGTCTGGCCATCTTGTCCCCACATGGACCCAGCACCTCGCAGCTGCACAGCACATGCAGGAGACAGGCTGTTGGCTAAGTAATGAAAAGTGTGATGGAAGGAAAAGAGAGAGAGAGAGAGAGAGAGAGAGAGAGAGAGAGAGAGAGAGAAGAGGGAAGTGGAGGGAGAGGCGAGTTTCCGAAGAACCGTTCTGGACCGTGCACAAGGCTCAGCCCTCATACTAGGAAGACGGCTGTTTTCCTATCACAGGGTATTCATTTTCCAAAGGAAATTTTGATGAGATTTAGTGTTTTGTTTTGTTTTGTTTTGTTTTTTCGCAGTACGCGGGCCTCTCCACTGCCGTGGCCTCTCCCGTTGTGGAGCACAGGCTCCGGACGCGCAGGCTCAGCGGCCATGGCTCACGGGCCCAGCCGCTCCGCGGCCTGTGGGATCTTCCCGGACCGGGGCACGAACCCGTGTCCCCTGCATCGGCAGGCGGACTCTCAACCACTGCGCCACCAGGGAAGTCCGAGATTTAGTATTATTTTGTTTTTGCTTTCCATTTTTCAGTCTTTCATCAAACAGGACAGTCAGATAAAGCCTCAGCTCACCCTTCCTGGAAGCCTAAGGATCTTCTCAATTTCTTGGACAAGGTGTCACGTGCCTGGAATCCCCTCCCCGCTCAGCGCGCTCTCCCCTGGCAGCCCCTTCCAGGGATGCTTCCCCGACACCCTGTACCCTAGGGGAGTCAGGCCTCCCCCACTTTAGCCCATGCCCCCTCCATCAATGTGCTCGTGGGGTCTGACTGCCCTCGCGAGACTGGGAGCCTTTGCTAGTGACCAGCAGCTCCAGCGCAAGGTCAGACAGGATGCCAGCGGAGGAATGAGTGACAAACAAAGAGCAAGTGAGCGAAGGTGCTGTTCAGCCCCGACGCCAAACCAGAGGGCGATGCACAAGGAGGTGGAAAGCCAACCCAGGGCCTCTCAAGCTGGGGGAAGAAGAGGACACCGGCCTCCTCTGAAAGGGGTTTTCCGTGTGCATGACTGCATCCCTAAATACGGAAATAAAATCGCCCAGCACTGCTGGGAGCGCTGGACTCTGCCAGGGGGCGGGGGCAGGGGGGCACCTCACTCAGGGTGGAAAGGAGCTGGCCCGACGTCAAGCCATGGTGTCACTAAAGTTAGGGTCCCGGGAGGAAGGGAACCGGGTGCTGTGGTTGGTCTGGGTTTGGAGAGTGAGGCCACCAACCACCCACCACCCAGCAGACCTGGAAGCCCAGGGTGTTCATGGTTCAGAGACGTGGCTTTCTTGCCTCTGAGGCCCAGGTCTGGCTGGGAGGCTCCACCTGCGGAGAGAGCCAGAGGGAGGAGGCCCCACTCGCTGTGGCTCAGGGCTGCCTTCAGGGCAGACGGTGGGAGAAGGGCCTCCGGGCTGCCACGCAGGCCACGAGGATGGGGCAGGAGTGGGGGAGTCTGGGAACCAAGGCGCCTCGTTTCAGCTCCTTAGCTGCTGGCTGGCAGTCCCATGCCTGCAGGGACGACAAAGGGAAACAGATGCGGAGAAACCAGGTGAAAAGCAGGCCCACGGACGCCTGCAAAAGCACCAGGCCGGGGGCGCCCACCTCACCTGGGAGGCTCGACTCCAGCCGGAGGGCTGGGGCTGGGGGCGCCCTCGCGGGGCAGGCTGCCCCTCTGCCCACCGTATGGCCACTGCTGTGGTCGCCAGGCATTTCTGAAGTAGAAGGAGGCTCTTCAGACGGTGACACTACTGATTTATTCTTGTTTCCCGCCTCAGACTTTCTATTAAAAAGGTAGGGCTTGACCCAGCTATCCTGACAACCTGACAGTACATCTGTCTGTTTATCAAGGGGGACCAGAGTCATCGCAAGCAGGGCCACGTCTAGCCAGAAAGGGTCTTCCTTCTGCCGGCAATTCACAAAGGCTCCTGGGCCACGTGAAAGGAAGCAGGCTGGGAGGAAGATGACGGGCAGGTGGTCAGAGCTAGCAGCCCGCAGGGGCAGCAGCCCTGGGGGGTGGGTACACCTGGGGAGGTGTGGCCGCTCCCCCCTCAGCCCCCGCTGCTCCGTATGATTTCTCATCCCTGGTAAGAAAACGTCCTTTCTGGGCTTCCCTGGGGGCGCAATGGTTAAGAATCCGCCTGCCAATGCAGGGGACACAGGTTCGAGACCTGGCCCGGGAGGATCCCACGTGCCGCGGAGCAGCTAAGACCATGTTCTACAACTACTGAGCCTGCGCTCTAGAGCCCGTGAGCCACAACTACTGAAGCCCGCGCGCCTAGAGCCCGTGCTCCGCAACAAGAGAAGCCACTGCAATGAGAACCCCGCGCACCGCAACGAAGAGTAGCCCCCGCTCGGCGCAACTAGAGAAAGGCCGCGCACGGCGACAAAGATCCAATGCAGCCAAAAATAAATAAAATAAAATAAATAAATTTAAAAAAAATAAATAAAGACTATGTGGTTAAAAAAAGAAAAAATCACATTGGTTATAAAAAAAAGAAAAAAGAAAACATCTTTTCTGCCCAAAGAAGTTGCTGCGATTTCGTAACAGGATGACGCTTCCTTACTGTTGCTGTCGGGGATGGGATTGTGCCGGGAAGAGAAACATGATTTCTTGATTTTCTTCTCTAAACTGCAAATGGGGAAAACAACAGGAGTAAATAACATTGTTCTGAAAACACTTCAGGGGGAGGGAAGGTCGTGATGTTTAAAAGAACATTCTGGTTCGATGCTCAATTCAGGGTAATCTAATCATTGATGCCAGTGGCATTTTTGCTCTTTCTAATACACTCCTTGGGGGAAACGCATCACCGGCGATGGTGGGAAACCAACCAGGATAGAATTCTGCCGGTGCCAAGCCCCACGAGGGCCCGCTCCCTCCCGCATTTCACCTGGGGTCGTTTACCGTGACCAGCTGCCGCCTCTCTGCCCACATCAGCGCCACAGAAGGTATGAGACTTGGGCCTTGCATCACACGGCTCACACCATGGATGAAGGAGTAAGATAAGGAAGCGCTGCGAATTAATATGGAAAATGCTCACATGGGAAAGAAGGAAACCTGAGATGGGGGACGCAGGACTCCGGGCTAGGCCAGGGTGTGGGAACTTCGTCACGTGGCCGTCACCTGCGCGGCTCTCCCTCCTCCCCAGCCCCGGCCACCCCCCAACTGCGTGTACCTGGCGTGTACCCAGCACTCCTCCTCTATCCCACTCGGCCATCCGGACCCTTTTATAAAAGGATGCAGTTGCCTGAATGGACAGTGTGGGCTCGCGGTAGGAACAGGAGGCCCACATCCCACAGGCGGACAGCATGGCCGTTTCAAACGGCTTTTTTGTCTGACCACGTCACGCAGTTTGTAGGATCTTAGTTCCCCAACCAGGGACGGAACCCAGGCCACGGCAGTGAAAGCACCAAGTCCGCACCGCTGGACCGCCGGGGAATTTCCTTAAACGGCCTCAAAGATGAGGATTTACGGCTAGGATCTGGGGGATGGGTGGCCAGTGAAGGTGCGAGCCCCCAAACACGGCCAGGCCTGAGGAGCTCACGGGAGCCCAGGGCAGGAGCCGGCCCTGGGGGAGGCCGGGGGCAGGGCCCAGGACCCCACGGGAGGTGCCTGGAGAATTAAGCTGAGGGCTTCTCAGTACTTCGGCCGCTCACTTAGTGCCACCAACGCTGGAATGCTAACTGGGGGGCTCCTTCCTGCCAGCCAAGCCCCGGGTGGTGGGGTGACGGGGGCACGGGCTTGCTGTGAGGCCAGACAGACCTGGGTCCCCATCCTACCCAGTTACGTAGCCTTTCTGAGTGGCTGCAGGACGAAGGGGACAGTGTGTGTGACACCCGCACTGGGGCGCCCAGCACGGAGCAGCCTGTCTCCACTCCCTCCCCCAGTGACTGCACCACCTGTCCCACGTCAAGCTTCCGCCTCAGCCTGTCCTCCGAGGTCTAATTCAAAGCCACCTCCCAGACCCTCAGGCTAGAAGGGGTCTCCGCCCTGGACTTGGGAGCTGTGTGTCCTTAAGCAGGTTACCTAACCTTGCTGGGTATCCATTTATGGATAAAACAGAGACAGTAAAAATACCTGGCTCACAGGGTTATTGCTAGGATCAGAAAACAAATGATTTGAATGAGTGAGTGAATAAGCACGGGGGGCGGGGTGGGGGCGTATCCCCACCAGGCTCCTCCCACGGGCACGAGGCGATGGTGGGGCACCAGGCAGCTCAGAAACCATGCTTCCCAAGGAGGCGAAAGGCCAGGGCATGAGTGAACCCAATGACACCGGCCTCTCCCCCTGGCCCTTCTCTGGACCTGCATCTCCACATGTCTCTCCCCCGACCTTGTCTCTGCATGTCTCTGTGCATATCTTTCTCTCCTTATCTCTCCATCTCTGCCCAGCGTGTCTCTGCATCTCTCTCCCAGTCTGTTCGCCCCTCCTGTGTCTTTCTCCATCTCCCTGTCTCCCTCCCCCGTGTCTCTCTCCCACTGTGCACATCTCTTTCTTTCTTTCATTCCGCGTGTCCGTGTGTCTGTCTCTCTCCATCTCTCCCCTCCTCTTGGTCTCCTTGCCTCCTTCTCTCTGCAGATCTGTGTGTGTGTGTGTGTGTGTGTGTGTGTGTGTGTCTGTGTCTGTCTGTCTCTCTGCACCCCACCCCCATCATCTCTCTCTCTCCACCTGTCTCCCCTGACGTGTGGAGAGCAGGGCAGGACCTCATCTGTGACCGTGGACTCAGGCTTTGCACGGCATGTCTTCAGGCTGGTCTCTTGCCAGATATGAACAAGTATGTTTTGCCAAAAGGCTCACAAATCAGTGCCATCCCACTCTGTACAAGTCCTGGGGTAAATTACTGTTACATGACTAATGTTCCCAGGGACAAGAACACACCTTCCAAGACAGAGCCCATTGCCTCAGTCAGGGACCCCCATGTCCAAATAAGAGAAAATAGGTACTGATTTCTGAGACTCTCCTAGCAAGGCCTTGTGGGCCCCCTACACAGAGCCAAAAGAAACCTTAGTAAGGTCTTTCTTTTTTTTTTTTTTTTTTTTTTTTTTTTTGTGGTACGCGGGCCTCTCACTGTTGTGGCCTCTCCCGTTGCAGAGCACAGGCTCTGGACACGCAGGCTCAGCGGCCATGGCTCACGGGTCCAGCCGCTCTGCGGCACGTGGGATCCTCACGGACCGGGGCACGAACCCGTGTCCCCTGCATTGGCAGGCGGACTCTCAACCACTGCGCCACCAGGGAAGTCCTCACTGTGGTTTTGATTTGCATTTCCCTGATGACTAATGATGTTGAGCATCTTTTCACACACTTATTAGTCCCTTGTATATCTTCTTTGGAGAAATGTCTAGTCAAAGCCTTTGCCCATTTTGAGTAGATTTATCTTTTATTATTGAGTTGTAGAGTTCTTTATATATTCCAGATAAAATTCTAAAAAATATATATGATTTGCAAATATTTTGTTTCATTTTGTGAATTTTTTCACTTAATGGTGTCCTTTGAAGTGTAAAAGTTTTTAACTTTGATGAAGTCCAATTTACCTAAAGCTTATGCTTTTGGTATCATGTTTAAGAAATAATTGCCTAGTTCAAGGTCAAGAAGGTTTAGACCTATTTTTCTTCTAAGAGTTTTATAGTTTTAGCTCTTACATTTAGCTCTTTGATCCATTTTGAGTTAATATTTATAAAGGGGGGGAGGTAGAGGTCCAACTTCATTCTTTTACATGCAGCTATCCAGTTGTACCAGCACCATTTCTGGAAAACACTATTCTTTCCCTATTGAATTATCTGCTATCTTGAAAATCAATTGCCTGTAAATGTGAGGATTTATTTCTGGACTTTCAATTCTATTCCACTGATCTATATGTCTATCCTTGTGCCAGTACCACACCATCTTGATTACTCTTGCTTTGTAATAAGTTTTGAAATCAGGAAGTGTAAGCCCTTCTCCTTAGTTCTTCTTTTACAAGACTGTTTTGGCTATTTTGTGTCTCTTAAGTTTCCATATGAATTTTAGAATAGGCTTGTCAATTTCTGCAAAGAGTCCAGCTGGAATTTTCATAGGGGGTTGTGTTGAATTTGCAGATTAAATTAGGAAGCAATGCCATCTTAACAATATTAAGTCTTCCAATCCATGAACATGGGATGTCTTTCCACTTAATTAGGTCCTCACTTTGTTTCAAAATATTTTCTCATTTCCAGAGTGTAAGTCTTGCACTTTTTTTGTTAAATTTATTCCTAAGCAGTCTATTCTCTTTGATGCTGCTGTAAAAGAAATTATTTTCTTAATTTAACTTTCAGGTTGTTCACTGCAAGTGTATAGAAATGCAATTCATTTTTATATATTGGTCTTATATCCCACAACTTTGCTGAACTCATTAATAAGCTCTGATAGCTTTTTAGCGGATTCCTTATACAAAATCATGTCACCTGAAAATAGTTTTACTTCTTACTTCCCAATCCAGATGTCTTTTATTTCTTTTTCTTGCCTAACTGCTGTGGCTAGAACCTCCAATACACTGTCAAATAGAAGTGGACATCCTTGTCTTGTTCCTGATCTTAGAGAGAAAGCTTTCAGTCTTTTACCACAAGCAAGATGTTACCTGTTGTGTGTTTAAGTTTAAAAACTTCAGCCTGGAATTGATAACATTATGAGACTTCTCCAAGTTGAGGGGAAAGCACACAAAATGTTCCATATATAAAAATGAGCATAGGGGACTTCCCTGGTGGTGCAGTGGTTAAGAATCCGCCTGCCAATGCAGGGGACACAGGTTCACTCCCTGGTCTCGGAAGATCCCACATGCAGCGGAGCAACTAAGCCCGTGCGCCACAACTACTGAGCCTGCGCTCTAGAGCCTGTGAGCCACTACTACTGAGCCCGCGAGCCACAACTACCGAGCCCGTGCACCACAGCTACTGAAGCCTGCGTGCCCTAGAACCCGTGCTCCGCAATAAGAGAAGCCACCGCAATGAGAAGCCCGCGCACCGCAATCAAGAGTAGCCCCCGCTCGCCGCAACTAGAGAAAGCCCGCACACAACAACAAAGCCCCAACGCGGCCAAAAATAAATAAATAAATTTCTTTTTTTTTTTTTTTAAGAGCATAGATAGAGAAAAAGACCTGAAAAAAAAAACAGAGCTTCGTTAACTTCGTCCCCTGAGCTGCCCCCGGGTTGTGGGAAGTGTTCAGCTCCCTCTGTGAGGCACAGGGCCTGTCGGACCCTCTCAGGCGGGCTGCACTCTGAGCTCGCCAAGACTCAGCTGTGTCTGTCCTCAAACCTGCTTAGTCCAGTTGTACTTATTACATTACTTAATTAAATTTTACATAAACCATTGGAAAAGGCGTTAAAAAGGAATTGTTTTTATGAAATTAGAGTTGAATATTTGGGGAAGATTGCTGTTAACTCAGGCACAGACAAAATAGCTGTATAATATTAGGGATGTATAAAAATCTGCAAGTATTGGGCACTTAGTTCCTACTTCACTTGATAGAAACCAAGAATCACAGAAAATGTAGTAAAGGATACTACAAAAAAGATAATGTGGACACTATCCAGTGGTAATCCAAGAAAGGCCTGGGCCTTAAATCAGATGATGGCAGAATGGACACACGTTTTATGTTAAAATGAAATGTTTTACATTAAAATAAAATGCTCAAGACATGCCTGTATTCTTTTTCTTTTTTTTTCATTTCTATGATCCCCTCTTTAATACTCTTTTTAATTAAGCAACTTGTTGCCAGCGCTGATGGTAGCAGAAGAGGGCTTTTTCTGGACACAAATATACAATGGTTACCAGGGCAGGTGTGACAAGATGTCATTTTTTCCTCTCTCCTTTTTATCATCCAGTATTTTCAAGATGTTCTAATGAGTATGTATTGCTTTTATAGTAGAGAAAAATGTGTGATAAATTTTCCTTTTTAAGATTCAGATTCTTTTACTTCCAGCTAGCAATGGGGAGAAATTCAGGACTGCCACACTGTCCGGGCCAGCATTGTCCCCGGTGGTGCCAACAAAGTGCCCTGGGGCTACACAGGTAAATAAGGAGGAGAAACAGAAAGGGAACAGCATGGAACCAACCAGGACTCCCTGACAGGAGTGCGCTGCTACTTTCACTGAGAGGTAATAAACACTGAAATAGATTCCTTACTTTGGTGGAAACTAAGATAGGCCCCTCCACTAAGCATTTTGGGTCAGCAGTTGGAGAGGCAGGCTAGCTTTTGGAAATGAGACAAGGCTGCCAGATCAAACAGGTTTGAGTAACATCACGCCATGCAAATCTGGATTTCCTGGGAGAAGGCCAGAATTCAGAGTATTTCTAAAGAAACACAAGGCTTCTGCTTTGACACATGCAAAATAAGTCCGTTAAGAGGTCCGTCTCACTGTACCTTAACTCCTCCCCTGCTGATCTGGCTTCAACGTCCCCAGCACCATGCTGGGTTTACAGTAGGCATCTAACAATGGAATGAAAGAATGCATGCAGTGAAGAGTGGCTTTTCAGGACACCTATCCTTCTGCTGCAGACCAGGGCTTCTGAAATGGCAGGGGCCACTGAAACATGCCTCCCATCCTTCTGTTGCACAGCCACTCCTCCCATTCTCATAGCTACGCTTTCTTATGTTTGAAATACAGTCTGCTAAGCCAGGACCCCGACTGAATCCACGAAGACGTGGAAACGAAGGGACTGGGGAACTGAAGGTGAGCCGATTCGGCCCGTGCTCTGTGCCAGGCGCATAGTGCATCCCAGGGATGTGAGGGAGGCCTCCGGGAATTCCCACCCTCACCCGGAGGGAGGCGATAACCCACGGGTGTTTAAATCCGCAGGGGACCAGGGGCCGGCAGGAGGACCCAGAGCCTCTGAGCTGGACTTGAAGGAAGGGACTGACACCCCCAGATCAGATCCTGGAACCCCAGCGTAGCAAGAGGCGCTTCCGAATGAGGAGGGGAAAGTGTGGCCATTTGAAAACTGCTTTCCTCCCCCCACCTCTGCCCCCCGCCCCGTCCCCACTGCCCCCCTACAGGTCACTACACCCGTGACTGGAGCTCAGCCGGAACGACCATTACCAGGCCCTGGGGAGGCACAGTTTTTACCGAACATAAAACCACCAGGATCCAAGCCGGCCACCAGCTCGGGAGGAAGCTTCCCCTGGATGCGCTGGATCCCGTGAGGTTCGGCCACGGCCAAGCCTGGCACCGTGGAGGTGCTCAGAGGGGAAGGCTGGTGGGTCAAAGACCAAACCAGTGACCGTGTGAGCAAGTCCTCCTAAAGATCAGGGCCCACCGCTCGGACCCCAGAGGCCACACGGTCAGACACACTCCCTCTCGTGAGCTTGGCCCGCATGGCAGGCTGAACTCACGTGACCAGCTTCCACCACCAGCCAGCACCTGGGGCAGGTGCTCCAGGGACGACTTCTGAAAGCGAATTCCAGTCGTACAACACTCGGGCTGGTCCGTGAGCGCCGTGTCCCTTTGAGGGTGAGAATGGTTCGCACCACCCCCTTCCCCCCGCCCCCCTGGCCCCAAGCACGTAAATACAAATCCTTCAGAATCGAGTCTGGGCAGCAGACGGGGTGTCGAGAGGGAGAGAGAAGGGGGCCAGCGTCTGTGTGGGGGATATGGGGGCTCTAATAGACACGGAAGACAAGAGGGAGGGAGAGGGAGTGACAGACTGGGCCGTGTGCTCACTGTTATACCGTCGTCCTGCAGATACAGAACGTTTAGTTCTGCTTGACGGTGACCAGGCTGAAGGCTCTCCCGGCACCTAATCAATGTAACTAAACACCTGTCTTGGGTCTGGGGTCCTCAGTTCAGTTGCCCAGTCAATGGGGGCGGGGGGACACTCAACTGATCGTTTACACCACCTGGCTTGCGACTTAAGACACAAACCACCCTCAAGAGTATCTGGAGATGTGTTTTGTTTAACTGTCTCTAGAAGACAGAACTGCTTCCCTACCCAAAGAGGAAAAAAGCCTCTTGGTGGAGCAGGGTGGCGAACCAGGCAGACAAAGTGAGCCCTGGGGGCTCCAAGGGCCGGTCCTAAATGAGGTACGAGGGCTGGGATGGGGTCGAGGACCGGTCGGGTGGGGCATCCCGGGACCAGGATTCCTCTGCCACATCCCAAGGCTTCCCGGCCCGGCCTCTGCGGGGCCAGACCAGCTCCTCGGCAGCACTGCCGGAAACAAACACAGAGGAGGCCAGCAGTGCACCTTCACCCCCCACCCCCGTGCCACCAGCACCCCGCCTCCTCTCGGAGAAAGGCACCCATGGAACAGAGCTGGTGCCCCACCAGGGGACCTGTGGGCCCCTGCTCGGACCAAGGCAGGCCCAAAGACCCCAAGGCAACGTGCACACATACATGCCCCCTCGGGAGCACACTCAGACGTGCCCAGAGACTCACACTCCATTTATAAACTCGATTACTCCCCCTGGTTTGAGTACATAGACCATCTGTGTGCTCAAGCTACTTAGAAAATCTTCCCCCAAATGGCCAAATGTTCTCAGTGGTTGCCCCTTTGCAGGGAGGGGTATTACACATGATTAATTTGTTTTCTAGTTTCTTTATATTTTCTGAATATTCTACAGTGAACATGCACATATCACATTTATATTCAGAAAAAGTTCACGTAGACAATCTTTAAAAGTCTTTCTAAGGCAAGTAGTAAGTAGCATCAAAGTAGGACACACTCAGATATCTCATTTTGATTCACATAACAGCGCGGAGCGCCTCCATGTTACAAAGGAACAAACCAAGGATGGGAAAATGGACAGAGCTGCCCAAGGTCACCCAGCTAGTAGATGGTATCTTACTGCTGGGAACAGGCTTCTCTGGTGTTTCCCAAAGACAGCAGAGTGAGCGAGCGAGACAGAGAGACGGAGACAGACAAAGAGAAAGAGAGAGAGAGAGAGACAGGGAGAGACAGGGAGAGACAGGGAGAGACAGCACACTGAGAGGGGAGAGTGGAGGGTGGGGGGGACCGCGGCGTGCAAGAAGCCCGTCTCACTCATTTGATTATAAAATATTTCTGAGCCACCAGATGGTACAATAGAGGCTGCAGATGCCCGATAGCTTTTCTTCATTTCTCTGCACCAGGCTCCATTTCAGGGACCTGCAGAGTGATATCCAAGAAGTTATTCTGGACGCCATAAAGACAATAACTGTACAATTTAAGAAACACTGTTCAGTGCATCCGAGTAACAGATGTCCCTTCATTCCTGCTTCCCAGATAAACGGGCCTCTGGCTACCCCTAAGGCACCTGGGGGCGCTCGGGCAGGGGTGGCCCCTTCGTGGCATGGCCGCCGGCCCAAGGATCTGGGCTCTGTTCCATAATTAATCCTTGGCTCAGAGGAGCAGCACTGCCTTCACAGACAGCTCGACTCAGCGGTGATAGCCCCGGGGAGAGCGCACATCAAAGGCCACGTCTGCCTGGTCCTCCAGGATCAAAGCAGGGTTGATGAGGTCACCGGAGCACTCAGTCCTCGAGTGGCTTGTTCTGACTTTTTCTCGTTTAGTTTTTAACAAGGGACCCTGCATCCCTGGTCCTTCAATAGCTCAAGAACCTAGTTTAAAAGCAACAGGTCAGGGCTTCCCTGGTGGCGCAGTGGTTGGGAGTCCGCCTGCCGATGCAGGGGACACGGGTTCGTGCCCCGGTCCGGGAAGATCCCACGTGCCGTGGAGCGGCTGGGCCCGTGAGCCATGGCCGCTGAGCCTACGCGTCCGGAGCCTGTGCTCCGCAACGGGAGAGGCCGCAACAGTGAGAGGCCCGCGTACCGCAAAAAAAAAAAAAAAAAAAAAGCAACAGGTCAGGGCCCCATGCAGACGGGCTACACAGCCCTCTGTTCCGCGCCGCTCGGTCTGCACCTCAAAGAGATGGTGCGCTAAGGTTCTCAATAACCCAGGAAAAGCCTGATCCTCCTGGGGCGCGGGCCTGCCCGAGGCTCGCTCCAGAATTGCCTGCCTAGGAAGAGCTCGGCCGTGGGCCGTCTGTCCAGCCTCCAGGCTGAGCCCTCTGTCTTTCTTCTCTGGCCACTCTTTACCCCGCAGCCCCACCCCGACCAAGAGGACGGCAGAAGGACTTTATACGCCGGCGGTGGCCCGTCTAAACGCCCCTCTGCCGGGACGTGCTTTGCGTCTGCCCTCCAGACTCAGCTTTAGTCGGTTCCAGTGGGGTCACTCTGAGCCGCCATTGGCCACGCGCAATCCAAGGTCTGAGGTCAAAGGCAGCTGCGGCTTGCAAACCCCCGTACCAGAGGCCCCACCCTAGGCCCCTCCTCACCCCGAAAATGCTGCAGACTTCAAGGAGCCTCCAAATTCAGAAACGAAAGGAAGGATGACCCTGAGAACGGGAAGCGCTTACATGAAAGTCTGTGGGCAGATGCTAGGCTGGCTCACCTGCCCGCCCCCCCAGCATGGCCCACCATCCAAACACCCCCTACACACACACACACACACGGACACGGACACGGACACGGACACCCAGGAGTCCTGGGGGAGATATGGTGCCCCCAGTCCTTCACACCCTAGTGTGAATTACCACCAGGTCGCATTCATCCTGCCCCAGAAGGGAGCCACTACACAGAGCACGGACCCTCTTAGCAGAGGGGTAGGGGAAGAGGGGATAAGTAATGAGTGAGGTGTGTTTTAAGGGGGTTGCCTTAGGGGAGAACAGGGGCAGGATGGGCACAGGAGGGGAAGGGGCTGCAAAGAGGAATGGAAAGGGCCGAATGTTTCCCTCGTCTTAAACCTCTGCCAACCTCAACTGGACTTCAGTTAGAAGGAAACAGTCCTCCTCCTCCCTGCGGTCCCACACAAGGCCCTGATCAGGAGCTGGCAGCCTCCAAAGCCTGTGTTTCCACCGCATGGCTCAGCCACGCCCTGGCTGGTACGTCAGCCTCCCCGTGAGGGGGACAGGGGACACTGAGGGGAGAGATGCAAACGGCCACTGACACGCCACAGCCTTGGATTCAGGCCACAGGACAGACAGACGGAGAGAATCCTCAAAGGCCAGGCGGGAACATTCTGGCCAGCCTGGAGGGCAGCCAGGCCACCCCAGGAACAGATTGTCCCTCTCCTTGCCCTGAGACAGAAGCAAACTCAACCAGAGAGAGAACTGGAGGCACAGAAAGAGCTTAAACACATCTGGCTCTTTACGGCCCAGATGCCTTAGCACGTGCTGTTCCTGATGCCTGGAATGCACTGGCCCCAAATCCTTCCCAAGCCAAAGTCTAGCAACCCTAAAAGCCCAGGCTAGCAAATCTCGCCCCCGCTCCCGCCTCTCTAAACCACTAGCCCCTGCAGGGTTAATCAGTCCCTCTTGGAGCTCTCTGGGCACTCGTCCCCATGGGCAATATTATTTATGTTCATCCTCCCCATCAGGCTGGAGGCCAGGGACTGCAGCACTTTATCACGGCATCCCAGGAGCCGGAGCTGCCCGGCCTTGCACTCCAGGCGCCTGCGCAGAGAAGGCGGGGTGCCCCTTGCAGCCGACCAGTGCAGCGTCCCCACCCCCAAGCTCATTCAATGACGAGTCACCGATTACTCACCAGCGATAAAAAAATCTGCCTTAAATCCTATAAAATCCTTATCTAAATGAAACAGCGCAACTCTGCAAGGAAGGACCCCTGAAACTCCAAACTCCTGGATCTTTTCAAAATATTTGAATTTTCCCCAGGGTAATCAAAGAGGCATTGCTTTAACACAGTCACATCCTTGCGGAAGCACTGGGCCATACCAGCTTCTGCTCTATCTGCGCTTCTCCCATGTCCCCCGGGCGGTCTTACAACACAGCCTGAGCAGCCCTGGAATCACTTCCCGATTTTGTAAGGGCCAGCAGTTCCCCATTAGGTTTCCGAAGTCTGTGGGCAGCTTCCATGACTCTAGGGGAGAGTTTTGCTTAAAGACCCAGCCCACAACCTGCGGTCACAGCTGAACCTGATAGAGAAGCACCCCTGTAGTTCAGTTTCTGCCACAATTTCCATTTTACATCTGGACCCTTGGGTTCAGCCTAGGCTTTAAGAAACTTTGCCCGGGACAGCCAATTTAAAGCACAGCTCCGCTGAAAACTTCCCTCTAGATGCATTATATGGAGCATAGGTTAGTGGGCCGTCACGTAATTTATTTGGAATTTACTGCACATCCATCCAATACAGTATCTGGAATTTATGACAGATGTTCTGAGGGGAGGTGGGGGATGGGATGATTTAGTCCAGAGAAGAGAAGTCTGAGGGTTAATTGAATGAAATCATCTTGATTATAAGAGCTCTTTCTTACCCAGAGGAAAGTCAACAGGACAGGGACGCAGGGACAGGGGAGGGGAGCTCTGGGCACTCAAGCCAGAGACAGAAACCTGCAGGGCCTGTAGGCTGCAGAGTTTCTTCTCAGAGGCTCTTCAGAGATCAGACTAAGTCCCAAAGGAAACTCCCCTGGTATCCAAAGTGATAGCAGAAAAGCAAAGCTTTGGGAGTGACAAGCTTGGGGCTGGAACCCAGCTCTGCCACTTACAGACCTGGTGGCCCAGCCAGTTCAGCCCCCGTGAGCCTGCATCCCCGTGGGACAAACGATGTCACCCCTCCGGGGGCATTCCCACACCCACTTACAGATGGCCTCGCAAAGTCACCACCCCTACTGTTGTAAGTGACATTCTGAATTATCCAACATTAAAGAAACATTAATAACTGGAACATTTCTCTGCCAACCCTTAGCAGGATTGTGGTGCCGTTTTTAGCAACAGGCCCTATAACATAATCGCCCCTATAACATAATCGCCCCTATAACATAAATCGCCCCTATAACATAATCGCTATGCCTTACGTGGTCAGAGCAGCCTGGAGACCCACAGGAGGAGCTCCAGGAATCAGTAAAGGAAGCATTAACAGCCTTCCTGTTCAGGTGAAGCAACTGGGCAGAGAGGTTAAGCCACTTCTCCAAGGCTACACAGCTGGTTGGAGGGCTACATTTCACACTCAGGTCTGTGTCTTATTTCTGCTCTGGGGGTGGCGAGGTGGGGATGGGGCTAGAAAGCAGGGCAGGCGCACATGCCCCATCCCCCACCATTTGATTCCCAAATTTCTGAGAGGTCACAGTATGAGAAACAAAGTGATGTCCATGCCCACAGACTTTACCAGATCAACATAATCAAGTGAACCAACTTCATCCCAATGTCACGAAGCCCAGATTATCCAAGAATCCCCTGCATTTAGGGGCAGAAGGGAAATGTCTTCCTCCTTTAATCCCCAGCCTTTAATCTCCCACCTGTCAAGTCTGGATCTGTCGGGATAAGGAAAGGGGAAGGTATCAGCCAGGGTTGGGCGACGCAGGAGCCCCAGGCCCTCGACAGCTCTGGCAGTAGGAAGAACTGGTGTCAAGTAACCCCAGGAGGCCCACTGGCCCAGGGGACCTGTTCGCCAGTCTGATTGCTAAGCCCCAGCATCCAGAAGACTGTAGCGAGCTGTCTCTGAGTCTTGCCGTGTAACCTTGTACGCTCTGTACCACGAGTTCCCTATCTGTAGAACACAGATAATAGCGCCTACCTCACGGGGTTATTGGCCTGTAAACGTTTCATTGTTAAAAAAAGAATTCCAATATATACAAGACAGAGAGATGAGTGTAATGAATGGTGGGTACGCATCACCCAGCTTCAGATGCCCAGCTCGCGGCACATCTTGTCCCCTCCGTGCCACCACCACTGCCCTCCCACCCCGGTGCTTCCTGGGAAACATCCCTGTCCATCGCTAGCTATCTCAGTAGGCCACTGGGGTGCTCTGAGAACTAAAGAGATGGTACAAGTAAAGCACTCAGACACTGGGAGGGGGCACATAGTAAGAACTCAATAAACATTAGCTTGCACTTCTCCCCATTATTACATCAATGAGCCCACATGACTGCACTGCCACGGCTGGCACACTGAGCCGGGCACAGAGAAGGTGGCCAAACAATCACAGCCACCACTCCGTGAGCATCTGCCAGTGCCAAGTGAGACAAACATCACCTTGCTGAGTCTGCCCTCCAACCCTACGAAGTGGGAATTAGCCCCACTTTACAGCTGGGGAGACTGAGGCTCAAAAAGATTAAGCCATCTTTTTTTTAAAATCACACAACTAGCATCCAGGCCTGTCTGGTTCAAAAGTTCACACTCTGTTCCCTTATGTTGCCTCCCAGTAATTTGTCAAAATACTGTCCATTAATATTTGCTTGGTTTTGTTTTTACAGTATACAATTCAGTGGTTTCTAGCATATTCATAAGGTCGTACAGCCATCACCACCATCTAGTTCAGCACATTTCCATCGTCCCTTAAACGAAACCCCACACTCTGGCAGTCACTTCCTAAGCCCCCTCACTCCTAGCCCAGCAACCACTAATCTATTTTCTGTCTCTTTAGATTTGCCTATTCTGGCCACTTCATATAAATAGAGTCATACAATAATTGGCTTTTTGTGTCTGGCTTCCTTCACCGAGCATAATGTTTTCAAGCTTCATCCATGTTGAAGCCTGTGTCAATACTTCATTCCTTTTTATGACTGAATAATATTCCACTGCATGGATATATCATGTTCTGTTTATCCATTCATCAGTTGAGGGACCTTTGAGTTGTTTCCACATTCGGGCTATTATGAATAATACTGCTATGAACATCTGCGTACACATTTTTGTGTGAACATGTGTTTTCTATCCTCTGGGAATGAATGGAACTGCTATGTCATATGGTAACTCTATGTCTAATTGTTTGAGGAATGCCAAATTGTTTTTCCAAAGCGCTACACCATTTTATACCCCTACTGGCAATGCTTCTATTTCTCCACATCTTCACCAACACTTGTTATTGTCCAGCTTTTTGATTCTAGCCATCGCGGCGGAGGCATCCATTTATATATATGCATTTATAGTTCGTCCTAAACTTCTGTGAAATCTCACGGGCTCCTCAAGGCAGCCACACAAAGTAGGCAGGGAAGACTTTTACATCTTACAGATGAGTAAACTGTAGGCTCAGAGGAAATGAATAACCTGACGGAAAGATGGTAGAAGGTCACCTCCATCCCAAAGAAATAAGAAGTACGATTCTGAGCTCAGTTCCTCCGCTGCTCTAGAGACCGGCCAGACACGGGCAGCTCCACGAGGAAGGAGGAGCCCCTTCCGTTTATTGTGACCGTGCTGTGAGGTTTACATAGATTTCAGCACCTCAACATCACTCCAACCAGTCCCCTTGGTCTAAAATGCACCACTCCTAAGAAAAAGCCACCCTCCCCAATAAAGAATCATGTCTCTTCAGTTCTGCCCACTAAAAGGATTTATAATGCTCCTTTAATTTTTCTAAAAATAGTAAATCCCCTCCCCAAATCCAAAGATGGTCAGTGATACAGATTAAGCCAAGGCAGCAGGGGCGGCTCGTCCTCCGAGGGCAGGCTCGACAGCGTCACCAGGGACACCACCAGGGCCTTCCTAAGCCCGGGTCTGGCCCAGGTGCTTCCTTCCCAGGGGACTGCACACCCAGCCACTGAGCGTGATTGGAAAGGGAAGTGGGGAGGTGGGGAGGAAAAGGCAGGCTGTGGGGAGGAAGGGAGCAAGGGGATGGGTGGCAAGATTCTAGTCACAGCTTCCAAAGGCCATAATGGCAGAGAGAGAGCCCAGCACGGGGCTGGAATCAGGGCCTCTCCTTATTACCAGCTGTGCAGCCCTGAGCACATTTCTCAACCTCTCTGAGCCTCAGGCATCTCGTCTGTAAATAGCGATGAAACACCTGTAACACCAAACCTCCCAAGGTGGCTGTGAGAAGTAAATAAAATATGAAAGCAATTTGACAACTATCAAGCTAGATGAGATGTTATAGTCATGAGGGGGGAGGGGTGCAGTGACGTATTTCCATGTATTGTTTTCTTCCAAAAATGGTCATCAGGGGACTTCCCTGGTGGTCCAGTGGGTAAGACTCTGCGCTCCCAATGCAGGGGGCCTGGGTTCGATCCCTGGTCGGGGAACTAGATCCCACACGCTGCAACTAAGAGTTTGCATGCTGCAACAAAGATCCCATGTGCTGCAACTAAGACCCAGTGCAGCCTAAATAAATAAATAAATATGGGGTTTTTTTTAAATAAATAAATGTTAAAAAATAAAAATGGGGGCTTCCCTGGTGGTGCAGTGGTTGAGAGTCCGCCTGCCGATTCAGGGGACACGGGTTTGTGCCCCGGTCTGGGAGGATCCCACATGCCGCGGAGCGGCTGGGCCCATGAGCCATGGCCGCTGAGCCTGCGCGTCCGGAGCCTGTGCTCCGCAACGGGAGAGGCCACAGCAGTGCGAGGCCCGCGTACTGCAAAAAAAATAAAAATAAAAATATAAAAATAAAAAAATAAAAATGGTCATCAGAACTGATAATTACTTATAATTTCACAGCAGACATGCAACAACAGATGAAACCTAGTAAACATAATAAATAGCAAAATCTTTACAAATGTGCATATTTCTAACCTAGCAACTCTACTTCTAAGAATCTATCCTCAGGCATAAACACACAAATTGGGGGAGGGAGGTACAGGAACGTTCATTATACCATGTGGTGAATTGTAATGTTCAAAATGCTCACTGTCCCTCCCCCACAGCGAGGGGACGGGGTACGGTGAGGTGGGCCACCCCACTGACATCAGGCCTGGCCATATGGTTTGCTTTAGCCAATGAAGTGTGAGGGGAACTGACACGTGGTACACGTCAATTCTCGATTCTGAGCAGAAGCTTAAAGAACCATCGTGTTCCACCATCTTTTCTTCTTTGCCATGAGACCAGCAATGTCCCACATGAGGCTGCCCTGTCCGCCTGGGTCCCAGAGGGACGAGGGCATCAAGCAGAGCCATAGCCAACAAGGACAGTCATGTAACCTGAGCAAGAAAGAAACCTATGATGCTGTAAACCATGGAGATTCGGGGGGGGGGTCATTTGTTACCAGAACATAACTTAGCTGACTGACACACAGCCCTGTTCCTATTAATACAGAACTGCAAACAACCTAAATGGCCAGCTAAACAAATTCTATCTATCTATCTTTCTATCTATCTCCACAATGGAAGGCCAATAAAATGATGTAGACATTGGCATGGGAAAACGTTCTCAATATGTTAACTTTAAAAAAGCAGAATTAAAAATAAAAGCAGAATATAAAAATAACACTACTGACAAAGGATTAGTCTCTGAAATATAAAAATATCTATAAATCAATACGAAAAAGATAATTACCCCAAAAGAAACTGAGCAAAGGAAATGAACACACAACTCACAGCAGAGGAAACCATAAAGGAAAATAAACATACTGAAGCGTTCAGCCTCACTAGAACTCAAGAACATACAATTTAAAACAACCGTGTGATACTGTTTTACGCCCATCTGTCATGTTTACAGGTCTTTACGGAACCATCAATCAAAATAAGTGAAAATATGATCTTATTTTTGCTAAAGATATACATTTCTATTACAAGTATATACAGGGCATCTATAAAGTCTGGACACCGAAGACATTCTTTTGTTCCCTCTCAGGTTGAAGATGTTCTTGATGATGCTGTGTCTACCTGCCAATGTTTTCAGACCTCACGGACTCCTCTATGTAGACAGGAATAACTCTTGAGGGGTATACAACAGCATGCTAGCAAGAGTTGTGGGGGATTTTTTTCTTTCTTCTTTGCTTTTCTGCGTTCCCCAATCTTTCCCAAGCATTTTTGTGTGAAAAAAACAATTTCTGCAAAAATCAAGTCAAGCTCAAAAGCAAAACGGCCACAGGTGAACTCTGGACGTGTCAGCTCCGGGAGCACGACGGGATTCCAGTTTACAGGGAAGGTCTGGGACAGAGGAAGGAATACACCTCCCTCCTGGAGAACACAGACTCTAGAAGCTCGTCCCAGGCGGTGCCCCGCCCCTGGGCATGGCCAGGTGAAGGCGCACCTGACGTCAGCACCCTGGGGAGCTGCCTGGGAGGCTGCAGTGGCTCCCAGCCCCGAAGGGAAGGCTTCTCATTGCCTGTGCTGAGGCCAGGAGGCTACTGAGACCATCGTGCTGGCTCCCCTGACCTCCAAGGCAGAACCCTTCCCCCAGAGGGTTCACAGAGAGTGGGGTCAGAAGGAGAAACGCCAAAGCCTCAAGCGCAGGCACAAGTGTCTACAAGTAATTACGACCACCTGATTTACGCTCCGCTCTGCTGCCCGAGCCTCAACAGTAAAAACACATTGCTTGTATCAGAGGGGAAAAAATAATCTTTAGGGCTTCCCTGGTGGCGCAGTGGTTGAGAGTCCGCCTGCCGATGCAGGGGACACGGGTTCGTGCCCCGGTCCGGGAAGATCCCACATGCCGCGGAGCGGCTGGGCCCGTGAGCCATGGCCGCTGAGTCTGCGCGTCTGGAGCCTGTGCTCCGCAGCGGGAGAGGCCACAACAGTGAGAGCCCCACGTACCGCCAAAACTAATAATAATAATAATAATAATAATAATCTTTAAAAAGAGAAGTAGCTTTGTCAGCATCCGCCCAAGAGGCTGATTAAAGACCAAGCCCACCATGACCCAGCTCATACCTGGACCTCTGCACCCCATCTCTCCACCCCTAATTCACACCCCACCCAGCCCCTCCTGGCTTCCCCTGCCTGGCCCAGTCAGCTTAAGGAGAATCCCCCCACCCTTGATATCTGATCCCCCCAATCCCTGATCACGTTCCTCATCCCCCACCTTTGAGGTCCAAGTCCTCAACCTGCCTGTAGCAACAATCCCGTTAGGCCAGCTTAGCAAGATTCCCCCAACACTTGATGTGTCCTCTTAGTAATTTTCCATCCACTGACCCCTCGACCCTGCTCCTTGGCTATGAATTCCCACTTGTCATCGCTGTATTCTCCCCCAGTTTAACAGGGTCAACCCTTTCTCAATGGTCCTGAATAAAGTCTCCCTACCGTTTAGCAAATGTCAGGATAATTTGTAACAGCCCTAGGCCTGGCAGGGAGTACAGGGGCCACCCTGGGCAGAAGCTGCCCAAAGAGGGGGTGGCAGGGTCAAAAAGGGACTTGCAGAGAACCACGGGATGGTGGGGATGGGACAGTGGCCGGAGGGAAGGAGGGCGGTTCCAGAGAAAACAGAGACCTGTTGGGTACAGGGACTTAATCACACATTTAAAAAAAAGTCAGAGAAATGATGAACGTCATGGTCCTGTAACAGAGTCTTGACTGGAATGAGATGGTAGATGCTTAGGAGGCCAGAGGAAATGAGGAGGGAAGGGAGGTGGGCTGGGGATGCAGTGAGAGGACGCGGGCTCTGGTCCAGCACTGCCTCCAAATGCGTGACCTTGGGCAAGTCACTTCCCCCTGGAACCACCCTCTGTCAGCTTCCACAGAAGTAAGAAGGGAGGCAAATGAGATAAGCAAACGGGTGTTTAGGAACCATGTCTCTGGGAGTCTGCAAAACAAGTGATTCTGTGCTCACGTCAGGGAGGAGGGGATTTCATCAGCCCCCGGGGCGTGGGACCCACTCCAGTTTGATGCCAGTGGCAGGACAAGGAAAATCCTCAGACGGCAGCCTGTCTCCACGCACCACGATGCAAATCAACACTCAGAGCTACATGAGGTCAACAAGACTAAAAGCCTCAAGGCCCTTCTTTAGAAAGCCCGTTACCGCCCATCGGCAGGCTGCCATGTCTCAGGTCTTGTGACGGGATGACAGTGGTGTCCTTCTCTCCCACCCGGTTAGCTGGGAACCCTGCTCCCCAAAGCTGTGTTCAGCCCCCTAAAGTGCAGGCCACATCCGCCAGGCAGCAGGGAGGGACAGCTGTGGCTCAGGGGTCGGTTATGCGGCCTGGAGCACGGCCGTGAAGGGACCAGCGGGGGATGCTGTGGATGCTGAAGGCCAGGACAGATGCTCACACGCAGGGGTCCCACCGGCCACATCCCAAGCTGCCTTTCCTCTCAGCCATCCTCACCCACCCAGGCTAGGCAGCCACGGCAGTTCATAGGAACAGTGGGGACAGGCGCCCTGACCTTAGTGACCGCCAGTGGATGTACCTACAGTTTTGTTTTTTTGTTTTGTTTTGTTTTGTTTTGTTTTGCGGTACGCAGGCCTCTCACTGCTGTGGCCTCTCCCGCTGCGGAGCACAGGCTCCAGACGTGCAGGCTCAGCGGCCATGGCTCACGGGCCCAGCTGCTCCGTGCCATGTGGGATCTTCCCAGACCTGGGCACGAACCCGTGTCCCCTGCATCGGCAGGCAGACCCCCAACCACTGCGCCACCAGGGAAGCCCTGTACCTACAGTTTTTGATAGGATATGCTTTACGAGCCAAAGAAGGTGAGCACTGGGCAGGCCTTGGAGATTGCCTGTTAGTGTTTTCAAACATTCTGGCTAAGGATTTAAACATGAAATCTTACCCAGAACCTCGATAAAATGCAGGTGCGGGGTGTGGGGGGGGTGGCAGGGCAGGCAGGGCGCTCGCCAGGGCTCAGGCCCTCCCGTCCACCCCCCTGCACCCCCAGCTGCAGAGCAGGTAACAGCAACGGCTCAGCCCAACCCCCTACCTGGTGCCATGAGCACAGGTGTGCACCAGGTTACAGCTCAGCCAGCAATCGCAGGGCGTGACATGACAACAGGCGACACGGGGCTCCCCCCGAGACGACAAGAGGTGACACGGCCTCCCAAGTGAAATGACCGCAGGTGACATGAGCCCCCCCAAGGGAAATAACAACAGGTGACAAGAGCCTTCCAAGTGAAAGGACAACAGGTGGCACAGGGCTCCCAGGGAAACAATTGCAGATGACACAGGACTCCTAGTGAAATGATGACAGGTGACATGGGGCTCCTAGTGAGATGATGACAGGTACACACAGCTCCCAGTGAGATGACAGCAGGTGACACAAGCCCTGCCAAGGGCAAGTCACCAGCACAGGCAGTAGCTCAGCCAGGGGCCACCACGGCCATGGCCAATGTGGCCAAGCAAGTGATGGTGGCTTATTTATTTCCAAGTTCAAGAAGATCAGAATCACCACGCCAGATGGGGAGGAAGGAGTAGCCGGAGAGGACCCAGAGCCTGGAACAAGCGAGGAGACGGACAAGGCACAAAACATGCAAACTCACAAGGTGAATGGTCTTCCGCTCCCCGAGGACACACCTAACAAGGAAGGATGTCCAAGCCAGCCTTGAAGAGTTCCTGGGAGTTCACTTCCTACCCTGGAAAATCACGTCCTTTATCCATTTGGCCAACAAAGACTTCCTGAGTGTCCCTGGGTTTGGGACGGTGCTCGGTGCCCCAGAGGACATGAAGGAGGCCTAGCCCAGTGCTTGAGGACTTGGACAGGAGGAAACGCAGGAGGAGGGTGAAGGGCAGGATCCCTGGACCGCAGGAAGGGCACGTGCAAAGCCTGGGAAGCAGGAGGGGCTGGCGGTTCCACAGACGGCAGCCGCTCCTGAAGGCTGGGGCCAGGGGCACCTGGGGAGTGGCGGAGGGGTGGGCAGGCGCCCAGGAAGGACAAAACTGGATGCCAGGCAGTCCCCAGAGCTGGAGCTGCTCTCTGCAAATGACTGGCACGTCCCCAAAGTGCAAATCAAGAGGGCGGAGCAGTCGTGTGTGGCTTCTTTTCTGTCACTACTGCAGCTGGGAGACTAGGCAAGAGGCATGGATGGACGTGGAGGCGACCGGGGAAGTGGGACCGCCTGGTCCACGGGAGGGACGAGGGACAGGCCAAGACAGCGGACTACAGGGCGTGTACGGGAACGTGCTAGTGAGGCAGAATCCCCAGGGCTTCGAGCAGTGGTTCTCAAACTGCAGTTCCTGTATTGAAAACGCAAATTCGCAGGCCCGACAGAGCAGCTTCAGACTCCGGAAGGCTGGCATGTGGCCCACGAATCTGCATCCTCAGGTAGAGCGTCAGGGTCCACGCTTTGAGGAACAGGTGTAGAAAGCGGCTGCTCTGCACATCAGTAAGACAAGAGGGTCCAGCAAGAACCTAGACCTGGCATATAAGAGGCACTCAAGAAAGAGTCCTTTTCCTTTTCCATAGTTAGTGCTGGCCACCACCTGCTGAGTGTGCTAAGCCCTTAAATGCATCATCCTTGAGATTAACCCCTTACCAACGGTATTAGGTCAACACTGTCATTCCCATGTGCTATAGGCTGAGTTATGTCCCCCAAATTCATACGCTGACAACCTCACCCCCAGGACCTCAGAATGTGACTGTATCCGGAGACAGGCTATTTAAAGAGGTGATGAAGTTAGAAGGAGGTCATATGGGTGGACGTAATCCAATCTGACTAGTGTCCTTAGAAGAAGAGGTGATCAGGACGCAGACACGCACAGAGGGGTGACCACATGAGGACACAGTATGGAGGTGGTCGTCCACAAGCCAAGGAGAGAGCCCTCAGATGGAACCAGCCCTGCTGACACCCTGATCTCAGACTTCCAGAACTGTGAGGCCATCAATCTCTGTTATTTAAGCCTCCCACTCAGAAGAAACACTGAGAGTGGCGTGGTTAAGAAACTGACCCAGGACTTCCCTGGTGGTCCAGTGGTTAAGACTCCGCGCTTCCACCGCAGGGGGGCATGGGTTCGATCCCTGGTCGGGGAACATTTATCATCTTTCCTCCTCAGCAGAAGGATCTACACTGGGACCATCAAGGCCTCACCGAGTCCCATTACAAGGCCCTCATCACACACTCAAAGATCACGGGACCACTTTGAACAGGAAAACACCTCTGGCTCTCCACAGAAACTGCACAGTCTTTAGTTTAAAAAGCAAAAGAACCAAGATTTAAATAACAGGAAATGTTCTGAGGGTGGGAGACCCTGCATGGCTCGGCTAATCCTGGAGCCAGACTCTTGGGACCGTCCACCGATCCATGCAGCCACAGCCTGTGCCCCCATGCAGAGCAGGGGAGCAGGGCCTATTGCTGCTGCTTTATCAGAAAAAGCGTGGCAAATCTGAGGCCTAGCCGATGGGGCCAGCATCACCTCAAACACACTTTGTTAGAGGAATCTTCATCTCGGAGGAACTTCATGGTTCCTGCAGCTGGGAACCACGCCAGCCCAGCACCTACCTGGAGGCCAGGAATCTGGGCCTGGGTGGGTAGGGGGATGGAACCAGTGGGCCAGGAAGGTGGGACGGGGGCTGTGCTTGGGGGGAAAGTGTGAAGTGACGCAGGAGAGACGGGTCTCACTGAGAGGCAGGTGTCGCCGGGCCACATCCGTTCTGGAGGCTCTAAGGGAGAATCTGTTTCCTTGCCTTTTCCAGCTTCTACCAGCCACCCCCATCTCTTGGCTCTTGGCCCCTTCCTCCATCTGCAAAGCCAGCAGCGGCGCTGCATTGCATCGCTGCCCATTCTTTTTTTTTTTTTTTTTTTTTGGGGGGGTACGCGGGCCTCTCACTGCTGTGGCCTCTCCCGTTGCGGAGCACAGGCTCCAGACGCGCAGGCTCAGTGGCCATGGCACACGGGCCCAGCCGCTCCGCAGCACGTGGGATCCTCCTGGACCGGGGCACGAACCCGTGTCCCCTGCATCGGCAGGCGGACTCCCAACCACTGCGCCACCAGGGAAGCCCCGCTGCCCATTCTTAAGTCACACTGCCATGGGACTGACTACAGCTGGGAAAGGCTCCTCCCTTTGAAGAGCTCGGCCCTGGTGGCGCCGGGTCCACCCTGGTCATCCAGGACACTCTCCCTGTGTCAAGATCCTCCATCGTAACCGCACCGCAAAGCCCTTTAGCATGTAAGGTAACACATTTTAATCCAGGGATTAAAATGTGGACTCCTTTCAGGGCCATTATCCTGCTGACCATAGGACTGCCAAGGAGCTGGATTCCACAAAGCCGGAGCCAAGGGTTTCTAACTTCCAGGTGCACGAACCGCCCCCCCCGCCAGGGCAGCTCACAGGCATTCTGAGGCTCACCCCCGGTGCCCCTGAGGCAGAAGAGGTGGGATGAGGCCAGGAAGCTGCATTTAATAATCTTCCCTGACAACCCCTCACAGGCCAGAACGTCTGTAGCAGACAGTATTCAGGTGGGGGAGTAACCCAGATGGTGGTAAACAAATCTTACCGAGCACCTGCTCCGTGCCAGGCACTGCTGGACTCAGACACCCCTGAGTTCCCATGCAGAGCTGTGACACCTCAGAGAAGTTACTTAACCTCTCTGGGTCTCTCAGTGTCCCCTTCTGTGAAATGGGAGCCTCCCCAGCATCCGCCTACTGCAGAGGGTGCCTGAGGAGACAAAGGAGGCCACGCGTGGGGGCAAGTGCGGGCGCCCCTGGGCTGTCCCACCCATCACCCCAGGCCAGGCTGCCTCAGAACCACACGAACAAACGGCTTGAGGACAGAGATGGCCTCAACTGAAGTCTTTTTACACTTACTAAATGCAACAGGCCATTACAAATGAAGCTTCTGCTACATCAGTCAGGAAATGAAAAGTTACGGGTCTGGTGTAACCATAAATCACCCACTTGTGAATACATATATAGTAAGTCGTTAGCGTTAATGCCATCTGCAGAGAACGCTACCTAGAGAACCAAGTCCCGCGCAGATCGGCTCTGAATAATAATACCATTCTCTCCCGGAATAAGACAGAGCTCGGGGCCAAAATTAAGTCCTGGCTGAAGGTGAAAGTACTCACACCCACAGATGACTCTGGTACATTGGTTCCTGTCCAGTCCCAAAACAAAAAAATAAATCAGAAAAAAACTACTTGAGCCCCAACATTACCAAAATAACTAACAAAAATACAATAGCACTTTAATGAACACTAGCTCATAGAGTCCTCGTGACAGCCTTCCCGGTCAGGATAATTTATATGTGAGGAAACGGAGGCTCAGAGCAGTTAAGGGACTCGCTTGGGGCTCACGGCGCCAAGAAGCAAAGAGCCGGCATGTAACCCATCACTGGCCGTTGCGTGGGCTCGAGAGAAGCAACGGACCCAGTCCCCCCGCCACCAGCGAGCTGCTTTACATATTTTGGGGTAACAGAACGGCTGTGCACGAAATGCACATTTGGAAATTCTGTCTCACATGATCTAGAAGAATACCAGAGTATTTCCTCAACTCTTAGCCGTGGCTGCCAATCCCAGGAGTAGGGGGGAAGGTGAAGCCAGATTCCAGGTGGACGCAAGTGACAGGAGCCATTCCACAAGCTGCACGGGGCTCTGGACCACAGGGAAGGGCCCCGGCTCACGTCCCAGATGGGTTCATCTCCTTGGAGGATGCTGCGGTGGAGAGGCTCTTGCTCTCTCTGCCTCTAAGATGTGGGGTCCACACGTCGAAGCAGGGGCCAGCCCCGTGTACTCTGGCCACCCAGACAGAGAGCTGGCTCCAGCTTGGGGAAGGAGGGCTTCCCAGAGGAGCTGACACCTGCCGTTGAGCCAAAGGGACAGCAAAGACAAACAGCTGAAGGCCGGAAGGGGATGCGTTTGGGGGATGGTGACGGTCCAATGCAGCTGGACCCCAGGGTGGATCTGGGGCAAGAGGACTCGGTAGCCAGCAGCCCAGGCTGGAAGCCAGGAGCATCTGTCAGAAAGCCCCGGCCAACCTCAAGGTGCGTGGGGAGGGGGAAGGGCTCTATAAAAGACAGAAGATGTCTAGTGACACCACCCCAAGTCCTCCAAAGGGAGAAACCACGTCTCATAAATTTATCAGCGCTGCCGCTGAGAAGGAAAGTAAGTCCCTCACGCAGGGCTCCACAGGCTTCAAGCCAGCCTCTCTCACACTCTCCCCTCTGATTCTCACCCTGACAGCGAGCTGGCCGGGCCTTACCTAACCTCACAGGTGGCGACACTGAGGCTCGGGAGGCAGGGAGGCCGCACACACCAGGCCGCTAACTCCCGGGGGCAAGCGCCCCGCCAGCACAACCTGACCCCCACCTCCACCCCCAAAGAGTGGCCCGTCAAGGTTTTGTTTGTTTAAATTTATTCATTTATTTGTTTTTGTCTGTGTTGGGTCTTCGTTGCTGCGCGTGGGCTTTTCTCCAGTTGCGGCGAGTGGGGGCTACTCTTTGTCGCGGTGCGCGGGCTTCTCATTGCAGTGGCTTCTCCGGTTGCAGAGCATGGGCTCTAGGCGCGCGGGCTTCAGTAGTTGTGGCACATGGGCTCAGTAGTTGTGGCTCACGGGCTCTAGCGCGCAGGCTCAGTAGTTGTGGCACCCGGGATTAGGTGCTCTGCGGCATGTGGGATCTTCCCAGACCAGGGATCGAACCCGTGTCCCCTGCACTGGCAGGCGGATTCTCAACCACTGCACCACCAGGAAAGTCCCCAGACAAGGTTTTGAAAGCAGGATGAACCACAGGGCTCCCACCATCTGCTTTAAGAGACCAAGTATGCCAGACGGGGATGACGTGCCAGCCTCCTTCAACCCACATTGAAACCAGCACCCTCCCTTCCCAGTGACGTGCTGGGGCCAACTGGGCAGCATTCCCTCAGGTCCCATGGCCAGCAGCCTGGGAGGCAGGGAGACCCCCGCTGCACTTTGAGACCTCCGAAGCAGCCCCAAGATTACATGGCTACGTTAATTCACCCATACACCCCCCAATAGGCCTGGGAGCGAGGCTGTCCGGTGCCCCTGCTGCCTCTGCGCTTATTCTGTCCCGGATGCATTTGGGGAGCTCCCAGCAGGCGGTGGGGGCGGGCACCGAGGTGGAGTCCGGCCACCGCAGGCCCGTGGCAAAAGTCCAATCTCACCCCCTCTGAGTTCTCTGGGTCCTCACCTCACTTTCAGGCGGCTCTGCAGCAGGTTAAACGTTAGTGCAACCACCTGTCTCCTGCACAGAGTTGTAAAAAACCCCAACTGCAGCTGTAAGGAACAAACGTATGGATACCAAGGGGGAAGGGGGGGTGACTTGGGAAATCGGGACTGACTTACATACACCATTGATCCCATGTATAAATAGTCAACTGTGAGAACCTGCTGTAGAGCACAGGGAACTCCACCCAATGCTCTGTGTGACCTGAACGAGAAGGAAATCCAAAAATGAGGGGGTATATGTATACGTGTAGCTGATTCACTTTGCTGTACGGTAGAAACTAACACAACATTGTAAAGCAACTACACTCCAATAAAAAAACAAACCCAGGGCTTCCCTGGTGGCGCAGTGGTTGGGAGTCCGCCTGCTGATGCAGGGGACACGGGTTCGTGCCCCGGTCTGGGAGGATCCCACATGCCGCGGAGCAGCTTGGCCCGTGAGCCATGGCCGCTGAGCCTGCGCGTCCGGAGCCTGTGCTCCGCAACGGGAGAGGCCACAACAGTGAGAGGCCTGCGTACCGCAAAAAAAAAAAAAAAAAAAAACCCAACTGCTTCATCATTTCCCAACAACCACCCCCCAAGAGTGGGAAAAGGCCAGTCGGATCTCATTCAACAAGGACCTGGAGTGCAGCCCCAAGAAAGCACTAATTAGCCCTGGTTTAGCCAGAGAGCAGGACCGCAGGGCAGGGACAGTGAGTCAGGCCAGCGGCACCTGAGCAATGGCTCCTGGGCCCTCCTCCAGCCAGGAGAGCAGATGTTTAATGCGCACTTTTCTGGCTCGTGACGTCCTAAAACCACGCAGCACGAGGAAGCTTCTCTGCAGGACACCCCAAAAGAAACATCATGGCAGCTCTGGGCCCGGAGCTGGGGACTGAGGCCTGGTCAGCCTGATGGTGACGAGGGAGGCTTCTTGGGACCCACTCCGAAACATTCTCTGCAGAAACGGGTGCAGGGAAAGGCCGAGTAGCCTGGGCCTCCGGGGCTCCATGGGGACAGCCCATCCCAGCAGCTGGGAGCCTGCACCAATCCTGGCCCAGCCACCTGGAGCCTGAGAGCTCGGACAAGCCACCCACCAAGTCCCGATGTCCTCATCTAGAAAACAATGGTGGCCCCAGAGAAAACCCCCTGAGAAAATGTGATTATCGCAGGCGATGGGTTAAAAGCACTGAGTTCAACCCAACAACTGCCCTCACCCTACACACACACACACACACACACACACAACAGAACAAACAACAAGAGGGCAGCTATTCACTGGCCACTGGCCACGATGATAAAGAACTCCATTCTCACCAAAGGTCAGACAGGTGAGGCGGGAGCAGCGAGGTGTTTTCATCTTCCCTCGCCTCTGTTATTCACATTCCCCAAAAGGGAGGCTGAAAACCAGCAGGGCCAACGAGAAATCCCAAAACTGAATGCGGTGGTTTCTGAGAAGCGCGGAATGGCTGTGTTACACTCAAAGCTGTGGAGGGGCCGTCCCTACAGCGAGGAAACTGAAGCGGAGAGATGGTGACTTTCTTCCCAAGGTCACAAAACAGGCAGCCTGGCTGAACCCAGACCTGACTGCAGGAAGCTCCAACCCTGCCCGGAGACACGCAGTCACTGCCAGAGCCCCAACATGAATACCAGACCAGGAGAGACAGTGCTGTCGTCATGGCAACCAAAGTCTTAACAACTTTGGCATTTCCACAACCTTTGATTGATCCAGCTCTCAAATTAACATTACAATGAAACAGTATTTGCATTTATTTTAATTGGCTTTTACATAACTAAACGTCTCGGTTTCACCCTTAATGACAACAGGGTGAATGAGTTCTTAATAGCGGGACCCTTAAAACAGCAAGATGAAAGCTCATAATTTAAAATGTTCGCGTTTGGAAAAATTCTTCACTGACTCGCTGGAAGCACATTTTTGCTTAATTCTCTTTTTTTCTGAGAAGACAGCAGGACATTTTGCATGTTGAAATTCATCAACTCAAATTCATAGACTTCCTGCATCGCACTTAAAAATTAATAATCAGAATGCTTTTGGTGCTTTAGTGCAAGGCGTGTGAAGTAGCCACAATGGAAGTGTATGTGAGCTCCATGAGGACACAGGGGAGGTTTTGTCTTTTTGTGGGGAGGGTCTTTTTTTTTCCCCATTGATGTGTCCCTTGTGCCTAGAAGAATCCCTGGTAGGCCCCTCGATAACCATTTGCTGAATGAGTAAAGGTGGGCCACCTCTCATTACCTGCGATAAAGCATGTACAACACTTAGCATGGTGCCAGTTACTTGAGCTTTTACTATTTTCATTATCATTATAAGTGAGGTGAGGCTCCTGCCTGGAGAAGGCACTTCTGGGCCTGTAAGGATCTGGGTGCAGGTGAGAGGGAAGGGACTGTAAGGTCGGATCTTAACAGACGGCACCGCGAAACAGAGGAAAGCTTCAAGTGAGCTTTATTAGGGGGCGCTCCGGGCGAGGTTCACTGGTCCGAGAGAAAGGGGCCAGAGAAGTCGCCCCCGGGCGAGGGTTGGGCAGGATTTTATAGGGGAAGAAGGGAAAGGGGTGTGGTGAGTCTGGGAGGGCGCAGGGAATTCCTTATCTGGTGGTCTCTTCGGGTATCGTGGCACTATCTGGTGCCGGTTACATCAGTCTTGGGACCATTAGTCCCGTCCCTCGAAAGGAGGGAAGGCTGGGCCGGGTGGAAAGCCCCCAGGTCAGTTCCTGGAACTGGGTGGTCCGGAAAGTCTCCAGGTCAGTTTCTGGAACTGGGTGGTCCAGAGAGTTTTGGTCTGACGCAACCTGTGAATCTGATTGCGTTCCCCTGCCTCGGGCCAGTTGGCCTTACAGGGACCTCACCTGGGGGCCACCACCTGTAACTGCCTCAGTCACCCACCACCCCCAGCAATTCCCCAACATAGGCTAGAGTCTCTAGACCACACGTGTTTGATCTCTGTTCTCCGGGGAATTCTGTCTACTGGGAAGAAGACTTATTTTTTTAAACGCCATTTCCCCCCCTCCAAGAGGTGCTCTAACATGGACAATAGAGTCGGGTGCACAGGAAAAGGGATCAACTGGTATGGAAAGCCCTGCTCTATTCTTGAAGGATGTGTGAGTGCTTGTTGGGGGAGGGGGTGCGGTCAGAGATTCCCAGAAGGAACAGCACGTGCAAAGGCCCAGAGGAGTGAATGGGTGATAAGGAACTGCCAGTCAATGGAATTCAAGACATCATGTAGGGGATGAGGGTTGGTCGAGAGGTCAGGCAGGGTCGAGCGTCACAAGGAGGGCTTTTCAGGCCATGCTTAGCATTTGGACTTTGCTCTGCAAGCAAGGATTTGAGAGCATGGAGCAACGCAACCGACATACATTAGAGAAGGCTCATGCAGGGCTGGGGCTGGGGCTGTGTGTGGGCGATCCGTCTGGTGGGTGTGGGGAGAGGCGGGGTCAGGAAACCCGCTAGAAACACAATCACGCAAAAAGGTGGTGTGACTGCAGCACAGGAGTGGTGAAGTTGGAGAGACTGGGATGGATCTGGGGGATCTAGATCTTGATGACTAACTTAAGAGACCAGCTTGATAGGATGGAGGGAAAGAAAAGCTGAGAAGGGGCTAGAATGTCTCCTGGGCCTGCCTCCATATCTGAGCAGGCAGTGGTCTATCTGGGGGACTTGGGAATAGCAGGTTCTGCTTCGGACACTCCATCAAACAACCTAAAACCCAGCAAACCATGGCTTTGACAAGAAAGGGTTTTCTTTGTGTCCAGGGCTCGGGCAGCGGTTCAACAATGCCATCAAGGACCTAGAGTCTTTTTCTGTTCTACCATCCTTAGCACATGGATCTCAGCCTCGTCATCATAGGATGGCTACCCTATTTCCACAAATTGCATCTGCTTTTCAGGCAGGAGAAGATGGATGGGTCAAAATCTTTCTGTCTTGGGACTCTGGCTTTTTATTCAGGAAGGGGGCAGGGATAGGAGAGCGTGCCAGCAGCCTTGAACTGACATCCCACTGGCCAAAACTCACTGGGTTCTCCGGGCTGGAAGGTTGCGCCCTTAGTTGTCCAGCCTCTGAGCAGAGGGGCCCTCGCACTTGCTGTTCCCTGTGCCTGCCGTCCTGCCCAGCTTCCACGTGACCAGCTCCCTTATCTTTTCCAGTCTTTGCTCAAATATCACCTTCTAATGAGGCCTTCTCTGACCACTCTATTTAAAATTTCATTTCTCACCCACCCCCCTATCCAATACCTCTGGACCTTCACTAACATTTTTTCCACAGCTTCGTTTTTTTGGCTGCGCCTTGCAGCTTAGAATCTTAGTTCCCTGACCAGGGATCGAACCCAGGTCCTCAGCAGTGAAAGCCTGGAGTCCTAGCCACCGGATCAGCAGGGAATTCCCTTTTTTTTCCCCCACATCTTCTAAGTATTCCTGTATTATACCGCAAATTGACTAATTTAGTTTACTGCTCGCTGCTCCCAGCTAGAAACATCAGCTCTGAGAGGGCAGGATTTCTGCTGGATATTCTCCTAGAGCAGAGTCTGGCACACAGTGGGAGCTATGTGAATGAATGAAGGAAGGAATGGAGGGCTGGTTCATGAGAGAGCGCCTTTGCCTACCCAGGGATTCTTCCCAAGCCCGGTCTCTACTTAAAAGGAGACTACTCAGCACATGGTCCCTGCCCTTAGGAGCCCCTGGCCTGGAGGAAAGATGAGACCCACGTTTGGAAGTGACTGGCCAGGACCAGAGCCTTGCAGATGGCAGGGCCGTGGGAGCCGGAGCAGCAGTGCCCCAGGAAGAGCAGGGAACCTGAGCAGGTCACCTGAGCAGGCCCAGAAGGCGTCTTTGAAGAGGCAACCCCTGAGAAGGCTGGGAGTTGTGAGAGTGATTTGGGAGGGTGCAAGGGGCAAGCAGAAGGGTGTAGCAAATGTTCCTCTCCTCAAATGATGGCGCTGAGAATCATAGCCCAAACCCAAGGTCGTGATGGGGAGTCCCCAGGACCAGCTCCCTGAGCAAGGAGAAGGTCAGATGTGAAAGAAGTCCCTTAAAAAAAGAAAAATAAAAAATAAAGAAAAAAGTCCCTGAGAGTCTCATAGCAAGTCCCCACCCCATCCTGGCCCTCTGTCCTCGACAAAGGTGACCACACAGCTGGCTGTAATCCAGAAGCAGGTTTAAGGGAGCTGCTTGCTCAATCTATGATCTGATTTGAGCCAAGCTGACTGCCCTTATTTCAACAGACGTCTTTAATCTGAGCAGTAAATTCCCAGGCTGCCCAGCACACAAACAGCCAGTCACTCCCTGCCTGGCAGACAGAAAGACGGAGCAGATCTGACGTTCCAAGAAGATGGAGAAGCAGATACAAATTTCCACACCCTTTGTAAGGCTCAGCCAGTACACTCCCCGGACCTCTCTGTGGGCTCACATCTTGCAGGAGGAAAATGAAAACCACAGGTTGACTGCAGAACAGAGAAAGGAAAAGGGCAGAAGACTGGGAACTCAAATTCCACAAAGGAAACCAGAAAGACCCTGCTGTTTTAGGCAATCATGTGTCAGGGGCAGCAGGATGTGAATAAAAAGACTGGTGATGATGAGGATGAGGATGATAATAATGCTGGTGATGGTGATGGTCCTTACATTCATATAGCACTTTAGAGTTTACAAGAGGTCTAATGGCTATTTTTACAACAATCCTGGGAGCTTCTATAACTCCCATTTCACAGATGAGGAAACAGATGCTCCAGGGCAGTGCCTGGCAGACCCAAGGGACTTGTGTGGAGAAGGTGAAGGTGGGAGGTGTTTGAGCCTCGGAGAGGAAAGCAGGATCAGGACAAAGTGATAGAGGTGACCTTTTTCCTTTAAAAAGAATGGTCTTGGGGTGGGGGAATGAATTGGGAGACTGGGATTGATATATATATACTACCATGTATAAAACAGATAACTAATGAGAACCTACTCAATGCTCTGTGGTGACCTAAATGGGAAGGAAATCCAAAAAGGATGGGATATATGTATACATATAGCTGATTCACTTTGCTGTACAACAGAAACTAACACAACACTGTAAAGCAACTATACTCCACTAAAAATTATTTCAAAAAAAAAAGAATGGTCTGTTCCCTATCCATTAGACGGTAAGGAAGTCAGGGCAGCATCAGGAAGAGACATCTCCAGTGTGCAGTTACCTCCAAACTGGAACCCAACCAGGCAGGATGTCCCTAAGCCCAGGCCACTTGGGGTCTGAAGGTTGTTTTCTTGTTCAGATCGCAGCATCCTCTGCAGCTGCAAGACCAAGCTCTCCGGTCAAATCACAGAGCACACAGAGGCCGGTGTCTGCCACTTTCTCAACGTCGCTGAAAGCCAACACAGCCCCCAGCTCTGTTCCACGCCCACGTACAGCCTCTGCAGGCCGTGACGAGCCCACTCGAGGTCCCCACCAGTTAACGAGTTTGTGCAAAACGGGCCGTCCAGCGGAGGGGCCAAAGGAGGCCTTCGCTCATGACCACCAACCCGCAGAAGGGAAGGAAAAGAGTGGATGTGCCTTTGCTGATGGAGTGACCGCAAAGAAGCACAGGGCGGAAGAGCGAGGCAGGGATGCCCACTGCGGGCCTCCAGCTGCTGATGTTGCGGGTGGGGGAGGCAGTCTGTTTCCACGGGGTTGGAGGATGCTGAAGCCGAACTGGATGAAGGGAGAAAGGAAGCTGCCAGGTGTTCAACAAGACGCAGGAAGCGCAAAGAGCTTTCTACACAGCTAACCATCAAGGGATTGCCTTTAGAAACTATTAGATGGAGAGGGACCCAAGCAGAGGCATGAGTAGGATTTTTTCCGTGTATAAAATGATAAGCAGGCTGATAAAGCACTGTTCTACACTCTGGAAAATGCCTGTGAATAAGAACAGCTCAAACGAATCAGTTGCTGTGTCATCCCTCCAACAAGGCCCGAGGGCCTCACCCCACGGGACAGTGAGAGGGGTTCAAGGCCCCCTTGTGTGGCAGTGGCCAGCAGCATGAGCCAGGGGAGGTCAGCCCAGGGTCCCTCCTTGGCTTCCCGCTGTCTTGGGTCACAATCATAACATGAGCTCCACAAGGGCAGGTCCCCCGACACCTTGCTCGTCGTTGTATCCCCGGGCCCAGAGCCGGACTTGGCATACAATACAGAATTACTGAACTAATTTGTTGAATTGTACAGGGTAATCATCGTTCACGCTAAAGAGAGCGTTCCTGGCTTTATTCAAAGATTTTGTTCCAGTTGTTGTTTTGGGGTAGGTGTTCCTTCCATTCATTTTAAGCATTTTGGCAGGAAAGGTAGGGTTATGTGTGTTAAAAATTAAGCAAACAGAACGGAGGGCAAAATTATGTCAGAAATCCCTGTGTAAGTCAACAAAACAGAGGACCTTTGTTTAGAAAAATTTAATTCACATACACAGTTTCAGAAATATCACAGAAAGTGAGGTTTATTCCTTCTCCAGGACAACTGGGATACCCAGGAAACCAGTGGGACACACCCGGTCTCCATGGTAACCTACCTGTTTCCAGTGACAGGAGAGCTTCCTTCCCACCTCCATGTGGAATCCCGCAATAAGCTAAGGACCCAGCTTTCAAAAATAACAATTTCTGAACACAGGGGCCATACTAATGTTTTTAAAATATGGTTTCCTCATAGTGAAGATCCTGAAATAATTAACCAGATGTGTATGTAATTTTGCTGACAATTATATTTTCTTTCACAAGATCATAAATACAGACACTAGACTATAAAGATATGATTTTTTTTTTAATTTCTAATTCAAGAAACTATGAGCAGGCACTGAGCTAGTAGCAAAGGCAACCTCTGATTTATCACATTTTACAGCAATATTATTTGCCTGGAGAGACAGCCCAGCCCCCAAGCATCCCTCTCCTTCACTCACTCTGAAATTAATCTTTCCTATTAGCCAGTTTCTCTTATGGCTGGCTTTGCCTTCATAACTTTCCACTGCTGACTCAATATCCTGGACTCAGACAGATTAAACCTCTGCAAAACGACAGGAATAACAGCCTAAGACGCCTTTGGAGGGATGCCACCGAAAGTCAGGCATGGCCCTGACAAGGGCTGAGATGGCCCTGCTCACCAGCCGGTAAATACAGACAGTCAACCCGACAGAAGCCCAAGATCAACCCAAGGTCAACCCAAGTCAACCCAACATCCACCCAAGTTCAAGGCAGGAGCAGCACAGGCAGGGGGGAAGGATCACCCTCAGAAGTCCTTCAATTTTCAGGAGCTGAAGACCAGCAGTTCCCCTCTGGGGGAGTCAGGAAGGAAGGGCTGGGATGGGATGGGAAACCAAAAGGGAGCTAAAACACATCAGCCTGAGAGACCAACAGTAAGGAGATTATTCCTGGAAGAGGGCCACTGCGCGACCACTCCGTGAGGAGAATACAGAAGGAAAAGCCGGGGTAGGTGGTCCGAGGACATCAAACCACCTCATTAAAAGACCCAAGGTCAACACAGCAGGAGCCACGAAGCCTCCTTACAGGTCAGGAAACAAAGTGAACGCCCAAATTGAGGCAAATAAAACAGAACAAGCACATCCTAGATCACAAACAAACTCTAGCCCTGCCATGTTGAAATGGCGAATTTCTCGGAAGACTTGGAACATTTTTCTTTTATATCCAAGTTAATAGAGTTACTCAGTATTGAATTTAGATGAGATTAACAAATTCTAACAATGTAGCAGGATAAATTTCCATTAATTCAAATCATCACAAGTATGGAATTTATGGGTTCCAGCCAGTCTGACTATAAAAAGAAAGTTTGCTAAGCAAATTAAGAGGATAAACAAGGTTATCAGAGGAATGCGTTCTTTGGGTTCCTTTTTAAAACCTTCTTTTTTTCCTACTTGCAAAACGAATACATTCCCGTGGGTGAAAATTTAGAATGTAGAGCAATATGAAAAAGCAGAAAAGAGAAGCCACTCATGATCCCATCAGACTCAACTGCTGACAGTTCGGGATATTTCCTTCCCATCTACTTTCTCTGAGCTTTTTTTCCCCTCCCTATCTAGTTCTACATCTTGCTTTTCAGCCCCATATTTAAGAGACACGTTTAAATTGCTTATTTTCAACCCCTTTAGCAAATACTAGCTTACTACCAGAAATATGTTCATTTCAAAGAAGTCTTAGTAACTCATTAAAAAGACCAATTTGAGGTGAAAGCTGGTCAGGAGTTTGCATCAATACATATACTTTTGTCTGAAAATAATACAATTACTTATCTTCTACAATACTTCCCAATTCTGACTTTTCTCTGGTTCACAATTAGTCAAAACAAGACCTTCAGTCCACCAGTTTCTTAGATCATGAGCGGCATGACCTCCCAGAAAAAACAGAAGTGCCCCATTACACCGAGGAGGGCAACATCTACATCCTCTACACTGGCTTTTCTTGCCATATTGTCCTCTTAAAGGAATTGTAAACATGGGACTTCCCTGGTGGCACAGTGGCTAAGACTCCGTGCTTCCAATGCAGGGCACCCGGGTTCGATCCCTGGTCAGGGAACTAAATCCCACATGCATGCCACAACTAAGTGTTCACATGCCGCAACTAAGGAGCTGGCGAGCCGCAACTAAGGATCCCGCCTGCGGCAACTAAGACCCAGTGCCACCAAAGAAATAAATAAATAAACAATTTTTTTTTAAAAAGGAATCGTAAACAGCTTCTAAGTAAGGCTCTCGGATCTAGAGCGTAAGATCTCAGCTCAACTGCCAACCTGCTTCCGTGCTCCCACAGTGAATACCCCAATGAAATCACACTCTTCCTTGGTACCAGGAGTCCCTGTCTTCTTAATCTCAGCTTCCTTAAGACATAGCACCATCCCTGGCACAGGAAGTTATAAGAAGGCACTGAATGGACGGATGGGTGGATGAAGCACACAGAGGTCATCCCCCTAAGTTCAGTGCCCTCTGCCTTACCACTTCCTTCTAGTCTGTGCTCCACAAATCTGTTCCTCTATATTATCACTCTCTTCTGAATTGTGATGCCAGCTCTTCAGATGGCAGTTGCATCTGTGTTTCGTAAGAGGTTCATTTTTTTGTTGCAGTCAGTTTAGCTATAAAATTCTCTCTATACTTTATGTTGGATGTGCCCGTTGCTCAAATTTACTTTTTTTTTTTTTTTTTTTGGCCACTCCACGCGGCATGTGGGATCTTAGTTCCCCAACCAGGGATCAAACCTGCACGCCTTGCAGTGGAGGCAAGAAGTCTTAACCACTGGACCGCAAGGGAAGCCCCTCAAGTTTACAATTTTAAGCATTTTTCCTGGCTTATAGAGCTGACAGAAAATTTACAGGTTATCTAGCCCTGAGCTGCATTTGACAAATGAGGAAACTGAGATCTGGGGAGGAAAAGCGCCCATGCCAAGTAAAACCAGACATTCGTAACAGGAGGGCAGTCACTCCACCAGCCCATAAGGTCGTGATGCTTTCCAGGCCACTGTCCTGCAGTTTTCATGAGCGCGTAAAACACTCACCACCAGCGACAGCACAGGAAACAGCATTAGTGCAATGAACCGCACAGTCGCACATTCAGGCCTGCAAAGCAAGCCCCTTAGCTGAGGTGCTAAGTTTTAAATAATTCAATTCACTCACCATTCTACAGTTGAGAGAAGAGGATGGTGGTTTGGCCACACATCTGGACATCCACTGAGTCCCAGGCTCAGTGCCAGGAATGCGGGGCCATGGAGGAGAAATCCACTGGGGCCCCGTATGCAAAGAGGCCCACTGCCCTGGCAGAGGCAGAGAAGCTCAGTCCCCAACCTGCTGGGGCAGGCCCTAGGGAGGCGCATCAGCAAAGGGCCTGGAGAATGCGGCCAGGAGCCCAATCTGTCCTCCCTGGGGGGACAAAGGTGACAGTGGCTCCCCCCTGGGCCTGAAAGAATGGGTGGTAAATTAGCCAGGGTTCTCCAGATAAACAGACATATGCAAATTCAGGATATGCATATATCTTATGCACACACACACACACACACATATATATACATACACACACACACACATACAGTAGTCCCCCCTTATCCGAGGGGGATATGTTCCAAGACCCTCAGTGGATGCCTAAAACCACAGACAGTACTGAAACCCATATTGCTATTTTTTTTTCCTGTACATACATACCTATGATAAAGTTTAAACTATAAATTAGGCACAGTAAGAGATTAACAACAATAATAATAAAATAGAACAATTTACTGTAATAAAAGTTATGTGAATATGGTCTCTCTCTCAAAACAGCATACTGTACCATTCGCATCCTTCTTGTGATGACATAAGATGATGAAATGCCTACATGATGAGATAAAGTGAGGTGAATGACGTACGCATTGCGATGTTTTGTTAGGCTTCTACTGACCTGATGATACGTCAGAAGGAGGATCATCTGCTTTGGGGATCCTGGATCACTTGAGCCATCAAGATGTTGATGGTTGGATGTCAGGAGCAGATGATGTTGATGGTTGGGGATCCCAGGGGGATGAAGTGGGACAGTGTGATATTTCATTATGCTACTCAGAACATCACAAAATTTTATTTTATTTTTTTCTTTTTTTAATATCTTTATTGGAGTATCATTGCTTTACAGTGGTGTGTTAGTTGCTGCTGTATAACAAAGCGAATCAGCTATACATATACATATCTCCCCATATCCCCGCCATCTTGCATCTTCCTCCCACCCTCCCTATCCCACCCCTCTAGGTGGTCACAAAGCACCGAGCTGATCTCCCTGTGCTATGCGGCTGCTTCCCACTAGCTATCTAATTTACATTTGGTAGTGTATATATGTCCATGCCACTCTCTCACTTCGTCCCAGCTTACCCTTCCCCCTCCCCGCGTCCTCAAGTCCATTCTCTATGTCTGCGTCTTTATTCTTGTCCTGCCCCTAGGTTCTTCAGAACTTTTTTTTTTTTAAGATTCCATATATATGGGTTAGCATATGGTATTTGTTTTTCTCTTGCTGACTTACTTCACTCTGTAGGACAGTCTCTAGGTCCATCCATCTCACTACAAATAACTCAATTTCATTTCTTTTTACGGCTGAGTAATACTCCATTGTATATATGTGCCACATCTTCTTTATCCATTCATCTGCTGATGGACACTTAGGTTGCTTCCATGTCCTGGCTATTGTAAATAGTGCTGCAATGAACATTGTGGTACATGCCTCTTTTTGAATTATGGTTTTCTCAGGGTATATGCCCAGTAGTGGGATTGCTGGGTCGTATGGTAGTTCTATTTTCAGTTTTTTTAGGAACTCCATACTGTTCTCCCATCACAAAATTTTAAACTTAGGAATTATTTCTAGAATTTTCCATTTAACATTTTTGGACCACAGTTGAGCACAGGTAATTGAAACCTTGGAAAGTGAAACCATCGATAAGGGGGGACTACTGTTTATACATATACAGATAGATTTATTACAGAAATTGGCTCAATTTGAGGCCAAGAAGTCCTACAATCTGCCATGTACAAGCTGGAGAACCAAGAAAGCCAGCGGGGTAAGTCCCAGTTCACATCCAAAGGCCCAAGAACCAGGAACACTGAAGTCCAAGAACAGGAGAAGATACATGTCCTAGCTCAAGAGAAAGAGCCAACTTCTCCTTCCTCTGCCTTTCTGTTCTACTCAGGCCCTCAGTGGATTAGATGACACCCATCCACAATGGTGAGGGCAATCTTCTTTACTCTGTCTACTGAACCAAATGCTAATTTCCTTCAGAGACACCCTCACAGACATACCTATACATCCCATACATAATGGTTTACCAGCTACCTGGGCATCCCTTAGCCCTGTCACATAAAATTAAAAAATAAAATTTAATCTGACACTTAAAATTAATCATCGCAGGTGACATTTTTCCAAGAATCTTACAGATTAGTTATGCTCATGAGGCCACTTGCAGAGTAACATTCCATCATCCACCCATTCGGGTCCTCTGTGCCTACCACTGTCCTGTCGTAACACCCCTCATTACCCGCCTAACACTAGGGGGCATCCCCCCAAAGAACAGCTAATTTGGCAGAAATGGGCTATGGGATGCAGTAGCCAACGTTTGGGAAGCAATGCTGAGACTGAATGATGATGACGGTGATCATGATGACGGTTATAGCGATGCTAGTGATGGTGATGGTGATGACGGTGGTGATGGTGATGATGAGGATGACAATGATGGTACCAGTGATGGGCGATGATGTGGCTGTACTGGAAAGCCAGCAACTGGCCCAGGACAACACCCAGGGGGAAGGAGTTACAGTGGAAGGAACACAGTGAGACCTTTACACTGCTTGAGGGTCCCTGGCCCCGAGGACCTGGAGCCCCTTACCTGCGCTACACCTCCCCTGCCCTACCCCCACCAACAACGTTGAAAATAATCCCCAAATGCACAAGCTTTCACTTTACAGCTAGCTCTGAGAACAAGCAGCCAGGCCATGTTGTCTTTAGGTGAGGTAAAAGCACATCACCAGGAACGTAGGCTAATAAAAGCAGCAATCCTTTATCCTGTCTTTAGAGAGAAAGAAGAGAAAAAAAAAGCCATCCCCAGAGAATAAGAATGTCGAAGTTCTGGCATGAAGGAGAGCCGGGGCTTAGCGTCTGTCCAAGGCCTGTTCCTACCTTTACTCACCAGGAAGGAGAAACACACCCAAACGAGCCGCAGCAGCCAGCACGGCCGGGCTCCCACCCCTGGAAGCTGAGCCAGGCCGTCCAGGCTGCGTCACAAAGCGTGGCACTGGCACCGCACGACTGAGGGATTTTTAATAAAGCCGCATCCCTGCCGCCGCCGCCGCCGCCCCACGCTCCGGGGAGAGCTGAGAGCGAGAGAGGGGGCAAGCCGCCAGCAGTCCTGCCCCCCAGGGGCCCCCCACCGGCTCACTCAGCCACGCCCGTAAATACAGAAAATGGCACGACACTGGAAACGACTGTCTTGAAACCCAGGTGATTGACTTGGAGAGGTTCTCACTTCCCTCCAAAAGTGGATTACAGCGCAGCAGAGGGAAAGGATGGGAGTGACAGGGAAGCGGGGAGCTGTCGTCAGTGCTGTTTTCTGGAAACGTCTGTTAAATGCACAGGAAGGAAGCAGAGACCTGAGCGTTTTGCTGCTGGAGGGAAAACAGCACTGTGACCCACACATACGGCCGCTCAGAACCATAACTCTGCCAGTGTTGCCAGGGGTCCCCCCCTTCAGCCCATTGGCACCCACGCATCCAAACTAATAAACGCTTCCCAAGTGCCCAAGGTGGGAGGGGATTAGGGGGTCCGGGCCTCCTAATGTCTGAGGAATAACCCACAGGTCTCTCTCTATGTGTCGCCCCCCGCCCCAAGTTCAGGGTCACTGTGGCTGCATCAGGGACCCTGAGCGACGCTTTGCAGGAGATGCGAGCTGGGACAATCCAACAAGGCAGCTCCGCAAACTCCAAATCATGACCGTCCCGGCTCCCTTCCAGGACCCTTGGCGCACACACGTTCACAGACTCTCACGTCATGTGCCTTGCTGCTACAGTCTGGTCAAAATATGCCTAATAATCCTGAATTTGAAAAGAAACATTTATTGCTGAGGAAGCCCTGCAGCAGCCTCCATTTCCGCAGACATGTGACCAGCCAGACTCAGCTGGGTCCTCTACATCCAGGTTTCATGCGATTGTCTGATGGGGGCCCAGAACCCCTTTTCTCACATGAGCAAACTCAGAAAGGGTCACTCAGCCAATAAACAACAGAGCAGAGACTGACTGGAACCCCGGTCTGCCTGACCCCATCCCTGGTCTTTCCCCTGGGATATTCTGAAAAACAGGGTCTAACAACCCCAATCCCTCAGGAAGAAACAAGACACTCTCAGGGCCCACGGTGAAAGTTCTCTGCACCAGTGAGTGGCAGAGACCATCTGTGCCCTGGTGGTGTACACACCAGAGCCAGATCCATCTATATACACCGGGTGTACAATTTCTGGGTCTCAGGCTGCACATCTGTAAAATGGGATCTCCTCCCCTGGTACTTCCCTCAAAGAATAAAACTGACACAAGAGGCGGCGGGGCTTCCCTGGTGGCGCAGGGGTTAGGAATCCGTCTGCCAGTGCAGGGGACACGGGTTCGAGCCCTGGTCTGGGAAGATCCCACATGCCGCGGAGCAACTAAGCCCGAGCGCCACAACGACTGAGCCTGCGTGGCCTAGTGCCTGTGCTCCGAAACAAGAGAAGCCACCGCGATGACAAGCCCGCGCACCGCGACGAAGAGTAGCCCCCGCTCGCCACAACTAGAGAAAACCTGCGCGCAGCAACGGAGACCCAACAGAGCCAAAAATAAATAAAATTAATTAATTTTTTAAAAAATGACACAGGAAGAGACTTCTGAAACGCACAATGTATGGAGGCGCCTGAGCCCCCTCCCTCCCCCAGGGCCTTCCTCCACATCTATTGACCAAGAAACTTCTCTGTATGTCCACACACTTAAACTGAGTCACTCCTACCCGGTCAAGTACTGGGGCAAAGGAAGCTGCGCCCTGTACCACTCACGCCCTCGAAGGAATTTACATTGCCTGAGAGGTGATGACAGGAAAAGCCACAGAAGGGCATCTCCTTACTACCTAATGGTCCTGGAAGAGAAGGTTTAATTCCTGCTGCTTCTACTATCTACCAATGGCTTCGGGCTACTTATTTTGCCCTGGGCATCCTCCTCGTTTTCATTTTAAAAAATGGGTTTGATCCCATTTGCCTCACATGTTCCTGCTGAAACAAGATAATGTAGCAGGGCCTCACAACACAATTACACACCCTGTACTTTAAATTCCAACACTTTGCTGGATACTCAGGAGTTCACAAAACAAACGTGAGGGAGGCAACTTCAGTTAGTCCAGCCAACATGCTCTGGGCATCCCAGGTGCCCGGCGCTGTGCTAGGTGACAGATGATGGGCCAGTAAGACCTGAGGCTCCTTCAAAGAGCTCCCCGACCCACAGGGAGACAGCACTGGCTACTTCAGCAGCCTGAGGGAGAAGCCAATTCTAACTGGAAGACTCCAGGAAGGCCTCTCAGAGGAGACCCTTGAGCCAAATCTATAAAAGGAACCATAGGAAGAAAAGGCAAATCTAGAAACAGGAAGCCGGAGGGTAGTTGCCCGGGGCCAGGAGTGGGAACGGGGAGTGACAGCTAATGGGCACGAGGGAGCCTTCCGGGGCCGAGGGAAACGCTCTAAAACTGGATTGTGGTGACAGTTGCACAACTCTGTAAGTTTACTGAAAAGTATCGAATAATACTTTTCTTTTTTTTGGCCACGCCGTGCAGCATGCGGGATCTTAGTTCCCCATCAGAGATAGAACCTTCACCGGCAGCAGTGAAAGCTCGGAGTCCTAACCACTGGACCACCAGGGAAGTCCCATCTAACAGTACTTTTTTTTTTTTTTTTTTTTTTTGGCTGCTTTGGGTCTTCGTTGCTGCACGCGGGCTTTCGCTAGTTGCGGCGAGCTGGGGCTACTCTTCGTTGCGGTGCGCGGGCTTCTCATTGCAGTGGCTTCTCTTGTTGCGGAGCACGGGCTCTAAGCACACAGGCTTCAGTAGTTGTGGCACACTGGCTCAGCAGTCGTGGCTCGCGGGCTCTAGAGCGCAGGCTCAGTAGTTGTGGCGCACGGGCTTAGCTGCTCCGCGGCATGTGGGATCTTCCCGGACCAGGGCTCGAAGCCGTGTCCCCTGCATTGGCGGGCGGATTCTCAACCACTGCGCCATCAGGGAAGTCCTACTAATACACTTCAAATGGGTACACTCTGTGGTATATAAATTACACCTCAATGAAGCTGTTAATTGAAAAAAAAAGTTTTAAAGATCAAGTAGGAGTTTAGTGGACCAAGCTGGCCGGAAGAGAAGAAAGACACTGTGCCACCTGCCTGGCCTCACCCTCACTGTCCCACCTCCCTCCAGACACCTCCTCCCGAGGCGTTTCCCCAGGCCTGGGCCAGGGGCAGGAGCTGCCCTCCCAGCACCTGTCAACTCCACCAGCTCACTAGATGTTCTCCCCAAGACCAAGCTCTCAGGGGCAGGGATGAAGCCCGTGGCCGTCCAGCTTGAAGCAAGGCCACAGTAGGTGTTCAGAAGAAGTTAGTGAGGAAGAGACTGAACAAGGGGGTTGCGGGGCGTGGAAAGGAACAGGATGAAATGGAAGCCGAGCTCCAGGCTAAGGGATGAGGCTTTGCTGGGCGTCGGGCAGAAGAGGCGTGGGTATGGGGAGGAGGCCGGCGCAGCAGAGGTCTGACCCGTTAGATGGGTGGGGAAATGGGGGAAGGGCAGGGCGCGGTGCGCTCTGGGCTCTGCTGTGACATGTAGTAGCACAGAGCACACACACAGCACGGGGTCAGGGCGGTGGGAGAGCTCCCTGTCGGTGCACAGACGTGACAGCAGGTGCCTGAGCAAGGGGACACCTCCCTTGCTGAAGGGGACACATCGCAAGGGAAGACTTCGGCTAGGGCAACAGGGTATTCAGGCAATCAGGGAAGACTTTCAAGAGGGGACCTGCATACCTCCAAAAGCTTTTTTCCTGTGTCCAGGACCATGGTTGCTTTATCCAAAGAGTCAGAATTTAACCGTCCTGAGTATTTCTTAACCAAGGGTCAGAAACCCATCACTAGCTCCTCAAAGAAGACTTCTCGTCTCATGAAGCCGGTGAGGCTGATGCCAGCACCCCTACTGCAGTCTTCTGGCTTCCTGCCAGCCTGGGCTGTACTAAGACTCTAATATCCAGAAAACACAGCTACTGGATTAGCAAGCAGGGGTCTAGGGGGAGGGTACACTAGGCTTATAAAGGAAAATGAAAAGGTAAAAGAAGGCATCTTTGCTGCCCTGATGCAGGCAGGGGAGGGGGCCTGAGGCCTTTCAGAAAGTGTCTTTAGTTAGTCACGTGTCATGAACGCAAAGATATGAAGCACTGCCCCTGAAACTCAATTCGACTTGAAACGACATGGACGAGGCAAGGCTCTTTTAAAGGATTCACTGAGCTTTTCAGATGATTTTTTTCTTTTTAATTCTTTAGACTTGCACCTTGCTCAGTGCCTGAGAAATGTTCCACCTGTCAAACTGTATTGATTACCTGAAGTTACATTAAACCCACACCAGTAGATTCCAACGGATTTTTTTTCTTTTTGGTGGAAAGTGATTTGAGAGAAAGTGTTTTTTCCATGGGGGAAGTGGCGCCGAGAGGCCCTAAGCTCGCTCTGCTATCTCCATATACAATTACCCTCTGTCATCCCCTGATTAGAAACTCAACCCAAAGGGAAGAGGACAGGAGCCACATGAGGTGCACACATGCGCAGACTTGCGGGTGGGCATGAAAACACGAAAGGAACCCAACGAGACTGTGGGATAATGGTGAGTCCTAAAGTAGAGCATGATTAAGTCTCCAAGTGCCCTCCTTCCCCAAGCACAATGACATCAGGGGCTGACAAACTAGCAAAACACACATAATCCCCCATCAAGTCTGGGCTGGCAACTCATAAATTGGAAGCATTATCCTGCAACAAACAAGCACGGTTTAGGGCTTGCTGGGATGCTAAATTCTAATACAAACCCAATCCCCGACCTAGATAAAATTTTGGCTGCCAAGAAGCTTGCTATCTGATGCCAAATAAACTCTGGGCTCCTTATTAATACCCTGGATTATCAGACCTTGGCACTCCACCACTTCCAAGTGGCAATGCAAGGTCTTAGAGTAAGTCTGGGGGAGGCCTGTGGGAATAAGGGGAATTCAGACCACCCTGAGGGGTGAACACTCACTATGGTATTTTTTGTGTTGTTTTGTTTTTAAAGACTTTTTTTTTTTTTTGTGATGTGGACCATTTTTAAAGTCTTCATTGAATTTGTTGCAATACTGCTTCTGTTTTATGTTTTGGTTTTCTGGCCGCTAGAAAACCGCGGGATCACCGCGGGATCTTAGCTCCCCGACCAGGGATCAAACCCGCACCCCCTGCATTGGAAGGCGAGGTCTTAACCACTGGACCACCGGGGAAGTCCCTCACCCAGTTTTATGTGAATGGTGACCTTGGAATTGTGCACACAGAGCCCTGAAAAGAGGGGGGCGCCAGCCCCAGATGATAGCACTACCTCTTTACCAGATGAAACTCCACAGCAGCTCCAAGTAGAAATGGGGCTTGGTGAGTGCAAGGCCCAGGCTGGGGAATGTGGGCCAACGGGGGTCCACTCCTTGCCCTTCTGTCGCTTGTATTTCTAATTCTGCACAGCCCTGAGGCCAGAAAGGGACATTAGGACAAATTCTGAAGGAATTCGTCCAAGCTTTTTATTTCTCTAGAGTCTCTCTCTGGAAGGGCTTATTGAAAATGAATGGGTCATTGGCTAGAGTTGGGGCAAATCTTTGTTCTTCTGGGGTTTTGACTTATTGTTATTTCTCCACAAGAAGATGACCTTCCAGACATCTGATTCCCAAAGGCAGGTCTCCCAAATTATTAGCGCGCGTTGACATCTGTTTTCCGACTTACAAAAATCGGAACGCAAGTGGAGCAGGCAAGGCGAGGACATGGCACCACGACCCACGGCAAGCAGGAGGCAGAGCCCCTGGCCCTTCCCTCCGGCACATTATCCAGTAAAACCTCAAGAGCTCGGTAATTACAGGCGCTTTCAAAAGTGAAACAGAAATAGATCTAGGGCCAAAACACTGGTTTCTTTAAGGCAAAGGACTGGTCTTAACTAAGGGGAAAAAAATCCCAGCGTTTGGTCTGTCTTCTGAGCAGAGAAAGTCAGACTGATTTTTTCAAATATTATTATTGAATTGGATTATGGGGAAGAGAATAGGATTCAGATCAAGAGCCTTCTCTCCTCTAGGATATAAAATCATTTTATGAAACACGAAAAGCAGGTTCCGTTCTAAGTATGCCCCTGACACCAAATCAGGATAACAAATTAGCTTATTCGTTCCCCTGACCTGCAATCACTGTTGAAATCTCAGGGCTTCGGTCCTGGTGGAAGACAAACCAGAGGTTTCTGCTACTGTGTCATAAAAGCCTGAACAAGCTTCCTTGAGCACACCAACCGGGAGCATCCGATACTTGGAAAGGCACCCAGACCCAAACGCAGGCCCTGCCCACTCCATGCCAGCGCTTCATTTTAACAACCTCATCTCATGTACCATGAGGTCAGCTGCTCCCTTGGCGAAGGGTTTTTTTTTTTTTTTTTTTCCTACCGGGAAGGGTCCTGAGAGAGAGAAACCAGAGATGGAGGGAAGGAATCACTGGCTGTGGCAGAAAGCGGCAGAGCAACCCTGGCCAGCTCACCCTGCTGGGCCTGAGCACGCGCTGTGGTGCTGCTGGCAGGACTCCACCAGAGAGAGAATCGTGGTCAGAGCTGTGTGCACATTCACTGCAGTTCAATGAGTAGAAGGTTTGAAACTAAACAATTTAAAAATTAAGGCGTGGGACGAGGATGCAGACCCTCAGACTCCTGCGTAGGGCTGATCAAAGGAAGAGGGGATTGCCGTTGACGGGGGAGGTGGGGGGTGGGGGGTGCAGTACCCAGAGGGTGTTCAATGCCAGGGCCTAAGGCAGGACTCGCCGTCCCGGCAATCATGCTCCTCTAGGGGGAACCGATGTTGGCGGGGAGGAAAAGGGGGCAGCCTTCGGCGTGACCAGGCCTGGCCAGGGTGCCCTGGGAGCCCGAGATCCGTCTCTGCGGGGAGCGCCACTTCACACCGGGGCTCTCAGATCGCAGATGTGCACGCCCCGGGGGCCTAGGCACTTGTTGAACAAAAGGGTTCCTGACTTCCGCAGCCTCTGCCTTCGGCCAGGAGAGGGACCCCCGCTCGGGCGCCGGAGCCTTCGCAGCTGGAGATGGGCCGGCGCCCCGCGCTGCGCGCTACTGCACCTTCGAGGCGGCGCCGCCCGGGAGCTGCGGCGGGGAGGCGGCGCAGCAGGCAGCCTAAACTTTCTCGAATCTCGGAGCTTCATGGTTAAGTTAGGACGGCGAGTGAGGCACAAAACACGCGCGGGGTGGCGGGGGTGGTGGTGTAAGAGTCCCACCCACGATAAAGAAAACAAAAGGATTTTTTAAAAGAGAGACGCTAATCCAATTAACATTAACACCTACTATGCGCCAGGCACTGGGCCGAGAGCTATCTTTAGTGGTTCTCATTTTAACCGTCACGACAGACCCCGAGGGAGGAACTGTCCCCATTTGATAAGAAAACCGCGACCCGGGAAGGTGGCGTGTCGGGCCCAGGTCGCAGTGCGAGTCACGGCGATGCCAGGGCTCCTAACTCCGCAGCAGGGCTCAGTACGTCGCCCCTCCGCCTGGGGAAGAGGGAGCAGATGGCCGCCGCGAGGGCCCCTTCCCCTGGCCAGAGCACACAGGCGACTCACGTGGGCCGCGCGGACCTGTCCCCGGGCAGGGCTAGCCCGGGCTGCCCGCTAAGCCCGGGCTAGCCCCCTCGGATCCCAGCTATCGTCCGGGGCTCTGTACTCCGTCCGCACTGTGCCGGCCGGCCGGGACCCCGGGCTCCGCGCTCGGGGTGGACCGCCCACGCCCACCCTGCCACACGCGCCACACGCACAGCCGCTCACACACGACACGTTCCCCGCCCCGGTCCCCACCAGCAACTGCGCCCCGACACACAATTCCACAAACGCAGCCCCAAATGTGCACATCCAACTGCACACACGGATCCCCACGAGGACACGCCATTCCAGGGACACACCACCGTACTCACACCACAACTCCACTGCGCAGAGAAACACAATCACCCCTCAACACACACACGCACACACACACGCAGAGAGCCCGATCGCAGCGCACGCCGGTGCACACGCCCGTACTCCCCGCAGCCCCGCAGCCCGCCCCTTTCCTACCTGCTCCGTCGCAGGACGCGCGATCCGCCGGCTCCCCGAGCCCAAGTTCCGAGCCACCGGCGCTGGGGCGGGCGCGGGCCGCTACGAGGGGCGAGCGCGCCGAGGCCGGAAAGGGTGCCTAGGAGCGCGGGCCTCCGTGCGCCCGCAGCCGCCGCGCCGGCCCTGCGCTCATCTCCTCCCAGAAAGACAAAAGGAAGCCGGCAGTGAGGGAGAGAGCGAAGTGGAGGCGCCCGCCAGTCCGCCGATCCGCCAGTCCGCCGTCTGCAGTCGCCGCGGCCCGCCTGCCAGACCAGGGAAGGAAGGGACGGGAAGGCAGGGCCCGGGGGCGGGGCGCGCGGCCGGGGCGGGAGCTCAAGTTTCCTGCGGACCCGCCCCCGCCTCGACCACGCCCCAATTTAGCCCCGCCCATCAACCCACTCAGGTCACGCCCCCGTCCCTAACCACGCCCCCTGATGGCCCTGCAGCGCCCGGCCTCCGCTCTTCCAACGCCGGCCCCTTGCTCCTCTCTAGCGCACTCTCTACCCGGCTGAGGCCTTGACCCGGTCTTAGCCCCGCGTGGATCTCGGAGCAGGGGCGGAGCCAAGTACCGGCTCCGCCTCACTAACCTTTGGCCTCTGGCCTGAGGGTGTGGGAGAGGCCTGGAGGCGGCACCCGGGAGGGGCCGACCCCGAGCCCTCTTCCGGAAGTGCGGCCCAGGTGGCCCAGAAGGGGAAAAGGCTTCGGTCGCCCCAGGCTGCCTGCCAGGCACCTCTGGTCCCCTTCACCACCCGTCCCGTGAGCAGATGCCACAAGCATTCCCGCGCCTGGTTCAGGGAAGGAGCCGGGGGCCGGGAGAACGGAGGCCTGGGTTCCAGTTCTGCTTACCTTTGCTGCCTCTAGGCCATTTTGACAAATCCCTTGGACTCCCTCGGCCTCGGTTTCCCCGCCCATAAAATGGACGGGACGAGGAACGGGCTTCTTCGGGCCCTTCCCTCCTTGACATGCTGTGGGTCTTCAGCCTCTGCTAAGGAAGGGGCTTGGTTGACATCTTAGTCCCAGGGACTGAGAGTCCCTGGGTCTCGGGGAGGTGGACAGGTGTCTTCTGCAGACTTTCCCGTCTGCCTGCCATGGCACTGGCGTGAGCAGCTAGCAGACAAACATCAGGGTCTGTGTTTCCCAAGACCCCTTGCCAGCAGCCTCAGAAAATCTGGGTCTTAGAAGAGCAAATATGTCCACACCCTCAACCACTACCATCACCACCCTCCCCACCTCTACCATCACCACCACCACTACCATCACCACCACCCCCTCAACTACCATCACCCCCACCCCCGCCACTACCATCACCACCACCCCTACCATCACCACCACCACTACCATCACCATCACCCCCTCCACTACCACCACCACCCTCCCCTCCACTACCACCACCAACCACCCCCACCACTACCATCACCCCCACCACTACCATCACCACCCACCCCAAACATCCCCAAAGAAATGTAACCACAGAAACAGCCATAAATGCGGAGCTGGGAGTTAGCGTTAGGCTGAGACAAACTGTCTTTCCAGCGTCTCCAGGGGAGAACTCAAATCCTCCCTCAAATCCTCCTCCACAAAAGCACAGTAAGTGAATTCCCACTACGCAGGAGGCTGCACAGAGAATTGGTGATAGGCAGCTTTGGGGGGAATTGGCTGGGAGCTGGCAGAGAATGTGGTCTGATCCCAGGCCCCTCTCTCTGCAGACAAATGATAGAACTAAACCTGGAGGGAGTTCGTCTCCTAGGGCCCTGCGTCAAGCATTAAATGCTGTAATGGCCGTCAGCAGGAGCAGTGCCGGGCTGTGGTGATGTCATCGGGACCCAGCTCTGGCACCCAAGGGCTCCATCATTCCTTCTCAGCAGAGACCAGTGGCCAAGGTCATTGCCTAGGCTTCTGGTAGCATATCCACGCAGAGGGTAGGGTTACAGCTGAGGTGCCCTGACTCAGATGCCCAGCCCAGGCCTATCAGCCTGGGGTAGTGGGGGCAGGTTATGTTCTGCTGTGGTCACACTTACGACCCTACTTCTCACTCAGGGTGCGGTTCAGTGCAGGTCGGGGGGCATGGAGAAGAGTCCATGCAAGCACTCCGGAACGCTAGCCCTTCCATCTAGAGAGTCCACCACCCTCCTTCAGGGCTTCTGAGGCCTCCACTGGCCCCTCGGCTACCAGCCAGCAATAAGAGAAGAGAGAGCGCCAGCCGGGGGTCTCGGGGGTCCTTAGGAGCCAGCCCTGGAGGAGGCACGCAGTACATCCACCTCATTCACTGATCGGAATTAACCACCTGGTCCCACCTGAATGCACGGGGTCTGGGAATTACAGTCTCCTGTGTGCCCAGAAGAAAACAGTCACTTTGGTGAGCTCATTGCAAAGTCTCTGCTACAAAATCGAAACACAATTTGAAGCTCAGTTACAAGGCCACAGATGTCCACCAGAGCATGGGAATCACTGTCATCAAGGTCTGAGCTGTGACCACCTATGACGACACACAAAACCCACTCAGAAGAGGCTCACAGAGCAGGTGACATTCTTGCTGGGCCTGGAAAGATGAGGAGGGGAGACATAGACACAGGGGAGAAGCAGGGTGGAGGATGAGAAAGCCCTGGGAAAGCGCAGAGGCAAACGGAGCACGTTCCTGAACCTCCCCGCCTTTGCCCAGGCTCTCCTCTCCCCCAGCATGGCTTCCCCTTTTCTCCCCACCAATCTGGCACCTACCAATCCCTTGAGGCTCAGTTCAGCTCCCACCTGGCCCTCCATCCCTCAGCTCAGATGTACTTCTCCCTTCTCTGAACTTCTAAGGAAGGCATGTTCTCCCTCAGGTGAGATACAACCGAGAATCTTCCTTTCTGTGTCTGCAGCTCCTTCAATACCCCTTATGAAGCTTCGTGGAGAGCATGCAGTGGTCACTCAATAAGCACATGTGGATTTTATCACTAGAGCAAGAAAGCAAACAAATTCAGAGTAGCGTGTTACATTAGTTTCCTGGGGCTTCAGTAACAAAGTACCACAAACTGGGTGGCTTAAACTACAGATATTTATTGTCTCATAGTCTGGAGGCTGAGTGTCCAAGATAGCTGTGAAAACTTAAAGGCAGGAATGACTCTGATTATTCTTAATAATATCTGACTTTTATGATTTTTTTTTTAATTTGAAGTGTAGCTGATTTTCAATGCTGTGTTTCAGGTGCACAGGATAGTGATTCAGATATATATACATATTCTTTTTCAGATTCTTTTCCCTTATAGGTTATTACAAAATACTTGCCTTTTTGTTATCATTTCTAAAATCTCCTTGGAGATGAAGATTACCATTCACCTTCTGCATGAGTCAGATATTAAATAGTTTCATCTATTTGATTTTTTATGTACAAATTTTGTTTTAGAGTCTGTCTTCTTTATTTATTTAATTTGTTGGAGTATAGTTGATTTACAATGTTTCGGGTGTACAGCAAAGTGATTGTTATATATATATATATATATATATATTCTTTTTCAGATTCTTTTTCCTTATAGGTTATTACAAAATATTGAGTATAGTTCCCTGTGCTATACAGTAGGTCTTTGTCGCTTATCTATTTTATGTATAGTCGTGTGTGTATGTTAATCCCAAACTCCTAATCTATCCCTCCCCAACCCCTTTCCCCTTTGGTAACCATCAGTTTGTTTTCTGTGTCTGGGGTATGATGTTGTTTTTGAAGCACTTTTACATATACCACATCTAACATTCTTGAGATTAGTTCCCCCCCATTTTACAGTTGAGGACACTTCTGCTTGGAGAAATGAGGTGTGGAAGGTTGCATATTAGAATCAGTGACAGCCAGGTTTAAAGCCAGACTCAGTGTCACTGTGCTGGGCCCACACAGGCATCAGAAAAAATACTATTTAAAAAAACCATCTGTACTACTTTGCTGAACTTGAGTGCATATCTTACTAGGGAGGTCCTTTCAAATAAATGAAGTTCTAGGTCACAAACGCCTGCCCCGGAATGTTTGAGAAGGTGGAGGCCCGCTTGTTTCCAGGTCCTCTTTTTTATTCTTCCACTGTTTCGTTTGTAATTACAGTGTGGCTGCCAGGAATAGAGCGGGTGATGGCGGCCCCTCTGGCTGCCCGCCCTTCTCCTGCCCCCAGAAGCTCAAGGCAAGGGAAACGAGCAGAGAACTCGCTGGCAGCACCGGCAGTAAGAATCACTGGACCTGCCTCTGGTCGGCGGATGATCAGAGGTGGGGAAGTTGAACCGTTAGACCATCTTGCGTATCCCTGAGGTCTCCCAGTGTTCGTGGCGGCCCCCAGAGAAGACGCCGTGGTCCGTGGGTCGCCCAGGGACTGTGACTCAGGGACACGTTCCGATGGATCCTCCTTTCCCCTGCATCCTTGCAAGCTCCGGGGGCTCAAGACAAACCAGGTTTCTGATTTCCTAATTTGTAAAATGTGGATATTAATGTCTCCCCTGCACTAAGACAGGCAAATGTGTGTACAAGGACCTCTGGTATGAGAGAAACTCAATAAATGATCAGTACGTTACCTTCATCAGCATCAACAACATCATCACACCAAAGGCTAGCTGGGGCTTCCCTGGTGGCGCAGTGGTTGAGAGTCCATCTGCCGATGCAGGGGACACGGGTTCGTGCCCCGGTCCAGGAAGATCCCACATGCTGTGGAGCGGCTAGGCCCGTGAGCCATGGCCGCTGAGCCTGCGCGTCCGGAGCCTGTGCTCCGCAACGGGAGAGACCACAACAGTGAGAGGCCCGCGTACCGCAAAAAAAAAAAAAAAAAAAGACAACCCAATTTAAAAATGGAAAAGGACTTGAATGGACATTTCTCCAAGGAAGATATATGCAGGGCCAATAAGCACACACGAGGAAAAGATGATCAAGGGATTTCCCTGGTGGTCCAGTGGTTAAGACTCCACGATCCCAATGCAGGGGGACCAGGTTCGATCCCTGTTCAGGGAACTAGATCCCACATGTTGCAACTAAAAGTCCCACAGGCCGCAACTAAGACCCAGCACAGCCAAATAAATAAATATTTAAAAAAAAAAGAAAAGATGATCAACATCGTTAGTCATCAGGGAAATACAAATCAACACCTCGGTGAGATTACTCCACACCCAATAGGGTTGCTATTGCCAAAAAGATGGACAATAACAAGTGTTGATGGGATGGGGAGAAACTGGAATCTCCATCCACTGCTGGGTGGTGGGGAGCAGACATAAAATGGTGTGATGGCTGTGGAGGACAGTCTGGCACTTCTTCAAAAAGTTAAACATAGAGTTACCATATGACCCAGCCATTCTACCCCTGGGTATATACGCAAGAGAATTGAAAATATATGTCTACCGCCAAACTAGTGCATGAATGTTCACAGCAACACTATTCATGACATCTACAAAGTAGAAATAACCCAAAGTCCACCTACTGAGGAATGTTGTCTTGGGAATTCCCTCATGGTCCAGTGGTTAGGATTCTTCGGTCTCACTGCTGAGGTCCCGGGTTCAATCCCTGGTCAGGGAACTAAGATCCCACAAGCCGTGCAGTGCAGCACGGCCAAAGAAAAGGAAAAAAGAAAAATGTGGTCTATCCATGATAGTGGAATATTATTCAGCCCTAAAGAGAGATGAAGTACTGATACATGCTACAGCGTATTGAACCTTGAAAATATCGTGCTGAGTGAAAGGAGCTATACAAAATGTCCAGAATAAGCAAATCCATAGAGACTGACAGTAGATTAGTGGTTGCCAGAGTCTGAGACTTGAGGAAAATGGAGGAAGAGTGACTGCTAGTGGGCGCGGGGTTTCTTTCTGGAATTAGACAGAGAAGATGGCTGTGCAGCCTTGTGAATATACTTACAACCACTGAACTGTACACTTGAAAAATAAACTTTTAAAAATCAGAGAGGAAGATATTTGCCCCAAATCATATAGATAATAACATCGAGGTGGGAGCTAGACCCTGCTCTGAACTCCTATGTAAGAGGTTTTGTTTGTTTGTTTGTTTTTTGCGGTACGCGGGCCTCGCACTGCTGTGGCCTCTCCCGTTGCGGAGCACAGGCTCCGGACGCACAGGCTCCGCGGCCACGGCTCACGGGCCCAGCCGCTCCGCGGCATGTGGGATCCTCCCGGACCGGGGCACGAACCCACGTCCCCTGCATCAGCAGGCGGACTCTCAACCCCTGCGCCACCAGGGAAGCCTTATGTCAGAGTTTTTCCCTGCAGCTTCACCTGACCTGTGGGGCTACATTTTTTTTTTTAGTTTTGCAAGAACATGACATTAAAAGAAACTTGAAGGGCAAAATCCTTTTATAAAGTTAAAAAGAAATTGCACAGAAGAAATAATCCGAGTGGCCAATAAGCATGAAAGATGTCCAGCCTCCTCAGCAGCTGAGACAAAATAAAGCAACCACGAGAGAGATAGGGTTACTCCTTACCAGTACCACACAGTGAAGAGGATGTGAGTAAGTAAGGGGCTCGAGTACATGGAAGGGAAATTGCGACACTCGCTTTGGAGGGCAATTTGGCAACTTCTAGTAAAGCAGAGAGGCTAATACCCTTCCGTCCAGCAATGGCCACCCCCTCTGGTTATACACCCCAAGAAAACCTCTGTGCAGGAGCCAGAAGGCCATGTGCAAGAACATCACTGCAACAAAGGAGGAGTGAAAATTGAAAGCAGCCTCAATGTCCAGCATTCAGCAAATGAGTAAATAAATCACGTTATATTCACATGATGGACTCCTATAAACCTCAGTTAAATCAACTAACTAGACGTATCTGAATTAACAAAGACAGATCTAAAACACAGCACTGAATTTTTTTAAAAGGCAAGGAATGGAAACTGTGTGGTATGTTACTGTTTAGGTGTATTTAAAACATACAATACAATGTATATCTGTGTAAATATATACAAATATAGCAAAAGTATCGAAATGGACTGAAAATGTCACTAATTCATATTAAGCATTGTTTCTGGAACAGGGCAGGGTGGGAAAAAGACTGGAGTGATGGAAGGGTGCGCTTCACTGATACCTGACATACATTATTTCTAAAAATATGAAGGGAATCCTCTGGCAGTCCAGTGGTTAGGGCTCTGCACTTCCACTGCAGGGGGCACGGGTTTGATCTTAGTCGGGGAACTGAGATCCCTCAGGCTTTGCAGCATGGCCAAAAAAAAAAAAAAAGAAGCCACTATGTCCTGACAGCCACTCTGTTGTGGATGCATATGTGTCTGATATTCTCTGTACTTACCTGTATTTTATTTTATTTTATTTATTTGTTTATTTTTTTTGCCACGCCACGTGGCATGAGGGATCTTAGTTGAACCTGTGCCCCCTGCAGTAGAAGCGTGGAGTCTTAACCACTGGACCGCCAGGGAAGTCCCAGTACTTACCTGTATTTTAAATAGTTCTCATTAAAAAGTAACATGAATAGTATCCCTTGACCCACATTTTATTTGATGTTAAGTCTCCAGTTCTGATTTATGGTAATGTCCGGCTAATCTAAAAGTCAAAGAGCCAGGAACCTCAACTTTCTGGAATGCAGCCCTCAAACCAAGGGAAGGGCCCTTGGCGTGGAAGAGACAGTTGTTATGAAGCCCAGGTACCAAATTCTATAGAAGCTTCAGCCTTAGTTGGTAAAATAAAACAGGATATTAGAAACAATTCTCACAACAGAGGAATGTGAGTAGCTCAGAAGGATGTTAAAATTTCATGTCTTTCGAGCAGGGTCAAAGTCACCGTAGAGCTCAAAATTAAGGAAGGGCCGGGACAGGAGGAGCCCCTGCCGAAGTCAGGGTGTGCAAAGACAGCCCCTATGAGGGGAAGTTTAAGAGACAGTGAGAGAAGGCATCTGATGCCACAGCCTCCCTAGTGAGGGGGTGTAGGAGGGACTGTCCAGAGGGAATCCAGGAGGAGAAGCACACGGAACGTCCAGCAGAAGCAGAGCAGACAGCTTCTTTGACAACTCATGGCCCTGCCCCCAAGATCAGGCCTCTGCTGTTCTGAGAGCTTCAGGGCCCACAAAGCCAGGCATCTGCCCTAAGAGGGACGTAAGATCTTGCCAGGCAAGTGCAAGCTGCTCCCACGCCCCTGAGTTGCCCTGAGGATACCATCCAGAACTCGCGGTATCATAGCTGCTGTGATGCACCTCCCAGACTCCCCATCAGACCCAAGGCATGCACACCTCAGCTGCTGGGAGTGTTGGCTACTAATGGCTCTCGGCTCATCCTTCCCTGGGAACTGCCTTGAGTGAGAAGAGCTGCCTGGCCTAAGGTTCACCCCTCCCCAGGGACAGCCCACATCCAGTAACTGTTAGCTTGGGGACCCAGCTCAGGACGTCTCTGAAGGTCTACCCAGCCTCAGAGCTCCCTGTGAGGATGGCTGAGGCTCTGTTGTAGCTGCCTTATTCTGTGTCTCTTACTTACTGCAGAGGTGTGTCCCCAAGGGCACTCCCTAATAAAACTCCTGCCTGAAAATCTCACCTCCAAATCTGTTTCCCAGGGAACAATCAAAGACACAGGATATCTAACAATGGTCTGAAGTTATCAAAAACATGTTACATACGATGTGTTTAGGAGTCTCTATTTGAGACTGTGTAATATATCTATATTCAATTCTGCATTAGAATCAGCTGCAAATAATAAAGGCCCAAGAAATACTGGCTTCAACAAAGTAAACATTTAGTTTTTTCTCATATAAAAGTAGACCAGGGCAAAACTAATCTATAGGACAGAAAGGAGATAGAGTAGGTATATGGAGGAAGGGGGTGGGGATTGACTACAAAAAGGTACAAGGAAACTTTTGGGGGTAACGGGATATTCTATATCTTGATTGGGATGGTGGTTGCATGGGTATATACATACATCAAACCTCACTGAACTGTACACTTAAAATGAGTGCAATTTATTTTATGTAAATTATAACTCAACAAAGTTGAGAAACCCAGAGACAGGAAATAGCCCAAAGACAGGAAGTCTGGGATTAAAATTGTCCAGGTGACTGGGACTTGGTCTTCTATTTTTGTGTTTTTCCTCCTTGCATCATCTTTAGTCTCAAAGTCCCCTCATGGCCCAGAATGGCTGCAAAAGCTCCAACACTTACATACTTTTTCTAGGCAGAAGGATGAAAAAAGGGAAAAGAGCCATCTCCCTCCTTTCTAAAGAGAAAGTAAGTGCCACACAACACTTCTGCTCACATCTCACTGGCCAGAGCTTTGTTATATAGCTACACCTTCCAATAAGGGAGCAGTCCTTAAATGATATCTTTGCAGCTCCAAATAAATTTGGGATCCTGTTGTTAAGGAACAGGAAGAGAATGGCTGTTGGGGCAATTCTCACAATATCTTAGAAAGATTTCCATGAAAAAGTAGTTGAAATAAAAAATACTTTGTATACTTTAAAGGGAGAGCGTCAAGATGGAATATTGACTCGGGGCAGGGGGTGGGGGTCTTAGGGCTTTTCCAGTGAAAGGAAATGTCAAAGAAAAAAAAGAAAGAAAGAAGGGAAATGTCAATGTCAGCACAGGGAACTCCCTGGTGGTCCAGTGGTTAGGACTCTGCACTCTCACTGCCGAGGGCCCAGGTTCAACCCCTGGTCAGGGAACTAAGATCCCACAAGCCGTGCGGCATGGCAGTAAAAAAAGGAGAAAGAAAAAGAAAAAGTCAGCATACATTCGTATCTACACTGTTAAGACAGGTTTAGGATCTGCAAAGATCGAACCTCCAATATAAAAGCATTTTATTTTCTTGGTAGATTCGTGGTTTCCTAGGGCTGGAAGCTGTGTTGGAGTGAAATGAGCAGGTGTCTGCTAAAGGGTTTCTTTTCAGGGCGATAAAGATGTTGAAAATTGGTCCTGGTGATGGGCTAACCCTGGCTGACTGGGCAGCATCCTGTCCTGACTTGGGGAGAATATGGTTCCTTCTCTGTCCGCTGTCTCTGGAGTTCAGACCAGCTGCCAACAGAACCCCCAGCATTATCCCCAGCCTTTCAGGCGCATGGTCTAGAGGCTCACAGGGAGGCTCCAGGGGTACAGGGTCTGAAATAATCCCCCCACCAACGCCCCCGTCTGTCAGTTACAGGTGTAGGGAGGCGAAGGCAGGCCTGGGCCACGCCCTGAGCCTCTGGCAGCTCCAGAACCTGGGTCTCTGGACCCACCCAGCCCTCCGTTGGTCCGACACGCACTGCGCCTCCCCGTCCCAGAGCAGGAGCTCTCAGCATCACTGTCTTCAGGTGGAGGGTGGCCAGGACGTCAGCGAGAAAAGGAAGCTGAAAGCGCTTTGCAGACAGTAAAGCACCTGGCTTTGTCGCTTCTCTTTGCAGGGTTGAGGCTGCAGTGGTGCTGGGCTTTGCTTTGGGAGGAGGGGACTTGCTGGATTGCCTCAGGGGCTCGTGTCACCTCCTCCACCTTCCCGGGAGGCTGTCCAGATTTGCCAGAAAAGACCGTCAGCTCAGAGGGAGCAGGACCCTGAGCTCACCGGGCCTCTGCAGCCCCGGTTGAGGGCAGAGGCAAGCAAGGGCCAGGCCCGCCTGTGCGGAAGGCAGGTGAGGCCCTGACAGGCCTGCTCTCCGGAAGGGACTCCCCGTCAGAGATGTGTATTTGGATAAGAATCTACAGGGTAGGGACCTTCCCCACAGGGTGTGTGCCCAAGACCTCCATCTTCCGATCTCAGTGAAGACACAAGACACTGAGCCCTTCAAGCCGTCCTCACCACCAGCTGCTCCTGAGGCAGGACCCATCGGCCAGCCCGGCCAGCCTTCCCTGCCCAAGAGCCCACCTAGCGCCTGATCAAAGTGGAGACCGCTGAGACATCAGGGCCCACCACAAGTGGGCAGGCACCTAACAGCAGAAGTCGGCCTCCCCTCTCCCTGGCCTCCCCCGATCGGCCAGTCTGCACGGGCCACCCTGGGATCCCTCCTGCATCCCCACAGGCAACCTTGCCCACGCCACTCCCGCTGGGAAGGCCCCTCTCACCTTCTCCGCTTATTACGCACTTTTCACCCTTCAGGCTCATCTCAAGGCTCAACGTGGCCGCCCTGAGTGCCCTCCGGCCCTGTAGTGCTCCCTCAAAGCACTGTGGCGGGGCTTCACGTTGATGGGTTACCTGCCGGCATGGCCCAATCTGCGAGCACGCTGAGGGGCATGGGGCAGCCCCAGCCCAGGAGACACGCAGAGACAAGAGAGGGTTGGGGCCTCGCCAGGCCCTGCAGGGGTCGGTGGGTTGGCTTGTCTGCAGCTGGCCAGGCCATGGGAACCCAGGCTGCTGGGAACCCTGGGGAGCAAAGGGCCAAGTGGTCACCACAGCCCGGGGAGCCACCTTCCTCCTGCCCACACAAGCCAGGGGCCAGAGTGACTCAGCACTGGAAGCAGGCTTCCTACTCAGAGCGCCACCACTTCTGCCGGCTGGGCAGCCAGCAGGGAGCTTGGTGCCTGCCAGCGCCTGGGGCTGGTGTTTCTGATGTGCCATTCCCGGACCAGAGGTCAGACCTTGGGACTTGGGCTTCTGATAATCCATTGGCAGCTGTGTAGCCTTGGGCATGTCGCACAACCTCTCTGAGCCTGGGTTTCTTCATCTCTGAGAAGCAGGGATTGGAACTCAGCGTTCCTCGCTCCGAGGCTGATTCAAGAATTAAATAAGTGACCCTGTGCTTTGTGTCCACCTAGAGGGGTGGGATAAGGAGGGTGGGAGGGAGACGCAAGAGGGAGGAGATATGGAGATATATGTATATGTATGGCTGATTCACTTTGTTGTAAAGCAGAAACTAACACACCACTGTAAAGCAATTATAGTCCAGTAAAGATGTAAAAAAAAAAAATGTAGTATTCACAATGATAAGCAAACACTTAGGATACAAGTTAATGATAAAAAGGAAAAAATAAAAAGATAAATAAAGCAATACCACTTGTCAAAATAAATAAAATTTTTAAAAAATAAAGTGACCCTGAAAGTCCCGCCCCTTTCTGCAGGCCCCGCCCTTTCTTACCTCTCTGGGCTGTTCCTGCTCTTAGCTGTGCAGACACCTCCTCCCAGCTCAATGTCCCCGCAGGAGGTCTGGCCCTGCAGCTCCCCTCTCCGTGTTGGCAGTCGAGGCACGCGTGGTGGCTCTCTGTGTGTTCCCCACTTTCTGCCCTGTGAGGTCCTTGCAGGTTCCCCAGGGACAACCCAGAGAGGTATTCGGCAAGTTTTCCTTCTTGCAAGAGAAGCACAGTGGTGACGTCGGAAAAGCAATGGACCACAGGTCCCCGCTTGAAGCTCAGACACAAACACACATTTCTGCCCATGCTGTGTGCCCCGAGGCAGCTCCCTCACTCCTCGGGACACCAGCCTCCAGCCTCAGAAGGCAGGTTGTCTGTCTGGGCTTCACTGCAGGCTGTCAAGCGGAGTGAATGAGTCCACCCGTGGGAAGTGCTCCGTATGATGGAAGCTTCCATATGTTAGCGCAGCTGGGATGGGACAGGTCATGAAGGTCACACGTGATCTGCTTCCCTGCAGACGTCTTGGGGTACAAGCTGCTGTGGATGGTGGTCATATTTTCCAAAAATCAGGACACCCAGACTGACGGTGGGGAAGGATGCTCATCCAGGAGGACCTGGGTCCTGGGGCTGCCGCGGGCGTGTCTGCCAGGAGTGCAGGTTGGGAGGGAGGCTGCACAGCCCCCCATGGAGCCTGGGGAGGCATCATCCACAGGGTGCCAGGCCCCCTCAGAGCTGCGCCTGTTTCCAGCTGGCTGCTTAGGGTCAGTTAACATATGCCAGAGGACACGGTGTGTCTTTGTGCTCAACCTGGCATCTGCACCAGCCTCTGACAGAGGAACGTCACAGGCCTAATGGCAGAGGGCCTGAAGCATTGGGTGGGGAGTCTCCATTCAGCCCCCTGTGTCTCAGAGCTCCAGAGGTATGGGAGCCCTGGGGCTTCCTGAAGGAGCTGCCTCGGGGCATCTTCTATCTCCAAGCTCTCCCTTTACCCTGGAGTGCTGAACCCCGCCCCCTCCTGCCACCCCGCTTCTGTGCCTCAACACTTGGGTGATGGAGAGGTGCCTGGGGACCCTTCCCCCCTTCTCTGCAGGGCCAGCTGACACCCTTGCCCTGGAGTCACTGGGGCCCTGAGAACCCTTCTAGCCAGCACTACCTCCGCTCTGTGACTTGGGTCTTTTGCTCAGACTTCCCCACAAGGAGTGCTGAGGGCAGGAACCATCTTATTCCCCGCTGCATTCCAGGCTTATTTTGGGGGCCCAGACAACAAATGTCTGCGTGATGTGAGACAGGAAATAAACGTACAGCTTGATTTGAAATGGAAACTACAATTTTTTTCCTCTTAGTTTTCTTTGTTGCTTAAAAAGGATCCAGCATTAAATGCACCTCCCAGGAGAAAAATGCAAATATTTTCCCTTACATCCAGGAAGTATATGGAAGTTAAGCTAGCCTGTGTTTTGCAGAAAGGATCTAACATGAAAGAAAAAGAGAGCACACTTTGGGGGTGGAAGAATAAAGAGGCTGAGGGTGAAAGAGGAGAGAAGGGGTGCCATGCCCCCAGCTTCTCAGGCTGGGAGCTGGTCCTACCAGGGAGGTTCCATTTTGGAGGGGTGAGAAGGGATGAACCGCTGCTTGGGAGGGGCTGTGAGTGGGCCTTGAGAAAGGCCACGTGGGGGGCTAAACTGGGGGCGGGGGCTCCAGCAGCTGGCCATGGAGTGAACCCTCATTGAACAAACCCCTCCCCACAGGCTGGTACTTACAGAAGCCTCCCAGGGATGTCCAAAACACTAGCAGCCAAAGAGGGGCTCTGGGGGCCAGCAGGGCTGGGCCGATGATGGGAAGCCTCTGAGCTGGGTGGTGCTTGGTGACACCCTTTCATAACTGAATCAATGGGGAAAGGGTGGATTCCCTGGCAGTCCAGAGGTTAGGACTCTGAGCTTTCACTGCCGTGGCCCGCGTTCAATCCCTGGTTGGGAAACTAAGATGCTGCAAGCAACACAGCGTGGCCAAAAAACAAAAAAAACAAAATTGGGGAAAGGGTGGTGCAGAGAGTTGGACATGCAAGCCCTTGGGAGGCAGCCCAAGGCTCTGTTTGCTTCAAGGTCATGGCCATGACCCCCCGTCTTGCCCTACCTTTCCCAGCTCCTCTGCCAGACCCATCTGGGCCCGAGGACCTCCCCCACCGGGTGTGAGGTTGAGAACCCACTGAGAGAGGGGCCCTGAGCGCTCACTGCCCTCACTGTACATGGACGGCTCCCTCCTCCCCCGCTGCTCCATCCCTGCGGGAGGCTGTGGCCCAGGACTCACTCGCCCCTCCTGGGGATGCTTACACTGTGGGCTTTGGGGCCAGGCACCCAGGCAGCGGCTGTGCAGGAAGCAGAGGTGAATTCGACTTGCTGCTCATAGTTTTGGGGCACAAACCTGGCCTGTTAGTCTGCTCTAGCTGCATCTAGGAAACACTCCTGTGTTCTTTCTACTCACAGAATATTCTGAACTCCACATATATTGGTTTTCCCATCAAGTAACTCTACAACCCCAACTGGGTGCCCTACAACTCAGTTCTGACACTGTCCTCCTGAAGAGCGGGACAGACCCCACAGGGTAAGGGCTCAGTCACATGAGACGACTCCCCACCCTCTTCAGACACCGATCGCAAGTCCAGGTTGTCATCTGTGCTTCTGGGCCAACTGGTTGTAGATTGGAGGTTCCCATGACCCCTCCTCAGCTTTGATTAATTTGCTAGAGTGGCTCACAGAACTCAGGAAAACAGTTTCCATACTAGATTACCAGTTCATGAGCAAAGGATATAACTCCGGAGCAGCCAGGGCAAGCTGGGCATCGGGGAGGAGTCTCCCTGCCCCGAAGCTCCACTACGAAGCTCTCCAAACCCTGTACTTTGAGGATTTTTATGGAGCTTCATGATTGATTAAATCATTGGCCATTGGTGATTGAACTCACTCTCCAGCCCCGCCCACCCACCCACCCCCGTCTCCCCTGGGGGCTTTCCAAAGTCACTTCATTAACATAAACTCAGAGGCGGTTGAAAGGAGCTTGTTATGAATAACAAAAGATACCTTTATCTCTCCCACGTTTAGGAAATTCCAAGGGTTTTAGGAGCTCTGTGGCAGGAAGTGGGAGGTGGGGCTGAAGATGAAATATATATTTCTTATTAAAAATCACAAAATCACAAGGTGCCATAACAAAATACCACAAGACTGGGTGACTTAAACAACAGACATTAATTTCTTACAGTTCTGGGGGCTCAAAGTCTGAGATCAGGGTGCTGGGAGATTTGGTTTCAGTGAGGAAGTTCTCCCTACAGCTTCCCAAGGGACCAGAGCATGCACCCTGGGTCAGGGGAGCTCCCTGTTGAGTGAGCTGCACCGATGGGAGGTGAGGGGCTTTGCAGATGCAGCGCCTTCCTTTGTCTCTGGGCTCTGCCCGGCCCCTGGGGAGCCACTGCTGTCTCCTGACTGCCCCTTGGGGAAGAACGGTCGTCTCATTTCTGGTGTTTCCTCACCCTCACAGCCCTGGGCTTTCACTTCCCAAATAAAGAGGCAGCTCTTGAATCTCTGCCCCGTGCCCTGATTTCTAGAGCCTGCGGCTAAGGCACGTACTACCCCTGTTCCTGCATCCAAAGGCAGGAGGGCATCGGGACGTGGTGGTGATTCTGAGCTGTGTGTGTGAGGCACAGAAAGTGCCCAGGAGACTTTCCCGGCAGGAGGGCAGATGTGAGGGGGTCGCTGTCACTCCCAGCCTGGATGGCCGACCCCTAAACTTTCCTGACGGAACAACCACACCCTGTGGTCGGTGGTGTCAGAAGTAGTCAGCTCGGGCTGTTATCGCAAAATACCATGGCATGGGTGGCTTACACCACAGACATCTGTCTCTCACACTTCTGGGGGCTGGGAAGTCCAAGGTCGCTATGTCAGCAGGTTTGGCTCTTGGTGAAAGCCCTCTTCCTGGCTTGCAGATGGTCACCTTCTCCCTGTGTCCTCACATGGTGGAGGGAGAGAGGGTGGGAGAGGAGAAGGGAGACGAAGAGGACTTGGGTCTCTCTTCCTCTTCTTATAAGGGCACTAATTCCCTTCTTGAGGGCTCCACCCTCATGACCTAATCAACTCCCAACCCCTTCCCCCCAACCCCCCAGATACCATCCCAGTGGAGACTGAGGCTTCAACATACGAAGTTCAGGGGACCAGGCATTCAGTCCATAACAAGCTCATGGCAAACCCAACTGTAATGGATAAGCACCCTCTACTATCCCCAATCTGAAAATAAAACAACAACAACAGGTCCTTCCTAGAATTCCATGCTCCTCTCCATTCACTGCCCTCCTTCTCTTTCATTTCTGTTTCAGATGTGTTGTAATTTGAAAGGACTCATGGTCTCCACCCATGCACTTCATGCATCTCCATTTCCTTTTGCTCCTGGTTCAAGGGGGCATTGACCTCCACCTGAGGCCTCATGCCCCAAACGTGGCCGTCATCTGTGATCCATCCCTCTCTCCTACCTCCTCTATCCAGTCCACCACCAAGTCCCCATGGTCCAGCTTCCAGAATATTCCTTGCATCTGTCTGCCTCTCTCCATCCCCATGACCACTGCCAGCATCTCACACTTGGCCTTCAGGAAGAGCTTCTCTCAGGACTTCCCTGGCGGTCCAGCAGTTAAGACTATGCACTTCCAATGCAGGAAGAGCCTCTCTCTGGTTCTGGTGTCCACTCCACCCTGTGGAACAGATCGGCTCCCAGATCATGAATAGATCACATTGCTCCCCTGGGTAAAACCTCTCAAAGCCTCTCATTTCTCTTAGGAATACGGCCCACAAGGTGTTGCCTAAATGCCCACTGTGACCTCACCAACCTCATCTCCCCACTCTGACAAAGCAGAGCCCTTGTCGCCCTCTTCCTGTTCCTCCAATGCCCCACGCTCAGCCTCAGGCTGTCCACGTGCACCATGGTCTCTGCTGAAATGCTCTGGCCCCCAAGTCCCCTCCTGTCTGGCCCCTGCTCCTTCTTCAGGTCGCAACTTAGATGTCACTTGTCAAGCAGCCTGCCAGAACCTCCCGCCAGTAGGTAAGAGTCCCCCCCTTTTACATGTCAATAGCACCCCATGCAAGTGTGATCAATTAACCAGGTGTGTGATTATCTGATTAACATCCACCTCTGCCACCTGGTGTGAACTTCCTCAGGTGAGGACATTTCCTGGAACAATGCCACCACACCGGTGTTTGCTGAAGCATGAAGACCTGAAAGCATTCTTAAATATGGGGACATTGAGGGTCCGGAGAGGGGAAGCAGTCAGCCCGAGGTCCCACAGCCGGTGCCCAGCAGAGCAGGGACTGAGACCCAGGTCTCCCGGCTCCAAGGCAGCCACTCTTGGTGGGTCCTCGAGCCGTGAGAGCAGAGAGAGAGAGAGGAGAGGGCGGATGGGGGATCAGAAGGACTCTGGCCCTGATGGAAGGTAAGGGGAGCCGGGGAGAGAAGAGGCGAGAAGCCCAGGCTCCTGGCTCAGGAGTGGGCAGGTGGCACCATTTGCAAGGAGAGGGCCCTGGAGTGGGAGGGCTGGGGAAGGGAGACAAGGTCGTGGTGAGCTGTGGTGGCATCCACAAGATGCCCGCAGGTGGCTGGATGTGCGAGAATGGGGCCCAGGCGAGGGGCGATTCGCGGTGACAGTCAGGAGGGGGTGGCTGAGCCTGATGAGGACGAGTCCCAGGGAATGTGCAAGAGGCAAGCAGAGATGGAGCCCCAGGCCTGTGAAACCAGCAACAGCTACCCTCCCGGGTGGGGGGAGCTAGTCGGCCTCTTCTCAAGCTCTTTTCAGTTCGTGAAAACTTAAGGGAAGAAACGCAATTCTCTTCAAGCCAACAGCTGAGCCGAAGGGCGGCCAGGCCGCAGCACCAACGGATGGCAGCTCTCTGTGGGAACGCTCTTATTTCTGGTCTGGTCCACCTGTGCTATGAGTTTACCCATTTTAGCCGTTTTAGGACCTGAACCCAGATTATGTCAAAGAACTTATTATGAGCCCCCCCTTTTTTTTATTAAAGCTATCTAATCATATTTAAAATATAACAAATGTTTTAATGTTTGATTGACAGTCAACCTTCGAGGTCATTGCACAAAGGGCCATCCACTTGTGTATATCAAATCCCATAGAAACACTCTCTCCAAGCTTTCTGGAGCAGTGTTGTTTTAGTTAATCAAAAAGTGGACTCGGGTTTCCCTGGTGGTGCAGTGGTTGAGAATCTGCCTGCCAACGCAGGGGATACAGGTTCGAGCCCTGGTCTGGGAAGATCCCACATGCCACGGAGCAACTGGGCCCGTGAGCCACAACTACGGAGCCTGCATGTCCGGAGCCTGTGCTCCGCAACAGGAGAGGCCACGACAGTGAGAGGCCCGCGCACCGCGATGAAGAGTGGCCCCCGCTGGCCGCAATTAGAGAAAGCCCTCACACAGAAACAAAGACCCAACGCAGCAAAAATAAATAAATTAATTAATTAAATTAAAAAAAAAAAAGTGGGCTCAAGGGGTCAAGGGGACTTCCCTGGTGGTGCAGTGGTTAAGAATCCACCTGCCAACACAGGGGACATGGGTTCGATCCCTGGTCTGGGAGGATCCACATGCCGTGGAGCAACTAAACCTGTGCGCCACTACTACCGAGCCTGTGCTCTAGAGCCCGTGAGCCACAACTACAGAGCCCGAGTGCCACAGGTACTGAAGCCCGCGTGCCTAGAGTCTGTACTCCACAATAGAGAGAAGCCACCGCAATGGGAAGCCTGCGCACAGCAGCGAAGAGTAGCCCCTGCTCGCCACAACTAGAGAAAACCTGCACGAAGCAACGAAGACCCAGTGCAGCCAAAAAATAAACAAAATTTTAAAAAGTGGGTTCAAGTAGAAAATTATATTTATTTATTTATTTATTTTGGCCACGTGGCTTGTGGGATCTTAGTTCCCCGACCAGGGATTGAACCTGGGCCCTTGGCAGTGAAAGTGTGGAGTCCTAACCACGCTTAGGGATTCCCTGGAAAATGATTTTTAAAAATCCAAACATATCTTGATATGGATTTTAGGCCTCAAATCTCTGCTCTTGGTCCTTTGTATATTTTTTATTTTCATTATTATTGTGACAAACCAAAGTTGAGCATTTGTTCTTGTGTTCAGTATTGTCTGTGGGCATTTGAGACTACCTTCATGAACACATTGGTGTAGACTTAATCACTCAATGTCCCTTTTTTTTTTTAAATGTCCCTTTTTTAATGTAACAGTTTAACAACCACACACATAGCTATTTCAGTAAACTCCTTTATCTGAGAAATATGGTTAAGTGCTTATGCTCTTAAGAGAATAGTAATGAATATCTGCTATTTTTTTCTTCCTAGAATCTACCCTATTCAACTGGCAAGAGTATCTGAAATTTTCTTGGGGGAAATGACTCCTTTCTAAATCAGCAGCGTGGTTACTGTGGGATGTGACCCTGCCCAGGTTCAACGCATCACACTTTCCCCGCCCAGAGAGACTGGTTCCGAGGTTGGTGCCTGAACTGGATCAGGCCAATTAGTCAATGTACTGGAACCCTTCAGAAAGAGAAGCTATTTGTCTCAGAGTTACTGCTGGTAGGATTTAAACTTAGAGCTGCTGAATGCCACTTTTATTACCACATGTGGAGAGTCTGTATGAAAGTGAACCCTAGAGGGAAGGGAGCTAGACCGAGGGATGGAAGGAGGTGGAATCCTGACAGCATCATCTGAGTCTTGGAATCTAGCCATGCTTGGGCTTTTCAGTTATGTGTATCAGTCAGTACTAATCCTTTTTCTTCATACATTATTAGTTCTTGATTATTTTCGTTATTATATATTATGTCTTATTAAGTCTTAATAAATAAAAGTTGTTCTTCAGCCTAAAAAAAATTCAAACATATCTTAACATTTTTAACTTAAATCATATAGAAGTACATTCATCAGTCAACTGTGATGACGGGGCAAAGCCTCCACTGAGCCTGGGTCACGTGGTTGGAGCACGAGTGGCTCTTCTCACACCGGCAGCCCCCACACTACACTACTCATGACTCCTACTTCCTGCTTCTTTAAAATCTGAAAAACACTGAAAAGCATTTGTGAAACAACCTGAGTGCAGGCTCCATTTAGATTGTTCTTCTTTTTTCTGTGGTTCTTTTCCCTGTGTGTGCTGGTCATCTACTGCTATGTAAAAAATCCCTTCAGTACTTAGTGCTTGGAAGCAATGAGAATCGTTCATTCTGTCTCAGTGTCTGCGACCAGCAATTCAGGAGCAACTGGATTATTCACGTGTTGACTGGAAAAAAAAAAAAAAAACCTGAAAGTTTCGACTTATGTTTTATTTGGGGAACTTACTAAGGACCATAGCCCTGGAGACAGCCTCTCAGAGAATATTGGAGGACGGTGCCAAAGAGCTGAGGAAGGAGCCAGGACATATAAGAGATTTTTATTGTAAAAAGAAAAAAGTAATCAAAAGATTACTGCTAATTGCAAAAAAAACAGACATGTCGAGTTAATGATTGTAGTGCTTTTCTATGTATGGGGAGATGCAAGAGTCAGGGCTCACTGAAATCATTCCTTTCCTATGCATCGTAACTATCTAGGGCCAGTATCCTATTTTTCTCCATCCCGAATTCCCACCAGGGTGCACCGTCGGCTGATGGCTTGATGGAAGGTAATGTTCTTTTTTTTTTTTTTTTTTTTTTAATTTATTTTTGGCTGTGTTGGGTCTTCGTTGCTGCGCACGGGCTTTCTCTGGTTGCGGCGAACGTGGGGGCTACTCTTCGTTGAGGTGTGTGGCCTTCTCATTGTCATGGCTTCTCTTGTTGCGGAGCACGGGCTCTAGGCGCGTGGTCTTCAGTAGTTGTGGCACGCAGGCTCAGTAGTTGTGGCACACGGGCTTAGTTGCTCCGCGGCATGTGGGATCTTCCCGGACCAGGGCTCGAACCTGTGTCCCCTGCATTGGCAGGCGGATTCTTAACCACTGTGCCACCAGGGAAGTCCCAAGGTAACGTTCTTTGTTAGCTGAAATGGCAGGCAACGTGTTTTTCATCCACACAGGTCTGCTCAAGTTTTCTCATGAGGCTGCTGCCAGACGGCAGCCAGGGCTGCCCTCACGAGAAGGTTTGGGGTGCTGCAGGGTCCACGTCTGTGTCTGCTCCCTCATGGGGCTGGTGCCGGCCGGCGGTAGGAGGCCTCAGCTCCTCTCCATGTGGGCCTCTCCAAGAGGCTTGTGTGTCCTTATGGTGTGACGGCTTCCTCCAGAGCAACTGACCCAAGGGAAGCAGGCAGAAGCTGCAATACCTTCTGTGACCTCACCTCAGAAGGCACTGAGTGTCACACTGTAGTCTCTCGGCCTCACGCAGCAGTCCTGATTCAGTGTGGGAGGCTTACACAAGGTGTGAACACCAAGGGGGCCCTCCTGGAGACTGGCTATGGCACCAAGCTTAATTCAACAGCAATCTATTTAAAGCAACTCACCTAGAATTAATCTTTTTCAAAGCATTTAATTTAGCATTCAGATAAACAACTCTTTAAATCCACATTTTATCATTTTATGTATGTTTAATAACAAGCATAACTGACATAAGTGGATTTGGGGATGTAACAAACTGACAGGGGGACAGGTACAAGCGGCCGTAGCAGCCCGATGACGCAGGCACACCAGGGAGGCGCTGCAGTCAAGAACTGGCAGCACCAGTGGGCATCACCTGGAGCTGCGGAGCATCAGTTAAATGGAGCCTAATGTACTGTCAGGTGCCCCCGGAACCTCTGAGAGGGTTGAAGAGTCTGTGTGCCCAGGCTCACTATTCATTTCTTCCATGAACCTAGGAGCTGTAGAAAGTGTGTGTTTGGTTTAAGAAAAGTTTACTTCCCTCCAATAAGCATTCCCGGAATACCTAGACATCCAGGCACTGATGGCGAGATGAATTCCTCTCCAGGGAAGTCACCATCCAGAGCAGGAGATGCCAAGGTAAAGAAAGCATTTCAACATGGTGCTCGCCAGCATGGAGGGAATCGGGGAGACGGGAGAGCATAGGGGGTATATTAGTGTCCTGGGGCTGCCATGGCAAATGGAGGCGGGGGAGCCTAATCAACAGAAATGGAGGCCAGAAGTCTGAGATGAAGGTGTCGGCGGGGGTGCATTCTCCTGAGTGTCCCCCTTTGGCTTGTAGTTGGCTGTCTTCTCCCCATGTCCTCATGGGGTCGTCCCTCTGTCTGAGTTCTCTGTGACCTCATCTCCTCTTCTTATAAGGACACCAATCATGTTGGATTGGGGCCCATTCACACAACCTCATTTCACCCTAATTACCTCTTTCAGGCCCTTTCTCCAAATATAGTCACGTTCTGAGTTACTGGGGGTTAGGACTTGACAGTATGAATTTGGAAGGGACACGATTCAACCCTACCAGGGAGGGAAGAGCATCCACTCCAAACTGGGAGCCTCAAATGGACTTTGAGAGCAGGCGCTGCCTCAACTGTGTCCTGACAGATAAGTAGGGGTTTTCCTGGCAAAGAGGGGGCGGGCTGGGGACATGAGCTCTGCGTGGACAGTAGGAAGGGAGGGGGGCTACAGCCATTTCGTGGGGAGTGTGGGGTTGAGCAGGAGAAGCCCTCCTTATTTTATTTATTTATTTTTATATTATTTTTGGGGGCCGCACCCCGTGGCACACAGAACTTCCCCGACCAGGGATCGAACCCACAGCCCCTGCAGTGGAAGCGTGGAGTCTTAACCACTGGACCGCCAGGGAATTCCGTTTTTTTTGTTGTTGTTGCTGTTGTTTTTAAGCCCTCCTCATGGTAGACCAGGTCCCTGGGTCCCCTCCCCCCAGCCCTACCTTCTCCTTCTCGGGGCTCAGCTCTGGGGAAAGAGGGCTGAGGGTCCCCCACTCAGAGCCCAGCCTGAACCAGTGTTGCCACTGCTGCCTGGAGGAAGTCTCTGGTGTGTAATGTGGCCTTGAGCGTGGAAAGTTAAATCAGCTGGAAAAAGTAAAAGGAAGTTGGAAAAAAATTTTAACTCAACCACAGGCATGATAAAGAGATGGTGAGGTCACTAAGGCTTTTGGAAAATATGAATCGGCCAGACAGTCTGAAGGAAAAAGAGAAAAGCGGGGCCAGGCGGGTCCCTCTCCTGCCTGTGTGTGCAGCCCAGGGGGCGTGTGCGGTCTGGGCCTGCGGGACGCTGTCCTCCTTGGAAAGAACCTTCCCCAACCGGCTGTGGTCTCCTCAGGCCAGCTTGGCTGCAGTTGGGCGTTTGACTCCAATTCCTGGGAAGGAGAAGGCAGGTCATCCATGATCCTTCTGACCTAAGCCTCACAACGGAAGAAAGTGCTCCCAGGAAGCAGAGAGAGTGTAGGTATACACACACACACACACACACACACACACACACACACACACACACGCTTCCCACTCAGCCTGGGATACCAGGTTTGCAATATCTGGTTAGGGGTGTCTTGGGCAGGGCTGGCCCGAAAAGGCTCCTGACTGGGCTGAGGAAGAGGACTGGTACCAGGTGGAGCCGGGCAGCCTTGAGGGCTTGGTCCCTGGGCACCTTCCTCAGGCAGAAGCCCTTAGAAACCTGGGTGAGGTCCCCCCGTGGGAGGCTTCAGACCCCACAGCGACTCCAGCCCTCTCATTTCACAGCTGGTGGACTGAGGTCCTGGAAGAAGAAAGGACGTGCCCAAGGTCACCCAGCCGGTCAGCCACAGCGCCTTCCATCCTCAGCCCTCCGTGCCCGTGTGTCCAGCCCCGCGTGCCCAAGGACGCTGGGGGTACAGAGCGGCTGGCACGGGCTGGGCTCAACCACCCCAGGAGCTGACGGGGTGGGGTCCTTCTCGCTGCCCGACCTGACCCAGCTCCACCTGCTTGGGAACAGGACTGAGGACCAGCAGAGAGGAACACCTCTGGCCTGCCCTCCGCCCTCACGCCCTCTCCACCTTTCAAAGTCAGAAAACCGGGCTCATCTGACTTATGCCGGAGCTGGGGGCCAGACGGAGGCCGGCACCTGAGCGCTTCCCGCAACAGGTGTGCGTGTGCGTGTGCATAAGAAACCACTCTCTGCTTGCCAGTGACACAGCTTCTGTAGTTTTGGCTTCTTGCTGGTGACACGCCCCTGATGCCCAGGGAGCAACGTGAAAGGTGATGAAGCCGGTGTTTGCACAGTGCTTACAGCTTCGAAGCCACACTCCCCTCCCCACATCTGGCCTCCTCTTGGGTCCTGCTGCCTCTGGAGCAGGCTGGATTTCCCTTTCCCCCCGGCAGGGAGGTGAGATGGGAGTCCAGGGGAACCATGTGATTTGCCCAGAGCCACGTGGGCCTGGCGCTTCAGAGGCTGCCACGAGCCCTGTCTCCTGCTCCAAGTTCAGAGCTGTCTGCAGCGTCCCCCCCTGACACTTCAGTAGCTTCCATGCTCGGCAGGGCCGGCTCTAGACCAGCATTCTCAAACTTTGTGGTCTCAGGACCCCTTCCACTCTTAAAAATTATTGAGGATGCTAGAGATACTCTGTGTATGGGGGTTATACTTATCAATATATTGTAATCGAAATGAAAACTTCCAAATTTCAGAGATATTTTTATTAATTAACTTAAAAATAATAAGTCCTTTACATCATAACATTTTACATGAAAAAAAAAGCCCTATATTTTCTAAAATAAAGCAAATTTAGTGAGAAGAGTGGCAGGCGTTCTTTTACATTGTTCACAAATATCTTTAATGTCTGGCTTGATCGAGGATTTACATACCTGCTTCTGCATTTATTATTTATTTATTATAATAGTGCCCACATCTGGAAAACTCCACTGTACCTTCAGGAGCGAACCAGAACAATGAAAGCAAATAATGTCTTACTATTATTATGGAAATAGTTTTGATCTGCAGATCCTTTGAAAAGGTCTTGGGGAACCCCTGGGGTGCCCTTGGATCACACTTTGAGAACTGCTGCACTGTACACTCTGAGGTATGGTTTGCCTCATGCGTCATCTTCATTCACTACATCTCCTTGATTCTAAGCTGCCCCCCAACCCCCAGCCCCACACACACACGATAATATGTGTGAAATTCTAATGAGTCTTGTCATTGCATCTGGTCTATCCCCTCCCCTCATGCTCTTTTGCAATTGCAGGTACATCTTTTAGCAGGGGGCCTCTTAGAATCAGGGGCATGTATTATAATAATCATTGACGGGAGACTCTGCAGACTGCTCTCAGCACAAGGGCTGGCACACTTAGCTGGAACGTAAACAGAGCCCAGGCTGGGGTGCAGGCCCTGGGGCAGAGGTGGAGGTGGAGCCCTGACCCGGTCAGCGTGCACACGGCAGCAGGAGCAGTGCAGCCCCAGCCTGGCTTCCCCGCCTCCCCAGGACACCTCCGCTCCCACCGCCCCTCCAGGGTGTGTGTTCTGTCCGGGGACAAAGCTGCTGCACTAAGTGTCTAGGAGTCTGCCTTCCCACCTGGCTGGGGGCATCTGGAGGGAGGCGGAGTATCTTTTCCATCCTTAGAGCTCAGGTCCTGGCACCGAGCCTCCTCTCAGACGTAGGAGAAAGGAGGCTGCCAGGTTCCGCCCCGGCAGCTAGGGAAACTTTAGTTCCCAGAGACCCATTCCCGGGAGCAGATGGAGGGCAGAGGCAGGAGAGGGATTGGTTCACGCAGGGCAGCTGTTAAATGGCAAAGCCAGGGTGTAACTGGACACAGAGGGGAGCTCTCTTCTGGCAGCTCCTCCAGCCTCTAAAGATAAGCTGATGGTGCCAGCAGGCAGGGAGCCTTGCTCCACACAGAGGTGCTGTTCGGAAATCCTGCTGAGTTTAGGCAAGTCAGGAAGATGATGGCTCCAGGGACGTGCAGGGGTGTCCTCCGCCAGGCGAGTCCCCTCGGGTCGCGCTGAGCAGGCCCCTCCCTGCTCTGGATGCAACCCCGCCTTCTCAGAGTCACTGGGGAGTTCTTCTCATGTGTGCGGCCTCCAGGGCCCCAGCTCGGTGTCCAACACAGTGCTTGGCACCTAATAAGGGTTTGTGGAACTGAAAATTTCAAATGTACCAGGAGACGTGTATTGAAAGGATCTGCAAGGTGACTTAGCTGCCAAGCGACTGTTTCACCTGGACCAGGAATAGCAGCAAGGGTGCTGACACATGTGGGGTTTTCTATCTTGGGTTTTCTTCAAATGGAGCCCACTGGATACTTGTAGCCGAGGCAGCTAGAATGTTCAGGGATTCTCAGCAAATCTGGGCTGAATTCTTCCTCCAGAGGAGATGACAGAGTGAGGAAGACCCTGAAAGCCCAGAGGGCTGAGTCCTGGGCAAGGCCGGCACCTCTAGCGTGTGTATGTGCAGGGGGTGGGGGGACTTGGGGCAACCCCGGCTCTTCTGGGCCTATCAGGCTTTTGTGTTACCCAGGACCCCACAAGCATCCATGTCCTAATCCCTGAAAGCTACAAACGTTACCTTCTATGAAGAAACGGTTCTGCGTAGGTCACCCCTCCACTCAAAGATCTGCCATGGCTCCCCACTGTCCCCAGAATAAAGGTCACATTCTCTGGACTTGAAATCTCAGACTCCTGTACAAAGTCTCTCCTCTGTTCAGAGCCTCCTGAGAGGTCTTCTTCCCCAGGTTTGTCACCTCTGCTCTTTGTACCACTAATGGCCTCAACTCTCGCCAGTGCACCCACGTAGACACACGCTGAGCTGTCCCTAAGGCCACCCAGACCATCCCTCCACACATTTCCTCCCCCTTCAGTCTTCCCTGCCTGGGTTCCCCCAAGCCCCAAACCTGGTGTGGGACAGGCTGAACACCAAATCTGTCGCCTCTTCTTCCTGGACACACACAGTTTGGACTGTGTTTCCCAGGCTCCCTTGCAGCTAGGTGTGGACATGCGATGGAGACGGAGCCCGAGGAACTCGGGTGGAAGTGATTTATGGATCTTCTAGTCCTGGTCCATAAAACCCTCCCCCTCCTCTTCCTCCTTTTTCTTCTAGTGGGTAGAGGGGAGGGCAACCCCCAGGGTGACCCTGGGGAACCACGTGTCATACAGGGTGGCTCTACAAGAGGGAAGAAGCCTGGATCCCTAAGTCTCTGCTTGCAGCTAGCTGCCTAGGACACCCAGATTGAACCCCTGCTTGAGCGGGAAATAAGCTTTGCTGTGTTGAGCTGCTGAGATGAGTGAGCTGACTTTCCTTATCTGGGCACCTGGCTTCCTTCTGGACACGCCCTCTGCCTCATCTCCGATCAGAGAGAAACCAATCCTTATCCTTTTAAAGTGCTAGATGTCTCCTGATTTACTCTCCCTGTGTCCCCTTTTACTAGTTCCAGCCTCAGCGACTCCGTCCCCAATGGTCTCCAGTTTTGACACGAGAGCCCGCACTCCCACTTTCCCCCAGGTTGCTATCAGTGCCACCTGCCCATCTGCTGGGGGGATCACGTCACGCCCCTCCTTAAAGCCCATGAGGGATTTCCATTGCCTTTGGGACAAGCTCCAGGCCCCTCCCCCTGGCCCGTGGCCCCTCTGTGATCTGCAGGCTGCCTGCCTCTCCTGTCTGTCTCCTGCCTCATTGCCTCACCAGACCCCCAACCCTGGGCTGCAGGCACTCACTTCCTGAGCAGAGGTCTGCCTCACGCTTGCGGGCAGCTGGTTCCCTCTGCCTACAATGCCCCTCCGCCCACACTCGAGGCTCAGTTTGTGTGCCTCGCTCCAGAAAGGCCTTTCCTGGCCACTCCAGGTTGCATTGTCTCCTCTGAGCTCCACAGCCCATGTTCACGCCCCTTGGTGGTTTTTGTCCCACGGAAGCCATTAGTTGCCTTCCTGTCTGTAGAGGATGTTTGTGGGGTTTTGTCTGCCCAGCACCCTTTTCCAGCTGGGGAGGTGCCCGTTTTCCTGATATTCCATGTAGTTCTGGGGTGCGTCTGTCAGAGTGTCTGAACCTCTCCCTGGCCCTGGGATGGGTTCGTCACCCAGACCTGACCCATCACAGTGGGATGGCTGTGTCCACATGGTCAGTGCATGATTGGCCCCAACCCTACCCCTCCTACATTCATGCTTTTGCCATATGACTTTGTGGTTTCTCCCATCACATGAATCCTTTGGGTTTGGACATGTGTCTTAGTCTGTTCGTGCTGCTATAACAGAGATACTACAGACCAGTGGCTTATAGACAACAGAAATTTGTTTCTCACAGCTCTGTAACCTCACATGGAGGAAGGGATCTCTCTGGGCACTAACCCCATTCACCTTCATGACCTAAGCACCCCAGAGACCCTACCTCCTACTACCATCATCCTGAAGGTTAGAACTGGTGGTGGTGGCCAGGGTTACTTTCTTCCTGCTCACCTTTCCCCTGCATTAGGATGGAGACCTCTACCTTGTCCAGAGGGACCCACGGTCCCAGTTTGTGTGGGACTGTCCCAGTTTGAGCATTAAAAGTCTTGAATCCTGCAGAATCCCTCAGTCCCGGGCAAACCAGGATGGTTGGTTGCTTTGGTCAGCCCATGACACATACATATATCGATATAGTAGACACTCAACAAATATTTATTGCATGAATAAATAAATGCCATTTAGTTAAATTTAGTACCATCTGATTTAACAGACTCAGACAGATACATAACAATGTGGCCTGAGTTGCAGTTTGCAAAACTCCTTTCTGTTAAGGGTTGTGACCTGATCCTCCTGTTCCTGGAAGGCGGTTGCGGGGGAGGAAAGGTAGGTATCCCTCATAAGGAAACCAAGGAGGCCACTGATGCCTACTTCCCAGCTCACAGAAGCTAAAAGTCAAAGCGGTTCCCCGAGGCCAGCATGGTGGTGGCGGCCCCAGGAGAAGGGTGAGGCCTCGAAGGAAGTGTGAATCTCCCAGTCCAGGTTCTTCCTCTCTTCCTGTGCAGTTGCCTCTCCCAGGGCCTGCTCAGACCTCTGGTGTCCTTTTTCACACGAAGGTACACGTTAGTTACATTTCGTCCTCACGTTTCTTGAAAGCATTTTGACAGAGCGTGAGGTGGGAGTGGGTGCCAGAGAAAACGGCAGCCCTGCACGCCGGAGGGGAGCCAGGGGTGAGTTCAAAGCGCCGAGGGAGGTGGCGGGAACTCGCATCTCACAAGTGTGAACGCGACTTGTTCCCAGCCGCGTGGGCTCGTGCGCCAGGAATGTAAGTTCTCTTTTGTGTTGTTTTTTTATAAGTTCTGGTTTTGATGCCAAGAGAGTTCTAAGAACAGCCCAGCCCATTCAGCTTTCAGCAGAGACTAAACTGCTTCGCCTCCCTGCAAACTATGAACTCACTCACTGTGATTACGAAAACATAGAGGCAGCAACTGTAGTAATCCGGTTCGACGGAGTCTCCCTCGTTTCCAGAAGAGCAGACAAAACCTCCCTGACCACATATCAGTCCTTCCTGGTGTGCAGAGAAGTCAGCCCCAGGTAGCAAGAGGATCGCCGTCTTCCTAGACACAGAGGAAAGTAAGATCCATCTTTGTGCTCTGGGGGGAATATTCTGGATATCCCCCGCAGGCTGTGACGTTCTGTGAGTCCATTACACCAGCGTGCACCCGACCCAAGCTTCTAAGAAGCTATTATTGGCTGGGTGTCTGGGGGCCCTGGCTAAGCACAGAAACATCGTGAAGGATTCTGGGAAGCAGTGGGAAGACCCAGAGGGGGTGAGAACAGGGCGGCCGCTGAAAGGGTCTGCAGCAGAACTCTGCGCTCCCTTCTGTGCCCCTCCCCCACTGCCGCCTTCAGGCCTTGGCTAGCCAGGCTCATTTCACCGTCCTTCCCTCTCTGTTGTCACTCCATGATGTCCCCATGCGGCGTGCATCCGGCAAGGCTACAGTTGTATTGTGTGTCACTGGCCATATCTTTTCACTGTTGTGCTTTTTTTTGCTTGGGCCACACCTGATAAGATATGCTTGCTGATGGGAGGGTGCAAGGCAGGACCCAGCAAATAAGGACCTAAGAAGTGGAAGGTGGCAGAAGTGTTGGTGAGGACCAGGGGGTGGGGAGGGCGGGGAGGGATGCAGGAGATGATACGGGTGGTGACGAGAGCGCTCAGGGCTCAGGGAGTTCTAGCTCAGCCAGCAGATGGAGTCAAACAGGTCTGCCCTTGGTTTTGCGGATCTGGGCCTGTGATGACGTGTCCACTGCAGACTCTAGCACATTTATGTACCCCAGCTACAGGATCAGTCACTGCCCAACCCACAGCCTGGCTCAGTCCATCCCTCGTCAAATGCTACACATGATCATAAAACATCTTCTAGGAAGAACATGTTTCCACTTGGGGCCTTTGGAATGACAGCGTGAGGGGAGCCTAGCTTCAGAGCCTGGGAGCTTGTTGCCTTGGCGGTTAGGGGTGTGGGCGTGGAGGAGAGTGAGCGCCGGGCGTGCAGAGCCCGCCCCGAGAGAGACCGCAGATCAGACCACCTTCCTGCCATCCATTTCCTGGTAATGGCCCATCCAGAAGGCTGGCGGGTCCCCAAGGACTCCTTGCCTTGGAACCCACTGTGTGTTCACCCCTTGGAGAGCCACGTTTGGGGAGAACAGGCTGAACGTTGAGCTGCCACAAATCACATCTCTGTGATGGGGCTCCGGAGGCGCTGCCTGGCAAGCTGTCGGCAGAATTCAGAGTGCTGGTCCATGACACGGGTCGCCATGGCAACCTTGCCCCACACCTGGGAGCTGCCCTGTGGTCCCAGCCATGGCATGGAATGCTGGGGCAAACCCTGCAGGGGTGAGGACAGCAGATCCTCCAGGATGGGGTACAGGGGCAAGGACTCGTCTGAGGAGCGGGAAGGGTCACCTCTGCGTCGCCACCGGGCCCCGGCCCCAGCCCAGCTGCCTTGAGAGCCATGGGCCTCTCCTGGAACCCCATGCAGCCTGCTGTCCCCACTGGGTCCCTCCGGACCCTGGGCTCAACTGCATCCCCGTCCACCTGGGAGCCCGCTTTTCTCCTGCTCCCCGTCTGGGTTCTGCATTGACACCTCAGGTCCAGACTTCGATCCTGGCACCTGCGGATGCGGCTCTGGCTCTGCCCTCAGCTTCAGGCATTTTTTTTCCAGGGAGTCATTACCTCCCAAACCTGCCCTCACTCCCCAAACTTGCCCACGTGCACGTGGCGGTGGCCCAGCCTGAGCTAACCTCTGCCCTGTGAGGCAGGAGGGAGACCCAACAGTGTCTCCCACCAGAGAAGTTGATCTGTCAAGTTCCAGGACCAGCACGGGGCAGAGGCAGGGTGCAGGCTGGTGGGGGGAAGGGAAAGGCAGGGAGCTAGGAGCTGGGCAGAGGGCGTTGCCAGGTGCGGGGCCCCGGCTGCTGTGGCTACTGCAGTGAGGATGGCCAGCCTGGGGCATGGCAGGAGACATCACTGGGGGCACCCTGTGGCTGGGAACTATGGCAAGGACCACAGAGGGTGGACCACCCCTGGCGAATTCCTGAAGAGCTGCCCACTATGGGTGTTGTTTCAACCCCTTTTCCCACATTCCCTTAGGCTCTGAGGTCCCCCCCACCATCCATGAGGACAGCCACCAGCCCATGGGTGCATTTCAGCATCAAGCCTATTGGGTTCCCTTTGTGTCATGTTGGTCTGTCTCCCCTCGATCAGATTTCCGTCTCACAGCAAAGCTGCATCCAAGCAAATGGTCTGTGGTGGCTAATTTTACGTGTCAACTTGGCTGGGCCACAGTGCCCCAATATTTGGTCAAACATTGTTCTGGCTGTTTCTGTGAGGGTGTTTTATTTTTTTCTCTGTGGATGAGATTGACATTTAAATCAGTGAACTTTAATAAAGCAGATTGCTCTCCATAATGTGGGTGGGCCCCATCCAATCAGTTGAAGACCTGATTAGAACAAAGACTGACCACCCCTGAACAAGAAGGAATTCTGCCAGCAGGCGGCCTTTGGACCCAAACTGCACTTTGGCTCCCCTGGTCTCCAGCTGGCCTGTCCCCCTGCAGATCTTGGACTTGCCATTCTCCTTAATCACATGAGCCAGTTCTTTTATTTATTAATTTTTTTAAATATTTATTTATTTATTTTGCTGTACTTGGTCTTAGTTGCAGCATGTGGGATCTAGTTCGCTGACCAGGGATCAAACCCGGGCACCCTGCATTGGGAGCGCAGAGTCTTAACCACTGGACCACCAGGGAAGTCTCGAGCCAATTCCTTTATTTTATTTATTTATTTATTTATTTATTTATTTATATTTATTTTATTTATTTATTTTTGGCTGTGTTGGGTCTTCGTTGCTGTGTGCGGGCTTCCTCTAGTTGCGGCTCGCAGGGGCTACTCTTTTGTTGTGGTGCTCAGGCTTCTCATTGTGGTGACTTCTCTTGTTGCAGAGCATGGGCTCTAGGCACGCAGGCTTCAGTAGTTGTGGCACGCGGGCTCAGTAGTTGTGGCTTGTGGGCTCTAGAGCACAGGCTCAGTAGTTGTGGTGCATGGGCTTAGTTGCTCTGTGTCATGTGGGATCTTCCCGGACCAGGGCTCGAACCCGTGTCCCCTGCATTGGCGGGCGGATTCTTAACCACTGCGCCATGAGGGAAGCCCTCGAGCCAACTCCTTTAAATCAATCAATCGCTCTCTCTCCACACACACACACACACACACACACGCACACACACACACACACACACACACCCCTATTGGTTTTGCTTTTCTGGAGAACCCTCACTAACATGGGCCCAAGACAGAGATTCAGAGAAGCTGAGGCGTCCCTGCACTGCACGCCCAGCCCCACCTCTTTCCTTCTGCCCAGGTCGCCTCCCGCTGGGCACACAGGTGCCTTACCCACTTGGGCCATCCGAAGAGGGGTTGCCCTGCGTGTGCCTCTCCCATCATGCCTCCCCGTCCCCAGGCCCTCTCGGCTCCTCCCCATCTGAAGCTCTCTGCCCTTGGAGGGCTCTGACCCTCTCCTTAGGTGAAGGAGACCATTTCCGGGCAAACTGGGGGCTTTGGGCTTTGGCCAGAGGCTGATGCGGGGGTTTGCTCTACCAAGGTAGGGCCGGCTTTAGAGGGACTGTGGGCTCTGGTCCTGTGATAGGGGTGCTAACAGGTGCTTCTGAACTCCTGTGTGTAACTACGGTGTGGCCTCCTGCTGGGGGGTTGTGTCCAGCTCTGTCACTAATTCCCAAGAAACACGCTCACCTGGCCAGGGTGAAGGTAACTTCTTTGTCCTTAGAAGCAAAACAAGGTAGCACCATATGCAGAAGAATTTATCCTTTCTGGTGACATCTCTGACTCATCCCCCTGCCCCCTGCACACCCCAACTGGGCCTGGGTGCCCTGGGAACACCTGCTCCTCCCGGCACTTACCTGGCAGAGCCCACACGGCTGTGGGCCTCTCCCACCCCGTCAGCCTCCACCCATCCCGACACGATCCATCCTCCCACGAGCACCTGGTCCAGAGGACCTTGAAGGGGGCCAGACTGTGAGTCAGACAGCCCCGGGCTACATCCTGCTTCCTAGCGTGGTCACCGGAAGAGATTCCTTAGTTTCCTCAGCCTCAGTTTTCTCATCCATGAAGTGGGCTAACAGTAACGAGGCCTTGGTGCCCGGTGCACAGTGGGTGATGGTCAGCTGAGCAGGAATCTCGGTTCTGAAGCCATGACAAGAGGGAAGGGCCAGTTCCCTCAGCCACCCCACCTCCACCTACCTTCCCTGAGCCTCGGCTTCCCTGTCAGCAGACGAAGGTTACACGCCAGCGTCTGTGTCCAGGGTGACCAGGGGGCCACAAGAGCCAATTCGCAGAACCCTGAGCCAGCCAGCACACGGGAGGGGCTCCCATGTGTCAGATAATGGCATTATCTCCCCAAGCACCCCCCTCATATATCTCTCAGAACTCAGCTAATGTTCCCAGCCCGCATCTGCTCAGGCTTCAGGGGAGAGGAGACTCAGGGGGTCCGCTCCAAAGAGCCCCCGAACCCCTGACCTGGGAGCCCTTCCAGGCAGTGGCCTCCGTGCTGCCACCTCCATTTCTCCCGCCGCCCAGGGTGGGGAGACATCCGAGAGAGTAGAAGTGGCTGCAGGATCGGCCTCAGGGACAGGGGGACAGGACAGATACCCGGTGTGACCCGGCTGTCCCCTGCTGGGGTGGCCGAGATGAACATGAGGAGGTCAAGGACAGAGGTCGGGAGCAGGGGCACAGGACCTGCGGCGCCCAGGGGGGTCCCTGGCCTCTCCCACCAGCGCAGAGCCTCATTCCCCCAACCCGGGCGCCACAGGACTACATGGGCACGCAGGCCAAACTCCCACCCGCAGTAGCACACCACACACGTACACACCACACACACAACACACTGCATCGTGCACACACACACATCACACACCGCACACACACCACACACGTACACACCACATACACATCACACAACACACCGCATCGTGCACACACACACATCACACACTGCACACACACAGGTCACACACCGCACACACACACACCCCACACACGTACACACCACACACACAACACACTGCATCGTGCACACACACACATCACACACCGCATACACACACACGCACCACACACGCACACACAGCCCAGCAAACAGCTCCCTGCTGGAGAATTTTTCAAGAAAAACCGGGTAGTTCCCCACTCTCCTCCTGGATCTGATCGGCGCCGCAGCCCAGCTGGCGTTAGGGCTGTTGGCAGGTGGCTGGTGGATGCCCGGCTCCCCGCGGTCCGGCTGTAACTCATCCATTGCAGTTGGCAGCAGCCCTGCCCATTAAGAGAGAGGAAAGCCATCCTGGAGGCCGGCCGCAGAGTCGGCATGGCCAGGACGGGAGGTGCGGGGTGTCCAGAGGCCACTCTGAGCCCACGCCCCACCCTGCAGGGACAGCGGCCCCCTGCCCGGGGAGGCTCCAGCCAAGCGCTCATCAGGCCTCAGGGGCTCTGCTAAGGCCCCGCTGAGCCCGGAAGGGGCCCAGAAAGCAGAGGCTTTCCAAGGGGTTCAAAACGCAGGCTGGCACCAGGGAGGGAGGAAGCAGGCTCCCTTCAGGCCGGGGCGGCCACCGGAGGGCAGGCGGGGGTGTCAGGACCGCCTCTTCCCGGGACTTGCGGTACAGATGCCGGGTGCTCCCCGCAGCCCTCTCTTTCCTTGTTCTAGACGCCAGCTTCTCAGGAGGGCTTCCCCGCCCGACCCCACCTGACACACCCAGCTGCTCCCTCACCCCACCCTGTCCATCGCCTCGTAGCTGCAGTCACAGCATGTCATCACTCGTGTGTGCCGTCGGGCAGAGCGCTCAGACCCTACCAGGCCCTCCGTGAACATCTGTGGGAGCGGGGTAAGGAATGGGGGAAAAATGGGTGAGAAAACAAAGGAAGAAGAGAACCACCTGTCCAGCCCCTTCCTGCGTCTGGAAGCTGCTGGGGCTCCTCAACCAGCATCTGGTCACAAGTGTAGGAGAAACGGCGCTAGTCCTTCTGGAGCCCGAGGCTGCTGGACAGGGCCCAGTCCTCGGAGCGGTAACGGAGGTGCCCCGCCCCCTTTCCTTGGCACGGGGACAGTGACATCTCTCACTCAGAGCAAGCAGCTTTCAGACAACCCTTTCTTCCCACTGCCAACAGGCACTGCCCCCAAGTCCCTGACCTTTACTGGCTTCTGGAGCTCAGCGAGGAGGGAGGGCAGGCAGCTCCCTGGCAGCGCTGAACCCTCATCTAGCCACCTGTAAAGGGTGCACAGGGCTGAGCAGGCAAGGCAGGTCCTGTCGCTCCTTTGCTTGAAACCCTCTGGCGGCTCCCATCTTGCTCAGACCAAACTCCCTGCCGTGGCCAACATGGTCTGTCAGGGTCGGCCCCTGCTTGGACTTCATCCCTAACACCCGCCCCACTGCTCGCGCGGCTCCAGGCTCTCTGCGCCTCGAATTCTCCCAGCACGGCCTCCTCAGGGCCTTTGCACATGCTGTTCCTTCTGCGGCAGTGCCTCTCCCAGATGTGCTCACCTCCGGCCTGTCTCTACTCAGAGGACCTCCTTCCACCCACCCCCCTTAGCCTGCTTTATTTTCTACTTCGCCCTTTTATCACCTGACATTGTATTGTTATTTGTTTATGTACTTTCTGTCCCCTCCCTCAAATGCGAGTGCTAAGGGGGCAGGGTTTATGTCTGTTTTGCTCACTGTGGAATCCCTATCTCCCACTAGAACTGTCCTGGCATGTAATAGGTGCCCAATCAATATCTATTAATAGAGCAAAGAACAGAAACTGTCTACTCAGCAGAGTACTTGGCATATCAAAGGTGATCAATAGATGCCCTGGCTGGGACCTGCACATATGGTTGCCAGATATAGCAAATAAAAACACAGAATCCAGCATCACTTGGGACATATATAAAAAAATTATTGGTGTTTATCTGAAATTCAGATTGAACTGGGTGTCCTCCATTTTATCTGGCCACCCAACCCGCATAGCCCCCTGCTCTGACCTCTGTCTCCTTGCCTTTCTCTCCCTGTGGCCAGTGACCCGCAGTGCCCGTGGCCCAGCGCTGAGAGGCTCTGAATTTCCCCACCGGGACAAGCGCACATGAGGAGCAGCATCCTCAGAGGAGGTGCTGGGAATCGCGGTGTCAGGCCTGCTCTCTGGGGCCTGGGGCAATCACAGCACTCGGCTGTTAGAGCCTTCGAGATCAGAGTGTGATGAAGCCACTGGTAGGAAAATCCTAGAAGTTGACCTGGAAGGGACCCCTCAGCCCTCCTCCCTGGGGAGCAGGATGTGGTGGCCACCCTGGAAGCCTTGCAAGGCCTTTTAGGGGACTGTCCCCACGTTATGCTCCCTCCCTGCTCTCCCCATCACCAGGGGCTGAGGTCTCCACGTCATCAAGGGTGATGTGTTTCTCCACTAAGGATGGACACCAGGCCTCTTCTCCCTCCACGAGTCCCCCGCTCCCCAGCCTGGGGCGTTTCTCTGTGACCGGGACCACCCCATGGGCCTCAGGGCTCTGGCACCCTCCCCCAGGCCTCTGCAGCCAGCCGGGACTGCGCAGGAAGACTCAGAAGACCTGACTCAAAGCCCACTTGCACCGGACTCACCTTCAAGCCAGTTAAGCCTGCAGAGTCCTGGGCCCACGCACACTTCCTGGATCTGAATCCCTGGGGCTGGGGCCCAGAATGCCCCAGGGACTGTCCCGCACACGCTCACTAGAGTTGGAGAACCTCCAAGCAGGGGAATAGCAGCCAAAGGTAACACATGGATAAGGTGCCCAAGGCCGAGGCCACTTCCTCTAAGAAGCCCTCCAGGGCCCTCCCTGCAGAGACCTCCCTCCTGGTTACCAGGGCCCTCAGGGCCTCTCCTCCCATGGCTCTGCCTTGAGTCTGGCTCATTGCTGAGCTTGTCTTTCTCCACTAGACTGTCATCCCTGGCCAGGGTCTGTCTGGCTTCTGCCTCTCCTTGGCACCAGTCGGATAGTTGGCTTGTGGGATCAACCAATGGGCCAAGCATCTCAGCAGCCTGTCGGTCACTCTCCCCAGGTCCCAGGTGGGAGAGCAGCTTTGGGCACCCAGGAGTGGCCAAGCTCGAGTGTGTTCACCGCTACGGGAACAGCAGGACCAGTGCTTCCCGTATCTTCTCGGAGCCAAGCGGGCAAAGCCCGGCCTTGGAGCTCAGCCCAGCTTCCATCAGCCTGTCCAAGCCTGGCGGGGCTGTCCTAGGCCCATGGGACACCTCTCACCAGAGCTCTGCCCCCATCAGGGTTGGGAAAGCCCTTCTGTCCCCAGAGAGCAGGTGAGGACACGTTTTCTCCAGCAGCTGAGAGCAGCCCTCTTGTGCGAGCACATAGGGAGGGCAATGCCCCAGAGACCTGCAGAGAAATAGCCGGAACCCCTCCAACCAGTCCTGAAATGGCTACACCTAGGCTTTTATTACATCTCCTTGTTTGTTCTATGAAATGGTTCTCCCCTTTAGCATTCATTTTTGTATTTGAATTTGTATTAGGAAATATTTCAAATAGAGACCAGTACGGTGAACTGACTTTATCATGAAACTCGGCGTTGTTTTGTTACTTTCAGTGAAAATCACCCCAATACAGCTCCAGATCGTACAGCCCAGAGGGGGAAAGAGAGCTCCCCTCCATCTTACCCCCCTTTTCTCTTCTGCCCTCCACCTCCCTGCCCCTCCCCCGGAGCCCCGGAGCCGGGCTTTCTGGTGGGTCTGAGCCCACGGGGTCTGGGGTCCTAGGCGGGTGCTCGGGGCCCACAGGAGTCCTCTCCACGCGTCTCCCGGTCTCTCCCATGTGTAGTTCCTGGGGGCAGGGCCCCAGCCGCAGGAGGAGGACATCACACAGGGCTCAGAGCCTGCACCAGACCTGGGGGGTCTGCCTGGAGGCTCTTGGGCTTGTTCCCCAGCGGCAGCATTTCGCGAGTGTTCAGTGGACTCGTGTCCCAGATAAGGAAGCCGAGGTCCAGCCCCGAGGCCTGACCTCCCAGCCCTCTTCCCCGCCAGGTGAACTGCTCACCAAGGCCGGGCCCACGTGGGCTCCTGAAGAGGGGCCGACTCAGGGGAGGTTTTGCGGACAAAGCAGGAGGTGAAAGACCGAGGCTGGGGCCTCAGCTGGAGGGGCGAGGCCGTCTGGGCTCAGATCCAGAGGCAGCAGTCGTGTGGGCAGGGCAGGGAGGGAGCTCCAGGGCGAAGCTCAGGAAGAAGGAGGGCCGCTGAGCCCAGGGCTGGCTGGACCCCCCGTCCGGATGCTGTCTGTGAAATGGGGCTGCTAACTGGGCTGTGGTGAGGACTGTAGGATACTCAAGCCAAAGCCCAGCCCGGTACAGCATGTAGTAAGTGCTTAAGGAGAGGCACTGGCACGGCTGTGGTGGCCGTGTGTCTGAGAACCCCGGGCAGCCCTCGGCCTCCCCCATGCCCCCGCCCACGTTGCCCGCTCCACGCCCTCCCGCCCCTCCCACACGCTCGGGCCTCCCCTGGAGGGTCCAGCCCGGTTTTTCTCTCTCCTCATGTGCAAGCATGGTTCTCACGTCACGCCATGCGCTGGTCAATATTAATAAGGACAGCAACACCCGCGGTTGATGAGGCACCTCATAGGCCAAGCAATGCGATAAGCGCTCTGTAACCGTGAGGGACTGAGGGGCGACCCCTCCACGCCCCACACAGCCCCTCTCCTTCCGGGGGTAGTGAGGGGTGGCCCGGCCCCGGGGGTCCTTCCTACTGGCGGGCTTCTTGGAGGGTCGGTTGGGCCCACATTGTTGTCGCGTCTCGGGTCCTGCCCTGTGCGTGGCCTTGGACACGTCACCGCCCTCTGTGGGCAGGTTTCCTGTCTGTAGGATGAGGGACGTGGTGGAGCAGGTGCTCCTTGGGGCCCCTCCCAGCCCACACCCTCTGATTCTGCGACTAAAATAATGCCAGTCGCACCAGTGCTTCCCTTGCCTATTGGAGCCTCGTTTTCACCGCTTCCATTAAGACGTGCACATATTTTTAACATCCTCCAATGCCCTCAATTTGCTTTTTCTCATTTTCATCCTCATTTCTATTGCCCCCTGGGACTTAGGACCTAATTTTAGTGAAGGTCAAATGCAGCTTCTCAGGCTGCCCCTCTGGACACCCACCTCTGCAAAGCAGGCCTTCCTGCTGCCTGGCTCTGCGGCAGGGGCATCCGGGCTGGCCGGGCGGGGGCTGGGTGCTCTCTGCCTGGGAAGGAGTCGCTCAGCTCACTGCCACGCGGAGGCCTGTCTGGCGAACGCTGGCCTCAGTGTCCTTCAAAAGGCTCAGAGCTGCGCGAGGCCCGAGCGGTCTCTGCTTCAACCGTCTCCCCTGTGGCGGGGGACCCAAGGCTCAGGGAGCAGCTTGTATAACCAGGCCAGGATTCGGCTAAGATCCATCCCACAGTTCAGCACCAAGGAGAGAGAGAGGCTCATGGGGTCACTCCCTGTACGCATATGGCAGCAATCAATGGCTACGCGTCAGATCTGTCGCTGGTAATGCTGCACTTGAATTTGAGTCTTTCTCAGATACCCAAGGTCGAGTCAGAGGTGCCCTTGGTTGCCCTTGTGGTTGACAAGATCCCTGTGCCCCAAGAAGAGGCCACCTGAGTGGATGCGAAGACGCTTGCGGGGGCGGAGGGTTAAGGGGCTGGCCGTGGGGGAGGGTTTTGAGGGCACTGGTTGCAGCAAGTGGCCAGTTGGGCTTGAATGTGGATTTGCTCACCCAACATCTACGCTCCCCCCGGTCCCCCTGTGAGCCCCGCCCCTGGCTCCAAAGCACCCCAGCTCCAGGCTCACGGGTCCCTGGGCTTTCCCCACCCTCCTCCCAGCCCTGTTCTGGCATCTTCAGTGGCTGCGGGCCGGAGCCCCTTTCTTCTGCCCTCGCGGCCTCTGCGGGCTTCCCTCTGCTTTGCCGGCAGCGTGGTTCATACCGGACTTGAGCACGAGTAGGCAGCGTTTGCAGATAATGATTGATCTCCAAGACCAGGGCTCCGGAAAGTCAAAACTGCAGGCCTCTGCCTGGGGCTTGTAATTAGCGGGGACATTAAAGAGGGACGAAGCAGCCATTCCCAGCAGACACCCTGAGCTCAGGACCCCGTCCCTGAGGCTTGTCGCTCCCTCACCCCGTGCTGGGTGTGTAGGGGTCTCCCCGGGGTCTGTAAGGGCAGGACATTCCCAGGCACGGCCTTGAAGAGAGCGCTCAGAGCCCTAGGGGACCAGAGGGCAGGGTGGAGGGGCCCAGATGCCCCCGAAGGGACTGGCCTCCACAGGCACCGCCGTGCGCCGCCCCAGCTGGCTGTCCTCGGACGCTGCCTCCTGGGAGGTGGGGAGGGCCTGGCGCTGAGGACAGCTCGTTCACTGCTCCCTCCACACCGGGACCAGGGCGGGAGGGCGGCTGCTCCGGCGTAGCTAAGGGGCCAGGGACACGCAGCAGCCGGCGGGCTCGGAGGGAGGCCTGGGGCCACACAGCTTCAGCTCGGCCAGGGCAGCTCCTCCCCGGGGAGGCCGGAGCCCCCTGCTCTCCTTGCAGGCTCCAGCCCCGCCCTCCCAGGTCCCCAGGTGCTTTGCTCAGTTCACTGCTCCTGCCAAACCTCCGCTCAGCCCTCTGAACGGACACAGATTTTTTTAATGTGTGTGCATGTGAGTAGATGTGTGTAGATACGTGGACGTGTGTGTAGGTGTGAGTACACGGGTGAACGTGGTGCCCATGGGTAAGCGTGTGTGTGCATGTGTGCCTGTATGCATAGGTGTGCGCGTGTGTGTAGGTGTGTGTGCACGTGTGTAGACGTGTGTGATAGCAATAGTTGTCCTCTCCAGCTCCTTTTGGCCAGCCCTCACCCCTTCCGGCTGCACACGTAGGCCTGGACTTCCCAGGGTGGTGACACGACCACCCTATTTGCTGCGAGGACACCGAGGCTCAGGGAAGTTAGGGAAACGTGCTGCAGGTCCCTGGCCTCGCCTGGCCGCGAGCTGTAGGTTAGGGGCATGTGGGTGAGGGTGGGTGTGCGTGTGCGCTGTTCTCAGCCAGGCCCAGCGCTGCCCGGGTCCCTACAGGGCTGTGGAACCTGCCTGCGTGTGAGTCGAGGGCACCCAAGGGGGCTATTCCTCAAGGGTGGGCTTTCTGTCTCTGTTAGCTACTTCCCCCAGAAAGGCCATCCTCAGGGCAGGGCACGCTGCCACCTCTGACCCCTGCTTCCTGCAGGCCCCCGACAGCTTGGGGGTGAGTCTAGGCATGTGGGTGCCTGCCCGGCCCCCAGCCTCGAGCCCAGCCCACCTCTGATTCGCCCTCCATGTCGGGGTCCCCTTGCTTCCCCAGCAGGGACAGGGCATCCAGTAGGTGGTCAGGGATTCACATGGAAGGTAACAGAAGGAGGCTCCGAAGGGCTCCCCCCGCCAGCCGGGCCCGGGGCTTCTCCCTTCTGCAGGAGCCACTGCCATGGCCATCACACCCGGGGCACCTGCAGAAAGGGCCGAGAGAGCCCCTCTCCAAGGGGACCCCTCACATGGACTCACACACATGGCGGGAGGAGAGCGCAATGGAAAATTCTGCCTGTGACTTTTCCTCCCCGATAACCTCCTCCCGGCGCTCTGGCCACTTCTCACAGCTCAGCCGCCTGATTGCTCAGAGCCTGTGAAAGCCTCTTAGATCTTCTGGGACCTCCCCTTTGCTACTGCTTCCCCTCCATCTGAAGGAGAATTAGGTTGGTGTGGAAAATGCAGCCTGAGCACCTTGGGGTGGTGGTGGGGGAAGCTCTGGAGGCACCGCCTCTCCCTTTGCCCCCCACCCCCACCCTGGCCCCCAGCGTGGCCCAGGAGGCCACACTCTGCTTCCCAGGGTTGACTGGACACCCTGCACAGGGCGAGGCCAAGGAGGAAAGGGGCTCTATGGGGCTTTACGGGAACAGACCAGAGATGTCTCATCAGACAGCTCCACTGTCCAGCAAACTGTGCCCCAGTGGAGGGCTGTAGAAAGCCCTGGTCCCAAGGCCTGGGTGGGGCTGCCACAGGAGCTGGTGCTCCTTCCCGCCTCACCCTGCACCAGGCCTCCCACTGGTCCAGAGCACCAGGCCGTTTGACCTTCCTCTGCAAGGCAGGCGATGGAAGAGGCTGGCACAGCAGCCCCGAGGAAGTCTGGACACTCAGGCCTCTCTCGGGCTCAGGGCTGATGAGGGAACCTTGGGAAAACCAAGGCCAACAATGCAGTCCAGGCTGGGAGGATGCCAGGGCGGACACGGCCATTAACCAACACCCACCAGAGCCCATCTCCATTACTGACCCAGCCACAGACATACACGTCCAAGATGGCAAAACTTCTCGATGGCTCTGCCACCAAGTCTGGGAGACCCCGGGCACGTACGCACCTACCTGAGCTTCAGTTGTCTCACCAGCAGAGCGGGGTGGACTTAGATGACCGCAGACATCTGAGATGCCACAGCTCTCACCCACTGTGTGCACACGGAGACGGGAGAGAGGACCTCTCATTTCCGGGAGGGGCAGTGGGCTTGGCTCCCACGTCTGGCTTCATTGCTTCACCCGGTGTTCATGTACAGCTATACCTCCTGGCAGCACAGGTGAAGAACAGCCGATGAATGAGGCAGTGTGTGGCCATGCTTTGTCCACCTGCCGTGCTGTCCGGGGGGATAGAGAGCTTTGCCACTGGTGTTGTTTAGAGTCCTCCTTCTAAGGACTGGCCTCCTGCCTCTCCCAGAACATTGAGAGATGCTACAGCTGCAGGAACTGGAGCCATTAGGATCTAGAGACCACCTTGACCTCTCTGTGCCCTTCCCATAGAGGGGCCCAGAGAAGGAGATACCTTCCCGAAGGTCAGGGGCAAGGTATGTGAGAGCCGAGTCTCAGACAGGATGGTTTTCTCCATCCCGATATCCCACCAAGGGCCCTTGAACATGTTCTGAGAACCAGGGGCAGCCTTGAGAGAAGCCCAGCCAAGGGGGTGGTCAGCAGAGCAGCCTCTGTGTACACAGAGGAAGAGCAGGCATAAAAACATCAAGGTCGGGACTTCCCTGGTGGCACAGTGGTTATGAATCCGCCTGCCAATGCAGGGGACATGGGTTCGAGCCCTGGTCCGGGAAGATCCCACATGCCACGGAGCAACTAAGCCCGTGAGCCACAACTACTGAGCCTGTGCTCTAGAGCTCGTGCTCTAGAGCCCGCGAGCCACAACTACTGAGCCCACGTGCCACAACTACTGAAGCCCACGCGCCTAGAGCCCGTGCTCCACACAAGACAAGCCACTGCAATGAGAAGCCGGAGCACTGCAACGAAGAGTAGCCCCCGCTGGTCGCAAACAGAGAAAAGCCCACACTCAGCAACGAAGACACAACGCAGCCAAAAATAAATAGATAAATAGATTTATATTTTAAAAAAACCCAGGGTCAAGTGCTCGGCACAGGCTGATGGACGAGGGATGCAGTCCCAGTTCTGCCCAACACCAGATGCGTGACCTTGGGCAAGGAAACGCTCTTGCTTGTAAAATGGGAGGAGACCAAAATCTTTAAACAGTACAACCGGATAAAGCCTGGCACAGGGCCTGGCACACAGACAGAGTGCAGTAAACACTTCTGTTGTGTCAATCAGGGAGTGTGCCCGGGGCCGAAGAGGACAGCCAGCCGGTTCCCGAACATTCGCTGTGGTCAGCTCTTCCTCCAACAGGCAGCGAGGGAGGGTGAGTTCTGGGTGGGGTCACAGGGCTGACCGTTCCTCGTGCTGCTGTGGACGCCTGGCAACATTTTATGCCGGGGCAGCTGCAGCCCACACGTCCTAGCACCTCCCAGCCTGGTGTCCAGCGCACAGGAATGGCTGCAGGAAGGCACGCGGAGGCCTGGGTGTTTTCAGAGATCTGTGTACAACGCCCACGCCCATCACCTGACGCTGCAGCCTTTAGAAACAGAGAAAGGCGGAAGAGGACGGGCCGGACCTACTTTTACATCACACAAGGTCTCCAGCGCCCTCGCCGCTCCTTTCCTTCTGGAGGCAGGAGATATGGCATCTTCTGCAATCACATCATTCAGCTGCACAGGCCCGGGCGGGCTGGCAACATTATCTACAAAGAGAATTGTCTATGTATTGGGGGAATAGAACTAAAAAGCACTTGATTTGATAAATGTCACCCAGCGGAGGCATTTTCAGAAATGTATGCAGCCGCAGCAGCTTTCCAACCACAAACAATATTGGAGAAAGCCGGCGTCCTGCTGCGCTGTAAATAATGGCTTGTACTTTTCCAGGACACTCCTGGGGATCTGTCCCAGAGCCACGTGTGACTCACGCGCACCCACGTCAGCCCATCATCTGAGCTCAGCCAGGGGCCATGCCATCCACAGGACTCTTCCTGATTGTGGATTTGGGACCAACCACCTTCCACAACAGACAGGGTCTCGGGTTCCATTACACCCCCAGCAGGCTTGGGCTGCAACCTGAGGGGCTCCCCCACCTCCTTTCCCCAGCACCCCCTGGACCTAGAACATCTGTCTGGTGGTCCATCTGTGCTATGGGGCCATGAGTGAGCTGGGCATGACTGCAAAGGAGGGAGGAGAGTGGTACCTGGTGATGTCTGGCTGACTTGGCTGGGGGTCCTAGAGCTTGGCATCTGGATGAAGACGGGTCCCCAGTGGTGAGGGATGGAGGGTGAAGATGGATTCCCCTTACTGGTAAGGGGTGGGGATGGATGGAGATGCGTCCCCAGGGGTGAGGGATTGGGGTGGTGGTGAGGACATATCCCTCCAATGGTGAGGGATGGGGGTGGTGCAGAAGAATCCCCAGTGGTGAGGGATGAGGCCAGGTCAGGACCAGATGGACCATGTTGATATCTTTAGACAGAGCTGTCCCTGGAGAGTGCCCAGTGGGGGGCATTTGCTGAGGGGCCTGCCTGTGGACTCCGGGGTAGCTGTGGGAAGCAGGTGGCCAGAGCTGCAGGAAGCCTGGTGGGGGGAGGGGGGAGGAGAGAGGAAGGAGCCGAGGGGAGGGCGGTGGTAAGAGCCGTGCGCATCCAGTGCTGGGCGAGGCCAGACTGAGAGCCACCCAGCTGAAGGAGAGCCAGGGGCAGCTGACCACCTGGGGAGAGAACCCCTCTTCCCCTCCCCCCCCCAATTCTACAGGGTGGCTGCGATCCCCCGTTTAGGCCGAACCCTTTCAAATCAGCTGGGATGTAGTTGAAACTGTCATGACCCTCGTTTCAGACCATGAAATTTAGAATCCAACGGGGTGTGTCTGAGAGCAAATGAGGGTGCTCTTTTTCTTTTTTTTTTTTAATTTATTTTTGGCTGCATTGGGTCTTCGTTGCTGCGCGCGGGCTTTCTCTAGTTGCGGTGAGCAGGGACCACTGCTCGCTGCGGTGCGCGGGCCTCTCCTTGCGGTGGCTTCTCTTGTTGCAGAGCACGGGCTCTAGGCTCACGGGCTTCAGTAGTTGTGGCTCGCAAGCTCTAGAGCGCAGGCTCAGTAGTTGTGGCACACGGGCTTAGTTGCTCCACAGCCTGTGGGATTTTCCCGGACCAGGGCTCGAACCCGAGTCTCCTGCATTGGCACGTGGATTCTTAACCAGTGCGCCACCAGGGAAGTCCCAAAGAGGGTGCTCTTAATCGTTGTCCTGGGTGACAGACATACACCAGAACGTCCAAGACAGCAGGTATGTGCCTGCCCTGTTCTAGAAGACCTGGTCTAGCACGGACTCGGCAATGGCCGGCTGTGTGTCCCTGAGCACAGCACCTGATTGCTCCAGACCTTAATCTTCTCGTGTGTGAAATGGGTACAGTAGGATGTCATTCATGGGTGTCTGAGGGCAAAATGAGAGAACAGATGTGGCTTTAAGCTGGAAACATTACAGCTCTAATCAGAAGTCCCAAGTCACTGCCACGTCCTCATGAGCAGGTGCTCCCAGGTGGTAAGGATTGAAAGGTGATTATGGGGCGATTTTCCTGCTCTTTCAGGAATGGTCCTGGGATGAAAGGGGAGGACATTTCTGAGGACAGGAGGGCCGTGAGGAGCCCTTTGGAAAATGCTCACGTTCCCCTGAGGAACCCCATCCCATCACAGCTCTCAGGACACTCCCAACCGTCCTGCTGGGTGGAGCGGGCACCTCCCCACTGCAGACAAGGAAACTCAGCCCCAAAGAGATCACAAGGCTGGCCTGCAGCCCCACAGCTGGAATGCGGACCTTCAGAGCCGCTTCAAGGCCTTCTCACTCCAGCCACGACCCCAGACACTGGGAATTACCAAGCAATTCCTGCAAACCAGCCACTGGCTAAATGTCTCAGTGATTGTCCCATCTGACCCTAAGAGGAGGCATCACATTCTCCATTTTCAGAGGGGGAATAAAAGGCCCCCCCGAGTTGACTCCCAGCTCCAGGGTCAAGTGGAATTAGAACCCTCTTCCACCAGACTCCACAGCCCACAGCCTCCCGCTAGGACGTTTCCAGGAAAGTTGACTGGGTGTGGCCTGGAGCCCAGCTGGCAGGAAGCAGCCAGAGGGACGCCTACGTGGACTGGAGTTTGATCAAATGAAGTCTGCAGGCCCTGCTGGCTGGGTTGGAGAATTCCCCCCGCTTCCCTGGGGAGACCTGGGGGCTTGGTTCCTACCTGCAAGGGTGTGGCTCAGTTGGATCCGTCAGGGAAAGGTGTCTCTCATGCTGGCACAGCTGGCCTTGACCCCCCTGTGGTAAGAGCCCCCTTCCCACCCCCATCTCTGCTCGTCCAGGTGGCTCCTGAGCCCCCTCGCATGAGGAGAGGGGCCCCACGACTGGGGGCAGCGGCTTTGGGCTCCCCGGGGCGGCGACCCCAGCTCCAGTCAGAAGCTTGGATTCCGACTCTGCCTTTCACACCCTCGTGTTCTTGCTACAACTCCTTTTCCTCGGGGTGAGCGTGCAGCCCCCCACGCACACTCGCTCAGCTGCCTTTATCGTGTCCCACCTTCTTCCATGACACTGATCATCTTATGCGTTTATCACGCCCCTTGTTCAGTCTCTGTCCTGCTCTCTGTGGCGCCGTGAGCCCCTGGGGTTGGGGAGCCCATCCCTGGCATTTTGTAGGGATCTGAAGACGCTCGTCAGAGGCCTGTGTAGAGCTCCAGTCAAGGGCACCCCACCATCTGCGCACAGGCGGGCACACCCCTTCTCGGCCAGGGCTGGTGGGGGGAGGCCTTGATTCTGTCTCCCTCCGCACACCCTCCCTCCCTGGCACCCCACTTTAGTCAGGATGCTCCCTTCGCCCATGGCCCTTGCAGCTTCCTGGGCTGAGCATGGTCATATCTGTTTACTGTGCTACTCTTTGCAAAGAAAGCTCCACCCCAATTACCCTCATTTGATCTCCTGCAAGGAAGGCCTCAGCACCCCTTCTGGATAGACGAGAATGCTGGGCCTGGGAGACCCGTTGGCCGGTCTGGTCCGGGCAGAGCCACGATGCGGGTCCCACCCCAGGTTCCTGGCTCCCACTGCAGGGTCCCTCCAAGCTGCGCGTCCTCAGAGCCCCAGCACCGCTCACCACCCTGAGGCAGCCCTTCTGGCACCAGGCCCTGGCGTGCAACAGGAGCTCCTCAGTTAGCGCGAAAGCCGCCCCCTTGTGCCCGTCCTGCCGCTCCCTTCCAGAATCGCACTGCACACGGACAGGGACCCCTTTGGCAGAGCCTGAAGACGGCTCTCATGACCTCCTCAAGCGTCCCTTCTCCAACCTAAAATTTTCCCAGTTCCTTTAGCTTGTTCCCTGTGATCTGGCTTTCCTGCAGGACGGGAATAAGCGGGTATTTCTGGTCTTTTAAGAAGGGCCCAGAGACTTCAGTAAAACTGCCTCATGACAAGAGTGACAGGGCTTCCCTGGTGGCGCAGTGGATGAGAGTCCGCCTGCCGATGTGTGGGACACGGGTTCGTGCCCTGGTCCGGGAAGATCCCACATGCCGCAGAGCGGCTGGGCCCGTGAGCCACGGCCGCTGAGCCTGCGCGTCCGGAGCCTGTGCTCCGCAACGGGAGAGGCCACAACAGTGAGAGGCCCGCGTACCGCAAAAAAAAAAAAAAAAAAAAAAAGGAGTCACAGGGTCTCAATCCGTGCAGCCAAATGTATGATACTCAAGATTCAGATACCTACCTCCAAACTGCAATATTTGGAGAGAGATGGTTTCTTTTGAGCTGGGGGTGTGTGGTGGTGGGTTGCTGGGGACCATCTCGCCCCTCCTCACGTGAGAACTCTTGTGCAGGGTAACCTGCAACTGAGGGACGAGTTCTCTGAGGCATCTTCTGAGTGCTGGATACAGCCATACCTGCATGACACATTGTGAGCCCATCAACCACTATTGGTATATTCACTGATTGGTCAACCATTGATTTTGCTTCAGCCAGTGAAAGGGTTCTCTGTCACTTGCAACCCAAAGCTCTTTGACTGGGACAGCTTTGTGAGCACAAAGTATCCTATGGTGGCACCTTAAAAACTGGGTTCCTGGGCTTCCCTGGTGGCGCAGTGGTTGAGAGTCCGCCTGCCGATGCAGGGGACACGGGTTGGTGCCCCGGTCCGGGAAGATCCCACATGCCGCGGAGCGGCTGGGCCCGTGAGCCATGGCCGCTGAGCCTGCACGTCCGGAGCCTGTGCTCCGCAACAGGAGAGGCCACGACAGTGAGAGGCCCGCGTACCACAAAAAAAAAAAAAAAAAAAAAAAAAACTGGGTTCCTAACAACGCCTAAGCTTATAGTAATTATAAAATAATTATACTCATGTATATTATAATTCATATTAATTAATAATATAAATTTAAAATAAGCTAAGCCACCAATCCAGAGTCATAGAAAAGGTCTGAGGCCATGTTTATCCACATGCTTGGGAACAATTAATATTAATTAGGAAAGAAATAAACTGACATCTAGTAAGGACTCCCACTTTCTGTGTTCCAGGCACTGGGCCAGGCCCTTTCACATGCTTTATTTCATCTCCCCAGCAGCTGTGAGGCAGTGTGTTACTTAGGATAACTCCAGCTGCTGTAACAAACAGACCGCAAATGAATGATGGCTCGATAACCACAGGGGTCTGCAAAGAGGCTGGGAAGTGTATCCAGGAAGACGAGGACAGGGACCTGGGGACAGCCTGCAGCGTCTCCTACAACAGTGTCACCTGCTCTAATGTGAACAATGAGAGACTTGGCTGGTGAGGGACTGAGTCAGGATTTGGACTCGAGTCTGTCTGACCCTACGGCTCACTCACTCACCCTTCCCCCTGCTGCCCGGATCGGTGACTGGGAGAGCAGCGGTGGTCTTCCTGTGGGGCTTACAGTCCCATAGAGAAACCCTAAACACTGGGAGGACGATTCCCAGTGGAATATAACAGAGTGGGACGGGTCAAACAATGAGAGGTCAGAGGGTGAGGCCGTGCTGGGCTGGTTGGTCAGTGCCGCGTGGAGGAGGGATGGCGGCCTCGAGCTCACGCGGGGCATGAAATAAGCACCCAGCAGGTGCCTACGCTGGGCTCCTAAGGGATAACCTCCATCTTACATCTTTGAATAACTCCAGAGGTAGGAAGTAGGAAGGAGGATTGGCCTTGATATTAATGGGGGTGCAGCTCTTTTCTGGGAGCCATTGCCTGTTGATGGTCAGGACTCCATTTCCCCAGCAAAGTCTCCCACCTCGATCAGGTCACTGCAAAGAGGGAGATGGAGCCAGTCCCACCCAGACCTTTCAGGTTCTGCCAATGAGAAGGGGCAAAAGCATCCTAAATGGTGGGCTCCTGACTTGCTCCCCGAATCCTCCCACCCTCAGAGCCCCCCATCCTTCCCGTGCATATTGCCCCTCCGAGCCTACAGTCACGGCCTTGGGGCTTCCTTGCAGGAAGCCTGAGACAGGGACCCTGGAGCCCACACTTCAGAGGCAGCGCGGTGTCCAGATCCAGGCCCGGCCCTACTTCCCACTGCGTGGAATGCTAGGGATCTCCTCCCCTCTCTGAGTGCATCTGCTGGAAAGGAAAACGTGTGATTCCAGCCTGAGCTGTAGGCAGGGGCAAAGTTGGAACTGCAGGCCTCCCCACCCCCCCACCAAGGGCAGAGGCCCAGGGAGGGGCAGGGCTCGTCCGAGGTCAGCAGGGAGGTTAACAAACAAGTGTGTTTGTGCTTCCCAAAGGTGTGCCCCCCAGCTGCCCGTGGAGTTTCCATGGCGCTTTCTATTGACCGGGAGATAAGAGCCAGTTAAGTCTTGGTAAACACCGGGCTTGGCGTCAGGGCTGGTCTGTGCCACGAACACACTTTCTTCAGTGAAGGAGCAGCCACTTCTGCTCCCCAGACAGACCCCAGCGCTGCTCTGGGCAGCGAGCCGGGCCTGGAGTTGGTCCATCCACCTAGTCCACTGGGAGTAAGCGGCTCTCAAAAGAAGGTTCCAGTCTTGGTTCTCAGCCTTGGCTGTGCATTAAAATCTCTGGGGAATTATCGATAGAGGTGTCAATGCACAGGCCCTGGTCCCAGATATTTTGATTTCGTTGGTTTGTAGTGGGGCCCAGGCAACTGACTTAAAAGACCCCAGGCTACTCCACATGTGAGCCCGGGCCAAGCCCCCCTGAGCTAAGTGAGGAAGGCCCCAGGCTGCAGGAGCCCCATCGCTGTAAACGGGCCAGACACCCCACGTGTAGTGCTCCCGATTTCCGCGGTGTCGACACTCCCACCCAGGTATCACCTTTGAACAACCAGCTCGCAAAACCCCTCCAATCAAACTGGGCTGTGCCGCTCGGTCTCGTCACCCCGAGGGCACTTGTACAGCGACCTCTCCTGGCCTCACACGGCACAACAAGAAGGGAAACTTCCAGGCTGTCAAAACAGAAAGTCAGAAAGCGTGTGTCCTAAAGTGAGATCCGATTTTTTAAAAAGGGAGACAGAAAGTAAAAAGTTTCCTGACAAAGGAAGACAAGAGGACAAACCAGGGGACGGGTCGGGGTCATCTAGTGCTGGGGCAAAGCAGCTCAGCTGGAAAGCAGGTGGACGGCTCAGCAAGGCCAGTGACGTCCCCGCTGGTGCCTGGGGTCGGGGGAGAAGGAGGGCAAGTTAAGATGATGGGTTTTGGGGGGTTTTTGGAATTTTTGAATTTTATTTTGTTTATTTTTTATACAGCAGGTTCTTATTAGTTATCCATTTTATACATATTAATGTCTACGTGTCAATCCCAATCTCCCAGTTCATCTCACCACCACCACCACTCTCCCCCCTTGGTGTCCACACGTTTGTTCTCTACATCTGTGTCTCTATTTCTGCCTTGCAAACCGGTTCTAAGATGATGGGTTTAAGGAAAGAGTCTCAGGAGACAAAACAGCTACGTTCCGGAAGGCACTCACGGTGCCTGCAGGCTCCCAGCATGTGTCTTCAGGTTAACAGTCAGGTTAACTGTTCCTGAGGGGTTTCTGGCTGTTAAAATTAGTACCTTGACTGGATTTTTTTTTTTTTTTTTTTTTTTTTTTTTTGCGGTACGCGGGCCTCTCACTGTTGTGGCCTCTCCCGTTGCGGAGCACAGGCTCCGGGCGCGCAGGCCCAGCGGCCATGGCTCACGGGCCCAGCCGCTCAGCGGCATGTGGGATCTTCCCGGACCGGGACACCAACCCGTGTCCCCTGCATCGGCAGGCGGACTCTCAACCACTGCGCCACCAGGGAAGCCCCCTTGACTGGATTTTTGCTGGGAGGGAGCAACTGAACCTGCGGGTGAGGGGACGGGAGAGGCAGGAGAGGACCAGGCAGGAGCTGGGTCTGGTTGGGCGATGCCGGCAGGAAGCTTGATCTCAGAATCCTGCTCCAACCCTCTGGAAGAGGAGTTTTGGTGGCCTGCCTGTGACAAAGTGACAACAGTGTTTGTGGGGTGACTTTCCTAAAGCCAAGTGTGTCCAGTGTAAGGTTCTGGCCTTTGTGACAGGTGTGTGTGCTTAACTCTGTGACGAGGGCCCAGCTTCTGGGGGACACCCACACCGTGAGGTCAGAGGCAACAAAGACTGAAGTGTGTTTCAGTCCATCCTCATGGACTCCAGCTTGTTCCAGGGTTCCAGCTTATTCGTGTTCTCTCTACCTGACATCCTGCTTCCCTCCCACCTTTTTGTCCTGGGGACTTCAAGCTCCAGCATCATCAGGTGAAGATAAAAGCCTTACAGAGACTGCTTAACCAGCTTCCACGGTTGCACAAGGTCAAATCCTTACAATGAATCTCTTCACATACATACACACACATGCACGCCCACCACATGCACACATACTACACACTACCTACATAGCCCCCCACATGCTTTTTACACACAGGCATACATACTGCATATCTACTACCCCTACCTATATGTACGCATGCATACCACATGCATAGGTGGTTCTGCTTCTCCCATTGACCCTGACTGATACACCTGGGGATATTTTTAAAATTCCAAGCCCAGGTATCACCCCAGACCAATTAAACCCCAACCTCTGAGGTGAGACCCAGACATCAGTATCTTTGAAGCCCCACAGATGATTCCAGTATGTAGAAACCACTGGCTAATCTACAGAGACCCCAGGCTACAGCCCCAGAGCCTTCTGGGAGCTCGGATTGGGCCCAAGAAGGGAGAACCCCTCCCCTTACTGAAAGTTCACAAGGTTGGCTTCACTGGGCAGACTCAGAGGACAAAGCCTCAGGCATCCCGGGTCTGCTCTCCTGTGGCTTCTGTTTTCATTGTAACAACTTTTGTTATTAATCTGTAATCAAAATCTCAATTCCCCCATCACCTTGGTGGGTTAGTTCACCCACTGAAACAGTAGTGACCAGGGTCCTGGGCGGCAGACAGCCCTGTTTACCCAGAGGCCGCCCAAGCCAGGTGTAGAATAGCTGGGGTTTCTCCAAAGGGTCTTGGGGTCGAGGTGAAGGGTGGTCTTGGGGTGTGGCCCAGTGGTGTTCTGCCTGTTCTCACACCTGCTGGGGCTTCCAGCATGGCCCCAGAACCAGGTGATTCATCTTTATGGATCCTGAAAGAGCCTTCTGAAATATATGCCTACCTATGCCCCAGTAAGCTCCTATGTACAACAGAAATATGTACATTTGTGTACCAAAAATATGCACTGGGATGTTCTTAGCAGCACTATTTGTACTGGCAAGAAGTGGAATGACCCAAATGCCCGTCAAAAATAGAACAGAAGAATGGATGAATAAACAGCAGTACAATCAAGCATACAATGAAATACTCTGCAGAAATGAGAAAGAGTAAACTGCACCCATATGCAACAAAATAGAGGAATCCCGCAAATGCATGTTGGTGAAAGAATCCAGACAGAGGACATAAACACATAGAAAGAATATACACCATGTGATTCCATTTAAGTTTGAAAACAGATAAAACTAAGCTAATGCACTAGAAGTAAGGATAGTGGCTACTCCTGCCCATCTGGTCCATGGTGAAAGAACTTGAAGAGTGATCCAGAGGCCTGGGATTAAGAAAAGAGAGAGGGGGAGGCGGAGGGCCGGGACAAGACACACAGCATTATTTCCCCAGCAGAGGCACCAATGGTGGCTATTGCAGGAGGGGCTCGAGAGGCCAGAGGCTGTCCTGGAGAGTCGTCTTGTGCTCAAGCTCACCTCCCACAGAGTACGCCTATGTCGTCCCAAATACCTCCAAGCATCTTTTTCACCAGTTTCCACTTTGCTCATTGGAATATGTGCTCTGGAAGCCTTAGCCACCAATAAGCTGCTGGTCTACCATGAGGCCGCCATGTTGTAAGGAAGCCCAGACTCACCTGTGTGGAGGGACCCTGGGACTTCAAGAAAAGAGAGAGATGCCCGGTCAGCCCCGAAGGCCTTCATCCCCTCGGCATGTCTGACTGCAGCCACATGAGAGCCTTTCAGCTGGACTCTTCCCAAATTCCTAACACATAGAAACCACGGGAGATAATAAAATGAGTGGTGGTGTTTTGGGCCACTACGTTTTGGGGTGGTTTCTTATGAAGCAGTAAATAACTGGAATACCTTGTTGAGTGACTTGTAGAATGCTGGCAGAAACCCCAAGTCAGAGGCTTTGGGCAAAAGAGAACACTGGGGTGTGAGCCCTCTAGGGGCCGGATCTCACTGATGAAGGTTGGGGGTAAGAGCTGTGCTGCCGTGGGGGTCACTGCTGCTCCAGAACTGTCTGCCAGGCACGGTGGCCCAGTGAGCAGTGAGCTGCCTCAGGAGAGGGCCCCACGAGTCCTCATTGGGCAGAGGGGACGGGGCAGTAGCCAAGGGCTAAGGGCAGGTGATGGAGTCGAGAGGGGCACCTGTTCACAGCCCCACTCACTCTGTAGAGGGAGGTGGACAGCCACGGTCCAAAATCGACCCGTGAAACCACAGGAAGTCAGTGGACTCTGCAGCCCTGGAGGAGCTCAGGAGCTGATGAGATTTTAATATTTCAGAAGTTTCTGGGTCACAGCTGAAATGTTGTATCGGAGGCCTGCACAATGCAGGGCCATACTGAACATCACCCAGCCATACATTCTAGAGGCACAGATGAGGCTGTGGGGCTGGACTCAGCAGCAGCCCCCTGGGCCTCCAGCTGCCCCCTGACCTTCATGGGGGGGATGCCTAGGGGGTGACACAGGGTCTGGCAAACCTGATTGGGTACCGGTCGTCCTCACCTGGGGTGGAGCAGGGGCGACGGGAGTGGGGGCTGCGGCCTCAGCCCGGGGCCTCCCGGCAAGACGGCTGGGCTGCGGACAAGGGGGATTTGGCCTTGGAACAAAACCGCAGCCGGCAACCGCAGGGAGAGGCAAGGGGCACCGGAGAGGTGGATCAAGTTCCTGGGGACCAGGCCTCCCACGTTACGCCATGTTCAGACACTTAGGCTTCAAAACAGAAAACTGACTTAAAAACAAACAACAGCCTCTTAATGTAGCACAGAGAGAGAAAAGAGAAGAGGACACAAGGCAATGAAGTCGGACAGGCCCCCAGGGCATCTCAGGAGGAGCCGCGGAAGATTCCAGGCGCCCTCCTTCACTGCCGCTCCTCTGAGGGGAGGCGCTCACAGTGAGAGAACGGAGAGACCGCGGGCCCCTAACACCCCCCGGGAGCCCTAAGGGAAACTATCTTTTAATTCAGAGCACATTCTGGATTTTAGACACCACTTGTCTAGTCATCATGTGTGTTCTTCCCTCTTTGCTGAGTCAGACAAAGCCGAGGTCCAACTTACCATGTGACTCGTGTCTGAGCCTGAGCCTGCACCTCACCTGGCCTGGGATCAGAGCTCCCCCCTGGACCGGAGCCCCTGCTCTCTCCCCCCAGCCTAGAACCTGTGATGGTGACCCACTGTCTGTCTCCCCGGTGGTATCCAGAAGGGTCTGAGGTCAGACGTGGGCACAGAGCTTAGCACAGGGAATGCAGAGAAAGTGTTCGTAGAAGGAAGGAAAGAGGGGAGAGAAAGGAAGGAGGAAGGAGGGAGCTGAGGGGGTCTCAGTCATGGCTTCTTCATTCCCCTGCTGGCTCCCGGCGACTCCGCATCAGCCTGGCTGCCCCCCAGCCCCACCCCAGGATGCTGTCAGCCGGCATCCAGAGCCCTGAGAGGCTGTGCCTGGTTTTCTTTTTTCTTCTTTATTTTTTTGGCCACTGCCACAAGGAGTGAAGGATCGCAGTCCCCCGACAAGGGATCAAACCCGTGCCCCTGGCAGTGGAAGTGCAGAGTCCTAACCACTGGACCGCCAGGGAAGTCCCTGGTCCCAGATGTTTTCAAAGCCCGGCACAGCCCCTCTCAGGCCCAGCTACCCCTCCTTGTTCTGACCCTTCACCCACTCTTTTTTTTTTTTTTTCTTTTTTTTTTTTTTTTTTTTTTTTTGCGGTACGCGGGCCTCTCACTGTTGTGGCCTCTCCCGTTGCGGAGCACAGGCTCCGGATGCGCAGGCTCAGCGGCCATGGCTCACGGGCCCAGCCGCTCCGCGGCATATGGGATCCTCCCAGACCGGGGCACGAACCCGTATCCCCTGCATCGGCAGGCGGACTCTCAACCACTGCGCCACCAGGGAGGCCCATTCACCCACTCTTGACCTACCCTCAAGGCCTTCAGAATCCCTCAAACAGGGTCTGGGGAAGGAAACCCTCTGAGAAGGTGCCTTGGAACATCAGACAGGCCTGGGTGTGCATCTCACTCGGCCACTTACCAGCTGCCACGCCTGCCTCCTGGTGTGTGGTGCCCAGAGCCCGGCCTGCGACCTCAGACTGTCACCTGTCCTCTCTGGGCCTCAGTGTGCTCATCTGTAAAGTGGGGATAACATTCCCTGCCTGTACCCACCTCGGAGGGGCCTCAAAGGTCACGCTCAATAGTCGCCCCTCCCCATTACCCAGGACGTCCAAAGTTTACGGCACAGTTGTAACTGGGGAACTGCACTGATTCTCACCTCGTCTCCAGTGCGTGGCCTCTCAAATGTGCAGAACTGGTTAAAATGCAGATTCTGGTTCAGCAGGTCTGGGGTGGGGCCTGAGTTGCTGCGTTTCTCACAGCACCCAGTGATGCTGCAAAAGTGCAAAGCTGTAGAGAGAGGCCGTCCTGGCTCCATTTCCCCGGGGAGGGGCCTCCGTCTCCCTGACACGTGCCCTGCGCCCCTTGGCGCGTTTGCTTCGGGTGCAAACTAGCCTTAAATTCAGTCCTTACGGCCCGACCACTCCCCTGGCAGCCAGGTGCATGGGCGTCTGCTTAATGAACACTTGAGTATTTCTTGGGGTGACAACCTCCCACCTCTGAAAGGATGCCTGAGTTTCTGGCTCCCCAGCACTGCAGCTGGGACACACCATTTCCCAATTCAAGGGCCAGGAGAAAGTTGCCACCAGGGCTCTGGGCTGGCCACAGCAGGAACAGGCAGCGGGCAGCTGGTGACCACTTCTTCCTCGATGGACTGAGGTCAGCTCCACTCAGCAGCTGAAGGACTTCACGAAGATCAGAGGAGATGACAGTGTCCCTTTAACCCTCAAGGGGACATGAAGGGGGGTAGACAGATGGGGCTCAAGCTCCTACTTGGCCACTGACTAGCTGAAGACATCAGTGGGGTCCGAGCTTCTGGTTCTTGGTAGCTAGACAAGGACAATAACACCTACTTGCAGCCTAGCTGTTGAGCATGAAAATACCCAATGAATCTAAGGGGCCCAGCGTGGTACCTGCCCCAGGGGGATGCTTGAGACACAGAGCTGAGCCCATTCCTTCCTCCCTGCTGGACCAGGACCACCTACCCTACAGCCCCCTGCACAGGCTTCCATCATGCTTGGTACTTTGCCATCACCAGCCTTGTGAGGTTGGCCACCCAAGGGTGCTTTATTTCCCCGCGGGCACTGTGATGACTACAAAAGGGGCTGGCAAAGCCTTCTTCTCCACCAGCTAGGCCTCCTCAGGGCATGCCAGAGCAAGGCCACCTTTATTAAATGCTTCTCCACTCAATTAGGGTTTTCTATGAAGCAGAACATTTTATTAAAAGACCTGAAGATAAATTATTACCAACCACTAATGATTGTATTTAAAAGAGCAATACATAATTTAGAACAAGGTTTAAAGAAGTTAAAATACCTAGTGTATTTTTAGTTGGAGCACTTTTGGTTGCTAACGACAGGAGCCCAGCTGCATCTAGTTACAGCAGAAAAGGGAATTTACCGGCTCAGAAGGGCGGGGGGCATGGGGGGCCTTGGGATTCAGACACAGCTGGATCGGGGGCTCAAATGAGGGGCATGCTTAGGTTGGTCTTCCTCTGTCAACTGCTCTCCTGGCAGCTGCTTCCGTTCTTTGTGATGGCAAAGGTATTGCCAGCCCTGCACTCAGCACCTCAGCCACCCCGAGGGAGAGACGGGCCTCGGTCCCGCCAGCCCCACCTTGGGTCCCTGCCATCCTGACCCAGGAAGCGGAGGCTCTCGGTGGCCAGACCCCTGCTTCCATGCCCACTTCTGGAACACCTCAGGGCCAGGGGGAATGGGGTCCCCTCGGAACAGGAACAGGACATAAGGACTTGGAGTGGGTGAGGGACCGGTCCCTAAAGAACAGAGGGGGCTCTGGTGCAGTCAAGCCAGGACGCTCTCAGCAGCTCTCCGTTCTCCTCGCCCCAGCCCGGGATCTGTCTCGGGCATGAGTCAATGCAGTGGCTTGCTCGTACTCAGCCCAGTTCCTGGAAGCCGAGGGAACGTGTGAAACCTCTCCAGGTCGCCCTGGTTTGTGAAGACGAGGTCATCAGCTCTGCTGACCTCAGCCCTGGAGGATGGCACAGGCCGGGCTGGCGGCCAGTCGACCCTCGGCCAGTGTATGCTTGTCAACACGCTCCATCCGGCCTCTTCCCCGAGAGCCTCAATCTGTGTCGCCGGCGCTGGCTCCGCTCCGCCCCCCTCCGTGACACCGGCTTCTACTGGAAACTTGCTTGACTGTGTCTCAGAAGGAGTCATTCGTTTTCATCCCTTTAGAGCCAATGAGAATTGACCCACCACTGTTGTACTCCTGGGCCCCGAGACCCCTTTCCCTGAGTGAGGTGACTCCCAGCACGCAGATCTGTCCTGAGGCAGAGGTGGAGGCGGTGACCCATGCCACCCTGACCTTTCTCCCACGCTCAGGGCCCTTCACGGTTTGCACCCCCCATCCCGTCCCATCCACCGTATCTCCAGTCCCCCTCGTCATGCCTGTCTGTGTCCCGCCATTTTATGAAGGGTGAAAGGCGCATCATCGAGCCACAAAGTCCCTAAACCCCACAGCCGTGGGCGGGGTCATCTCCAGCCTGGAATCAGTCACATCGGGGTAGGGGTGTGGTCCGTACTGGTGACCAACTGGGTGATGCGTTTCTTGACCCTCTCTGAGCCTCACCTGGAAAATCAGGACGTTCCTGTGTGGCTGCGAAGATGAAATTGAGTTATTGATTGGGAACGTGTGCTGTAAACTGTAAAGAGCTGTGCCCCTGAAAGCGGTCACCACCGTCTTCGACGTCATCGTCCTGATTAACGGGCCCCCCTCAGAGGGAGGCCACAGATGACAGCCAGCCAGCCTCTGACCTGTCAGCCAAGCCAGTGTCTCCAGAGAGAGAACGCACGACGGGCCCCGATTCACCCCGAGCTGACTGCTAAATTCCTGTGGGAAAAGGCCTGAGCCGTGACCCCCGGAACAAGACCAACACAGCCGGCCGGCAGCTGTTCTTGAGTTCAAGAAAATAAGTGCTTCAGGGCACCTCGCAGCAAAAGAGAACACAGTCATTACTGGAAATGACAGACGCCGGCTGATTGAGTGCATTCTTCTCAGCCAAACCTGAAATTACTGCTCTATTGATGGGGGTCTAATGGGAAAGGCACAGAAACCCCGCAGAGAGCCCCACCGCGGCCCCAACGGCAGGCAGAGCCCGCCGGACTGCACGGCCTGGTGCATCCTTGCCTGCACCGTCTCCTGGGGTCTGGGGGCGTCCAGAGAGGGCCGTGTCCCGGGTCTCACAGGCAGCAAATGCGAGATCAGGTGCCGTCAATGTTTGCTGGATTATTAATGAATTAACCCGTCCTCTCTACTAAATTTGTTACTAGGGCCTGTGGTCCCCTGCTCCCACCCCCATGTGGCTTCGGGGGAAATGGGCTACTGCCTAGTTGCTGTGTTTCCACAGCAGGTCTGTGCTCTCAGATCCCCACCCAAGCACTGTTGTATTTGTGTGTGTGTGCTAAAATATATCTAACGTAAAACTGACTGTTTTCATAATTTTTAAGTGCGCATTTCAGTGGCATTAAGTGCATTCACATTGTTGTACCATCACCACCATCTATTTCCAGAATTTTTAAAAATAAATTTATTTATTTTATTTATTTATTTTTGGCCGCATTGGGTCTTTGTTGCTGCGCGCGGGCTTTCTCTAGTTGCGGCGAGCGGGGGCTACTCTTCGTTGCGGTGCGCGGGCTTCTCATCGCAGTGGCTTCTCTTGTTGCGGAGCACGGGCTCTAGGCTCGCGAGCTCAGTACTTATGGTTCGCTGGCTCAGTAGTTGTGGCTCGTGGGCTCTAGAGCGCAGGCTCAGTAGTTGTGGCGCATGGGCTTAGTTGCTCCGCGGCATGTGGGATCTTCCCAGACCAGGGATCAAACCCACGTCCCCTGCACTGGCAGGCGGGTTCTTAACCACTGTGCCACCAGGGAAACCCCTATGTCCAGGATTTTATCTTCCCAAACAGAAATTCTGTGCATTAAACAACTCCCCATCTCCCCCTCACTCTGGCCCCTGGCAACCACCTTTCCACTTTCTGTCTCTATTGAAGATGACTACTCTAGGTACCCCATAGAAGTAGAATCATACAGTATTTGTGTTTTCATGACTGGCTTATTTCACTTAGCTTAATGTCCTCGAGGTTCATCCAAGTTGTAGCAAGCACCAGGATTTTCTTCCTTTTTATGACTGAATAATATTCCATGTTTACTGTTTATCCCTTCATCCACTGATGGACATTGGGGTTGCTTCTACCTTTTGACTATTGTGAATGATGCTGCTATGAACGCAGGTGTACAAATATCCATCCCAGTCTCTGCTTTCATTTCTTCGAGGTATATATTCAGAAGTGGAATGGTTGGATCCTATGCTAACTCTGTATTTAACTTTTTGAGGACCCACCCTACTGTTTTCCACAGCAGCTGCACCAGTTTACATTCCCATCAGCACAAAGGTTCTGGTTTCTCCACATCCTGGCCAGCGCTCGTTATTTTCCCTTGTTTGATGATAGCCATCCTAGAGGGTGTGGGGTGGTATTTCACTGTGTTTTAAGACCTGCCTACATGCCTTTCTTCTGTTGGACCAAAATCCTGGGGCAAGACCCCTCCACACCCAGCGGGGTGCCTGCCACAGGGCTGGCCGTTTGTGGCAGTGAGGGTCAGTCCATGCTGAGTCCAGCTCTGCCACCGCCGCCTCTTCCCCACCAGCCCCCGCCTCTGACTCCAGACACTGGCTTCCTTCCCCAGCGTTTCCAGAGGAGCAGCCTGGCGTTCTCCCGGCTCATACAAGCCACAATTTGCGCTTCAAATTGCCAAACTGTTTACCAACAGCAGAGCTCCCTTTGTACCCTGCTGATCTGCCAAACCAGTAATTATCCCAAGCCCGGCTGCCTCACCCTGATGTGAACAATGGTTTAATAGGAAAATCAGCACAAACGGCTCAGAGCCCCAATCACTGTCCTCCGCCGAAGCCCACACCTGACCCAGCGTGGCCTCAGCCCTGCCACAGGCAAGTAGGAGGCTGTGCTCGAGGTTCATCGAGGAGAGGCTTGGCTCCTTCCGGTGAGGACAGGGGCTCCCTCTGAAGGAAAATGCATCTCATCACGTGGTGCTAAGTCCGTCCAAAGGCTGGTGCCCTGAGGACAGTGCCTGTAGGCCCCTCGGCTGGCTGGAAGCGCAGGGAGCATGGCCAGAGTTCCAGCCAGACGGACTGGGATGGGGTCCTATCCACGTTACTTCTCAGCTGCGTGACCTTCAACGAGTCACTTGGCCTCTCAGAGTTTCAATTTCCTCACCTATGAAACAGAGGCAGTAAGTGTACCTCTCTCCTAGGCTTTTGTGAGGTCTCATCAGAGAGATTATCCACAAAAAGCTTTTGTTGGAGTGGACACGTGTGTCAAGCAGGAGACAGATGCAGGTGGGTTTGAACCCCAGCTTTGCCACCCACTGGCTCTGGGATGCTGGGTCCTAAACGTCTCTGTGCCTCCATTTCCTCTTCTGGAAACAGGAAGACAACACCCATTTCACCGCATCTGTGCAAGGATGACGTGAGTTGCTGGGCACGAAGGCCAAGCACATGGTGGCTGTGCAGCATCCCTGAGGGGTCGTTCTGGGAGATGCCTCAGCCCCCAACACCCTTACGGAAGAGGGTCAGTGCTCAGCAAGGCTCACCTCCTAAGTCGGAGCCCCTGGGGTGACGGCAGGCGGATGTCCAAGGCCGTGTCCAGTGCCGGCGTTCCTCAGTGTCACTGTCCTGCAAGTCGACGCGAGGCCCGGGTCCTCGGAGAAGCGTTGCTGAAGGAGAGGCTGCCTGGGGCCAGCAGGCATGGCTGGGGTCCCGCACAGATGGACCAGCATGGCAGGTACGACCGGCTCCAGGCCACACAGCCAGAGCCACCCTTCCCATCAGGACGGCCTCTTCCTGCACTGCAGGGTCCTGTCGCCTCGCCCTGGCGGGTGGTGCCACTCCCAGGGGAGGGAAGCCGGATCTGGAAGAACCACGCTGACGTGGGTGCCCGTCTTCAGACCTGGAAGGCACGGGGCTGACTTGTTAGGGCCTGAGGCACAGGGCGGGTGAAAGTAAGAGACGGTCCCCCTTGCGAGCTCCCGGTCTAGCCGGGGAGGCAAAGCCAGACTGATGATGACAGGAAAGGATAATGTGGGGTCTGATGGGACAGGGAGAGCCTTGCCCCAGCCTAGAGCTCCGAGGGACTTCCTGGGGGAGGATGTGGAAGGGACTAAAAGTAAATTAAAAGAAGGGCCAGGGCTTCCCTGGTGGCGCAGTGGTTGAGGGTCCGCCTGCCGATGCAGGGGACACGGGTTCGTGCCCCGGTCCGGGAGGATCCCACATGCCGCGGAGCGGCTGGGCCCGTGAGCCATGGCCGCTCAGCCTGTGCGTCCGGAGCCTGTGCTCCGCAACGGGAGAGGCCACGATGGTGAGAGGCCAGCGCACCGCAAAAAAAAACAAAACAAAGACGGGCCAGTGGGTGAGGGGCATTTCATGGGAGGGTCAGGCATTCGATGAGCTTTCCTTAGACCCAGTCAGTGTCCAGCCAAGGCCCAGAGAGACTCAGAGACTGCTGGGCCCTCGGCCTGCCTCGTGGACTCTCCAGGTCGCCAGATGGAGGCTGTGGACGTGTAAGGAGCCTAGGATTCCCGGGGAAGCTGCCCCAGCGCCGCAGGGCCGAAAGTTGAGGGGACTGGCGTTGAGTTGTGTGAAGGTCAAACCTTCCTGGGCCCCAGGGTGGAACTGGATGGTCACAGGCCAGTTGCGTGGCTGCAACTGGGCTCTTCCTTCTGGCACACCCGTCTCTCGGCATCACCGGGCTCAAAGCAGAGCATGCTGATTTACTCTTGGTCCCAGCTGCCATGGAGACCCGAGCAGAGGGATGTTCCGTTTTCCTGCAGAATTGTGTCGCCATTCGATCGTTTGTCTGCTGTGTAGTGATTTGCCTGCTTGCAGGCCTGGGAGATTCCAGAACTTCCCTTTCATCTGCATTTCCACCCCTTGCAGGGCTCCTGGTGGGCAGTGCCAGCCCCCCACTGCAACCCCATGCCCAGGGGTCCAGCTTCAAAGAAGGGTGAGCAGGAGAGGAAGCAGGGCCCCTCTCTGGGAGGCAGGGGCTCAGAAAACTACCATGATTCATCACGCCCGAACATGAGCCGTCATAAATAATGGAACACATTCGGACACGGTGATTCAGTGTGTCAAAATATAGAAAGGCCATTTAGTATTGGTGACAAAATTAGATGAAAGGCTTCACTCCTTCAGATGAAGCAGCAGACCGAATGGTGCCAAGAGAGAACGCAGAGCTGCACTTCCAAATGCTCTAAATGAAAATGTGAGTTTCCCCAACAGCCCAACGGGGTGACCATCCCAGTCTGCTCTGCTCTTACACAGGGTAGTAGACGGGCATGCACCCAGGAAACCTCCCGTGATCGAAATGCACGTTAGAAGAGCAACTGTTTCTCCAGGAAATAGTTAAGAGCTGGAGGACTTCCCTGGTGGTACAGTGGTTATGAATCCGCCTGCCAATGCAGGGGACACGGGTTCGAGCCCTGGTCCAGGAGGATCCCACGTGCCGCAGAGCGACTAAGCCCGTGTGCCACAACTACTGAGCCTGCGCTCTAGAGCCCGTGAGCCACAACTACTGAAGCCCGTGCGCCTAGAGCCCGTGCTCCGCAACGAGAGAAGCCACTGCAATGAGAAGTTCGTGCACCACAATGAAGAGCAGCCCCCACTCGCCGCAACTAGAGAAAGCCCGCGCACAGCAATGAAGACCCAATGCAGCCAAAAAAATTTTAATTAATTAATTATTTTTTTAAAAAAGAGTTAAGAGCTGGAATGTTTTACAATAGCCAAGACATGGAAACAACCTAAATGTCCATCGACAGATGAATGGATAAAGAAGATGTGGTACATATATACCATGGAACACTACTCAGCCATAAAAAAGAATGAAATAATGCCATTTGCAGCAATATGGATGCAACTAGAGATTATCATTCTAAGTTGAAGTAAGTCAGAAAGAGAAAAATACCATAAGATATCACATATGTGGAATCAAAAATATGACACAAATGAAATTATCTATGAAACAGAAACAGAGTCATGGACATAGAGAACAGACTGGTGGTTGCCAAGGGAGAGGACGTTGGGGGAGGGATTGAGTGGGAGGCTGGGGTCAGCAGATGTAAGCTTTTATATATAGAATGGATAAACAACAAGGTCCTCCTGTATAGCACAGAGAACTCTATTCAATATCCTATGATAAACTGTAATAGAAAAAATATTTTTAAAAAGCATGCATATATATATATAACTGAATCATTTTGCTGTACAGCAATAATTAACACAACATTGTAAATCAACTATACTTCAATAAAACTAATAATATAAAACAAAAAAGAGCTGGAGTGTTTCAGAGTCTCAATACCACACTCTTTTCCTTGCAGGAATTTAAATAATTTAAATGTTTTCTATAAAAGCATTTTAAAATCACATTCTAGAAAAAGTAAACTGACTGATCAAAACTCACCCAAAACTCACCAAAACAGACCTGCCTCTCATTTGCACGTTAAAGCCACAAGCCGAGGAGCCTCTATCACTTTTGGCCTCGTGTTGCAATGTTGCTCTAAGCTAAGCACGGTTTAAGCAAAAGAAGTACTACCCCACGCCCAAGCCCTCTGAGCAAAAGCATCCTCAAAGCAGCCATGCCTCTGGATGCTTTGTGAGCCACAGCCTTCCTCATCACCTGGGCAGCGTGTGTGCAGTTACTGTCAGAACAGACCAGTGCACGGTCCTGAAATGAGGGTTTTATCCTATTCAGTTTGCACTGGGAAATTTGCACTGGGAAAGAAATACTGGTATTCACCTCAGAACAGCATTCTGTTTTTTTTTTTTTTAATTTTATTTATTTTATTATTTATTTGGCTGCGCCAGGTCTTAGTTGCGGCATGTGGGCTCCTTAGTTGTGGCATGCGAACTCTTAGTTGCAGCACGCATGTTGGATCTAGTTCCCCGACCAGGGATCGAACCCAGGCCTCCTGCATTGGGAGCATGGAGTCTTAACCACTGCACCACCAGGGAAGTCCCAGAACAGGTTTCTTCACCACAAGATTTCTCTGAACTAATCCCATGAGATGTAACACCCACACGTGTGCATGCACACTCGTGCATGTGTATGTACACACACACACACACGGATAAATATACCTGAGATATACCACATAGAATACCTCTCTCCTGGCAATTTACAACGCATATTAACATTTTAAAGGCCCTGAAATATCCTGCAATAAGGAAACGTGCTTCACTTTGCTTAACCTAATGTTTCATGAACTTAATTAACCAAGGAAACCTTTTTTTTTTTAATTATCAAGATCTATTAATATATGGAGACGCCCACATGTCACAGAACACATTCGGAAGTGCTTACATATGGATAAGGAAAATCATGTCTTTGCACTGGCTGTTTATTTTTCCCCCGGAGAACTTTCCCAGTAACACTGGAGGGAGGTGGCGAGGTCCTACAACCTTCCTCTGACAGATGAGGAAACCAAAGCTCAAAGAAAATAAGTATGTTATCCCAGGTTGCTCAGAAATAGATGACTTCTTAGAGAATTTAACAGAGGTTTTGATTATACACACATGTACTGTCCAGCACGAAACTGTTCCCCAGCTCATAGGACTGCATGGAAATGTCCTGCTGGCCAGTCTGTGGGTCTCTGTCCTCTTCTCTCCTCTCTTCCCGTGTGGTTCCTTGTCTCCCTGACTTGTGGCGTCTCTGGGGGATCATTATCTGTGCACCGAAAGGGCCCTGGCCTGTTCCACACAGCAAGGCGCTCTCTTTCCCCTTGGGGCCCAAGTGCGAAGTGCATCTTCTCACCAAGAGGAACTGCATCTTCCTGGGCCCCTCAGCGAAGAGGCCACGTGGGAACCAGCTCTACCCTGGGGACTCAGGGTTGAACTCCACACATGAGCAAAGACTAAGAAGTTTCTGTGATGAGTGGTAAGGACCTGAAGCTCAAGCTGTGTGTCCTGGTGAGCAGAGAGCCGTGGAGACCTGTCCTGGACCAGGATACCCCCTTCTGCCACAAAGGTCATGGGTGTCCTTCAGCCTCCAAGACGGGACGAGCCAGGAGGGCCGCCAGCACGCCTGCATTTAGATGCACAGCCCCTCCCAAGAATGCCAAGCTCATGGCTAGAATTCCTCAAAGGAGGTGCTGCCTCCCTGTTCTATGCCCTCCTTTCGGGGGCCCACCCTCTAGGAAATAGGAATTAGTACCTGCACCCTCCCCCAGCCAGCATCCCAGGTCACCAGCCTGGGGTCCCTCACCAGAACCACTCACCAGATCAAGAAATAAAACCTTGGACTTCCCTGGTGGCGCAGTGGTTGAGAGTCCGCCTGCCGATGCAGGGGACACAGGTTCATGCCCCGGTCCGGGAAGATCCCACATGCCGCGGAGCGGCTGGACTCGTAAGCCATGGCCGCTGGGCCTGTGCGTCCGGAGCCTGTGCTCTGCAACGGGAGAGGCCACAGCAGTGAGAGGCCCGTGTACCGCAAAATAAATAAATAAATAAATAAAACCTTAACCAGAACCCCCAGAACTCCCCTTGTGCCCCTTTCCGAGGGTAACGAATACTATCCTTATCTCTAATATGACAGATCAGTGTTGCCCATTTTTGAACTTGAATGCAATCATCCACACTGTTGCATGCAGCTGTAGTTCACTGGTTCTCATTCTGTGGAGCGTTCCGTCATAGGAATACACAACTTACCTGTTCTGTTGGTGAACACTGGATCACTTCCAGTCCTGGACTATCATGAATACGGCTGCTGTGAGCATTCCTGCACACGTGTTTTGGTGAACTTGGGTTTGCATAGTTGTTGAATGTATACCCAGGAGTCATCTTGCTGCCTCGTAGTGGGTGTTTATATCCAGCTAGACTTATGTTGCCAGAAACTCCCACCAGCAATTCAGGAGAGTTGCAATTGCTCCACATCTTTTCTGCACTTGGAATTGTCGGCTTTTTAACTTCAGCCATTCTCGTGGGTGTGTAGCAGTATCTCACTGTGGTTTTAATTTATATTTCCCTGTGACTAACAAAGTTGAGTGCACTTATAGGTTTATTACCCTTGTGGATATGCTCTTTTGTAAAGTGTCTGTTCAAATTTTTCTATTGGGTTGTCTGTCTTATTTATTTGGAGGAGTTCTTCATGTATTCTAAATTCAAGTCTTAGGTTAAACATACGTATGGCAAATTTCTTCTTCCATTCTGTGGTTTGCTTTGTGTCTTTTGTTCAATAGATATTCTTAAATTTAATGTAGTCCAATTTGGGACTTCTCTGGTGGTCTAGTGGGTAAGACTCTGCAATCCCAACGCAGGGTGCCAGTGTTCGATCTCTGGTTGGGGAACTAGATCCCACGTGCATGCTGCAACTAGGAAGCCCGCATGCCACAACTAGGAGTTCATGTACCGCAACTTAGACCCAGCACAGCCAAAATAAATAAATGAATATTTAAAAAAAAAATTTAACGTAGTCCAATTTATCACCATTTCTTTTATGGTTAGTGATTTTTGTGTCAAGATATTTGCCTACCCCCAAACCATGAAGATATTATCCTATGTTCTTTTCTAGAAACGTTTTGTTTTGCTTTGAAAATGTATATCTATTGATACAATCCTTCTGGAATTGGCATTTGTGTATGGCATGAAGTAGTGATCAAAATTCACTTTTTCCTGTATGGATATCCAATTACCCCAACACCTTTTATTGAAAAGATCATCCTTACTTCCCACTGTACTAGGCTTTCATCTTTGTGAAAAATCAAGTCGACACTTTGTGTGTAAGTCTGTGTCTGGATTCTCTGTTCTGCCCCATTGATCTATGTGTCTATCCTTGGCAATTGCCATGCTGCCTTAATTGCTGTGGCAGCATAATAAATCTTGGAGTCTGGTAGTATAAATCCTCTGGTTTTGTTTTTCCTCTTTAAGATTGTCTAATTTTTCTTGGTCCATTGCATTTAGAATCAACATACACACACAGCACCCCCACACACACCCCTTCCTCAGCTCTGTGTTTTTGATCTATTCCTGTTGCTTTCTGAACATCGTGTCTGTAACCTGTAACTGTTGCTTGGTGTATGTGGCCATCACTGGCCAGTCAGGGAAGAGAAACCTCACTAAATATTTCAAGCAAAGAGGAATTTAATTCATGAAGCTCATGACAAAGGTGTGGGAACCCAGAAAAGGGGAGGGATGTGACCTGGAGATCAGGGAGCTGCTACTACTTCTAGGCTGGAAGCGCAGAGCAGGCAGGGGTGCTACACAGTGATAAGGAAGCGTCAGCCCCAGGCTGGGGCCATGGCCAAGCTCGCCCTGCTGCTGCTGGACCCCAGCGACTGCTGCCCCGGACCCACGAGCAGGAGCAGATGGACTTCCACCGTTGACACTGTTACGGTTGCGTGTGTCCCCACAAAATGTGTTGAAATCCTAACCCCCAGTCCCTGAGAATGTGACCTTATTTGGAACTAGGGTCATCACAGACGTGATTAGTTAAAAGGTGCAGTTAGATTGGAGTCAGGTGGGTGCTACTCCCATAGGAGAAACTTGGACTCAGACACACACGCTGGGAGAGTGCCATGTGAAGATGAAGGTCGAGATTGGGGTGATGCTTCTACAAGTCAAAGACCGCCAAAGATGGCAGCAAACCCCCAGATGCCAGGGGGAGCCCTGAAGCAGATTCTCCTTCCCATCCCCAGGAGCCACCAATCCTGCCTAGACTTCCCGCCTGCAGAGCTACGAGACAGTAAATGTAATGTAAGCCACCCAGTCTGTCATACTCTGTTACGGCAGCCCAGCTAACTAATCCACCCACCTTCTAATCTGGTGCCGGGGCCTCCTGTTGGCTGACTCCTGTCAGAGCCCAGCTGGCCAGGGAGCCTACAACATGTGGTTGACAGGCTTCCAGCCCCGTGGCACAGAAAAGGAAGAAGGCCAAGAGCAACAGACGAATATCTAGCCAAGTGTGCATCCTCCAGGGGTCGCCTGTCCATCTACCCCCGGGACGGACACCAGATGGCCACCCCCAGCACTGTGGTGGACACCCTCCGACACGAGGGTCTCTGTAAGGACTCGGGGATTTACGTCCAGGTGCAGAATGTCTGTAATGCTGCTTCCGCGAGGCGGCCTTCGAAGCCGTTCCTGACCTGGTCCCTGCTTCTCCCTGGCCTCCTCTGCACCCACTCTCAGCTTCAGCCGCGCTCACCCTCCTTCCCTGTCTCAGGGCCTTTGCACTTGCTGTTCCTCCTGCTCCCAACTAAAGGGCCCACCTCACTATGCATCTAAAACACCTCCCTCCTTGTTCACTCTCCTCACCCTGCTTTGCTTTCTTCATCCCACGTAACAATATCCAAAATGACAGTAGATTTACTCACTGATTCTAGGATCAAGCATAACAGAATCTTGTCTGACTGGTGCGTTGCTGTGTCCCCAGACCTGAGAATAGGGCCTGGAACATATAGCAGGTGCTCAATAAATATTTGTTGAATGAATAAACGCTGTGTCCTCCCCATACCATGAAATAGAGCAGGTTCACCCAGGACTGAAGGATAAAGCTGGCTCTGAGGAGGCCTGGCCTTGGGGGTCACTGGGCGGCCCCAGAGCTTGCCAGCCTTCCCTGGGCCTCTGATCTCCTACTCAAAGCAGCTCTGCCCACCGCCCCTGCCCATCCTCCCAGTGGATGGGGCAAGACCAGAGTTGGGGAGACCAGGCTGGCAATCAGGCCAGAGAAGAGACAGGTCTGAGCCGACAAGATATGGTGGGTGGGAGAGAAGGTCTCAGGTGGGAGAGGTGTCAGGGGGCTTGAAGGCCCCGCGTCAAGTATGATGTTTGGGTTTCTGGCCTGGCACCACGGGGGCTAGACCCTGAGCTGGGGCTGCAGCAGGAGGCGCAGTTGGCTGGAGGTGAGCTGAGTTTGGGGGTCTGTTGGACACTGATGCAGAGACATAAAACAGGTCGTTGGAAATACCGCTCTGCAGCTCAGGGGAGATTAAGGTTGTAGGTGAACCTACGAAAACCATATTTTTGTTTCACCAAAATTAAATATTAAAGCAGCTCATGAAACAAAGAGTGAATCAACCACCCTTTACACATCTTAAATTAACGAAGACAAGTACCGCATAATTACCTTCCATTTCGGACTCCCTCTCCCCAAGAGGGTCAGTGAGAGTCTTGTGAAAAGAATTAGGCTTGGTTGCAAGACCTCTCCCCTCACCTTCACGTCCCCCAGACGAAGTCCATGTGCACAGGAAGGAGAGGAAAGATAATCACTGAAGTCCATGCAAGATCTCGGTGAGCTGGACTTTCGTGTCTGAAAGTGATGTGAAAACTCTGGGTTTGCCCAAAACGTTGTTCAGAGCTGGGAAAGGCAGATTAAACAGAACGTATGGGGCAGTGACTGTAGATACAACAAACCCGGTTTCATGCTCACTCCTCTGGTTTAGGCTGTCAGATGATCATTAGCACAGAGCCCCCTCCTCGCAGCGCGCACCTCGGCCCTCTCCTCCATGCTCCCTCCTCACTTCCCTCCCCTGCCATCTAGGTCTCTGATGCCTGGCTACCAGCCTGAACTTGTTGGGACAAAAGCCAAGACTGAGGAGAAGCAGAGAGACCAGAAGGGAAGGCAGAGCAAAGGAGCCGCGGAGAGGGGGTCTGATTAAAGAAGTTCGCGGGTCTGCAAGCAGAGGGCACGGGGCTGCTTCTAACCGCTAGATCTGCCCCGGCTCAGGCTATACCTCAACGCTGTCAGCTGAAAAAAAATGCACAACGTAAAAGTTGAGAATTATGTTTTATTCGGCGGACAAAACTGAGGACTTAATCCCGGGACACAGCATCTCAGATAACTCTGAGGGACAGCTCCGAAGACGTAAGGGAGAAGCCAGGATACAGAGGAGTTTTGGCAACAAAGACCAGGTAGCCGGAGGAATATCAGCAGTTAACAGATTACTGTTAATTAAAGGAAACCAGACATCTCAAGTTAAGGAATTTAGCACTTTTCTGTGTCTGGGAAGATGCAAGAGTCTGGGCTCACTGAAATCATTCCTTTGATGTGCACCTCAGCTACCTGGGGCCAGTGTCCTGTGTTTTCTCATCCTGAGTTCCGTCAGGGCTCACCACTGGGCCGGCTGTAGTGGCTGATGGCTGCAACATCCTTTGTTTACTGATATGGCAGGTGGCATTTTTAGTTCACAACCCCCGGGACCGTTCCTCTGTCTCTAGGACACCACGGGGTCCTCGCAAGGTCTGCAACTGTTGGTCTCTCAATGCCTGTGGATGTTAGTGGCCCATGTGACATCTCTGAGCTCATCAGAAGAGGCCCGTGGGCTCCGTTTCCAGTGCCATCTGCCCTGGAGGAGGAAAGACTCAGGGTCTGACTTCCTGCCACAGACGGAGTATCTGCATTACAACTCAGGACCATTGCATCAATGGTAATTAAGCAAATTAGCCATTGCAGGCATGTTCACAAAGCCAGCAGACTCAATGGGGCGCGATCCATTAGCATCCTGTCCCTAATGGCCCCTGCGGCTCCTCAGAGAACGAATCCCTGCACCCAGACCAAGTTAGGAATGGTGCGCACGGGGCTGGCGGGGAGCCTGCAGGCTGCCCAGGCATCTGCCAGAGCCTTGGCTGGCTACCTCGCTTACCCGCCAGTTCCTCTCACTCTGCCCTATTGTTTCCTGTGTGCCTCTACCTGGAGTCTCCTACAATGTTCTCTTCACCTGGCTAATGCCTTTTTATCCTTCAACACTTGCCCAGGAATCACCTCCTCCAGGAAGCCTTCTCTTATTCCGCAGGCTACATGAGGGCCCCTCTTGCATCCATCACTGGTCAGTCTCCCCTAGAGGCTGGGCTCTGTTGCCGGAGGAGGAGGCCAAATCCCAGATGGAAGACACCCACCCCGGCTTGTCTCGGTCACAGGAGGTTGCATCAGGGTTCTAGGGGTGCAAGCACACAGAAGCCCACTCTGGCTACCTTTAGGATCCCTGGAAGGGTGAGCAGTATCAGCTGTGACAGGAGCAGAGAGCCCCAGGCATCCAGAGGGGGACACTAATGCCTGGTCTCGCAGGACGCTCCTGAAGGGAGGGAGCATCCCCTGTCTGGAGTCTTTGTGTCCCTGGAGGAGCAGCCTAATTGGTCTGACTTGGGCCACGTGCTCCATGCCCTTGACCAGGGCTGGCACACCCTTATATGTATTATTCATGCTTCATTCACTCCTCGCAATCTGTGAGTAGATACCACTGTTGTCCCCCATGTTACAGTTGGGGAAACTGAGGCAGGGGCCAGTGGTGGCCCTCAGGAAAGGAGAGCTGCCAGGCTGGCCCCCCGGCCCCCAGGCTTATGGACTAAGTACCTGTGTGTTGAATGAGTGAGCGACTGCTTTAGAAAACCGCACGGAGCTGGCTTCTCCAGAGCCAGCCTGCTTCCCCAGCCAGGTGCGGGCGGGCGTTTGGCCCTTTCTGATGGATGGGTGATATTTTCTGGGGCAGGGACAGGATGCACACCTGTCATCGCTGAGGTAATTACTTCTCCCTCGCTGGCCTTTCGACCAAGCTGCCGCCCTGAAAAGTCATCGCTCTTTCTCGGCCATTCTCAGCAAGAGACAAAGGAAAGCTTAGGAAAAGAGGAGGTGGAAAATCTGTGCTATTTTGCATCGTCGGGAAGGGAGATCGAAGCTTCAGAAAATGGGACAGAGACTGAGGCCAGAGGCTGCGTTACGCAGACGTGGACCTCAGAGGCCGGAAGAGAGGCGTTGGGTCCAGAGCACAGGTCGGGCCGACCTGGAGCAGAGCCAGAGCGGAAGGCAGCGCCGCCTGGGCGGGGCGGGGCGGGGGCGGGGCCCTCCCTCCCTCCCCACCTTGTCTTTCTTTCTGGAGCTCGCTGAGCTGCCCCCTGGATCCCGAGCTGCTTCTCAGGCAGCCGAAAGGCCGATGGCGGGGTCAGTGCTGGAGAGAGTGGCTGGGGGTGGGTGTCCTGGGGAGTGTGGTCGTGGAGCACGTGCTTCCCTGGGGACCCCAGTCCTGTCGGTATCACTCTAGCGGCCCGTGGCCTCGGGGGGACCCTGGCCTTGGATCCCACTCGGGCCCCCAGCCCTGGGCGGCCCTCCCTGCCCCGGCATCTCTCACTCCTCCCGGCCTCCTGGCTCTGCAGTCCAGCCCGGCGCGTCCCCCCGTGTGGTCACTGCCAAGTCCTTGTGTGCCCAACCTCTGCCCCCGCCTGTGATCATCTCGGGCCAAGGCTGTGGTCTGTCCATTGGTGGACCCTCAGCACCCGCACGAGGATCGGCCCAGTGAGGCCTTGCTGGGTGGGATAATGGTCGGTTCCGGATTCCTCAAACCCCACTTGGCAGCCAGGGTACCATGGCGGGGGTCCTGGGCTGGCCGTCTTACCTCTGGTCAAGGTTTCCTGAGTTTCCACCCCCAGGAACGGCTCCAGGCCCCTCTCCTCCGGTGGCTGGTTGCCGCAGAAACTGCCTCGCAGAGGGGCCCTGGGACTCCTGTCTGCCTGTGCCAATCACGGACATGGTTGCTTTCCGGGGAATAAAACCCAGTTCTTTGCAAGGAGCCAGGAGAAACACAGAAGGAAGGAAAGGGGCTGGTCAGAGACCCCATCTTACTGACAACGCCAGGGGCTGGCCATCCACGGGGACTGCGACCCACCCAGGCCCCCTCCTGGCCGCCTCTGCCCTCAGCTGCCCTCTGCCCTCTCGAGGGCTGACAGAGGAGGGCACCGGGGGGTGGTGGGGAGAGGAGGGGACAAAGACCGGAGTCCGGACATCAGCCCCAGCCCCTGAGCAGGAGCCCTTGCCGTCCCTGCTCCAGGTGGAGGTCATCAGGAGAGAAAACACCTGGGCCACAAGTATGAGCTCGGGCCAGAGCCATGTGCCAGAGCTGGGCACAGGGAGAAAGCCGTGGTCCTCACCTACAAAGGTCCACGGTTGGATGGAGACATGAATCCAAAACTATAAACGACGAAGCAGGACAAAGAGGGGTGCTGCTCGCTCCAGGAGCTGCGGGAGGACGTGGCCCCCTGGACTTCGCTGGAAGCACCTGCTGTGTGTGCGGCAGTGTCCATCCTCATCCACGCACACCTGGAGGCCAGCCTCACAGCAGCCAGGAGCAGCAGTCGTCGTTTCTGTTCCACAGATGAGCAAGCTGAGGCCCAGGCGGGACGAGGACTTTGCCCCAGGACTCAGGGAGTTGGACTCAGGTCTGCCTTTCCCTCAGAGACCTCTCTTCCCTTCCCCAGGCAGACTCACTCCAGACTGATTCTAGAAGCTGGCCCCGGGCCGCGTCCATCCAGGGAGCTGGCAGCCTCCTCTTCATAGCTTTTCCAGCTCTCTTGGTTACAATCCCAAGTGGTTGGCCACCATACATCTCTCTTTTCTTTTCAAAGATGACTCATAAGATGGAATGAGGCATCTTGGAGTAAATGATGAAGGAACTGAATTATTCAAACTCCTCCAGATTCTGAAATGACTTTAATGTGTTTATGTTTTGCATTAAGCATTGAAATGGGCTGAGGGGGTCACAGGATTTATCTTAATTTCGGAAATGCCTCTTGGTTGCACACTCCAGCGCAGGACCAGCTGTGAGATAAATGTCTAGAGGACATCAAAAGCACTGCCCACTTCCCTGCTAATTGCCCCTGTGCCTTTCTTCCCGATTGGGTTGACAACTCTGGCTTTGTTGTTGCAATCTCAAGTTTGCCCTGATAAAACCCAGCTCCGTCCCTCTGTCGGAAAGGGGGTGCTTTGCACCTGTTGCCTGCTTTGCTGAGATCGTGAAAACCCAGGTCTGTTGCTGCCCACGCAGAACTGCCCACTGAGGGCGCGTGACTTGTGTAACCTGAACGTGGGTATAAAGAAGAAGACAGGGCTTCCCTGGTGACGCAGTGGTTGAGAGTCCGCGTGCCCATGCAGGGGACACGGGTTCGTGCCCCGGTCCGGGAAGATCCCACATGCCACGGAGCGGCTGGGCCCGTGAGCCATGGCCGCTGAGCCTGCGCGTCCGGAGCCTGTGCTCCGCAACGGGAGAGGCCACAGCAGTGAGAGGCCCGCGTACCGCAAAAAATAAATAAATAAATAAATAAATAAAAATAAAAATAAAAGAAGACAGAACTGTTGTGTCCGTGGCTCACAGGGCCCTCGAGGTCCCTGGCACATAGAGGCACTCAGTAACGTCTGTTGGAAGAATAGTCTCGGAGCTGGACAGTTTCCCTGCCCTGAGTGGGGGGGACAGCTGTGCTCAGCCTGCATTCTGTAGAGCCCACAGGAGGGGAGCAGCACGAGGCATGTTGGGGCACCTGGCGTCTAGCCCTGTGGGGAGCTGGCACCACCCCAGACCAACAGGAGGGAGAAGTCCCCGCCTGGAAGCAGCTCTGAGTGGGAGGGAGCATGGAACATTCCAGCCTCTGTCCCCTGAACTCGCATCTCTGGCCAGGGCTTCCCACCAGCCCAGTCCAATGGGCGCTGGGGGACAGGTGAGTCATTACCAAGTCCATTCAGTCCAGCCTCCAAGACCCAGACAGGCAGAGAAGAGCAGAGAACGGACGGGAGAGGGCTGGTTAGAGAAGAAAGGGGCCTGGGTGAGTCCAAAACCTGAGACCTCTGGCTGGACCTCCACTGGAGCCTCTGGAAGTCTGAGGGCTGTCAGAGCAGAGAAGGGAGTCCAGGACAGGTCTGCATAAGAGGGTCAGCACTGTGGTATGGGGAGCATGGGACAGAGGCCGAGAGGCTGTTCCCCCTCACGCAGGAGGATGCAGGCCATCGGCGGGAGGGGTCTTTGAGTTGGAAGTGAGTCACAGAGGAAGGACCAGGGACTGTGAAGTTGGGTTTGGGGTCCGAATGCACCACCTCCGGGCACTTCCTGCCAGGGTGGAAGCAACTCCCATAGGACGGACCCCAGACAGGCTCCATCACCCTCTCAGGCTTCCCCTGCTGAGCGGGTAGAACTGGTGAGAGCAGCCCCCAGGGGCCAGAGGAGGGTGCGCAGCTCTTTGGGTCTCTCTCCCACTTCGGCTTGGGCTTCCTGAGGTTGCTCCTACGCTGGAAAGGCTAAAACCCTTGGCCACGAGTGGGCAAGCCTAGGAGCCAGACAAGGACACCTCCACCCCGAGTGGAAGGGTTTCCCAAAGCGTGTTCCCCAGACCTGCAGTACCACAAGTTGCTGTAGGGAGAGAGGATTCTGCAGTCACATAAGTTTGAGAAGCACTGCCTACTCTACGGCTTCCTGAGTGTCACAGATTTCCCGGCCCACTAAAGGTTGTGATAAGTCCTGCAAGGGGTGGGGGGCAGGGAGGCCCATTAAACTGGGTTGAGCTCAGGTTTTCACAGACATATTTGGCCACAGAAACTTCACCACAGAGCGTCTATGGATACTTTGGGCACTGCTGCTTGAAGGAGCCCTGGGCTAAAGAGGAGCCGCTACGCCTTTGAGCCATCTAAATCCTGATTGCCCTGGCATTTATCTCCCTGTGTCATCCCTGAGCCTTTAGCAAAGACCCACTTACAGAATCTGGCCAGACTTGGCCTCGCAGTGAGGCTTATGGGGAGGAGATGTCTCCGTGCCTGCGTACAGGCTAAAGGGCTACCGAGGCCAGATTATAGGCAACAGCATTTGTCAAGGCGTGGGGAAGGTGAATCTCCAGGGAATGGTTAGAAAGGAGACAGGAAGCCAGCTGCCGCTCCCACGTGGACAGCCTCCCTCCTCCACAAGCCCAGCGTCTGGGTTACTTGTACTGCACAAGGAGGGTGTTATCCTGGAGGGTGGCCCGTGGTCCGACTGGAGGGAATGTAGCTCTGGCTTCTTCTAGGGTCCTGCTCCCCCATTTTCATCAGGGGGTCCACCCAGACTGGCCCACCATCATGGGCCTGGGCAGGGATGAGGGGTCAGCCCCTGCGCCAGGCCCAGTCAAGGCCTTCAGGGACAGGGGCCCCAAAGCCATTTTTGTGGGTTCTGCCTCTTTGCCCCCCGGCAGGCAGACGGACCAGGGTGGGATGGGGAGTAGCCCCTGGGTCCTGGGAAGGAGCAGTGACTTGGGGTCTGGGCTCCAGCCACTGAGATTGTAGAGAAAGGGGGGTCCCCCAGTCTGGAATTCCCTATCCTCCCCTCCCCCCGCAGTAGGAATGGCACCTGCTTTGTGCTTCTCACTCCTTCCTCCCAAGGACCCCCATTAGAGATGGAGGGAGGCATCGTGTACCAAGTGGCACGCTGGTTCCAGCTCAGCTGCACGTGGCTCCGAAGACGGAGCTCTTCTCCGTGGCACTCCCTGCCCCCCTTCACGTGGTCAGGGCTTCGGTCAGCCCACTGCCTGCCCACTCTGCCTGGGGCATCCACAGGATGGGACAAATGAGAGAAGCTCCGCTGAACAGCTCATCCTAGCCTCCCACCCTCCCCTGGTCTGAGCGGCTTCAGGGAGCTGCGGCTTCAGGGAGCTGTTTCACACAGACGTCCGCCTACTCCATCCTGTTCTCTTGGGGTCCACCTCCAGGGGTGTCCACTCTGGCCTTAATGAGATCCTCCGAGGATGCAGTTTTCAGGCCTGACACCAGATGGCAAGAGAGCGAAAAGTGGTATGCAGATTCCTCAGGGGTCAGGGGGTCATCAAAGGTCATTTCTGCCATTCTCCTGCCTCTGCATTGTGGGGCCTCCACGCTAAGGGTGTGTCCTGCCTGCCCCTCCGCTGTCAGCACCAAGGTCCCCATCCCACACGCAGTCCCAGGCTGAGGGGGAAACAGGAGCCCCGCACGCCGACAGTAGCCGGGCCCTGGAACTTCCGGGAGGTCCCACACCCAAGCCTGGGGAGAGCTATGGCCTCCTATTTATCCCCAAGTGGCCTGGCTTCCTGTTTGCCTTCCAGACCTGCCATAGATGCCTGGTCAGTGGGACCAGGGCTGGACCCTGGTTCTAAGGCCCAGCTGTGAGCTGCTCCCTGCACAGTGTATGTGACCTGGGTCTCCCCGGTGCTCAGATGCCCCGAAGCCAAGAAGGCCCCATTCCCTCTCTCCTGGCCCCCTGCACAGTGTGAGAGTCAGCCTTCCCTTTGTGGGCAGTGTCCCCGCCTCTGCCCACGCACCCAGCCAACAGCAACCCTCCCTGCTCTGCTCAGGCCATCTCGGGCTCAGCCTGTCTGGGTCTAGCTCACTGTCTACCCAACGCCACCAGCATGTCACAGGCCACGACGCTAAACCCCCATCACTGACAATGATTGCTATGGCACTATGACCTCTTACAGATATGAACTTATTAATCTTCCACAGCGGCATGGAAGGTTCAGAGAGGTTAAGGAACATGCCTGAGGTCACACAGCTCATAAATGGTAGAACCCAAGGTTCAGCTTTGATCAAGGAGACTCTGCCTGGAGAGTCTCAGCGCTCTGTTGAGAGTTTACCCCACAGGGCTGACAAGCATAGGCAGCGTCTCAACTGATGGAAATCAAGCCAAGTTACTGCCTTCTTTGCCCTAAAGCATAGCTGGGAAAGAACTCGGAGGGCAATGCCAGGGTCCTATGAGGCAGACTGCTCACCTCACAATGCCTTTGCGTACAAGGGAAACCCAGTGGTTTGTTCTTTGCAAGGAAATGTCAGAATTACTTTCTCTCCACTTAGAAACAGCACTCATGGTCATGGGTGGGTGGCCACAGTGCTGCTCTGGCAAGAGCAGGTGAGAGATAGACTTACAGAGAACAGGAAGTGTGCCTGGAGATTTGTATCATGATCACCATCACCACCATCACCATCATCACCATCACCATCTCCATCACCACATCACCATCATCATTATCACCATCACCATCTCCATCATCACCATCACCACCAACACCATCATCATCATCACCATCACCACCATCACCACCATCACCATCACCACCATCACCACCATCACCATCATTCTCTCTGCTGCTGGCCTTCAGCTATCACTGTGAATCCACTGAATCCCTCTGGCACCAACATTCACAAGAGACCAGAGCCAGGAGAATGTGTGCAGCTCAGAGCTAGACATCAAGATAGAGTTCCAGAAGAACCAGGGCCTTTTTTCCCTCTGACCCCACAGTCCATCACGGCTACAGGCTTCCTGTGATCTCAATAAACAGAACTTCACAAGTCCCCCAAGTGGGGACAGAAAAGCCAGCCTCTGCCTCCCACCTGCCCTGGTCCTACCCCCGGCTTCCCTGACAACCATTCCTTCTTCTGGGGGCTAATTACTTACAGGGCCAGGCCTGGCCCCCTCTCATGTGCATGTGCATGAGTTCATATAAACTTCACAGCAACACTGCAAAGTATGGGACCCATTTTACATAAGGACACTTAGGCTCAGAGAGTTTGGGTAAAGCGCCCAAGGCCCCTCCATGAGTGAGCAGTGCAGTCACAGCCCTCGTCACAATGCTCCGCTGCCACTGCTTCCTACAGTTACCTTCCTGGCCCAACCGGCCCCTCACCCCTCCAGCTTCACAAGGCATCCCTACTGATGCTCTGTCTGAAGATTTGGAGGTGCTTCTCTCCTGAAGCCCCCCTAAAGGTAAGGGGCTGGGGGCATGGAGATTTATCAGACCCAGTCCTGCCTTCAGGAAGCCCCTGTGGTGTTCCCAAGCCTCAAGCCAGATGTTTTAAATCATCTCATGTAATCCTCACCCTGGGAAGTCAGCACCTGCATTCTCTGGACACAAGTGAGAAAATGGAATCAGAGAGGGTGAGGGCCTGCCCAGGGTCACACAGCCTGGGACTGCTCTTCTCATACTGCTGCCTCCGAGTGGGGCAGGCAGACGGCAGGGGCTGTGCTGTGCTGGGGGCTGCACAGCAGCCCCAAGGATGGTTGTCACCAGCCAGCAAGGTTGCGCTTGCAGGCTCCTGCTCCAACAGGGCTCATGGGCCCCCAGCCAATCTGAGCGGAGGCTGAAGTCCTGGGACATGACAAATTCATAGCGGGCACCCTTGTCCCTCCTTGCCCTTCCTGACACGGTCACCTTCAGCCTCTGGCCTCCCGTTTACCGGCTGAGTCATTCCTCCCTCCTCCGGGACTGCACCCCACACCCCTCTCCCGTCTCAGCCCGCTCTTCCGCCTGACCTTTTCAGCCTGCGGAATCCGGCCGTCTGACCATCCCGGGGGTGGGCACTGCGGCCGGAGGGGACCGCCCGCTTGTGCCCACCTTGGGAGACACCCCGAAGCGGCTCTCTCACCCAGAGAGTGAGGGGCGTGCGCCCCGGAGCGGTGCCTGGGTTTGAGTCTCGTTCCATTGCCTTGGGCACCGCTTCCTCATGTGAGGAGTGGGCTTGTCCCCTGTGGACCCTCCCTCAGCTCAGACGAGAGCAGACGGTGTCCGGGGGGGGAGCAGTCCTCAGGGACAGCGGAGTAGCTCCCCAGGTCAGTGGTTCTCACACTTGAGGGGGCACCGTATCCCCTAGAAGAAGCATCAGAACAGACCACTGGGGGCCGCCCCGCCGGAGTTTCTGACTCAGTGGGTTTGGGGTGGGGCCTGAGAATTTTCATGTCTAACAGGATCCCAGGGGCTGAGATGCTGCTGCTCCAGGAACCCTGCTTTGAGAACCGCTGCCACAGGGAGTGGTGAGTCAAAAGGTCAAAGTCAGAGGCAGGGAGCAGGGGGCCTCCTCTCCCTTCTCCATCCCCGAATGTCCTCATGGAGCCGGGAGGGCAACGAGGTGGGCAGGGGGCTGACATTTGTCAAGTCCCTGTGATGTGGCTGGCCCACAAATCAGCCCATTTAATCTTCAGGACAAACTGAGGAGGTGGGTGTTACCGTCCCCATTTTACAGACAGAAACCGCTCAGAGAGGTAAAGTGACTCGCCTGGGGTCACACAGACACATAGGGGGCCAGAGCCCCTGCCTTTCCCGCCCTCCCAGTGACCGTCCACCCCTGCGACCTGGGACACACAGAGACAGCCTCGGGGCACCCGTGTCTCCCCAGACACAGATCCAGCTTCAGAGAAAGCCTTTCTCTCCGACCACTTTGGGCTCTGTTGTTTCCTGCAAGTTTCAGATGACTAGGATTGAGAGGAATCTAGGGCTGCATTTCACTCTCTCCTCCCAAACTCTCCCTGAGGATTGTCGAAATCCAGGCAGGAAGGGAAGAAAGTGTCCATGCCTGGCTGCAGCTGCCAGGTCGAGGAGCTGCGGTCCCACAGACGGAGCCGTGCGCGGCAGGTTTCTATGACAACCTAGCTGCAGTTGTCCATAATTATAATTAACTTCAGAGTTGATCATTCTCCTGGACCCTTCCTGGGAAGGGAAGAGGCCGCATTCAACAGCAGTGGGAAGCAGGGAAGGTTGATTTTCTGAGCCTCTGGGTCACTTCTCGTTTGGGAGCCTTCAGGGAACGGGACTCCAGGGGGACAAGCCATGCAAGACTGGGGAGCACCACTGAGCTGGGCAAGGACCTCCCAGGGGTGGGCTGCATGCGGACCTTGTCAGGGCCCCTGCCACCCAGCACCACATCTACCTCCTCCAAGCTCCCCTCAGGGAGTCTGGGAGCTGGGGGCAGAGTTGTGGGCCCTGGAGCCCCTGGGTCCTTGCCCTGGGCTTGCCTGACCTGGTGTCAGAGCACAGCCTCGCTGGGACCTGAGAACACGGAGCACAGGAAACGGGTCCCCAAGCCCCTCTGGAGGTGGGGTGGCCCAAAGTGAGGAGAGGGGTAGCGGCCAAGGTCAGCCAATCCCCCTGACCCTATGCTGCCTCATTCAGGGCACAAGAAATAAAAATGAAGGCTGGGGACTTCCCTGGCAGTCCAGTGGTTAAGACCCTGCGCTTCCCCTGCAGGGGGTGCGGATTTGATCCCCAGTCAGGGACTAAGATCCCACCTACCGCGCAGCGTGGCCAAAAAACAAACAAACAAAACAACAACAACAAAAATGTATTTGAAGAGAGCTTCCCTGGTGGCGCAGTGGTTGGGAGTCCGCCTGCCAATGCAGGGGACACGGGTTCGTGCCCCGGTCCGGGAAGATCCCACATGCCGCGGAGCGGCTGGACCCATGAGCCATGGCCGCTGAGCCTGCGCGTCCGGAGCCTGTGCTCCACAACGGGAGAGGCCACAACAGTGAGAGGCCAGTGTACCGAAAAAAAAAATGTACTTGAAGGAAATGTGTTACCAAAAGAGAGGAAACCATATGCTATGTTCAGCAGCAAGTACAGCTGAGCAGAAGAGGGTGACACATTAAAAGAAAAAAAAAAATGAAGGCTGGTGTTTGTTGAGCCAGGCCACAGGCTGAGCCCCTCAGGTGTATCTGATCCCAGGAAACCTCTCAACTGTCATCAGACCCACTGGGCAGGTGAGCAACTGAGGACCGAGTGTGGGAGTGGAGTCCGGGCAGCCTGATCTCAGTGCCTGGTCCCCTGGACCCTGAGCCCCGCTTTAACTGTCATACACATTGGGGTTCACCCAGGCTTCAGTTAGGAAAAAAGACTCTGCTTCCAAAAACAATTGGAAAACCACTGTTATGGTCCAACGTCCCTACTTTACAGAGAGGGAAACTGAGGCTCTGGGAGGGGAAGTGACCTGTCCAAGATCACACAGTGCTGGTTGATACATCAAAAGGCCAGTCATCGATTCTAACGACTTACACCTTTACAGCGATTCATGACCAGTAGGAATTTTTAATTTAATTTTTTAGTGAAGTATAGTTGCTACATACAACATTATGTTACAGGTGTACAATGTAGTGATTCACAATTTTTAAAGGTTATACTCCATTTATAGTTATTCTAAACTATCGGCTCTATTCCCCATGTTGTACAAATATCCTTGTAGCTTATTTTATACCTGAGAGTTTGCACCTCTTAATCCTCTACCCGTCCATGGCTCCTCCTTCCCTCTCCCCACTGGTAACCACTAGCTTGTCCTCTGTATCTGTGAGTCTGCTTTTTGTTCGTTATATTCACTATATGTTGTATTTTTAATCATAGGAGTTGTTTTGTTTGGTTTGGTTTAGTTTTAGGCCGCCCTGCACGGCATGCAGGATACCAGTTCCCCGACCGGGGATCGAACCCTCGCTCTCTGCAGTGGAAGCGCTGAGTCCCAACCGCTAGAACACCAGGGAAGTCCCCTAACTGTAGGATTTTTAAATATAAGGTTATGAAGATTCCTGCCAAGTTTAGGCTGACTCTTCTTCACTTGACTTCATAACAACAGTCAGGGGGTGTTGAACCTGTCTCTGTCCAGCTCCCCACGGCTTCAGCGCGAGGGAATTTAATCTGAGACAGAGGATGGAGGGAAGAGTCAGCTCGGCACCGGCTGGGCTGCCTGACCCCCAAGAAGGTGGCACTGAGAGTCAGGGTGGAGGAGCACAGGTTAGGGGAGGTCGAGGGGTGAGGGAGAGGAGACAAAGGGACAGAGAGACGGGGTTGAAAGATAAGGAAGGGAGACTCAAGGACATAGAAACTGTATTTGTAGGAATTTCTCATCCTCAAGAAAATAGCCAAGGATATTTTTTTAATGTATCCAGTCTACTCGAGAATATCGTCAATCCTATTCACAGATGAAATGATAGCACTGGAATGACTTCACAATAACCCAGATTTGGGAGAGGAGAGAACGGATGGATGGGATACAGGTGAGACGGGACTGGTCATCACTGAGCCCTGTTGAAATGCACATGGTGCGTTGGGCTCATCATACTATCCTCTCCATTGGCGTGTGTGTTTGAAATTTCCCATGATAAAAAAAAAAAGGTTTTTAAAAGTATGTAGTCAATATAGTCCAAACTTTTTTTCATGAATAGATTTTTGCATATAGTTTTCTTTATAAGGGTAGATTAATAAACTGATGCTCTCAGCTCTCTCCACTCAGCTTCTCTTCTCTGTCCCTCCCCGAGTTTTCCCCTCCTTCCCTCTCTCTCCCTCTCTGTCTCTCTCTGTTTCTCTCTCTCGTCCAGGAGTCAGCAGTAGCATACTGATTCTCCTCTGTCTTTCCTCCAAAATACTTATTAAAATACTGGCATGAAGGAAGAATAAAAATCAGTCAAACAAAACACCACAGGAACCTTCCAAATCCATCCTATCCTGGCCGATTTGCTACAAACATTCAAAGTTTGACGACTTGGCCATTTGTCCAGTGGGTTCAGGTGGGCCCCCTTGGGGCACACTGGCCACTCCAGTGCTGGTTCTCACGGCAGAGACAGGGCTGACCCTGAGCTTCTTTCTGGAGGCCTGTGCTATCCTGACACCCACAGATGCTACGAAGCAAAGTTGAGCTGCCATTAATATTACTTGGGAACGTCTCCTCCCTTCCTGGCTTGGTTTCCGCAACTGTCAAAGAAGTGGGAGATGGTCACTAAGCCCCTCCCAGCCCTGGGATGTGACACCACCCGGGCTAACCTTCTTGCAGGGATAGTTGGCGTTACTTGGCTGGGGGTCCGTTCTGGGAGCCAGAGAGCTCAGGGCTCCCCTTCTGGCCCGTCCCAGCCCACTGCACGGAGCCACGGAGAGAAATGGGAGGCTGGAGGGGCTGCACAGAGGCCTCAGCCCTCGCCAGGCTGGTGCTGCGAGACCAACCCTCCTTTCAACTCAGCCCTTCTGTCTGGGTCCCTCTCACTCCCGTCGGCCTTGGGCCACAGGAGCATCAGAACATTCCCGAGTGTGAGCCTCTGAGGTGGGGTGACCAGCTGTCCCAGTTTGCCCAGACTGAGGGGTTCCCACGACACTGGACTTTCAGTGCTAAAACCAGGACAGTCCCGGTCAACCTAGGCAAGCTGGTCACCCCACAGCAGGCAAGTTGGCTATGAAATTATTAGTAAAGAAGAATATTGGAAGGGAAGGAAGTTTAAGCTTTGTTGTGATTGTCCAGCTTTGGGAGATGAGGAAAGTGGAGGCTGTTTATGAACTGCAAGTCCTGTGATTAAAATAGCAAAACACCAGGCCTGTGCTGGTCAGCGAGACCCAATCACAAGAAGGTTTGCATTCCTGTTGTTGCTAAACGTCGTCTGAGCCAGAAAAGGCAGCAGAGCCAATAGGAAGAATCCTGCTTCTCTGAGTCAAGCAGCCAATGAGAACCAGGGTCCTTCTCTGCCTGTGGAACAAGAAAAGTGACTTAACCAGGGAGGGGCGAGAGCAAGGGGACCCTGGCCCAGAGGGGGCTGCCACCGTCGACTCTGCCTGGATGCCTGCCTCTGAATCTACAGCTTCCAGAGGCCACGGTCTGAGGCCACATTAGCCCCATCCATCCCAAGGGTGCCTGCCAGGACCTGAAATCCTTGGGCCCAGACATGGAATGACAAGGTGGTGGGGAGCTGACACTGTGCCTGTCTCTGCCCACTATACTCAAAACACAGCCCTCGCTCACTTTTGAAAGAATCTGCATTTGAGTGGTTACATGAAAGCCTATCTTCTGTCATAAAGACTGGGTAATTCATACAGTTCCCTCCAATTCTTTGTTATCACCACTTCCTTTTTCCCCTGGAAAACGGGAATGCATAGGTGGTGAGCTGCTTGATCTTCTCAAATTAAGTGGACCCTGGTCAAAATGTATGACCAGGGGTTTCCCTGGTGGCTCAGTGGTTGAGAGTCCTCCTGCCGATACAGGGGACACGGGTTCGTGCCCCAGTCCGGGAAGATCCCACATGCTGCGGAGCAGCTGGGCCCGTGAGCCATGGTTGCTGAGCCTGCGCGTCCGGAGCCTGTGCTCCGCAACGGGAGTGGCCACAACAGTGAGAGGCCCGCGTACCGAGAAAAAAAAAAAAAAATGTATGACCAATGATCACCAAAACACCAAACTTATGAATCGCTTATTTTTGTGGTAGATTAAAACAGACTCCATGGTATCCCTGTAGTAATACTGCCCACCCAGTTGTCGTTGTGACTTCAGGGTGGGAAAGAAGTTGCAGGTGGCACAGAGGCACGTAACCTGAGCCCACCAACCGTACCTATAAGGGTGGAGTCTGGCGACTGGGAGCCATGGTGGGACTGGGAAAAAACCTGAACCATAATCCAGAGGGAGGGACAGACATGAAAATGAATCACTCGATGCCAAAAAAAGATCTCATGGAAAGCAAGCTGTGGCATCCATCAAACGTGAGCACAAACTCAGCTCAAATCACAATGAAAATTAGGAAATATTTTGAATGGAATAATAAACTCCTACAGAGCAAAACATGTGGGATGTATCTACAGCAGCACTCAGAGGGAAATTCCTAGCCTTAAATGCAGAAAGGCAGAAGGATTGAAAAGTAATGAACTCAGATACATCCCTAGAAGTTACAAAAAGAACAGAAAAATAAATCCAAAGAAAGTAGAAGAAAAGAATAAAAATAGGGCTTCCTTCGTGGCACAGTGGTTAAGAATCTGCCTGCCAATGCAGGGGACACGAGTTTGAGCCCTGGTCCAGGAGGATCCCACATGCCGTGGAGCAACTAAGCCCGTGCGCCACAACTGCTGAGCCTGTGCTCTAGAGTCTGCGAGCCACAACTACTGAGCCCACATGCCAGAGCTACTGAAGCTTGCGTGCCTACAGCCTGTGCTCTGCAGCAGGAGAAGCCACCACAATGAGAAGCCCAAGGACAGCAATGAAGAGCAACCCCCTCTCGCCGCAACTAGAGAAAGCCCACGCACAGCAACGAAGACCCAATGCAGCCAAAACTAAAAATAAATAAATAAGTAAATAAATCTTAAATAAATAAATAAATAAAATAAAAAAAATAAAAACACAAATTAACAAACTAAGAAATAAACAGAATCAACGAAACTTAAAGTTGGTTTCTTGAGAAGACTGAACAAATGAATAAACTCCTGCTGAGGATGATCAAGAAGAAAAGGACTGAGAGCTCCTGCCACCCAGCAGACAAACTGCAACTCTGCCGCTTACTAGCTGTGTGTCTTCGGGTGAGTTACTAACCTCTCTAAGCCTGCTTCTCCATCTTAAAATTGAGAAATATAATATCTGCCTCACCAGCTACTATGAGAGTTCAAGGTGATAATGTGTCCAAGTGTCCTGCAGGTATTAGAAACTAACTAAATCGTCGTAGTTACTGTCACGGTGGTGATGGTGGCGGTAAAAGTTCTATCGGAGCCCCAGAGCGCTACAGGGAGGTGGTGGGTGGAGGACCACTTCCTGTTCTGTGAGGACTCAGGGAGGAGGGATTTCCAGGCTAAGCCTGTGAGGATAGGAATTTAGTAGAAGAGGGAGGCCCATCCAGGCTAAGAGCACAGTGGGCAGGACACAGGAGGCCTCAAAGCCTGAGGTTGGTCACTTCCCCTTAAAATCCAGTTTGAGGGGAGGAAGGGCCCAGCAAGAGGGCCAAATCACTTCCGAGGACGGCTGCATGAAGCACCGGGCTGACATTTGAGGCCAATGTTGAAAACACAAATGGGCCTGGCTCGCGGGCTTCATGCATTATGCAACAAGGGTAAATAATGAATGACTTGGAATTTTCTTGTTAACCATTTGGTTACTGATGTCTCTCCAGGACATTGAAAATGGTCTTACCCAGCCTGTCTCTAGAGTTAAGAGAGTGATTTAATCATAATTCTCTCAGGCTCACTGAGACATTCTCATGTCTCATGTCTCCACTGAGACATTTTCTGCTAGAAGCAACGGGGCAAGTTTTCAACAGACCAAGTCAGCTTCTCCCAGAGGAAAGTTCTTATGGGACTCCTCTGTTTGCTTTCTCAAAGGGCTTCGTCTGTACAACAGGTGACACACACTCTACATTTTCCCAGGTCAAGAGAACTGGGTGAGTCTGGAGCAGGACATGTTAGCCTGTAAACCTCATGGGTTCTGCCTCTGGGAGAAAAAGAAATCAACACACTGTGTCCTCTGCCCAAGGAGGGTCATCAGTGGGGACCCTCTCAGAGGGAGGCTGAGGGGGTGACGCACCTCCCTCGCCTGAAGACATGTCTCCAGACCCGGATTAGACAGAGAGAGGCTCTGATCCCCCAAAATGAGAGATTGGGGGCTTGGTCCCCAGAGGTCTCATAATAAAGACTTCAGGGTCACAGAAAAATTTCGCATTCGAATATGTTATCAGCAGAGTCACCTATGTACCCTGGGCTCCTCTAAAAATAGTCACTAGGGGACAGCCATCTGACCCAGCAATTGCACCCCTGTGTGAATTTATGTTCACACAAAAATCTGCACCCAGGGCTTCCCTGGTGGTGCAACAGTTGAGAGTCCGCCTGCCGATGCAGGGGATACGGGTTCATGCCCCGGTCCGGGAAGATCCCACATGCCGCGGAGCGGCTGGGCCCGTGAGCCATGGCCGCTGAGCCTACGCGTCCGGAGCCTGTGCTCCGCAATGGGAGAGGCCACAGCAGTGAAAGGCCCGCGTACCGCTAAAAAAAAAAAAAAAAAAAAAAAAAGTCTGCACCCAGATGTTCACAGAAGTTTCATTTGCAACAAGCAAAAACTGGAAATAACCGGATGTCCTTTAAAGGATTAATGGTAAGCTCACCGTGGCAGGTCCCTGCCACCAACACCCAACGGATGCAGCAATCTGGGTGGATCTCCAGAGAGCCATGCTGCGTGCAAAAAGCAGATCCCAAAAGGTTACATACTGCTTCAGTTCATCTACATACATTCTTATGATGACAAAAGTGTAAAGATGGAGAACAGATTAGTGGTTGTCAGAGAGGTGGGGGGAGGGGACTGGTGGGAGGGAGGGGCGTGAGGTTATGAAAGAACAGCTGGACGGATCCAGGGTCCTGACTGTGGTGCTGGAGCCACAAACCTACACAGGTGATAAAAATTCATAGAACTAAATAAACACACACACACACACACACACACACAAGTACAGATAAAACTGGGGAAATCTGAATGAGATGTGTGGATTCTATGGATGTCAATATACTGATAGTCATTTTTTAAATTAATAAATGCTTTGTCTGACCTCGTTTCAGTGAATATCTTTTTTTAAAATTTTTATTTACTTATTTATTTATTTTGGTTGCGTTGGGTCTTTGTTGCTGCACACGGGTTTTCTCTAGTTGCGGCGAGCAGGGGCTACTCTTCATTGCTGTGCATGGGCTTCTCACTGCGGTGGCTTCTCTTGTTGCAGAGCACAGGCTCTAAGCATGTGGGCTGCAGTAGTTGTGGCACTTCGCCTCAGTAGTTGTGGCTTGTGGGGTCTAGAGCGCAGGCTCAGTAGCTGTGGCACACGGGCTTAGTTGCTCCGCGGCATGTGGGATCTTCCCGGACCAGGGCTTGAACCTGTGTCCCCTGCATCGGCAGGCAGATTCTTAACCCCTGCAACACCAGGGAAGCCCCCGATCTTAATTTTTGTACTAGTGTTTTGCAAGATACCATGGGGAAAACCTGGTAAAAGGTACACGGAATCTCTCTGGTTTATTTCTTTTTTTTTTTGAATTTTTAAATTTTATTTTATTTATTTTTTTTATATATCAGTTTTCTCTGGTTTATTTCTTACAACTGCATGTGAATCTACAATTATCTCAAAAGGAAAGATTTAAACTAAAAAAATAGTTTTGAGGGAATTCCCTGGCCGTCCAGTGGTTAAGAATCTGCGCTTCCACTGCAGGGGGCACGGGTTCAATCCCTGGTTAGGGAACTAAGATCCTGCATACCACATGAGCAGCCAAAAAGCAATAACAAAAAGGCTAATGATGCAAAGCTGAGTGAAGAGGGCAGGCCACAAAACTTGATGTGTGTTGTGATCAGTACTATTTTAAGATCCTGAAATTCATACCCATCTTCTAAAGTTAAACAAATGCCTACCCCCTGACCCAGCAATCCCACTTCTGAATATATTCCCAAGAGAGTTGGGTGCATGTGACCACCAGAAAACGTGGGCAAGGTTAATAGCAGCTACATTTGTAACAGCCAAGAGTCAGAAACAATCCAGATATCCATCAATAGCAGAACTAACAGATTGTGTTGTTTTCATCCAATGGGATCCTTAACATGGCAATTAAAAAACACAGTCTAGGGCTTCCCTGGTGGCGCAGTAGTTGAGAGTCTGCTGCCGATGCAGGGGACATGGGTTCGTGCCCTGGTCCGGGAAGATCCCACATGCCGCGGAGCGGCTGGGCCCATGAGCCATGGCCGCTGAGCCTGCACGTCCGGAGCCTGTGCTCCGCAACGGGAGAGGCCGCAACAGTGAGAGGCCCACGTACCGCAAAAAAACCACAAACAAACACAGTCTAGTGCTGTACACACATTAGTGAGTTTTCCTGATGGGATGATGAGCAGAAGAAGCCAAACACAAAGCCCACAGACCGTAGGTTCATTTAACTGAAGTTCAAGAACAGGCAAAGCTCTTCTACAGTGATGCATCAGAATAGTGTAGGAGGCAGTGGAAGGATTGCCTAGGCAGGGCCTGCGGGGCCTCTGAGCACGGACAGTGTTCTATGTCCTGGTCAGGGTTGGGGACACATGGTTGTGTATGTTTATAAAACTTTTTCGAACTACACACAAGATTTGTGTGCTCCGCTGTGTGTTACACTTCAATAAACACTTTTAAATAAGAGAAAAAGCACTTACGCCTTGATTAAAGAACAGAAGGCAGCACAATGTCATGCTAGTGGAGCTTTGTGTTTACGTTTGGGTTACGGGCAAATTTTCCTCTGGACCTAATTCTCTCTCCTCCCACAGTAGGGGCGCTCGGGGGTCTCCATCACCTCCCTCCTCACTCTGCTTCTCTACCTGAGATTCTGGGTGAAAATCCAAGGTGATCCAGAGGCTTGTGCCCCAGAGGCTCGAGCCCTGTGCTGGTGGGAAGGGCTGCCCCCCTTGAGTGAGGGGTCTGCGCTGGGCGTGGCCTCTGCCCACAGGAGGAGGGGAGGTTGGGGGCTTCAGAGTGGAGCGCTGGAGCTGGGCCGCCCTGCACCCAGAGGGAAGGGCCCAGGGTGCTCCCAGGGGACTCGCTGACCCAGGTACCAGCTTTTGGCAGCAAGAAGAGGTCAGCATTAGCCACTAGCGAGCATGTTGGGGTTGCAGAGGGGAGAAGCAGACCCTCGAAAGAGGAAGGAAGTAAAGGCAGGGGATCAAAGGAGAGGGAGAGGGAGGGAGGAAGGATTTGAGTCACACGCAGCCTCACCCCTAGAGTCCAGGTGGCTCTCCTGGTGCCCCTGGATGGGGAGAGGCTGCTACTGTTGTTCTCCCTGTTTCGCAGATGAGGAAACTGAGCACACAGAGTTTAAGTCATCAGACTCGGGACTTAACTCTACTAAGTGGTGGAGCTGGCTTTAAACCCAGGCGGCCAGAAGGGCTCTGCACCTGCTTGAACGCTCTGCTGTCGCCATCTTGAAATCCTTAATAAGTTTTGAACACGGGGCCGCGCATTTCATTTGGCAAACTACGCCTCCAGTCCTGGGCGCAGTCACGAAGCAAACACCCCAAGTGCCTCCTTGTCACGGGATGACATTCTAGAGGCCGTGCCGGCGACTCAGAAGAAAGAAGGCGGGGGTCCTGACCTCAGCACAGGGAGTGAGCGCCTGCTGGTCTGGCCGGAAGGGCCAGGGAAAGGGCATAGGTTGTCCTTTAAATCTTGAGAGGCATAACTCAGTTCTTTCTACAATTTCATTACTGGAAAAAACCTATCGGCCCCAGGAGCATTCCACTCACAAAACGGAACTAAAAACAAAAGGATGTTCCCTGTGTCTCCCTCAAGCTCCGGGCTGAGCCGGGTTCCCATCAATCGCCGACAAGCGGGGGACGCAGAGCCCCTCTCCTGCTCTCGCCCACCCTGGCTCCTCCGGTCCTGGAAGACGCTAGAGGAGGGGGGAAAGCAGGGCCCCAAGGGGACCAGCGTGCTGACAGCCTGCGTCCCTCACCTCTGACCCTCCAGAATGGCGTGACGGATGGGTTGGCTTCTCCACTTAGAGCAGAGAGACTGTAAGCCACTTGTCCAAGGCCACACAGCCAGGGAGTGGTCACATCAGGATCTAACCCAGGTTCGTCTGGCTCCGGAGCTCAGGCCCCGTTAGCTCAGCTTGCCCCCTCTCAATACAGTCACACAGGAGTACATTTTCATCCCTCCAAGGAGCCGTGCTGCTTAGCTTCGGGCCTTGGCGCCTAACCTGGAGCAGTGTGGCTCCCCGTACCCTCAGCCCCGGCCCTCCTCCAGGCCTCCTTCCCAGCCGGCAGACACCCTGCAGCAGGACTTTCTCCCGAGCCCTCCAGGCCCCAGCGGGCTGGGGACACCCTCGGAGCCTCCTGACCCCTCCTCTCATCCGAAGTCCATAGGGCCCGGGCTTCTGTCTGTGCTGTTTGCCACCAGGAGTCCGTGTCCAGTCGGAGCCTGACACGCAGGTGACACAACTTCCTTTAATGAGGAAAACTAGTTGAGTGATGGTGGCCTTGGGGAAGTGTCCGTGACCACTTCTGCCTCTGACTGGCTGACCTGCTCCGATCCCCAGGCGATGGGAATGTCCTCCAGGGACCCGGGACATCACGACATTGTTCCGGACAAGATGCCCAGGATGGCTCCTCCGTGGGTCCCGAATCGCCTCTCTGCTCAGGCCTGTCAGCATCACAGGCCACATCTGGAGAGCCTTGGTGCCAACCTGTGCCTGCCCAGCCCCTGCCCACTTCACGGACAGGCCCATCTTTAAGACCATTTGTAAAAACGCCAAAAACCGGCAAAAGGGGCTTGGGGGCTGGACTGGAAGCAAGACCACGGAGGCCACAGAGCACACAGATCGCAGCTTCCCCATTCACAGTCGCCAGTCCAGCCAGTTTCCTTTCCCGCTTCAGTGCATCTTCCCTATTTTTGCATGAAGCTCAGTAGAGAGCTGTTTCCACTCTTCCCCGAGCTCTATTGTGTACTGCCTCACTTAATCCCTTCCACAGCCCTGGGGGAGACAGGACTGAGGTTCTCTGCGGGGAAGGCCAGTCAAGCACGTGTGAGCCGTGGAAGGGTTGGGCCTCATGCCCCACTGCAGCCCCTGCAGACTCTGCCCGGGCTCTGAGCCCGCTGGAGGCCCACACAGGTCTGCTCAGGACACAGGGTGCTCTAGGTGACCTCTTTTCCCCTGATGAGGCCTGGGCCCCGCATCTCAGAGCAGCCTGTGGCCCTGAGATACAGCCTGTGGCTAGGGGGACTCTTGAATGGAGGCTGTCTCTCCTGGTCTCTCGCTTTGCACTGGCTTTTGGGAACAGCTTCCTTCTGGCATCTGATTTCTAACCAGGCGTTCATCTCCTGTGCTTTCGAGGGGCCATAGATGGGAGGGAGCAGAGGCCGAGCCTCAAACTCTCTCTGCTGCTCAGAGGCACGTGGCTGGCTCACTATTCCTTCCAGCAGGAAGGCAGGTCGGAGGGAAGGGGAAGGGAGAGAAGAGAGAGGGACCCAGGCCTTAAATGACCCACCTCACAGCAGGGCCTGTGTCTGTCCCAATTACAGGCCCAAACTGACTGCAGCCACTGAGGGTAGCTGAGCTAATCAACCACCCAGACATCTCCTTGCATCTCTCTCTCTCTCACACACACACACACACACACCCCAGACAGGGAAACCAGACTGACAACACAGCCCATCCAACTCCCCCTTCCGGCATCAGTGACTCATACTGAAACTCCCCTCTGGTTCCAGCGCCCACGGGCTGGGCTGGGGGCTGCCTGCTTCCCCTCCCGGCTGAGATCAAAGCCAGTCAAGGAATTATTCAGCAACCCGGCCACGCGACCCCTTCTTGGAAGGGAGGACGTGTGTTTCCCTGATCAGCCAGCCGACTCCCTCATCATGACAGATTCACGCTCTATGTCTCAGCCACCTGCTCAGCCTCAAAAACAAATTCCAGGGGGCTTCCCTGGTGGCGCAGTGGTTGACAGTCCGCCTGCCAATGCAGGGGACACGGGTTCGTGCCCCGGTCCGGGAAGATCCCACATGCCGCGGAGTGGCTGGGCCCGTGAGCCATGGCTGCTGAGCCTGTGCGTCCGGAGCCTGTGCTCCGCAACGGGAGAGGCCACAAGAGTGAGAGGCCAGCGTACCGCGCAAAAAAAAAAAAAAAAAAAATTCCAGGTTCCAGCCAAGGAGGAAATGTGATAGTTAACTGGGAAAAGTGCAGATGGGTCATTCTGGAAGGTGGAAAGAGTGACAAGGGGTCCCGGCAGGCGCAGGAGACCCCGGCCGGGGAGTCTGGGGGGTTCCTGAGCCCTCCTTAGAGCCGGGAAGCCTGCGGAGAAAGGCAGTCCTCACCCCTTCCCGCCCGGAATTCTGTCTGAGCCTGGGACTCAGGGCGCTCGCTCTCCTGAGGGATCAGGGGGGCTCCCGTGTCCCGTGGGAGAGACCTGGGCTGGCAGCCTGCAGGGCGGGGCTGAGGCCGCTCCCCTGGTCTCACTTACTTTGGGTTACACTCAGCAGGGGTGGGGGGACCCAATCTCTGTCAACTGGATGTTAGCCAAGGCCCCGAGGGGACTCGGGAGCTGGGAAAACTGACTCGCATCTCTCTCTTCTCCCGAAGTCAAATCCTCTTCAAGGCTTCAGACCCCCGGGACCTCCAGGATCCTGCTTCCATCTCTCAGGAATCCAGGTGCGAAACTCAGCTCAGAGAACTTGAACTTCGAGTTCATCTACAGAGCCTTCAGGAGCCCCTGGACATCAAGGGCACTCTGGAAAGGGCATCTGCACCAGGGCCATGCCAGCAAGGTTCAAAACAGCAGCACACACCGCCAGTCTCAGCGTGTCCTCTGCTGGGAAGGCCTTGGTCTCCGCCCTGCCTCGCCCCAGCCTGGACCGCCCACAGTGTGCTACTGTCTCTGCCACAAAAACCAGACCCGTCACATGCAGAGCATTTTTCCGTCTTCTCTCTTGAGAAGGGACATTAGGCCCCCACAGGGCAAATGAGGGCATCCTTGGGAGCAAAGGCAGTGCCTTTCTTAAGAGGAATTCTGGACCCGGTAGTTAATCTAATACATCTTTCCCCCTTGTTGCATATGTATAACTATACCTAAAAAGGGGGCTTCGACTTGAGAATTTATAAAGAGAATTCAGCGCTGTGGGCCCAGAAGGCTGACTGCTTACTAGAATGAAACAGGTAAATAAACAGGTACAGGAAGAAGTCCTTTCGGAGTTTCCGTTACCTGACTAAAGACAGATGCTTCTGGGAGGGGTGCTGCCGTACATCCCTCCCCCGGGGGAGTTTTCCCTCCAGAAGAAGACAGAGGACCACCTGTATAAACAGACACCAAGCTGTCTTATCTCTTAAAGCCTGTAGGTCTCTCCTAAGTAAACGCATTTGTCCTTTCTGCCCCTGCCCTTCCCCCAGTCAGTTAGGTGTATGAACCCCATCTCCGGTTTGTAAGCCACTTCTTTTGGGCGCTTATATGCCTGTGACTATAGTTATCTTTTCTCCTGTTCATCTGTCCATTGTCAGTTAAATTCGCAGGCCCCAACCACTGGACCCAAATCCACAGAGTGAAAGTTTTTCCTCCCAACAGTTCAACGTGTTGCTTTGAGAGCCGTCTCCAAGAAAACCCTGGAGACAGTTCCTCTGGGCGAACAGACGTTTGGCCAAGGGGCTTAGTAAATGCGCAGAAACAGGGCCTTGGCTGGGAAGAGAAATCAGAACAGCCACAATCATCTTCAATTTGGAAAATGGGAATGGGCAGGCCATAAACATGTGCCACAAGTACACTGGGAGCACACAGCCTCTGGGGCCAGGGACGCTGGCCCTGACCCCACTTCTCCCATCTCTGTCCAGCCTCACCCAGTAGCCAGGCAGCCTGCCTTCTCCTGTCGCGGCCAGCACGGCCATGCCCTGCCTTCCCCCACAATGCACAGCCGGCCTTGGTCTGCTGTGGTCTGGGGACCCGGCCTCAGGGCCATCGGGTGGACTCTGGTGGCAGCCACGTCTCGCCTGACCACCAGCCCCACCGTGTCGCGCTCCCCCAGCCTCCCGCCCAAGCTCTCGGCTTCCATTTTGCATCCACTTCCTCCAAGAGGCAGGAAAAGCCAAGGGAAAGAGGACCTTCGCAGCTGCTGGGTCTTGTGTTGGCAGCTGCCGAGGGCTACGTACAGCTCGTCAGTGGAGAAGATCAGCAAGGCAGGACCCCTGGCTTCGCACCCTGGTTTGCACCCCATCCCCTGAACACAAGCCCACAGACACACACCGCTGGCCAGGAGGACTCCAGACCCTGCCCTGCCCGGTCTTGCGACCGCCTGTGCAGGGCGCGCGCACTTACTTTTTGGGCCTGGGTACGGAAGAGGTGTCTGTCCAGCCCCCTGGAGCCAGCAGGGCCAGAAGGTATCTGGCAGCTGGGCAGTGAGGTCCAGGAGCAAAGGGGGGCGGGGGTGCCCAGGGAAGACCCCTCCCAGCCCAGCTAAGGGATCCATTCACAGCCAGTCGCTCGTTTCTCACTCACTTGCTAATTCATTCCTTAATTTGTCTACGCTTTCCCCTAACAATCATTTGCTGCGTGCATACTACTGGGGCAGACCTGGGAAAACCAAGGCAAGTGAGACTCAGTGGTGATGGGCACAGTGGAGGGACCTCCCCGTAACCAAGTTCACGGCCAGGGAGATGCTCCAGGGGAGCTGAAGGCAAGGCCGGAGAACAGAGAGACTTCACAGAGGAGGTGGCACCTGAGCCCTGCTTGAAAGAGGCTGCGACAGGCCTCTTTGACAGGTGTCAATACACGTGCATCAGACAGAATTTTACAGCCAGCTCGTGAAGGCACCGCCCTCATTCCTGCTGACGTCGGCCCCCAGCAAAGGGAGAGGCGTTCCTCGTGCAGTCCCGGGTAAGTCGTCCTCCCCCAGGGCTCCAGGCCTCAGAGATGGGAAAGGCCTGGACTCTGAGCAAACAGCCTCCTCCTAACCAAGCGCGCGTGGGAAATGCTCAGAGCGCTACAGGGTGCAGCGTGCACTCCGCCAGGGTTTGGAAGATAACACAACAGCAAGGTACCTCTCCCAGCCCCACAGGGCAGGAGTGTGGCAGTGAACAGACTTGGGCTCCAGAGTCAACAGGGTGAGCCTTAGTCCTCAGCACCTCCTAGCAGGCTTCAGTTTCTTCAGCTGTAAAATGGGATCATAATTATCTAGCTCTTGGAGCAGTTTGGAGGATTAAAGGAGACCAAACATTTCACCCACTTGCCACGCAGTGAGCAGATGTGTCCCTGACCCTCGCCAACCCCAGGACAGAGGCCCTAAGTGGTCACAGCCTGGCGTCCAGGGAGGGACGGAGCCTGTTAGGAGCCAGTGGCCGACACAGGTTAGCAGGGTAGCAGGAGCCTGGGGGGTGGGGGAGGGATGCAGCTGCGCTGGGGGCAGAAGGAGAGCAGGGCCAAGGAGGGGGCGGCGGCCCACACCTCGGGGCTCCGACCAGACCCCGCGGCCCCGCACCGCCCGCGCCTCCCTCCCCGGCCAGCCGCTCTGTCTCCGGGTCTCACTACCCACCCTCAGCTCTGCAAGTAAGGCCTGGTTAATTTAGAGGAGGAATTTTCATCAATTAGTGTAAAATAACTGTAATGAAGTGTAAAATAACCGTTCTGCTCTGCTTGGGAAATGGGGCTTGTCATCTTTAAGGCTTTATTGAAAAGGCATTAAGACGGAATTGTGTTGCTGGCAGGCAGGCGGCGGGGAGGGGCCGTGGAGAGGCTTGGGTGGACAGAGCTCCCCAAGCAGGGCTCCGTCTGCTCCAGGCCACCCCCCTACGTAGCCCACAGGTGGAAGGACCGCCAGGCCCCCGAGCCAGCCCCTCTGCCTTTGCTCCCTCCTCGCTGCCCACTGCCCTTTCCATCTTCAGACACTGCGGACTGTGGAAGGGCTCTGTACTCGAGTCCAGCAACAGGCAAAGAGAAACCACAAGGCCCACGGCCCACGGCCCATAGTGAACACTGACTCAACCGAGCACCGAGTCCAATGGGTCACGAGCATCTTTCCCAGGTCTCTTCGGGGGAAGAATCCTCCCTGACATCTTCACCATCCCTCATACGCTGTGTTTTCAGCTCCATCGCCACCCTGGTCACCCAGGAGAGGACACTAGTCATATAACCATGAGTGCCTTTTGGCACAGTGCTGTTTACAGAGCTTGTTTCAAACCATTATTTCACGTAGGCGTTACACTATTTATCTCTCTTGGGTCCTAAACGGGGGGCTGGGTCCCCTGCGTGGTGTTGGCAGCCCAGTTAGCTTTGCACATGCTTTTCCCCAGACGGAGCAGAATCCTGGGGACGTCAGCTACGGGGCTACGAATCCACAGGCGCCACCACTTGGTCTCAGCCCTGCCCCCCGCGGAAAACTTCATCCCACAGGATTCCACGAAGGTGCTCACTGGGAAACGTGTATGGCGAGCTCCAAAATGTCCCCCAGAGTGTTGAGATTAAGGTAACCAAAAGAATAAAGTGGCTGCCCTCCGAGTGAGGAAAACACAAGGCGTTTTATTCAAGGAGCAGCCAAAGGATAAAGGAATAAAACGAGGAAGCTTCCTCTCGTGGCTGGGGCAGCCTGGCCCCACGTGCCTGGGTGAAAGAGCTGAGGTTGGTGTAGCAGCTTCATCCTCACCCCTGGGGACCAGGGGAGTGACTGTGAGGGCCAGAGGACCCCCGCAGGGCCCGGGGCTCCTCACAGCAGACCTGGGTCACCTCTAGGGCCGGTTTGCTGGCTACACTCACGACCGTCCCCTCAGTCCCTGCATTTGGAAGGTGCCCTGAGGGTCCGTCTCTTCTCTCCAGGGGTGGTATTTAAAATAGTTAACAGGGCTTCCCTGGTGGCGTAGTGGTTGAGAATCTGCCTGCCAATGCAGGGGACACGGGTTGGAGCCCTGGTCTGGGAAGATCCCACATGCCGCGGAGCAACTAGGCCCGTGAGCCACAACTACTGAGCCTGCGCGTCTGGAGCCTGTGCTCCGCAACAAAAGAGGCCGCGACAGTGAGAGGCCCGCGCACCGTGATGAAGAGTGGCCTCCGCTCGCCGCAAGTAGAGAAAGCCCTCGCGCAGAAACGAAGACCCAACACAGCCTAAATAAATAAATAAATAAATATTTTAAAAGTTAAAAAATAAATAAATAATAAAATAGTTAACAACTGATGTGGTCCAGCATAGACCAATAGAACGGATGTCAGCCTGCTGGCCTTGCCCGTGAGCACTGGCTGAACCTGAGCCCTGATTCTCTCATTCAGCCATGTGGGAATAGATTCACCCCCACATCGCCTGCTGGCACACGTGGATTTTACAGTGTAACCCTGAGCCATCAAGTAATAATGATGATAATGTTAAAATTTATTGAGCACTTACTAAGTGCCAGCCCCTGTCTGAGTACAGTAATGAGTTTAATCCCCATAACTCACCTGTGAAGTGGGTGTGATCATTATCTCTACTGAGAAACAAGGAAACTGGGGATCAAAGTGATTATCACACACTCAGTGAGGGCTGGAGCCTGGATGCAGACTCAGGCGCCCAACCACAATGCTGGTGCTCTAACACTCTGTGGCTTCTCTTTAAAAGAAAAAAAGAAATGGAATATGCACCTTGGACTCCATTCAAAAAAGTAGAAAAGCACATCCTCTATTCTGAAACACTGTCTAAAGAGCTACACACTCACACAAGCTTTCGTTACGGGGAAAATGAGTTTGCATGGACCCTTGTTTCCAGATGCCGTGGCTGTGACAACCAGCATTCATCACCCACTGGGTGTCAGGCCACTGTGTACCACAACGTATCCAGCTGAGCAATGGCTCAGAGAGGCTAAGGAACGTCCGTAATGCCACAGAGCTAGAAGAGGCAAAGCTGAGATTTAAACTGCCACCTCTCTGACTTGGAAGCTCAGTGAGGCACTCACTTTATGTATTTATTTATTTATTTTTGAATTTTTGAATTTTATTTTATTTTTTTATACAACAGGTTCTTATTAGTCATCAATTTTATACACATCAGTGTGTACATGTCAATCCCAATCGCCCAAGGCACTCGCTGTAGAATTAGAAATCTTCCTCTGGTCCAGGCAGAAGACTGGGAGGGGGAGGGAGAGGACACAGCAGCAGCCAAGAAGTGGCCAGAGGACCAGGGTTTGCGCTTGGCTACGGGAGCCCTCTCCTCAGGCCCTTCCGGCACCATCTGTTCTGGACCCTGCAGCTCCCACCTGTCGTTTCCATGATGGATGGGCTCCATCTGGTCCTTTTGCACAGCGCTTGTTTTGCAGTCTCAGGGAAACTGAGACCCCAGGGACTCAGTGACTTGCCCAAGGTCGCACAACCGACCCCAGCAGTCTGAGGTGAGCATTCCCCAGCTCTCCCTGGCCTGGCCTGGCCTCTGCTCCCGCCTGATGAGTGAGCCCAGCCCCCGGAGGCAGGTGGGCCGATGCCCTGCTTTTCTCCTATCTCCTCTCCCAATTCTGTGCCCTTTGGTTCCCCTGGGAACAGGCTGACATTCACCGTGATTAGCTCGCTTCCCCCCTCTACCCACAGCCAAGAGCTAATTGTCCTGATTTCCTTCCAAGAACGGTCTCTCTGAATAGCCTTCACAGGCACAATTAGGCAGGTTCGGCCTGGCTTTCACACTCCAGTTCTGAAAAAAATCAAATCAGCCAGGAAGCCGAGCCTCTCGGAAGTTCTCTGAGAGCTCCTTTGTGTGGGGAACAGAGAGCACACACAATTACCTGCTGAGCTGAGGAGCACTGGACCCCAGAGCCCTGCTTGTAGGAGAGCAGGTCCCGTGGGCTCTCCCCGGCCAGGACCCCATCTCTCGCCCGTTGGAGGCTCTTCCTGGGAGCAGCGGGCCGAGAGCACCTGCCTCTGGGATGTGCCGGCTTTGGGGTGGCGATGCCCCAAGGCCCCCTCCCTCATCAGGCCTGGGCAGGTGCAGCCACAGGCCATTAGTCAGGGCCTAAAAAAACCCCAGTCTTTGGGGGCTTCCCTGGTGGCGCAGTGGTTGAGAGTCCGCCTGCCAATGCAGGGGACGCGGGTTCGTGCCCTGGTCTGGGAAGATCCCACATGCCGCGGAGCGGCTGGGCCCGTGAGCCATGGCCGCTGAGCCTGCACATCCGGAGCCTGTGCTCCGCAACGGGAGAGGCCACAGCAGTGAGAGGCCTGTGTACAGCAAAAAAAAAAAAAAGAAAAAAGAACCCCAGTCATGAAATGCTGGAGCCCAGATGCCTCACTGTAAAGATGGAGCCCCCGCCGTCAGAGAGGAGAGACATCCTGCCCAAGGTCATGTAGCAAATCCAAGCAGAGCCTCCACTCGGAACCAAGTCTCCCTGCAGGTGTGCTTGTCTCATGCTGACCATACAGCTGGTTTGAGATACACAGCCATCTTGGCAGAAAAAAGTAAAGGCTTCCAGCCAACTAAAGAACATCATTTTTCCCCACTAAACTGGCGCATGGATCAAATTGTTGACAGGCCGTGGAAACTGTTGCCAGAACTTTTCGTGGGGACAGAGAGGGGGTCCTTTATCTCCATGTGGAGAAACCAAGATCCAGAAGGAACTAGTTCATCTCAGACAGCCAATAAATGGCAGAGCCAAGACTCATCCTGTGTTCCCTGATTCCTGGACCAGGGCTCACATCTGATGTCAGTCACCCCTGTCCCCCAAACGCTGTATCTGCAATCCTAACAAAGCAGCATCCTGATTGACTCAGAGAGCCCATGCCATTGAAAGGGTGAGTCCATACCATCCCATTAACCAACAACTTTGTAGGCCCAGCAGCTTGAGAGAGACCAGTCCAAGCGAGGGATTCCCGGCTGTCATTCGGCTCCTTTTTGGACGGTGTACCTGGGCAAGTCCCTCACCTCTTCGCACCTCTGTCCCTCATCTGTAAAATGGAGATGATGCTGCCCACCTCACAGGGCCAGGAGAGTGCCTGGGCCAGGCTGCTACATGGATGCATGCAGTGAGGGTCCTGCCCTCGTGTGTTTGGGAAATGCCCCAACCTGTACCTTTCTATGGCCAGTAAAGGCTCTGAGCAGTCCTGCAGGAAAGAAGCCTGTTGAACCATTTCACTCCAGTGAAGTCTAGATCTCATTCCTCCTGGAGCTGTTTTTTTCTGGTTGCACTCGTAAAATCCTGATTTGGAAAACATCACTCCAAGCCCGCCTGACTGTGAGGTCCTCATGGAAAGACCCTGAGTCTGATCTCAGTATCACCAGCACAGAGGCTGGCTTGGGGCTGTTTCTGGAACTGAACGGGAGAAAAGCCCCAAGGAAGGTAGCCTCAGTCTCCTGAGAATTAGAGACAGGAGTAGACACTAGGCAAACACTGCCCGTCAAGGGGAAGGAAGAAACAAGGAATTCAGTGTGCATCCCTGCTGCTGAAGGGCAAGGAGCGAGGAAGAGTGAGATGTTGCTGCGGCCCCTGGGGTCCCTCAGGTGTTGCAGTGTCCTCCTGGGGTCCCTCAGGTGTTGCTGTGTCCTCCTGGGGTCTCTCAAGTGTTGCAGTGTCCTCCTGGGGTCTCTCGGGTGTTGCTGTGTCCTCCTGGGGTCTCTCGAGTGTTGCAGTGTCCTCCTGGGGTCTCTCGGGTGTTGCTGTGTCCTCCTGGGGTCCCTCAGGTGTTGCTGTGTCCTCCTGGGGTCCCTCGAGTGTTGCAGTGTCCTCCTGGGGTCTCTCGGGTGTTGCTGTGTCCTCCTGGGATCTCTCGGGTGGTGCAGTGTCCTTCTGGGGTCTCTCGGGTGTTGCAGTGTCCTCCTGGGGTCTCTCTCAGGTGTTGCTTCCGCCCCCTGGGTTCCCTCAGCGCTGAGCGAGAGACAGCCAGGGAGCCTTGCTCATTGTCTCGGCACCCAGAGCATGTGGTAACACAGTTCACCGCTCTTCAAACACTCAAGCTTGAACTAAGGACATCTCCGCTCACCAGGGAAGTGGTTCTGTCCTATTTGGAGCCACAGAACCCTTTGAAAATGTCACCTGCTCCCCCTCACCTCTGAGCACCAGATGTCACTAAAAAGTAGGACCAGACTTGATCCCCATTTGAAACTGACATCCATCTCTTGGCCCAAGAGTGTGATATAAATGACAAATTAATGGAAGAAGCCCAGAAGCTGTCCCATCCAAAGGGCTAAGGTCCCCACCAGGCCCCCAGGGCCACTGCTTTTTATGGGTCACTGTTCTAATTCCTAGTGGCTTCTCCGGAGGTGAAGGTGCTGGAGAGGGGCCTGCCTGGGTTGGGTCCCAGTGACTTCAGCTTGGTCACAGCTGGCTGACCTGGTGCTGGAGGAGGCTGCTTCTGGAAGCACCCACCATGCCCTCTGCTGGGAGCAGCCAGGCCTGCTCAGAGCAAAGCCTCAGGCCCCAACTCCAGTCACATGCTAATCTGGTTGTTATTTGAATTTAAATGAGCCTGATAGTTCAAAAGGCCCTATTACTCCAGACACAGAAAATGAAATTAGTGAGGAGATCCCAGAAGTGTATCCCAGAATCTCATCCTCTGGATAAGAGAGTTTAGAGGAGGGAGGGTGCCAGATCCCAGGGCTGAGTCTAAACTGATCTGCTTAATCCTCGCCCAGATTACGGGCAGGGAGGGGACAGAGGTGGCTCGGGCACAAGCCCCCCTCACGTCCCAAAGCTCAGGAGAGAGGAGGCTGGAAAGACACAGCCAAGACCCCTCCTTCACTCTCCCATATCCCCAGTGGTGGAAATGATGCCGTGGGACGATGTAACGTTCACAGGTTCAAATCCTGAGTTGGCCACTTACAAGCTCATGACCTAAAACCATAAAGATGATGAGCAACAGTTTATTAAGCCCTTGTCTGGGCCAGGACTATGCTGATGGCTTTACATATATCACGTACTTATTCTCTCAACCACCTGCTGAGATCTACTGTTGCCATTTCGCAGGTGGGGAAACTGAGCCCAGAGAAGTTAAATGACCTGGATGCTCTGGGCCTTGAACCTTCTATTCATCTATAAAGTCAAGGTATTCACCCCATCTCCAAGGATTAACTATGGTAACATTTATGAAAATGGCCAGCACAGTATTTGACACAAGGCGACATGCAATAATGTCCTTTTCTGAAATGCATCCATGCATTCATTCATTTATCTCTTCGTTAATTCGCGCACTCCTTTATTGAAAGTAAAAGGGCCAGCCATGGTGCTGAGATGCCAACAGCAGGCCCTCCCTTAGGCCAGGGCATTGTGGGTCCTGTTAACACACGTGTTCACCTTCACTGCCCCCGCACCGACCACGTCAAGCTAGTCCCTGCAGAGTAAGGAGTAAAACTGCGCCATCAGCCCCCTCTACCAGGATTATTCATAATTCTAAAAATGGAAACAGCACAAATGCTAATCAGGAGTAGAATGAATAAACTGTGGTGTATTCGTACAATGGAATACTCTCTACAGCAACAAAAAGGATGGACTACAGCTACACAGAAACGTGGATGAGTCCCATAAACGTGACACTGAGCCGAAGAAGACATATGCCAGAGCAAATGCCCTGTGATTCCATTCATATTCAGTACCAGGCCAGGCAAGACCCATCTCAGATGACAGAGTCAGGACGTGGCCACGCCTGTGTGGTGAGGCCACAGGGGCCGGGAGGGGTTTCCTTTTCCCTGATCCCAGAGCCAGCTCCCCAGTGCATTCCCTTCATGGAAAGGCATCCAGCTGGGCTCTTAAACCATGTGCATCTTTCTGTATTACAAAATCTGGCTTTAAAACTGTGTATTAGACCCTACACGCAGGGAGGTGCTGTATGGATAGTGAGATGCCTGCGCGTGGCAGTCAGGAGGGTCAGGACTGGACGGTGAGTGCCTGGGAGACTGGGGGAGCCAGGAGATGAGGCACAGAGGAGGGAAGCGCCCAGCCTGGTGCCTGCAGGTGTTCGGAGGTCCGGAAGGGAAGAGGGCCCAGCAGAGCGGACAGGGAAGGGGGCCAGCGATGCTGGGGGGAGCCCCGAAGGCCATGGAAGCCTCTGGGAGCAGGTATAGCAGGAGTCATGGAGGATGAGGACCGAGGCCCCATCTGTATCTCGCAATGTGAAGGTCACGTGATAGGAGCATTTCGGAGGTGAAGAGGGGACAAAAGCCGGATTGCAGCCAGCTGCAGAGAAAACGGAGGCAAGAAGGGGGACAAGGCCCAGTGGATGCTAGTCTGTCCGGGCTCAGCTCAATGCCGCCACCTCCAGGAAGCCTTCCCCTATGGCCCTCTTCCTCTCAAGGCCATGCCACTTTACAGTCACTTATGGCTGTCCTCACTATGGGAGCTGGGTGCTCCCTGAGAGCAGGGACTGTCTCTTTGTCACCCCTGCATCCTAGCACACGGTAGGCACTTCAGAAACCTCCCTCTTCAGATCACAGAAGGAAATTCTGAGACTTTCCCAGAACTCTGTTCTCCTGTGTAATGAATCATTCCTCCCCAAACAATTGTTTTTGTATTGCTGTGCGAAGATTAGAATAATAATGAGACCTAATATTGCATTAATTTGGTTGTGAATTATTTGTATTGTCACAGTCATTAACGGAGCAACTGCAATTTTGTTTTAATTTAATCCAGCTCCTTGCGCATTCCGTCAAAACCTCCAAAGAGAATATAACCCAGAACCTCGTTTCAGAACAGACTAAATATCAAATTTATAGAATGTGTGGAGATCCACCTGCAGTGCCCACCCTCTGGAGTGAGGAAACCCAGAAACAGCAGGCAGACAGGTAAGCCCAGGGCAGGGCCAACACTCCCTGCCTCTCACCCGAGAAACCGGTTCTCTGGCCCCCTCAGTCTCTCTAGACCCCAAGGGCCTCCAGGGCAAGAACTGGGTGGGATTCACCTCCCTGCCCCTCACAGGGCTCAGGGCAACATCCTGCATACAGCAGGTCTGTGCTCCAAAAGTGCTGGAAAAGCAGCCCAGGTATGAAGGAAGGAATGACTCAGCCCCCAGCAGCACTTATTTTCAGCCCACAGGAGGGACAACCAAGATAACGTGGGTAAACAGAACCCGCGTCCCCTGCATCCAGCTCACATCATGACCCCCGCCCCAGCCCAGGCTGCAAAGGCTTGGGAAAAGCTGGGGTGACAAGAATTCATCTGGCTTTTCACCACTGGGCTTCACAATCTTTGTGTTTGAACCAAACATAACCTCTTGTTTGCTAAGTGGCTGGTGGCTGATGCTGCTGATTGTCCTCCAGGAAGAGCCTCCTGAGGTGGCATTTACCCCTCAGCTGACCCAGCTCACTGCTGTGCCAGAACCAGAGCACAGACTGGCTTGCAGGGAAGACTCACATTAGCCAGACTCACATGACTGATGTATAAACAAGAAGCCTTTTTTTTTTTTTTTTTTTTTTTTACTGACTTGAGCAACTGAGGTGTGACAAGGACTGGGCTACTTTCTCCCAGCGATGCAGTCTTCCCAGTCTTCTCTCTGGACAGGGTCCCAGGGCCCAGGGGTCCCAGGGCACCCGGCATAGTGCCCTCACCTGCTCCCTGCAATGGTGTGGGCTTCCCGGCTCTCCAAGCTGCTGAAGCTCAGGCTCCACCTCCTATCATTGCGGCCAAGACCACTGCCCATTCCCTTTTTACTTCTCTTCCATTGCAGCCCCTCACCCTGGGGCTTTGGGGAAAATCGCAGCACAGGTAATGAGGTGACGGGGGCTCAGAAACTCCCCTCCCTTCATTCCATCGCTGCCTCCAGAATCCAGAACAGTCCCTCACACAGAGCCAAGGCTCAGTAAATAGTACTGAATGAGTAGATGGATGAACTGGCCAGGCTTTTGCCCCTCCCTTCTCTGTTCCTGCAGGTGAGCACTTCCCAGGAGGCAAGCAGACCTGGGGGGCTGTCCCCCAGCACTCCAAACAACTCAGATGCGCCACATCCCAGAGGAAACACGGCTGGTCCCCCACCACCAAGGACCACGCAGCGGGCTTGCCCTTTTCTTTGCTCACAGCATTCACTCAGCTTCCTTTAGGTCCTACAGGCCTGGGAGCTGTTCTCCCTCTAAGAAGACTGTGCATGTCTCTGTTACATAATAGACCGACTTGGAATTTAGCTTTGAGAGCAGCTATATTTCCAAGGTCTAGATGGTCTCCTTGGGGTGCCTTCAGGGCTCTTCCCATAGACCCAGGCAGACCCCGACCAGAGGAATCGAGTCCTTGGAGAGCAGTGCGAATGGGGGCTTTGGATTCAGCTGATCTGGTTTAGAACATGACCTGTGTGACTTTGTACAAGTTGAACAACCTCTCTGGGCTGCAGCCTCCTTACCCTTAAAGCAGAGCCAATGAGAACTTGATGGCATAATTACACCTCCCTGGGGGCCAGTGGGAGTCACGTAACCCTGGCTCAGCATCACTCCCCCAGCTGGGTGTCTCTGGCTCTGGGAGAGCTCTTTGCAGTGTCCTGGAGGAAACCCCATGCGCTGGGGAGGGCCGGAAGGAAGAGGGTAGGCGTCACCCAGGGCAGGCCCAATGGCTCCTGGTTCGTGGCTCTGGGGCTGCTCCCAGTCAAATGAAAATCGGAGGTGTTGAGGCAGAAAGGAGACACTTTGGCTTGAAATAGAAGACAGGAGGGAATCAGAAAAAGTGGAGAAAAACTCCAGAACCCGACTGCTGTGTGGCGTGGGAGACCAGATATTCTGCCCCTCTGTTGCTTTACAGTAAGGGCACCATGGCCGGGCAGTAAGGGCCTGAGCTGGGGACACATCCAGTTCTGTCTGATTCCAGCCCGTGTCCTCTCCACTTCTCTGGGTTGACTCGTAGGTGACCAGCTGGGTGGACAGAGAGACAGTTCCTTCTGTCTGCAGAACAAAGACTCAGAGAGGAGAAAACCCAGCCCAGGAAGTCTCACACGGCTAGGTTGCAGTTTAACACATGACACTCAGATATGCCAAATATTTAGTCTATTTATTTCTCTGTAATTTATCTTACCATTTTCACAAGACTCCACCCGGTTGGAGAATGTAAACTTGCCAATTAAAGAAATCCCAGTGGAATGGGGCCTTGTAACTCAAACACAGCAGAGGAGCTGGCATATCCCACTTCTCCTTTCAGAAAATGCATCAAAGATACCCATATGTAAAACAAAACGAAACAAAACAAAAGACCTTACCTTACACCATATACAAAATTAACTAAAAAAAATGGATCGTGGGGGACTTCCCTGGCAGTCCAGTGGTTAGGACTCGGCGCTTCCATTGCCGGGGGCACAGGTTCAATCCCTGGTTGGGGAACTAAGATCCCACATGCCTTGCAGCGTGGCCAAAACAGAAAAAAAAAAAAAAAAAAAAAAAAGGGTCATGGGCCTAAAGGTAAGAGCTAAAACCACCAAGCTTCTAGAAGAAAACTCAGGAGAAAATCCTCATGATCTTAGCATGGGAAGAATTTCTTAAACAAGACACAAAAAACACAGGCTATAAAAGAAAAAAAGAAAAGAAAGAAAGAAGTTCAACTTCACCAAAATTAAAAAACTTTGATTTTCAAGACACTGTGGAGAAAATGAAAAGGGAAGGCACAGACTGGAAAAAATACTCACAAATCATATATCTAACAAAGGACTGGTGTCTAGAACATAAATAACCCTTACAACTTAATCAGACAAGGCGTTTGAATAGCAAATTAGCAAAGATGTGCAAAGTCATCAGTCATTATTGAAACATACATTAAAACTATGGGGGAGGGGCTTCCCTGGTGGCGCAGTGGTTAAGAATCCGCCTGTCAATGCAGGGGACACGGGTTGGAGCCCTGGTCTGGGAAGATCCCACATGCCACGGAGCAACTAGGCCCGTGAGCCACAACTACTGAGCCTGCGCATCTAGAGCCTGTGCTCCGCAACAAGAGAGGCCACGATAGTGAGAGGCCCATGCACCACGATGAAGAGTGGCCCCTGCTCACCACAACTAGAGAAAGCCCTCTCACAGAAACAAAGACCCAACACAGCCAAAAGTAAATAAAAATTAATTAATTAATTAAAATAATAATAATAATAAAATAAAACTATGGGGGATACACTTGACCCCCACTTAGGACGGTTAAAATTAAAAAGACTGGCCACTAGCTCTAATTGTCAGCGAGAACTCTCACATTGCCCTCCGTGCTCAGGGGCATGCAGAATGGCCAGTCACTTTGGAAAACAGTTTGGCAGTTTCTTAAAAGTTAACCAGACACCTACCATATCACCAGCCATTCTGCATCTGGGTTACTTGCCCAAGAGGAATGAAAGCATCCGTGAAACACTTCTACATGAATGTTTGTAGCAGCTTTATTCATAATAGCCCCAAAGTGGAAAGCTCCAAATGTCCATCGACAGGTGAATAGATAAATACATGTGGTACATCCATACAATGGAATACTACACAGTAATATAAAGGAATGAACCCTGGTTATACACAACTGGGTGAATATCAGAATAATTATGGTAGGTGAAAGAAGCCAGTCAAAAAAGAAATCAAGGACTTCCTTGACCGTCCAGTGGTTGACTCTAATGCTTCCACTGCAGGGGGCGCAGGTTCAATCCCTGGTCAGGGAACTAAGATCCTGCATGCCACACAGGGTGGCCAAAAAATAAATAATTTTTTTTAATAAAGAAAAAACAATCAGCTATCAGGTTCTATTTATATACATTTCTAGAAAATGCAAACTAACCTACACTGGCAGAAAGCAGACCAGTGGCTGCCTGGGGACAGGGTGAGGGTAAGAAAGAGCCTGAGGGAAAAATTACAAAAGGGCGTGAGGAAACTGGGGGTGATGGAGACGGTAACCAGCTGGATTTCGGTGATGGTTTCCTGGGTGTATACATGTGTCCAAACTTATTAAATAGTACACATTAAATATGCACAGCTTATTGTATGTCAAGAGTACCTTAATAAAACCAGGGAAAAACAGAAAAAGAAAATCACGCCAACTAACAAGGAGAAAATCTCAAATTCCAAAAAGCAGAAATAATGTAAAACATTGTCTAATCACAGTGCAATAAAACTAAAAATGTATGACAAAACCTGGGGGGGGAAAGCTGCCATCTTGAGGGAGGAAAGTTCTGCTAGCTCATGAGTCAAAGAAGCCCAAACCCAAACTGCAGAATATGTGGAAATAATATTAAGGAAAACACCCCATACCAGCTCCAGCTAAAATAGTTCTCACAGGAAAAGTGGTCTTAAAAACTTACATTTAAATAAGCAAACCAAAAAAAAAAAAAAAAAGGAAATAAATTATGTATCCAAAGTAGGAAATAAGAAAAACAAAATCAACCTAAGATAAGTAGCAGGAGAGAGTACACACAGAAGTGAAAGTAACGGGTTAGAAAAGCAACGCCCAGGGATGGCCTTCCTCCGCCTGGTGGGTGCCAAGCCCCTGCACTGCACCCCTCCCCCTTCCCCTCTGGGCTCACCGGACACCTCGGGGTCTGCTCCATTCCTGTGCCACCCCAGGTCTCCAGCACTCCAAACCTGGCCCACCTGGGGCGGGGGGGATGAGCACACACCTGGGGGCAGGGATGGGGGATGAGCACACACCTGGGGGTGGTGGGTGGGAGGATGAACACACACCTGGGGGCAGGGATGGGGGGGATGAGCACACACCTGGGGGCAGGGATGGGGGGGATGAGCACACACCTGGGGGCAGGGATGGGGGGGATGAGCACACACCTGGGGGCAGAGATTAGGGGGATGAGCACACACCTGGGGGTGGTGGGTGGGATGGACGAGCTCACAGGGCTGCAAGGTCTGGGCTACCAGGCCTGCAGAAGAGGGTCCTTCTCGTGCACCAGCTGAATGGACCACCCGGCAGAGGGCAGACACAAAGTCCACTCATACCGCTTCCCCGCCCTCTAGAGCAGTGGTCCCCAGCCCTTACTGCACATTAGGATTGCCAGGGAGATTTAAATATGCCCAAGCCCATCCCCCAGACATTCGGATTTAATCGACTTTGGTCATCTAGTTGCAAAAACCAGGAGCAAGGGGGGAGAGGAAGCTCAGGACACAGAAAGGAAGGTGGGCATGGGAGCCACTCTGGAGTTCAAACCCCATCTGCCTCTACCAGCTGTGTGGCCTCAGGCCAATACCTTGCCCTCCCTGAGCCTTAGTGTTCTCAAATGTAAGAAGTGTCCCTCCCAGATGACGGGCGGGGATCAGCGATATTCAGCTCAGCGCAGGTACCTAGGAGTGTGTGACAAGGGGGGGCTGTCATCATCATCATCTCCACCTCGGCTGCCTCTGATTCCTGCAAGCCGACTGGGCTCCAGGACCACCTGCCACATCTGGGAATTCAGATGAGCCAGAGAGGGAGAAGCTGGCCGTGTAGACAGGGCTGCCTTGGATCCACAGCTCCAGCCTCTGGGAGACTATTCTGGTTCCATTTCAGAATGCCTGGCTCCTGGCTCAACGGGCTTTGTCCCAAAGATGTAATTTCTATTTTGATTCCACTCGACATTTAATGGAATGACTTTCAGACACCACGCAGCGTGTCTGAGTTATGAAACCACATCTTCTGGATCCCCAACGCGGCACAATAACAGGCCCCCTCTTGTTGCTTCGGGAGCTGCCCCACGTCTCCTGTCTCCTGAGGGGGATGTGCTGAGCCCGGGGAATCACTACCCAGCTGGACTCCTGCCCCTGTCTCCCTCTCTCCAATCCAGCGCCGTTCAAACTGCACATCAAAAACATTCAGGGAGACAGGAAATCGATGGGGAGAGCTGCAAACAGCATTGTCAGAAAAACAAATGAGAGAGAAGAGGCTAGAAAAGGCTGGAATGTGTCAGGCGTGGTAGGAGTGACTGCTGCTTCATGACACGCTGGCTGTGGGGTGGACACCAGGCCCCTGTGGCGTGAACGAAAGACTGAAAGATGGGGCTCTCATCCATGACCCTCAACCTTCCTGAAATGCACACCTGAGCGTGTCACTCCCCAGCTAGAACGCAGTGGGTTTAGGGACAGACTTCAGGTCCCTCAGCATGACATTAAAAGCCCCCCTCATCCCACCCCACCTCACTAGAGAGCAGGAGCATCCGGCCTGCCCGCGCCCCCGGAGAGGACTCAACGTCAGGACCGAGTGGGCAGGGCGTGACATCACGGGCCGTCTCCTAGGTGACCGGGAGTTTGTCGGGGATCACGGAAGGGCCAGAATCATAAGGTCACTCACGTGTTTGGAACGAGGAAGCTGCTGGGCTCACAAGCCGACTGCTCGAGAAGGCACGCGGCTGTCTGCAGCTGGAGCCCAGCCCCGAGGCCCCAGAAACCTCTAGAACCACAGGGATACCAAACGCTACTCTGCCAACAGCTTCATGAGGCTCGGTTCCCACCACATCCTGTGGACATCTGGACAAGCACAGGTTCCAAAGAAAATTGAAAAGAAATACACTGTGCACTAACAAGTAGATGTGAGACCTCATCACTGACCTTTGAGGAGCCCAAGGCCTCAGGTGCTTGCTGCTGTCTCCACCCTCCCTGCATCCACAGAAGGGAGCACAGCCCGCCTGGCCCAGAGCTTGGGGACACTTGTGGAAGGAAGTCCACCACAGTTCAGGTGCCCGGCTCTAAAGGCCTGAGGCTCCGGGTCACAGGACAGTCTCCAGAAGGTCCTGTGAATGCAGGGGAGGGAGATGGCCATAATATCCACCTAGCATCGGCAGTCACAGACAGCGGGAAGGGAACGGGGAGCGGGGGCAGCGACCACCCCCTCCAGGGCCAGCGCCTCTGCAGCCACTATCTCGATTAATCACCACTAGCGTGCCACTCAGCGCCCCACTGCCCTGCTACTGGGGCACAGACAGCGGCTTCCCCCAGGTCAGTCACTCACTAGCTCCTTCACTGATTTATTCATTCAATAAACATTTGAGAGAATCCAGAGTGCCAGGCCTGTGCCGGAAGCTGGCTGATGATACTGTGGACACATTAGACCCCATCCCTACCCTCAGGGGACACAATACCCAGGGGATGGGGAGGTCAGAAAAGTGACAAACTGATCCAATTCTGTATTATAAACACTCAGAGCCACACGAACACAGGAGGGACCCCTAGCCCAGCCCCACTGTGTCTGGGAAGCGCCCTGAGAAAGTAACCTGGAGGTTGAACCCCGAAAAAGCAGAAGTTGGACAGGTGGTGAGATCCAGGCACAGGTGGGGAAGCCCTAAGGCTCAGTGATGGTCAGGCAGGGTGGCACGGTGAAGCCAGCAGGTGCCTTGGCTCCCGCAGGGTGAGGGCAAAGGGGACCCATCATGTGATTTGCTTTCTAAGAGATCATCTGCAGGCTATGTGGATAACGGATTGGAGGGGGGCGAAGTGCGGAAAGGCAGCCTGACCGAGTGTGGCCAGAACCCAGGTGAGACGGCCGGCCGTGATCTCCACTAGGACGGGCTGCCTGGGAGCAGCTGGGAGTGGATCCGCAGGATGGGGCCGAGGCGGGTGCGGGTGAGGGAGGAGGGAGGGTGGGAGGCTCCCCCTACTGGCCACAGGAGGAAAGGCAGATCCCCCAGCTTGGGGATTTCTGACCTGGAGAGTTGTGGGTGCCATTCACAGAGCCGGGAAACAGCAGATGGCGAGCATCTTGGGGGTGTAGTTTGGGGGGTGTCGGTGGGACACCCAGGTGGAGAAGTTTACTTGAATAACTCAAGCTGCGTCAAGGTGAGAGTTTCGATTCCACAGACAGGTGTGCAGAGACCCTGGGGAAAAACCCTGCAGGAGAGACAGAGGAGGAGAGGGCAGGGGGAGGGGTGGGGGTGGGGGAGGCAAAGGGGACTGAGAAGCAGCCTCCAGAGCGGGGCCCAGAGGACACAGGTGAGCGCTGAAGGGGCCACAACGGGGCCGCACGACAGACGTGAAGGTTCAGAGCCGCTGAACCGGGCTGCCCCAGGCTCAAGTACCAGCTCCTCCCCTTACTGGCTGTGTGACCTTGGGCAAGTGACTTAACCTCTCTGTGCCTCCGGTCCCTCGCTTGTAAAGGGATAGTGTGAGGAGTGAACGAGTCAGTATATGAGAAGTGCTTAGACTAGTGCGTGGCAAGCAACATATAAACGTTAGGGAAAAGGAAACAAAGGTCCTGGTGTCCAGGGGACGCGGTGTCAGGGTTGAGGTGGGGAGGAAGCCAGACAACACAACCCAAGAAGGATAAAGAAACCCAGACTGGGATCTGGGAAAACTCCGAGGGGCCCAAGCCCTGCCCCGGACCCCTGCCTGGTATCCTGGCAGTGCCGGCTGACAGGTCGTGAAGACTGACCCTTCCTCCGTCCTCCACCCGCCCCAGGTAAAACCACTCAGGCCCAAACTGCTGCTCCCCAGGGACGTGGATTCTCAGACCCCAAACACGCTGGGGCCCACGGGGTGGGGGAGGTGCGTGGCTGGAGGGGCTGGGCCTGGACCAGGTGGGGGCAGAGGTGCCCCTGCAGGGGAGGACAGACTCTCCACTGCATCCCCCGGAATAGTCGGGGGGCACCCCAGACAGCGGAAGCAGGAAGGCAGCCCAGGGAGCGGGCGCAGGGCCTCGCGCTGTTCACAGCCACCCCGTCCCTCTGCCCTCGGGACGTGGCTCACCCCTCTCAGCCTCACCCACGGCGCCCCCTGGCCGCCCTGGCCCCCCTCCTCTTTTGCTGGAAGCACCCCTTTTTCCAGTCTCGTGGGACAGTCCTCACCCTCTCCTCGTGGACACGCACTTCCTGGGGTTCACTCGTCCCATGACTTCAAAGACCCCCGCGGTGCTGTGTCCAGCTTAGGCCTCTTCCCTGGACTCCAGTCCCTTGTTCTCACCTGCCTGTCCAGCACGTGCCTGCGTACCTAGCAGGCATCTCACAGGTAACCTGCCCAGGACAGGCCTCTCGTGTGTGTCTCCGGGTGCCCTGCTCTGGCACCCCCCTTTACTGCCCTCTCACACCCACAGGCAGCCCCTGAGCTAAGCCCATCTGCTCGTCTTCAAAATCCAGGCAGAACTTGGCCGTGCCCGCCACCTTCCCTGCTGCCCTTCCTGACCCGGGCACGTCGCCGTCACCTCACCTGGGCAGGTGCAACCGCCTCTGAGCGAGTCTCCTCCTTCCACTGGGACATCCTGACTGATGCCTGACACACAGGAACAAGAGTGCTCCTTTCAAAATGGAAGGAGGACTTCCCTGGTGGTCCAGGGGTTAAGACTCCGTGTTTCCACTGCAGGGGGCACGTGTTGAATCCCTGTCAAGGAACTAAGATCCTGCATGCCGCATGGCCCAGCCAAATAGATAGATACATAGATAGATAGATAGATGATAGATAAAATGGAAGGCTAATCCCGAGCTTCCCATGCTACCCATCCCACTAAAACAAAAGCCAAACGCTTTACCTTGGCCTACGAGGACCCATGAGACCCTCCACGCACACACACAAACCCCACCAATCTGACCCTGTCTCCCACCCCTCAGGCTGTTCTGATCACACGAAGACAACTGAGGTTCCTGCCTCAGGGCCTTTGCACTTGCCTGGCGGTTGCTGGAAACATGCTTTCTTCCTTTAACCATGTGGTCTGTCCCCCACTTCCTCCTCTAGTTCCTCGGAGAGCCCTGACCACACACAACAAAGAGCACGTGCCCTGCCCCTGCGCCTCCCCCAGAGCACCGCTACGGCCTGACTTACTGCACATCCGTGAGTCGGCCGGCGTTGTCTCCCCAACAGCACACACTCTCCACAAGGGCCTGGGCCTCATCTGCTTTGTGCTTGCTTGTCTCCCCAGCGCCTGGAGCCGAGGGGATACATACATACGAGGCCTGGAATTAATGGCCTTCCCGCCCCACGCCTCACCCCTCCCCGTGACTGCTATGTCTGCCTCGCCCGTGCTCAGTGTCTGTGACCTTGGAACACCAGCCCCACCCCTGGCCCCCTGCTTTTTCCTTCCCAAGGGCACATAGGGGGCTCTTCTGCCCCCTACTCTCTCCCTCCCTGGAGCTAATCACACGTCCTCCCTGTGACCCTGGAGCACAAGACCCTTAACCCCATGCCCCCTTGACTCGAGACCACGCGCAGGCAGCAGGCTTGCTCCACTCAAGCCACCTCACAAGGATTCAGCCTTCATCTGCCTCTGCTGGCAGCAACCAGGGATGCGAAGGGGACGGGTCCTGCCCGGGAGGAGCTGACAGTCTCCCCGGAGAGGCCACATGAACAAAGGGATGTCATCCTAGCACAGCCCATGACACCTGCCACTGAACATGGCTGGGTGGCACTAGCTCTCTGAAACCCTATGGAGGACACAGTCGGGGGTGGAGGTGGGGAAACAGAGGGCCCAACACCCCACCTGAAGTCCGGGCCCTGACATCTGCGGACTGAACCCCTCTGAGCTCGGCCTGTACACAGCGGAGCAGGACTTAGCTGGGCTCAGTTCTCTGAACTGAAAAGCGCTTCGAGCTGACCCCTGGCCAGCCCTTGTCACAGAAGCAACTGACTCCTGGTTCCCAGCCAGATCCCGAGCCTTCTAAGCAGCATCCAGAGACCACTGCGGAGGAGTGGGTGCACACATTAGTCACCAGCGTGGCCCAGCAAGTGGCATGACGTCCACGTGATGCAGCCCCAGCTCATCAGCCTCCACGTGCCTGGCGCTTCCAGCTGCAACTCCAGGGCTGGGTCCAGCCCCCCAGGCTCGGGGCCCCACCCCTCTGCCTTGAGCTCCTCCCGGGGCTGGAACAGCCATCCACCTCATACGTGCTGCCCTTAGTTGCTGCAACTGCTCTTCAACATTCATTAGAGGAAAACTGAAGCAGAAAAACAGAATAGAAAGGAAAACTGCCCTCCCTCCCACCACCCTGATTTCATTTCTCCATTTGTGATACCGCCCGTCTTTATCCAGATGTACATGTATTTCTGTATCATTTATATCACTGTAACCAAAGTATACTTATAACTTTATGTTCTGCTATTTCATTTCCCTTATTCTGGAAGCAGCTTTCCATGTTGCTACAGAGCCTTCCTATTTACCATTTATAATGACTAGTTAGTATTCTACTGAGTAGATAGCCTGTAATTTATTTTAACCATTCCCCTTCTGCTTGACCTTTAGGCAATTTCCAGCTCCAACTCTAATTGGAGACGAAAGGCTGAGTCCCCTGTTCGAGATTTCAAAATGAATGGGATGATTCAGCCGGGTAGCGAGCATTCGTGGAGAACCTTCTACCTGTAGAGGACACAGAGGAAGCAAGTCACAGGGCCCTGCATCCACACCCCCCACACAGGCACAACCACAAGCCCACAGTCAGTCAGCGATCCCTTCACCAACCTGGTCCGTCCCCCTCCGGATGGCTCCCCATAACTGCCGGGGCAAGTAGAACCTCCTTAGCCTGGTGCCGCAGGGCCTGCCCTACCCCCCTTTCAAGCTCCCCTCTTCTCTCCCACCAGGTGGTTCATGCACCGCCCCTGCCATCACCTCCCCCTCTCCCCAGACCCAGTTACCCTCTCCTGCTTCAGGGCTTTGCAAACCCTGGTCACACCTTCTTCCCCCTGCCTGGCCCACCCCTAGACGATCTAAGGTGCCATTCGGCATCCCCTGGTCCGTGAAACCTTTCCTGGCTCCCCAAGGCCTGGCCTCCTCCTCAGCCCCTCAATGCCTGGGCTGACCTCTGCCTCAGCGCTTGGCATCCCGCGTCGGTGGTGTGCTGGAAAAGGTAATGATCGGCCCTCTGGGTGGGGAGCCTGAATTGTAGCATTGATCAGTTTCCACGGTGTTATGCAGTTATTTCCACCAGACAGATATGACAGGTGTAAATAGCCTGAGCAACATGGATAATAGTAACAGGTAGTAAGACTTTTGAATGTTTATCCTATTCCTCTTTAATATAATTTATCTAATTATGTTTATGCAATTTAGTTTTTAGTAATGGCTTTAATTAACAACTAGCTCAGTGTTATGGGTTGAATTGAGCACTGGCCCCAAATTTATATGCTGAAGTCCCAACCCCCAATACCTCAGAAGTAATTAAGGTTAAATAAGACCATAAGGGTGGCCCTGACCCAATCTGACTGATGTCCTTTTAAGAAGAGATTAAGACACACACATAGACCGAGCGTTGACCACGTGAGGACACAGTATGGAGGTGGCCATCCACAAGCCAAGAAGAGAAGCCTCAGGAGAAATCAAACCTACTGACAACCTGATCTCGGACTTCCAGCCTCCAGAGCTGGGAGAAAATAAGAGTCTGTTGTGTAAGCCACCCAGTCTGTGGCACTTTGTTATGGTGGCCCTAGCAAACTAATACACTCCAAAAATTCCTGAACATTTAATAACCAGCTCTTGAGTGGGTACTTGCTGGCTCCAGCCCACCACTGCTGACCATCTACCACCTTCCCGTTTCCTGACTCGACTGTAGATCCCTCAAGAGCAAGGTCCTGTCTCACTCAGAGGACGTCAAATGCCCTCTAGGTAGGGCCAAAGAGAAAATATTTCAGCTCTACACACCATGCAGCCTCTGCCGCAATACATAAACAAGTACTGTGGCCGTGGGCCGGTGGAACCATCCATGGGGTGCTGAAATGTGAATTTCACATAATCTCCATGCATTGTGAAATATTATTCTTTTGATACATTCTTCAACATTTTTAGCTCAGAGTCTGTAAAAACAGGCAGCGAACCAGATTTGGCCCCGGGGCCTGGTTTTCTGACCCCCTGGCCTTTGGAATGTCCCTCCCCCAGCAGAGGGAGGAGGGCTTGGTTACTGTTTGATGATCCCGGGAGTGCTGGAATGAAGCACCGCCAGCCAGCTCACAGGCTTGGCATTTCAGTCGGCCAAGGTCCCTTCCAGACAATGTCAGGAATCTTTTTTTTTTTAATGCAAAATGTTTTTCTAATATGCCAAGGGAAGAAGAGCTTTCTGAAATGTGAATCAAATCTGTCTCTGCGAGGCAGACCCGTCCCCTCTTTGCTGCCTCTAATATTCTAAATGATCTCTTAGAAAGAAAATGCAGTGCCTTTTCCATTAATAACTTGTTTACCGAGCGTCTCAAGAATGTGCCAAATCAAACCGCTGGAGACAGAACTACGGATCATTGGTTCCCAGGGCTGGGGTTGGAGGGGAAACCCGGAGGGACTGCTGTTGGGTATGGGGTCTCCTTATACAGTGCGTTGTGGTGATGGTTACACAAGTCTGCAGTAGCCTGAAAACCACGGACACCGTATCTCCATAAAGCTGTTTAAAAAATACACCAGGCACTATAGTCACCGAGTTCTCACGGTGACAATTTCCAAAACCAGTCTTTGCTGCCACTGTCCCTGCAGTGACAGAAACAGGCTCGCTGAGGTGAGGAAATGCAGCTCAGCAACTGCAATCCGTGTGGGATTGGCCCAAGACAGGCTGGAGCAGCCCAGGGCGCCCATCCGCAAGCCTTCCGAAGCAGGAGTACGTCCTGGGGTCCTGCAGGAGAGGCTGCCCACCCCAAGGGGAAGGAGGGAAGGCACAGCCAGACCTCACACAGGCAGCCATGCCTCCAGATGCTTTCTGGAAACAGCTGGAACCTTGCCATTTTCCACCTCCAAGGTCACTCGCTGCTCCCATTCCCCCTGTTACTAAGTCCGTGAGTGCCCGGCTCTCTCCTCAGCCTTCCTGGTGCAGTGCAGGGCGCGTCGCTGCAACCTTACTTGGGAGACTTGGGCAGAAGCCAGCCGGCAGTGGTTCCCTGGGTCCAAAGCCTGGGCTGTTGATGAACTTCTCTGATGTACAGACAAAACAGGGGAGGCTCCTGCCCAGGCAGACCACAGGGCCACAGGGACAAGGACAAGGCAGAGAGTAGCCTCCCCACCGCGCCAGGCACACAGAGAAAGCAGGACAAGGGGAGTGAGGACACAGTCCCCTGGACAAGGGTGCTTGAGCAGCAGAAGCAGCTCCAGAAGCGCTTCCTCGGGACCGGGTTGGAGGCCTGGGTGCCTCATAAAGGGGAACAAGAGCTCCCAAGTAGTAAAGAGACAAGAGGGTGGCCATGGGGCCAGGACACCTGAGTTCAGGTCCTGGTCGGCCACTGTTTATCCACGTGCTTTCCCCAGCAAAGTATGTGACCTCCCTGTGCCGCAAGGCCACATCTGTAAAATGGGTCTAATCCTCGCTGCCCCAGGGTGATTGTGGATCAAATGAACTCAGGGCTGTGAGTTGTTGTGAATTAAGTGAATAGTTTGGGGTGTGGACTTCAGGTATGGCTGGATCCAGAAAATGAAGTCATGAGGACTCTTTCTCTGTAAATCAGCCCTCTTTTCCCATATGTGGGACCCACTGGCCATACAGGCCTACTTCATGGTTGTAGGGTGGCTGCGGCGGCCCCAGACTCTCTGTACCCTAAACTCCAAGGCCAGGGGAAAACAGGCCCGCCCCTAGCCCAAACCAAACTCAAGTCCTAAGCCTGGCTCTGGTTGGCAGTAACCAGGTCCTCCGTGCAGGCAGTCTGGAACGCCACTGGCTGTGGTCAAGGTACTTTTGATTGTGAGCAACAGGGGTCAGTCTGGCAGGAAGAGCGGGTAGCGAGCCTTTCCAAGGCCCTACCCACTCCCGAAGCAGATTCCATCTTCCTAGAGCCAGGAGGGACGGCAACTCCCCTCCCCATTCTCCGCCCAATTCAGAGCGTGCAGAGTTAGAGGCCTTCTCTGGGTCTCAGGCAACCTCGGGCGGGTCCTTTGAACCCTCAGGTCAAGCACACCCAACAAGGCTCAGCCCCAACCCCCAAACTAAGAGGCTCCTGGTCTCCATAGCCACATGTGTCCAGCACCAGCCCCGCATGTCTCTTCACATGCTACCATCTGGGCCTCAAGCCCTCAGCTGGTTTGTCCCCAGGTCAGTGCGGCCAAATTGCAAAACTCACGCTGCTCACATCGCGAGCGGCCACTAGGTCACAGCTGCCCAGCCCACACTGGTCCCAGAACCTCGCTCTGAGGTACCACCTGGACATGGGAGGATGAGGCATCCTTGGACTTGGATTGTGAAGACGAGTCAATTCTGGGAAATTGCATTACTACCTTGACATTGTCCATTCCATAAAACCCCCCATCCTACCCTCCCCATCTGACCTTCAGATAATTCCTTCAGCTACACCCCTTCAGGTCACTAACTCATCAGCTGTGTCTAATCTTACTAAGCAGGATATTTTCTAAAGCTCTAAGAGCTTGAATTCCAGTAGTGTTGTATTCCTAGATATTCTAGCTAGTTCTTTTTAAAAATCTGCCTATTATTTCTTTATAGTTCTGTTCTTTGGGGTTTGATTCTTTTTTAACATCTTTACTGGAGTATAATTGCTTTACAATGGTGTGTTAGTTTCTGCTTTATAACAAAGTGAATCAGCTAAACATATACATATGTCCCCATATCTCCTCCCTCTTGCGTCTCCCTCCCTCTCACCCCTCTAGGTGCCTCTCTCACTTCGTCCCAGCTTACCCTTCCCCCTCCCCATGTCAAGTCCATTCTCTACGTCTGCGTCTTTACTCTCGTCCTGCCCCTAGGTTCTTCAGAACCTTTTTTTTTTTAGATTCCATATATATGTGTTAACATATGGCATTTGTTTTTCTCTTTCTGACTTCATTTTTTTTCTTTGATCACACATTATCTTATGAAGCTAAGTTCTTGAGATTCTTCTATTGCTCCTACAATCATGTGGTTTGTTTCCCTGCACGTGGAAATCACGTAACGTGGGAATCACGTGCAGTTTGGTTGGGAGTATGTATCTCCCATGAGTTCCTAGACCCCAAGTCTGAGAGGCACAGGCCTACCTAGGGTTTTGATTTTTTTCAGAGCCCAGAAACATGAACACCCTCAGCCTCTCCCCCAGGGCTGGTGGGATTCTTTCTTAAGTCTCCATTTCATCCAGGGTCCTGCTTTGTGCAGCTGTTTTGGTTCTAACTCCCCCTAGTACAGATTAATCCCTCCCTCCAAACCCAAGGGTGTTTGGTCCTCCACCCTCCGATTTCTCTAAGGGACTAATAACCACCCCAGGGGCTGCTCCAAGCACAGGCTCCCGCAGCCGCTGTCTTTGCTCCCAGCATCTGTGAAGCCCCCTTTCTCAGGAAGTCAGGACCCATTTAACTTCTGTTATTTACCATTGGGAGGGGTTTGAAGCAGGAGGGCTTTGGGGGCACCTTAGCCCACCGTCTTGCTGGAGCCACTCTAGTCTTTAGAACCAAGCTAAGGAGGTTGTGGCTACTGAGTCCACTCCAGGGAATGACAAGGCGACATCACTGATTGTGTCCTTTCCCAAGTGCCCAGAGAGTACACCAACACCAGGAGGGGTAGCCTCCTCTACAGAAGGGGATAGGCTTGGGTGTGTGGGGGTCCTATCCAAGTCTTCTCTGGTTTGAATGGGCCAAGCCAGGCAATCCTGCAGCCTCAAAGCTGCAGCCACTCACTGAGGGGCTGGGACTGTCTTGCTCTGCAGAGTTAAACCATTATCAGGATCTCTGGAACCACACTGAACAGCCAGTCAGCTCGCTGGCCAGGTGGCATTTACAAATACCCATCTAGTTCCGGCTTTGCAAGGAGCCAGTCTTCAGGCTGGATCCCAGGCCAGGCAGTGCCTGGCAGGCAAAGGCAGGCTCTCACAGCTCTGCTATGGGCAGCCGGACTTGGCCACACCACGTGGGCAGAACCCCAGGGCTCAGGTGTGATGAAATGTGCCTCCTGCATAAGTGCCGGGGCTCTATGCATCTGAAGCCCAAATCAGAAAGCACATCCAGCTAAAACTGAGAAGTGGGCTCCAGGCACTGGGTTTTTTAAAGCCTGTGAATGACTATAATGCACACCCAGAGCTGAACACCACTGGTTTGAACGGTGTAAGAGTCCATCCCCATCTCAAATGTCTGAGAACCTCCCAAGGTGAACTTGTTAAAATTGTGGGCTCCCTAGTTTCACCCCAAGATTGATTCAGCAGGTCTGGGATGGGGCCCCTGAGCCTTTAATACCAGAGGCAATTCAGACTCAGTGGTCTGACCACACTAACTCTGACGCAGGCCCCTCCAAGTGAAGTACGGAGATGTGTCCGAGAAAAAGCACGGGCAGCTGGCACAGGCGGATGGATGGTAAGAAAAAACATGACCTTGGGCTGCCCACTGGGAGGCTGTTCTAATAGCTGATGATCCTTAGAGCACGGCTGCCTGGAAAGTACCCAATGGTGCCACCAACCCAACACTATGAATCAAATAATAAAGGCACGGAGTGCCCTTGGGGTGCAAAGGCAAAGCTGCCCACGAGACTCCTCCCAGACACAGCACACTTCTACCCAAGACACTATGCAGCCCCAAACGCCAGCTCAAACTAATCACATCCACCAGCCACTCTGAGGGCCCGATCCTTGGAGGCTGTGTGCTCCCGAGATAGGGGGTGGCTAAAACTTGTGCCTTCTAAGGGAACATTCTCCTTCATAGAAGAAACAGAGGAGGACTTTTTTTTTTCTTTTGTAGTACGCGGGTGTCTCACCGTTGTGGCCTCTCCCGTTGCAGAGCACAGTCTCCATACGCACAGGCTCAGCGGCCATGGCTCATGGGCCCAGCCGCTCCGCGGCATGTGGGATCTTCCCGGACCGGGGCACGAACCCATGTCCCCTGCATCGGCACGCGGACTCTCAACCACTGCACCACCAGGGAAGCCCCAAGAGGAGGACTCTTAATGCAACAGAGCAGGAAGGCAGGAGCAGAACCATCAGTAAGATTCACCCCCAATCCCCACCTCTACCACGGAAAAGGAATGTCACCACACGGCTCCTAAAGGTTGCCACCCACTTCCCTGCGGCGCCTTCCCTGGTTTGGCTCCAAACTGCATCGCCATCTAACACCAGGATTTACTTATGCATCCAGCTTCCTCCGTGAGTAAACCTAAACTGCACAGGGCGGGCTGCGTCCGCGTTCCCACCTCCGGCAGAGAACAGCGCCCAGCAAGACAGCTGCTGTTCGCTCAATGAATAACTGCACATCTGAAGTGATGACACACAATGAATAATTTGCTAATTTGGGAATGGACAGGTGAAGGTGGGTGGGATCGCCCCAGGAAAGGGCATTTATAGACAAGAGGGACCAACCCGAGCCCCTGTAGGTCAGTTTGTGGCAGATGCTCTGGGGCATCATCTTTCAAGTGAACCTGTTTCCCACATACCTTGGGCCAGGACAGGCATGAGGAAAGCTCCCTTCCCAGAACTGCTAAAAGCAAATGAACTCCTATTCAGTATTTATGAACACTTCCTGGCTTTTTCTTCCTGAATTGAAATGCAAATTTTCTCAAGGAACGGACATGAGAACGGTTTTATTTAAATCACTGACACCTGCGCAGTACTCAGCATCAGGACTCTGAAATGCTTTAGACAAAATGTTTCCCTTTAAACAGATTAAAAAACCGAATCTTAGTTGGCAGAAGCTAGTGCTTGTATCATACAGCTAATGGGAGGTAGAATCCCAAAATCTGCTTCCAAGTGCCACCTGCACCTGACAACGCCAGGCAAAGTGTTTATTTTTGTGTTGCACAAGTGTAAGGACCATAAAATCTAGATTAACTTTATAACAATAATTTAAAAGGTAGAAAAGGGTCCCATACTACAGAAGTGTTTAAATTGACTATTTTACCATTTATATTAATACAATAAATGAAGAAAACTGACAGTAGAACAGGCCAGTGGTCAGCCAACACACAACACAATGTGTTAACAAATACGGCCAAAGGATCGGTGTGTGTCATGCATTACCTTCCACGTAACATCTTTTTTGGAGGCAGGAGGGAACAGAAAGGCAGATGGATTCAAACTAGCCCTATTAAATATATCTATTAAGTTTATACTTTCTCTGAAATTAATATTTGAGTGGAACATGTATTAATTATTCACATAACACCAGCTTTCTACTGAAGTTTAAGAATCCAGTAGATGATGCTCACATTTACGCAAATCCTAGGAGCAATTGCACGGAACAATATCCACTCAATCAATTACGAACTGCAGAACAATACTGGGTAATTATTTCAAAGTATGAACTACAGATATGATATAAAAAAATATAGCAGAACAACTTTCTAACTTAAAGTACAAATGGTTAAGTCAACAGTACCTACTTACACACAAATTAAACAAAATCAGAATAAACACTCAACTTTTAGGAGAAGCAATTTCAGTCCTGGTTTTACCACTTAATAGGAGAAAGATCGTACGTGGGTCCTTTCATTCAGGGATGATTTGAAAACCCATTTACAAAGTTAATATCTTGGATCCCAGCTAGGAAAACTCTTCAAGGACCTTTCATACTAACTTGAAGTTGGGGGACATACAATTTGAGAAATTAAATGATACCGCCCCTCATGCACACCCAGGTTACCCACAGTGAGTCCGATCACACTTCAGTTCCTAATGACCTAAGTTAAGAGTCTCCTTTCTCCACATCTCTTACCCCGCAATACTCGACGTGGGCTACAGAACACAAAACCAACCTGTGTTCTTTGTGGCACCACCTGGCTGATACTGATACCTAAGTGTGCACAGGACTGAGTTAAAAGCTCTTCAATTCATCAAAGAAAAGAAAGAATAAAAATAACACCCTTAGTTTACACAGGCTTAACCTATGTTGATCACCTAGTAAATCTTGAATTGGCCCCCGTTAGTGGTAAATAGAATACTTTTGTATTTGGTGTAGAAACCAACAAATTTAGGTTAAATCAAGCCTTCACCCTGACAGTACAAACTATGTTTATTTGTGTGTAAAGTGCCAGTTTTATATACAAATCATAAGTAAACTTTAAAATCTGCTTTAAAATCTGAAGCAGTGAGTCTGATGTCTTCCTACTGCCTTGTGGTAGTAACTGTTTAATCCTGCTGGATCAAACTTGCTTGACTCCCCACACTTTGAGGCCAAGGAAGGTGCTGTTAAGAGCCAGGGTGAAGTCGTGTACAGCCAGCCTGCTTGCAAACGCCAAACATGGACAAGATCTTTCGTAAGAATCCGAGTAGCTTCTGTCTACGCTTTCAACCTAGGTGACCCCACTAGCATTAACAGGATTGACTTTGAGGTAGCTACACAGTTTTAAACATGCCATTAATGAACTTTATGGGCGATTTATGGTGTAGCCGGTTAATACAGTTCAAGTAGCTGATTTCTCTTTTGATGAGAAGGAAAAAAAGAAAAATCAGCAAAATAAGAGCACACCTTCAGTTCGCTTAGAAGTCAGCATCCAAGGTAAAGGAATTCTCTGTCGGACTGGACATCACTCCCATCCTCTGATACTCGCCGACTCTCTTCTCAAAGAAGTTAGTCTTCCCTTCCAGTGAAATATTCTCCATAAAGTCAAATGGATTTTCTACTCTGAAAACCTGAAAAGGTTCACAGCAAAACATAAATACAGAACACCAGTTTCAGAAAGAACCAGAGCGCTACCCACCATACTTTACCTTGCTAAAACCCAGCTCCAGCATAAGTCTGTCTGCCACGAATTCGATGTACTGCTTCATCAAAGTGCAATTCATCCCAATGAGCTTCACTGGCAGGGCCTCCGTCAGGAACTCCTAGGGACCAGAACACAGCTTCTCAATAAAACGGAAGCATCAAGAGGTCTTCTAGCAAGCACGAGGCCTCCACACGTCACCCACCTGTTCTATCCTAACTGCATCGACGATTATTTCTTTGACTCTCTGCTCCGAAGGTTTGTGTAGCAGGTGTTTGAACATCAGGCAGGCAAAGTCACAGTGTAAACCCTAGAAGAAAAGGTTTAAGGTCACTATCAAACCAGCAGACTTCTAGCATTAACATGGAATAGGAAACTGCTTTATGCTGGTCTGTATTCTCCTTATACATCTTGCGTGGCCAGACTAAGAGCATTTTAACTGTGGAAGGGAAGATGACTCAGCTGCTGTGTCACCTAGGCAGGCTCGGTCCCACCCAGGGGCCTTAGGGCTGGCCCCTAGAGGACAGCAGGCCAGGTCTGGTCCTCGCTGCTCTGTGTGGTGGCAAAGGACTGGGCAGAGCTTGCACTCAGAGCATTCTTTCTACAGCCCTGAGCTCTACTGTCACCACTATTCCCAGCAGGAAAGGCAAAACTCTGACTAGGCTAGTTAGTTTTTACATTTAAAACCTAATGCCTGGGAAATCGGGAATGCAATTTCGAGTGAATCAAGTCTGCAAGTCTTAGTGCATTAAATCCCAGTGCTGGGCTTCCCTGGTGGCGCAGTGGTTAAGAATCCACCTGCCAATGCAGGGTACACGGGCTCGAGCCCTGGTCTGGGAAGATCCCACACGCCACAGAGCAGCTAAGCCCGTGCGCCACAACTACTGAGCCTGCGCTCTAGAGCCCGGGAGCCACACTACTGAAGCCCGCGCGCCTAGAGCCCATGCTCCGCAACAAGAGAAGCCACCGCAGTGAGAAGCCCGCGCACCGTAACAAAGAGTAGCCCCCGCTCGCCGCAACTAGAGAAAGCCCGCGCGCAGCAATGAAGACCCAATGCAGCCAAAAATAAATAAAAAAATAAATAAATAAAAAATCCCAATGCTGGTGGCACTTACACTAGAACATCTGGGCACCTTCACTTTTCCTTCTGCACTTTAATCCAAGTGCATTCAAAGATATATACTGGACCAGAATAGATTCACTGAGATGCTCACCAACTAACTTTGAAGTACAATAGGATCACACAGAAGACCAGGTAGAAATAATAAAACTTCCCTTAAAAAAAAAATCCCATCACCTATAGAGCAATACCTATGTATATTGAGAATATGAGTAAAATAATTTCAGCAAGTTATCTAAAGTATTTCATTCTCTGCCAAGTATGTATATGGCTGAAGCCACTTGTTAAATGTGCATTTAAAGCCATCTGACATCTTGGGTTCCCTCCAGTGAACACAGGGCTGTAGGTGTTTGGGGTGCAGGTCAGCCTGTTATCTGAACTAGACTCACCTCGTCTCTGCTAATAAGTTCATTGGAAAATGTGAGGCCGGGCATCAGTCCTCGTTTTTTGAGCCAGAATATCGATGCAAAAGAACCAGAAAAGAAGATTCCTTCCACTGCGGCAAAGGCTACGACTCGTTCTCCTAGAGTTAATGCCAAAATATTTCTAGTGAGTATCTGTTTGTGTTCATAGGAACAAACCAGTAACATCACTTAGAAAACGAAGCTCAGGGGTAAGTAGGGCCAAGGTATCCTTACCATACGTAGCCTCTTTGTCCCCAATCCAGCACAAGGCCCAATCTGCCTTCTTCTTTACACAAGGCATTGTCTCAATGGCGTTGAAGAGAAATTCCCTGTAGGCACACAGAGCATCAGCAATTCCAGCAGAGACCTCCTATCCTAAGCTTCTGGGTAAGAGCACTGGGACCAAGGCCAATTTGGGATTCAAACTGAAATGTTTTCTTTTTACTTGTTTGCTTTTTCCTCCAGTGTTTTCAAAAATCTCAACATTCATTTGGTTTATGTTAATACAAATGTAGGTATCCATTCATTCACACTGAGCCCCAAGATCTACTAACATGAAAACTCAGTCTATTACACCAAGAGCATTTATTGGCTTAATTATTTCAAGTTCAGGTCATGACAAGGTTCACAGGCCCTACCTTCAACTTCAAAGAAAACTGCTAGAAAAACTGTAAAATCTTAACTGCTAGGACTGTTTAAGCTATGCTGACCATTATCTCCCTAAATAGATGCCCACACTCTTATCACTGTGCCAATTATTTGGGCCCCAAACGCCACAAGTATATAATAAAGCAATTAAAGCCAATAAACTAAACAACCTGAGATTGCTTCCAGCTATAATTCTGTGCTACAATGTTGATCCCAGGTCAGAAAAGCAAATCGATCGGCCCTACACTTACCTGGTCTTCCTTATTACTCTCTTCCTCCCCATCCCCACCTTGGGAGCCTACAGATTCTCCAGCCCAGCCTCGTCCTTCCCAGATGACCTTGTTTTCTGAAGCCAAGGTCATCAGGCCATTGGGTTCCTTTCATTCTCTTTCCATGTCAACCTGGGTCTTGCCTCTCCCTGGCTTTCAAAACTCAACCACCAGGCCGTCCTGATCCTACCTGTTCCGGTAATGTATCCCAATCATGCCCCTACCTTTACTTTCTTTTTTCATTTCTGTCTACAAACATGTTCAAATCTTTTTACCCCCAATGAATCTCCTCAATCCTGCTAGGCTTTCAAGTCACTACTCATTTTCCCTCTTCACTTTCCTCCAAGTCATCTACAAGAGGCTACTCTTCAGCTTCACCACTTCTGTTCTACACGGGCTCTTGTCCTGAAGCTGACCTTAGTATCTAGACTCAAACGCCCATATCTAACTCTCCCCTCTTTTCCAGTCAATCTTGAAAATGTAAAACAGGCCCGAGGCTACCTATATTTCTCCTCTATTATCCTCCAATATAAACTATCATTTCAGGCAAACAGCTGTGTGTCTAAATTAATCTCATGGTTCACGGCTACCTCTGCACTATCATGTAATTCCTCTACTTATACTCCTGGGTCTTATTTTCTATATTATGTTACAGCCCCTTAAGAGTCAAGTTTTATGTTTCTACTTTGCATCCTCCACCCTCTCCACCCTGCCCCAGGCTCAAGTTGTAGGCTGACAGATTTGCCAGACGTGAAAACTATCAGACTTAGGTTTTAGGGCATCAGACAGAGCCTCTAGGGATGTTTTTTCAGAAGGCGTTAGGTTGGACATTCAGCAGTATATTTCCACCTCTATAAAATGGAGTAACTTCATAACTTTGCTTTTAAGTGACTGGCTAGTAAAGTGAATTTAGGCCTCTTCTTCAGAGCAGACAGGACCATGGGTGCTAGGAATTTCTTTGACTTGGTCATTTTAGAGTCATTCCTCTATACGATTTCAAAAAGTAACAATTGGTAATCCTAAATATGTTGGCATATCACCACCCAAATACTCACCTTTCTTTGGAATCTTTAATGTAAGTGTCAATGAGGAGACTATACATTTCAGAATGGATGTTTTCCATGGCAATTTGGAAGCCATAGAAACAACGGGCTTCCGTAATCTGAACTTCCTGGCTAAACCGCTCCACCTAGTGGTAAAACACAAAGATCAGTTTAAGGAAAATCTACCAGCAGCAACTCAGTCAATGAACACTGGTTGCGTCACACTTCCTCTTTTGTATCATCGTAAGGTAGAAATAGCAATTCATTCCTTTTAATTCATTGCAAGGAGGATGCACTCAACAAGACATATGCAACCAAATTATTAAAACAGCAAAGCCACAAAAAGGAGAGCAAATAGGTAGCTACCAGGGTTGTAGATCTATTATTACTACCACTTAACATTGTCTTTGAGCTTCTCTACAGTTGGGGGAAAAAAAATACCATGAGGAAGAAATAACTGCAAAGTATATTATAGAACAGGAAATGCCATGGAATATACATACTAGCTTACAGATATATACACATTCAGTGTGGAAAAATTTAAAAGACGAAAAAAGAAAATTATTAATTATTTCTCTTAAGTCTTGAAATGCACAAAAGTAGACTTTATTTTTGGAAACTCACCAAGTTTTCATTTACTATGCCATCACTTGCTGCAAAGAAGGCCAGAACATGCGAAATGAAATATCTCTCCTCAGGCTTCAGGGCTTCCCAGTGCTGCATGTCCTTGGAAAGGTCCACCTGGAGTACAGAAGTTCACAAGGGGTTCAAACGTGCAGGACCTCACACATATGCGTAATTCTTCAACTTTAAGTCTACTAGTATCGCTTGATTAATATACCCCTCATGCACTTTGCCAGTGAGAACATCTAATATCCTCCCTCTGTGGGCAAGCATTCCCAAGAGGAACATGAGGAAAGCAAAGCACATTTCAAACAAGTTATAACCGGCACTGCAGGGGTCTTCCTCTGGAGTTAGGGGCAATGCTTCCAACGGTCTTTTAAGTCTCCTATTTCCTGAATGCGATTACCTCCTCAGCTGTCCAAAAGGAAGCCTCAGCTTTCTTATACATCTGCCAAATATCATGGTATTCGATAGGAAAGATGACAAAGCGGCGGGGGTTTTCTTTCAGAAGTGGTTCATCCTCCACACTGGGGGCAGATAGCTTAGGGTTCTGCTGGGGGAGAAAGGATGGAAAATGTAAAGTATAGGGCGAACCACGAAATCGTCTTTTTTTTTTTTAAGCAAAGTATGTCCAGTCATCGGGAATTTCATGCGGTTTAATGTATGTCGCTTGTCACACATGGGTTCTGTACATAACAGAGCAGGACTATAGTAGAGACATAATAGGAAAATGTCCAGATGTGTAAAGTAGTGAATGATCGGGAAGAGACTTTGGCGGGAAAGGAGCGCGGGCCCGGGAGGGGGTAGGGTTTGAGAGCAGACAATGAGGCTTTGGCGCCAAGAGCAGGCTCCTCCTGCACCGCCTTCCTGCAGCGCCCCCTCGCCGGGCGCCCCCAGCCCGCCTACTCACCGGCTCGGCGGGCTCCTGGAAGATCCTCCTCGCGGTCTTGCTGGCCAGCACGCGGGTCCCGCTGAGGGACGGGGGCTGCAGGGAGACGCGCGGTGAGAGGCCTGCCCGCGTCCTACAGGACCCCGCCGCCCTTCCCTGCCCCTCGCCCCTGCGCGCTCACAGTGTTCTCCTTGTCCGCCAGGCTGAGCCCCTTCATAGGCGAGAGCTGGAGGGGATGCTGCTGCTGCGGGTCAGCGATGGTGGCGAGCGGGACGCGGACGGAGAGCATGGCTGCGTACGACTCGGCAAGGTGGGGCTGCGCGCAGGTCCGGGAAGCCGCGACACGGCGGCGCCGGGAATTTAAAGCATCCCTCACAGGCGTGCGCCGTGGGCGTGGCCGCTTCCCATTGGATGGATGCTGGCCACGCCTCCCGTAGCAGATTCCGGAGCCGCGAGGGGACGCCGGTCGCCCCTGCTCTCCTGGGACCCTCGGGATCTACCCCTCCCGGGCCTCTGTGGGCCGCAGGCTGGGCTGGGGGCGCCACCGCCCATATCCCTGAGAGCCCCATTGGACAAAGGCTGCAGGCCCTGCGCGCTCCGGTGGCCCTGGCGCGCGCGGGCACTCTCTCGTACCGGAAAGGTTTAGGATTGAATGAAGCAACGCGATTGGAGCCCGCCCGCCGGAGAGCGGGAGAGGATTCCCCACCCCGCCGAGCCCCACCTCTCTGAAAACGTCTCTTGAACCCGTTTCGCGGTTCCGGGTAAATGGTTTTGCAAATGAGGTTGGTGCAAATGCCAGTACAAAGCCCCTGGCTGCGAGGGAACGTGGCTCCGGCGATTTAGATACGTGTACCTGGGCAGGGGTGCAAGCAGGGTCCCTGAGGTCGGGCAAATGTGTGGGGTGGTCGGTGGTGACCGTACTGTCCAAACGGTTAGGGGTGCGGGCTGCTGAGTCACTAGGACACGTCATCTGACAAAGATTTGGTGCCCTCGTCGGTAAATTGGGCCTCGTAGCCATACCTGACCTGTGGGATTACTAATAAAATGAAAGAATTAAATGAGATAATTCACGTAAAATGCGAAGTCCTTTGCAAACTTTCAAGTCAATAACAGAGAGGGCCTTTGGTGCAGTTTCCCCCTGAAATCGTGTCTGCTGTCGGACCCCTGTCCTCTATGTCGACATTGTTTTAAAAATTGCAAACTGAGCAAAAATTCCTGAGAAAAAGTTCAGAGAATGATTGAAGAACTAGGAATTCATTTACTGCTTATTGGGCATCAAAGAGCCTAAAGGGGGGGGGTTGAAAACCTCCATTCGGGTGAGGGTGGAGACATGAACTTAGTAACAGTTCTCATTTTACTTCGTACGAGGTCTTTCAGATTTGCCAGAGACTTCTGCTCTGCATCTGGCAAAACGCCAAAAATGATTGAAGAGAAAAAAGTGTTAAGATCCAGGAAAAAAATGATTAACCAGGAAAAGCTCCAACAGCTGTACACAGTCAGGGATGTCTCTGAGTGAGACTGGACTTTTTACAATGTCTTTTCTAGATATCATACTTTAAAGAGGTGGGGGGTAGAGAAGATACCCTCCCCACAGAGGTCTATTTCTCTTAGAGTACTGTGTTTAAAGTATTCTCTAGCCTCAGAAGAAAGATCAATGACCATCACAACTCTTAGACAAAGCAACGACTAAAACTTTGGTCTGTCATCATTTGTTTTAAAGCAACTCGCAGACATTTCCATTTCCCCTTCAGCATGCACCTCCAGAAAATGGATACTTTTACTGAAGATGTGATAATGGCTTTATCAGCCGTAAAACTAACAGAACTATCAGTGATTCCTTGGTGTCCGCTAATACCTAATGAACATCCAGTTTCGGGTAATCAGTATCCGACGTACACCTTTTGGTTGCTGTCCCAGGCACCGTGTACTTTTCAGCTCCTGCTATACTCTGTATGTACAGGAACTGTAAAGTGTAACTCTGTGAGCTAGGCAGAAGCTATTATTTCATTTTCGGTTGAGCTGCCACGAGGCAGGGGGGAAAAGCCGCCATCCTCCCCCTCACCGCCTCCCACCTCTGAGTCATTCGGGCATGTCCCGTCCTCCCCCTACATCGGGTTTTTACTGCTCTCACTTTACAATTGTAGGAGGAAGCAGGGGCAGAAGTCTACGTGGTTCTGCCGAGCGGTCACGCCGGGAGGAGACAGCCGGGTCGGGGTTCTGGTCTGCAGCTCCCCCTCTCTTTGCCTGGGTACCGGAGACGCAAAGGGCCCGGGCGGACCAGGCGGCCCAGTCCGGGGGAGAGAGGACGCTCCCCGCAGCGGCCTAGCGCCAAGCCCTGGGATCCGCCTGCGATCTTCTTCATTTCCCTTCCGCGCGCGATTTGACAGCTACTCCGCTACTGGTCCGCGAGACGGAGACTCCGCCCCCAACTTCAGAGAGGCTGCGCTCTTCCAAGGCTGTGGGATCCTACGCCCAGCCCCCGCAAGCTCCGCCCCCGCTTCCGCAGCCCGCGCTCCGGCCGCCACGCCCCCAGCAGTTGCACTTTTACCGTCTCGCGCGGGAGGGTGCGGTGACCTCTACGGGGCCCCTCACACCACACCAGGCGGCGTCACTGAGGCCCGGGGAGCTCAAGTGATTTTTCTCAAAGCCACTCATCCCTCTATATACCTGACACCATGCTGGGGACTGTCACAATAATACTAATGATAACTCCACAGCCACTGGGCACCTGGACCACTGGACCAGGTGATTTACACTTTTAATCCAGACGACAGTGTGAAGTAGGTGTTTTTAGCTCTGTTCTTTAGATGAGACTAAGGCCTGAGAGGCCAGGAGGGTGCCCACGGTCACACAGCCCCTTACATTTTGCAGCTGGAACTTTTCTCTCCCAACGTTTTATTAAGAATATTTTCAACATACAGAAAAATGGAAAGAAGTCTACAGTGTTCACCCACCACCTAGGATTCAACGGTTGTTTCCCTCTGCCATATTTGCTTTATCCCTCTTTACGGGTGTGTGAGGCTTTTGTTTTTTCTGGATCTTTTTTTTTTAAATAAATATATTTGATTTATATTTTTTAAATTTTTGGTTGCGTTAGGTCTTCGTTGCTGCATGCGGGCTTCTCATTGCGGTGGCTTCTCTTGTTGCAGAGCATGGGCTCTAGATCGCGGGCTCAGTAGTTGTGACGCACAGGCTCAGTTGCTCCGTGGCATGTGGGATCTTCCTGGACCAGGGCTTGAACTCATGTCGCCTGCATTGGCAGGCGGATTCTTAATCACTGCACCACCAGGGAAGCCCTTTTCTGGATCATCTGAACGTGGGTTGTAGATATGACACTTCACCCCGAGATATTGCAGTGTATTGCACAAGTAGCTCCTAAAAATAAGGACATTCACTAACATAACCACAGTACCATATTCAGACCTAAGAAAACTAACATTATTTCTCTAATATCACCTAATATCTAGTCCATAATCAACTTTCCCCAGTCATTTCAAATATGTCTTTTAATTTGGTTTGTTCATTTTTGATACAGGATCCTATTAAACGCATGCATTACATTTGGTTATTGTGTCTTTTTAGTCTCTTATTTTTTTTAATACAGTTCTTGAATTTATCACAGAGTTTTATTTGCCTTGGGGCATTCTTTTTTTGGCTGCGTTGGGTCTTCGTTGCTGTGCAGGCTTTCTCTAGTTGCGGTGAGTGGGAGCTACTCTTCATTGCGGCGTGCCGGCTTCTCATCGCGGTGGCTTCTCTTGCTGCGGAGCACAGGATCTAGGCACTTGGGCTTCAGTCGTTGTGGCTCGCAGGCTCAGTAGTTGTGGCTCGCGGGCTCTAGAGCACAGGCTCAGTAGTTGTGGTGCTCGGGCTTAGTTGCTCTGCAGCATGTGGGATCTTCCCAGACCAGAGATCAAACCCATGTCCCCGGCATTGGCAGGCGGATTCTTAACCACTGCGCCACCAGGGAAGTCCCTTTTTAGTCTCTTTTAATTCAAACAGCTACTCCATTTTTTTCCCCCATGAGGTTGACTTTTCAAAGTTCAGGCCAGTTTTCTTGTAGAATGTCCCACATTCTACATTTGCCTGATGTGTCTTCACAGTGTCACTTAATTTGTTCCGTTAATCCCTGTTTTTACTGTAAACTGAAAGTTAGATCTAAAGGCTTTATTAGATTTAGCTTATCTTTTTTTTGTACATAAGCTAAAAACTACCATTTGAACCATTTTCAAGCATGCAGTTCAGTCATATTAAGCACATATACAGCTTTATGCAACCATCACCACCATCCGTCTCCAGAACTTTTTATCATGCCGTTAAACACTAGCTCCCCATTCCTCCCTCCCATCAACCTCTTGTAAAAACCATTCTACTTTCTGTCTATGTGAATCCGAGTACCTCGTACAAGTGCGATCTTACATCATTTGTCCTTTTGTGTCTGACTTTTTTCACTCAGCATAATGTCTTCAGCATTCATCCATGTTGTAGCTTGTGTTAGAATTTCATTCCTTTTTAAGGCTGGATAATATTCCAGTGTGTGGATTTCCCACAGTTTGTTTATGAGGTTTCCTTTCTGCAATCTGTCAGCCCCTTCCCACCATGGAGTTCTTTTGTTTCCCAACTACTAGGAAGCAAGGTCGACCCTCCTCTAAACTGAGCTACTCCCTGTGTGACTCCAGAGCACCTCCTTCTTCTTTCTGAACTTGACATTCCGCTTTCAGACCTTCAGGATGCTCAGAGTTCTCTGTTAAGGAAAAAGCATTCTCGGGAAGCAGGAAGATGGGATACTTCATTCCAGGCTGACTTGTTGGCCGTGGAATCTCAGGAGCGAGGCAGTGGGCTGAGGCTGGGTTGGGTCTGCCTCCCTCTGCCCTCCAGTCTCTCTGCCAAGGGACCTCCGCCTCCACACACCTATTTCCTCCTTTGAAAACGCACTCCCCAACTTGTCCCCCTCTTTCCCTCCCTCCTCCAGGCAGGGCCTTTCCTGCTCCCCTGTCTGTCAGCCCTGCTCCACTGTCAGCCCTGCTCTCCTGTCAGCCCTGCTCTCCTGTCAGCCCTGCTCTGCTGTCAGCCCTGCTCTCCTGTCAGCCCTGCTCCCCTGTCAGCCCTGCTCCCCTGTCAGCCCTGCTCCCCTGTCAGCCCTGCTCCCCTGTCAGCCCTGCTCCGCTGTCAGCCCTGCTCTCCTGTCTGTCAGCCCTGCTCTCCTGTCTGTCAGCCCTGCTCTGCTGTCAGCCCTGCTCTCCTGTCAGCCCTGCTCTCCTGTCAGCCCTGCTCTGCTGTCAGCCCTGCTCCCCTGTCAGCCCTGCTCCCCTGTCAGCCCTGCTCCGCTGTCAGCCCTGCTCTGCTGTCAGCCCTGCTCTCCTGTCTGTCAGCCCTGCTCTCCTGTCAGCCCTGCTCCCCTGTCAGCCCTGCTCCGCTGTCAGCCCTGCTCCGCTGTCAGCCCTGCTCCCCTGTCAGCCCTGCTCCCCTGTCAGCCCTGCTCTCCTGTCAGCCCTGCTCCCCTGTCAGCCCTGCTCGCCTGTCAGCCCTGCTCTCCTGTCAGCCCTGCTCCCCTGTCAGCCCTGCTCCCCTGTCAGCCCTGCTCCCCTGTCAGCCCTGCTCTCCTGTCTGTCAGCCCTGCTCTGCTGTCAGCCCTGCTCTGCTGTCAGCCCTGCTCTCCTGTCAGCCCTGCTCCCCTGTCAGCCCTGCTCTCCTGTCAGCCCTTCTCCCCTGTCAGCCCTGCTCTCCTGTCAGCCCTGCTCTCCTGTCTGCCCTGCTCCCCTGTCAGCCCTGCTCTCCTGTCAGCCCTGCTCCGCTGTCAGCCCTGCTCCCCTGTCAGCCCTGCTCTCCTGTCTGCCCTGCTCCCCTGTCAGCCCTGCTCCCCTGTCAGCCCTGCTCTCCTGTCTGTCAGCCCTGCTCCCCTGTCAGCCCTGCTCTCCTGTCTGTCAGCCCTGCTCCCCTGTCAGCCCTGCTCCCCTGTCAGCCCTGCTCTCCTGTCAGCCCTGCTCCCCTGTCAGCCCTGCTCCCCTGTCAGCCCTGCTCCGCTGTCAGCCCTGCTCCCCTGTCAGCCCTGCTCCGCTGTCAGCCCTGCTCTCCTGTCAGCCCTGCTCTCCTGTCAGCCCTGCTCTCCTGTCTGTCAGCCCTGCTCTCCTGTCTGTCAGCCCTGCTCCCCTGTCAGCCCTGCTCTCCTGTCAGCCCTGCTCTCCTGTCAGCCCTGCTCCCCTGTCAGCCCTGCTCTCCTGTCTGTCAGCCCTGCTCCCCTGTCAGCCCTGCTCTCCTGTCTGTCAGCCCTGCTCCCCTGTCAGCCCTGCTCCCCTGTCAGCCCTGCTCTCCTGTCAGCCCTGCTCCCCTGTCAGCCCTGCTCCCCTGTCAGCCCTGCTCCCCTGTCAGCCCTGCTCCCCTGTCAGCCCTGCTCCGCTGTCAGCCCTGCTCTCCTGTCAGCCCTGCTCTCCTGTCAGCCCTGCTCTCCTGTCTGTCAGCCCTGCTCTCCTGTCTGTCAGCCCTGCTCTGCTGTCAGCCCGGCTCTGGTCTTCCTGGGCCCAGGTCAAGCCCCTCCCCTGAAGGCTGTGTTTCTGCCCCTTTCAGGCTGTGTCTGAAGGAGAGGATTTCCCACGGACTGACTTGAAAAAGAAAGAAAAATAGGAATGTAAGGCCAGGATTTTGCAGGCCCAGGGTTAGTTTATTTCCTTACCAAGTTCAGCTTTCTGTTGGCTTATTACTGAATAATCTCTTCGCTAATAGCCTCCTTTCCTGGATAAGGAGGCCACACTATCGACTACTTTCTAAGTATAACGGTGTGTGTAGGTGTGGGTGGGTATGTGTGTGTGTGTGTTTTGGGGAATGGGGGTGCAGCCAACTTTAGTGTTATTCTGAACTGGTAGACATAGAGCAACCTATGCAAATAGGACGCAATTCCTTCTTTTCCTGAGTGAGCAGGGGGCAGGGAAAAGCACGATCAGCTCCAGCATAGAGATAAATCTCCCTAGGCCGCCGCCCACCATCTTAGCTAAATAATAGCTTTAGGAGGGGGAGAAACAAAGCCCGGGAGAATCAACCCTGCAAAGCCCTGATGATTCACTTCCTAGAAGTTAAGCTGCTTTTAGGCTAGATCAGTGTAGTGGAATTAAGGGACCAACACTGGATTCAGGTCTGAACTCGTGTCACTTCTTATTTATTAGATGACCTTGGACAAGTCACTTGATATATCTGAGCCTGTTGCTTTACTGATAAAATGGTTGTGATCATTTCTACACCACAGGGTGAGCCTAAGGACTAAATGGGGTAGAATATTTAGTTCAATCGTTTCCATTTAGCTAGCCTAGCTGAACTCTCTTAGTCCTTTAGAATACAAAACTTAAGTTACTCCAATGTGTTTTTCTTCGTTTCCTACTTCAGTTCATGTCCAGGTCCTCAGTTAACTATAGCCCTGGAGTCACTATTCCAGCTCCTCCGTCCACATCTCTTTTCTGTCTCCTGCCCATCACCACCACATGGCTCACTTCATGCCGGTGAGCAAAGCAGAAGCTGCACCTACCACCCAAGCCAGAGGGCCCTGCTGCACTCCCTGGCCATCACAAGTGGGGGGCCAGGCTTCCTCCAAGGAGACGAAGGGGTGACTCATTAGGAAGAGGGGACCAGGCCCAAGTGTCTCAACTCAACAAACACCCCATGCCTCTTGGCCTAATTCCTACTCCCACGGAAGCATCAATCCCCTGACATTCTGACCCGACGCCTGTCCTAGCTAGCCAGGCCTAATAACATCCAGGTCAGATAACAGCCGTGCTAAAGGGTGTCACCCGCCCCCCTGCCCCGACGCGCCCGCTGCACACTACGTGCCTGGCCTGGGGGCGGCACCTTGACTGCTCTCTCCAGTCCTGGTGCCTGTGCTGTGGGGCTGCCCCGTCACTCCTCGGCTAGTCATTGTCCCCTCTGTCTGAGTCGCCCTCCTAGGCAGTCAGGTTGAGTGTGGGGAGAGGCAGGAAGGAGGCAGTTCCCCTGAGCAAGCGCACATCGGTCGAATTAAAAGAATGAGGAAGGGGGCTTCCCTGGTGGTGCAGTGGTTGAGAGTCCGCCTGCCGATGCAGGGGATGCGGGTTCGTGCCCCGGTCTGGGAAGATCCCACATGCTGCGGAGCGGCTGGGCCCATGAGCCATGGCCGCTGAGCCTGCGTGTCTGGAGCCTGTGCTCCGCAACGGGAGAGGCCACAACAGTGAGAGGCCCGCATACCGCAAAAAAAAAAAATAATAAATAAATAAATAAATAAAAGAATGAGGAAGAAGACGCATCATGGCCCAGAGGTCTGGAACCTAGACTATGAATCCCATCTACACCAGGAAGTATTTCCAGAGGACTCTTACCCATCATCCTGCAAACTTAGGTTAAACCCAGCCTTACACTGGACCAGATTCAAGCACAGTCTTGGCCCTCAAAAGCAATGAGATTCATGGGGGAGCCTGGGTCAAAAGCCCAGATTTTCTCATATTTGGTGAGCAAGAGGACATTTTTGAAATTCACCTTTTCATGGTTCGGAGGGTAGTAGCATTTGCTAAAGAGAGTGTCTCTTCTTGGATTAAATGTTAGCTCTTTAAAAATCTGTTTTAAAAATCAAATTAGGGCTTCCCTGGTGGCACAGTGGTTGAGAGTCCGCCTGCCGATGCAGGGGATGCGGGTTCGTGCCCCAGTCCGGGAAGATCCCACATGCCGCGGAGCGGCTGGGCCCGTGAGCCATGGCCGCTGAGCCTGCGCGTCTGGAGCCTGTGCTCTGCAACGGGAGAGGCCACAACAGTGAGAGGCCCGCGTACCGCAAAAAAAAAAAAAAAAAAAAAAAAAAAAATGTTGTTAAGTATGGAGAATAATCAAATTTTTAATTTTTTGAGCAATTGCCATGTTGTTTTCCACATTGGCTGCATAATTTTACATTCCCACCAAGAGTGCACAAGGGTTCCAATTTCTCTACCTCCTCACCAACATTTGTTTTTTTTTTTTTTTAAGAAAATAATAACCGTTGTGGCTTTGATGTACATTTCCATCATTAACTTTTTTTTTTTTTTTTTGCGGTACGCGGGCCTCTCACTGTTGTGGCCTCTCCCGTTGCAGAGCACAGGCTCTGGACGCGCAGGCCCAGCGGCCATGGCTCACGGGCCCAGCCGCTCTGCGGCATGTGGGATCTTCCCAGACCAGGGCACAAACCCATGTCCCCTGCATCGGCAGGCGGACTCTCAACCACTGCGCCACCAGGGAAGCCCCCCATCATTAACTTTTATAGGAGTATTTTAATAGGTGGACGATGTAGAGTTTGAAATAAAACTGATACTGTTATCTGCTGCATATCACAAAACCCTATTTAGTGAAAAAGGTTGAAAAAGTTCAACCAGAGACCAGATTCATTTGAGGTGGGACATTGAAACGGAGGTGCCGTGACTTTAGTGCACGGCCTTTGGAGCCAGACACGCCACGGTGGATCCTCCCTGCCACAGCCTCGCTGTGTAACTGAGCAAGCTGCTTTTTCAGCAAGCTTTACCTCCCTCATCTGTAAAATGGGGATTCATGCTGTGGTAGGATGTTGTGCGGCTTAAATGAAAATTCATGGCAGATCTAGCGCAGTGCTTGGCACGTCGTGATCCTCAATAAATGGTAGCTGTTAGGCTGACTGTGAGCTTTGCTCCAGGGTTTTCCAAGACCCCACCCGTACCCCCCATCCAAAAGTTCCACCACTGTGTTGCTTCAGGAGACCCAGCAGAGGTGTCGCTGTCCTCTCCCTGCCTGTGCCTGATGGGAAGCTTATCTCGGCTCAGCCCCGTGCGGTGCAGGGAGATTAGACAGGTTGGTGGCTGGGTCTGGCAGATGCACATTTTAAAAAACCTGCAGAATCACATTAAGGGTGGGTTGACACAACCCAAAGTGGCAAGAAAATGTTCCAGGAAGTAGAGGGACAGGATGAGGTCATGGAGAGAGTGTGGACAGGGGGCCAAGATGCCTGGGTTCCACACTCAGCACTGGTCCTGACGCACTTTGCCTTCATCTGTCTCGTCCCACACAAAGCAGAAGTGCAAGTCCTTACGAGGCCCACAAGGCTCATGAGGTTTAAGCCGGTCAGCTCCCCACCTTCCTCCTTGCCCTTGACGATGTGGGAGAGGGACAGGACCTTGGTAATTTCTAGTCTCTTGGCCCATTCAGGAATGGCAACCAACCCAAACCTTCCGAAGGAAGCCCGATTTCAGGCTGATTGTGGGGGGTAGGGGGAGGGCGAAGAGAAGCTCTGACTTTTGCTGCATTTGGAGCTTTTGGAGAATTAAGCCTGAGGCTCTTGGGAGCACAGAGTGGGAAGTGGAATCAACGTAGAGGACAGCAGAACAGAGATGGAGAGGGAGACTGTTAGTTAGAACTCTTTTGGCTGCAAGTGATGGACACTTAAGCATAAAGGGTGTTACTGGTTTATGTGCCTGAACATCTCGAAGTAGACGTCCCGCCATGTCTGCCCCCAGCACCTGCGGCGCCCTCAGCTTGGCCCCTGCCTTTGTCCTCCACCCCGTCTCTGGGGCGGTCATTTGGCTGTGCTCCTGCCCACCCTCATGTCGGCTTAATTCCTGAGCATCTTCCTATGGGTGGCAGCCCCACCTTTCTCTCCCCACTGCCCCTCCTAAGGCAAGGATGTGTGGGTGAGACCTTCCAGCTCTCCTCTGACACAGGAAACTATTCAAGGAGAGCTCAAAACAGTGCAGAAAAGGTCTAAACACCACTTAATGTTAGCTTGAATAGAAAAAAAATTCAACTGATATTTAGTTCTTTAAAATCTGAACTTTTGGGCTTCCCTGGTGGCACAGTGGTTGAGAGTCCGCCAGCCGATGCAGGGGACACGGGTTCGTGCCCCGGTCTGGGAAGATCCCACATGCCGCAGAGCGGCTGGGCCCGTGAGCCACGGCCACTGAGCCTGCACGTCCGGAGCCTGTGCTCCGCCAACGGGAGAGGCCACAATAGTGAGAGGCCCGCGTACCGCAAAAAAAAAAAAAAAAAAAAAAGAATAAAGATTAAAAAAAAAAAATCTGAACTTTTTCGGAATTCCCTGGCTTCCCAGTGGTTAGGACTCCATGCTTTCACTACCAAAGGCTCGGGTTCAATCCCTGACTGGGGAACTAAGATCCCGCAAGCCGTGTGGGATAGCCAAAAAAATAAATTTTAAAAAATCTGAACTTTTTACTTACTTCCTTATAAAAAGAGCCTAGTGATTAAAATAGGGCTCGACAACAAAAGACATCTCCTTGGTATTTAGACAATATTCCCTTAAAAAAGGTATATACGCACATATGTAAAATCATACATACATATGGTACATAAAAAACAAAACCTTAAAAACCATGTGTTCTTAAGTATTTAAGACATTTTATTGCACATGTATTTAAATTCCTATAACGGGTTTAAGCCGTATTCACAGACATATCATAACTGACTCATGCAGTTGCTGCAGTTCACCACCCTTCCCCCACCCTGCCCTGTCCGGGGAGGGTGCCCTGAGTGGGTGGCAGCTGAGAGCTTCCCTGGGTCTGGCTTTCAGGGGTTTGGCCGATGGGAGCATCACGGGACACTGGAAGAAGGGAGGAGACGGGTGGGGTACTTGTCCCCCTGGCTCTCTCCCTCAAGGGTCACCACAGGCTGTTGACCTCGACCGAGGTCCCAGCTCCTGCCGGGCAGCCTTCCCTGCAGGCCCAAATCTGGGTCTGGTAGCTGCGCTGTCTCTCCCTCCCCTGCAGAGGTCGGGGTGGAAGGGCACCTGCTGTTCCCAGCCCTGGGCTCCCGCCCTGGCGTCACCTCCCGCCGCAAAGATTCCCTTACTCAACTCTTCTCAGATGAACCCACTGGAGCGTGCCAGCTCTTTCCCGCCCGGGCACTGGCTGATAGCCCCAGGGTTTCAACTCACTTCTTCACTAACTTCTCTACTTGTTTAGACGCCTTTCCAGAGTTACAATAATCTTACGAGACCACAATTAGAAGAAGTGTTTCCTCACACGAGCAGATCCAGATTGTGAGTTGACACCGGTGGCGCCACCATCGGGGATGGGAAGTGGTCTCTGCTTGCGGTGATCCAGACCCGGCTGAGCCTCGGGGATTGTTTTATGGGGTCAGCACGACGTATTTTCCCTTTGGGATTGTAACATCCCGAGCTGACCACTCTCCCCAGTTTGCTGGGCCCTACACACTGGGCTTTTCAGCCCTCCTTAAAGGATCACCCAGAGGTCACCCTCCAATCACTCACGAGTCCTGCTATTCTCCCTCCTTCCATATTTGAACCTCCTCCTGCCTTTCCGTTGCCGCTGCCGCATCCTGCTCAGGCCCTGGGCTGTGGCAGGAGCTTCCCAAGGCTTCCCACTCTGGCCCCTCCGCTCCATGTGCCTCGCAGGACCAGTGTGATCCAGCTCATTGAAGCACCAGCCCTCTCCTCAAACCCACCCGCCCCAGCTCCAGGTGCAGTCCCGCAGTTTACCTTGGCCCTGAGCCCGTTGCAGCCACCTGAGGCCACAGCCCCCTGCTCCGCCCTCTGCCCCAGCACCGTGGACCCACTTGTCCCGTGCTCACCACCCAGCTCTGCCTGGACGCCCTCGCGCACGCCTCCCCACTTCCTCCTCGAGTTTCCCACCCGTTTTCAAGCACGCAGCTCAGGCACCATTTCTAGGGAGCCGCCCCTGGTCCCCCTCTTACCTGTGGAGGGCTCTTGTCCTGTCCACCTCAGTTCCTGCGGTGCTGGGAGCCAGGCTCTCCAACTTTCCTATCGGCTCCAGTCTCCATCTCATGAATTATTTTCTGCTTGCGGGTTGTAGTTGCTGGCAACCCACAGCCCTGATGCACACTCACTGGAACAAGCCACCCCTTCTCTGCAATGCTCCCAGGAGACCCCGTTGGTTGCATCCCAACCCTCTTCTTAAGGGTCTGTCCCCTGCTCTAGACCATGAGAGCCTTAGATCTTGGGTGTGCATCCTCAGGGGCCAGCCCAGATGCTCAGTGTTTGGAGAATTAACTCATTCTGTAGCCTTGGCCATCAACAATCCCGAGCTAGAGCCCTATCTGCTGTGGCCTTTCTCTGACTGGGTTTCACTCACGACAGGGGCTTGGCAAGGGCATTAGAGCAGCTCATCCATTAGAGCAGCTCTTTTTCTTCCTTCAGACTTTGGTTCAAGGAATTCCAAATACAGTGTCATTGTCTGGATGCCACACGCAGGAATAGTGGCTTTGACTTCAGTCCCTGGGCTACTCCTCACACCTGAGGAAGCAAAACCACTTAAGAACCCAATGTTATTTGTTTACCTTTGGGTCCCTTGTATGTGTTGCTTCAACTGCATCTATTTCCAGTGGCTTGTTTTGAGCTTTCTGTCCAAGGAAGAAACAGATCCATCTACCGGCCCCTGGTTACATCGCTGCTGTGTTTAATGACCCAGCGCCCTGAGATTTCAGCTGACTGTCAGAGCTGCCTGGCAAAGGAAGAAGAGACCCCCCTGACAGTGAACCTGGACAGTCCATCCTGCTTTTAGGGTGACCCCTTGGTCACCTTTGTCCGAGGCGCTGCTCCTGAGCCTTGGGAGAATGGCTCTTTGGGGCAGCTTGCATGGGGCCAGGGCTGAATTTCAGAAGCACCAAGGACAGCTGCCAACCTGGTTGGCCTTCCAGGGTCCCCACAAGGCCACGGGGACTCTATTTCCCCCTCTGAACACTCGTCCCTGAGGATGTTCCTTGACAAATGATGCTGGGAAATGTTACCTTCTCATCACCCTCCTGGAGGTCACGTTAGCAGATTAAAGGCCTGAGAATCCTGCAGGAAAGAACTCCATTAACCTCAGTGGCTGGGACTAAAATTGGTGGCCTGTACCCTGGGCTCCTGGCCCACCACCTGGCCTTCATCCTCCGGATCTTCCTCAGCTGTAGGAGGAGGTGTGGGAAGAAGACCCCACTCCACTCCCCCTGGGCTTTCCAGGAAGACGGAGAAACCATTCAAGGTCAACTTCTTTTTCCAGCACCGTGGATGCATTAAGAGAGAAAAAGCATTTGAACCAAAAGAGTTATAAACATACACATATATGTGTGCGCATGTGTGTATATATGTATGTATATGTGTGTATGTATATGTGTGTATATGTGTGTGTATATATGTATATATGTATATATATGCACCCTTCATTCCACTGAAAGCCCACTCTGGGACCTCCAACGTGTCCACCCATCCTTGACCAGTGGTAGAGCTGATGATCCCTCACACTGACTGAGCTCAGGCTGTGAGGTGTGTGTGCCCCATCTCTTGGTTCAGGTCCCAACCCTTATCGCCTTTAAACAATCGCAGAGCACACTCCTCAGCCCATAACAGTGCTCCAGAGGTCGAATGGAACACTGTGTTGTGTTTTCATCTTTGGGAGTGTACATCTTATGGATCTTTGTATTTCCCACTGCTCTGAGCACAGTGCCTTGCCCCTGGTAGCACCTGATAGATACTCATTTAGTTCAGTGAGGTTGAAGGAACAAGCCAGTGGTGGTGTGAATTTGGGGGATGGGGCACGTCTCCTAAGCCCTCCTCAAATAAACATACAACTCAAATCAAACAGTGCATTTTCCAAAGGACATCGGTCAAGGCCCAGAGCCACTCCAAGTCCCTCCACGTCAGGGCAGGCGGGTGCCCCTCAGCCCCTCCCATATAGAGGTTCTGGGAGCCCATACTCTGCTGGAACTGGGATTGTTGTCCTGGAAAACGTTTACCACTAGTGGTCAGCAGGGGGTGCGCTTAGCCTTTGTGACAGGAATGAGTTCTTACCCTCGAGGCTGGGAGCCAAACAGAAGGCGGCCTCGCTGCCCTCCAGGAGCTGAGAGAGCGACTGTGTTATGAAATATGACAGAAAGAAAGCGACACTGGAGAAGGGAGCTGGGGCCACACAGGCCGAGGCCGAGAGCAGCGGCACAGTTGTTCATTACAGAGACACTAGGCTGCGTGTTTCCTACAAAGGAGACATTTTAATCCATAAAATAGTTATTGATACAGTCATGATGAGCATCAAAGGGGGCGTGATTTTGGAAGCAGGCAGACCTGTGTTGAATTCCTCTTCCCCATCGGCTGGTGCTACCCTGGGAAGCTGTGTACTCAGTGTAACAGCCACCTGGCTAAGGCGCTTCGTCCATGCGCGTTGTTCAGTCCTTAGGGCAGGACTTGGAGGGGGGCCGTGGTGTGAGGCACACGCCAGCTGTGTGACGCTGGGCGAGGTATTTACAGCCTCTCCAGGCCTCAGCTTGCTCAGCCTGAAGGATGGCATTTAGACTGTGTCATCGCTAAGGGTCCTTTGAGCTCTGTTCCACTCTGCTTTCTAATCCTATTGATGAGTCCAGAGCCAGAAGGTAAAACCAGGTTGTGCAGTGCGTAAGAAATAAGTCCTGGGGCTTCCCTGGTGGCGCAGTGGTTGAGAGTCCGCCTGCCGATGCAGGGGACACGGGTCCGTGCCCCGGTCCGGGAAGATCCCACGTGCCACGGAGCGGCTGGGCCCATGAGCCGTGGCCGCTGGGCCTGCGCGTCCGGAGCCTGTGTTCCATAACGGGAGAGGCCGCAACAGTGAGAGGCCCGCGTACCGCCAAAAAAAAAAAAAAAAAAAAAGAAGTCCTACCTGTCACCACTGCACTGGACGGTGTGTCCCCAATAAATGTTCACTGAACTGATATCAGCCTCTAGCTGATTATACATACATCCTCAGTTCAATTACCAAACTTTCCTCACGAGCTCTAGGGAATAATTATCTTTTTCCTTTCATTCTCTGGAAAAATGTATTTTGGATTTTAAACAGTTGCCTTTTACAAATGCATTATGAGCTCACATTCTTTGAGTGCTTGTTATGGGCTAGACGCTGTTCTGTGCTGATAGCTTGACAGGCATTACCACATTTTATTTTATTTTTATAAATTTATTTATTTTTTATCTTATTTTATTTATTTTTGTCTCTGTTGGGTCTTCGTTGCTGCGTGCAGGCTTTCTCTAGTTGCGGCGAGTAGGGGCTACTCTTCATTGCAGTGCCCAGGATTCTCATTGCGGTGGCTTCTCTTGTTGGGGAACGCGGGCTCTAGGCATGCGGGCTTCAGTAGTTGTGGCTCACGGGCTCTAGAGCGCAGGCTCAGTAGTTGTGGTGCACGGGCTTAGTTGCTCCGTGGCATGTGGGATCTTCCCAGGGCTTGAACCCGTGTCCCCTGCATTGGCAGGTGGATTCTTAACCCCTGCGCCACCAAGGAAGCCTACCACATTTAATTTTATTCACTTCTCACAACAACACGATGAGGCAGGTGTTATTAATACCCATTTGACAGATGAGGAAACTGAGGCACAGTGAGATTAAGCTACACAGATGGTGCAGACCAGATTCACACCTGAGTGTCTCCATTTCCAAGGTGCCACTGCTCCATAAAGCTAACACTTTAGAACAGACCCCATTTCTGTGTTGGCGTTGGCTGGACGTTGTGCCTGTGACATTTTTCTGCTCTGGAAAAGGAAACACAACAGAACACTTCTGTGGACAGTTTGCCCATGCTTATCCCTGGAGAGAAAAAGTGGCTGTCACATACCCCTTCTCTCACACTAATCACTGACTCAACAAATAGTTACCAAGGGCCAAGTACTATTCTAGATGCTGGGGTCATCACCGGGAACAACAGTAGGGGGAGCTGTGTGCAGTATGGAAACAGAAAATTCCCATCCCTGGGAGCTGTATTCTAGCAGGAGGAAAACTGAAGGAAATTATCAACATGATTAATAAGTATATCAAACTTATGTTAGAAGGAGAACGGGCTATGGAAAGAAAATAGAGCAAAATAAAGAGCTGAAGTGTAAGAGGGGAGATCTAATTTAAAGTAAGCCTGCCTGCAATGATAGGGAGACTGGGGGCAGGTGTGAGCCGTGCAGATTTCTGGAAGAATGATGCAGACACAGTCAGTGGAAAGGCCCTGAGGTGCGTGTGTGTCTGGTTGAGGCCGAGCAAGGACTCCAGCGAGGCTGGAGAGAGATAAGGAAGGGCAATGGAGGTAGTCCAAAGTGGCCAGATTCTAGATATGTAGTTGGAAGGCACAACAAAGGGAATCTCCGGTGGTTTGAAGGTGGGATGTGAGAGAGGAGGAGTCAAGGAGGACCCCAAGTGACTGAGTGGCTGGAATAATAAAGAATTTAGAATGATGTTGTAGCATCAAGAAGAGGCCAGCCCTTCTCTTCCCTGTAGCCCATGGCCTCTGTGGACCTTTGCCCAGTGGTCTGGGTGGCATGCCTGTGCCAGAGTTATAGGGGTAAAGACAGAAGGCAGTATGACAAAACTATTTTACAGTGTACCAAGATATGGAAGCCAGCACCTCCTTTTATTTCCATGAAGGAAAATACACAATGTTTTAAACTTTTTATTTTGAAATACTTTTAGGCTTATAGAAGATAGTACAGAGAGTTTCCATACTGCACACAGCTCCGCCTACTGTTAACACATGGCATAACCACAGTACAGCTACAAAAATAAGACATTAGGGCTTCCCTGGTGGCGCAGTGGTTGAGAGTCCGCCTGCCGATGCAGGGGACACGGGTTCGTGCCCCAGTCCGGGAAGATCCCACATGCCGCAGAGCGGCTGGGCCCGTGAGCCATGGCTGCTGAGCCTGCGCGTCCGGAGCCTGTGCTCCGCAACGGGAGAGGCCACAACAGTGAGAGGCCTGCGTACAGCAAAAAAAAAAAAAAAAAAAGACATTAACGTTGGTGCAATACTACTAAAAACTGCAGACTTTACTCACATTTCCCGAGTTTTCCCCCTACTGTTGTTTTTGTGATACAGGATCCCTCCCTGTGTTTTGTTGTCATGTCTCCTTACTCTCCTCCAATCTGAGACAGTTTCTGGGTCTCCTTGGCAATTGCCAGGCATCTCTCTCCTTTCTTCTTGGGCCCCAGGTCTGGGCAGGAGTCTGGGGCCGGGGTGAAGCTCTGGCTGCCCACCCAGGGAGCCTGCCCAAGAGAGGAGCAGCCCAAGCTGGGTCTCTCCCTGGCCTGGGCCACTGCATTGGTCCGCAGCTCACTGGAGCTCCTAGCCCAGGGACCACCGATCCCTGGTCACCACGGCCACTTCTGATCAACAGAGCTGGGCCTGAGAGGCAGCAAAACGTCCCCCTTGTGTTGCCTGTTTCCCCAACAGAGCACAGATGGTTAAGGAAAGGGTGGGCCCTCCTGAACTCTGTCAGGATCAAAACACTGACTCTGAAATTTGCCCTGAAGCTGAAGAGCACTGCAGCCAGTAAGGAGAGGCCCGTCTGCTTCTCCACGTCCCTCCCACCCTCCTCACCCCCTCGTCCCCTTTCGCCCGACCAGGGACCCAGAGTTCCGCAGTGTGCAGCCAGAGTGAGCTGCTGGAGGCACAGTTTGGAGTTAAGACCACAGTGATGCTGCTGGCACTGCTCAAGTCAGAAGAGGCTGATGGCCCAGTTACCATGGCAACCAAAGTTTGCTTTCAGGGCAGCTGGTGTTCAGCACTTATTTGTTGTTTTTTTGTGTGTGGGGGCGGTTTTTGCACTTTTAAAAAAATTTTTATTTATTTTATTTTTGGCTGCGTTGGGTCTTCATTGCTGTGTGCAGCCTCTCTAGTTGCGGCGAGCAGGGGCCACTCCTCATTGCGGTGCATGGGCTTCTCATTGTGGTGTCTTCTCTTATTGTGGAGCACAGGCTCTAGGCACACGGGCTCTAGGCTCGCAGGCTTCAGTAGTTGTGGCATGCAGGCTCAGTAGTTGTGGCTTGCGGGCTCTAGCACGCAGGCTCAGTAGTTGTGGCGCACGGGCATAGTTGCTCTGCAGCATGTGGGATCTTCCCGGACCAGGGATCGAACCCATGTTCCCTGCATTGGCAGGCAGATTCTTAACCACTGCGCCACCAGGGAAGCCCTGCTCATCTTTCAAAACCCAGCTCTGGTGTTTTCTCCATGATGCTTTATTGACCTCTCCTAGACTTCTTAACTCACGTAAATTGTCTTTCCTCTGGTTTTGTACCTATTTCACATTTCTCTCTTTATTTTAATTGTTCAACACAGCTGTCTCTCTCTCTGGTCCCTGAGCTCCTGGAAGGCAGGGATTATGGATCATTTATTTGTATATTCCCCAAATTTACCATATGGTAAGTGCTTTGCAAATGTTTGTAGAGTTGAATTAAATTGCATCTACATACAAGGGGTGTATCCTTGTTCAAACAGATTGAGTTTCTTTTCTGATGATTTTATTTTGATATAAGTTTGCTTTCAGTTTAAATAATCAAAACATATTTGGATAAGTATTCTTGAGTGGATCAAAAATAACTTTTAATATATTCCTAATGTTGATACTTGCAAAAAATCGAAAAGATTTTTATTTGTATAAAAAAGATTATTATTTGTATCCAAATAAGAGAGCGAACAAGGAAGGGAAATGCTCTTAATATTTTATCTGTAAGGAAAAAATACAATCTAGAAGTAGAAAAGTAGAGGTGACTTTCAGATCTAGTTTCTGGTTCATACACAAGAAGGAATTTAAACATTGGGAAGGCTGATTTGTCTAGAAGAACCTTTTTACTTTGGGTTTCGTAACTCAGCTATCTCACCTGGGGGCCCAGGTGAGCATACTGAGTTATGTGTGAAGGCAGAAATAAGTTACTAAAAACTGTAGGTGGTTAATATTAACTTCCTTTTCTTTCATGAATAAACCCTATCAGCCAGGACTAATGGGTGAAACTCAGAGCAATTTCAACTAAACCAGGGCTCCACACACTTTCTGTAAAGGGCCAGATGGTACATGTTTTAGGCTTCATAGGACAAATGGTCTCCAGGGATTGAACCCTCACCCTTGGCAGTGAAAGTGCACAGTCCTAACCACTGGACCTCCAGGGAACTCCCCACCCCTTTTTTTTTTTTTTTTGACAAATGGTCTCTGAAGCAACTACTCAAACCTTCATACACTAGAAGTGTTAACTTTCTGAGAAATGTAGGAAAGTAAATTTGCTTCTTTTATTACTCAGAGATTTTATGTGACTTATTGTATTAGTAAGGGTTCTCAGAGAAATAGAACCAATAGGATACATATAGAGATGTATATAAGAGGGGACATTCCAGGAATTGGCTTACAGGGTTAGAGAGGCTGAGAAGTCCCACAATCTGCCATCTGCAGGCTGGAGACCCAGGAAAGCTGGTGATGTAATCCAGTCTGAGTATAAGGCCTGAGAATGAGGATGGCTGACGTCCAGGGGCAGGAGAAGACTACGTTGCAGCTCAAGCAGAGAGCGAGAATCCTCCCTTCCCCACCTCTTCGTTCTCTTCAGGCCCTCAGCCGCGTTGGTGAGGGCCTCTGCTTTACTGAGTCCAGAATCAAATGCTAATCTCTTCTGGAAACACCCTCCCAGACACACCCAGAAATAATGCTGTGCCAGCAATCTGGGCATCCCTTAGCTCTGCAAGTTGACACATAAAAGTAACCACACACCTAACATTAAAGTAACTTTTACTAAAAAAAAAATACAAATATATTTAAGACTAACCTTATTATTCAACTTATTCATGTTTAAAATACCCAGTGAGATAGAGTAGGGTGGTCTTTGAAAACTGCAAACCTGACTCTCTGACTCTCCAGGGCCCCGCGTGGTTCACAGAATCGAGTGTCACTGTCTTTACCATGGAGTATCAGTGAGGGTAGGCTGGATTATGCCACAGTAGGAAACACACCCAGTAGAACTCGCTTGGGACAGCCAAGATTTAGTTCTTACCCAGGCTCCACGTCCATCATGAGTTGGCCCCTCCAGGACCCTCCAGGACTGACAGAGCTGCCACCATCTTTAACACAGCCAGTCACTGAGGGACTCTTTCAGCAAGATTGATTGCTCTAGTTCAGAAGAGACACGCTCACTTTTGCTCATGAGTTATTGGCCAGAGATTGCTCCAGGACCACCCAGTCCCCAGGGGGGAAGCACATCCCTCCCACACATCCGGGAAGAAATGTTCACAAAGCAGCACTCACGACCATCAGACGTGGTGTTCTAGATCTGTTATGGTATTTCTCCAGCTTCGTTTCCCATCTGTGACAGGACTAGTTTGTAAGAACATGATTAGGACTTTGTGTTTTGATCCTCTGCGTGTGTGTGTGTGTGTGTGTGTGTGTGTGTGTGTACAGGGATTGGGAGAAATTCTCTGGCATAGAGTGTAAAAAGTTTAGTTTAAAATGAAGCCGTTACCTTAATCACTGAACTACTTAAAGTTCTGGGTCAATAGTGTCAGAGGAACCAGTGGGGCCTTGGTGAGCCCATGCTGCCCTTTGTCTAGGGGGACGCAGCTCTGTTCTACAGGGGCAGCTTGGTGAATGGAGCGTGGGTGGACTGCAGCCTCGACTTGCTGTTTGGTCGGATACTTTTGTGCAGTGAGCAACCTGTGCAACCCTACATGTAGGGCAACCTACTCATCCAGTTGAAAGTCCCATGACCTGGGAATCCCCCCAGACCCAGGCAAGCAGGAATGGTTGGTCACCCTACCTGCATGGTAGCCCTGGGTACCGGGATCGTAGTTCCTTATACTCAGAGGTCAGTTTGTCTAGTCTACTAGGTTTCTCGTTTATCTGGGCATAGCTCGCGTAATGAAAAGACCCTGGGTTTGAGTCCCAGCTCCGCTCCTTACTAGCTTTGAGCTCTTAGGTAGGTCCCCCGCTCTCCTGAGCCTCAGCTTTAGCATCCGTAAAATGGAGGAGGTTGATATCCACATCAGAAGGATGTGCTGAGCGGCTCCTTCAGTGAGTTACAGCCTGTAGGGGAACCACGGCAGCTTCTCAGGAAAAGGTAGTTGAGGGCACAGGGGAAGAAGGTACGTTCAGAGGACAAGAGGTCCCTCCCGGCAGGAGGGCTTGTGCAGACAGCTCGCAGGCATTCATCAGGAACGGCTGTGAGCAGGCTGGGACTTTAACTCCACTTTACAAGTTAGAGAGCTGCGAACAAAAGGGTTGAGAGACTTGACGCTTAACCTGAGCTTTAAGCGGAGCCCTCTGTGCCGTCAGCTGATTATCTCACTAGTTAATTCTTAGGTCTCCAGCAAGAAGTGGCACTGTAAGCATCTTCCCAGCTCTCTGGAACCATAGGCTGTTTCTGTGCAGAACTGACCATCCACACAGGGCCGTTTCCACATTGCAGAGTTGCCATTCATGGTGAGGATGTTTGAGCTTAAAGTTCGACACTTCACGTATGTTACACACTCTTTTTTAGCCAGTGGTATTGCAAAGGTTAACTTCTGTGATAAACAGAGCGTGTTAATGGCCACATGTGCACAGGCTTCATCGCCCCCTCCTCACCATTGCCCTCTCCCCATCCCCTCCTGCTACACAATTTCCTCGGGGTGATAAATAACCCTGACCAAGCCTGGAATCTGAGTATGCTTTGAGTAGCCTCCAAATCTCCAACTCAAAACTGTGGGTTCGTGGCAGAACCCTCAGCCTGTGGCTTCTGTGCAGCGGCTCTGCAAGGAGAAGAGAACGGGTTCATCAAGGCCAGCAGCCATGGATACTGTACTGCACAGTCACGATGCCTGCCCTGCCCACAGCCCCCGGGAAGGACAGTCTTTCCACACAAGCCATCACCACAGCTCAGTGGGCAGGTGTGAGCACCTGAACCTGGAGGAACGCACCTCCAGAGCAGCCAGCAAACACCCCGCCCACACAGAGCTCCCCACTCCAAGTAAAAACTCAGCAGGAAAAGTCTTAGTCACACAGTAGCAGAGTAAGCCACACCAGCGACCTGGGCCTTTCTCCTTATGCGTGGACGGGGTGGGGGAGGATGCACTGTCCGTAGGAAGAGTCCCAGAGCCTCATCTGTCAGAAGGCTGACTCCTGTTTCCTCTCCAGCCCGACATCATAGCTTAGGTTGTCACTTCTCTTCCTGTTTCATCTGGCAGCTCTCTACTGTAGCTTTCCAGCTTCCAGAAGTGTGTTGAAATCTCTCATTTGTGATTTTCCCTCCTTCCCCATCCCTTTTTTCTTTTCTGAACTTCCTTTTTTAAACTTCAACATCTGCATTTGAGGGGGGTCTCAAGTAACAAGAGAAGCAAACTCTGCCTGATCTGTCATTTTGAACCAGAAGCCCGTAGATGGTTCTCTAAGCAGTGAGAACTGGTCAACTAATGGAGAGTCTGCATCACGAATCCCACTTTCCATCTTTGGTTCAAGTGGGGTATAAGTCATCCATGTTTTACCGCATAGGGCCAGAATCTTTGACAATGTTATAGAATGGGCCAAATCAATCATGATGTAAACATGCCAACTCTGAGGACTTGAGATACGTTATTTCTTTTCTTTTTTTAAATTTTTTTATTTTTGGCTGCATTGGGTCTTTGTTGCTGCGTGCGGGCTTTCTCTAGTAGTGGCGAGCGGGGGCATCTCATTGCGGTGGCTTCTCTTGTTGCAGAGCATGGGCTCTAGGTTCAGTAGTTGCGGCACGCAGGGCCTAGAGCGCAGGCTCAGTAATTGTGGTGCACAGGCTTAGTTGCTCCACAGCATGTGGGACCTTCCCAGACCGGGGCACGAACCCGTGTCCCCTGCATTGGCAGGCGGACTCTTAACCACTACGCCACCAGGGAAGTCCAAGGTACGTTATTTCTGAATAAATCTTGCAAAGGAGTTCTGTAACTCATTAATGGTCCTTAATGAATGGTGTTGACTCTCCTTTACAACTCCTCCCACCCCTCTCAGTGGTGAAGCCGTGAAACCAAATGCAAAAGCTTGGAACTTTGCAAGAAGACAATAGTAATTATATGAGACACTGCTCTCAGAAGGTATGAAGGTATCAGCAATAATTGATAGCACTGTGGCCCTCTCAGGTTACTGATTAAGCATTAAAAATAGAAACATGGCTTGCCTACCTTTCAAATGCTATCTCATTTCTCATCTGAATACAAACTCTATCCTTCCGCATATTCATAATGACGGGCACCTATACAATACCTCTCTCCTATGTAATAGCTAGTGATGGGTCAGGGATGGTGGGAAATCACAGAGGTTCTGAGCAGAGAGATCTAGAGGGTTCCTGAGGAAGGGCACTTGAGTGGGGCTTTGCAAGGGGGGCAGGGGTTGCCCGCCCACTGCAATGAGGGTGGTCCTCAGGCTGCGGTAAGGAAAGGACCTGCTTCATCTCCAGATGCCAGGCTAGCCCTGTTGCCAAGGGAAACATCACTCAGGACACATCTCCTGCCGGAAGTATCAACAACTTTCAACAACTATCAACAACTAGAACAACAACTAGTTCTCTCGCAAAGTTTTATTTATTCATTGCAGGATGTTCTTCTTTTCCAGGAGTTTGAGCAGACAGCTCCCACCCTGGGCCTCACCTTCCACCGCCCTCACCAGCCACCACCCCGGTCACTGCATAAAGAAGTCCTTTAGCTGGAGAAGTGTGGCTGCCAGTACGGCTGCTTCCTTAAGAGGGATCAGACCCCATTTTCTAGGTTCCAATATTCCTGGGACTTTGCCAACCCTTTGGGACAAAGAGATTCTTGTTTATTTCTAGAGATGATCTTAGGTGGCACTGGTCACGTGGGAAAACTCAGGTTGTTTGCTTGTCATGGGAAGCTTCTAATAAAAGCAGTCTGGGTTTTTAGCACAAGTAGATGGAAGCCAGGTCCCCAAATGTAGCTGATTTTAAATGCACTCTCGGAGTGGAAAGGACAGAGGCTTTGGCAGTTACGCTCACTGAAGCTGAGGGAGCCAGACAAGTCTGGGGAAACAGGGCTGGAAGCAACAGCGGTCAGAAAAATCAGTTGCCCTGGGAGGTGAACACAGGGAGCTCTGGGTATATTTAAACTGAGTCACATGACGAGACTCTACTTAGGCAGTAGTAAAACATGTTTTCCTTTAAATGATTAAACTTAGTTGAACTTAGTACAAGAAAGATTTCTTTTCCCTGTGAATGTTTGTCTACCAGGTTTAAAGAGTTTCAAGATGAGATTTGTTTTCTTAAAAAGAAAACTTATATCAATAGCTTCCAAACTAGACACATCTGTGGAATCAGAACACCCAAATGACACCAAATAATGTATGTGGCCCATCTCCTGCATCTGGATGGTTAAGACAGCACATCAAAAAAATGCAAAAACAAAAAGAGGAATTACAAATACTTCCTTAGTCTCTTGATAATAAAACAAATGGATATAGACTTGAATCCCATGTTTATTCCATTGTCTTGGGCATCAAGCTTTCAATACCTACTCCTGAAGTGATAAAATAGTAAAATTTCAAGTCTATGGTAGGGAAAGTTTAGCCAAAATTTCATTTTAACAATTATTCTGCAATCCCATCTGGATTCAGGTTAATGTCAAGATGTGAGTTAAACCCAGGATGTTTGAGTTGTCTTGCTTTGGAAAAGTTAGATTTTTTAAAGTAAGCGAGGAAGGGAGAGAAAGAAGTCAAGTCTTAAAATGCAAGCACAACCAACAATAATACCACCGGGTTTGAATTAGACAGCTTCGGCTTTTTTCTTATTTGGGGGTTGGTTCACTTAAAAATAATAAACGTTTTTCTTTCTTTTTTACTATCCAATGACCAAAAGCTAGAATTAATTATGATCAGTACCTACTGGCTTTTTCCTTGGGGAGAGAATGCTTTCTCTGTCTCCTTTCAAATTTTTTCTTTCCCCAAAGTAGTTACTTTTTTAATGAGGCTCGGCATTCAAGCACCAGCTCTCCTTTGGGGCAGGAGGAGAGGGACGGGAACCCAGGGCCCACCACTGCCTGCTGCCGGCTCCCTTGCCTTGCGGAAAGGCTGCAGCGGGGAGTCCGGTCCGGGAGAATCGCCCCCTTCCCTCCGTCTGTCCTCTCTTAGGTCGCGCGAGGGAGCAGCGCAGAAATTGAAGGGTGGGAGGCCCGGCACCTTCATCATCTTACTCCATCCTCAGAGGTATTTTTACCGTCCGGCCCCTTCCCCCAACTTAACATGTGAGGAATAGGAGGCTGGGAGAGGTGAAGTCCCCATCGCTCTAAGCTCGGGAGGGGCCCGGCTGTGGAGTCACCTCCGCACTCATCACCACCCCACGCAGGCCGGTCTGGGCGTGTTGCAGGAGCCCCAGTGCTTTCAGTTCTTCCAGGCGGCGGGGACCAAGAGGGTCGGGGAGCCAGAGCCTGGAGGGCTGACCCCGCAAGGAGAGGCGGGGCCCGAGGCGGGCCGGAGGGAGGAGGAAGGAGTCGGAGGAGGAGGGGATGCCGCGCCCCAGTGCCCTCGCCATCCAGTGCCCGGATACCCGGCCGTCGCTCCCCGCCCCCGGCCCCCGGCTCCCCGAGAACCCTCACCCGCGGCTCTCGGCCCCCACCTCCAGGCCGGGCTCAGCACCCCGGCTCCGGTCGCGCCCCCTCCCACGTTCCCCTGTCCCGGGATCTAGTTCCCCCACCGCGACACCACGCCCCACGTTCCGCACACCGGTGGCTTCGCCCCTCCCCCAGGCCCTGCTCGCGTCCCCGCCCCCAGTCGCGTCCCAGACCCGGGATCTCCCCCTCCGCCCCTCACGCCCGGCCCGGGTCCGCACCCCCGGCCCCGCACCCCCGGCCCGGCCGCGCCCCCTCCCGCGTCCCCACCCCCGGGCCGCTTTCTGGCGGCGCCACAGGCCTGCTTGGCGGGCGCGCCATGGGCAGCGGCAGCAGCCGGAGCAGCCGCGCCCTGAGGCGGCTGCGCAGCCCCGACAGCCGGCCGGCCGGGCCCGGCGGGACGGCCCCGGAGGGCGGGACGGGGCCGCCAGTCTCGGCGACGGCGGCGGCAGCCCGGGAGGAGTCCCGGGAGGCGGCGGCGGAGGCGGCGGAGGGGGCGGCCGGCCCCGGCCCCGCGGCGCCCCCCGACGGCGGGGACGAGACGCTGCGCCTGCTGGACCAGCTGCTGGCCGAGTCGGCGGCCTGGGGCCCCGGGGAGCTGGCCCCGCGGGGCCCGGCGCGGCCCCGACCCGCAGCCGGCGCCGGGAGCCCGGTGAGTGTCGGAGCCCGCGGAGCCGGTGGGGCAGCTGCGCCGAGTCCTGCCCCGGAGCCCCCTCCCCGCCGGCCCGCACCCCGCACCCTGTCCCTCCGGGACCCCCGCCCTGTTGCCCTGTCCCCCAGCCCCCGCGGCCGTCCCGCCGCGCTCTCCCTGCTCGCCCCCTTCCCCTCTCTGCCTCCTCTGGGTGCTGGTCTCCCTGCCTCCAATTTGGGGGGTGACAGTGCTGTACTGGCAGCAGCCTTAAAAGGCAGGGAGACAGATATCCCTTAGCAGAAATGCATCTCCTAGGCTTGCTTCTGGCCAGAGCTTGCCTTTTTTTCCTTTTGGAACTGTGGCTTCTTCCAGCCTAGGTAGGGGCTGGCCAGCGGGGCTGCTTTCTTCTCAGGTACCTCCCCCTTGGCCATTCCCCGGGCACTGTCGGAGGAGGATGCTAAGAGCTGGGACCGGTAGCCAAACAGTGTTTACAAAGGCCCCTCGCGTCAGACACATCAGGATCTTTGCCTTGTGGTCAAGCAATTTGCATACTACTGGCTATTTTTAAGACGCTGTGCAATTTCTTTTTGGCTTCCCTCTTCTCTCTTCCAGAACACTTGTAATAACATCCCCGCTGTTCTAGAAAAACAATAAAAGTGAGCACTCTCGTATGGGAACAGCCTTCACTCCAGCAGAGCTGAATGAACAAGATCTGTGATATCAGCTCCTGGGCTTGAGGAGGATGTCCAAGGCAGTTCCCCCCTTCCCCGGAGCCCTGCAGGCTTTGCTTAACAACTGCTGGGACCAGAGCGGGGTGTCTTCCGGGGCAGCCACCACGCAGTGGAATCCTGGAAGCTCCTCAGTGAGGTGGGGAGGGGTGGGTGGAAAGGACTGGGCCAGCCCGGACACTGCAGGGCCTTCCTCTCCTGTCCTGCCCATCCCCTGCTACCCTCCCCAAACGAGCTGCAGCAAGTGGGACTCAATTATATAACAAGATTCCTTTAAGATTACATCAGAGTTCCATTATATAACCCTCAAAATGGATAAACAGTTGAGAACTTTTGGGGGAAGTTCTGAGACGGCACGGAAGCAATCTTTTAGGCATCAGTTGTCAAGTGCTTTGGAAACTCCAGAAGCGAAAATGAAAAGAAAACAGAGAGAATGGATTTCCCTCCCCCGTCCCCACCCCCATTCGCTGAGTATCACAGCAACTCCTAGGTTGCATGGACTGCCTTACTTATTTTTTCAGTCATTTCTCAGGTATTGCTTGAGCACCTACTGTGTGCCAGGCATCACTCTGGGCGCCAGAGATGAACACTGATGGCACGCAGTCCTTGCCCTCAGGAAGTTGACAGTGTAATGGGGGAGAGGGATCTGCAAACAAAAAGTAGAATACCTGTGGGCAGTCTGTAGAGCGAGTCCACAGGAGGAGCAACTGGTCCTCTGGAGAAGTCAGGTCAGCATCCCAGCAGGACAGCACTTGACCTGGATCTGGAAGGGTCTATGTCACTAGCCAGGCAAACAAGCAGCAAAGAGCATTTGGGCAGAGAGAAGCCTGCATGCAAAGGCAATGGCGGCCGGGGCATATGGTACCCAGAGTGTGGGTGGGCGCACTGGAGTTGAAGAGGTTGGGAAGGGTGAATGCCAGGCTACGGACATGTCACACTAGGAGTATTCCCTGCTGAGGAGCTTGGACTTTACCATAAAAGCCGTGGGTATCTTTGAAGGACTAAGGGGAGTGACATTTTGTGTCTTAGGAAGGTTGCACCAACAGCCATGGGGAGGATGAACTGGGCGGAGTAAGGACTAGGGGCAAGATGTCCAACTGGGGCTGCTTCGGTGGTCCAGACGGGCAGGTCCTGAGGGCAGCAGCGCAGTGAGAGGGCTGAAGGGGAGATGGAGTCGAGAGAGATTAGGAGGTAAAGTTAGCCAGCTGTGGTTGCTCTTTTGGATGTGGATTGTATGTATCTTCTGTACCATAGATGTTTCTTTTTTTTTTTTTTTTTTTTTTTTTTTGTGGTACGCGGGCCTCTCACTGTTGTGGCCTCTCCCGTTGCGGAGCACAGGCTCCGGACGTGCAGGCTCAGAGGCCATGGCTCACGGGTCCAGCCGCTCCGCGGCATGTGGGATCCTCCCGGACCGGGGCATGAACCCGTGTCCCCTGCATCAGCAGGCGGACTCTCAACCACCGTGCCACAAGGGAAGCCCCATAGATGTTTCTTGAATGAATCCTAGAATCTTAGACTATTAGAGCTGCAAGGAGGCTCCTGAGTCCAGTTCATTCTCTTCAGGTCTGGGGAGATGAAGTAAAAAGGTTGAAGCCTCTTAATTTCCTGGCTCTAGAGGTCACAGGTAGAAGGCTAACTGCCTGTACAGCCAAGTGTGGAGTCTATGCCTTTTTGCTTTACACTTTACACCCTTCAGCTGAGTCTCTGGCAGCTGTACATTTAACAAGACACCATTGGCCTGGGAACAAATGGGGATTTTGACGAGTCGGTATTGAAACCTATTTGTAGAAGTTGGCCCTTCTTCAAAATGTTGGAAATGATGTTCCCATGGACAGAGAAAGCCTGACTGAACATGTAAATAAACACTATTTTAAATTTCTCTGGAAGGAAGGAAGAAAAGCCTTCTTAGGTTCATAACTATCTAGCATTTTGGAGGAGAGAGGTATTCTCCATAAGAGAATGTCAAACTCAAGTGAAATTATCCCTTTAAGCACCCACATTTAAAATTTTGACCACTGTTGATTAGAATTTCTTAGAGACGAATTATGTGTATCTCTGAACCCTCATTCTGAATCTTATGTATTTTTCTTGTCTATGTCCAAGAATAATTGTAGCTCATATTTCAGTGAGCACTTGGGTCTCAGACATGTATTAACTCATTTCATTTTTACCGTTATTATTATCGTCCATTTTTACAGATGGGCAAGAGGAAACAGGCACAGATGAAAGTTAAGTGACTAAAGCCACATGGTTATGGCAGAGCAGAGATCAGACCCCCCCCACCTTGACAGTCAGACTCCTGCACCCTTCGTACCAAAATGGCCCTGGCAGCTGTGAGACTTGCTTGTTACTGCCTTTCTGTCCTTGGTTCAGCCTCAGTCTTACAACTGTCACTGTTTACCACTGTCAGTCTGTATGCAACCAGCCAAACTTCTCTGTATCCCTCGCCCAAATAGACACCTCTCTGAGCGGCCCCGGGTGGTAGAAACACAGAAGCATGCTCGCTGGCACTGAGCTTATAGGAGGAGCAGAACCCTCCAAGGTCAGGCCTGGGAGAGGTCTCCTCCCTGGCCTGACGAGTCATCTGTTCAGTGAATGAGCTTTGTGGCAATGATTTTAGTTGATCAAGTGCTCTTTTTTTGTCTTATTTCTTAATTCTTGGTTGTTTTCCTGATACAGTTTAGGTTGCTGGATAAGAATAAGGTATTGCTATATTCCATCTAAAACTTGAATTTTTAAAATTAATTTTAAAGAAGGATTTCAATCACCTATTTAAAAAGAACTCTTTAACCATGGAGTTTTTCAGCTCTTATCGTGTATATGTTCTGAATCAAGGTAAATTTTTCCCTTACATTTTGGTAGAAGCAACTTTCAGTTAAATATTTTTATTTCTTGTCTGTGAACCGTAATACTTTGTAATGAAACACTAGGTAAGAGGATTTTCACTCTGGATTGTAAATTTAGGAAAAATTATGGGCAAATTTGAGGTAAGACACAAATGTGAAGGATACAGTAGTCTCTCTGCACTGGGGCTGTGTTACAAATCCCCATGTCCAAGAAACAGGATCTCAGGGAGAAAATGGGATGAATGAAGCCAAGGCCACTGGGGAACCCGTGACAGTCTGTGTGTGTCTGTGTGTGGATTTACATTCACTGAAATATAACTACTGAGACACTTCCCCAAATAAAGAGCATTTCCGTGACATTCCTAGTTTTCAGTCCAGTTCCATAAACTCTTGGTAGCAATACATGTCAGCTAGAAAGAAGTCTTTCCCTTCATGCAGTTTTAAGTTTGGGTGCGTGTTCACTGCAGAGATGCGCATGAGATGTGCGGTTTGCTGTCAGATGACGTGCACAGTAGAGAAGGCGAAGGAGGATTACGTCCGTTGGGCACCTGCTCTGTGTTAAGGACTGAATTAGGTACTTCCTGGTCATTGTCCCACGTTCCCCTCTTCAAACAGCCTTTTAGATAAATAGTGCTTTCTATTTTACAAACAAGGCCATCTCAGTCCCAGGAGATTGATAACATACCCAAACCACACAGCCAGTAAGTGGGGGTAGCAGAGTTTGTAGCAGGCCTGCCGGGCTCAGCCCCTCCGTAGATAACCTGGAATGTTCCATGCCTTTTCCGTTTTCCAGATGTCCAAGTCACAAGGCAGATCCAGCACTTCCAGCGCTCTGCTCACAGTGGCACTAATGCCTGGCCCGTTTTTCTTTACTGTGCGATTTTTTTTTTTTTTTTTAATTGCGGTACGCGGGCCTCTCACTGTTGTGGCCTCTCCCGTTGCGGAGGCTCCGCACACAGGCTCAGCGGCCATGGCTCACAGGCCCAGCTGCTCCGTGGCATGTGGGATCTTCCAGGACCGGGGCACGAACCCGTGTCCCCTGCATCGGCAGGTGGACTCTTAACCACTGCGCCACCAGGGAAGTCCTGTGCGATTTTTTTTTTTAACGTTCAGTAATCCCTAGCATTCCCCAAGCAAACTCATCAAGAACCTTATTTTGTCTGATAAAAGTACCACCCGTCTTGCCCTCATAATACCCCCTGAATGTTATTTTTGGCAGCCTCCTTATTCATTCAGATGTTTATGTGCTTAGGGGTCATACAGTTTTTACTAAGAGTTGTGAGACTCCCAATTATTCACTTAGTACATCTGTCACCAGCATCCTTTTACTTGAGCATTTTCATGAGCCCCTGCGTGTAAGCAGGTTGCTGGTTGCACGGGGGCAGAAGCAGAAGAACAAAGAGGCAAAAGACTCAGAAAGAGTCCCCTCCCCATCCTGTATCAGTTTTGATTCCTATGAAACAGAGGGCTTTGCAGTTCACTTACAATCACTCGGAAATTGTTCAGATGTTGTAATACAGCCGCTGTTTATTCAGGCTGTTCTAATAGTCGGCTTCTTACATCCATTGTTTTACTTAATCCTCATCAGAATAGGTACCTGCCAAATTGGTGTCGCCTCCCCCCAACTTCATGTCAGAGGGGACTGCACAAGGCCCAGAGAGGTAGTTAACTTGGCCAGTATCGTGCAGTTTGAAAGAGCCAGTCGGAGGCTTTCTGACTATACCTTTTTAGAGCACTGTGTATACTAGAATTTTAACTGAGTGAATTTGCCATCAGGAGGGATTCTCACTTGTTCCCTGATTCCTCTGGTGCTCAGTTTTTCTCTGAGATAGGTCTCCATACCCCGGCTTCCGTGATTGTGTACAAGATGTGTTCCAGTCTCTAAAGATGTGTTCAGCCCAGAAAAGGTTATGCTTACTTTTAAGTGTTTGTTTTTGAAGTTAGAATAGGTAATATACATGCACATGAGAAAAAAATTGTTCTTGGTTATTCTCTGCAATCAAAAACTTAAAATGATCTTACTCATGAGAGATGTGGGGTGTTTTTAAAAATATTTTATTCATTTATTTATTTAGGCTGCACCGGGTCTTAGTTGTGGCACATGGGCTTCTTAGTTGCAGCATGCATGCGGGATCTAGTTCCCTGACCAGGGATCGAACCCGGGCCTCCTGCATTGGGAGCGCAGAATCTTAACCACTGGACCACCAGGGAGGTCCAAGGTGTTGGCTTTCACTTTGAATGAGGTAGAGAAGGCTGGAGGAATTCTGAACAGCGGATGACATGATCTGGTTTGTTTTAAGGCTCACCCTGGCTGCCCTGTTGAAGACAGTCTGGGATGGGATGGAGGGGCCAAAGCTGGGAGCAGGGCTGGGAAGCTTTTGCAGGAATCCAAGTGAGAAGAGGGATTGGTTTGGACCAGAGTGGCAGTGAGCGAGCTGGGAAGGACTGGTTGGCATATGGACCTAGATCAGAAATAGAGACAGCCAGCTTACTAATGGATTGGCTGTGGGTTGTGTGAGAAAGGAGTCAGAGGACCCTGAAGTTTTTGGTTGAGCAGCTAGAAGGACGTAGTTGCCATTAACTGACATGGGAAGTGTGGAAGGGGCAGGGTTTGAATGTTGTGCATCAGGAAGTTGTTTTAGAATATGTTAAACTTGAGATGGGTGCTAGACATCTACATAGAGATATCAACTGAAAAGATCTTTGTAAGAGTTTGGCCTTCAGGGGAGAGGCTGGGCTTGGACTTATCAATTTGGCATCCATTAAAACATAGAAGGGTTGAGATTAGATCGGACCACCAGTAATACTGAGGCCAGCTAACACCTGAGTGTGTGCCAGGCACTGCTCTGGGCGTTTATCTGTGCGACCTGTGTTCAGAGGTAGAGACGATGAGGGGACATCCTAAAGGGGAGAAAACCAAGAGGATGCAGGTCTGGAAGCCAAGGGAGGACAGTATGTCAAGGAGGAGGGAGTGACCAACTCTGGTAAGTGCTGCTCGAGGGGACAAGTGAGATGCAGTCTGAGAGCTGACTTTTGAATCTGGCGGCTTGGAGGTCCCTGGTGCCCTTGGCCAGCGCCGTTTCAGTGGAGCGGTGCGGGAAGCCTGATGGGCTGGACTTCATGGAGAATGGGAGGCAAGGAACTGGAGAGTAGCCAAGGCTTTCAGGAAGGTTCTTTTTACAGTGCAGTGCTGGTGGGTAGCCATAAAGATGGCTCCATTAGGACACTGAATTAACCATAAAATCTCAGTCCCAGGATGGGCTAGATAAAAGAAGTTTGGGGGATTAAATGTGCTAGTGAAATTCAAGGGCACCCTTAAAGAGGGTATTCTGATTCAGTCTAATAGATATAAATTCAGTGTTTTTACTAGCAGGTGATAATTCATACTCCCCCCCACCGCCTAATAAATCTTAGTCACTCAAGATCTAGGGAAGGTCATTATCTGTCTTCTAGGCTGAATGAATCCACTGTCCACCGTTTTTGCAAAGGTTCCCTTTTGCTCTAGCAAAGGAGGACCAGAGTAACTCTTTCTTGTCTTTTGCCATCAGCCAGGGCTTCACGGTAATCCTGGCTCACAGCTGCTGTGGGATGTGTAGGTGAAAACAGGCATCAAAATGATTACGTGGCCAGAAAGCAGATCCACCAGAGGGATTTGAAAGTGGTGGATTTGATAATGGACTTTCGGCAAAAAGCCACTATTTTGAAGACGGTTACCATCTGTCCACTTTCAGATCTCTAGCAAAGAACACAAATTTAAGTGGCAGTAAGTGGTGCTTGATCAACCGAGGAGTCATAGGAGAGTAAAGCATAGTGCTGACCCCCAGGGCGCATACTGTGTTGGGGGAGGGTTGTGAAGTGAGCATTTGTCATGGAAGCCCTGGAGTGGAGGTAAGTAGGAATTATTACATACAAGGAGTTGAATAATCCCATCCAAGGTGGAAGTCTTCCCATCCAAGAAGCCCTGACATCTGAGTTGGTTGTGAAGGATCAGCAGAGTTTTCCAGCAGTCAGTGAAGGAGGGGGCATTCCATAAGGAGCAAGCAGCATGTAGAAAACCCCAGAGGGACCAAGTGCCTTAGGAGAACAGCACGTTGTCCATGATGGCTGGACAGCAAGGTGATGATGGCTGGACGGAGCGCAAAAGACAACGAGATCGGTTTGGGTCATGATTTCACAACCTTCTAGGCTAAAGGGTTGAACTTTATCCTGTAGGCAACAGGGAGCTAGTGGAAATTTTGTGGGTTTTATTTTTAAATGATTATTTAAAAAATCAGAATAGGTAATATACATGCACATGTATATTGTAACAGGTACACTGAAAGGAAAGTTTCCCCTCCACCCTGTCCCCCACTTTCTCCAGTTCCCTTCTCCAGAGACGCCCAGCTTATCGAGTCCTTGTGTCTCCTCCCCAGCCTGTGTTCAGAAAGACAAGGGGTGGCAGGAGGGCGGGGGATGAGAGGAGACGGCGCGGGAAGCAGGGTGCCCAGGTGGGAGATCCTGCAGAAATCCAGGTAAGAGGCGATGCGAGAAAGCGAGGTGCACACTGGGTGTGAGAGCAAGGGAAGGCGGGCTGCCGCAAAGGCACCCGGGTTTCCTGCTGGCGTCATAGAGTCGACAGTGATGCTCAGTGTTGCGCAAGTTGGCTTTGGGGTGCGAGGCAGACAAGCTTGTGGGCCGTCAGAAGCTCAGGTCCACTGTGCAAGGTGGTTGGAGCTGGCATGTAACTGTGGACCTCAGCATCTAGATGGGGCGACGAGGGAGAGCATGTGGGTGGCCGGAGAAGAGTCCTGAGCTGGAGCCCTGGAGGACTCCAGGAACCGGAGGAAGATGCTTCCTCTCAGGAGATGTACGAAAACAGCCAGATTTAAAAGTGTTTAGGAGTGCTTGCCTGGAGATGGGGTCAGAGGTGTGACCCCAGAGGGCTCCCTCCCTCCGTGGTTCTGGGATGTGGGCTTTGTCCGTGGTCGGAAGCCTGACCTTAGTGAAGGTTGGAAGCAGGGTCTCCCAGCACCTTGCCTGAGGCCGGGCCCCAGCAACTGGTGCTGAGCGCTGGTGCGGGGGAGGTGGGGGAATGAGGTGGATTGGGCGTCACTGCAGCCTCTCAGTGAGGTGCTGAGGAAGGCTTCCTTGCACAGGAGTTTCGGGCTCCCCCAGCGCCTAGGACGAGCCCTAGCTGGACTCCGGTGAGGAGGGTCAGCAGTGGTTCGTGCAGACGGAGATTCTTAGCACCTGAGTGCCGGGAGCTGTCACCAGCCCAGAAGGCAGCCTGCAGCCCAAGGCTACCCATTCAGATTCCCAGCAGACCTCGCCGCTTTGGTTTCTTCACAGTTTGAGAATCACAGATGCTGGAGCTGAAGGGACCTTAGAGACCATCGAGGCTACCTTCTCATTTACATCCCAGGCCTTTGGGTCCCAGCAGGGTGATTGCCCACATCCCCAGCAGGACCAGGATCCATGCCAGGTCATCTGCCTCCGGGGGTGAGGATCTGGCTGCCGTGTGAAAATGCGTTTGCAGGTGCTTCATAAGGTGTAGATATGTAATTTATTGTTATTTTCCTTCAGTTCCACCCTTTACCTTCTCCAGGTCTCCCCGGCCTCTGTCTCTGGAAACACTTCCCTGAAGCAAGGCCTGGTGAGGGGAGGTGGGCGCCCTAGGACCGGTGGCTTCAGAGTCAGAGCCTCCTTTTGCAAAAGTCCTTTGTCACTTTAGGAACGCAAAGCAGCCCTCACAGCAGAGTCCACTGGGCCTGCAGCGTGTGCTGCCTGGGAAGCCATGAAGTGGAGCCATGTGGGGACAGTAGTGCCCCCGGGGGTGAGAGGACTGAACCCGACTGGCAAAGTGCTGAAACCTGCCGAGGCCGGGAGATTTCGGTACCCGGAGACCGAGTTCACTCTTCTCTACACTGCATGTGTTAACATTTCCATAATGAAACATAAGCAAACCTGGGCCTCAAAGAAGGACAGTTCTTAGAGAGGAAGGGGGAAGTCTACTGATAAAACACAGCAGGGTGGATGGATCTCAGGCTCGTCGTGCGGCGTGAAAGAAGCCAGGCAAAAAAGGGCGCATGCTGTCTGACCCCACGTCTTTAGGCTTCTAGAGAGGGCACACGGGTGTGCGGTGACAGGGGCCCACTAGTGGCCGCCTGGAGATGGAAAGGCAGAGGAGGGAAAGAGGGAGCATCACCCCGGGGGGTGATGGATGTGGTTTAACAGTAGATACACATGTCAAAACCTTTCAAATCGTATTCTTCAGACATCTGCAGCTTGTTCCAGGTCAATTATATATATTATTGATATGGGTACATATATACATATAAAGCTGTTACACTTTAAGAGTTAAGGGGAGAACTCTTTAAACAGAAGAAGCAGGATATACATATTGTTAAATAAAATATTCAGTGGGTTTTCTAAAGATTAACCACCGATACTTCACTTTTTTTAAAAAAACCCTAGTTGTAAGAGTCAGAGGAGACTTTTTTTTTTAATTAATTAATTTATTTATTTTTGTCTGCATTGGTCCTTGTTGGTGCACGCAGGCTTTCTCTAGTTGCGGTGTGCGGGCTTTGTTGTGGAAAATGGGCTCTAGGTGCGCAGGCTTCAGTAGTTGTGGCTCGCGGGCTCTAGAGCGCAGGCTCAGTAGTTGCGGCGCACGGGCTTAGTTGCTCCACGGCATGTGGGATCTTCCTGGACCAGGGCTCGAACCCGTGTCACCTGCATCGGCAGGCGGATTCTTTTTTTTTTTTTTTTTGCCGAACACGGGCCTCTCACTGTTGTGGCCTCTCCCGTTACGGAGCTCAGGCTCCGGACGCGCAGGCTCAGCGGCCATGGCTCACGGGCCCAGCCGCTCCACGGCTTGTGGGATCTTCCCAGACCGGGGCACGAACCCATGTCCCCTGCATCTGCCGGCGGACTCTCAACCACTGCGCCACCAGGGAAGTCCTAGAGAACACTTTAAGAAATCATCTTATTCAGTTCTTCCTCAGATGTTTTCTGCTTCTTGTTCAGCTGTGGTGTGAGTTTTTCAAAGCCTTCCTGGGATCTCTAGTGATGACAGATTACACGCTCATCCTGAGTTCAGCCGGGTTCCCATGGCCCCAGTCCAGGCGCCATGGCCTCCCCGGGGTCCAGATGTGTCCTACCGACCAGGAGTGGCAGGCTTCCTGCTGGCTGGGAACTTGTGTCTGCACTAGGCCTGGAGCAGCCACCAGGGGCTGCTGTGTCTTTGCTTTTCACAAGCTCCTGAGCTGCTTCAGCAAGCTGGATCTTCTGGGAGGCCTGTCTAACACATTTTGCATCTGAGAAAGTCAAGTTAAAGACTTAAATTGACGAGAGGAAGAACCACACATTCAAACCACAGAAAGAAACACAGGTAAAGAAATGAAAGCTATAACAAAGCTGAGCTGTCAGGGAAATTATAAAAGAAAGAGTATGGCCTTCGGTTTGAGTGCAGCTTTGGGGCGTCCAGTCCACATACTTGATGGACCACATCATTGCTGCCCTACAGCTGGCAGTGCGTCCCCGTGAGTGGTGAGCAGAGCAGCGCAGAGAAGTGGAAACTGGCTGACTACGCAAATGTTTGATTCCGATGTCTTGCTGTGTCACTCAGTTGCCCACCTGATGGGAGAAGCCATATCTGTAACAACTCTTACAAAACCTGGTGCTGAGAGGAAAAGCCCCCAGCAGGTGATGGCAAAAGCTGGTTCCAGCAGAAATGGACAAGAGGAAACTAGGGTCCCTACTGGATGACTTCATAAAAAATAGCTGAAGGGTAGTTGAGTAAAAGTATTACTTTACTTCTCTGTTGTCCCTGAGAAAATAACCAGCCTCAGTGACAGAAAACTGCAGGGAGGAAGCTTGGCGTCAATATGATACGGGAGAACTTTCTCATATGCCCAAGAGAGTTGACAGGAGGCTCTCAAAGAGATATCTGTGCACCCGTGTTCATAGGAGCATTGTTCACAATAGCCAAAACGTGGAAGCCACCCAAGTGTCCCTTGATGGATGAATGGATAAACACAACATGGTATACACGTACAGTGGAATATTATTCAGCCTTAAAAAGGAATGAAGCTCTGGCATCTGCTACAACATGGGTGAACCTCGAGGACATTCTGCTGAGTGAAATAAGCCAGGCACAAGAGGGCAAGTACTGTGTGATTCCACTCAGGTGAGGTGCTAAAGGACTCATTTCTATCGGACAGGAAGTGCAATGGTGGCTGCTGGGCTTTGGGGGAGGAGAGTTGTTTAATGTGGACAGGGGTTCAGTTCTGCAAGATGAAGTTTGCGAGATTGGTTAATGTACTTCACTCTACTGAACTGTATGCTTAAAAATGGTTAAGATGGTAAATTTTAGGTTAAGATGGTTTAAGATGTGTGTATTTTACCACAGTTAATTTTTTTTTGAATAAAAAAAAATTAAAAAGAATTTTCAGCTAGTCTGAGCTGCCCGAGCAGGAATGGGCTGCTTCAGGAGGTGGTGGAGGTGAGTGCGTGTGTGTACATGTGCGTGCACATGTGTGTGCGTGCCTGTGTGACTTCCCCTCCTCTCTCTCATCTTCATCGCCCCTCCCTACCCTCTGTCTCTCTTCCCATTGTGAATTCCTTGCTGCCTTGGGAGTCATCTCCTCTTCATCTTTACACTCCCCAAAGGCACGAATATTCAAAGGAATATGCAGGGAATACTGACTCTCCGGGGCAAGATCACTAGCCACTAGCAGACACTAGCTGGCCCTTCATGTACCCCTGGAAGGAAGTTGTGCACCTTTACTGTGCAGCCCACCTCCACGTGGAGAGAGCGCCAGGTGGGCAGGGCAGGCTCTTCTGGCCAATGCATGGGAGCGCCTGTAGTGGCAGGCGGCTGAAAAACCAACCAGCCAGAGAAAAAATAACCAACCAGCCAAAGAACCAAGTGAACGCTAGAAGAAACAAAGACAACAAAAATAGACCAATGACGACTTCAGTTATTTATTTGGATTACCAGACACAGATTATAATCAACTATGTTTATTTTATCTTATTTAAGGGAAATACCTTTGAAGGACCAGGACCTCTAGAAAGTGACCTAGCATATTTTAAAAAGAATCAGATAGAACTTGAAGAAATGAAAAATACAATAAACAAAATTAAAGATTCTGATGGTTTGGGTTAACAGGAAATTAGACAGAGACGAAGAGAAGATCAGTGCCCTGGAAGACAGAACTGAAGAAATGACCTACACAGAGAGACCAGGATCTGATTAAGGACAACTTGAGAAAAAGCCACGGCAAACCTAATATTACATTTGAAATAATGAAAACTTTCCCTTTCAATAAAGGAACAAGACAGAGATGCCTGTTATCATTTCTTTTCAAGGTAGTACTGGAGGTCCTAGCCAGTGCAGAAGGGCTAGGTGAAAAGTGTGTGGGGACCAGAAGGGAAAAAATCAAATGGCCATTTTTCTCAGATAACGTGAACGGGAAGAAAGACAGTCCAAAAGAATCTACAAATAAGTTATTAGGACTAATAAGAGAGTTTAGTAAGACTGGTGAACACAAAATGTATATATTTCAATCATATATCTGCAGAAACAAACAGGAAGAAAATAAAATTTTATTTAAAAGAGGATAATATCAAGTATCTAGAAATTGGTCTAAAAAGAGATATCTATGACCTCTACAGGGAAAATGATAAGACGTCTTAAAAGACATTAAAGAAATCCTAAATGAATGCAGAGATGTTCCCCGTTTTTAAACTGTAAGACTTGTTATTATAGATATCAAGTCTGCCTAAAAGGATCTGTATGTTAATTCAACCCCAACAAAATCCCCAAGGGGGACAAATTGACTGCAGTACACATATAAGGAGGTGCAAGGAACCAGGAAGAGTCCAGGCTTATTCTAAAGCTGTGGAAGCTGAGACGGGGTGGTGGTGGCACAGGACAGGCATGGACCAGTGGAAGAGTTTGCAGACAGACTCGTGCGACATCTGAGCACCCTTGACTTAGAACAGAGAAGGCACAGCAGAGCAGCAGGGCAGGCTGCCAGGCAGCGCTTAGATGGAGGTCAGGACTTCAGCTCCTGGAATGAGAGGTGGGGACATGCTGGCCCTTAGCTGCCGGGGAGGTGGGGGGTCTCTTGTGTGAGCTGTGTAGGTCACTACCCTCTCCCAGCCTCAGCTTCCCACATGCAAATTAGGCGGATGGAACTAGAGCGCAGGGGAGCCTTTCCACTTTCCAGCTCTGGTTTATTCAGCCCTGGGTTGAGTGTGGTGGCCGTCTGTCAGCACAAAGCCAGGGCAAAGACAGGCTGCACCACTGACAACCTTCTGACGCCTCTTCCTTTTGTCCTTCTCAAGGTGTCCCCAAAACGAAGCACTGAAGACCACCCAGAGAGCAGCAGTGTCTCTGAGTAAGTACGGGGTGGCGGCGCGGGGGGGAAGCACATCTCTACCAGAGTCACAGCCACCCTACCCCCCGCCCTCCCCACGCCTCCGCATCCCCCTTCTGGATGCTCCCCATCCCCGGCCCTGGCCCCACCCATTCACTCAGAAACTATTTGCAGTGGCTCATCTGTAAATGAGGCACAGTCCTTGGCCTTCAGGAGTTTACAGCCTAGAAGGATGGCAGGTGGGTCCCCTGCAATCCCATTACAGTGTTAGCAGGAAAACACATTTAAAACCCCTGGAAAGTGTCAGCTGAGGACCCCAGGCCCAGAGACCAGGCCTTCTCTGTCTGCATGGCCCTGGGCTGTGTGAGGATTCCAGGGCCCCAGGAGCAGCCGGCACCAGGAAGCTGTGCTGGGATGACCTTGGGCCTCTGGCTCATCCTGCCCTTGGCTTTCTCATCTCTAATTGGGTCACAGTGATCGGCCCTGGGTCACTGGGAGGTAGGTGACTGTGGTGCTCAAGACCAGAGATGTGAAAATTCTGGCTCAACAGCTATTTTTTATTACCAATTCCAAACAGCTTCAGGGCCAGAACTTTGCTGGTTTCCCTTATTTAACAAACATTTGAGGAGACCTTCTCCTGAAGATTGGGGTCTCTTCACATGGGCTCAAGGGAGGTCTGAAAGGGGACAGATCTGCTGAGGGCTGGTGGAGGAACTGATGTTGAAATGGCTTGCAGGACACGTGTTTTCACCAAGGAGAGAGGAGGGCATGTGCGTTCCAGGTTGTGGGATCCACAGGCAAGACACAGAGGTCTGAACAGGACACCACGCACAGGCCGGTGACATTTAGCACAGGGCCTGGGGGAGAAGGAGGGCCTTGAAGGCCAAGCTGAAGCCGTGGGCCGCTGCTGTCCAGCCAGAGGACGCAGCGGTCAGCTCTGGGCACTGGGACTCCACCGTGGCCGCGGAGGTGACGCGGTGAGCACAGGTACACGGGCTCCGCCCCTTGCCAAGGCCAGAGCTTCACTCGGCAGAGAGGAGCATCCCTCCCAGTCCCCCTCAGCCCCTGCTCTTCACTTGTTTTGCAAACCATCACAGGCTCCGCTTAGCGTGGCTGCCTCTGGGTGGGCTCAGCGCCCCCGTGCACTCCCGTGCTGGACCGGGCGCTGTGTCTCGCCGCAGTGACCGGGCACCAGGGCCGGCTCTGCTCTGCTGACCTGGACGCCCGAGCACGTGGCGCGGCGGGGGACCTGGGCCCCGCGCGGTGCCAGCGGAGCTCAGTCCCGCCTGCATATTTCTACTGATTGTAAAGATAACTGGCAGTGACTTTCTTAAGTTTTCATCACCCCAAGGACTTTAGGAGGATGAAATTCTGCCTCGAACACATTAGCTGTTTCTTCTTCTTTTTAAATGAACAGGTCTCTGCACCTCACATGCAAACTCCAGGACATCCCTCACCAGGAGCACTTCATTCATTCATTCATTCATTCACTCCCTCAATATACTTCAGTGGGAGCATCCTGAGTGCCACGCTAGGCCCTGGACTCTGGGCTGGGTGGGTCCCAGGCTGGTCCTGGCTCAGTGGCTGCAAAGGGGAGAGCGTCATGAAGGTGAGATCAGGGCTGTGCCTCCCGGGAGCACGCTCTGAAGCCATACAGGCCTCCCCCAGGGTCTGGACTGGCAGCAGCCACCCTCCTCTGTTCCCCAAACTTGGGCTCCCCTGCCTGTAGGGGGACCTCTCTGAGGAGGGAGTGGCGGGTGTCCTGCCGCCACGTCCACGGTGGCTTCTCACTGCCCGCGGCCGGCCCCGGGCTCCTCCGCACAACCAGCGTGCGCCCCCATCCCCGCCCCCCAGACTGGGTGCACACAGAGCACAGCCCCCAGCACCCTCCTCTCCTGGTTCCTGCAGCGCCCGTCCTTCCGGCCCCAGGCAAGCCCACCGTCCCCTTCTCGGCCGCCAGAACCCCTCAAAGCAGCGCTTCAGGGAGAAGTGTCCTAATGCGTGCAGTTTACTTTGACATGCATCCAGAAATCAGATAAAGTAATACACATGGGATAAAGTAAACCCAGCAAAATGTAGCAGAAAAATATTTACTTAATTGTTGAATCCACGATTTCAACTTTTCGGTATGCTTGAAAGTCTTCGTAATAAAAGGTTGAAGAGGAAAATCCTCCCAAACTCAGTTCACGTATCTCCTCCTCGGAGACTCTCCCCCTCCCCGGAGACTCTCCCCCTCCCCGGAGACTCTCCCCCTCCCCGGAGACTCTCCCCCTCCTCGGAGACTCTCCCCCTCCCCTCCCTCCGTGTCGACCTGGTGAGTCTCCCTCCTTCAGCAGTGCCAGCTCCAGTTTACACCACACCTGTACGTGTAACGCAGCGGGTACCTGTGACAGCCTGTCTTACCTCTTCTTCTCACTCTCAGCCACATCTCTGGGCCCTCACAGCACCAGGCACAGAGCAGGTGCTTCACAGATGCAGCTGAAGGGAACGTTCGGTGTGAACCTGGGCCTGTGGGCCTTGACCCCCGAGTCCTGACCGTCCTCGATGTCGGCCACGCCCTTTCTCCAGGGTTGGGGTGTGGAAGCAACAGAGCTGAGCCAGCCGGGCTGGCTTTCAGGACAGGGCTGGGCTGGCCTGACCTGAAGTCTGTGAGGATCCGGTAACAGAAGCCTAGGGCCTGTGGAGGAGAAATAGGGATTCAGGAGGCTTCTGTCTGCAGCTGCTGCTGAAATTTGCTCATTATTTATTCTGTAAATGCTTGTGGGATACCTACTATAAGCCAGGCCTAGGCCAGGCACCCCGTTTTCCTAATGAGTAAACAGATACAAGGTATGATTTGCCCGTGGTCAAAGGGCCAGTAAATTCTAGACCCAACAGATAGTACAAATGACTCAGGCCTCATTTCGCATGTGGCTCTGCAGCCCAATTATAATTGATTTGCTGTCTCTGGGGAAGAGTAATGGGTTGTTGTTTTGCCTGACTTCAGGAATCTCCGACATAGTTGATTATAATTTAAACAGAGATTCAATTCTCGACTCCTCAGTCCCTCTAGGAACCATCTCTCCCTTTTAATGTCATGCTCCCCTCCCCCAGGTAGGGGGAGACCCCATCTCTGTCTTCAGGCCCCCGGGCCGGCAGCCCCACGGCCGCTGGTGGACAGTGTTGCCCGCCAGACAGGCTAGGATGGCGTGAGGCCGAGTGGAGCCCTGGCTGCTGGGGCTGCAACACCTCCTGTCGGCCTCCCCTGCCAGCCTCCTCATCAGCCTCCCCGTCACCCTCCCCTGCCGGCCTCCCCGTCAGCCTCCCCTGCCAGCCTCCCTCGTCGGCCTCCCCGTCAGCCTCCCTCGTCGGCCTCCCCGTCAGCCTCCCCTGCTGGCCTCCCCCGTCAGCCTCCCCTGCCAGCCTCCCTCGTCGGCCTCCCCGTCAGCCTCCCCTGCCGGCCTCCCCCGTCAGCCTCCCCCATCAGCCTCCCCTGCCAGCCTCCCTCGTCGGCCTCCCCGTCAGCCTCCCCTGCTGGCCTCCCCCGTCAGCCTCCCCTGCCAGCCTCCCTCGTCGGCCTCCCCGTCAGCCTCCCCTGCCGGCCTCCCCGTCAGCCTCCCCTGCCGGCCTCCCCGTCAGCCTCCCCTGCCAGCCTCCCTCGTCGGCCTCCCCGTCAGCCTCCCCTGCCGGCCTCCCCGTCAGCCTCCCCTGCCGGCCTCCCCGTCCAGCCTCCCCGTCAGCCTCCCCTGCTGGCCTCCCCCATCAGCCTCCCCTGCCGGCCTCCCCGTCAGCCTCCCCTGCCGGCCTCCCCCGTCAGCCTCCCCCATCAGCCTCCCCTGCCAGCCTCCCTCGTCGGCCTCCCCGTCAGCCTCCCCTGCTGGCCTCCCCCGTCAGCCTCCCCTGCCAGCCTCCCTCGTCGGCCTCCCCGTCAGCCTCCCCTGCCGGCCTCCCCGTCAGCCTCCCCTGCCGGCCTCCCCGTCAGCCTCCCCTGCCAGCCTCCCTCGTCGGCCTCCCCGTCAGCCTCCCCTGCCGGCCTCCCCGTCAGCCTCCCCCGTCAGCCTCCCCTGACGGCCTCCCCGTCAGCCTCCCCCGTCAGCCTCCCCTGACGGCCTCCCCGTCAGCCTCCCCTGCCGGCCTCCCCGTCCAGCCTCCCCGTCAGCCTCCCCTGCCGGCCTCCCCGTCCAGCCTCCCCGTCCAGCCTCCCCTGCCAGCCCTGCCTCCTTGCCCCCTTCCTCCCCCATGTCCCAAGTGCAGGGAGCGTCGGGTGCCTAGAGAGAAAGGCCTTGCTGAGCTGTGGGACCGGGTGAGGACGGTCTGTAGCCAGGTCACCATGGGACCGTGGGCAAGGCATTTCTCCCCCATCCACAGAGAGGGGGCTGGCCTGGGTGACCCCAGAGGGCTGTGCGGGAGGCACGTGTCATCTCTGGGCTTGGGGGGAGGTGGAGTCCCGCCGTTAGACCCTCATCCTTGCTGTTCAGAACTGGGGGGCCTGTTAGGCTGCACACACCCTGAGGTGACAGTCAAGTGGCCCAGAGCCCAGCTCCTGCCCGGCATTCCGGGACAGCAGACAGGGCCCTGGAGGCTGCTCTGAACGTCAGGAGCGTGACGGCAGTGATCAGGTGGGCCTTAGAGATCATCCAGCCTAGCCCCCAGCTCACATGGCAGCACGTCTCTGGCTGGCAGGTGGGAGCGCGAGGTCCCATACCTGGCAGTGGGCAGCTCTGGCCTAACTCCTCCTTCAGAGGTAGCCCCTCAGGCTGGCAGCACCCAGTTCGGCCCAGGTTTCACACCCTCCCACCTGTCAAAGGTACTGAAGGGGGCAAGGCCATGGCCAGGCACAGGTGGACACCGCCGTGGGACAGCCTGCAGGACAGGGAAGTTGGGGGCACAACAGAGTCTGGAAAGCTGGAGATGGGGTGGGCAGCCGGGTCCAGGCTGGTGGGAACCACTTCCAGGGGCCCAGGCGGCAGGATGAGGATCCGGAGATTTGGTCACTTAATACACTGCCCAGCAGTTTGGGGGAGTGGCCAGGATCCTGACACCCCGTCCTGTCCCAGGGTGGCAGCTCCTGTGAGACACCCCCGCCCACCCAAGGGGCAGGCACAGGGAGTGGGTCAGGCCGATGGATAGTCGAGACACAGCCCACCTTTGCTGAGGGCCGTGCAGGGTGCAAAATTCGGTGTCACACGCTGGCCACGCATTATCTCATTTATGCCTCAGAATGAGTTTAGGAATACAGCTCCATTTTAGAGAAAATGATCACTGAGCTAGTAAGTGGCAGAGCTGGGATTCAAGCTGGGCCTTTCCACCCCCAGGCCCTCACCCTTAAACATCACAGGCACTGGCTTCCTCACAGCATAAGGTCTCGGGTAACGTCAGGGAGATGAAACCAGAGAACCAGGCAGGGGCCTGCTCATGGAAGAGGTTGAGGAGGTGTTTCCGGGGCAGAGGTTTTCAGTTTTAGTTTTAGGATGGATCAGAATTCCATGCAGGGGCCACTGTGGTTGTCCAGTACAGATGTGGAGATTGAAGGTAACATCCTGTTTTCCGTGTCCATCTTTCTCACCCACAGAGCCCCAGGCAGCTGCCACAAGAGGCCTGAGAGGCAGTCAGCCATCACGTACGACTACTCCGAGGAGGAGCTGATGGCCAGCATCGAGCAGGAGTACTGCTGCTAAGGCTGGTGCTGCAGCAGCCCCGTGGTCACCCAGCGGCCAAGGCGCCGTTCCTCCCAGCCCCAGCCCCAGCTGACTGGGTCTCTTAGGAACCTAGGCTGGGCGCACACATCCCCCTGCCCCGCCCAGGGCTCTAGCTGGAGCTTAGCCACCTCCAACATGCAGTTACTCCCAGATCTTTCACAACTGCCCTCTTCAAATCCATATTCAGACAGTCCTGAACGTGGCCGGCAGCTGGCCATCATGCTTGCTGGCAAGAGGTGATCAGCTGTGCAGATCCAGGCCAGAAGGAAGGCACAGGTGCTGCCCCACAGGTGCACGGGCAGGTGACCTGCCAGATACCTGCCCCTCCTGTCAGTCTCTGGGGAGATTCGTCTACAAGGTTCTCCTGGATCTTGAAATGCTTCCCCTTTCTGAAGGCCCACTTGCCACCTGCTCCGAAGAAGCCTCTTTAGCTGAGCGTGGCTCAGACTGGACACTTTGGGAACTCTTAACACACGTCCCAGAGGGCCCCAAGGAGGTTCCCCTCTGGAAGGCACACCCAGGAGGTATGCCTTACCGAGCTGGAGGGAGTCACCCTCTGTTCTGCAAGTGAGTCGCCTGGAGATGTTATTGAAATGCAGATTCTGATTCTGTGGGTCTCCAGCAGGGCCTGAGAGTCTGCGCTTCTAACCAGTTCCCAGGTGATACCCAGGCTGCTGGATCCCAGCCACGCCTGGAGTAGCAGGGACCTTGTCTGAGCTTAGGCCTGGCTGACTCTTCCTTCCCCGGTGCTGGAGGCTGCCCAGAGCCACGACCCACCCACCTCCCCAAAGAACGGCCTGTGCCCCTGCAGTGGGTATGGTGGGACAGGAGCTAGAGACCCCAGTTCTGATCCTCGCTCTTGCACTAACTTGCAGTCACTTCCTCCCTCTGGTCCTCAGTGTCCCTCTCTAGAAAGTGAGTCCTGGAGGCACGCCCTATTCCCCAGCTCTCACCATCAGGGATCACACAATCCCAGGCTTCCTCGGTCTCTCGTCCCCTGGGGGCACGGGACTGCCTTCCCCGCTGAGGGTGAGCACTGGCCACACCTGGAAAGGGTCTTCAGGGCTGCCGGTTCTTCCCACCTGGTAGACGGTAGAAAATCACAGCAGTGAGGCCAGGAGAGCCTTAGAACATTCCCAGCTGACTGATGAGAAAGCTGACACCCAAGGCGAGTGCTTCTTGCACTAGACGTGCACAGAGGGCCTACTGGGTGCCGAGTGCGGCTCCAGGCCTCCTCTTGGTCGCTGGATGTTGCTTCTGAGCCCCAGCCTTCTGCTCTGGAGCTGAGTGTGGAACCTGCTCATGAAGGGGTGGGGGTGGGGGGAATGTGGCTGAAATAGAGGCAGGAAGAAAAACGTCTCCACGTCGAAGGTGACAATGACACATCGATGTCTGGAAAGGTCTCAGTGCCACATACGTGTCTCCTGGCTTCTGTGGTGGCGAGTTCCTCTGAGATGCTACAAAGCCCAGGAATTTAGAAAACAGGCTCCATTCCCAGCTCTGAGAAATGTTGTGTCCGTCCTCCTGGGGAAGAAGCCAGGCCACGGCCCTCCTCCTGCCCCTCCCACGAGTTCTCAAAGGGGCCCCGCCTGGCTCAGGCGCCCTCTCCTTACCTAAGGTGAGCGTTTCCAAGACACTCCCCTTTGATGTTCCAAAGTCTCAGAGCCACTTCTCACCGGGCTGCCATCCAGTGAGATAGCACCACTGGCTGGACGCCCCTGGGGAATTTCTGTTCAACCCCCCACTCGTTCTCACCTTCTGAGCCCCTGCTGTGAGCCCAGCCCTCTGCTGGACGCCAGGGTTCGCGTAGCAAGATCTGGTCTCCACTAGTGAGGACACGCTGTTTCTAGTGGCGTACCTGTAAACATGGATTCACGCCAGAGAAGCTAAAGGCTGTCAAAGAACTGTAGCCAAAAGCCCTCTGAAGATCTAGCCTATGTGGATTGGGGATGTGGTTCTTTTTCTGGGCTGGCGATAGTTAGGCAGGAGAAAAGCCTTCTTGGTTGCCTTTGAGAGGACAAATAACATTTGAGGCTCTGAAGTCCTGTGCTCTCCCTAGGAAGGAGACAATGTAAAACCAGACCTTTGGGGTGGTGACATCTGGACACCCTGGGACCAAATCAGACCTTAACAGGTGGGTGGGGCTAAATTTTCTGGTGTGATGAAACCCCTCTGGAAACAAAAAGCTGCCTTTTCTGTGACGTGTGGACCCTGGGAAGGAGCGGTGACACATTTTAAGTCCTCAAGAGGTGGATGATATCCGATGGACACCCTGTGGAGCTGGTGCCCCGGGGTGTGCACATGAGACTGAAAAAGCGTGTGGTTACCCGGCTGCGGTTTCAAGGTCCAAACCTCCACCAAAATCAGGGGCCTGTGGTTGGCTGTCAACAGTGGCACCACGTGACAGCAAGGCGTCCACACAGCAGGGTGTCCTCTTGGACTGGGTGTCTCTGTCCCTGGAAAGGGGTGGCTACAAAGACCCCAGCCTGGGATAACTAAGCCCGAGAGGTTTAGGACTCTTTTCAGGGAAGGGGAGAAACTGTAGACGGAGGGGCTGACTTTTCTACTAATCTGGTGAGGAGAGGATTTGAGTGAAAAATAAAAACATGACCTTAGTAGCACAGGTTACAGACACGTTACTTTTTTTTTTTTTTAATTTATCCAACATCTACTTGAAGAGGGCGGGCTCCAGGCCAGGCTCTGTGCCAGGTGGGCCCTGGGGGATAAAATAAAGATGTGATGCGAGTGAGCAGGGTGAGGTGGGAAGAGCCGTCGCCGTCGGGCTTCCAGCATCCTCGCTGCTCCCCGTCCTTGGGCAGCTTGGGTGGCGGGGACTGGGCTCCCCGGGGAGGCCCTGCAGCTTCTCCCTGCCCAACGGCGCCTCTTCCTCCGCCCCGGTCCCTGGGAAGCCTGAGGGACAAAGGCCGCCGGGCGCTGTGCCCCCGCGGAGCGACGCGGATGAGAGGTGGGCGGGTCGCGGGGGTGCGGAGCCCGCGGGCGTCGCGCGGAGGGAGCTGGGGAAGGGGGCTCCCACCCAGGTCTGCAGACACTCAAGGGGACCTTGGCTTCGAGCCCGGCCCCATGCCGGCAGGAACTTGCCCGGCAGCCCCGGCAGAAGCGCTTCTGAGGGTCCCCGGAGCGGTTTCTGCGGATTGGGTCCCCCGCGCGGGGAGCCGAGCTCGGGTGTGCCCCCTCGAGGCCGACCGCAGGCCCCCAAGCCCGGCGGGCGGGCCGCGCGGCTGAAGCCCGGGTCCCGGGTTCTTCGGGGGCCCAGAGGTGCATGTGCGGACTTTCTGCCCCGCTGTGGCCCTTTGGTAGGGGTGTCTCTCAGCAGAACCGCCTGGGCACCATCTGTCACAGCTCGTGTAATTCCCACACACAGAGCCATCTCCCTGGGTTCCAACATCCAGCCAGGTGGGCATGGGGTCGGGGAGCGCGCACACTGAGCCCGAGGCCCCGCCGACGTCCTGGCCCACCGCGTGCGCCTTCTATGCTCTCTCCGAGCGCCTTATCCGCTAGGGCGGCCCTCTAACCACGTCGGTGGCCCTTTGAGAAGTGATACAGGAGACGGCTCCTCAGCCCAGAGATGGACACACGCCCCCTGCGCACAGGACTCGCCTCGGTTTCAGGCTGTTCCCCTCCCCGCAGGCGCCCCGTCTGGAGATCTCCAGGGTTTTCTGGGCCGTCCTCTCACCCCCAATGCCTTGGCGTCCCTGGACCCTCAGCTCCATCTCCTCGACTCGGGGACTCCTCTGGGTCCCTGCTGAGTTCCTGTCCCTGCACCACAATCTGGAAACCTCCTCAAGGCAGCAAATCTGGGCACTCACAGGATTCACTTATTTCCTGTCTCTCAGGGTCACTGTCTTTCATGACCTAAGGTCCAGCTCCTGGAAAACTCTCATCTGATACCTTTTGTCTGGTTATTTTGGGTGTGAGAGGATATTTGTTTCCTGTTACTCCATCATGGGCAGAAGTGGAATTCATATTACTATCACTTTAATGTTTATAAACTGTCACAACTTGGCCAGTGGGAGCCCCTTTGCCATTTAGCACAGTCCCTGACACTCTTGATGGCAGCCGGCAACACAAGAATACTCTAAGCCCATTCTGTTATTTCTGGGCCCTAGCTCCCTTTGATAGAAAACTAAGGTTTTCTTCCACGTACGAAGTAAAAGTGCCAGACCCTGAGACAGGCACACTACCTGCTGTCTCTACCTAGTCTTCACTTTATAGATAAGGAGACCAAAGGTAGAGTACCTTTCTCAGCAACACATAGCTAGATGGAGTCAGACCTGCACCCAGGCCTGCCTCAGGCCAAATCAACACTACCTACCAAAGCAGCCTGCCAGGAGTCTGGTAGGCCTTCCCAGGGCCCCTCTTCCCTGGACTCCTTCAAGACTAGAGGTTCTGACCACTCCAGTAGGAACTTGCCATATTTTACTGAACATTACAAGTCTAATCTACCTGCTAAAATATAAGCTGCCCCATGATAGAAATCATATCACATCCATCCATCCATCCATCCATCTATACCCCTACCCACCCATCCACAAGTCTTGTGGGACCCACAAGACTTACAATCAAATTCAATAAAACTGGCAAGTTCTTCCGAGTGGTTAGAACCTCTAGTCTTGAAGGAGTCCACAGAAGGGGAGCCCTGGGAAGGCTCCCAGAGGCTACACCAGAGCTGGGCGGTGAGAGCTTAGCTGCCACTGCCACCCACTTGTCATCATCTCACGCTGCCTGGGCATCTCCTCCCCCAGCACCACTGGACTTGTAGCAACCTGTTTCTTTTTTTTTTAAACACAGTCTTCTTTTTTTTAATTAAATTATAATTAGTCTACAATACTATATTAGTTTCAGGTGTACAACATAGTGATTTGATATTTTTCTACATTGCGAAATGCTGACCCGGGCAAGTCTAGTTACCGTCTGTCACCACAGAAAGTTATTACGGTATTATTGACTATATTCCTTATGCTGTACCTTACATCCCTGTGATGTTTATTTTATAACTTGTTTCTTCTTTATCATCTTTGCTTGTTGACTGGTTTGTCTGCTGAGCTGAGAACATGCTGGGGAGAGGAAACCTGTTTGCAGAGCCAGCTCTGGGCAATTCTGGGACAACTAGGCTTCCTAGAGAGTGGTGAGAGGCTTTTGAGAACGAGCCTCCCTAACTTAGCAGGGACTGAGTGTGTCTCACCCCCCTGGGGTGCAGTGTCCTTGGTGCCCGGACTTCCTCCCAGGATGGGGCCTGGGTATTAGCAACATGTCTCAAGTCCTTAATTTAGAAAGTCCCTAGGGCTTCCCTGGTGGCACAGTAGTTGAGAGTCCACCTGTCGATGCAGGGGACACGGGTTCGTGCCCCGGTCCGGAAAGATCCCACATGCCACGGAGCGGCTGGGCCCGTGAGCCATGGCCGCTGAGCCTGCGCGTCTGGAGCCTGTGCTCCGCAACGGGAGAGGCCACAGCAGTGAGAGGCCATGGCCACTGAGCCTGCACGTCCAGAGCCTGTGCTCCACAACGGGAGAGGCCACAACAGTGAGAGGCCCACGTACCGCAAAAAAAAAAACTATAAATAAAAAGTCCCTAAACAAAGAGGCAGGTTGAAAGCAAAGAAACAGTGGCTATTACAGCCATAAAATAAAATCTTGGTGACACAGAGGGATGAGAGCAGGTAGAGTCACAAAGTTGAGGCCAACAGGCGTGTGGCCGGCACCTAGGCGCAAAGGGGCTTGGAGTTGGAGAGACTTTTCTAAGTGGATTGCTAAATGCTAAGCGCATTGTGATCCTTTACCGCCTCCCCACACACCTGCAGACACACACACACACACGCGCGCGCGTGCGCACACACGCATAACCGGGACTAGCGTGGCTTATGGAATCACATTCCAGAATGGTTGGCTTGGGAAGGCAGTCAGTCAACAGGATTGTGACAGACCGGCTGTGGAGCAGGAAAGGAGCCCAGGGCGCCTCCAAGGTTTTGCACCTGAACAGCTAGAAGGATGGACTCCTTGTTCTTTTTTTTTTTTTTTTTACAGTATGCGGGCCTCTCACTGTTGTGGCCTCCTGTTGCGGAGCACAGGCTCTGGACGCGCCGGCTCAGCGGCCATGGCTCACGGGCCCAGCCGCTCCGCGGCATGTGGGATCCTCCCGGACCGGGTCACGAACCCGCGTCCCCTGCATCGGCAGGCGGACTCTCAACCACTGCGCCACCAGGGAAACCCTCCTTGTTCTTTTTAAAGGCAGCGGGATCACTGTGAGAAAAGCAAGTGTGGAGGAGATGAGGAGTTCAGTGGTCTCAAGTTTGGGATGCTGGTTAGACAGGTGTCAAGCAGAGAGCTGGATACAAGAATTTGAAGCCAGGTGCGGAGTGTAAAGGAAAGACATACATGCGGGGCTCTTAATGGTAGAGAAGTTATTTTTATCTAAGTCCCAAGGCTGGAAAAGATCACCAAGGTTGTGAGGGGAATAGAAGAGGGGTCAGGGAGAGGAGGGGGACCGGCGAAGGAGCAGCGAGGTAAGAGAGCAGCACGGTGCGGCCTGCAGGGGAACCCACCGACCCTGTCCAGTGCGGTTCACAGACAAGCACGATGGGGACCAGGAGCTGAGCCCACGTAGTGCCTGGCCACACCCACGGGGTGCCCCCTAGCGGGACGTGGATATACAGCCCCAGCAGAGCGGGTTCAACAGAGAACATACTCCAGGGGCAGGAGCGGAGACTGTGGCTCCCTGATGTACCTTTAAAGCCTGGGCTGGGGGTGGGGGAAGGGAGGGAAGAGGCTGCCTCCCATACTCCCCTCTTGACACACGGAGGGCATGAGGATGAGGGTCACGGGTTACCAAGCAGCCACGGTCCTCTACTGCCAAGACCGGTCCTGACGTCACACTGGAAAACACAGAAGCCGCTCCTTCACACATTTCTTTCAGAAAGGACCCTCCAAAGAAGCCAAAGGGTGCCCTGAAAGCAGAACAGAACCCCAGAAAACAAAGGGGAGGGTCAGGCACTGGCTACACTGGAGTGCAGTTAAATGACACAGGACACAAGTCCAGTTTGCCAATCAAAAAAGTTTTATATGATTCAAAGAAAAAAGTTACATCACACATATTCACTTAAATAAGAAGTCAAAGTATGTTACATAAAACATAATTCTGAAACATTTAAAATTTTATTAACTACTTGAAAGGCTCAAAGTCAAAAAAGATCAAGCAAAATTGCTCAGGCAGTAAAGTGCACTGGGGGACGTGAAGCCTGCGCCCTCCTCCGATGCCCGGGCCGCAGCAGAGGGACTCCACGCTGAGCATGCACCGCGGGGTTCTGGTTCTCACGTTGCATTTTTCAGATGAAGCTCTTTCCCAATTTACAATCTTTCAATCAACAGAGGGCCAAAGTGTTGCTTACAGAAGGTATTTCAGAGTCTCCTCAGGAACTGGAAGGTGTAAATCAAAAACTTTTTTTTTTTTTAATCACATCTATGCTTTAGCAACAACACTGCTCAGAGAATGAAGTTCAAGGTGACAAGCAACCAAATACTCAAAGACGTTGTATTATCTACCAGAACATTAGCGGGACTAACATTACTTTGCATAATTAAGAAAAATATCCAAATTTAATGCCACTTACAGCATACACATAGAAATGTTTATGCTGATTTAAGATATGAGTGCAAGAAAGAACGGGGTGGTGGGGAATCACGAGCTATAGACGTTTAATTCTGGTTCTCTTCCAACTGTAGCATGTCTCATGACCAGTAGGAATACTCAACTACAGAAGTCTCCAAAGACATGGAAGCCTACTAAACACACAGCCGGCGCTTACAGACCTGTATGTCAATTAGCGGTTGATACTTCATGGGTATCAAGTAACATACAATGAATGACCAGGCAAGGGTTATTAGACTAAAAAGACCTGAACACAAAACCTGATTATATTTATTCAATATTTCACCCTACCGTCATTTTAATAAAGGTAAATGCAAATAAATAAGAGGCAAAGACAAAAATCTAAACACGGCACAATAAAAACCATTCCCAGGCTCCAAGGGCAGAGCAATATCGCCGTGTTCCTTACACGCACTCTCTTGCCTGGATTCCCAACGCTGCCCAACAAAAGCAGTCTCAGCAGCTTCCTGGACACCTGGACACTGGGGCGCAGTCTCTGTAATGCTAGGACCTGTGCTCACTGCTTCAAAGTGATGCCCATGGTCTATTTTCTAGGCAGACTGCAAAATACCCCATTCCAAGTAATTTTCTGTTTGATCAAAACAATTTCCTTCCAACAAAATGAATGAAAGGACAGCTTGGTAGTATTACTGCCGCTTAGTGTAACTTGCATTCCCCTTCATTCTTAATACTTAATAAATAAAGCAATCAGAACACTGGAGCTGGACCATATGCATGTCCGCTTCACCTCACATAAGCTTTACTTTGGTGGAAAGTTCCTCCAACTACTAAGGACATCTTTTTCTCTAAGAAGTTACTCTACCCACAAAACACTTGGATAAGGCCACAGCAAAAGAAGTCAAACTGACAACTGACAAAGCAGCTGGGTTTGAGTGCTTACATTTTCTTTTTTGGGGGTTTGAGGTACAAACAGAAGACTGTGAATGGTCTGCTCTCAGCAGAGTACGGACACTCAGACCCTACAGCAGCTCTCCGCTCAGCGGGTATCTACCGAGTATTTTAAGTTAATCTCTGGGGTACATTCTTCACAAGTCACACCATGGATACAGGTGACTAAGTTCTACTTAACAAAAATTTTAATTCCTTGGGCTACAGCCTTAAAGAAGTGGTTGTCTGGAATCTCCCTTGAAAATGTTACGAAGAAGCTGACTGCAGAGTTTTTTCTCCCCATTTCTTTAAGAGGCCCCTATTCAACCAGTTCTGATTCTAAAAAATTCTTAGATCTAAAAGGCCTGATTACAAAGTTGTAAAGTTTTTTTGTCTGAACAATGTGCCAACTTTACTAAAAGCACGGTTATTATAAAAACGTTGTTAAACATTGAAAAGAAGATTGTAAAATCATCTATATAGAAACTGGTAATTTGAGAACCAACAATATAAATATTTTTTTATAAAAAACAGTATAAAAATTAGTAACCTGTCTCATTTCTTCAAAACAGGAGTAGGAAGGTTGTAAAAAAAACCCAGATTTTGTAAAATTTATTGCCGAAATGTTTGTTTGAATGCTGGTGATTTAGATGATCCAATTGTCTTCCATTTTCCTTAAAAGAGCTCCTGAAACTACAAAAGACACTGAACAGGGTTCCCACCAAAAAAGACACGTGAACACACGTTCGTCAGAACCAGCTCCCTGTGCCCTCAAGACAACCTCTTTCGGAGAGAAAACCATCACTTCCATTCCTGAAAAAAGGCTTTGAAAAATTCCCATCCACAATTCCCTGGAGGACCTTTCATGCAGAGGCCGGCAGGCGCACCAGCGGGCTCCCAGGGTTCTCTGCTGAGGCAATTCTGTTCAGTTTGCCAACCTCCGCCTGCCAGCCAGGGATCTTCTTGGTGGTCATATGGCGCCGGGCATGCTTTGTCAAGTGGTCGCTGCGCATGAAACGCCGATCACACACTGGGCATACAAACTTCTTCTCCCCAGTGTGAGTTCTGCGGTGGCGAGAGAGTTCATCTGAACGAGCGAATTTTTTCTCACAGCCGTCCCAGCTGCAGGTGAAAGGCTTCTCTCCTGGGAGATAAGAAAACACAAAGTAAAGAAAACATAAATGCTCAGCACCTTATTGGACAGGTTAGTTCAGGTCGTTTTAAAACTGTATTCATCAAAACCTAAGACGCAAGTGATATCCTATTATTCTGGTATCAGGTTATTTGGAAGTCAAGAAATCGTCCAAGACGCATTTCTTCCTTCCACACCTAAGATGTACTATGTCAGGGCCCAAAGACGTCAAACTAATCTAATCCTTCTAAAGATATTTTTAAATAAAAATAAATCTTTGACTGTGAACTTGGGGTAGGAGGTAAATTCCTGAAAGGAATTGACTCCTTCCCTCTCTGGAAGCTGCACATCTAAAAAAAATCCCTCCTAGGACCTGCAAGACTTCTCAGAATCATTAATTCCATCTTCATATTTGTTATTACACTGACAAAGAGGTTAACTGCAGAACAGGTTAGAATTCTAACAGCTACCTTCTTGTTGTTACAAGCTTCAAGCTTCTGTCATTCACTCAAAGTTTCAGAGCACCCAGCAGGTGTCCTGCCCGTACTGTCTTCCTGGAGGTACAGGGGTGAGCGGAAAGCCCTTGTCCGCAGAGTCCTCCTGGGCCTTCCCAGCCAGCAGGAGTGCTCCTTCTCCTGCACCCTGAAGCCCTGACCTTGACCAGGTTGTGACAACCATAGACCGCTTGTGCAACCTTGTGAAGGGATTTGTTAAATGCGGTTGCGTGCTGTCACGTGACCTACCTTCCCGAAGGTTTACGACTTGTCTAGTTCATCCATCTACGTATAGTTTAACCCCCAGCACAGCACTTTGTATGACAGGTGGTGAATAAATGGTTTTGAATGAATGAGTGTTGGAGAGAGATCAACTAAATATCTGATGTTTTTCAAAGTTGATTTAAAAGGAAAATTCCTTATCACAGTGATGCTGTGATGGATTTCAAAGACCCCATGTTGAAAGCATAAGGTTACCTGCTTCCAGGAAACTACCACCAGTGCTGGCAGCATACCAGATGGCCAGATGCTGGACAGAGAACCACCCCCCTTTGGCGTGCGATTTATTAAGAAGTGCCCTATGTTTTCAGCATATCAAAAATGTAGCCTTTGCTCACTCGACCTTATCCTAATTGAACAAATTTTCATGTTGGTACAGTGAAAAACTATCTTATCTAAGATAAACCTATCCAAGGTTTTTATTTTTTATGAAAACTCCAACTTAGTGTTTGTGAAATAACACAAGAATTTGATTCTTCAGAACCTTTATGGTTACTTATAGTTAAGGTCTTTGGGAAACCTGAAAAGAGCTTGTATGATCACCTTATCTTCCTACCAAAGGAAGCTGACTGAATAAACAGTAAAACCTCATTCCACTGCTTCCCCACATGTGGAATCTGTGTTTGGATGTGATCTGAAGTTCACCTCAGCAGTCTCAGTGAAAAGCAGGGCTTGCCAAGTCAGTAAGCCCCTTAGGGGTGCCCGTTCACACCGATACAGCCATGACAGCGACCCTGCATCACCAATGACTAGTGTCAGGCTCCTGGGACAGACACCAAGAGTCTCTATCCAGTGAGATCAGACACGTATGTAAGTAACTAAAAATACAAAGGGAGAATAAGGTGAAAAACACAACAAACCACCAGGGTCAAATAAAGAAGGCGAGATCAGGAAAGAGTTCCAAGAACTAACGTTGGGAAGGGCCTTAAAGGGTCTTCAGTAAGCAGAGACGGGCAGGGGGCAGAGGGTGAAGGGTAGAAACGCGGAACTGGAGAGAGACGGTAAAGGCAGAGAGGCAAGGTGTTCACAGGCCAGGTTTGGGGCCTCAGCCCGGAAGCACACAGCCCCTTCCGCAGTGTGGAGGACAGCAGGGCTCCTTCTGTAAAGCCCGCCTTCCAGATGCGGCTTCATTCTGCAAGTGGGAGATTGGAGTTCTAATGTGCTAATTAGAAAGCACTCTACCAGGAAAGCATTTCAAAGTAAAGTACTATGGCAACTCCCTCCAATTCAGCCTTTCCTAAACTGTATTTCACAATTCACTGCTGTCCCCCAGGCCACTAGCCGACATCTGGGGTTCCACGATCAAGACAGTTTACGAAGCACATCTTTACTGCAGAACCTGCGACCTGTTAACTGGGCTTATTATATGTACATACGTGTGTGAACCTTTGAAAGGTGAGTTTAACAAGCAGACTATTTAACCACAGGACCCCTGAAAACAAAACAAGTGACACTAACTCAGAGAACAAGAGTGTCACAGACCACCTGAGACATTCTGCCCTAATCAACTACAGCAGAAGTTCTACCTACCAGGCAACCTCACACCTCCGCTAAGCATGGTAGCCACCAGCCCCGTGTAGCTATATAAATGCAACCTTAATGAAAACGTAAAATTCGGTTCCTCAGACACACTGTTCACATTTCAAGTGCGTGTGGCTAGTGGCTACCCTCCTAATGGACAGAGAACATTTCCATCACTGCCGAAAATTCTACTGGATGGAGCTGATGGGACAATAAAGAGATCATTAAGTCATTATAGTCAGTTTCTTTTGTGAGTCCTTCTGAATTAGAACTACGTATTTCCAACAATAAAAAACAATATTCCTTTAAAGCTCAAATATTCTAGAATTCAAACTCTTCCTACTTTGGAGAGCTCTTTCCCCATAAGTAAGTCACACTGATGTTTACTGAACGTGAATGGACACTTTCTAAAACGCAAAGAATGTCTACTGCAATGTGAAGAGAAAGGGGGAATGTGAGCCTCACCCTAAAAGCCTCTCAATCACAGGTTCACAATCACAGAACTATATTACGTTTTAGCTACTGGGGTGACCAGATACCATGTTCTAAGAAAACCACTGACAGCTGTACTAACGTTCACCCCAAGACTACGAAGGCTTTTCAGAACCAAAGAAAGATGGCCACCTTCTCCAGTGGTTCTCAGCTTCGCTCCCACTCAAAGGCGGCTGGATGTGTGTTTCCCGATCACAGGATCCGACATTCCCTATGCCCTACCTGCTTCAGTTCTCACCTGTGTGAGTGCGAAGATGAGCCTTGAGGTGGGAGCTTTTGAAGTAGGTTTTCTGGCAGCCTGGGAAGTTGCAAACATAGTTCCTCCTTCGGGAAAAGTCTACCTGAGGGGCACAGTTCTGATTGGATGCAATGAACACTGGAGCAGGGGCTAGGGGCAGTAACTTGGTATTCCCAACAGCCATTCCACTCGACGAACACGTGGCAGGCTGCGGGAGGGCCCCCTGGGGCAGAACCAACATCACAGTTCCCTGAGGCACAGACGGTCCCACGAACACAGGCTGGGGCACTGGAGCAGCGTGGGGTAAGATGGGTTTGACAGTCCCTGCAGACACTTGGGGAGGTGGCTTCAAAAAAGCTGATAACATGCCACTTTGTCCAGTCACAGGGATCATTTGGCAAAGGACAGGGGAACTAGGAATGGGGACAGAAATCAGAGGCGTGGCTTTCCTTGGCAAGTCATTTTCATAATTCTTTGGTGAGTAGGTCTGAATTGCAATGGGCCACCCTGCCTGCTGGCCTTTGTCGATGGGGCTCAGGCCACTGGACTTGTGCAAACAAGGCTGACAGGACGCTGAGTTAACGCTGAGCACACTGTCTGTGAGGTGTGTGTCCTGCACAGCTTCAACGTGCCCCCAAAACTGCGCTTCTCCTTCCGCGTTGGCTGAAAGTTGGTGTGCTTGAGACTGGGTGGTAGGAACGTGCGCAGAAGCAGGACTCCCCCCAGTGTGGCAAATGACACTTGTCACCGTGGCCCTGCAGTGAGGGCTGACAGCTGGCTCCAGCAGCTCTGGCTTCAAACCAGGCAGGGCCCTCTCTGCCCTCCTGCTCAGCACTCCAGCTGCCCCAGTAGAGGCTGGGGGGACAGCCACGACCATGGGTGCTTTGGAATCAGTTACTTGGGAAGGAACAACTGTCCCTGTTGATGGCTCCAGGAGGTCAGGGCTCTGAGGAGGAGTCATGCACTTTAAAAGAAAAAAGAAAAAAGTACTGTGTGAAAAGGTTGTTTTGGTTAAATTTTAAGGAACTTACTTTGATCATGTTGTCCCCAAGGTCTTCACAAAGAAGTCTCTAGAACAGACTGGTCAAAGTCTGCTCACAATCACACCCAGTGGATATAAACGCTGCGTGAGACATTTCTCGCTCTCTCCCCCTTTCCCGACCTCTCTCAAACCCATCCATTTGCTCGGTTATAAGGACGCCAGTGCCATTCCTGGCCTCGCACAGCTACTGAAATGAACAATTTGCATATTAGGGCTACAAATGAGAAATCAAACTTATACTCAAGATGAAAGCTTTACACAATAATTTTAGATTCTCAAAGTTTTTTAAAAAAATCTCGGTGGTAATCATTTAACACACACGTATCCAATCAATCACACACGTGTCCTGTGCCTACTGGATGCGAGGTAAAACCTGTCAGAATGATCTGTAAAAGGCCCTGCCCTAACCAGGGGTCCTGCCTACAGCGAGCCTCTGTAACACCGCCCCCGCCACTCCCACTTATCTTGAGCCTCTCAGTGGACGACCCCAACGCTGAGACGTGCTCCGGGCAGCCAGGCCCACTACCTGTACCACCCTCTCTACTACCCACAAGTCCCTTCTCATCCTCTCCAAGTCGGTTTTCCACACTCTCCTTCCAGGGCAGGCTTCCAGCCCAGGACAATTAGATTATAATTTTCAGTTTTGTTAGGAATTGACAGCTCTCGACTTCTCCAAGTTGAGAAGCAGTTTTTCCCAGTAACTTCAGAGCTGTAGCAAGTTAAGAAAACAAAAACCAAAACCAGTGCTTGACTGCACCCAACTCACCCAAGAAAGAAGCTGGCTGCCACAGGGTGGCAGAGGCCAGGGTCTCAACCCAGCTAACAAAGGCTGTCTGGTGCCAAAGCACAGCTGTGGCAGCTGATCCTGACCCTGGCCTGAGGTATCTGGGGGAACCTAAGCCTCCACCCTCAGTTGCCCAGAGAAATGCGTACATTTTGCTTTCTCCCATCAATCTGTACGTTTCAGCCTATGGACATTTTCACCCCGTGGCTGCAAGCTACGATCAATCAATGGAAAGCATATTTTCAAGAGATAAAAGAAGTTTTCACCCTTAGGACCCATACAGGGGAGGGTATGAACTTGCTTGCCAGCATCAGGTGCATCTCCCCAGGAGCTCTTCAGCATGTTTACTGAAGGTACTCCAGCCATTGCACAAATCGCTCCTCTCCCCATCCTCTTACCAGAGTTGATAAAGAATGGAAGTCCTTTGGTAACTCGGGTGTGGCTGCGTCCACGTGCACAATGGTGGAAACATCCCCAGAGTCAGAGACAGGTGTGAGGGGTCTTATCTTTAACAAGTCCCCTTTCTGGGATCTCTGACCCCAGGAGCTCATGCAAACAAGAGCCTCGACAGCTTCCATGTCGTTCTGCTCCAAGATGCTGCACGTAGACCTCTCGCTGTCGTGCCGATTCCTCTCCAGGATTGACTCGCATATGTCCATGATGTCAACCTAAAGTCGACACAACGCGGCGGCTGAGTCCCTGGAAACACAGGGAGGGGCACCGGGACAGCACGAGGACGCGCACACCAGAAGCCCGTCCCGCCCCCGGCAGCACGCGCACGCGCTCTGGCTTCCAGGGAAGGATGCCGGCCGAGCGCCGAGGACCACTAGCTCCGAGCCAGCGGGGGGTGGGGGTGGGGTGGGGGGAGGAGGAGGAATGGACTCGGTCCGCCAGCGGCTTCCACGAAAAATCCTGTTAACAAAGGTTATTAAGCTAGTGTTCTCCTTCGGGAAATGATTAATAACACTTACTTCCAGAGGTGTGAGCTGCAGTGGCTAGTACCAAACTGTCCCCGGGGGAGGAAGAAAAGACACTGATGGCTGAGGTTGGGTGAGATGAGAGCGCAGCCCTTCTGAGTCGGCGAAGCCACCAGAGGGTCCCCACAGACGCATCTGCGACAACCCCGGAGGCTCCACACCGGTGAGGCCGTCACTCAGCAGAGCCCTGGGCGGGAGAGCCTGCGCTGGCTCAGCCCCGGTCCCCACACCCAGGGGCACCGATTCACGCCACAAGGCCAGCGCGGGGAGAGGAAGAAAATGTAAGATGTGCCACAAGCCCGGGCCCCGAGGATTTTCCAGCGCAGCAGACGGTCTCTTGTCAAGCAAGAGCGGGGCGGGAAGCGACTGAAACTAACTGATCTCTTCGCAGAGAAATTTTACATCTACTAAGATACACACTTCCACTCAGTTTGCCTAAACATCCAACCTGTCCTGCCCAGGTGTCCCCCAAAGCACACAGGCAACGCCGCCGCCTTTACAAACGCCGCTCTAGCCCCACTTCTGCCCGCAGCCCGGGCCTCGGAACGAACTGTGAAGTCACAGACGTGCGGGCTACCGCCTGCTTGGCCCACAGGCGGGCAGGGACAGGGCGGCGCGGGGCTCCCACACCTCTCTCTCGGCCTCTCAGAAGTCCGCACGGCTCGACTAGGTCCCAGGTCCAACCGGCGAACTCCTCGCGGCCCTCAGGCCCCGACTGGAGCCCGCCAGGGTTGAGGCGCCGGGCCCCGCCCCCCGGCCCGTGCAGCCTTCCCGCCGGCCTTTGCCCCGCCCCTTTCCCCGCCCCCACGTTCCCACAGCCCTTGCCCCGCCCCCACCTTCCCGCCAGCTTTTGCCCCGCCCCCTCACCATTTCCACCGCCCGTGCGTCGCGTTCCCACAGTCCTTGCCCCTCCGTCGGCGCCCCGCCCCCGCCGCCCGCGTGCCGCGTTCCCGCCAGCCGCGCCCCGCCCAAAGGCCACCTCCTCACAGGGCCTGGTGACGTCATGGCTAGAAATAGACCCGCACCTGAAGCCGGAGGGGCGGGACCGCTGCGGGAGCGGTAGACAAAGCTGCGCAGAGAGCAGCGCGAGGCACACGCCCACTTCCCGCCCCTCCCGGGGCGGCCTCGTGCGGCCACCGCCCCTCTCGGCTCCCGAGCTCCTAGCGGTGCGCGCGCGGTGATGCCCCGCGCGCCCCTGGCCTCCTCCGCGCCCTGGGCCCGCATTGGCAGCGCGTCCCCGCCTCACCCCTCGCTCCAATGGGCGGCCACTCACCGCGCGTGCGTCGCCCGAGCCCGCGGAGGCCGGCGTGTGCATGGTGCCGGCGGCCGGGAGGCAACAAAGCGGCCGCGCGGCGGGAGTTCAGTACGGCAGCTGCCGCACGTGCACGGCGGGCGGCGGCGATCCGGAGCTCCAGCGGCCGGCGTGCGCCTCCGCCCGCCCGCGCGGCTCTGCCCTGGCGCGGCCCTCGCCGTACGGAGGGGCGGGGCGGCCGGGGAGGGAGCGGCCGCAGGGGCGGAGCGCGGAGGCAAACCAAAATACACCGCGCCCCGATGGGGTGGGGCCTGGCGGGCGCCAGCCAATGCGCGCGTAGCCCGTGCGCCGCCGGCCAATGGGTGCCGCGGGGAGCCGCGTGATCAGAGCCTGGCAGCGGCGTGATCGGGCAGGGCGGGATGCGGCATGTATTTTGGTGGCGGCGAGGGGGCGGAGCCTGAGGCCCTGGAAAGTAGGGGAAAGGTCGCGGCGGCGCGGGCGGCGGCGGCGACAGCGGCAGCGGCGCGGGCGGCGGTGACCGCGCAGCTGCGGCCGGGGAACTCCGCGAGCGTGTTGGGCTGGCTGGGAGGAGGATTACGCTTAAAGGGGCCACCGCCCGCAGCCTCCCGGAGCGCAGGTCCCCGTGCAGTGAATCCGTCCAGCAGAGGCGGCTCACCTGGAGACCTCAACCCAGATTTTGCTTTCTTGTTTTTTAATTGGTATTAAGCTACCGTCGCTCTTAGGAGTGCATCCCTGACCTGGAAGAGTTTAGAAAGCTGGCTAGCCCCAGGTGACATCGCCTGCATCTGCGCCTTACCGCAGGCACCCAGAGCCCGAGCTTCTAGGCCTGTGTCTGCCGCTGTCCCCGGTCCCCAGGCAGCTCTGCGCTGCAGTTTCCGCTTAGCTCAGTGGGGGTGGGGGGCAAGACGGGTGCCCACCCGAGAGGCACCTGGTGAAACCCATTCTTCCCAGACCAGGAGTAAGCGTCACCCACTCTGGGAAGTCCTCAGGCCTGAATGAGAGAGATGCCTAGGACACCTTTTATTCCCCCAGGACTTCGCCTGTTTCTCAGGGTGCGGTTTATCCAGTTCTGCAGCTCCAAGTTCCTGAAGTGCAGGCTGTGTTTATGTGTACCCTCACAACCTGCAGCGAGGCACGAGACAGCCCTTCATCCATCCACGTGGCCCACACTTGCTGGGTTTGGATATGGGTCGGCACAGCGCACGGTGCAGAGGCCACAGTGAGGAAGCCTTGACCCTAAAAGCTAAGAGCAGGTGAAAGTCGAGGATCCCTGCACTGTGGGGATTGGCTCTGAGCAAGAGAAGCCCTGGGCCCGAGGAACAGGCCGTCAGAGCACCAGGCCCTCCCCCTTAAACTGATAAGGAAGCGGGTGGGACCCAGGGCTCTGGCCAACGTGTTCCTCAACAGGCCTGCTCTGTTGGGCAGAGGGAGCATAGGCTGACCTGCAGCTTCTCTCCATTTCATCTTCTTCAGATCCTTCGCAGTACCTTTCATGGCCTGTAACTTCTGGTTCTTCAGTTATTTGTTAATTGTCTCTCCACCAGAAGGAGCCCTCCCAAGGTTAGGGACCTTGTCTAATTCACTGTGAACCCCCAGTGCCTGGCTCGCTGCAAGTACACAGTAACCACTGGTTGAATGAGTGAATGAAGGCCAACACCATCTGGCCTACCCACTTGGACATGCTGCAGACCCCTCTACTTCAATGTCCTTGACACTGAACTTCCATTCTACCCCGATCCGGGTTTCTCACCTCCGGAAGGGCACCACCAGATACCTCATCCCTTCACCCCGGAATCTATGAGAGTCACCTTTGACCCTTCCTTTTCCTGCACTTGCTTCCTTCTGCCAATTACTTTGTGTTCTTCTTCTTCCTAAATCTCTCTCAAACTCTTCTTTCCATCACCTGCTCCTGCTCTGGTCCAAGCCACCATCTTCTCTCACCTGAATTATTCCGCTGCTTCCCAACGGGTCTCCCTACCTCTAGCTTCATCACCTGTAATCTGTGCCTCATCTCACTGCCACAGTGATCTTCTAGAAGTAGAGATGGTACCAAACCCATAATCAAACCCTCAGTTTGGAATCCAAACAGCTATGGGACTGAAACTTACTCCGTAGGTGGGAATCCATGAGTCTGCATAACCAGGCCCCAGCCAGTGCTTCCTGCATCATTCCGACCAGTTCCCCAAATCCCTTTCCCTCCTGCCTCCATTGCCTCCATACGGAACCCTGTGCCGCCCACATCAGGTCAGATCACTGTCTTCTGCTTTGTACGTGGCGTTCCTTCTGTGTGGAACACCACAACCCTTCTCCACTTCTACTCTGTAAGACTGCAGTGTGACTCCTCAGCGAAGCCCTTCCTGACCGCCAGACAGCAGGACGACTCAGCCAAGTGCTAAGTGCAGGGTTTTGGAGTCACACCCGGATGCAAATCCCAGCTCTGCCAATGTGGCCAGGCCATGTGGCTGGCTATGTCTCTGCAGAATAGGAGGTGGCATCGACTCTCCAGGAGTCTGGAGCACAAGCTTCTCTCACCTCCAGCTCAGTTTCTGCTCCCTGGACAGCAGGAATACCTGGAAACTTGGGCAGCAGGCTGGCTTGGGGCTCTTCAAGCGAAAGACCCTACCCTTCCTACATCCGTCCATGTGACAGAGAGACAGGTCTTCGCTTATGCTTGTCCCTGCTCTCTTCTTCCCCACCTCTACCCAGATACCGCTTCTCCACGAAGCCTTTCTTCCGCCCCCTGCCTCTCTCTCTCTCTCTCTCTCTCTCTCTCTCTCTCTCTCTCACACACACACACACACACACACACACACACACACACACCAGTCTGTGGTTGCTGCCAAACCCCAGATGCTGGTCCTGCCTATAGTCAGTGGATATTGACATGTTTATAAACTGAAGACAGTTACAAGTCATTGACGCAGAGCCATCACCAAGGCCCTCGTTGGCACCAGGCCCCACAGACCCTCAGGCAGAGCACGGTCCAGCAGGCAGACTGGGCCTCGACACAGATAACTCCTGGATAAAGTAGAGCATGATGCCCCCAGCTAGACTGCCACCACGTTCTCATGGGTCCTCCCAGAGAGTCTGTGTATATGGAAAAAATACTTTTACACAGAACGTAGTGTTCTGTGCACCTTCTGCATCTTGCTTGCTGATTTCACAACATGGCTTGGAGCCTGTTGCAAATCAGTACAAAAAGGTCACCCTCATGATTTATCACGGTTAAATACTATTCTGTTATATGGACGTGTTGTACTTTATTTAACCACTCCTGCTTAAATCACTGGGGTATTTAGGCTGTTTCCAGTTTGCCAGGACATCATGTCCATTCATTGTTTGCCCACATGCAAAAATAACTACAAGATTACTTCCTAGAATTGGAAGTGCTGGAAATGCTCTTGCATTTCTTTTCCTTTTCCCTTTTTTTCCCTTTTATTTATTTATTTATTTATTTATTTATTTTTGCAGTATGCGGGCCTCTCACTGTTGTGGCCTCTCCCGTTGCGGAGCACAGGCTCCGGACGCGCAGGCTCAGTGGCCATGGCTCACGGGCCCAGCTGCTCCACGGCATGTGGCATCTTCCTGGACCGGGGCACGAACCCGTGTCCCCTGCATCGGCAGGTGGACTCAACCACTGCACCACCAGGGAAGCCCCCTTTTTTTCCCTTTTGATAAATTTTATCGAAGTATAGCATAGATATAGGGAAGTGCAAAAACTTAGGTGTACAACTCGGTGAATTTTCACAAGGCAAACACGCTTGTGTCACCAGCATGGAGATCAAGAAACAGAGTATTAGCAGAATCCTAGAAGCCCCCTCCAAACAAATCATATGGTTTGCTCTCTGTTGGGTCTGCCATGGAGTTGCGTGTAGTTGAAGATCATTTATTCTTGTTGATGTAAAATACAGCACAGTGTGTCCATCTAGTCTCCTGTCGATGGACATCAGGACTTTCCAGTCTGGGGCTGTTATGAGTAAAGCTGCTATGAAAACTCTGATCCGTGGGTATGTGCATTTTTAATTGAGGAAAATTGTCAAAGTGCCCTCCAAACGTGCTTCTGTGTCCACTTACCCCGTGAACAGTGAACCGCAAAGCCAGTCCCCTCCCCCTCCACGAATACTGAACCATCTGGAAGTTTTGACCCCTACCAAGCTCAGTGGAAAAAATGAGAACTCATAACAGTAGATTGCATTTCTTTGGTGGAGTTTCCTTGAGAGTTTTTCATGTATTTGAAAGCCATCATGATTTCGGTTTCTGTGAACTTTGAAGGAATTTTAAATGACAGTGCAGGAACGTGAGCATGTTTGTATGCCGAAGTGAAGGGCTCAGAGGAGGAAAACGAGTGACGCAAGAGGGAGAGGCAAGGGAAGGAGGTTGGGGAGTGGTGTCAGGGGAGGGAGGGCTGGGAGAGCACAACAGGGAGGCCGGCCCTGGGCAGGAGGAAGGACCTGCTTCATCGGAGAACAGGGGAAGGAAGAGAAGGTGGCTGGGGAGTCAGGAAGATTCTGGGACGCAGAGGAGAGACGGCCAGGGTGATGACCTGTGATCTACCTTCTTGGGGACGTTAGGAGCCATCGGCTGGGGAGGGGGCCCTGGTGAGATGAGGAAGGTTTGGAACAGACTCAGCGGGAAACGTGTCAAGGACTCGGCCAGGGAGAGTGACAGCAGTTGCCCACTGCACCGAGGACCCAGTTAGGATGCTGGAGGGACCCTGGACAGAGTATTGGGCTGGTGTCCGAGCTCCTGGTATTAAAGTGCTGGATCACCTGGGCGGGTCTCTTCGTCATCTTTGAGCCTGTTTCCTGACCTGCAAAATAATCAGTCGTGAATTGTGATCAAGTTAGCTTTCAAGGTTTTGTTATGAATGAGAAAAATAAGGGCAAAGAATACATTTCTTCCTATAGTTAAGCACAGTTTAAGGGCTATCATTTACTCAGAGATTGAATCCTCCTAATTTTTTCTTGTTACAGTGTCACGTCTTTTAGGAAGCGATGGTGATAGCAGATGGTACATCATACTCTAAGTTGTGAGAACAAAGCATTGGCAACCCGGTGGCAGCCCCTCAAACGTGTCCTGAAATTTTATGGTCAGTGAAATGCCCAAATCTGGGAATCTCTGTACTAGATGTTTTCGGAGGTCCACATTCCATCTTGGATAACCGTGGTTCTACAAGGGTCGTCCCCTTTCCATGTTGAACTTGGAGGAGTTGATTTCAAGGCCTAGTCAGAAACAGATGGTTGGCATGACTCCAGTTCACTCTGCCTTGGGCCTGGCAGCTGCCAAGAGGCAAGGACCCACAGCGGGCAGGCAGACTCTTTTTTCTGACCCTCAGCATCCCCTCTCTGGGTTGCACACTGGCCAGCCTGGGCTCTGCCAGCTCTTGAGTATTTCAGCCTTTGGCCAGAGCCCAGCTGTGGAGCCAAGAGGAACAAAGCGAGTCTAGAGGCTGCCTTCCCTGCCCCGACTGCTGCCAGGGTGGGTGGGAGGGCCAGGGAGAGCTGACTTGGGAGGGGAGCGCTGGCTGCTGGCAAGGCCTGGGTCCGGCCCATCCTTCCTGCTTTTCTCTTTCGCTGGGCTGAGCTCACTGTCTGGAAGCCACACAAGGACCGGAACATGGTGTAAACTGACTAGCTGCCTGACCGGCAGGCTGGTTGACTAAACGACCTAATCAATGATTGATTAGTGGATGGATTAATGAATCACTGACCCACCAACCCCCCTGTTGGATGATTGATCCACCAACCTGACAGCAGGCATCCGTCACTCCTAACACCCTCAGTTTCTTCATCTGTAAAATGAGGTAGTAACTGAGGACTAGAGAGATGAAGCAGCCCTGGCTGGCACAGGGGGAGCCAGGCTCCATCTCTCAGACCCACGTCCAGTGCATCTTTCTCCCAACCATCTCCTCCTGGAAAACAGGCACTAAAGAGCACATGTGAGTCCTGTGAGTGGACCTGGGTGGGGGCGGGGGCCTGGGCAGCTCCCACGAGACAAAAGGGGGAAGGTCAGCTCCTCCCTCTACACACACACACACACAGAGAGACACACACACACACAACTTCATGGTGGCTGCGGCTGCCTCGTGGCTGCTGTGCTCTGCCTTCTCTCTGTGTGTCCCCAGGCCAGGGCACGACCTCTCTGTGTATTGCATCTTCAGACCTTCTAAGAGGGAGAACCGGGCTGTGTGTATGTCAGGTCCCCAGGCCCGGGGTAGAGGGGCCTCCAACTTGCAACATTTGCCAAAGGAAAGCTCCAGGCTGCGGCCGTGGGCGTAGTGGGCCCCTGGAGGCTTCTCGGAGGGGATGGGTGCTCAGTGGGGCCTTGAGAGCCTGGGCAGGACAGCCTGTGGTGCTGTGGGGAAGGAGAGCCCTGCTGTGTGCTTGGTGCTAGGGGACCATGGAGGGACCAGACCAGCCCCTCCCCTTTGGTCCCACCATTCGGCAGGAGAGACTGGCCTACAAACGAGGGAATGTACTGTCCACAGCGGCCACACTGGAGGCGCAGGTTGGGGGCGAGCAGAGGGGACCTGACTCAGGCAGAGCCTGCGGAGCTGGCGGGAGGGCCGTCTGGGACCATTTTTGCAGGAGACGTCATTGGAGCTGGTGTTAAGGGACAAGTGGGAGGTAGCCGTCCAGGGAGCGGAAGTGACGTTTCAGTGTTGACGACACACCTCATTCACCTGTGCCTAGGCAGCAGGTGCCCGATAGATGGAAATAAGCCTGGGGAGAGACCTGGGATGAGAGCAGCCAGTCCAGCGGTTCTCACACTTGAGCAGCATCAGAATCCCCTGGAGGCTGCGTCAAAACCGACTGCTGGGTCCAGCCCGGCACGCCTGATACAGCAGGTCTCCAGTGGGGTCAGAGAGTTTTCATTTCTAACACGTTCCCAGATGTCGTTGCTGCCACTGGCCCAGGGAGCAAGCTGCGAGAAGTACTCATCTAGTCCGCCCTCCTCATTTTGTGGGAAGAGAAACAGACCCGGAGAAGGGGAACGACTCATCCAAATCACTCTCAAACGACCAGAACTCACGCCTCCGGGCTCAGTGCCCTCCACCACATATGAGGCCCCCTGGAGGACACCCCAGGGCCACTGTCCTGAGAACAGCCCCAGAAGGAAGCCCTCAGAGGCCAGTGCAGTGTTGGGCAACAGCACAAAGTACCTGCTGGCCTAGGCGGGCAGCCTTCCAAGTGTCCACGCGGCCGCCCAGGCTGTCTGCCTGGCCAGTGGCCTGTACCTGAATGTGCTGCCAGCCCGGCTTCCCCAGTGACCCAGTGTGGTGCTGGCACCAGCCCAGGCGGGCAGCAGGGCCAGCGGGGCGGCAGCTCGAGGTTTGGCAGAGTGGCCGGTGGAGAAGCATCTCACAGGGGGGCTTGCACGGGCCCTGCAAGGCCTGAGCTGGGACCTGCCGGGATGCCAGCTCCTCACGCCTGCCCTCTGGGGAGCGCCAGGCCGAGCCTTGGTTGGGCTGCACTGCCCCGGTGGTCCCAAGCTGGCCTGACTCAGCATAGGAATGGATTTTAAACCCTCGAAGGAGGTACCAGCTCCCAGCTCAGAGCTGAGCACAGAAGAACCAGGGGGCATCGCCCCGCTTCCCTCGGGTGGGCTGGTCCCGCTGCCCGCTGCTTCCCGTGTACCAGGGGCTCCTGGGCGGTGGCTCTTGCTCCCCGGCTCCCTCTCTGCCCTGAAGCCCCTCATCTTCCCCATGGAGCCCCCGCCCCAGGTGCAGTCAGTGCCCCTCCCCCCTCGGTGTCCCCATGCGGCATCTCTACAGTGACATTTGCTGTATCTAGCATTTGTTTATTTACCTTTCTGTCTCTACCCTCAACTGGGAGCTCTGACCTCAGAGCAGGCCCGTGTTGATTGGGCCAAGAAGTGAGTGAACTGCTTAGCCAGGATGAGTTTAGAAAATGCCTCGTGCCCTGATTTGTCCGGAGCCCCTGCCCGGACACTCTTCTGGCTCCATGTCACTCATGGATCCCCGCTGGGTCCCTCGGGTCACTCGCTAGGCTGCCACCCCATCGTGGGCTCTGAGAGAGGTAGTTTGCTCGGGCTCACGACTTGGGGGCCATCTTCCCTGCCCTGCTCTCTCCCTCCTGCTGGGCAGGGACGCTGAGAGGTGGGAACCTCCTTGCCAGGAGCGACGCCTCTGCTGGTGCCGCCACCCGGGGGGCCTCGCAGAGACTTGGGGCAGGAAGCCAGCAGGACCTGGCCCCTGTGCTTAGCTCCCCCAAGCGGGTGTGGACAACAGCAGCTCCGGCTTCTGCTCTTTCTGTTGCAAGGCAAGCAAGTTGATGATGAAGCCCGGCGCTGTGCCAGCCACCAGGGAGAGATAGGTGTGACACAGTTCCTGTCCTCACGGACTCTGCTCACTACCTGTGTGACCTTAGGCCGGTTGCTTAGCCTCTCTGAGCCCCAGTTTCCTCTTCTGTAAAATGGGGATGGTAAAAACATCTACTTACAGGAATGTCGTGGGGATTAAATGAGATGATGCTCACACAAATACTCAGAGGTGCCTGCCACATAGCTACTCATAAATGATGACTAAGAAAGCGGTCCAGTGATAGGGAGGCCCACAGGAAAGCAGTGATAACGGTATAGTTTAGTAAGTGCAACGAGAGAGGAAAGCACAGCAGGCCGTGGAACTACCGGGGGTGGGGGGCTGTCTTAGCCACTTAGCTCAGCTGGAAGGAGGAGACCTGATGAAGATCTTAAAGCGGAGATCATGAAAATGCATTGTCGGTAAGCAAATGGGAGAGAAGAGACAATTCTCCCCCAAGAAGAATCCCAAATGACAAGCAGAGATAACACCCTCCAGGGACTGGAGCTTAAATCTTCTCCCCCAGAGTATGAACTGGATGTAGTGACTCACTTCGAACACATACAGTATGGAAAGGGCAGTAGAAACTTCACAGTGGAGAGAGCGGGCAGACATGACCAGGTGATGGAGGCCAACCTCACTGTGATAAGTCGTATTGACATCACAGGCCCCTTAGGTGAGGCGAGCCCCCGGAATCTCAGGACTGGCCCTGGGGCCCCAGCAGCTAGCATACCCTCACTCCGCGCCCCTGATGGATTTCTGCCCTTTCTGGCTTGGGCGCATCTTCCCGTGTGTGTCATTCTTTCCTTGATTCCACAACCCCAGTCTAACCGTGAGCATCTTCAGACAAACCCAGATTGAAAGATGCTCTACAAAATGCTTCACCAGGACCCTTCAAAAAGGGTCAAGGAGAGACTGGGGAACCATCACAGGTCGGAGGAGACTAGAGGGACACGAGGACTAAATGCACCACGAAATCCAGGATGGGATCCGGAAGTAATGAAAGGGCATTTGTGGGAAAACCGGTGAAATTGGAATAAAGTCTGCGGTTTAGTCTGTAGTGTTCTCCCGATGTTGGTTTCTTAGTTCTGACAAATGAACCACGGTTATGTAAGATGCTAACCTTAGCGGAAGCTGGGTGGAGGGCGTGCCGGAACTCTCTGTACTATCTGCAGGTTCTCAGTAAATCTAAAATTATTACAAAGTAAGAAAAAAATTTTTAAATAATTCACTGTAAGAGATGAATCAGAGCAAGTTTTCCAGATAGCACAGGTGTGTGTGCACCTGTGCACATGTAGGTAAGGGAGCAGTGCATACCTGCCAAGCGGGCCGGAGGCGAAAGCATGGAGTTTTGGGAAACTGTGAGTGTGGCTGGATCCGAGAGGGAGGGAGTCCTGGGAGGCTGGAGGAAGGCGGGGGCCACTGCGGGGGGCCTCTGTCAACCACACTGAGGAACCTGGTTTCCCAGGAAAGGGGATGCACCACGCAGAGCTGACACCCCAATTCTTAGGGAGACCGACAACTGATTTGCCCCATCAGCAATCTCCATCCACAGTACTGTTCCCAGTACTGTTCCATGGCTGTTCCCAGACCCTCAGTGCGCCTGAGCCCTCCTGTTCCTTATGACTCAGCTAAAATAGCTTCAAGGGCTCATGTGCAGCCCTCATCCAGCTGGAAATCTGCATCCCTTCCAGTATCACCAGGGATCCCCCGAGGGCTCCATCTCTCCCAGGCACCTCTGGCTCTGAGACCTGTTTGTACCAATTTCTCCTCCTCTTCTCATCTCTTGGGCACGGACTCCCCTTGGACAAGCCCTTGTCCATCACGGCCAAGCGTGGGGACGCCGTGAGTGAAGGTCACGCTGAAGGAGGGGGGATTAAACAATGACAACATGAAACGGAACATCAGTGTTACAAAAGCCCAAGTCTCTGTCCTCCAGGGAGTGTTCTCCACGTGCCGTGCCCCCCTCTTCTCTCGTCCCCGGCTCCCTCAACCCCACTCCGTTTACTGTGTCCCACCCCCCACCCAGAGTGGTCCGGCCTTGGGGACTCTCTCTCCACAACCAGTGACCCACGCGTAGGTGCTTCTCCTCCAAGAATAGCTCTGCAGCCAGCTCTGGGACTGGCCGTGTTTTCTCCCTGTACACCAAGAGTGAATGGGAATATGTATTAGGATTGTGATACATGCAGGGACGCCCTGCAAGGGACGAGCTCCCCAACTTGAGATGCGGCCAAGCCAGAAAGGGCAGAAATCCATCAGGGGTTCAGAGTGATTCCTGCCGAGGGTATGCTGGCTGCTGGGGCCCCAGGGCCAGTCCTGAGATTCTGGGGGCTCAGGGCCACACCGTCTCCACAGCCTTGGGCAGTTCCTCCCAGGACCCACAGTGTCACAGGCCTCCAGACTGTGTGACCGCACTTGGCAGCCCATTCTCATATAGAGCATTAGCCTTCTCACCAGGAAGTCCCTCCTCAGCCCTTGCCTGAGTTGGCCATGCTGTCTGCCATTAGCTAGGTACCACAAGTCCCTGGGATGCAGTTTTAGCTTGGTACCCCCATTCCAGCATATATACCAACCCAGTAAATGCAGAGCCTGCCAGGGAATCATTCTGAAGTTCATGGCCCCTCATCAGGCATCCACCAAGATGGTAGCCCCACAGGCTGGCCAAGGGTCCGGGAGAAAGACTCAAATTCCTCTTCTTTGGCAAATGCACTCCATCTTCCCTTGCCCGTACTCATCAGCAGCATCGGTTCCCAATCCTCTCTGGTGCTGGGAAGCCGCTTTGACTGGCTCATGCAGGGGTTAACCCCCAGGGAAGCGAGCCTCAGCAGGAAGTCCTCACTCATCAGCCAGCCACCCTCCAGGGCCTTCCTCGCACTCCCACTTCCGGACTACGTGCAGTGCGCCGGCCTGCTCTTTGCCTCCTGGGCTCCTTTAACGGGGCTTCCTGGGGCCTCGGGCCCTGCAGGCGATTGGACGCCCCGGCACTTGGGCTCAGGAGGAGGCTTGAGGAGCCGTGGTAGCTGCCAGGTGACGAGGCACCTCACCTCCTGTGGGAAGACGGCTTCCCAGGGGCAGGTCCCCTGGCCTGGGCAGCGATCACAGACCCAGGGAGGCTTGACTCTCTCCCACTGGGAACCTCTGACCTCTGATTTGTCTGATCTCAAGGGCTGACCCCAGATCTCGGGCCACCTGAGTTAAGAGCCGGCACACATGAGCCGTCATGATGCTCCCTGACACACACATCCACAGAGCACTTCTTCCTCCATTTTCTCCTGTGGTCACCCAGGCCGCGACCATTACCTTCACAGGAGGTCAGTTTCTTCAACTCTAAAACAGGAGCAATCATACCTCCTTAGCGGGGTTGTGTTAAGAATTGGAGGTGATATTCCACAAAACATGGCCCTTATAGGCAGTCAAATTATCCCCATCCAGAACAGGTAATTCTTTTGGCTTGGCTGGGCCCAACCTTGCCCTCACGTCAGAACCAGCTTGTGTGTGAGTTTGGGGGTGGGAGAGCTTCTTATTCTATGCCTGAGGGAGAAGCGGGCAGCTGGGAACCTCACACTGGGGCGGCACCCATCACCCCGGATGTGGGACCCCCAGGAACCTTGGCAGGGACAGGGTCCAGAGTCCCACAGGGCTGGGGGAAGCCCCTCCGGAACGCTGGTGTAGGAAACAAAGCCACTGAGTTTGCACCGCCTGGCTGGTGGGCCGGCCTCAGCTGGGGAGGTCCAGGGCACTCTCAGAGGGCACCCCATCCTGCAGCCAGGCCCTCGAGCATTTTCGCACACACACTTTGCTGCTCAGCCTTTTCAGAGCGGGGCTTGAAGACCCTTCAGTCTCCCCACCTTCTGGCTTCCTGGTTCACAGGGCTCTGGGCGGCGAAAGAAGGGAGGGACGAGGGTGTCACAGGCCCAGCACGTGCTTCGGGGTGGAGGCACGTGGGAAGGGGTGCTGGAAGCTCCTGGTCCCACAGGGCCCACTGAGGGCTTTGTCTGGTTCCCCGAGAGCAGGAAATGCCCCACCCTGGGGAAGGTCTCTCCCCAGCCTGTGGGTGGGCCTGGACTGCTTCCCCTGCAGAGGGACACACCCAGGCTGTTGGCCGCCACTGGGGAGGGGCGACAGTGGTCATGGTGAGGCAGGCTCCTTTTGGCCTCAGCCTCAGTTTCCCCTTCTTAGGTATGAGAGGACCTTGCTGGTATGGTGGTAATGGACTGGCAGAAGCACAGATAAAATAGCCCAACCAGGCTCTCTGGGTTCCAGAAAATGTCAGCTGGACTGCAGATGCCCTGGCAGTTCAGATCAGGGATTGGGGTTGGGGAGCATTTGTTCCCAGGATTGCCCCATTCATGTGTAGATCCCACTCCTCATTTAGAGGGCACGAAAGGGTTAAATGATGGTCACCCCCATCCAGAAAGTGGACACGTTATTCATTAATTCATTTCAGCAGACCCTTGCTGATGGCCAGCCCTGAGCTGGTCCCAGGTTCCAGAGACAGTGAGCCTTTCCTGCCCTTCCAGAGTCCACAGTCTGGGGGACGATGGGGATTGGGGGGACACATAGGTGACCAGGCACTGGGGGCTGGGCCAGAGGAACTGCATGGGGAAGGGGGAGCCCAGGGTAGATAGGCACTTCATCCTAGGGTCAGAACCCTGCCTCATGGCCATATTTGAGCTGAGCTTCAAGGACGAAAGAAAAAAGGAAGAGTAAAGGAGTGTGTGTATGTGTGTGTGCGTGTGTGTGTGCGTGTTGGCCGGTGGGGTGGCGGGGGCGTCTGGAGCTGCAGGGCAGGCTTCCCAGTCCCCAGGGCTTCACTCAGATGCATGCCCTCCACTCCTACAGGGCTCAGGACTCGGCTGAAGGACTCCCCAGGGGCTGAGCTAAGGGCTGGTGCTCAGAACCCATCTCCTCTGGCCGGCCCTTGCCCTGGCCTTAGGGCAACGCCTTAGCCTGGCACACACAGCCTGGCTGTCGCCTCCGCAGGCCTTCACCTGCCCACATCGGAGACGAGGGGCCCCGGTTCTCATGCCGAGGGCCCTGCTTCCACATGGCAAAGGCAGAGAAGAGGAGGCGGGTGTGTGCGTGACTCCAAATTCCTTCCGCCGCCCGCTGCCCTGAAGGGAAGGCTGAGCCCGGAACTCTGAGTGCCTGTGAAAAAAATGCTTCTAGCCACACATGTCACCTGCCTTGAGCTCACTCACCGCCGAGGTCTGCGGGTTGTCACGTGCTAGAGGGAGGAGAGCTGCGGTGGCCCGAGCCGGCTTGCACCCTGACTCTGCACGTCCCCTCCAGCCCATGTTTAGTGGTGTCACATTGTAGCTTGAAATCAGCCGTGGTGAGAATACGGACACCACAGAGATCGGAAAGACACTACAGATTAGCCCCCCACGCTTGCCCAGAGAGCTGCTTGTTAAACACGTACCAGCACAGCCCTGGAGAGACCCAGAGGGAAGGCTGGGATGCAGGGGAGGGGTGTTAGTTATCTGTTCTGGAGTAAAGCGCCTCCACCCCCCACCGAAAACTGTAGTGGCTTAAAATGACGGTGATTTATTCTTTCTCACGACTCTGCGGGTTGAGGCCGTGGCTACCCTGCTTCCCGAGTTGGCTAACCTCACTCTGGCAGCTGCATTCAGGCCTTCCTCTCCAGCAGGATGGCCTGACTTCCCTACAGCATGGCGACTGGGCTCCAGGAGCACAGGAGAGCACAGGCTGCCAGGTCTCTCGAGGTCTAGGCCTGGGACTGGCCCAGCTTCACTTCTGGCACCTTCTGTTGGCCAAATGAGCCACCAGACCTGTCCAGATTCAGTGTGGGAGGGACCCAGAAGATAAGGAACATGGGGAGGTGCGGATCCCTGGGGTGTCAACCACAGGGGATGAGAAAAGTGGATCTCGGCCGTGATGGGGAATCAGGATTTCTAAAGAGTACACCTCGCAGCGCCCGCCTGTGTCCTGAATGACGTTGCACCGCAAGCACAAGGCACGAGGGCTTTGCATCCACCACCCCACCAGGGGCTCCCTGTAGCCCCGGAGACAGGCGGGACCTGTCCCTGTTTACAGACAAGAGGCTGAGGTTCAGAAGGTTCAGACACCTGCTCCCGGTTTCTGCTTCTCAGAGGCTGAAGCTGGTCTGGGAGGTTGAGGAAGAGATTCCTGCTCCAGATGCCCCTTAGATGGTGTGATTCTGGCACACTGGGTCTCTGAAGGGGTGACAGCCATCCTGAGGGTCTTCCCTGGATGATAAGAAGAGGAACCTCTCCCGGAAGAGAGAGCAAACCCTGCTTCCCCCAAGTCAAATATCGTTCTCCCGGGCTTCCCTCGTGGCGCAGTGGTTGGGAGTCCGCCTGCAGATGCAGGGGACACGGGTTCGTGCCCCGGTCCGGGAAGATCCCACATGCCGCGGAGCAGCTGGGCCCGTGAGCCATGGCCGCTGAGCCTGCGCGTCCGGAGCCTGTGCTCCGCAATGGGAGAGGCCACAGCAGTGAGAGGCCCACGTACCACAAAAAAAAAAAAAAAAAAAAAAAAAAAAAAAAATGATGTTACAAAGAATTTTCAGAAAATGCTATTTTGAAATGACATCAACTGAAAAATGCAAAACAGAATTGAGGAGCCAGGGTTTGAGCTATGTTTAGGAGAAGAGAAAAAGAGAATTCAAAAAGAAGAAACTTACTAGAACACTAACAGTGATCACATTTGGGTAATGGGTGATTTAAAAATCTATTTTCTTTATTTCCCAACTATCTTTAAGTTTATTTTTTCCCCAGTTTTATTGAGATACAGTTGACATCCAACCATCTTTTAAAGCTCAATTCAAAAGGAATCTCCTCCATGAAGCCTTCCATAATTCCCCCAGGCAGAAGTGATCTCTCACTTTCTAACCCCCCAGAGAATTTGTTGTGCCTCTCTGCTGGCATCTACCATCTGTGCAGTTCTCATGTCTGTCTTCACCCAGGCTGAACTTCTCAGGGATGTGGTTGTGTAGCCCACATCTCTGGGTCCCAGTGCCTGGCTCCAGGCCTGTCCACACTGTGTACTTACTGGCCATCTTGATCTACTTGGGTTCTGGCTGGCTCTGATGCCTGAGGTCCTTTGTTCTTTTGCTTCTGAGGACTCCTTTTCAATATTAACATTTTAATGGCAACTGTATCATCTATCAGTGGGAAAATACATAAGGACAAAAAGTATTGCCTGTTTGCCCCATGAATTCACCACGGCTCCTTATTGGCTGACTTTTCTCCTGGTTATGATTCACATTTCCCTGCCTTATCACGTCTAATCATTTTTGGTTGGATGCTGGACATTGTGAACTACATTGCTGAGAGTTTGAATTGTGTTGTCTTCCTTTAAAGATTACCGAGCTTTGTTTTAGCAGCTAGTTACATTTTTTTGCAAGTCAGTTTTATCCTGTCAAGACTTGTTTTTAGGCTTTTAGTCTAGAGCAGCCCTTACTCCAGGGCTAGTGTCTTTCTACACTGAAAGTGCTGTTTTTTCACCAGGAGCCGGAGGAGGGTAAGAAAATGACAGTCAAAGGGCACAGGGAATGTTTTTGGGTGACAGAAATGTTTTAGATCTTGATTGTAGTGTGATTACATGCCTGTATGCATTTGTCAAAACTCAGAACTGTACACCTAAAAGTGGTGAATTTTACTATATGTAAATGATACCTCACTAACCTAACTTTTAAAAGACGGTAGCTTTTCTGAGGTCACAACTGGATACCTAGTGTGTTTGGCAAGGTCTTATCACTCTGATGTCCCCATTACAGGGTGTCTTCTGGAGTCTCCCTCAACTTACCACTCCCAGGAGGCCCTTTGACAGTTGCCCGGCACCTGTACAGCTTAGTATTTGCTCAAAAAACTCAAGGGGACTCCCATGCAACTTTCTGGGGCTCCTCCTATGCATAATTCTTGGCTCAATTCTCTTCTCTGTTCTTCTGAGACCCCATAAATTCTAGGCACCTCCGCTGCCCTGAACTCCAGTCTCTGTTTTCTCTGCCTGGTGAGACCACCACTCCCTGGGCCTCACTTCCTGTGTGTGGTATATAGAAAGTGCCTGGGCTGGCTCCAGGCAGAGTGCCAGATTGAATGTGGAGTTGCCCTCATGTGTGTCCTTCTCTGGGGACCACTGCCCTGCAGTGTCATCCAGTGCATGAAAACAGTTGCTTCATATAGTCTGCCCAGTTTTCTAGTTGTTTATGATGGCAAGGTAAGTCTGATACCTGTTACTCTCTTACGGCTGGAGCCGGAAAAGGGCAGTACTCTTTTATTTATTGATTGATTGATTTATTGATTTATTGGCTGCGTTGGGTCTTCGCTGCTGCACGCAGGCTTTCTCTAGTCGCGGCGAACAGGGGCTACTCTTCGTTGTGGTGCATGGGCTTCTCATTGTGGTGGCTTCTCTTGCTGCGGAGCATGGGCTCTAGGTGCGCGGGCTTCAGTAGTTGTGGCACACGGGCTCAGTAGTTGTGGCTCGTGGGCTCTAGAGCGCAGGCTCAGCAGTTGTGGCGCACGGGCTCAGCTTCTCCGCGGCATGTGGGGTCTTCCCGGACCAGGGCTCGAACCCGTGTCCCCTGCCTTGGCAGGCGGGTTCTTAACCACTGCGCCACCAGGGAAGTCTGCGTAGTGCTCTTTACATTTAGAATTTGGGTTTCTGTTTTATTCCTCACCAGTGCACATGCATACGCTCCATGAACGATCCAGAATGTCCCATGCTCGTCCCCTCTGCCCAGGACGCTGACCCTCCCCCACCACACACACACTCTGACTCATCCTTCAGCTTCTGTTGAGATTCCCTGGGCCGGGGCCCATCAGTGTGCTCCCGTGTCTCCCTGTGCATCCCCGGTGACATCTTGTTTGCCTCCCCCATAGCCTGAGAGGCCTGAAGGCAGGTTCTACCACCTTGGTCCCTGCTACATTCTTATGTGCTGGGCCTGTTCAGCGTCTGTTGAGCAAAGGCGTGAGGCGGCCCAACACGTGCACACACACCCCAACATGAGTGCAAACACGCACACATGCGCACACGCACGTGATTCGTGCAGTCTTCAGGCCCTGCCCTGCTGCTCGTGGATGCCCAGGCCCTTGGCTGTGCTTCCCACCCTGTGTGAGGTGCAGCTCCGTGGGGAACGGCCCAGGCTCCTGTGTCCCTGTGCCCTCAGATCCCTTTGCCATCCCTCCCCTGGGTCACAGCAACCGCTGGGGAAGCTATTGAGCCCTCTCAGTGTGGCCGCTGCATACACAGCCCTTTCTGCCTGAGCAGAGACTGGGGCACAGTGGGAAGTGCAGAGAAAGGCTGTGCATTTACTGTTTTGGTTCTTCCAGGAAATCAGAGCCACCTTCCCAGAAGGCCACCTGGCCCTGAGCCTGCCGCCCAGGGCCCTGCTCTGGGGGAGGGGATGTCGTGTGGGAGGGCTGCTGCCTGGACAGGCCAGAGGGACTGTCCTGCTGCCTTCCCTCTGACGGGAAGGTTTGTTCAGGTAAAGCTGTGTTCCACCAGCCACCAGTCATGGAGCCCCTCTCACGGGTGTCCCCCACCATCTTGTCTGTGTCTGGATTTCATCACAGCCTTCAGAGCCCTGCCTCTGGCCTTACTATGTCCTGTCTCTGGTCCAGCTGGACGCAGCATCCTGTCTCTGTAGCCCAGAGCGGGTTTGCAGCTCCCCTGCTCACAGCCCCTCAGTGGCTCCGCCTCCCTCTGGGACAGTTAAAAACACACACACGGCAGCAGAGTGAGAAATTCAAGTCCCAGGCCTGGGTTTGCGCCCTCGGGGTGTCCCGGGAAGCCACTGGGAAGGTGCCCACATCAGCGGGAGGGGGCCAGGGCCGAGGGGTGGACATGCGCCCCCCCCTTCCCGTGGAAGGACACCCTTTAAGGGGGAGGCAGGCGGCTCCATCACTCCGTCCCTCCAGGTCTGCAGCCTGAGCCCCCGCTTGAGGCCCTCACAGCAAAGCTCGGCCGCTCCGAAGCAGGCCCGGCTCTCCGCCCACGTTCTCCATGTTCTCTTCCCAGGGAGCTCCTGCCCAGCCTGCACGGCCCAGCATCACCGTCACCTACTCTGTGAAGGCTTCCCAGATCACAGCCTCCAGGCCTCCCCACACAGCTTCTACCTCTCTAGACTCTGGTTAACTCCCCACCTTTCTGAGAGTCCTGGGACGGGGTCATGGGGGATGTGGGCACGTAGGCCTACCCTGCATCCCATCCTTCCAGAAACCCTGCCTCCGCGAAACCCTGGGTAGGAAGTCATGGAGGGGGACGGCTTGTCTTCCTCTGCGGAGGCCCAGGCTCACCTCCCTGCCCTTGCACAGTGGCCAGGGCCTGGCAGTGACCTTGGTTTAGCCTTTACCCTGAGTGAGGCCCAGAGGGGAACTGGGGGCCAGCGCAGGGCCCTGCAGCCACCAGTGACGGGGTGGGTGGAGGACGTGTCCTGGGACGCTGTGGGTGTGGCCTTAGCTGTGGTTCTTTCCTGTTTCCCATGCTGGTTTCCCAGCTTTCTGACTAAGTTAGAGTATTTTCTGTTGCTTGCAACCAGGACACCTGCTGAGATGAACGGAGAAGCCAGAAGAGCCAGAATCCCCGCACCCAGCACTGTGCCCAGCGTGAGGTTAGAGCCCAAGAAAGTTAGCCGCCTCCTTCCTCTGCCTCCAGACTGGCACCCCACCTGCTGGCAAACTTCCCTGGGGCAGGAAGAGAACGGCTGAAAGTGTCCCGGGAAACAGGCTGACTTTGCATAGTTCCCTCAGGGATTTCTAAGCGGCCCCAGGCGGCCTGGCCCATGGCACCTCTTCCCAGAGTCAGAGGCCAGGCCACTGGCAAACCCACCAGGCCACCCACCCTCCACAGGCACAGGCACACGCACACACGCACGTGCGCACATCTGTCACAGCCGCACCTCATCTGCGTGAGGCATTAGGTGCCACTTGAGACCCTGCCCTCCCAGCACTCTCACTGCAGGGGTGCTCGAGCACCCCCAGTTTCAGGGCTGCCTTCAGTGGGGTTCTCTGACTACGCTGGACCCAGATTTCTCTCCCGGTCTTCTCATCCCTGCAACCTCTTCTGTCCCTTGGGGCCACACACCTCTCCTGTCCCCCCCATGAGGCCTTCATTGATTTGGTCACGGCTCTGTCCTCCCCCCGACAGGACCCCTCCCAGGCTCACCCACAGCTCTCTGTCCAGAATCTGACAGCATCCTTAGAGGGATGCTCTCTACAGACGCCCTCTCCAGCGCGCCGGCTTTGTCCACACTGGCAAGGTGAAACGAGTACCCCCAGGATGGAGAAGCCCCTGAGCAGACGACATCACACTACGTGAGGAAGACGCCAGGCCGGAGAATTCTCTGAGGTGTGTCTGAGACGGATGATGCCCGCTCTGGGCCTCCGCTGGGCACCACGCCCCACCGGTGCTCCGTGGACCGCCTCCCCACCCTCTCAGGCTGGGCGGACGCCCTCTTCGCCCCACACCCTCTCTAGGCCGCTGTGTCCAGGTACCAATGCCTACCTTGCTGTGCCTCACCGAAGCTTTGGACCAAATCGTTAGGAAAGGGAGTGAAGAGGAGAGGAGGGGAGGGGAAGAGCTGTTGTCTCCTAACAGAAGGTGGGAGGGAGGGAGGCGCTGGGTGCCGGGACAGGACGTTCTAACAGCATCCCTGGCTCACAGACTCTGAGCAAGCTCAGCACCCGCTCCATTTCACACAAGTCCGCGAAGCTGGCTTTATCACGGCTCCTGTTTTCCAACTGCAGAAACTGAAGCTCAGGAAAGGTTCAGTGACCATGCCGTCGCACAGCAGAGAGGTGCAGCAGCCAGGCATCGGCTCCGTGGGTGTTTCTGTGTGTCTGGGACACCTCTATAAGTACCACTGGATTCCGTTTCTCACCTGTCCCAGGCCCCCAGCTCTGGGTCCTCCTCCCCTGGCACCATGTCCTTTCAAGCTCTAGATAAGAAGGGCTCGCTCAGGGACTGCAGTCACCTCCCTGCAGCCTGGGAGCCCCCAGGGGCTGTCCCTGCAGGGACAGGAAGGCAGGGAGCTGGGCAGCTGCAGGGAGACCAGGGCTTGCCCGGAGACACAGGAAGGGCGCAGGCCCGGGGGATGCCACTTCCCAGTTCGCTAAGTCCCCACGACTCTCCCAGGAGCAGGTCCCCGACTCTGGGTGCCCCTGCCTGGCAACCACCAAGCAGCGGGGGACAGGCACTTTCCCAGAGCAGAGGACAAGGGAGAGGAGGGGAAGCATCCGACGTCCCCAGGCTTCCATATGGACGGGGGTCCCTCCCATGATCCTGCTGCCCTCTCCAGACGCCGGGGAGTAGCCAAGGTGACCTCCCCACATTCCCGCCCAACCAGGGAGCTGCACGGTGCAGGGCGCAGGGTCGAGGCTGGCCCGGCGCCTTACGGGAAGCGGCTTCCGCCCCTCGTGCAGGCGTGACGGCGTTGGGACCGAATCCCTCCTGCCTCCCCCAGCCCCGTTCTGTGCTCCAGGGTCCAGGCAGGGTGTGGAGCTGGGGTCACCAGGCCCAAGTTTGTCTGGCCCCTGCTTACCTCTCGGTGCCTCTGTTTCCCCATCTGCGCCTCCAGCTGTGGCTCGCGCAGACCTGCGCTCACACCTGGGCCCTGCTGCCCCGTGGTGGCTCTGTGACAAAGCCCCTTGTCCCCGTGTTGTCACGGGCCTGATGGGAAGAGAAGAGCTGTCTGCCTCTGTCCTGAGGACTGTGTCTGGAGCGTGAGGGCTGAGGGAGCCCAGTGGGGCTGTGACCCTGGGCGGGGGAGCCGAGAGCCGGCCTGGGGGCGTGTTCAGGGAACTAAAAGCGGATGACAGAGGCTCGAGCCACAGGGAGGCTCCCAGGCCGAGGACCACCCACAGTGTGGGCAGCGTGAGAAGGTGGGTCACTGAGCCCCGCCCCCAGGGCGGATGCCCACGTCCGGGGCCAGGAAGGAGGCTGACGGCGGTGGGGTCGGCCCTGGGCCGAGCCGGGGCACTGGGCGTGGCCCCAGCCTTGCAGCCGGAGACCCGGCCCTCTGCGGGGCCAGAGGTCCTCCCCCTGCTCCGTCGGGCCGCCTTGAGGCCCGAGCGATGAGAGTGGGGGAGGGGATGGCCTGGGAGGCCCTGTGCCAGCCGCATGTGACTCCTGTCAACTGCAGGGGCCTGGAATCATCCGGAAGCCAGAGCGGGAAGTGGGGGAAAGGTCGGAGCGTCGCTCCAGCGGCGGCCGTGCGCCAGGGCCCGCGGGAGGAGGGCGGCCGGCGTCCAGCTGGGCCAGAGACACCCACGGGCCGGCGCCTGGCTGGCTGCCGGCCGCCCCAGGAAGGCGGCATAAAGCTCGTGGAGGCCGGGCCTGCCTCTGCCCTCCTGGGCGGGCGCGCTCGGTGGGCGGAGGCCCCGCTGCGGCCGCTTCGCCGTCCTGCCCCTGACCGGGGCTCCTGCAGCCTCGGGCCTGGCTTCCCAAAGGGAGGGCTTCCTGGGAACGGAGGGCCAGGTGCCGGGGCGGCGGCCAGGGGGTCTGGTGGGTGTGAGGCCCCGCAGAGCTGTCTGTCTGTCCCTCCGCACCGGAGGCAGAGGCTCTCGGAGGAGACACGTGGACAGAGAGGAGAGAGGTGGACGGGGCTCAGCTTCGGAGTTTCCTCGCTCGGCGAGGCCTGCCCACGCCAGGCCATAGCTGGGAAACGGCGGCCCGTGGGGCACCTGGCCAGGCATCCCGCCCTTTCCGATCCACCCACCTCACCCGAGATGCCCCCGAACTGTCTGTCCGAGCACAGAGCATCCCAGCGAGGGGCGCCGCCAGCCACCTTCCCGGGCCTCCAGGGTTGAACATTCAGGTTGTTTCCAGATTCTTGCTGAGTTTGTTTCAAGCAGCGGATGTTGAAGCCCGGCTCCCGCTAAGTGCTTCCCAGGGCCCGTCGAAGAGCCTCCCTGCTCCTGACAGAGGCAGTTGTACGAACAGGATTCCATGATCAAGGGGTGGGGCTGGGGCGCAGCGCCTGCGCAGAGAGCAGCAGTGCAGCTGCTGGGGGAGCCCCGGGCGGACCGGCCCTGGCCTGGGGAGCTCCGGCTCAGCTGAAGGGCGCGTAGACATCCACCAGGTAAAGGGGAAGGGGCCAGTCGCGGGAAGGCATGCGGGCCAGGGGAGCAGCGGGGGCAGAGGCCCAGGGGCTGGAGCGGGAGGGGAGGGGGTCCACGTCCACGGGGACCTGGCCGGTGGCCTGTGACTTAGGGAGACGCACCTTGGCGTCAGCTCTGGATGCAGGTGGACGGGAGCTGTGGGGGCGTGGGGAGAAGGGAGAACATTGTTTTCAGGTGGTAGAGAAACCCACGTAGTCGTTACATTAAAAAAAACGTAATGAGGTGTAATTCATATAACAAAGCGCCCCCATTTAAAGGGTGCCGTTGGATAAGTTTTGACTGCGTATACACCCATGAAACCATGGCCACAATGAAGAGGACAGACGTCTCCGTCACTCCCAAAGCTCACCCACCCTTCCCTGCCCCCATCCAATCTCAAGCATCGCTGACTTTTCTGGCTCTGTGGATTAGTTGGCGTTTTCTAGTTTTCTGTGAATGGAGTCATATAATATGGTTTTTTTTTTTTTTTTTTTGGGTCATCTTCTTTAACTTGGCGTAATTATTTTGAGATTTACCCATGTTTCTGGGTGTGTCTATAGCTTTTCCTTTTTACTGCAGAGTAGTATCCTGTTGTATTCTTCAGCTCTAAGGGAGTCTTGAAAATCCAAAACCCGCAGCTGCGATGACAGCCAGCAGCCACCGCAGGGGGCACAGAGGAGCTGGAGCTCCTTCAGAGCCCCGTTCCCAGAGAACGGTTATCATCTGGCCTACCTGGGCCATGACAAGGCATAGGTGCTTTGAAAGGCTCCCGGGAGCCTGGAAGGCCAGGCACAGTCTAGGGCTGTGTGCACACCCAGAAGAGACCTGAGGGGGCCCTGAGCCCTCGCCTCGGGCTGAGCTGGAGGGCTACGGCAGGGTTGTGAGCAGCGGGACTGAGTGGGGACGCTGCACCCCAGCATCCACACTGAGCCCCTCCGCAAAGACTAGGCGATTCATTGGTTCCAGGCATTTCAGGAAATCTCTGACCGTCGGTCAACCACTAAACTAAGTGAGCAGAGATTTCAGTGTCCATGCTCAGTGTGCAATGCAGGCTCTACAGAATTCGTTCAGAAATGTTACTGAACTAACAAACAACAACAAACTCTGGGAGAGCAGGAGAATCTGATTTCCAGAGTAGCCGTGTTGCCTTATCTAAAATGTTCAGTTTCAACAAAACAAATTACAAGACATGAGAAGAAATAAGAAAGTGTGACTCATAAAGAGGCAAAAAACCCAACCAATAGGAACTGTCCCTGAGGAATCCCAGATATTGGACTTACTAGACAGAGGTGTTCAATCAGTTATTTTAAATGTGTTCACAGACCCACAGGAAACCATGTCTAAAGAACAAAAAGCGAGAGGATGACGCCTCACTGGACAGCAGCCCTCGTGCTGTGGGCTCACTCAGGGTCACCCACACTGCCCCCCAACCTGCGCCCTCTGAGGGTTGCCCGGAGACGGCTGCCCTTGGAAATCTGGGCTGGGGGGCACTAGACGCCCCTCAAGGCCCCCGCCCAACCCAGAGGGAGCGGGAAGGGAAGTGGCAGGCCAGGCGGCCTCTGAGGAAGCAGCTGGTTCAGCCTGAGGGGCACCCTGCCTGCTTCTACTGAGCTGGGCACACCAGGCTTGGAGGACAGACTCCACGTGAATAAAAATGGGAAATGGGAGTCAGCTGTTGGGAGCAGGGTGGAAACTGAAAGGGACACGGCTGTCTTCAGACACCGGCGCCACGCGGCTCTGGGGAGGGCTGAGGGATGGCCGGCTCTGTCTGCTGCTGTGTGATGTGGGACAGGCCGCCGAGCCTCTCTGAGCCTGTTTGTTTCTCTGTGAAGTGGATCATGAACCCCTCTCCTCCCACCTCACAGCGTTGCCTTGAGAATCAAAGGCAGACCGACTGTAAGGGTGGATTCCTCCTCTCTCTCGGCTTCACCCCCAGGACCCTCCTGGGAGGAGCTACTGTCCCTGGGGCACCTTCTCTTTCTGGAGCCGCACCCCTCAGCCTGCGTGGCCTGCAGGATGTTTGCCTGCTCTTATCGCAACCCGCATGCAAACAGAGGTGGGGAGCTCCGTGTGGGCGCCTGGTAACTGGGCCATCTGTGCCGGCTGCCAGGCTCACCTCGGGCTCCATCTGCAGCCACGGGGCAAGGAGGCCACGGCCTCCACGTGGTCCAGCAGGACGTGGACATGGGAGGGTGAGGCCGGGGGACAATCTGGCTTGCTGCAAGTCCGGGAACCGCAGCAGAGAGAGCTGACTGGCCTCAGGTCCCAGGAGGCCGAGAGGGCTGTGTCCACCTGGACCACCCTCCCTGCACGGCTGAGCCCAAGATCTGGGCACACAGGCCACCTAGGGATAGGGTCACCCCAACATTGCCCAGGGATGGGGAGCCAGGACAGGCGGTCTGCGCACCCCCAAAGGATCACTCTTTGGCCTTGGCTTTGGGTACGCAGCCAGGAGGGGAGGGCGGGCTGGGTTCTGGCCGGCTGTGCATTCATTCTCGGGCACCTCAGGCCTGAAGGAGAGCAGGTCTGTGCATTTGTGCGGGAAAAACATTTTTTTATTAGGACTTTATTTTTTTAGAACAGTTTTAGGTTTACAGCAAAATTGAAAGTACAGAGATATTCCATGTATTACCCCCCTGCCTTCACACACGCACAGCCTCTCTCCCCCATTATCAACATCCCTCACCAGAGTGGGACATTCGTCACAGTTGACGAGCCTCTATGCTACATCATTATCACCCAAAGCCCACGGTCTATATAAGGGCTCACTCTTGGTGTTGCACGTTCTGTGGGTTGGACACCATGTAATACCATGTCGACGTGTGTCCGTCATTATTGTATCATACAGAGTGTTTTCACCGTCCTAGACGTCCTGTGTCCTGCTTATTCGCCCCTCCCCCATGGACCCTGGCAAACACTGATATGTTTACTGTCCCTATTGTTTTGTTCTTTCCAGCATGTCATATAGGTGACATATAGGTGACATTTCAGATTGACATCTTTCACTTAATAATATGCATTTAAGTTCCCTCCATGTCTTTTCGTGGCTTGGGAGCTCATTTCTTTTTAGCTCTGAATAACACTCTGTTGTCTGGATGCGTCACAGGTGATTCATCCACTCACCTACTGAAGGACATCTGGGTTGCTCCAAGTTTGGGCAATGATGAATTAAGCTGCTCTGAACATCCATGTGCAGGTTTTTGTGTGGATACAGATTTTCAACTCCTTCGGGTAAATACCAAGGAGCATGATTCCTGGATCATATATATGGTAAGAATATGGTTTTGTAAGAAACTGCCAAACTGTCTTCCAAAGCGGCTGTCCCATCCTGCATCCCCACCAGCAACGTCTGGGCGTTCCTGTCGCTCCACATCGTCGCCGGCATCTGGTGCCATCAGTGTTCTGGATTTTGGCCATTCTAATAGGTGTGTGGTGGTATTTCTTGGTTGTTTTAATTTGCATTTCCTTGATGACCGATGATGTGGAGCATCTTTTTATATGCGTATTTGCCATCTGTATATCTTCTTTGGTGAAATGTCTGTTAAGGTCTTTGGCTAAGGGTAGTTTGTTTTCTTATTACTGAGTTTCTAAAGTTCTTTGGAAACTGTATTTTGGCTAACAGTCCTTTATCAGGTGTGTTTTTTGCAAATATTTTCTCGCAGCCTGTGGCTTGTTTTCTCATTCTCGTGACACTGTCTTTTGCAGAGCCAAAGTTTGTAACTTCAATGAAGTCTAGCTTATCAATTATTTCTCTAATGGATCATACCTAAAAATTCATCATCATACTCAAGGTCATCTAGGTTTTCTCCTGTGTTATCTTCTAGGAATGTTATAGTTTTTTATAATATTTTCCATTTAGGCCTGTGATCCATTTTTTTGTGTGGTTTTTTTTTTTTTTTTTTTGGCGGTACGCAGGCCTCTCACTGTTGTGGCCTCTCCCGTTGCGGAGCACAGGCTCCGGACGCGCAGGCTCAGTGGCCACGGCTCACGGGCCTAGCCGCTCCGCGGCACGTGGGACCTTCCCGGACCGGGGCACAAACCCGTGTCCCCTGCATCGGCAGGAGGACTCTCAACTACTGCGCCACCAGGAAAGCCCCTGTGATCCATTTTTAACTAATTTTTGTGAAGGCTTTAAGTCTATGTCTAGATCATTTTGGGGAGAGCTTCTGTACCCATTCTAGGGGGTTAAAATGTGAACTACTCTTGGCACTTTCCTGCCCTCCTTTAAGGTGGCCCAGGCACAGCAGTCTGCGTGATAAACAACCTGGTGAGTTTTAAGCTTTTGGGACCAGAAGGGATCATGCCTCACCCCGAAGAGGGCTGTTTACAGGGAGAGGCCTCTCCTCCGGCCTAGATAGCCGGCCACCTGGAACTCTCAAGCATTTTCTCTTCCCATCATTCCCCTGGTCAGCAGTTGAGTTCTGAACATGTGGGAAGGAAGGAAGGAAGGAAGGAAGGAAGGAAAAAAAGGAGGGAGGGAGGGAGGAAAGCCTCAAAGGAAATAGGGAGTAAAAAAACAATTATCTTGTACTATTTTAGTTTTTATCATCTACGATTTTCCTGAAAATTAATTAAGCGTGCTTTTTTTTCAGCGGGGCCATGCAACGAATGGAGAGGTGACCAGGTGTGACTGTGTAACTTGCTGTCCAGCCTCAGAGTCTCCTGATCCCAGAGGCTGGTGTGAACTCGTGTGAGGAGGGTTTGGACTTAATTTTCTATAAAGAGAAAGAGGAGACCGTGCACGGAAAGGAGGCCAGAAGGAAAAATCCACCCAGGTCGTCGAAATGATCTTCCTGCAAGTACACACGCAAGTACACAATGAAACCTGAACACACGTGTGTGCTGGCTGGAAACATTTTTGGGAACGTCCAATTTTCTTCCCTAATCTCTGCAAGAAAACCCACCCACCCGCCAGAGGCATTACCTTCCTAAAAGCCTGCCTAGCCTTCCTCAGCATTTTATCCTTGAAAGAGAGTATGGTAGAACTCCTCAAGGAGAGTAAAATTTAGGATGGAGCCTAAAAAGGAGGAAAGAAATTAAGCTGCTGGTGACATCAAGGTCCAGGACCAAGCTGGGCCACCTTTCAGCTTGGAAAGCAACACATTTTCTTTATTGTTTAACCAGCTTGGAGAGCTTCTGATATTTGCAACCCAAACTTTCTAGCTGATATACCCGTCACGAAAGCCAAAGTAATTTAGAAGGTTTTCTTTAACGTTGAATGTCCGAGACAGAGAGGGAAAAGGGCAATTAGGTCATCGGTTACCTTGAAAAGAGCATTTGCAGTGGACACAGCATGTGACAGTGGCAAGAAACGGAGGCCTGGACTTGGACGTACTGCTGTCTCTCCCTAGCAGTGTGATCTCCTGAACCTCCTCTGTGAAATGGGGCGATAGCCCCCCTCACTGGTCCTCTGAGGATTAAAGGAGGTCATCAAGCACCCGGCACAGAGCTCCACAGGTGGTGTGGCGGGGAGAGAAGTCAGGCTACCCCGGGCTGAGTGCGTAAGAAGTGAGGAAGCGGGACGATAAACAGATTATCCCTTCGAGGAGGTAAACACACGGTTCCCAGAACAAACAGACACTGAACACGAAGTGACGCTCACCTGCGCTCAGAGCTGTGCAAATTAAAGCAGTGAGATGCTGAGGAAACAGACTCTCACTCAGTGGGCAGGAATGTGATTGGTTTACTCGGGGCGGCAGTTTTACAGTCTCTACAGGATGTTTACAGCCCGTAGCCTCTGCCTCAGTGTTCTTCTGCTCAGGACTCGTCCTACAGCTCCACCTCACAAGTACGTACGGACAGACCTGCCCGCAGCTTCTTCTGCAGCGATGTTTGTAATGGCAAGATCTTGGCCTAAATGTCCATCAGCGGGTAGGTACTGATAAGATGATGGTTATTTATATAATGGAACACAACGCAGTCATTAAAAAGAACTCACGTCTAAAGAACAGTGATAGTGTTTTTGTGAAAACGTTTGCAAAAAAAATAGTACGACCCTATCTGCAAAACAGTATGCACAGTACACCTGAGTTTGCTTCAAGGATTCTTGTGTGGCCTTAGAAAAATGATCGGTGGTTCTCTCCGAGGTGTGGGATTGGGGTGGCAGAAAATTCGTCCCTCAGAGAGATCCTCTCATGGAGCTCCATTCATTCTAATGGCTTATGTTTTTTTCTTAGCCATGTGTTACGTTTATAAAATTTTTAAGAATTTGGCTAAAAGATTTGAAGGGGGTGACGGCTAAAGGAGTTCAGGGCCAAGGGTGTGTGTGTCAGACAGAAGCGACCCGAACAGAGAAGGAACAGTCTGCGGGCCTGTTACTCACACCTGCCGTGACGCCCTTGGCGAGGGGGAGGCGGAGGGGAGGTGTGGGTTCAAGGCCTGACGATGCCCCCTACCAGCCTATATTTGCTGTATCCTGGTGGCCAGCATCTGCGGGTGAGATGCCATACGGCTGGTACCGGACGACACTAATGTGCCGCCTCCACTGCGTGAGCAGAGGACAGCGATCTCGAACGAGGGCACGCTTGGCGGCCCCCAGCAGGCGTGGTCCAGCCCTCCACACCTGCGGCCGCGGCCGCCTTCTCCTGCGACCCCTTCCCCACGATGGCCTCAGCGGCTCTGCTTTCCTGACTGCCGCCAGGTTAAGCGAACGACCCCCACTGTGTCCCTACAGGTCCAGGTCCAGCCTCGTTCGGCTCTGAGCTTCTAACTTCTAAACCATCTCCCTGATGATGTCTTGCAAGGGATGGGGCTCGTCAAGGGCACCAGCCTGGCACTTAGTCGTTGCAGAATCAGTTACTGAGCGCCTGCCACGTGACCAGCACCAGGCTGGGTGCCAGCGATCCAGGGAGGTGAGAGGCAGTTTGGGTCACAACGTGCCGCAGCAGTGCAGGGCCAGGCAACCCGAGCGCGTCCACTGTGCAGGCTGCGGAAGCCCCTCGCCTCCAGGGCAAAGACAAGCTCTGAGGCAAAAGAAAGAGCTAGTGACCAAGGGAGAAAGAAACCCAGAGGCGGGAAGGCAGAGAGTGTGAGGGGACCGGGCAGAGGAGTCTAGGAAGGCCCCACAGGGAGAGGACATGTGGGCCTCAGCCCACAGGCTCTGGAGCCGCTGGGTGACCAGGAGCGGAGTCCGCACACCTCAGAAGTTCTGACATGTGGCCCGAGGATTAGAGTGCAAGGTGCACAGACGTTGCAGGACATCTATCAGGGAGTTTACTTCCTTCACGTGATCATGTGTTCACTAGAAATATATTTTAGTGTCTATCACATTTAGGCCCTGGATTACCTGCATATGCTTACAATAGCCGTTTGACTTAGAAATTCTGATGAACTGAGACATTACTGGTAGATTTTTATTCCTTTTTTTTTTTGTGGCTGCACTGCACAGCTTATGAGATCTTAGTTCCCCGACCAGGTATGGAACCCCGGCCCTCGGCAGTGAAAGCACCAAGTCCTAACTGCTGGACCACCAGGGAATAGATGTTTTCTGTTAAGCTTTTAAAAACCAAGAACACTAAGCTTTTAGGTCTGAAAGCATTTCTCTTAAGCTTTGGTGGTTAAATTTTGGAAGCAGTTGAAAACTAATTCAGGGCCCCCTCAGTTAACAATTACTCGGATCATTTCAGACCCGTCTAAGGAAAAATTAAGAGGAAGGAAGAGACCTAAATATACATGTTGGGAAATAAGGAGAAAATGCTAAGGTGATTCTTTTCAGCTCTACTATTTTAAGATCTCAGATTTTGCTTTACTGACTAATGAAAGGAAAAAGTCAAACTGAATAACAGGAAATGACATATTATGAAATAGACATATAAAATTTAATCCCTTTGGTTTAACATACATCTTCAATTGTACAATTAAAAACAAGACAAAATCGATCCCATAAAACAAAATATAAAATATTGTTTATATGACCCGTGTCCCATAATATCTTATCTTAGAAAACCAGCAATTTAGTTCACATACTTCATTAGAATATTTTAATATAAGAATGTAACTATCAACCCTACTTATACAAATAACCTACCTCCCTGAGCCTAAAGGTACCTGCGATTTTAGTTCCATTACAAAATTACACTTTTTAGGATTTTTATGTATTTCAACTTGCGTACAAAATGTTCCCCTGCCATAGTAACACAGTCTCATAAATTCATGAATGCTTTCTAGAACTGTTAGCATACTAGACAACCAAAGCTTGAAGGTTCTGGAACATGATAAAACAGAAGTCATTTCTCCTAACAGGAAGATCAGGAAGAACTCCGTCTTGAGTTGTGTCCCGGTTCACAGTAACCACAGTACGTGTTCCGATTACTGTGTTTATTCCCTCTGTCAGGTCCACCTGACTGATGACTAGCAGACACAGCAGTCATGAGCTGCAGCAGTGTTTTTTCCTTTACTTCATTTGTTAATCAGTGCTGACATCCACATAATAACATTTGCAAGCGCAAACAGAATGTCTGTCGTTTGGGAAGGTTTTGCTATGCTACCGAATGACTGCTGTGTTTGGGAAAACGCAAAGAAAGCGTCGGAGTGGGTTCCACTAAGCGCAGTATGCTATCTGCTGGGTGTAGGTGATCGAAAATAACTTATCCTCTTGTCTCAAGAAAGTCTTTAAGGTAGCCCATATCACATCTCTTCACTATATGTACACGGACACCACATGTATATATTATCTATTTATATAAGACAGGTATGTACACATTTACAGACACGGGCCTTCAAGACGTATTGCACTTACATACACGCAGCTTTAGCTTTGACGGACGCACACTGTAACCGTTTAAGTTCTTCATGAGAGAGGCAGTTGATATGTTCAAGAGAGTTGCAAAGGAAGACTTCGGTAACTTGCCCTATTGGAGTAAACATTTACTGGGGAATGAGAGGCCGAGGGAGAAAGGACGCACCTGGTCCTCCTGGGGCGCCGTGCCCATAACCTGAGGCAGTCATAGTTACGCCAAGTCTGACGTGCACTAGTGAGCAGGCCCACTAGCACTGAAGAGACAATATTTTTATAAATAACGTAGCAGATACCTTAAGGTTCCCAGGTAATCTAGTAAATCTTGGAACAAAGTTTTCACTTTTAATGCTAAGTATTTATATCAGAAAATTCAAACATCGTGGTACATGCTTTCTCTGTCATCTGAAAAACGCCAATGCAATATAGTCAATGCTATCTCCAAGCCAAATGCGGCGCCATCTCCAACTGGAAAGGAACCCCTTCCACTGACATCCACCCACATTTGGAAGGTGGCTGACCGGGGAACCTGCGGCTTGCCAACCCAAAGGCCCACGTGACAGCTTCCCTGAGCTCGCTGGGAGTCGTGGGCCAGGGCGCCCTCAGATCTCGGTGAGCGTGAGTTTGTACAGCCCCCCGGCCTCTTCCATCTGCAGCTGGAAGGTGTCTTCGTTGGAGTAATGCTTCACGATGTTGTCGTCCATGTTCACCAGGATCCTGCAAGGGGGGGCGGCCAAGACAGACCCGCTCAGTCCTGCCCGCTCTGCCGTCAGGCCCGGCCGTCACCGTCAGCTCTGCCGCTTACTGGCTAGGACGCGGGAGGCAAACTGCTGAAACCTCCCCATGCCTCCATTTCCATATCTACGAAATGAGTATAACAGCAGTGCCCACCTTGTAAGATTATTGTAGGGATTAAACGAGGGACTCAGGTGAAACACTTACCATGCAGGGCATGTGCTAGAGAAAACACACCAGCCTTGTTATTGTTATTATTTCAGCATGTAGTAATCATTCAATAAACAGCATTTATTATAATGAACAAAGTAAGTCTACAGAGGAGCACTTCACTGGTCCAGCTTTCGAAAGCACATCAGTAAGATTAACCTACATGATCTGAAGCCAGAGCTCCCTGACAAATTATCTTCCCTTTAATTTAATTACCCTTAAAGTTTAGCTGAACTACTATCAAGTCCAACCGTTCCCACTAGGCCCATCTAGGAAATTCCATGTGCTTTAGAATTAAGCCAAAAAATTCTTATTCTATACCCTGCTTACGCATGCCAAACAGCACAGATGCTTAAGTAAAACAGTACTAAAAATATTAACTTCTGGACAAAGAAGCAATATTCTGCAATTGAAAACATGATCCCGGGCAGGAGGATGGAGTGGGAAGGGCAAAGGTTTTGCAGTTGGTCAAAACAGAGCTTGAGTCACGGCCTCGGCACTAACTCACCACCTGCTCTTGGACAAGCCTCTCAGGCTCTCTGGGCCTCGGCTGCCTCGTCTAAAAACTATGAGTAGTAGCACCTGTCTTAGGGTAACATGAGAATTAAATAACACACGAAGTGCCCAGTCCAGTGCCTGACTCACGACAGGGCTCAATAAATGGCGTAGCGATTGTTGTCATCCTTAGTAAATTTCATCATGTGTTCTGGAATTTGGAGCCACTGCACTGCAGCCAAGCATGGGAAGAACAAAGACTCTACTTGAAAAAAACCCACAAAAATGTCCTGGAAAAGTAAATCAACTTTATGGGATAATTTAGTAAGAAAAAATACATTCTTGCATCAATGCTTCTATTAACTGGTTCTTGACCGGGCACAAATGCACGTGAATAACATGAATGTTGTATAATATTAACACTATTTAGAGGTACTAAGTACGCCAGTCACTGCTCACCCTTTTTTACACTTCTTGAATATTTTCCCAATCTTGTCTTGGGGAACATCATATTTGTCTGAGATCTGAAAGAGTAAAAGAAAAATAATCGCAAAATGCTGTTTTCATGGCTTGAACAAACAAACAATATATATATTAATATAGTGGTACAGACACTCGACTTTCCATTTCTCACAAATGCACATGCAAAGACCCAGATGAGAGCCCGTCTGTATCCTGGGGAGGGGTGTTATATGCCTTTGGAGAAAGCTGGAATCGGGTGTTTGTTATTTCTCGCGAGATTACAGATGTCGTAAGTCTATTATATGGCCATAGTTTTTTTTTAAATTAATACCTCACAGAGCAGTTTGACATTTCTAGAGAAACTGAGCATAAAGTACAGAGCTGCTCACTGCCCCCCACACCAGTGAGCTGCACGTGTTGTGTGTGGTTGAGCCGACACTGTGGCGACTCAGTCGCCATTAGGAACTGAAGTCCACCATCCACTCGGGTTCCCTCTCTGAGCTGTACGTCCATGGGTTTTGACAAGCGTACAATGACACACATCCATCTTGTCACAGGTACTTTAAGCAGCACACAAAGGCCTCGCTTTGGAGTCAGACACACCTAAGCGGGATCAGTTCTGACTCACCTTCCACTGGCAGGTGACCTTTCTAACCCTCAGCCTCCTCTTATCTCACCTCGCCCACCCCAGGACTGCTGTGGGATTAAAACGTGTCCAGCACAAAGCAGGAGTTCATTTGGGGTACAGAATTATGAGAAGGAAAGAAACAATTTAACATCCCACAGCCCAGAAGGAACACCAAGGCCCTGATCACAGCAAGGCCTGCACCTCTGCCAGGGCTGCCCAGAGCCTCTCCAGAGGGCAGCGAGGCTCCGGCCAAGGTGTGGCTCCTCCTCCCTTCATGACCAATGGGTGGTCCACACAGTGTGATGAAATCAGTACGGTACAAACTTTGGGGGTTTTCCTCTCAGGGCACAGGTGCAATCTGTACATCAAGGGGATGGATTACTACAGGACAAACAGCTGATTCAGTTGAGATCAAACGCTTTATCTGCACTGCTGTCCAGGCCACTCCCACACTGGGGTCACTGCCCACCCAGCCTCAATCTGAAGAGCACAGCTCCAGGGGGCCCTGAAAATGGGGCCGCAGAAGACCAACCTTCAGATCACTTTCAATCTAACAAAAACATACATTTCAAACCAAATCCAAGCTCCCATCATACAAACAAGTTCATTTCTTTTCTGTACCACTGGAGAGTAATTCTTTGTATATTTATGTGATCCCCGCCCAGGAGATGGAAGACTGTAATGAATTCCTCGTGAGCTGTGAACAAGGTATATTCGGCATAGTCAGTCTCTTTTTCCTATTCTCCTCTCCCCATAATCAAGAGTTTGCGTGATTCTTACGAAGGGCCGTCAGAAGACAAGGTAAGCCAGAGGGACCCAGGAGAAATCGCAGGAAGCAGAGGGCTACGGGTGGCAGGCACGGGCTAAGAGCCGCTGTGAACGCCGAGCTCCCTGAGGGGCTGAGCGATAGCGCCCCCAGCCTCTGTCCCGCTGCCCTGCTTTAGTTTTCTCCATCGCAGTTATCAGTACCTGGCACATTACACAGTAATGTCTTCGTTTACATCATTATCTCTATCTTCCTAACTAGAATCTAAGCTCCATTTGGCACTGTCACGTACCCTTCTAACTCCAGGGCCCAGAACGGTGCCTGGCACAAAGCAGGCCCTTAACAAATGTTTCTTAAATGAATCCAACACACTGCAGTAGTCAGGGGTTGGGGGGGCCGGGAGAAACCTATCTCCAGCCCAGTTATGGGCGTGCTTTGAGCTCAAGGATCCCGATGGTTTACAGGGGGCCGAGGTTGATGAATATCAAGACACAGTGCTGAGTCCCTGAATTTCCCCCTGGGGCAAAGCCAAAATCAGCATGGCACGCTTCTCACATCAGCATGGCACCCTTCTCACATCTCTCTCTGATGTCTTAAGGGCAGGCTGGGGTCAGTTTGCTGTGGGCCCTTTGCTGAGATCCTGCAGGAGGGGCTGTGGTCGTCTCTGGTCACACGTCTACATTTTCATGAACAGGCTCTGAGTAAGATCTCGACACAAGTTCGGTCAGGCCCCAGATCAGGAGTTTCAAAGGCAGACCCAGGAGCCACTGTTTTATGCGTGAAGTTTGTGAGATTTTATTCACTAGAATTAACTTTTGCCGGCTTCTAAGTAGTTTAAGTGGCAATCTCCCTTTAACCAAGTCTATGAAGATTAAACTATTCCATAGGTCATCACAAATTCACTCAATTCAGAGGATTAGACATGGCTGAGTGATTACTATCTACCAACCAGTGCACTGGGTGCAGCGGTCTGAGGTGGGGACAGCCCTGCAGCCGCTGAGGACCCTGGGACGTGGGGAAAAACGTGGCACGTGCTGCAGCCACAGCCAGGGCGCTGGGACTCAGGAAAGGCTTCAGTACCACACACAAATCCAGATGGTCTGGTAAGATTTGTTCCAATCAAATTCTATGTAAGTTTGTTTTTACTTTTTAAAGAGGACCACAAAGTTCCTCTTACTTACAGCTTCCATCAGGCCTTTCAAAGACGGAGTCTTGAGCATCAGGGCATCGAAGACTTCTTCCGACTCCTTTCGCACATAGAGCAGCACTGACCCCCAATCGGAAATAAGGAGGGAAAAAGAAAAACACACTTCACTGACAGGAGCAAAATAAGAAAAAAGACCGTGGGCATTGGTTAAAATAAAACGAGACGTCCACATCAAGGACAGCAAACACGAACCGATATAAAATCTGTCTTAAGGAACGCAGCTTTCAGCTTCTTTTAACTCTGCTGGAAGTCCCGGCTCAAGCCGGGAGCTGGTCTGATGGAGGAACGCTCAAGGAAGTCAACACTGATGAGATTTGTTTGAGCAATGTATGCTTTTGACAAATTCAGAGCTCACTTCCCACTGAAAGCTCCCACTAGGAAATGTAAACCAACGCACCTCGCTTTGGTTCTTCTATCCGGCTCAGCTTAGCGGGAGGAGGGATCACAAAATCGTCTTCCGAGCCATAAGGCCCCCTTTTCAAGTTAGACCTGCAGGTGATCCGAAGTATGCAATTAGTGACTTCACCTTAAATCACTTGCAGAAACAAAAGGAGTCTGGGGGTGTATCGCTGAATCTTAGATTTAAAATGACCTTCGTTCTCTACCTGATCCAGCTTCCTTATTTCGTGGATGAAAATCTGAGGCCCAAGGAAAGATGCCAAGTGAACCAGGCTCGCACTACTGAATGGCAGAGCTGGGACTACACTCAGGCACCTGCCAGACACCCCGGCTGCTCTTAACACAGCTCAAGCTGCCGGTGCGGGAACGCAGTTTCTTTTCAGGAAAACACTTATGAAGGAGGTGGGGTCTGAGACGTACAGGAAGGTGGTAACAGAGGAGAGGGCATGTCAAAAAAGGGAGGAAGTGTGAGCAGGAAAATGCAAAGCCAGGCTGGCTGAAACAGAATGTTCCAGAAGAAGATAAATCTAATCTGGAAAATCTTGATCATTCAGCTCTGAGGAATTCTAGATTTTATGTTGCAGTTATCAGGGAATCTGAAAGTTCTGTGAGACAAGAATGCTGTAATCAGTGTGTGCTAGAGATCGGAGGGGACTCCAGGACGTACAAGCAGAAGAACCGGTTGGAGGACTTTGGAGACAATCGTAGCATAGAACTCCAAAGGGTTAAAATACAGCAGTGTCAGCGGAAATAAAAAGGGGAAATGTTTACAGTATGTTTGGAGAAAGAAGTGAAAAGATCAGAGTGACTGGCTTTCAAAGTCACAAGTTATGCGGTGTTCGATGTGTGAGGTTCAGAGTAGGTGAGCAAGAAAATAGCAAAACAAACTGAAAACGAACTAAGTGCTTTGCTTCTGAGCAGAGTCATCACTTCAAGAATAGAGGCTGGCCCTTAAAGTACTCCGTGTCAGCTGCCAGCACATAACAGGCCTCCAACGAAAGCACCTGCAGGATTTACGTCTGAGAACACAACGAGTTAAAGAGGCAGAGAGAAGGCCTGTGGCCAATTCGGGTGGGCACGGGGAGCCAGGGTGGCCCAGAGAGGGGGACTGGACCCTCAACACGGTAGAGTGCTGAGCGGGAGGGCTGCTGGTGTGGGCCAAGGAGGGTGCCCCCAGGTGCGGGGAGCGGCAACACCTCAACAGCAACAAGCACACCCAGAGGCCTCCTCTGGGTTTCTAAAGCCCAGTCTCCACAAGGAACCAGGGTTTCTTAGAGAAGAGGCTGACTTGAGGGCCGGAGAAGGGAAAACGCAAGTACCTGGAACACACTCTGCCTGAAAGTGAGGAAGTGCTCGAGCAGTGAGGACAGGAGGGTCGTGTCAAAGGGATCCAGGAGCAAGCTTGAGGGACCCCGTGGCCCCCGGATAATGTGAGCAGAAACCGCGAGTCCATACTGATATAAACATGTAAATGAAGAAATGCAGAGTGGGGCAAGGAATGAGATATTTACAAAGCTACAAAGCACCTCCCCTCAAAACACTTACTACAAAAGGAGAAGAGGAACTCCACAGTGAGAAGCCTGGTAGACACCGCCTGAATCAAGCGATCAGAGCAAACGTCACCAGCCGCGGGGTGCCCTGAAAGCGTGTGCCCCCGACGGGACACACTGAGAGCAGGGCCTTGTCTGTGACGTTCCCGCCAAGACGCACCATCTACCCCGACCAAGAAGAAACGAAGGACAGACCCAGACAGAGGGATGTTGTACAAAACAACGGGTCTGTAACCTTCAGAAGTATTAGCTCAGGAAAGTCAAGGAGAGACTGAGGCCATTCCAGATTGAAGGAGATTAAGGAGACAGGGCAACTAAGTACACTGTGGGAGTCTGAACTGGACCTTTCCTTGCCATAAAGGGTATCACTGGAACAACTGGCAAAGCCTGGATGGGAACATGGACTGGCTGGTACTAAGGTCTCAATGTCAATATCCTGACTTCTTTATGCAGCAGAACATCCTCATTTGTGGAAACACACACCAAAGTATTTAGGAATGGTGGATGGGTCCCTGGGTCCGCAACTTACTCTCAAATGGCTCAGGAAAAAATGAGTTCTTTGTATTATAATTATTCTATACGTTTGAGATTGTTTCAAAATAAAAAGAATTTGCTAAAACAAAACATAAATCTTACCCTTCACCCTCCAATTCTTCTGAGGCAATGGGAAGGACCTAAGACCAAAAAAAAAAAAAAAAAAAAAAAGGTTGCTTTTCAAGAATATGCTAAAATACTTTAGACCTTAAATGAATTATTCCTAAAATGGAATGTGACCAATCTCATACAAAATCCTCTAGCCTTATTTTTCAATGCCCAGATTCTTGGGGATGTCTTGAACTCCTCTAACTCGGGGGTTGGCAAACTACAGCCCACGAGACAAGCCTGGCCCCGTGCCTGCTTATTGTTGGCACACGGCCACACCCATTCATGGCGCAGCATTTACGGTGCTTCTGACCCCACAGTGGCACAGGTGAGTGGTCACAACAGAGACCGTCTGACCCCCAAAAGCCTACAATGTTTATTATTTGACCCTTTACAGCACAAGACTGCTGACCCCTGCTCACCCCAAAGCTTCTCATTAGAAACTGAAGACGCTGGCAGTGACTTTCCTGCAGAATTCTGAAAACTCATGTCTGTAGGAATCTGTGTACAAAGTGCATGGCAGATGTCTCTGGGGTATTTCTCTGAGCTCAGCTCAGCGGGCACGCTCCACTCCACCCACGTCCTACCTCCACTGAGTTTCTGCTCCAAGCAAAGCTGACTGCGTATTTGTTAAATTTCACATTAGTCGGCAAAACACAGCCGAACATGTGCCAATGATGATCCCCTAACTTAAACCGTAGAGAGAGCCCTCAGATGTTCTTTACCCCATTAAGGATCCCACCCCAGGCATTCATCTGGCTTTTCCCTCCTGTCCAGACCCATGTAAGTTAAATTCACAGGATCATAGACTCAAACTCCAAATTCTGTTACTATTCCAGTATCCTTTAAATGAGCTAAGATACAAAGAGATAAATTCACACAGAATTAACTTGCCGGGTCTTGCACTGTGGTTCCACCAACAATGCTCACACACACTTGACTGCAGGGACATCATGTTGCCCAAACCGAACACTCCAAAGAGCTGACACCTAACACTGGCCTGACCTCACGAAGTTTTGGCTTCTGTTTGCCATGAACGATGCCAAAGACTTTCTTTCTGTGGAGTGTCACTTCCTTGCAGCCACCCTGGGATCCTGGTTACCTACGTGAGCGCCCCGCTGAAGGTTGGCGAAGTGCACGTCAGGAATGAAGAGGACGGGCTGCGTGTCGAGATCAATGAAGGGCTTGAAAACCGTGATATCCATTCGTTTGTGAGAGGGAAGCAGTGGTACTTTGACATCAGAAACTTAAAAAAAAAAAAAGAGGACACCACAGTCAACAGCTTACATACGCAGACTGGATGCAGGCCAGAGAGCATTTTCCTCACTGTTTAAGAAACTTAAATTGTGGAAGAATATCGAATACAGGTCACGCTGCCTGAACTGAGAAAAATTGCAGCTTATGTGAAGGAACAGGTTGTTTGTATTTGCACTAAAATCAACTGCACATCTTATTAAAATCAGGAGAGAAAAAGCCATCTTCAAGCACACCCAGACACACACAACCAGAAGATCCAGAACAGAGGCAAAGCATGTTTAGTTTCTGCCTGAAAGGCTAAAACTTATGATTGTATAAACATAATTTGGAATTAATTTCACCCTAGCTCTCCTCATTAGATAGTTTGTTCTGACAGCGATGTACGCTTGAATTCAGAACACGAACCCCAACTTCAGACCTTCATCTTCAGAACCGAACCTCAGGGAGGCTGAGAGTCAGCATGACTATCTAACTCTTATTAACCGAATTACAGACCCCATCATCCCCCACCCTGCGGGGCTTAGTGACAAGCTTTCCTAGCCAGTTAGCTGCTCTCTGAAGTGACGTCGTGAGGCTGCAGTGTGACGCCAGCGCGAGAGCCCTGACTGTTGCACTCAGGCCACGTCTGCTGGGCGCCAGCCACGAAGAGAACAGGTGCGGCCGCCCACATACTGTGGATGAAGCGCTGCCCGCACAGAGCAGCTTGCTTTTTTTTTTCGTTTTAGCTGAAAGCTACAGGATTTTGTGAACATGAATGCTGGTCACATTAAAAGAGAAAAAGAAAAAAAGCTTTCCCAGTGCCATGTCCAAACAGAAGCCCTACAGATTCTGCAAATGTCAGAATACTCAACATAAGACCACCACACTCATTTGGAATGAAGACAACATGAATTCCAAAGGGTGTTATTCTTAAAAACCTAGACAAGTTCCAATTTCATCATGAGCTATTCGGGCGGACTGTGTGTTATTTTTCAGGACTGGAGCCAGCAACCTGAAGCAGAACTGACAGCCAAAATCGTCTGAACTCTGGAGAAACTCAGGAATCCTTCCTGCAGTTCCCCAGAAAATGACTTAGCTCAGCCCTCATCTGTCCTTGTACCTGGTTAAAGGAAGCAAAGCTACCACCTCACAGCAGTAAAAAATATCCACTGCTCTATCTTCTGCTTGAAACCTTCAAGTCACTGTTCTGAATGGAAAAGGTCTAAAATGCTTGGTGAAAACACTTCTACTTACAGGCATTCAACTGGGAGCTGGGGTCAGTACACTTGCCTTTTCTTTTGCTTTGTTTTCGTTCTTCATCCCTGATTTTCCGTTCAGCTCCCTAGGTCAAGAGAAGACAAGACATGGTTCTGTTTATCTGATCCTCTTGAAAATATTTAACTCTTCTCCTGACCTATGGGGGGAAAATATCTCCTCTTTGGAAATGAGCTGCATTGCTTATTATACTCATGAAGCTTATCACAGTAGTTTCCTCCAAAAAGCCCACTCTTAAAACTATTTTTAACTATATGAAATCACAGGAAAACACTTATTTAAAAAACAAACAAATAGAGCAAAATTCCCCTCGACAATGGACGTGGCCAGGTTAAATGGAAAGTTAAGAAAATCCATTGATGTACCACACACTGGCTTCAAAGACACAAGTGACTTTTCTTGTTGTCTATTAACAAGAAAATGAAAGAAAAAACACATGTTAACCCTGCTTTGAGTGTACTTTCCTGTATGGGCAATGTGGTCACTGAAAACTGTGATTTTGTCCAAGGACTTGGCATCTACTAAGTGACAGAGAGGACCAACTGTGACTCAGAGAAGCAAACATTTAACTAGAAAGCTGCAGTCACCTAAAAGAGAAAAAGTATGCTCCCAGGCCTACAAAGAGGACACATGTACACAGTGCGCTCCAACCACACAGAGGACGGCAGTGCCACACAGCGGAACCCACAGGCCTGTTAGTAACAAGCACGACCTGAAAGTAAGCAAGCAAGTGCAATAAAAACAAAACTATCCTTTAGTCGTTTTGCTTGACCCACTGGCATTTTTTCTGGATGACGTAGATTTCTTGACAAAGTTATTCAGGTATGAACTTACTTGACTTAAGGTGACTTACTTTTCTGTAAATAAATTCCCTAATAGCAAAGAGAGGCAGTAAAAGTCATCCCACTGAGTTTAGCACGACTGTACAACAAAACCACATTTTAAAATACGGAATACAAAACCCCCTTCTGCCTTTTAGAAGGTGTTGCTCCACTAACGTACCAGTAAACATACAACCTGCTTGTCAACATTGCTACGCGATACTGAGGCAAACATCACCTCCCTGACGGAGGAGGACAGGCAGAGATCACGCGTCTCCTCGAGTCGCCGACGGGAGCCGGTCGGCATCTCTCAGGCCCTTCTGACAGTCTAACAATAACTTCATGTAGATGGTAAGTTATATTCCCTAAAACGAAGTTTTACAAAATAGGACACTTTCCTCCTTATTTATCAGCTACATCTACAAAGAATGAGAAGGGGCTTTTGCTTCCACTCAAGATTTACCCTCTGCTCAGAAACAACTGACAGAATGGCAAAGTGCATGAAACGAGGATTCTGAAGGCCCCAGCCGCCAGGCAACGAAGAAGAGCAATTCCCTAGAAACGGGAAACCAGCGGGGCCAGACCCCCAGGTGCGGAGCACCCTCCAGAGTTTCCAGGCTGCGGCCCAGGGAGGGATGGCCGGGGGTCTCCACAAGCCAGATTCCTCGGAATGAGAAGGCAGAGGCGAAGCAGAGAGATCAAGGTGGCAGGCAAAGTGGCAAAGAGGAAAGCTGGGAGAGAAAGAACGCTGGATGTCTTCAGAGGGCCCCACACACTCAGCAGAGCACCGAGAGCGCATGGTGTGAGGAAGCCACCTGCAGCCGGGGAGCAGAAAACAACTGAAAAGACCAGAGGCCAGGGCCAGAAGCAGCGCCTGATCCCAGCGATCAGACTGGAAAAACGGATAATTCACAGGCACTGGGTAGAAGAGTCAGGAAGAGCTCGCCTCAGCCGTGGGGAAGAACGGCCTGACGCTGAGCACTGCTCCAGACACGCCCAGCAGACCGGAAACGGGAGATCTGGGGAGATCAGCCTGTTTCCAAGGAACTTCACTAGATCTCAGGACAAGGCTCAAGAAGATTCACGGGATGACAGAAACAACCAGCACCCAACAAGGTAAAACTCACACGTCTGGTGTCCAGTGAGACGCCAGGCATGCAGGGAGGCAGGAGACCAAGAGTGAGGAGGAGGATCAAACCACGGGAACAGCCCAGGACTGATGCAGAAATCAGACGTGAACACGGTCACCAGAGCCTCAGGCCACGTGTTCAAGAGCCAGTGGACGGCTTCCCTGGTGGCACGGTGGTTCAGAACCCGCCTGCCGGTGCAGGGGACACGGGTGCAAGCCCTGGCCTGGGAAGATCCCACATGCCGCAGAGCAACTAAGCCCATGCGCCACAACTACTGAGCCTGTGCTCCAGAGCCCGCAAGCCACAACTACTAAGCCTGCGTGCTGCAACTACTGAAGCCCACGTGCCTAGAGCCCGTGCTCCACAACAAGAAAAGCCACCGCAGTGAGAAGCCTGAACACTGCAAAGCAGAGTAGCCCCCGCTCGCTGCAACTAGAGAAAGCCCGTGTGCAGCAACAAAGACCCAATGCAGCCAAAAATAAATAAATAAATAAAAGAAACAGGAGATGTCAGAAAAAATTTTAAACGGATAAAACTTTAATTTCTCCCTAGATTTTTAAAAAAAGAACATGGATATCGCAATAGTTTGTCTTTTGGCTAAAAAGAAGAATGTGGTATGGAGGAAAGAGACGTGACTTCGGGTCAGAAATCCCTGCGCTACAGCAGATGTAACTTGTCATTTGTAAAATGCAGCACATGTTAAAGCACTGCAGTGGGTAGACTAATGCCCCTCAGAGCTGTCCACGTCTGAACCCTAGAACCTGTGACTCTGTCCGCTTACACAGCAAAGGAGAAGGAGGCTGCTCCCCAGCTGACTTTAGGACAGGAAGAGTATCCTGGGGCACCTGCGTGAGCCCCGTCTAATCACAAGGGTCCACAAGAGCAGGAGAGCCAGAGGAGCACGTGTGAGGATGGCTCTGAAGATGGAAGGGGCCATGAGCCAAGGAATGCGGGCGGCCTCTGGAAAGCAGAAAAGCAAGGAAACAGGTTCTCCCCTAGAGACTCCAGAAAGGAATCAGTCTTCCAACACCTTGATTTTAGCCCAGTAAGGCTTGGGTCAGACTTCTGACCTACAGAACTGTAAGATGATGGATGTGTGTGGTTTTGAGCCACTAAGTTTGTGGTAATTTGTTAACAGCAGCAGAGAACTAACACACCTAGCACATTATCAGGCACGTGGCCGGTACTCGGTAAACATCGCTGAGCCTGGGTGTTTGAGGGAGTCCTCTGGGCCTGGAGGGCCTCAGGCTCATCCACATAGGGCCGCATGCTTGCTCTGCGCACCCAGAACACAGGCCAGGATACCAGACCCCTGATGGCAAATACACTGCCAGTTTCCTTCTAAAAATCTTAATAACAGAGAGGTTTTAACGGGATGAAAAGAGGAGACTGGCAAAAGCAATACAGTCCGACATTTCTGAGTGGGAAAAGTCAGAGTCTTCTTCAATCTTAGTTCAGCAGATGGCTCCGCCCCGTTCTTGAGGATACCACTGTCTCCAAACCCCAAACCAGGGTGGGCCTACAGCTTCTCTCCGGATTTCATCCAGCTGAGCCCCCCGCTCTGCACCCGGCAAAAGTGCACATCTCTTCTCCAGAAAAAAGGGCGTCACACCAGAGAAAAGAAATGACACTGACATCATTCGGGCCTGTGCTCTCTCCTCCTGCCTACCTGCTGCTGTCAAGAAGAATCTGCAGCTCATTTTCTCCTGCCTTAGTGAGCTGGCTGACCACTTGCCAAACAGCCTGGAGGGAGGTGAGCCAGTGATAACACATGCACAGAGTCCTCAGACCCAGAGCTCAGGAAGAGCTCCAACACTGCAGCCGTGGCCTGCAGGTCCCCGTAAGCTGAGGGGCCACCAAGGGTTGGTTGCAGCTGGCATGAGTCCCTGTGTGCCACCCTATCAGACACGCCTGGCAAAATGTGCTCATCGACGCTTCCAGTTTTTCAGTCAAAAGGAGATTATTTTTCTCCCCTATATAATGTGATTTTGTGTGGCTAAAACATGAATTGCTTATTTAAAATAAGCTATTTTGTATTATCAGCAATACATTCTTATTGAACTTAAACAGCTCCTGGTCTTGTCCTGTGAGGAAGGGTGCCCCTTGCACGCTGTATTCTAAGTGTCCCTGCCGAGTCGGCAGCCTTACCTTGTCACAGAAGACTTTTATCTGGCAGTACGCCCGATGCACAGGCTTGTTGCTGCGGTTGTTATAGCTATAGGTGTCGATCTGAATGTTCAGAGGCAGCCCCTTCACACCTTTCTGAGAAGAGAAATCTGTGCTTAAGCAGTTCACGGAGATGAAAACCTGCAAAGCGAAGAAAAGGTTCTGTAAGCACCAGGCACTGACGGTCAACCTTTGCACAGCTTGTAAAAACAGTAATGTCACTGAACCTATCCAAATATGTTCTAAATGAGAGCTCAGCTTCTTGGTTAAAAGATTTTTTAAAGAGGTAACAAAGGGTTTACTTTAAAATCACCTTTGGTCCTAAGAATGCAGACCTTAAAGGGAAAAAACAGACAGCAGCTTTGACCCCCCTGCCAATTCTCCCCCACAACACTTATTTAGTATCATACGGTGGGGCTGAGGCTGGTTGTATTTCTTGATGTCATTTTTGAATGTTCCAAATGGTATACATTCTCTTTGCAGCTGTTTTAGAGCTTGCAACAAACTCTTTGGGGATCCCCCTGTCTTTATATCTATACCACCTCCTAGGATGACCTGTAACATCTATGTCCAAATATTCTGGAATTTAGGAAACTGTTCCTTAGAGAGACCCAGGTGAACCTTGTACAGATCACGAACACGCTCCGTTCCCCCCACCCGCCTCCTCCGCCGCCCCGTCCCGCCCCGCCCCCTATTTGTGATCCTGGATTTTAACCTCTCCACACCTGGTCACAGGTTTTTAAGCTCCCTGTCAATGCTGTAGTTTTAGAATTTATTTCTGATGCATGGGCACCACATAGTGGGTATTATTGGAATTACAGTTTTTAAAACCGGTTGGCGCATTTTAAAGACCCTAGACCCTTACTCTGGATTCCTGCCAGACCTGCGTGAGGTGACAACCCTGTAGCCCTAACAACCAAAAACAGATCCGCCACAGTCGTGCGGGGTGCCGCTGGCTGAAGCAAGACCCAGAGAGGGAGGGAGACGTTTCAGTCAGCAGAGGGGGGAAAATCTATAAGAAGGTAAGATAAGAGAGCACGGAGTGGGAACAGGGGGTAAGGAGAAGAGAATTATAACCACGGGACAAAGAACGCTCTCCAGAAGGTATGCAAACTGCTGAACCAGGGCTTCTATTCTTGCTCTAGTCTATATACTGTTTTTAAGTAGGAAGAGACCAAAACATCCTAAAAAGACTGAGAACTTGTCCAAATAAACAGACTGAGAAGTCGCCCCTCACTCGCCCCTCCACTCAGCCCCGGCCGCCCTCTGGAGCCGAGGACGCGCTGGCAGCGTGGCCTGGCCTCCCCTCTGTCCTTGTCCCTCCTCCTGCTCCTGTCCCCTCCTGTCGCAGGCCGGTCCCCTCCACAGCTCCTCTCTGCTGCTCTCCATCTAAAGGTCCGCCTCAAGGCCCTGCTCCCAGACTGTCTGCATTCAGCCCGCACTGTGACACGGAGCCGACAGCACCGAGCTGTCCTGCTGGGCATGCACCTCACACACGCGACCTGGACCTGGTGTCGTCAGCACAGCCTGGAGGGCCTGTTATCCTCTGTTTACAGGTGAGGCCTGGAGAGACCTTTTAAACTGCCCCCAGGGTAGAAAGCAAAGGGCTGGGATTCATATAAAAGACTTTCCCCTTCACTCCTGGCTGCCTCTGTTTCCCAAACCAACTTCTTATCCTATAGACAAATCACTTGGCTTTCCTTTACTACCTGAAATGGTTTGCCATTTTTATATGTGTATGTTTTAGGTCCCTGACTAGATCGTAAATACTCAGCAGGCTGGGTCCATTTCTCCACTTGACACGGTTCCTGATCTAGGACTGTCTTATCTTACCTATGATTTTTTCTTTTCATTTAAGTAATTTTCAGCAAATAAGCAAATTGCTCTCATTTTTTAAATACATAAATCTAGATATGTAGGCAAAAGTGGCACACATGAATTTCAAATCCACTACAGAAACTTAGTGCTTTGACTTTGTATCTTTTCCTATACGTTTTTTAAAAACCATTTCATATATAATCCATAAATCAAAGTTAAAAAGATAGTCTATGGAATAGATGAAAGGACAAACAGAAAGGCAGACAGAAAGACAATAGTTCACGCAAACAACTGAGTACATAAAGTAACCAAACCACCACATTTTTCATTTTACAACTAAATGGAAAATCTGAAATTTTCTCCATCATTCCAGGCCACCCGGCTCGATTCCTAACTCAAAAACAGCTGCCTGGGAAAGTTACACTTTACCCTCAACAATTCCAGGAAGTCTTTGACCCAAAGTGATGTTCCCTTTACAAGAAGATTGCACGGTAATCCAACCTAAAACCTAACCTGCCCTTGCTTCCCAGTGTCAAGTTTCTATTCAAAGCAGAAAAATAAGCAGGAGCCAGATCCCAGGATCAGTATAAACATGCAGCCTTCAGAAAGACATTACTCTCACTGTTATGATCACTTACAATTGCTTTCTTATTATTCATGATCACTTACAACTGCTTTCTTATGGACATGCTTCTCCTATTTTCACATCAACTCTTTCTAAACCTGGCGGTGTTCTAAATGTGTCAGAGAAAGTGTACGGCGTCCCTAACTCAGCATTAAAAAAGTGCCACCTTCTCTAGATAAACACATAAACATACCAGTAAACAGTGAACGGGCTGTGCGGTATCTAGGCCTGGGACACGAGGTACAGAACAGCGGGCTGAAGCCCTGCAGGAGAAAAATGGGGGCGGCACAAGAACAAGCTGGACAGTCACGGGGACAGCTGGCCCCGAGGGGGACACGCACGCCGTGTTGAAGCCTCACCCAAAGGCTGGCAAGGGTGCAAGATGCCTTATGTATGTTCTAGCAAGAGGTAACGTGGTCAACAGGAAAGGCTTTGGTCTGAACATCAAAACGCCTGAGTCGTGGTCCCAGCTCTGTCACTACCTGTGCCGTGACGTGGGCAAGGGTCCTCCACTGTCAAACACAGGCGTGGATTAGACAACGGTCTCCAGATGACTTTCAACTGCAGTCCCAGCATAGTTACACTGAAAGGCGAGGAATCCTATATCCCGACTCTGTATGTCTAGTGACAATAATTTTGTGTAATACGTTGATCAATCACGTTTTACAAATCGTGTTCTTTTAAGAGTACCATGTGAAGCTGCCACTTAAAGTTATCATACTAGCTACCTGTATAAAATTAAGACTCTCACAAAGCAGTGGTTCTCGAAATGTGGCCGGAGCATAATCCTGCCTGGGAGCTCGAGTGCTTCACACCCTGACTCACCTGGAATCCCCGGGCTGTCAGCCTGTACCTGAGCCGGTGACGGTGAGGCCACGCCTACAGTTCCTGCTCCCACGCCCGGGGTGGGTTTCGGGCTCGAGAACTGTCTTAGGTCCCCCCTAGGTAATTCTCGTGATCAGCCGGGATAAAAACCACTGCTGTCAAGTAATTAATCTTCTGTGTACTTACACACTTTGAGCGATAAAAGATCTCCTTTGGCTCCAAAACTCTGAGGTTATTAAAACGAGTCCCAATATATGGTTTCCTTTCTTGAAAGAGTTCCGATGTGCTTACATGTATTTATATGTATCCCATCAGGTTGTTTTTAATTAAAAAAATTTTTTTACAGAGGTACAGCCCTATCAAATAAGAATAATATTCATTTAATCAAAGGAAAGATACAGATGAAAGCATCTGCTCAACTTTGCTATTCAATAAGGTCGTGTAAATTCTCAAGAACTCCTACTTTAGAAGACAGAGACCAGAAAAAAACCTATTAAAAACCTGTCAGACTTTACTTCTTATGTTTATCCCTCACGTGACGTTTGATCTTCATGGGGGTTGACGTGTATGGATGAACTGTGTGTTCGGGTGTGAGACTGGCTGGTGGCGTCGTGCCCACGGAGGACAGGTACAACGTGCAAGCAGCCCTTCCTGTTGCTGGGGCCTGGTACACAGCACACGCTCAGCTCACAGGTTTTTAGCAAGAGGAGGAAGATGCCGAGGGTGCAGTGAACAAACATGACCAAGAAGAAATACAATGCAGACACCTAAAGCGGCTTTCACGTATTTATCTAAACCAGCAGTGGGTTACCTTTTTCTGCAAAAGGGCCTGATAGAGTTTTCGCCTTTGTGGGCCCCATGCGACCACCCAACTCTGCAGTAACGGTGTGAAAGCCGCCAGAGACGATACGTGTACAGATGCGGGTAGCGATATCTTGAAAAATCTTTATTCACATAAACAGGCCCCTGGCTGGCCAGGGCCTGAGAGCTGCAGTTTGCTGACCCCCGAGCCACACCATTCTCTAAGCTGCTGAGATAGTAATTGATCCTTACGACATCACAATGTGGTAAAAACAGCGAGGAAGCACCACCCCCCTTTTTGTAATTCAGTATTTCCACGTTCCCCGCAGGTGACCTCCTGAGAAGATACCCGCTATGGACTTCCCCTTAGTGTGACCTTCACCCACACACCCACACTCTTGATCAATGCAGCCCACGCTCGTGGACGGACTACACTAAGTTCTGCTGGAGAAGCTCAGTCAGTGTCTGTGAATCTTTATTTAGGAAGGTGACAATCTTTAATCAGCAGCACCCAAAACAGGGAGAGAGCACGTGCAGGAACACGAGGCAGAGCTGTGCTCGGGTCCTGGGGCGGCAACATGGTGGACGTGTTCTGTTCCTCACAGCGTTAACACCTGGGGTGGGTTCTACCTTGGGTGACTTGGCCTTGACTTGGCCTTGGACAACAGGCCAAGTCACCCAAGTCTGGATGAAACAAAATGTTCAGACCATACTCATTGTGCAGAGAAATATTTTCTATAATGAGATTACAGAAAAACTCCAGTATCACCTACAGAAGGTGGGAAAGAGGTGAAAAGGAAGATGGATTATTGCACATCCAGCTCCTCTTCTATAAAATACACGCGTGTGTGCAGCACACACACAGACACACACGCAGACACACTTAAAACGCCCTATTTCTGAAGTCTGAGAGTAGGCTGAAAGATACACAACCTTCCTTCTCTAGAAGGACATAAATAAAGATCTTTAAGAACTCAAGTAATGACCTTTTCTCTGTTTTCATACTTCCTTGCCACTTATTTGGAGGAAAAGTTTGATTTTATTCAAATAATTGGAACATAAATCTCAAAAGATGAGCAACTAATGTTCCCATCTAAAATCACTAGAGAGAAAAAAAAAACTAACCACAAAAAACCCTGCTCAACAGGTGGAAAGATGCTCAGCAAGATTCCTCTTTAAGTGTCCAGCCCATTTTTCTAAGACAGTTCCTCATTCTTGGCCGAGAATTCATGCACTTAGAACTTCTCAAAAAATTTAATTTTGTTTTCATGCACTTAGAATTTTTCAAAAGATTTAATCTTGTTTTCAAACCTCAGTTTGAAAATGAGAAAAAAACAACAGAATAAAGATTTACATTATCAAAGGAGTAACTTGTATAGATATTTTCATTCCAAATGTTTATAAGCACAGAACCAACAAGAAATCAGATCTTGAACTAATTCATGATGATTTTTCCAGGAAGCATTATGGCAGCTGCACAATACTGTTCACTAGCCAGCTGCTGTGTCCACTGTTACTCCTCAAATGGAAAGAAAAGGAGAAGAAAGACACAGGGAACTAATCTGCTCAAAACACAGGTCACAATCAGCAGTTCATTTCCCAGTCGGTAGAGTGAAAGCAACTGAGGTCAAATGTTATAAACCCCCAACTCTCCTGTTCTTTGGGGGCTTTACCATCAATTCCACAAACCAAGGCACAATTCCAGAAAACTTATGGACTCTCTAGTCTAAAGGGTGTAGTCAGATGCATGAGCTTTGACAAGTGAGTTTCATTTGTGGGGAGATATTCTAGAAATAATTTTTCACCCACCTAATTCACAGAAAGAAAGCATTAACAAAGCACTTGGAATTCATCAGGAAGAAGTTTCAAAAATTATAAGCAGGTGAGTCAGAAGCTAAATGATGAAACTGACTCACTTAAATACACTAGGATAATTTTCATAAACAAAAAGGCTGCTCCTTTTCAAAAAGTTACCACAACAGTAATACTCATTCTATATTATTATTCCTGTACAGGAACCTGACAGCCAAATAATATAGTTTTAATTTTTTTTCCCACTGAGAGATTTAGGTGGAATTTTACACGTTATTATAACATTGCTTCTAAAATGGTGAAAATCATTTCCTTTGACTTCCATAATATGGTTTTCTCAATGAGTGGAATAAAAAATTTCAAAATGTGAACCTTTAGATTCACTAAGAACATTATATGAACCACTCTTATGACAGCTTGGATAAAGTTTTCTTTTTAATTAAGTTTTTTTAAGGGATAAAGTTTTCATTTGAAGGGCTCTGATTTTTACACTACAATAGAGTAACAAAGCGTAATGCTCGTAAGAGTGAGAGGTCACAGGAGTTCAGCCACATAATGCCACCTCAGTGACCGGGACAACTAAGTCATTAACAAGCTGCAGTGCTTCTCCAGAGTCTGAAGGAAGGGACCCAAATTCTTAAGGCCCTCCAAAACCCAGCTCCAAACTCCCATTCTAGTTTCACACCTCCTTCACAGGAATGTTTACACACACTTTGGGGATCTTTATTTTCTCTGCCCCTCAACTTAAAGTAACTTTTATTCCATTCTCTACTGACATCTCTCTTATAAATAAAGACCTAGTAACAACTGATAGAACTTCTCTGAGATGCGGTTCCCTAACTACCCCAAAAGAATTACAACCCTGTTTTACTATCTACCACAATGTGATAAGTAGCCTTGCCCCCAGCACCCTGTGGCCCTACTGTGAGCTTCTATTTCAGGCCAAGGGCCTGGTATCCACACCCCCGTCACCTCTACTGAACACCTGGTCACTCTGTCACACTGTGATTATAAGTGCTCTAAGCCCCTTGATGGCAGGAATTACGTGTGACCCATTTTAAACATTTCTTCCAGTGTTTAGTATATTTTGTGTATTCTCCTAATGCCTGCTACTACTAAATGGTACTGAGTTAAAAGCTGGTAACGAGAGATAGAAAAACCACAGGTATATAAAAATCCAGCTATTATCTCCGAATCTTAATTTAACAAGCTTCAAATCCTCACAAAACTTTAAATACACACAACAGTGCTCCCCCTGCCAAAAAAACAAATGAAAAGACTTGACAAAAAAAAAAGAGCTAATATAAATTTACATAAATTAACCCTTCTTTCTTCCAGCCTCTAGGAGAGGGCCCTTTAAACAGTAAAATGGCTACAAATCAGGAAAAGAAATGAAAAAAGAGAGACTGCTTCCCTGACATTAGGCAATCACCAAACACCAGTATCACCACAGAATCTTAATCATTTATTCTTACTCAACAATTTTCAGTGGCTCACCACTGCCTATGTAATAGACTAAATTCCTTAGCAGTCAAATGCCGTATGTGATGCAATCCGCCTTTCCAGCCATATTTTCCACCACCGAGAGCAGTACCTCTCAAATGTATTTATAATACATGTATCCTTTTTAAAAGAGAAAAAAAAGTTCCTCAACCCCTAAAAACATATCCAATCCTAGTCTGAGAAATATGACTCTATTCAAACAGCTACATAATGTTTGATCACACAGCACCCTAAGAATTCACCTGGCCTTTATCTAGCTCAAACCTAACACCTAAGCACAAACACTAGCACTGAATCCTCCTGGCAGCAATTGGCACCAGAATATACTTGTGATTTTAAAAGTCTAATCACTGAATTGAAAACGCAAAGAAATTCCAACCCCAATATACTTGGTCCACAGACTCCAAGGGTTTGAGACAACTCATTTACAGGGAGACGTCCAAGGTCCTCACTAGGGCACCACAGGGCCTTCAGGATCTGGTCCCTACCTCCCCTCCGCCCACTTGCCTTGGATGTCCAGCCCCGATCTGAGCTCTGTACTCACACACATCAAGTTTATAGGCTCATTCTGGGCTCTGAATGCTCAGCTAGTTCTTATTGTCCGTTATGACTCACTCAGGTGTCACCCTTGAGGAACCTTCTCTGATCTTCCTATTCCAAGGTAAGTTCTATTCCTTTGTGTTTACTTTTATCACTGTAAGTACTAGAGTGGCAATCTTCTCCACTAAATTTTGCATTTCCTGAGAACTGGGCCACGTCCCACCCACCTTTACATTCCCCAGGCATCCTTGCAGTGCCTGGCCAATAAGAAATACACGTCCACTGAACGAATGACCCCAAATTCATAAACTCCAGCCAAATAAAACTACATGCTGCTATGACCTTTGAGTTACATTTACTGTACTCCTGCAATGTACTGACTCTTTGGCCCTCAAAACAACCTATGAAATTGGTTCTGCTCTGACCCCATTTCACAGATGAAGTTTAGAGGTTAGGTAACTTGCTGCCCAAGTTCACAGGTTATTTATGATCACATCCGTCCTCCAAGCAGATGTGAACACCTAGGTCAATCTAGGTCATCTTGGTAGAACCTAGGATACCAAGCAGCTCTTTTTTTTTTTTTTTGCGGTACTTGGGCCTCTCACTGTTGTGGCCTCTCCCGTTGCGGAGCACAGGCTCCGGACGCGCAGGCTCAGCGGCCATGGCTCACGGGCCCAGCCGCTCCGCGGCATGTGGGATCTTCCTGGACCGGGGTACGAACCCGTGTCCCCTGCATCGGCAGGCGGACTCTCAACCACTGCGCCACCAGGGAAGCCCCCAAGCAGCTCTTTATACATACTGGACATTAAATAAATATCTGTTGAATGAATAATTAAACTGACTCTGTATACCCCCTCAATTTGGAAAAGATTATGGAATTTAGAGGCTCACTGATGTATATATAGAGACAGACAGGTAAGTTCTAGGGCAGAGATAAATTCACATAGGGAGCCATGAGGTAATTTTCTACTGCATCTATTCACTTTTATACTTTAAAACATTATCTACAGTGACCATCTTTCCATTACAGAAACTACAGGTATACCTAACAGTCTGTAGTTGATAACTAAGCATGTTATCCCTTCATTGTAGCTTTGTGTCATATTGACAGGTGTGGTAACATCTACAACTTTCTTGCAAAATTAGAGTGCTGCAGCAGACAAACCCCAATGTTGCTTCCTGCACTGCAATGTCTGGGCCTCAGTGTGTCACAGCACCTCTGCAGACTAAGTAAGCTGTTCCAGGTGCCTCGTTTCCACTTAAATTCACAACAGCTACTCTGTGGGGGAAAAATAAGGAAGAAAAAAGGGCCCATCAAACAGCCTTTGCAAAAATATTCTGCAGCTACAATCTCTCAAAGCATGGTGCCCAGTGCCATCTCTTCCATAAAGCCTTTGACTCCCTTAGCTGAAAGCACCCCTTTGCCCTGGAAATCTAAAGAGCATTTTAAAACCTCCCTTATGACCTGTATCATCACACAGAGAGTGTCACCTCTTTTGAGGACAGGCTTTCTGCTTGCATCGTCTTTTACTCCCTCCCTCATTGCCTGCAGAAAGAAGCACAGTGAATAATTTGCTGAATGAATGAACGTACAGCTGAGAAAGTCAACTCTCTGCAGCATGACTTCTAGCCAGTCCTTCCACACAGGAGCAACTGATAACTACCCTGCAGAGAATTTCCTGGAAGGATGTTAGACATGAGTTAAATTGATCAATAATGACTGAAAAAAGTTTTCAAGGGAGAATGGTGTTTTGCTCTTTTAAGTCAGATTATATACAACAGACTTTTGGAAAAGTGTCAGCCTACAGAGCTGAGAGTGTGCCTGATTCCCCTGTGTCAAAATTACATGTGTGCACTGTGTATTACGGTGCACATTCAGATAGTTCAAGTGAGTTCTAACTGCTTGGTAAATATACGCAAGAAAAGAGAAAAGATCTAATAGAAGGAAGAAAAGGAAAAAGGAAAATGGACTGACTTAACTATGGAAGACACTTCACAAAGCTGATAACTGAAAAATGTTTTATGTCCCAAGAATGCACTTATCCTTGCTGTGTTCCCTGGAAACATTGACCTTTAACACGAGCATCACATGGTTCAGAATCTGGCTACTCAACACCTTTTAATTCAAGAGAGACAGTGTCCAACTATGGCTGAAGTTCAGGCTCTGAAGATACAGACACACGGTACACAGATGACAAAGGCAAAACCAGGACCCACGCCTCCTGCTCCAAATCTGTGCTCTTGAAACCACAATGACACAATGAAGCACAGAAAGCTTGAAGACGAACCTAACGGAAAAACTGTTCAGTGAAGTAGGGGAAAAAATGACCCCAAAATGGCTGTGAGCAGAAGGTCCCTTGTTGCTCAGGAGGCATGAGGTCAAGGTCCTATACCCCAGATCACGTGGGGGAGTCTACGCCAAGTCCCTCTGTGACTTCCTAACGTGCAAGGGACTTAGAGATGGCTCGGCCCCGTCAGACAGTGGCAGCCGTCACAGGCACCATCCCCGCTGCCTCTGGTAGCCTTTATCATTCTAACCCATTCTAGTATTAAAATTCAACTTAGTCAAATAAAGAGATCACATTCCTAACCTCATTCCTGGGATGTAACTGATCTGCTAAGTTGAAAGCAGAAGCCCTAGAACGAGTTTTCATTTAACTCTCTTCCATATCAGCCAAAAAGATCACTCTAAAATATTTCTCAGTAGCTTTTCTTAGAAACCTCTTGATAAATGAAATTACAATATGAGGCCAATAACATAGTTTATTCTCACCAAATCCAACAGTGCTAATTAGAATACAATCACCATTTTCCCAATGTGCGTATATGAAGTTATGCCGGTTGAAACCAATGGAGTGGGAAACAGTTTAAAGGAAGAAATCAAGGTCCAATTCTAAAGTCTAATCAGACAGGAACACTTATTGAGCATTATACAGCAGACACAATCTTTTTTGTTGTTGTTGTTTTTCTTTTTTTTTTTTTTTTTTTTGCGGTACGCGGGCCTCTCACTGTTGTGGCCTCTCCGGTTGCGGAGCACAGGATCCGGGCGCGCAGGCTCAGCGGCCATGGCTCACGGGCCCAGCTGCTCCGTGGCACGTGGGATCTTCCCGGACCGGGGCACGAACCCGCGTCCCCTGCGTCGGCAGGCGGACTCTCAACCACTGCGCCACCAGGGAAGCCCAGCAGACACAATCTTAATCAACATTCCCTCCCCGCCAACCAAAAAACCCCAAACCAAACAAAGGCTGATTATCTTAGTTCTGTATGAGCCTTGTCGCTCCCCTACTTTCTCCCGACGTGCAGGTCTAATTAATTAATTAAGCCCCAGAAGGTATCAGAGACTGAGTTATAAATTCAGAAGCAGGATCCAGCTCCACTACTGATTCACCAGCTAATCCTAGGAAAGTCACACTTCCCCACTATTCTCATGACACGAGGTGAGTAAAACATCCCACTACGGAATAACATCAGCACGAACGAAAACCCTTCACACGTGCAACTAGTATTTGTGTCCTTTCGCAGACCATCAAACAACCATCAAGAGAAAAGAACTGGAAGGCTGGGGCAGCGAGGAAAGGGGTGTGGGAAGAGCAAAGCACTAACGTGCAATCTCACATGGACTTGGCACGGGGCGTTTCCCCAAAGACAAAACAAGGATCCAGTCATCACCCTTACTGTTGCCACAGTGTTGCCTTCCCACGCCGCCCACACGGCAGCTTTAGTTCCTGCACGGATTGCAGCGAGCCGGGGGAAAAGCCCCAGAGAGAGAAAAAAAAGAGAGAGGGAGAAACATTCCGGAGGCACCTGCGGCCCATCTTCCCTCTGTCAATATCCCACAAGCAGGGCCTGGTGAACTTAAGGACACTTGCCAGATACAGTGATCGGGCACCTGTTGTCCCAAATAAGTAGAACATTTGTTTGAAATATGAAAATCTGGATGCAGGTGTGACACAAGGCAAACACAAGCCACATTCCAGCATCTCTAGGCACAGAGTAGGGCAGGGGGGCAGACAGGTCGTAAGGGAAGACTTGGCAGGAAGCTGACTTCCAATCAAAATCTCTAATTAGATACTGTGAACTTTAAAAAGCTAAAGAAAAAGTCCCTGAGTAATTAACGTAGAGTTCACTTATATTTACTACCAGATTTGGAGTCTCGGATGAAGAAGATCTGCCATATAAAAAACCCCTGAACTCCCAGACCCTGCATTGCCCTGAAATCTCTACTCCAGGTAAATTCAGTTATGACTAAAAATGTCTGGGCTGAGTCAAAGCCCTCTGGTTTAGCTTACAAGTAGCAAAACTGGTTGACGTGACAGATTTAGAAAACCACTCGAGATGGAATTTCCAGGAAGGACCCAGGAACAGGAGGGTTAATGTGACAAAGTGTCAAAAAGAAAAAGCTCTAGAGAGGACCTCATTGTTTCGTGACATGGGCAGGGTGGAGGATGGGGAAAAACCTGACCTCTGCCCCACCAAAAAAAGGACTGAAAAACAAGTTCAAGTGACAGCACTTTTCTAGTGGCTGACCAGACACGGTGCCTCAAATCCGTTTCACAAGACGCAAGTTTCACTACTAAACCGAGGCTTTCTTCAGCTGCCACGTGTCCCCCTTGTCCAACCAGAAACATCGTGACTCGGCCCTCACCCTCAGGTGTGTGCAGTGATGAATGTGTGCTTTGGTTACCTGCAGGTTCTGAAGGTCCACCGGATTCAGGACGGACCTCTTGCCCAGACACTAGGGTAACACGTGAAACACATTGCAGCCAAAGCCCAACGACGCTCACTTTAAAAGAGAAACCTCCCTCATAATCAGACCCAGAGCAGGTTCTTCAAAGTCAGCTTTCCAATTGCCAAGTGAAGAGTTTATTCTGTATCAGCTAATGAAAAGCATTCTCCACACATTTCCAATCAAGAAAAATTTCTTGTCACTTCCAATACTGATCAAACCACAACTCCCCATAAAGGAATGTGACTTACCTTTCTGGCACCAAAAATTTTATTTTTTACCTTAATAAATATGTATTTTCCAACTGCATGGAAGGACACCCCTGGAGTTGAAAGAATGTCAGTTAAGAAGCCTCCTCGGCTACCTTGAGTTTCTCTAGGGTCTAAGGACAGGACACACGGAGAGTCTAGCCTGCATCTGTCTGGACTCTGAAAGTCTCTTACCTTTGTTTGTTTGTTTATTTATTTTGGCTGCTCTGGGTCTTGCGGCATGCGGACCTTTTAGCTGCGGCATGCAGACTTTTTAGTTGCGGCATGCGGACTTCTGAGTTGCGGCATGCAGACTTTTTAGTTGTGACATGCGGACTCTTAGTTGTGGCATGCATGAGGGATCTAGTTCCCTGCCGAGGGATCAAACCCGGGCCCCCTGCGTTGGGAGCTCAGAGTCTTACCTACTGGGCCACCAGGGAAGTCCCTTATCTTTGTTTTAAAAGTAACAATGCTTCCTGGCTTCCTTTTCTAGTTAGGCCAGGGAGGATACACTTTTGTTTTAAATCTCCTGCCTACATTTAATTGCAATTGCAAGTAAGATGTTTGACTCACCTCTCCCCCCTCCCTCCCATTCACACTGGAAATGTAAAGTTGAGAAACAAACCGAACCTGTCCCTGCTTAATGCAACCAAACTGGCTGACACCTTATTTTACTGGAGCACGTGACAGATGCTTCAGCAGAATGGAATCCCTATAAAACGCCAGCAATACGCTCAGTCCAAACAAATTAAAACTTACTCTCACGATGAATTCCAAGTATTATGCTTAGACAAAACAACAAACTGTTATTAAACTCATAAACCTGTATCCCACAGCACACACACAAAGTCTTAAATTCAAGTTACCAGCAGGGTTCCACCCCTCTGACAGAATGAACTCCGGGAGCCTCAATAATCCTCGGCAGGAACCCCATACACTTTTGCTGAGACAGGAGACAAAAGGGAAAGATACCAGGGCTCCAGCCGGACCCAGGCCCCCCGTGCTCAAGCCTCTCAGTGCTCCAGACAGGCTCTGCATTCTACTTGAATCCTCTTTCTTTTGTAACACGAGCCTCTCCATGACAGAAAACATTTGGTTCCAAAGGACAATCCTGCAGAATGCTTTGGAGTTCCTCCTTAGAGCTGACAGATTCATAATTAAAAGTAAAAGCACAAAGTGCTCTCTCACTGAGGGTTTTCTCCCTCTGGGGAAGGGGATGCTCTGATTTTCTCCTCTCCCTTCTCTGCAGGCCAAGGCACCACGCGGAAGGTGAAACATGCGAAGGAAGTGAACCATGAAGAGATGAACAGCCTGTTGCAATGGGCTCTGTCCCGCCAGAGATACGATCCTGCCACAAGGACAAGGTGCAGTTCCCTCTGCCCGTGAGGATGCTCATCACACCTGGTCCGGAGTACCTCCTTCTGTGGGTCTGATGAAGACATCGGGAAGCACCGGCTTCCAGCATGGCACGGTGGGACAACTCCCGAGTCTTCAGGTTGTTTTAAGCCACGGGTACAAAATCCAGCATAAAGAAACTCAGACTCCACACCTATTCCTTGTCTGACACTGCTCACTCCAGGTGGAGCTTTAGTGCGTGTCTGACAGCAAGTTCTTTTCTGCTACTATTTAAAACACGAAATGTATGAATGGTAGCTGCACCCCAATCCACCTTCTAGTAAGGATTAGAAGTCACCTCTGGGAAAAACATGTTAGATATTTTGTATCCCTGGGGTTTCATTACATCTTTAAAAGGTCTGCTTCGTACTCATGGAGACCATAGCCACATACAGATGATCAAAGCAATCTTGAGCTCTGCTTTCAACTGCACCTGTTTTCCCATTTCCCATATTGTCTAGTTAAGTATAACCACGTTCTATACCATCAAGAGATACCCCTTCCTGTGAGTGCCCCCCTGGATGCCAGGGCTCCCTCAGAGCTGGCTGGCTCAATGTTCACTCGATTCCATACAGAGGTTTCTTGGTTTATAATTTCCTCTCCTTTGTAGGTAAACATCACTGATCCCACAATTAACATAAACTGTTTCCTTGTAGCAAAAGTGGTCTACTTATCCCGGGAATTTATATTAGTGAATCCATAATGCTGCTCTATTAATAAGAATGCTGACACTTTTAAGTATTCCCCCCTGTCAGGAACACCTTCTGTCCATTACAAGGTGTAGATTCTTACCTCCTCAGGTGATCTCATTTGGATGACCAAGCAGCAAACATCTTCCCACCTGGAGGACTAAGTACTTTCTCACGGGTACTGAGCAGGCAGCACTGACACGTTAAGTGCGAACACAGAGAAGGCACCTCAGCACACACAGTGCCTGGCATAAAACCGGCATTCAAAGAAGTTAATTCTCTCTGCCTAACTTCCTTTTCCTCTGTTGATTTTAGATCTTCAGGCTTCATATCACCATCCAAGTCTCAAAGCTCTTGTAAACTCTTAGATTTACAATCCAAGCAAAAACTTATACCCTAGTCCACTATGTGCAGCGTATCTAGAGTTACTCAGTTGCTTGTGGAAATACTGAAACTGGTGCAGGACAGATAACCCCAACTTATAAATTATTTGTGTCTCCAAAGTTCATTTGCAAAGTTTCTTTTCCTTAGAAACACGATGTTATATTTAGGATCTCAGGCCACAAACGCCTACTTAACACACAATACATCTGAACTACAATACCAGTGTTTCTGCCGGGATGGAGCACAGTACCAGGGACATAGCAAGCACTTGGATATTTGCTGGGTAAAGTTACGAATTCCTGCGACTGGGGGCAAGGTGCACAGCTGGCCTTGGATGAAATTTAGCTTCCTCCCACCTTCCTGATGTCTCCCCACGCCCAACAATTTCCTAATCCTCTCTTCCCCAAGTGACCAGTGCCCTCCTATCTTACAAACTGTAAACTTCAGCATCTCACCAGAGCACCATATTTTAATGTTTCAAAGGGAACCGCTTCTTCTCCCTGCCAAAACTACCTCAAGCAGCTGATCTCAGCCATAAATCAGGAGGGAAGAAATCTGATTAAGTTATTTCTCAATGAAATGTGAATGTCAGATAAACTATAATTTGTGTAGATATTTCTGACTCTTAAAAAGATGCCTGACCACCCAAACACATCTAATTTTGTGTGGAGTACAGAAAAATGAATGAAATAGGTCTATACAGTAGAGCGATCAGGGCCGCCAGGGGGGTTGCTTCTAAGATATTTCTGCTTTTCAAAGCAACTTCCTTCTCCCCTGCTGCTTTGAAGTCTAATAACTTCTTTTTTAAACAAGTTTCATAACTTCTTCAAATCTCCATGGTAACAGCAAGTATATGATTATGCTGGCAATGGAGTGTGTACAGGGACAGGATAAGATGAGTCTAGCTTGGACAGTGCTTTTCCCAAACTAGAACCTAAGCCAAGGTGTTCAAGATTCAACCTGACACGTCCTAAAAACAATCACCTCCAAAGAGCAGCAGAAGCTACAGAGAAGATTCTCATGTTGACCCTGGGCTGGAATTCTGGTTTTACTCCTCCTGGCTGGGCCAAAAGGGTATATTAGATATCTTTAATAAGTGGGGGGAGAAGGGAATGCCACATGTCTCCAAGAAACGCTATGTTTGTGGGGGAGAATGAACTGGAATTAAGAATCAACAAATGCCTCCTAAATTAGAACAAGAAAGTGGGTTGCTTTCAAAAAAAGAAGTAAAAAAAATCTATACAGGATTCTGCATGTATATCTATTCATTCTAGTTGCCCTGGGGCATCAATTACTTTCAGTGTGAAAACAGAAAACATCAACTTGGCCAGGGAAAGCAAAATATCTATGGACTTAATTTCAACACACGCTTGAAGCTGATGCCTGATATCAGCTTCAAAAGGCAGCAGCCTCATTAAGAAATGACACGAGCCCCATCTGGGGGCTGGCAAAGGCTTAAAAAATCAAGTCAGTGCTGGGGGTCTGGAAAGGAGAATGAAACTGAATTTACCTACATCAGTGAACAATGCTATTAAGGCTACTTAGGACATGCCTCCGACATTACTTCTCTTTAATACAAACAAGCTGAAGGCCTTCAGAGTAAAACCAGCCATTATCCCTACCCCTCATCTGGACTTTCATTACTCCCACCCTGAAGAGTGACACATCAAACAGACAAAGCACCCTGCCCACACGCAGGGCCCTTCCGCCAAGATCTCCATGTACCCCGACAAGTGCTTATTAGTCCTGACGACATCCCAGCAAAGAAGAGAGCTGACCACTGTGGCCTTTTTATGCTCCTAGGCAGAAAGAGGGGGAAAACTGAGCCAGTGAATCAAGGGACCAATCCAAGGTCACAGGTAAGTCAGGAAAATGAACTCAGGACTTCAATGCGCTTGATCAGCTCCTCCACAATTTCTCCATCGGCCCCTAATGGCAAAGAGGACAAATTTCCCTAGCTTGATTTAAGGACAGAAGCACCCGGGGGGCACATGGCCAACTCTTCTTATAGGCTTCTTGCACGTTGAGTCCTATTATGATATTTAATTTCAGAATAACTGTAACAACAATTGTATAAAACGAAATGTTTACTTTTCCTTCTACTAGCTTCTCTGTAGTGAATTCACTCTTTAATCAAGCACCAAACTCTGGACTAAGCAGCCCAAAGACGTTTGCATAGGATGGAGGTGGTCAGTAGGAAACCTTTAAGGCAATTACAGCAACTTAAGCTTCCTAACAGACTGGCAGACCCCGCTTACTATATCCTGCACTCTTAAGACACACTTTTGCCTTAGACACCACAACCATAGTAAGAAAGGAAAGTAATTATAATACAAAGTTAACATGGGTCTCAAGAATCCAGTTATATGATTTTTAATAGCAAGGCTAGGTGGGAAAAAATTAAATTCTACAATACTTAGCACCTAACTCAGTGTCTTCTTCCATAATTGCTAAAATTCTTGTTGAATAAATAAAAGAGAAAACAGAAGAAAGGTTGAGAAAGGACAGGAAGGTGATGGTAACTTTGTACCTGGTCCCTGATATACAAAAGTATTCCTACAACTGCAACCAACAGTAAAGATCAGCCTGACCTGAGCAACTGCCTGAAATTAATGTGTTTCTATTGTGTTGCCTGAGCTCCAAATTTTAAACTAAGGCAAAAAAAAAAAAAATACCAGAGTGCTAATAATTTAGTGAAGAGACGGGTTCTACTAAAAGGGAAGAGGGCTGTAGGAAAGGCAGCAATGACTGAAAAATCTGCTTAATTTTTCTTAAAAGGCACTAAAACTTCCAAATACAGTTCTCCAAATGACCATCTGAACTGGAGGCAACTCTTCACTTGTCAAAGCCCAAGAGAGAAGAACCGTAAGCAAGTTGTATTCCCAGGGTAGCGACACAAGACGGAGCACTATGACAACCTGTACTCAAGGGCCTTTCTGGAGAAACGCCGCCAGCTTCACAGGCCCTGCTCCAATCACCCTGACTACACACCTGGAGGAGGGAAGAGACAGGAACTGATGCCACTCCGCAAAGGAGGAAACGGAGCCCAGAATGAGAAGTCAGACTCGAGGCCAGACAGTGGCTGCCGGCCCTGCTCCGGGAGAAGAGAACAGACAGGGGAGAGGGACGGTTCTGTAACATCTGGGAAAGTGCCATATGTCCAGAAAATGTGAACCAATGAAAAGACAGAAAGTGAGAACCCGCTGGCTGAGGAACAGGACACAGGGACGGGCTGAGGAGGGGGCCTGTTTCTTCTCCTGGAGTCCTGTCCTGCTTCAAGCCCCCCACAACCATGGCTGTGACCTGCCTTCCTAGCCTCGCTTGTTCTCCCTCCTCCTTAGCAAAGGAGTGAAAACAAGTAAAACTGTAAAAAAAAAAAAAAAAAAAAAATCGGTTGTCAAATCACTAAGTTCCTCCCACTCCTCCTCAAAGTGCCGGTCAACACAGGAGTCCCTGGACTTCGTTACCTACCTTTGCTTCGTCATTAATGTCCCAAGTGAAAGAAATGGCATTATACGCAATCTCCTCAATGTTACTGATGGTGTTGAAGCTTTCTTTGTAGTCAGCTGTACGAGGGATGAGAAAGAAAGTCGTGGTTTCTAGTTTCCAACATGAGATTACAGCAGTTCAATGTAAGATTCAGCTTTTAATATTATCACTGTTGGATACTTTAAAAACATTTTGTTGGGTTGAAAGAAGTTCAAAAAAGGAAGAAAAAGAATCACAGAATTTTTGTAATGGAGGCAAGCTTAGGCATATTTAAATTTATCCCATTTTGTCAAAATTAGGACACTTAGGTCTAAAAAGTTTAAATAACTGTCCCAAGGCCACAAAACTAGTCCAGAGAATCAAGACTGGAACTCAGTTCTTTTCATTCTTCTGAAAGAGAACATGAATATTACCACAGGCAAAGAAAAGAAGTAACACAAAGATTAAGAGCCATCTTGCGATACAGACAGTGGTTTTACATGAAAATTATATACATGGCAAGAACACGGGTTTTCACAGAGCTCCCTGACTAAATGTGGATTTGCACAGGTCTGCTGCTACACTCCAGGTGACGAATCTCTGGGTCTGTGTACAGACAGAAGAGACCTCCGATGCAGCTCAGCACGGAACTAGGGAAGGGTGTGTGTGTTGCTGCACATCAGCAGTATTTTCTTTAACTTGGTGATTTTTTTCCCTCCACCTGATTATCATCTCCAAATAATCAGAATCTCTTAAAGAAGACATTACCCCTCAAAAAATGTGTAGACTGAAAAGCAGGACACTCTTACACGAGCTGGCTCTACAGCTCCTGGCCCCAGTGTCACAGGGAAAGCTACCACATGGGGCATATGTCCTCATGAAGGAAGTAACGTTAAGAGCACCGATTCCAGGAGGCCAAGGACAATGTCTGGAACAGACCAGTAGCTGGCATAAAAATTCAAATGCATTCGGCAGGAAGCTGATCACTGCCAAAAATAACTGGATTTAGAAAACTGGATGCTTGCACCTCTGGGAATAAAAGCAGGCTCCGGAGCCACTTACCTATGTCAATGCATCTTTGTTTAGCCGTGTGCTGCCGCGAGTGCCAGTATTTCCAGTGCCTTAACTGATCTTCCCTGCTTTTGTCCTCGGCAAAAACCACCATGATCACACTCTGTGAAAGAGAACGCACCACAACGTAAAGACACAAATGCGGGAGTATCTTTTGGAAAACTTAGTTCTCGATTTTGCGGTGAATTCAAACCGCAATTTTAGACCTTAATTTAGATCTGCCTCAGACCTGGAACTAGTGAGCTCTGACCAGCTTTCCCAGAGACGAGAACTGAGAGCAGGACTCACTCGGACTTTGCTGATGGGGTGGTGGATGCCCTCGTTGCTGCTCACTTCCTTCAAGGTGACAGGATAGAACTGGCCTTTGTTCAGGTACGTCATGGTGCTATCTCCCGGCTTCTGTCGGAGCGATTTTGAGGCTTCTAGGGTATATTCAAAGTTGTTCCTAGAAAACAAAAAAACTCACAGATCTCTAATTCACTCTCCTGGAAGCTTCTTAAATGCTTGAGCTCAAACTTGACATGCTTCAGTGTGGATGTATGCAGAGAGCAGATGACCAGAAACATCCAACTGACCATGTCATGCTATAAATAGACAGCATTTGCTGCTTTTTCCAAAGTAAATATAATCTTAAGCAACCCAGAAATTCTCAAATCTCTCAGATGTGGGACTACTAAATGCCTACTAGAAAATCTGTGAAGTGATGCTAACAAATTAGAAGTTTGGAGGCAAAGGATATTAATGGTATGAATGAGTGAAAAGCGCTCCAGAAGGAACTCTCACAAGACACGCTACCAACGTGGTATTTACCCAGCAAAGGTTGCAAACAGGAGGCTAGGAGGCCTCTGACTAAATGTGATTTGGCCTGCCAGCACTTTTTTGTTGTTTTTGCTTATAATTTAAATGTACTCAGATGGCACTCCACGGGTGTCTACATTTTCTTTTATCTTATAGCACCACATATATGTTCCCCTGAAGTTGTTTAATAACCTTGTTGGGCCAGGGGTTGGCAACTTACTCCTATTTTTATACATAAAGTTTTATTGGAATGTAGCCACGCCCTTTGTTTACACATTATGGCTTCAGTGACAGAGCTGGGCAAAGCTGGTCAGTTGCGACAGAGGCTGTATGGCCCACAAAGCCTAAAATATTTACTATCTGATCCTTTACAGAAAAAGTTTGTTGACCTCTATCCTAGATCCTGAAGGCATTTGAGTTTGTGACTCCTGTACCTTGAGGCAGGTCTATAAGGCAGTCTCAATTCCCATAAAATCTTAGACTTTTAAATAGAACTTTTATTTTAAAATACAGCACACATAAAAATGCATAAAATGAAATTACACTCCTAAAAAAACTAAAGATGTTTATATATAACTTGGAAAATATTGATATTTCCAGAGTGAGATGCAATTTTGTGATGTATAAAAGAGGTTGTCAGCCCAGTAAACAGTTGACTTCATTTATTTTATCATTAGTGAGACTAATAAAAATATAAAAGCCTTTATCCACCTGATGTTATTCCTAAATTCTCACAGAATTATACACTTTTGGAAACAGAAGGGACCTCAGATCTAATTTAATCCCTTCACCTCTTCTCTGAGATTCCATTCTACCACCACTACTACTACCATCATATAAAGAAACCAAAGGAAAGAAAAAGCACCAACACCAAGAATTAGGGAAACATGAAACACAGTTCAGAGTGCAAAATTGAATGCACTAAAGCAAATGTCCTTCAGCAAAGATGTCACCACACTAACTGCAAGAAAGTAAAGTTGAAAGCTGCGAAAGCCACCTCTGATTTTCCAAGATCAAATTAACAAAAAGGAAGTAAGTCGTACAAGCTGAAAGTTAAAAATCAAATTAAAAGACAACTATTACCCAGAAACACTGTCAAAAACATAGTCCTCTGAATTCATGCCAGGCATCCGCAGACTGAGATCCGAGGGGAAGAAAACCTGAAATATCAACGTGATAAGCCACAACGATGTAACTGGTTATCAGGCTCACTAAAATCCAACGTCTGGTACAGCATCAGAGTATGTGGCTTACAGCAACCCACCACTCTTTCAAAATTTGTCTGAAACAAAAGTTTTAACTCTACAAAAAATTTTAAAAGAAAATTAAAAAGAAAAAAACATCCATTTATACATCCCTTGATTAAATTAAGACAATTTACATAAGTGCTCCCACAAAGCGCTTCCTTCTTCTCTTTTCCCATCTTTCCCACACATCCCAATTCTGTCCAAACTCTGGAATATGCAACCAAAATCTCATGACTTTTAGGAGTCAGGTCTATTGCTGCACCAAGTTAAGATACAGTATCAAGTCGGCACCGTGGCTCGATGGGTCGGTGCACTTTCCCAGGTTACTATTCTCCTCACTCCGTAAGTGGAGGCGGATGCTCCTTTCCCCCATAAGTCATTAAACACAGGTCCAAACGTCCTCAGCCCCTAACTTTCACCCGAGTGACGTGTTCATCACCACGGAGCCCTCAGAAGTACTTGGAATTAATTGGTAAATGTCACACAATGCACTTGTCATCAAGCTCCACCCGCCTCCCCGACAATGTACCAAGCAAGAAACACTAAGCAAATATATGATAAATCATTTTATATGAAGACCAGTTGCGGGGAGCTTGTTTTGGTCTAGGACAAAAGCCAAAAACAGACTGTGTGTCTATGTCTGCTGTCCGTCCACGGAAGATTATGTATGTGGCTCTCCTTCTCATCCTCCAGCAAATCACTTTGCTGAAATCATAATTGTTAACTCAGCTGCTTGTAAGATTAGCCATGTGCCCTTGATAATAATTTCTGGCTTTATAGGTTTAGTTTACAAATTATACCCATGGACCTTTTCTCTTTAAGAAAAAAAGAAAAACAACTCTTTTGTTCCCAATCCACTGACTTCAGGCTGAGTTTCAAGCTTACATAACAAGGAAGAGGTGGAACCCAATACTTATACAAACACACAGCGTCTTAGGAAGATGCTTTCATTTCCTGTACCTCCTGAACGCCTTCCTTGAAGGTCTCTGAGAAGGTAGAGTCTGGAGTACGCCTTTGAGCGTTTGGGGGTTGAGCACCAGAGCTGAACTGGTCAGCATTCAGGTTCCGGTCGAAAACCACCACACGCTCTGTGGGCTCAGGATGATACACTGCTGGGGGGATCCCCACAGCAAAGCCGTGGTGCTGGGTCTCCGTCTTGATGGAGTGGGTAGGCATCGCTGCTATGGAGACAGTGACTGTGGTGTCAGGAGCTGTCAGATGGCCCCTCTTGTCGATGCCCAGCTGGTTGCCATGGGGAAGGACAATGTTAAATGGCACATTTTTCAGCACTTGCACTCTGTTTTCTCCAGCAGAAATGAGGGGCTGCTCAGTCACGTTTGATATGCTATTTCTTTAAGAAAAGAAAAGAAAACTGTGTTTTCAAACTCAGTGCTGATACAGTTCCTTGACAATTTTTATTTTCCTAATGGCACTGGGCTACTGGGTCCCAGGCAATAATAATAATATACTTGGTAGAAACCAAATAAACAGGAAATGGCACAACACCCCATTACCAGAGAAAGGAAAAAAAATGCTTTATAGTTACAGGTCAAGTAAAATCCAAAAGTATTGAGTAAAATTTCATTTGAAATGCTGAGAACTCAGAGCTTTCCTCTACTATATTTTATTTCCAATAATCCTAATAAAATGATCCTATTGTACTAGAAGCCTGAAGCTACAAACGTGATTAACTGGAGCAGTATAGGCTGGTGGTTAAAGTACAGACTCTGTAGTCAGACAATGTAGATTCAAAATCTCTCAGTCACTACGTGCTCATCTATAAAATGGGGATAATGATGGTACGTATCCTCACAAGGTGGTGATGAGGATGAGACAAGAATACACTGAAATGCATGTAACGATGCCTGACACACAAGGGCTCAGCAAGTGTGAGGTACTGGTCCCCAACCACCACTTCTCCCAGTACTAGACTCACTTGCTTTCCCGTTCACCAAAAAAAAAAAAAAAAAAACAAAAAAACACCCTATGATTACATAGTACCAGCAGATATATTTGTACAAATTACTTTCAGCTTAATAAATATCCTGGGCAACATAAGATGATTTTTAGTTTAGAGTAAAATTGATACATTTTCAAAGCCCCCTCAAACCATATAGGCTGATACCTTTAAGGGAAAAAAGCTATTCGGCAACTTTGCACATTTCAAGATCAATAAAATATTCAAACCTTAAAACATAAGTTCACTCCCAAGACTGTCTTAAAGAAATTTCTTTAGAGGAAAAGGAAAAAGCTATTTAGAAAGCTGTTCATTAAGGCTCTGTAATAGCAAAAATCAGATACAGCCTTAATGTTAAGGATAGCTAGGGTCTGCCTTAAAATACTCTAGCAAAAATAAATAAAATTTAAAAATTAATTAATTAGAAAGTTGGAGAAGAGGGAAGAGTAGATCAAAAAGGAGGAAGTAAGTTGAAGCTGAGTACCTACTGGCTTATACTATTTCTCTACTTTTGTTACATTTGAAAGTGCCTACAACAAAAATTAAAAAATAAAAGCCATAAGCCCTTTTCCAAATTATGAAGATTAAAACAGCAATATGGAAAATATTTATGAAATATATTGAGTAGAAGAAAATCCTATCTGTGAACATAATCACAGCCCCATAAAATGCGCCTGCACGCCCAAACGGCAAACAACTAAACTGTGAGCACAGGGGGATTCTGAGTGATCATTCTTTCTTCAAAAATGTTTTATTCTTTTATTACTAATAGAACACAGGGCAACTTAAAAGGCGCATTTAACTTTTTTTCTTCATGGCTATAAAGTCAAGCCTTAATTTGAATTTCTGAAAGTTTTAACCTAAAAGATTTCAAAAATAACCTCAACAGGAGTTTGGAATACAGCTGAACATACTTTATTAAATTTTACTCAGTTAGGCAGTTATTCAAGATCATTGATACTTATTTTTTTTAATGGACCCCCACCATTGCCTTAAGCCACATCCTTCTTAAGAGAACCTAAAAGACAAATAAGCAAACAGTGCACTCACGTGATTACTAAAAACATCCCTTTGGGTGAGGAGAAAGTTATTGTTTTGTTTTCTAGAAAAGGCAACTACACCTAAAGAAACGGGTGACTTCTCAGCAACAGAATCATAATTAGTAAGAGACAAATCAGTAATGAAATCTGAATTCAGAAATTAAGAGTCCAACTTACCCATCTCTTCCACTAGCGCCTGTTCATTTAAACAAACTTTTGCTTTACTTTCACAGAAACCTGGCATTTTCAAGTGTACTGTTTTACGCTCTACATTAAACATTACCTTTTGCTATGATCTGGCTCTGGGTGCTCAACATCTGGCTTTGCTGTTGATGACCTTCTCTCTCGTGGAACCTGAGATATTAAACACACATGACAACAATTTAGTTCTTACTCATGAAGTAGAGATACAATCCTTACTTTTCAGTAAGCGCAACCATTCACATGTCTACTGATGCCTACCGAACCCCAGGCTCTGAGGACACACGATGAATAAGACAGTATCTGCCCTCAAGGAGTTGACAATCTGGTCACCGGGTTGATATGTAAAAACCAACTTTTATTTAGTTGTCAAATAAGTTCAGAATATCCAAAATTTACTTTGTCATGGAGTTTGGGTTTTATCTGTTAAAAGAAATGCCTCTGGTCTGGTTCTACCCATTTATCTACATAATGTAATAAAGAAGCTACTGAAAACACAACTGGGCTCTTTCAACATCCTCCCTGCTCTTCTCTGCTACCCTTCTTTCAGATCAAACGCAAAATCAAAAGGATCAGCCAAAAGGATCAGCCATATTAACAGTTCACTCCAAGATCCAAATGTTGGTTCCAAATGGTAAATTTCTTTAGATACGTTGGGATTCACGCTGTTACCCAAAGGACAAATCAAACTCTGTTGGGTCTATTCCTTTTGTGATTCTGCTCCTCTTTGCATAGGAGGTGACAGCAGGCAAACATTACTGGGTGTACTGCAGACATCAACCCAGCTGAGACTTATTCCCAACATGTACTCCAAAACCGCTAAGACGTTTGAAACTGGTTTTCAATGTGAACGTAGAAATTCTATTCCTACATTCTTATTCTACCCTTAAAGACAAAATAAATTATTGTTTCACGTATTAACAACATGCTTTTAAAGCTTTACCAAAGTTATTATATAAAAATGACTGATAGTTACACCCAAAGAATTGAAACAAATAAGTCAGTTTATTTAAAAAGGAAAATAAATAACCCTACAGCTATTGCAGGAAGGCTGACATACAGTACTACTAAGATTGCCACCCTTAATGGACAGACATGAGGATTTATCTCCTCCTAAGATGTAAAATACTTTTAGGATGACCCTTTATTTAAAATACACACACATACAACCACTGCAATTAGTGTTATTACATAGGTCTTTCTGGCACTAAACTTGTTGGGTTTCTCCCATTCTCAAAAGTTTCAATTAAAAATATGTAACTTCAAACTTCATAATTAATACTTAGAAACTTATGGTTTTACACCGAGTCAATAAAACAAGCCATAAGAAGAACAGATAATATAAGTTCTACTTCAAAGGAACCCTTTGTGGCACACGTCCCAGGCAAGGGTTTCTTCTAGCATCCTTGGTTACTGTGCAAGTTTCCATTCATATTTAAGGGAAAAAAACTTACCTCAGACCTCAAACACAAGCTGGACACATGGCCTCATACCAGAAAACAATTAAATCAATTAAATCTTTTGTTTAGGTCATCCCCCCCCCCATTTTGATAATCAAACTATCTTCTTTGTTTTTTACCCTCTGCATTTTTTTGTATTCAGAGAAGAATACAGTGTCAGAATGTAACAGAGGGCAGGCAACTGGTGAATCTGGGTGAGAGTATCTGGGAGTTAATTATCTTGTTATTCTAAGTTTTCTATAGGTTTGAACGTTTCAAAAACAAAGAGACGGTAAAAAATAAGCTGTAATATTAGCCATTCCTGGGCTGTACCTTACAGTTCATATATATACGGGCTATGGGTCAGAGAGAAGAATGCCAGAGTGAACCCAGCAAGCAGAGCCTGTCCCCCACAGGACAGCAAGGCACACTGAGCGGGGGGCTAGGGCACAACCTGAAACCCTGGCTGCAACACGTACTAGTTGTGTGACCTGAGAATCTTATTTTTATCATCTGCAAAACAGGGATAATAGCACATATTTTCCAGGGCTGCTGGAGGGATGAGAAATCACATTCATTCTGGTAACGTTGGCTAGCACAATACAGGTAATCAGTAAGTGGTAGTAGTATTATTAGGATAATGATGATGGTACAGATCAGGGGTGTCATCTCCAGATATGAACACCATGTAAAACTCCAGGCGGAGAACAGGCTGTGTTTAACTAAGACTAATCCAAATTTCTAGGAACAGGCAACAAAATATATCCTGACCTTAGAACTAGAAAGTCCAAGGCTAGAAAATACGGGTTTTGTTTTTTTCATGAATCCCACAATCAAATCAAATCAAATGCTCTGTAATATCATTTAGGGAAAAGGAAACCACTCTGACTACATAGGAATAGAGGTTAGAGCACAGGTCAATGAACCAATGTCCACTCTTGATGGCACTAAGAACTACCTTTGGAAAAATGATCAATCTCATTAAGGCACAGGTAACATCTTCTTTTATGGGAGCTTCACCTTTCAGATAGAGCCAGAACAGCTGGCTACTTTACACATTTTAAAAGTGACCCGTTGATTCTATGATTGTAGATTTTCAGCTTTGAACCACAGTAAGTCAAAGTACTCATTAAACTACTTATAGCCACTACAGAAGCAACCTGCATTACATTCTACCAGCAAATTACTGTTTTATATGCTGTTGAATCAAGTGTGCCTTGGACTGCTGTCAGGGCTTTTAAACAGCAGGCAACCCCACCTTGTAGTAGTCATAGAGCAAGCCCAGCGCAGCTGCACTGTCTTCATCTCCATTGATGCTCATCATCGCTTTGGTGGCTGCGGTGAGAGGGTTTTCCAGGAAAGACTTCCAGGCTTCATCCTCACTAGTGTAGGAACGACGCTGTGGATAAAGTGCTTCATTCTGAAGAACCAACACTGGCCGTTTGCTTAGGAGAAATTTTTTTAAAAAGAAAAAAAAAATATATATATATATATATATCACATCTTTTTCTACTGCAAGTCATCATAAGCTAATTTTTAAAAAGGCAAACAACCAACTCCTTGATGGTCCAATAAAATAGTCCATTGTTTCATCAATGACCCTAGTAAAGTTAAATTAAGACAAGATCAGAAGACAATCCACTTAAATGCAGCCCAACGGGTCACCCAGTAAGATATAAGGTATTTAGGCAGCCAGGGAACCTGCAGTTAACCTGCACATGGAACCCAGGACGCACTACCTGGCACAAAAAAACCCCAAAAGCAAAAGTCAAAAACCCACTCCAAGAAAATGTCAGGCTATGCAAACACTTTACAAAAACAAACACAAGGACAAAGTAAGGCAAAACAGAACATTCACTCTCTTCAGACATATACATCCAGGACTGTACCCTCTTAAACAGAGTATATATGGTTCAATCACCACGCTGGTATATGATATCTCCCTCTTTCTCCCGGTGATGCCATGCCTTAAAAACTACAAACAAAGTGGGGAGGAGGAGAAGACGGAAAGAAAAAGGGCTACTTGGTTTAATCCTCGGGGGTATAAGAGAGAGTTAGAATATTCTACTGATTACCAGCAGATTGAGCATGGAATGTGGCCAAAGGGGACTGTAAATCAATAAGGAGGCACAATTCTCTGGCATGGGAGTTAACTGTTTGTCGTAGAGATAAACACTTAAGAATCTACAACAATAAATGCAGCCACTGAACAAAAAGAGGTTTTTAAGGAAATAAGTGGGGAAATCAGTTTTTAAAAATCTTTACTGGTTTTTCATACTGGGCAAGAACTGTTCCACTTTAACACTGTAGTTCGGTGGGAAAAATCCAGAAAAATCAACGGAGAACTTAGTAGAGTCTTATAGAAGATTTAACTTAAAAGATTAAAGCAAACATTACTGATTCCAAAAACTTGAAATGTAAACAGCCTCAGTAACTGTTCAGTTGGTTCTGTTCAGTAAGTCAATAAAGAGAAGTGGAACACTACCTCCAGCAAAATCAAGCAGTTTTTTTTTTTTAAGAAAAGCTTTTTAAATATTCAGAGCTACTCTGAATTATCACCATCCTAACAAAGCAAATTAAAGGATCAGTTCTCATTGCAACACACAAATGAAATATGTAAATTGCCTAAAGGTGACCTACCTACTCTAAAAGTGAATGTAGAAAGATTGATTATCTTCTCAAGTAATCAACAAGGTTAGGGTTTGGCAGTCACCCAGGCCCTTTAAAAACAGATACAGATTCAGAAAAAGGAGAACATCTTTGAAAAAAAGGGGGAAAAAAATCCTACAACTTAATGTATCCTCAGTCAAAACTGTCTTATTTCAAAGCCAGTGTTTTTACTCCTAAAGTCCTAGGAGCTCACATTTGGTAGGAAAAGTTTTGAGGTGGTATACTATTTTAACACAAACACGATGGGCTGTTCAAAGCACATGGTTGGTTTACAAATGAAGACTTTCCACAAATCTCAAATTTAAAAACAATTATGTAATATATAAAGGGGCATTCCCTGTGCCATCAGGACAGAACAGCTACTGAACCAGTGGTAGCTTGGGGGTGATTTGGTGTCCTACGCTATTATTGATAGTGTAATAGCTACTTCCAGAAGATTATGACAGCACTTGGCTCATTCAATTCCCATAATGCTAGTTTTTCAGCTTCCCTTCTTCTCCCACCCCCATCCCAACTCTGCACAAGCAACAGAAAATAAATATTTTTTTGCCACTGGTTTTGTTTGTGATCACCCTGAAGGTGTCTTACATTTCCAAACTGTGCCTAAGGCCAAAATTGGAGCTCTGGAAATATGCCTTATCTAAACTATAAGTCAAGAAATAAACACGAAACCAGCTGCCTTTTTTAGTCTACTTCCTCATGACAGTCAGGCTGTTGTTAGTCCCTAAAGCCTCATCACTGCCCTCTCCCTGAGTCTTAAACCCTTCATCAATGATCTCTGGAAGACTTCTGAAATACAGTTCAAGCAATAATTTATCTGCATATTCTACACCACAAGATTAACTGAAATTTAAGTTATTCATACATAATAACATCTAAACCTCTCATCCACAAGAAAAGCACCCTTAAACAAAGTGATTCTCAGCAAATAATTATAAAGCTGGGAGAGTTACCCCTCTACCCTGGACTTACTGATCTCAAATACACTGACTGGTCTGGTGCGATTTACTTGGGGTTTTTCGGGGTTTTTCTGTTTCTTCTCTTTTTTGGAGCAATTTTATATTTACAGAAAGGCTGCAAAGAAAATACAGAACTGTCCCTCACCCAGTGTCTCTTAATGTTAGCATCTTACATTATCGCCTCACATTTGTGAAAATATTTCTTTAATCACGATCGCCAAAAAGCACGTTAGTAAGCACAGTGCTTTCTAGTCTACCATCCTGATTTCAAAGTTCCATCCTCTTGATATTTCTGAGCATTGCTAGTTGCAATAATCTGTAATTACCATCAGTGAGGCAAGTGGGAAAAAAAACTCCTGCAACAATTTTCTCAAGCAGGGAAAAGAAAATGCCAGGACACCGGAGCACTTCCACTCTCCCCTCAATTTCTCCTTTCGGAAGTTCTAGCAGCCTGGCCGAATGACACGGCTGAGCAACAGAGATTACCTGAGAAGCTCTCCCTTTCCAGCCGCGGAGCGCGTCCCAAAGAGCTCCACTGTCCCCCCTGAGCGAAAACGCCCCGGTGGGGACACGGGGCTGCCGGCGGGCAGAGCCCCAGCCCGCGAGCGGGGCGCCCCGAAGCTCCCGCCGCGCACCCGGGCCACCGGAGAGCAGCAGCGGGGCGCGCCCGTGGGGTGGTCCCCCAGACCAGGACGCGGAGGCCGGGAGTGGCGGTTCCTCTCCGGAGTCAAGGCCCCCAAGGCAAGGGTCCCCTCAGGGGTCTTCGGGGGAACAAAGGCGGCTGGGGGTGCGGACAGGCAAAGGCCGCGGCGGAGAAGTAGGCGGACGGCGAGACGCGCGCCGCCCGCCCTCCCAGCCTGGCACCCCCGCCTCCTCGCCCGGCCTCGCACCGGCGCCCCCCGCCCTCCCGCCCGCCAGACCTCGCACCCGCCCCGGCCCTCGCCTCGCCCGCCCGCCCGCACCTGCCTCGCGGCAGGTGCGGCCGGCCGGCCGGCCGGCCGGGCAACAGGGGCCCGGCTGCACGGCCGGACTCGCCCGCCGGCGCCCTCACTCACTTGTCGTACTCCTGTGTCATCGTGCTCGCTCGCCGCTGCCGGGCCGCAGAACTGGACTTTCGGGTTGGGACAGTACACCCGATCCGGGAGGAGGAGGAGGAGGAGGAGGAGGCGGCGGCGGCGGCGGCCCCGACGGGCTGGGTTCGCTTTTCTCGCTTTGAGCCGGCTCCGCGCGGGCAGCGAGCACAGGGCGCCCGGGCTCGGCCTCCTATTGGCTGGCGGCGCGCCGGCACGGGGCTGGGCCTCGGGGCCGGGAGCCTGGCGGCGCTGCCTGATTGGCCGGCGCGCCGGGGCGCCGGGGAGGGGCCGAAGGGAGGCAACGGGGCCGAGCGGCGCGGGCTGGGGCCCGCCGCTCCGCGTGGCCGCGTCAGTGTGGCGCGCCCGGCACTCGTGGCCTCCCTCCTGTCCGGACTGGCAAAGCCGCGAGGCTCCCAGTGCGCACCTGCAGCCCCTCGGCGGTCTTCCGCGCTCCCACGGCAGGGCGGCCAGGCGCTGCGTCCCCGCTCTGCGCCACGGTCACGGCCCTCGGCCGCCCACACGCGGGACGGGCCGTGCCCTGGCGCCGCCTTCCCGGGCGCTGGGCGCTCTTCCTTCCCCGCCCGCCCGCCCACCCACCCACCCACCCACCCAAGCCACCCGCTGCTCCAGTGATGGAGCTTCCCCACCCGGCGGCTGTGCCCCCGACCGGTGCCCGCGGTCCGCCGCTCGGCTGCCTCGGGTACCTTCCCGCCTGGCGCTGTGGAGCGCCCCGCCCTCCTCGTGCCCCCGCTCACCTCTCAGTCCGCGTGCACTTACTCTGGCTTTTACCCGAGGAAGCTCAGATGTCTCCCTGCTCGTCTTGCCCACCGACACTGTCTGGCTTTAGCACCCCCTGTTCATCCACTTCAGATTGTCCCCTATGTCACTGGAAGACTGCCACAGTCTCCTAACCCGTTGTCTCCCCCGCCCCCGGTGCGGCCAGCGTGGGTGCCCGTGGCGTGGTCGCCCCAGCCTCGCGGGAGCCGCCTCCGTCCCAAGTGCCTGCCCCTCCCCTCTCCTGGGCCCCACCTCTCTGGACGACCCCACGGGTCCCGAACTTCCATCTCTGCCTACGTCTTAGCCTTCTGGGAACCACATCCCGACTTCACCCGCCACCCTGCACTCTCCTCCCCGACTGCCGCCCCTCCCGGCACCCCTAAAGCCGTCTCACTCCTCTCACCAGCCAACTTCCATGCATTTCCGCCCTTACTTATTCCTGGCCGCAGTTGTCCTCCCTGAGCCGAAGCTCCCTTCTCCAGGGTCTGCTCTTCATTCAACAAATATTCTATGCCAGGCACTGTTCTAGATGCTGGGGATACTGCAGTGAAAAGAGGGGACGAAATTTCCTGCCTTCTTCCAGCATCCTTCTTGCTGTAACAGACCGTAGACAAAATAAATTGTATGATGTGTTAGAAAGTGGCCACTGCAGGAGAGAAATAAAGCAGAGCAGGCAGCTGGGGAGCAGGTGGTGGCCTCGGATTTGAAGACTTGAAGGAGGTGAGGCCTTCAGGAGGTGGGGGAGGGGTGGTCCAGGCAGAGGCTCAGCCCTGGGGAAGGTGGGGACGCCCGGTGGACAGCAGGAGCCCAGAAGGGCTGGAGAACAGAAGGACAAGGGAGGTAATGGGGGCAGGGGACACTCCCTGTGGGGCTTAGGTGCCCTTGTACAGTCTTTGGCATCTACCGAGTGAGCTGAAGCATTGGAAGTTTTGGAGTACGGCAGTGACATGACCTCACTCCTGTTTGAAAGTAAATAAGCTGGCTGTTGGGTGGTAGGGGACAAATGTGGGAGCAGGGAGACCAGGCCAACGACACTAGTCGCTTGGCTTAGGGTGGTAGGGTGGAGTGGTGAGAGGTGATCAAATTCTGGATCTATTCTGGAGGTAAAACCAACAGGATTTCCTGAAAATCAGATATAGGGTGTGAGAGAAAAAACAGAGAGTCAAGGACTACAAGGTTTTCAGCTGAAAACGGAAAAGAATGCTTGGCCATCATTGAGATGGGGAAGACTGCAGGCAGAGAAGGTCTGGAGGAGGTCGGGGTTTCATTTTGGTCATGTTCATTTCAAGGTTTTTATTAGAGATCCAAGTAGATGTATCAGCAGATGGTTTGATATGAGCCTGGAGTCCTGGGAGAAGTCCGGTTTGAAATGACCTCCAGGAATCATCAGCACAGAGATGGTATTGAGAGCCTGGAGATGGGATGCATCTCTGTGGCAGAGAGAGAGGAAAGAATGGGACCAACACTGGAGGAAAAGGAAGCCAGGAGGAAGGGTGGTCAGCCAGGTCCCGTGCTGCCAGGAGGCTAAGGAAGATGAGCATTTAGCAGCATGGAGGCCATTAGGGCCTTTTTTCAGCACCAGCTGGTCCCTCATCCACTCCCACCAACTTCCTGCTGCCTGTTCTCTAGGCCTCTTGGGACCTAACCCGGCAACCACAGACGCTTCTCACCATCAGGCCCTTCTGCCGTTTCCAGTTTCTGTCCTCTAGCCCTGGGTACCACGCTGGAGCCAGGGAGTCTGTTCTTTTTTATTCTTCACTATCTTGTTTAAATAAATTATATTTTTAAAGTGGGCTAACTTAAAAAAATTAAGTAAATAATAGTACAGGTGGTCCCCAGATATGGTGCAAATCGGCAGAGTTGTGCCGCAGACGTGACTCAAGTTGGGAAACAATGTCTCTTTACCTCATCCTTCCCTCTTCTTCCTCTAATCCGTCTCCAGATGTGGCCAGAGTGACCTTTATCAAGCACAAATTTTAGATCGTGTCACCTTTTACGCTCAGGATAAAGTCCAGACGCCTTAGCGCGAGTGTGACTGAACAGCTCCGCCCATGCTTTTGCAATTCTGCTCCTGCCCCTGCTCTGCTCTGCTGAGGACACTCCCTGCCCCCCAGCCCCTGCTCCCCCTCTTCCTGCTTGGCAAACTCCACTCAAGCGTCCAGGCTGGGCTAGGACCCCCTCCCCTTCCTCCAGCTGTCCTCCCCGGCCTTCTAGGCTGGGTTAAATGGCCCACGTGCACCCACGGTACTTGTGCACCACCCCATCACCACACTTACCACATTCTGTTTGTAATACTCGATTTTCTGTTTGTTTCTGTCTCCACCATAAGTGGGAGCTTTTCAAGAGAGGGCAGGGACTGTACCGCTTTCATTTTACTGTTCCCAGCCTCCTCGTATTCACATAGAAGCTGTCCAGGAAGTGTTCACTGGATGGGTACATTCCTCTGCAGGCATCTCTTCTGGCCCTCAGCCTCCTCCCATCTGGACCACATCGGGGATTGGCTTAAATGACTTTCCTATTGCGGAAGACGCACGACCTCGTGCTTCAGTCCCACTGCCTGATACCTGATACGTGATAGGCACAAAATAAATATGGGATGAATGAATAAATATCAAACCATAAATCCAAAAACAAGAACAGTAAAGGCCCGAGGTTATTAGAACTTAGATGTACTAGTAAAAAACATTGGGTCTATTTTGTAAATCTGAGTATTGGCTTATTTAGTTTGTCTCCAAGAGCTCTCTAAAATAGAAGTTAAAATACATATCTATGAGTTGTTGGCAATACCTTCCTTATTTTAAATATTTTTACTATTCTTAAAATTATAAAAATAATACATGCTTATAGTAAAAAAAGGAGAAGGAAATGTAAGCAATACAGAGGGTTTAGAGCACGGAGTTGCTCCCTCTTCCCTCCTGTCCCTCTCCCCAGAGATAACCACTGTTACCAGTTTTCGTAGAACTTTCCAGATATTTCATATGCATCCACAAACATACATATGTTTTATTTTCTTATACAGTGGGATGCATACTGTGCCCACTCCTCCTCAGCTTGCTTGCTTTCACTTACTATAGGGTCTTGCACATTTTCCATGTCAGCACCTATACATCTACTGCACCTTAAAAATGGCTGCATATTATTTCTTCGTATGGATGTATGATAACTAGACCCTATGAGTAAGCAATCCGTGTTTTTTTTTAATTAACAATTCTTTTTAAAATTTTATTTATTTTTGGCTGCGTTGGGTCTTCGTTGCTGCATGCAGACTTTCTCTAGTTGCCGCGAGCAGGGGCTACTCTTTGTCGCGGTACGTGGGCTTCTCATTGTGGTGGCTTCTCTTGCTGCAGAGCACGGGGTTTAGGTGTGCGGGCTTCAGTTGTTGTGGCACACAGGCTCAGTAGTTGTGGCTCGCAGGCTTTAGTGCACAGGTTCAGTAGTTGTGGCGCATGGGCTTGGTTGCTCCGCGGCACGTGGGATCTTCTCGGACCAGGGATTGAGCCCGTGTCCCCTGCATTGGCAGGTGAATTCTTAACCACTGCGCCACCAGGGAAGCCCCTGGGTCCTTTTTTTCTTAAGAGAAGGAGGATCTTTGCGGTAACTTCCCAAGTCATGGGCTTCAGAATAGGAAACGAATTTTGGGCCCCTCTCCTGTAGGAGACCACCTGGTTTTAACAGACTTGTGGAAGTAAAGAGGCGGACCGGGAGGTGGATTGGGAGAGTCACAGACCTGTGTTCTAGTCCAAGTTCTACTGACCTGCTGGTGACCTCAGTAGAGTCACTTCTCTTTGGGCCTCCGGAAAAGGATGAGGTTGGACAGGTCATCTGGTCCCTTCCAGCTCCAGTGTCCCCCAACTCTAAGAATGGTTGCTAAGAATAGTTCTGATCTTAGCTACCCACAGTTTACAGACTGCAGTCCAAGCTCCTAAGCCTGGCATTCAAGTTCCTTCCCAATTTGGCCCCAATCTACAGTTCCAGATTTATGTCCCAGTTAAAAGCCCCCAATGCCCTGGACCCCATCACAGAGTTCCCTGAATACGTCCTGCAATTTCAGGCCCCGGGTTTCCTGTGCTGTTCCTTCTCTCCACCTCACCACCCCTGTCCTGCATCGTCTTTCAAGGCCAACTTCCAATGCCATCTCCTCCAGGAACCCTTCCCATCCCCCAGCTCCTCAGCTACCCCTGAATAACCACTCATCACGAGCATCTGTGCCTTTTAGTTAATTCAGTTTTGCATGAGTTTGAGGGGATGACTTTAAGTGCATAAGATCTGGATTCAAATCTCAGATCTGCCTCCTGTTTTTACTTTAAGCAGTCTACTTCACTGCCAGTCCCCAGTTTTCTCAACCGTAAAATGAGGAAAACAGTATCAAGTTTTGCAGAGTTACAAAGGATAATGCAGTTACAGAATCTCACGCAATGCCTGGCTCAAAGGCCCTGAATGGTTGGCTTCCATCTTCTTTAGAGACCAGCAGGGCAGGAACCCTGTCCCATCCATCCAAGCACTTGTTTGTTGGCCATGCGACCTAACTGTAGCCTGACCAGCCATGTGCAGGGCTTGTCACAGGCAGGGACCTCACCCTGAAACAGCCCATATTGAAGGGCACAGCCTCCATGCCTGACATCCAAGAATCTGTACCAGCCAGTTCACCAGAGCCATTGTGTCTCACCCCGTTTGCCAGTGCCTCCTGTGAGATGAAAGTCATCCACGCCGGACAAATGGGGTGTGGAAGGGAGGGTGTGGAATCTCCACCCTTGCCTCCCAGCTCTATGATTTAGGAGATTCTGGAACCTCTGAGCCTCAGTTTCCTCAACTGGAGACTATGAGAGATCCCTATCACCAAGGGCTGATAGGTTTGTTTTGTTTCATGAAAAGTGTTTCAAACAATGCCAGACCTATTAGAACTCAATAAACATTAAATGTTCCATCTCCCCATTTCCCTCACTGTAGTATAAGCTGCTTAAGGAACAGAAACTATATGTCATATTTTTAAAAATCCCTCATCATCTAGCGTGGGGATGAGCCCATTACAGAGGACCAACGATTGTTGTTTTTCAGGATGGTAATGACACAACCTCCTGCAGGTAGCTGGTGCTCAAAGCGATCACGTACCTGAGTCACCTGATTCTTAAAGCAACCCTACGAGGTAGAGAGGGTTACGCCCATCTTGTAGATGGAGAAACGAGGTCCAGAGAGATCAAACAATATTTTCAAAGTCTCATAGCCAGTAAATTCGGGACATGAACCCAGGCATCTCGTTTCCAAATCCCACACTTTCCCTCTAGGTTGTGGTGCTGCTGCTATGTGAGTATTTCTGCCCGATATTCTGGGGTTTCGCCTGTGGCCCCGTCATAAAACAGCCTGGACACTTAAAAGGTGGCAGGGCCATGGCTGGGGCTCCTTGTGACAACTTCTGGCTTGGGAGATGGCGTTCGATTGTTCTCTAGGTTGATTCCCAAGCACCGACTCTCCACGTTGTGGTCTCCACATACTCTCTTTTCCAATGTCTTCAGTGGCTTTGCTGCAAATGTGCTTTTGCTCTTGGAGACTCTGCCCCTCCCCCCTTGGCCACCTGTTGGGCCAGGATGACTGTGGTCTCAGGTGAGTCTCGTCCAATACCTGGCCCTCCATCCGGACTCTCTCCCTGTCTCTGAATGGAGGTAGAAGGAGCCATGTCAGGTTGGGTGTCACCCTCCTTCTGACAACTAGAACCCAGATATCTCACATTCTTTCTTATGGCTTCACTGTAGATCAGTCATTCCAGTGAAGGCTCAACAGTTGCAACAGGAAACCTCTCTTGCCTGTGACTAACGCGGAGTGAGGTGGAGCCATGATGCTTCCTGCCAGTTCAAGAAAACGCCACAGGCAGCGGGGCTGGGAGGCCCTGGCTCTGCTTGCTGGCTCGCATTTGCATATTTTACTCTTCGAAGAAAAGGTGTCTAGTGGTAAAACGTCTTCAACTATAAAATAATATCCATGTAAAGCTGTAGCATCTCATCAAATTTTAATACAAGAGATATTAATCTCATAGGTAGGAAACAGGGAAAGGGATAGTCACTTGCCCAAAGTTGACATTTCATGAACTCGGTTTTTATGTGTAGATACACTCACTTTTGTGTATCTTTTCTACACCATGAGACTATCCATTCCAGTATCTGGAATTTTGATTTACATCTGTTGGTGGTAATTAGAGAAAGGAAGATTCAGAGATTGAGAAAAGGAGAAGGGAAAAATCAGGAGAACTTTGCGACAAGCATCAAGAAAGTAGGAGAAGTAGAAATCAGAATTGCTTTCCATGAGGGGAAAGGGACTGGTGTGTGTTTGGTCTGAAATGATCGTGGGCATCACTATGGTTGTATTACTTGGGGATTGGGAGACAATTGAGCATTACTTACTTAGGTATCCTTCAATCCTTTTAATAAAAGTTCCTCAAAGTGTCACAAAACTCCATGGGACTCTACTCTGGGGTCACTGTGGGGATCAGCAGATGAGGACACCAGCTCTGAGAAAAGAAATCAGAGGTTCTAACAAGTAGATGGAGGACCAGGCAAAGCACAAAAAATGCTTTTTAGTATACATATGATCCTTAGTAAAGCAAAACCGATGTACAGGCATCTCACTGAAAATGTGTAGAAGAGAAATCCTGCAAAGTTTCTGATGAGCTATGGTGGTAAGTGGAAATTAATTGTATAAACCTCATTATCACCAATTAGATGTGTAAAATCTCCTAAATATGCTTCTTCTATGGCATGTTACCTATATCATTTTATCTTTGTGAACTCTATTTTTCATATAAGGTCTCAAGTGTCTTAACCTCAAAATCTCCCACCCAGCCCCAGGTGTATAGGTACATACTCCACTCACTGTCTGGCAGTCAAATTGCTCCATCTGGAGACCAAGCCATGTTAGCACGAATGTTGTAAATGCCCTAATGAGACGTGTGCTCTATGCATTGGGAAGGATGGATTCTGCCTGGGAGCCGAGGCGGGGAAAGTGGAGGAGATGGCATTTGAGCAGGGTCGTCCAGGAGGAATAAAGGTTCTCCTGAGACAAGGGCGGACACGCCTGACACAGAATACAGCACGAGAACGGTGCCGAGCGTGAGGGTTCAGGAGCCCCTTGCCCGAGATGGAGGGGGAAGGGGCAAGACGTGAGACAGGGAAAGTTGTGTGGGAGCCACACTGTAATGGACCCCAGGCCACCCCATCGGGTTGCAGGCAGCAGGGAGCCAGCAAAGGGTTTTGAGCCTCAAAGTGCTATTAGATCTATTTTTGGAAAATAACTGGCACAGGAATGAGAAATGTTTGGAAAGGTAAGAGGTTTTGCAACCTACCAGAAGGAAGGAGATGAGGGCCCGAGGTGGGCGGTAACTGTGTCGACGGAAGACTGGACACTAGCCAGAGAGAAACTCGGTGGTGGACCTACCAGGGCTGAGTGACGGATGAGACGTTGGCGGTGACAGGTAGCGAGGGCTGGCGACATATAGCTTGGGTGGTTAGCCAATGGAGCTGTGATTGAGACCGGAGCACAAAGGACAAACAGGCTTGGGGAGGAGGCTGGGAGGAGGGGGTTGGTGAGGAGACACTCTTCTCACATATGCTAATGCTTCCTTGTTTGGAGTAGCATTGTGGTTCCTTAGATTCCAAGCTGACATCACCAGGGGTTGAGGTCTTCCAGAGATAGCTCTGTAAGTTGGTAAAGCCCACGGATTCTGGAGCTAGGCTACCTGGGATCAGAATGTCTCAATGTCCTTATTTGTAAAATAATACAGTACCACATCATCCGAGATGATGAAAGAATTAAAAGAGGTGATTTGGGTCAAGTGCTTAGGACAGTGCCTGGCATATTCTGCGTACTGTATAGAGAGTGGATGAGGCCACAGGCAGGCTGTGGGCAAAAGTCATGCCCATTTCTTTCCCGCTTCTGTCTGAAAAGTACTTCAGTTTGATTCCAAACCAACATTTGCAAGGCAGACAACTAAGTTCATTCATTAAGTAGTGATCATTGCACTGTGGTAACTGATAAGAAAGTAGGAAGCTTTTTGTAATTTTCCTTTTTTTATCATCATTACTTTCATCAAAGACATTTATTAAACAAACACTGGATGTAGGGTTCTATATGGAGCCATGAGAAATGGCCCCCAGTCTCCAACTTCCTGCCTAGTTAGGACAACAGGACACACGCCGCATCAGGCTATACTAAATGCCAAAAACAGGAGGCGCTGTGGGTGCAGAGGAACTGAAAGAACGGAGCTCCCCTTGATGTCTTTTCAGACAGAGGGGCGACTGAAGTAGGCTGGGGTCGGGGAGGTGGAGGCAGGTGGCGGGGGGGTAGTCCCTACCCTCTGCGCCTGGGGATGGGCGGTGGGGTGCCAGGGGATAAAATGCAGACTCTGAGTCCAACCCACCCACTCTGATCCTCAGGCAGTGGTGAGGAGGGGGCAGGCAGGGGAGCCCCGTCTTGATCAGACGCAGATCCCTGGGCTGCACTTTGAGAAAGACGTTGTGGCTAGATGGGCGTGGCGAGGGGCTGGCCCCTGCCTGAGGGCCCCAGCAGGCTGACTGCTTAGGGTGCCAGGGACCCGAAGCAGAGACCTTGCCAGGGAGACTTTTATTTCTGGTGTGAATTTCTAAGAAGAGAAAGGTGAAAGTCAGTAAACATGTTTTATAACATTTTCTTATCCTCTAACATGGTAAAGCACACATTTTTCCTACTTTAACTTTGGGAGTTTTAAAATCCAGAGACCATCTTTTTCATTTTAGGTAATGTTTAACTTAATCACTTAATCTGAATTAACGTGGACAACAGTGGTGACAAAAGATAATTACATTTAAGTGGTATTCTAACTTAAAAATTCCTTTGGGAATATCTGTGAGTCACCCTGTTCAACTCAAATATCCATAAAACATGTACCTTACATGTTTTATGGATATTTGATATTCAATAATTGTTCCAGAAGGAAATCATTGTTGCAGAGGGCAAAAGGCCAAGTCAGCTAAAATAGCAGGTTCTTAATTTATAGTCAATAAAGGACTCTTTTGTAAGTTCTTCTCAAGTCATAGTGTATTATCAGGTAAGTCTGGCACTGAAATCACTTTATGCTTAAATACTTCACAAGGGAACATACACTAAGGGCTTCTTTTTTTTTTTTTTTGCGGTACGCAGGCCTCTCACTGTTGCGGCCTCTCCCGTTGTGGAGCACAGGCTCTGGACGCGCAGGCTCAGCGGCCATGGCTCACGGGCCCAGCCGCTCCGCGGCATGTGGGATCTTCCCGGACCGGGGCACGAACCCGTGTGCCCTGCATCGGCAGGCGGACTCTCAACCACTGCGCAACCAGGGAAGCCCTAAGGGCTTCTTGAAAACACTTTGTGAGACAATACTGTGTGAATTTACTCGGCTTTCAAGAATGCAAAGGCATTTTAAATGTTAAAAAGTCACCGGCTAAATACTCAAGATAAAAATACACACTTTTATCTGCAATATTTAATAACTCAACAGAATTTTATAGCCACCATACTTTGGAAATTCTATTCAAGGTTTTCCTTGAGACTCGGAAGTAATGCTTCTTCTTTCCTTCTAAGCAGTATAGCTTTCTGTGTCAACGTAGGGTGGAATTAGTACTTCTTTTTTTTCCCCCTAGGTGGCTTTGTGCCAGTGGAGGGGGGAAAAGTCCCAAAGAGATAACAAAGGACCATAGACACTCTGCAGGTCAGTGTTCGGGCTCCTTCCTTTGGGCTATAGAAGTGCCACTTCTGAGTGGCAGTGACAGGTCTGCTGCTTCCCGGCCAGAGGGAAATGCTACCCTTCAGGTGAGATAAGGCTCCTGCCCTGGGAACAATCATTATGTTCCCATAACAATGTTGATTGATCCCAGGCAAGAGAAGCCAAAGCTGGCAGGTAGGAGACACTCCCATTCCTTTTAAGTCTAACACAGAATCTCACACTGCCTAAAGAGACCTGCATTTTTTGAAGGATTAAAAAACAAAAAACCCCAAACCAACAGAACTACGTTCAACACGTATGAGCTATTCCTGTAGACTAATGAACCATTTGGGATACTGTTCTGTATTCTCGTGGGAAAAGACGCTCATTGTATTTTCACCGGATTTAAATTTTTAAAGAAAAATTTTAACACGTTTAAAGTTTTTGCTTTAATCTACTGTGATGAAACCTTTAATTGCTGTAGTTGTAGATGGATAGATTTATCTAAATACATCAAATGAGAAACCGTGTAAAATGTTCAATAAGTAGATAGGTGCTTAATGAGTGTGTTTCACAGCTGTGCTTTCCGAGATGTTTTGATGATCTAAGACAACTAAAAATACGAAATTTAACTCAATTTCAGCACATGCATGCTATCTTTGCATGGTCATGAGCTTAGCCCTCCAGGTGTATCAGAATCACCTGGAGCGCTTGTTAGCAAATTCAACTCTTTACTCAACTGAAGTACCATAGCACTTCAAATCATGGTGTTGATTCCATAAAATTCATATTCAAATAATTTTCCAGTTCAGATCTTTGGAGAGTAATGTTTTAAGTTATAGAAAGACATGCTTCTTATATACTCGCCCCAGTCCCACCCCTGAGCAGAGTGTTGTCACTTGTTTCAATAGCTCGTCTCTCTTTATAGCTAAGTAGTATTCCCTTGTATGGATATACACCACATCCATTCACCTGTTGATGGCCATTTGGGTTGTTTACTTTTTTTGGTGATCTCAAAGTTGCTAAGAATATCTGTGTACAAGTCTTTGTGTGGAAAATGCTTTTATTTTTCCTGGGTAGACACCTAGTAGTGGAATGGCTGGATCATATAGTAGATATATTTTTCACTTTTCAGAAACTACCAACCTGTTTTCTAAAATGGTTGTACCATTTTACATTCCCATCAGCAGTTGGGAGCACCAGTTGCTCCAAATCCTTGCCAACACTTACTATGGGCAGTCTTCTAAAATTTAAGCCATTCCACTGTGTGTGTAGTGGTATCTCCTTCTGGTTTTAACTTACTTTTTCCTAATAACTAATGATGTTGAGCATCTTTCAAGGGCTTATTTGTTCTCTGTGTATTTTCTCTGGTGAAGTGTCGGCTCAAATCTTCTGCCCATTTTTAATTGGGTTGTTTGCTTTCTTATTATTGAATTGTAAGATTTATACAGATACAAGCCTTTTGTCAGGGCTTGTTTTTGGTAAACTATTTTTTTGCAAATATTTTCCCCCAGCCAGTGGTTTAAATTTTCATTTTCATAACAGTGTCCTTTGAAGAGCAAAGCTTTCTCAAAAAGAGATAACCTGAATAACCCTATAGATATTAAACAAACTGAATTTATAGTTGAAAACCTTCCCACAAAGAAAACTTTCCCAATCCAGACCCAGATAAGCTTCACTTCACTATCTGCTAACAAGTTCCATACACTTAAAAATATTGAGACAGATTGCTCAAAGCTATAAAAAGTTTTCAGCACCCACAAACTGAAAAAAAAAATAAGGTTTTGCATGCATTTCAACCTTATGAGTTACATTTAAGCCTAATAAAGAAGTGTTACTTCCCTGAGTGAGTGCGCTCACATCTAAAAACTACTCAACCACAGGAAAAGCTTATCCACCTACTGCCTGAAAGGGAAGAGGGGGATTACTGCAACAGTAATAGCATGCATTGAGCACCTCCTATATGAAAGGAAGAACCCAACACAAATGCTTCTGGAAAACAAACAAGAAGAGAAGGGGATGCTTCATAACTCATTCTGTGATTACAGCATTACTCTGATACCAAAACTGGATAAAGAAATCACAAGAAAAGAAAGCTACAGAACAACATTCCTTATGAACATGGATGCGAAATTTCTTAACAAAATTTCAGCAAATTAAATTCAACAGTACTTTCAAAGGATAATAGATCATGACTAAGTGGGGTTTATCCTAGGAATCTAAGGTTGGTTTAACATTTGTAATTTAGTGTAAACTACCATATTAACTGGCTAAAAAAGAAAAACCTGCATCTCATAGATGCAGGAAAAGCATTTGAAAAAAAAATCAACATCAATTCCTGACCAAAACCTCTCAGCAAACTAAGGTAGATGGGAACTTGTTCAACTTCCTGAAGAGCATCTATGAAAAGCTTTTCTCTCTATACTAACTGCCTAGGAGACCCCATCTACTCTCACCGTTTTAAAATATTACTTATATGCTGATGATTCCTACATTGAAGAACTGAAGCTGATCCTTTTGACATAGGTTGGATCACATCTTTCTTTTGCTCAAAAATGTCCAATGGCTTCCTGTGACACACTTGGGACAAAAGCCAAAGCCCTTATCATGGCCTTGAAGGCAACCTCTTCCAAGCCATCTGTTACCTCTCTCCCCTTCAACCCCAAAACTCCAGCTGACCCAAACGATTTGCTATTCCCTGAATCCATCAAGCGTACTCCTGCCTCAGAGCCTTGGCGTGTTTCCTCTGCCTGGAATGATCTTCCTCTGGATGGCTACATGGCTTACTCCCTTGATTGTACTTCATACAGGTTGGTCTCGGCTCAAATGTCACCTCCCCAGAGGGTCCTCCGTCAATTACTTTTTACCAAATGGCCCACCTGATCACTTACCCTTTACTTTTTCTTCATTACACTTCATTACCCCAAATATTATTTATTTGTGGACTATTTGTCCCTGCCCAATTAGAATAGATGATCTTTAAAGGCCTTGTTCAGTCCTGTACCTCCAGGGTCTAGCATGTACCTGGAACATACAGAAGTTGCTCAGTAAGTGTTTATTGCATGAATAAATGAACTATGAATCAGAATGCCTCATTTTCCAATATCCTCACCAGGTATTATAAACCTTTATAATCTTTGCCAATCTAATATGTGGGAAATAATATCTCCATAATTTGTATTAATATGAGTGAGGTTGAGTATCCTATCATGTTTTTTAGCTTGGTCTTTTTTTTTTTTTTTTTTTTCAGAAAGCTATCTTTTCATATCCCTTGTTTGGCTTATCTTTTTCCTACTGCTTTGCAAGTGGCATTGATACATTAAAGGAATTACTCCTTTGTCCATCATATACTACAAATATATTTTCCCAGTTTGTCATTTGCCTTTGACTTTGTAGTCACATTATCAATCTTTTCCTTTTGGTTTCTGGTTTTGAGACATCTAAGAAAGTCCTTCCCCAATCCAATATCATCACAGCATTCACACTTGTTTTCTTCTAATACTTTATATATGTATATATAAAAGATTATAATGTTTAGATCTTTGATCCATCTGGGATTTATTCTGGGATATAAAGAGTTAAGGAAGTGATCTAGTTTAAAAAGAAAATTTAGCTTTAAAATACAATGAATACAAATTCCTGGATACCATTTACACATTATTATTTTAACAATGAGAACATTCATAATTTAAAAAATAAATTCAAACAAATTTCATCTGTTTTCTAATATACATTTTTAAAATTCATTCATTCATTTATTTTTTTTTTTTGCGGTAAGCGGACCTCTCACTGTTGTGGTCTCTCCCGTTGTGGAGCACAGGCTCCGGACGCGCAGGCTCAGCGTCCATGGCTCACGGGCCCAGCCGCTCCGCGGCATGTGGGATTTTCCCGGAACCGGGGCACGAACCCGCGTCCCCTGCATCGGCAGGCGGACTCTCAACCGCTGCGCCACCAGGGAAGCCCCCTAATATACATTTTAATAAGTGGTTTGATATATATATTTCTATGTATGTACATGCTTGCAACAAAATTCTATTTTTCACCAGTCTCTGTAATGTTATATTACAATTTGACATTACTGTCACTATTAAAATATTTTCCCCAGAAAGTTTCCATTTCATTTTTCTCAACATTTTCTTGCTTTCCTGGATCTTGAAGATTTCTTTTTTGTTGTACTGTATTTTGCTTTAAAAAGTCTCTTTTCTATTAAGCTCACTTCTTCATGGAGAAGGGAGGTCTTTATTCTTAGCAAGAAGGAGAAGAGATTTAGTATAAACTGATAACTCAGAGAAAAATTTGATTCTTCATAGGTTGTCACATGCTTACAATAGCTAGAAGGGGAAGAAAAAGGAAGACACTACATTTAAAGGTCTTTTAGAAACGTATGCATCCATCCCTTGAACATCCCCCAAATAACTTAAAAAAGATGTATGGTTAGGCTTAAAATAGTACTCTGAGCTGGAAGAAAACAGAACAATTTGGAAGGAATCCTAAATTTTATAAAGAAAAAAGATTTCAGCACTGTCCCTGGCCACCATGAAATGGGACACAGGTGGTACAGAGCCAGGTCTCATGACTTCTTCCACTCCAGGTGGGCCCCCCTCTTCTTATCATGGTCAAGGCAAACAAAAGCAGACAGGGAGAGATTCTGGACATATTTTAAAACAAACAGAAGAAAAAAAGTAATCCCCGACTCCCATCCAAAAGAAGTCATGAGGCTTAATAATGTATGTTGCAATTCTGTATGAATTATAGAAAGAAGAGTTTACAAAGCAATTTTGCTTATTTTAAAGTAGTAGAACCTGAATCTGATCAAATCTCTCACTACCATCAAATCTCTAAAACACTAATTAAAACTGCTAACTAACTCTATCAATCTCTAACTCTATCAAGGTATAAGCAGGGGGACAGGAGAACACCTTAAGTGGTATCATGGGCTGTAATCAGTAAAATCTAGACTATGGGAAACTGTACAGGACACATGACCTGGATTACTCAGTAAGTAAACTGCAAGGGGGAAAAAAGAAGAGATAAAGGGGGAATTTATGAATTAAAGCACTTAAGGGATATCTCTACCACCTGCAATGTATGGACTTTATTTGGATTCTGAGTTATTTAAAAAAATTACGTGACAATCGGGAAAATCTAGACGTTGGCTGCATGTTTGATGAGATTAAGGAATTACTATTAGTTTTTTATGTCTGATTAATGGCATCATGGTTTTATTTAAGAAAATTACAATGTATGGAATTTTCTTCCAAATAATCTGGGAGCAGAGGGGTGAAGGAGTTGGGGCATGGGGGAAGCAAGTCTAGCCATGTAGACAACTGCTGATGTGGGGTGGCTACGGGTACAGGGGCGTTCAGGATGCCGTGCTCTCTACTTCTGAGTGCAACTGAAATTTTCCAGGAGAAAAAGTTGTCAAAAACAAGTGAACAGTACACAGAGGATATAAATGTATAGATACTATGATTTATATAACATATATGGCCCTAAATTCCTGAAGGAATGTTTCTATTTGCACCACGAAGTTTGCCACCCATCAGTTGTGACTATGGGTAACTACTCTTGGTTCTTTCATCTGTAAAATAGGAAAAAATAACAGTACCACCTCATAGAATGGAAAAGAGGATTGCATGAGAATATATATGAAGCACTTAACCAATGGTTGGCACATAGTAAGGGCTCAAAAATGTTCACTTTCCCTACATTCCTTTAAAATTGATTTTTAAATTTTCACTTAAAATCTTAAGCCTATTTTAATAATACACAAAAAAGCTAATACCCGACTATGTTCACCAGTAGGAAATTTAAAAGCCTCAACTGTTTGTGCATTGACTGGTTTAATGGAAATCAAATATAAGTCATTTATGGTGCCCTCTTGCTTTTCTTCTTTTCTAATTTTTAATTTTAGCTATATTAAGAGAGATTCTTTCAGACAAAATATTACCAACAAAAAGGGTAAAAATATTGTTCTCTTGTCTAGGGACCATAAGGAAAACTCTATTTTTACAACAGAAAGCTAAAAAAAGGCATACGAAGTATCTGCTGCAGTAAGACTTTTTATTTCTAAGTTGAATCAATAACAATATCTTTTAAGGATTACATTCCTTATCATAAACTCAGAAAGTTTAAATTTTCCTAAAGTTTTAAGTGATAAAACCAAATATAATATATAATCATTTAAATTCATAAAGATTGTTGGCTCCGCCTCAGAGAAGAAGGATAAACACCTTCGAGTATCTGAAGTGCTCTTGCGGCCTCTCTCTGCTTAGTTCTCGAGGCCTGAGTGTTCTCAAAATTATTTTATAGTACAATGTTTGTCTCTTCTGAACCCGCAAAAATGAGTCCTTCTGTGTAACAAAATTCTCCATGTAGCTGAAGATCTGCTCTCTTAAGCATCAAAACATTTCATTGTGACCATTTTGGATGGAAATCTTTTAAAACTGAGTTATACATTATTTGGTTATTATTAAGCAAGGTATATTCAGCATGTTTGTTAAAGCCTTTACAATCATATTGTGACAACCTGTCCACTTTTATTGTGGAAATATTAGAAAAGACAGGTAAGAAAAACAAATCTAGAGAGGATGCACACAATTTGGGCACACGCTCTGTGTTAAAGCTGAGACATGGTCTGGTTTATTTAGTTCTGTGGAGCTATTGTGTGTCATGAATGAACTTCAGACCACTGTAATTTGAGTTCTTTTGTCTGCTTCTGCTTCTGATGCTGGTTCCTCTATTGTCTGTCAAATGAATATCATTTATATTTGCTGTCAAGACGCTTATCAGCAGACACCTCTCAGTCTCCTGCCTACTCTGTTTCTTTTGATGATGAGGAATTTGGAAATCAGACAACTCAGCCTGACAGAACACACCTCCAGGCAGAGTAAGCAGGCTCCGAGTGAGCTTTCTGAGAAAAGTGTATAAGCTTTAGTCATGGACTTAGTGACCTTTTTATAGGTTAGCTGAACCCTTTTTTGCTTACTCTGTGGTTCTAGGCTATGGTCTAAATAGGCAAGGTGATTTGACGGATAATTTTGGTGCATAAAATCATGGGATCATAAAATTATTTGTCTACATGGTTTGGTGTTCTAGCCTTGTAATTCCTGCAGAGAAAAATATCTTGGTTGTTTCATCTCTGACTATACCAAGGTCTATTTGTAACTAACTATCTTTAATTACAGTATTAAACCCATGAGGAACATCCAAAAGTCCACTGATCATGAGATGTGAAAAGTGTAGGGTACAGGCTCCCCTCTAACTTCCCCAGGCTGACTCTGCAGACAGAACAGCACCAGCACGCCACGTCCTAACTTCCCGGTCCTGTGTGTGGGCCCCTGTAGCGGGACAGGACTACAGCCTTTTCTCCACCTCTCGACGAAACCTTAAATCTTTTTTTTTTTTTTTTTTTTTTTTTGCGGTACGCGGGCCTCTCACTGTTGTGGCCTCTCCCGTCGCGGAGCACAGGCTCCGGACGCGCAGGCTCAGCGGCCATGGCTCACGGGCCCAGCCGCTCCGCGGCATGCGGGATCTTCCTGGACCAGGGCATGAACCCGTGTCCTCTGCATCGGCAGGCGGACTCTCAACCAGTGCGCCACCAGGGAAGCCCGAAATCTTAAATCTTAAAAAGCCATTGAACTGACTGCTCAAAGGCCTGTATCACTCCAGATGCGGAGCTGACTGGAGGTTGGGATTCTGGCCTTTCGTGGTTGCTATTAAGACAGTTATACTCCTTAACCATTCTAGACTCGGCTAAAGTTTTTTTGAGCAGTAAATTTTAATACAGATAACTTCCTTTTATTATCTTCTACTGTATTTTCTACATTTTATTTATCTTGATTGATACTCAACTCAGGAAGTTAAACTCTTCAACAGAAAACTAGTTTTGTTTAAAAAAATGATCATAGTTATCATTTATCGAGTATTTACTATGTGACAGACACCATACATCTCATTTAATTCTCATGAAAACCCTATGAGGCAGCTTCTATTTTCCATTCATTCATTCAACAAATACTTGGTGAGCACCTACTATGTGCTACGCACTGTCCTAGTCTCTGAGATTTTTCATTAAATAAGACAGAGTCCCTGCACTCAAGGACCTGACATTCTAGTGTGTGTATAATAATATAAATAAATATATAATAATGTAATAAATATATAATAATATGTTATATATATATAATAATATAATACATTCAATAGTGACAAAAGCTATAAGAAAAAAAGATAGGCAGGGGGGTTAGAGAGTGATGAGGTGTGTGTGGGTGTGAGGGCGGAGCTGTGATACTTTAGACAGGATGGCTAAGAAAGGCCTCTCCGAGGAAGTGAAATTTGAACAAAAACCTGAAAGAAGTGAGCCCCTGTAGACACACGGCGGAAGAGCATTCCAGGCTGAAGGTATAACACGTGCCAAGGCCTGCGCGGGGAGTGTGGCTGGCAAGCTCCAGGAACGGCCAAGAGGCCGGTGTGAACCTGGGTGGCGAGCATGGCAAGCGGAGGAGTGGGGAGGGCAGAGAAGAGCGGGGCTGGCAGGCCCCACGGGGTCTCCTGACTTCACTCGGAATGAGATGGGAGCTGCTAGAGGTTTTGAGCAGGGGAGGAGGGTCAGTACCATACCCTGCTTTTACCATCAGGGCAACAGAGCTGTAGATGGTAAATAACCTGCCCACATGAGCGAGCGGCAGGGCTGGGATGTGAACAGCTGGATTCACGAGCACGTCCTCTTAACTATGGGAATGTGCCTTACAGACAATTCCTATGTCAATGTGGGAATGAGATTAATATAAAAATATAAGGTTACAATCAGAAAAGTCTTTATAATCTAAAACTTCTTCCAGCTTTATTGAGATATTACTGACATACAACGTATGTGAGTTTAAGGAGTCCGACATGATGGTTTGACACATGTGTGTGTTGTGAAATGATTATCACCGTGAGGTTAGTCAACACCCCCATCCCTTAAACAATACTCAGTGTGTAATTCTGAGTGTCCTGATTCTAATTCCAACAAATAACCTATCTGGCTCTTACTACAACCAACTCCTTTAAATTATACATGGCCTTTTTTTAGTTAGAAAAGAATACTACTTCAGGCCAAACTAGAAGTTTCATCATGTTTTTTTATCCTGTCATTTCTAAGAGCATCACATACCTTTTACAGAATTTCTGAGTACTCAGCCAATAGAGGGAATTCTTGGTCATCAGTGACTGGCCTTTCTGCTTCAGGACTCCCTGGAGGCTATGCCCATGGAAACAAGTTCTATCACTGCCCTCTTCGGTCCAGCTGAACTGAAAACTTGAAGGGCTTTTTTTTTCAACAGTTGGTGTTGAATCAACCAGTGTGCTAAATTGTTTTTGTAGACTCACGACCATTTCTGGAAATGAAGGAAGAAAGAAAAGGAATAAAATAAAAACGAATGTTAAATCACGAATAAAGTCTGTAGTTTACTTGATAGTAATGTACCAATGTTAGTTTCTTAGTTTTGACAAATGTACCATGGTGATATAAGAGCATAACACTAGGGAAAACTGACAGTGGATGAGGGATGTCAAGGAACTACTTAAAAAGGCTTTAAAAAGGTGAATTTTAGGTTATGTATATTTTACCACAATTAAAAAGAAAAAAAGAGTGAACAAAAAAACCTAAAGGCAGTTCTCCAGATAAAGAGTTCTGAAAGTCATAGATATATGGCATTTTAGATTTTGGTGGAAGCTTAAGTTCTGTTTTGAATAATGCAATGTTCCTGAAATAAATAGATAAGATTCCTATGGACATTTCTTGCAGAGGATGATGTCTCTTTGGATGTGCATTGGAACACTTCCTAAAGAAGTGAAGAAAGTACATATGCATTTACTTTTCAAGTTAAGATACTTAGCTTTTCTACAACTGTGTTGTTACTGGGCGTTAACAAGAGGAAATGCAGCTCACCCCTTCTTTTATATACCACTGATCTGTCAATCGCTGAGTGGTAGAGTGGCTTTTCACTTTTCCATAGATACCTGTACAAGGTAGAAAAACATTTGGAGCAGGATGGAGAATAAATGGACCTCAACACATTTCAAAGAAGACTCTCTAAAGCAGTGTCTGAAATTCGTGATACCCCGTGTAACAGCTCTGACTTAGAATGACCTACTGACACATGTCTATATAGAGCTTATGATCTAGGAGTAGGCAAGTAGCACTGAAGGAGGCAGCAAGGCCACAGAAAGATAGGCTCCTCCCCAGATGCCATAAGATCCCAAAGAGACGATTAATTACATCAAAATGCAGAAACAGCTTCCCTTACCATAGAATTCCCTGCTGTCTGTTCTCATAAAGTGGAGCCACCTAAGAAATAACTGTTCCTCCCTGTCTTTGGTCAAATGCCCCTCTGCTGAGGATGAAGTTAGTGGTACTTCTGATTCTGATAACCTGTACAAAGTTAACTGTAAGTGCCCACCTTCTGAGGTAGAGGTGTAATCATGGTTAATAGGTGATGGTCTTCCTGAAAATTATGGGTGAACTAAATTTTAATGAACCATACCACATTTAAAATATTCAGAGAGCTTCTCATTTGTGATTCTTTCAAATATCTTTTTGTTATTTATTTTATCAAATAATAAGTGACAACATACTCAAGATAAAAAATCTCTTAATAATAAAGAAGTTCCCTAAACAGTCTAATCCCACGCCCTAGATAAACCCACTGTTAAAAATTCCTTGTGAATACCTAATCTAGATAGATTTTCTTATGTATTTATAATAAACGCCCATACAGGTAGCAATTATGCTATAGTCAAGGAGGCACTCTTACTTCCTTGGGGTCATATGCCCAGAAGATGGGATAAGTGGGCGATCTAAAATGATAATACTGTTTAGATAGTCCTTCTTTAAAAATTTACTTTACTTTGTTTACCTCTTCCCAAAACTACAAAAGCTACAAAAAACAGAGGTCCACTACAAAGTCCTAACATTTTCTCCAGGATGCCACAAAGCCCTATATGCTTTGTTTGTCCAGTCTCCCCACGTGATTTGTTTCCCCACTGTTAGAAATTAAGGTATAATTTACATGTAGTAAAACGGACCCTGTTCAGTGTACAGTTCCACTAGTTTGGATAAACACATACAGTTGTGTAACCACCACGATTAATCTACAGAACAGTTCCACACTCCAAAGATCTCTCATGCCTCTTGAGAGTCAACCCCCTCCATACCCACAACTGAAGTTGATCTCAGACAACCACTGATCTGTTTTTCTGTCCCTATAGTTTAGCCTTTTCCAGAATGTCATATAAATGAAATTAGACCATATCTAACCTTTTGAGTCTTTCATTAGCATACTGTATTTAGGATTCATTCATATTTCTGGATGTATCAGAAGTTTGTTCCTTTTTATTGCTGAATAGTATTCCATTTTACAGATATGCTACTGTTTGTTTATCTGTTTACCAGCTGAAGGGCATCTGGGTCGTTGCCAGTTTTTGGCCACAGTGAATGAAGTATATATATCTACATATATTCATATATAGATTTTTGTGTGAACTTAATCTTTTGCCCATTTAAAAACCTGCATTGTTTTCTTACTGTATGAGAATTCTTCATATATTCTAGATGCAAATCTTTTATCAGATATGTGATTTACACATATTTTCTCCCATCCTGTAGCTTCTCTTAACAGGGTCTTTTGAAGAACAGAAATCCTTTTTTCTGATGAAGTCTAATTCATCTTTTGTTTTCTTTTATGAATCATGCTTTTGGTATCATATCTAAGAAAATTTTTGCCTAACCTAAAAGGCTGCAAAGATTTTTGGCAAAAGTGCTTTGAAATTTTCCTCCATGTTCTTCTCAACATCTCCATGGAAACTGGAAGTCATCAAAGCAGTCTCTAAAGGGGTTTTTAGGCTTTCAACTACTGTTTATTAGTGTTTTTCATAATCCCTTGCATAGGAACCCATGCTTAATAACTTCTGACAATATGAAAGATGATGTCCAGAAGAATAGAGAGGAATATTAGAAACTTACGTCAACAGTGGAGGTGGGGTTGGGTAAACCAGGTAATCAGCGCGCACTGGGGCTCTGTGCCCACATGTCCGTCAGCAGTGACTTACATAAGTTACCTCGCTCAGCCCAAAGCACATACTCTATGAAGGATCTTGATAATGGATCCCCTGGACAAGCTCCTCCCTGGGGCCTGGTGTCTGTCTGGAAAATGCCATTTTGAAACTAGACGTACTTTCTTTGGTCACTAAATTCTCCCTTAAAGTAGCTAAAAGTCAGGAAGTCTTAGATGTGCAGGTGATTGTAGCACTGCAACATGAGTTTGGGCTCTAATAGCTATGTCTGAAGTGTAAGCTGTTGCCCAGTTTGAGTTCACGAATGCCTATTCGCTACTGAGACGCCCAAGTGGCATGGCCCCTGAATACCTAGCCTCGCAGTATCGGTCAAGACAACCCCAGCTGGCCCCCAAAAATGAAGGTCCAATGGCTGATGCTCCAGGACAACCTAAAAACACAGGATAACCTTCTGTTCTTGCTGCTACTCTTATACCTGCTGAGATCCGATGACTTCTCCAACAAGGACGAGGAAGGGCCCACCCAGTTCCCCGGGTGCCGGCGGCTTTCATTAGAAGTTCACCTCCTGCCGCTTCTCCCTCATTATCCAACCTGAACAGGAAGAAACTGCGCACCTTCTCCCCCTTTTGCAAGGATCCTCTCTCCCACGGCACTTTATTCATCCCCGTAAGCCCGTCTCTCTGTTTAAAAGCTCTCCTAAATTTAGAGGAAAAATAATCTAATTCTACCTGCAGAAACTGAAATTTAGTTCTTAGTTAAGAGTATAAGGCAGGCATTACTAGCCCTATTTTATTGATGAGGAAACTGGAGCTGAATGAATTATCATTTTAACTAATTTGAGGAACACTGACTTTTCTCAAGGGATATAAAATTACTTGATCAAATGAGTACTATTGTAAATTTACATAAAGTAGAGAGATGTTAACTTTTTCTTCAAAGTCTCACAGAGACTCCAAGTTCTAAGAATAGATATAAAACCGTTCAAATCAGAGATCTATAGCAATGTACCCTATATTACATAAGATAGTGTCTCTGAAAATTTATGAGCTATGTTTTAGTGCACTGAGGCTAAGAATGTAAGTCATTTGCCCACAGTCAAACAGCTGGCTGTAACACAATCAGGATTCAAGCCCCGCACTGTCTGTCTCTAACGCTAGGCTCTTTCCACTCTACCACAATGGACCCACATCAGAATGAGAGCTCAAAGTCAAACAGTGAGACTGACTGAATTAAGTATACTACTGTCTTTCTGCTTTCCTTTGTTTTGATTTTTATAGGGAACTTTTTTTGGGGGGAACATTCCAATTACATATGTCACAGGTTGACATTTGTAATCTTTGTAATATTGGGAAGCACAGGTGGGAAATGATCCACTCTGAGAAAGGAAAGAGGGAGGAATATCAGAAATGCAGAAGGGAGTCATGCGAACCATAAAAAGTTGATGACTAAGTACAATATGGTACCTGGATTGGATCCTGGATCAGACGGAGGACATTAATAAAAAAGGACATTATTAGTTTAGTTAATAGTAATAGAAAGAAGAAAAAAGTTAATTTGGATAGATGGGTCAATAGTTCTAGAAAAAATGTCACAGTGCTGGTGAGTCTAAACTGATGAAACTTCAGCTTTCAAATGTAAAGTAACAGACTTGAAAATAAAGTAGGTAAATCTAAAACTAGAAGAGATAACATACTTTGCCCTGGCTTCCTCCCATTTTTGTTTTTTTTCATCAATAGCTTTCTTCATAACTTGGTACCATTTTCTGAAATCAAACCATGGCTTATCTGAAAGAAACGAAATCCATGATTATTAACCAAATATGTCACATTATTATAACACACACTGTTCCTCTGAGTCTCCACTCACTGATGTGACTCAGCATTTATATACCAGCCCTTGGAGATTACGGAGGGAGGTGCTGCTGTATCCAAGCTCTAACACAACTGCTGAGCGACCTGCCCTCACTCCCTTCTCTGAGTCCCTACCTGTACTGTGGCCCTAACTAAATTATACCAAAACCAAAAATGTCTGCTTCTCCTAGATTTGACTATTATCCCCCTGAGAATAGAAGACATATTTTGTTTATGTAGAAGACTACACAATCAGGCCTCTTCCTCCTGACCCAAATCCCAGCACAGTGCCTGGCACAGGGCGGTGCTCCAATATGTCTAGGAATACATGAATTAAGGAACAAACGGTGGCTGTATGTGTGCAATGGCACCAGGCTTCTAGTTTCATCAGCTCCTATTTCTGTTCTTCCTAAGCCTAATCCAAATCCAAAGACTCTAGAGATAAGTAAGAAAGTAGATTGCATTGGACAGGTGGAGTGAGTGTGTGTTCAAGATGTCAAGGTGAGATAGACAACAGAATTGAATACATAGTCGAGCCTAAAACTACACTCCTCACTCTTTTATTCAATCCATGTGGGGAGATGGGAAGAGTAGGGAGGAAAAAAATGAAATTAAAGGTAAAGCAGGAAAGAGGCTTAGAGAGTGAGGAAGTTTGAAGAAAGGAAGGCTGACAGGAGGAGGATGGCTGAGTGAAAGGCTGAATTTTTTATATATTCTCTAATGAAGATAGTCTACCTTCAATGTCTAGTTAAAAATCTTTCAACTGGCCAATATAATCATTACTTATGGCCTTGTAGGCCACAGAGCAACAGAGCCACAGAGGACAGGCAACTACCAGAAGAGCTACAAGGAAGAAGGAAAACTATAACAATGAATAGAACACAAGGTTCTTTGACCTTAAGTGAGTCATAACTTCTTAAACTCCTCATCAGTGATGTGGGAAGGCAGGGGACAGTGGACAGTTAGGGAGCAGAGAGAATGGGGACCACAATCCCTGCCCTGCTGACACTGTAGGTTTATTTTGAGGGTCACAGGAAGATAATATGTCAAAGCATCCTTTACTCTAAATGTCTACACAGTCTATGAAGGCCCTTTAACGTCAGAAAACATCTTGTCCAACCTTTTACTCTATGTAGGAGCCAACATGAAGCAATGTGCAGAAAGAAGCATGCTGCACATATTCTGGAAAGAACACACAAACTAACTGCCACCATTAAATCTAAGCTCCTGAAACCAATGAACATATATGTGGAATCTTAAAAAACAAGTCAAACTCATAGAAATAGAGTAAAACAGTGGCTGCCAGGGGCTGAGGGGTGCGGGAAAGAGGGCGAGATTGGTACAAGGAGACAAACTTTCAGCTATAAGATGAATAAGCTCTAATGTAAAACATGGTGACTATAGTTGGTAATACTGTATTGTATACCTGAAATGCACTAAGAGAGAACGTAAATATTCTCACACATACAAAAAGGTAAATATGAGAGGTGATGGATGTGTTAATTGACTTCATGGGAATCCTTTCACAATGCAAACACATCATATTGCTACAATGTACACTTTAAATATCTTACAAGTTTATATGTCAATTATACCTCAAAAAAGCTGAAATTAAAAATAAAACAATGAACATAAATCCTAGTGAGAACATTAAGAAACTGGAATTGAATGTAAGAATTCATGCATTTACCACACTTTATTAAGTGGATATTAGTCCAGTCACTCTGCTAGATATTAAAGATACATTAAAAAAAAAGTAAAAAAGATATGGCCCTTCCCTCTAGAAGCTCGCAATCTACCTACTTGTCTGCCTGTCTGTCATTTACACAGCAGTCACTATGCGGCAGATACTCCAGGCACTTTACAAATACTGGCGGCCTAACAGGGATAGACATGCTTAGTCCGCTAGTTACGATTCAGTGTTTTAAACAACTAAGAGAAGTCTGGACAGGAGTGGCTGTGGCAGGGTCATCGGTTCTGGTTTGGGAAGAGGTGGGCTGGGGAGTGGGTGTGAAGAGAGGCTGAAGAGGGCATTTATGTTGCATCTTGAAGCATGAAGATGGACTTGCCAGGGATAGAAGGAGTTAGGGGGTGAGAAGGAAGGAACACTTCAGGTAGAAGGACCAATGTGAGCAAAGGTTGAGGCACTGGAATAGACGGTACACTCACAGCGCTGCCAGGAAGTTCACGGTCTAGTATGGCTAGTGAGTAGGAGCTGGGAACTAAAAAGCAGGCTGGCCTTTACACACAGTAGGAAGTCACTGAGGTTTTTTAGTAGCCTTGAGATATAATTAAATAATTATACATATAAAACATTCTGGTACAAGGTACAATTTGTATATATGTATATGTATATGTGTATGTGTATATTTCTCAAAGTTTCTTCCCTGTATTTATTGTATCTTTTAATCCACCATTTACAATCACTTTGAATTTGATTCATAAAAAAAGTAAGTACCTTCTTCATTCTTTTCATTATATTTCTCAGCAATATTAGACAAAGACCTGGAGATACAAATAAACAAATCAATTTATTTAGAAATCATTTATTGGAAGACAGTTAAATTTTGAATTCTTCTGAAGGAAACGTATAGAACAGTACTTGAAACTGATGCCAACTTTTAATGGAGAAGCTATCACTGAAACAGGGAAGGAGACACTATAAATACTGCCACTCTTTGTTGGCATTTTAAGACTCTTTTACTTTCCAAAATAATCTTTGAAGACACGTAGTGCCAGAAGCCTAAAGGTATACAGATGAAGTGCTAACTGACTCTTTAGGATGTGTGTATGATGATTTAAAACTCAGGCATCAGTAGAGCCGTGAGAAACACGTGTGTGCACCTAAGAATAGGAAGAAAACGTGATCCAAACAACCTACTATGGGAAAATGAGATCTCTCACAACTAGCTGAGTCAAAATGTTACATAAGAAGTAACTGTTGCTACTAGTCAATGTTCTATTAACACCTGAGAGTCTCTATTTTCTACTGAGATGTAGCATATGGATTCCTTTACCCTGAAGAATTAGGTAAAAACAATACAATTGTTTCCTCATAAAATCGACATACACTTACCATTCTAAATTGTCATCCAGTAAAAAGAGCAGTTTCAATACCACTACAATGACAGCTACAGCTTGTACATCATATTTAACAGTTTTTGCTTTTTTAGCTATAGGATCAAATGTTAGAAAATCCACTTCTCCCATTCCAGTCACTTTTACCACGTGGCAGGTTAAATCATGCATTTCATCTGTTGAAGAATAAAACAGTAAAATGTGAATTAAATTCTCTGGCTAACTAGACTATACTAATGTGTATATCTATGAGATAAGCTTATCTTAAAATAAGATACTATGCTAGAACTCTGAGACATACATTTTGTAAATAAAATAAACCAAGAAATGATATTTGTATAGAAAAATGAACGGTTGAATGCTAGCAAGGAGTATCTTCTCCTATTTTCACTTCCCCAAACATCTGTTATTTATAGGATACATCTTGCCACCTAATGCACAGCCACACATCGTTTTTCTATTGTTTCATCCATGTTTCTTGCCTGTGTTTCTACAGCAATTTGCATTTACCTGAAACTGACTCTCCTGTAAGACCAAGAGCTTCTCTAAAAACGCACACTCATTCACCAGCAGGAAGCCTGGCTAGCACACTGGAAGCCTGATGTGCATCTCACTAGCTGCACTGCTTTCCCAAAGAAACTATATGCTCAGCACAGACTGCATCTATTATTCAAGGCTGAATAATGTGGGACTTGGAGCCAGAAAATCTACGGCCTATGTATTTAGGTTTTCTAATCATTAGCTTTGTGACTCCAAATTAGAGTCACCTAACCTCAGTTTCTTAATTTGTAAAATGGGTTATGGTGAGGATAAACATTCAATAAGATAGCACAAGTGAACATACTTTGAAAGCTCTAAATTACTAAGCAAATTTCTTTACTCACTAATTTAAGTACCTAGGATGTACCATATTCTATTTTAATTAAATTCAAGTAGAATGGCTATTATTTATAAAAGCATAATAAATTGTATTGTACTGAATCTTCTACACGCATTCAGTCATTATATCCTATTGATTCTATTCTCTTAATGTAGTATACAATACTTTAATTTTATAATAGTATATATAATATTACACACAGCATATATATTACCATATATAGTATATAGTATTATATATAGTATATATTATTATATATAGAATTATTACTATAAAGAATGGCATTTCTTGAAAAATGTCTCCCCTATTTATTTAAAATTAATTATCTTGAAACTGTTTCTCTTATGCCAAAAGTACAGAGTAATAAAAAAGCAAGTGGAAGACATTATGAGGAAGGACGCCAGGACAGCAGAGAAAAACTAAGCAGTACAGGACGCTGAACTGAGCATTATGTGGAAAGAACACCAGCTCTGGAATGGGACGGCTGGGTTGCAGTACGCACTCAGCCATCTACCAGCCAGGCGTCGCTCAGCTTGCCCATGTTTCATCTGTAAATGAGAATACCCACCTGCCCCCGCTTCCCACCCTCACAAATGAGGTAACATAGATGGAGGCACTTTGGAAACTCTGTAATAAAGTTCCCCACAAATTATATACTGATTGTGAAAGCTGCCAGAAGTTCTCTCTGGCAGGCTCCTCAGTCCCAGTATGAGGGACAATACTAAGAAATGTGTTTGGAGTTCACTCAAAGCCATCAAAGAGGCAGTGCTTACTCAGTAAGAGTGTGTGTGACATGCTTGCTAAAACCTTTCTACCGAGTTCAGAGACGACACTGTCACACGTAAAGGCACTGAGGAGGGGCATTTGTTGCCCCAGTGTGCTTAAAACCACTTTTAGCTTTCCGGGAAAGGGTCAAATACACAGGTTTCTTCTTTTTGATCAACAGCACCATAGAACTGATAGTACTGTAGACAGCAAACTTTAGATTTTGAATGGCAATATTCTAGAGGTCTTCTTATAATCTTACGGGTGCTTTGTCAATCAATGACACATTTTACAATATAAATCCTAAGGTGTAAGGACTTCCCTGGTGGTGCAGTGGTTAAGAATCCGCCTGCCAATGCAGGGGGCATGGGTTCGAGCCCTGGTCTGGGAAGATCCCACATGCCGTGGAGCAACTAAGCCTGTGCGCCACAACTACTGAGCCTGCGCTCTAGAGTCCGTGAGCCACAACTACTGAGCCCACGAGCCACAACTACTGAAGCCCGTGTGCCTAGAGCCCGTGCTCCGCAACAAGAGAAGCCACTGCAATGAGAAGCCCACGCACAGCAATGAAGAATAGCTCCTACTCGCCGCAACTAGAGAAAGCCCGCGAGCAGCAACAAAGACCCAATGCAGCCAAAATAAATTAACTAATTAATGAAAAAAACAAAATCCTAAGGTGCAGGGACTATTACATGTTAGTCTGTTGATCTATTTTGTGTGTTGTTTCCCCCCCCACAATTAAGTAATACAAACTCAGTACAGGACATTTACAAGATACATAAAGGTAGAAGAAAGGAAAAAAGGCATTGCCATAGCTTAGAAAGAGCACTTCAATATTTTGGTATATTTATTTCTAATATTTTAATGAATATTTTAATTTTATGTAGCTATGCTTATATATAATTTTATAATTTGGCCCATTTCATTTTTTATTATAACAAACATTTGCCATGTTTTATATACTCTTCACAAACATGATTTTAAAAGCTGCATAATGTTCCACTGAATATACATAACATTGTTTACTTAAACATTACCTTTCTGTTGGATATTTATTTCTAATTTTTCAGTATAAATAAGCAGGTCAATAACATTTGTGTATAATTTTTTTTCTATATTTCAGATTATTTCTATTGAACAGTTTGTGAGAAGTAAAATTTCTCTATCCTGGTTCTTTTTAATACAGTCTCCAAAAAGGCACTTAAACATATCAGATGCTAGTAGTGTCTCTCTGCCTATTATAATGGTTTTAATTCTACTTGTTACTCTCAGGAAGAGTTAGGTAAGAAATAGTATTAAATCACACACACTGGTCAGAAAATACTGCCACCCTCATCTCTGTCCAACAGCAACTACGTGAGCTAGACACTTTCCATAACCCAGCCCGTGTCAGTTACGTGTTGGTAATTCCTTGTATTCCTTCCATATCTTAGCATTCCCATTATAAGCTCAGGATTTTGGAGTATATGAGAGAACACAGGAGCTTTCCATATTTTGAAAGAACCATCAAAAAAGTAAATGAAAAAACCAAAATCCAAAACAATAATCTGATCTATGTAACATGCCAAAGCGCAGAAATCAGACTTTACAAATTCTGGAATCTTTTTTAAAAAAATTAATTAACTTATTTATTTTTGGCTGCTACGTTGGGTCTTCCTTGCTGCGCACGGCATTTCTCTAGTTGCGGTGAGCGGGGGTTACTCTTTGTTGCAGTGCGCAGGCTCCTCATTGCGGTGGCTTCTCTGTTGTGGAGCACGGGCTCTAGGCACGCGGGCTCAGTAGTTGTGGCATGCAGGCTCAGTAGTTGTGGCGCACGGGCTCTAGAGCACAGGCTCAGTAGTTGTGGAGCAAGGGCCCAGTTGCTCCGCGGCATGTGGGATCTTCCCGGACCAGGGATAGAACCTGTGTCCCCTGCATTGGCAAGTGGATTCTTAACCACTGCACCACCAGGGAAGTCCCCAAATTCTGGAATCTTAATCAAATAGCTGGTGACTTCTGAAATCTTAACCAGAGACGTACATTCCTTAGCTTAATAAATGATGTATTTGGGGCTTCCCTGGTGGCGCAGTGGTTGAGAGTCCGCCTGCCGATGCAGGGGGCACGGGTTCGTGCCCCGGTCCGGGAAGATCGCACATGCCACGGAGCGGCTGGGCCCATGAGCCATGGCCACTGAGCCTACGCGTCCGGAGCCTGTGCTCCGCAACGGGAGAGGCCACAGCAGTGAGAGGCCCGCGTACTGCAAAAAAAAAAAAAAAAAAAAAAAGACGTATTTGAAAAGTTTAAATTACTTTTTTCCTTTTCAAAAAAAATTTTAAAAGTACAGACTTAATATTTACATTTGCATATATATGTTATGCCAATTTATGTTTATGTTTATAGTTAAAATTATACCATACATACAGTTTTACATATTGCTTTTTTCATATAACATATGTATTTTCCTCCCCTATTAAAAATACATTCAATCACATTTTTTATATTGCTTAAGCAATAATATAGTCACACCATGTTTGTATTTTCTGTTAAGAATAGAAATCCTGAATTTCTCACATTTCTAGTTTAGCAAGAAATTCAGGAATGGATTCCATCGGCAGATTCCATTCGGGTTACCTGTGTCTTGGTATAATGTGAACAACAGCTAGTAAGGCTGTCTTCACATTCTGTGTTTCATCCTACCAGACTTGGAACTCAATTTCTTTTAGGGACTGGAAATAGCAATATATTAGCAAACAACAAAAATGTTACCATAGATTAACTTCTGGGATTTTTAAAATTAGAATTCTTTATGTAATAATCATGCTTCATGCAAATGAAGAAGTGCTGCTTTTCTGGGGGGAGTGGGTGCCTAGGTAATTAATAACTCATACTGAAACATGTGTTACTTTACTTGTACTCAGCAAACTTACTGTAAAAACCGAACATATTCTCTCAAACTTATCCCTCACACCAAAATAGAACTCATTATTTCTGAAGTGTCCTTTTACCCATTTTAAATGGTCCAAAATATTTTAAGAAAGGATTTTAAAATTAAGCTTCATGTTACTATGGACCCCGTCAAGTGACTCTAATAGTCTCTGATTTGAGAAGATGCAATATATTGTTCATAATAATTTAGTAAGTCAAAGCTTGCTCATTATATACATCACTCACTTACCAGGGAGATTGACTTCCATCAAGTATTTCATACACAAGATGTTTGGATGAAGATAGCAGTCTTCAGTTATGTCTGGAAAACGTGGCAAATCTAAAAATATGGCAACTTCAATTATTTTTTTATAGATATCTTCATAGTTAGGCCAAGACTGGAATGAAAAAGATAGTCAAGGTAGCAATTTTTGAAACACAAATTATTTTAAAAACTACTTTCTGATTTTAAAAGTAATATGGGGACTTCCCTGGTGGCACAGTAGTTAAGAAGCTGCCTGCCAATGAAGGGGACATGGGTTCGAGCCCTGGTCTGGGAAGATCCCACATGCCGCGGAGCAACTAAGCCTGTGCGCCACAACGACTGAGCCTGCGCTCTAGAGCCTGCGAGCCACAACGACTGAGCCTGAGCTCTAGAGCCCGTAAGCCACAACTACTGAGCCCGAGTGCCACAGCTACTGAGTCCGTGTGCCTGGAGCCCATGCTCTGCAACAAGAGAAGCCACCGTAATAAGAAGCCCATGTACCGCAATGAAGAGTAGCCCTCACTCACCACAACTAGAGAAAGCCCATGAGCAGCAACAATGACCCAATGCAGCCAAAAAATAAAATAAATTTAAAAAAAAGTTTTTTAAGTAAAAAACAACAAAAAAATAAAAGTAATATGTATTCATTGAATAAAATTTGGAATGTAGAGAAAAGCACTAAGGGGAAATGCCCATAAATCCCAAATTTCCTCACCAAGCAGTTTTAAACAGTAATAGTGGTAAATTAAAATCTATCTGGCTCATAAAACTCTTACTGGCCTTACCCATGGTATAGTGAAATCATTACTTCTTGCCAATCATGGAAGAATCTGGTATACAGCTGCAACCCAACTGGAGTTACAATGTCGTCATAATCACTCCAAAGCACGACTTCCCTCTCACCCTCCTTCACCAGCACCCTCTCACCAATCTTCAAATTCACAGCTAACAGATTTAGCTCAGTGTTACATAATATTCACATGCTTCTATGCGAGAGATGACACCAGGGTTTAAGTCTAATAGATAAAAATGTGCAATTCAATCTTCTATTTTCCCACATTAAGAGCCTATAAAAGTGTCTTATAGAATTCAGGAAAATCTATGAGCTAATATTAATAAATTAATTCTCTTCACTTTAAGATCACCCTTGTAGTTTATTGGGTATGCTACTTATATTTCTGCAATTTCCAAACATTCTTCTTATTAATACTACATATAATTTTTCCTCATTTACTCATCCACTCACATAAAAATATTAAATTTAGAGTCTATTCTATGCAAGATACTTTGGGAAATATAAAGATGAATAAAGTGATCTCTTCAAGGAGTTTATACTCTAGAAAAGGGATCAGGGTACAAAAATAACTATAGAATAAGATAGAAAGTTATCGAGTACTACAAGCAAGATTTTTTTTTTAAGGCTTATGGGATTTCAGAAAAACTAACATTTCTGATACGGCAGGACCCCATTAAAACTAGGCCTAAATACAAACATTCTGAAACCTGTTTGGCAGTATCTGTTAAAGTTGAGTGTGGACATATTCTACAGCAAAGCAGCTCTAGCTACATATACCCAACAGAAATGTGCATGCAGTCCATGAAAAGACATGCACTAGAATATTCATAACACTATTTGTGAAAGTCCCAAGCTAGAAACTACCCAAATGCCATCAGCAATAGAGTAAGTACAAGAATAACTATCTAGTAAATTTTGATACAGTCTCACAGTGGAACATTATACAGCAAACAAATGAATGCTCTACATGCAACAGTATGAATGAATCTTCAAAACATAATGTTAAAAGAAGCCAGATGCAAAAGAGAATGACTCCATGTATGTAAAGTACAAAACTTAGCAACTCAGCACCGAACTTCTAGTCCATACGGTTAGAAGTCAGGAGAGTGACTGATTACTCTTGGAGTCGTGGAGGTAATGACTGCAAGTGAGCATAAGGGTGGAGCTCCTAGGGTGCTAAGGTTGATTCCTGATCTCGGGGCTGGTTCAGGTTATGAAAATTCATCAGGTTGGGTACATGTGTGATATGTTCACTTTTCTGTAGGTATGCCTAGTTAAAAAAAAAAAGTGGTAAGAGAGAAAGATAATATCAGTTCAATAAACTATTTTGTGTAACAGAATCACTTCATACATCGCCTTGTAGGAGAAATAATCTAACTGGCAAATTCAGAGTTGGAAAGACCTTTGAAAGTATATGGTCTAACTTTACAAAATCCCCAGCAGGTATATGTCTAGCCCTTCTTATAAATCTCCAGTGATGGGAACTCAATACCTTCCCTGAAGGTAGTCTATTCCATTTTTAACAGGTTTAATCATTAAAAAGTTCTTCCTTATTCTAAGCAAAAATCTGTTTCCCAACAATTTGTGCCAATAATACCATTATGTCATGTCTTGCCCATTTTCTAAATGTGTGAAGGTGTTTGGAAGCCAACTGAAGGAATGAGTATTTCTCTGTTAAATGTTTCTTTGGTACATTCAGCTCATATGCAATTATAAAGCACAAGGAAATGCTTTATAATGGTACAAGAGTATGCTTATAGGGACTTCCCTGGTGGTTCAGTGGTTAAGAATCCATCTTGCAATGCAGGGGAAGCTGGTTCGATCCCTGGTCTGGGAACTAAGATCCAGCCCGCCGCGGAGCAACTACGTCCACGTGCCACAACTAGAGAGCCCGCACACCGCAACTAATGAGCCTGTGCACTGCAACAAAAGATCCCGCATGCCGCAACTAAGACCCGATGCAGCCAATAAATAAATAAATATTTTTAAAAAAGAGTATGCTTGGGCTTCCCTGGTGGCGCAGTGGTTGAGAGTCCGCCTGCCGATGCAGGGGACACGGGTTCGTGCTCCGGTCTGGGAAGATCCCACATGCCGCGGAGCGGCTGGGCCCGTGAGCCATGGCCGTTGAGCCTGCGCGTCCGGAGCCTGTGCTCCGCAACGGGAGAGGCCACAATAGTGAGAGGCCCGCGTACCGCAAAAAAAAAAAAAAAAAAAAAAAAAAAAAAAAAAAAAAGAGTATGCTTATAGAAAACAATCAAAGCGTTAACTATGCCTGATTTTACTTTGCCTGAGGTTACAACCTTCTTTGTATTGTATTTATTTTGATACCACTATTTCAATGTCTAAACTCAAGTTTTATGAGGAAAAAAAAGGCTTTCAATTAGCTATATTATTAACATATGATTAATCTGTAGCTGAAGAATACAAAGTAAATTTCTGTCAATCCAAAATAGCAATGTGGCCTTTCAAGTCTTTTTTTTAAATGTTGAGATACAGTAATTCTACTTGTACACTAAAATACTATTAATTGTATTCTAATCTGTGAAATTAAAAGAGAAAAAAGGAAAACATATATTCTCAGTGACTTTTGGCAAAAGCTTTTTTCTTTATAAAATTAACTTATTTAGACATCTGCTGCATTTTGCACAAAATCTGAAGCATCTTTTCAAGTTAAAACAATTAACATTACTGACAAGATTTATGGCAACCCTAATCCTTTCAAATAATGAAGGTAGGAGATGAAATTAAGTACTTTTATCTGCAAACAAAACAAACACTAGAGCAGTGAATGTTCCCCTTTGAAAAATAACCATCTCAAAAAACCAATTTAATGGATGATAAATTCATGACAAGTAATTGCAAGGTCATTAATGAAAAGGAATCTGGTAAGCTAAAAATACTTAATATATGTATAAAACATCCACAATAACATCCACTCCCTTCCGCCTCCGACACCACTTGAAGTGGTGGCCCAATTGTCCCTATAGGGCTGGCTATGGACTAACCTCCCTAGACATCTGCTCCTATTCCAACCAAGGCAGGCCACTCTTGAACCACTAGCTCAGCAAAGTATCCAACCTTGGGCAGAAGGCTGGGAGTACTGTTACACAGCATTGTTTTAGAGAATATGACCACAGTGTCACATTTTTCTTTCTGTCCCATTGTCCTTAGCCTGGAGAGGTGAATCAGGCTCTAATTTTGACAAGATTGCAAAACATGGATATATAATAATTACAGTGAACATTTAATGACTGCGTTAGAATAGTCTTACTTTGACTTTTAGAAAATGCATGCATGTACAGAACACACCCAAGGAAAGGGTCTCATAGAAGCTGCTGGGTCTTTGTATTTTCATTTGGCATGGGGAATCTCTGATTTATTAAGTAGAATAAGAGGACTACCAGAATCCTGTTTAAAACTTTGCATATTTAGTTAAGGTATAATAGCACTTTGTTTTATACTGGTCTTTGGTAATCTGTTAATTAGTCTTTTTTTTTTTTTGCGGTACGCGGGCCTCTCACTGTTGTGGCCTCTCCCGTTGCAGAGCACAGGCTCCGGGCGCGCAGGCTCAGCAGCCACGGTTCACGGGCCTAGCCGGTCCGCGGCATGTGGGATCTTCCCGGACCAGGGTACAAACCCGTGTCCCCTGCATCGGCAGGTGGACTCTCAACCACTGCGCCACCAAGGAAGCCCTAATTAGTCTACTTTTTACCTCAAATTTTTTGTAGAATAAGATGTAATAACAAAAGAATGACAGAGGCAGAGATAAGAAAACTAGTCTGTACTGCTCAAAGCACCATTACTATCAGTACCACTTGCAAGATGCTTGCATAAAATATTCCTAGATCCCACACCAGACTTAATAAATCCATCCCTAACACTAGGACTAAGAGTCTGTAGTTTAAACAAGCTCTCCACAATATCCTTGTGCGAAAAATAAAATAAAATAAAATAAAATGAAGTGGCTCTCAACCTCATTTTTCTTGTAGCCTGGAAGGGACCCTCAGATGGTTTTACTTCACAAGCTTGATAAGAGAAGCACATCCACGAATTCCAGTGATGGTTAAGACGTTGTGGGAAGCCAGGAACAAAAGAACACATCAGCTGCTTTCTATTCATGCTGCCTGGCAGTAGTAATTCTGGGAGGGAGTGGGAGTGAGGGAAACTGAGAACACCTGTTATCATTACACTCGCCTTAATTTCCCTCAGGTCGATTTCAAACCTGTTAGATTATTACTCTAACAAAGATTGCACAAACAATCCCAAGAGCTACACACGGCCTACAGAGTAAGATGGTGAAAAAATCTAGAGTTTGAAGACTCAGAGTGTTATCAAAATTGCTCCAACAAGACAGTCATTTGGAGAGGCTGAAAGAGTGACTGACAGCTCTGGAGGAGTCTTTTTCTTCCTTCAACCAACAGGCCCTAGTTTCACAAAGGGTGTAAGATTGCTCCAAGGCAAACTGAATCATCATGGCAAAGTGCCATGCAGTGGGTCTGGCTGAACCAGCATTACATCTTTTCTTTTTACTCATTCAGAGAGGATGCTGTTGATCAACATTCAAAATACTGGAGATGTACTTTGGAATGAATTTCCAGTTTCCTCTTTATTACTTCTTGCTGAGTCTAGTGAGGGATGATGAAATGACTAATTCTTGAGAGGATTTAGAATCACTGTCAAGGACCATGGTAGAATAACATGTATGTTACATATTAACTGTTAAGAAATTGGTCTGTGGGTTTTAAAATACATAAAAATAAAGAAATTCAAGGCTGAAAAGATAGAAGTATCCCTACTGTGTGTTAAGCCATCGGCAGAATAAATTCTATCTGTAATAGAGATAAGTGTGTCTAGGCCCAACCTTGGTTCAAGCAGCAATTTGACTATTTGGTACTCCATATGGAGATGGTATCCCTGAAAAAGAATAGATTTTTAGTGTATTCTACCAGATGAACTGAAAGATTTTTGCTAAAAGTAACTGATGCTTCAAATCAGCACCACACTTCAGAAACTTGACTCAAAAATAAAGCAGCAGAAGAAGCGGAGCCAGAAAAAGGAGGAGGAGGTTATCTTTAAATTAAAACACGGACCTCCCTCGTGGTGCAGTGGCTCAGAATCCTCCTGTCAATGCAGGGGACATGGGTTCGAGCCCTGGTCCGGGAAGGTCCCACATGCCACGGAGCAACTAAACCCATGTGCCACAACTACTGAGCCTGTGCTCTAGAGCCCAGGAGCCACAACTACTGAGCCCGCACACTGCAACGAAGAGTAGCCCCCGCTCTCCGCAACTAGAGAAAGCCCGCATGCAGCAACCAAGACCCAACGCAGCTAAATAAATGAATTAAATAAATAAATAAATTTATTTTAAAAAATAAAAAATAAATTAAATAAATACGGAAAATGAAACAGCTACCTACCAGGAGTTGGGAATCACAACTCAGAAAAAGGAGATGGTTGGAAATACTAAAACTTAATTTGCACACCTGTCTCCTCTCCTGAACTTTGCTCTTAAGTCAGGGTGATGGCAGGAAGACTCAAACTCTTATGGCCCGCTTGTCAGAAGAAACAAACCACATCAATACTCCGTACTCTGTATTCCATTACCCTATGTTTTAAAGTGAGTTTTGTCAGATTTGTTGTTAGTGGGACAGAGGGGCCCACTTAATTAACAGAACAATTTAATGGAAAGAAACAGTTCACACAGGATCAAGGTTTAAGGGTCTTTAAAGCTTTTTTCCCCCTTCCCTTTGATTTGTTCTTAAGGTGTGCTCAACTTTCTGGAATAACAAAACCAAAACCAAACCAAACACAGAAGAAAAACAGTCCCCAGCAGCCCACACACACAAAACCCCACTGGCATTATCTTCATCACTATCTCCTAGAACAATTGCACCCTTTTTCATTTCTGGTGGAGGTACAGCTGCTGAAGAAGCCAAGACTTAGTAGAGAAAGCTAAGACATGGAAGGAGGAAAGAAAATGCTGCCTTTGTTAATGAAAAGCTGTTTCCACTTAAAAGTTTCAACATACTATGGAATAGTGAATGCGCTTTTGTAAGCAAAGGCAACGCATACAATGAAGAAAAGCTGCCTGTCAATTAAGTAAACAGTCATTTGAAGACATCCCAAACCTTCTCCATTTTTCTTGAAAAAGTGGGGGAGGGGAGGAAGGGAATATGGACTACTACTAGACATGGCTGAGGATGTGTCTACAAGGTATAGTAAATATGACACATAGGGCTTCTAGAGTGCTACAGATTTATTTAATTATAATACTAAGAAATCACAAGGCTAATATGTTTTTTAAAAGACCACAAGGCTATAATAAATTGTTCTAGCGTGCATTAAAAATGGAGTGCTTGGGAAAGCATTTTATTGAATTTCACAAATATTCCAGTGAGTTTATTTTCCTTCATGAAGCAATGCCTTAAGACAGGTAAGGACAAGCTAGAGTTTCTGTTACACAACAGCAGGCTCTTGTGATAAACCTGATTACAATACCCTGTCAGAGGTGAACTTCCTGCTTTGCTATTAGAAAAAAAAAAGTACAGTGCCTCACCCTTATTCTTAGTGTTGTTTTGAAGCAAAGATTCAGCTGAGAAAAAGCTAATGCTACATGCACCTGTTAACCCAAACTTAAAACAAGACTTCCTATTGCAAAGGAAAATTAACAAGGAATAAAAATGTCAGAAGAAATGACAAAGCACTGTAATATATTATTCACGGAGGAAGGATAAAATGAATTCCACATGCATTATGATTCACAAAACAGTTCAATTCGCATTTTTAGTGTGCTAGAATTATCTTAATGGCTGTAAATCTATCAGCAGTAGCAAAAAATACTTTTTTATATTCAAAGTCTAATCTTCTGGAAGTTTGTGGTGAATACATTATTTTATGTGAAATACAGTCTTGGTCCTGGGGATGAGGTCATTTCAGAAACATGCTGTCGACTTGCACAGACCAAGATAAACCTTATGAATAAATACGAATTTATGAACTGATGACCAACTGAACAGGAGGCAGTTATTTGTTTTGGCCCCAGGATCAGAGCTGGGAAAAACCTGAGTCCTCCTTCTTAAGATGTGCCTGTCCTCCAAATATTCTGCTGACTGTGGAATACTTATGTTCAAGTTTCACATATCTGTACTAAAGCAGATTAAAAGCTGTTATCCAAAAGAGTAGACAATCCCCAAATAATTTTGATTTGATTTTGGCAGGGTTACATGATTATTTTTGTAGCAGGCTAACCTTTGTCATTATTCAGTTTTCCTTAGATCAGTATAAAACTTGGTTCTCATTCCTCCTCTTGGGAAGCAGAGGTAGGGGGAGAACTGGGCTGAGCATGCTGGGTACTAGGGGTGGGTATTGGCAAGAGATCAAACTAAATCACAGATAATTCACATGAAATCACTGGTTTCACTTAGAAAACATGAGGCATGATTCTCCTAAAACAAGTATCATCAATGTAGCCTCAAACATACATTTTCTGACTAGAGTAATTTACTATTGGTTTCAGTATATTGGTGAACAGTACAAATAACTGGTAAGATTATTTATCTCACACACTGGTTTTCATGAGTGATACTGACACACCCATAACTCAGTTTTTTAAATGTCCTTGCTTATAAGCAGAAGTTATATACCTTACACATTTACCACTAAAATATCAGTGGAATGCTTTTTAATTTTTTCAATCAAATGCCACTATTTAATAGCCTCTGGGTATATTATATAATAAATACAAAAGAAGCAGCCTGGATGTTTACTACTTAGGTGGAAAAAAATCCCCAACAAATCTATTTGAAGTCTTCTCTAAATAAAGTATTTAAACTAATTCTGTTTTTCAGCTATTTCAAATCATTTAACCAATAAACACAGAGCTCTTACCATGTATACATGATTATTATATATTAGGTCTTATGTATGATAAAATAGAAGCATTACACATGATTCCTACTCTCAAAGAGTAGTTAGGGATGCAAGAAATATACAAACAAACCCGACTGTCACACCTGCCAGTGTGCTCCTTCTCTAGTCCTCCCTCTGTGCCTCCCCCTCCAGAGGTAACTAGTATCCTGAATTTTGCTTACCATAAACTTATTTTTTTTAAGTGTTTTCATGCACATAAATATATTTATATAAATATATTTAGCTTAACTTCTTTTGTGAGCTTAACAAAAATGATATCATACTGTATGTAGCTTCCTAAGTCTTGCCTTTTACACTCAACAGAATGTTTCTTAGAGTCATTCCTGTTGCTTGTGGCTGTAGTTGATTCATTTTCATAGTTGTTTAATATACCATGTCTGACTATGTCACATTTTATCCGTTTTCCTTGATAGACATTCAGATTGTTTTCAGTTTTGTTGTTTTGTTTTTTCATTACCTAGCTGCCTTCTTTAGCCTTGAATCCCCAAACACAAAACTCCATCAATAGAAAACTAGTCAGGTAAATTGTGGCATATCTATACTGTGCAGCTCCTAGAAAAATAAAAAGTTAATAAGTAAATTGCAGTTATATAAGAGAATATCCCTACTCTTAGAAAATATACACTAAAATATTTAGGGATGATGGGCCATGATAAATGTAACTTACCCTCAATGATTCAGAAATAGAATTACATAGATAGATACATAGATAGATACATAGATAGATACATAGATAGGGAAGAACAGCACAAAGGATAAAATAAAATATTAACAAGAGTTGAATCTGGGTAAAGGATATATTTTTATTTTTGCAGCTTTTCTGTAAATCTAAAATTATTCCAAAATAAAAAGTTAATTGAAAAAAAAGCTCTCTAAGATACAAGTGAAAAAGGTAAAGTGCAATAGTTACTGTTACCAAGACATAATCTCATATATTTTTATGCTTATACTTTCTATCAAAATCTCTACAAGAAATCACTCCCCTATTTTACATACCCCTGTCCCCTCAACTCAAGATTAATTTAAAAATAGTCAACAAGAGATTATTACTAGGCAAGTATTTCATAACACTCAGCTAAAAAGCATCTGAATATTGACTCTATTTCTAAATGTCTAAAAATGAGTATTTAGAACAATTCTGTTTCTGCCCTTAAAGGATTAACTACTATGGGAAACTACTACGGGAATTGACTTCCCATGATAAACACAGAACTGGAAAAAATATATGAAACAACAGTTTTAGGCATCGGATAACAGGAAGCACAGGACTATATAATCGCTGAGAGAAGAGAAACAAATGGCCCCAGATTACTGCCTGGAGGCAGTCTCCAAGCTGTACTGCAGGGAGCAGGGAGTGAAACAGGGCCCAGTGGTCTTGCTGAGTTAAGCAGAGAGAGATTAGAGTTCCTGGAGGCTGAGGTGGCTATAATTTGCAGGCAGAGTACCAATGAGGATAAAACTGCAGAGAGAGAACTCTGGAGGTCTGCAAAGGGGTCCTCTCAAGTCTTTGGCTGAGTACCAATCTGTGCATGTGTGAGAAAAAACCTGAGGCCAGGGGAGAAAAAAAAATCATTGGATTTTTCCAATGAATCCAAACAATTCTCAGAGTTTGCATAAGGCACCAGCTGGAGTGGAGAGACTTCATAATACTGGGGGCTCTGGGTAGAGTCTTCCAAAGGGACATGCCTTAGTAGCGGGGCTTCCTTAGTCTCACAGTATAGGCTCTGGAACAGCCATTAAAAAAACAAGCTTCTAAATGATCAAACTGATATCTAAGTTACCTAATCATACACCAGAACAAAAATCCAGTATTCAGCAACACAAAATTCACACTGTCTGCATCTAATCAAAATTACCAGGAATGCAGAGCAGGAAAATATGGCACATAATCAGGAGATAAATCAATCAACAGAAACAGACCCAGAAATAACAGAGATAACAGAATTAGTAGACGATAACCTTAAAGCAACTACTGTAAATATTGTCAATAAACTGGAGGATGTAAAAGAAAACATAAACATAATGAAGGAAGCGAAAAAGATAAGACTAAAATGGAACTTCTAGAAATGAAAAATACAGAATCTGAAATGAAAAAATTACTAGATGGGTTTAACAGCAAATTAGACATTCAAGAAGTAAAGATCAGTGAATCTGAAGATATCATCGAAGAAACTATCCAAAACAAAACACACTGAGGAAAAGAAAAAGAACAGAAGCCTTAGTGAGCTGTGGTCTAACATGTAGTTGGAAGGAAGGAAGGAGAGAAGGAAGGAAGAGAAAGGAAGGGAAGGGAAGAGAAAGGAAGAGAAGAGAAGAGAAATCAGACAGTCCTGTAGAAAGAAACATTTTTAAAGTGCTGAAGGAAAAGTACAAACCCAGAATTCTATACTAGTGAAAATGTTTTTGCAAAAATGAAGGCAAAACAAAGACATTTTTAGACCAAAAAGTGCCAGAAGAATTCACTGCCAACATATCTGTACTATAAGAAATGTTATAGGACATTTTTAGACAGGAAGAGTGCCAGAAATGGCAAAATGTGGGTAAATATGAAGTAGTTCTTCTCATTTTAATTTCTTAAAAAGATAAACAACTTTTTAAAGCAAAAATAATTCCGACGCATTGTGGAATATCTAACAGGTAAAGATAAAATGTTTAACACTAAGGGACAGGAGGAGGGAAGTGGAAATATATATATTCTTGTAAGGGTCTTACACTATACATGTACTGGTATATTATTGAGGCAGACTGTGGTACGTTAAAGATGAATTTTATAAACTCTAGAACAACCTCTTAAAAAAATAGAGGTATGGTTAATAAATCAATAGTAGAGATAAAATGGAATCATAAAAAAATCTTAATTCAAAAAAGGCAGGAAAAGAAGAAACAAGAAATTAAGACTAGATGGGACAAATAATAGTAAGATGGTAGAAAAACAGAACAAAAGACCATACAATGAGTAAAAGGCCTAAAGCACTGTAGTTCCAAGTCTGAGACTACCATCTGCATGACCTTGGCAAATCATTCTACCTGTCTGAGGTGTTTACTCACATGTAAAATTGGGAAGATGGTGAACCATACTCATGCAGGGGTTTAGTAAGGATCATAAATGTCTCCTGAATTAAACTGAAAACAATGTGAAGGTGGTGAAGGTTAGGAAAGCCTATGAAAATAATTCCTTAAGTGGGTAAATGGAGGATAATATTTAATATATATTTAGTACACTGAAAACCTTTTGATGAAGAGCACAGGGAAAATAACCTTTGAGTACTATAAATAGTGATAAAGACTCATAATTAAAAGGACAGAAGCGCTGCCATTGGAGACATCTGAAAAGAGATCTAAAAGAAGACTAACACAAGCAAAGGACTTAAGATAGTGCCTCTTGAGGGACTTCCCTGGTGGACCAGTGGTAAAGAATCCACCTTCCAATGCAGGGGATGCAGGTCTGATCCCTGTTCAGTGAACTAAGATCCCACATGCTGCGGGGCAACTAAACCCATGTGCTGTGACTACTGAGCTCATGCACCTCAACTAGAGAGCCCACGTGCCGCAAACTACAGAGCCCACACACCCTGGAGCCTGCGCCACAACTAGAGAGAGAAAACCCACACGCCACAATTAGAGAGAAGCCTGCGCGCCGCAATGAAAGATCCCGCATGCCTCAATGAAGATCCTACGTGCCACAACTAAGACCTGACGCAGCCAAAAATTTAAAAATAAATAAATAAATAAATAAAATATATGCCTCTTGAAACAACATAATAACTTTCATCTCTTCTCTCCAAAGCAACATAGTGTGCAAATAACAACAAAAAATACTGTTTTTTAAATTTGAAATTACCTAAAGGTCTCTATATAAAACTTTTAGTCTCAACAATACACCTATTTGCAATGCACACACCTAACATTATAGCTGTATTTTGAGGATTGCGTAACCTAAAGGATTAGATGTAGCCACATAAGGAAAACAAAAAATAATAATTCTACTCTTCATTAAATTATGACTAATGTCCATATTTCAATAGAACAAAAAACTAGATGACATTTTTAAAACTCCAACACCAAATAAGTCAGGAGAGGAATATAAATCACCAAATTACTCTTGTGTTTTATAAGTGACTACAAAGTAAAAAAGAAAATAACATACCTCTATAGCAAAGATTCCTTTGTCACGCCCATATAATTTCATCTCTTCTGGAAAATGCTGAAAAGCATTTATATAAGGAATATGTTCCTCTTCAACGAATCTATATTTTTAAAAAGAGTTTCAATAAAAGATATGTACTGATTTGGCAAAGTAAACAAAAGAGGTAAAAATGTATTTCAAAGACAAGGTAAGAATCAGTTGAGTATACCGTATATCCTACATATATGTAAGGATAATTAATCTGAAAATATCTATTATTCTCTGTACCCTTGTGTGGAGAAAACATTTAGTGGATTAATAATCTCGTACGTTTCTGCCCCAATAGACAAAATATTTCTAAAAGGTGTGTTTATCTTATTTGTCAATTTACCACCAGGCTTGCAGACATGGCATTCCTTCCTCCTGTCCCTAGCTCCTCTCACATGATTAGCTCCTACTCATCTCTTAAATCACTTCTTCAGCGAGATCTTCAGCGAGATCTTCCTTGATCCCTGTTTTCCTTGTTTGAATACCTCCTTGCCCACCATTTGGTCTCCAGTACCTATGACAGTGCACGGTAGGTGCCTGTCACTGGAAGAACCATTAAACAAAGGAACATTTGTTCACCACTCCATCTCAATGTCTGGTACATAGTAGCTGATCAAATATTTTGAGTAAATTATTGAGTTTGAAGAAATTAGCACATATATATAAATAAACACTCATACATACTTATTTACAATTCATTCATTCATTCAACAGAAATTTATTGAGTACTATATACCCAACACTATTCTAGGCTGGGGGATACAGCAGTGAACAAATCAGTAAAATATTCTTGTTCCCATGGAGTTTACATTCTAGTGAAAAGAGAAAGATGACAAAACAAATAAGTGAAATTTATAGTATGCCAGATAGGAAAAAACAGTAAGAAGAAAAATAAAGTAGAGAAGAATAGAGAAAGAGGGATGGGCACAGACTAACAGCATCCCATATACCCCTCCTAACCAACAAACCACTACTCCAGGCACATCCCCTGGAAACAGTCTCTACTTATACTATTATACTTTTCAAAAGTTTCAATCTGTGACAGACTGGAAATTTAACAAATTGGCTCTTCATTACAGGTAATTTAAGAAGCACTGCATTAGAGGAAAGTTGTGTCTGCCTGTAAAACATATCCTGAACCCCTTCACCTCGTTCCATTTCTATTACCACCACCCTCACCCAAGCCACTACCCTCTTGCTTTAAGTATAGAAAAGATCACCTGGTCTCCCTGCTTCCACCTGTGCCTGCCTAGAATCCACTTTCCTCACAGGTACCTGAGTGATCTTGAAAACATTAATCAGATTATGTGTCTCCTGCTAAAATCTTCCAGGGGCTTTACTATCACACTTAAAGCCAGACTCCCAGTGGGAATGGGGTTTCCTTTTGGAGTGATGAATATATCCTGGAAATAGAGGTGATGGTTGCACAACCTTGTGAATATACTGAAAACCACTGACTTGTACACTTTAAAAGGGTGAGTTGTACTGTATATGGACTATACCTCCAAAAAAAAAAATCCAAACTCCTAACTTGGCTTACAAAGACCTACATCTGGGGCTTCCCTGGTGGAGCAGTGGTTGAGAGTCCGCCTGCCGATGCAGGGGACGCGGGTTCGTGCCCCGGTCCGAGAAGATCCCACATGCCGCGGAGCGGCTGGGCCTGTGAGCCATGGCCGCCGAGCCTGCGCGTCCGGAGCCTGTGCTCCGCAATGGGAGAGGCCACAACAGTGAGAGGCCCGCGTACCGCAAAAAAAAAAAAAAAAAGACCGCCATCCGGCCGCTGTTCATTATCTCCCTGTCCTCATCTTCCTGCCTCTCCTCCACGTTCTTACTCCCATCACTTCAGCCTCCTCGGCTCCTTGATCACACAGAGCCTGAAACTGCTTTGGAGCCTGGCACTAGCAGCCTCCCTCTACCTGGAATGCGAGTACTTCAGATATTCAGCTGCTGGTTCTATTTTCAGTCAGAGTGCAGCTTAAACTCCGCCTTCTCAGGGAGGCCTTCCCTACTAACCCATCTAAAGGAGCCAACTGGTCATTCTCTATCACATCATCCTATTTCAATCTTGTGAACAGCACTTCACTGTCTGATCGTTTTTTAATTTATTTGTGTATTTGCTCATCTGTCTCCTCCTCTAAAACTTCACGAGAGCAGGGACTTGATCTGTATATGGTTCACAACTGTATTTCAGGCGTCTAGACTCTGGAACACCTGTGTATAGTAGGTATTCAATGAATATTTGTGGAACAAATACATGTTGGCTATTTTTATTTATTATTGTTGTTATTGTTAGGTAGGTAGGGTTCTTTAAAGGCTATCTAAGGGTTATGAATTTATCCTAAGGACTACGGATGCTGCTAAAGGATTTAAACAGGGAAGTGACATGCAGGATCAGTATAAAATGTATGGGTATTGGGGCCAGGCTAATAATGTATTCCCTTCAAATCAATGTTCTTTAAGTAGTTTTTCAATAGTAGTTCTCAAACTTTAGCATCCATTAGAATCCCCTGGAGGGCTTATTAAAACAGAGACTACCAGGCCCTGTCCCCAGAGTTTCTGATTCAGAAGGTTAGAATGGGTCCAAGAATTTACATTTCTAACAAATCACCGGGTGATGCTGACGCTATTGTTCGGGGGACTACACTTTGAGAAGAACCTGTGACTTAGAGCTCTTTTCTAAGAAAAGCAGAGAAAGGGGATCAGTGGTGAAGTCTCTTCTCCTATTGCTCCGAGCAGTTAAACTGGGTCCCAAATTCGTATGTCCCACAGAGCAAAATAAAAGCCCTCCAGCTAACTAGATCTAATCTCCTCGAAGGGAATTCCCCTCGGAGGGGGAAGGGAGGAAAGAGGGAGGAAAGGAAAGAGGGAGACAGAGGGGTGGGGAGAGAGGCCGAAGGAGAGGGGGGAGAGAGAGAGAGACAGACAAAGGTGCAGGGTCTTACCCCATCCTTCCAACCACACACAATATTCTCCCTGAGAGGAATTTTCGGGCAAATATTACCTTCTCCATCTTGTGAGATTTCTAGGAGAGTTGCGTTACCCCCTTACAGACGGCCCTGCGCAGGATGGCTAACCCTGTTATCCAGCTCCAGTGACATGATTAGACTGCTGTTTCTATTACGATCCCTCTGGTTTTCAGGGGGAAATGGACAGGGGTGGCACAAGACTCACTTGGAAGGCTGCTAAGTAACCCAGGTGAAGATAGAGGGAATTGGGGAAAAATCGTTGGAGAGTTATTTTGGAAGTATAATTGAGAGGACATAATGATTAACTATACGTAGACAGAGGAAAGAGTCAAGGATGAGCCTCAGGTGGCTTATGGGATGCAACGTGGTGCAGGTATTTACGAAGAAAAGAAACACTAGAGGAGGAGCTGGACTGAGGAGAAAGATGATGAAGGAGTGTCCAGAAGGCAGGTGAATATATGAATATATGGGTCTGGCCCTCAGTAGACAAGTCTGGGCTGGAAATCCAGATTTGGGAATCATCATCATATAGATGGTAATTAAAGCCTTGGGAAAGGATGAGATCACCCAATGAGGGCATACAGAACAAGATGAGGTTTCTATTTATTTATTTATTTATTTTATTTTTGGCTGTGTTGGGTCTTCACTGCTGTGCATGGGCTTTCTCTAGTTGTGGTGAGTGGCGGCTACTCTTCGTTGCAGTGTGCAGGTTTCTCATTGTCGCGGCTTCTCTTGTTGCAGAGCACGGGCTCTAGGCACGCAGGCTTCAGGAGCTGTGGCACGTGGGCTCAGTAGTTGTGGCTTGCGGGCTTTAGAGCTCAGGCTCAGTAGTTGTGGCATGTGGGCTTAGTTGCTCCGTGGCATGTGGGATCTTCCTGGGCCAGGGCTCGAACCCGTGTCCCTTGCACTGGCAGGCAGATTCTTAACCACTGTGCACCAGGGAAGCCCCAAGGTTTTTAGCTTAACAGTAAAATTCACTGAATCATGGACTCTCTGCATGTACTGCTTTTTGTGTTTTCTTTTAAACATCTTTATTGGAGTATAATTGCTTTACAATTGCTTTATACCATCTTCCCAATTTTACATGTGAGTAAACACCTCAGACAGGTAAAGTTTTACAATTTTGAAATAGGATGATGTGATAGAGAATGACCAGTTGGCTGTGTAACAAAGTGAATCAGCTATACTAACACTTATAACCCCATACCCCCTCCCTCTTGCATCTCCCTCCCACCCTCCCTATCTCACCCCTCCAGGCGGTCACAAAGCGCGAGCTGATCTCCCTGTGCTATGCGGCTGCTTCCCACTAGCTATCTATTTTACATTTGGTAGTGTATATATGTCCATGCCACTCTCTCACTTCGTCCCAGCTTACCCTTCCCCCTCCCCGGGTCTTCAAGTCCATTCTCTAGGTTTGCGTCTTTATTTCTCTCCAGCCCCGAGGTTCTTCAGAACCTTTATTTTTTTATATTCCATATATATGTGTTAGCATACAGTATTTGTTTTTCTCTTTCTGACTTACTTCACTCTGTATGACAGACTCTAGGTCCATCCACCTCACTACAAATAACTCAATTTCGTTTGTTTTTATGACTGAATAATAGTCCATTGTATATATGTGCCACATCTTCCTTATCCATTCATCTGTCGATGGACACTAAGGTTGCTTCCATGTCCTGGGTATTGTAAACAGCACAGCAATGAACATTGTGGTACATGACTCTTTTTGTTTGTTTGTTTGTTTTTTTAAAGATCTAGTCATCTGTTCATTATTCTTCATTTCTACTTCTTTTTTCTTAATTTTATTTATTTACTTATTTATTTATTTAATTTATTTTTTGGCTGTGTTGGGTCTTCGTTTCTGTGCAAGGGCTTTCTCTAGTTGCAGCAAGTGGGGTCCACGCTTCATCGTGGTGCGCGGGCCTCTCACTATCGCGGCCTCTCTTGTTGGGAGCACAGGCTCCAGACACGCAGGCTCAGTAGTTGTGGCTCATGGGCCTAGTTGCTCCATGGCATGTGGGATCTTCCCAGACCAGGGCCCGAACCCGTGTCCCCTGCATTGGCAGGCAGATTCTCAACCACTGCACCACCAGGGAAGCCCCACATGACTCTTTTTTTTTTTTTTTTTTTTTTTTTTTTTTTTTTTTTTTTTTTTGTGGTACGCGGGCCTCTCACTGTTGTGGCCTCTCCCGTTGCGGAGCACAGGCTCCGGATGCGCAGGCTCAGCAGCCATGGCTCACGGGCCCAGCCGCTCCGCGGCATATGGGATCCTCCCAGACCGGGGCACGAACCCGTATCCCCTGCATCGGCAGGCGGACTCTCAACCACTGCGCCACCAGGGAGGCCCTCACATGACTCTTTTTGAATTATGGTTTTCTCAGGGTGTAAGACCAGTAGTGGGACTGCTGCGTCATATGGTAGCTCTGTTTTTAGTTTTTTAAGGAACCTCCATACTGTTATCCATAGTGGCTGTATCAATTTACTTTCCCACCAACAGCGCAGGAGGGTTCCCATTTCTCCATACCCTATCCAGCATTTACTGTTTGTAGATTTTTTGATGATGGCCATTCTGACTGGTGTGAGGTGATATCTCATTGTAGTTTTGATTTGTATTTCTCTAATGATTAGTGATGTTGAACATCCTTTCATGTGTTTGTTGGCTATCTGTATATCTTCTTTGGAGAAATGTCTATTTAGGTCTTCTGCCCATTTTTGGATTGGGTTGTTTGTTTTTTTGATATTGAGCTGCATAAGCTGCTTGTATATTTTGGAGATTAATCCTTTGTCAGTTGCTTCATTTGCAAATATTTTCTCTCATTCTGAGGGTTGTCTTTTCATCTTGTTTATGGTTTCCTTTGCTGTGCAAAATCTTTTAAGTTTCATTAGGTCCCATTTGTTTATTTTTGGTTTTATTTCCATTTCTCTAGAGGGTGGGTCAAAAAGGATCTTGCTGTGATGTATGTCAAAGAGTGTTCTGCCTATGTTTTCCTCTAAGGGTTTTATAGTGTCTGGTCTTATATTTAGGTCTTTAATCCATTTTGAGTTTATTTTTGTGTATGGTGTTAGGGAGTGTTCTAATTTCATTCTTTTACATGTAGCTGTCCAGTTTTCCCAGCACCACTTATTGAAGAGGCTGTCTTTTCTCCACTGTATATTCTTTTTTTTTTTTTTTTTTTTTTGCGGTATGCAGGCTTCTCACTGTTGTGTCCTCTCCCGTTGCAGAGCACAGGCTCCGGATGCACAGGCCCCGCGGCCATGACTCACGGGCCCAGCTGCTCCGCGGCATGTGGGATCTTCCCGGACCGGGGCACGAACCCATGTCCCCTCCATCGGCAGGCGGACTCTCAACCACTACGCCACCAGGGAAGCCCTCCATTGTATATTCTTGCCTCCTTTATCAAAGATAAGGTGACCATATGTGTGTGGGTTTATCTCTGGGCTTTCTAGCCTGTTCCATTAATCTATATTTCTGTTTTTGTGCCAGTACCATACTGTCTTGATTACTGTAGCTTTGTAGTCTAGTTTGAAGTCTGGGAGCCTGATTCCTTCAGCTCCATTTTTCTTTCTCAAGACTGCTTTGGCTATTTGGGGTCTTTTGTGTTTCCATGGAAATTGTGAATTTTTTTGTTCTAGTTCTGGGAAAAATGCCATTGGTAGCTTGATAGGGATTGCACTGAATCTGTAGATTGCTTTGGGTAGTATAATCATTTCTACAATGTTGATTCTTCCAATCCAAGAACATGGTATATCTCTCCATCTGTTTGTATCATCTTTAATTTCTTTCATCAGTGCCTTATAGTTTTCTGCATACAGGTCTTTTGTCTCCTTAGGTAGGTTTATTCCTAGGTATTTTATTCTTTTTGTTGCAATGCTAAATGGGAGTGTTTCCTTAATTTCTCTTTCAGACTTTTCATCATTAATGTATAGGAATGCAAGAGATTTCTGTGCATTAATTTTGTATCCTGCTACTTTACCAAATTCATTGATTAGCTCCAGTAGTTTTCTGGTAGCATCTTTAGGATTCTCTATGTATAGTATCATGTCATCTGCAAACAGTGAGTTTTACTTCTTCTTTTCCGATTTGGATTCCTTTTATTTCTTTTTCTTCTCTGACTGCTGTGGCTAAAACTTCCAAAACTATGTTGAATAATAGTGGTGAGAGTGGTCAACCTTGTCTTGTTCCTGATCTTAGTGGAAATGGTTTCAGTTTTTCACCACTGAGAACACTGTTGGCTGTGGGTTTGTCATATATGGCCTTTATTATGTTGAGATAACTTCCCTCTATGCCTACTTTCTGGAGTGTTTTTATCATAAATGGGTGTTGAATTCTGGTTTCAATTTCATTGTTTGTGATTGGTCTGTTTATATTTTCTATTTCTTCCTGGTTCAGTCTCAGAAGGTTGTGCTTTTCTAAGAATGTGTCCATTTCTTCCAGGTTGTCCATTTCATTGGCATACAGTTGCCTTTAGTAATCTCTCACGGTCCTTTGTATTTCTGCAGTGTCAGTTGTTACTTCTCCTTTTTCATTTCTAATTCTGTTGATTTGAGTCTTCTCCCTTTTTCTTGAGTCTGGCTAATGGTTTATCAATTTTGTTTATCTTCTCAAAGAACCAGCTTTTAGTTTTATTGACCTTTGCTATCATTTCCTTCATTTCTTTTTCAGTTATTTCTGATCTGAGCTTTATGGTTTCTTTCCTTCTGCTAACTTTGGGTTTTGTTTGTTCTTCTTTCTCTAATTGCTTTAGGTGTAAGGTTAGGTTGTTTGAGATTTTTCTTGTTTCTTGAGGTACGATTGTACTGCTATAAACTTCCCTCTTAGAACTGCTTTTGCTGCATCTCATAGGTTTTGGGTCATTGCATTTTCATTGTCATTTGTTTCTAGGTATTTTTTGATTTCCTCTTTGATTTCATCACTGATCTCTTGGTTATTTAGTAGTGTATTGTTTGGCCTCCATGTGTTTGTATTTTTTACAGTTTTTTTCATGTAATTGATATCTAGTCTCATAGCGCTGTGGTCGAAAAGATACTTGATACAACTTCAGTTTTCTTAAATTTACCAAGGCTTGATGTGTGACCCAAGACATGATCTATCCTGGAGAATGTTCCATGAGCATTTGAGAAGAAAGTGTATTCTGTTGTTTTTGGACGGAATGTCCTGTAAATATCAAGTAAGTCCATCTTGTTTCATGTATCATTTAAAGCTTGTGTTTCCTTATTTATTTTCATTGTGGATGATCTGTCCATTGGTTAAAGTCCCCTACTATGACTGTGTAACTGTGAATTTCCCCTTTTATGGCTGTTAGCATTTGCCTTATGCATTGAGGTGCTCCTATGTTGGGTGCGTAAGTATTTACAATTGTTATACTTCTTCTTGGATTGATCCCTTTATCATTATGTAGTGTCCTTCTTTGTGTCTTGTAATAGTCTTTATTTTAAAGTCTATTTTGTCTGATATGAGAATTGCTACTCCAGCTTTCTTTTGATTTCCATTTGCATGGAATATCTTTTTCCATCCCCTCACTTTCAGTCTGTATGTGTCCCTAGGTCTGAAGTGGGTCTCTTGCAGACAGCATATATACGGGTCTTGTTTTTGTATCCATTCAGCCAGTCTATGTCTTTTGGTTGGAGCATATTTACATTTAAGGTAGTTATCGATATGTATGTTCCTATTACCATTTTCTTAATTGTTTTGGGTTTGTTATTGTAAGTCTTTCCCTTGTGTTTCCTGCCTAGAGACGTTCCATTACCATTTGTTGTAAAGCTGGTTTGGTGGTGCTGAATTCTCTTAACTTTTGTTTGTCTGTAAAGGTTTTAATTTCTCTGTCGAATCTGAATGAGATCCTTGCTGGGTAGAGTAATCTTGGTTACAGGTTTTTCCCTTTCATCACTTTAAATATGTCCTGCCACTCCCTTCTGGCTTGCAGAGTTTCTGCTGAAAGATCAGCTCTTAACCATATGGGGATTCCCCTGTATGTAATTTGTTGCTTTCCCTTGCTGCTTTTAGTATTTTTCTCTGTATTTAATTTTTGACAGTTTGAGTAATGTGTCTTGGCGTGTTTCTCCTTGGATTTATCCTGTATGGGACTCTCCACGCTTCCTGGACTTGACTATTTCCTTTTCCGTATTAGGGAAGTTTTCAACTTGCATGTACTGTTAATCACATCTGAGAAAAGCCTTGTTATTTGGTTGATGTGGCCAAATTCAAAGGCACTATCCTCATTTACCAGAGGCATTTTATTCAATCAAAGGGCCTAGCACCTATAATGAGGATGATGATGAAGGAAACACAAACAAGAATAACCAGCAGTGAGTTCTTATTATGTGCCAGGCATTATGTGCTTTTCATGTAGTACTAATTATTGAAAGTAGTCTTAAACCCTCTGAGGTAGATATTCTTATTAGCCTCATTTTACCAATGAGGAAACAGAGGCAGAGAGAAATTAAATAAATTACTCAGGGTCCTATAACACATAAGTGGCAGAGCCGGGATTTGAACCCAGGACTCTGGTTCTAAATCTGTGCTCTTAAAATCACTCTACACACTAAAAAAACCCTCAAATGTTATTATTTAGAACACATATTAAGCAAGGGAAAATTAACACATTAATGATTTTGGCACATCTTCTATTTAATGAGAAATTCTTACACAGAACGCCATAATTTATTCATTAACTATAAAACGCGGCAGATTACCTTGAAAAATGTAAATGCTGACTATCTACATAACAGGTTCTTTTAATAGCTTTGTTTTTAATTTTGGCTTATAAACACAACCTATATTTTAGCTCTTAACAATACCAATGTATGCTTTTGTGTAACTACTAATAACATTTGCCAATGTAAAGGTCATCTGTTCATCTTCTCTCTCAAAAATGAAAAACACTTAATAATACTACTCAGGTAATTAAATGTCACTTTTTATCTTCAAAGCACTTTACTCACATTAGATAATTCATTTTCTCATACCCCATTGTAAGATTAATAGTATTATTTCCACTACATAAATAAGGAAACCAAGGAGATGAATTATTAGCCCAAGGAGAATTAAATTTCAGAGTTAGAATTCAGACTGCCCAATCTTTCCCTTCCTTAATTTAAGCCTCCTTGTAAAATCCAAAATAACCAAGGTTGTCTCCTAGTGCACACAGGTAGTCAGCAGAAGCACCGTTATACGAGAGGCCCAGCTCACCTCAGAAGGTCCGCAAGAGTGATTGTCTCCCTCTGCCAAAGCAGTGACAGGTAGCAGAAAGCTAGCGTCCGCGGCACAGTCATCTTCACAATTCCCTTCTCCTTTCGCAGTGAATACTCAACTCCGTCAAGAGATCCAGAACAGACAGATGCCGTTTCTAAAAGGACAAAGGGAGATTTTTAAAAGTACAAGCAACTATTTTGGACAACAAAGAAGAAAAACAGCAAAATCCAAAGAATTTCTTTAGATTACTGATATAATCTTTACAAAGAACAATTTGGCAATAAAGAGCAATAACGATTCAGAAGAAAATTTGGTTCTTTGTGGGAGTCGGATGAGCTGAGATTCCAAGGAGGGATTTGTCTTGTTTGAAGTTTTGTATAGTTAACAGGAACAATTTTCAAATAAATAAAAGGACAAACAATTACAAAGCCAAAAGTGTGTAATTCCTTTGAGTCACACCTCAACTCACATGTCGCCTTCTCTGAGAGGCTCTCCAAACACTGGCTAAGGCAGCGCCCCCTCCCACTCCCATCCTCCAGGCATCCTCCCCCACGGGGCATTATTCCATCCTCAACTCACTCATTCCACAAATACTTATCCACCGCATTCTTTGTGCCACTCCTCTAGCTCTGGGGAAATGACAGTGTACAGTCTCTCATCTCTCCTAAAACCTACATACTAGTAGTGAGAGACAGTAAATAAACGCCCCCCCACACAAAAATTTGCAGACAGTGGTTAAGCACAACACAGACGACTAGCACTGGAGCGGCATACAAAATGATGGGAAGGGAAGAGACGTGCTATTTTACACAGGTGGTCAGAGAAGCCTCTTTGGGAAAGTGACATCTGAGCAGAGACCTGAATGAAATCAGAGAATGAGTCTTAAGGATCTGGATAGGAACACCAAGTACATTAGCAGAGTCAACCGGAAGGAACATCAAGGAAGCCAGTGTGGCGAAAGCACCACAGGTGAGGGGAAAGTGTTAAGACATGACAGGAGAGAGTAAGAACCATATTGCTAAAGGGCTTTGCTGGTCATGATTTGTACTTTAGATTTTCTTCTAAGTACATAAGAAGTTTCTGGAGAGTTTTAAATAGAAGAGCTACATGATCTCATTTATGGTTTTAAAAGGTTCCTCTGGCTGCTATGAAGAGTGGAGCTGGGGAGGGCACATGGGAGACCACGATTCCAGGTCGACAACGACGGGCACTTGTACTGGAGTGGCGACCCTACAGATGGTGAGAAGCGGCTGGATTCTGGACATATTTTGAAAGCAGAGTCAAGAGGATTTACTGAGGGACTGGATGTGAAGTATGAGAAAAAAAAGAGATGACAAGTAGGATTCTAAGGGTTTTGGACTGAGCAACAAGAAGAATGGAGATGCCAGTTACTGAGACGAGGAAGATGGCAAAAGATCAGGTTTGACAAGAGAAATCAAGATATCAGAATTGCACAAGTGTAAGATTTTATGAAGCATACAAACAGAAGTGTTGAGTAGGTCGCTGAATATAAAAAATCCTATAGTTGAGAGGATGGGCGAGAGATAGGAATTTTAGGGTTGTCAGGATATAACTGGTGTTTAAAGTAAGGAGTGAGGGTAGATTAAAAAAGCAGGATGAGGAATGACCCTGAGAAACTCCAGGCTTTCTTGGGCAAAACCTCTCCAAATTATCCCTCAAAATCCCCTTTTCCAAATCCTGTAAATCCTTTCTTCATCGCATTTATCAGGAACTGAACTTTCCTTTCTCGTGGTTGCATTTACTGTCAGCACCTCCCGGTACACTCAAGCAGCCTGAGGACAGTCTTGCTCACCACTGCGTCCACAGAGCTGAGAACAGTCTCTAGCACAGAAAAGGAACCCAATAAATATTCGGTGACAAACGGTCTAGCAGTTCTACTTCTCAGATTTCATCCTAGTGAAATGATTTTAAAAACACGCAAAGATTCAGGGTCAAGGCATGTTGTGGCAACCCTGTTTATAATAAGACAAAAATTTCAAACAACCAAGTGACTGGAATAGAAATGTAATTAAGTAACTCCATGCAAGGGGGAAGTCCATAACAATTTACACAATGCTTTAGATCAGTGGTTCTCAAGGTACAGACCCTGGAGCAGGTATATTAGCATCACCTGAGAACTTACTAGAGCCGCAAATGATCGAACCTACCAGTCTGTGGTTTAACAAGCCCTCCAGGTGATTCTGGTGGATGCTAAAGTCTGAAGACTACTGTTTTAAAGGAATATACAAGGACACAGATTTCCATAAAATATTATGTTAAAACCTTCTATATATATTATATATATAACAACATGTAGGGACTTCCAGTTAAGATGGCAGATTGAAAACATACATTAGGCTCTGTTCTGTCGCACTTCAATTATAAAGAAATTTTCAAAAGATATAAATACAAGAACAAATAACATGGAAAATGAGACAACAGCAATAAAATTTTAAAAGTTGGAAAGCAAATGGATGGATGATTATTGCCTTAGCAGTGCTGAGAAAGCTGGATTCACAGCCAGCAGTGGGGGAAGCCAGAAATCAATCTAATTTTCCCCTGGGGACCTCTAAAGAAAGTTCAGGAATCCATTAAATCAGGTACCCCCGGAAACTGAGTGAAGTAGGACTAATACTGGGAGGATAGCTTGAAAGTCCTATTAAGAAGAAGTTAGGCACCCAGACTTCCCCCCAGACTCCATGCGGCCAAATGGCTGCTCCCCAATCTTGCCAGAACATTGGAAGTTTCTCCTCTAGAGACAGTAAAACAAAGGGCTCTCTGGGATAGGGCGTCAGTCACATACACAGTTGAAGCAGGGGTATCTTACTGAAAACAGGAGGATTAAGAGAACGTTTACATATTGAGTACTGAGACAACTCCCTCCTCCCCCCGAGGCCTTTTTCCCACCCAGTTCCCAGAACAGTCAGGGTTACAACCTCCAAGTGGAAAATCTGATCAGCTAAGGGGGAAAAAAATTAAAGATGACAATGCTGAAGGTTCACTAAGAAAATAAACAGCAGAGCTGACAAGATTAATCACAGGTACAAAGTTTCAATCAACTTCTCAATCTCCATTCTTAAACAGGACTAGCCTTCTTAGGCTTGCTAAACACTTGAAGAAATCCTCTAATATAAACAGGCAAGGCCAAAACAAAGTTTCAAATCAGTGGGAAATAATATTAATATCCTCAGCAAAATAAGAAAAGATGCTCCACAAAAATGAGGGAGTGAACCAAGAGGGAAGATGAAGTGAGATCAGGGAAATAAGAAATTTAACAGAAGAGAGGTGACAGAATCCTTGGAACGGTGGTAAAGAGATCCCAAAGACAGCTGGGACACAGGTCTAGAAATACATCATTCTAGATCAGAGCAGCTCAGAAGCTCCAGAAAGTCTATTACAGAAGATGAAATTGACAGAATATCTAAGGAATTGAGAGATTTTCAGAACTGAGGGGAAGTGTGGAGATACATTAGTAATAAATTACAGATTAGTAATAAATAAATAGAAAACTAAACAAATAACAAGACAACTATCAACTCTGGAAAAACCAAAAGATATACAGAAAACGTAATCATAGTAAGCTATGTGGTTCAGTTCTGAATAGCATTTATACACTTACAATTTAAGCACCAAAAATTGATCCAGTAAAAAATTATATTGGAAAGACAGAGAATGAGAAATTCATAATTGTGTGTTGGTAACTACATGGGCAGGGGGGCAGTGAAGGACGAGTGAAAGAGCTAAGGCTTCATCTTCCCTAGTGGGAGCTTAATCGCTAATGTCCAAAACCGGAAATCAAGATGTAGCACTAGAAGCAGGCGACAGGGATACGCAGGTTGCAAAAGAGTTGGAAACGAAAGCCTGTTGGAACCAGGACATCTCGGGGAGACAATGGACTGCAATTTATTTTTATTTGTTATTTTTGTACTTTATTATAACAAGTCAAAAATTTATTTGAATTAACATGCATGTAGAATTCTGATTAAAAAAATTTAAAGAATGATGACATAGCTCACATTTTTGCAAAACAAAATAATAAAACTCTTTCCGTCTCTCTATATATACATGAATAAAAAACCTGAGCTGGGACGAAGTAAGAGAGTGGCATGGACATATATACACTACCACATGTAAAATGGATGGCTAGTGGGAAGCTGCCACACAGCACAGGGAGATCAGCTCGGTGCTTTGTGACCAACTAGAGGGGTGGGATAGGGACGGTGGGAGGGAGACGCAAGAGGGAGGAGATATGGGGATGTATGTATACTTATAGCTGATTCACTTTGTTGTACAACAGAAACTAATACAACATTGTAAAGCAATTATACTCCAATTAAAAAAAAAAACCTTTTGGAGTATAGTAGAATACAGTGGCAGTGGTTATTCTGGGGTGATACAATAACTGGTGATTTTATTTTCTTTATGAATATCTGCATTTTTTTGGCCGCACCGCACAGCTTGTGGGATCTTAGTCCCCCGACCAGGAATTGAACCCGGGCCCCGGCAGTGAAAGTCCTAACCACTAGACCGCCAGGGAATTCCCATGAATACCTCCATTTTATAGTTTTGTAATAAGAGTTGTTTGAATAGTTACACTTAATGTAAAAATGAAAATAAGGCTCTAAGGATCATCATTTACTAAAAAACAAACATGCAAACAAAAACCCCTAACATAGGTAAATAATCACGATGCTTTATTTAAAAGGCTTGGATGGGGGTACTTCCCTGGTGGTCCAGTGGGTAAGACTCTGCACGCCCAATGCAGGGGGCCTGGGTTTGATCCCCGGTCAGGGAACTAGATCCTACATGCATGCCACAACTGAGAGTCTGCATGCCGCAACGAAGATTCTGCATGCTGCAACTAAGACCCAGCACAGCCAAAATAAACAAACAAACCAACCAAATAAATAAATATATTTTTTAAAATAAATAAAAGGCTTGGATGGTTTAGAGTCATAGTCCTCTGGGACTTTGTGAGCCAGGCTTGCCTGAAAGCATGGAGAAGGAAACTCCAGAGATTCCATGCTGCCCAATTATCCTATGATTCTAACTTCTTTGGACACAAAATGTAACTTACTGATATCTGTGTCATTGTGCAGTCCAACAAGAAATGTAGATATGCTGAAGAAAACAAAACAAAACAAAACAAAACAAAAGAAATGAGGATATGCTGATAATAGGAATTTTTAATCTTTGGAGGGCAAGGGGCTTGCAAATAAGCACTTCATGCTTCTGAAGTGTTCTGTTGGAAATTTTATATAACCACGCTTAATGCAGATTTCAACAATCCCTAACACCAGAGGTTTTCGAAGCTATCTCTCAAAGAACTCTGTCAGCACACATCAAGATTCTAGCAATCTATAATAAATTCTTGGTCTGTTCTTTGAGCTCTGTTTTCCACCACTTTTTTTTTTTTTTAAAGGAGTGTGGAAACTAAAATCATGAATAAATGCTTTCAGGAGGTCTATATCTGTAACCTTAAATATATTCCTTGTCTACTTTAAATTATGGAATTAAATCAGAAGGTAAGACACAGGTATACACACACATAATATGGTACGTTTTATTCAGCCTGCTGTGCTGAGAAATTGGGCGACTTATCTTTGACTCTTTTCTATCTTACCTTATGGCTAAGTTCTGCCATTTCTCTGCTGCAACTTTTCTCCGAAAATTCTGAGCCCACGCCTGTCTTTATGGAGCTAGCATCTTTTGTGGATCTACTTACTGTTTAGCTCCCTTTAAAAATCACACCAAAAAACTCATGTAGAGACGATGTACCTTTTTAAAAATTGCACTAAGATTTCATTTAGTTTACCTTTCTCCTTGCCATATGATTCAACAAGTCATTCTTCCTTGCAAGGCCAAGTTTCCCTCCTTGGAATATGAAGAGATTAGACCATTTTTAAGATGCATTGCCAGTTTTAAAATTCTAGGTAGTTTGATTCTCATCTTACCTGATTGTGACGCTTTGATGATGGGGAAAGGCTTTTGAGTGCGGACGTCAGGCTGAGATTCTGCTCCACTTTCAACAAAAGAAGCGCAGCTCAAGTCACTCAGCAGCTCAGGCTCACTACCCCAGTCTGAATGACTTGGATTATCTTCTAATACCTATTTCGTAAAATAGTATAAATTATGATTTTACAGGAATTTACAACATAATTAATTTCCACAAACATAAACAATTCCTGAACATCACAAACACCAGAAAAGGAACCGCTCTAGAGACCTGCAGCCGTCTGCCCAGTCCCTGCGACCGGAAGACCCTGACTTCCACATGTGCTCCCCAGCAGCTCCCGGCAATGCTTCTTGGAGAAGGGCTTCAAACAAGCGTGAGCAAGGAAACAGGCAGACACGTCAGGCCTCCTTCTCTCTGTAACTAACACCTCTCTTGCAGCTCTAGTATCAACACCAATAAAAACATCAAGCGTCAATAATGACTCCAGGCACACTAAGGCTTGACAAGGACATACTATCTCTTACCCTTGCTTAATTTTTCACACATGTATTGTTGGAGTGGTGGTCAGAGTGTCCCTAAGAAAGGTCAGCTGGCTGGCTACCTAAAGGCCTCACTGACATTACCTTGGGGAACTGATCACAGTCAGAAAGCCATGCTCTCAACCACGCAGGCCAAGAAACTTGATCTTATTATGAGGAGATAAAGCTCATATTAAAGAAAATCATGAGAATGAGACAAAAAAAAAAACAGGGACAGGATAATGCTTGTGTGTTCTGTCAAGCACATCCCCTCTGACAGGCGAGCCCACGAGGGGCCAGGCAACCATAAAGCTGGATGATAAGCGGAGACTCTGAGAAAACCGAAGCAATCCTGAGGAAACGTCCACAGGCTCCCGCAGGCAACCGTCTGCCGGCAGCTCCACCACGCGCTCTGCCCTCCGTCGGATTCTTCTGGTGTGCTGTCCACGCTCCCCTCTAAAGCCAGTGTCTCCCTTTGTGCACTCGATCCCACCCCCTTTCCACTCAAAGATTAGCACTCACTTCTATTCCTTCTCCATCAAGAATTTCTTCTTTCTCCTGTATCATTCCTATCAGTGCACCATCATGAATTCCACTTGAAGAAGAAAATTCCCCTTGACTCCAGCTACAAGGCGATCTCTCTGTACTTCTTCGCAGCAAAGTGCCCAGAGAGAGCTGTCCAGACTTGCTGGCTCCAATTCCTCTCCTCTCCGTCCCCCATTCCAGGCGGAGTTTTGATCCCACTGCTCCGCTCTTCGACTGGCAGCCCTCTCCCTTCCTGAGCTGGAGGCAGCATTTCTCCCAGTGGATCACGCCCCTCCTCTTGAAACACTCTGTCCCTTGGTTTCTAGAATGCCCCCTTCACTCCCTAGGCTTTCCTCCCACCTCACCAGTGGCTCCTCAGACTTCTGTGCTGATTCCTCCCTCTTTTATCCCAGACACCTTAACCCTAGAGTGGCCCAGAGCTCAGTTCTTGGTCCTCTTCTCTGTCTTCACTCCTCAGGGATGTCATCTGGGCTTGTGGTTTTAAAAACCATTTACTACATATATTGCTTTCAGTTCTAAAATGCACTCCCATGTCTCCACATTTTAACATCCCTGAAATCAGGATGTGTCTTACAATCAGTGGCATGTCATGATTTAATTTGCAGCATTATCTTTTCTTGGAAGTACTTAAAATAATGGTGCATCTTACAAACAATGGCATTTTAGTTTTGATTATAGTGTAAGCTGCCAGCTTCTAAATTTACATCTCCAGCCCAGACCTCTCCTCTGAGCTGAAGATTTGTATATCTGAGGATGTGACGTTTCCTCTTGGATGTCCAAAAGGTGTCTCAAACTTATGCCCAAAACTGAACTATCATTATTCCTGCTCCACCTGCTACTTCTTTGCTTTTTTATTTATTTATTTATTTTATTTTTGGCTGCGTTGGGCCTTTGTTGCTGTGCACAGGCTTTCTCAAGTTGCGGCGAGTGGGGGCCACTCCTTGTTGCGGTGCGTGGGCCTCTCGTTGTGGTGACCTCTCTCGTTGCGGAGCACGGGCCCTAGGCGGGGAGGCTTCAGCAGTTGCGGCACGCAGGCTCAGTAGTTGTGGCTCGCGGGCTCTAGAGCACAGGCTCAGCAGCTGTGGCACACAGGCTTAGTTGCTCCACGGCATGTGGGATCTTCCCGGACCAGGGCTTGTTAAACCCATGACCCCCGCATTGGCAGGCGGATTCTTAACCACTGCGCCACCAGGGGAGCCTCCACCTGCTATTTCTAAACTTCTTGTTCTTAGGGCCTATTTCTTTCACTGTTGGGTCACTAAATTCTCCATGTGGAACCTACGAGACCCCAACCAAACAAGGAAACACTGGGCCAAGTTTCTAAGCTGTTAACAAAAGTCTGTCAAATAGATTCAGGATCTCTTCCCAGCTCTGGAGAGTAAGTATCACACATAAAACACATCAAAGCTTACCAAACCCACGTTTCTCAGCAGTGGAATCCTCCCCTACCCCAAATAAAATGATCCATGGCACACTTACAAAGCACTAATAGCAAACTGCTAAAAATCTAATTGCTTTGATGGATGGGGGTGGGTGGTGAAACACCCAGATGATAACTGAGCTGAATCTTGAAACACCAAGTAAAGGAAGTAGGTGTTCCAAGCAGAAAGAATAATATATGCAAAAAAGCTTTTAATAGCACAATGGTAGAAACTCCTTAAGCTTCTATTTAGAAACTTAACCACAAATTTGTTTTCAACTGGTCAAATAAGACGTCAATATCTTATTTGGGGTCAGTGTCTAGATCAGTGACCCTGTCCTTCTGGACTATAAAGGAAACCTCTTCACTGAAAACCCTCTGACAAGCATCAGAAACCCAGGTAAGGTTGAACCTCGTCTTCATCTCCACCTTTCGCTAGACATGTTTTCTGGTCCCACTTTTCAGATTTGTGACTTACCGTAGTTTTCCTTCTACTGGTATAAACTGGGTTTTTACAATATGCCTGCTTGCTCTTCTGAAGGTAGCGCTTCCAAAAATTATGTAAAACTTCATTCTAAGGTAGGAGAGAAATGAGTGGTACTTCAGGTTATGATGAAAACTATACTGGCCCATCTACACCACAGAATCTCTACTCTCCTGTACTTTACATACGGCTTCCAGCTGAATGTATTCTTACCTTTCTTACCTAAATTTCCTTAAGAAGAAAGATCATTTCAATGTCAGGTATGCGGGAAGCATGGAATAAATTCTTCTTAATCTTAGATTTTAGTTCCTTAAAGTCACCTAGTTGAATCCCTTCCTTTGACAAGTTAAGCAGATTAAGATTCAGAGAAAGAAAGTAACTTACATGTGACTACACTTCCAGTTAGGGGCAAAGCTGCTACTGGGTCCAGCGACCTACTGACACCCCTCCCTCTTACTGCCCCCACCCTCGTCCAAGTGAAAGTAAAACAAAAGAAACAAAACCATTTTTCCATTCATTCATCACCTACCTGCTAGGTACAAGGCATCCATAAGCTTTAACACAATCCTGCAAGATAGCTATTATCTCTTATTTTACCACTGAAGAAACTGAGTAACTTTGCCAAAATGACCTAGCCAATAAGTAGAAAAGCCATGAATGGGATTTGGAGTCGGTCCTGATTCCAGAGCCTGTGTTCTGGCTGTGCCATTTAACTGGTCAGGTCTAAACAGTTACACTCATTGGTTAATTTCAGAGAAACTGTTTTCAGGATTAATCCCGATGAAGCAGGTAGAAGGCTACACAGGTATAAACCCTACTGAAGCTATTTGGTGTAACTAATAGAAACCACTTATTGAAAAACACTTATACACAGGATGACTATGCAAAGAGAAACGAGATTCACAAAGCCCAGACTACCAGTCATCTTACCTAACGCAATGACTGTCATGGGTAAGGCTCAGAGTCCACTTAGGCCATGCACTGGCCTACGGGTCATTCTGCCAGCCTGCCGCAGACACTGGTTTGAACAGCAAAGGTTACCTTACGAATCTCTTCTCGGTGACTTCAGGAGACATTGATCTTTCTCCCTTTTCTTTTTGCTCTTATTTTCATTTATGAGCATACTGCTATATACTGTCGTGTTTACCCATTCCACATATGCATGAAACCCTCTCTCCAGCTAAGCTGAATCCAGCAGCATCACTGTCATCTGGAAACCTGTTAGAACTGCAAATTCTTGGGCCCTACTCCAGACCTACTTAATCAGAAACTCTGGAATGAGGTCAAGCAATCTGTGTTTTAACAAGCCTTTTAGGTGATTCCGATACACACACACTCAAGTTTAAAAACCACGGGTTTAATGTATCGCTCCACAAAGCGCATTCTCTGGAACTCAAGTCCCAATGGATGCTTCCCACACATATACATGCCAAAGGATTTTGCTCTCAAATTGTGAATACTGCATACTACATCTCCTAGGAAATTAAAAAGCACATTAACACATAAAAGGCACCAATAAGTGGGCAAAGTTATTTGTTTTACTTTAACCCAGTGTTCCCTAAATACCTGAAGACTAAAACCTTATTTTCTTTTGGATGTATTACTTATTTCTATCCTGTAGAACACACTTTAGGAATTGCTGGTCTAGTAAAAGGATTAAAGCAAAATCATCAGAAAAATGATTCTTTCTCGTAGGCCTAATGTGATTACTGATAGCCCTCCTTAGTATCACTCTAAATCTACTGTTCTTCAAACAACAAAATGTAAAGCTAACATCTAGGCACAAATGGACTTACCTTTAACTCTGGGCCTACTCCAAGGGTCTGTAAGGCTTTTGCTTGTTGATAAAGTATGTGCTGAAAACCTTCACACACATACCAATCCCAGCCTTTCTCTAAATGACAAATGACAGGTTTCAGATATTTGCATTCCTAACTTAGTAAATGTAATGCTGCAACATAGTTACAACTGCGTTTTATACACTTCAACTGGAATTTTTTCGTACCCCTGAGTAGAGTTTCCCTTCTTATACTCTCTTGCTTCCCATCTGGCAAATCTGTACATAAATGCTAAAGCTAAACATCATTTTTATAATTTATCAGATTTTAAATATTTTAAATTATCTATAATTTTTCTGAAATGTTAATGTCAGAGACAGAAAAATGAACAGTCACATTAAAAAATGAAACAAGTTTTATAAATGTATGCTGCACTGAAGAATCCTAAATGAAAGGATACTCAACACTCAGCCACTGCTTCTATGACTCCTCTTTTCCAACTCACATGGAAGGGAACAATGAGTATTTGGAGAATGAATGAACAAAAGTGAAGATGTGAAGCTCCAAGATCGCAGGAAAGGGCAATAAGAATATACAAAGAAAACAAACTGCTCAACGGCATTCTCCTTTTCTCAGGATGGTTCTAGGTTCTGGGGTGAAACTGAAAGCAAGGAAACTAAGATTTATTGAGCTCAGCCTAGTTACCAGGTGTTTTAAGTAGGTTATTTTCTTCCAACCTCAAAACAACCTTAAGAGATTGTGACGAGAACTGCCACTACAATGGACAAAGCTACATGCTTAAATAAAACTACCAGTTGAAGAGAATGTTAAAATCTGTTAAGACCCTTATGTTTTATCCCTCCCTACTGGACAAATACTGTAACTCTTTGAAAAATGTTATGAGCGCACAGATTCTGAAGTCTGTTACCATGACTCCAAGAGGTTCTCTCCCCTCAGAGTGTCACAGGACTCCCATGCCCCTCCCTTACCTCAAATGTCACAAGGCCTCCCCACCCCTGCTGACTAACGCACTTTCTGGAAAGGGTCTTAGCTTGTATAGGAGTAAAACAGGAAGCCTGTAATTTTGACGCTTCCCAAAGGTGAGGGAGTTTAAACTCTCCAAGCTCTATCCATGTGTGCCCTCTCCTTCCTGAACACTGCTCTGACAAACCGATAAAGTCGTATTCTATATTCTCAGTCTGGGTTCCTATTCTATATAATAAATGGTATTACATTCTCACTTTACAGATGAAGAAACAACTAAAGACAAAGAGGTTGAATATAAGACTCAACATTTAATTTGAAGCACCTGACGTTCCTCCAGCAATTTAAGTTTAAAATATACAATTTTAACTATTAGATAGGTCAAGTCCAAATTAATCAGGTTTTACTCTAATAAAATTTAATTAAAATTAATCAGGTTTAGCCTAATAAAAATAGTCACTACTAAAGGTTAAACAGGAACATGAGTTGGCATTCAGGCAGTCTCTCTATTATTCATCTAAGAACAGCAATGTATTTCATATAGATATTTGATTAACATTTATATATATATTTCATGTGTGTATCCTTAAAGCTACCTCAGATAGAAGAGTCCACCATTACCATTAGCCTAGTTTCAAACCTGAGAATCTGGCCCTAGGCAATTAGTCACAGAAATAAAAAGCATCAGCTAAACTTAACCTCAGATTCTTCTCAATAATGGTTAATTATTATGTACTCACTGGATGAATGAAATAGATTACCTTTCAAAGCACACCCATGCTGAGCTTATTTTAAGGGAAAATAATTTTCCTTATTTTAAAAGGTTGTGTTCAAAATTCAGTGTGAGAAATGGATTTCTGAAAGCTGAATATCATGTTTAACTTGCCTAACCTGACAACTCCACAGCTGATTCATTTCAGAAAATAAGCATTTTTCTTTAAAAGCACAGAAAATCATATAATAGATAACAGATATAAAACAGAAAAACATATACCAACACACAAAAAGAAATATGCTACCTTTGCTATTATTATTTTTTGCATAATAGTTGCTCCACTGGAAAATCAAGTCATTAACAAAAAGCAGAATAAAAAATGGACATGTTTTAAGACATCTGCTTCCAATTTTACCATCAATAATTATCCACTCTAATTCTACTTTGGATTACCTGCTTAAAATTCTGGCAACTTCTTTAGAATCCATTTAAAATTCCATTCCTCATCCCCAAATCATGAAAGTGAAAACATGATTGAAAAATGCTAAGCACATATGAAGAAAGAGCTTACCAAGTTTTCGTTTTCTTTTAAGTCCCCGGTTGATGGCTTGTATTTTAGTATTAGGAATAGCCCCAGTGTTTATAACTTCCCTAGATCTCTGCAGGAAATAGAAGCAGACCATTAAAAAGACCATAAAAAGATAGTTTTACATCTCCTTAAATATACTGCCAAGCATGCTCTGGGATGTATAATGAACCAGATTGTCAGTGCCAGGACCCATGATGGTAATATTTTGGGAAAATTAGATAAAGTGTAACATTCTGGTTAGCCTTTATATTGCTTTCTTTCTTTCTTTTTTTTTTTTTTTGCAGTACGCGGGCCTCTCACTGTTGTGGCCTCTCACTGTTGTGGCCTCTCCTGTTGCGGAGCACAGGCTCCAGATGCGCAGGCTCAGCGGCCATGGCTCATGGGCCCAGCCGCTCCGTGGCATGCGGGATCTTCCTGGACCGGGGCACAAACCCGTGTCCCCTGCATCGGCAGGTGGACTCTCAACCACTGCGCCACCAGGGAAGCCCTATATTGCTTTCTGATTCAAAATTTCTCAGTACCTAAAACTGTGCCAGGAACACAGTAAACACTAAATAAATGTATGTCAAATGAATAAACTTTTATTTGAAATCAATTTTTAATTGTTTGAAACCAATTGTAAAGTCAAATTTATTCACTTTTTTCTCTATCCAAAACATACTTTGAAATTAAAATAACTTCTGTATTCACTGTAGTCAGCAATGCCTAAGCTACATAGATTAGTTTCATCCTACTTTTCTATGTGTTTGAATAATACTCTAAAACAGCTTTATTTATGAAATTATAAAAGAGCTACTTTTATTCTTAATCAAACCTATAGGATTTTAGAATGACTAAATGCTGAGTACAGTTCATCCCAACGTCTTCAATTCCAAGTTCTCTCAAGGGCTAGTACCTAAGATTCTGGTTCTCTCACAACGAAAATATAAAAGAATTAGGTCTAAATGATGGGGAAAAGGTGAAGATTTTTAACCAACAGGGAACATTTATAGATTTGTCCAAATTTAGAGATTTGGAATGAAATTTATCTTCAACTTTCATTAAGAACAAAAGAAATGTCTCTAACAGGATTTTTGGAATACATCCTCTCTTGTTAAAGAAACCACATTCAAAGCAGTTCTGGTGGACTGGGTTGGCCACACTGAGAAAATAAGACATGTCAGAATACACACCAAAGCAGTTACCCAGCAAAAACAGGTAAAACCTATAAAGAGTAGGCAAGAAAAAAAAAAAAAGGGCTTAAAATCTGGATTAGACAAAATGTGAAATAACTAAAAGCTAGAAAAAGCTACATATACAAACTGAAACTGTAACTAATTAAATTACTGAATAGTTATATTGTGGAATATTTATACAGTCAATTAACACGTCCACAAATGTTTAGAATAACACAGGACAATATTTATTAAGACAGAAGATTCAGTGGTACCCAACCACATTCCCTTCCCCTTCTCATACACAAAAAAAGAAAAAAAAAAGAAGACTAAATGGAAGCTGTCGAAAGAAATGTTGTATGTTGAGATCACTGATAATTTTAGCTTTCATCTTCATAATTTCTAAATTTTCTACAATGAATCTGCTCTTATGATCATAAAAATCTATTAAACTCACACAATTCTAGCATACACCTTTATTAAATACCCACAAAATACTTCCGAGAATGTCTATAATATAAATTGGCTAGATTTAAGACCTGAAAATTTTTTTCCTGTATAAAATCAATCAAGATAACATTCTAATTCCTTTATCAATTCAGAAGGCCTTCTTCCAGATGGTGGAGTATCTAAAACATGAGAATTATATACAGAGTAAGTTGAAGGGCAATGAAAGGAGCAGAAAAACAGGGCAAGTTGTGCCACAGCTTCCACTCTTTGCATGTGCAAACCACCATCTCGTTGGCCGTTCCCCACCCACTGGATTTCCACACCGCCACGCCACACCCCCGCTCTCCAGGAAGGATTGATCGTGTCACACTCTATATGAAGACAATAAAGCCAAGAGAAACCACGGAAGTTGTGCAACACAGAGCTCTGCCTATCACATGGGAGGCACTGAGACAGGTTCTGCGTCTGTTTAAAGATGGTGCCCACCCTCAAGAATGCTACATTCTTGACAAGTTATCCATACAGGCTGATATCTTTCAAATGTGGAAACAGTGGTATTAGGGGCTTTCAAGTTAAAAAACGACTGCAGCAGATTTTATCAGACAGAAACAAACAGAAACATTATCAAAGACAGAAATAAAAGAAAGCAATTAGTTAATGTAGTTTAATTTCTCCAAAAATAGTATATGCTGACTTCATCTGCTAACGATAAACAGTCCATTTAGACACATCTTCCTTCACCATGTTTACATTTGTACTGCTGGTACAAAAGCAAAAACTATTAATGCCTCAATATACATCAAAGCAAACTGCACATATTTAAAGTGTACAAGTTGATGTGTGTGTATGTATGTATATCCTCGAGACCATCACCACAAACAAGGTAATGAACATATCCATCAGATCAACAATTTCATCGAGTGAGTACATATCTTCTTAGTACCCTGTGTGACCAAATGGGAAGCAGACTGAAGAACAAAGACTGTCTCAAGGAAAAGCTCTTGGGTGATTGAGTTGCAAGCTAAATTAACCACTTTTCTCAAGAAAACTAGTTTTTACTTCATACATTTTGTCCAGGCTTTTAGTTGTTTAAGGTGGGCTCCTGTTACTCCATCTTGGCCAGAAGAAGTTCACACAGTTACTTATATTTGTCCCAAATTTACCTTTCTTATATAGGCCTATACGGCAAAGGTAGTATATCTGTTCCTTCCTGGCTCTGTAGACTTTGAGCAAATCCTTTTCCAGAGAGCAGAGTCCTGGCATGTTTAGCCTGTCCCATAGCAGGCTATCCACACACTTGATTATTTGGGTTATACTGTCCTGAAGGTGTGGTAACCAGGAGAGGACCTAGCACTCCCAGTGTGAAGGGAGCCTCATTTACCAAGGTTCCACAGGACAGCAGGCCAACCTCTCCCTTAAGAGACAGGTGTGGTGGAATAAAATGACCACTGGCGTCGAAAGCCTGAGGTTCAAGTCCTGGCTCAGCACTCTATCCATGTGACTATGGCAAACTCACTCAACTGATGAGCCTTGCTTGCCCCATCTACAGATAGGTGTAATAGTATACACATCTCCCAGGTTGTTATGAGGAGGGGATGAATTAATGGATGAGAAAACACTCTGTAATATGTAAGGCACTGTACAAAGATATAATGACGATGAAGCACATTTCTCATACTCCCAACAGTCTTTCTAACATTCCGTCTTCCAAACCTCTAAGCTACCACAATACATTAAAAACTCTTAAATAAGTGGTAACTAATAAAAATAAATGCATCATCTTGTAAGTGCAATTTTAATTATTTCCCCTTATATACATACTACACAGTCTGAATCAGGAAAACATTTATATATGTGGCCCAACATAATTTCAAAAGCTCATCCTAAATCTACCTTACAAAGTCTTCAACACTTGTGTAAGCATTTGAGGACCGCTTACACTCTTCATATTTGGACATTGCCTGAGTAATAAAAACAGATCAGTTTTGGGGGGACCTATGCCACATATTAGGCTGAAACTGCAACTTTTAAAGCACAAGCAAATTCATAAATGAGGTCTGTTACTTACTTCTGTAACATTGTGGCAAGAAGTGCAATAATATTTGCCTTCATCAGTGAGACCCCAAGAGACGGCAGCACACTGAGAACAGCGGTCTTTGAACTCTTTCTGTAGGAGAAAAGGAAAACCACATTCAATACAGTGTACCTAAACGCTGCAGTTCTACTTAGAGGGTTCCCTACAATTTTACTCTGTAAATAAAGAATCACTGAGAATAGAAAATATACCAGAGGGATTATCTATAAACAAGAAGAACAGTTCAGTCTGAGCCATTTGAAACTGAATTAAACTATTAAAGAAATGTTTCTAAAATATGCAGTGTGTGAGGGTGAAAAAAAAAAAAGACAAAGAAGACAAGGTGGTAGGGGTAAAGTGGGAAAAAAAAAGATGAGTAAATAAAACTCCTTGAACATGCTGTGAGGAAAAAGATGATAAGATTCAAGTATAGAGAAGACTTAAAAAATAGAAGTAGCATACCATTTGGAACTTCCTCCAGGACACTAAGAACACATACCCACCACAAAGGAGCCAGATTCAAGTTTCAATTTGTTCACTCAGCAATACAAGGAGTACCAACTATGTATGTACTAGGCACTTAACTAGGTGCTGGGGATTTGAGGGTGAGCAAAACAGACAAGACCCCTACTCATAACTATACACGCTAATGGTGAGTTCTAATTGCTAATTTCATTAACCTAGCATCTACAGACGTTAACCCTCATTCAGTAGACATTTATTGAGCGTCTACAAAGAATAAGGCCTTCTATCACCATAATGCTTCTGTACATACATAGACTGGCACCAAATTATCCATTTGCAACTCTCTGGTGCGTGAAATCTTATTATTGTTGATCTAATTACCGACTGCTCCTCTAACACCATCAAAGAGTGGCGTTTTATGAAGTGGGTCAAAATGCATGCCAACTCCATTTCAACAAGTTGGTCAAGTTTTCAGTGACCCCATGTGGATAACTATCGTAATCCTGGAGTGTCCCCAAACCCGAATTTGGAATTCCTGCACAGGCCATGGCTAAGATTCGCAGAGACACCGGCAGGGGTTACTTGGGGGCATTCTGGTTCCAAGCACCGCCTCCCTCGCCCAACCTCCAGCATCAAAGGGAACTTCTGGGTGGTCCCGATTAGCGGAGATGAGCTACGTAGGTGGCCACCCCACAAACCCCACAACTTCAGCCTCCTCCCGAAACACACCCACATCGACCAACACCTCACCGTCCCTTCACCCACAACCTCACCCAGCCAGAAACTCCAGCCTCTTCCCCCAAAGCGCGGGCACACGCGGCCCGCCAGCCCCGCCAGCCCCATCCCTGTCCCTACGCCGCAGCCTTCCGCCCCGTCCCCCTTCGGCCAGTGGCCGCCCCCACAGCCAACCGGCGTCCTCCACCCCTACTCCTCAGCCTCCCTCCCTTCCCGCCCCGCCGCCCGGCTGCGCGGCACTCGGACCCCTCACCGCCTCCTCCAGGTCCATAACGGCGCCGCTGCCGCCGCCGCCGCCGCCGCCGCGGCCCGTTACCCCGGCAGCGAGAGCAGCTTCCGGGAGCGGCGGGAAGAGCCCTCCGGGCGGAAACCGAGACCCTTGACTTTGGATTTGTCTCTTGCGGCGGCGGGAAAGCTTCCGCTAGCTCCGGGATGAAGCGACACTAATCCTGCGTCCCCAGACAGCATCCCTTTCCTAGTCAAGGTAACTAAAACCAATCAGTAAAAAAGTGGGCGGTGCCTACTGCTGAGAGGATTCAGTCTCTGTTCCGACAGCCGTTCCTTCCCGGCAGCTCTCCTGCTTTCGGGCTGCGAGGGGGGAGCGGTGGCGTGGACTCAGAGCGCTCGGGGCTCTCCACCTGGTTCTGGCACAAGAGAGGCACCGGGTTCTGGAGAAAAGAACACGTGGTTGAGTTAGAACTGGGTTTGTAATCATGGCTTTTCTGCTTCTTTGTGCCTCAATTTCCTCCTCTGTAAAAATTAGCTGTTACCTGTGGGTCCCTCGCGATGGAGCCTCACATGGTAAATGCTCATTAAATTTAGCTTTATTGTTGTCCCTTCACTGGGCACTTTCATTTCATTAAACAGGCGCTGTTTTAGGTCTTGGGGATTAAGCAGTGAACAAAGTAAACAAAAATTCCTGCCTTTATGGAGATTATAATCTGGTGGGGAGAGACAAAAATACATAAGGAGAACATAGGGTATGTTAAACGGGCATGAGTGCCAAGGAGAAAAATAAAACAGGAAAGGAGAATGGGAGCCATATTGTGGTTTCAGTTTTAAATGGAGTGGTCAAGAAAGGTCTCCCTGAGATGGTGACCTTTGAGGCAAGGGAGCAAGAACCATGTTGGGAACCTCATTCCCTGCAGAGGGAACAGTGAGTACCAAGGCCCTAGTCCTGAACCTCATGCCAGACCATTTAAGGATCAGCAAGGAGGTCAGCGAGTGGCTGGAACAGCGAGCTAAAGGGAGAGTAGAAAATGAGGCAAGGGCAAAATACAGCTCTAAGGACTTAGACTTGGAGCAATTAGAGACGCCGTTGTGGGAGTTACACAATCTTACATGTTTAACAGATTACTCTGGCTGTTGTGGGGAGAGTAGACTGCTAAGGGGCAAACGTAGAAGTTGAGAGGCAAGTCAGGAGTCTGTTACAATAATCCTGGTAGCTTGAACCAGGTAAAAGCAGTGGAGACAGTGAGGAGTAGACAGATTCTGGAAATGTGTATTTTGAAGGTAGAACCATAAGGGTATCTTGATGGATAAGAAGCCCATCAAAGCAGCTATGGAGGATGAAGGGAGTCAAGGATGACTTCAAGATTTTTGTCCTGAGCACCTGGAAGGGTGAAGCTGTATTTGACAGAGTAGACTATGGGTGGACCAGTTTGGGAGGGGGGTAGAGGAGGAATCAGGAATTTGACTGTGGACCTGTCAAGCTAGAGGTGCTTATAAGACCTCTAGGTAGGATGAGAAGGCAATTGGATATAGCAGTCTAGCATTCTGAGGCAGGTTCTGGACTGGAGATATATATTTGGGATTTATCTCTGTCTAGATGGTATTTAAAGTCATGAGAGTGGAGGAGACCACCAAAGGAGTAGCTCTGTATTCACTCACTCCTTATTCACCTGTCAATTCATTGCTTTTGCAAAGTCATTCAACACCCACTATATGGCAGGCACTGTGCCAGCAATTGGGAAATGAGAGATAAACAGGACAGGGTCCTTGCCTTCAAGAGGCACCCAGTCCAGTGGAGCATTCAGTCTTATTATTTTAATCATGGCATTAGATAAATGCTCCTCTCCAGCTGTGTCACCCAGGTCATTTACCAGGCTTGGCTCTGAAGCTTCAAACTCTTTCCAAAAAACCTTACCCATCTTCAAAGCATTAAGTATTGTCATATGAACAGCTTGATTATAAGCCTCTAATTTTCTAGACAAACCCTGATTTCAAATGTTGAAATTTTACAATGGGAAGGGGGCACTGCTGAATGCCCAACTAAATTGGAGTTAGTATGTTGAACTGAAATATGAGCACCATGGCATCAGGAAGTTTCGTCTTTTTGTTTATTGCTGTATACCCAGGGCCTAGAACAGTACTTAGCTTATAGGATGTGATCAATAAATATTTGTTAAATGGATGGATGACTTTGTAAGATTTTTACATATATGCAAAATAGTTTAAATAGATGACGTGTCTTGATTTGAGACTTTGGACATGTGGTTGCACAGAAATGAGTCACAGATTTTCCCAGCCATTCCTTAACAGAAAATTGAGTGTTTTGAGCAAAGTCAGACTCCTTGAAAGAAAATGTCTTCTTAGACTGTAAGACTTAGATGACTATTTCAGCAGAGAAGCTTTAATATGCATTTCTTAAAACTGGTTCACATGCCATTGCTGACCTGTCAGATTGGCACAGATGATTTTTGCTTAATGGAAATAATCAGTGGCAGAAGGGCTCAGTGAGATGGACTCTGTCTTGCACTGCAGGTGAGAGTGAATGTGGGCATATTTCTTGAAAATAATTCAGCTGCATAACAGGTGATATGGTGGAGCAATATTGAGGCAATGCCAAGAAGAGGAAACAGGGAAATAAAATTAGAATGGAGATAATAAACCCTTACAGGGATTGAAGAGTCCCTGGGCCAAGATTGATATAACACCAAAGCCTGATTGAAGGTATTAATATATCTAAAGAAAGAATGTGATATCAGCAAGAGATGTATGTAGCCCTTCAATCCTAACAAAAGGAGGACCTAACCATAGCAAGGACCCCCACACCACTCTTATGCCCACACAGTTAACGTCCCCAGGGTACCATACCTCTTAAGTGACAGACACAGAATCCAACACACACTATTACTCAATTCTGCCTGTAGGGAGAGAGGATACTGAATATATAGGGTATTTTCTCTGGGTATAGATTACTGGATTAGCAATTGTTCTTTCAGCTCTCTGAAGACATGGTTCCATTTCTTCTAACTTTCATTGTTTCTGTTGAGAAGTCAGCTACCAATGTTATCAACTATATGCTAAGTAACTAGAAAATTCCCAGTTGTTTGGAAATTAAGCAGTAGACTTCTAAACAGCCCAATCAACTGAGCAGTCACAATGGACTGACAGAACATTTTGAACTGAATAAAAATGGAAATGTATCATAGCAAAATTATGAAATGCACTTAAATCTGGAGGGAAAGTTATAGCCTGAAATTCATGGATTAGAAAAAAGAAAGGCTGAAAATCAGTGATAGAGACATACATCTCAAGAAGTTAGAAAAAGAAGGTTAAACCAGATAATAATAATAATAATAGAAGGAAGGAAATTAAAAAGAGGAGAGATTAATAAAAGAAAAAGCAAACATTCAGTGTGGGGGGGTCCACAAACTAATATTAACTCTTTAAAAAGAATCATAAATTCAGTAAACCCTGGAAAGACCAATCAAGAAGAAAAGCAAAATTAACCAATATTAGAACAATAAAAGTGACATCACTACAGATACCATAAACATTAAAAAGATCATAAGAGGATACAGCTCTAAGACAATAAATTTGAAAATGTTGATGAAAGGACAGATTCCTAGAAAAACACATAACCAAGAGCTATGCAAGAAGAAATACAAGATTTGAACAATCTTATATCTATTTAAGAAATTGACTCTATAAGTAAAAAAAAAAAAAATTTCTCACAAAGAAAACCTCAATCTCAAATGGCACAGCTGGTAAATTCTACCAAAATTTTGAGAAAGAAATAACACCCATCTTACACAGACTATTCCAAATAATGAAAAAAGAGAGAGCAGTTACCAATAAATTTTGTGAGGCTACCTTAAACTTGACGCCCAAATCTGACAAGGATATTTCAAGAAAAGTAAAAATTAAAGTCCATTCTCTCCTCAGAACAAATGAAATATCAGCAAATTGAATGCAAGTCCTTTGCTGTATTCAGCAAATATAAATATATAAATAGAACAGTAAATCAAAATGACATTGGGTTTATTCTAGGAATGCAAGGTTGGTTTAACACTGAAAAACAATAACAACAACAATCTAAATAGTAATCCAGATAGTGTGGTGCAAGGATAGACAGAAGATCAATGGAACTGAATACAAAGTCCAGAAACTGACCCATAAATACATATAAGATAACCTGATTTTCAACAAAGGTGCTGCTAAAATTCAGTGGGGAAAGGATTGTTCTACAATAAATGATTCTGGATCATTTGAATTGAATTCATATGAAAATTATTGACCCCCTATCTCACACAGAAATTAATTTGAAATGAATCACAGACCTACATGTGATAGGTAAAACCATAAAGCTTCTAAGAAAAAAAAAAAAGTAGGTAAATATCTTTACGGCTTAGGATAGGATAGATTTCCTTAAAAGATCACAAAACAGCACTATCCATGAAAGGAAAGATTGTTATATTGGACTTCATTAAAATTTAAAATTTTAGTTCATCAAAAGACATTGTTAAGGCAAACAAAAGACTGAGAGAAGGTATTCATAATTCATATATTCAACAAAAGACTTATCTCCATAACAAAGAATTCTTACAAATCAATTAAAAAACAATTAAAAATAGGCTAGACTTGAACAACTATTTCACAAAAGAGGACAGCTAAAAGAACAATAAATACATGGAAAGGTGCTTAACATCATGAGTCATCAGAAAAACGAAAATTAAAACAACAATGACAGGGGACATGGGTTCATGCCCCGGTCCAGGAAGATCCCACATGCCACGGAGCAGCTAGGCCCGTGAGCCATGGCTGCTGAGCCTGTGCGTCCGGAGCCTGTGCTCCTCAACGGGAGAGGCCACAACAGTGAGAGACCCACGTACTGCAAAACAAACAAACAAACAAACAGCAGTGAGATGCCACCACACATCTACCAGAACAACTAAATATTTTTAAAAATTTGAAAGTGTCAAGGTTCGCCAAGAATATGGATGAATTGGGTCTCTTCTACTTTACTGATGGGAGTATAAATTGAATATTTTGGAAAAGTCTTGGAAGTCATACTAAATCTGTGCTAATTATGACCCAGCAATTCCACTCCTAGATATATACCCAAGGTAAATTAGTGCATATGTTCACCAAAAGATATGTACAATTATTTTCATAAACATTTCTTTATAATAGCCAAAAATTACAAACAACCAAATGTCCATCAACAGGAGAATGGACAAGCAAATGTGATTTAGTCATCCAGTGGAATCCAGTACAGCAATGAAGAAGAATGAACAACTGCTACATAAAACAACATGAGTGAAACACAATGACATGCAGAAGAAGCCTATGGTGAATTTAAAATGGCCTTAAATTTTTTGCCATTTCTCACATTGGTTCTTGAAGTAGAATGTGATGTAACAAAAACCTAGGACTTCCCTGGTGGCTCAGTGGTTAAGAATCCACCTGCCAATGCAGGGGACATGGGTTCGAGCCCTGATCCCACATGCCGCGGAGCAACTAAGCCCGTACACCACAACTACTGAGCCTGCGCTCTAGAGCCCACGAGCCACAACTACTGATCCTGCATGCCACAGCTACTGAGACCCATGCGCCTAGAGCCCATGCTCCGCAACAAGAGAAGCTACCACAATGAGAAGCCCATACACCGCAACGAAGAATAGCCCTCACTCACCACAACTAGAGAAAAGCCCACACGCAGCAACGAAGACCCAACACAGCCAAAGATAAATAAATAAATAAATAAATATTTTTTAAAAACCAAAAAAACCTAAAACATGTGCCCAGATCTAATCCTGTCCTAACACATACCCCTTAGACAGCAAAATACCAGAGAAAAATTTTGAGCACGCATACCCATTATACAGATATGTATTTTTGTATATATTATATACATGCAGGACTGTTCTAGTGATGTATATTATAGAACACTCATAAATATATAAAATAAATGTTTATATGTTTATTGATAAAATAAATAAAAATTTAATTTACTTATTAACGTAATAAATAACTTCCCTTTCAGTGAAAATACTAGTAAGAGTTATGTAATTAGAGTTCACTAGTCTTTAAATCTTGGCTTAATACTGTAATACAGTGATTTGTAGTTTTTGTTCTAAGTTCAGTTTAATACTTCTTTTTAATGGCAGTCATAACAGAAAAAGATACCTCACAAAGATGCATAGAACCAAGTGTTTTCATAACAATGGACACATTTGCAAACATCTAGTCTCAAAATGCTCTCTCCATAGCATGTTACTTCGAAAAAAGCAGTTACTTTTTAATGCATTAAACAACTGAGTGCCTAGCTTGTGCCAGACACATTTATTTATTTATTTATTTATTTATTTATTGCTGCGTTGGGTCTTCATTGCTCTGCGTGGGCTTTCTCTAGTTGTGGCGAGCGAGGACTAGTCTTCATTGCAGTGCATGGGCTTCCCATTGTGGTGGCTTGTCTTTGGTGCGGAGCACGGGCTCTAGGCGCGTGGGCTTCAGTAGTTGTGGCTTTCAGGCTCAGTAGTTGTGGCTCACTGGCTCTAGAGTTCAAGCTCACTAGTTGTGGTGTACGCGCTTAGTTACTCCACGGCATGTGGGATCTTCCCAGACCAGAGATTGAACCGTGTCCCCTGCATTGGCAGGCAGATTCTTAACCACTGTACCACCAGAGAAGTCATCAGACACCTTTTAGATACAAGGAGGAGATAAAGCAATAAACAAAAACATCTCTATGTCATGAAGCTTACATTCTAGCTGAGGGAGACGCATAATAAATAAATAAATAATTATAAAATATGTCAGATAGCAAAACACTGCCATGAGGAAAAAGAAAGCAGAATGCGAAGATTGGGGGTGGGTGGGAGTTGCTATTTTAGACAAAATGGCCTAGTAAGGCCTCTCAAAGGTGAAATTTGAGAGGAGACATAAAAGAACTGGGGGACTGGGACTTCCCAGTGGTGCGGTAGTTAAGACTCTGCTCCCAATGCAGGGGGCCCCGGTTCGATCCCTGGTTAGGAAATTAGATCCTGCATGCCGCAACGAAGATCACGCGTGCCACACCGCAGACTTGGCCCAGCCAAATAAATAAAATAAATAAATATTAAAAAAAAATAAAGGAACTGGGGGACCTAGCCATTTAGATTTGTTGGGGGTTAGCACTCCCGGTGCAAAGACCTTGAGACAGTAAGGTGGTCCTTAGGTGGCAGAGGGCAGGAGGTCAGAGAGGTGGCCGGGCCAGGTCGTGAGTAAGGTCTTGTGGATAATAGTAAGGACGTTAGAGTTTATTCTCGGTGAGATGGAGAGCAGGAGAGTGACGGCTGCTGACTCATCGTTTAGAAGGGTTGCCCTGGGGGTCTGGAGAGTAGATTGGAAGGGGCTGGTGGAGGGGCAGGGAGATCACCTTGGAGGCTACGGAAATGACCCAGGTGCGGGCTGCTGGTAGGGTGAGGGCGGTGATGCTGATGAGAAGTGGTCACCTTCTCCATAGATTTCAAAGGCGTAAGCAAAAAGTCTTCCCTTACGGGAAGGGGTGTGAGGAAAAGAGAAGAGTTAAGGATGACAGCAAAGCCTGGGGTCTGAACCTACATAAGAATGCAGTTGCCGTTTTACTGAGACAGGGAAGACTTAGGTGCGGGCTTATGGTAGGGTTTGGGGAAAAAAATCAAGAGTTCAGTTTAGAAGATGTTTAAGTTAGTGATGCCTATTTGATGTCCAAGTGGAGGTGCTGAACGTGCTGTCGAATAGATGTTTGACGCTCAGGGGAAACGTAGAAACCGGAGGTATAATGTGGGGAGTGAAGAGCCTGGCTAAGGTCATCAAGGAAGGGTCTGAGAGTAGACAGAGAAAAAGGTGTGAGGACTAAGACTGGGCGGTCCAGCAAATGCACGAGGAGGGGCCAGAACGAGGACCCGGAAAAGGACCCTGAGCCAAATGCCTGGGGCGTAGAAGGGTGGCCAGGAGCATGCGGTGTCCTGGATGCCAAGTGAAGAGAGCGTGTCCAAAAGGACAAGCCCTCAACTCTGTCCAGTGCTCCGGAGAACTACAGTAGGACAGGGACCGGGGGCTGACCGGCAGATTTGGACAGTGGTGCCATCAACGACCTTGACAAGAAAGCCAAATAGCGTGTGTTCCAAGAGTGTAGACCTCACTTGTGAGGAATTCTGTTGCAGACAGAGGCAGGGGAGCCGCAGCTGGTAGGCGATGTAAAGTCCAGAGAGACTTTGGTCTGCTTTTGTTCCTTTGCTTGCTTAAGACGTTTATAAGCTGATGGAGGGCTTCCCTGGTGGCGCAGTGGTTGAGAGTCTGCCTGCCGATGCAGGGGACACGGGTTCATGCCCCGGTCCGGGAAGATCCCACATGCCGCGGAGCGGCTGGGCCCGTGAGCCATGGTTGCTGAGCCTGCGCGTCCGGAGCCTGTGCTCCGCAACGGGAGAGGCCACGGCAGTGAGGGGACCGCGTACCGCAAAAAAATAAAAAATAAAATAAGCTTATGGAAATGAACTGTCAGAGAGGGGAAAATGCTGATGCAGAAGAGACAGGGCACGATTTCAGGGGGCTTTCCCTGAGCTGCGAGAGGGGTGCGGGATATGCGGCCCAAGCAGAAGGGTTGGCCTTGTAGGCAATTCATCTGTGAACTGAGAGCGTGTGAGCAGGCTCAGGCACTGGTGGGAATGGCTGGAAAGGCTTTTCTGACTGTTCGGTGAGATGGGAAGCAAGTCATCAGCTGAGTGGGGTGGGGGCTTGTACGAGGTCTAAGGAGGGATCGGAGGTGTAATAGCTCTTGGAAATGGGGGAGTTGTGATCGTAAATATAGAGATAAGGCCACTCAACACATCCAGCCATTCAGCTGCTCGCTTGGTTAAAACATCCCATTTACTCCAAAGGGACAAATTAGGTGTATTCACAATTCCAAAAATATCTGCCCGGCAGTATGCCACTGACAGCCACTTGTTATCACATGTCCAAATCTGATACTTGCATTTTGTGTAAAAAGAAAAAAAAGACAACTCATCTGCAAGTCTGACAGGTCTTTTTAGTATTTTGCCATGAGACAACCAACAACCTTCGAGGTGGAAAAGGACTTTCATGGATATTCAGCCCATTACAGGTTACGGTCACAATCCTGTGGCACCTGCAAGGTCTTGTGTTTATAGAATTAGCCAGATCCGTGGCCTCCTGCAGCGATGTGCACACTTCTGCCTTCAACCTTTGCTGCCACTTCCTGCTAGTGCATGAGGCCATGGATGGATTTCACCCACGGCATCGTAAGCAACCATATCTCAGAGTCCTTTTATTATTCTAGTCAAAGCAGCCACTCTTTCATTGGTTATATGGACACAATTTTACCCGAAATATTGCTTTTGTAAAAGAAATTATTTACTGTTGAGAATATATGCTCCCTGGTGCATCTTCCCATTAGCAGCTCCTCGAAAGTCATTCTTTCCCTATTTCATTTTTGAAACAATCTAGTGACTACCTTGAACAGGGACTTATTAGAAACATCTGTATTTTATCCAACTATATAGCAAACCTTCAAATGGCAAACCTGTGTAATACGTTCTCATACTTGTTTCTTCTAAATTTTCAGCATTTTCTACGTCTTCCAACGTTATTTGTTGTCTGTTATTTCAGCCATATTTATTACAACAGAATAGAAAACTGATAACTATAAAATATAACTTTAGGTTGTAGATAGATGCTTTAGAAAACGCAGCTGGGTAGGTATATACCATGACTGGGTGGGGTAAGTGCACAGAATTTTTACGGGGTCATCAGGGAAACCTCTCTGAAGACGGGCCAGGTGAGCCAAGGTGGGACTGCAGTGGGAACCATGCAGGACTGTGGGGGACTGTGTCCCAGGGAGAGCGACAAGTCCCGAGACGGGACCGGGCTTGGTGTGTTTGAGGACCAAAAGGAAGCCTGTGTGTCTGGAGGGTAACAGGTGAACAGTAGAGTCATTGGCCTCGGGGTCAGATGCTGGACGAGGCCCGATTGCTGAAGGTCTCCTGGACCCACGGGGCTAATACGAGGCCAGTACACCCTTACAGCCCCTTCTGCGTGTTACACCAGGCGTCCCTGGTGGGTCCTGCCTCCTGGCCACCATCACTGGCTCCTACCAGGGAGGCGGGAAGGGACTCCCGGTGGATCAGCCACGGCTGCCTTGTCCTGCCCGCTTAACCCGGACCTGTGTGTGGGGATAACAGGCTTCACAAGATTCTGACTCAGAGAGAGAGCAGGGAGAGCCTGGGGGAGCAGAAAAATGGGGCCCCACATAGACATAGGCCAGGTGTTGGGGCTCCACTGGGAGGGCAGACACTCCCACCCCAGGAGTGGAGGAAGGAAGGGCCTGAGGACACCAGGGTGCAGCCCCCACTTCTCACCATTCTTACTGAAATTCACTTCCGTCTAAGGGCGTGCATTTGTTAAAACCCTCCACGGGTCTTCCGGTCGAGGGCACTGACAGCGCTGGTTTCCTTAGTGAGTGAGAGCCAATGCATATGTAACGTTTTCTGGGCCAAACACCAGTCTAAACCTGTTAACTCCTTCGAATATTATCATCAGCAGCAGCCCCATTTTACAGGCAAGAAAACTAAAACAAAGAGATTTAAAATTTCTGTAAGTGGCAGAGCCAGGAGTCAAAACCAAGTAGCCTAGTGGAGAACATAGCCTTGGCCACATGGCCCTCTCCGGAAGGTCAACCTCGTGAAATATGGCAAAATACGGCACTCCACAGTGGGTCCCTGTGGCTTAGCCAGTAATAAGATGTTGACGACGTTGAGAACCTTAGATGATATTGTAAGGCTCAGAAAATGTTTGAATATAATTACTCTTCGTTCAACAGAAGCTGAGGGACAACTCAGTACCGCAAACAATATTGTTTTATTAAGAGAAATTCTGTATTTCAAGACCACAAGTGACCTAGTGGCTACTGATTTAATGGGGAAGCTATTGGAGGAGTTTGATGTGTTTCACTCTGTCAAATCCTAGCCCCAGTAGGGACATTATTTAATTAGTGAGAATGTATGAAACCAAAGATCACACGAAAACCAGAAATGACTTAGAAATTATTACACTGATTTGATGAATGCTCTGTGTTTCAACTTACATCATCTGTAAGCTGTTTTATTATATAAACAGATATAGTTTGGTTTATTTAGAAAATAGAAGGGAATGTATTTTTAAATTGTGATTTACGTAGAAACTTATACATAATATATATTTCCCTACCAGTTGTTAAATATGAGTATGTTGAATATTTCTTCTGAGGCCACGGAAGGTATTTCAATTTAATTCTAAATGTGTTGAGAAGTCATTGAAGGATTTTGAACAGAGGAATGACATGCTCTAATTTATTCTTCTAGTTGTTATTCAGGTCTCTGTATGGGGAACAGCCACAGATCACAAGGGTGGAATGAAGATGGCTAATTGGGAGTGTCGACTGAAAAACCTAAAAGTTGCTGAGGACTTAAGCCCGGAGACAGCCTCTCATGTAACTCTGAGGGATTTCTCCAAAGAGGTAAGGGAGGAGCCAGGATATATAGGAATTTTTGCAACAAACAAACAAACAAAACCCCAGGTAGTCGGAACATCAAAAGATTACTGTTAATTAAAGAAAAACCAGACTCTCAAGTTAATGCATTTAGCACTTTTCTACATATGGGCAGATGCAGGATGCTCATTGAAATCATTTCTTTGATATGCACCTTAGCCATCTGGGGCCAGTATCCTGCTCTCTCCATCCTGGACACCCTCCGGGTGGGGTGGGGTGGGGTGCCTGTGGTTGCTGATGGCTTGATGACCACAACATCCTTTGTTTACTGATATGGCAGGCGACATTCTCTGTCCATAGGAGGCTGTTACAGGAATCCAACCCAGACATGGGTGTACTTGGATAAGAGCACCATCGTGGGCAATGGGATATAGATATACTTTGGAGGTGGAGCCAACAGTGGATTGGGTGTAGTTGTGAGAAAAATCCTGGGGCTCTAGGATAACGTAGTGAGGTGAATGGTGGAGCAGACATGGTTATGAGCAGGTTTGGGGTGAAAATCAAGATTTGGGACACCTCAGGTTTGATATGTCTGTTAGGAATACAAGAGGAGACATTACAGATAAATGAATCTGGAATTCAGAGATGGTCTGGCTGGAGACGTGGATTTGGGCGTCCTAGTGTCAAAATGAGATTTAAAGCCCTAGGACTAAATGAGAACACCTGGGGAGTGAGGGCAGCGAGTGAAGGAGAGGCGAGAGCCCCAGGCTGAGACGCGGGCTCGGTGACGTCTAGAAGTCTGAAGGGCAGAACAGTCTAGTAAAGGGAGTAGAGAAGGAGCAGCTAAGGGGAATGAGGAAAACGGGTGGAGTACGGTGACCAGAACCACGTGAGGAAAGTGTCAAAAAGAAGAATCATCAAATGCTATTAAGAGTTAAGCATAAAAGAAAAACACAAAAATAGTTAAGCATAGAGTTGAGCTTAGCACAGAGCTTAGCAAGATGCACGGCACTGACAAGACGGTTTTAGTAATGTGTTAAGGATGACAGTTGAATTGGAGTGGGCTCAAGGCAGAGCCGGAGGAAGAGGGTAGACCATCAGTAAAGGCCTGTAAGGAAGAGCAGGGAGGTACAGAGAGGGTAAGAATGTGAACTGTTGCAGTGACTGGAAATGAAACATTGACTGGGGTGGGGATCAAAGTCCTTGAGTGGATGAGAGGGACAGATCTGACCCCAGATGAGGCCACCCTGAGGGGCTGCATTGTTCTCACCTGACCAGGCCATGGAAATTCCTGGAATGTGGCCACCTCTCAGCCAGGCTAGGGGCCCCCCGTCTGCCGGGTGTGGCCACATCTGAGCATCGGAGCTGGTTCCACTGCCTCCTCAGGACCTTCCCCCCTCCCCTGGTGTTGCCAACATCCCAGGGCTTGGAGCCCAGGACAACTCAGCTGGATTTTAGTTAAGAGGTTCTGCTGAGTGTGGAAGTAGCTAAATACTATTTCTAGGAGGCGACAGAGCAGAGACTCTGCAATCAGGAGAGTAGATTTGAATCTTGGCCCTGAAACTTACCTGCCAGCTGTGCGACCTGGACAAATCACTTCTCTGAGTCTCAGGTTTCTCATCTGCAATGTGGAGATGATAACTTTACCAAGACGCCTTCTGAGATTGTGAGGTAGAAACGGGATAGTGGATGTGCAAAGGCTCCGTCGAAGATCTGTAAGCTGGGACGTGAGATACAAATGCCATAAATTGTCATGAGGCTTCATTCACTATATCATTCCCCCATTCATCTCACAAAACAGGCACAGCTTGTAGAGGAAGCATTTCTTGGGACACATTCCTGGGCACTCCTCTCTGTGGGTTTAGTTTTCATAACTAGACCTTTAAGTTTTTTTTAAAGATAAGAGCAAGTCTTGGCTCCTTGTGAGAGCCTCCAAATTTCATTACAGACATAAATATATCACGTCAAGGTCACCAGCTGAGAGGGAGGGGAGACGTATTATTATCTTCAAAGCTTTCTGGGAACCTATTAAATGCTAATAACAAAGCACTGGGATAGTCCAGAGCACAAACACGGTTCTTGACGCCTATCACATGCATGAGCCTCCTTTCTCCCTGGGCGCGCATCAACATTTCTGCTGGAGGAAGAGAGAATCAAGCGTGTCCCCGAAGAATGGACCCTCCGAGTGCTCCAAGGCCTGCTAGCGGCGGCCTGGCCTATCCATAACTGAAGCTGAAACCCCCTGTGTTTTGCGTAGTGCTAGGGAGAAAGGTAAAGAAATGAATACTGGCTGGGTACAGAGTGTTTGGAGCTATAAAAGGCCCATTACTCAGGTTATCTCATCATTGAGCTGGGAGGTAATCATTCTCTCCTCATCAAATTGGGAGGGAAATTGAGGCTCAGGAGGTCACACTGGGTCACGTGGCCAACAAGAGCCAGAGGGGGACACTGTAACTCATTTCTCCCTGCTTCAAAGCCCACTCTTTCTGCTAACAGAGTAGGTGCTTCATAAAGGTTTTCATAGTGAATGAGTGAGTGGATGAATGAATAAAGTCCTCTGGATGCAAAATTGCCTCTTGTCAAAGGACATCAACAGCCAGAAGGCACAGCCCCAATTAAACAGAAGCAAAACAACCTTGTAAGTTTCATGTGAGGTACTCAGAGTGTGGCCTAAATAACTCAGGAGTTTCCCAAACTCTCGGGTGATAAGATCACAGGCAAGTTGCAGAACCTGTTGGGGGCTGGTTTCTCCGTTTCTAATCTTGGGGCAAACATGTCTTGCTCCTCCCTCCCCCTTCCAGGAAGCAGAGTTAACAGAACACAGGCGTTTGTAGCTCTGGCCACGAGCCTTAAAGTCCTTGAAAGATGAGTCCTGGCTTGCGACCCTTCCATGGCCAGTACTGGCTACCTAACTCATGGGGCCCAGCACAAAATGGAAATGTTATGCCCATGGATTGAAAATTAATAAGAACTTCAAGGCAGTGACCTCAGAGCAGTAAACCGAGGCTGGGGCCCTTCTGAGTATGGGGTCCCATGTGACTGTACAGGCTGCACACCCATGAAGCTAGCCCTGCCTGTGGCTGTTGATTCCAGAGAAGGGAAGAAAAGATCTTGAAAGGAGATTGGTGGGACATCTTGGGAGCACCAAAAGATAGGACAAATCAATAAAGTCACCATGGAGATCAGGTTCTAGTTTCTTGAAAGACACAATTTCAGACTAGAAAGAGTGTTAAAATTCATCTAGTAAAGACAAATATCATATGATATCACTTATTTGTGGAATCTAAAAAAATAGTACCAATGAACTTATTTACAAAACAGAAATCGAGGCACAGATGTAGAAAACGAACTTACGGTCACCAAGCGGGAAAGGAGGAGGATAAACTGGGAGATGGGGATTGACATATACACACTACTATACATAAAATAGATAACTAGCGAGGACCTACTGTATGGCACAGGGAACTCTACTCAATACTCTGTAAGGATGTATACGGGAAAAGAATCTAAAAAAGAGTGGATATATGTATATGTATAGCTGATTCACTTTGCTGTACACCTGAAACGAACACAACATTGTAAATCAACTATACTCCAACAAAAACTAATTAAAAAAAATAAAATTCATCTAGTACTAGTCTTCCATTTTATAGGTCAGGAAATTGAGACCCAGACAGAAGCAGTGACTTGGGGAGTCGTGGGGTACCACAGAGAAGGCAAATCCTCTCTGAATCTCATTTAGTCTCCTTTTCACTGAAACAAAGCGCAGGCCAGATTGAATAATGCATTATTTTTTTTTCTCCCCATCCCCACTAAAATAACAGTAAAATAAAAGGGTTAAGTCCACTACTGTATAGCACAGGGAACTATACTCAATATTTTGCAATAACCTATAATGGAAGAGAATGTAAAAAGAGAATATATATTTATATATATGTGTGTTTAACCAAATCACTTTGCTGTACACCTGAAACTAACACAACATTGTAAATCAACTATATTTCAATAAATTTTTTAAAAAAAGTATTAAGTCCACAAGGACCAAGGAAATGGGAGGAGAGGCAATGGTAATTGAACAGGCTTTGAAAGTGGGCATGTGGGGTAGGAGGACTCAAAGACCAGAAATGGGGGAATTGAGTGAAAATCTGAATACTGCCCCTCCCCCTTCCTAGAATGCCAGTAGCAAGTTTTATATGCCCCCCCAAGGCAGGAGATAAGAATCTTCTCTGGAGTAAATCCCAGAGACTCTACCATTTGGGATTCTTCACAATGAGCTGGTTTGAAGTTCTGTCCTATTAGACTGAAGCCCTAGGACCCAAGTCTGGCTTATGTGCAAAGAGATTTCTAGGCTCCCAAGTGAGAGCCGATGGCTAAGTACCTCCAGACACAGGGGAAAGCTTCTAGCCTGAAGACAGAAACAAAACAAACCAAAAAAATGGGAAAAAGAATTGGGAGGATCAGAGACAACCTCAAACTGACAGTCTCCCTGAAAAGAGTGGGGATGATCTATGAAAGAAGAACCAGAAAGCTTTGGGAAAAAAAAAATAATAATAATCCACTAAATAAGGAAAACCTCTAGAAAGTTACATATATGACTCAAAATAAAAATTCAATATAAAAAGTAGGGCTTCCCTGGTGGCGCAGTGGTTAAGAATCCGTCTGCCAATGCAGGGAACAGGGGTTCAATCCCTGGTCCGGGAAGATCCCACATGCCGCAGAGCAACTAAGCCCGTGAGCCACAACTACTGAGCCTGTGTACCACAACTACTGAAGCCTGCGCGCCTAGAGCGCCTGCGTGCCTGGAGCCCCTGCTCCGCAACAAGAGAAGCCACTGCAATGAGAAGCCTGTGCACCGCAACAAAGAGTAGCCCCCGCTCGCCGCAACTAGAGAAAACCCACGTGCAACAACGAAGACCCAACGCAGACAAAAATAAATACAAATTTTAAAATCTAAATAAATAAATAAATAAAGCAAGAGGATAAGTCTGAGAAGTTAAAAGCCACCTACTAGAAATGCCAGATAGAGAGCCAAGGGAACAAAATTGTGAAGGAAACTTCTCAGAACTAAAGCATGAGTTTCCAACTCAAAAGAGCTAGCTCAAGGGATGAGTCTAGCACAGAGAATGAAAAAGACCCATGGTCAGGTACACCACGGTGAAGTTTTTGACTATCAGGGATACAGAGAAGATATTATAAACTTCTAGAGAGAAAAAGAAAAGGATCAGAATCAACGGACCTCTCAACACTTTGGGATCTAGTGGACAATGGGCCAATGCCTTCAATATTCTAATTTATATCCTACACTTCTATATTCAGCCAAACTGTTCATCAAGTGAAGATAGAATAAGATATTTTCAGACATGCAAGAACGAAAATCGTTTACTTCCCTTGTACCTTTAGTGAACTACTGGAGGTAGTGATCCAATAAAATGAGGGAGTAAACCAAGAAAGGAATACATGGAATCCAGGAAGCAAGGGATCCAAAGCGCAAGAGGCAACATGAATCCCCACAACGATGGTGAATGGAAATTTCTGGTTGCCATTGGTACGGCATACAGTTGAAATTGGAGAACTTGGAAGGAAGGCTCTGAGAAGAAGGTCTCTAGGAATAAGATGAATATGATATATTTGAGATTACAGAAAAAATTATTAATAGAACTGAAGCAGGCTTTATTGGGATATTAGGAAAAATTAAATGTGTAGAAACTCAGGCACATGGGAAAATGAGTAACTCCAGTAAAAGTGAAGGACTGAATAACTAAGGTGTTACGGGGTGGGCAGAGAGTTCGAGTGACGCTCTAGTGAATGACATTTGCACAATCATAATTAAATATGTCCTGACTAACTACGTTGTGGGGATGGGGAAGTGGAAATGGGAGGGTGAGGGAGATCTGAGTCCTTACTTATCATTGTAGGGACTCAGTGGTAGTGTCTCCAAATGTAAATTAATCATCAAGAAATAAGGATAGCTCCAGTCCATGGTTTTTAATATCATCTGTAAGACTTCCAAGTTTAAAATGGTGAAGGAAAGGTGTTCCCACTTCTTTTTTTGCTCAAAAAAAAACCAAGGAAAATAACAAGAAACACAAACTCTATTCTTGACGCTTAGCAGACGTTGCACATCTGAACCATTAAATGTGAACCACTAAGTGGCTAGAATAATGACAAAAAAGTGAACTAAGATGAATCCAAATGCCAGTAGAAGTATAATTTATTTATAATAGAATTCACCAGTTTTAAGTCTACATGATGAATTTTGACATATGTCTTTAGTAGTGCAACTGCTGTCAAAAATATGATTTAGGGCTTCCCTGGTGGCGCAGTGGTTGAGAGTCCGCCTGCCGATGCAGGGGACACGAGTTCGTGCCCTGGTCCGGGAAGATCCCACATGCCACGGAGCGGCTGGGCCCGTGAGCCATGGCCGCTGAGCCTGCGCGTCCGGAGCCTGTGCTCCGCAACGGGAGAGGCCACAACAGTGAGAGGCCCACGTACCGCAAAAAAAAAAAAAAAAAAAAAAATATGATTTAGAACATTGCAGTCAATCCCCATCCCCAATCCCCGAACCCCTAGCAATGGCTGATCTGCTATCACCACTTCAGATTCTCCTTTTCTAGAACTTCATATAAATGCATATAGTATGTAGTCTTTTGTATCTGACTTTTTTCACTTAGTAATGCTTTTGTGATTCATCATGTTGTTGCATGTATAAGTAGTTTATACCCATTAATTGCTGAGTAGTATTCCATTTAGGTATAGATTTTTCTTTATCCATTTACCAATCAATGGACATCTGGACTGTTTCCAGTTTTCGGCTACTCTGAACAAGGCTCTTATAAATATTCACGTACAGATCTTTGTGTAGGCATATATTAAATATTTTCACTTCACTTGAAAAATACACAAGAGTGGAATTCCTGAGTCATATGGTAAGTGAATGTTTAACTTTGTAAATAAATGCTAACCCATTGCTCCACCTTCTAGCCAAACTTGGCACTGTCAGTCTTTTAAATTCTATCCACTACAGTGGATATGTCGTGGTATCTCCATTTGGTTTAAGTTTGCATTTCCCTAACAACTAATGATGTTGAACATCTTTTCATGCGCTTATTTGACATCAGTGTTTCTGATAAAATGTTCAGATCTTTTGCCTAATTTTAATTGTCTTGTCTTAATATTGAGAATTCATTACATATTGTGGACATAAGTCCTTTATCTTGTGTATGTTTGAAGATATAGTCTCCCAGTCTGTGCCTTGCCTTTTCTTTTCTTTCTTTCTTTTTTTTTAAAATTTATTTTATTTATTTATTTTTGCTGTGTTGGGTCTTCGTTGCTGCGCGTGGGCTTTCTCTAGTTGCAGCAAGTGGGGGCTACTCTTCCTTGCGGTGCACGAGCTTCTCATTGTGGTGGCTTCTCTTGTTGTGGAGCATCGGCTCTAGGGTGCGTGGGCTTCAGTAGCTGTGGCACACGGGCTCAGTAGTTGTGGCGCATGGGCTTAGTTTCTCTGCGGCATGTGGGATCTTCCTGGACCAGGGCTCGAACCCGTGTCCCCTGCATTGGCAGGTGGATTCATAACCACTGCACCACCAAGGAAGTCCCGCCTTTTCTTTTTCCTAATTGTGCTTTCAAAGAGCAGACATTTTCAATTTTGATGAAGTCCAAGTTATTGATTTTTAAAATTTTATGTGTCCTATTTTTAAAATCTTTGCCTAACCCAAGATCACTAAGGTTTTCTCCTATTTTTTTAAAGGTGTATAGTTTTAGCTCATTTTTGTACATATAGCCACCAATTTTTTTAGCACCTTTCGTTGAAAAGATTATCCTTTCTTCCATTTAATTGTCTTGGCATCTTTGCTAGAAAACCAATTGACCACATATATGTGTGGATCTATTTCTGGACTTTCTATTTTGTTCCATTGGTCTATATGTCAACCTTTACTTGAATACCATTCTATCTTGATTTCTGTCAGCTTTATAGTAGGTCTTGAAACCGGATTGGGTAAAGCCTCCAACTTTGCTCTTTTTCCATGTTATTTTGGCTATTCTACATGCTTTGCATTTCCACATAAATTTTAAAATTTGCTTACTAAATTTTTCAAAATAACCCTGCTAATATTTTGAATGTCATTGTGTTGACTCTATAGATTAATCTGGGGGAGAATTGGCATTTTAACAATACTGAATCTTCCAGTCCATGAGTATGGTATATCTCACCATTTGCACTCATCTTTAATTTCTCTCAGTAATGTTTCTCAGAGTACAGTGATTGCATATATTTCTTAACTGTATCCCTATTTCATAGTTCTGTGCATGTGTGCTTGTGTATGTGTTTGAGAGAGAGAGAAGAAAAGGGAGGGAGGTAGAGAGTTTCCTTTATGTTCCTAAAGTTGAGCAAAAGAAAATTGGTTAATTAAGGATTGTGGTTAGCTGAATTCCAGTTAAGTAAGATTTTACTGTATTTGGCATTCATACTAATAGCTCTGATTATGTCACACCCCATGTTCAGAAACCTTCATTGGGAAATAATTATGGGATGTGCTCAAAGAATGTAGTATCAATTTACAAAGGGAAAAATTGGAAACAACTGAGCAAGCTGATTAAGTGATGCTATGCTCTTACCTTGCAGCCATAAAAATGACATTATGCAACAGTGTTTTTCAGAACGGAGTCAGGGTGTCTTACAGGGTCAGGCGGGCATCAGGGCTCATAATAACTCATGTTCTGATCACAGTAGTTCTACTTATATCCCTTTTGGCCTTTGAGGTTCCTGGTAGGATTTTGTTTAAAAACAGAGTTCCAGTGCATACAATGTTTAAAAACCATTATTGCAAAAGAATTTTTAATGACCAAGAAAGATGTTAATGGAATTATAATCAGATTAGAAAAGAATCTGTGTTTTATGTCCCTGTTTGGGGAAAAAAGAAATATGTGTACAGAAAAAAATTGGAAGGTTATACATGTTTCAAAATATTAATAGCAATTACATCTGCACAGATTGTGACTTATTTCTGAATGTTCTCATATGTATTTTTCTAAATATGTACAGTGTAAAGTGTATTGTTGTTTAATGAGAATAGAATAAACTACAAATTCCTTAGCGTGTCATTCAAGGCTCTCCACCATCTGATATTAAAGGTCTTTCTAGATTCCTCGGTAAATCTCAGCTCATCATAGAGTTACAAGTTTAGTCTCGAAGAATTACTCACCGTTTCCTGAACACGCCCTTCATTTCCCTGTCCCCACACCTTTTCTCCAGCTATGTTCTTTCTTTTTTTTTCTTTTTTTATTTGGCTATGCTGGGTCTTAGGTGCGGCCGGCAGGCTCCTTAGTTGCGGCTCGCCAGCTCCTTAGTTGTGGCATGCATGTGGGATCCAGTTCCCTGACCAGGGATCAAACCCAAGCCCCCAGCATTGGGAGCGTGGAGTCTTAACCACTGTGCCACCAGGAAAGTCTCTCCAGCTATGTTCTTAGTCCAGAATTCCCTAATCACAGACCCACTGGCGTTTAACCCATTCAAAGTGAATGTGATAAAATGTACATTAAAGGGGAAAAAAAGACAATTCAAAGCTATATAGAGAGTATGATTTCTACTAGTTTAAAAAACACAAAGAAAAAACTGGAAGGAGCAATATAAATGATTTATAGAGGCAGCACCTCTGTATCAGGATTATCAGTCTTTTGTTTGTTGCATTTTATTACACTTTCCAAATCATCTACAATGACCTATTAAAATAGGAAAAAAGGAAAATAATCATAGCCATTCAAAGACCTATATCAAATGCTAATCCCTCCAAGAGCTTTTCACAAAATAATAATAATAAATTTTTTAGATTCTCCGGCCTGTGTCTCCTAACAATTTCACTGTATCTGTGTGTTGCATGATATAGTATGAAGAGACCTGAATCTGTAGGCAGAAGACCTGGGGTTAGTCCTGGCCTCTCCTCTTGCTGGCCTATACTTGGCAAATTGCCTTACCTCTCTGAGTGTCTGCTGCCTCCCAGGGCTGTAGTAAGGATTAACTGAGACAACATGAATAGGCTCTGTAAACTGTAAAGTGCTTTTCAAATGTATGCTGTCTGATTCTCCCACGAGGCTGAAGTTCAGTCATCCCAAACTATCCACCATAGGCGACACTCAACAAAAGGCTGTTGATTTAAATCTTCCCACAGTTCCAAAAGAGAGCAAAAATCTCTTTGTATCCTGAAATGTTACCAGTAGACTGGGATTTAATAAAGGCCTGTGCTCCGGAGAGGCTGTGATTTTCGTTTTGATTTCCCTTTGCTGTTCCCAGGACCTGTGGCCTTAATAAGCCATCCAGTAATCAGTGGGCTCCAGCACAGCCTGGGGGTGCTATTCAGTGTTACTAAAAATAAGAAATTACAGGCCAGAGCAATACTTACACTGAAGATGGCTCTGGGTTTATGACACCTACCCCCAGGAGTTAACTCCTTGAACTGCATTCAAGCCCCTAACCAAGGGACTTCCCTGGCGGTCCAGTGGTTAAGACACCGTGCTTCCACACACTGCACGGGACATGGGTTCCATCCCTGGTCAGGGAACTAAGATCCTGCATGCCGCAATGTTGCAAAAAAAAAAAAAAAGAAAGAAAAAAAAAACAAGACCATAACCAAGAATGTTACAGAGGATTAAGCATTTGTATTTGTGAGCTCAGAATGAACATGTCCAGATCAAAGCCTGCACTTACTAGAATATTCATTCCAAGGGCAAGGTGTGGGAGAAAGAGTATAGAACTGCAAACCAGAATTCTAGTCCCAGTGTTGCCACCAGGGCCATGTGTCCCTGAGTAAGTTCTTTCTTTGCTCTGGGCCTCAGTTTCTCTATCAACAACGTGAGCATCTGGACCAGCCTGCTTCCAGCTCTGGAGTTCTCAGATGTTAGCACCCCTATCAGCTTAGCTTCCCAGTGCTCCAGCTTGTGCCCTGCTATGGGGACCCTGCCTGTGTGACCTGGTGCTGTCACATCCTAGCCAGGGCCTCTGCCTTGTCCCCAGGCACACGTGACCCAGGCGGGCTGAAACTCTGATGGAAGCTCAGTGAGAAGGATGGGCTGACTTAGGGCTTGAATTGACTTCTCAGAAGACTAAAATCAGACAGACGGGGGAGGCAGATAAATACCAGCCAGATGGAGGCTCCATGGAAAGTAGACCCAGGACCTTCTGAGGCTTTGCTTTTGTAGGGGAGCAAGGTCTTCCTTCTACCTTCCTAGGGTTTTTCAGCCTGAGAACTAAATTGACATAAGACAGATCAACAGGAGAAAAGCATACAGATTTATTTAACAGAAGTTTTGTGTGACATACGAGCCCTCAAAAGGACATGAAGACCCAAAGAAGTGGCAAAATCTCTGTGCTTTTATACGAGGTAAAACAGAGAGAAGCAATGGCGGAAAAGAGACTAAAATAAGTGGGTAGGCTAAAGGCAGATAAGAGCTATTTTAACAAGGCACAGAATTCTGTGGTCTCACCTGACCATTCTTGATGATAAGCATGCTCCTGTCTCTCTGGTATAGGGAGGACATCTTACACATGGGAGTTTCATCTCTTGCTTTTTAAAAAAAAGGAAAGTCAGGGTGTTCTTGTATCTGCTGTTTTTTTTTAAGTGCCTTTAACTCCAAATGGGCAATATGCCAGAGTGGCATATTTTGGGGTGGTGTGTTCTGACCTCCTCCTTGAATTGATGGTGCTGGACTAGATTTTTTGTAACAGCAGTCGTTGTATGGGACCCTGGCCTGTGCTTGGCACTCCGCAAAGCGCCTCCACACACATTGCCTCGTTGTGCAAGGAGTCTCCTTACTCTGAGGCTACAGGTTGGGAGATTTCCCCAAAGACAGAGTCACCTGTGGGGAGTCAGGGCCTGCACCCCGCCTCTCCCCGCAGTACTGTGGGCCATAGTGATCATGCAGTCACATTGGGCAGGCACTTTTTGCCTTTAGTCATTCAATCTTTACAACAACTCTGCAGGGGGATAGGTTTCACTAAGGAGAAAACCAAAACGGAGCAGTGGAATAACTTCCCTAAATTCATGCAGCCAGTAAGTGCATCTAAGGGCTGGAACCTGGGTCCATCTAAGTTGAGTCTGAGCTCTCAACCCCTCTACCCTGCCCCCACCCCCCAGTGCCTGGAGGAGCAGGAAGGTCTGTCCAGGAGCCAGGTTTCTGATTCTGTGCCTTCGTCTGAGATTTTCGTCTGGGCTTCTGGAGGAGCCGCTCCTCTTAGGTTTGCTCTCACGATCTCACCTTTTCTCTCCTGACCCCAAAGCCGGAACCACGTGGCATGAACTGACTCTCCTCTGCGTGACCCTGGACAGGTCCCTTGACCTCTCTGGACGGGGCTTCCTGGTCTCTGAAGGCAGAGGAGAGGCACTAGATGCCTGCTGAGGGCCCTGTGCTCCTGTGTGTGCTGGTGTGTCCCCCTAAGACCAAAACCCGTGTGAACAACACAACCCCAAATCCCTGCTCTGCTTCTGAAGTATTGTTGGAAGGATTAAGGAAGAACAAGGATCCAGACGGGCTAGGAGTCAAGTAGGCCCTTGAGACCCACGAGGCCTGCATTCTAGAAACTTCTAAAAGTCCCAGATTCACAAATGCCAGTAGAGCGCACGATTTCTCCTAACAACAAATGCTGAACACTAGAACTGAAAACATTCCCGGGACCCCTTGGACCTTTAGTGAGCACAATGCTGCTGCACAGGAGCCCCTGGGAGACCCCCAGCTCTGTGCCCAGCCACCCAGTGATGTTTCAGAAAAAGGACATGTTACCACGTGTGGTGGCTTCCAGGGTGGCTCACGTAAGCCAGACTCTGAAGGCCAGAAACCACCTGGGAACCTTTGGGCCCCAGAGACTGGACATCCTCACTGCTAGCAGCCAGGAAGCCTCTTGCAATACTTCTTGCAATATTTCTGTCAACTTCAACATCTTTGCACTCTTCCCTGGGAGACACTGCAAATGATGAGAAGACATTTCTGGGGTCTCTCACCATGTAAACTGGGTGACCCCAAAGAGGGACCCCAAAGGGGGAGTTTCTTTTCCCTGCACATGGAACTGAGAGTGAATCACAGGAAAAAACATGATGTGCCTCAACACAAGGCTTTGAGATGAAAACACACACGTGAAAACACACACATGAAAACACACACACCGGCTGTCTCGTAATTTCATCCCGTTCAGTTTGACAAATATTTTTCACTGCCTCTGCACAGAGCTGTGCAAAATACCAGTGGGCACACCCCAGGGAACCTCTAGATGCTTTCTCGTCCCATCATCACCTAACCTTAGGTGCTTGTGATGGTTCTGACTTTTCAGAATGAGAAAACGAAAGTTGGACAAGAGAAAACGACTTGTCCAAGATAACACCATTCATAAAATGGTTAATCCAGAATTTTAACCCATTTCTATGTGTCTCCAAAGCCTGAGAATGAGTGGAAAGGAGAGGGTAGTTTTCTATAGGTATAGAAAAAACACTAGAAGGAAACACGGAAATGTGAGCAATGCTTCTTTCTGGTAGTAGGGCTACAATCATTTTTTGTGTATCCTTGTGCTTTTCCATCTTCCAATTTTTCTCTGTCCTTGGACCTCAGGTGCAGAGGATGGCACTAAACATACTCCTCAGTCCCTCTCTAGCTTTATTTATTTATTTATAATTTTTTAAAAATTTTATTTATTTTTGGCTGCGTTGGGTCTTTGTTGCTGCACACAGGCTTTCTCTAGTTGCGGCGAAGGGGGGCTACTCTTCGTCGCGGTGCTCGGGCTTCTCATTGTGGTGGCTTCTCTTGTTGCAGAGCATGGGCTCTAGGCACGCGGGCTTCAGTAGTTGCAGCACTTGGGCTCAGTAGTTGTGGCACAGAGGCCCTAGAGCACAGGCTCTAGGCACGCAGACTTCAATAGTTGTGGCACGTGGGCTCAGTAGTTGTGGCTCGCAGGCTCAGCCGTTGTGGCTCACGGGCTCTAGAGCACAGGCTCAGTAGATGTGGCACGTGGGCTCAGTAGTTGTGGCTCGCAGGGCTCAGTAGTTTTGGCACATGGACTTGGTAGTTGTGGCGCATGGGCTTAGTTGCTCCGCGGCATGTGGGATCTTCCCAGGCCAGGGCTCGAACCCATGTCCCCTGCACTGGCAGGCAGACTCCTAACCACTGCACCACCGGAAAAGCCCTCCAGGTTTATTTAAATGATGAACCAATTGCCTTTATCCCCAGACCCTACTCCCGCTCCTCCCTCCCCTCCAGACAACAACTCCTCTACGTGTTAGATGTGTATTGCTTTGTTAGTACTCTTGTAAAATGTATTTTGTTTTGTGTATTATATGTTTAATTTACCTAAGAGAAAAATCTCATTTTGTTTATCACTTTTAAAAATACTCAGTACTAAGAAAACAATTTTTTATTCCAGAAAATTTCCAGCTTTTAACAGTCGAGAGAATAATGTAGCACCTTGTATATCCATCACCCAGCTTCAGCTATTGCCAGTGCGTGGCCAGCCTTATTTATCTGTACCTCCTCCCATTTCTTAACTCTTTGGATTATTTCAAATCAAATCCCGCACATACTATTTCACCTGCAAATATTTTAGTCTATATATTTAAAAGATAAACGCTCTTTAGAAAAAATAAAACTATTATCGCACATGAACAGAATTAAAAATAACTCTGTAATTTTTTTTTTTTTTTTTCGGTACGCAGGCCTCTCACTGTTGTGGCCTCTCCCGTTGCGGAGCACAGGCTCCGGACGCGCAGGCTCAGCGGCCATGGCTCACGGGCCCAGCCGCTCCGCGGCATGTGGGATCTTCCCAGACCGGGGCACGAACCCATGTCCCCTGCATCGGCAGGCGGGCTCTCAACCCTGCGCCACCAGGGAAGCCCAGCTCTGTAATATTATTAAAAACCTAGTCAGTATTCATAGTTTTTGTCTTAAAATTTTGGGGGGGGTTAAAATTTGTTTGTTTGAATTGAGATCAGTGAGGTCCATACATTGTGATTGTTTGCTATGATTCTTCAATCTCTTCTAATCTAGAGGGGTGTCCTCTATTTTATTTTCCTTGCAATTTTTTGCAAGGAAAAAATCTTGTCAAATTTCCTGCACTGTGGGTTTTGCTGATTACATCCTTCTGGTGTTGGTTTACATGTTCCTCTGTCCCTGGTCTTTCCTGTAAATTACTAGTTAGATCTAACAGACTCCAGTTGTTTTGTGGGTTTTTTTGTTTGTTTTGTCTGGACAACTTCCTAGGTGGTACCATCAGGAGGTGTGTTTGTCTGGTTCTCTCTCTTTGGTGGTGTCAGCCATTGGAGATCATTGCCCAGATCCATAAGTCATTAGGGGTTGCAAACTGGTGCTTGTATTAGTCTGCCTGGGCTGCCGTAAAAGATTAACACCACAGACTGGGGGCCTTATACAACAGAAAGTTATTTCCTCACAGTCCTGGAGTCTGGAAGTCCAAGATCTAGGTGCTAGCAGGGTTGGTTTCTGGTGAGACCTCTCTACATGGTTGCACATGGCTGTCTTTTTGCCGTGTCCTCACATGGCCTTTCCTCTGTGAGCCTGACGAAAAAGAGATCTCTGGCTTCCCTTCCTCTTCATATAAGGACACCAGTCTGTTGAATTAGGGCCCCACCCTTATGACCTCATTTAACCTTAATTACCTCCTTAAAGGCCCCGTCTCCAAATACTGTCACACTGGAAGTTAGGGCTTCAATGTATGAATTTCAGGAGGACAAAATTCAGTCCATAACAGTGATATTTTAATTTCTATCATTCTTTCTTTGTGTATTTGTTGGAATATATATATAAAGAGAAATGTTCCTTCATCACCTATTTGGTTTAACTCTGAAGTACAGTTCATTTCAGAAAAGCATGATAATTACTTGATCCTTTCCCTTTATTTATCTGCTTTCAAAATAATGAAGCAGTTTCCTAGTATTGTCTAAAAGCAGTCAATCCTTTTTTGTTTGCTTGTTTTTTGGCATCATTATGAACTCATGAATATAAACACGTTCAATTGGTTTCCACTGTGGTTATTATCATTATTGGTGCTCGAAGCATCCCATCTTTGGCCAGTGGGAGCGTCTTCAGGTTGGACACTGAGTTCTTTTAACATGACTTTAGTGTCCTCATCTGGTTCCTTGAGCGTCTGGTCTGACCTATTTAGACCTGGAATCAATCAATCATGGTGTTCCCCAGAGATGCCTCCACAAACAAGGCCACAAAGAAAGTCCCTGTGAGTGTCCAGGGGTGGAATTGCTGAGTTATGTATTAGATTAGATTAAATTATATTAACCTAATTTAAGAATCCGGTTAAGGAACCAGAGTAAGAATTTCCAACTCAATCCAGAGGAACGGCTGGACGAGTTCCCACTCCCACTGCACACTTCGAGGGACCTCTACCTGCTTCCTGCCTCTCCCCTCCCTGACTCTTGGCTCATTCAGCCCTTTGCTGTGGGAAACCAACCTTCTGTTATTCTGGTTTCCTTTTCTGTGATTATTGATGAGTTTAACAGCATATTCTTGCTTGCCTTTCAGATATCTCTTTTGTAAAATGCCAGTGGATCTTTGGACTAGGTTATGTTGTGTTAGGTAAGGAACAGTTTTATTTTTCTCCTTATAGTGAGCCAGTTTTCCCAATACCATTTACCTTTAAAACAAGATCTCTCTTTCCCCTATTGACTAGTGATGCCAAGTTATATTAAATTTGCGAATATGCATGAGCCTGTCTACGTGCTCTGCTGTATTGCATTGGTCCGTTGGCCTCTTTTAGGGCTATTTTTATTACAATGGCTTTGTAATAGCTCTTAACTTCTGGTAGGGTAAATCCTCCCTCTTTGCTTTCCTTTTTTAAAGATGACTTACCTAGTCAAGGATCTCTTTTACTTCTATGTAAATTTTAGGGTAAATGTCTAAGCTCCTGTAAAAAAACAAAATCCCATTCTTTTAATCTGGAAATTTCTCCGCCTTTCTTTTTTCATGACTGATACATTTCAAGAATACAAACCCACTGTTTTGAGAACCTCCCTCAATTTGCATTTGTTGGATTGTTTCCTCAAGATTTGATTTGGGTGTCTCAGTTTTGGCAGGACCGGCGCGTAAGTGCCACTGTGTTCTTCTCAGCGGGTTACACCAGGAGGTGCCTGATGGCAGAGTGTGTCATCACTGTTGATGTTTACTTAACCACTGGTAAAGGCAGAGGCAGTGCGCTCTACCTTCTCCACTGTACTACCTTCTCCACTGTATTTCTCTACCATAAAGATATCTATCTTTTCTCTTTGTAATTACTAAATCATCTCTGGGGAGATACTTTGAGACTGTAAATATCTGTTTACCCAACGATCTTTTACTCAATGGTTTGAATATTCTTGTTTGAATCAATTACTCAGTGATGGTTGCAGAAGGTTTGTTTTCTAACTCATCCCTTCCACATTTGTCATCTTTCCGCTATGAAGAAAAGCTTTCCCATCTCCCCCAGTTTATTTGTATGTTGGTTTCATTTTTAGGATCACTGTGGACTCATGCATTCTTTTTGATTCAATATGTTATAATCCATTATTGTCATCATTCTTTTTGCTGCTCAAATGGTCCCAGATTTGGCCAGGGGCATCCTCTTCAAGTGGACTTGCTCAACGTCTTTTTGACATGTCCCCACCATTCCTATATCACGCCCTTCCTTACTTTCAGGCATAACAAAAACTTCCAGGCTCATCTTGTGCTTTTCCCTTCCCAGCCCTAGAGTCACCCATTTATCCAAGGAGTCCTGTCCCTTTGGGTGGAGAATAGCATTTAGAAACCAAGATCTGGACATCAGTGTGCTCGTTGCTGCTGAGGTGACATAGGGGCTGAACTTGGAAATTGATTTTTGAAAGCATGAGTTCATTCTGAAATCTCTCATCCCAATCCAACACTACAAGGTTTTTCATTACTGTTATGGATTGAACTGTGTGTCCACAAAAGATGTTGAAGTCCTAACCACACCCCCCCGCCCCGCAGTACCTGTGAATGTGACATTATTTGGGAAAAGGGTCTTGGCAGATGATCAAGTTAAGATGAAGTCATTAGGGCGGGCCCTCATCCAGTGTGACTGGCATACTTATGGCAGTAAGTCCTTTAAAAGTGGATTTATCCACTTTTAAAAAGGGGGAACTGAGACACATACAGGGAGAACAGCTCGTGAAGACAAAGACAGAAATGAGGGCAATGCTTCTATAAGCCAAGGAATGCCAGAATTGCTAGCAAACCACCAACAGCTAGGGGAGAAGTCATCTCCCTCACAGCCTCAGAGGGCACCAACCCTGCTGACACCTTGATCTGGGACTTCCAGCCTCCAGAACTGGGAAACAAAATAGTTCTGTTGTTTTAAGCCACCCAGTTTGTGGTACTTTTTACAGCAGCCTTAGGAAACTAATACACTCACCTTTCTCTGTTCCTTACTTATGCCTCCTTTCTCCCACAATGAAAACTCTGACTCCTAACAATATCTCATTTTCTCAGTCTTATGATACACAACAGTTGTCTCAGAATTGTTACACTCATATCTCTACCAACCCCAAAATTATTAAGTAAAGTTAAAGATTCTTTGCAGTTCTTTTTGTTTTTATACGAAGGGTATAAAGTCAAAGTACTGCATTCAAAGCTACTTGGATTAGTTCTTTTTTTCCCTCCCTTTTCTTATGTGGTTATGTTATCGATTTGATATATAGTTCAGTTTTCTTGTTTTGGTTTTATTCAGTTTTAGGGGTGGTGACCTCCCCATTCATACTGAGGGAATTTTATTTACTCAACATGTGACGCATTAACAAAGTTCCAAAAGTTTGTCAAAACTATGCAGAAAAAGTATATTCAGAGAAATATCATTCTCTTTCCTTTCCCTTTCACTCCATTCCTACCCACCCCTGTGGGTAATTAAATGTGGTTTCATTCGTTTCTAGTTTACCCTTCTTGTGATTTTGCAAAAATAAGCAGATTTGTATGTATTTTCTTATTTCTCTTTTTACACAAAAGATAACATACAATGTATCACTCTATTTTTCTACTTAATGGTATGTTCTGGGAATCATTCCATAAGAACTTTTAGAACTCTTTCTCATTCTTTTTTTACAGCTGCCTAGTGCTCCGTTTTGTGGGTGTACCACATTTAATTCATGCAATCTCTGATTATGGGTACTGAGGCAGTTTCCACTATTTTGCTATTATATATAATGTTGCAATGAATAATCATGCACATATGTATTTTCATAAAGTTGGAAATAAATCTTCAGGATAAATTCCTGGAAATGGGATTGCTGGGGCAAGGGTTAAATCCATGTCTACTTTTATTCGGTATTGTCGAATCATCCCCATAGGGCTTTACCCCTTTGATTTCCACCAGCAATGCCTGAGAACGCCAGTTTCTCCACAGCCTCTCCATGTGATGTGTTGTCAAGCTTTTGAATTTTTGCCAACCTGATGGGTGAAAATGGTATTTCAGTATAGTTACAATTTGTATTTCTCTTATGATGAGTGAAGTTGAACATTTTTTTACTATGTTTAAGGGCCGTTTATTTCATTTTTTGTGAATTGTATATTCATGTTTTTTGCCCAGTTTTCTGTTAGAACTTTGGTCTTTTCCCTCACATTTTAAAGAGTTCTTTAAATATTAATCATATTAGTGTTTTATCTTTGATATATATATTACAAGTACTTTCCTTCAGTATGTCATTTTGACTTTGCTTATAGTGCTTTTTGCCATGTAAAAGTTTCTTTTCTTTCTTTTTTTTAAAAACTTTCCTTGGATTTATCCATTTATTAAACTTGGATTTATCCATTTTTTAATTGAAGTATAGTTGATTTACAATGTTGTGTTAGTTTCTGGTGGATTTGTCTGTCCACTTTTAAAACTGCATCTGGATCTTTTTTTTTTTTGCGGCATGCGGGCCTCTCACTGTTGTGGCCTCTCCTGTTGAGGAGCACAGGCTCCGGACGCACAGGCTCAGCGGCCATGGCTCACGGGCCCAGCCGCTCTGCGGCATGTGGGATCTTCCCGGACCGGGGCATGAACCCATGTCCCCTGCATCGGCAGGCGGACTTTCAACCCCTGAGCCACCAGGGAAGCCCTGGATCATGTTTGAAGTGTTAATGGCTAAACAGTAATAGCATCCCTGTTAGATCCTAAGCAATCAAAACACTTGCTTTACTAGATTTTTGCCAAATGCCAATCATACTGGACTGAGCTAATTTACCCCTCTTTCTGAAACTATTATGGCAAATAATTAAAATAAGACTTTCTCTTATTTTTTTTAACTTATTTATTTGGCTGCGCCGGGTCTTATTTGCGGCCCGCGGGGTCTTTGTTGTGGCGTGTGGAATCTTTTAGTTGCGGCATGCATGTGGGACTAGTTCCCAGACCAGGGATTGAACCCCGGGCCCCCTGCATTGGGAGAGTGGAGTCGTAACCACTGGACCACCAGGGAAGTCCCAAGACTTCCTCTTACTTCATCTTGCTGGGCCACAAATTGTCCCTTGCTCCGAGTTCAAACTGTAACCACCTTCTAGCTACAGTAAGGGGGGCCTGGGGCAGAGCCAGACGCTAACGGTGGACCAGCTGGTTGACGTATTGTCACTGTGAATTAAGCAGGAGACGGCCTTGGGAATCAGAGGAGTCCTAGGGTCCAAGGGAGCTGATTTTACTGGTCATGACGGGGACCTATTTCTCTCATATGATTTGAGGCACTTCAGAAGGCTCCTACCTTCCATATTTGGTCATCTCCAAATACGGGCCTGCCATTCTGCCTGAAATTTCACTACGGGTCCCCCCTTTGGGCTGAGACATTGAAACAGAAGGATTATGTGCGTATACATACCTGCTGGTCCAGAGGCACAGGGTGGTCGTGAGCTCATCAGCTCCCTCTTAGCAGAGCTTGGAAAGAATGGGACATAGGAAGGTCATGCTTTGATAGGAAGACTGAGCCTGGGACCAAGGGTGGCAGAGGGCATTGAGGTGGGAGGACGTGCCCTCGTGTGAGCATCTAGAGAAGGATGTGGAGCTGAGGGCGCAGACACGGGGCAGAAGTGTCAGGACAAGGGGTACCAACTCTGGGAACGGTCCATCTCTGCTCCACTTCCTTGCCCAGGTCCCCAGTGCAGGATGTGGCTTATTCCCTAGTGACCCTGCCTACTCCCTTCACATGCAGCCAGAGTGATCTAGAGCCTTGCAGAGGCTCCCTGTCACCTTCTGAGTCCTAAACAAACCCCTTACCCTGGCATTCAAGGCCCATCTCTCCAGGTTCCTGTCCCTCCAACTTTGCCCACAGACCCTATGAGTCTTCTCTGAACAAAAACATTGGAATGTGCAAAGTGACAAGGACAGAGTATTCATGACAACTGGGGGACTGTGATGTAAAACCAGGACCTTGCTCGTACATCTGGGTTCAAGCGCAGCCAAGGTGGGAACTGTCTCAAACACACTTTCAAACCTCCAGGTCTTCCCTCCGTCTTGGGGGTCCTTTCCCCATCCCTGGCATCACCGAGGCCCCGCATTCTGAAAGGCTCCAGGATGCCCCTCTGGCAGAAGCTGTCTCTGGTCCCCCGGCCCTAGCCCGCAGCAAGTGCCCCAGCTGCCTTGCTGAATTCAAGCTGTCTGAGCACTTGGCCCTGAGGGAGGGGTGCAGGCGCCACCTTGTGGCCTCAAGCGTTTATGGCACTGAAAGCTGACCCTGGACGGGAGAATTGCTGTGGATCCCAGAGCTTGAGGGCCCAAGACCATGGGTGGGAAGACGGCATGCTCCCAGCCTGCCTGTCCTGACACGCCAACCCTGCTAAGATGGGTCACCGGGGTGCCCCGGGCCTCCTGACAGGGAAGTTGCTTTTAGCGCTTGGAAGGGGAAGGTCCCACTGGTCTCATTCCTACAGGTCCCTATGTTCCTCCATCCCCGCCCCCCAGGTCTCACCAACTCTGAGGCTGCCAAGTGGGGCTGCAGCAGGATGCTGCCTTGTTAGGGTGCCGTGCGGTGTAGGAGCTGTGGATGAGCTTGGCGTGCAGAGAGGCCCGGGTTGAGCAGCCTGCCGTCACAGGCACACCACTTGATCTCCTGGGGCCTCAGATTTCCTCTTTGTGAAGAGGGTAATAACTTACACCACGGACGTTCCTGAGAGTTGGAGATATGGACATAGACTCTTGGCACTTAATAGGTGCTACAAATGGCAGCTTGTGAACTTGAGTGGCGGCCAGGCACCTTCTCCAGGAACGCACTCCCTGCCCTGTCTGGGGGACGTCTCCCCTCAGTGGTCCTGGGTGCCCTCATCGCTACCCTCAAGCCCCTGTTGGGCATCAGTTACTTGCTGGCACACCCACCAGCTGGGAGATGGTGCGTGGCAGGCAGGTGTAAGATCGTCTGCCACAGTGCCAGGCACCTGGTACGTGCTCAGATGGACACGTGGGTCAGATGTGACTCCTGACATGGGGGCTGTGAGACCAGAGTAAAATGAACGAGAAGGTTGCCCTCAAGTCTTCTAAGAGACGGTCAGTGAATGAAGTTGGGGGGAAAGCACTCCCTGAGTTTCTCTCAGGAGGACTTGAGTGCCAAGATGCCAGCCAAGAGACCAGAGCTCCGCCCCACCCAGTCAGAGCAGCAGGGTGCCCACTCCATCTCAGGAAGGGAGCTAGAGAAGCCGGAGCTGCCCCCACGCGCCCACGGGCTGCGTGAGCTGAGGCCTGGCGGGACGAGCGCGTGGGTCTGCGCTGGCTCCAGGAGAGAGGAGCCTCGAGCCGGGGCTGTTTCCAGAGCTTTCTGGAAAAGGGGACTGCACTCCCTTCCTGTGCAGGGACTTCTGAGTCCACAGGGAAGAGGAGAGACCGTGGGGTGGAGGGCGGACACTGGCTGGGCTGCAGGGCTCTCGGGCGTCAAGTCCCCGAGCGGGTTGACCTCGGGGGGAGCTGGGCAGGCTGAGCCGGCCGGGCCTCCGAGGAGGAGCACCCAGCGGGCACCACGCAGCCCCACCTTCTGCATGGTGCCTTGGCCACGGTGCCCAGACGTTCCCGGGGCCGGGCAGGCTGCAGGGCTGGGGCTCCGGACGCATTCTCGGGGCAGCTGGAGAGCCATACTTGGCTGGCCTCCCTGTGGATGCTGCCCAGCCATACAGCCCTCTCCGGCCAGCCGCCTGGTCCCAGGAGGAGATGAGGGCAGAGCTCTAGCAGGCAGTTCAGATACCCCTGTCCTGAACCCCAAATGTGTTGGGCCGTTCCCAGAACTTTCCACAGAGCAAAGGGGAGGCCCCGGTTAGCCAGGAAGGAAATCGCCTTTCCTTCCTTCCTCCTGCTTTGATTCACCTCAACAAACACTGACCATCACCCGCTCTGCGCTGGGCCCTGTGCTGCCCCCAGGGATCCCGTGATGACAGAGTGCAGACGGGCGGGCAGGTCCTGCAGCGCAGCCCCCTCCTGGATTGGTCTGAGCCCACTTCCTCCAGGAAACCTGCCTGTGCGCCCGTGCGAGGTCGGTTGCTTTGAGAGCCGGAAGGCACCTCCGGCTGGGGTAGAATCTCACGGCCGCCTCCCAGGGCCGGGGGGCACAAGAGACTTCCCTGGGGTCTGGTCTCTCGCCCCTCACTGGCTTCAGTCCTTGGGTCCGAGGCGGGCGGAGGGAGCTGTGAGTCTGGTCAGCACCTTCTCCGAGCTCTCAGGCTGCGCGATCCCTGTGGCCTCCCTGGCTGGTGCCCCTGGGCATGGCCTGAGCTGCGTCCCTCCTCCTGGGCCTAATCGGGCCTGCCACCCGGAGGCCCAGCTCCCCTCAGACGGTGGCCAGGATGTGGAGAGTGCTGGTACAGTTACCCACATGTAGTAGCAGGACAGTAGCAGCGGGCATTAATCATGACACAGGCGACATCTGCCAGGAGGAACGGGCTGGACCCACCTGAGATGGAGACTGAGGCTCCGAGTGGTGCAGTGACTTGCCCGTGGCTGCCCAGCTGATGGGGCAGGGCCTGGTGTGCTCACAGGTCTGCATGCTCCCTCTGGCCAGCCTCAGGGCTTCCCACACTTTTCTAAGTCAGGGAGTGTGTCCGTTTCCTAGAGCTGCTGTAATAGAGGCCTTGAAACAACAGAAACTTATTCCCTCCCAGCTCTGGGGGCCGCAAGTCCGAGATTGAGAGTACCAGGGCTGTGCTTCCTCTGAGACTTTTCCAGCTTCTGGTGTGGCCGACGCTTGGTGCTCCTTGGCTTGCCCTGTGTCACCTCCGTCTCTGCCTCCGTCACCTCTCCCTCTGTGTCTCCATCTTCACGTGGCCTCTCCTCTTCCTAGAAGGACATCAGCCATACTGGATTAGGGCCCAGCCCCATGGCCTCACCTGCAAAGACCCTCTTCCAAATAAGGTTACATTTGCAGGTACGAGGGGTTTTGGACAAGAATATATCTTTGGGGAAAAGGGGGACAACTCAAGCCACAATCGAAAAGAAACTGAGATCAGGGGCAGAGCCTGAAGCCCTGAGTTCCAGGTTTGAAAGTTCTTTAGAGTCTCAAGTTTCATCTTAAAAATTCTTGCATTTCATACATTATTCTCTATTTTAAATTCATGTTTCTTTTCATGGGAAATATTATTTTTTCAAAGTTCTGACACTTTGGTGAGGAGGAACATATATATCCTATGGCTTCACGAGCCTTCAGGACATTTCTAAATTTCCTCAAGGGAATTTATATCCCAGCTGGAAAAGTATCAACCAGCAGAAATTCATTTAATTCCCTTAAAAACCCAGAGAGGCAGATATATTTAACCAAAGAGGAAACTGAGGCTCCCAGAGATTCATGATCTGCTAAAATCACACCATAATGGAATTCGGTTCTTCTGGCTCCTTGATCGGCTCTTCTGCTGTAAGCGTGTGACGAGGCGGTGGCGGGGGAGGGTGCGGAGAAAGAGGCGTGTGCCCTTCCCCACACGCCCACATGTGCAGGGAGGGGTTTTTGTACCTGTTGTGAAGTTCAGTTCCATGAATTCTGGAACATAAACATAGTTTGCTACATAAAACCATAAATCTTTCATTAAGATAGAAAAGAAAATCCACCCCCACCGCATTCAAACGTTATATTCGCAAATACTCGTGTTAGAAACACCCTTCAGTGTTTGCTGTGAGGAGAGGCAGTGTTCTTCATCAGCTCTGCTGGTTATTTGGTGGTTATTTTGAAGGTAGTTAGTGGACTCTTGGCACGGAGAGAGTTGTTTCCAGCAGCTGCTGTGAGCGGCTCTAAGTGAAAGTACTCGTGTTAGGTGCGTGCCCACCCGGCTTCACCCAGCCCCGCCCGTTCACCCGGTCGCCCACCCTCCCTCCACGTAGCAGACCTCTGCTGGGCATCACTGGGTGACACACGCCTCTGCCCGCAAGGAGCTCGTGCACTGGAGCACAGGGGCCCCCGACACGAGACATCCTCGTACCCGGGAAGGAGCAAGGGGGAGCCTCGGGGGCTGGGAGAACAGCCCCGTCCACGTGCCAGGCGGGCCGAGTGTGCATGTGCGTGTGCACGTGCGTGCAAGTGGGCAGGTGGCAGCCCCAGAGCTGCCCATCGGCTCGGTCTCACCTGGCATCCATGGCCCCGCCCTGAATCCGCCTCCTCACCTCCAGGGGTGGGTGAAGCCAGGACACCCGTTGCAGACGTGAGCACCTGCCCAAGCCAGCCCCGGACGCCAGGCTGGGACCCCTGACACCCCTGCCCTGCCCAGGCATTGGGCAGCCTGGTCCTGGGCCCCCCTTCCCGTTTGCTCCCAGAGGCCATGGCCCTGGTCTGGGGCTGTGTGAGCATCTCCTTGTTTTCACCCACAGATCCCAAGGGTTCTCAGGAGGATCTGCTAGAGGAAGGAGGTAATTAAGGCGACACCCATGCAGGGTGAGTCTGAGGTCTGCTTGGGAGGCTTTCGGTTCTTAGTTGTGCCACCCCGTTGGCTGAGGGAACACCAGCTCCTACCTCTGAGTATCACGGCGCAGAGCGCCGTGCTGCCTCACCGCAGACACTGTTGTAATCCTCTCTACAGGGATTGCTTGTTTCCCTCCCCAGAGAGGTTAAGTGACTTGCCCGGTGTCTCCCAGCCAGGAAGCGGTGGAGCAGGACTGCCTGCCGTACCCTGTGGCGTCTCGGCGGTTCCGGCCCCTCGGTCCTGGCCAGGGAGAGGATCTCGGCACGCAGAGCAGACTTTTCTCATGGAACCAGCCAGTGCTGCGTGTCAGTGAGAGAAACTGGACCAGCCACAGTGCCCACATCTCCCAGCTGCCTGTCTGGGTGCCTGACACTTCTCCACTTGAGCACCTTTCCTCTGTGTGGAGTTACCTTGTCAGCATCCTTGGAGAAGCAACCCACGCCACCACCAGCACTGGTGCAAACAAATCCTGGCGTAGACGTCCAGGCTGGTCCTGGGTGGGAACGGCATCCCTGGTCCAGGATCTCTCTGAGTCCTCATCTCTGTTGTGAGTCTGAGGTTCCAGGGGAGGAAACTGAGGCCCAGAGGGGCTCCAAGAGATGCCCAAGGTCCCCCCACAAGTAAAGGATTGACGTTCAAGTCTTTAACGTGCGGTGATGATGAGGACATTTGTAAGTGTCTGAAATTGAGATGCTCCTGGCACACCAGCGCCGAGGCTGATCTGCTGGGAACAGATTCCAGTAAGATGCCTCCTGCAGGCTGGTAGCAGCTCCTTATGGCGAGAGGAATAAGGCAGTAATACTACGCACTGCCGCCTTCAAGGGCCCTCCCGGCACAGTGGTGATCCCAAGCGCTTAGCACATAGAGACTGTGTTTGATCTTCAAACAACCCTGCAGACAGGCATTCTCATTTCCCAGCTGAGGATGTGATGGCGGCAGAGAAGTTATTGATCTGACCGAGACCATCCATTGGTGTGGGGAGGATCTGGTCCTGACCCCAAAGCTTTTCAGTTGCACCCACTCGTTTTCTAGAAGTTTCGCTACATGATTAGGAACATCCTTTGCAAACATGATTATTTGTATCTGCTCTTATACCAGACGCTAGGCTGAACCAAGGGAAGAGGTTTTGTCCACACCAGGGGAGCGTGGAGGCAGGGGGCAGCCGTCGGGTGCCCGGCCGGGGACGGATGTGGGTCCTCCCGCCTCCCGATGTGGTCCTACCTCTCCCTCAGGCTTGCCGCTCAGCAGGCCCGTCCTTCCACCAAAAAACCCCGACGGGGGCTGCGCCAGCCTTTGTGAATGAGGAGGGAGAGTGGTCGACAGAGTCTCGGGGGCAGATGGACAGGGAGAGGCCCAGGCAGCGGGAGTCTGGGGTGGAGGGTGGCGGTGAGGAGGCGTGCCCTCTGGGTAAGGTGAGTGTACCTCGGGCCAGTCTGGCCAATGCCCAGAGCCTGGGGGGCACTGGGGTCCAAGGCTCCCAGAGGAGCAGGGAAACTGAGACCCCAAGTGTGTCTTCAAACGTCTGTGGACCCATCCGCTCAGCAGCTCCTCCTAGAACAGCTGCGTGCGCAAGCACGGTGGCCCCGGGCTCTGGGAGCCTCTCGCGGGGGAGCCGGGCTGGGGTGAAGGTCATGGAGCAGGGCGTCCACTGGGGCTTTACAGGAGGCGGCACCGAGCTGCACGCACGGGGGGAGAGCAAAGAGACGGTCTCGTGGAGAAGAGAAGCCATAGAAGGAAGAGCTGCAGCACCGACGGGTGGGGAAGGGCTGTGGTGCCGGAGCAGGGCTGGCGCCCATCATCCTGTTGCTGGGCTCCTAGCCGCCGTCAGAAGCAGCCCAAGTTTTAAAGAGAGCGCGAACCTCTGAGAAGAGAAGGTGACGTGTGTATAGAGATAAGGACGCGGGGTCAGGCACAATGGCCTCGGCGGCCACAGCTCCTGAGCCAGGAGGGAGCAGGCGGCCACTCCAGCCCCTCGAGATCCAAGCCACAGTGACAGGGCCGTGCTACGTCCAGCTCGGAGGGCTCGAAGGGAAGCTTCTAGATAGAAAACTCTGTTAAAACAGCCACCAATCAGTCACTGGCCGAGGGCCACGCCAGGGGACTGAGCAAGTGCTGGCCAAGTGGCTTCAGGAGCCCGAGGTCGGTGCTCCCAGGAGAGCTGCGGGCGAAGCCACAGGGAGCACCGGCAGCTGACGCCCAAGACGGTGCCCGGAAGGAGTCCCAGGGACCCGGGTGTCTGGGTGGAGCCAGTGTCCAGCGCGGGGAGCGGAGGTGAGGGACGCCCAAGGGCCGCGTGGACTGCTCCGCGGGCGTCCGTCGACTTGCTTCCACTCCGCCTTCATCCTCTTTCCCTCCCAGCCCGTCTCCAGTGCTGGGCGTCTCAGGCTCAGATCCTCCAGACACTCTGTCTGCGGGCCCCGGGGATGGGAGAGGGTGGTCTCCTGGCTGCATGGAGAGCGATACCCACTGCGCATCCAGGTCTCTGAGTAAAGACTTTCCATCACTCCCCTCTTACCAATGCCAGGCCTCCTGTGGTTCCGTCGACTTCAAGAGCTTCAAGGGTCTGCGATTCTGCAAGGCAAACTTGACCCTGACCGCCGCTGACCCACTCTGCAGGCCCTTATGTGTAACTTCAGCGCTGCTACCTCCGTTACCTTGGCTCCGTGTGCCTCCAGGCAGCCTGTGAACTCTCACTGCTGTTGCCCCTTTGTCTTTGAGCCCCCCCTCACTCTATGGGGCTTGGGGAACCACAGGTGATAAACACACGTGCCAATCTGCGGTTGCACCGGGAACCAGGCTCTAACTATTCACCCATCAGCTTGCCTGGGACAGATGCCAGCCCCGGGGTCAGAGGCAGGACTGGCGTTGGGGCTTGGAGCCAAGGTTCTGACTCAAGCAGAGACAGGGCTTGAGTAAGAAGTCAGGGTGGAGGGTGGAGGCTCCAGGGGACTGCCAGGCCCGCTTGCGAAGTGGCTGTGCAGGCTGGCCAGGGCAGGGCACACATAAGCTGGGGCTTTGACTACAGCAGGGTGACCGGGCAGGGCTGGCCTCAGAGGCCAGGCCTCAGGCTGTAGGGTCAGGAGTCACCGTAGGTGAGGAGGCCCGGAGGTAGGTGGTAAGCAGCAGAGCTCCAAGGGCCCCGGAGTGGAAGGCAGGGCATCAGAGAAGACCGGAGAGATGGGCTGGTGAGGCTGGTGGGCATGGCAGGCAGTGTCCAGACACCAGGGCCGGGCAAGTGGCGCCTCCCGCTGTGGTCCGGGCTGAGGATGGGCCCCACTTTGGACCAGAAGCTGTCTGTCCGTGGCCCCCAGTCAGGATGGGCCGCAGCACCGTGGCCTGGGGGGGAGGCTAGGCAAGGGCCCTGGGTTAGGGTGGAGAGGCCAGTGGGCCCAGAGTCACAGAATGGAGAGAAAACGAGACAGACTCTCCAAGGGCTGGCGAGAGTGTCACTCTGGAGGAAGCCGCCCAGTGGCAAGTGGATAAAAAAGATATTCCTGGCAGAGCCCAGAGACAAGGGACTGGGGGGAGGCTCTCAGAGGAGGGCTGACTGAGTCAGAGGGCCTTAATCCTCATCTCTGAGGGCGCCACGCGGGGAGAGGCAGCCTGTGGTGAAGGAGCATTCAGCCAACGCCATCGCAGGCAGGTCAGGGCGGGGCAGTGCCCAGCAGGCTGCGCCCTCCCAGAAAGGTTGCTGCAGGGCCCGGGGCCTCCGAACCCTAAAGGATTTATTTACCCACCAGGCCTCTGGATGTCAGCCTTGCAGGCTCAGAACCGGATTTGCCAACTCGGCAAAATGGATCCATCTCTGGGGGAAGGGCTCACATTGACCAAGCTCACATGACTGATGGATAAAACGTCGATTTATCAATAATGAATGTCATACAGACCAACTTTTTTTTTTTTTTTTGGCTGTGTCGGGTCTTCGTTGCTGAGCGCGGGCTTTTCTCTAGTTGTGGCGAAGGGGGGCTACTCTTCGTTGCGGTGCGTGGGCTTCTCATTGCAGTGGCTTCTCTTGTTGTGGAGCACGGGCTCTAGGCACGCGGGCTTCAGTAGTTGTGGCGCATGGGCTCAGTAGTTGTGGCTCATGGGCTCTAGAGCACAGGCTCAGTAGTTGTGGCGCACGGGCTTGCTCTGTGGCATGTGGGATCTTTCCAGACCAGGGCTCAAACCCGTGTCCCCTGCATTGGCAGGCGGATTCTTAACCACTGCACCACCAGGGAAGTCGCTTGTTGAAGTCTTGAGGAGAATTCCTTCTTCTTGCATTTTAAGTTCTGGAGGCCAGAAGTCTGAGATCAAGGTGTCAGGAGGGTTGGTTCCCTGTGAGAGGTGTGAGGAAGGACATGTTCCAGGCCTTTCTCCTTGGCTGGTAGATGCCACCTTCTTGCTCACATGGTGTTCTCACTATATGCAGGCCTGTATCCAAATTTACCCTTTTTATAAGAACACCAACCGTATTGGATTAGGAGCTCACCCTGCTCCAATATGACCTCATCTTAACTAACTACATCTGCCAGGACCCCATTTCTAACTAAGGTTGTTTTCCGAGGTCCTGGGGATTAGGACGCCAACATATGAATTTTAAGGAAACACAATTCAAACCATAACAAAGACTGAATTCAAAGGAGGGTGGAAAACCAGGTCTGGGCATGGCCAACAGCCATGGCAGTTCTAGAGGCTTCAGAGCAGGAATTAAAAGAACTGATTTAGAGCCCACACAGTTGGGCCAAGCAGCTGCCCCTTAGCCTCTTGAGAGGACTGGCCCACCGTGCCCAGGTGCTGTGTCTCTCTCTTCAGAATTTGAATCCCAGCAGGGTGCAGCTGGCTGGTCTAGTTGAGCCAAGAGCCTGACCCCTCAGCCCTCAGGGGGGCGGCAGGAGACAGTGGGGAGCCAAGGACAGGGCCCTCCGAGGTGGGCCCTCCAGACCGTGTCCCACGTGGAGGAGTCACTCCAGCGTGCACAGGGGGGGCGGCAGGGAAGAGGGAAGGGGGCAGAGAGCAGGCCTTCCAGCCCTGCCTCTTTTAAGTGGCTTTCACAGCTCTGCTGTGATCTGTGTGCATTGATGTCACAGCCTAATTCTCAGAGAAGGTTCACAGATGTGGACTCTGAAGCTCAGAGGTCTGGCCGGGAGCCTGGAGGCCCAGGTGCCCCTGACTCCACCGGGGAGCCCTGGGCCAGCCCTCTTTCATGGGGAGCATTTGGGCCAGGTGAGCTCTAAACACCTTACAGCCTGAATGTCTGCATGGGTAGTGTGTGTGGAGCAGTTTCTACAGCCCCTGCGTCCCCTCGTCCTCACCTCCTCCTACGAAACTGAGGCAGCAGCCTCCCAGCATCGGGGAGGGAGCTGGGGCCATAGTTCCAGGAGGGCTGGCCAGGGGAACGCGCCAGGCTATTTTTGCCGAAATCTCGGCTTCTGTACACTTGTGCTGAATAGAAATACGAAGACAGAATTTAGGAGGAAAGAGAAAGTGTAACTTCACTCTTTGCCAGGCAAAGAGGGAACACTGCAGCGTAGTGCCTCAGAAGACTGTGCCCCCCACCCTTCCAGAGGGTAGTGAGAAGTTTTATAGCAATAGTTCAAAGAGGGCGTGATCAGCTCATGGACATTTTCTGATTGGTTGGTGGGGAGGTAAGTGGGAGTCGGCATCATCAACCTTCTGGTTCCAACTGGTCTGGGGTCTACATGCTTGTGGGCATCATACCTTCATTAATCATTAACTTCTCCCACCTGGAGGGTGTTTCAGCATCTGCAAAACAGCTCAGAGATATCGTTGTGTGTATCCATTGATGGGGCACCAGCACTTTGCCCCAAGGCTGAACTATTGTTTCTCTTGGCTTTGTTTCTCCCTTGTCTTGCATTCCCTCCCTCCCCTAATTAACAACTGCTTGAATCTGCCCCTTGGAACTCAGGGAAGGTTATGGAGGCTGAATGAAGCCTGTTTCCTGTAATCAAAGAAATGGGGGACACAGACTTCATGCCCAGGAGCCCCACAGGGCCCTGCTCAGGATCATTATCTGTTGGGACTTCCCCGCAGGGCCCGAGAGGAACCCATGGGTGTCCCTCCTGAGTACACGGACCTTCCACCCGCCGGCCCAGGCTAGGCCTCCCGGCAAGGTCAGCATCCCGTGCGGCCCGGACCCCCATGCGGTCCGGACCCCCATGCGGTCACTGATGGGAGGCCTGGGCCAAACTCTTCTGAACGGCGAGCTACCAACATGCAGATGGCGTTGGGGAGTGAGAGATGACCTTGCAGCGGAGGTGGGGTAGAGACCGCTGCCCCCCGGCCCTGGGTGCGTTCCCGCCTCTGCCCAGAGGGGCCTCGGCTGGTGGCCAGCTTGCCACCTCTGGGTGCAGCCACAAGCTTGAAGCCCGTTGTCTGAACGGCCACAGGGACTGGGATGTCTTTGAGGAATCACGGAGAGAAGGATATCCAAGCTACAGGAGCCTTCAGCTAGGAAATAAGGCTCCGAGAAAGGCGGTACTTGGACAACTGGACAAACCAGACACTGGGCTGGTTCCTGACCTTCAAACTTCTGCTCTCCGAGAGTTCCTCAAACTGGGGTCCCCTGGGTCTGCTTGGGAGCCTAGGAATTCTTTACAAAGAAGACATTTAATTGAGTGTTTGTAACCTAAGAAAAATCTAAAAGGAATAGGATTTGCATATTCTGGCTCATCCTGACAAACCTCTAATAAGTGGGGACAGCCATGTGCTGTCTGGGGCCCAAATCACGTGGGGCTCTTTGAACTACTGCAGGCTGGTGAGAGAAGGACCCAGAGAAGCTGGATGATGTCATGGCCCCCGGCTGGGGAGGGCGGGCAGCAGGGAGGGAAAGGCGGGCAGCCCCAAAGAGGAGCCAGGCCTGCGGCTCTGCAGGTCTGAGGTCTGCGGTTCCCGCCAGCCTCCGGCAGCTCCAGGGCGTGCAGCTCCTCTGACACAGCCCCGTGACTCATGCCTCATCTTGGCTCAGTAACTGGAGCCAAGCCAGGGGCAGAATTTTCTAGGCTGTGTGGCAACAACATCAGCCATCCTGAGAGAACTGGGTGGGCCAAGGTTGGGGGCGGGGCTTGCAGCAGAGGTTGGGAGGCTCTGAGCGATCCCCAGGGCAGCAGGGACTGTGCAAGAGTCAGAAAGAAGAAACCGGCCCCGGACACACGCAGAGCCCCTCCTTCCAGGCACATCCATTACGTGCCTCCTACCCCTTACCCCCTACCTAACACGGTTCTTCACGTCCTGCCCTGAGGACAGCCTTGCGGGGAGGGGCACCAGGAAGCCCACGGGTGGATAGGCGGGTGTCCTCCCACGGCTGGTCAAGTTTCTGCGATATTGGTCATGGATTCTGTTTGGGCCTCTGAGAAGCTGCGCTTTGCCCTGCCCTGGAGGTGTTGACAGAGTGGCCTGGAAATCTGGGTCAGCAACAGGCAAGTCCCGACAAGTGGCCCCAGTGCCAGGAGAGACTTAAGAAAGCGTGAGCTCAGCTGGGGACCGAGATCCCACTGTCATGACACATCTCGTTTCCGGGCCCGCCCAGAAACCCTTTCTTTGGAGGAAGCGTGGTGTAAGGGAAGGGCCGGAGCTTGGAAGTCTGGCTGTGGGTTGTCACAGAGCCCTCAGTTCCCTGGGATTTGGACTGGAGCATCTCGGGGTCCCCCCTGGCTGACCCTCTGGCCAGTGACTTCCTTTGAAGCTGGCTGACTGGTGCTGCAGCTAACCCTCACAGTTAGTAGAATCCTTACCCCCTACCCGGCCCCGTCCTCAGGACAGCCTAGACCAGGGCCATTGGTCCCCTAGGGCCACCACCAGTGGGAAATCCCAAAAGGACAGGGAGCTTTAAAAGGCGGACAGGCTCTCAACTGACTTCATTTGGAGCCAGGCTCCAAGAGGCTTAAGAAGGCTTTAGGGTTCTGCTGGCAGTGGGTATGAAAATCCCTTTGCTACAAATGCTCTGAATTTCTCTCATCCATCCATCCATCCATCCATCCATCCATCCATCCATCCCCGCCTGCTCGTCTGGCCCAGCTGATGTCCGGCGAGCATCCTAGCACAGATGTGGCTGCGGCAGCTCCTCGGCTGGAAAAGCAGTGGTCCTGACAGTCCAGCCACTTCAGCCAGCCCCAGGCAGCACCACAGACTCAGACCTTGAGATATCGTCCACCAGGGATGGAGCAGGAGGCGTGATGAGGACACAACTTACAGCAAGGGGGACCCGATTCTGCCTCAGCACAGCCTGGACCTCCGCCCCGAGAGCAGGGAAGGGCCAGGCTAAGGGAAGTGTAGCCTTACACCGAGGATCCCAAGTCCCTAGGTAGGAGAAACGCGCAAAAGCTGGGATGAGGAAACCAAGACTTAGAGGGAAAAAAGTGCCTGGCCCAGAGTCACTCAGAGTCAAGGTTGACCCAGGAACCTGGAAGGGGAGGGAGGAGAGGAAAGAAGGAGGGGAAAGAGGAAAGGAAGGAAGAGAAAAGGGGGGGCTCTGGAGCTGAGGCTGGAATTAGCAGGGGAAGGGCAGAGATGTCCTAAGCCCCAAGCCGGCTCGCCTGGCCTTCTCCTGTCCAGAGGTCCAGTCGCTGGGCGCTCAGGGACCCACACAGCCCCGCCTTCTCCTGGTGGCTAGGCCTGTGTTCCCGCTGCTGTGTGCGCCTGCCCTCTGGTGGCAAGATCTGCAAGTGCATCACCACTGTAGGATGCAAATCCGTTCAGCACCTACTGTGCACCAGGTGCAGAGCTGGTAGTCAGAGAAAAAGGAAAATGGCCCCAGTTCTGAGAGCGCATGGATTAAGGTGGAAGACAGAGGAGAAAACAGGCCATGATAATAAAACGAGGAAGGGACTTACACTGGGGAAGTTTGGGGTGTTACAAAATAGGGCTGGTTTTAAACAGGACAGCCTCAAATCTGGGAGTAGGAGCCTTTCCCAGCAGGAGGCACCACCAGGTCCGGGAAGATTTTGCCAGCCTCCACTCCGGAGGCCCTAGGCTGCCCAGGAGGGGTGGGAGGGCCCCAGGGGTACTCTCCAGTACTGGTCTGTCTGCGGCCAGAGCCCCAGAGCCAGAAGGGACGCCTGGAAGAGGTTTGTGACCGTGTCTGCAGAGGAGCCTTGGGGCTGTGGCGTGAGGGGTGGAGAGGATCCCAGTCCTTCTCCCTGTCTGAGCCCAGCCTCACACTAGAGAGGCCTCGGGGCCAGTTAGTTAAGTACCTGGGCTTCGGAGCCAGACTGTCTGGGGCCTCACGGCACCATGTGACCTTGGGCAATCCCTCTCTCCGAACTTCAGTTTCCCCATCCGTAAGATGGTAATAAGGCAAGTGCCCACCTCCGAGGGTGGCCATGGGGGTTAAAGACACTGGCACGGGAAAAGCACATGGAACGGTATGTGGCACGTGGTAAGTGCTGTTTACACCAGTCCTTCTTTCTTTTAAAAGTGTCCCCTCTCGGGACTTCCCTGGCAGTCCAGTGGTTAAGACCCCACCTTCCAATGCAGGGGGCGCGGGTTCGATCCCTGGTCAGGGAACTAAGATCCCACATGCTGCGCGGTGCGGCCAGAAGTTTTAAAAATAACTAATAAAAGTGTCCCCTCTCTCGCTCTGATGCCAGACAGTGCCCATGGGGCAGAGACCCCAAAAGAGGTGTCCCGCCCGAGGACACTGGCTCTGCTGAGCCTGGAACCAAGAGCTGGGCACAGGCCTGGGTGCTGCAGAGACTGTGCCCTGATTCCAAGCGCCCTCGTGTGATTCCCCGAGGCCCGGAACTGCTCTCCTCTGGGAGGGCTGCTCTGGATTCTCCCACGGGCCCTGTGGGCAGCTGCAGGCTTATTTCTGAGCTGCATCGTCCAGTTTGCATGAAAGCATTGGCTACAAGCCACACATGTATTGAACTTGTCTATCTGGGGGCAAGCTCTCAAGCCTCACCACTCAAAGTGTGGTTTGATGCTAAGCAGCAGCATTGGCGTCATGTGGGAGTGGTTGGAAGTGCAGACTCTCAGGCCCCGCTCCTGACCTACAGAATCAGAATTTTCTGTAGGTCTACAGAATTTTCTGTAGGTCTACCTACAGAATCTGCATTTTAGCTAGAGCCCAGGTGACTCACATGCACATTACACCTTGAGGAGCAAGAGTGTCTTAAGCAACGGGGCTAAGGGGGCAAACGAATTGCAGGGTGATGCATGTGCCCGCTGAGCCTTCTCTGGGCAGCACCCCTGCCAGGGCCCAGAAATTCCAGGGATGTTGGCCAAGTTCAGAGTCTCCTGGCCTCCACACAGCCCAGGCAGCGCTGGCCAGCAAGTGCTGAGAGGGACAGAGGCACACAGGCCCCTGTGAGCCCAAGTCTGCCCAGGGGGAGTCAGGAATCCGAGCTGAGACTTGAGGGGAAGATTGGAGTTGGCCAGGCAGACGAGTGGCAGAGGGCATTCCAGGAAAGGGGACAACCCGTACCGATTCCAGGGCTGGCGTTTTCAGAGGAGAGGACCTCGCAGACCTCATCCTAACACCGTCAAGCCCCGGGGCAATCGGAGGCCCACATCCTCTATAGCAAAATATTTTAAAGCTATAAATCAAGCTCATAAACTATTAAATAAAGTATGTTCCAGCCTCTTACCTTGACAAATATGCCTTCACGAGGGCCTGCAAGGCCAGGTTCAAATTTAGAATTTTGGGCCTCCTTGGAGTTAGACACCAAACCGTGATGGTGTGGGGGCGCCAGCTTTGCCCGCCCCCTTCTGCCCCCCCACCGCACCACGAGGATACATGCGTGCAGGCACACGCGTGCGATCGGCCCAGCCTGCCCATCCTCACACCGCTGCCCCCACAAACAGCTGCCTCGGGTGGCCTCCAGGAGGACAGACCCCAGGAGCAAGTCCTCGGAGTTCCTGGAATTGGAGGAGGGTGACTCTGGGAGGGCGTCTCCTTGACCCCATCGGCGGGGTGGGCCCCAGCTGGAGAGGCTCTGTGACAATGAAACTGTGATACCCTCTATAAGATACACTCTAATTTCAGGGATGTTAAAATGTCAACAAAATGTGCATTAAAAAATTTTTTTATTGAAGAATAATTGATTTACAATGTTGTGTTAGTTTCTGGTGTACAGCAAAGTGATTCAGTTATATGTATGTAACTGATACATATATATATTTTTTCATATTCTTTTCCATTATGGTTTATTACAGGATACTGAATATAGTTCCCCGTGCTATACAGTAGGACCATGTTGTTTATCTATTTTATATATAGCAGTTTGTATTTGCTAATCCCAAACTCCTAATTTATCCCTCCCCCACTCCCTTTCCTCTCTGGTAACCGTAAGTTTGTTTTCTATGTAAGTCTGTTTCTGTTTCGTAAATACATTCATTTGTGTCATATTTTAAATTTCACATATAAGTGATATCGTATGGTATTTGTCTTTTTCTGACATACTTCACTTAGTATGATAATCTCTAAATCCATCCATATTGCTGCAGATGGCGTTATTTCATTCTTTTTTATGGCTGAGTAATATTCCATTGTATATATGTGCCACATCTTCTTTACCCATTCATCTGTTGATGGACATTTCGGTGGCTTCCATGTCTTGGCTACTGCAAATAGTGCTGCTATGAACATTAGGTGCATGTATCTTTTTTTTTTTTTAATAGATTTTACTTATTTATTTATTGGCTGCATTGGGTCTTTGTTGCTGCGCGTGGGCTTTCTTTAGTTGCGGCAAGCGGGGGCTACTCTTTGTTGCGGTGCGAGGGCTTCTCATTGCGGTGGCTTCTCTTGTTGCGGAGCACAGGCTGTAGGTGTGCGGGCTTCAGTAGTTGTGGCTCTTGGGCTCTAGAGCGCAGGCTCAGTAGTTGTGGTGCACAGGCTTAGTTGCTCCACGGCATGTGGGATCTTCCTGGACCAGGGATCAAACCCATGTCCCCTGCATTGGCAGGCAGATCCTTAACCATTGCGCCACCAGGGAAGCCCCACACGTATCTTTCTGAATTATAGTTTTCTCCGGATACATGCCCAGGAGTGGGATTGCTGGACCATATGGCAACTCTATTTTTAGTTTTCTTGAGGAACCTCCATACTGTTTTCCATAATGGCTGCACCAACTTACATTCCCACCACCAACAACCAAAAAAATGTGCATCTTATATTGGATGTCCAGCAGCCTTCTGATTCCCTGGCTTTGAGAGTGTTTTTAAGCCTAATGTTGCACTGAATCTATAGGTCAATTTACATGTTATTAGCAATATTGACAATTTTAAACCTTAATGATGTTAAATCTTCTAATCCACAAACAAGGGATATCTTTCCATTATTTAGGGCTTTAATTTCTTCAAATGGCATTTTGTAGTTTTCTGTGTAAAAGCCTTGCACTTCTTTACAAAGCCTTTTTACAGTTATTCCCTCTTCAGAGCCTTGAAAACCCTCTGTGACATAGAGATCACATTCTGTACATCAAAGATGCCTCAACTAGTAAGTGACTGAGCTGGGATTTAAATCCCCCACCCGCCAGCAGAGCTGGGCCTAGACTTGCTCTGCTGGGGGCCGCTCGTTCCAGCCCCTAACTGCATAGGGACGGGACATCTGTCCTCTATCCGGGAAACCTGCTGACCTGGTGACAGTCCCTCTGACTTGGAGGGGGCGTTGGAGGGAGGGCCAGGGGCAGGACTGGCATGAGATGCTCAGGGTCAGGGAAGGAGGGTCCAGGGGAAGGTCTCACACACAGGCTACAGGCAGGGAGGGAACCTGTTTGGTTGAAACAGTGTCCCCAGCCCTTGGCTTCCATGAAAACCACCTGGGCGCTTAAAAAGTTCCCAGCGTCCAGGCTCCACCTCAGACCAATTAAAGCCAAACCCTGGGAGCAGGGCCAGGGAATCCGTGATCTTAAAGTCACCCAGGTGAGGCTGCAGCTCAGGCGGGGAACCGCCGGGTCAGGTGGTGAAGTTGGCCGTCAGCCCTGACCCATCAGCTCTGCCGCAGCACACACTGAGGCCAGCAGAAGAGTCCAGACTTTAGATCAGACAGACCAGGCTACAGTCCCGGGTGTGGATCTTGGTTCCATGTCACAGGTTCTGTGACCCTGGGTGCTTGACCTCTCTGACCCTCAATCGATTAATCTGTAAAATGGAGACAGTTATACCTACCTTGAAAGACGGGATCTGTTTCTTCTCATCTTGAGCCCGGACTGGCCTGTGACTGCTCTGACCAGCAGGGTACAGCAGAAGGGACGCTGCACCCGCTCGGGGTCTAGACTCACAAGGATTGGCAGCTCCCCCCTCCCTCTCTTGGGCCTCTTACCTGACTTTTCAGGTGAGGAGAATGAGGCTGAGAGGTGACTTGCCCAAGTAAAACTATCAAGCGCTCACTGCTTTCCTGGCTCTGAGGGAGGAAAAGGCAACATCTGGGGCAGCAGATTTGACCAGACTTTCGGAGTTTGAGTCCTGGCTCGGCCAGTTCCCAGCTGTGTAACCTTGGGCTGCTTGATAACCCTCTCTGTGCCTATGCCACTTGTTTTGTAAAATGATGATAAATGGTTGCCCCTCAGGGCTGTTGCAGGGGTGAACTGGGAGTACCCTGTCTTGACGCGGTGGCTAACAGCTACTGTTGGCAGGGAGGCTCTGCCAGCCCTGGCCTGGAGGTCATTAGGGGCCTGGCCGCAGCTGTGCTGATCTGGTGGCTTATTTTTGAGGAAGAAGCAAGACCCAGCATGGAAGCGCCTGGGAAAACCCCCATTTCCCACTGGTCCCCTCTGGAGACAACAGAGCCATCCAGGGGGTGTCAGGGTAGGGCAGGATTTCCCCCCTTGGGACAGACTCTCACTTCCTCGGCTTGCGTATCAGAGCCAAGGTTCAAGTGTCGGGCGGGGCTGGGGAGGCAGCATAAGCTTTGCCCTCCTCCTGAAGCCAAGGGCACGTGACCCCACCTTTTCCTAGGGGTGAGCCAGATGCCAGGTGGGCCTCCTGGTCCCTGGATGCACGGGTCACCTCCTCTGGGCTCTCCCAGTTCTGAGGCCTGTGGAGGCACATGGTCCTGCCCAGCTGTGCCCGGTTCCCAAGAGCCTCGGGGCTCTTGTTCCTCATGCAAAAACCTCAGACCTTCTCTGTGCTTCTCCCTGGTGAGCGCGTCTCCCTGAGCAGCACCGACCACCGCTGCGTGGAGTCCGTATTCTCACTGTAGCACGTCGGTCACATCTCAGATGACAGTGGACAGAATCTGGTGCCCAAAAGGGCCTCAGAGATGATCTGATCCAGCCCTTGATCAGAAAATTATTTTTATTGTAGTCAAATATAACCGTGATTTACCATTTTAACCATGTGTAAGTGTACCGTTCAGTGGTGACTGATTTTTATAGCTGAGGCAACATTCGTTCACATGAAATTCTCAGCAGAAGCCTGATATAAAAACTGTCCACGTACTGCAGCCTGTGAAGGGCTGGGCCTCCACCGCCCCTGCAGGAGCAGGGAGGGCACGAGGGACAGAGGCGGCCCTGGCCGTCGTCCCCGCCACCGCCCCTGCTCTCCATCAGGCAGTTGGCCCCCTCATCCTCGCCCTCCAGGGCTGGTCTGACCCGTGAACACCCCGTCCACTCGGGGAATCATAGCCTGCAGTGCCCACCGGGACCTCCAGCCACAGGTCAAGCCTCTGTGGACAGTGGCTTATGGCAGGTCTGGGTGATGGACGAGGGGATGCTGGGCCTGAGCCTGCCAGACAGGGACCAGGACAGCGGGATGCTGTCTAAAGCACTAAGGGTGGCCCATTCAGTGCCAGGAAGGACCCGCTGCCTGGCAGAGCCGCCCACAGAGGCACAGTTCTGAGATGACTGGGCAACCGTGGGGCTGTGAGCTCAAGACACAGGCCCATGGGGGAAGGAGCCTGGCCATGGGCCAGCCCCCAGGAGCCCTGTCAGGCGCGCTTGGACTGGATGGGACACGTTGGCTCCGTCCGTGAGACGTTGGCACACTGCCCGTCTGGATGCATTTCTTCTGAGTGAAAAGTGGGTCACGAGTGAACCCCTTGGCTGAGGCCTTGCGGTCCTCTGCCTCTGCCCAGCGGCGGGAGGCGCAGCGTGAACAAGGAGGGCCCTTCGGGGACGGAGGGAGGGAGGGAGGAGAGAGGACCCTGTGTCGCTGGTGGGCAGGAGGGCATCCAGCTGCAGAAGGAGGCTTTAAGTCAGGAGATGTCATGACTTTGTCCTCCACACAGAGGGCCCACCACGCTCCCCTCCTTCCAAAGGCTTGAAGGAGGAAAACAAGGAACATAGGAGACGTTCTGTGAAGAAAAGCAGATGAACAAAGCACTTACAGTTCAGATGAGAAGCCTCCAGCGTGAGTGAGCACATCTGCAGCCTGAAATCCCACAGCTGGGCGGTGAGGTGCCGGAGCTGCCACTGAGACCTCACATCCTGCCTGCACCGCACCAAGAGCAAGTGCTGGAACTTCACAGAAAGGTCGCGGAGGGGGGAATTTACCGCGCGGAGGTAGAGCAGAAGCTCCCAACGTACGTGGAAACATCAGCCTCACGGTCACTGGGGTGACCTCCTGCAGGAGGAGACGGGAGAGGGCATAGAAAAGAACAAGCTCCTTCCCTCCAGCAGAAACGTCTCATCTCTTCTGAGAAGGAAGCTGGAGAAGAGTGGGCGCCAGCTCTTCCCACGGAGGGGAAGCCCAGCTAGTGAGAAGCCGGGGGGACGCGGACACCAGTCGTGGAGGCAGAGGCCCGGGGCCGTGGGTCAGCAGGTCCCCAGGGCAGGAGGCCGCTGAGCCTCCAGGACTGAGGGACCCGGCTCACTTGCGGGGGTGATGCCACATTCGCAGCAGCAGCCCCGCGGGCCCAGAGACCTTTACCCGTTTTCTCTCCTAAAAGCAATTTTGATCAATAGGTTTTAGTTTAGTTGCTGTTATTTAATTGATACCGCACCTGCTCTTATTGGAGTTTAATAAAATTGTGTTTCCTAAGATAGTGTTCTTCAAAGATGGATGATTTTGATATAATCATTACAAATACATTATTTCCACGTCATTGGACCCTCTAGAGTTAGATGGGATAAGTATTGCATTTTGATTGAAACAAAAGGTCCACTATTACTTAACCTGTAATTGAACTTGGACACGCCGAGATGGAGACGCGTGAAAAATAAATCCATTTCTATATTCTGGGGAAAAAACCGATGAGAGTGGGCTCCTGCCCAGGGTGTCTCCTGAGGGGCGCCCTGAAACCCCAGAGCTTTTCCACGGATTTAACCCTTCACATTGCAGGTGGGGAAACAGAGAAGCGATTTCCCTGGGTAACCCTGGGAAATTCACGGCAGCACAGGTACGAGCGCCTCGTCTCTTTGTTTCCAGTCCAGCTTTGAGCCGTGAGTTGCTCAAGAAGAATAGGCTTCTCGGCCCCCACCTGTAATTCTAAGAAAATTTAATCAGCTTCCTGGCGCTTTCCAAAAAGAGCCAGCTCTTTCTACCCGTTTGCAGCCTGGCCTGACGTTACCTTGGCAACAGCTGTCAACAGACATATTGCCTCCCCCGGGCCTGTCACGTCCTTTACACCAGACATGTGTGTGCCCAGGTGAAGGGCAAAGCAGTTGGGCCTCGTAGACCCGGCTTCGGGGCTCCTTTCCGCTATGATCTGCTTATTTATAACCCAAAGGAAATTTGTCCTAAAAACAGGATTTCCGTGCTCGCTTGGCTAATTTTCTTTTTATACTCTATAAGGACTTCACGGGGAGAACCTTGCCATTGGAAGAGGTTATTTTTAACAGCAATATTAGGCTGACATCCTAAAAATGGGTTGTTACAGATCAGTAGGAAAACCCACCGGACCTCACTGTCCAGTGGAGAAAAGGAAAGCCTCTCCAGGAGAGCCAATTGCCCAAAGTCTGTGTAATTTATTGGCAATGCAGGACTTGAACTTGGCTGGAGTCCTGGTTGCCTTTTAGGGGCTTGGCATTACTGCACGTCTGGCTTGCTGACAGCGACGCTGTGTAGGTGCTGTCATCCCAGGGGGTGGGCACAGGCTTGTTCGTGGCCTTTATTAGAGATGGAGGTACGTTCTGGGGGGTAGATCCTGAGTCATCTTCCGGGGACCCCATTCTCTTGCTCCCAACTCTCCCTCCCCTTGTCTCCCAACTGTCCACCACGGGCTGGAGGCCTGGAATCTCTAGGGTTTGGGCAGGGGATGGACTGAGTGAGGTGGGCAGGGTGGGGCTGGTGAACTGGCCATCTGTCCCCACTCGGCCTGCATGACATCTGGGGCTGGAGCTTTGTGTCCGTTCCTTCTCCCCTCAGTCAGGATCCGAGGTCCGTTCTGCTCCCAAGGCTCCTCTTGGACTTCCACAGTCTCCATATGCGCCCCTGGCGTCTGGCTGCACCCCCAGGTGGGAGGGGGAAGGCTTGACCTCTCCCCTCTTAGGTCTCCAGCTGGGCCTGAGGATTCAACTGACCTGAGACAGATTAACAGGAGAAAAGCATGCAGATTTTTACCTGTACATGGGGGCCCTACAGGAAAACGAAGGCCCAAAGACGTGGCAGAACCTAAGTGCTTATATACTAGGTTGGATGAAGAAAGGAAACTGTGGACAAGGAACGAAAACATCTGGGGAGGCTACAGGAGACGAGTTAGTTCCACAAGGTCCGTCTGTACGGCATCCCCCCTGGCTTGACTCCCTGTCTCTGATGATGAATGTTTCTTCCCCCTGAAACAAGGACCCCATTTTGATCTGCCGGCAGCAGGGATGCCTTCTGCGGTTGGGGACATGTGACGACCCACAAAGACCCCTTCCTGGGGGACACCTATTAAAATAGGCAGGAAAGTAGATTTCCCAACTGGCATCGTGGTCTGCACCCCCGGGGAGAGCTGTGGACCCCACTGTGGACCAAGGACGGACGCTTGCTCCTGGTCACCCAGGCTACCAGCTGGGTTCGTCGTTTTACTAAAACGCTCACCTGTTCGCTGTACTGCCTCCCCCCCCACCACCAGAGTGATCTTATGTGCGTGGTTGACTTTTCCATGACTTTCAGGATGCAACTCAGGCAGCATCCCCCCTGCAGGCAGCCTTGCTCTGAGCTAAGACGAGATGTGCTACCGGGGACGGGTGGGTGCAGAGAGCCGGGCTGAGGTTACTCCAAAGTCCCACTGCAGAGCCCATCCAACCCTTCACTGGGACTCTTTGGAGGGTCTCACTCTCACCACTTTCCAAGGGCTGTCCTGCTCAGAACACCTTCCCCCTGCTTGTCCTGGAAAAATTCTGGTCTTTCTTCCAGAACCAGTAGCTGAGGAGCCATTTCCACGAAGTTGAGTTAGGTTCCAGTACTAGACAGAGGTCCTATTTTGGCTTTCCATCATGAGTCCCCCTTTCATGTAGAGTGGTCCCCAGTTCCTGCCTGCCTCCCGCCGTGCGAGCAGGGAGACAGAGTTCCCCCTCTTCTGCCCCTGGCCGCAGGGCTCGCGTCGTGGTCCAGACCGTGACTCTGTCATCAGTGGTGGAGGTAACCATGCTGGGGCCCAGAGCCGGAGACCCAGGCTGTGACAGCAGCAGGGTCTGGCTAGGTGGTCACCACTGCCTTTGGCTGATCTCACTGGGGCTCATTTGATTTCTGCCTCTGACTTTTAGCTTCCTATCTATTCTGTGAGCCTGCTACATCCTTAAAAAAGTAACAACAGCAAAACAAAAAGCAAAAGCAAAAACAAAACAAAAGCCCTTGTTTGCTGAAGGCAGTCAGAATTGATTTCTGTTTTTGCAGCCAAGAGCCCTGATGGATGGAGAATCCTGCCCGGAACTCTGGGATCCCGTGTGCTTCTCTGAGGTGGTTCATACATGCAATGCTTCAACAATAATAATGGCTGATTCCTCGAGCCCTTTCTGGGAACTGGGACCTTGACAAGAGTTCTCGCATCAGTTCTCGGGGGCCTAAGATCTACAGTGATGTCCGCAGGCTCTGATGGAGCAAGTGGAAACGGACCAGAATTACTGGAGGATTTCCCAGCACGACAGTGTGTAGTGACGTGCTGCCTGGGTGCCTAGATCCCCCCGTCTGAGTCTCAGGGCGAGAGTGCTCAGTCCCCAGCGGCCAGCAGGTCAGGTCCTGTCCCCAGGGCAGCCTGCATCTGTGGTGCCGAAGCAATGGCCAGGCATCTTTTGACATTTCTTCCATCGAGGAGTGGAGTCTGCATCCCCTCCTTGAATCTGGGCATGCGCTGGGACTGCTTGGCCATGGATCGCAGCAGGAGGAAACCTGCCCAGGTGTCTGCACCGAGCCTGGAGAAACCAGTGGCTTCCGTATGGCCCTCGTGGTGCCCTCTCTCCGGGAGCCCTGACCGCCCCATGAGAAGACCAGTCATCCTGGGTCAGCGTGGATGTGGTCAAAATAAACAGTAGATATGGCTCAGGGCTGCGTCCTCTGTTTTTGTTTATGTCGCACTAAGTGTGTTGGCCCCTCCGGGGGAGCAGGGGGAGATAGGATGGGGTGTGTCAGGTGTCACAAAGGGCCTCAGCAGCCAGGCTCAGGCTTGGGGACTTATCCTATTGACAAGAATGAACCTGAGCAGTTTCTGAGCGGCGGGTTGGGAGTGATCCCCGTGGCTCTGAGTGGGAAGGTCACGGGGATGGGGCAGCAGGGGCCTGAAGGCAGGTGAGGCTGGTGGCCAGGAAGCCAGTTGGGGCTACTAGAGATTTGGGGACATCTCTGCAGAATAGACCGGGAAGGAGGCACCTCTTCCCCGAGCCGTGACGGGCTCAGCCATTCTCTTAGCCTGAAATCCTTCATCCTAGTGATTCCTGAAGTCCCCGATTCAGTGATTCTGAGAATTCATGATTCCTTGATCCCACAACATGAAATGCCCGTGTTTCTCCAGTTGTGTGATCTGGTGATTCACAGAACCTCTCGCCCGGCAACTCTAAAATTCTCTGATTCACATGCTCTGCTGAATCAGCCCTTGCAGTTCCTGCCAACCCCTGGCCCATGGCTTCTCCTAGGAATTGAGGAAAGGCTGTTTGTTTCTGTCTTTTCTATTCAGACAGGTGTCGCTGGGGGGGCTCCACCTTCCTCTGAGGTGGCTGAGATGGGAATCGTGCAGGTGGGGAAGATCCCGGAGTCAGCTGGAATAATGCAGAGTGTGTGACCCCCGTGTGCCCCGGGTACCTGAGTGCTGAGGCAGGAGCACAGCCCCACCTTCGGGGGGAACTGAGAGGCGCTCCTGACCCAGGGCCCGTCACCCACTCTGCTCATGCCCACCTGCTGGAGCAGCACCCCCAGGACTGTGGTCTCCCTGCAGAGCCCTCCAGAGACAAGCACCTGGGGTGGGGTCGCACCTTTTCTTAAGCCACAAGCTGGAGTCACCCATTGGCATCCATAATCACTGGAGTTGACAGTAGACCTGAGGACATGGGAGACAAGCAGAGTGGCCTGTGGATTTGGGTGACAGGGATTATGGGGGACAGGTGAGGGGTGCTAGTGGCAGGGCCACAGAAACGAGAAGCCTGGATCAGGGGACTTGGATAGGCCTGCTGGCCCTCAGGGCCCACAGTGCCATGAGTTGGTCTTTATTCTTCTCCCCCTCAGCCAGCCTCTCGGCATCAAATCCTGGAGATGAGGCCCCCGTGCCAGGTTGTCATGAGGCCCAGTCAGGGAAACAGGGAAAGCTGTTGCCACTGCGTCTGGGACTCTTGCTGTCAGTTTTAGTGGCTCTTTTCAGGGCCGTGCGTGGCCCTCTCTGCCAGCCAGGCCTCCCTGGCCCTCCGTGTGCACCAGTCTCCCTGCAAGTGGAGGCTGCTTTGAGATGGTATCAAGAGAAGGAGGCAGTGTGGGAGGGAAGCCAGGCCCACCTTTAATCCACATGCCCCTTCTGGTCCCTCCTTGGCCAGCCTTGGGGTTTGGGGAGATGCTCTGAGTTGGAGATGAAATGGGCCACAACCATGGTCACTGTTGGTTATGAAAAGTGGGAGAGACGTGATCCAGCATGCATGCACGCATGTATCCATCCATTCATCTATCCATCCATTCATCCGTTCATCTATCCATCCATTCATCCGTCCACCTATCCATTCATTGATCCATTGATCCATCCATCCATCCATCCACAATTTATTAAGTGCCTACCGTGTCTGAAAGAGTGCACCCCACCCCCATGGATGACTTTCTATGCCCCTATCCTGCTCTGTTATTATTTATACCTTGGTGCACCTGTTCACTGTCTTTCTCCCCCACTAGAATTTTAATTCCATGAAGACTTTGTCTTATTCACCACTGCATCCACACATCTAAAATCAAGCCTGGCACGTAATAGGCGCTTGAAAGCATTTCTTCAATGTATGAATTTAACCCCCATCCTGCGGCAACCCTGGGAATAGGTGTTATTATCCTTCATTTATAGATAAGGAAACAGGCCCAGAGAGGCCAAGTGACTTGCCCACGGTTTCATTACTAGTAAGTCGTGACCTGGGAGATGAAGCCAGGTTTCCAGAGCTGGGTCTAACCCTTCAGACTGCTCCACGCTTCGTGAGGAGGGAGAGAAGGGCACAATGAGTTCTCACCGGGCCATCGAGGGAGGCTCCCTGGAGCAGGGGGCCACGGGCAATGGAGGGTGGGTGGGACGTCCCCAGGCAGGGGAGTAGGTAAGGACAGCCAGCTGAGGAGACTTCTTTGGCCAGGGCCTGGGGGATAGGAGTGTGAAACTGGCCTCTGGGGTGAGGAGGGAGGCCTTGCAAGATCCAGCCAAAAGCCTGCCAGACATCTCGGGAGCTAGAAGCAACCCTCCATCCCTGCTGGGGGCTCTCATTAGGACATCGGTGCTGAGTCTGGCCTGTCCTTGTCCATCAACTGACAGCAAGACATGTCCCCAAACACCTCTCGCTGAAAGGGCCTTTCTCCCAGGTTGTGGGCTCAGGGGCACCTCTGTCGTGCAAAGTGGGCTCCCCCTGGGCCCAGGAAAAGGGTCAGCTTAGCCAGGCCTGGGCAGACAGCCGGCCGGCCTGGGAGCCCTGCTTACACTCTCCCTACCTACTGGACAACACCTTCCCCGCCCTGGACCTCAGCATCCCCATCTGTAATCGAAATGGTTACTGCAGCCCTTTGTCACCTGTGATGCCGGTGACCTCACCCAAAGCTGACTCTCCTGTGCATCTCGCTGCAGGCGAGGTACCTTCTCATATTGGGCCCCTCCTTTGATCATCAATGAAAGAGGCAGGGCGGGGTCAGTTATCTCCATTTTCTCAGATGAAGGAACTAAGGTCTGAGAGAGAGAAAGTCGTCGGCCCAAAGTCGCTGAGTCAGTGAGTGGTGTGTCCTGGTCTGGAATCCCAGCTCACCCCTCTGCAACCACGAGGCCGGAGACTGCAGTCAGAATGGTGTCATGTTCTGATTCTGCTGGCGTCCCTGGCCAGGGTGTCCCTTTTTGAGTTCTCCTGTCACGCCACCCTCTGCCCACCCCCAGGGAAGAGGCAAAAGCCCCCCTAAGTACACCAGCAGTGACTCCCCTCCTCTGATCTAAACCCCACAGCTGCGTTTGGGCCTCCACACTGGAGGCTTCTGAACTGCCCTGTCATTGGGGCTGTCCTGCTGTTCCCACACTGCCCATCCCAGGGAGGAAAGCTCGGGCGAACTTACAACCTGACCTCATTTCCGGGAGAGATTTCTTTAACCCAGAGAAGCTAAGCCTAGCCGGCGCTGGGCATGGGGGCGTTCTCAGGTGGGGAAAGCAGCTTCTTGGGGCCAGACTGACTGCATCAGCAGCGGATTCTCGGGGTAGATGCAGGGGGACCACAACTCTGGCCCCTGGTGGACAAACACCAAGCCCTCGTGGAGGCCAAAGCCTTTGTTCCAGAACTCTGGGCTCATTACTTCCCTTTGCTAGGCCTCCCTGCCTACCAACCTGGGTAATAACCCTTCCCCAGGCTGTCCAGATCCAACAGGACAGACGAGGCAGGGAGAGGCGGGAAGGGTGCGGGGTTCTAGGTGGCGACGCAGACCTAGATTTCCGCCCTGGTTTTGCCACTTACTAGCCTAGTGGCCTCGTGCAGGTTACTTAATAATAAATACTATTCACCTGCTAGGATTGTTTGGGGTCGGGGGGTTAATTTGATAGAAAGCACTTGGAAGACTGCTGAGCTCCCCACGGGGCTGCTGTGTTAGGGGTTATTGTGACAAGGTCCCAGCAGCTGAACAAGCAGAGGGATTAAGGCTCTGAACAGCGTGATGGTTCAGGGCCGGACAAAGGCTCAGGGCATGAAGCCCTTCGGAGATGCAGATGCTAAGGACGGGCTCTGGGTTGTAGGGGAGCGGAAGGAGCCAGGGCCAGATGGGGATGGCTTCTGGTTTGGGAGGAGACCTTGAGCTGTGGGTACCCTTTTGGGTAAGCTCCAGGGAGGGGACCAGACGTGAACGGTCGTCGGATGAGCAGGGAAAATGCACAGTGACGGTAGCTGAGAGCCTCTGCAAGGCTGCCTGGGCCTGTGTGGAGGGCTGTATTCTGAGACAGCGCCTTGGCTGGCTTCCCTGCAAGACGCTGGTCCTGGGGGGAGCTGTGCTTTGTCAGGTAACAGAGGAACAAGGTGGGGGCTGTCGTGGGGTGGGGAGAGCCCCCGAATGCTCGAGCTTGAGGGCGCAGGTGGAGACTCGAGAAGCCCCGAGATCCCCCAGGAGGAGAGTAGGCCTCCCCACACCCGGTGCTCCCTCCCTCTGTGCCTCTCGGCCACCTGGTTCCCTGCCTTTTCTCTAAGGCCTGTCCCAGAGGGACATACATGTCTGTAGGTTGTGGGCCCACTGTGTGTCAGGTCTGGACACGGACACTGGACCACCGAGGACGCAGACTCGCTGAATTCTCTCAACAGCTCCGAGAGGAGGTGTCATGACCCCCGTGTGCCCACGAGGAAGGGGAGGACCTGGGGGATGGGCATCTGGCCGTCGCCCGCTCTCCATGTCGCCCAGGGCCCTGGGGCTCTGGCCCAGCCCTCCCAGCAGGTCCTGTCCCCTCATGCAGCAGATCTGAGGACAGGTGGGGATGCTCAGGGTTTGTGGCCTGTCCAGGGGGCGGCTCCCACAGAACCCTTCAAAGGCCCTTGCTCTGGCCCCTGCTCCCGTGTGCTACTTTAAAAGAAAAAATCTAGAATGAAAAAGAAGAAAGTTTCTATTTTTGATAAGACACCAACGAAATGAAGGCTTTTAAATTATTGAAATCCAGAAATAAATTATTTATTCAGGTCAGCCTTTCATTTCACGCACATTAACCCCACCAGCACACTGTCACGAATTTGCTGAGTGTCCTGGCAAGTCATTTACCCTCCAAGGACCTCGATGTTCTCTTCTGTAGGATGGGTCAGGGGCCGGCAGGAGGCTGGGTTTCCCAGGTGCTGGAGGAGCCTGCCAGGAGCCAGAGCAGGCCTGTCTGTTCCCTTCACCTCTCTTCATCCCGTACCCTTGGCCTTCACGGTCAGACCTTCCCTGAGCAGCTCAGGTGGGTGGGAAGGGGAGGAGCTATTATTAATAATAATAGTACTGCGTGCCAGCCCTGCACAGTGGTTTACTCATCCAACTTATTTATCCCACAGCAACCCTCTAAGGTGGATAATATTACCATCTCCAGGTCACAGATGAGGAAATTGGGCACCGAGTAGTGAAGTGCCTTGCCCGATATCACCCAGCTTGGAAGTGGCACAGCTGGAGTTCAAGGGCAGGCAGCCTGGTTCCCGCACTGACTGCTGCAGCACACGACCTTGCCTTGGGTGTGAGTGAGGCCCTCGGGAACCTCCTGAGATGACTCTTCTTGCAGGTGCCGTGCCTGTTCTCTCTGCCTTTGCACTTGCTGTTCCCTCTGCCTGGGGTGCCCTCCCTGCCCCAGGCCAGCAAAAATGTCACCTCCTCCAGGAAGCCCTCCCAGCCTCCCTCTGTGCTTCCACAGCATTCTCCCACTTCCCTGTGAAAGCCCTTACCCGCTGAATCGTCCTCATTTACACACCTGTCTCCCCACCAGACTGTGGCCTTCTTGAGTTCAGGGACCGTGTTGGATGAATTTCCACAACCCCAGCACGGTGCCTGATGTAGACCAGTTGGTGTTTGTTGAATGAATGAGCGAGTGAGTGTCTGAAGGGATGTGACTCCCTTGCCCATGGGGGAGGGTTGCGGGTTGCCTTACGGCCTGGTGCTGGGAAGACCCCTAAGTTTACCATCCCCGGCATCCCTGAGATTGTTCTCCCACCAAGAGACTCAGCTTGGCGGAGAAGACATTGGGTTTCCATGGCAACGGAGTTTTTTTCTGCCCAAGCAAACATTTCCACAGAAATCCCAATAGATGCCAGTGGGTGCAGTGGGCACTGCCCCTCCTCCCACATCCTGCACCCCTCCTGCCTCCGCAGGGCTCGGAGCCCAGAGCCAGCCCTTCTCCTTCTGTGGGTTTCCACTGGGTTTCTCACAGCTGCCCTATTTGAAGCTGCTTGCCGCCGTGCCAGCTTCGCCCCACAGCCTCTCTGGGTGAGGAGGGGGAGCCCTGGCCCCAGGCTGTCGGCATCAGGGAGTGCAGCCCCACCACCCTCAGACGGGAAACCTCGGCCCAGGGCGGGGAAGCAGAGGGCTTCCACCCCGGCCCTGGCTTTGCGCTGCCACCTGCAAGCCCCTCCTCCCCTCAGACATGGGCGCCTGCACCTCCCCCTCCCCCAGGGCCCTGGGGTCAGGGGGCCTCACAGGGCTCACCTGGCAGAAGCTGAGAGGCCTGAGAGTTACAGGGTGTCCGGCCTCAGACCCTGCCGAGCACCAGACCCACTGCCCTGCGGTCCCGGTTGAGCCTCTGGGGGTGGGGAGGAGGAATGGGGCACGGGCACTTGGTGGTAGGAGCTCAGGGAGGCCCGTGGCTTTCCTGAGGACACGTGGCAGGGCGGCAGAGGCAGGATCCGAGCTCCGGTCTCTCTGGTGACAAGGCCAGCCTCTGCCCACTCTCCGGCCAGGAGGGAGCCCACTTTCCCCACCTGGAAACGGGGTAGACGGCCCCTTCTGGAAGCACGGGCAGAGAGCCCGGTGTGCATGTGGGGCAGCGGCTGGTCAGTGGAGGGTCCAGCCCGAGGACTGAGAGCTCGCTTGGCCCTGGAGACCACCAGGCCAGCAGAGGGGTGAAGTGACTTCGCCCACGCTCACAACTGGTGGCCCAGGGGACGGATATGGGACCTGTCAGACTCGGACCACTTCCGTCTGTCCACGTCCCCCCCCGCACGGCTGTTTTCCCAAAGCCAGTGATTACCTCTCACCGCCAAGCCCCTGCTCTGCTCTGCCTGTGGGCTTTGCCTCAGCTGTGGACTCGGCACACCTGCCGGTGAGGGAAGAGGGCCAGGGGTGCGTGGCCCCGAGGCAGGGACCGAGGCCCCGTGGTCTGGCTTTGTGCAGCCAGCCGGAGGCCAGCTAACAAGCTCATCGTTTCGTGCCCAGGCCTGCCACGCGGGCAGCTGGTCCTGCCATCCCGGATCACCTCAGCCCCCCACCGGACCCCAGGAGTCTGCCTCCCAGCCCGGACCCTCAGACACCCGCCCTCCCTCCCTCCTGTAGTCGATGGATCTGTGCTTGGGCCTACGGTGTCCCGCCACCCACATGGAGCCGGCCTCCCAGCCTGGCTTGTCCAGCTCTCATCACCATGGTGACACTCGCCACCCCCGCGTGGGACCACTGTGCTCAGCTAACCCGTGGCCTGTCCCCTGCCACTGGCCACCCATTTGGGTCGGGAGACACCCACACCGCCGCTCAGGCCAAGACTCGGAGCTCACTCGTGTTCCTGCCTCCCCCCACAGGCCAGAGTGACGGTGTGCGTGGGTGTGCAGTCCGACCCGGCAGGGGTGTGCACAGGCAAACGTGTGCACACGTATAGGCGCAGGTGTGGAAAACACTGACAGCTCATCCGACTCGGCTGTGGGACTCGGGGGCCGCCGGCAACACCTAACTGTGTGTCGTGGGTCCTCTGGGGGGGTAGTCTCTGTCTGTGTGCCTGCACCTCATCAGGTTTGCGTGTCTGTCTGTCTGTCTATGTTTGTGTCTCGGCCAGGGAGGGCAAGGGAATGTGTCAGAGATTCTGGACAACAGCTCCTTTCACTACATTTCTCCAACCGCTGGAGAAGGACACCCTCTCCTCTGGCCCGTTCTCCTAGGACGTTCAGGACCCAGCAGTGGCTGATGGGGGCGACCCACTTACCATCTTTGCTGGGCTCTCCCCTGGGGCCAACAGTTACACTGGACTTTGGCCCTTGGAATCCACATAATCTTCTCTTGAGGCACCACCTGATTCCATTTTCCTATGCAAAACACAGAAGCTGTAGAGAGGGGACCAGGCAGGACATTGGGAGAAGGGGCACGGAGTCTTGGTTCTGTGGACAGCTGGCCCCGTGACCTTGCACAGGACACCGTGCCTCTGGGCCTCAGTTTCCCTGTCTGTTAATGAATTCTTGTGGACTTTCTATCTGGACCATCCAGAATTCCATCAGATGGCAACTGTCCCAATACGTCTTCCTCTCATCTTCACGACAGCCCTTGTGGGTCGCCTGTTATTAACCCTGGACGATAAGGAGGAAACTAAGCGCAGAGGATGCTGGTGGGATGGGGGCCCAGCCGCATCACCCTGACCAGAGACTTTGCGCTTTCTCTCACCCACTGCCCCCCGTGCTCTGCCCGCAGGTTCCAGGGCCAGGATGGGCCCTCTGTGCCACCTGCCACAGCACAGGCAGCCCCTCACGGGCACCAGGGCAGGGGGCTGCCACTGACAAAGGGCACCCACCGGCCCTGCTGGGAGACTCCACCTTACCCTCACTGTGGACAGGGCCAGATATCAAAGAGGGGAGTGTGGGAAGGCAAAGGAAAAAGACAAAGCCATCAGGCTGCCCTGCGCTGGTGAGTAATGACGCATCGAGTTCTGAGATCAACAGGCAGGGCTGGGCTCCAGGGCCGTGTGGGGATGAGCCTCAGAGGTGGAGCCGGCAGGCGGGAAGGGCTGGCGGGCACTGGGTCAGGTGGTGGAAGAAGGCCCCGGGCTCTGTGCAGGGCAGTAGGGCAAAGCAGTCACCGGACACTTGTTTAAATGTGCTTCCTGGTCCAGCCCGTCTGGGGTGGGGTCTGAGTTTCTGCATTTCTAACGAGGTCCCAGGTAATGCTGCTGCTGCTACCCAGGCAGTCTGGGACCGCCTTCTGAGTGCCTGAGTGTGGGCTGAGAGGTCACACGAGCCAGGTTTGAACTTGGATCTGGCCCTAATTAGTTGTATGAGTGGGCATGTGAGTTCCCAACTCAGCAGGCCTCCGTTTCCTCACCTATAACGTGGGGATCATAATAGTACCTGCTTCAGGGAGGCGGTGGTGAGGGTTCAGAAGTTAATCTGTGTTAGTCTGTGTCAAAGCCCGTCGATGGTGCTTGGTGAGTGTGTATTACTCTACAAGGCCGGGCTGGAGAATGTGTGCTTTTCTGCTGTGGAGAGTGGGTCGCTGTTAAGTGTTAAGTGGGGAGGGACGTGACCGAAGTCTCACTGGAAAGACTTCCTCTGGGCGCTGCTGGGACCTGAGCTGGAGGTGGCGGCCGGGCCTGGGGGAGCCGCGTGGGGCTGTCTCAGGAGGGGTGTGGGTGAGAGAGGAAACGGAGTCTGGAAATGGTGGATGGGAGGGATGGAAGGAGAGAAGGAGCAGGAAGGATGGACGTTTCCGAGGCAGATCTAACCGGAGGTGGCCTGGTAGTTGGCGCTGCGGTGCTTGGGTTCTGCTGTGGCCGCTCACCACTTCCACTCCTCAGCCCGGCCCAGCTGACTATATTGACTATATATATATATATATTTTTTTCTTTTTTTGTGGTACGCGGGCCTCTCACTGTTGTGGCCTCTCCCGTTGTGGAGGACAGGCTCCGGATGTGCAGGCTCAGCAGCCATGGCTCACGGGCCCAGCCGCTCCGCGGCATGTGGGATCTTCCTGGACCGGGGCACGAACCCGTGTCCCCTGCATCAGCAGGCGGACTCTCAACCACTGTGCCACCAGGGAAGTCCTATATTTACTATATTGAGTATATTTGGGAGCACAGCAGGCAGAATTCTGAAAGAGGCCTGCCTGCTGGTTTCAGCCAGTCTGGACACCGTAACCTTGACTCCAGCTCTCGAGAAGAACGCCCCTGTGCAGAGGACTATCTGTAACAACACATTCGGGGGATTCGTAGGGAATGACCGAACCAAACTCCAGAAGGAAACATAAGAGTTTGTGCATGTGGGTATGAATATGTACACACATCAAGAGTATAACAGAGTGGGCCTTCCCTGGTGGCGCAGTGGTTAAGAATCCGCCTGCCAATGCAGGGGACATGGGTTTGAGCCCTGGTCCGGGAAGATCCCACATGCCACGGAGCAACTGAGCCCGTGCACCACAACTACTGAGACTGCGCTCTAGAGCCCATGAGCCACAATTACTGGGCTCGCGTGCCATAACTACTGAAGCCTGTGCACCTAGAGCCTGTGCTCCACAACAAGAGAAGCCACTGCAGTAAGAAGCCCGAGCACCGCAAGCAAGAGTAGCCCCCGCTCACGACAACTAGAGAAAGCCTGCGTGCAGCAGCAAAGACTCAATGCAGCTTTAATTAATTAATTAATTAATTATTTAAAAAAAGAGTACAACAGAGTGAAGTTTGTTAGCAATTCCTGCTTTTTCCCTTCAGAAGAATTGAAGGCAACTGTAGCCAGTGTGGTGAAACAGGTGTTTTCTCTTCTACATGCAGCCCTATTCTGATGTCCCACATTTTGTTGGTCCTGTCCTGGGGGTGTTTCATTCTCCATAAGTCTTGGGCCCCAGCTAGCCCACAGGGGCCTTTTGTGTGAGTTAGGGAAGGGTGTCCCCTCTGGACAGATACAGCCCCATGGGCACATAGTGTGGTGAGTGGAAGGCAGACTGGATTCAAGCCCCACTTGTCCCTCAGGTGGGCGCCCTTGTGCAGTGGACCACCTGCACAACTGTATGTGCCGTCTCTGCACACGGACCACACAAGCTGTTCAGGAAACGGACACTGTAGAACATTCTTCATCTGTAGAAAATGCTTTATCTGGGCATCAAGCTCAGCCCTTTAGCCCAGGTTCTTTCTTCGGGTGATTTCTTCTGGGCCTAGGTCTCCCCTTGTTATTCTCTGCACCCTGCATCTGCTGGCTTTAGGCTTTAACTCAGGGAAAGGCTGCCTATTGCTGCAGCTCCCTGGGCTGCTCTTTGGGGTGAGGGCCCCGTGTCCACATTTTCTTTGTTGACGGTATTATCTCCCTAAGACAGATGTTTAAAATTGCTTCGGGCTGGACCAATGATTCTTATGGGTGGTCTACGCCGAAATGGCATTATTCTGTTGTGCAAGGCTGTGACTGCCTGTTGTAACACCAGTAAACATCCCCACCATTCAGAAGGGTTACCCTGCACCTCATGCCAACGTCATGCCAGCCACAAAGGGAGACCTTTATTCTTTTCTCCAAACTTTCTATAATACCACAGAGCTTTTACAACATGAATTATTTTGACTAAACCAAACAAAACATAAAGAAATACCCTTTTGGGGTAGGGTTGTTTAACCAGAAGAGATCTACCTAACTGCACCAGAGTTGTCTAGAGCCAGACTGCCTGGGACCAAATCCTACTCTGCCACTTATTAGCGGTCATCTTGGAGAAGTCATTTAACCTCTCGGTGCCTCAGTTTCCTCATCCATAAAATGGGGATAATAATAGTACCTACTTCAAAGGCTTGTTGTGGGGACAAAGTGAATATACGTAAAGCTCTTGAAACCACTCCAGGAACATGGTCAATGCTGTGGGCATGTTAGCTCTTGCTCTGGTGACCAGACCAAGTGGAGAAATTGGTCAAATGCCTTGTTGAAATCCTGATTCCGCCTCTCTCCAGCCTTCTCTGGTTTCCACACTCAGAATCAATTCCAGTGTCTTCTGGGTTTGTTTTACATTTTTTCTAGTGTCTCTATCAAAGCTCCCAGGACAGTGTCCATCACTCTATGGTGCTAATGGTAGCCCACGTCCATCTGCCCAAATAGAAGTGCACCCGGCAGGCAGGGACCCCCTCCTTCATTTTTGCAACCCTCATGGCAACAGAAAGCCTGGTACGAAGCCAGTGCTTGATCAAGGACTGTTGGCGAGTCGGTGGCTGCATGACCAAGGGCATCCTTTCTCGTCTTCACCCCCCACTTCCCTCCTGGCACCAGCAGGTCCTCAACAATTTTGTTTGAATCGAACTGAATTTATTCTGGAAGCTTGAGACCACACATCCTCACTGAATGGGTGTCTTGGAAGCCCCGGAAGGTTATGGGATCTTTTCCCAAAGGGTGCAGTAAAATCCTGAAGGCAAAGTGGTCCTTCTGCCTTTCCAGATGGACTGAATGCGAGGTAGAGATGTGTCCAGGAGTCTTCCACCCACCGTAAGATGTTCCCAAGTAGTTGGCACAGACGTTTCACATTTAGATTACCCTGCCGAGATACCCACTGCCCACCTTTCTGGAAGCATCTAGAGTTTCTCTCTGGTGCACTCTTCTTCTAAGTGATAATTCTAGAAACCCATTCCTTTGTCTTTGGCAATGACAACCCAATTCCCAGGACTCCAAATGGAAAATAACAGCCTTAATTTCCAGACTCCTGGGGGGAGGAAAAGCCAGACAGAATCCTCCCAGCTGTTAAGGTTCTGTCTGCATCAGGCCAAATGCATCAAGCCCAAATGACTACTTGAAGCGTTATTAGAATTCAGGTTGCCCCATCATCACAGTTCTCTCTGAGCTGGGAAGCTGGGAAAAAAATAAGGCAGATTGTGTGCCGTGTGCAAAAGCTGGACCAGGGAGCCTCTGAGATTAATTACACCTGGTGAATCCAATGTCTGGGAGCCCCGGGGAAGTGCTATCTGGGGGAAGCATAAACCAGGCTCCCCAAAAGGAAGTAGAGATGAGCTCCATTCCACTGTGCAGACAGAATTAATGCTGCTTATCAAAGCCCTTCCTCATCAATATAAAGTTGGATTTCTATTCGTCACCAAGGGCCATCTGCCTAGATACAAATGGCCTTACCGAGCTGGATGATTTTAGTGCAACGTCTGATGGAGGTTGTGGGGAGCAGACAGCCCATGCCAGTAGATTTAACAAGCACTGGGGCTTTTTCCTTTGGCTCTGAGGCTAAGTTCATTATCCAAGGAACAAATGGAATATGAAGGCTGCATCAGCGCTGCCAGAGACCATAAGAAATTTGCTATGAAACAGAGTTGGTGCATTGTTCAGCTGTGCAGAGAAGAAACTTGGAAGCAGAGAAGGTAAAAACAAGGGTGGGAACCCAGTTACACGGCTCGCTCTGTGATTTTCTGCAAGCTCATGTTCACGTCTCTCACCACCTGGTGCTCAGCCAGAACACAGACTTCCTCAGTTTGCAAAGAGCCCTCTCTGACCCCCATTGCACAAAACCATCCGAATTAAGAAGCAACTCCCAACCAAAATGTCCAATTGTTTATTCTCACCTTCACTCTTTAAGCAACAAACAAGAACCACCTGACTTCTTCCTTTCTTAATTCATATGCCTCAAACTCAGTCAACTCAGTACCTTCTGAACTGCTTCTCTCTCCCGACTCTCCCAAACTCGCTGTCCCTCCTGTGTTCTCTCTTCCAAAGCCGGGACCCTCGGAGCCCTCATAAAACCCTCACTCACTCGGTCACTGCTTATCCATCCTGTCTGCACGGGAGGGTCACCTGGGTCCTTTCAGGAATTACCCGCGTCTCCTACACCACCCAGACCAATTCACTGAGACTGATTGCCGGGCCCAGGCGTCCAAACCCCTCCAGGTGACTCTCTACTTCTCTTTACTCGCCCACCCGGGCACCAGGTCATGTAGACCTTACCTCCTGGGCTTTTCTCCTCTCTGCGTCCCCTCCCTCCCACCTCTGCCGTTCCTGTAGACAGTTTGCACTTTTCACCTGGATTATGACAATAGCATTCTAATCAGTCCCTCCCAACCCCAAGTCACACCTCTCTGCCGTCTCTCCTCTATTTGCTGCCAGAATGATTTTTCTCCAGTGCACAACAGATCTTGTCACTGCCTTTCTCTCCCTCCCTCCCTTCCCCCCATTTTCTAACCATCCACTATGATCAGGACCTCTTCTAGGTCTAGAGAATTATAGGGTGGAGCAAAAAGACATCTTAGTCTCTGCTTTCTTAGAGATTATGTTAATATTTGCTCGGAGGAAATGCTAAGTATCAAACTATATCAGTAGGTTTTTTGTTTTTGTTTTTGTTTATTTTTGCTGTGCTGTGCAGCTTGCAGGATCTTAGTTCCTGGACCAGGGATCGAACCTGGGCCATGGCAGTGAAAGCACCATGTCCTAACCACTGGACAGCCAGGGAATTCCCAGTAGTTGTTTAATAACAACTGTGTTGTTATAAAGCAGAAACTAACACACCATTGTAAAGCAATTATACTCCAATAAAGATGTTAAAAAAAAAAAACCTGTGGTTCATACCTGGAAGAAGTAAGGGGTAATATGAGAATGTTTTCCCTGCTTAAAATCTCCCCGCAGCTCACATACAAGACTCCTGGCTGAGGGTTAAAGCTCAGCTGTTCCCATTCTTATGTGCTACTTAAGGGCCGTCTCACCAAACAGCCCCTTCTCTGAGTACACAACGCTCTCGTGCCTGAGCCTCTCTCTGCTGCCTGGATTTCTTTCCTCCACTTCTCTTGTCCAACTCAGATGTCACCTCCTCCAGGAAGACTTCCCTGATGCTCCCAGCATGGATTAGTCGTCCTTACTCTGTGCTTCCAGACCTCCTTCTGCCTTCTATTGTCCTTACACTTTCCCTATCACATTGGAGAGGTCTGTTACGTGTTATGTATGTGCCAGGGCCCCTGAACCACCATTGGACTGGGAGTGCCCCAGAACAGGACAGTCTTTTAACCGTGCTCCTAGCACAGGGCCTGAAACACATTCAGTGAATGAATGAATGCAAAATAAAGCTAACAGTATCTGATTAGCAGGAACACTGAGAAAATTCTAAGGAAAGGGGGAAATTTTTGTTTATTTATGTATTTATCTATCTATCTTTGAAACTTTACTGAAGTTCTGGAGATTGGGAGAGTGAGTCTCCTGGCCCCCTCTGCCTCTAACAGGAATGCTATAGTTGAACCCTGACAAGCTCTTAACCAGGATGTGAACTTAACATAACAGAAGGAAGTAGAAGTATCAGGCTGGAAAAACCCGAATGAACTTTTTGGCCAACCCAATAATACTCTAGTAATATTTGTGTCTTGGATCTCATATTACTACAAGTCATATTTATGATAAGTAAATAGAGTTATTAAAAATCAAATCCAATGTAAATACTTCAGAAGCCTTGCTCCCTGGTTTCAAAGCCCTGTTGATGTAAAGAAACCCCTAGAATAGGAGCCACACAGTCCCTTTATACTCACAGTCCCTGACACGAGGTTACCACGTATGTGGGAGCAGTTTGTAAACCATGGGCACTAAACAAATGTCATTCATGAAATGCAATCCTAAAGCAAATAAGTAAGCACACCTCTTTTGCGTAATTACCCATGTTTAACCTTAGGAATTGCTCACGGCCAGGAACACCCGTTGCCCTAACCTGCTGGCTAAGTCACCCAACCCCAGGTTCTGCCACGTGCAGCTACACCCCACCTCTGCAGCCGGTGGGCCTGACCTCAAAGAATTCTGATCAGGGGCTTCCCTGGTGGCGCAGTGGTTGGGAGTCCGCCTGCCGATGCAGGGGACGCGGGTTCGTGCCCCGGTCCGGGAGGATCCCACATGCCGTGGAGTGGCTGGGCCCATGAGCCATGGCCGCTGAGCCTGCGCGTCCGGAGCCTGTGCTCCACAACGGGAGAGGCCACAACAGTGAGAAGCCTGCGTACCACAAAAAATAATAATAATAATAATAATAATTCTGATCAGGTCGCAGTGACACAATGTCCGTGAGAGGTAAATTGAGGATTATTTAACCAAACTAGTATCTAGAGGTCAAGAGGGATAGGCGCCCAGTGGCCCAGCTGGTGTCACAGAGGCTGCTGAAGGGACACGGGACGTCAAAGGCGGGCCACCGAGGGAAGTGCTTCAGGTCTCCGTCTGTGTCTGGCTGGAGAACCTCAAATGTGGTCACGATGGACAAGGCACAGTCGTGCGGACCAGGCCAACCTGAGCGTGAGCCCCAGCTCCATCCCTCCGTCACGGACCAGCTCCATGGCCATGAGCAAGCCCTTGGGACTGGGCCTCCCTTTCCTCACCTGTGGTAGGAGAGACTAATACCGCCTACTTCCTGGGGCTACCTCGACAGGGAACAAGAGAATGGCGTGGAGGCCGGCCTCTCTGCGGGACCACGTCAAAGGTCCAGTCTTTCTGTCTGGTCCCTGAGAGATGAGGGCGGGGGAGGGCACTGGAAGGACAGCCACGGCTGAGGTGGGCGCTTTAATCACAGCTCTGCTTCTCACAGCCCGTTGAAACGAATCTGTGCTCATAGCCTTGGAGATTTCAGCTGCCCTCCCAGGTGGATGCTCCAAATCTATTTCTCATTGGACTGATTTAGGAGATGCTGCTAATGGGTCGCTATGGTTTCTTTATTTTCTTGTGACCGAGAACAAATTAACCTGGCTTAGGAAGAGTTCTTTCAATTATGTCCCAGCGAGAGAAAAAGTATGAGAAGGAGCCAGTGCTTGAAACGCAGAGGAGCTGGCTGACCTCAGAGGCAGCCTCATGTCTTCAGGAGGACGGCCGGAAGAGCTATCGAACCCACTGCCAAACCCAGGGACGCTGATGCAGCCCCTCCAGCCAGCCCGGTGTGGACCCACTTCCTGCACACCCCTCCCCAGGCCTCCCAGCCTCCCTTTCACGCATTCATTCAGGACCAGATACTGACTTAACGCTACTGTACCAAGAAAATAAATAGGGCGGGCTGGCCAGGGAATATGGGCGGGGGTGAACTCTTCAGTAGAGCTGTGAGGGAAGGCTGAGTTAGGAAGCGACAGCTGAGTGAAGGCCCGAGGGAGTGGGGACAGAGACAGGAACGGCTGTCTTTGATGAGGCCAAGTCCCTGGGAATGGCCTGGTGGAAGGGCCGCCCTTTCCTCCCTGACTGCTGAGGACTTAACATGTATTATGTCATTAAACCTGAGACCCTGTTGAAATCTCCATACCAAGGGGGAAGCGGGGGAAGGGATAAATTGGGAGATTGGGACTGACAAATACACACCACTCTATAGAAAAGAGATAACTAATAAGGACCTACTGTATAGCACAGGGGACTCTGCTCAATACTCTGTAATGACCTATATGGGAAAAGAATCTAAAAAAAGAGTGGATATCTGTGTACGTATAACTGAAGCACTTTGCTGTACAGCAGAAATGTATACAACATTGTAAATCAACCATACTCCAATAAAAATTAATTTTAAAAAGTAAAATCTCCATTTCACAGGGGACGGTGATGGGGGACTAAAGCCCAGACAGAAGAGGAACCTGCTCAAGGTCGCCTACCCAGTAAGGAGCAGACCTGGGATTTGTCCACTTATACTCTTAGCACCGCACTGCCCCCGGAGCCTGGGGAGAACACACCTCCTGACTCCCCATGCCCGGATGCCGCACTTGGCAAAGACAGGAGCGGAAACCTCTTCTGGTTGAGGTTATCAGGGAAAGCTTGCTAGAGAAAGAGGCATGTGGGACAGGCCTTGAAGGCTGTGTAGGATTTCAGTGGTCAGGGATAAATGAGGTACAGGGAGAAGCGGACAAATGCACGAGAAAGGCCTGTGCGGGGCAGTGAATAAGCCCAGTAACGGGAGTCACAGGGGAGCTGAGCAGGGAAGCGGTGGGCCAGAGTGGGAAGGGCTTGAGCGATGCAGACACAGCAGATCCACTGTCGGTTCCGGTTCCGCATCTGGGTTTCACTCGCACGGCTGCCTGAGATATCTCGTATCTGTGAATGGTGGCAGCTCCCAAATTTCCACAGGAGGGTTGCCCTGGCCTCCACCTGCCCTTCAGCGCTGCTGCCACTGTCTGTGGGGAGGGCTCTGTGCCCAGACTCGCCCTAAACAAGGGCGGGTTCCTCGCAGCATTCAGGGCCAGGCAGGCCGGGTTCAGAGGGGTCTGAGCGGCTGCGTGGGGTCCTGTTCCCCTCCTCTGCCTTCCTTCCCTCACTCTCTCCTTGTTGGGAGCTGGGGTGTGGACAGGTGTGTAGTGGCACAGGTAACAGCAAAGGTAAAAAATAAAAGCCAGCTGTGTGTGGGCAAGTTGGGAAAAACGAGGAAGGTTAGAAAACGTGGTGTCCGGGGTCTGCACGGGGACCTGCTGAGGGCTGGGCGCGGCCTGGGTCTAGATTTCCTGAAGATGGAATTTCAGGGAGCAGGTGTGATCCTGGACTGATACCATGGCGGGCAGTTCTGGGGGTGGATGGGGCTCAGGGGCAGCCCTGAGAAATGTAACTCAGCTGTCTGTGCTTGAGGGGCGGTAGCGGACAAGAACCAGGAATGGAAGAGAAGAGGGCCCTGGAAGCTCATCTCCAGTTGTCTGGCGTCGACACCATAGCCTTGTGCTGCCGTGGGCAGAAAACCTCTCGCTTTGATGAACTTGTCATAAAGTAATATTTTTTTTGTCTCCCATCCTGTATTAGTTTTCTAACACTGCGGTAACAAAGTACCACAAACTGGATGGCTTAGAACAACAGAAATTTATCATCTCATTTCCCCTTCTCATAAGGACACCAGTCATATTGGAATAGGGCCCATCCTACTGACCTCATCTTAACTAATTACAGCTGTAATGACCCTGTCTCCAAATAAGGTCACATTCTGAGGAGCTAGGGGTTAGGACTTGTATTCGTTTTCCAGAGCTGCCATAACAAAATACCACAACTGAAACAACAGACATTTATTTTCTCACAGTACCTGAGGCTGGAAATCTAAGATCAGGGTGTCGGCAGGTCCGGTTTCTCCAGAGGCCTCTCTCTTTGGCTTGCAGACAGCCGTCTTCTCTCTGTGTCCTCAAGTGGACTTTCTTCTGTCTTTGCATTCCTGGTGCCTCTGTGTGTCCTAATCTCCTCTTCTTATAAGGACACTGGATTGGATAAGGACCCACAGAAACAGCCTCATTTTAACTGAATCACCTCTTTAAAGGCCCTGTCTCCACATACAGTCACATTCTGGGGTACCAGGATTAGAGCTTCAGCATGAATTTTGGGGCACAATTCAGCTCATATCAGGCTTTAATGTATCTTTTGGGAGGGACGCAGTTCAACCCATGACATATATCATGTAGCACGGTCTCTTTTTTCCTTCGAGCCTCCAACATTTTCTCAGCTCCCATTCTGTGCCAGGTCCTGTGCTAGATGCTGGGGATATACAGAGAGAAGCGAAGAACCAAAGTGCTGTCCTTCAGGAGCCCCCAGTTTGCAGGGGGAGGCAGACCGGTCATGATGGTGGCACGGGTGATAACCCCAAACTAGAGGCCCAAATGTAAGGGGCTATGAGAGCCCAGAGGGCCAAGCTAGCTCTACCTGGGTCAGGGATGGGCTGGCTGGGAGTCAGGGCTGCGCCTGCAGACGCTCTGAAGCACCAGGGAGCCTAGTGCATTCCGGAAACTGCAGGTGGTGACATGATAGAGCACAGGGCGGGGAGCGTGGGGAGAGGAGTCCAAGCAGGTCCAGCTGTTGGGGTTTAATGGGTGACCGTAGGCCTGGGAGTGAGCTGGTCTGATCTGACAGGTGATCAGAGTGTTTGTTTGAATGAGTGAAGGAACAGATGAATAAAAAAATGAATCCATTAGGCTCACAGACCGTGCTAGATATTATAGATAATTCAGAACAAATGAAAACAACAGCCAGTCTCCCAGAGGCCAGGAAGGTTAAGTACTGTGCCCAAATTCACCGTGCTAGGAGCGGGCAGAGCCTAAATATGAAACCACACGGATGGGACCCTGCAGGCGGCCCTCCACGCTGTGCTACCTACACAGCCTTATTCTCCACCCGGATTCGTTTAAGACCAGCGCTTCACAAAAAGAGGCTGTGAAGCCTTTGTCCTGTGCAGGGGTAAGGGCAGGGGATCAGGAGGGGAGCGGGAATGCCTCTCTCCCGAGACAGTGCCACTCTGTGTGCTCATGGCCTTGGGCTGGCCTCAGCTACCACTCTGACTCACAGCTGCTTCCTCGCTGTTGTTTCTAAATTGTGGGTCAAAGGCCTTTCTCTGGGGCCTTTTCAGGCTCCTGTGTGACCATCCATACTCAGCTTTCCTTCTTCCCCGCCCGGCACTCCTGCAGGAGCCCCTCCCGCCCGCCCTGAGCTCCCGCAGTCCTCCTGGCAGAGCAGCGTGGCCCAGAGCTGCGGCTGCCGTGACCCCGTCAGCCTGGATGGCATCTCTGACAGGTTCTCCTGGCTAAAGCATCTCTTCTGGCTCAGAAGGCTGCTTCTCTCCCTGCAGGAGTCTGCTCTGGTCTCCATGCCCACACCGTCTTTCTTTGAGCAGGGGATGCCCGGCATGACCTCCCGCCCTGGCTCCCGGTCCCTCTAGCTGGACATGCTCCCGTCTTTCCTGGGATCCGTTCTTCCATCCTGCGCCCACGTATCTTCATCACTCCCCAGCCGGTCCTCCCCTATCCTCCAGCGTATAACTGGATCTAGCAAAGGAAAGGGGTTAGTATTTGTGGTAATTACACCTCACGTAGGCCCGTGCTCTGGAGTTCATACATCTCAGGTGAGACTCACCGCAGTCCTGTTAGATTCATGCACTCAGAGCACCGTGCTCTGTGTGTGCGCACACGTGCCGAGCTCTGTGTGTGTGCACATGCGCCGAGCTGTGTGTGTGCACATGCGCCGTGCTCTGTGTGTGTGCACACGTGAGCGGTAAAGAGTACTGATGTTCACTGAGCACCTACTGTGTACCAGGTGCCGTGCTAAGCCCTTTCCTCCAGGCATGTGTGTACATGGGGGAAGGTTCTAGCCTGAGCCAAAAGAGTGCCCTTGCTACTCAGAGCACACTTCAGAGACTAGAGAGGCAGCTCCAAGACGCACCTGTTTGGCAGGAGGGATTGAGGAACCCCTGGATCCTGAGGGAACCCCAACTAGGCGGGCAGGCTTGGCCCAGAACAGAACCCGGTCTTTGGGAAGGACTGACTCCAAGCCGGGGTGCAGTACAGCTGCACAGCGTGGCCTCCAGCCCAGGCTTTGGGGGCTCAGGTGTGAACCCCGTGGACGTAGTGGCCTTGAGGAAGACCCAAATGTGCCATGGTCACTAACAGTTCTTCAGGGCCAGAGCCAATATTGCTTTGGTCCCCAGTAGAATGCCACAGAGGGCAGGGACACTGGCCACAGTGTGCAGACCACCCCAGAGGATGAGGCACCATCTGCCTTGGCACTGGGACCTCCCACCAGCAGCCCCAGATGGTGTCCAGAGGGGGAGGAGCCTCTGGGGGAGGGGGAGGGGAGGAAAGGGTCCGAATGTGAGCCTCAGAGACAGGGGCTGGGAGACAGAGGAAGACTGGGCACCAAACATCACTGCGGGCAGCCCGAGTGGGCACTGACAGATCTCCTCAAAGGGTCTTGAACGGTGTAGGGTGCGGGGGCTCTTACAAGCGTCAGGCAGCTGTGGTTTAGCACGCGGGGCCTGGCCCAACTGCCAGCTGGCTCATTTCCACAGCGGACCCAGGACATGGGCATCTTCCCTTCCACTAAGGCTGGGAGAGGCTCGGTCCCCTGTACAAGGTCACTGGTCTGACAGGTGGGCAAGCTGGGATTTGAACCATTTGGAGGCTTAAAGAGAAAGAGGAAATTCTTTTTTTTATTTTATTGGTGTATAGTTGATTTACATTGCTGTATTAGTTGCTGCTGCACAGCAAAGTGCTTCAGTTATACACATACATATATCCACTCTTTTTTTGGATTCTTTTCCCATATAGGTCATTACAGAGTATTGAGTTCCCTGTGCTATACAGTAGGTCCTTATTAGTTATGTATTTTCTATAGAGTAGTGTGTATATGTCAGTCCCAATCTCCCAGTTTATCCCTTCCCCCCGTTTTCCCCCCTCATAAGTTTGCTTTCTACATCAGTGACTCCAGCAATCCCACTCCTGGGCATATATCAGGAGAAAACCATAATTCAAAAAGATACATGCATCCCAATGTTCACTGCAGCACTATTTACAATAGCCAGGACATGGAAGCCACCGAAATGTCCATCAACTGATGAATGGATAAAGAAGATGTGGTACATATACACAATGGAATATTACTCAGCCATAAAAGGGAACAAAATAATGCCATCTGCAGCAATAAGGATGGACCCAGAGATTGTCACACTGAGTGAAGTCAGACAGAGAAAGACACATATCATACGATGTCGCCTATACGTGGAATCTAAAAAAATGGTACAAATGAACTTATTTACAAAACAGGAAGAAGCAATTCTTGAATAAACTATCCTAGGCAAGGCCGAGGAGCAGGCAGGCAGTCAGAGAGGAGAGAGGTCATCTCTCAGGGTCTGGCGTGTAAGCTGGGCCAGCCTTAGCAACAAGTCCCCTCCGTCCTGAAGGGGAGCCCGCCGTGGTGTGCAGATTCCACGCTGCCATAGCTCCGTCTGGGGTTGGACCTGTGAGAACCACGACGAGTGAATGAACAGACTTAGTGAGACTCCAGGCCCGTGCCAGCTAATCAGCATTTACTAAACAACCGTGTATCCCAGATGCTTCCCTTTTTTGTCTGTCTGCTTTTTTCACTGTGAAGTATCCGCTTTGTTGTCTCATAAGACTTTTTTTCCGATACGTCCTTGTGGAGGTATAACTGACATCCACTGACCTGCACACATTCCGAGTGCACAATTGGACGAGTCTGACATATAAACACCCATGAAGCCATGAGCACCAAAATGTGCCTGTGCCTCTCCATCACCGGTCCCTCTCGTCCCTCCCCACCCCTCCATTTCCAGGCGGCCACTGGTCTTCTTTCTGCCACTAGACATTAGTTTGCATTTTCCAGAATTTCAAACAAATGGAATCGTGCAGCATGTGCTCTTCTCTGGCGCTGGCCAGGTGATGTCTGACTTTTTAAGGAACCGCCAAGCCGTTTTCCAACGTGGCGGCACCATTTTCCTTTCCCGCCTGCGGTGTGGGAGGCTTCCAGATGCTCCACGTCGGCGTCAGCCCTGGAGGTGCTCAGTCCTGTCCATCTCGGCGCCCCCGCAATGGGCATGAGGTGCATCGCCCGCATTTCCCCCGGTGACCCGGGGGTCGGGGGAGATGCTCAGCTGCCATGGTCCGGCTTGACTGCGCAGCTGCCCTGTGGGCTGGGCGGGCTGACCCCGTCAGGAACGGAGGCAGCTCCAGCTCCGCGCCCGTGGTCGCCACAGCGGCTGCGCGGCAGAGCCCCCTTCCTCCCTCTCGCTCAGCTTCTGTGCACGTCCTCCTGCGCCGGCACGTCCTCCTGCGCCGGCACGTCCTCCGTGACCCCATGAACTCTGAGCCGCGCTGGGCCTCCAGTCAGGGCCGGAGCGAACGAGCTTCTGGAAGGGGTCCGTCTGCGGGGACGAGTCAGCCAGGCTCCCCGCGGCCCCGTCTGCAGGAGCAACACACACGTCAGCACTTAGCACAGAGCCCGGCCGGCCGCCTCCCTCCGCGGAGAAGGGCTCCCTCGCCTCTGCGTTTCCGCACACTCTGCCGCCTCCGGGCTTGCGAGCCAGGCCTCCTGGAGCTCAGGCCGCTGGGACATCTCCGGAGGCCGCCGGTCCGCAGGCGCGCGCGGCCCAGGCATCCTCCGGGTGTAGACAGGCCTCCTCAGCAGGCGGGCCACCTCAGACCCGGCTGGTGTCGGAGGAGGAACAGCGGTCAGTTGGGCTAAAGGCCCCTGAAGGTCTGAGGGAGATGCAGACAGTGGCTCGGGGAGGTGGGAGGAGAAGGCGCACGGCGCCTCGCCTCTCCCCAGCCAGCGGCCTCCTACGTGCGGCGAGGGCTCAAGACGAAAGGCGAGAGGTGCCCATTTTAAATCAAATTCAGGCCTGGACCTTTGAAATTCCTGGACTGAGCCCATTTTATCAACTAAGAGCCACCAGAAAGGCCACAGGACTGGAGTGTTCAGAGGGGACCAGGGAGAAGGGGACAGAGGGAGGAGACGCTGCCTGGTGGTTTCGTCCCACGAGTCCAGCTCATGCGGCGCGTTGGTCAGCTTTGGTCTGAAGGAACGAGGCCAATCGAAGAGCTCCTGACAGGTGTGCCTTGGTCTCTTACCTGTGCGACTCGCCTGGCTGGTAAGTGGTGGAAGGATGTGACCCAGACCTGTCCACCTCAAAGCTCCCACGTGTGTCTGTCTGCCTCGGAGGGAAGCTTCCTGTCCAGTAAGAGGAGAAGGCCATGAATGCAGCTAAAATAAAGCAGGATTAAGTAAGTGCTACCATAAAACCCACAAGCTGGAAGCTGCCCGAGAATAGAAGAGGAAGCCATGTCTGAGGGTGCTGGGGAAGAGTAGAAACCAGGGAAGGCTCCCCTGAGGAGGTGGCGTTTACACTGGCTCTGGAAGGGAGAACGTCAATAAGCAGAGAAAGGAAATAATTTTTCATGGGCTTTTTAAAAACTGTTTATTGATTGACTGATTGATTTTTGGGTGTGTTGGGTCTTTGTTGCTGCGCGCGGGCTTTCTCTAGTTGCGGCGAGCGGGGGCTACTCTTCGTTGCGGTGTGTGGGCTTATTGCTGTGGCTTCTCGTTGTGGAGCACGAGCTCTAGGTGCACGGGCTTCAGTAGTTGCAGCCCGCGGGCTCAGTAGTTGTGGCTTGCGGACTCTAGAGCACAGGCTCAGTATTTGTGGTGCACGGGCTTAGTTGCTCTGCAGCATGTGGGAATCTTCCCGGACCAGGGATTGAACCCGTGTCCCCTGCGTTGGCAGGCGGATTCTTATTTATTTGTTTGTTTGTTTATTTGTTTATGGCTGTGTTGGGTCTTCATTTCTGTGCGAGGGCTTTCTCTAGTTGCGGCAAATGGGGGCCACTCTTCATCATGGTGCGCGGGCCTCTCACTATCGCGGCCTCTCTTGTTGCGGAGCACAGGCTCCAGACGCACAGGCTCAGTAATTGTGGCTCACGGGCCTAGCTGCTCCGCGGCATGTGGGATCTTCCCAGACCAGGGCTCGAACCCGTGTCTCCTGCATTGGCAGGCAGATTCTCAACCAGTGCGCCACCAGGGAAATCCTTTCATGGGTTTTTAATTTACTTCTTCCAGTAACTCTCCCCTCATCCCCCTTTGATGGACTGTATTGGGAAGGAGCTCGAACAAACCGGGCCTTTTTCCTTACCTAGATTTTGCCATTTCACATGCAAAAAAAAAAACAAACAAATCACCTCTAATTTTCCTCCCTGGGAAGCTTTCTTCTAAAACACTCATCCGTTCAACGGCTATTTATTAAGCACCAACTACATACCAGACACTAGTAGCATTTCATGGTTTAACCCACTTAACCTCGACAATCCTTTGAAGTGGGTACGAGTATTATTCCCATTTTACAGATGAGGAAGCTCAGGGACACAGAGATTAATTGCCCAAGGCTCCTGGTGAGTAACTGGCAGAGCTGGGATTGGGGCCCAGGTAGTTGGGCCCCTGAGTCTAAAAGCTGGACCATCACCCTCTATTGCCCTTTCTTTAATAGAAAACTCCGGGTGACTGGCCATCTGGAAAGGGGGAGAAACTGTGCCGCCACTATTCGGCGGGTCTCCCATAAGCTGACGCAACACTTCCCCGTGTCTGAGGCGGCTCCTTCTGTGCAGCCACAATTAGCTTCATGGCTCCAGCCTGTGGTCAGAGCATCTGCTCCCACCACTTATGGGGCTAAGTTGTCAGAAGAGGGAAAAACCATACCGCAGGCGTGGGGCAAGGAAGGGCTGGTCTCTCCCTAGGCCCCAGGAGCCGCCTGCGGAGCTTGGGCTCCAGAAAGGCCTCTAGCACAGGCCAGCCTGACTTCCCCTGAGGGACCTGCAGGACCCAAGGGATGAATGAACCGAGACTCCCCACGGCCACCCTAACATGAGTGTAGCTGGTCATCTCAGCCTCCCGTGACCTCTCCCTGGCCCAGGTGCTCCACGGGGTCCTCCCAGCCCTAACCCCACACGCGCAATCAGTCGTCCGGCTTCTGCCGCGCCCCCTGCGTGCTAACCTTCCGGCTCACACCCCATCACCTGAGGCCCTCAGCATGTCTTACCTGAACAGCTGCAATAACTTACTAACTAGTTTTCCTGTCTCCAGGCCTGCGACCCCTTAAATCATCTTCCAGCTCCCAATTCACTTGTTAAAGTGAAACTCATTGTATTGCTTCCCCACCTCAAGAGCCTTTGGTGGCTTCCCAGTAACCTACTGAAATAAGCCTTAACTGCTCAAGTTGGCAGTCAGGCTGGCACGCATCCATCCCAGGCCACCAGCCTTCACCGGCACAGAGGAAGTGAGAACAGCGTGCTGCAGGCTTAGGGGTCAAGTCCTAGCTCTAGCACTTGCAAACAGGGCTACCTGGAGTAAGTCCCGTAAAGTCTTGGAGCCTCACTTTCTTCATCTGTTAAGGGGAGATAGGAAACAACCTCCCAGACTTGCTAGGAGGAGTAAATGGGGAGATGCATGTAAGTGCTCAACAAATGTCCCCTCCTTCCCTCTGTAGAGAGGTGTCCATCGGCTGAGCTGCCTCTGAAGCAGGGTGAGGACAAGGCAGGTGGATTTGGCCGGGGGAGATGAGTTCCCCTCTGCGCTTTCATATTTACGTAAAGAATTTCACAGGTTTTTTCCACAGTGAAATTAGATCCTGACACATATTCAGGGAACTCCCAGCAGGTGTTTCTCCAAGAACAGGAGTCAGGGGGGACACACCTCCAGTCCATCAAGGCCGCAGGTGCTGAGTCACCAGCCCGGCCCAGACACAACCGGCACCATCAGGAAAAGCAAACAGTATCAAATCCACGAGAAGGCCATTTACTGAATCAATGGGGGCAGGGAGCCCAAGCCTGTTCCTTTCCCAGCTTGGAAGGTCTGATTTGCCCAGGAAGACATGAATCGTGGAGGAGCCAGTGCAGATCCCCTGGCCTCAGCAGTCCTGCCCTTTCTGTGCCACGGGCCCCTTTAGTAGTCTGGTGACTGCCAATATTATTTTTGAATGAATGAAATAAAATATATAGGATTCAAAAGGAAACCAATTATACTGAAAGACAGTTGACAGAGAATGCGCAGTATGGTAGCATAGGAGTGTCATTAGGGAAACATATAACAAGATAGCAGCAGACATCAGCCTTGGTTTGACTGTGTGATGATGCAGGTACCCTAGATTTGGAGCCGTCCATAACAACTGTCATGCTATCTGAACATATCTGTGACTGCACTGGTGATAAAGACACTAATCACTATTAAGTGCTTTGGTTTGTTGCCCACATGTATGATTGAAAGAAATGCCAAATTTCAGTTTGAGATTAGGGAAATTACAGATGCATTTTTTCTGAGTAAGATTATAGAAAATACTGTGGCCTCTGTTCTCCTCTCTCTCTCCCCATCTCGTGCACCTATACACACACAGATATCTCACTCTGGGGGAGCCAGTTGTCCTGAGAGACTCTACGTGGAGTCTGGAGGTGCTCAGGAAGGAACTGAGGACTCCAGCCAATAGCCACTTGAGTGACCCTCTTGGAGGTGGGTCCTTGAACCCTTTCAAGGCTTTTGATGATGCCGGTCTGGCCAACAGCTTGACTGCAGCCTCGTAAGAGACCCTGAGCCAGAACCACCCAGCTCAGCCACTGCCGGATTCCTGACCCTCAGAAACGGTGGGAGAGAATAAACTGTGGATCAATAGATGATACATCAGCCTCTGATTTCTCACTACCCCGCCCGCAGCAGCCCCGAGCACTCGGGAGTGCCGGGCCACCATCCCTGTGTGCACCCAGCACATCCAGGCACAGGCAGACATTGCTAAGGACCTCTGGAAGTAACCGAGGACGGGCGTCTTTGAGGGATGCTCGGGGGCCTCCAGGTGAAGGCAGACCAGAGAATACGATTTGCTACAGAACGGTGCTTGTGATCATTTTCGGCAGGTGCTCTCTGGCCAGGGAGAATACGAACCTCACATCTGCTAAGTGCACTTCTCAGTGTAAATTCTCCCAAAGGTAAATATTATGAACTTTTAATAGAATCCAGGTTTATCTAATATTTATGGAGCACTTACTAAGTACCACACACCTAATCCTTACAAAAGCCCTGTGAGGGGTGGCTGTTCATCTCACTTTTGGATGGAGAAACTGAGGGTCAGAGGTAAAGGAATTTGCCCAGTTTCAAAGCTAGTGAGTCATAGAAAAGGAATTCAAACCCAGAGTCTTTGGATTCTAAGTGGCCTTTCTACTGTACCACGCTGCTTCCCGCAGGGCAGGAGGGGTCAGAGAGAGGGTGGGGAAGTAGCACAGCCCTCCCCAAGGTGCGGGGAGAAGGACGTGGTTCTGGATTCATCAGGATCTCTACTGGCTCCCTCTTGAATCCTCTCTTCTGCTGCAGAACAGAAGACAGGAAGCTCACAGGTGCGTGGAGGCCCGTCCACAGTGGGCTGAGGGAGTGGCCCTGGAGATCACAGCAGGGGATCCCCAAACGTTCAAAACATTTTTATTTATGTTAAAATAATACATTCACATAGTTAAAAAATTCATACTGTATACCTTTTCCACTCCTGTCCTTCAACTAACTATTCCCCGTTCCCAGAGGCAACTAAGCAACCCAAGGTTTCTTGGGTACTTGTATTAGTGTCCTCTTGCTGCTGTAACAAATTGCCACACATCTAGTGGCTCAAAATAACACAAATTTATTACGTTTTAGTTCTGTAGGTTGGAAGTCTGACACAGGTCTATATTGGCTAAAATCGAGGTGTCATGCATTTTAACTTAAAACTTAAAAAGCAGTGTTGCACCTTCGAATGTGGTATATACCTAATTTTAACCTACTGAAAATGTGCAACCTATTAATTGCCCTGCTTCACGACCATCATTTATTTTTAAGGAAATAGGATGCATAGCATATAACAAAAGTAACTCTTGCCTTTGTCCAAGCCCTGTCCAGCACCATAAGCAACAGAAGGCCAAGGATATATGTTGATCTAGCAATACAGATATACAGATATCTATAGAGAGCATAGATATATAGATCAATATAGACATGGAGGATTTAGGCCTCACCATATCCTTTGCAGGTGCTGGAAGGTTCTGTGAATAGGTCTTCATCACACATCTATTCATTCAATCTAGAAACATTTATGGAGAACCCACTATAAGCTACATGCTAAACCTGTTGTACCAAATTGTTTGCCTTAAGTCCTTGTATTTTGTACCTTTCCAAGTCTGGGTTATTTGTATCAGTACTATATTGGCAGGTTAACACAGATTCTCTATTTTAAGAAATGAGTTCCAGTCCCAAATCCACAAATAAAGAATTATTATAATAAAATTAAAAAAAAATCACAGCAGGGGGAAGGGTGGGATCCAGGAGGGAGCATGGGATGCTGGTGTAGTGACGGGGATACAGTCAGATCCAGTGTGACTTCAGGCTTACCAAGAGCCAGAGCTGACAGCACAGGGGCTGCCTTGGAGGAGGGGCTTCCAGCCCGCAGGGGCTTCTGCCGGGGTGGGGAAAGGGAGGTGAGGGTCACAGGGGACATCACCCTCCAGTGGGACAGGCTCCCCACATTTTGAGTATGGAGACCCTTTTGAGACATTTTATAACACTTTTACATAAAGCCCCTCGTGATGATGATTGTGCTTTTAGTATCCATCATCTGAGAAAATATGCAAGGATGAAAAGCCATTATAAATTTAGTAATGCCTTTAAAAAACTATCTTTTATTAAACACGACAGCTTCGACAGATGTGTTTAAAATAATAAGTACAGAGCCAGGCTTGGAAATACGCCAATCCCTCAAATGTGTCATTCTCTCCCCTTGGGAAGAGAACCTGGTGGCAAACACGTCACCCACCGCTGGGTACCACCAGACCAGGAGCCAAGCGTCTCGGTGCTGAAGTGCTGCCCCTTCCCTGGGTGGTCCAAGCCCGCCTCAGTTGCTCTGCAGTGCCAGAGGCTCCTCCACGAGGGAGGTTGCCCCAGGAGATCAGCTATTCCTGCAGCACATTTAAGGTTCCCAGGCAGCCCTCGACTAACTCAGGCCCCTGTGGATACCCTGCTCAGCCTGCCCAGCGGGAGAGGAAGCCCAGAGCCAGCTGGACTGGCCACCCGCTGCCATCTCCCTGACCCCCTCTTTCAGTGCTCGGTAGTGACTTCCCTGAGGCCCCTTTCAAGGCTGGCATCCATCACTAACCTCTCCTGAGGTCCGCAGCTCAGAAGCACGTGTTCAAGGCCCCCAGGAAGAGGGGTGATCTGACTGACTGGAGAGATTTTAAAAATATTGGAAAGGCAGAGCCCCTTCTTTCTTTTTTAAATTAATTTATTATTTATTTAATTAATTTATTTTTGGCTGCACTGGGTCTTCGTTGCTGCACGCGGGCTTTCTCTAGGTGCGGCGAGTGGGGGCTACTCTTTGTTGCGGTGCGCACGCTTCTCATTGCGGTGGCTTCTCTTGTTACGGAGCACAGGCTCTAGGCACGCAGGCTTCAGTAGTTGTGGCTCACGGGCTCTAGAGCGCAGACTCAGTAGTTGTGGTGCACGGGCTTAGTTGCTCCGCGGCATGTGGGATCTTCCCGGACCAGGGCTTGAACCCGTGTCCCCTGCATGGGCAGGCGGCTTCTTAACTACCACGCCACCAGTGAAATCCCAGAGCCCCTTCTTAAAAAGAATGCCCTGGCTTCACTTTCGCTCGATCCTGGAGAGACCACCATTAAATTGTCCATATTTGTGTATTCATTTTGCGGAGACCCAAATTCAAACACACATACCCACAGGGGAATTAAAACCTTAAATACTCACGGGTTGTGGAGCGTATCCCCCTGGAATGCAAGGTTCCTGGTGGGGCAGGAACCATGTGTGAGTTGTCTTTGTATTTCCATGCCTGCCCCACAGCAAGGGCTCCGGACCTGTTGGATGGATGGATGGATGGATGGATGATGGATGGATGGATGGATGGATGGATGAACGAACAAGTAGTGAAAAACACACAAATAGAGGGGAGAGGAAAATCAAAGAAGTCTGTGTCCTTGCTTGTTTCCGGGAAAGAAGCACGCTGCTCCGGACCTCCCACCACGTTTGTGCCTGGACAGTGGGTCCCAGGACCTCCTCAATGGCGTCGGCCATCTGTGCAGAGAAACAGCTGCCTGGGCCCACAGGCCTGAATAGAGGTCAGGCTGCCTCCGCTTCCGGAGCACGCACCTCGCCTAGGGAGTGGTCCCAGAGGGCGTCCACAAATAGCAGAGCCATGCAGGACAGGGAGAGGGATCCCTGGGGTGAGATCAGCCCCCCCTCCTTGGGAGGAAGGGACCTACGGGTCAGTGAGAGGGCTGGTCCCTTCCTGGGGCTGGGAAAGTCAAAGGTGCCGGCATTCCTAAGAGAATCAGAAAACAGAGGAGCATTCCTAAGAGAATCAGAAAACAGAGGAGCCGGTCTGTAAAAGCAGGGCCTGGGGCCACCGCTCCACAAGGGCTTTCTGGAATGGGACCCGAGAGCCAGTGCAGGCTTATCTCTAATCTGCAGAACCAGGCTTGCAGGTAAGGGAAACCTCACGCCAGGAGACGCCGCCCTCCCTGGCTGCACAGCCCCAGGAGGGAGCTGGGAGAGCCTCTCTTCCCCCGGCTGCTCCCCTGGGGCCTCCACCTGCCTACAAGCAGAGCGAACGTCATGTGAGGATTCCTCTGGTTGTTCAACGGATGCAGTCGCTGCAAAGGGACAGCGAGAGCCGTCTGACAGGACCATGAATCTTTCAGTGCGGTCGTCTACGACAGGAAAGGAGGCTTTCACTCCCAGGCCTGCCAGCCTGCCTGAGGATGCGCTGAGGATGCAGACCTGTTGGTCACCAAGGCCAACCAACTGGTTCCCTCTGAGTCTTAGTTTCCTTACTTGTAAAATGATAATAACTCCTTTCTTGTAAAGTTATGATGAGAACAAGAAATAAGTTGGGTGTGTCAGGCCCACACGCCTCTGGTTCCCCTTCCCTGCCCACAAACCAGAAGCCAGCTTCATCCAGGTATCCCTGTGCTTCAGGAGAGGCGGTGCCCCTTCCCAGCTCAACAGCGTGGGTCCTGATGGGTCTAAGCCAGTTATGGCAAGCCCATTTCATCTCAGTGGGTAGTTTATGAATAGGCGTGTAATTTTATTCTGGCTAAGGGGCCAGGAGGGGAAGCATCTGGGGAAATTTGCAGATGTTTCCTTCATCTTAAAAAGAACCATAAGGAAGGGACTTGCTCTTTTGATGGCCTTTGGGTGTTGTTAGGTAAGGATGTGACACTTGGAGCTGCTGCAGCCCTGTTGTAACGTAAAGGGATAATACTGAACAAAAAAGCCAAGAGGTTAAAGATGGCAGAGCACAAAGATGAAAAGAACCCCGGTCCTTTGTGGCAAAGTTGAGCTGTTGAATTAATTGCCCTTGGAATGTTCCCACCCTGGGACATCTTGTTAAGTGAAAGAATCCTATCCTACGGTTCAATGCACGGTATAGTGGTGGTCCAGCTTGTAGGCTCGGAGCTAGACTGCCAAATCCAGGCTCTACCACTTATGACTTTTAGCATGCTTATCTCTCTCAGTCTTCTCATCTGTAAAATGGGCATGGAGATAATAGCTATATCTACTTTATGAGATGGTTGCAGGATTAAAAGGGTTAATATGTTGGCCATTATTATTACAAGCCATTTGGAGTCTTTTCTGCTTTTTATAGCTGAAAGCATCCTGATATAGTCGGCGCCGAGCACTGAGTAGGTATCCAATCAGTAGAAGCTGTGTCCACTACTTACTAGATTGAAGGAATGTGTGCTTGTGTGTTTGTGTAAAAATGGCAAAAATGACAAATGAGCTTCTCAAGGCACAAAGGCTGGCACTGGAGAGGCAGGGGGTTGAGTAAGGGGCAGCTCAGGAGCGACCTGTGAGGAGTAGCAGAGGACAGTCCTGTGCCTGCACCACGAGCAGGTGCTGCTGGCCAGGACTTGTTCCCTGTGCGTGAAGGCCAGGCAAGCTCAGACGGGAGCAGAGACCATCCCATAAGCAGATCCAGGCCTCTGTGGAACTGGGCGGGGGGGCAGGGATAGCCAGTGCTGAGCTGGAGCCAGAATAGGGAGTGAAGGCCCAAACAAAAAAGCCTTGGTTTCCAGTGAGAGAAATACTCTGGCATTGAAGTATGAGAAGGGATGTAAGGTGGACTAGAAGGGAAGCTGGGAGCAAAGAGGAAAGCTTCTGATTATGGGGGACACCCACCCCTGAATCAGAAGGAACTGAATACTGAAAAACTCTCCCAGTGACAGGAGCCACTGCGGTTGAGTCCCCAGTGGCCAGAAAGCCAGCAGGGGGGCCGTTATCTTGGACTTGGAGGAGGCTCCGCAGGACCACAGGAGAAGACAGTGCAACGCAAAAGACCTGTGCAGCGGCAGCCCAGCGTGCGATTCAGGCCAGCCCTGGACTCAAGACTCACCCGCGTCCAAAGTCGCAGAGAGGTTTCTGGCAGACTCTTGGCTGTTCAAGGAGTCCCAGAGGTTCATATCTTTTCACGGAGAAGGAGGAAAACTGTGACCCCGTCCCTGCTCTGCACCCTACGTCCCCCCACAGATCAGTCGCTTTATAATGCACAAATACGGTAAACAGTGACCGACTCTGAAAGAGACACATGAAATTTCCTTAACTCCTTCTTTATTTCTGGCATTGGAAAGACTCAACCCAAGTGTGGTTAGTTAAGGAAACACTCTACTAACGTCTCTGGGAAGGACATAAAGAAGGTGGTGGCCCAGCAAGGCCTCCTGTGGACTGGGACTCATCCAGTGACAATCAGAAAATGTCAGAGAGTATGGAATTTAGGACCAGACTGTTCCTGAGTCATCCAGTTCAGCACCTTTGGCTGCCATGTGGGAAGAGGAGCCCCAGAGAAGTAAGTACCCCAGGAGCCCAAGTCACCCCGGGGGCATCTAGCGCAACCGGCTCATTTTTCTAGCGGGGGTAACTGAAGCCCAGCAAGCTTCAAAGATTGACCTCAAGCAGCTCAACAGCCTGGGGCAGAGGGTGACCAGGTCTCTGAGTCTGAGGCCCTTTCTTCTTTACATTCCTCCTCCCCAATTCCTCATCTTCCTGTATTATTGAGAAATCAACCCACAAATGCCTGTCTCCTTCCCCATCCTACGCAGACAGTATTCCAGACGGTTACAACCTCGAATAACCACCCCTTCGGTTCCCCGAGTGAACATTTCCATTTCTTCAAAACTCTGCATTGAAGCAATGGTTTCACAACATCAGAATTATATGTTTTCAAGAGCAACTCCTGCAAAACATGCAATTTCGCGAAGAACATTGGCGCTTTAGCAATGACTCCCCTACCCGATTAGAAAAGCAGAGTTTGGCTGCAGGGCAAGTTGAGATTTTTAAACCTTCATGACAAATTTGCATAAACACTCTCTTTTAAAATGAAAATTGCAAAGGAAAGCCCAGGCTTCAGATGACAGGCTCTGCTGTAACGCAAGGTTCACTGAAACTCAGCTCTAATTTAAATGTTTCTCTTTCCAGAAGACGGGTTTGGAGGAGCCTTCCAGCTATACCAGACCCTGGCAGAGAAAAGGAGGCAGATTTTTGGAGCCAAAGCTGGTTCTTGACCAGCCGCAAGTCTCAGATTCAGTCTTAGACCCCCGACGGGCCTTGTGGGCCCCTGGAGCACAACCCAGCCAGTGGTTTCTGGGCAAGGAAGAGCCCGAGGACTCACCTGGAGGGCTGCCTGGGGTGAAATGGGGGACATGGTGGCTGCTGACAAAGTAGCTCATGGTTTGAGCCTGTCCAGGAATGAACAGAGTTGGCAAAAGACAGGAGAAAGAGCACGTTCTTGGATTTTTGTGAACCTAAGTTCAAATTATTGGCTAAGGCCACCTTATTGATCTGTGACCCTGGAAAAGTCACTCGTCTTCCCTGAGGCCTCATTTAGCACCTCTCTCCAGTGGCACTAACAACACATGCTGTGGGCATGTTGTAATAACAGAGATCACAGAGACTTTGCCGTTGCGGGGAGTGGACAGCGTGATTCGGGGGAAAGTGCGGTGGCGAAAACTCTCAAAGACTGGAAATTAGTGAATTCAGCTATGGGCACACCAGAATTCCCAACCTGCTCATTATTTGACCTGAATTCTGTTCCAAACGTATATGAGTGTGATGTATTCCTCACTGGGCTTCGTAGCACCATGATGAGGACCAGATGTTAGACTCTTTTTAGAGGGTCTCTGGAGGCAGGAGGGTAGCAGTGTCCTGAATTAGAAAGAGCGCTGAGCCGCGGGTCCAAAGAGCAGGTGTGACATCCACTCTGGTCTTAACAACTATGACCTAGACCTTTCCCATCTCTGGGCTTCACGCCTACCTCTGGGGCTAGAACAGTGGTTCTCTATCCTGGCTGCACATTAGAACCACTTGGGGGGCTTTAAAAGAATATCAGTGCCCAGGCCTCATCCCCAGAGGCTCTGATTTACCTGGTCCAGGGTGGGGTGCAGGCATGGGCATTCCCAGCTGATTCTAATGGGCAACCTGGATGGAGAACCCCGAGACCTCCATGCCTTCGAGGCCTCACCTTCTCTGATGCCCAGGAAAGATAAGATGCGGAGCACAGTGGAACAGGCCCACCTGGGAGTAGACTTCAATACCATTGTCTTGCTGTGTGGCCTTGGGAAAATCACCCTCACTGGGCATCAACTTGTCCCACCTGCAAAGTGGGGAGAGGGAAAAATTCAGTGCCAGTTTCAAATGATGTGAGGCTATGCATCTGGCAGCTCTGTGATCCTGAGACCCAGACCCTCCACCACAATAGAGACTGTCGGGCCCCAGCTCAGTTTCCCTGGAAACCCAGGCCCAGAGGTTCCGAAGACCTGTGCTCTGTGAACTCCCGTTGATCCTTCCCTGAGCCTGGGAGAGACTCGAAGGGAAATTATGGATAGTGCCGCTGTAAACATTCTTGTGCGTGTCTTTTCATGAACATAGGAACGCATTTCTATCCAGGAGTGGAACACCTAGGACGCAGGATATGCGTGGATGCAGCTTCAGAGGGAAAAGCCTCCTGAGAAGGCAGCGTTTGAATCAAGGAGGGGAGGGAGCTGCCCTGTGATGTACGCGGAGGATGGTTCGGGGAGGAGCCGCCAGGGCAAGACCTGGGTCCTGGGAGCCTGGCCATGTGCCCAGGAACCACAAGATGGCCAGCGCCTGGAGGGAAGTGAAGGTAGAGGGCTGAGACGGAGGAGGGGCCCGGGTGACTCCAGGCTGCCTGCTGAGGTTAGCCTGGGGAGGAGACGGTGAGAGTGAGCTCAGCAGTGCTGCTCTGGGCAGGATATGCTGAGATGCCCATTAGACAGTCCAGTGCGGCGTCTGCGTACACTGCAGAAATGAGTCTGGAGTTTGTGAAAGGGGCTGGATCGAACAGTGACAGCACACGTACATGCTAATGGGAATAAAGCACTAGAGAGGAAAAGTTGATGCAGGTGACAGAGGAGAGGCTGGGATCTGGTGCACATCTGTACCTGAGAAGGAGCGTGGACAGGTCGTGGAATAGGGCTGGCGGAGGAACTGATGGAGATTTGGAGGGAGGAGAGGGCTGAATTCATCACCAAGAGAGTGGAGGAGTGACTGGGTGGGGGAAACAGTGGGTTGCCAGGTAACTCAAGGATTTAGTGGTTGTGAATGAGGGTTGTGTGTGATTCAAGTTTGGCGGTTGTAGATTACAGCTGTGATGACCGAGAGGTCATCATCACTGGTGGTGACAAGGCTAGATTTTTTTTTTTTTTTTTTTTTTTTTTTTTTTTTGTGGTACGCGGGCCTCTCACTGTTGCGGCCTCTCCCGTTGTGGAGCACAGGCTCCGGATGCGCAGGCCCAGCGGCCATGGCTCACGGGCCCAGCTGCTCCGCGGCATGTGGGATCTTCCCAGACCGGGGCACGAACCCGTGTCCCCTGCATCGGCAGGCGTACTCTCAACCACTGCGCCACCAGGGAAGCCCCGACAAGGCTAGATTTTGACCATGGAAACAGGGGCTAAGGTAGGGTTCTTTCATTCAGCAAACATAGATTAAGCACCTTCTACAGGTGTAGACCCTGTGTAGACCTGTGCAGATTAAGCACCTGTGTAGCCCCTCGGTACTGAGTGGTGACTAAAATAGACACATCTATTTCCAAGTCCAGAATTTTCTGTCACACGAGTTTCCATTAATCACAGCCTGGCATTGTACTAACAACTACCATTTACTGAATGATTACCTCATGCCAGGATCTAAGCTAAGAAAATGTCCATACTTTATCCAATTTAATTTTTACCCCAAAGAGTTTTCACTTCCAAAATGTTACGACTTGGGCATTTGACCTGGACAACTTAAAGCTGTTTCTAGTTTGCCTGTTTTTTTTTTTTTTTTTTTTTTTTTTTTTTTTTTTTTTTTTTTTTTTGTGGTATGTGGGCCTCTCACTGTTGTGGCCTCTCCCGTTGCGGAGCACAGGCTCCGGACGCGCAGGCTCAGCGGCCATAGCTCACGGGCCCAGCCGCTCCGCGGCACGCGGGATCCTCCCAGACCGGGGCACGAACCCGCGTCCCCTGCATCGGCAGGCGGACTCTCAACCTCTGCGCCACCAGGGAAGCCCGCCTGTTTTTTGAAATAGAAGTGGGGTTGGATTAAAAAGTTGGTGGAGAAACCAACCACTTTCTACAGGTGGCCCTGGAGTGGAAGGACCTTTCACTGCAACAAGTTCTCATCCTGGAAGCTCCAGGCCCTTCCTGATGCTGAACCAAGCTGGTCTCCCCACTTGCAAATTATTTTTTCTCTCGGAGTTTTTCACTGCAATGTCTTATTTCTGTTTCAACTCATAAACTTTGGGAAATGTCCTATATTTGAACCTGAAAAAGAAACCCAACTTTCTATTCTTCCTCTCTACTGAAGAGGAAAAAATAGGGGACACTAGTGAGCTGTGTGACTTTGGACAACCTCCCTCCCGTCTCTGAATCGATTTTCTCTCACCTTTTCCTGGACTTGGCCCGGCCCTCTTTGCCCTTCTCCTCTGCATAACTCTTCTACGCTTCCGGTTAGATCATCCCCATCAGCACACAGCATGTGCTGTCACCTCCCATATTATAATTTTAAACCCTATAAACAACAAAGACTGACTGTATAGCACAGGGAAATATATTCAGTATCTTGTAATAACATATAATGGAAAAGAACCTGAAAAGATATATATATATATATATATATACACTGAATCACTTTGCTGCATACCTGAAACTAACACAAGATTGTAAATCAACTATACTTTAATTAAAAAAAAATCTCTCTGTAGCTTCCTTCTCACTCTCTAGTCCCCTTCAAGGCAAACGTTGAGAAGGTGTTGTCTAGGCAGGTGTTTCCACTTCCTAATCCTCTAATTCACTCTTTGGAGACCTTGCCTCCACACCAAGCCTGCTCTTGTTGAGGTCACCGGTGACCTTCACATTGACCCACCCAGTGGACAAGCCTCAGTCCTCTCCCACCTGAACACTCAGCCCCGCTCGGCACAGTTGACCGACTTCCGGGGTGCCGCCTGCTTGGGGTTTCCCTCCTGCTTCTCGGGTCCAGGCCCCGTTTATTGGCTGGATCCTCCCCTCTCCTCGTCCTCTAGATATTGGGGTTCTTCAGATCTGGTCCCAAGCTCTCTTCTTTTATTCCTTTTCAACTCTCACCCTAGGTAATCTCATCAATTCTCAGGTCTCCATTGCCATTTTTAGTTTTAATTTATTTTTTGGACTAGGTGATACACACAGTACGACATCTTTAAAGTACACAAGGCTTACAATGGAAAGAATGTGTCTCTCCCTTTCCTGCTGGCCACTTCCCAGAGGCGGCCACCGCTCCTAATTTCCTGTGCATCCTTCCAGAGATGTCCTGTACTTTACAGACAAGTGTATATATTTCTCCCCATAAATAGTCCATGTTACACAAAGGTCCTGCGTGTGGTGGCCAGGAAAATGTGCCCACCAGTCTCCTGCTGCAGGGAGTATAGTTGGCTGACAGCCCAGCTGCTGCCCTCTGGATCCACTGCCTTTCTTCCCTGAGGCCTGGCTTCCTTCAGGGTATTTCCAGCTGGTGACTGCCAGCAGGGGCACCTAGGCAGGCCTGCTCCTTCCATGAGACAGGAAACTCCCCTGGACAGGCCGCTTCGACGTGGGGACTCCCCATTAGCCTGGTGGAGACTTTCGTGCCCTGAGCCGCCATCAAGATGCTTCTTAACTTCTCACCCTCCTTCCTTCCTGCTCTTCTCCCACAGGTGTGAGACCTGCACCCAGTCCGATGGCTGCCACCACCCCTACCTTCCCCTGATCCCTCCCCCAGTAAGTGTTTTGTGCTCTAATCCCATCTTGGAATTGGCTTCTAGTGGGACCAGAACTATCACATTGCTGAACTATCATATTTCTCCCTTAAAAATATTTTTAGAGAAATTTCCTTTTTTAGTATATATAGAGATTTCTCATTGTTTTCTCTGCTCCATCTTATTCTGTAACTTATTTAACCAACCCCTTACCAATGGACACTGAAGTCGTTTCCAGTCATTTGCTAGCAGACAGTGCTGTGGTGAGCACCCTTGCGCACACATCACCTCCCCAGGTGCGAGTTCAGCTGGAGGATAAACATGCAGTGACAGCGGCAGGTCACACCCCAAGTGTGACAGGGGTGGCCAACTGACCTCCTTAGACGCGGGAACAAGTCACACTCTCAGAAATACAGGAGCTCGAAAACTTGGCCGCTCCCTCTGTCTCCTGGCATTCTCAAATGCTTTGATCTTTACCAACCTGAGAGTTGAGAAATGGTATCCCTTGTAGTTTATTTTCCATTTCTCTTATCACATTGAAGGGACCTCTTTTCATATTTTTAAGGTCCATTTGTGTTTCCCTCTTGTGCAGCTGGTTGTTAGTAGCCCTTCCCTAATGTCCTGTAGTTCGTTAGTCATTTTCTGAATGATCTGTAGACGTTTTTGTTGATTTATATTAGCATTTGCTCATTATGCCACTTGTTTAGCTGTTTCTTTAACTGAAGTATAGTTGATTTACAATATTGTGGTGGTTTCAGGTGCACACTTGCTTATTTGTTGTTTTGGGTGGGGTTTTTTTTTTTGCTATAAATAATAAAAACAGTGTCAATTTTACTGAAAGTTTCTTCCTTGATTTGCTCATTTGCATGATGAGGATGGGAGCGTGACTAGTTACCCACGTGGGCTCACGGGCCCCAGTCCAGGGGCACAAGAACCTCACCAGCCTCTGGGAAAAAATCCTTTTCTTTCTTTTGCTCCTCTAACCCCCACCCCCTTTGTTTTTTTTGTTGTTGTTGTTGTCCTTCTAACCCTCCCAACAGCTGGAAGCCAATTCCCTTTATTAAACTCCCTCTGAAGTGCCTAGAATGGTTTCTGCTAACCTGGCACTGGACTGGACGCCGACTGTCTTTGTCAGCTAGAGCTGCTGTAACAAAACATCTCAGAGACCAAGTGGCTTAAACAACAGAAAATTATTTCTCACAGTTCTGGAGCCTGGGAAGTCTGAGTTCAGGGTGCCATCCCAGGCAGGTTCTGGTGAGAGCCCTCTTCCCGGCTTGCAGACAGTCACCTTCTCACTGTGTCCTCAGACGGTGGCGAGCCAGCGAGCTCCAGGCTTTCTCTTCCTATTGGAGCACTAATGCCATCCGAGGGCTCCACCCCCATGACCCCCGTCTATACCTAATTACCCCACCTCCATATATTATCACTTGGGGATTAAGGGTTCGACATACAAATTTGGGGATGGAGGCAAAAACATTCAGTCCATAGCGTTGACTGATACACTTAACTGAGAACAAAACGTGCTTTGTGCTTTGTGATTTCCCCCCGACTTCATCTGCTTTGCACATGCTAGTCATACGGCCTAAGGTGCCCTTTCCCGTATTCTTTCCCAAGTGACTCATTCTAACCATTCAGCCCTTTAGCTGAAACGTCCCCTCCTTTGAATGACCCGCCCTTATCCTACTATCTAGATAGATTTACCCCACAGACACATTCATCTGTACTCTTTATCCTGTGTTCTCCCTTCACTGTGCTTGTCACGATTTGTAATTATTTTGTTTCTTTATTTCCATGGCTCCCCACAACCCTACACTAAACCATAAGGTGCTTGAGGGCAGAGTCTGCTTCATCATTGAAACTCCAAGGCCTAGAACAGTTCCTGACACAGGGTAGGTGCTAAATGAATAAATGACTAGAGGAAACGCTAAGGATGGTAGACATAAATTGAGATTGTGGATGTGGAGTGCTGTACGAACACAATATAATTTTGATATTGTTTTTAGCCTAATTATTATTGGCCTTGTATTATTTCTTTCCACTCCTTCCACGGTTCCCTCGGCCCGATGACTGCTCTAAAGATTGGTGAAATTGGTCGGTTTTTTCCAGGGACTTCATTTTCTTGCATGCACACCTCTCAGGGCTGAGCTGGAGACGCAGCTGCCAGAGGTTACCATGGCAATGGCTTGACAAGAGAGTCTGGTAGTTGCAGCCTCATGTCTGTGCTGGTGGAAAGGGCAGCTTTGGGTGACAAGGGCCTTGTCCATGGACTTTGGGGTAAGGGGGCAAGGGTGCTGCAATCTCCTCAGGGGAGCCTGGCCCCAAGCCTGTGGCCTCCACAGCTGGGTGTGTGTTTTTTTGAGAAATGGGAACAGAATACCTTTGCTTTAGCAATTGCTTTAGCAATTAGTGACTGATGAGAAAATACAGAAGGAAGCTAGAGACCTAGAATCAAATCACTTGACAGGCAAATAGTTACCGGGAGGGCAGGAGTCAGCCAGCTCCCTCAGCTAAATCTACCCCTACCTGTTTTTTTAAATTCAGTTAAAGATTCTTTCATTTCTGTAGTGCTTTACAATTTTCAAAAGCTTCACACACATGATTTCACATAATCCCATAATAATCCTTTTCCCCACTACCTCTGTATTGCCCCTCCCCCCTTGGTAACCATTAGTTTGTTCTCTATATCTGTGATTCTGCTGCCTTTTTTTTAAAATTTATTTTTAGCTGTGTTGGGTCTTTGTTGCTGTGTGCAGGCTTTCTCTAGTTGCGGTGAGCGGGGGCTACACTTCGTTGTGGTGCACGGGCATCTCATTGTGGTGGCTTCTGTTTGTTTCGGAGCACGGGCTCTAGGCACGCGGGCTTCAGTAGTTTTGGCACGCAAGCTCAGTAATTGTGGCTCACGGGCTCCAGAGTGCAGGCTCAGTAGTTGTGGCGCATGGGCTTAGCTGCTCCGTGGCATATGGGATCTTCCCGGACCAGGGCTCGAACCTGTGTCCCCTGCATTGGCGGGTGGATTCTTAACCACTGCGCCACCAGGGAAGCCCTCTACTTCTTTCTTCTTTTATTCACTAGTTTGTTGTATTTTTTAGGTTCCACATAGCTGAGTAGTATTCCCTTCTATATATATGTACCATATCTTCTTTATCCATTCATCTCTGGTGGACACTTAGGTTGCTTCCGTACCTTAGCAATTATAAATAATGCTGCTGTGAACATTGGGGTGCATTATCTTTTCATACCTCTGCCTGTTTTTGTAAATAAAGTGTTATTGGAACTCAGCCATAACCATTTATTACATATGGTCTCTTTGCTGTTTTTATGCTACATGGAAGAGCTGAGTATTTGCAACAGAGACTTAATGGCCCACAAAGCCTAAAATATTTACTAACTGGCCATTTACAGGAAAAGTTTACCAACTCCTGAGTATGAAGTTTTTGAAGGTCGGGGGAGGAGAGAACCAGAGATAGTTTATATGGTCTTCTACAGGTGCTTGTGTTTTCTTTCTGAATGCTATTTTGCGGTGGATTCTTTAATACATTATCAAAGTTACTCTTCACAGCAGTTCCCTTTTACCTTTTAAAATTAGAGGAATAATTAGAGTTGCCAGGTGTCTTAGTTTGTTCTGGCTACTGTAATAAAATACCAAAGACTGAGTGGCTTACAAACAACAGAAATTTATTTCTCATAGTTCTGGAAGCTGGAAGTCCAAGATCAAGGTGTGAGCAGGTTTGATGTCCGATGAGGACTCACTTCTTGGTGCACAGATGGTTCCCTTTTGCCGTGTCCTCACTTGGCAGAAAGGGCAAGGAAGTCTCTTTCATAAGGGCACTAATGCCATTCACAAGGCTTCACCCTCATGATCTAATCCCCCCAAAGACCTCACCTAATACCATCATCCTGAGGGTTAGGATTTCAACATACCAATATGGGGAGAGACACCAACATATAATCTACAGCACCAGAGTTAGCAAATATTGCATGGAACATACTTATTCTAAAAACACCTATTCATTGTTTACCTGAAATTCAAATTTAACTGGACGTCCCTTATTTTAGCTGGCTATTGATAACACGCTCAAGATGACACAAACAGTAAGTGGAAAAGCCATTATTTCACCCAGGGCTTAAAGCTTTAAAAAATATGGATATGGGCAGACTGTGAAAAAGTCACTGGCTTAGAAGGCAGAACCAGAACTCCTGGGCCCACCACGAACAAGCTCTGACCAGGGGAGAGCCGTTTAACTCTCCAAGCCTCAGTGTGTCATACTCATAAAATGGGATAATAAACCCAGCTTCCGTATCTCCCTGGTTAAGAATAATAGTAAACTTCTCTAGTCCTCTGAAGGATGACAGTGTAAGAGGGAAAACATCTGGGGGCCCCCAGAGGGGAAGTCTCTTGTCTTTCAGAAATACCTCCAATTCTCCAAAAACATCTGGAAAAATTTTCCCCAGAAACGTTCCCCAGCGCATTCTCCGTCTTCCAGATCTGCAGGGCTCAGCAAGGCATCTGCTAACCACGGAGGTGTGGACCTCATTGTTCCCTGATCGCTGTCGGATTCCTAAGTCGAGGTGCCCCTTGTGCGGGGGAGGTTGAAGTGACCCCTGACCTCAAGGTCGTCACAGCACTGACCCAGGGCCAGAGAGGAGTCAGATGCCAAGCCTCCCCCTGCGCCCCTCCCTCTGAGGGGGGAATGCGCTCTCTAGGGTGGAAATCCCTCAAGCTTGGCCTTGCCCGCTGCAGCTGAGCGCAGGGAACCCCGGTAGCAGTCGCTAGCGGGAACGAGTCCCTTGGGATTCTGCCTGGCAGAATCACCTGTGGAGTTTTCTTCCATTGGAATAAACCTGAGTCCCTTCGTGTGGCCTTCAAGGCCTCCATGGGATAGAAAATGTTATCCCCATTTTGAAGCTGGAGAAACGGATGCTCCGAGAGGCAAACGGACTTGCCCAACGTTTCCCGCTCGTGATGGGCACAGACAGGGCAGGCCGAGGTCCCCACCCAGAGCTCAGCCTCCCAGAGGATCTAGGGCCCGGAAAACTCACATGTGCCAAACTGGTTCCCGGGGGGCCAGGGTGGGCTGCTTCGGGCCTCCGGGAGCCGCAGAGCTCCTGGCGGCAGGACCATGTGTGATGGGTTCTAATGAGGCTGGTTTATTATTTTTTAAGTTTATTTTGGCCACGAGGCTTGTGGGGTCTTAGCTCCCCAACCAGGAATCGAACCTGTGCCCCCTGCAGTGGACGCGTGGAGTCCTAACCACTGGAGCACCAGGGAAGCCCCAAGGCTGGTTGAAATAGAGCGCCAGAGGGGTGCCACAGTCACCTCCCACACCTGGCAGGGAAGCATCTGGAAGCTCCCATTGCTGGTGAATCAGAGAGAGGGCTCCTTTACCAAGTGCACATTGAGGGCGCACGTTGAGCTCAGGGGACACCAGCTTTGGAAGCAGGTGAACCCGAGTCCTTCCCCAGCTCCTCTGTTGCTGTGTCCAGCTGTTCCACCTTTGTGGCCACCTGACTGCTCCATGCTTCTAGTTAGGATCTAAGACAACGTGGAGGGAAACCACTCCGCCGACCAGGGACTCACAAACGCTTCTTTATTATAGAGATTTTACATGTTCGCTGCAGATAAACTACAAAAATAAGGATAACCAAAAAAAAAACCACATAAAAGTCACACATAATCTCACACCGAGAGATTAACCATGTAACATGTTTGTGTATACCCGCTAGAATTGTGTGTGTGTGTGAGTGTGTACACTCTGGAATATCACTTTGGCTGGCACTTAAGTAACCCATCAAAAGAACATGAATCCCCCACCATTAGTTCTGTGGGTTACATCCAATCATTTACTCCAATAGCCAATGCTATTAGGGGTGAGCATTCTTGTAAATAAATCTTTGAGCATATTCTTAATTATTTAGCATATTCTCTTAGAAGTAAAGTTTCTGTGGTGAAATGTCCTCTTATGACTTTAATGTATATTTCCATATTTCTTACTTTTGGTTTTATATGCAAAACTGTATTTTCTTGTTATTTTTAATTTGCATTTCTTTTATCTCTAATATGGTTAAGGTTTTATTTGAGTGCTTACTGGCCATTTACTTTTCTTACCCTGGACATTTTGTCCATTATTTTTCTATTAGAATATTTTTCCTGATTTATTTCTTTTTTAAGTGGTTTTTTTTTTTTTTTTTTTTTTTTTTTTTTTTTTTTTGCGGTACGCGGGCCTCTCACTGTTGTGGCCTCTCCCGTTGCGGAGCACAGGCTCCGGACGCGAAGGCTCAGTGGCCATGGCTCACGGGCCCAGCCGCTCTGCGGCATGTGGGATCTTCCCGGACCGGGGCACGAACCCGTGTCCCCTGCATCGGCAGGCAGACTCTCAACCACTGCGCCACCAGGGAAGGCCCGTTGTTGTTTATTAAAGGCTTCCAGGCAGGAAAGACAGGAGCGGAGCCGTGCATGAGGCAGGTTCAGACGACACTGACTGTTCCTGCAGACGCTCCCCACAGGCCTCTGGGAATATCATTAAGCACTTTCAAAAATAAATCCCCCTCCTCTTTCTGAAATGACCAAGATGACTTGCCAAGAAGGGCCCAGGCAGCAAGATGAAGAAAGCAGAACTGGAAATAGCAGGCGCAGAGGCACGTGCTCTGGGCAGCCAGGCTCCTGGCCGTGTCCCCACGTCCCTGTGGCTCTGTGGTCCTGAGCAGCGTCCTGGCCTCCCCAGTGTCACCTCCCACTTCGGGCTGGGTAGGAGGGTCACGCGTTTCTGGGGGACCAGTTCTCTTTCCAAAACTGCTGACTAATAAGGAGCATTTAAAATAAGAAGTCTGCTGCTTAAAAAAAGCTACAGCTGAATTTATTGAGCCCCTGCACCAGTCCCTGGACGTCCCCTGGGGAATCAGAGGGAGCAAAATAGAGCCCCTGCCCTTGAGAGGTCCCCAGGCAAGACGAGAGTCAATAACAAATACCGGACACCAGTGCCTGTGATGGGTCTAAGAGGAAGGGACACGTGGGAAGGAGCATCCGGAGCTGGGCAGTCAGAGGGCTAATAGCAGGCAGTAGACAAAGGGAGCAGGATGCAAGAACGCAGGTGTACCCCAGAGGTGCAGTCCTGCTGGAGGCTGCAGGGCAAGGCGGCAACAGGGGGCAGGATGTGGGTCTGGTGGGGCCGGTGGGACCAGAGGTCCAGGGCCTGAGGTCAGCAAGGACTTAGGCACCAGGGAACCACTTGAATGTAAAGCAGGGTCAGGTTTGCATTTCAGGACTATTGCACCAAGGGGCAGCGTGGGCTGGACCCAGGGGGCTGGGCAGGAGATGCTCACTCATCTTGCCCTCTCCATAGACCTGGAGCTCCCCCAAAGGTAGGACAAGGCCTTTCCTGTTTCCTTGATACCAGGTCATACCCAATCACGGAGCAGGTGATGGATAAATATTTACTGAATAGACACATGAGTGACATGAGTGAATGCATCAAGTACACATTTAGACCAATATTTTCTAAAATAAATTCCCAAACCAGAAGATTAATTGCTTAAGGAGGGACAAACTTGCTAGTTATTTACTTACTGCTAGTCTGGGCCGAGTCCTCACATACGGGATCTTGTCCAGTTTCACACAAGAACCCTCCCATCCCCACTTGACAAATGCAAAAACCGAGACTCAGAGAGTTTACTGTTTTGTCAGAGACCTTAAGTGTCATGGCGGAGACAAAATTTGAAACCAGGTATTTTTATATCAGGTCCACTGTTCTTTCTAACACAGAACGCACACCTGCATGTAGAAACATGTGTTCTGCATCTCCATTGTGTGGGCGGGAATGTGTGTGTTCACCAGCCATCCTCTGAGAGTTTCCGTTGAACCGCTGTGTAAATGGAGGTGGCTCAGCCCTGAGGGATTCACGAGAACCCCCCGCCCGAGGTATCATCAGAGATAAAGCCAAAGGCACATCCAGAGAACCCGGGCCGGCTTGGTTTGCTCGGAGCAGAGGCTGCTCGGCTGAGGGGAGCATGGATGCTCCAACGGTTGTCTGCAACTGCTTTTCAGCTGGAATGTTTTTAAATAAAGTGATTTGCCCTCTAAACATGCGTGTTTCCAACTAATCTCCTTTCTAAGCAGGACGTGTCATCACCGGGGATGACAAACCACAGCAACGTCCAAATGGAAGGGGTCACTCGGGCCCCTCTGGGCCACGCTGCAGGGCTGTCACGGCAGGAAGGTGGAGGCACTGCAGTGACAGGGTGGTGGCCGGAGTGGCCTCTGTGACGGGAACAAGCTTTTGTCTCTTAGGGACACAAAGCTCCTGCGAGCTTGAGGACAGACTTGAAGCCTTGCACGCTATCTGCCCTGGGTTCTCGGAGGCTTTCCAGAGAGCACCCTGTGGTGACATTGTCAGGGCCCCAAGTGGGGAAACTGAGGTAAGCTGTCACCCGGCACCTGGCCCAGAGCAGGCTCTGGCTCCTGAGAATCCTCCCCACGGCCCTGAAGTGGCTTTGGCCCCCTCATGCTACACAGGGGGGAGCTGAGACGCAGCAGGACCTGGTCACTCGCCCAAGGTCGTGCAAGAAGAAGGTGGCAGAGTCAGGACTCCAAGAGGCTTAGCTGGGTCCCAGGCCCTGGCTTCTGGGCGTCGAGTTAAGAGGGCTAGGTCCATGCAATCCTGTGCCGAGTTCACCTGCAATATACTCGCACTCCGTGGAGGGCCACAGTCTTTTATCTCTTTTGCTCTCTGCTGTGTCTCAGTTTTCTAGAAACATTCCTGGCATGTAGTAGGTGCTCAATAAGTCTTTATTGAATAAGTAACTGGTGGTTATCATTTTTCTTGTTCTTGTCATTTGGTGAAGAGTGTGGGAAGAGAGCTGATGAGGAAGGCGCTTGGTCTTTCAGAATGCCCAGAAGCGTGGGAAGAGGTGGACGCTGGGGGAGAAGGGGAGGCGCGGGGAGCATGGGCCTGGGCTTCCCGTTATCACAGCACCCAGGCTGGAGTCACAGGCAGCAAGTCCGATCACGGTCCTCCTGCCGAAACCCCTTTGATGACTTCCTGTGGGCTCAGTGACGGCCCTTACTTAGCACAGCACTCAAGGCCTCTGCAAATGCAGCTTTGCTGCCTCTCTACTCACACGTGAGCAGGAGCCACACGAGGTGACTCTCCTGTCTTCCAAACACAGGCACGCTCTTCTGGCTTTGCTCACTCTGTTCTCTACTTTGCGTCTGTCTGGTGAGCTCCTACTCATCCCTCAAGGCCCAGCTCAAATGTCCCCTTCTCTGCCACCTTTTCTGTCCTATCATGTACTGGTGCCTCCATGTCCCTCTGTTCCAGCCCCCATCCTACTATGTAGTAGCTGTTTGCCTCTTCTGTCTCCCCATCACAGCCTCATTCATCCTCGTGGCCACAGAGTATGGGTTCAGTGAGCGCCTGTTGAATAACTGGGCAGATAATGTCATGATGGGAACGCCTGCGTGGCTGGGAGGGGGCGAGAAGGAGAGGAAGAAGGGGCCCCTTCCCAGTGGGAAGTGCTGTGAGACACGTTGCTCAGATATTTGGAAATTTCGTGCACACCCTTTCTACTCCAGCTGCCAGCTGCCAAAGCCAACTCTTCAAGGTCTGAGTTATCGGATGGACCAGGCAAACCCAGGAGCAGAAATAGATGTTAAAGTGATTTACAGGCTGCAGAGACAGAGCCTGGGGGGAAAGGTTAAAGGATCCAGGATTCATTAGCCCAGGAAGGGGGAGGAGAGGGGGTTCATCCTGCAGGTACGGAGCCTCCTTCACAGACGGGCTCGGCCCCTGGGGATGCGGCATTGAGGCTCCCCGGCAGACCAGCCTGCTCCCAGGGGCTGCGCCTTCTGCTGTACAGCTCCTCACCCTTGCCTCCTCCGCCCTCTGGGCCCTTCTAGCCTCTAAACGGGGCTGTGGAGGAAAGCATGAGGACACACTTTACAGCCCGGCCACCACTTAGCAACAGGACAAGCCGCTTCACGTGCTGGCTCAGACACGTGCTCAGGAACGGTCGGTTTCTCCCCGTCTCCTCCCTCCTCACCACTCCAGCCCCAGCCCGCCTCTCCCTGCAGCTGAAGAGGCACGAGGGCAGCCTGCCTCCCCGCAGGCCAAGCCCCAGAGGCCATCGTTTCAGAGAAGAGGCGGAGAGGGTCAGGGCAGAGCCCACCGCAACACCCTCCTGGGCCCCCAGGCACCCAACACGCACCCACCTTCTCTCCATGCACACACGTGTGCACACACGCACACGCAGCATACGCACACGCGTGTGCACGTGCGCACACGTGCACACATGTACGCGCGCACACGTACACGCATGTGCACACGTACACACGCGCGCCTGCTGCTCCTCAACTCACCGAGCTCCCCCGTGACTCTCCCGTCTCCCGTCTAGACCAGGAGCTCCCTGAGGGTAGGGACCATGTCTCGTTTTCTGTTTTCCCCATGCCTGGCGTCCGACAGGCACCAGTACATGTTTGGTGAACAAATTAATGAGTGTGAGGGACGAGCATCTTTCTCCGTGGTGGTCGCGGCATTTGATGTGTTCTGTGGGATGAAAGGTACATTAAAAACTTCTAGAAAAGAGCTGGAGAGTTCAGGAGGCAAGTGGAGGTCTCTGAATCTCATGGCCTTAGGGGTGGCGTCACGGAAAGAGGCTCTGGGTTTCTGGGGACGGAAATAAGGGTTTTCCTCCCTGCATTATCGCCCTCTCCCCTCCCCAGCAGAAGAGCCAGCAGCCTAGGTCCCGAGCTTTGGAGGCCTTTGTTACAGGCCCCAGAGTTCTCTCCTCCCTGTCCTTTGTTTCCTAGTCTGCTGGCGGAGGGTGGAGAAAAGGGGGCCCCAGGGGCCAGGGGGGGTGGGAGCCAGCGGGGGTCATAGGACTATAGGGTCCTGAACCTGCTTGAAGACCCTCGCCCTCAGAAGGGGGCACACGGGGGCTGGGCTCAGGGCCCAGGACGGCAGGCTGCAGGCTCAGAAGCAGTGGGGCCTCGGGCTGTGCTGTGCAGCTGGGCCAGTGGACACCTCGGCAGGAGCAGTGGGGATCTTGCACATTGCAGGGTAGGGGTGACGGCCCGGGAGTAACTGACGGCGCATTTCTCCCAGCGTGGCAGGTGGGTTGACTTTGGTTTAGGAATACACCGCTCATAATCAAGCCCCACACGGGTCACCCACGATCTCCTCTCCTGAACAGACGGGAGGCTGCATGTGGAATAGGACCCTCGCCTGGATGACAGCTAGAGAGAAGCAGGGTTTGTGTTTCTCCTCACTTTGCAGGCACATCCTCCCTGGCAGCAGGGCAGGCCCACATTCCCAACCTGATTCTGTCCAAACTTGAGACTTTCTCCTAGAAATGTCACCAAACTCCCCCTAGGATCACCCTCCCTGTCCTGCTCCAGGAGCCCAGGACATCCCTGGAGGAGGTTTCCTGCCCACTCTTCTCCGATCCTCACCTGCTCCTGGAGCCCAGAGGTGGCAGGGGGTGGGTGGCATTCAGAAGAGCCCTTCCACTTGTCTGAGGCTATGCAGGCTCTCAGCAGTGGGCCAGGACCTGACCCAGGTCTCCAGACTCCGAGGTCTGGCCCATCCTGCTGCCCTGGCCTCGACTGCTGGGCAGCTCAGGTTGCCCCAGAGAGACCAGTGAGCTGAGACATGGGATGGGGAGACTGGGGGACACTTGGCTTCCCAGCTCTGGGCGTCAACTGCTAGTTACACTTCCCACTGGTCTTTCCACTCCGGGCAGGCTGTCTGTGTCTGTGTCCCTGGTGGGAGAGGGTGTCAGTCAAAACAGGGGACGGTAAGCGGGGCTCAGGGACCCTAACACATGGGTGTTGACAGTCAACCACCCAAATCCTCCCTGGAACTAGCTGCTCAGAACTCAGTGCCAAGAGCCATGGGTGGGTGGCACTCAGGAACCAGAGGTAATGGCCTCACCCCAGGCAGCTCCCTCACCCCGGTGAGCAAACCCACAGTATAAGAGCTTGTGTACATGTGACTCTGGCAGAAAGAGGCCAACCAAAGCCTCTGAGCTGGGTGTGGTGGGTGTTGGCGGCCCAGTGGTGGTGAGCGGTGGTGACAGGATGCCTCGTTTCCCTGGCAACCTAGTGGAGGCTGTTCCACAAATACCAGCCAGTGGCTGCTGCCGCTGGGCGGCCGGCCAGGAGGACTGAGATCTGAGATCCGAGTCTGCCCGGCTGCCACCAGGTGCAGGGGGGCCCTGGCCCCCTCCTCAGTGGCCGTCCTCTGTGGTTGGTTCTGCGTGTATTTATTTTGTCATTCAGCAAATCCCTTACATCTCTGCGTACCCATCTGCGCATCTTGGTACAGCCTCTGCCGGGAGTGTCCTTTCTCCTTTGACTGGTGAACTCCTCCTCCAGCCTCAATGTCCACTTCAAATAGCCCCTCGTATGGTCACATGACCACCCCGAGGTAAGCTCAGGACAGTCAGTGGAAAAGATAAGCTTTATTCAAAAGGCCTCAAGGAGGGTCTAGGCGATCAGATCAGGACAGAGGGAACAGGTCAGGTCAAGGACAGGACTTCGGGGTGAATAAACCGTTAAGACTCTCCATCAACTGTCTTTAGAGGCATCGCAGAAGGAACACTACCTCGCCCTGACGGGGTGGCCTGGGACAAGCCCCTTTCCCTCTCCAAGCCCCAGGATCCCCTTTCCTAGAATGGGGACATCAGAGAAGGTAATTCTTAAAGGCCCTCCCAGCGCTGACAACTTCATGACTCTGTGATTCTGGGGTGCCCTTTCCTCTCTCTCTGAGGGTTGCCTATCTTCCTGGGGAGCTTATATCCTACCTGTCTGTCTCCCAGGCCGGCCTCTGTCCCCCTGGCCTCAGCCTGAGGCAGGGCTGTCTTTGCTAGGTTTTCTAGCGTGGGATCCACCGGCCGCTGTCCCCGGAGAGTCCCACAAGTCTCCCCAGTCTACCTGGGGTCTCTGCCACTTCCACCCTCACTCTTGCCAGGATTTTCTCAAGGATCTACAACAGCTCCTCACTTCCTTTTTTTCTCAGATTCTCTCCAAACTCTTTCCCTGGCCTCAAAAGGATTTTACTACTTCTGGGGTGGGAAAACCACCGTGTGGTTAATGGCGTGAACTCCACGCTCTGAGGCCTCTGGACTTTGCTCATGTTACTGAAACCAGGCTTCCGGGAAAAGACGGCAGAAAGAACATCTAGTCTGACTCTCTCCCGAAACCTCACTAGGGCTGTGGTAAAGAGATCCATGTGTGCACGCGCATGTACACACACACACGCACGCGTGCGCACGCCAGGAGAGCAGACCACAGCAACATTTGAGAAGCTGGGAAGCAGGTGGAAGAATGGAACTGACTTAGCAGATCCCAGAAAGTGAAGTGTCAAACCCACAGGGAAGAAAACTAAGAACTAGAGTTGTGCGTCTCGGAATTCTCAAAGAACTAGGAGTATCAGGAAACTGTAGAACTCGGAGTAAAGGCGTGGCTGAAATGAGGAGGATTAATCTAAAGTAGCCAAAGAAGGAGGTGGGTCCTGGGGTCCCCTCCCCTCCTCACTAATGGGCAACTGCCCATTCCCACCCCAAGGGAAGACTGGAGATTTACACCCTGGAAAAGGGTAAAAAGTGACCCTTTGGATTGGAGGATATGGGGTCTCACCACAAACAGCGGGGTTAAGTTAATGTGGGAATTCTGAATGCTAAGGTCATACCCCCAGGCCCCCTGCCTGAAGCCTGGGGGCTAAGTCTTCACTCTGGGGGTGGAAGGGGGCCGCTGGAAATATCCTCTCTGGAGGAAGGAGCCCTGGTGAGCGTCTGTTCTCACTCGTGCATTCAGACCACACCACGACCCATCACCATGACATTTCAGATTACTGTGGCCCAAGAGAAGATCCTACCAGCTTCCAGAGAGAGGAAACAAGTCACATTGAAAAATCGAGGCACGATTTTGGGTTCTTACAGAGACCCTGGAAGCTAGACGACCTTTCAAACTTCAAGGGATAGTGACTTATGATCTAGAATCCTATAAACAGTGAAACACTTTGTCAGGTGAGAAGTTAGAACAAGGACGTTTCCAGACACGCAAGAACTCAAAATACTTGCCTTCAGTAACTCTTCTCTGAAACCTCTAGAGAATGTGGTCCCTCAAAAGGAGTAACCCAAGAAAGAAGAGGCCACCGGACCCAGGAAACAGGTGTCCCGACACAGAAGAGCAGCAGAGGAAGCTCCTCTGCAGAAGCCAAGACAGAGGCCGGGCAACAGCTGAGCTTGGGACACGGGGCGGCAGGTCCTGATCAGGGCGGTGAGGAAGCGCTGGAGAGATGGGCTTCTCCAGGAAGATGAAACCGAGAGAGCCCCAGACACAACTGAATGTCTCGGGAAGACCCTTTGACAACTGGCAAAAAGCCTGGAGTGGGGGCTTCCCTGGTGGCGCAGTGGTTGAAAGTCCACCTGCCGATGCAGGGGATGTGGGTTCGTGCCCCGGTCCGGGAAGATCCCACGTGCCGCGGAGCGGCTGGGCCCGTGAACCATGGCCGCTGAGCCTGCGCGTCCGGAGCCTGTGCTCCACAACGGGAGAGGCCACAGCAGTGAGAGGCCTGCGTACCGCAAAAAAAAAAAAAAAAAAAAAAGCCTGCAGTGGAATTGGTGATAAATACACGGAAAATCAGCCTATGAAACAACACGGTGATTAATTTCAGGGATACCAAGACTCTGTAGAGAAGGAAAAGGAGTCATAGTTCACCACACTTTTTAACTATAGAAAGTGTTTCCATGGCTTAATAATATAAAGAGTGGCTGGATCTAAGCAAAATTGCATCACAGTTGAACGGGGACCAAGGGGTATGGGAAGGGCTCACACATCCCTGAGGAGCAGCGGGTGGGAAGTCAGGAGACAGTGTCCACGTGGAAAAATTAAACAGTGAGTGTGCACGCGTGTATCTGAGACACAGAGGCCAGCCCAGATCCTCGGGGAACAAGATTGGGAGTGACCGCTTCAGGGCGGGAAACATGGGCAGGAGGGTCCGGGTCGCCTGTCGTGTTTTCACAACCCACCATCTGGAGCACTCTGCCCCCTTAGTAGATGCAGTGCGTAAAACTGAAAGCACAGGGGAGCGCGGGGTGGCTGAGGCTCTTGGCTCGGGTGAGGTGAGCCCTGGACAGTGCGGAGGGGCACGTGCCGGTGCACTGGAATCTACTTTTGGAGCCTGAGTTGCCAAATCACAGGCTTCCTGAGGCAACCTACAGCGCAGAGGCCCAGAACCAGTGAGAATCCCGAAGCTTTTCAAGTCCCACCCTCAAGGTCAATGACGGGAACGCAGCAGCAAGCAGTGGCAACTTTCCATCCTGGCCTCACCGTGGACGGCGGTCACCCACACCTGATGCAGCCCCAGGTCCCAACCCGCCCCGGCCTGGCGCCCCTTGGGTGCTCTGAACGTTTGTTTGAATTCATGTCATGGACAAAATGTTGAGCTAAATTTGATCTCAAACCTGGTGTGTTGCGGGGAGGGTAGGGGGGTGGCGTAAGTCTTTTTAAGGCCATCTTCAGGCTGTAAATAACAAAATAAATACACATGTGTGCTCTGGCCCCGGACTTACCGCTTCTGATCCTCACGTCCTCTAAGGTTGTATAAGGGAGGCTTTTTAATTTTTCTCTTTGCCCAGAAGGCAAAACTCAGAGTCTGGGAGGTTCAAGCATGAGCCCAAGACCGCGGGGCTCCTTGTGGAGCCTGAGAAGATATTCTCAAACCCCCCTAGCTGTGCACGGGGCATTTTATTTATTTATTGCCTTTTCTTTCACCTTTAATTTCTGTTTCCATCGGGCCTCCCAGAACCCACAACAGGAAGGAGGGAGGCTGAGGCGTCCAGGCACTGGAGACGGTGCGTACAGACCTCAGTGGAGCCATCAGCTGGCTGCCCAGCTGCACTGTCTCTCCTCACACAATTCACCTGAGACGGGCTCAGGAAGCAGCTGAGGGAGGGGCTTCCTTTACACAGCCAGCCGGCATCAGATCTGGAGGGAGAGCAAGGGGATCCCATCCCGGGATCTGAACCCTCCAGGAGGGACGGAGCAGAGAGGAGGGTCAGGGGAAGCGGGAGCCGACATGGATCAAGCCCTGGGTCTGGGTTAAGCTCTCCACCCAGGCTCTTGTTTAATTGTCACAACAATGTTATACATAGGAAACATTACCCCCATCTTCCAGATGAGGAAACTGAGGCCCAGAGGCTCCCGACAGGCCAAGCTCACCCAGCTGGGAAGTGGGAGGCGGCACAGCAGGGCCCTTCCCACCTGCCCACACTGACAGACCAGACTGAGGTTGCTGGGAGTCAAAACTGCCACGTGGGGCCTGTCCTGGGTGTCGCGAGGCACACCTCAAACTGCAGAGGGATTGACTCAAGAGAGGGCGTTAGCTGGTGGCAGGCCTGTGGGAACTCGGTATTTTTAGTCATGTTGTCATACAGACCAGGATGGAAAGATGGGAAACCACAGGGGCTGGCACAGGCCTCGGGGTGAAATCATGAGCCCAAAATAGGTGGAGCCGAAGCCCTCCGACGCCTGTCGTGGAGCCTCTGCAATGACAGGCCACAAACACACTGGGTTCTTTTTTTATTTTTGTTTTTGTTTTTTGTGGAGGGCCCCAGACCTCTTTTAGAAGGTATTAACTCAAAGGATGTTTGAGCTGGCAGGAACCTTAGAGATTGCAGAGTCTGATCCCTCTCTCTGTGATTGGGGTCACTGAAGCTGGAGAACAGGGAAGTTTCATCTAACTGAGTGGCAGCGTGGGGACCCATCCAGGCCCCTGGGCTGCATTGTCTCCCCCATGTCCCGCTGCCTCCGCACCAGCCTCCTGCCCTGGCTGCCACCCCATCTCAGGGGCGGGATGAGGCAGAGTGTGGAGCTTACAGCTGCCACACACGGAGTTAGAAGGCCCTGGGCTTGGGGACTGTGGACCCACCGCTTTCCGTTTTTTGTGATGCCCATTTCTCAGGTCAGGATGTTGTGGTTTTTCATGAGATTCCAAGCATACAGCATGTAAACACGACTTCTGCTCCACTGACCTGGGGGTGTTTCTGGAAGGAAGGTGGTGTACAAGGTGGCGTAGGCATCCCTGCTGGAAGCCTCCAGTCCCTCCTTCCTCTGTCCTAGCAGAACCAGATGGTGTCAGGTACCCGCTCTCACGAGTGGTCAGCCCCCAGCACCAGGGCCTCAGGACAAGGGTAGTGACCTCATTCCCCTGGCTGGTCACTGTTCAGCGTGGGCTTGTGACACAGTTCTGGCCAATAAAAGATGAAAGGGAGTCTGCAGGGGGCTTCCGGGGAAGGCTCCTCCATGATTAAAAGGGATAAAAAAGCACATGGGAAGGAACAGTCCCTGGACACTGTCATGAAAACGTGACAACTGAGTCCATTATAGCTTTACCGTGAGGGGCTCAACTTGAGGGCAAAAGACAGCAAAGCAGAGAGAGGAAATGAACTTGGGTCCTTGTGGCGGATCTTGCCTCTGACTGCTTGCCATGTGAGATCACAGATGCGTTTACCTTGGGGACTTTTAACATTTGAAGCCCAGATCATGCCAGATACTACCGATGAGTCTGAATAGAAGTACACGGTAATTTTATTTTTAATGCCAAGGCTGACTCAGGATTGGGATCTCCTTGTGACCCTTTCAAGTGATGGTGCAACCTCATTAATCCAGCAGCTTCCCTCTTTCATTTGAACTTCCTGATGCAGCCTTTTAGCGTCTCACCTGCTCTCAGGGCCTATGTGTCGTGTTCAAGGTGTATCACTCCTAGATCATGAGGTCAGGCGTCATGACGATGCCAGAAGACATGGTGAGTGTGCTTTGCATAACCCAGCATTGCTGCTAGTCCTTGGCAGTGCTGGGCACCAGACTGGGGAAACCTGTCTTCTGGTCCGTCCTGTGTGATCTCTCCCCACCTCATGGTTCCAGGATCTTCCTCGTGTTCTCTCGCCATTCCTCACCTGGTACCTGCCCTCAGATGGTGGGCGGGATCGAATTCCGTGCAGGGGCTCAGAAGGCTCAATTCTGACTCTGCCACAAATTCTCTGGGGAGGAGCCATGTCTCCAGTCCGAGCCTCAGTTTCCTCACCTAAACCATGACGGGGTTGGGTTATAGCAAGTCCTGCTTCAACCAGGACAGCTCTGTTTATGCCTCTGGGTTTGATCTTATATCTGCCCCAAAAGATTTAAATTCACTGGATGAGATTACCTTTAAGGGTCCATCCAGATCTAATGTCATTTTCTACCCCACGTGGGAACAATCTAACGCAAAGGGTGCACCACAAGTATCCACGAGGCAGGGCAGGGGATGTGAACAAGTGAAGAGGGCCCAGTGCAGGCAATAGGGAACGGTGAGGACTGAGGTAAACGTATGAGCACGGACAGCTAAACGGACCGGCTGTATTTTAGTTGTTGCCTTGAGGGGGTTCATAATCAGGGCTCTCAGAGTTTCTGATTTTTTGAGAGAAACCAGAAATCTGAACTTCTATGGGAAATATTGGGGCTCAAGCCAAATGAAGGAAATCCAGTGTGTGGGCTACCAATTAGCAATCCTTCGTGTTCAGGGCGACTCCCAAGCAGAAGGACTGTTGAGTCGAGGGATGAATCGAAGTGTAATTGGAGTGACTGTTTACTCAGTGTCCCTTGAGTGCGAAGCCCTGGGCTCCGAGCTTCACGGGCAGCATCTCCTTCCCTCCCCGCCACTACCTGCGACCTCTGGGGACGTTGCCAGAGTCTGCCTCCCACCCCGCCCCCTCCCTCGTGAGTCAGTTTTGGCCCCTGTGAAGCCCTACAGTTTGTCTGTCCCTCCCAGAGGCAGCCAGCTCTGAGCTTGTCCCTCAAACTGAACCACGGAGTTTAATCTGGGAGAGGGCTGGAGTGGGGGCCTGTGAACATGGGGTGGAGGTGGTGCAGCAGTGGTAGGAGGGAAAGAGCGGTGACAACGCTGTCAGCGCCTGTATCGTCAAAGCAGGGGCCCACCTGTCAATGGCCTTGACCGCACTCTTTGCCTGAAAGGCCCAGGTGAGTAGGTGTAGTTTGAAGGCAAGAAACTGGGAAGGGAAAAAAAATCAACAGTTACTGAGCACCTCCTGTGTCCCAGGCCCTGTGCTTTATGTATGTTACTTCATTTAATCCTCACAACAGCTGATGAGGGTGATATCCCCATTTTACAGATGAGGAGACTGGGGCTCAGCGGGTGGAAAACATCAAATCCAGGCCAGAGGTCTGGTCCATTTAGCTCCAAAGCCTGTGCTTTCCACAGCACGAGCTGCCCTTCCACATCCCATCGCGGACGGGCGGTACAGTTAACTGGACTAACTACAGCGCCTGTCAAGACAGATCTTACTGCGCTTGGCTCTTCAGGGGGGCAAAACAGTGTGGCCTATTCCACGTGTCTGCCCACCAGGAACAGCGAGGCCGCAGCGTACAGCCGCCCGCTTTCCTGGACAGTGTGTTTCTTCCCCCTGTTCTCGGCGAGGACTGGCCCCAGCCCTGTTTGCTCCTGTCCTTCCTGGCTGGTCCCCCATGATCAAGCCGGGAAAGGCAGGTGGTTGGAACAGCAGCATGTGTGTGTGTTGAGCTTGTGGCTGTAACTCTGGGTGAGTGTGTCTGTCTGTCTGTCTGTCTGTGTGTAGTTAAACCTGATGGGGAGGGGGTGAAATTAAAATGTGTATGTGTATTTATGTGGCTAGGTGCCAACTCTGTGTGTGTGTGTGTGTGTGTGAGAGAGAGAGAGAGCGCGAGAGAGACAGAAACCTAAATTTGTGTGCATGTTTCTGTCTTTCTGTCCTTCTGTGTGGCAGTACGGCTGAATTTCAGCTCAGACCCCTGTCACTGGAGCAGCAGCTCCTTCGAGCCAGCGTGAGAAGGTTGGCAGCCCTACCAGCCTCCTCATAGGAATCCTCCAGGATTAGCTGTTCATCTCCACTGCTCTCCTCCCAGATGGGTCCGGACAGGTCTGGATGAACATAAATGCTGAATCTCCTGTGGGCCACGTTTCTTCCATAAGATTCCCCTCTGTCTGCTGGAATGAGCAGAGTGAGATCAGACTGAGGCCTCATTCAGGGGGCTCCCCTCTAAAACACAGTGCCCCGAGGCCGCCTTAGAGCCCCGTGCTCCTGGGACATCAGGGTCTTGGGAAGTCAGCAATACGCTTCCTGGCAGGGATGGAGGTCCTCCTTAGGCCCTCCCCACTGTGGCCCCAGCCTGGAAAGACCCCCGTGCTCAATGGGCACGGATCCCAAGGGGCAGACATGACATCCCCCTGTGTCTCTCTCCCAGGTGTCACTAACTAAGGGACCCTGGAGCCAGTGCCTTTCCTGCTTTTGCCCTCATTTCTAACGACCCTCAAGTTGTACCTGTGACAGGGGCCCAGAGGCCCACCTTCTCAGTAGATTTCAAGCCCATTCCTTCCCAGGAAGCCCCTCAGGCCTGGGGAAGCATCTGGGGTGTGGAAGGAGTACTTGCCTTCACCTGCAGACCTGCCTCCGCACTCACTGGCTGGGGGTCTCTGGCCAGTGGGCTCCCCGAGCCCCTCTCCTCCCCTGAAGCAGAGGTTAGGTTCACGTCCACCTCAGCTGAGACAAACAGCTGAGTTCTGTGCAGTGTAAACTCTTGGTGAAAGAACTTTGCCCAACTTTTTCTCTATCGTGTATGTAAAATACCTTTTGCTTTTTGTTATCTGCACAAGTTTCTTCTGGTTAAAGGTAATGTATCCTTTTTCAGTGTTTACTTTCAACACTTCTGAACTCTTATGTTGTAGATGTAAATAGGATAGAGTGGAATTTTGTCTTTGATCCAGTCTCACAATCTTTAACAAGATTATTCAATCCCCTTTAACATAGTTTCTGATTTATTTCTGGTTAAATATAACATTTTTGTCATAATGGTATTGTAGTGCTATATTTTTAAGTCCTTCTCTGGTAAAGATACATCCTAAAATATTTATGAATAAAATGATGTGATGTCTGGGATCTGTTCTAAGAAGAAAAATGAGGGAGAGAAATGAAACTAGATTATTAAGTGTCGAGGATGATGGGTACATGAGGTCCATTACACTGTTATGTCTATTTTTGTACATTATTTAAATTTTTTATAATAAACTTTTATTTAATTTGCCGTCTTATTTTATAGTTTCTAATTGTCCTGCCTATTCTGTTTCCTTTTCTCTCATATCATGCCTTCCTTTAGATTGATTATTTTTTAGCATTCTACTTCTTTCCCCTTACTCATTTGGAAATTACATATTCTGTTTGAATTCATTTAGCGTTTACCTTTAAAATTACAGTCTGCATTCCTAGCTTAGCCATATTTTTACTTTGCTCCCTCCTCTTTTTTTTTTTTTTTTGCAGTACACGGGCCTCTCACTGTTGTGGCCTCTCCCGTTGCGGAGCACAGGCTCTGGCCACGCAGGCTCAGCGGCCATGGCTCACGGGCCCAGCCGCTCCGCAGCATGTGGGATCTTCCTGGACCGGGGCACGAACCCGCGTCCCCTGCCTCGGCAGGCGGACTCTCAACCACTGCGCCACCAGGGAAGTCCTCTGCCCCCTCCTTTTAACTCCATTTACTTCTCCGTCAATTTACATGCAATTGTTGTCATGTATTTAAAACCCTACAGGACATTCTTTTCATTGCCAGATGCAGTCCGTGTTCCTTTAAATTTATCCACATATTTACTAGTTTGTTTGTTCCTAGTATCTTCTTGCACTTCAGTCTTTCCAACAGGAGTTATCTTTCTCCTACCCGAAGTAGATTCTTTGGAATTTCCTATAGTGTAGGGCTTTGGGTGACAGACTCTCTTAACTGTCCTTGCATGAAAACAGCTTAGTCTTTATTCTTGAAAGATATTTTGTTGAGTGTAAGATTTGAAGTTGGAAATTATTTTCAGCATATTGAATTCCATTGTCTTCTGGCTTCTATTGTTGCTTCGAGAAGTCAGCCCTCAGTCCTAGTGTTGCTCATGTGAGTTTTCCCTCCCGCTGCGTTTCAGATGATCGCTCTTGGTGGTTTTTCTGAAGTTTCACAACGATATAGCTAAGTGTAGATTTCATTTTATTTTTCCAACATGAGATTCATTGTGATTCTAAAGTTTGTGGATTAATGTCTTTCTTTTATTAGTTGTGGAAATTTCTCAACCATTAGGTCTTCAAATATCACCTCTGCCACATTCTTTTTCTAGGATTCCAATTTTACATGTATTAGACTTTTCCACTCTTTCTCTTGCCTTTTCACCCTGAATTTTCCATCTTTCTGCTCTTCCATGTTGCTCTCTGGAAAGCTTCTTCTAGCCTGTCTTACAATTCATGAATATTATCTTCAGCCATGTACATTCTGCTATGGAACCCATTCTTATAGTTTTGTTTTGTTTTTTTAACCTGCGTTGGGTCTTCATTGCTGTGCACGGGCTTTCTCTCGTTGCGGCGAGCGGGGGCTGCTCTTCGTTGTGGTGCGCGGGCTTCTCATTGCAGTGGCTTTTGCATGGGCTCTAGGCACGCGGGCTTCAGTAGTTGTGGCTCGTGGGCTCTAGAGCTCAGGCTCAGTAGTTGTGGCCCATGGGCTTAGTGGCTCCACGGCATGTGGGATCTTCCCAGACCAGGGCTTGAACCGTGTCCCCTGCATTGGCAGGCGGATTGTTAACCACTGTGCCACCAGGAAAGTCCCCATTCTTATAGTTTTAATTTCAATTACTGAATATATTTATTTCTATTTGGTTCTTTATCAAATTGGCTCCATGACTTTTTTTTTTTTTTTTTCGGTACGCGGGCCTCTCACTGTTGTGGCCTCTCCCATTGCGGAGCACAGGCTCCGGACTCGCAGGCTCAGCGGCCATGGCTCACGGGCCCAGCCGCTCCGCGGCATGTGGGATCCTCCCAGACCGGGGCACGAACCCGTGTCCCCTGCATCGGCAGGCGGACTCTCAACCACTGCGCCACCAGGGAAGCCCTCCATGACTTTTGATAGTTTCCTATTCCCTGAAGATATTTTCAGGCCCGCCTTTATTTTGTTAAACATAGTCGGCATAGTTGCCTTGTAGTCTGGTTCTTGCACATGGAGCCTAGTTTCCTTGAAAGCCTGGTTCTCTAGGACTCTTCTAGTCATCGTATTTTAAAAATTACTTGTGGGAATAATTTGCCAACCATGATAAAGATACCTTCCCCCAGAGAGGATTTCCATTTGCTTTTCCCACACCTGGAAATATTACCAAGTTCAAGGCTTGAGAGTTTCTGACCCAGGGGCTTTTCCACTTCCAGATTTTAACTCTGTGTCTCTCACCTCAAGAATCTGTCAAACTTGGGTTTTAAATTTCTGGGTTTAGCAAATGACCTTGGTGCAAAAACATCTTCAATTCAGGCTTAGCTCTCCAAATGAATGTTCCTTTCATTTTGGATATGGTTGTTCCTAGCTGTCTTGAAATCTCTTTAATGCTTTTATGAAGATGCATCTTAACCATATTTTTTTGGTTCCTTTCAGTAGCAGAATTAACCCAGATAAGCTGCCAACCGTTCCGGAAATTAGAAGTGCTTTTGAATTTTAGACTCTAGATTCTAAATATTTATCCTAGAGCAGTGCTTCACAGACATTAATGTGCATACAAATTACCTGGAGATCTTCTTAAAATGTATACTTTGACCTAGTAGTCTGGGGTAGGAGGTCTTGGACTGGCTTTTTTTTTTTTTTTTTGCGGTACGCGGGCCTCTCACTGCTGTGGCCTCTCCTGTTGCGGAGCACAGGCTCCGGACACGCAGGCCCAGCGGCCATGGCTCACGGGCCCAGCCGCTCCGCGGCATGTGGGATCCTCCCAGACCGGTGCACGAACCCGCATCCCCTGCATTGGCAGGCGGACTCTCAACCACTGTACCACCAGGGAAGCCCTGGACTGGCATTTTTAACAAGCTACAGAAAATGCTGATGCTGTTGGCCCATGGACCGCTACTCTGAGTAGCAAGGCTATAGAAAACGCTTTCCCAGAAAACACTGGGAATCTGTAAGTTCCTAAAGCAGGGCTTCTGAGTTTCCTAAATGCGTGTTATAAAATCAAGTGTCTCTACTCTCCTTCCTCCTTATCTGGAATTTATGGACTTAAATTTATACTTAATGTTAACAAACCTTTATCTGGTTTCTCAGGAGAGAGAAAATCAGGAGTATGTATGTGTGTTGGATATTGAGGAGGGTCTGTCAGACATGGAGATAATTTGGATCTTTGGTCCTTGAATGACCTTGAGCTGCCTCTTCTGGCCAAAGCAGGGTCAAGTATAACAAGTAGCCTCCAGGTTTAAAAGCTCATTATCTACAGCAATAGTCTTCAAATTTTTTGGTCTCAAGACATCTTACTCTCTTAAAAATCATCAAAGAACCCATAGGGCTTTAAATTATGGAGGTTATATTTATCAATATTAATTCAATTGGAAATTAAAACTGATAAAGTTTTAAAATATCTCTTAATAAATTTTAAGTAATAGTTACCCATTACTGTGAAGGTAAATACGTTTTTAATGAAAAATAATTGTGTATTTCAAACAAAAAAAATTTAGCGAGAAGAGTGACACTGTTTTATATTTATAGCTGGAGTTTTACACCATTCTGCATTCAATCAATTGTGATATATTGGTTTGGTTGAAGTATTTAAAGAATAGCTGGCCTCACAGTTACGTAGTTTGAAAAGAGGAAGATTTTAATGGTCTTTTCCAGATAATTGTGGATATTCTTCTTCAACATTACATAAATTCTCAACAAGTGGTAGTTTCTTTTTTTTTTTTACATCTTTATTGGAGTATAATTGCTTTACAATGGTGTGTTAGTTTCTGCTTTATAACAAAGTGAATCAGTTATACATATACATATGTTCCCATATCTCTTCCCTCTTGCATCTCCCTCCCTCCCACCCTCCCTATCCCACCCCCTAGGTGGTCACAAAGCACCAAGCTGATCTCCCTGTGCTATGCAGCTTCTTCCCACTAGCTATCTATTTTACGTTTGGTAGTGTATATATGTCCATGCCACTCTCTCACTTAGTTTCTTTTTTTTTTTTTTAAGATGTTGGGGGTAGGAGTTTATTAATTAATTTATTTATTTTTGCTGTGTTGGGTCTTCGTTTCTGTGTGAGGGCTTTCTCTAATTGTGGCAAGCGGGGGCCACTCTTCTTCGCAGTGCGTGGGCCTCTCACTATCGCAGCCTCTCTTGTTGTGGAGCACAGGCACCAGACGCGCAGGCTCAGTAGTTGTGGCTCATGGGCCCAGCGGCTCCACGGCATGTGGGATCCTCCCAGACCAGGGCTCGAACCCGTGTCCCCTGCATTAGCAGGCAGATTCTCAACCACTGTGCCACCAGGGAAGCCCCTCTCACTTAGTTTCTTAAAGATAGCAACGTGGAATCTAAATCCATATCAATACACTTTTTATACTCTGTTACATTAAAATCCATTATTCTGTCTTGTACTTTGAATGGATCTTTTATCTATGCGTGGTTTTGTAACAATGCATTTGTTGTTTGGAAAATATTGGTTTGTTGAGTTATACAGAGCTTCCAAATGTTGACACATTTCATCATATAATATTAAAAAAAAACCCACGTTAATCTTTAACCATATCTCATCAGTCTTTAAGTCCTGGGAGGCTGTCAGCTTAAGGTGGCAGACACAAATTTTCCAAATTCTAATTTCACTGGAAAACTTGAATCTTCTCATTGGCAACAAATACTGTCAGTTGCTTTCCTTGAAGTGACAGGCCACTTTGTTCATTTTTGTGGAAATGTTTGCCAAACATCCAAGTCAGAATAATCAATCATCCCTTGCCTATCAGTTGCTCTTTTCAAGTAAAAATGATGTTCCATGGAAAAGGCAGCCCATTCATCTTGCAGCTCCATCACACAAGTGCTTTTCTCCAGACGACCACCGCATTTCAGTATGCATAAAACTGCCTTACGATTATTTCCCAGTTCTTCCCACAGAATGCTAAAAGGCCGTGTCTTTAAAGAGAGAGATTTAACAAAATGAATAATTTCTACTGCCACTTCAGGGACATTCTTAAGTGCAACTGGCTTCTTTTTTCCACTGGGAGTGCAAGGTGGTGAACAATGGCCACTAGAACAGTTTGGGGTCTCTGTCTGCTTTGATTCGTGCACCAGCAGATCACCCAGCATTGCTTTTGCATCCTCAGGGCAACTGTCAGCACAGAGAAAAAGGCAGAACATCTTAGTATTGGTATGACAAGACTTTTGATTTCAAGGACTCCCTGAAGGGTTTCAGATTTCCCTAGAGATTCAAGGACCACAATTTGAGAACCACTGATCTAAGATTTTTGTAAAAGATGGTTAATCCTACTGTAAAATATGCCATTAACAACATAGAAACAATGAAGTAGAACTGTATATTCTCACATGGAATTTTTTCCAAGTCAAATTTAATATGTAAAAATTAAAATTTAAAAAGCCATGGGATAATAGTATTTTATATACTACAGCATTATCACATTATGTTAAAAAATATATATGTGGTCTATATGACACATATACCATACTGTTTGTAATTATGATTTGAAATTAGTAAATGATAAATAGTAATTAGTTATAGATGTATGATACATACCATACTGTTAGTCATATCTTCTGGGAAGCTTCAAGCTTTCATTGATATGCCTGTATTTGAATCTATTATAGTAACGTATTCACATGTTGCTTCTTTCCATGACTAAACAATTTTTTAAGATGAAAGGGGGGAAAAGAGCTCATTATCTCAGCTTAACACCTCCTCCCTTCAAGCCTTGATTCTGGCAGGCCTCAGGAGGCAAACCAGCCCGATTCTCTGCTACAGCAGCTCTTTCCCAGGAAATCTTCCCACATTTGTTCCTTCAGGAGGATGAGGTGGCCTGGGGGTTGGGTGGCAGACGCAGAGCTGGTCCCCCGGTAGTGTCATCCTGCCTGGAGGGCCTCCAAGAGGCCAGAGGGATGCAGCACTTTCTCTTTCAAGGTTTACAAACAGCCTGGCTTTTCTCACTTTGGAGAGGAAGGGAGCCATAGGGAGAGAACTGGATGCTTTTTCCCTCTTGTTGTTTAAAACATTTGCAGAATCTGTAGGGACAGAGGCAAAGTGACTCTCCGATCTCGACCTCCGACCTCCGACCTCCGACCTCCGGATGGCAGCAGGTGGCTCAGGGGTTGGCAGGGAAAGGCTGGACTGAACTATCTCCCTGGGGGTGGAGCCATGGGAGGCCCTGGAAGGAAATTTGCTCTACAGGTGGAGCCTGATGCCTGAAGGGGCCTCAGAGACCCCAGGTGCAGAGACAGACTGGGTCGAGGTCCTGACCGCACCCCTTCAAGATGGTGAGATCCCAGACCACTGACTTCATCTCCCTGACTCTCAGCTTCCTGATTGGTAAATGAGGATACAGTACTCTCAAACTCTGTTGGTGAATGTAAAGGAGGTACTGTGTGGACAGCATCAAGCAGAGTCTGGCACATGGCAGACAGCCATTAACACATGAAGACTATGCACTAACATAACGTGGGGAGAGTCTCACTGGGGTCTTGTCGTAGACGGGTCACTTTTGGGGGAAGAGGCCGGAGGCTGGCAGGCAGGAGCAGGGCGATGCTGGCAGGCGCTGGGGCTCTCGGCGCAAGTCTGGGGTTGGGACACTGAGGAGCCCCCGTAGAGATGGAAAGACGAGCGGCTAGAGGGAACCAGAGCAGGAGGAAGGTCACCAGGAAAGAACCCGACGCAGAAAACCAGAGAGCTCAGCGGGCAGCCTGTCCTGGAGGTAGGCAGGCAGGGCTGGCCAGACTCCCCGAGTGCTGCCCTGGCGTCAGCACCTCAATGCAGCGTCCTTCCCCATTCCCAGCCCTGAGCCTGGGGGCTGTAAGGAAGGCCAGAAGGAGGTGTCAGTGAAGGTCCACCTTGTGTCTGCCCTGTGATGTCCCAGTCCCCACGTGCTGAGGCCTGGCTGTTGGGCCACAGCTCCCCAGACTCTCCCAGCCTCTGACCCAGACCGGCCCTAAGGCCTGGGCTGGCTTCTCCTTCCTGCTCAGGACCCACCCTGTATGCGGAGGGTACAAGTAATGAGTGCCACGGGTGTTTGTTTATTCTTTCATTTATTCACTTTTTTGCTTTTTTTGGCCGTGCCGCACGGCATGTGGGATCTTAGCTCCCCAACCAGGGCTCGAACCCATGCCCCCTGCGTGGAAGCCCAGAGTCTCAACCACTGGACCTCCAGGGAAGTCCCTTATTCACTTCTTTTTAAGAAGTGTATATTCTCAGAAGCTGGAAAAGATGAATAGATTTGACTACTGTATTTAAAAATTTGTGTGGCAAAGATAAACAATAAAGGAAGAAAGGAATAAAATACAATAATAAGAGATCTCAGAAAAAGGAAGGAAGAAAAATTAAACAACAAACTGAGGAAATTTTATAATATATATGAAAACAGACTAATTTCCTTAAAATATAAAAGACTTCTACAAATCAAGGTGAAAGTGAAAAATAAACAAATATGAAAATGGGCAAAGGACAGTGTAACTAAGCAGTTCATTACAAAAAAATTAAAATAATCAAACTACAAAAAAATACAACTTTACTCATAATTAAATTAGTGCCAGTCAGAACAGTGAATTATATTTTCCAGACTGATAAAAATCACAAAGGTTGATTATATTGTATGTCATGATGGTAAGAGTTTCTAGAAAAAGACACACACTGTACCTAGGAATTTAATACGTTGCCATCTTTTTGGAGAGCATTTGACAAATTCCAAATGCTTTTTCTATGTCCTAGCAGTTTCATTTCTAGAAATTTATCTTATAACTATCCCTACACAAGAGCAGAAGAGTGCATATTAAAAGGAAGACTATTCATGCTGCATTCTTTTAAATATCAAGGGGAAAAATTAACTTAAATATTCATGAACACAGGATTGTGTATACATTTTTCTACACTTACATTATGGTATGTTATGCTGCTCATAGAAAGACTGAGGTGGATCTATACACACTGACGTGGAAAGTTGTCTAAGATACATCAGTAAAGAGTGAGAAGCAAAGCCAGGGACGGAGTGCATCACATGACCGGCAGTGTACGCATCCGCTCACAGACTGTGCACCTTCACACCGTAAATACCCGGAAAGGCTTCTGAGGAGTAAGACTGAGAAGTGACAGGGAGCATTATTTATTTTTTGCTTTAGACCCTTCTGCAATGTTGGAATTACTTTAAAAACCAATTTGAAATTGTTGCTGAGCACCAGTTCTGGACCTAGCACCATGTTAGACCCTGAAAGAGCAGAGATGAAGGTCACACATGCTGACCTTGAGCAGCCCCACAGTTAGGACAGGAATGCAAACAGACAGGTTGGGTACAACGTTTTGAGAGTGACAGAGTGGGCACAGCCTTCTGTGGGGAGGAGAAGGGGTAACCCCGTTTTGGAGGAGCTGGTGTGTGGGCTGAGATCTGAAGGTCAGTGAGGGCAGGTGGACCCAGGCTGAAAGAAGAGCACACACGGAAGCATGGAGCCCCGTGGGCAGGGTGCTATGGCCGTGGGTGTGGTGAGAGGCATGGTTGTACAAGGGACCAGAGCACGTGGGGCTGGGGGACCTCGGCCCAGGGTGGGTAGCTGCCCACCTGCTTCACCAGGAGTTCCGAGGAAGGAGTCATTGAGGCTTCAGTCAAAGTGGAGGCCTTTTGGGGGAAGAAGTTTCTGGCTGCTTCTGGCACCTTCTAGGATTGTTGGAGCAAGATCCCAAACTCCATCTCTTTCTTGGTTGGGTTTTTTTAAGTCTTACTGTGATGGGGAGTGTGTGAAGGGCTGAGGAGAGAGAAGCCAGAAGTGGGGATCGGGTCATCTGAATTACTCCTTGAAGAGGACGTGTTTTCCCAGCTGACCTGGTGCTGCTGTAAAGTGAAAATTGCTGAGAGAGTGGGCTCCTGGGTGCGCTCATAACAGCTCCCACAGGGGCATAGCTGTGAAGGCTGATGAGCTCCTTCTTCACCGCTGTCCAGGAGGCCCAGGGCCGTGTGGACTAGCCCCGTGACCGCTCGGACACGGAGGAAGGATCGGGGGCAGAAGAGCAGGTGACACGTTTGCAAATGCGTGATTCCTTTTTGTTAATCTCTGCCTGTGTTTCTGTCCAGGCTCACTGAGGGAATAAATCATGGGTGATGTCAGCAAGCCCAGGGATTCTGACTCCTGAGTCATCCTCAAGGGAATGGGGCATCTGGTTAATTGAATTCTGTGGCTGCATTTGAGTTACCACAGTAACATAGGATGGATGTTCCAGGGCTGAGAGCATTAAGACATTACAAGAATGCACTTAACACTCCCGCTCCACAATGGGGAATCAGAGAACCCAAGGAAACCTAATAGCTGGCAAAGCCTGACTCCTTGTAATGGGCATCAGTTTTCATTGCCCCGGATTCTGGGCCCCAGACCTAAGAGGTGCTGGAGTTTGGGCTGAATCAACCGCTTCACGCATGTCTTGGTTCGAAACCCTTCATTGACTCCCGAGTTACGATCGCCAGATTTAGCAAATAAAAATGCAGCATGCCCAGTTAAATTTGAATTTCAGATACCCAATTAATACTTTTTTAGTATAAGTATATCCATGCAAATATTATTTGCTGTTTATCTGAAATTCAAATTTAACTGGGCATCTTGTATTTTATCTGGCAAACCCTATCTCTCCATGGCTACAACTTCCAGCCCAAATTCTGGCATCCAGTTCTCAAGGATTTAGCCCCTTTCTAACTTTGCAACATCGCCTCCTACTCACCGTTCCCTTTCTTGCATCCAGTTTAGTTTGCGGACGAACTTAACTACCTTCTATGTGTGGCTTTGCCTTTTGCTTTCTTGCTCCTGGGCCTCTGCGAACGTAACCCCCTTCCCCCTCCATCTGAAATGCCATGTCTAGTGCGCCATCGCTGATCCCCGGTGGGGCAGAAACTCTCTCCTCTTTAAACATCTTCGGTGTCTTTTTGAACGGGCTTCTGCAGGTGAGGAGGATGGCTTCTGGCTTTGTCTGTCTGCCTCCTCCTCCTTCTTCTGGGAAAGCACCCTTCCTTTTGAGAACTGCTCCGCCACCTCCAACCCCTTGATTCCAGCAGGAATTTCCATGCTCTTAGTGACTTGATGGCCATAGATGATTAGGCCAAAAGTGGACACCTGATCTGAGCCGAGCCTATGAAATCCTTCCCTAGGCATTTTTATGCCTCATCTTTTCTGGCCCCCAGCCCAGGTCACACCTCAACACCTGTGCTCAGCATTGAGCCAAGATCACCAAGGCTGTCAAGGATCTAATCAATTCACCTATAAGGATCTACCGTGCTAATTGCCCTACCGTGTAAGATCACCCACTTCCATGGGACTGTGGTGATAGAAGAGGCCCCAGTAGAATGGGATAAGCACTGCCCTGGGAATCCAGAGAGAGACCTGGGCTTTATTTGGAGCTCGGCTGCTAACTCCCTGCAAGACCAATCATCTCAACAGACTGCAAACTCCTTGAGAGTGAGACCTCATCTTATTCTTCTCTGTAACCTCAGATGCATACACTTGGAAAGTGTTAGATAAATGGTAGACGGTGGTGGTGGTGATGAAGATGGCAACAATGACACAGCAAGTCGCTGCCTCTCCCTGGGCCTCAGGTTTCTTTACTAGGAAATTGGGGGATTGAATTTGATGAGCTTTAAGAGCACTTCCAGTTCAAATAGTCTATCACCACCAATGCCAATCGTAAACGACTCTGAGAAGTGCCTTACAACATCGACCGAGCATTAAGCCAACGTCACAATTGCTGTCAAAGACAGAACCATTTTACCTGTTAGGGCCCATACGCAAAGGGTCAACATGTGCTCCAAGGTTTTATAAAAATGTGTGCAATCAGAAAAACGATACTGACTCATGAAGATGACAAAATCAAAAATGCTAAACATTTCATTAAAGAATTATACCAACTGGTCATCCACCACTCGAGTTACAGAGTTATATAATTTTATTAAGTTTAAATTACAAGAATTAAATATCCTTAACAAAACTCAAAATTAAATATTTAATGTAGTTCTGTGAAAGGCACCATCAAGAGAATGAGAACACAAGCCAGACTAGGAGAAATTATTTGCAAAAGACATATCTGATAAAGGGCTATTATCCAAAATATACAAAGAACTCTTAAAACTCAACAGTAAAAAAATGAACAATCCAATTAAAAAATTAGCAAAAGATCTGAACAGACATCTCACCAAAGAAGATGTCCAAATAGCAAATATTAACATATGAAAAGATGCTCCACATCATGCATCATTAGGGAATTGCAAATTAAAACAATGGTGAGGGACTTCCCTGGTGGCACAGGGTGGTCCCAATGCAGGGGGCCCGGGTTCGATCCCTGGTCAGGGAACCACATGCATGCTGTAACTAAGAGTTTGCATGCCACAATTAAGGAGCCCGCTTGCTGCAATTAAGACCCGGTGCAACCAAATAAATAAATAAAACAATGGTGAGCTATCACAACACATTAAATAGAATGGCTAAAATCCAAAACACTGACAACACCAAATGTTGGCAAGGATATGAAACCACAAGAACTCTCATTCATTGCTGGTAGGAATGGAAAAACGGTATAGTCACTTTGGAAGACAGTTTGGTGGTTTCTTACAAAACTAAATATCCTTCTATCATATGATCCAGCAATCATGCTCTCATGCTCCTTGGTATTTACTCAAATGAGCTGAAAACTTATGTCCACACAAAAACATGCACACAGATGTTTATAGCAGCTTTATTCATAATTGCCAAAACTTGGAAGCAACCAAGATGTCTTTCAGTGGGTAAGTGGATAAATACACTGTGGTCCATCCAGACAATGGAATATTACTCAGCACTAAGAAGAAATGAGCTGTCAAGTCATGAAAAGACACGGAGGGAGACAAAATGCATATTCCTAAGTGAAAAAAGCCAATCTGAAAAGGCTACATACTGCATAATTTTCTAACTATATAACATACTGGGGAAGGCAAAACTGTGGAGACTGTAAAAAAAAAAAAGAAAATCAGGCCTTCCCTGGTGGCGCAGTGGTTGAGAGTCCACCTGCCAATGCAGGGGACGCGGGTTCGTGTTCCGGTCCGGGAAGATCCCACATGCCGCGGAGCAGCTGGGCCCGTGAGCCATGGCCGCTGAGCCTGCGCGTCCGGAGCCTGTGCTCCGCAATGGGAGAGGCCACGGCAGTGAGAAATCTGACATCGGGGAGTGGAAGGTGAAGTGGGAGCCAAAGTGTGGCTGGGGGGCTGCCTGTAGGAGGGGGTGTTATACAAAGCGGGGTGCCGCAGAAGCTGAGAGGAGGCTCAGAAGCCTTAGAAGGGGCTCAGAATACACTTTATTCATTCATTCATCCATTCATGAGCCTTGCAGCTCCTTCTGTAAAATAACAGCGTTCAACTTGAGAGTCTTCAGGACCATCCAAAGAGTCTGTGAAATATTCTGTTGGTGTTTTCTCGGCTGAATGAAACTCTTTACTTTTTAGGTAGAGTTAATATCTCCTTTTGTATTCATGAGTAAACAAAACCTTACAGTGTTGAAGCCAGCAGGGCATAGCGTGCAAATTTGCTGATTGTAGTGTCGAATCTACACGTTCTAAATCAGCACCTGCACCCAGGCCTCAGGTTCTGCCAACGGCCCCCAAGAAGGAACTGCCAGTCAGCAAACCAAATGCTCTGACGTGGGCTGGCACCCGCCCAAGGAGAGCAGATGCATGTCAGTCTTGAGCAGGGGCGGGGTGTGGCCCGTCCCAACAGACTTCACCTTCCCAGGCTCCCCTCCAGGAAAGGAAATAGCAGCCACAATATACGTTTGCCAGGACAATTTATACAGAGGTTTCTTGCACTTTAGACTTGACGCTGGGATCTGAGAGTTCAGCTGCAGAAAACTGTGCCCACGCTATGGAATGAACTGTTCAGGTTCACCCCCTTAAACGTGTCTCAGGACTCAGAAACATACATAAAAATAAAAACATCACTCCAGATATAAACTTACATCTACGTACACGTGTAAAATAAAAACATCACTCCGGAGGGAGTCTGGAGTTACCGGCTCATTTCGCCCCACCAGATAGCACTTAAATCCCCACCTGGGAGCATCTGTAGTCTGCCCTGGTTTTGGCCCAGAGAGCTTTTCTCATCACTCTCTTTGTGCTTGATCCATTCCAGCCCCACCAAGTCCATGTGGTTACAGTGCTCATTGGTGTCGACAGTGTTAACTGCGGAGGGGTCTCATTCTCTCTGTCCACCAAGTTTTACCCACCATCCCCTGATCCTGGATATTTCCATTTCTGTTCATTACTGTGGGACCCACGTGAGGCTGAAGTGCTGGTGGGGTCTGTCTCCAGGCACGCTCTCCTAATGGGAACAATCCTGAAAATCTTCCTCTAAAAATGGCTGTCACAGCTGCAGGGCTTGGGCGATGTTTCATTGACCTCTTTGTCACTAAGCAGGGAAAAGATTCATTCCAGAGCTGAATGGAAGACCTCCCTCATCCTTGGATTCTTCTTGTGTTCTGTTACCAAATGATCTCTTAGTTGGAACAGAGTTAAGCACTGTCCCCATTCTACTTCTTGCTCCCTAGGGTTTTGCAGCGTGGCGGTTTCACACCTGGATCACCTGGGGTATCCTCTCTGCAGTGACCCATGTGGTCCCAGCAAGAAACTCAAGACCCTGATTCAAATCTTCCCATGGAAGTCTCCTCCAGACCCCCAAACCCCACAATGACATATTTGGAGTCTTTTCTTTTTCACTCAGATGGGCATCTTATCCAAATGAAAAACAATTTCCTAAAGGGGCCAGTTAAATGAACAGATCAGACCATGTTTAAATAAGATTGGAGAATAAATTAGTTTTTGTCACTCATCAGTGGGTGGGGAGTGGAGGGTGGAGGGACTTCGGGAGAAAGACCGTATTCATTATGGAAAACATAAAAATCGCACTCACTTTGCACAGTCAAGTGGTAGTGAGTTACGTTCTGTCCTACTCAAGTTGTGGACTAGATATTAGTCAAACAGAAGAGACAGAAAGCTATGGGACCAAATGAAATCTTGGAAATGGACATAGAGAGTTTGCATAGATCAGTAGAAGACTGAGACAGCATCTTGAAAATGCCCTTGAATTGTATCAAGCAAACCCGATAATCCTGCAGAATTTGGTATCCTGTGCATATATCCTGTTACTGCTAAAGCCACAGTTAATTGAAACATCTGCCTTTCCATCTTACACGAAGCAGGGTACCTGTGCACATTTCCAACAGTGACTGGCACTTTGCAGTAATCAGCTCGCCATCACTAGAGCCAACAGTACCGATTGTGTGCCTCCACTGTCAGAGACCAGCCAGTAAGCTGAGGATAGGCCAGTACTTCACAACCTGTATCATTTCGCACGTTGAAGTTCCTGTGTCAAAAAGGCAGCATTTGGGGCTTCCCTGGTGGTGCAGTGGTTAAAAACCTGCCCGCCAGTACAGGGGACACGGGTGCGAGCCCTGGTCTGGGAAGATCCCACATGCCGCAGAGCAACTAAGCCCATGCGCCACAACTACTGAGCCTGCACTCTAGAGCGAAAACCCAACGTAGCCAAAAAAAAAAGATTCCGTGCTTTCACTGTTGTGGCCCAGGTTCAATCCCTGGTCGGGGAATTGAGATCCTGCAAGCCACACGGCATGGACAAAAATTTTTTAAAAAATAAATAAAATAAAAATCACCCACAATTCTACTACCCTAGCCCAAAACAGCCCTTTTCCATTTTGCACACGACCTTACACACACACACACACACACACACACACACACTTATATACCCTTGTAATCAGATGTGCATACAATTTGGTATTCTCTTTTGTTTCATTAAGAGTGTATCAAAAGCATTTTCCCACATTTTCATAATGATCGTTAATACTGGCTACGAACAATTTCATCGTGTGGCATACCATAATTTACACAATTTATGTTTTGGATTCAAAGCAGAAGCTGTGTCTTACCTACCCTGTAGCTACCATGACACTCGGCCACAGTAGATCCTCAACAAATGTCTGTCAGAAAGCCTTGTGTCTGATCAATAATCAATAGTAGGACAACATCAGTGTTTATCTTGGCCTTTGTCAGCCTCCGGCATCATCCCATTGCTGCTCTGCTTACTGACACTGGGTCTCCTCCCTCAGCCCGCTTCTCACTGCTGAGGGGGGCTCAGAGGGGCACAGGCGGTGACTGGGCTTGCCTCAAATGCCCACCCAGATGCTGGCCAAAAGCAAGCCCATGAGCAGGGACCACTGAGAGCCACCTGAAGTGGGAGGCACCAGCTGCCACAGGGCTGTGGAATGTTCTGGGCCGTGCTGTTCTATGTTTAAAAGCAGCTGTACCAGTGACCCAGTTCCATGGTGTGGTCTCAGCCATGACTGTGGTCATTTCCCAGAGCTCTTCACTCCTGAGCATTTTCCACACCTGGTTCTGTGACCTCCTGGCAAATCTAAAAACTACTCAATATACTGTCAATAAGTCTCTCTTCTACATCATTAGCCTGAGTCTGTTTCTGTTGTTTGCAGCTAAGCACCCTGTCTGGTTCAAGCCTCATTTTCTATTCCTACTGAAACCTGTCCAAGAAAGAATTAAAAATCTATTCCTACTGAGGCATAAAAATACTGGCTCTTGTTCATCCAAGGCTTTACTGCTTACGATATTCTTCTTTCGTTATGCACTCTCTCACTTGATTTAAGTCAAAGCATTCTAACATATGTTTTTATTATATCCAACTTAAAGATGAGAAAAACAGGTGGCTCAGTGACTGGCCCAGGGTCACACAGTGATTCATCAGGTCTTCTCACTCAAAACTCCACGTCTCTTCACTCATCAAGCCACTTCCCACCTGAACATCCTCCGCTTCAGGTATCTCAGACAGGGGGAAATAATGGGGGACCAGGAGAGGCAATACAGAAGGGGGTAGGCTTCTCAGAAGGAGAAATCATACCAAGCAGGTAGCGATTTGTGCCACCGAAGGGAAAGCGGTCCTGTGTGTCCACACTCTCCCGCACGCGCACACACGCACCCGCCCAGCGGACGGCTCCCCCCTGCTTTCCATTACAAGGTGCTAAGCCTCACAGAAATTGGTTAGCAGCCACCCAGCTGAGCAACGCACACCTCTGATGAGCTTCTATTTTTGTGATACCAAGCGCTCCATCCATGAGGACTTTAAAAGGTACACACGCAGCAGAAATGACTCACACGTGGAGACTCTAGTGAGGTGAAGTGAGCCAAGCTCTGCTGCTTTGAGAGCTCCGTGTGAGGGGCAGCCAGACATGTCTCCTCCCACTAAATGAATAGTGTGCTACCTGCAGGCGGAGATATCGTCAGCTTTGGAAGGGCTTAGATACAAATCCAGGGAGGGTAGCTCCAAAATGGGTTACGGGAAACATGCGAGTAAGGCTCCTGAGTCTCTGAGGTGGAGTCCTAATGTTTTGAGGCACAAAATACTAGCAGGTCCCCCGCCTACACAATGCCAGTGACAGATGTGGTGCAACAAAGCACACAGCACCTCCTAAGAAGCCGACTCGCCAAAAAGAAAAAGATAAGGAACCTGAATCTAGCCAAGCCTGTAGAGGTAACCATCCCTTACAGGACATAAGGAGGTGTCTTAGTTCGGGACCCACCAGGAAAAGGGCCTGAGACAAGGATTTGGGTGGAGGTGGCTTGTTTGGCAGATGGTCTCAGGAAGAAGTGAAGGAATGAAGAACGTAAAACCTGGGAGAAAAGACAATGAAGTCTGTGTGTTAATAATAAAGGGTGGTTACCTTCTATTAATAAATTAATAACAAAGAACCAATGAAGGACGGATAACTGGGGACCCTCTGAGGAATTATCTAGAACATGCCTCAAAATAATCCCAGCAGAGGGTGGGGAATTTATCTGTCACTGGTTAAGGGTTCCCAGAAATGTTAGTTCTCCCCCTTGACCTCCCCTCCTCCACACGATGTTTGGGAGAAACCCAAGAGGCAGATAAGCAGAGTAACGGCTGCAGTGTTTCGTGTGGGACCACAATTATCATCATTTAAGCTTCACTGAAACCAGGCGGGTCCAAGCCACATGGCCCAGTGCATCACAAGCATCTGCTACCCCGGGATAAGGGAAAGTGCCAAGTGTCATGAGGTGCGTGCAAAGCCACACCCAAAACGTGGGAGATGTCTGCAGGACCCATGACCTGGCTTCTACAAATAAACAGTCTTTTAAAAATAAATAAATAAAAAGAGAGCCACTTAGAGATTAAAACAGACATAGGGACGTACCAATCCAATGCCACACATACTCTTTTAAGAATCCTCGAATTCCCTGGCGGTCCAGAGGTTAGGTCTCGGCGCTTTCATTGCTGACAGCGTGGGTTCAATCCCTGGTTGGGGAACTAAAATCTCGCCAGCCATGCGGCACAGTCAAAAAAAAAAAAAAAAAAAGAATCCTCCTTTGAACAAAGCAACTCAAAAAACCTCTTTTGATACAAGGAAAATTGAGTCCGGTGTCAGTGTTAAGGTTATATTAAGAGATTATTGTTAATTTTGTTAGTTGCAAAAATGGCATGTAGGGTTTCCCTGGTGGCGCAGTGGTTGAGAGTCCGCCTGCCGATGCAGGGGACACGGGTTCGTGACCCGGTCCGGGAAGATCCCACATGCCGCAGAGCGGCTGGGCCCGTGAGCCATGGCCGCTGAGCCTGCACGTCCGGAGCCTGTGCTCCGCAACGGGAGAGGCCACAACAGTGAGAGGCCCGCGTACCGCAAAAAAAAAAAAAAAAAAAAAAAAAAAAAATGGCATGTAGTTGAATTTTTTTTCTCTTAAAAAGTCCTTTCCTTTTCAAAATCTATACTAAAGTCTCTGTGGTTGAAATTACATGATGACTGAGGTTTGCTGTAAAATACTCTAGCAAAAAGTGTTGGTGAGAGTGTGGATGAAACAAGAATAGCAACATGATAATTGTTGAAGCTGGGTGATTGGTATATAGTGGTTAATATGCAATTCTCTCGTGTTTTGTGTAAAGAAAATGTCTATAAACTAGTGTTAAATTTGGAAAGAAAGTGGTAATAGGCTCAGGGAAGCATTGATCTATCCGCTGCTCATTTACAGAGTAGCTTTTCTGCATGTCCAAAGTGACTGGAACAATCTCTACCCTGTATGAGTTCAAGAAAGCAAAGTACTCAAACAGTGCATGCACATTCAGTAGTTCAGTGACAACACTGGACAACTATAGGTGGTCACTTCACAGCAGTGATTAATTCACTTCTACACAAGTAATTGTGAAATAATAAAAATATATATATTAGTCTCTGTTCCCAGTTCCTGACATAGAGCTCCTAAGTCCCTTAGAATTTCCTGGAGCATCTTTTGTTCTAATGCGATGGCTCCGGGATAGCTTCAGGAAGGGGGTGCTCACCAGAAAGACCCAGCCATGGTTAGAAGCTTTCAGCCCTACCCCCTATCCTCCAGGGAGGGGAAAGGGACCAGGACTGAGCTAATAAATGATCATTCCTACATGGGGAGCGTCCATAAAAATCCCTAAACTATGGGATTCAGAGAGCTTCCAGGTTGGTGAACGCATCTATGTGTTGAGGGGGTGATGCACCCCAGCTCCACAGGGACAGAAGCTCCTGCACTTGGGACCCTTCCAGACCTTGCCGTATGTACCGCTCCTTCTATCTGTTCATCTGTATCCTTTATTATATAATAAATCACGTAAGTAAGTGTCTCTCTGAGTTCTGTGAGCTGTTAGAGCACATTATGGAACCTGAAGGGGGCTTATGGGGACCCCCAGCTTGTAGCAAAGTCACACGGAAGTGGGGCTGCCTTGCCGTTGACCTCTGAAGTGGGAGCAGTCTTGTGATATTGAGCCCTTAACTTCTGGGGTCAGCGCTCCCTGCAGGAAGTTAGTGTCAGAACTGAACTGCAGGACCCCGACTTGGTGTCCAGAAAGGTGGAGAATTTGTTGGTGACACATTTGGGGTCAGAAGTGTGGGTGTGAGTGTGGGTAGAGGGAAGAAGGGTTTCTTCTTTTAGTAATATTAACAGCAAGTCCTTGAGCAACTCTGGATTGAGTTGCTTTTCCCGCCACCGGGAAAAGACAGACAAGTTATGGGACGCCACCGCTTCCCCCAGCTGGGATCCCATAACTGCCTGCATTAAAACTTTCCTTCTGGGGCTTCCCTGGTGGCACAGTGGTTGAGAGCCCGCCTGCTGATGCAGGGGAAACGGGTTCGTGCCCCGGTCTGGGAAGATCCCACATGCCGCGGAGCGGCTGGGCCCGTGAGCCATGGCTGCTGGGCCTGTGCGTCCGGAGCCTGTGCTCCGCAACGGGAGAGGCCACAACAGTGGGAGGCCCGCGTACCGCAAAAAAAAAAAAAAAAAAAAAAAAAAACTTTCCTTCTAAAGCCCTGTTTGAAAAAAATCCTATCTGATTTCTGATTTTTAAGGTATCTGTACGTTCTGTTAGCTAATAAACTCAAACAGTATTATTTACTGTTTTGAGAACTCCTAGAAAAAGCAGAACTGGGTGGTTAGAGGTTGAACAGAGAAAGAGCAGGTGGTGTTTTGGAAAAGCTTCACCAAGGAGGGGCTGTCAGAAGCATGCTTAGTGGCACCTCAGTAAAAAAGCTTTTAAAAAGGGAAGTCACTGTGCACCCACTATGGATCTGACGGCCTTGTTAGCCTCTCTGGGTTCTGTCTAGGAACAGAAGGAGAAGGGGAAGTGAGGAGGAAGTGCAAGTTCAGGGGAAGGGGCTGGGGTGTGTGTGAGGGGTGCCCGCCCCTTTTCATAATCTGTATGAAAAGTCTGTTCTGTTCTGTTCTTGGGTAAACTCCTTAGTCCATAGAATTCTGAAAAACAAAGCGTTTCACAGACGCCCAATACAAGCAAGGAAAACATCTCCCATTGTCTTTTCAGTGATGTGCTCTTAAAAGGAAAACTGATATCCAACAAAGATTGGCCCCAAGCGCTGAATCTATGTGAAAGAACAAATGCTTAAAAAAAAAAAAAAGGCTTTGTAAGCAGAATACAAAATTGTATGTTCACTGTGATTACCCGTGAGTGTAAAATATGCTGCATATAGACAAAGGCTGGAAGGCAAATGTGAAAATTAAATCAGTCCTGTGGCCAAGGGGTGGTTTATTCTTCTTTCTTAAAATGTATTTAATATTTTCATCATATGTGCAATAACAAAAGACTTTGCTATCGTGTAAAGAAGTTCATAATGTGAAATACAAAAGCTCTTCACACAATAGTATAACCCAAGATGCAGCCGCTGGAGTCCCTGGGAGTATTGCTGCTTGGTTGACCATGTTTGACCTTGACCAGTCCTAGTGATGGTCACCATAGAGATAGACAGGAAGAGAGAGGAGAGGGAGAAGCCTCTTCACTGGGCAGTTTTGCCCATTGCTTGTTATTGTAACATTTTGAATGTAGACTGTTCCCTACGTCTCCATTTTTGCAGGGACTCCTCTTCAGAGCAGAATCAATTAAATTCTACAGAGTTCACTGAGCACCAACTAAGTGCTGGGCCCCAGGGGCACAAAGAATAGTAGGACAGGGTCTCTGCCCTGTGAGACCTCACACCCAGTTCAATCCTTGGCAGTTTCTGGAGGCTGTGGAGTGCAAAGTCACATGGTCTTCGTACACCCCTCTCCTCCCATAGCCTTCCCCTTTTGCCCCCCTAAAGGGAAGACTTCCAGAATTAGAGGCCCTCTCTCTGCATCTTGTCCATTGCACCTAGCAACCAGGCAATGCCAGGCACATGGTAGGCGGTCATTATATATTGGGTTGGCCAAAAAGTTCGTTTGGGTTTTCCCATAAGATCTTACTTTCCCGAACAAACCCAAACAAACTTTCCGGCCAACCCAATATTTATTGAACAACTTTCACCCCTGCCTCAAAGCTAACATCCGCTGACTGGCTGCATGACCTTGGGGGAGTCTCCTGCACCCCGACGTGCATCACTCATTACAGCTCAGTGATGAGGTTGTGGGATCTGGGGTCTTATCCTTGTATTGCCAAGCCTGGAAGGATGAATTGCTGTTCCAGGGACTCAGCTGAGGCCTGCTGAATTGGCTCACCTTGACTCATCCTTGGAGGAGGCTCAGCTCCTTGGTGGGCTTCTGTGACACTGTCTCACCTACTCAGCCCCTTACAGGTTACACGGGGACTGTTCAAAGAAGCCACTGCAGGAGCTTCGCCATGAATCCAAACTGCTCTGGCCGCCTCCCTTCCCTTGTTCCTGTGTTTGTTCTCAAAACGTGCCTCCCTCCTGGGTGGACCAGAGAATGAAAAGAAGGCTGTTTCAGGGGCCCGAGGGAGAGCTGTCTTCCCAGGACATGGCCAGAGGGCAGCTGGTCATCAGGAAACCTCTTTCAGAGAGAGATATTGACGATCAGCTCTAGTCTCTCTGTCTCTTAGAAGACAAACAGAAAATTTCAGACCTAAGCTACTCCAGAATTTAAAAACCACAGAGCCCAGAATGTACCTCCTAACTTGTCTTCAAATCTTGCTGAGTAATTCTCCAGGCATTTTTTCCCCCAGATGCAGAGAACTATTAGGAAATAAGGCTTGTATATTTTATTCTTATCCCTGGACTGTATCATCAGCTTCTGGAGAACAGGCACTGTGTTTTACTTACAACATTCCTGGCACTGGCCATAGCACTAATGCTCAGCATTTGCTGAATATACTGAGCGCCCACAATGAACTGTGTACTGTGCAGAAAGGAAGAGTGGGTGGATGGACAGGAGGATGGGAGGATGGGTGGATGGGTGGATGGATGGGTGGATGGATATTTGGGTGGATGGATGGATGGATGGGTGGATGGGTGGGTGGATGGGTGGATGGGTGGATGGGTGGATGGCTGGGTGGATGGGTGGATGGCTGGTGGATGGCTAGTAAGGCACCGTGTCGGGAAACAGATGCACAAATTGGGAAATCAAAGGACAGTTTAATTAAGAACTATTTACAAAGTGGTGGGTAAGGGTTTAGGGCAATCAACAAAAGATGGATGCAGTTCCAGGGCAAAGGGAAAAAATGATTACCAGAACCTAGAGAGAGTAGCTGACAGGAGAGGAAGATGTGGTTTCCAGTAGAGGGAAGTAGCCAAACAAGGGAGCAGGCCAGAGACCTTGATCTCAGCTCCTCCTGATACGTTCTGGGTTGAATTATGTCCCCCTAAAAGATGTGTTGAAATCCTATCCCCCAGCACCTCAGAATGTGAACTTATTTGGAAATAAGGTCATTGCAGATGTAATTAATTAAGATGATGTCATACTGGATTAGGATGAGCCCTTAATCCAGTATGACTGGTGTCTTTTTTTTTTTTTTTTTTTTGCTGTACGCGGGCCTCTCACTGTTGTCTGGTGTCTTTATAAGAGATGAGAATGCCATGTGAAGACAAAGACACACAGGGAGAAGATAGCCATGTGACAACAGAGGCAGAGATTGGAATGATGCATGTACAAGCCAAGGAACATCTAGCGGAAAGAAAGAAAGAAAGAGAGAGAGAGAGGGAAAGGAAGGAAGGAAGGAAGGAAAAAGAAAAAAGGCCTGGAGAATTACTCAGCAGCAGGCCTAGTCAGTTTTAGAGATGAGGAAGTTTAGGTTTGCAAGGAGTACCTATGCAAGGTCCCCCAGGCAGTAGGTGGCAGAGTCAGAGCCAGAAACTCCTGTTGGCACAATCTACACCCCATTGCTCCCCAGTGTGGCACCCTGGGCCCAGGCTGAGTATGGGAGGATAGAATGTTCTCTCCCACGCATGCCACTGGCATGCTGGGTACAAGTGAGGCCAGCACCAAGAGGATGCCATCCACAGCATGTACTTGGCCTCCCAGATGTCTGGTGTCCCCATAAGTGTGATGGGTGGAGAGGAGGGCCTTCCGCAAAGCCCTCTCCAGAGCTCTGCAGGCCTCCAGCCCAGGCCTCCTTGGGGCGAGGAAACTAGCCCTCCAGACAGCACCTCCAGTCACCGTTGGACCTGGCAGGGGAGGAAAGCCAGTGTGTATTTTACACTCTCAACACATCTCAATTCAAGCTGGCCACATCTCAAGTGTTCATGTGGTTAGCGGCTACCATACTGGACATTGCCCCTCCACACCCCTTTCAAAAGTAAGGCTCAGAAAAGCAGGTAGCTTTCTCAAAATCACACAGCTAGTAACTGGTAGAGTTGAGATTTGCATTTTGTCGGTCTGACACCAAACCTGGGCATTGTCTACTGCCCCGCACAACTAGGCTGCCTAAAAGTCAACATCTGAGACCAGTGCCAAGCATCCCACATAGACTGGGCAGAGGTGCCCACTGACTTCTAGTTAAAAAGATGGCTCCTGGACTTCCCTGGTGACGCAGTGGTTAAGAATCCACCTGCCAATGTAGGGGACACAGGTTCAAGCCCTGGTCTGGGAAGGTCCCACATGCTGCTGAGCTACTGATCCTGCGCTCTAGAGCCCATGAGCCACAACTACTGAGCCCACGTGCCACAACTACTGAAGCATGCGAGCCTAGCCCACGTGCCACAACTACTGAAGCATGCGAGCCTAGAGCCTATGCTCTGCAACAAGAGAAGCCACTGCAATGAGAAGCCCACGCACCGCAACGAAGAGTAGCCCCTGCTCGCCTCAACTGGAGAAAGCCTGCGTGCAGCAACGAAGACCCAACACAGAGAAAAATAAATAAAATAAAATTATAGAAAAAAAGAATTTCTGAGTTTAATTGTCTGCAATGAATACGTTTTGCTATAAAAAATTCCTGACATTAATATTTATTGAGTACCTACTATGTGCTGGGAGAGAGACAAACACTGTCCCTGCCCTTAAGTTAGGGAAATATCAAAGCATGTAGTGAACAGCGAACCTCTTCTTCAAGACACTAAAAGATGTAAGGACCTGAAAAGTAAGCTATATAGGGTGATATAGAACCTCAAGCCTCAGCCAAAGTACCTTCAGATCTGTGATGTTTAACCTCAGTGAGCAATTTTTTTTAAAGCACCTTAAAGATTTTTCCATCAACAAATATTTGATTCTGTAATCAATTGGTCAATTAGGTACATGTCCAGCTCTGTGGATCTTGCCAACAAAGCAAGTGATCTAAAACTAGACACCGTGAAAAGGAAGGCACGTGCCTCCCTCAGGCAGAGAGAGCCTAGCCCGGTGGGAACAGAAAAGGCTAAAGCCATTTCCTACTGGTGTGAGTTTCAAAGCTGCCTCCGACTCACATCTTATCCACTGTCTCACCTGCCAGTCTCTTCTCAATCAGCAGAGTTCACACTGGCCCCTGCTTTGTCCTGGATGCAGCCCTGCACCTACTCATGCACCGGCTATGCAGCCAGCACAGAGCTCAGGGTGTCCCACAGTCCCTGTGGCCTGGCCACCCAGGGGAAAGCCTCATCACCCAAGATTCTAGATAAGATTCTGTGCCCAGAACACACCTTTCAAAAGGGCACCAGGGGCTTCCCTGGTGGCACAGTGGTTGAGAGTCCTCCTGCCGATGCAGGGGACACGGGTTTGTGCCCCGGTCCGGGAAGATCCCACATGCCGCGGAGCGGCTGGGCCCGTGAACCATGGCCGCAGAGCCTGCGCATCCGGAGCCTGTGCTCCTCAACAGGAGAGGCCACAACAGTGAGAGGCCCGCGTACCGCAAAAAAAAAGGCACCAGAAGGGGAGCTCCAAGAGCCGAGGAAGGCAGAGAGAGGCTGGCGTGCAGGCTCTGAGAAAGAACGGGAGATAGACGGCTGTGGTCCAAGAGACGGTAGAGCGAAGAGGGCTTGACTCCTGCACCTCCGGCGCTCCCACACCCAGCAGGAGATGAAACGTCTCAGCTGCTAAGGCAGACTTGGGCAGGGTGCCTGGAACCAGAGCAAGCTGGGAGAAGAAATGAGAAGCAGGGAGGATGAGGCGGGCAGAAGCATCACGTGCAATGTTTTTCCTGCAGAAAAGCTGAGGCTGAGCCTTCACAGAGGGACAGAGACCATGCAGGGAGCACGCAAGTCCTTTCTTTCAGAACCACAAGGAATGGACAATTCCTTCTCCCTCCAAGAGCTCCTGCAAAGCGCAGGGTTTCAGCCCTGAAAGAGGCCTCGGAGGAGATGCTGCTGACCATCATCATCACCATCAAGACCACAACAATAGCCGCGGAAACCCAGCACTTACTGTGGGGCAGACACTGCTGTGCTTTGTACAAATCAGCTCATTTAATCAACAACCACTTTACTGAAGAGGACACAGAGACGCAAAGAGGTTAAGTAAATTGCCCAGGGCCACACTGCTGGTGAATGGCAGAACTGGGCTGCAATCCAGGTTTTCTGAGATCCACTCCAGACCCTGTGTGTAGTCAGCTGTCCTTTGAAGGCAAGCTTCAGATCATTTTTCCTAGCACAGCAACTGTTCTGAATTGCCACTGCACATGTAATGACCACAAACTCCTCTTGTAAATTATTTCTCTTTAAGAAAATCGATCATAGCGTGCAATGATCAAATCCATCCCAAAGTCACCTCACACATCCTACAGTAATGATATGGGGCTGTACTTTGCCATCTACATAGGCTGTAATTTTGAAATATTTGTGAGCCAATAGGGTCAGAGGGTTATTTAAAAATCAGTTTTATAGGATTGTAAATCCTCTCTCTCTTCCTCACACAGGAAGGGGCGTGGAGGTCAACATAGAGAAAATAAAATAGAAAAAGATGCCTAGGAGTAATCGACTCCACCATCTAATCAATATCTCTGAAGTGTCTTCCCTGTCCGTCCACCACTATCGCCGTTGCCCCGATTCAGCCTTCTCAGTTCTTCTGGAGTTTTCTGCCACCGCTTCCTACCTTAAGTCTTCTAAGCCATCCTTCATACTGTAGGCAGAGGGATCCTTCTAATTCCATTAGGTCATTCTCTTGCTTAAAAGTATCTGATGATACAGACAGAAAGCAGATGGTGGTTGCCAGAGCGGGGCGGGGGGGAATGTGTAGTTGTAGTTTAACAGGCACAGAGTTTCAGTCTGGGAAGATCAGAAAGTTCTGGAGGGCTTCCCTGGTGGTGCAGTGGTTGAGAATCCGCCTGCCAATGCAGGGGACACGAGTTTGATCCCTGGTCCGGGAAGACCCATGTGCCTCGGAGCAACTAAGCCCGTGCGCCACAACTACTGAGCCTGCGCTCTAGAGCCTGCGAGCCACAACTACTGAGCCTGCGTGCTGCAACTACTGAAGCCCGTGAGCCTAGAGCCCGTGCTCCACAACAAGAGAAGCCACCGCAATGAGAAGCCCGTGCACCACAACAAAGAGTAGCCCCCGCTCGCCACAACTAGAGAAAGCCCGCTGCAACAATGAAGACCCAATGCAGCCAAAAATAAATAAATAAAATAAATTTATGGAAAAAAAAAAGAAGTCCAAAAGTTCTGGAGATGGATAGTGGCAACTGGTGCACGATGATGTGAATGTGCTTGATGCCATTGAAACTTACGTTGCAAAATGGTTAAAGTGGTCCATTTTATGTTACATATATAAATTACCAGAAAAATAAATAAATAAAAATAAAGATGATTCCTGGTGTCTCAGGATACAATACCCCTTCCTCAGAAAGACATTCAAGGATCCTCAGAATGTGGCTCCACTCTTCATTAGAAACCATATCCCCCCGCTTTCCGTGCCTGGACCACACACACACCACGTCCCACCCATTCTGGTTCCCAAACACATCACAGCTTTTCACGATTCCTTGCCCCTGTCTATGCCTCTCTCTGGAGGGCACTACTTCCTCCCACCCCCCAACGGCTGAGAACATCTGAATCTTTAAGACCCATTTAAACCAGGTCAGAAGCCTTCACACCCCCGCACCTGCACCAGCAATGACCTTCTTCCCTAAGGCACAGGCCCTGTCTTTGTCCCCTCGGTCTCCGCAGGGCCTCACAGACACTCAATAAATGTTTGTTAACTATTAAATGAATGAGATTTTTGTCTCCATCCTGGGGGAGACTTACAAGACATATATAAATGAAGCAATTCATTTCTAAAAAGTATGATGCAATCTAGAGGTGAAATAACATCTTGGACCAGAGAGGGATCTTTGTGGATCTGGGAGAAGGTCCAGTTTGAATGGAGACAAGCCTTCCAGGTAGGGGTGTCAATGACAGCAAAGCACCCTCCCTCTTTTTTCCAGAGAGAGTAAGATGAGACCCAGGTTAAGGCTTTCCTCAGGCTCCAACTTTCACACGCCCCTTTCCCCCACCACAATGGCTTTTGCTTTTTTCCACCATTCAGACCCGAAGTTCAAGTATAATTGCAAGGGACGTGGGCTATTTTGGGGCCACCCAGCATCTGAAGCCCCTCCCTTTGAGGAATTCCTCACTTTATGAATCTTATTTGGGGGGGGGGTGGAGGATTATACACCTTTTTGGAAGGTGTATATTCCAGATACCTACCTCCTAGCTTGTCTTGTAGCAAGATATGGCGCTTAACTCAGGCCTGGCCAGACACCCCCAACTCGGATTTTGAATCTAGAGCAAGTGACCCAAAGAAGCAGGGGTTGTTGTGGAGAATACTTTCTGGGGGAAGTGGCAAAGCTTCTTTGGATTTCCGTGAGGGTGGAGCCAATGCAGGGTCCAGGGTCCAGGGTCCAGTGCCCATGGAGTCAGAGCAGTAGGGACTCGTGTCTGGGGTGCAATGGAGGAAGCAACAGGAATCCCTCTGGTCGAGGTCTGCAGTGGGATTTTGGCCATGTTTCGGACTGCACGCTCTCTCCAGTGCCCACCCATCTTGGAGGCCTGGTTCGCCAGCCTTCCTCACAACTGGTAAGAAGTAATGGTCTTATATTTAAGTCAATTAGAGTCAGTGTCTGTTACTTACAAATAAGGACTCATGTAGAAACTAACCTTGACCAAGCTGGTCTTCAGGAAGGGGAAAGGAAGCACACATTTTCTGAGCACCTACTAGCACCTACTAGCTAACGTGGCTAAACATGCTTTTATGTGTGGATCCTCTGAGGACCCTGAGGACCCCTGAGAGTGCAATGGGGCTGCCAAATCCCCACCCCTTCATCATCATGTCCAGGCTGAGTTTCAGCATCAGCCCCCTAATCCCTGACCCTTCAGGGGCTGCCTGTGCAGCTAAAACTTTCTTTCAAAGACTCCAGACTGCCTACTTTGGTCCGGAGAGCTAAGTTCTTATTTCACGGACTTCCTGTATGTTTTTTCATCTCTCTTGTTCTAAATCCATTGGCTCAAGAGCGACAGGCTGCTGCCTTTTCCCCTTTATTTCAGGAAGCTTGCCCGACAGCTGTAGCAGCTGCTGCTACTGCATTCTGTTTGAACACATTTTGGCAATTCGGCTGCTGTATGATCCTTCAAAGGGGTCCTGGGCTCATCAGTCTGACTGGCACGTCTCTGAGTTTCAGAACCGGGAGCAGGGAGAGTGGCTGGGGATCATTTGCTCATTAACATTGATTAGAGCCCTGGCAAACCGTCCAGGCCCCTCACAGTGTATTAAAAGCCGAGCAGGGCAGCATCCGCTCCTTCCTTCCAGGGGCGGCTTTTGATGGAACAAGGTTTTATGTATTTTGTTTAGATGTATGATGCCCCCAAATTTCTTACCTGGGCTTATCCTGGTTTAAGGAAATCCGGAAGAGAAATTGTCCAAATGAATCAGGGAATTATTCATATTCAAAAGGGTCTTTCCTCTGCAAAGTTTCCTTCACTGGTTTCTTTTAATCAGCATGCCTTGTGGTGCCACTGGGAGTTTGTTTACAGAGCTGGACAGGACTGAAGGGAAGGAGGACCATCAGAGGCTGCCTGGGGCTTCCAGCCCCTCCCAGCTAGAGAGATGGGTGCCTCCAGCTGGGGCCGGACTCCAGCCAGAGCCTGTGCTGCAGCCTCCGTTCACCCTGTCCAGTGGCCAATGTGCATTTGCCCGTGACTCCTCCTTCCCTCCCTTGTTAACTTGTCCATTTGGTTGTCCACTTCTTGGTACTCAGTGTACGCACCAAGCACTCTGCTGGGCACTGGGGCTACCTGGGCAAGTCACAGAGACATAGCCTCGCCTTCCTGGTGCTTCAGCCCAGTGGGAAAGTGAGGTGCCATGCTTCCTGCTTGCGGAGCGCAGGACAGGAGGAGCTCACCTAGCTGGGAGGGGAGGGGAGCCCAAGGACAGCCCCAAGAAGCTGTCATTCCTGCAGGCTCAGGACCTGAGAAGTTAGCCGGCTGAAGCTGTGAGGAAAGAGGGGATGGCGGGGGCAAAGCTCCGAAGAGGCTGGAGCACAGGAGGAGGAGAGGGCTAACAGATCAGACAGGGGAGGCGCTGGGGTGAGATCACGGGGGGCTTATGGGTCACCTGAAGGATTTTGAGTTGATTCTATTTACCTAACAAACACATATATAGCACCTGTTCAAAGCACCTTCCTAATATTAACTCACTGAATCCTCGTAACAACCTACGAGGTAGGTAGTATTATTGTCATCATCCCCATTTTACTAGTGGAGAAAGTCAGGCACCGTGCACTGAACTAACCTGCCAGGATCACCTACCTAGTGAGAACTGGGGCCAGGCCATCTGGCTTCCGAGTCCAGCCACTGTATTGAGCTGCAGTTAAATGAAGCTGAAGGGCTTTAAGCAGGAAAGTAAAGCAAAGGTGAGACTTGCGTTTTTTACAGGATCAGCCCTGCCGAAGGGGCCAGGAGGTTCATATAACCAGTCTCCCCAGTGCGGCCTGCACTTGCTAAGCTGCTGGTGTGGCTGCGCTGGTTCTGACAGGATGGGGTAAAGAGGCACACAAGGGTCCACCTCCGAGCTACAGATGCTGAGCCCCGCTCGGGGGGTCTGCATCCCGGCATTCTGTCCAGAGCCCCCTTCTCGGGGTTCAGCCCTGTCCAAAGCTGACTTCCACACAGAGGGGAGCGGCCATGGCCTTCCTGCACTTCCAGAGGCCTCCACTGGGGCGGCAGAAAGGTGGGTGTGCAGACCATCGTCCTCTCGGTGGCTCTCCCCTTCTACCACGATCCCTTTCTCCCTGTAGCCCTCTGACGCCCGACGTCTTCTGCAGCGGCCTGGCCAACACTCACATCTCCCTGCTGTCCACTCCCATAGCACTTATTGTGAGAGCTACACAATCAGTCCTGTGTGCATTGTTCTCCGTTTTGTGTTCATTCATCCATTCAACTGTCCTGAATTGTCTGCAGATGAGTCATAATTTGAGAGATGGCTGAAGATTTGTTGCTTTCTGTACCAAAACTTAAAAAAAAATCCAAACACTCTGGATATATGTGCATATATATATGCACACATACACATGTAGTATATAACAGACTTCAGCGACAGCAACAAAAAAATGAGAACAGAATGAACATTTTTTGTGATAATCGAGGCACCTTTCTACGTACCTAGCCCTGCCTGAGACGTACGGGTCGTGTGCCCTTCCACTAAAAGGGGCCAGCCTCTTGGGCTTTCTCATTCACTTCTTGTAGGTTTGTCGTCTCCACCTGTCAACTGATTGCCTTGCACAGACCTTCCACGTAGACTAGATCCCAGGTCAGGCCATGGGGACAGGCCCGGGCTGGCCCCAGAGCCCCCTGCACTTCCTCTCCTCTGAATCATCTGGTGAGAAGGTGGAGTGGATTTCAGAGGGACTCCCAGGAGAAATTCTACTCCTGTTTTCTGAAGAGTTACTTCTAAACCGCTGTGGCTGGGAAGTCAGGTTGCTGAGCATCTGAGAACTGAAAAGCCAGGGAGACGTTCCTGCCTCTCCCCTGAGCTGCACGTTAGGTGCCCCACCTCCGTGCTCTCCATCAGGCTCCTCGTAGGCACTGTGTCTTAATAATTTTTGGAATCCCCTAGGGCAGTGTCTGGCACATGGCAGACCCTTCAATATTTTGTTGAATGAACGAATAGGAAATTGAGCTGAGTCAGGGGTTGGGAGCTCCTTAGAGGGCCTCACACACTCCTCCACGTGTGCGCATCAGTGCTGGACTTTAGGACGTTTTTCTGATGCTCAGAGACCTTCAGGGCCAACTTCAAGGTTCTTAGTGTGCTTGTCACAGCAGATGCAATTCTGTGTTAAGGGAATACCTGCGAAATATACAGCTCCGCTTTGTATGCTTTCCTCTGTGAATTTACTACGATTCTAGTGATTTTATATATGGTTGGATACAAAGTAAGCACCCAGTGCAAATAATTGCTGGTATTGGAAATGTCCCCCTTGATGGCCCAGATTCACTCTCAACACGAACCCTCACTGAATGTCTTCTATGAGTCAGAGTCACTAGGGGCATGGAAAGCAGATGAAACTCTGCCCCCTGGAAGGTCACAGTCTAATGAGGGAGCTGGGAGAGGAGAGGAGAGACAGACATGTAATTAATAAAAGGGAACAGATAAAAGATGAGGAGGTACCCTCTCCCTGCAGAGACGCTGAGAGTAAAACAGAGACTTCCATATGAAAATAAAATCAGCAGCTGATTCACCAGCAGATATATACTTAGCCACCCACGAACCTCAGATAACTAAACATTGTTTCCAGACCAGCAGACACTGGAGTTTTCATCTTCCATTGCAGGTAGTGTAGAGTCTTGTTTATTGTTGTAGAAGAAGATTGAAATTAGACAGACTTGTTTTTGAATCTTAACTCCGTAGCTTACCAATTTAGACTGGTAATTTAACCTCCCTGGGCATCAGTTTATTCACCCGTACACCTTTGTTGAGAGGACAGTAAGGATACAGATCAAAGAAGAAAACCCTAACCCTCAGGAAGCTCACAGTCTGGCAAAGGAGAGAGGTGAAACATATGTCACGGACACACACTTAAAGCTAGTAAAAGATACCAGATTTTTTGTTGAATGACAATATTAGTCAAGATTCTCCAGAGAAACAGAATAAGATATGTACATATAGGTATATATTATAAGATAATAATAAGATAGATATATAGAGAGATTTATTATAAGGAGTTAGCAAGTCCAAAATTTGCAGGGTGGGCTTGCAGGGTGGGGATCTAGGAGAAACTATATTTCTGTTTGAGTCTGAAGGCTAGCTGTTATAGACCCAGGGAGCGTTGATGTTGCAGATGAAGTCCGAGGCCGTCTGCTGGAGAACTGTCTCTTGCTCCAGGGAGACAATTCTTCTTGTTCTATTCAGGCCTTCAACTGATTGGAGGTGGCCCACCCACATTATAGAGGGCAATCTGCTTACTCAAAGTCCACCAATTTGGGCTTCCCTGGTGGCGCAGTGGTTGAGAGTCCGCCTGCCGATGCAGGGGACGTGGGTTCGTGCCCCGGTCCGGGAAGATCCCACGTGCTGCAGAGCGGCTGGGCCCGTGAGCCATGGCCGCTGAGCCTGTGCGTCCGGAGCCTGTGCTCTGCAACGAGAGAGGCCACAACGGTAAGAGGCCCGCGTACAGCAAAAACAAAAGAAAAAAAAAAAGTCCACCAATTTAACTGTTAATCTCTTCCCAGAACACCCTCACAGAAACATCTGGAATAATGTTTGATCACCAAGTTGACATGTAAAAGTAACCGTTGCACTGAACAAAGTGAAGAATGTAATCTCATGCATGCAAAACCACATGCATACGTCCAAATGAAAAGCGCTATATCTAGAAGGCGGTCACCAAAATGCCAGCAGTGGTCCCCTTGCAGAGGCAGCCTCTCAGGTTCTTTTTTACTCTCCTTTTGTATATTTATGTATTGTTTCATTGTTTTAATATAATGTGCACTGTTACATTTTTATTCAACATTATCATCATCACCATTATCATTACAAAAGCAATCAAGCTTTTAAAAAAATACCCTACGGGGCTTCCCTGGTGGCACAGTGGTTGAGAATCCAGTTCGATCCCTGATCTGGGACGATCCCACATGCCACGGAGCAACTAAGCCCGTGCACCACAACTACTGAGCCCTCGTGCTGCAACTACTGAAGCCTGCGCTCCTAGAGCCCATGCTCCGCAACAAGAGAAGCCACCACAATGAGAAGCCCATGCACCACAACGAAGACCCAATGCAGCAAAATAAATAAATAAATAAAATAAATCTATATATATTAAAAAATACCCTACTAGCATAGAGGAAATGCTGGAGAAATGTCAGAATGCTTAAGCCTTTCCCCAGAAGCCCGGTGGACCAAAAGCTGGTTCACAATGCCTGAAATTCTACCAGTGAACTTTTTTTTGTTATTGTTTTTGGCCAGGCCTCATGGCTTGTGGGATCTTAGTTCCCCCACCAGGGATTGAATCCGGGCCCACAGCAGTGAAAGCGCTGAGTCCTAACCACTGGACTGCCAGGGAATTCCCCTACCAGTGAACTTTTATTCTTTCAGTGTAAGAGCTTTCTTTCTCTTAAAATGCAAATCGTGGCAGAAGAAATATTGCTGGAAGACTTATCTGTTTTTTAATGATGGAATGATTTGATTAGATTTTTTTCCTGAGAACACACGGTGAGAGTTGGAAAACATTGTGTAGCCGACGGGTGTCCAGGAGGTGCCAGAAATGGGACACCCACGAGCACAGAGGGATGCCTCCAGATGGCAAGAATGAACCTCGCCAGCTGCAGGTCTGATGGGAGACTGAGTTCTACAGGCCTGACCCCGGCCCTAAGCCAGGAAATGTGTAGGAAGACCTTGCCTGACCAGACTCCTTTGATTTCCCCACCTGTCCTGGCTCTACCTGAGTCTCATTTAGCCCCTCCAGGTGGAGTGGAGAATGGGGGCAACTCTTCAACTACCCCTTCAACAGAAGTATTGATAATGATTATATGGAAATTTGCAGTGAAAAGTCCCACTCAAATGTTTGTTTGTCAATGAAATATCTGCCATATGGCAAGAGAGGAAGAAGTTCCTTTCCGATGACCCACTGCTCTTGGCAAATAAACCACTGAAACAATTTATCAGAGTAAACTCAACCAGAAGGACTCATTCATTCTGAAATGTACACTGAATGTAGCCATTCTGCAGACCATTAACTCTGCTAATTACAACAGTGATTCAAGAGATAAACCTTCACTAATTTTTTTTTTTTTTTTTTTTTTTTTTTTTTTTGCGGTATGCGGGCCTCTCACTGCTGTGGCCTCTCTCGTTGCGGAGCACAGGCTCCAGACGCGCAGGCTCAGCGGCCATGGCTCACGGGCCCAGCCGCTCCACGGCATGTGGGATCTTCCCGGACCGGGGCACGAACCCGTGTCCCCTGCATCGGCAGGCGGACTCTCAAGCACTGCGCCACCAGGGAGGCCCTTCACTAACTTTTTATGAGGCTCTGAGGCTCCTTGCAGCTGACAGGCATCTCCTTCCCTCCCCCTGCACTCTACCACCAAGCAGAGGGAAAAAGGGGGAAAAAACCCTAATATTTATTGAATATATGCCCAGCATTTTCCTATGGGATAGCTCCACGATCCCTTTGGGGTAGGGATTATTTTTACAGGTGAGGAAACTGAGTTTCAGAGAAGATCACGGTGTTCAAGGTCAAACTGCAAATAAATAGCAGAGCTGGGACTGAGGATCTCCTGGCTTCAAGCTCAGTGTGCTCCCTCCTGCTCTTCTCCGGAAGCTTCTTCTCACCAAGTAATTTAGAAAAAATAACAAGAACATCAAACAAATAAAGTAAGAACTCAGTGCTTTCTTTCTTAGCTGCCTGTTGCCTAGAGTTCTTCCCAGCACGTTGAATGTGGATGTTTAACACATTTCATATTTACTGGGATGAAACTCCTAGAGAACAGAGACTAGTGTGATCTTTCCTGGAGTCCCTACAGCATCAAGCAAAGGTCTGGCAGAGCCGGTATACGGATGGGCTTTGGCACCCAGACTGCGTGCATCGGTGTACATCGAGGCTCTGCCACTCACTAGCTGTTTGACTCTGTGCACAATCCAAGGACTGTGCCTCAATTTCCTTATCTGTGAAATGGAGAAGGTGATCAGAATAGTACCTACTTCATAGTGGCATTAAGCAGAATAAATGAGTTAATACTTGCAAGAGACTTAAAATGGTGTTTGACACACGTAATCACTTAGTAAGTGTTAGCTCTTTGTGTGTCCAGGGGCTTCAAGTCCCCAGAGCTTTTTTTTAAAGTTTTTAAAATAAATTTATTTATTTATTATTTATTTTTGGCTGTGTTGGGTCTTCGTTGCTGCATGCCAGCTTTCTCTAGTTGTGGCGAGCGGGGGCTACTCTTCGTTGCAGTGTGCAGCTTCTCATTGCTGTGGCTTCTCTTGCTGCGGAGCATGGGCTCTAGGCGCTTGGGCTTCAGTAGTTGTGGTACGCGGGCTCAGTAGTTGTGGCACTCGGGCTCAGTAGTTGTGGCTCGAGGGCTCTAGAGCTCAGGCTCAGTAGTTGTGGCGCATGGGCTTAGTTGCTCCGCGGCATGTGGGATCTTCCCAGACCAAGGCTCGAACCCGTGTCCCCCGCATTGGCAGGCGGATTCTTAACCACTGCACCACCAGGGAGGTCCCAGTCCCCAGAGCTTTAATTTTCTCCAACTGAGTTCTTTCAGGTGCCGAGGACTTTAGATTTAACTAATCCCTCTGGTCCCTCATAAAATATAATTTCATAGTGTGCCATCGCTTCCGAGAAGTTTTTACCCATGATTCCAGATGTAACTATATGAGTTGGTGCTCCATAAATATCTGATGATTGGATGAAAGCAGAAGTTATAGAGACTGAGTTACAGGCAGCAGCAAAAACTTGCCCAAGGTCACCTGGGGAGATGGCAGTACAGCCCAGACTTTCTGACAAAGAATTAGTGTTCTTGCCCCTACCCTCCCTCCCTACCACAAAGGTTCTGTCCCCTGACCGTTCTGCTCAGGGGTCTCCATCCCCCACCCACCTGCACTGGTTTCTCCTCTTGCCTGAGCTGTCTCTAATTTCAGTAAGCTTGAAATTCACTGGTCATACAGAAAGCATTTTATCTGTCCTTGCACATGCAAATTCTTTCCATTGGGATTTCTTAGTGTCCAGCTCCACCCCAGCCCACACGGCCATAAACACTCATGTGTCTACAGCCTGGCCCCAGGGATTCCAGAAATAACAGCAGGCCCCTCCATTAGAACACTGGAACATAGTAAGGCATTTCTGCATTAAGACACAAGCCCTTTCCAGCCCAGGCCTCTCCTGTCCATCAAAGCACAAAGCAACCTTTACAAGTCAGGACAGGGAGGGGCAGCTGGGAGGGAGTGTAGATTTCTGGAAGGTCCGCACCTTCTCCTGCCGTCTCTCTGCTCTCAGATCTTCCATTCTAGAGAGTCTCCAGATCTGCTCCAGGCTCCACTTAGAATCTGAAATTCTTTCTTGGCTGTGTCATTCTTTGCCTTCAATGATCTATTCTCCCTTGGACATGCTGGAACTGGAATCATGGCAGTGTGAGCCCATATGGCACAAAGGCCACTTTCCAGACACCCAAGACAGCCACCTGATTTGGAGTCAGGCACTGGGGAAGTGCCAGGAAAGAAGGGAGTGGCTGGAGGGGAGTGCCCAGTTTAAGGAGAAAGGAAAAGGCTAGCAATGACCCTCAATAAAAGGCATGTAGGGCGATCATTCCCATTTCAGAAGGATGTTCACGAGTAGAAAGTCAGAAGTCAACATCTAGGGAGAGAAGTTTAGCTTTTCAAGTGTCCTCTCAAAAATAATACCAGAAGGGACTTACCTGGTGGCGCAATGGTTAAGAATCCGCCTGTCAATGCAGGGGACACAGGTTGGAGCCCTGGTCTGGGAAGATCCCACATGCCACGAGGCAACTATGCCCGTGCACCACAATTACTGAGCCTGCGCTCTAAAGTCTGTGAGCCACAACTACTGAGTCCGTGTGCCACAACTACTGAAGCCCACGAGCCTAGAGCCCGTGCTCTGCCACAAGAGAAGCCACCGCAATGAGAAGCCCGCACACCGCAATGAAGAATAGCCCCTGCTCTCTGCAACTAGAGAAAGCCCGCGCACAGCAACGAAGACCCAACGCAGCCAAAAATAAATAAATAAATTTATTTAAAAAATATATATACCAGAAGATAAAAAAAGCGTGTACGCATAAGACGACAATGATGTAAAAAATACGTATTTAGATGCATGACCTAGAAAGGCTGGAAAGAAATATAAAAACAGTTGCTTTTTCGGGGGTCGGGGGGAGGATTAAATGGGTGTTTTTCTCCAAATTATCCTTAAGGTCATTTCCCATTTTAAAGAAAATCATAATATCTGGCATTGCCAGAGACACCTGCCTGGACTTTTTTGGGTATTTTCCAAGGGAATTTCAGGTTTTAGGTGCCCGTCCGAAACCGAATTTATCTTGTAAAACGCATGCTTATGCCACTCTCCAGGAACTAATTCCTCTTTACTGGGGATGGGATTATTTCTAATTCGCGGTCCCCATCGCAACGTCATTAAAGGCTGAGTTCAGTGTATTGAGCTCCAAACCTTTGTCACGAATAGGAAGGTGGAGGAAAGGCAGGCGCTTGTGCAACAAAACAGCCGATGGTGTCACCCTCCCAGGCCAGACCTCACCAGGGCCGACGAGAGACGCAGCTGCATTAGCCCACAGGATGCAATGCACCATCAGCAACGCTGCTGCAGCAGGAGACCCGGCCACCGCAGGGGAGGTCATGCGAGCCTCCTGCGCCCGTGCCGCGCCCACGAGCGCCGGGGGTGGCGGGGAGGTTGAGGGGAGTTGGTAACAGCATCGCCATGGCAACAGTGACGTCCTTGTACCCTGGATCTAATTGGAGGAAACCCCGTGGCCGAAGCCGCAGCCTGCCGGCCAACCGAACTTGCCCAAGCCGACCCACCCTCCTAGCCTCCGCTTCCTCTCCTGCCCCGCCCCCTTCGCCCCCTTCCGCGCGCTCAGTCCTCATTGGCCAGAGGCGGGGAGGAAGGCGGGACTCTCGGGGACAGCTCAGCGCGCCATTGGGCGGGGGGAGCGAGGGCCGCCGCGCTGCGGCCCGCCTCCCGGCTCGGAGGTAGGCTGAGACGGGAGGGTCCTCGGCTAAAGCCAAAGGCGGATCAAAGTGGTGGGACTCGCGCCGCGGCCGCGGAGACGTGAAGGTGAGCGCTAGGGTCGCCCCCGGCCCTGCTCGGGTCGGGTCGGGCCCGAGAGTCCGGCGGGAGGCCAGCCCCGGGGAGCGGCTGGCCTCGACGCCGCTCTCCTCAGGGACGGCTCCGGCGGGAAGGAAGGTGCGGGCCAACGGCCGCTTCCATCTTGGGCCGGGCGGGCGCGGGAGCGGCCCTTCCTCCTCCTCTCCTTCCTCCTCCTCCTCCTCCCCCCGCCGCGGGCCGCTTCGGCTGGCGCCCCCGGGCCTCCCGGGAACCCCGCGGGGAGGATGGGCGGGGGAGGGAAATTCAACGGGGCCGCGCGTGCGGACACAGACAAAGGGGGCGGCGGGCGGGCGGGCGGGCTGCCGGGGCGGCGGGCGCATTGTCTGACGGCGCCGCCCCCGCCTTCTGCCCGCGACCCCGCCCCGCCCGCAGGCCCTCCGCACTCCTCCTCGGCATCCGGGTCGGTGCTCGCCCTCGTTGTCCTGTCCCCGGCCCCATGGAGAAGACGGAGCTGATCCAGAAGGCCAAGCTGGCCGAGCAGGCCGAGCGCTACGACGACATGGCCACCTGCATGAAGGCCGTGACGGAGCAGGGCGCCGAGCTGTCCAACGAGGAGCGCAACCTGCTCTCGGTGGCCTACAAGAACGTGGTCGGGGGCCGCAGGTCCGCCTGGAGGGTCATCTCGAGCATCGAGCAGAAGACCGACACCTCCGACAAGAAGCTGCAGCTGATTAAGGACTATCGGGAGAAAGTGGAGTCCGAACTGCGGTCCATCTGCACCACGGTCCTGGTGAGTCCGCGACCGTCCGGGCGGCGGGCGCCGAGGCGCCTTTGTGTGAGGCTCTCCGTGGGGAGTTCCCCGGGAACGGGAACGAAGTGGGGGCCGGGGCCTGCCTGACGCCCTGCCGACGCGTAGAAGGGCTTGAGGAGGTCAGCCTTGGCTTCCTTAACGCGTTATTTCAGTTCTTGAGATGAAGAAGCTGCTTTTTCTTTTTTTTTTTTCTTTCCGGTGGTAAGTATGTCTTTCCTAGGTGCTGCGTTGCTCCTCCACCAGATACGTTTAAACATGAGAGTAGTTTTGTAGAAGGCTGACAGTCGTTTTGCAGCGTCCTGAGGCGATCTGGGAACCCTTTAAACGTATTGAATCAGTTCGTAGGCTTCAGGCTTCCGTTGAAAGAAGGGGCGGGCGCCTTTTCCCTAAAGATCACGTATGTAAGTCGGTTTTCCTCCCACATCCAGCAACGGAAATGTACTTCGAAAATCTGAATAGGTACCTCGTTTTTCAAGTAAGAGTATCCGTTGAGTTTTTCCTTGTTAAAAGCGGGGAAGGGGGAGAGTTTGGTACATGTGAATAAGGCACAGCTACATCAAAGGAATAAAATGTCCTGGGACATTTCGGTGCTTGATACCATTTCTTCGCTGTTACATAGCTACACGTGAACCCCGAGGTGTTGAAATGAATTCAGATCTGGTGTGGAGTAAGCGAGGAAAGCTCTCCAGGTTTTGAGCTGCCGGTCTTAGCTAGGGTGGCTTTGGGTGGAGTGGGGTGACCGCTGTAGTCACGCTTATTGGTGAGAGAGAGCATTTTTAGCTTCGTCATTGTATGGATCTTTTGATCAGTAAGATAAGTTTTTAAAACGTCAATACCAGCATTATATCCTGAGGTATTTTAAAGTGTTTTAATACTGCAAAGAGTCATTTCTACTAATAAAATATGAAAGAGCCGCTGCGGTTGCCTCTTTTAAGTGCCACTTTTCCAAGGGGCCTACTGATTTTTGATGTGTTTGTTCCATGTCGTGTTTTAGGTGGGCTTTGAAAGACAAACATGCCAGATTGGTGATTTTTCAAGAGGGAATAGAGGGGGAAATGCCTCTTGCTCTCCCAGCCTTCGCTTCCTTGCCCTTGAGATTCGTGGGGCAGGAAAGCTTTTTTCTTCCACCTATTTTTCCAGTAAAATAACAAGTGATCTGAACGAAATCATGGCTGATGGAGATACCTGGTCAACGGGCGAAGGAAGCAGTGCAGAGCGTGTTTCAGAGGTGGAGAAAACTTTGAGATTATTTGCTTTATGTAGGCGAGATGTTATGTTCATCCATGTCTTAGGTTCCACTCCCTGCCTAGCATAGAGGAGACACTTAGGCTTTTGGAACTGAACTGCTTGTATTCAAAAAATTTGCCAGCTTGAAAGTGATGGTAGACTTCAGTGGCATATGGTAATGGTTATTGACAACATCCACTCTGTCATCGAGGAAGACTGTAAGAACTCCATATGTTAACGAGAAGCTTTTTTTTCTATGCATGTTTTACTTTGGGACACTCTCACAGCATATTTCAATCTCTTTGTTCTGTTATTGTTTTGCAGTTTGTTACTTACCCTGCAGCAATTCAGAATTACCACAGAATTTTTCCTGTTCTCTAGCAAGTTAGCTGGGAATATTTGTTTTATTTTGTGGCTCCTATAAATTTTAGCTTCTCTAATGGCATAAGTAGAGGAGACTTTGCTTAGTTGATAAGTGACTTGAAATAGAGACCAAATAGATCATTTCAGTACGAGAGAACCCCTGAAATTAGGACAGGTTTTGTTTGTTTGTTTGTTCTGTTTTCTTCACATATACTAAGTGAAATAGAAGAGTTGATTCATCGGACACCAAGGAATAAATAAAATATTTTTATTAGTGAAATGGCTTAAAAGACTAATTGTGACTTAACGGCCAACCTCCGAAAAAAGTCCTGAGGAAAGCCCATTGTCAAGTTGGCCGCTGTATTTGAGAGCTTAGCATGTGCAAGGCACTGTGCTAAAGCAGCATGGGGAAGAGCAATGCTGAAAACGGTAGATTTTGTCCTCCAGTAATTTATAATAAGGAGTGCATATGAGAAATCCCCAAATGTAAATAATATATAATTCCCGTAAGATGGTTATGAATAAAATGCTATGTAGTTTAAAGGAAACAGAAACCTCAGGAAAAGCTTTACAAGGAGGGGCTTTTGGAATGAGCGTTGAGGGAGGGGGATCGCGGTGGGGGGAGTGTCAATATTCCAAGCAGAAGAAGTATACAGGATGGGCCTTATTCATGGAAGAAGGTTTCTGTATGAGGATCAGAATATGTGCAGAGCTGGTGCAGGAGAAAAGCCTGTGAAAGAAGATAGGAACTATATAAGAGAATGTCAGAGGGACTTTTTCTCATTTGATTGACAGTGGGAAGACTCTGAAGATTTTCGAATGAGATGCAGGTGGCAGTATCTAGAATTCATGGTTTGGGTGCTAATTTCCGGTTTGTAATCTGAACTGATAGATAAGGAAGTGATAGACAAGTGAACAAGAATTTGAGAATTGGTAAATTAGTGATTTAATCAGGAGTCTATCAAATAATGGGGGAAGAAGAATGAAATCTAAAGTTGCTGAACATGAGCCAAAATTAGGTTTTCTCGCTTTTTTCCCCCCTTTGGTAAGCAAGAAGGAGAATTTAGTGTGGAGGAAGTGGATGACACTGACTTGTTATAGAAGGCTAATAAAAGAGTAACGTGGAGGGCTAGGCAGAATTTTGGTTTTAAATAGCAGAGATTCTCAGCTTCATCTTTCTATTTCATAGAGTAGGTTCAGGGTGGAATTATTTGGACTGTTTACTCAAAATGAACATGGCAGACAACTCTCAACCCTGTTGATAATCATTGCGGAGGCAGTAAAAAATGTTGAAATCCAAATATGTAATCTAAAGAGCAAAAGGAATTAACAAGACCCAAACAGCCAAGACCAGACTCTTCGTAGAATCTAAGAGAAGTTAAAGAGGAAGATATTACCAAGTTATCTCTGTCTCTCAGTGTCATTTGTGAAACCAGAGGTTGGGCTAAAATTTCTAAGTCTGTTCCAATTCTGATACTTGGGGACTATAGAGTTATATGGTCCCAGTCATTCCACCTGTGCTCTGACTTCCAACTCTAAAATGACTAGTTTTTATAGTCCAGGTTGAAGAAGAACATGTCCTTAATCATTTAAGAAATGTTGAAAAACTAACGACTTCAGTGAAATGTCTTTAGGAAGAGGGGATGCAGAAGTCATTGGTGATCCTAGTAAGCAGTGTTGGAAATAGCAAAGTTTAAGTGAAAAAGGTTAATACTGTAAGTTGTATGACAACCGGGCAGTGGTTAAAAACTTGAACAAGGTGTTTAAGAGTCATTAAGAACTGGGGTGTGAGGTAAGGGTAATTGAAGAAATCAGAGGGGTCCACAAAGCCCTTCTGGGACCTGAGAACAAATATCATGTACAAAGTTCATGACCTTGGAGTAAGAACAGGACACTTAGGGAATGTAGTTACAAGATAACCTCTGTCTCAGGCAACCCCATGTTATCCTTCTGTGTTAATGGTCTTTTTATTAGACTATTTTCAATAGGTTGCTTTAGTATAATGTATAAACGGTTTCGGGAGTTAAGGTCTATGTTGTGATTTTTTTTTTAAAGTAAGAATCATTTAAAATATATAGAAACTGAAATTTGTCTCTGGTGTGTAAAAGCCCTGTAATCTTAATTCCATAATGTGCTTGAATTTAGTTGTGTTCTGAATTAATCTCTTAATGAAAATGTTTAGTGCTAGTTGTTTGAAGTAAGACCAATATGTTGTTCTTGATAGTTAATGAGTCTTAATGTACTCTTTTTGACGTGATGGAAAAAGTATGGGCTCTGGAATCAAGACTGACTGTTTTTGGGTCATTGCTCCATAACCTTATAATTTTGTGACTGCAGGCAAGTTTCTCTCAGCCCCTGTTTCTTTATCTATAAACTGGTGATGATGGTTCTTGCCTTTGTAGGCTTGTAGTTAAAATAATAGGTAATAACGGACATTTAATGGGCATTTACTATTATATACTAAGTACTGTTTTAAGCACTTGATATACTCACTGTGTTCCCATTAGTTAGGTTGATAGTATTATTTGTGTTTTAAAGTTGAGAAAACGGGGGCATAAGGAAGTTAAGTAACCTGGTCAGTATCACAGAACTAGTGAGTGGTAGAGCAAGGATTGGAACCCAGGTGGTGTGACTCCAGATGAAAGTGTATGAAACACATTTGGCCCTAAACAACATAGTAGCTGACTAAAGATCACAGTGTTTGGGGGAATTTGTACAGTTTAATAAATGTTTGTAAGTTCGGAGGGAGGGAGGCTAGATCTGCGGTGGACAAAACTCACTTAGTCTATAATTTTGAAGCCCTCCTTTTATGCAGGATATTGCAGTAAAATTTTTAAACTTGACTTTTGGATTTTTTGCATTTAGAGTGTAAGCTCCTTGAAGCTAAGAGTTGTTTCTGAAGAGTGAAATGGAATGGAATATTGTACATACAGGCATAGAAGCATAAGGTTTGATCAGTGGTTCTCAGCCAGGGTGAATTTACCCGCCAGGGGACATTTGGCAAGTTCTGGAGATAGTTTTTGCTTGTCAAGGCTGGGGTGGGAGTGGGGAGGTGCTACTGATACACTGTGAGTAGAAACCTAAATGCTGCTAAGCATCACATAACGCATAGGAAAATCCCCCACCACAAAGAATTACCCAGCCCAAATGTCAGTAATGACTGAGGTTGAGAAACTCTGGGTTAGGTTATAAATAAAACAAGCAGTATTAAGTTGTATTGAATTGTATCACACCTGTCCTTTAGATTCTTATTAATATATTGGCATCTTGTCAGAACCCTTTGTCTAGACTTCAGCTATTTTTTTTTCTTTGACACTCTTGTGCGTATGCTATTTAACTCTGCAGTTCACCTGTCTGGCACTTACTCACTTACTCAGTGGGTTCTGCATTTTCAAAGTTCCACCTCAGGGTTTACCTCCAAGGCCTTAGCTTTTTTCTTTTAAAAAAAACTTGGGGGGCTTCCCTGGTGGCGCAGTGGTTGGGAGTCCGCCTGCCGATGCAGGGGACACGGGTTCGTGCCCCGGTCCGGGAGGATCCCGCATGCCATGGAGCGGCTGGGCCCGTGAGCCATGGCCGCTGAGCCTGCGCGTCCGGAGCCTGTGCTCCGCAACGGGAGAGGCCACACAGTGAGAGGCCCGTGTACCGCAAAAAAAAAAAAAAAAAAAAAAAAATTGGCACAGAGAAAAACGATCCAACTGAAATTATAGTGAAATCTATTTAGAAGAGGCAGTTAAAACTGATGAACAGCAAATATTCCCCTCTCCTTCATAACTGCCATTAATAGTTTGGCATATGTGGTTCCAGACTTTCGAGCCTGTACTGTGTGTTTATTTGGATGTTGCATAATTATACTAATGCCCCACTGAACATTTAGGTTGTAAACAAATTTTTCTCTTTTATAAACAACACTGGGAAGGACATCCTTGTTGCGTGCTTTATGCTAGGATTTACTTAGGTTAAGTTTTGGGAAATGAAATTTCCAATCAGAAGATAACGCATTTTTTTTTTCCCCAGATAGCCCTCTGAAAAGATTTTATGTGTTTATACTGTCATCAGCTGTTGTTGAGAAACCCCATTTCCCCTTACCCTCTCCAGCACAGACAGTTGTTTGAGGTTAACAAAAATCTAGTGGCTGGAAGGGTTGAAATTTTACCTCCTTGTTCAGTTTTGGGTGTAATGAGGACTACCTTTGTTCTCATAAAGGGCCGGTTACCAGACTTTTTTTTTTTTTTTTTTTTTGAGTCTCATATACAGTTTCACTTATAAAATGATGCCATAGCATGGGATTAGTTAATTCAGGGTGCTTGACAGTTGGGAAATCTGCTTGATCATATTGATGTTTATTTATTCCTTTTTGATATTTATCAATACCAATTTTTGTATTTAGCACTAGTTCTTTCAGAGTAACGACGGAAAATATCTTTGTACCATTGACTTTCTGGGTATCGAGGGATGGTAGAGAGGCATCATTTGAAAAGATGAGAAAAGAATAAAAACTATAGTTCATCCATTTCTACTTAAATTAAACTCTTAATCCATGGGTAAATCAACAATGAAGTTTCCTGAAATATTTCATGATAAATAATTCGACCAGATTCGAAAACATTGTTTGCATATTGAAGTGTTTAAAGACAAAATGATGCTGATACCTAGAACTTCAAAATAATGGGTGAGGGTTATAGATGAAAGAAGTGTGTCTGTGAATTAATATAGTTGCAACTGGCTTTAATGGGAATTCATTATACTACTCTCTCTTCTCTTGTATATGTTTGCAGTTTTCCATAATTAAAGGGTTTTCACCCCTAGAAATTTTCCACCCTTACGTACTTACACAAGAGGAAAGACCTGTACAAGAATGACCATAGCAGCTTTGTTCTAAGAGCAGAAAACTGAAAACAATTCATTAGTAGGAAAAAGGGTAAACTGAGGTATATTCATACAGTGGGATACTATTCAGCCGTAAAAAGGAATGGACTACTGACGCATACTATAATGTAGATGAATTTCAAATACACACTAAGTGTAAGAAGCTTTGCACAAAATAGTACATAATGTCATTCTATTTATATGAAATTCTAGAACAAGCAGAAGTAGTCTGTGGGTGAAAAATCAGAAGAGTGGTGACCTCTGGGGATGGAGGCAGGGACTGACTGAAAGGGGCAGGAGAGAACTTTCTGTGGTGATTGTAATGTTCTTTGTGTTGATATGGATTTGTGTTACACATGTATATGCATTTGTGGAAACTCAGGAAATATGCGCTTAACATTTGTTCATTTCGTTGTATGTAAATTTTTGCTTCAAAAGAAAATAAACTCTAGTTAGTGATATTCGTGTACTGATGTCTCAGTTTACACTAAAACTAGTAGAAATGGATGGTTATTTGATAAAGCAGTTTGGTAAAAGGTTAATGGTAGTATCTGGGTGGTGGGTATATGGGTGCTCACTGTAATTGTTGGTTGCTGTATATTAGGGGTATAATATTCTACACGCTATGGTTGAATGCCTTTTTTTTTTTTTTTCTTTTTTTTTTTGCGGTACGCGGGCCTCTCACCGCTGTGGCCTCTCCCGCTGCGGAGCACAGGCTCCGGACGCGCAGGCTCAGTAGCCATGGCTCACGGGCCCAGCCGCTCCGCGGCATGTGGGATCCTCCCGGACCGGGGCACGAACCCGCGTCCCCTGCATCGGCAGGCGGACCCTCAACCACTGCGCCACCAGGGAAGCCCTAACATTTTTTTTAATAAAAAAATTGTATGAGAAAAATGGCATTGCTTTATAATCTGTTACAGTATCACGTCTCTTTTAGCTCTTGGAAAACTCCACTCATGAGAGAATGGCAGTGAAAAAGCAAATAGTACCTTAATACGTATTATGAAAATGGTTTTAGTTTGTGCCCTTCCCCATCCAGAAAGTTGGGGGGAGGGGTAGAAGTTCTGTGAACACATTTCGAAAATTGCTGCTCTGGGGGCATTCTGTGTGATTGAGCAGTTTCTGAGTAGTGGTCATCATGTGGTGATGATTAAATTTGTAAAACCTTCCCCTCCCTTCCCATTGCCCAGTCCCTTTACCCCCCAAATTATTCTAGGTGTATAGTTTTGGAGACCAGAAAAATCACAGACTTGATAATAAAGAAAAGTTTATTTTAGATATTGGGTAAGAAAGAGTCTCTGTTCATTCCTGAAAAACTAACTTGAGAACTAGTATGTTGGAATGGCTTCTGCTTCCTTATGTTGAGAATGGTAAAGTAAGGTTAATATGACGTCTCACTCCCCAGTGCCCAACCCAAAGGCAGAGGTGGCATGAATGAAATATGTAGATAATGGGCTTTTGGATCTGGTTGCATTTAGGTTTGAAAGTTAGCTCTTGAAGATAGGAAGTCAGGTTAGTTGTTAGCCAGCATTGGTTGAAGCATTTCAGTGAAACTCGTCTTTCACGAAGATCTTGACTATCCATTTACATTTTTTCTATCTAGCTGAACAGTATTCCATGATTTCTTTGTCAGCTGGACCTTTTGCTCTGGATGGATTTGGCGTGGGGTGGTGCTGAATACATGTTGTAAAATATTCTCAGTTTACTGACTGCCTTTGACCATTCTCCTGTATGTTTGCTGCAGGCTTTACTTAGAGAAATGGAGAAACAGTGGTGCAGGTGGTGAGACCATGACTATAAGGACTTCTGTAAATTTAATCTAAATGCTTATTCTTTTTTAAAAAATTTATTTTATTATTATTATTTTTTTTAAATTTATTTTTGGCTGCGCTGTGTCTTTGTTGCTGCGCGCGGGCTTTGTCTAGTTGTGGTGAGCGGGGGCTACTCTTTGTTGCGGTGTGCGGGCTTCTCATTGCGGTGGCTTCTCTTGTTGCGGAGCACGGGCTCCAGAGCGCAGGCTCAGTAGTTGTGGCGCAAGGGCTTAGCTGCTGCGCAGCATGTGGGATCTTCCAGACCAGGGCTCGAACCCGTGTCCCCTGCATTGGCAGGCGGACTCTCAACCACTGCGCCACCAGGGAAGCCCTAAATGCTTTATTCTTAAAGGACAGCCTTAGATTGCTCTTTGTAAGTGCCAGGGTGACTGTGGGAGATAAGTGGGAAAGTCCGTGAAACTGCTTTAAAACCATAATGATACTAAATCAGACTTTCTGCTGTTACTCATCTAGAGTATTTAGTACTCCCAGTTTCCTTCTTACTTTGCTCATTCCGCCAGACATGACTTGAACACAGCTCAGAAAGGTTTTGCTCTTTTAAAACTATAGTATTAGATAACTGTAACTAAACATGTATCAATACATATTAGGTGTTCTAATCTTTCAGCCTGGTACTATTTCCAAGTATTTGGCAGTATACTTCTAGCCCTTCAGTGATTGTGTTGCTCTCTCAGGATTCTGCTGGACTAGTAAAGAGGTTAGAAAGATTATAGTAAGGGTTTACGCATCCTTTAATCAGAGAATACTCTAGATTATTTGGGGACTGATTGCAGAGACCAGGTATTTGATTCTTAAGGATGTCAGAAACTTAAAAAAGAGTTTGGAAGGATTGACTATCCCGTTAATATAGTTGTGCTATATGTAAGTTAATTTTTATGTAATTTAGCTTTTAATATATTTGAAAAAAATTATGCAGTATTTAAACATCGAGGGACTGACATTTGAAATGGGGAATGGTATATATTGAGGTGACTTTATGTTCCTGAACAAATTGAGATGGGAGTCTTTATCAAACTACCAATGGTCCCCTGGAAATTTTTATTTCCTCCTGACCTTTCCCACATCTACCAAGATACTTGGAGAAGAAAAAAACCTGAGAACCATATAATTAGAGAAAGGCTCAAGAGAGTAGCAACTTCAAAAGATTAGGGGGCTTCCCTGGTGGCGCAGTGGTTGAGAGTCAGCCTGCCGATGCAGGGGACACGGGTTCGTGCCCCGGTCCGGGAGGATCCCACATGCCACGGAGCGGCTGGGCCCGTGAGCCATGGCCGCTGAGCCTGCGCGTCCGGAGCCTGTGCTCCGCAATGGGAGAGGCTACAACAGTGAGAGGCCCGCGTACCGCAAAACAACAACAACAACAAAAAAGATTAGGGAAGGAGGTAGGGGAGAGTGCATTGGCCAGGCTCAATGACAAAATTTGTTAATTTTGATGAAATATGACTTATTTTTTTTTCTTAGGCTGCTTGTGCTTTTGTTGTAATATTTAGGAAACCATTACCTAATCCAAGGTTGTAAAGATTTATACCTGTGGTCTTATCTAAGACTTCTACCATTTTAGGTCTTACATTCAGACTTTCGGTCCATTTGGAGTTAATTTTTGCATGTGGTGTGAAGTGGGGCCCAACCGTCATTCTTTTCATGTGGCTGCTCAAGTTGTCCCAGCACCATTTGTTGAAATATTCATGTATGCTTGATCTGAAATTCTCAACTTATGGGGAAAATAACAAGTGGCTTGGCATAAAAGCTCACTTAAGGAAAACTTGTGATTGCTCCATTCTTCATGCTCTAGCCAAATTGTTCACTCAAAGCCCTGCATATTTTGTTTCTGTCCCTCTACTCACTGCTTTTCTTGGTTGGAAGCCCTTCCTTCTCCCATTTCTATATGTTGAAATCACACCTATCCTACCAGATATAATTTAGGTGCCACTACACTTGTTATTATAGTCAGTTACAAATTACAGCCTATTAATACTTTCAGACCTGTTTCCTTCTACCCTCTTATGTGCAATTATGGGTGGATGAGACATGTGTTTACCTGCAAGGAAACTGAGCCATATTGATTTACTTAGTTACATAGCCAGTTAGCTGTGACCTCAAATTCAACTCTTCTAGAATAGTGTTCTTTCTGTTCCCTCTGCCTTTCATAGTAAAGCCTTCCTTTATAGACCCTATTCTTCTGAGATCATCTCATCTTTCTCTGGGTTCTCTCTTGTGTGGAAGTCGGGGAGAGTCAAGGCTTTATAAGTCTATGCTCTTCAACTAGAGCAGCTTCCTTTTATCTCTTTTACTGTTTACTGGTATTGCTTAAAAAGACTTAGGGCAGCAGGGAGAGAAAATAAACACTTCAAAAAAATTTGAAACCATTACCCTGTTAGATGGAGTCCAAGTTCCTTAACAGGACTTAGGAGACCTTCAAGCCTTTCCCTTTAGCTTCCTTTCTCACTACTCACTCCTTCCCTCTGTGTTCCAGCCACATGGAATTCTATGGTTCTCTCCTATATTCTGTACTTTCTTAGCTCTGCTCTTATTCTTTCCCCTATGTAAGCATGGGTTGTTGTATTAATATAGTGTTTTGTTTTCCACCGTCTAGTAATGAGACCCAATTCTGTATTGTCTGGAGTTTACAAGTGTCCTGAGTTCCTCTTGCGGCTGCATCTAAGTCAGATCAATATTGGTAAGCTGTAAGGGTATGTAAGAATAAGGACTTCGTCTGTATTTTTTCTTCTGTATGCTATTAAGCACTGCTTTATTTTTCAAGGTTATTTTTTGTGCTGTACCCAGTAGTTCAGTTGAATATAATCAGTAACCCATGTAAGTTTAGGTGCAAATGCAGATAAATTTTTTTTTCTTTCTTTTTAAATTTTCTTCTCTTTATGCTCTGTAATAGATCTGGTAGACGAAAGGCTCAACTACAGGGTTGTATATAATTCAGCTGCAGAGGTAAATGTATGTGGCATGGGTTAGCCACAGATGGAAAAATTAGTCTGCAAATAATTGTGTAATTTCTATAATGTAGAAATGGCTTAATTCAATTTGTCATAGACTTACAAAAGACAAAGCTCATCTGAAAGTACACTGGTATCTTTGCTATTATCTATTTTTGGTAGTTTTCCTAGGATATAGCAAAACTTGACCCATATACTAAGCTAGCAAGGCAATTTTGACCTATTTTTAATTACTTGAACATATTTTCTTTTAGGTATCAGGATGTCTGTCCAGTTGGATTACTTATGACCAAACTAAGATTTGACTTCCTGTTCTGTTTGTTTTGTTTTCTTTTCCTTTTAGGGAACACTGTTGTTTTCTCACTATCATTTGTCATGTTTTACTTTGCAAATTGCAGTGGCTAACATAGTTTCTGGATACTAGTAAATTGCAAGTTCTCCAAGGGGAAGGAAGTATGGACATTGATGCTTGCCTTGGTTCTTCTGGTAGCACTGATCTGTAAGTGTTGGTAAATTGTGGTTGTTCATGTGTAATTGGTTTTAATGCAGATTTGACAGGTTTGGAAATCGGTATTAGTGTTGCCAGTGTGTGTATTAAACTGTCCTTCCAAACTTTTATATCCTGGCCAGAGGGTTGGGAACTTTGAACAGAAGGGATAACATTCGTATCTTGCTGTTGTGGCCACTCAGTATCTAGCTGCTAAAATGTGGAGATACAGCAGGTCAGACAAAGGCCTGGACATTACATTTGTCTCTAAGAATATCTGGACTTGGCTCGACTGCCTTGGGTGAAGTAAGGGGACAAAGACCGTGATTCTCTTTAATACTGACACATTGCAATTTGCACAAACCGTATTATTTGTCAGAGGCTAAACTCTTTCTGTTATGTGTCTTCACCACTGCAGTCATAACAGCTCTGTAGCTGCGTTGGAAGATGGGACGAGCATTCTTATACAAGAGAGCATTTTTATTGTTTTTAAGTGCTAATTGTTTAGGAGAGGAGAGAGGGGTGTACTGTGCTCACCAAAGGGCCCCTAAAAGGCACCACCGTGCCACAGTAGATGTTGATAGCAATAGTACTGTCATTGGTGATCAGTTTGCCTGGGTCATGGGTGGTGGTGGCTAGACATCTTCTAGACCAGGAGAAAGAGTTTGGAAATAATTGGGGACAGGGACATAGATCAGAGCTTTTTCTCTTTTTGTTGAGAACTTTGAATTCTTTTTATCTGTTTCCTCCCCTTCCCCTTTGCCTGTTTATCTTCTGGGTTTTAGCTCCTTATTTCTTTTTGCCCACAGAAGTAATTAACCACTTGATTGCATGGACTACTCTGGCTTATTTTACTTTCACTGAAACTACAGTAGCACATATATCCCCTTGGATCTGAGGAATCCATATTAATTTCTCTGACCACGGTAGCAGTTCATCGTGTCACATTAGTTCCTATTAATTTTCTTTTATTAATCTGACATGTGTTTCAGGCAATGTTGGGTTTTAGGTCTTTTGTTACTTTTAGAATCATATCTCACAAGTTTTACCACTTTTTGTACGAGGTGGTCTTTAGTCTACACCCGTTCTCCCAGGAAGGCATGTTCACAGTCATGAATGCTCCAGAGCTGTTTAAAGTTTAGTAAATAGAAATTGGAGATGTGAAGAACTTGGTAACACTTTTTCACAGATTTCTGTCCCTCAGATCACGGTAAGGCAGAATTGTCTGTCTGTCTGTCAGGGTGCCAGATGAGTAACACAGTAGTGTACACTTCTGGTCTAGGGTTTGTCTCCTTGGATTTAGGGCCTCCAAATCCACTTCGCTGGCACACTGAGGGGGGACTACAAGAGTTACAAGTCAGGCAGTCGTTGTCTAGCCCTGTTTATTGCTTGAAGGCAGATTTACTGGAGGAACCAAATTAGCATTAGAAGGTTGTTTGGTGAGCATAGAAACCAGCAAGAAGAGGCAGTAGTTGGATGATCTTAATGACTAGTTACTATCAGCACTGCTGCATCCAGCCTCGCTATTGGAAGACTGTTCACAGACCCAAGTACCATCTTCTCTGAATAGTGCTGTAGATACTAGCAGTGTTTGCTTTTTCATTAACCACCCCTCCCATACCTGCTGTATTCCCATCACCTAGCAATGAGTGTTTTGCTTCTTGGCGCGCCACTTTAAGTATTGATATTCGGGAGGCACACCGTTGTTACTCCATGCTCTTCCTGCCGGTGCAGGAGTGGTAACAGTAGAAACAAGTGTGGATGTCAGTCGGTTGAGACAGTGCTTCCCAGCTCCTTTTGTCTTGTGGCACACACAGAATAACCTTTTTTATTTTATTTTACTTTTTTTGTGGTACGCGGGCCTCTCACTGCTGTGGCCTCTCCGTTGCGGAGCACAGGCTCCAGACGCCTAGGCTCAGCGGCCATGGCTCACGGGCCCAGCCACTCCGCGGCATGTGGGATCTTCCCGGACCGGGTCACGAACCCATGTCCCCTGCATCGGCAGGCGGACTCTCAACCACTGCGCCACCAGGGAAGCCCCAGAATAACCATATTTGTGTAACACACTGGGGCAAATGGATTTCTTCTCCAGCTTCATGCTGCTGGATGGCTGAGGGGATCAGTACCTCTTTATCACTTACATTAGCTGAAAGCTCTAGGTTTAGGGTCTAATCCTGAAGGACCATGAGTGCTAGGCTTTACATTTATTCTTTAACAGCCGTGGGGAGTTTTTGAGCGGGGGATTAACGTGTCCAGAATTTATGGTTAATCTTGTAGTAGGATATAAAGTGGATTAGAGAAAGAAGAAAGCCTAAAACCTGGTAGATCAGTTAGGTTATTGGATTAGTTGAAGTGAAATGATATGGTTAATTCTGGGTAATAGAAATAGAAATGAGACTGAAAGGATAGATCAGAATACTAGTACAGAGGTACAATCAGTAGGGCTTAACAACTGGTGGTAGGATGGGAAATGGGGAGCGAAAAGTCAAAGGTGGTGATGAGGCTGGGTGGCTAGGAGGTAGGAGGATGGTGGGATAATTAGTAGAAATAAGCAATATAAATATAGAAACAGGTTTGGAAATAAATTTGTTCCTGTTTAAGGCATATTGAGGTCTAGTGGCTATTCATATTTCAAAATGTATACGAATACTTAGCCGTGTCACACCATGGAGAAGTTGGGATTGTGAATGGGGTAGTGGCAGGGGTTGCATTACCTCCGTGAGTTTGTTGCAATTTATAGTATGACCTTTAGCCTTTTTGACTCAAACACACCAGAATTGAGCTATTTTTCGGGGATAGATCCACAATAATCAAGCTCGTGTGACTGATACATAAAACCAAGAATATTAGTTTCTTCATTTACAGTGAGGAATAACTAGCACAGAGATTGAAGTACTTGTGTTGGCGTCACCAGTAAGGTCTCACTCAGGAGGCAGGTGGACTCACATAGGAATCAAGTCATAATGCGGGAGTTGCTTAGTCAGTGTGGCATTATGACAAGAGAAGTGGATGGCTTTTCAGATGTTCAATGGCCATCATCTCCAGGGTAGGGCATGGATGGATCAGTGGTTGTTAGACTGTGATTCACACTCCCCTAGACTATGCAGTTATCCCTTAGTATCCAAGGGGGAGTGATTCCCGAAGCCCCCAAGGATACCAAAATCTGCAAATGCTCAAGTCCCTTCCATAAAATGATGTAGTACAATGAATAGGGTTGGCCCTCCATATAAGCAACTTCCTGATTATGACTGTATATTGGATCCTTTTCCTTCAGTGTCTGTAACCCTTTTCTGTTTCCATGCCTCTGAGCACTGTTCTTTCTGATTGACTCATCCTTATTTGTAAAGTAGATTTACTTTACGTACTGTAGGATTAGAGTCAAGTCTTGCATTCCTATTAATTTGCTATACAAATATGTATATATATATGTATTATAGACAAAGTCTTTTCCTTCAGTGGTTTATAGTTAAGAGCAGGGAGATGTGTGTTCCCAAAGTATACTCTGTTTCTTCGAGAAGGTCTCCAAAGCCTTGACTTGGAAAAAATTACATCCACAGGCTTGGGTGACTATAAATATGGGGGACCAGGGGAGTGAGGCCAAAGAAGCATTAGGATAACACCCAGGTTTCTAACTAGGGCAACTGAGGGCTTTTCTTTCCCAAGACAGAAAATTGTGTAGGGGAGGAGAATCAACAGCAGATTGTATTAGGAAGGCAAATTTAATATGTTTTAGATGAGTAAAGTTTAAAGAGCCAGTGGCCCATCCAGCTGTCAATAAATATAAATAGGAGCACCTTGCCTGGTGCTTAAGAGAAAGACTTGTGTTGTGGTGCATGGTGATGGAGGTTTGTGTACCAGGCAGTGTTCTGAGTAATTTGTATTGAGTCATTCAGTCTTCACATCAGGCTGCTGAGAAGTAGAGATTGTCATTGACTCTTTTTAATAGTAAACTGAGGTATGAGCTGCAAAAGTAAATTGCCCAGCCAGGTAAAGGGCAGATTTGTGAGTAATCAGCATGTAGATAATTGGCTGAAGTCCTGCCAATAAATACCTAAAATGAACCCACGTCTTGTCAGTTACCTTAAAAATGGATAGTGAGCTGTAGAGGTAGTTGAGATCCATGATTATTCTAATGAAACATTTCCTCCTAGTAGCAGATTGTATTTTCATAGTTAATTGTCAGATTTTTAGAAAGTATAGTCTCAAAAGCAGACACTTGTTGGATTAAAGAAGGGAGGAAAGGAGCACATTAACTATCCTTAAAAATTTAGTTAATCCTCTAAAAGAGGGTAGGAAAACACGTGTCCTTTACTAGCCAACTCAATCCTTTGCACATACTTAATATGAAAGAACTTTTGTCCTTTTAAATAATCTGAAATACTATGCTCTGCAAACATGAAGTATCACACATGTATTGTTATTCAGCATCTTGTAATACTTCTGTGTTGTTACAGTTTCGGAAGAGTTGTTTTCATAGATTATGACCAGAAATTTTCCAGTTACTCAGTATTATTGTAGTTGCTGTAAGTATTCTACTTGGTGACTTCTCTTTTATTCCATTACTTCTTCCTTTGCAACTCTAAAAAGGCTCTTCCAGTAAAGGTCTGAGTGGGAACTTCTGTCTTTGTCTGGAAATGTCTTTGTTTTGCGCCTGCTTTTATGTGGTACTTTAATTGGTTTTGGAATTTTAGCTGACAGTTGTTTTTCTCCTCACTTTGAAGATACTTGATTGATTTCTGTTGAAAAATCAACTGTCAGTCATACTGTTGTTTCTTCCTTTATAGGTAACGTGTCATTTCTCTGGTTGCTTTTAAGAATTTTCTTGTCTTTGACATTCTGCAATTTTGCCATGATGGTCTAGGTATGAATTTATTTTTATTTTATTTTGCTTGGGATTTAGTGTGCTTTTCCACTTTGAAGGTTATTTATATTCGTAACTGGGAGACTCTCAGCCATTCTCTCTACATAACATCTCTTCCTCATTCTTTCTTTTCTCCTGGAATTCCTGTTGCATATTACCTTAGACATCATATCTTAGACATCTCTTTCTATTTGCATCTTTTGACTGATCCACACTTGTTTCATCGTGTTAGTTCTGTGTTCTGTGGCGTTTCCTCAAATATGCCTTCTGTTTTACTTTATTTTTTTTTCTTTTAATTCTAAAAGCTCTCTCCCCCACTTCCAAGCTACTTTTTCTTAATTCATTGTATCCTGTTCTTTATCTGGACTTCTGTTTTGGGTTGTTTTAATCAAGAAAATTTTCAAACTTAACAAAAATAAAGAGAATGCTATAATAACCCCCCATGTACCGATTACCCTGCTCTAGCAATTGTGAATTTTGTTTTGTTTATATCCCCAACACACACACACCCATTATTTTGAAGCCAGTCCTGGGCATCATCCATTTAATCCATAAATATTAAAATATATATCTTTAAAGGATTCTTTAAAAGAGTCTTCAGACATTTTTAATATACTTGTGTTTTATTACACGGTGTTTCATTTTTTAAGCTCTTGGGTACTAACCATCTGTTTGTCTGCTGATCCCTCATTATGGTGGATCTGTCCTTTGATTAGTTTTGTTATTTTTAAAAATTCAGGTGTAGTTTTTCCTGTGGAACTTGTGTGTGTGTGCCTTGGATTATGGAAGTGGTTTTGATGATTTGTTTCTGCTGGGCACACTAAGCCTCGCCCCACTTTTACACAGATTTTCAGCTCGTGGACTCACACATCATGTATGAAATAAAAATTGGAAGAGCACCTGCACAGAACATGCGTTTGGGTTTCAGTGTTTCATGGGAGATGACACCCACATCCACCCACACCCCCAAAAGCCCAGGAAATAGTTTTCTTGCTACTTCTCAGCAGTGATAGACACAGTTTTTCTAGGATCCTTTCCCCTTACACGTCATTGTGTTGTAAATTTTTACTTTTTTGCTCTAACTTCATTTCCTCTTCCTATCTAGCACTTGAATATCTCCCTTCCTTCCTTTGGGGCTTTGCTGTAATTTTTTCTTCTATTCTGTTTAGCATTTTGATTATTTTTAGAAGGGAAAGTCTGCTTGGTCTTACTGTATTGCCACAACCAGAAATCATGTTTCAACCCATCTATTTTAAGGTGAAGAGTCATAAATTTCTTAAATACTCCATACAAGAGTGAGTTAGAGGGGTGTGTGTGTGTGAGTGTGTGTGTGTGTTTTAATCTGATACACTGCTATTCAGGTAACATTTAATATGTGTTATGTTTCATCTGGTGAGGTAGACAATACCTAAAAACACATTCAGACTTGTATTTCAATTAAAAGTCTTCTGTTCGTGTGTTTGTGCTAAGATCGAAGAGTTACATTAACTTGTGCTTCTCACATTTGTCAGAAATCCTGGTAATATTAGATCTGATTTAATGTAACAGAAAAATATTAATAAATGCAGTTTTACTGCCAGAGTCTTTATTGTTTAATATTTATTTATTTAATTTACTTATTTACTTGGCTGCGCCGGGTCTTAGTTGCAGCACGCGGGATCTTTAGTTGTGGCATGCACATGGGATCTATTTCCCTGACCAGTGATCGAACCTGGGCCCCCCGCATTGGGAGCTCGGAGTCTTAACCACTGTGCCACCAGGGAAGTCCCAGACAGAATCTTTAAGTACATGAAGTTATATGAGATACATCTGGAAAATGGACTAATATCATTAACATATATCCCTACATATCAGTAAGGGAAAAAACTCAGTGGGAAAATGGCAAAGGATATAAACATACTGTTTAAAGAAAACTGCAAATAAAACCATAGTAAGATGTTTTTCCTTATTAAATTAGAAAAGATAAAAAATGATAATACCTTGGGTTCAGAAGGATGTTGAGAAATAGGAACACTTACACATTGCTAATGGGGATGTAAATTGAAATTGCCCCGAGGAAGGACAGTTAAACATCTGTATTCCAAGGATCAAATGTACATTTGGCACATTGTTGGAAATATCAACAGATTTGAAGCAACTTAAATGTTCACCAGAGGAAACTAAACAGTTATGGTATGCCCATACAGTGGACATGCATAATACTGTTCAGTGTTCTGTAGCATGAGGCAGTTATAAACATATGAATATGGAATGATCTCAGAGGGATTATTACATGGAAAAGGCAAGGTGTAGAACAATGAATGTAGTACGCTAACACGAGGGAGGGGGAACGTACGTGGATTTTAAATGTTTAAAATATCTGGAAGAACATACAAGAAACTGGTGATGATGGTTACCTTGGGAGGGGAAGAACTGGCTGGCTCAGGATCCAAGGAACGGAGAGAAACTTTATTTTTTCACTTTTGAGTTTTAGGTGATAGACAGTATTACATATTATTTTAATGGAAACCAGAGTCTTATTGTGTGTGAAAAGAAGATACAAGTAAGGGAAGAAGAATCCTGTGAGGTTGAATTTGAATTCTGGATATATCAGTATGAGATCATGATTTTTCAAAAAAAAAAAAATTTGCTGAAGGAGCGAAACAGTGAGAACAATGGGGGAGATCTCTTTTTTCCTTTTTTAGAAATTTTAGAGTGGTAGTTAATTATTGTACATTATTACTTTGATAAAAATAAAGAATTACAAAAACAATTCAAGAAAAGCCCTGTGCCATCTTAAACCCTATAATACATGTGAAATTCTCTTGCTGTTGCATCCATTTCAGCATGTTGCCATGTCATGGTTAATGTTCATTTGACAAATAACGAATCTTACTCTGTGGTAGGCACTGTGCTAAATACTTAACATACGATATACAGAGTTTTGTGAATGAAAAATATTAAGGAAACATTTTCATCTAGAAGTTGCTCTGCTTAACAGGTTGTTCTTTTGATTTAATACCTTAGAATTAGCATAGCTTATTAAAACTAGAAAAAGCATAGATTATTAAAACTAGAAAATATTTTGATTATTTTATAGAAGAAATTAAACTAAGGAACTTGCTCTAGATGGAGACTCTAGAACCAGATGTTTGGTCCAGCATTCATTCCACTGAGGTTCAATTGTGAAATTTGGTTCCTTTTTCTTTCTTTCTTTTTTTTTTTTTTTGCGGTACGCGGGCCTCCCTCTGTTGTGGCCTCTCCCGTTGCGGGGCACAGGCTCCAGACACACAGGCTCAGCGGCCATGGCTCACGGACCCAGCCGCTCCGCAACATGTGGGATCTTCCCGGACCGGGGCACGAACCCGTGTCCTCTGCATCGGCAGGCGGACACTCAACCACTGCGCCATCAGGGAAGCCCATGGTTCCTTTTTAAAATGTACTTTTGCTAGTTTGGAAAGTTTTTTTTCTACTTATTTCTTTTTGTTTTAAAAAGATTTTACTGTCTTCAGTGACTTTCTACCTGTTTGTGCAATTGTGCCTTTTCCTATGCCATGGGCTCTGTGCCTTGGAATGTTTTTTTTCCTCCATGCTTTCTGCCTGTTTGTAAAATGCAATAAAATTTTCTGGATGAAATATGACTTCCTTCTTGAGTATTGAATTTTTCTTTGATTTTGGTCTCTTGGAGTTAAAACCTAATTAAGAGTTAGTTATTGTCTAGAGACTTTATTCTTCCTACATGTCAGTGGTTCTTTGTACTATATATAATACTTGAAGTTGGATGTTAGAAAAATTTAGCTCTTACCATTAGATAAATGTTCCATTTGTTGAATAGTTTATGTTACCCTATATACTATATTAATTCTTTTTTTCAATATAAATTTATGTATGTATGTATGTATGTCTGCGTTGGGTCCTCGTTGCTGCGCGCAGGCTTTCTCTAGTTGTCGTGAGCGGGGGCTGTTCTTTGTTGAGGTGCGCAGGCTTCTCAGTGTGGTGGCTTCTCTTGTTGCGGAGCATGGGCTCTAGGCGCCTGGGCTTCAGTAGTTGTGGCACACGGGCTCAGTAGTTGTGGCTCACGGGCTCTAGAGCACAGGCTCAATAGTTGTGGCGCACAGGCTTAGTTGCTCCGCAGCATGTGGGATCTTCTGGGACCAGGGCTTGAATCCGTGTCCCCTGCATTGGCAGGCAGATTGTCAACCACTGCGCCACCAGGGAGGTCCCTATATTAATTCTTTTGTTTGCTTTACTAATTAAATAACTTAAGGCCAAAGCCTTATCTCTCATAGATATGCTCCATTATTTTATAGGGTAATGCTAAGAATACTAGCTTTATTTTCAGATTCTAGCCCCATTTAATTAATAATATGACTTTGTGTAAGTTTCTTGACGCCTAAGTGATTTTATTCACTTGTAAAATTATCATAATGGTTCTTATATGTAAATAATACATGCAAGAGCGGTTAGAATAGGGCGTGGCACATATTGAACACTTAAGTATTTGTTGAATGAATAATCTTTTATGGTAACGTGTGCTGATTAAACAGATAAAAATATACAGATAGTGACTAGTATATGTGCCATAAAGTTAGAGATTGAACATGTTAATAGTTTTATTTAATGAATTTCAATAAGCTGATAGAGAGGAAATTGAAAACCCTTAGAATATTTTTTGTTTCCTGTTGATTATTTTGTTTGTATTTCAAGGCTCTTCATCAGTTACCTGCTCTCTTAAAAAGATCAGTTTGGAAAAAAAAATCAGTTTGGTATACAAAGAATAAGCTATATAATGAGGAAGAAGAGCAGCTTATTTTGTCTATAAAACAAATCACTTATAAATGAATTTAAGATAAAAGTATTAGTTTGTTGAATACAACACACGGACTATTACCACTGAAGGTAAATTAATTGTTTTGGAAAAGCTATGGAAGTGATGGTAGGATTATTGTATGTAAACATAATTCACTCCTAGAGATAGAGTTAGTACTGGAGTTGTGTTATTCTTCCTAACCTTTTCTCTAAGGTTTGGGGTTGAAGAGGAATAATTACTATACTAAATTTACATCACTGTTATTTCTCACAGTTTCATTTCTTGCATAGATCTTTACTGCTTTTATGATGTAATCCTTTTCATTGTTATTCCCATCCTATTTTTCTGAGATTAAGCTTATTCTCAGGTCCTTTAGCATCTCCTAAAACGACCTGTATAATAATAACTTGTATTTTTTCCTCTGACTTTGCTTGTATTTCAGTTTCTTTCATCTAGAATGTTTTGTTACTAGTGCATCTTGTAATTTTGGGTAGTAAGTGCACTGACTTCTTCACAGATCTCTCAGATTCTCAAAAAGGAATGTACTTCTTGCATTCTGCTTCTCAATCGGGTAACACTGAACACTGAAGGGAGCCCCAATCTTAGTTCTCCAAGCCTCCCAGGATCATAAAATTTGCTGGTTGAAGCGTTACAAAGGGGATCTCCTGCTTAATTGACAAGAATAATGTAAAGGGGGAATTAGTGGAGGAACTTATAACTACATTAATGTTAAAAATTGATTCCCTTCCTCTCTCCTGACTTCTTATCAATGACCTTATCTGGGAAGATTTTCTTATTCCAGGGAGCCACTTGGCATTTTGGTTTTTACTCTCTGACCTGTATTGAGTCTTTTTTTTTTTTTTTTTTTTTTTTTTTTTGCGGTTCGTGGGCCTCTCACTGCTGTGGCCTCTCCCGTTGCGGAGCACAGGCTCCGGACGCGCAGGCTCAGCGGCCATGGCTCACGGGCCCAGCCGCCCTGCGGCATGTGGGATCTTCCCGGACCGGGGCACGAACCCGTGTCCCCTGCATCGGCAGGCGGGCTTTCAAACACTGCGCCACCAGGGAAGCCCAGAGTCTTTTTCATAATTTAATTTTTTTAACAAAAAATTGTGCACCTAGGCTCTGTATACCTTAAGTATTTATAGCCTTTATTCTATGTGGTATTAATAATTAATAACTGGTATTGATATAATACCTGATACAGCCGTAAGTCGTTTTGGTAAGACATGAAGCAGAATCCATTGTCTTTTAATTGGGCTAAAATCTACATCGCTACTACTGATAGCACATGGAAAGACAGAATTATTCTGTACCTGTTGTTTCCTTCACAGAGAGCTAGTGGCATCTGACAAAGAACCATGATACCTGGCTGAAACTCCAGGATGGAAGTAATGCACAAGTCACTTTATAAAAACCAACACTGTAAATCGTACGTAATGGCTATATGCAAACTAGTGATCAAAGTTAATAATTTTAGAAGGGAAAAGTTTACAGTTAGCTTATACGTGGCTGTGTAAACTGATGCAATAGCTGTTTAGCAGCTTTCCAAATCCTTGGAAGACCAGTGTGCCAATAAGAGAGTCCTCATGAGCATTCCCACATCTGGCTCAAGTGACTAAGGGGGGATGAGAGCTAGAATCATGTTCCTCTCCTCTCCCCAAGTCCTCGTTCTAGTCAGTCAGACTTTCCTCAGCCCCTGCTACCACATTTCTGCCACATTTTAATCATAAAGTACTAGGTCTTAAATGTTCCAAGTAGCTTTTTTTTTTTAAATTGTAAATACTGTCTTTACCAGAGCTGGCGCTGGCACTGTTTTGGAGATCCTCTGTGGGATCTCATCTTAACTGCCTGACTTACTTGCGAGAAAAAGAAAAGTGAGGGGCTCTTCATTTTACATTGTAGTTCGTTAGTTTGGATATAAGCCAGGGGTGTTGGTTCCCACAGTATAAATACTGTGTTTGCATTATTTGATACTGCTTCTCAGAATCTACTCTTGTTTAAATTTTTTTTTTTAAGATAGAGATGACTGAGTCAGTTTGACGTTTAGAAGCTTAGTGAACATTTTTGTGGCTGTCTCACCATTGCCCCCCACTTCCTCCCCAAAAACCCCCTAAATTCAGGTGTTCCATAGAAATAGTTTTAAAATTGGAAGTCATCCATGATATGCAAAAATGGTATTAGAGGAAAAATTTAAAGTAGTATGATTTTGTAAGATTCTGGGAAAGAGTTTTTCTCAAGTTTATTTTAATAAATAACCATTAAAATTGTATTGGTGATGTTGAGCAGGAGAAATTCTTACAAATGATCCTTCAGTTCTTTTCCCACTTAAGAGTATGATGGTGCAGAAGCAGCATTTATTTTCATTTGACTTCAGTGTTTGGGTGTAGCCCAACTATTTCTTCCCTTCTTAGCCCAGCAGCTTTGCAGATGTAAGCCACACTTTTGATACTTGCCGCTTTTATAACGTATAAATTTCTGGGGCTTCATTAGGTAATTTTAGTGTAATACTAAGTTTAACTTCCCCTGAGCTTCAGACCCTTTTAAAATATATTTTTTTAACCTAAACATATTTTTCATTAAATTTAAGGATTTAAAATGTTTCTGTTTATTTTCTTTAAAATAATATGCATATAATCATTGCATTTTGTTTAAGTTCTTTTTATTCAGATAAACAGCAAGAAAGCTCTTGAGTTAAAACTACATTTTCCAAACCATATTTTACTTCTTTAGCATCTATTTGTTGATTTTGCTCCCCCCAAATTTTATTCACCATATTTCTTATTACAAAAAGATTTTTAAATTACTTAGCATCAAGTAAAATTGATAATCCATGAAGGTGTCTATCATACTCATTTTTTTGTGACTTTTTAATACTCCTGGGCACACCTTGTACAAATACCTCAGTTTGAGAGGCACTAGCTCATTGGATCAAGTGGACATTTCTTGGTATGAAATGAGGGATAAAAGACATACTTAAATACTAACCCAATTTTTAAAAATAGTTGTCTTTGATAGACATGACTGTCACATTGCTAGGTAAGTTTTTAGACCACTTGCTCTCAACCCCTAGACTCACCCTTTTTTTGGATGAGCGCTGGTCGGCAGAGGACACTGAGTAGCCCTACCCTGGGACATAATGACTTACTTATTCTGTGATTATACTCTTCTTCATATTTGATGTCTTGAACATTTTATTTCCCCTCCCTAAAATGATTGCACATCCTCGCATTCCTTCTGTTACTTCTTGACAAGGCAAATATCCCTTCCCCAGGGAAGCCTGTCTTTACAGTGATCATCACCAACAAAGCTAGACATTCCCTCTCTGTGCTTCCATAGCCCCTTATTCACATATCTGTACTGTTAATGGTATACTTACCTCTTATTAGACTGTGAACTCTTTGAGGGCAAGGACCTTATTTCCCCTCTGGTCAGATACAGTGCCTAGCACCTAGCAGGTATCAGGAAATGCTTGCTTCATTGAGTGGATGAGTGGACAGACAGGCTCTTTCTAATTAGTGTTTGATGTAATATAGCTCTACCATTAGAAATTATGACTTGCTATGACCCCAGAACATTCAGCTAATGGCAACCACCTGACCCCTGCTCTCTAGCCATGCTTCCAGTCCAGGGTGGTATGGTGTGGAGTTACTATGGCAGTTATTTTTGCTAGTACCTAATGTTTTAACTTATTTCTTTCAGGAATTGTTGGATAAGTATTTAATAGCCAATGCAACTAATCCAGAGAGTAAGGTCTTCTATCTGAAGATGAAGGGAGATTACTTCCGGTACCTTGCTGAAGTTGCTTGTGGTGATGATCGGAAACGTAAGTGTATTTGGTTTATGGGTAAAGCTAAAGTATAAAAGAGAGGGAGGATAAATTTATAATGTTACCGTACGTTCTCAAAAATGAAAACATAGTTATGACTTTACATTATGTGCTCTTTATAAAAAATTAAACTCATAAACTCTCTGATTATAACCTGATAAGATATTATTAAAAACAGGCTTAATCTTTTAGGCTTTAGAATTTGGTTCACCATATTTTCAGCCCCAGAGTTCTTTGCATATGCTTTGGGTGATTCTGTTGTGTCACATGGTCTTCAGCATCTTGTATCTTGAAACTTAAGATAACTGGAAATTACATATAGACTAGAAACAGGACATTGTACTTTTTCTACTTGTCGTATTAATTTATTAATTACTACCTATTTTGAGGGATCATAACACTGACGACTAATTACACAGAACCACATTTCTGAGGAGGAGAGGTGAGATGAGAGTGTTATTGCTGGTATATAATTTATCACAGAAAACACAGCTATGGGGAAAAGAGTAACCTGATTTCCCAACTTGATTGTAAAACAGTCAAAGTAAATTTATTAGCAGTGAACTCGGTCTCCTGGAGTATTGGTAGCTGAGTGTACAGTAGTATATTGTGCATGTGCCTGCTAGTCTGGGTAGAAGTATCACTTAAGGTCCATATTTTTTTTCCAGTAAGTTTATTTTGTTCGTCATTTTACCCTATCCAAAAAGGGCATGCCCCACAAACGGTTATTACGGCCTCCTCTTCCTCTCTCTCAGAGAGTTACTAAAAGTGAGACAGTTTTAGCATCCCCAAAATTAGTGTAATTGAAGATAAAAAGAGAAAACTTTCATACCTTGCTGTAATAGAATCTGTATACTGGATTGTTGTGTTATCAATGTATAATTTCTGTTGCCATAATGATAAGCAAAATTGAATGTGACAGATATTTGCACAGAACTGAACATGTAAACGTCAACTAGTCAAAGGGATATCTTTGGGAGATTGGGCCATAGCCCCAGCATTAATCTGATCTGACCCTTTCTGGCTCATTGGGATTTTCTCGTACTATATCGTAGAACACTCCAGTAGTCTGGGATTTGTAAATAGTCTGTATTTACAAAGTCTAGATGCTGAGACGCTTTAGAACTCTCATTGGAATGCCTCCTTATGTGCAGGACACCAAGAGCTCCTTAGTTAAATGTGAGGGCCATACTAGCTATGTTTAGATCAGTGAATGTGCCACTGGAGAAGAAGAAGGAAAGGCACGTATTCGGGCTTTAAAGGGATAACTTGATTTCTGTTAGGTCAGTCCTTCGAGAGCTGTAATGGGCCCAATGGCCTCATTCAGAAAACCTAACCTCTTCAAAACATGATATAATCAGATTAGTGTTGGTAGTTCTTCCTGAACATTTTGTTCAGGAAGGTGACATTTTTATTAAGCCAGTAATCAAACTCTGGTCAGAGCAGATTTTGATCTATATACTAGGGCTTTTATATTGCCTTTCACATAATACATCTTGATACCGAGGGTCAGTGTTATTTCTACAGATAAGTCACAAAAATAGAGATTTTGGTGGTGGTGATCTTTGTGAAATGTTTCCACTATTGTGGGAAGGGATATTGCAGCTGATTTTTTTCAAGTTTTATTGAGATATTATTGACATATATCAAATTGTTTTTTTTAATTGCTGCATTTTCAGGTAATAAAATTAAAAGACATGAAAGAAGAAAAGTGTTTTAGCCCCAGAGGTGGAAAAAGCTGATATATTGTCTCATGGTTTTTTTATTAAGCTGATTATAAACAAGCAACATTATAAACTAGTTTTTTAATAGCCCAGTACAGGATAATGGTTTTGGTTTGCTACTGTGGTTTTATCTTTATTTTATTTATTTCTTTTTTTTTTTGGCTGCGTTGGGTCTTTGTTGCTGCATGTGGGCTTTCTCTGGTGGCAGCAAAGGGGGGCTACTCTTCATTGCTGTGTGCAGCACAGTGGCTTCTCGTTGCGGAGATAGGGCACTAGGCACCCGGACCTCAGTAGCTGTGGCTTGCAGGCTTAGTTGGTCCCCGGCATGTGGGATCTTCCCTAACCAGGGCTCGAACCTGTGTCCCCTGCATTGGCAGGCGGATTCTTAACTACTGCGCCACCAGGGAAGTCCCCTGCTACTGTGGTTTTAAACGAAGGCTACAGAGAGAAGTCTGGCTCTACTGAGTTAGTAGCATATGTTAAAGGTATTACTGTATACTGTATGGATATTTTCAGTATCGTGCTTTTTTATTTCATTTTTTCCCCTTCACAGAAACGATAGATAATTCCCAAGGAGCTTACCAAGAGGCTTTTGATATAAGCAAGAAGGAGATGCAACCCACACACCCAATCCGCCTGGGGCTGGCTCTTAACTTTTCTGTATTTTACTATGAGATCCTTAATAACCCAGAACTTGCCTGCACACTGGCTAAAACGGTAAGATGTGTGTCCCGAAATACCCTCTTTAGGTTATTTGAGATAGCAAGCATGTTAATTTCTAGGTATTTTACTTGGATATCCAGGGATGATTTTTACATTTATTTGGATATCTCCTTTTTCTTACCATCATGACCACCTACCACTGTCCTTCTCAAGATCTTACTCTCCCAGCTATGGTTGTAAGCAGTAAGATCTGTCTAAAGAGCATATTGGTCAGAGTAATCAAAAAAGTATGAAAGAAATGTAAAGGATTGGAAAGTAATGCCTGCCAGGTCTGATCAGTAGAATCTCTGCATTCCTCAAAGTGTTTCAAAATGGAAGTGTTCCAAGGGGTTTTTGCAAATAAATACTAGTTCTTATTTGTAAAAAAATATATTGGGCATAGCTACTGTGCTGTCTGTCCTGTGAAAGAACTAAGAAATGCTTGTTTACTGATTAAGTACGTATAACTTTATAAGTTTTAGTCATCCTCAAAAATTCTTAAGCTGAGAATCCGAGGAAGTGATTTCATTGAGTTTTGTTTTAAGTGATAATAGAACATAAAGTGGATGTTCATCTATTTTATAAAAATGGTTTGTGACTATAGAGTATCAGTTTGTGTCGATGTAAATATTATTTACTATGGATATTAATATTTGTCAGGCTTTTGATGAGGCCATTGCAGAACTTGATACACTGAATGAAGACTCATACAAAGACAGCACCCTCATCATGCAGTTGCTTAGAGACAACCTAACAGTGAGTTTTTCATTCTTTTAATTTTATTTCCTTTTCAGGAACAAAAGTATTAATATTTTATTCAGGCTCCCTGTGTTTTGGGGCAGCTATATTAGAGCTACACTTGCTCTTAGAACATGATTATATAAAAATTACATAAAAATATTAAATATGTATTAGTATTTTGTATAGGACAACTGTTCTTCGTAGGCATATTTTCAATTTGAACAGGCATTTTATCAGACCTTCCTGAGAAAGTACTAAGATTTTAGGAACCCATAATATTAACATTATTGACTCTATATTTGACTGGTATGAAGATGTTGATAAATTATGTTAATATAGAGAGTTTGTCTTTTTTAATTTGTTTTTTCTTTTGTTTTTCTCCCTACCTCTTGTATAGACAGGGGATGGAGGAAAAAGTAATGGTGAAAAAAATACAGGTTGAGCTTTACTTAGCTTCTTTTGTAGGTTCAAGTAAATTGGATATGTCAAAATCTTAGACAAAATGTGGAAGAAATATACCTTTTAATATAAATGTAGTTCTCCCCCCCACCCCAGTTTTGATGCTTTATCTTCTGCTAGATTAAAAAAAAATTTTTTTATTTTTTATTTTTTTGTGGTATGCGGGCCTCTCACTGCTGTGGCCTCTCCCGTTGCGGAGCACAGGCTCCGGCTGCGCAGGCTCAGCGGCCATGGCTCATGGGCCCAGCCGCTCCGTGGCACCTGGGATCCTCCCAGACCGGGGCACGAACCCGTGTCCCCTGCATCGGCAGGCAGACTCTCAACCACTGTGCCACCAGGGAAGCCCTAGATAAAAGAATTTTTAACATTAGCACCCTATCTGTTCAACTTTGCTGAAGAGAGAAATTATGAAGACAGTTCATTCCCAGCCATTAGAAATCCCTCTGGTTGTGAGGTGACAATAGAAAAATGAACAGTATAAATAGCTTCTATAGAAGAAAAACAAACTGAGCAATTAACCTCTTTCCAGATACACCATGGAGCTATCTTTTTTTTTTTTTTTTTTTTTTTTTTTTTTGCGGTACGCGGGCCTCTCACTGTTGTGGCCTCTCCCGTTGCGGAGCACAAGCTCTGGCCACGCAGGCTCAGCGGCCATGGCTCACGGGCCTAGCCGCTCCGCAGCATGTGGGATCTTCCTGGACCGGGGGATGAACCCGCGTCCCCTGCATCGGCAGGCAGACTCTCAACCACTGCGCCACCAGGGAAGCCCACGTGGAGCTATCTTTTAACTAGTTCTGTTTTCTCTCTCCCAGAGACAGTTCTTTGGGGATATTTGTTTGTTTGTTTTTCTTTTAGTAATGACTTAAAGGTTAAGACTTCAGCTTTGCTAAAATTGCCACTAGTGTCTTGGTGCTGGTCTAATAGAAATCCATTTTGTGAACTATTATTATGCATAGTCGACAAGTACTGACTATTCCCTTTTTCACTTCATTGTTCCATCCTAAAATTAGAGAGACTATAACATCCTACCTAATTCAAGAACCGTATCTACATATCTTCATGCACACATGCTGCTTCCCTGTAACTTAACATCGTTCACTCCTGTTTAACTCTTTGCAGCATACAAAGTAAGCCTGCTTCTTTTTCTATATGATAGCCCTTCAGGTACTTGGCAATGGGGACTTTGACCATGGTCCCTGCCCACCCCCCCAAAAAATTGTTTTGGCCTTATTAATCTCATAAATTAATATTTTAGTAGTGCTTTTAAAAAGAGCATTGGGCTGCCAGAAATTGAGAGAGCATTAAATTTTAAGGATGTTAGTTACCTTGTTCTTATCTGAGATTATAGTAAGCTTTGAAAACGTACTCAAAATAGCGTATATGTGTTTGTCATTTTGTAAATGCACAGTGAAAGGAATACAGGGGTACACTTTGGGAGGAGTTGATGAAATATAACTTCCAGTCTTAGTCATAATCTCTATTGTTTACTGCTCTAAGAATTACATTTTGATACAATAATAAGACTTGAAATAATTGATGTAGAACTAGTAACTTAATATGATTTTTTTTCTAGTTATGGACCTCAGACAGTGCGGGAGAAGAATGTGATGCGGCAGAAGGGGCAGAGAACTAAGTGCACACAGGTGTCCTCCTCCTTCCCCGTGAGAAACCTTGTTACTCATCTCCATTCCTTACTCCATTTGGATTTCCTATAGCAAAGAAACCCATTCATGTGTATGGAATCAACTGTTTATAGTCTTTTCACACCGCAGCTTTGGGAAAACTCCATTCCTTGATTTGTGTTTGTCTTGGCCTTTCTGGTGTGCAGTTACTGCTGTAGAAAAGTATTAATAGCTTCATTTCATATAAACATAAGTCACTTCCAAACACTTATGTAGAGGACTAAAAATGTATCTGGTATTTAAGTAATCTGAACCAGTTCTGCAAGTGACTGTGTTTTGTATTACTGTGAAGATCTGAAAATGTAGTTAATTACAATTTAAAGAGTGTTCTACATAACTTCTTAATTTCTACATTCCCTCCCTTACTCTTCTTTGGGGATTTTCTTTCAGTAAGCAACTTTTCCATCCTCTTCATATATTCCTTTTTGGTAGGAATCCAGAAGTATTAGATTGAATGGAAAAGCAGTTGACATTTTGAGGCTGGAGGTCACAAATTAAAATGCCTCCTGTATCATATATGATGGAGGTCTTGTGTATCTGTGACAACGGGGGGTTTCCTCATTCATTCTTCATTTGCTGCTGTTTAAGTTGACAACTTCCCTTCCCAATAAAAATTCACTTACACCTCCTGCCTTTGTAGTTCTGGTATTCACTTTACTATGTAATAGAAGTAGCATGTTGCTGCCAGAATACGAGCATTGCTTTTGGCAAATGAAAGTGCATGTCATTTCTTAATACACTAGAAAGGGGAAATAAAGTACACAAGTCCAAGTCTAAAACTTTAGTACTTTTCCATGCAGATTTGTGCACATGTGAGAGGGTGTCCAGTTTGTCTAGTGATTGTTAGAGAGTTGGACCACTATTGTATGTTGCTAATAATCATCGACTGTAGTCCCAAAAAGGCCTTGTGAAAATGTTATGCCCTATGTAACAGCAGAGTAACATAAAATAAAATTACATTTTATAAACCATTTACTATGGCTTTGTAACAATTACATGCTCATATTTTAAGGGACAGGTGAATTTACTACTTTCTGAAGTTTATTGATACTTCCCTTTTATCTCATGTAAAATGGAGTAGTGGTACCCATTTTTCTGCATTGTGATACACTTGTCTAGGGATGCCTGGACCTGTATAAAATTGGACTACATTTCTTAAGAGTTAGTGTTTTACCTTAGATCAGTTTTGTGGACCCTCTCTTCCTTAGATGTAAATGATATTAGTTAACTGTTAAATGAAATAAAGTGGACATTTTAAAACTAGAAAAGTTAAAATTATGTGATTGTGAGTGCTTTGGCTGGTGTTAGAATTACGTTTCACTGGATATTCAAACAATGTCAGAGTTTAAGAGTACCTTGTTTTGTTTTCAGATAATTCTCTTTGTAAACACTCAGTTGTACCATTGGTGAGTTCAGAATAATTTGGGTTTTATAATATTGCCATGGCTGTTATACTAGCCTGTCTTAGTATTGGCCTGAGAATTTATTTTAAAGTCAGAAAATTATCTGAAAAATTAAGCTGTGTAGGATTATCCTTTTTCTCCTAAAAGTGTAACTATGAAACAGGGTTTTGTTTGCACTTGATTTGTTTTCTGAGGGGAAATGAAAAGACAGAATTGAATGGGACTTGCAGAAATTATCCATTTAAATAAGATTAATAGAACTCTGGTCCGCCAAAATCTAAATCAGTAAGACAGTGCTTTTTATTTTTTATTTTTTATTTTTTTGCGGTACTCGGGCCTCTCACTGTTGTGGCCTCTCCCGTTGTGGAGCACAAGCTCCAGACGTGCAGGCTCAGTAGCCAGGGCTCACGGGCCTAGTCGCTCTGTAGCATGTGGGATCTTCCCGGACCGGGACATGAACCCGTGTCCCCTGCGTCGGCAGGCGGACTCTCAACCACTGCGCCACCAGGGAAGCCCAAGACAGTGCTTTTTAAATAAAAATTTCAATAAACATTGAAAGAACATTGTGAATTAGGAGAAAAAATTACCAGTCCTAACAAAGTTGTAAGTACTGAGTAAAGTAATGACTACACTACTTTGGTGAGTTATGAAAGTAGCCTTCTTTCTTAAAGAGCAGATTAGTCCCAGGTTATCTCCTTGCTTTAGGAGAGGTGAGCATCTTTAAAAGCGGGCCCAGCCTGTGGTATTATCTCTTTTTGACTCTCATTTTGGGGCCTCCTTGTACTAGATGTAGAGGATATTTACAGAATACTGCTAAGAACTCAGTCGGGGTAGAGGGAGGGTTTAAACCCAGGTTTGAGCTTTCTAACTTTTGTAATTACTTTCTGAGATAGTTTAGAAATTTTAAATGTTACACCTATTTTGTAGTTAGAACTTTTTAATTGGCAGTTTTCCCTTTAAAATGTCATTTAGGTTTTAATAACTGAAAATAACAGGAGGGTGGATTGCATCCTAACACTGATTATCCAAAGTAGAAACATTAGGGATTTCTCTTCCAACATACAGTACATTCAGCCATGATTATTTGATCCGAGATTGGGAAAGAACAGTACCTTTTTTTGGACAGGATTGGTAGACTACAGTCATGTGTATAACTTTAAATATTTATCAGTAGAGACTGTGAGTTTTTTAAAAATCATGAAAAACACTAGGAAGCCCATTTAAAGTGTGTAAAAATTCTAATAGAGTAAAATATTTTGAGATCAGAATTCTAGTCACTTATATTTAAGTGGACTGATTTTTTTGTTTTGTTTTTGTGGAGTTGAGCCAAACATTCAAAAATATTTGAGGGCCTATTTTAAGCACAAACGTGACAATTTTTGTTAAATTATGAGCCTGAGTTTATTTGGACTGGTTATAGATAGGTGTCACCTGATATGTTTAGGAAGACTAACTTTAAACTGATTAAGACAGTTATGTTGTATGTTTTATTCTGCCGTATATCATCTTCCCTTGTATAATTTGTATTTCATCAGCTTTGCAAGAGGAGAGTTATCATTGTATATCATCTATATTACCATTGAATTTTGAGGCCATCACAATTAAGTACCAGTATAAACCACCTGCCACAATAACGTTTTTTTTTTAAACAGAAACCACTAATTTTTAAAAATTAATTAATTTATTTTTTGGCTGTGTTGGATCTTTGTTGCTGTGCGTGGGCTTTCTCTAGTTGCAGCGAGCAGGGGCTACTCTTTGTTGCGGTGTGCGGTGCTTCTCTTGTGGAGCATGGGCTCTAGGTGCGTGGGCTTCAGTAGTTGTGGCTCGCGGGCTCTAGAGCGCAGGCTCAGTAGTTGCAGTGCACGGGCTTAGTTGCTCCACGGCATGTGGGATCTTCCCGGACCAGGGATCGAACCCATGACCCCTGCATTGGCAGGCGGATTCTTAACCACTGCGCCACCAGGGAAGTCCCCCACAATAACGTTTTTGATGCATTCAGCAGGTGCTTAAGAAACCTGTGGTATGAATACCGGAAGATGAGTCCCAGACCATCACGAAATTCAGTTCACAGCAGACTTGCCATTTACTGGTTAGCCACAATTCACTTACAAAAGCCTTTAGACTTGATGCTTTAAAGGGAGTAATAATAAATAGTAAGTAATAATAAATACCCAGGGGGAGAAGCTGGAGACTGAACCATCTTCAGTTTAAAATTAGAACACCTTGAGCATGTCCATAAATGGTCTGGCCCTTCTGTTTTAGTTACAGGGAACCAGCATTGATTGAATTCATTTTGGTGCCTGGTCATGTATTAGGCACACACATTCATATTTAGTCATATTTAATCCTCTCAACTGCTCTGCCAAATTAATTTCCCCTTGACTGATAGGACATCTGATCAGAAAAAAAATGAAGTTATTTGTCCAAAATGAATGTGTATTAAGCGGCAGACCTATAGTTTGAAATCAGATGCCAAAACCAAATTCATTTCTGTCACTGTTGCCAGCTGTGGGTGCTTCAGCTTGTTTACTATGGCTAGTAAATAGAATTATTTATCTTTTATTTTCTGTCATATTTGGAGGGTTTGTTTGTTTTTTTAACTCTTCCTCTACTTACCCTTAATCTGTCATTTTTGCCCTTGAGGAAAACCTTAAAAGCAGCTCAAGGTATATTAGGACATGCTGGACCTAACCCATGGTTACGGAGGCAAGTCCAAAAAAAATCAACTGAATTTCCCAAGGTCCCAGCTAATGTTTGACCTGAAGCTAGACAAAATTAGACCAAAAAAAAAACAACAGATGAAAATAGCTCCAGATTCTCAGTAATTCTCTGCTGCCTAAGTTGAAAAGAATTTTCAATGAAAATTATGTGTTCTTGCCACTCAGACATAGAAAATGAAGGCTTTAATTTACATTTCTCTAGGAGGGTTTTTTAAAAGGTGTTAGTCCTCTAATGATTTTCAGAAAGTAAGGAAATAATGTTCATTACCAAGCATTTGTCAAATTTATGGTTCAGATACGTTCTTCATTTTGTATGTTTCACACTGAAGGCCCTTGTATTGTCAGTGCTCAATTGCATACCCAATACTTCAGTGTAGTGATAAGGCCATCGGCCAGGGTTCTAGCCCAAGCGCCCCACTGATAGCTGCATGTGATCTTGGGTCACCATATCGGGGGCCTGACTTACCCATCTTCACAGGTTCTCTTTTTAAGCATCTTCACAAATAAAACTCAGTGTCATAAAATTTTTGAGGTAGATTATTTTCCTGATTTATGAATGAGAAAACTGAGGCACAGATGCTAATGATGTGTCCTAGGACTTGGGTCCTCATAGCTAAGTGAGTGGCGGTATCAGGATTCAAACCTGGGTAATCTACTTGAAAGTTGGTACTCTTGCTGCTGTGCTATGTTGCCTTTTTTTGGAGATTAAAGCAGTGACAGATCAGTGCTTTTTAAAAATTTCATTATGACCCATTAGTGGATAGTGGAAACCTAATGGGTCACAGCCAGCTCTTTTATAATAGAAGTATATGGCATGGGAATTCCCTGGCGGTCCAGTGGTTAGGACTTGGTGCTTTCACTGCTGGGGCCCAGGTTCAGTCCCTGGTCGGGGAACTAAGATCCCACAAGCCGCACGGCATGGCCAAAAAAAAAAATATGGCATGTTAATAGGGATAATAGTTTGTGAAATCATTTTCACTTTATGTGAACAGTGGGTTGTGATGTAAAATTGATTTCAAATGAGTTTAAGAGCCATTTGTTCTAGATGGTCTTAGAGGTTTCTTTGCAGTTCATGTCCTAGGACTTAAGTTTCTAATTTCACTGTTGTGAATAGTATCAGAGTTGTGTTTTGTTTTGTTTTGCGTTACGCGGGCGTCTCACTGTTGTGGCCTCTCCCGTTGTGGAGCACAGGCTCTGGACGCGCAGGCTCAGCGGCCATGGCTCACGGGCCCAGCCGCTCCGCGGAATGTGGGATCTTCCCAGACTGGGGCACGAACCCGTGTCCCCTGCATCGACAGGCGGACTCTCAACCACTGTGCCACCAGGGAAGCCCAGTATCAGAGTTTTTAATGGTGACATCGTTGGGTCCCTTCCACTTACAGCATTGTGTTAATGGCAACACTTTCTACTTTAGAATGTGCTGAGCAGTGAGTCCCTTAATGCCCTTTAGAAAAAAAGGAGACTCCCTCTTTTGAGGGCAATACTTTTATTCCACATTGCTTGAAGGATTATGTGAAGATTAATTCTTGTATCTTTTCTTTGTCCTCAGACACTGTTTTCTGCAGCATATCACAGCCTTGGCCTAAGACCATCAAGGAAGTACTTAAACCCTAGAAGTATGGCAGAGTTAGGATTTACTCGGCTAGCAAAGAGGATTATTAAGGGCTTTCATGGGATATGAATTACTCAGTGGGTTTGAAACTGGGTTGAGTCCCAAGTAAAAATCAGTACAATACTACTCTAGGCTCCTAAATTCTTTTATTTGAGCTGGAATACAGCTCTTTGAGGAGTATCTAAGGTTCTTACCCAAATGCCTATCAAAAGAGTTGTATTACTGTAATTTGAACTAAAGATTTAGGAATTTCGTTGCTAATTTAGACAAATGAAATTATATACTGTAGACTTATTTGTTTGAGATGAGATTTATTTGCCTATATACAAAAATCACCATTTTTCTTTCTGTGACAGCAGTTGACATTGTTGAAAACTAGAAAAGGTCTGCTTAAAAGTCAATTAAAACGTAACTTAGAGTGCAGCCTGGTTTTCTTTCCGCTACGGAAATGTAGGGGAACTAAACCCACTTAATGAGGCTCAGGTTAACGTCATTTCTGAGGACGTGTGTATGTGTGTACTAGAAGCTGGCATTTATTGAAAAAAATTCCTGCCCCTCACTCATCTCATGAGCGCCACTCCACAGCATCTGACTTGAATAACTCTGGACCCTGGAGGAGACCAGACTACTTGTTTTTAATCTTCTGCTGGCGTCACTCTGTTTTTTGCCCATTTGGAATTAGTGCTGAGCACTGTCTCCATCCTAGAGCCGTGGGTCTTCAGACACGGCCCTGCATTTCAGCCATTCTCCTTAACAGGTGGTGTTCTTTCAGCTGTTCTGGAACTTAGAACCTTGGAGCATTCAGTGGAAAGATTTCAGAAGACTCTTGTGTCCTGAGACTGGGGCAACACCACTCCTTTGGAGCTAGGAACGTAAATGGGACAAGATTACTTGTCTGTTCCTACAGCTGCGTGATGTGAGAGACATGTGACCTAGCAGAGAAAGATCTAGCTTAACATGATCATTCATTGATTCACTTACTCACTTGTTAAATATATTGAGTACCTGTTATGAGCCAAGGACTCTACTGGGTACTAGTACTTGCAGCTTTGCCACTTTTTTAGTTGTAGGCCTAATCTCTCTCAGCTTCAGTTTTCTTACCTATGAAAGAGACACCTGCCCGGCCTGTGAGCCAATATGTGAAAGTATTTCCAAGTGTAAATGGGTTGTGAGATATACACATGTGGAATACTCAGTGAGTAGCAGGACAGCCTAATTTCAGAATTGGAAAGTTCTAATAAAGTGAAACTAGTCTTGTGGAAGAGAAAACCGTGTGACCACACTTGGAGCAGACCTATTGCCCTAGATTTTCAAGGGCATAGTAGACACAAAAAGAAAATGACCGGAAAAAAATTAGTGTAACTTGGTTGGGAATGCAAAGTTAAAAGAAAAAGAAAACTTAAGCAGTGGTTTTGCTTCTAATTAGCATTCGCTGATGGAGCAGATGGGGAAAGGTCGTTCTGTTGACATAAGAAAAAAATCAAGACCCAGGAACAAGTACCAAGAGGAAATGCCTTTGTTTCTCAAGAGGTAACTAAAGTAAGTGATTGATCGTGCCACAAGGCCATAATTGTCAAACTTTAACATGCATCGTGATCACCTGGAGAGTTTGCTAAAACAGATTTTGATTCAGCAGGCTTGAAGTAGGGCCCATAGATAATGTGCATTTCTAACAACTTCCCAGGCGATGCTGATGCTAATAATCAGGACTTGGTAGGTACTTAGGAAACCACTGTTTTAAGGAAGCATGAACAATTAAGGCCAAAGTAAAGATCAGGTGATTTTCACAGCAGGGGAGTAAAAAGTGAGTTAAATGATTCTGAATCTAGCAGCACACTGTTGAGATTTGTGCCCACCTGAGGCTAATGAATGAGAGGGCCTTCCTGTCGGCAACTGAAGTTGATTGGGTTGATTATGCAGACGAGCACAGGAGGCTCTGGTTCACTCTGCCTCGACTTTCAGTCCTGCCCATGTTAATGGTTTTGTATTGAAAGTAAAAATAGGAGATTCCCTGGTGGTCCAGTGGTTAGGACTCTGTGCTCTCAGTGGCAAGGGCCCAGGTTTGATCCCTGTTCAGGGAATTTAAATCCCACAAGCCGTGCAGTGTGGCCAAAAAAATTTTTTAAAGTAAAAATAAAATACAGTTATACTCTAATACTGAACAAGCAGATTTCGTGATTTGACAAGATGCCGTGGAGGTGAGTTAGAACTGATCCTTAAGGTCTTAGGTAAGGAGGATCCATCTGGCTGGTGGATGTGAGGTTAGAGGTCTGCATTCAGTATTAATGGGAGATCAGTGTTGGGAGATTGGCCTAAAGCTTGAGGCAGGAAGCCAGGGATGTATCTCAACAGTGGGCGGGAGGCGCAGAAACTTGGTAGGCCACCATGTGAGCTGACTAATGGCTCTGTGGGTCACCAGGGTCAAACTAGAGGCCCACTATTCCTGTTACAAGGTGGAGCACTTGAGTTCCTTCTGTTATTCGTCTATCCTGGATTGTTGGTTCAGGGCAAAATAAAATGCAAATGAGCTTTCTCTCTTAAAGATAAGCTAGAGGGGCTTCCCTGGTGGCGCAGTGGTGAAGAATCCACCTGCCAATGCAGGGGACATGGGTTCGAGCCCTGGTCCGGGAAGATCCCACATGCCGCGGAGCAACTAAGCCCGTGCGCCACAACGACTGAGCCTGTGTGCCCTACAGCCGGTGCTCCGCAAGAAGAGAAGCCACCGCAGTGAGAAGCCCACACACCACAACAAAGAGCGGGCCCCACTCGCAGCAACTAGAGAAAGCCCGTGCTCAGCAACAAAGACCCAACACAGCCAAAAAAATAAGTAAGTGATGAAAACTCCTGATGGCTCTGGGGAGATAGTACTTCTTAGATAGAAATGAGTATACTAGTCTCTTTCTCCTTAGTTCTTTACAGGCTAAACTATTGGGTTGGCCAAACAGTTCATTCGAGTTTTTCTGTATGTTGTTACAGAAAAACCCAGATAAATTTTTGGCCAACCCAATAGAATAAGAGGTTGCAAACCCAAATTAGGCTGCCCTCCCTGTCTTTCTCTTCTTAAGAAGACTCTCAAGGGCAAATATCCCTGTACCTCTCCAGGAGCTAAGAGCTCTTAACTGTAAAAAGAGCACTGTACCCTCTCATTCTCTCACAATAGATGTCTCTTGAATTTTGCATTCTGTGCTCAACTTGAGTACCCTGTTGTGGAGGCATTGGAGGTGACAACTGGTGAACGACGGGCCTTCCAGCTGTTCTCTTTGTGTATATTCTGCTGGGTGGATGGTCCTGTTGCTACCAACTGTTGGATTGCACACTCCTCTGTCAGATGACAGAAACTAGCCGGTCTCAGCCAGGGCCCATTTTCAGGAGTTGTCTAAAGAGTTACCGCCGTTTAGGCAGCAAAGCCATGGACTGGAGATCTGAGTCCTGGCCTATCATTCCTGCTATTAACTTGCTGTGGGACTTTGGGAAAATCAATGAACTTCTTTCTGTAAACTTCAGGAAGGCCTAGGGATTCTATGAAGATGGTTCAGGAGTACTTCACACCCAGTGCTCTCCTTTGATCTATTTTATACATTAAGTTTCTGCAAAAGATTTCTTTTGGAGCTAGAGTGCTACAGCTAAAAACAATAACAACCAAAAAAAGACTTGAAAACATCACCAAACTGGATGAAACACACATTCCCTTGTTTATTTAAAATTCACATCTTTGACACTAACTGGAGTTTTTAATGGATGTCTACTTCGAAATTATTTCCAGAACAAGGCAGAATGTCAATAAATCTACAGTGCTCACTTCAGCCGCACATAGACTAAAATTGGAACGATACAGAGAAGATTAGCATGGCCCCTGTGCAAGGATGACATGCAAATTCATGAAACATTCCATATTTTTGAGAGGGGGAAGGGTAAGCTGGGACGAAGTGGGAGAGTGGCGTGGACATATATACACTACCAAACGTAAAATAGATAGCTAGTGGGAAGCAGCCGCATAGCACAGGGAGATCAGCTTGGTGCTTTGTGGCCACCTAGAGGGGCGGGATAGGGAGGGTGGGAGGGAGGGAGACACAAGAGGGAAGAGAGCTGGGGATGTATGTGTATGTATAGCTGATTCGCTTTGTTGTACAGCAGAAACTAACACACCATTGTAAAGCAATTATACTCCAATAAAGATGTTAAAAAAAATCATTACATAACCAGATAGTTGTAGTGATGAAATATCGAGGGCTGTACACGATACTAAAAATAAGCCAGCGTTGTAATTCTGCATCGACTTGTTTGTCTGATCTGTACTGCTTCAGAGTAAGCCAGTAAATAAATGGTAATGTCCCCCCAGGCAACTCTGTTACGTTCAGGCTCTTCAATGTGACTGGTCCCTCAGAAGCAGAGCACAGGACTGCACAGTGGCCACGCGGATCAGAATTAGGGAACCTCTGCTCTGGAGAGAGGCACCGCTGCATGGGGAGTTCTCCCTGATTTTCATGCATAACCTGAACAGCGTGGAAGCAAGAGTGCTTCTTTCTGTTGTCTAGATTCTAAGATGTTTTTATACGTAGATCTCATTGATTGGGATCCTAGACCCTGACCTCTTAGCTCCCTGCAGGGATGTCATGGTCAGCTTGGAGACCACCCACTGCCCAACTCTGAGGACACCATTCGCATCAACTACAATGTAAGTGAGTGCTGTTCCCTTAAGGAGTCTGCAGACACCCCACACCTGATTGTACCTCCTTTTCCTAAGCCACAATGTGGGTAAACTGCGCTTTTATAGAAGAAGGGCAAGCTCATTCCTAATCAGCTAGGACTCTCTAAGCCTAAGTTTGCTTATTTGTGTAATAAATTTTTATTGAGCACCAACCCCCTCTGGCCCCAAGCCAACATCCCTCTGGAAAATTAACTGGTTATTTCAAAGGCATAAAAAGCACTCCACTAAGATCCTAACACTTTTCTTTCAGGGCCTGTCTACCCATGGCTTTGCTTCCTCTCTCTTTCAATCTCCTGCTGTCTGATCTCTTGATCATCTTAAAATTCACAAGAGGCTCTCTGCCAGTGGGCAGGATAGGGGGAGAGGAGAGAGGGAAAGGAAGCCAGGCACACAGCTACTTGATAGTAGCTTTGGCAAGTAAACAAGGAGGTTAAATTGCTGGGTTAGGTCAAAAATGTGGGAGTTAACTTGTGGATTTTATTGTTCACCCTCAAGCAAGAATAAACTAGAATTTGCCAAAAAGCGAAGAGTGAATCATTCAAGACTGTTAACCAGTTATTTTATTTTCTGGGGACAGATTCATGAAATAAGATTCCTTGAATGGAGTCAGTCCCCATGCGGTATAGCAAGTTTTCTCCAAACAGTGCATCAGCCCAGGATGAGAAGATCTTTCCCCCAACTAAGAACAGAAACAAAGAGCTTGGGGAGGGAGGAGCTGGAGTCCATACCTACCATGACCTGGCCTCAAGAATTCTTGGAGAAAATGGGAACAGCTGAAGAATAATGATTAAATCATGAGAGCTTTAATATTAAAAATTAGAATTAGGCAGGGAGAAGTAAACTGTAAATTTATTCTCTTCCCTGCTGGCGACCCTCTGGCACACTGGCTTTGAAAGACCAAATGTATGCATAATGTATAGATTTTCTGTTTTTTTCTTTCATCATTCAGTTGCCCCAACAAATTGCTTTAAAATGCTACAGTTATTTCCCTACGTCTCTACCAGATAAAGACCAGCCTCTCTCATTTAACCCTATGAGGTAGGTACTTTACATTTCCTATTTTAAACGTAAGGCTAGGAGAGTTTCAGTGATGTGTCAAACAGATGGTAGATTGTTCACATCCAGGCTGTTTTGGCTCCAAAGCCCATGCCCTTATGCATCTAAGCCATAATGAGATCCTCGAAGAACAAAGCAGGATTGAGTGGTGAAAGTATAGATTATGGAATAACAAAAGATGAGACCTGGGTCCTGAACTAGATAACATTAGTCCTGTCCCCTCTCTGAGGAGGGCTGTCACGGCTGGAGATGACACAGTGCTTGGCAGAACCTGGGGTAATATTGACTATGATGTTGAAACTTATCAAATCTACATGGAAGCTTCTCTGAGTTGGGCTTGCGTTAGGGGGTTGCCTGATTCTCAGGGCTTAGGACATGCTTTGTGTCCAATAAAAAAAAAAAGTCTCCTAAAAGTCTATTGGTTAACAGGTCTCTGCCTACTCTTTATCAGTTACCATGGGATCTTCAAAAGGCAACAACTACAAAAAAACTGTGAAGGAGACCTGGAACCCACAAAGTCTCTTAAGATGGCCACTGAAGGATAGGTAGGTTTTTTTTTTTTTTTTTTTTTTTTTTTGTGGTACGCGGGCCTTTCACTGTTGTGGCCTCTCCCGCTGCGGAGCACAGGCTCCGGACGCGCAGGCTCAGCAGCCATGGCTCACGGGCCCAGCTGCTCCACGGCATGCGGGATCCTCCCGGACCGGGGCATGAACCTGCGTCCCCTGCATCGGCAGGCAGACTCTCAACCACTGCGCCACCAGGGAAGCTCCGCTAGGTAGGTTTTTGATAGCTAGTAATATGTTCTGGGCAAGAGGAATTTCAGAAGAAAAGGTAGAAGGGGAGGAGATCTCGGGGTGTGTTCCGTGAGCATGTATTAGTTTCTTAGGGCTGCTATAACAAATGAGCACAGACTAGGTGGCTTAAAACAAGAGAACTTTAATATATTTATTTATTTATTTTTGCTGTACCATGGGGCTTTTGAGGTTAGTTCCCCAACCAGGGAATCAAACCCTGGCCCCCTGCAGTGGAAGTGTGAGTCCTAACCACTGGACCACCAGGGAATTCCCCAAACAAGAGACATTTATTCTCTCACAGATCTGTAGGCTGGAAATCCCAAATCAAGGTGTCCGCAGAGCCGTTCTCCCTCTGAAGGCTCTCGGGAATAATCCTCCTTTGCGTCTTCTTGGCTTCTGGTGGTCGTGAGCAACCTTTGGCTTTTCCTCGGCTTGTGGCTGCATCACTCCAACTTCTGCCCGTGTCATCACATGGTGTCTCCCTATGTGTGTATCTGTGTCACTTCTCCTCATAAGGACACTCACTGGTCATTGGGTTTAGGGCCCACCCTAATCCAGTAGGACCTCACCTTAGCTTGATTATATCTACAGAGACACTATTTCCTAATAATGATCACATTCATAAATACACGGGGTTAGGACTTGAACATATCTTTTTTATGGGACACAATTCCACCCATTACAAGCTTTAAATTGTCTAATTTGTTTGGTTAATGAGAACAGCCTTCTGCACAGGACTGTGTTACTTGCTGTGGAAGGTAGCATAGTCCTTGCCTCAGGAACTTATGCTCCTGTGGAGAAAAACAAGATAGCATCAGTAGACAACAATGCGGGACAAACAGAGGATAGACTATAAAAGAAGCAAGAAACATGCCATGAGGAAGAGACATTTAGGCAGTGTTATCCAAGACAAGAAGAGATGTTGGTGGAAAGAAAACCAGAAGCAAGAAAGTCACTTCAGGGGCTGTTAGACTAGTACAGAGGAGAGATGAGTGAGGGACTGAGCTGGATAGTTTCCTTCAACGCCAGTTAGGCATATTAACTGGTACTTCTCTACAGAGTAAAATATTTAGGAATAGTTTTATATGTCCTAAAGCGTAATCAACGTGACTAAATGCAATATGGTATCCTGGGTTGACTCCTGGAACAGAAACTGTGCAGTCCTGTTAGTGGTTATCAAGGGCCAGGAAAAGGGTAATGGAGAATGACTGCTTAATGTGTATGGGGTTTCCTTTTGGGGTGATTAAAACCTCCTGGAACTAGATAGTGGTGATGATTATACAACACTGTGAATGTACTGAATGTCACTAATGATAAATTTTATGTGTATTTTGTCACAATTTTTTAAAGACTACAAAAAGGCACATACTTTAAATTGTGAAATCTGATGTTATTTTTTTAGTTTTGACAAACATACCTTGATTATGTAAGATATTAACATTAGGGGAAGCTGGGAGTATTTGGGAACTCTGTACTATCTTGCAACTTTCCTGTACATCTAAAATTATTCCAAAATGAAAATTTTATTTTAAAAAATTAATAGGAAAAAATGCATGACACCAGCTTTTTTTAGACCAATACACATTGTATGTGTTTTTGTGTTTCTATGTACCTTTCATCTTTTAGGATATAAGTCCTTTGAGATCAAAGCTATGATGTGGGTCTCTTTGGTATTACTTTATTTCCAGCCTTATTGAGGTATAATTGACAAAAAATGTGTGTATATATATATTTTTTTAATTGTGTATATTTAAGGTATACAATTTGTTGATGTTATATACCTATTCACTGTGAGATGATTATCACAATCAAGCTAGTTAACACATCCATAGTTACCATTTTTGTGTGTGTGGTGAGAACACTTAAGAAATACTGTCTGGGACTTCCCTGGTGGCACAGTGGTTAGGAATCCGCCTACCAGTGCAGGGGACATGGGTTCGAGCCCTAGTCTGGGAAGATCCCACATGCCACGGAGCAGCTAAGCCCATGCGCCACAACTACTGAGCCTGCGCTCTAGAGCCCACGAGCCACAACTAATGAAGCCCGCATGCCTAGAGCCCGTGCTCCACAACAAGAGGAGCCAGCGCAATGAGAAGCCCACACACAGCAGTGAAGACCCAACGCAACCAAAAATAAATAAATAAATAAATAAATTTAAGAGAAAACGAATACTGTCTGAGCAAAGTTCAAGTATACAAAACAGTGTTCTTAACTATAGTCACCATAGTGTACATTAGATCTGCACATTTTGTAACTGAAAGTTTGTACTTTTGACCGATGTCTCCCCATTCCCACCCCTCCCACCCCCAGATTCTGTCAACCACTGTTCTACTCTCTGCTTCTTTGAGTTTAACCTTTGTAAGACTCTACATGTAAGTGAGATCATACTGTATTTACCTTTTTGTGTCTGACTTATTTAGCATAATGTCCTTCAGTTTCATCCATGTAGTTGCAAATGGCAAGATGTCCTTCCTTTTTACGGCTGAGTAATCTCCCATTGTATGTACACACCACATCTTCTCTATCCATTTATCTGCCAGTGGACACTTCAGTTGTTTCCACGTCTTGGCTATTGTGAATAACACTGCAGTGAACATGGGAGTGCAGTTATCTCTTTGAGATTCTGATTTCATTCACTTTGGAGGTATTAATCTTAAAATGCTAGTGAGTTACCAGATTTTAAACATTCAACAACTGAGTTCTGTTTTTCTAAATAGGACGAAATGGAACAGGTTTTCAATTAAGGCCTCTGGCCACTGCAGAACTGGAGAGTAATTGGCTATTGCTTCCTCTCTGGGGCCTGTCAACCCAAGAGTAATGACTTTTGGCCATTTCAGACCTGAGGTAATTTCAAACCGGCACAAGTTTCCATTTTTTTCTCTTGATCCAGTCTCTTCTCTGGGTTCAGTTATTCCTGTGGTTCAATTACTCTTGAGATCTCTAGGGAGAGAGAAAGGGATTTAAGAAGGAAAAGAACACAGCTCCATGTTTTGTATGGCATACAATATATAGGAGGTATGCTACCTCTGCTCACAACAGACAGATTAGCCGCTGCAAATATTGATAATTCTGTGATAAAGACAAAGATGCCTGATAAGAAAGAGACATAAAAAAGTGTGTGTGTATGTGAGAGAGAGAAAGAAACTGTTACTAAAATTTTAGAAATGAACCTTCTTGATATAACATTTTGAATGAAATGGCTGGTTTCCTTCTCTTTTTGAACTTGAGGGGAAATACTATTCCAGTTTCAAGAGGGCTGGTTATTTTTTTGCCTATTAAAAAATTCCCAAAGAATCATCTGTTTACCAGTGAGGATCCTCAAATATTCTGCTTTGCTCTGTGCGTGATGTATTTTTCATTTTTCTTTCTAAAAGGATCTGAAATACATTAAAATTTCTGAACTAAAATCCTGGAAACTATAGTTCTTGGTACATGACTTTGTATATAGTCATATTCCAGTAAGAGCAGTCTATCGTCTAATGGAGATTTGTGGATTGACTCATACTTTTTAAGTTTTTTATTGAATTTGTTACAATATTGCTTCTTCTGTTTTATGTTTTGGTTTTTTGGCCGCAAGGCACGTGGGATCTTAGCTTCCGAACCAGAGATCGAACCCGCACCCCCTGCATTGGAAATCTTAACCACTGGACCACCAGGGAAGTTTCGACTCATACTTTTTGAAGTGCTAACTTCACATAGATTTGTTTACTGGCAAAAAAGGATACAGATGTAGGAATAATTAGCACTTTAGAAATAGAGTGATGAAGAATCTGTACATCTATAAGGACTGGTGGGATTGGTATAGGACAAATAGTGGCTAATAAGAGAAACAGAGCTGGGATGACAGAAGAAAAAGCCCCCAAGCTCAGCCAGAACTAGACAGCCATGTCTCTGATCATTTAGATGAAAGGTCTTACCAATGCGTGTGTGGATCTGGTAGTTAACTCCAGAACCATAGGTGGCAACAGGTGTTTAATGATTGTAAATATTTTACTTTTTTTTTTTTTTTTTTGGTGGTATGTGGGCCTCTCACTGCTGTGGCCTCTCCCATTGCGGAGCACAGGCTCCGGACGCGCCGGCTCAGCGGCCATGGCTCACGGGCCCAGCCGCTCCGCGGCATGTGGGATCCTCCCGGACCGGGGCACGAACCCGTGTCCCCTGCATCGGCAGGCGGACTCTCAACCACTGCGCCACCAGGGAAGCCTATAAATATTTTACTCTTACATTCACTTGCAGTAAGTAAACTGTAAGTAATTCATTCTATAGCCTGGGATCAGCAAATCTCAAGTAATCTTTTACTTATCTTTATTAAATCCTAAATTAAAAGAACCACTTCTGTTGTTAAGGAGAGGAACCCAGGATCCAGTTAACTTGTTCATGTGTTTTTCAAACAGACGATAGTGGCTGTATAACAAACTACCCTTAATTTCGGAGCTTGAAATAACCAGTATTTATTATCTCCCAGTTTCTGATGGTCAAAAATCAGGGAATGGCTTGGGTGGGCAGTTCTGGCTCAGGGTCTCTCCTGAGGCTGAAGTCAAGCTGTTGGGTTGGGGGACTGCATTTGTCTTAAAGGTTGCCTGGGGCTGGAGGATTCACTTCCAAGCTCAGGCATAGAGTCTTTGGCGGGTCTCAGTTACTTGCTGGCTGTGGGCTGGTGACCTCTCTTCCTATGAAGCACTCCATAGTCTTCCTGAATGTTCTCATGACACAGAAGCTGGCTTTGCCTAGTGAGTGATCCAAGAGAGAGCAAGCAAGTAAGAGAACACCCGAGATGGAAGACACAGTCTCTTACAACCTAACCTTGGAAGTGAAATACCATCGCTTCCTCTTTGCGCTATTGGCCACAGAGACCAACCTTGGACCAGTGTGGAAGGGGACGGACTCTACTAGGGAGTGAATATCAGGAAGCAGGGATCATTGGGGGGCCATCGGGGAGGCTGGCTACCACAGTGGCTATCAAATCTGTCAGGTATTTATATTCCATTGGGTAAATTTAAACCTAAGAGTTTTAATTTTGAATGTCAGTGTTGGGACTTCTCTGGTGGTGCAGTGGTTAAGAATCCCCCTGCCAACGTGGGTACACGGGTTCGAGCCCTGGTCCGGGAAGATCCCACATGCCACAGAGCAACTAAGCCCGTGCGCCACAACTACTGAGCCTGCGCTCTGGAGCCCGCGAGCCACAACTACTGAGCCTGCGTGCCACAACTACTGAAGCCCGCACGCCTAGAGCCTGTGCTCCACAACAAGAGAAGCCACCGCAGTGAGAAGCCCGCACACCGCAATTAAGAGTAGCCCTCGCTTGCCACAACTAGAGACAGTCCGCGCGCAGCAATGAAGACCCAACGCAGCCAAAAATAAATAAGTAAAATCAAAAATAAATAAATGTCAGTGTTTACATTATGCTGGAAATTTCATCCTTTGCAACTTACATTTATGATGAAAAATGTTAAATGTATACAGGGAGTACATATTTTTTAAAAATTCTTTTGGGGATTAGAGTATAAAAGTTTGAAGACAGCTGGCTCAGACTACTAGTTCTATCCAATGTGTCCCTCTTATTATGTTCCTCTGGCTCTATATCTCCCCCACGTGGTGCTCTTATATCTTAAAGGCATGGACAATTTATAAATGAAAGATAAACCTCAAACTGGAAATCATCATTTGGGTCCTGATTTGTGAATGGGAAAAATTACTTGAAACCTTGACTGTCTCTGAAAATCTAGGACTTCTGGATATGAATAAGCAAATGAATCAGGAACTTTACTTTTTTAAAATGGCATTTATTAAACAGATAGTGAAGGGCCGTCTACGAGCAAGGTACTGTAGAAGAGCTGTGGGTGGAACACAGAAAGAGTATAATCTAGGATCTACTAAAGGTAGAAGCTGGAGAGCATGGTGTCTGGGTGCTCAGAAAGTAAGATGATATTCTCACTATACAAAAAAAAATTGTCCACAACTGTCACGTTTTATGGGATACATCTTTTAAAAATTATGTACAATTTGCAGAGGTGAACCTCTGCTTACTTTTTGATTAGGAATGCCATCAATGTATATGTTTAATGAGGCATTCTATACCTCAGATGAACACAACAGGTTCAGTTAAGCCCAGAATGCACAAAACCAGTTAACTCTGGATAATAACTGTTGGGAAAAGATGCTGAGATTTTACTGAGGCATGCCACAGTGAACCTAAATTCAAACCATAGTTTGAGTATTTTATTAGGAGTAGCCGTAAAACTTGACCAGACAGGACTAATATTCTATCCCTAAGAGTTTTCGATTTCATAATGGAGACAAGGCTGTCCCGCTCACTCACGCTTAAGTGGAAAATGTGTTCTGTCGTACTTGCATAAACCTTAGTTGAACCAAAATAGCAATTCACGTCCAACGTTATTAGAATGTTTTATTCAGTACCATAAACACTCACTGGAGCTAAAATTATGCAAAGGATTGCAAAACAAAACACAAAGTGTCTTGGTAAATTTCCAGTCTAAGCTAAAGTGACCAAGCACAGAGTTGAGTTTCAAGAAGTTGGCTGGACCTCTCTAGGACCTGTACGGGCAGACGAGGAGGTAGGTTTAGGATTTAGTTTCTGGAAATGCTTGCAGACCCTCTACATACAGCGGGGCCAACAAGAAAATGGGCATCAAGGAAGCGCCTATTTATTTCCCTCCACAAAGCCTCTTCCGTTACAACGGACGGAGGCCTGAGACGCCCGGGTGGTACGACGCTGGGCCCCGAAAGCCAAGCTGCACCCCATTTGCGACTAGGAGGTTGGTCTCGCAGAAGCTGGCGCACGGACACGGGGCCTCTGCTCCCGGGAGCCCGTCCTTCGTCCCAGGCACTCCGCTGCTGGGTCAGCACCCCGAGCCCACCGGCCCGGCGCTCCTCCTCGCCCACTCTGGACCCCACGGTGGTTTCCACAGCTAGGTAGTAAAAAGGGTAACAGGGATCCTGTCCAGACGTGGGTCGGACCGAGGCGAGGGAGGTGGCCGGGCGCGCGTTTGAGGGCCTCCTCGCGAGCTCCCGCTTCCCTCGCGGCGGTCACCCAGGGACAGAGGCGTAGCCCGAGGGGGTCGAGTCAGGACGTCGCGGGGCGCGTTAGAGGCGGCGCCGGCCGAGCCCCCGTGGGACGCAAGGGGGCGGGCGGAGGGGCGGCAAAATGGCGGCGCGCCGGCGCGGGCCGGCGGAGGCGAGGGACTCCCGGCATGCCGCGCGGCGCCCGGCTGTGGGCGGTGCGGGGGCTGGCGGCGGCCGGAAGCAGGCTGAGCCAGCCTCTCCGAGCGCTGCCTGCGCTTCCGGGAACCTGGAGCCCGGCTCTATAGAGTTTCTCGGTAGGCGGCGCGGTAAGAGTAAGAGGCTGCAGGCGCCGGGCCGGGCGGATCCCGTCCTCTCCCAATGTGAGCAGCGTCCTGAGCTCCCGTCAGGCGAAGGCTGCCCAGAGAGGTGGAGCCGCTGGCCGGGCCGGGAACATGAGGCAGTGTGTCCTCTTCCTGAGCAGCTTGGTTCCTTTCGTGCTGGCGCCGCGACCGCCGGACGAGCCGGGCTTCGGCTCCCCGCAGCGACTCGGTAAAGACCCTGCAGATCTGGCTTCGGCCGGCACCGGGTGCCTGGAGCGCGCAGCTTTCGGGGAAGAGCAGGGGAGCAGGATCTATCAGGTGTTTGGGGGCGGGGTATTGGACGACGGTGGCGCGTCCCTTAGTTTGCAGCGTAGCAAGGGGGTGTGGCTCTAAGAGTTCAGGAAAGAATGGAGATGGGCTTGTCTCGGGATGGGCAGGGATCCTGGAGGGGGCCTCCGGGAGTGACTGAGGGCCTGGGAGGGGTCTGCCCGCTGAGTTCGCGTTTGGGCGTGTGTTCCGGACAGAGGTGAGGCGGGGTGGTGGTGGCTCGTGTTCGGAGAGGGAGATGTGGTCCAGGTCCCTGCCCTTCTCGGGAGCAAATTTGTATTGTGTCCTTACCAAAGGCAGGGTTCTGGAGGAGGATAGGAAGGCCCCAGGCTGCACGGCTCTTCCTGGCTCTCCAAGGAAGCGAACTAGGTTTTCTTCTGTAGGAGGTACTTAGGCGGTAATCTGGTTGGAAGGCGGTGCCTGGGGAACTCGTCTTGGAGTTGCTTTTTGCGAACATCTTAAGCGTGTTATTTAAATTGTAGCTTATGAGGGTACTTAAACTTGCCGGGTCAGCTCGTAATGCTGCTACTGTGAATGCCTTCCTTGCCATTTGAAACAAAAATTATCAGGGACGACCAATTTGGTCAGTTTTGAAGCCAGAAAGTAGAGGGTCATGTGGATTTTCTAAAGAGCTTGGATTTGAAGGATGGACTAACATTGAGAGATGTGAAATTTGGTGGGAGTTAGTTTGTGTAAACGTATAGTGACCCCTGTTAGGGTCCTTTATCTGTTAAAAGTTAGCATGTAAGAGAGCTTGATTAATTAGTAACAAAGTATGAAACAGTATATTTTCCCAGTGTGAGAAGTTGTAGCCTCATTTTTCATGGTTGTTTTGGCCCCCAAATTTCACCATGAATCCATATAGTATAGTATCGTGCAGATTGAGACACTGTGTAGATTTTCTTTACGGCCAGTAAAAATTTTGCATTAGTTTACCTGGCCATTCTTTTTCCTTATTTAATGGACAAAAATTGTAATTGGCGGAGGGTATTAAAGGTGTTGTGTTCTCACCTGAACAACTGCTTTGTGGTTATCTCAAATTGCAATGGATTGCAGGTGATTAGTTTAAAGAAAGGCCAAGGAGAACCTGGTAGGAAGTGCTGAGATGTGATAAGTTAATACAAATTGAAGGAAAATGGTGAGTCAGGGGTGGTGAGGATGGAGGCATAGGGTAAGGATCACTTCGTAAGGATAAACGTTAATGAAAAGAATAAACATGTATTTTGAAATATTAAAGTTATATTTTTACCACTCTAGCACAACTGTTTCACTTTTGTTATTCTCTTGTTCACAAGTGGAAAAATAAGTAGAACGAATCCTAGGAATGCACATAGTTTAGAAGAAAACCTTACTTTCTAGGTCAATTCTCAGCAGCATTCGCAAATCGTAAGGGTTTTTTTTTTTTTCTTTGACCGTGTGTTTTCATTTGCAAAGTGCAGACCACTGGTGCCAGAAAAATGCATAGACTTACCATTTATTCACTGCATGTTTGAAGAACACATACTGTATGCAAGTTTTATGTGTGGCATTGGAAATATAAAGATCAGACTATATTCATCTTCAAAAAGCTTTTGGTGTAGTAGAATAGAGACATCTAAACAGATAATTCTAGAACAATAGGAAGGAGAGTGAGAGAAGACATTATGGTGGGTATTATTTTCGTCAGGGGTCACTGAACCTCTCCAGGGAAGGTTAGTGAAGGCTCCCTGAAGGAGGTGATGATATTGAGCCCAGGCTGTAAGGTTAAGTAGTTGAAGAGAGAAAATAAGGACAGTCCTGATGGAGGCACTTAGAGATTGTTAGAATTGAAATGAACCTTGGAGATCGTGTCTAGGTTTTTAAATAAAGCGGCAGGTGAGATGAGTCTCTGAAAGGTGTAGTGACTTGTCAGGTTCATTCAGTTAGTGATAAATATATGGCTTGAGGGTATTTTTTCTTTTGAGGAATGACTTTTTTGTGTGTTTGTTTGATAGCTTTGGATGTAGCTTGTTGCTTAACTCTACCCTACCATTTAGATTGAATTGGTCGAGGCCAATGAATAATTTCATAGTTAAAGAGCATGGTTTATTGTTTAATAGCCTTCTTATCCTATAAATGTTACCATAACCCCATAACTGCAGTTCTAAATATTGATTAGGGATTTGACAACATTTTCTGAAGAATAAAAATGTATAATAGAATCTGGCTTTTGGAGTACTCCACAGGTCACCCAAAATGATTTCAGTTGAACTGTCGTGAATTGCATCATTTAGGAAATTTACAAGTCATTTGAGCTTAGTCATAGTGATATCTTGTTGCAGTTACAGCTGGGGCATATAAGTGTCACTGTGATTTCAAAAGAGTTTTCTCTGTGTTACTTTTAATAAAAGAATATAGTGGGTGGAAGGGAAAAAAATGTAGGTCACAGATGAGGGATGAAAATTTGTATCTGAAACATATTTGAAATGTACCTTTAGGTAATTGGCATGGGATTCTCCACATTGCCCTGCTCATTTCTCATTATTGAGGGCATCATTTTGCTCAGTATTTTGACATCTGAGTTCGTCTTTTGATGTTAATTTTGCTTACAGGCTGGGTTCTTTTGAAACTAAAACATTTACCCACCCCACCTGCTTCAAGAGAAATTTAATGCAGCTCTCCTTTGTACTAGTCAGAGAGAGAAACTGTATTTCCAGAGTAGAACAAAGAGAAGAGTTAAGCAGAAAGCCATGGTGGGGAAACTGGAGAATTCCATTTGGCCTTCATGGGTTTTCTAGAACATTAAGTGTAGGTGTCCTTTAAGGCCAAGTGTGGTTGAATTTTAGATCCTTCACCATTTTGTATTTGTGAGAGATGGTGAGTGTTTTCAGTTGGAAGTATACTTTGAGGAAAGTCAGAAAAAGATGGGTAGGGAGGGAGGGACAGGAAGAGGCTTCACAGAGGTTGGGAGGTGAAATGAGGTGCTTTTTCACTTTCATATCCCTTAACTTAGTCCTAAAATGAACCAAAGATATGGGTATCTCCCTCCGCACATACCTCTTTTTCTTTTTTTCTCTCTTTTAATAAGAGTTGTAGGCTTTGACAAGTCTCACCTGTTGCCCTGGTTTCACTTAACATTTGACTGTTTGGATAACTACCAAATATGTGTCTCTGACCTAGACTTGTTCTGTGAAGCTCCACTCTCATGTATCCACCTCAGTGTTCACAGGTACCTCAAACATATGTCCAAAATTACTTACCTCTTTGTTTGATTAGAAGAATGTGTATAGGAGACAAGGTTTAATCTAGGAAAAGGCAGCAGCGCTGGAAATTGTGGAAGTAATCTCATTGCTTTTGAGACCCGAATTTGCATCCATTTCAGCTACAGAGCCTTATGGATCAATCCAGGGTTCTTTGGAGGTTCCCTTGGGCTGTGCTCACTTTCATTTTTGGCTCAGAGTTTCCATGTGACTGGTCTTGCTGGAGAGTCTTGGCCCAGGTTTAGTCCCAGCCCAGGTGAAGGGCTCTTGATGAGGAATTATTTGAGGCAGCTCACCCTCCAGCTTCCCTAACTGGTATAAACCCATAAAATTAGGTTTTTAGTTCCCAGGTTCTGGGGTCCACTGCCTAGCAAACAGCACTGTTCTTTTCTTATCCCTTAATCCCAAGGAGGGATTCACCCATACTTAGGGCTTGTTGCAGAGTGACCCGACCAGGCCTCCCCCTTGTCCTGCGTATTTTGGGGAGTATTGAAGAGCAGTCAAGTCTCATGTGTCTTCTGCACAAGCAGAATAAACACTTGACAGCAGCCCTGGCTTTATCTTTTCCACTTCTGACACCAGAAATGGGCGCATGACACTGTCATTTTGGGGGAACTCTTCATACTCTGTGCAGCAGAGCCGTGGAGAGTGAGCAGAGTGCTACAGGGATTCTGCATGACAATTGCAAGTTGAATTCCAGAAAGATGCAATTTATTGCAAAAAGAAAAGAGAAATTAAGTAAAAAGTTCACAGGTGTTCCCAGACTCTTCTAACACCTCATTATTTAAAAATCAGTTTTATCTTAAAAACTTGCCTTGGCTTGATGAATGAAGTAAAGGTATATTTTGTGTCGTTGTACCAAAAGTCAGTGGCCATACAAGCATATCCTGGAGACAGAACAGTTCAGGTATGAGAGAAGTGTAGAGTAAGAAGGTTTATCAGATCTGTAGGCCACTCCATATCTGTATCCAGAAAGCCGGTTTGTTGCAGGCCTGAAGGTCCAGCTTCCTCTTTATTCTGTTTTTTTTAAAAGGGAACTTTATTTTCTTTCTTTCTTTCTTTTTGGCTGCGTTGGGTCTTCGTTGCCGCACAGGCTTTCTCTCGCTGCGGCAAGCGGGGGCTACTCTTCGTTGTGGTGTGCGGGCTTCTCATTGTGGTGGCTTCTCGTTGTGGAGCACGGGCTCTAGGCGTGCGGGTTTCAGTAGTTGTGGCTCGCAGGCTCAGTAGTTGTGGCGCACGGGCTTAGTTTCTCTGTGGCATGTGGGATCTTCCCGGACCAGGGCGCGAACCTGTGTCCCCTGCATTGGCAGGCGGACTCTTAACCACTGCACCACCAGGGAAGCCCTCTGTTTATTCTTTGAGAACATAAAAAAAGGAACAAAGTATCAGCAGCTTTTTAACCACTAATCTTGATTTTGAAAATCATAGAATAACAGATCTACTCTTTCCCTGCTTAAAATTATTATGTGATTTATCAGTGACATAACTGCAAACATATGATGACTAAATGCAGAAAAGTTGTATGTAAAAGAATAATTGCAAACTGTATATAAAAGAACAAGATACAGTGTAGAACTTCAGAATCTTTCAGCATCCACTTGTCCCCTTATATCAACCTGCTGAAAAACCAAAATTCAACCGAGTAAATCTAAAGATCTAATTGGCTTTATTAGGCGATTTATGAATTGGGCAGCATCCCTTCTAGCAACTAGAAGGGCCCTCTGAGGGTGTGTACCAAATGGAAGGTTTTTATAGGAATAAGAGTGGGGCAAGGGATCTGTTAGCGAAAGAAAAGAAAAGGATTGTTTTTAGGCCAGGACATCATCTTTTTTGGGGGAAGGGAACTGGCAGGGATTTTATCATATGGATAACCTCTTCTTCCTCTGGGGGATGGAGGGGGCCCCTACGACAGATTACCTCAGTAGTAGACAATTCCAAACTTGTTGGTTAAGATTACTTTTCTGGTGAAGGTCGAAACTACAGTTAGGTATTAAACCTAGGTTTGGTATCGTGGGCTTTAGCAAAAGTGGGCTCATGGTTTTTCTCTTCAACACATCCCTCCCCCAGACCTCCTCTTAGTTGTGTATTTTTTTAAATCTCAGTGAATGTGGTGCCACTGCCTACCCAGGTATCCAAGCCAGAAACCTGGGGTCTTCTAGGGATCTCCACCTGGATTGCTCAGCAGCTGACTAGCTGGTTTCCCAGACTCCAGTTTTATCCTCCTCCAGCCCGTTCTGCACACTGCAGTTGTTGTTGAACCCAAGCTCATGTGCCTGACGCACAGTGAGGCCCAACAGATGGAAGTGTGCGAGTTTGGAGCAGAAGGCTTATTGATTGGGAGGGCGCCGGTGGAGAAGATGGGAGATGTAGGCTTGTCTCAGATCCATCTTCCTGGCTGGCCATGGTTTTTAAAGGCAACGTTTGGGGTGAGGGTTGCAGGAGCATAGCTTTCTTCTGATTGGTTGGTGGTGAAGTAACAGGGTGGTTTTTCATGAGTCTTAATCATCAACTTTCTGGTTCCAACCGGTCTGGGTTCTGTGTGCCTGTGGTCAGCTTGTAGTCACTATTCTCCAGTTGGGAGGAGGGGGCTGTCTTAGTTCCTGCAGAACAACTCAAAGGTTTGTGTCAGATTGTTCTGTATATCCCTGGAGGAGGAGGAATTAGGACTCTCTGTTGTTTCTTGACCGTTTTCCCTTTGTTTCAGCCTTCCATCTCTTCTCTAATGAGTAATTGCTTGAAGCTGCTCTTTGGTACTCAGGGAAGGTCTAAGAGACTAAAGCCTTTTCTACAAACCAGAAACGGGGGACAGAAGGGCTTTTGTAGGGACTTCCCTCGTGGACCAGTGGTTAAGAATCCGCCTTCCAATGCCGGGGACACGGGTTCGAGCCCTGGTCCGGGAAGATCCCACATGCTGCAGAGCAGCTAAGCCCGTGCGCCACAACTACTCAGCCTGTGCTCTAGAGCCCGCGAGCCACAACTACTGAAGCCCACGCGCCTAGAGCCCGTGCTCCGCAACAAGAGAAGCCACCGCAATGAGAAGCCCGCGCACCGCAACGAAGAGTAGCCCCCGCTCGCCGCAACTAGAGAAAGCCCGCGCGCAGCAACGAAGACCCAACGCAGCCTAAATAAATAAATAATAATAATTTTTTTTTAATGAAAGGTTTTTTTTTTATCTGGGAGGGCCCTGAAGGGTCCTGCTTGGTTTCAGTCCCGCCTTTTCTTTGATACTCTTCAATCCTGAGGGCAACAGAGGCACGTCAAGAAAGAGAATAAAGTTTCAGATAGAGAGGCTAATCATAAACTTGGCAGGGGAACTTGGTTTTAGGGGCATTTGGTTTCACAGTCACGATGAAATTTCTAATTTATAGCTCTTGCCCTTATCCAAAGTCAAAAATCCTTAATTTAGTTCCACGACCCTCCATGACCAGACCTCCGCCTGCCCCTGCAGCCTCACAACCTCTTCATGTCCGCGGTGCCGTTCTGCACTCCAGCCTCACTGACTTGCTTTCAATTCTTTGAGTGTATTGTGTTCTGGATTTCTTGTGGACCTCAGCATGGGTATGCCCTCTGCTTAGAACCCTGTCCTTTCTTTTCGTTCTCTGGGCTGCTTCCTCATCCTTTCGGTCGTAACTTCAGTGCTGTTTCCCTGGGAAAGCATCCTTGGCTTGCCAGGCAGGGGTCATGCTCCTGCTGTGTCCTGTAAATTCTTTCCACTTGCTCTCCCTTGGCTTGTGACACACTTTATAATGACTTTTTGTGTGATGCTCTTTCCCCCAAAGTCGCAATAGTGGAAATGTATCTCTCCTTCTCTCCATTAATATCCCTAGTGCTTGGAAGGTAGGAGGTTTTCAATAACTTTTTGTTGAATAAGTGAATCGGTGGGGTCTGGTGGAAAGGGGAAAAGTATGTGCAGAATGTGTTTGCAAGAGAGGAGGGATGGGAGTGGGGGTAGAAGAGATTAAAAGAGCAGTGAGGAAGGGTAGGGTCCCTAAGGAGGGCCAGACAGAGGAGGCCAAGTGAGGGAAACCAACACGTGGCAGAGAAGAGCCGAGAGCTTTGGGGAGGGGATCGTAACTAATACAGTACTCCAGTCTGACCTTGTGAATAGCGTCTGTTTTCTAATATGTGTTTGTAGCAGCCGAAATGAGAAAAGCTCAGTTGTTTAGGGTGATCGCTGGAGCAACTTGTAGGAAGCAAGGAAAGTGTCCTCATTGTAGAGCATGCTGGGCAGCCACTGTGGCGTTTCTAAACTGGAGAATGTGACCATACACTGAGCTGCTAAGGAAGGTAGTTTTTGTAGCATTGTCTAGTATCAACTGTCATAAACTCTACTGTAAGAAGTTAAGTGGTTTATACTTAAGATTTTTGGATATGGATGGGGGAAATATAAATCCTGTTGAAAAAGCTATAGAAAATTGGATTACCGATGGTTGGAATTTTGGAAGTAAAGTGCAGTGAAATACCGAGCACCTGAGAGGTTACCTGCAAGAGCAGGAGCTCAGGGTGCTGGACAAAGAGCGTGTTTCCCGTGCTGTTTGTAATGGCTCCCGGACGTCCAGTCTGAGACCTCTCGTTATTAACAGGGGTAAATTACCATTGAAACATATTAAGTATTTTAAAGTGCTTTAGCAAGCTGCATTTAAAAAGTGCTTATTAAAGAAAAATACCTAAAGATAACCAATGATGTTACTATCTTGCTCTTATTTTTTTTTCTAGCCCTATTTGTATACATAGTTAAGGTCATGCAGTATGAACAGTTTTTAAAATCTACCTTTGTTTATTTAATATTATAAGTGCTTCCTCATGTTCTTAAAACCTGTTGTTAACAGCATTTTAAATGATTGCAGGTTTTTTTTGGTCATTTGGGAATGCTATAACTTCTCTATCTGCCAGGTATTAATTTACTTCGTTTCCAGTTTTCTTAAAACTAATACAAGGCTGAACAGTGAACATCTTTGTGCTTAAAGGTTTTTTTCTTCACTTTATTTCCTTAGTTTAGCCTAGTTCAGTGGTTCTCAAACTGGAGTAGTGTGCATCAGCCTCACCTGGAAGGCATGTTAAGCACAGACGGCGGGGCCCTGCCCCTGGCATTTCCCACCGAGGAGCACTGGGGTGGGAAACAAGTTCCAGGCGGTGATGGTTGTAGCGAGCGCTCTTCGAGAACAGCTGGCCTCCGTTGTTGGCGGTGAAACTGTAGAATTGAGGTTAAGTTTCTCAGTCCGTGGGAGTGATTACGATCTTGAATGAAACTGAGTCTGTGCACCAGCCTGTATCAGGGAAGTCCAAGAGCTAAAGGGTTGTATCAGCACTGAGAATTCGAGCAAACGAGTGCTGTTCTGTGCAAGGTTCTGTGCCAGGCGTTGTGAGGTAAGAATACCGTGATTTTAAAACAGAGCTCATTTTTGGCCATTTTACAGTCTATTTGTGAGATAAGACAAATACAACTAAAAAATGCCAGAAGAAAGGTGTAAACAGAAAGCTTCAGAATTCAGAGGGAGGCATGGTCATGTTTGATTGACATGTCAAAATGTTAGGAGGCCAGGAAGTGGAAGGTCCAGGAAGAGGTAGGCTATTTTTAAGCTGTTTCAAAAGTTGAAATCAATAAAGCTTGGGGTTTTCAGCCAGACAGGCCCCAGTTCAAATCCTAGTACTGTGCTTCGTTAGCTTTGTGATATTATTCTCTCCGAGTCTGTTTCTTCATTTGTAAAATGGGGAAAATACCCCAAGATGTTTGTGTGGATAACATAGAACACCTAGTATGGTGTCTTATGGGAAACAAAACAGTCAAAAATTGTTGAATAAATGATAAGCTTCTTGAAGGTTTTTCATTGGTGCCTCGAAGCATTGTAATTAGCAAGGCCAAATCACCAATAAACGTCCATTGGCATAAAAGAGATTGATGCCTTCTGAAACAGCTTTCCTCTGGATTAAAATTAAAAGGAAATTTTTGTTAACAGAAAATGGGTGGTACCCAGCAAGTGTGAAATTTGCTACCACTTTAATCTTATCTTGAGTTAGAGCCTTGAATGGACTTTGATTAAATTGCTTTAACCATATAGTAGTGTGCCTCTTCACATTTGCTTGAGTATTACGTGACAGTGGGGCATCTTTCCTTCTTTGACCACTCTGTATAAATTGGCCCTTCCCACTGCCTCTCTGCTGTCCTGTTTTCATACCATGGCACTGACGTGGATTTTCTTGTGCATTGTCCGTCTCTCCCACTAAAATGAGTGCTGCTTTAGGCAAGGACTTGACTGTGTTGAGTGCTGTATCTCAGTACTTAGACCAGGGCCTGGCACACAGCAGTGGATGAACGGATGAAAGAGCCAATTGAGGATATTCAGGGGAAGAGGACGGAGAAGAGTATTGGGTGGATTCTTTCTTTTTTTTTTTTTTTTTTTTTTTTTATAAATTTATTTTATTTATTTATTTATTAATGGCTGTGTTGGTTCTTCTTTTCTGTGCGAGGGCTTTTCTCTAGTTGCGGCCAGCGGGGGCCACTCTTCATCGCGGTGCGCGGGCCCCTCACTGTCGCGGCCTCTCCTGTTGCGGAGCACAGGCTCCAGACGCGCAGGCTCAGTAGTTGTGGCTCACGGGCCCAGTTGCTCCGCGGCACGTGGGATCCTCCCAAACCAGGGCTCGAACCCGTGTCCCCTGCATTGGCAGGCAGACTCTCAACCACTGCGCCACCAGGGAAGCCCGGATTCTTTCTTTTAAAAATGGTTTTGTGAGCATATTTAACTGCAGTAGCAACACACTTGTATTTTAAGCTCCTGCTGCTATATTTTGAGGACATTCTAAGTCCAGTGGAATGATTTTGAATACCATTGCTTCTCCAGTGATATTTGTTGAGAGAAAAGGAAAGCATCAGCTCAAATATTTTTAGACAGTTTTTACAGAGACTTAAGTCAACAAAATTGTCTTCCAAAAATCCTCCTGATTGTGGGAGAGACAGCTGAGTTGCTGTTGATAAAAAGTGACTTATGGGGGAAGCATATACTCTATAGTGTTTACTCTTGCTCTATACCAAATAGAAACTGATTTGTGCTTGTTCTATCTTTGGGGCAGTCCATCTTTGCTTTTCCTGGGTTCCAAGTCAGCCTGGTAAAATAATTAATGTTTTTCTTTTCCTAGGGATTGGTTTGGTCTTACCACTTACACTTCCTGCTGTCTGGTGGATTGATATTCTGCTGTGTCTGTTGAGGGCAACAATGATAGGGATATTACCACTGCTTTGCTCTCTAATTTGGAATATGTGGTTTTTCTATAAAAGATTTTCTGCAAAAGATTTACTTTCCCAGTTTGGTTTCCTCAGGCCATTAATACATTTGTTGTTCTTTGTTACTGTACATTAACTGATAAGGAATTGATGTAGCCCAAGTGGGCAGTGGGCAGGTCAAGTTGGCAGACTTGATCTTAAAAATTCTAAACATACAAGCCAGAAATGCCTTGAATTTAGAAGTAAGTTCACTGCATACTGTGATACTCTCTGAGATATCAAAATTATTAGTATCTAATATGAACATGGACTCATGTTCACATTCCCCTGATTGTCACAGATATCTTTCCACAACTGATTTGCTTGACCTAGGATCCAAAATGGCTCACACACTGGCTTGCTTGCTGTATTCTTAAGTCCCTTCTGTCTCCACCCCTCCCTTCTTTCTCATGCCATTTGTTTCCTGGAGAAATTGGGTCATTTGTTTTGCAGGAATGGAACATTTTGGGTGTGGCTGATTACTTCCTAAAGTTGTTATTTAATTTGGCAACCTCTAATCCCTTTTTGTCTTAAAAACTGGTGTGTGTGTGTGTGTGTGTGTGTGTGTATGTGTGTGTGTGTTTATGTGTATGTGTGTTTGGTAAGAGTATTTCGTAGGTCGTGCTGGGGCATTACATCAGGAAGAGTTTGTTGTCTGACTCATTTTAATGATATTACAATTGATTAGTAGGTTTAGGTGTTAATAACCTTCTTACCTTTATTTCAGAAAAGCTGGATTCTTTGCTCTCAGACTACGATATCCTCTCTTTATCCAATATCCAACAGCACTCTGTAAGAAAAAGAGATCTACAGGCTTCAACACACTTAGAAACACTACTAACTTTTTCAGCCTTGAAAAGGTAATTTGAATTATTCATAAAATAATGTTGGAGCAATGAGGGACTTGGTTTGGTAAAAGCAGAAAAGTTGGAGTGTCTAATTAAATCTTAGAAAGTTACATTTTAAAGATTTGTAATACAATTATAGTCTGTCATGATTCTTATAATAGTGTATTGCTTATTCTAAAATTCATATAATGACTATTTTTTAAAAAGTAAATGTGTATTCCAAAGGAATTAATGATGGTATATTTATTTATTTTTTGGAATTCTAACAAAGAATTTTAATTAATTGAATGATTATCATACTTTTGTGCTACTTTAGAATTGTCCACCTTATACTAAGTACTGTCTTAATTTTATATATGAAGACACTGAGGTTTAGAGATAAAGGATTTGTTTAGGACTCCACAACCTAGTGGTGAGCTGGATCTCTTTCCACATTGAATTGCTCTTATGTCATAGCACAAACTGATAGATGTGGTCTATTTGGGCATTAATTTTAATATCTCATGTTTTGCAGATGTAAATGTGTTAGATAATAACAGGCCTCTTCCTAAAGTCTTTTTAGGGAGCTTTACTAATATCAAATAACAAACACTGGGAGCATATAAATGGGCTGACTTTTTCTTTATACATAGGGTAGACCTTCTCCAACACATATATAAAAGTAATACATGCACCTGATTTAAAAAACAAACCACAGAGGGACTTCCCTTGTGGTCCAGTGGTTAAGACTCCACGCTTCCACTGCAGGAGGCACAGGTTTGATCCCTGGTCAGGGAACTAAGATCCCGCATGCTGTGCGGCGTGGCAAAAAAAACCCCCAAAAAACGCTAGAGGGTATGAGAAGTTTTTACTTCCCAGACCCAGCAAGTTTCCTGTATAAACTTCCAAAAGATTTTAATGCATATTTTTTGCATATAGATCTATATATATGTAGGTGATATAGATAACATAGATTTACCTCATTTTTAACAGCTGCATAAATATTCCTGTTGCGTAAAATTATGACAGTTTGTTGACTAGTACCGTACAGATGGATACTGTTTAATCAAAGTGATTTTTTTTCCTGTAACAAACAGTGCTCCAGTGAATATCTTTATAAATATACCCTATCCAGGTATTTTTATAGGATACATTCCTAAAAGGTGAATTACTGTACTGGATCAAGTGTATACATATTATAAATGTTTATTGATGTTGACATGTTTCCTCCTAAAGACATTAGACCAATTTCTTCTTCTGGCAACAGTGTGTGAGTTTACCTCTTTCTTGTTATCTGTGCCAATACTAGGTTTTATCCACTTTTGACTTTTCTTGCTCTGAAAGGGGATGGTACCTCACAAATGTTTTGATTTTAATTTTGTGTAAAATTGATCATCTTTTCATGTGTTTATAAGGTATTTTTCTGTCTGCCTTTTCGTATCCATTTACCATTTTTCTGTTGGGTTTATCCTTTGAGTTACTGAATTGTAGTCGTGCTTGGTATTAAGGAAATGGCTCCATCATCACACGTGTTACTGATATTTTATGCAAATATTTTTACTGTATCTTTATTTTTCCTAGTTATTGCCATCATCCTTAGATGATTTTTGAATGATTTCTTTTTGTTGGATTTTATGCCAGAATATTGCAGTATAGGTTATCTAGCTTCACCTATAGCAAATTTGAGCAGAGTGGTGATATTAATAATAGCTATAGTTTATCAGGTATTTACTTCAGTAGGCACTTTACATATATTATCTCTAATTCTCACCATACTTTGCATAGAAGTCTTTGTTACTCCCTTTTTGAAGGCAAAGAAAAACTGAGGCTCAGAGAGGTTAGGTAAGTTGCCCAAAGTCACTCAGCTAGAAGAAGGTGGAAGATAAAGGATTTGAACACAAGTCTGACTTCCAGACTTACTGTGTTATTTCTGCTATGCTGGTGAAGAGTTTGACGAAGGAGTGGAGACGTAGCAGCGAGAAACGAGTAGGAGCAAAGGAGGACTGGAGAAGGCTTTAAAACGACAAGAACTCAAAGTTCAGTTTTCTGGGTTTCTTTTGAAGTTAGACTTGAGGTAGCCTGTAGGATCCTTACTCTAGGGTCAGACACTGCCATAGCCCAACATACTTCTCTTTCGTGTTTCATAGATGCCATTGATTCGTTAAGGAAATGTTAAACAACATCTCCTTATCTTCCCTCTGTGTAAGGAAGCAGAGAAATTTATAATTTAAATTTTCATCTTAAATGTTTAACAGGAAATGTGTCTAACAATATATGAGAACTTTGTCCCGGGTACTTTAAAGTCGTTTATTTCACTTAACCCTCAAAACCATTCAGTTAGTAGTTGGTATTACTTCCACTTATAGATGAAGATAAATTAGGTTCAGAAGTTAAGGCCGAGATCAAACAGCCAGTCGGTGGTGGAGGCGGGATTTGAGTCAGGTGTGTCAGAATCCAAAGCCTATACACTTTCTTTTCTGTTATACTGTGTTATTGAAGCTTAAAAGAAAAAAAAAAAAAGGGATACTTGAAATGATCGAATTGTAGAGGGCTGAACTGCCTATATGAAGCCACTCATTATTGGATGGTGATGGTAAATGAGATGTTCTGTTTTTAGATGGTGGAGGAAAGCAGAATAATTTAAGATAACATTAAATTTTGATGTGATTATTAGTGGTTGAAAAAGCATGGAAACACTGAGAGATTGTATGATGAGTTAAAGACTAGTCTTATGGGAAAAAAAAAGTTTGAAATTTACCCAGAAGTTACATTCCCTCTTTTTTATAAATCAAGAAATAGTATTACTATTAAAGTAATGAGGGCGGTGGCGGCGGAGGCTGGAGGCTCCCGGCTCGCCGACCCCAGAGCGGAGCGGAGGATGCAGCAACCGCAGCCGCAGGGGCAGCAGCCGGGGGGCCAGGGAGTGGCACCGGGGGTGGCCCGTGGGGGTGGGTCCGGGGCGGGGGCCCTGCCGAGTCCACCTTTCACCGCCGCCACGAGCGCTTCCGTCTTGCCAGCGCCTGCCTGGACGAGCTGAGCTGCGAGTTCCTGCTGGCTGGGGCCGTGCCTGCACCGCATCTCCCCCCACGGGGCTCGGTGCCTGGGGATCCCGTCTGCAGCCACTGCAACATCCCGGAGTTATACCCTGCTGTGCCCCCGTCTGGTCAGTGGAGTCCGATGACCCTAACTTGGCTGCTGATTACTATGAAATGGAAGAAAAAGAGCCAGCTGAGGGCAAGAAATCTGAAGATGACGGCATCGGAAAAGAAAACTTGGCTATACTAGAGAAAATTAAAAAGAACCTGAGGCAAGATTACTTAAATGGCTCGGTGCAGGCTACCGACCGGCTGACGAAGGAGCTCAGGGATATATACCCATCACAGAGTTTCAGAGGTGGAAACTATGCAGTCGAACTCGTGAATGACAGTCTGGATGATTGGAATGTCAGACTCCTCAAAGTTGACCAGTACAGCGCTTTGCACAGCGATCTCCAGATCTTCAAGAGAAGAAAGGAGCTGACTTCTTTCTACTTAACGTTTCTTTTAAAGATAACTTTCCCTTTGACGCACCGTTTGTCAGGGTTGTGTCTCCAGTCCTCTCCTGGGGGTATGTTCTGGGCGGAGGTGCCATCTGCATGGAACTTCTCACCAAGCAGGGCTGGAGCAGTGCCTACTCAGTAGAGTCAGTGATCATGCAGATCAGTGCCACACTGGTGAAGGGAAAAGCACGAGTGCAGTTTGGAGCCAGCAAATCTCAATACAGCCTGACAAGAGTACAGGAGTCCTACAAGTCCTTGGTGCAGATCCACGAAGAAGACGGCTAGTACACACCCCCGAAGGAAGATGGCTAACCCGGGAGTGCCATCCCCTTCCTCCTTCCCTAGGCACCACTGGACCAATTACCTTTGAATGCTGTATTTGGATCTCACACTGCCTCTGTGGTTCCCTCCCTCATTTTTCCTGGACGTGATAGCTCTGCCTATTGCAGGACAATGATGACTATTCTAAATGCTAAGAAAAAAAAAAAAAAAAACAACTGTTTCAAGTACTCAAGACTGACTTACAGACCAACCAGCCACCTGGCTGGAGCCCTTGCTAGCAGGCATTCTTAAAAGAAACTTTTGAGCCTCATTATATTGCTGGAAACTCAGCTGTGCTCCAGCCTAGGGCCTCCTTACCTATGCTATGGTAAGGATTTTTAATTTATTTTCTCTTATTTCATGTACACTGCTTTTTTTGGTTACCGTGTGTGATGGGTGTGTATGAAAAAAAAATGTATCTTTGGGAAAACAATTACAGTTAATTTGAAAAAAAATAATACAAATATTGTTTTAATACTTTTTTGATAATGTTATAATTTTTTTGGAAAAAGTTATACATATTATATATCACTTATATGTGGAATCTAAAAATTAATACAAACGAACTCACTTGCAAAACAGAAACAGACTCACAGACGTAGAAAACAAACCTATGGTTACCAAAGGGGAAGGGGGTGGATAAATTGGGATTATGGGATTTACAGAGTGCACACTAGTGTATATAAAATAAAAGATTTATGTGTATCACAGGGAACTATATTCAATATCTTATAATAAACTATAATGGAAAAGAATCGGGGAAAAAATATAGATGTATACATATATATATAGATATATAACTGAATCACTTTGCTGTGTACCTGAAACTAACACAATATTGTAAATAAACTATACTTCAATAAAAAAAGAAAAGAAATATACACAGGAACCTAGGAAGAGATGAATTCCCAGGCCTCAGGAGAAACAGAAACTGGAGGGTGTTTATGCCCCTTTGACCTGGTGGTCCACTGTGAAAATGACTGCTGTAGACTGTGTGTGTCCCCACAAATGCATCTGTTGAAATCTTAACCCCCAATGCAATGGTGTTAGGAGGTGGGGCCTCTGGGAGGTGATTAGGTCATGAGGGTGGAACCCTCATGAATGAGATTAGTGCCTTTTTAAAAGAGCCCACAGGGACTCTCCTGGTGGTCCAGTGATTAAGATTCCACACTTCTACTGCAAGGGGCGTGGGTTCGATCCCCAGTCAGGGAGCTAAAATCCCATATGCCATGTGGCCAAAAAATAAAATAAAACATGAAATAAAAGAGGCCCCAGAGAACTCCTTCATCCCTTCTGCCATGTGAGGACACAGTGAGAAGGTAGCTGTCTCTGAACAAGGAAGTGGGTTCTCACCAGACACTGAATCTGCCAGCACCCTGATCCTGGCCTTCCCAGCCTCCAGAACCACGTGAAATGAAATTCTGTTGTTAAAAAACAAACAAGCAAACAAAAAGTGAAATATCTCAAAATATTTGAAGAGGGCTAGAACTGATAAAGAAATGAAAGCGGGGACTTCCCTGGTGGCACAGTGGTTAAGAATCCGTCTGCCAGTGTAGGGGTCATGGGTTCAAGCCCTGGTCTGGGAAGATCCCACATGCCGCAGAGCAATTAAGCCCGAGCACCACAACTACTGAGCCTGCGCTCTAGAGCCCATGATCCACAACTATTGAAGCCCGCGCGTGCCCAGAGCCAATGCTCTGCAACAAGAGAAGCCACTGCAATGAGAAGCCTGTGCCCTGCAACGAAGAGTAGCCCCAGCTCGCCACAACTAGAGAAAGCCTACGTGTAGCCATGAAGACCCAATGTAGCCACAAAGAAAGAAGGAGGAAGGAAGGAGAGAGATATATACCCAGCTAAATGGACCATTAAAAATAGATATGATGGGGACTTCCCTGGTGGTCCAGTGGTTCAGAATCCGCCTTCCAATTCAGGGGACACAGGTTTGATCCCTGGTCGGGGAACTAAGATCCCACATGCTGCAGGGCACCTGAGCCTGCGCACCACAACTGCTGAGCCTGCATGCTGCAACTAAGACCCAACGCAGCCAAAAATAAATAAATAAAACACTATAAAAAAAATAGATACGAGGTACAGACTTCCAGTTATAAAATACATGTTATGAGGATGTAATGATGTAAAGCATGGTGACTATAGTTAATAATACTGTACTACGTATTTGAAAGTTAGACCTTAAAAGAGTAGATCTTAAAAGTTCTCATTACAAGAAAAAAACCTGTAACTATGTGAGGTGATGGATGTTAACTAGACTTATTGTGGTGATCATTTTGCAGTATATACCCCCAAAAAAAGATATGAAAATAATGTTAATTCAGACTGATTAACACCAGTTTGTAGTCACTGTAAATCCTTAAAACTCAGAAAGATAAATTGCTAAAGGAAGTCTGTAAGTACATGATTTCACATAATTTGGGAAGGATAAAGTAAAATATAAGTTCTGACTGACATATCCTATTGGAGGTTTTATAGCTCAAAGGTGAAGATTGGAAACTCAAAAAACAGGAATTTTACCAACACTTGGTCCTTTTCCTTACGACACAGAAGATTAATGTAGAAAATGAAGAGTGCAATTCTAGTGATTTTCCTGGAAAGAACATTAAGTAAAAATAGTATTGAGACTCCTAGAGAGTCCAAAACTAACTAATAAGGCATTTATAAGAGGGATGCTCTTTTTGGTTGTTGTTGTTGTTCTGTTTCTTTGCTTTTTTGTGTTTGTTTTTGGCCGTGCCACCCGGTTCGCAGGATCTTGGTTCCCCAACCAGGGATCGAAACCGCGCCCTCGGCAGTGAAAGCACAGAGTCCTAACCACTGGACCGCCGGGGAATTCCCAGGAGGGATGCTTTTCTTTTCAAAGTCCTCAGCGTAACTGACAGGGGAAAAAAATCATAACTGTGTTTGGGAAGGTGCGTTTTAAGGTAGCAGGAGAAAATGTTCCAAGGTTTTCTGAGATTATGTTCTATTGTGTTTCCTTCCCAATGACCATTAAAAAAAAACCACAAACAAACTGAAGTTACCTTGTTATGCTCAACAAGTTAAAAAAAAAAAAAAGTGTTGCCATGGAGATAGTCCCACTCTGGATTCTTCCTGGCAATTTCGATTCACCAAACCTGTAACATTTTATATTTTCAACACCATAGCTGACAAAATTAGTTCCTGTGGCTGAGATAAAAACCATACCTGTATCTTTGGTGTTCTTGGGTACATTGAAAGAATTTTGTAAATGATCATTGAAAATTCTTGCTCACCATGTCCAGTTTTTATGTCAGGGATGAAACTTGTACAAGAGAGTATTAAGCCAACTAAAGAACTGGAGTGTGTATTTTGATATCTTTGTTGGATACCTGATACTTATTTTCCTCATGGTAATTGTGGATTACTTTTTTCAGGGTAAGTTCTCTTTAGAAGGAGAAAAGAAGCGTGCTGCTTTTAAACATGGAAAGTAGCCTATTTATTAATTTTGTTCAGCAGTAAGAGCAGCTGATTGCTGGAGGCAGCGGAATGCAGGCGTTTGAAGTAAAAGCCAGGTTCAGTGTTCGGTTCCTCTGTTTACCAGCTGTGGAACCTTGAGCATGTTGATTAATCTCCAAGTCTCAGTTTTTACTGTGTGAGGTGGAGACAGCGTACAGAGCAGCTAGCACTGAGTAGGTGTTCAATGAAAGGTATCCAGTAATATCAGTCTTCCCTAAATTTTTAAGATAAGCAGAACTCCAGCTTAAACTATCCAGTTGTGTTTCTTTATTTTTCCGAGTCTCCAGAAAAGATGAATATATGAGCTCTTTGAATCTTTTCTCCCCCCACTTTTAGTTTCTTTTGGTCTGCCAAGTTCTTACAACTAAAGAAACTAGTCTGTTTTGTCTTTACTGGAGATAACAACACTCTAAGTACCTTATAACTAAGTAAAACAGTAGTTATAACTTGCATAGTACTTTGTTAATGTAAACTCACGTGTCAACTTTTTTCTGAAGTAAGTTTAATTAAATGAAAATTAGGCCTCTGTTTTATGTGCTTAAAGTTCAGATACATTCTTTCTTTAGGCATTTTAAATTATACCTGACATCAAGTACTGAACGCTTTTCCCAAAATTTCAAAGTCGTGGTGGTAGATGGGAAAGATGAAAGCGAGTACCCCGTCAAATGGCAGGACTTCTTCAGTGGACATGTGGTTGGTTAGTAGGTGCTCATTTGTTTCCTTTGTGCTTGGGGGGTTAGGTGTCCACATTGAACTAGATTGTGTATTCTTTTTTGAGGGGAGGAAAAAGGGGTGTCAAAGAAGTGCTAAATCTGGAAGCAGAAACATTAAAACAGGAGGAAATGGGTATTATCCAGCATGTCATACTAACTGGCTGTTTTCATGATTACAACAGATTTCCTCTTAAGTCATACAAATTTAACCTCCTTTTGTCTTCAGGGAGGGATTGTCGACTTCCCTTATGAGATTGTAAACAGGGAAGATAGGAGATAAAATAATTGACTCTGTGATCCTATCATGTATTTATTTAAGAAAATATATTCAACAAGCAATTGCAGTTTACTTCTGGAAAATTTTCTGCAATATCAAAAAAATGGCACTAAAATACCCAAGTAGTACAGTTCAAGACCTGTATATTCTGAATCATGCTTTCTGCCTCCTCTTTCTTACCCCAAAGTAGGTAAAGTTATACCAGAAGAAAATCTACACTTTGTTTGTTTTGTTCTATAACACACTAGATAATTCTCATAAGAGGCTTCAGGGAAAGAGGCCGATTTCAAATGACTAGAGTTGTGGCTCCTCCTTAAGTGAGAAAACCCAGCTGCTATCTGGGCCTGTGTTTTTTACATCTCCACAGTGCCTGGGCACATTCCACTCTGTAGAAGGGCTTGCTTGATTTTTATTGATAGTGCATAGTTTATTTTTTGATTTAAATATTTTTTAATAATGACTTTTTTTTTCTCTTAAGGTGAGCCTGACTCTAGGGTTCTAGCCCACATAGGAGATGATGATATTACAATAAGAATCAACACAGATGGGGCGGAATATAATATAGAGGTAAGTCTACATGTGCATTTTTTTAATCAGGAGCATATATCTCTGATGTTTAGAAAGCCATTATGCAGTTGTTTTAAGAAGAAAAGGGTCTTTATACTGAACTTCTCCTTGTATTTAAATTTTTTTTAAACCAGAAAAATAGATGAGTAAAAAAAAAAATATATATATATATTTTATATATCTAAGATGCTGTCATAGGATGCACTCTGTATTTTTAAGTACAATAATTGAAAGTCACATGTGAGATGGATAATGGGAAGAGGAAACTCACTCATTTTTTCTTTATTCTTTCTCTAATAATCCTTCTCAAAGATGAAGGTGAAATCTTCTTTCCTAGATGCCCTGGAAATGCAAGATCTATAAAAGGTGATAGTTCATAGTCTTGAGAAGTTAAAAGAGGAAACTGTAGGAAACTCAGGCTCTGGCCATTCTTCCATTGAAATCCTAGCAGTAGAAACCAAGAGCAAACTGGCCACATTTGTGCGAGACACATGGCTGTATGTCAGATACTAGTCCAGAAAACAAAACGTTTCCTACAGATCTGTGGGTTGAAGTGTTTCTGCGTCTCTAGGAAAATGAGAATACTCTGGAACATGGACACATATTCTCTGAGGTTGCCACAGAAGGGAAACAGCTGGAGGATCCCACAGGGGATTTTTATGGCCAGGCTTGGAAGTGGCCTACATCACTTCCACCCACGTTCCAGAAACTCTTGTCTCTGACCTGCCTACAAAGGAGGCTGGGAAAGATAATCTGTTGTGCTCAGAAAGATAAAACTGTGTGGGGAATGCACAGTGTTGTTTCTGCCACAGTGCACAGGATTGCTTATTTCCTTAGGATCATCTATTAATTCTTAATCCAAAACGGGTGCATTTAGGATCCAAGTTAATTTTGCTCAGATGCCTCACTTTTCCCAATATTTCCCTTTGGGACAGTTAGGAATTCTGTTTCCATCTGTATCTCTTGGTTTCACTAAGTACAAAAATGACCATAATTAACATTTCCCTGTGAGATGTTCACTTAAAAGTAAACTCATCAGGTTTATTGAAGTACTTTTGCATGAGATTAATAATTTTTAAATTGAAAAAGTGGTTTATTACTTAGAAGCCCACTTCCCCGCCCCAACCCTCCCAGCTCTAGGAAACCACTAATCTACTCTCTGTCTCTTTAGATTTGTCTTTTGTGTTTCTTTAGATTTGCTTGGTCATTTCCATAAAAATGCAGTCACACAACATGTGGTCTTTTGTGTCTGGCTCCTTTCATTTCGAATGTTTTCAGTGTTCATTCATGTTATAGCACGTGTCCAGTACACCATTTCTTTTTATTGCCAAATACTATTCCATTGTTTGGATATACCACATTTTGCTTATTCATTCATCAGTTGGACATTAGTGTTATTTCTACTTATGTTATGAATAATGCTGCTATGAACATTTTTGAAGAGGTTTTTATGTGAGCATATATTTTCATTGACTTGGGTGTATAATATACTAGGAATGGAATTGTTGGGTCCTGTGGTAGCTCTGTTTTTAACCTTTTGAGGAGCTGCCAGACTGTTTTCCATAGTGGCTGCTCTTTACATTCTCACCATGTTACATTGACTGCATTTTATATTCCGTATTCCATTCTCACCAGCAGTAGATGAGGGTTTCTCCACATCCTTGCCAATACTTGTTGTTATATGTCTTTTTGATTACAGCCATCCTAGTGGGTGTGAAGTGGTCTCCTTGAGATTTTGATGTTAATTTCTGTGACGGATATGGAGATACATACACACACACATATACATACACAGAATCTTTTCTGTATGAGCTCTCTGGTTCTGATGAGACCATTGTCCTTACAGAGAAGATCTTTGTTTTGACTAGTCAGTTTACTTAACCTGGAAATGAATGTTATCTAAAAATAGGGAAAGGATGTCGTAAGACTTGAATATTTAGGAATTTTTATATTTTCCATCTCAGTTATATTTGTTTTCTGTTTTAGCCACTTTGGAGACTAATTAATGATACTAAAGACAAAAGAGTGTTAGTTTATAAATCTGAAGATATCAAGAATGTTTCACGTTTGCAGTCTCCAAAAGTGTGTGGTTATATAAAGGCGGATGATGAAGAGTTGCTTCCAAAGGGGCTGGTAGGCAGAGAGCCACCTGATGGTAAGACTAAAAAAAATATATTTCAAATAAGAAGCAAGCATAACAGTTGTCTTCAGTAGGGGTGGTTGTTAATTGATAAAAAAAGAACATGATTATCAAGTAACTATAGTATTTGGCTTGAAAATAGTTTTGTTCAGAAATTTCTTGATTTTTTTGTCTGTAAGAATTGAAAACACTAGAAAATAATGATGGCAATAAAGATTGGACTTTAAAAAAGATCAGGGAAAGGGGAAATTGAATAATCTGAGGGAGAATATTCTCATTTGTAGGTATTTAGAAATGACAGAATAGTACTGTGAAAAAACAATCTTCAGATAAGTTTATAAGAAATTAGTTGGTAGCAAGAGAGGTCTGTCCTGTTTAGAAAGAAGCAAGTTATCAGTCTTGGGACAGATGAATTTAGAGTCATTTAAAGACCATCTACCCATCTCGGAGAAATACTCTGTCCTCATTTTTGAAAACTTTAGAAAAATATGACTAGCATTTTAGTATATAACTCAATTCTTAAACAGTGTGATTATTTGATAAGAAAAAATGACCTGTTGACACAAAATAATTTTTCAAAAAAAAATTTTTTTTTTTTTGGTTGCCCTGCATGGCTTGTGGGATCTCAGTTCCCCGACCAGGGATTGAACCTGCACCCTCAGCAGTGAAAGTGCAGAGTCCTAACCACTGGACCGCCAGGGAATCCCCACTAATTTTTTAATGTTTGATTATCTGGTTATTTTTACCGTTATTTGTGTTAATTTGTAGACTTCTTCTAGAAGAAAATGACACCTCATAGCCCAGCAATAGATAGGTGATTGTTTTATTCTGTTAAGTACTTTTGCACTTTTCCTTGGTTTTGAATTCTACAATTTGAAAACCTAATATTACTTTTCACTTTTTGTCTTTCTCCAAATTGTTTTCCTGTTCAACATACCATTAAGGATACTGAGCTCAAATAATATTTGTTTCAAAAATACGGTAGATTTAAAATGTTACTATAAAAAACTCCTTGTTTTGATGAATTTTGATTTAATAGTGCATCCAAATTCATATTAGAGCTTGTTCATCGGGTGAAGAGAAGAGCTGACCCTAATCCCCTGAAGAACACGTGTAAATTATTGGTGGTAGCAGATCATCGCTTTTACAGATACATGGGCAGAGGGGAAGAGAGTACAACTACAAACTACTTGGTAAGTGTTTGATACTGGATGAGGTAGTGGACAAAAAAGCTCACGTAGGTAGGCAAATTCCATTTAAGAGAAGACTGCTATAATTTGAACGTAGTGAAATGAGATCTGTTTGAGATGCTCTGTGATTTCCTAGAATATTTGAGGGCTGTCACCTGAGGTTCTCACATTATTGTACAAAGATTCTAGTTTCAAATTTTTGAAACCCCATTTTGCCTTTCAACTAAGATTTTCTGCACATCAGAATTTTTATGCATATTATGTTTAGGGAAAGTTCATAACGTAGGCCTTCCTTCTTTATAGAAGTGAACTCTGTGAAAACATCTCTGCTATAATGGCAGTGATCGTGTTGGTGACACGTATGGATGGGGGAAGAAAGTATTGATATTTGTATGAACTTGTGTGTATTATTTTTGCTTTTATGTATATATCAGAGGAGTTGGTCAATTTGGTTTATGTTGTACTGGTATAAAATAGCTAATTGTTGGACTGTAACTGGATGAACTAGATGGGACTTTTGTGGTCATAACTAACTACAGGGCGAAGATTTGAAGGCAGGATTACAGAAGTGTTGATGCTGGATTTTTAAGCATTTACTATTGTAATTTTAAAAGTCAAGGGAATCATATTTCATTGACATTTTTTTTGTCAGTATGACCTCATTCCTCGTGATAACTTGGCACTGACAGAAATGATGTTGAGGGAATAGAAGAGAATGCAGCTATTCATTCGTAGTGCAGAGCCCGGTGCAGCAAAGACGTCTTTCTCCTTGCCTTTCCCTTCCCTTCCCTTCCCTGTCAAGTGAATTTATTACTAGGGTAGTGGGAGTCGTGTGTGAAGTCACTATAGTTCTGGTTCCTAAGTAAAAGAGTCCTTCTTGAAAAGCTTCTTTCTTAGTGTGGGTTTTGTATTAGGGGCTCTTAGTTTGCTTCTTTGTTCATTACACCAAGAATATGAATATAATGAGAGGTCTGGTGTTAAAAATTGCATTTCTTGGGCTTCCCTGGTGGTGCAGTGGTTGGGAGTCCGCCTGCCGGTGCAGGGGACACGGGTTCGTGCCCCAGTCCGGGAAGATCCCACAGGCCGTGGAGCGACTGGGCCTGTGAGCCATGGCCGCTGAGCCTGTGCGTACAGAGCCTGTGCTCCGCAACGGGAGAGGCCACAACAGTGAGAGGCCCGTGTACCGCAAAAAAAAAAAAAAAAAATTGCATTTCTTGGTTTACAGTTAGTATAAGCAAAGAACAATTTCTTAGATGTATAATGTGCTTCACAGCTGCCAGAACAAACCTCATTTACCCAGTTTTTGAACAATAAAATCTTCTCTTTGAGGAGCAGATTGGTAATGAGTATTCTGTTCCTATATATTCAGTAGTTTGAATTGTCCTTGGCTATTGTACTGTGGCTCCTCCCTCAGTAATCTCTACCTACCTTCCCAAATCAGAGGACAGGAGAAAGGAGGTGTGGTGAGACCTCATTCCTCTCTCTGTTTCTACCTGGTCCTTGGTGCTGAACTTTGCCCAGGGAGTGTCTGGTGTAGGGTTAGCAGTATCTGTCACTGTTCCTTACCTCTTTCTGAAGAAGATGTTGTTCTGAGGTACGTGGCAAGAGATAGAATGAACAGAGTACTTATTTTTTGGAATATTTTAGGTAAATTGATTGACTTTTAACTTTCATTTCCGTAGTTGACTGGAATGGCAGTTTTTAAAAAACTTGTTACTTGATATTTTGGTTCCCTGTGCAGTTGATTACCTGAAATTTGGGATGAACTGTACCACTGCTCTATTCTGGTAGCAACATTTTAAGTTTGAGGCTAGGAATAATTTCTTTATTAGCGCTGTCACCGTAAAGCATTAACATCTTAATGCTAGTTTTTGTGATTGGTGCAACTTTTACAATGGTATTTTATCTGAACTGATTTTTTTTTTACCCCTGCAGAACTTATATTACATTGCAAAGAGTGGTAAAGATATACATAATGTCTTTCTCTCGCTTTTTTATACACACAGATAGAGCTAATTGACAGAGTTGATGACATCTATCGGAACACTTCATGGGACAATGCAGGTTTTAAAGGTTATGGAATACAGATAGAGCAGGTATTTATCAATGGATGTGGGTTATAATACTCAGCTAAGTTATGTGTTGTAAATATTTGTCACTTGTTTTCACAACCCAGAAACTTATCTTCTACTTTACTGGTAATTAAATATTCTGAAATGCCAGTGATTTTTATCTGATAAACTTAACAGTGTTTTGATATTATTTATAGATTATGAAATATTCTTTTCTTAGGCTTATTTTAGGCAGAAAGCCGCCGTATGCTGCTATGATCTCTCTTTTTTCTGAATTCATGGCCTTTTTATCCCCTGCCTTGCTTTAGTTTTCTATGATTATGCTTAATGTCTTTAGTTAGAATTCTAGCACGTATTGTTGAATGCTTAGAACATTTACTTAAAAATACTGTGTACATTTGCAAGGCATTTATACATACAGAACCATTAGATCTCTTTTCCCAAATATCTCCTGAGTTCTTATCTGTCAATAGAGTATGTCCAGCAATGATGTATTAATGTCATCCTAATTATATCACATAGTAAAAATTGTTCCAAATTGATAAGACTGATGAACAAGACTTCTGAAATCGGGTGTTGCTTCGGACAGACATTTTGACATGTAAATTAAGGAAATTATTTTCTCTATTTTTTCCAGGCTCTTTGTACTAGACATATTCTTATAGGTTCTGTAGTTTAGAATTTAGAGAATAAAAAGAAAAAAGCTTTTGAAATCATACTTATAAATGCTAAACTTTTATAGTACTTGTAGAAAGCTAAGAGAATTATTTTCCCCTTTTCCATTCTTTTACTGTTTTGCATTTTCTTTTTTAAGTTATTATTTGAATAGGTAATATATACACGGTACAAAAGCCAGTGAAAAGTAAGTCTCCTCAACCTCTACCCATTGTCAAACCAGTTCCTTTCCCCAGAGACATCCGTGTCACTAGTTTCATCCATATCTTTCCAGAGATATCTTATGCATGTATAGCATGTGTTTGTATATGTGTGTATTTGACATATTCGTGGTATGTTGTACTCTTTTGCACCTTGCTTTTTCATTTCATGAATATGTTGGTGATTATTCCATTATGGTACAATAAAGGTGTCTCAGTTGTCATCATGTTTGAGTTTTAGGAGACCAATAAATAAAGCTCCTTTTTGCTTTAAAATTTGGAAACAATTGAAAAAATTAGGTGTGATAGGAGATTAAAAAACCCGTTTCTTTGAAGATGATAGGTGGTCTGGAGGCTGCGGTTTAGATATGCTGTCACAGTGGGCCCTCACCTAGTTCATCGTAGAATTGATCTTGATCACCCACCGCCAAAGCTGCAGAGCCGCCCCAGTGAGCTTACCACATGGTGGCAGAGCAGACCCCAGTATCCCCTCTGTAGGCAGGCAGATCTGCAAGAGATACCGGAAGCAGTGAGCTGAGCATGGCTCTGTTCCTTTGCCACATTTTCCAACCTATATGTTTCATCTCCTTTGGAGAGAAACCTTTTGTTCCTTTTTTAAAAAATTAGGATTAATATGGATTTGTACTGTGCGTGTAAGGAAAAGCCCTTATTTTCTGTGCTCTTACTCCTGTGGTGTGCGGTACTGTACATCTTACTGTTCCGTATCTCTGAATCAGTGACTATAGTTGGAATAAATTATTTTAGGCTCATGGAACCTAGGTTTTCATTTTTTCCAACTAAATATAGAGGAAATAAACTTTCAGGAGTACATTTATAAATGTATGTCATTCTTTGACATATGTGTTTTCCATACCATTTGCTTCTCAGTTTGTTTTTAAATTAAACAGATACTAGAGCTGAAGAATTTGATGGAATTTTGACTCTAAAACTTTTTTTTTTAAAGAATGGTAGATGGTCTTTTTTTGAATAGCTGAAACAATGCAGTATTATTTCAGTCTTGTGACTTTCTTCTGAAGTGTTCTAAGTATTTTATCTCTTTAAGTATAGATTCGCATTCTCAAGTCTCCACAAGAGGTAAGACCTGGTGAAAGGCACTTCAATATGGCAAAAAATTACCCAAGTGAAGAAAAGGATGCTTGGGACGTGAAGATGCTGCTAGAGGTAGGTCGTGGAAACCTGAAAGTGATACTATTTAACACCATTTTCTGATTCCTAAAAACGTGGGTCATGTCTGTATTAATGAAGGGGCATCTTAGGAAAGGTGACTGAAAACCAGGGGCAGCCCACCCCAGCTGATCCAACAGTGACCTTATCCCCTGCAGCAGGGCAGACAGCAAGGTGGGCAGAACTGAAAGCGAAAAATGCTACAAAGCAATGCTTCTTAACCGTAATGTCTCTGCGAATCTAGTGAAGTAATAGGCCTGTAGAAAATAGAGGGATACCCAACTTACAGATTTTTTACACACCATTTTGTTAGTTCAGGTCTCTTTGAAGCTTATCAGTAGATCTTTTAGGTCAGTAATTACCAAATGGTATGAAAATGTATTAGATGGTAGAAGTATAACTCGGAGATCTGAAAGTTCTCTATGGAAATTTAAAATTTTTGAGTTTTTATTCTGGTAACAAATTTAAAGATAACATAAACATTCTGTGTCATATGGATTCTTGCCTTGACAAGATATGATTTATCCTTTTTGTCACATGATCTCAGTTTCTGTCTGTGTGTCCTATTGCTTTGTTGTAAGATGACCGCCTGTGAAGTGATAGTGTTTATCTTTTACTGTGTTATTAATGTGTTAGTTTCCTGTGGCTGCTGTAACAAATCACTGCAAATTTGGCAGCTTAAAACAACATCTTTATTTATCTGATAGTTTCTAGGGTTGGACCAGGCACAGTGTGGCTTATCTGGGTTCTCTGGTTAGAGTCTCAACAAGGCCAAAGCGAAATCAAGCTTTCAAAGCTTGAATGGAATTAAAGGATATTATTAGGTTGAGATCCATAGAGTGCTGTATCTGTATAATACTCTGACATACCTTATCTAACGTAGGCCACTAGCCACTGGAGAGGTTGTTTGAGATAGCACCATTACTCTTCTAAAGAGACTCAGCCAAGTGTATTAGTTTATTAGGGCTGCCAATAACAAAGCACCACAGAGTGGGCAGCTTAAACAATAGAATTTATCTTCTCACAGTTCTGGAGGCTGAAAGTCTGAGATCAAGGTGTTGGCAAGGTTAGCTTCTTCTGAGTTCTGTCTCCTTGGCTTGTAGGTGGCCGTCTTCTCTCTGTGTCCTCACATGGTCTTCCCTTTGTGTGTGTAAGGGCACCAGACATTTTGGATTCGGCCTATCTGCATGACCTCATTTTACCTCCATCACCTCTTTAAAGGAAGGCTCTGTCTCCAGATACAGTCACATTGTGAGCTGCTAGGACTTAGGACTTCGACCTATGAATTTTGGAGGCAGACACAATTCAGCCCATTAACAGCAAGGTTAAATGACTTGTCTACGTTTAGTTACACAACTAGTGATGACAAAGCCAAAAGCAGGTGGCCAGATCTCCAGACACCTAGGACAGCTGAACGATCCCACCTCTGCTTTTCTGTGGGCCTCCAGACAACTCACACCAGGGGAGGAACAAAAGGGGATGACTTGCCTCTGCAGATGCTCCTCTCCAGTTCTCTTCCCTAAGGCTCCTAGGAGTGTCCCAGAGCCTAAGCCTATTATCATGGAACTTATCAAAATCCCTATGCGGCTAGGGAGACAGCTCCCGGGAACACCTCATTCCTTATACGGGGCTTTCCGACCACTCATTTTAAGCATTAAAAAACTTAGTCTTTTTAAGTTGGAGTCTCTGACTGTTATGGTAGAGGTTTTAAAAGTAACATGTGGACCCGTTCTGGGGAATTCCCTGGCGGTCCCGTGGTTCAGACTTGGCGCTTTCACTGCTGGGACCCGCGTTGAGTCCCTGGTCTGGAACTGGCATCCTGCAGGCCGTGTGGTGTGGCCAAAAAATTAAAAAATGAAAAAAATAAAGTAATATGTGGACCCCTTTTAAGAAAAAAAAAAAACCCCAAAGCACCAGTGCTGACTTGAATGAATATTTATCTTAATTTTAGTAACATAAAACTAGGTATGTATGTTTTCCTATAAGTTTATAACTCCTATACATTGTAAAACCAAAGCAAACTTTAAAACCCCTACAAAACCAATAGAATCCTTGAAGTCCTTTAGAGGGATTTGTTTTGGTATGAGGTGCTGAGATCCCCTGGAAGAAGCATCAAAGCCCTGCGCCTTGCAGACTCAGAGCGTTCCTGGTGCTGAACTGCACACGTTCACATCAACCCTCCTAGTTCCGGAACGCTATAAACAGCTCCAGGCTCTTTCCGTTTTGCACCCTCCCCATTGACAGTGTGCTTCTCATCTGTGTAGGTGAGTGAGAACCATAGGTAAGGAGCACTGTACCGCACGGTTCTGTGATTGCTGGTGAAAAACTGCAAGTGATCAAAGAAACAAATACTAATTTGAAAAGATACAGGCGTCTCAATGTTCATAGCATTGTTTACAGTTACCAAGATATGGAAGCAGCCTGAGTGTCCATCAGTAGATGAATGGATAAAGAAGATGTGGCGTATATATATAGACACACACACACACACACACACACACACACACACGCACACACACAATGGAATACTACTCAGCCATAAAAAAGAATGAAACTTTGCCATCTGCAACAACATGGATGGACTTGGAGGGTGTTATGCTAAGTGAAATAGTCAGAGGAAGACAAATACTATATGATATCACTTATATATTGAATCTAAAAAGTACAACAAGGGACTTCCCTGGCGATCCAGTGGTTAGGACTTGGCGCTCCCACTGCAGGGGTCACGGGTTCCATCCCTGATCGGGGAACTAACATCCCACATGCCGCCCAGTGCGGCCAAAAAACAAACAAACAAATAAATAAACAATGCAACAAACTAGTGAATGTGGCAGAAAAGAAACAGACTCACAGAACAGATTAGTGGTTGCCAGTTGGGGGGGTGGGAGGGGCAAATAGGGGTAGGGGATAAGAGGTGCAAACTGTGACGTGTAAGATAAGCTACAAGGATATATTGTACAACATGGTGAGTATAGTCTAGTTTATAGTAACTATAAATGGAGTATAACCTTTAAAAATTGTGAATGACTATATCTGTAACTTATATAATATTGTCTGTCAACTACACTTCAATTAAAAAAATGTAAAAAAAATTGCAATCATAAAGTATGGTAGTATTCTGGAATATTAAGTTGACATATCTTTTAGTCTGATGTAACTTAATCTAATTAAGAGTACTTTGTTTTTTTAAAAGCAATTTAGCTTTGATATAGCTGAAGAAGCATCTAAAGTCTGCCTAGCACATCTTTTCACCTACCAAGATTTTGATATGGGAACTCTTGGATTAGCTTATGTTGGTTCTCCCAGAGCAAACAGTCATGGAGGTGTTTGCCCAAAGGGTAAGTTTTCCATTTGTTGTATGAATATGTGGGGATAGCAAGGTGATTGGAGTATGTTATAATTCTGTATTGAACAAGCAGTTTGTTTCTGTTTCCTTTTTCCTGTAGCAAGGTGATTGGATTATGTTATAATTCTGTATTGAACAAGCAGTTTGTTTCTGTTTCCTTTTTCCTGTAGCTTATTATAGTCCAACTGGAAAGAAATATATCTATTTGAATAGTGGTTTGACCAGCACAAAAAATTATGGTAAAACCATCCTTACAAAGGTATGTTCTTTAATTTTTAAAAGTGTAGATTTTGACTTTATTGTAGTAGGACCTGAGCTATTACATATTTATTTAGGTATCTTTTTTAAAAGCTATACATACTATTTTTGTTTCTGCCTAAAAAGATGTATGCTTTTAGTGGGAAATATGAAAATAAAAAGTATAAAGAAGAAAATAATTGTTAGCTGTCAAATTTCTTTTGAGACAAGTCGGGATTATTGTTTTCCCTAAAGACATCCCTTCTGGAGCCCTTCATCTACAGCTCCTGTTAAAGGACTGCTATCCAAAATATATAAGGAATATACTAAAAACTCAGCAATAAAGAACTGAACAGCCCAACTTAAAAATTGGCCAGAGATCTTAATATACACCTCACCTCATCAAAGAAGATATACAGATGGCAAATAACCATATGAAAAGATGCTCAACATTATATGCTGTTAGGGAATTGCAAATCAAAACAACAAGCAGATACCATTACACAACTATTAGAATGGCTAAAATCCAAGATACTGGTAGCACCAAATGCTAGCGAGGATGTGGAGCAACATGAATTCTCAAACGTTGCTGGTGGGAATGCAGAATGGTGCAGCCACTTAGGAAGATGGTTTGGCAGTTTCTCATAAAACTGAACTTACTCTGGTGTTACCATGGGATCCAGCAACCATATTCCTTAGCGTTTACTCAAAGGAGCCCTCACAAACACCTGCACACGGATGTTTATAACAGCTTTATTAGTAATTGCCAAGAATTGGAAGCAGCCAAGATGCCTTTCAGTAGGTGAATGGATAAACAAACTTATATCCGGACAATGCAATACTATTCAGCACTTAAAAAAAAAACAAAGAAAAAGAGCTATCAAGCCATAAAAAGACATGGAGGAACTGTAAATGTATATTACTAAGTAAAAGAAACCAATCTGTTTGATTCCATCTATATGATATTCTGCAAAAGGCAAAACCACGGAGGCAGGAAAGGGATGAGTGGTTGCCAGTGGTTGCTTCCCCAGGTGGGGAGGGATGAATAGGTGGAGCACAGAGGAATTTTTCAGGTGTTGAAACTATTCTGTATACTTTAATGATGGAAATAAGACACCTGTTTGTCAAAACCCATAGAAAGTGCAACACAAAGAGTGAACCCTAATATAAATTATGGACTTTGGTTGATTTAAAAAAAGTGAAATGGGATGAGAGAAGAAAAATATACTAAGCAGTTTTTGGAAACTTTTTAATTTCCAAAATTGTTTCTTATGGTACTCCTTTACCTTTTTGGTATCACAGCATCATCAGTGGTTTGATTTCATGACATGTTTTCCTTGGTCTTCCAGAATTTTTCTATTATAAGACACACAGAACAAAAAATAAATTGCTTCGATGTTTTTAAAGTGTCAGTCTGTTAGAGAATCCACTAATGAATTTTTCCAAAGCACAGTTTGGAATCACTTCTCCATATTGCACCTTTGGGACTTGAGTACTTTTTTGCTAAAAATGCAAAGTTTTCTTTACTACCATTTTAATATAAACACTTGGTAATCTTCAACACACCGGTTTCAGAATTGGAACTCTGTCTTAAAAAAAATTCCCATGTCTTGCAAAATACATACAAATTTTTTCAGATTCTATGGAGTGGTTTTTTCCCCCCTCTTAGGAAAAAAATCAGTAAATAAATTTGTTATTTTTTGCAGTTAAATATGGGAACATTTTTAGCTTTACTGGCCAAATTCATTGTTACATTCAGGTAGAAGTCCTCTGGTGATCTCATCAGTTCAGTGCAGCCCTTTAATTGGATTCTGAGAAATAAAATCCTCTAGGTCATTAAGATTGTCATTGGACATGAATTCAGTCACTGGAATAAGGAACATTCTTTTGTTGTTCTTCAGTTGTCTTATTTTCATCCACCACCCCCGCCCCGCAATAGTTAGATCTTAACAGGAGTGTGATTGGGGTGAGGCGCAGGAGGCTTGGATGATTGACTGTTAGCGATTTGGTTTACTGGTGCCAGGCAGTTTTTGGAATGGCCAATGTTTGGTGCCTCAGTAAGAGTGTTCCAGTATATCTTTTAAGTTATATTTTCTTACATTGATTTAAATTCATCCTTATACTACTACTTACAGTATTAAATAAAATCCCATGAATTCTGTTTAATTTCTATAATTGATAGAAGAAGTCATAGTCCAACATCTAAGACAGCAGGGCCCAACTGGCCAAAGCACTTGATGGTTAGGTATTAGGAAATAATGTTTTCTCTGCATGATCCTTCAGGAAGCTGACCTCGTTACAACTCATGAACTGGGGCACAATTTTGGAGCAGAACACGATCCAGATGGTCTAGCAGAATGTGCCCCAAATGAGGACCACGGAGGAAAGTATGTTATGTATCCCATAGCTGTGAGTGGCGACCATGAGAACAATAAGGTGTGTATCTTTTGGAGCTTTTTTTATGTGGTTGGGAAAGAAAGAGGCTATGTTTAATTATAATGAGAGCTCAGAAGAGCTTTCCATTCTAGGGATGGAACTGCAGATTACAGAGTACCTTGAAACTTGGTTGTGTGTGTTAAGAGTGAAACATGGTCCATCTAAATCTGCTCGTCTGGACTGCTTGTTGTCAAAGATGATCATGTGTTGGTTTGGGCTGTGTGGAAAATTAATTACTTAATATAATGGCTTGCACTGGAGTCCTAGTTTGCAGGATCTGGTGGGCTCAGGCTTTCTATTAAAAATTTCCTTTCATTTCATTTACAGGTTTGTCATTCATATTAACCCTACACTGCTTCACAATTTGCACGTTTTAATAAACCTTTGCAAAAAAAATATGTAATTTGCCAGATGTCAGCGTCCTGTGGGTAGGGCCCTTCCTTGCCTCTCTGGTTACCGGCTCTGTCTCCAGTGCCTATTCAGGGTAGCTGGTACATAATAAATACTTGTCAGGTAAACAGAGGAACGATTTTTGAGGGTGTCTGGTGGGGTACACAGTACTCATTGACTTGGGACATGGTAAACAGCTTCAGAGACTCTCCTAAGAGTGGCTGTGACTAACTCGTAGAGCCTGAACTGCAGGTGTTCATAGATGTCTGTCTGGTCCTTCTTCCTTATACTTGAAGTTGAGCAGCATGAGGCATCAAATACTGTGGTTTTGTGCTGACTTTAAGTGGGCTGGGGGCTGGGCTAACCATCTGCATCTCATCAGGAAGGAAGGTCAAGTTCTTTGTCCTGACTCCCCTTTTAAATAAAGCCTGACTAGGAGCTAGAGGGAAGGATTACTTTTGTGTTTCCCTGGCCCTGACCCTGCCTTTTAAAATTCTGGTCTCATGTTTTTTTGGTCATGTTTTTTGTTTGTTGCATCTTGTTTTCTTTGGCTGTTAGGTGTAAAGTCCATTCCTCTCTTTCTTTGCTTGTTATGCTTTATTTGTCCTTCACTGGACAACCTGTGCCTGAGGGACTACCTGTTTTGCCTGTTCTTCCATTGTATCACACACCCTATTGAATTTTTCTCCTTTTTTCAGAGGTTGTCTCTCTCTTTCTAGTGATGTACATTATAGTTCAGCCCTGTTCACTGGAAGGTTCTGTGATGGGGGAAACACTATCTGCTGTACCCAATATAGTAGTCACTAGCGCCATGTGGCCAGTAAGCACTTGAAATGTGGCTGGAGAGACCAAGGAACTGAATTTTAAATTCTGTTTTGTTTAAATTCAGTAGTGGTTGCCTGGGGCTGGAGGTGGGAATGGGCATTACCTGTAAAAGGATCTGAGGGACCTTACTGAGGTGATGAAATGTTCTAAAACTGATTTATGGTGATGGTTTCATCGCTTGGTAAAATTACTAGAAATCACTGAATTGTACAATTGAAACCGGTAAATTTTGTGATATGTAAAATATGCCTTAATAAAGCTGCAAAAAACCCAAACAACAACAACAAAAAACAGTGTGGGAACAGAGGGAAAGTGGTGAGGGTATAGGTGAGTCATGAAGCCATGAGTTGATAATTGCTGAAGCTGGTGAGGGGCCATGTGAGCATTAATGAATCCGTTCTGTCCACTTTATAGATGCTTGAACGTTTCTGTAATAAAAAGTGTGAAATATGTGGTAAGGAAAAAGCAATTTAAATAATCACGTATGGCTAGTGGCTGCCGTATTAGACAGTGCAGGTCTAGCTGTTAGTCACTGCTTCTTGGTCATGAGGATGGCGTCAGTACTTTGGGGTAAAATGTTTTACTTTGCAGACTGTTCAAGTGAGCGTGCATGGTGCTAACTCATCCTGTTACAAGTCCTTTCTAAGTGAGACTTCTCCCATGGGCTCTTGGAACAGCCCTGTAAGAACTCGCTAATGAGAATGGTGGCTGGACAGAGCCATTTATTTCTGGAGCTGCTAGTCTATCAGCGAAGAACACTTTATCCATTTATTTATTTTGTCCCAAGTGTATTTTCTTTAATAGTTTGGTTTACCCAAGTAGCAATCTCCTTGTAAAAAGATACTGAGCATCCTCTAGTCCACATTTTAATTCCTTAATTAAAATTAATGCCTTAAAATGTTTTTAATTAGGTAAAAAAGGCTCCAGGACAAAAATAAGGTGGTTCCTCGACCTAGAAAGACAGGACCTGGCACCTTACACCAGACAAGCCACTGAGAAGTATCAAGTCACGGGCTCTGCTGTGAGCAGACGGCATTAGGGATTGTAACCTTTTAGAGTTTATTGGTGGGAAGAGAAGGGGGTGTGGTAAGGATACAGAGAGAGGGCTCAGAGGTCTTCGGGGAGTGTGGAGGCAGCCAAAGCGAGAGTGAAGTGGTCACTTTTCCCTCAGCTCTGTCCGGGGGTCCAGCTGCTTGGGGGTGTGACTCTGATAAATTAGCAAAGAGATCTTCTTATTGGTTCAGTGTGAATTTGAATTCATAAGGACCTGGCCTCCCATAATGAACTGGTAGAATTGAGCTCATGAGTCCGCAGTGCTGTTGAATAAACGCAGCAAAATACTAACTGCCTGAGGTTTAGACTGAAATAACCAGGCCCCTTAAAAATGTCTTTACTATAAAAATACATTGGAAGGGCCTTTAAAAAATATCCAGTTAGTGTTTCTGTTTAGGGAGATGGGGTCTTCAGTGTCTTTCGGAGAGTAATCCTTTTGTACCTGCTTCAGTGGTCACAGTCACCTTTGGAGGGTTAAAAAGGAACATCAATTCAGTTTTTTCTTCCCGTGTAGGGAAAACCCAGTTCTTCCCTTTTGTGTGTTTCTTCCTGTGTGTCTATTTTACTATTCATAGAACCCACTTCACTTCTGACCCTTCTGGTCACCAAACGTGGAGGTTTTTCTTTACACCAAGCTGTTTCCTGCAACGCCAGCTGGGTTTAACTCAGTTCTGACCCTCTCTTCCTGGAGATAGCATCAGATCCCAAAGGTTAAGGGCTCAGTCCCATAAGAGTGCCCTGATGCTGCGTGCTCCCCCCACATCCCCAGATGCCACTCACAAGCCCAGGTCATCGCCTGTGCTTCTAAGCAACTGGCTATAGATTGGGGGTTCCAATGACCCCCTCCTTGGGTTCAGTTAATTTCCTAGAGCGGCTCATAGAACTCAGGGAAACATGTTTGCCGGTTTATGATAAAAGGCTATGATCAAGGATACAGATGAGCATCCAGATGGAAGAGATGCACAGGGCGAGGTGTGTGGGAAGGGGCGTGGAGCTTCCCTGCCTCTGAGTGCACCCCTCTCCCAGCACCCCCATGTGTCCACCAACCCCTAAGCTCTCTGAACCCTGTACTTTTGGGATTTTATGGAGGCTTCATCACATAGGCACGATCGGCCATTAGCTCCGTTTTAAGCGCTTGTCCCTTCGAGAGAGAATGGAAGGCGGGGCTGAAAATTCCAAGCTTCTCATGGTGGCTTGGTCATTTTGGTGACCAGGCCCCATCCAGGAGCCACCAAGGAGCCCACTCCAAGTCGGCTCATTACAACAAAAGACACTCCCATTTTGACCCAGGAAATTACAGGGGCTTCAGGAGCTCTGTGCCAGGAACTGGGGCCAGAGACCAGTGTATATTTTATACTATTTCATAAGCGTCCTGTGCTCTCTGCTCCTCAGGGGTCTCATGGCCCTTGTCTGGGTTGAAAGTGAAGCCATTTTAGCCATTTGCAAACTGTGGCGGCCCTACCTCTAGAAGTACCCACGCTGAGTTTTACCCGAGTCTTGTTCCGCTTTTCTTGATAATTTCAGATGGTTTGGGAAATGGACTCCGTTTTAGAGCTCCAGGTAAAAATGTCCAGATTTAGAAGGTCATTTTCATGTTTCTGTACACCAGGTGGGCAAGCTAGGGTTCAGGCTTCCTTTGAGATGCTGGTCAACTGGAGAAACTCAAAGAAACCTAAGATCTTGGGGACTCATGACAACGTTTAGGTAATAAATTGGAATTTAATTTTTAAATAGACTATATGTAATAACATGCCTCTTACTAAGCTCAACTATTTAAGCACTTTAAACATGGATCATTGATGTAAATATTCAGGGAAAGATGAAGAGGTAAACCAGAGCAGACCCTGTTTTGCAGGCCTGGATCGTTACATCTAGGAAGACGGCTGCCTGTGCCCCGTTCTCAGTGTCCCTGCAGCGGGGCCTGTGCCTGAGCCTGGGGTGGCTTAGAGTCTGGTGACTCTCTGCTCGTGCTGGACTGGCTGGGGTGTTTGGTCTCAGCATTCGTGTAGCTTACTTTCCTGTGAAGAATTTTATAGGCTCTTAACCACGTTCACATCACCTTTTTAGCATCTTGCAGAGGGCCATGACTCAATTCCATACAAATGACATTTAGAGGTGACAGGGAACCTGACATACCTTCAAGGTGGTTCTGATTGTGGCTTTTGTGTTGAAGTTTGTCCCTGGAAAAGAAGCACAAACACCACCTGGGAATGAATTTTTATGTTATTTTGGGTCCTATGTGGCCTCTTTTCTCTTAAGATGTTTTCAAACTGCAGTAAACAGTCCATCTATAAGACCATTGAAAGTAAGGCCCAGGAGTGTTTTCAAGAACGCAGCAACAAAGTGTGCGGGAACTCCAGGGTGGACGAGGGGGAGGAGTGTGACCCCGGCATCATGTACCTGAACAACGACACCTGCTGCAACAGTGACTGCACGCTGAGGCCGGGCGTCCAGTGCAGGTGAGGAGCGTGGCGTGGGGTGGAGCTGGGCACCTGACAAGGGTCCTCACAACAGTGGGCTGAAAGCGCGGGGCTCTAGACTCATCAGAGGGCCTGGCAAGTGTGTGTTTACCCCTTCTGCACGTTACAGCGAGAAAAATGTTTTCTGGAAAGCAGTGTGACATTGTATCACAAATCCTCCATCTCGCATCCTCTCTGCTGTAGTGATGCCATAGTACAAAGAATCTTTTCTAAGGAAACAGAGATGTACAAAGATGATCTGGCAGGGATGTTCATGGCTACATTCTTTTATAATAACAAAATATGGGAAACAATCAAAATGACAATCCTGGGACATTAATTAATTATTGTGTATCTATACTGTAAATAGTGTTGAAGAATACTGTTTAATCCCAGAAACTGTGGAGGAAGCAGGTTACAAGTTAGAAGGTACTTATATTTCCATTTTTAACATCCAGTGCCTGGCTTAGAAGTAGGGGGGAAAACTTTAATTTATGGTAACAGATTTAACGGTATACAGTGCATATTAACATTGTAAATACTGATAGGGCTGACTAGTTTCTTGGCCACTGTTGCCTTGTGGGCTTCTTGTTTTGTTTTGTTTTTTGTTTTTTTAATTTTTTGGCTGTGCCACGTGGCATGTAGGATCTTAGTTCCCTGACCAGGGATCGAACCCATGTCCCCCTGTGTTGGGAGTGTGGAGTCTTAACCACTGGACCACCAGGGAAGTCCTTTTTTTTTTTTTAATTACTGTATTAAGTTAATGAAAACCAAGGACACCAAGATGTTTTAAAGATAGGTCACCTTGGACCACTGTGCTGCATGAGTCTGCATCAGGAAGGGTAGATGGACCATGTGCAGGTGGTGCTAGTGCTAACCTGGGAGTCTGTGCAGGAGTGGGTGACCCAGCCAGGAGCCCCTGCGCTGCCACTTCAGGGCCCTGTGGCGTGACCGTAGTCTGTGCTGTTGACCTTTGACCTGGACTGTCTGCTCTTCCTCTGTAGTGATAGGAACAGTCCTTGCTGTAAAAACTGTCAGTTCGAGACGGCCCAGAAGAAGTGCCAAGAGGCTATTAATGCTACTTGCAAAGGCGTGTCTTACTGCACAGGTATGTCCTCCCGTTGGTTCTCTTGGAATAATTTGCTCAAACGGGTATGTGTGTGTTGGAAAGCAAGATTGTGTTTCATTCAGATGAATATAGCCCCCCCGCTTTTTTGTAACCTCATGTGCAGAGTTGAGTTGATCTCAGCACACTTGTCATTGGTCTGTGCAAGGCCCGTGATTATTTCTCTTCATTGTTTATTCCCTTTTATTCACTTCCATTCTCCTTCCCCTCATAGGCATCTGCTTTAACATGTCTAATATTTGCCTAGATAGGTGTATATCCTTGAAAGATAGTGTGTTTATTTTCTGTATATGTGTGTTTTTAATGTGCCAAAATGATACTCTACCTTAGATCATTTTTTTAAAAACTCAATACCATGTTTTTACAACTCTGTTTTCTATTGCCCTGTATTTCTGTCTGTGTATCTGTATCTTTGTATCTAGTTCATTGTTTGGGGCACTTGCTGAGTGTTTAACTATATTTTACTTATCTGTTCGCCAAGCAGTAGCTGCTTGGATTGCCTTTATCTCCTAATGCTGCAGATAGGACTACACCGAACACCCTTACACCTCTACTTTGGGAGCTCTGAGAGCTTGCTGAGTGCATATGGAGGAGTGGAATTGCTTAGTCGTGGAGGGAGGCACTCCAGCGTTCTCTAGAGCAGCAGTAACGGGTTTTGTCAGTGCCCCCGTCAGTGGTCCAGGTTCCTGTATTCTGATGTCCTTGCTGACACGCTGTATTATCTGGCTGTCTTACAGTTTTTGCTGGTCTGATGAGTATGAAGTGATTTCTTCTTATTTACATTTTTCTTGAACATCTCTTTACATTTGTTAGCTATTTAGACTTCTCCTTTTGTGAATAACTAGTTCATTTATTTGGTCCATTTTTAAAAATTGCATTTCATTTTTGCTATTATTGATTTGGAGGAGTTCTTTTATGATAATCCATTTGGTTTAAACATTGCATATGCCTTCCTCCTATCTGTTGTCCTTTTTGGAACTGAAATCTTTCACTTGAGTCAAATCTGTCATTTTGTTTGTGTTTATTTTTTTGAGTTGTGGATAGTTATAAAGATATTTTCCACAGCTGCTTCTGTAGCTTCATAATTTTACCTTTTACATTTAGGACTTTATCTGGAGCTAATTTTGAGATTGTATTGATTATCAATATTACCTGTAGTTCTGTTAGTTGTTCCTTTAAAAACTCTCCAAGCTATATTATTAGGTACATGATTGGACATATTCTCTACATCTTCTTGATCTGCTTTTCCTTCATCAGTATGTAATGCTCCTTTTTGACCCCTGTGATTTCTTTTAACTTTTTTAAAATTTTTATTGGAGTATAGTTGATTTACAATGTTGTGTTAGTTACAGATGTACAGCAAAGTGAATCCGTTACACATATACTGTTTTAAATTGTTTAATATTCAGTCTGCTACCTGTTTGTTGTTGTTCTTGTTCCTGTTTGTCTGGTGTATCTATCCCATCTTGTATTTTTCTAATTTCTGTACCCTTTGGTTGCTTGGTTTGATTTTTGTAGCAGCTTCATTGAGATACAATTAACATATAATACCACCTGCCCATTTAAAGTGTAAGTTCAGTGGTTTCTAGTATACTCACATTTGTGCATCCACCTACCAGTCAGTTTTCATCACCTCAAAAAGAAATCCGCACCCTTTAGCCACCATTTCGAGACCCCTCATCATCCCAGCTCCAGACAGCCACTAATCTACTTTCTGTCTTCATGGATTTGCCTAATCTGGATGTTTCATATAAATGGAATCATACAGTATGTGGGCTTCTTTCCCTCAGAATAATGTTTTCAAGGTTTATCCATGTTGTAGCATGAATCAGTCCTTCATTTATTTTAATTGCTGAATAATATTCCATTGTATGGATATATCACATTTTTTTATTCATTCATCAATTGATGAATTTTGGATTGTTGCTGCTTTTTGGCTGCTGGGAATAACGATACTATGCAGATTTGTGTGCAAGTTTTTTTTTTTACCCACCCAATTTTTAATTAATTAATTAATTAATTAAATTTTTGACTGCATTGGGTCTTTGTTGCTGTGCGCGGGCTTTCTCTAGTTGTGGTGAGCGGGGGCTACTCTTCATTGTGGTGTGCGGGCTTCTCATTGTGGTGGCTTCTCTTGTTGCAGAGCACAGGCTCTAGGTGCACAGGCTTCAGTAGTTGTGGCACGTGGGCTCAGTAGTTGTGGCTCACGGGCTCTGGAGCACAGGCTCAGTAGTTGTGACGCACGGACTTAGTTGCTCCGCGGCATGTGGGATCCTTCCGGACCAGGGCTCGAACCCGCGTCCCCTGCACTGGCAGGCAGATACTTGACCACTGTGCCACCAGGGAAGTCTCCGTGTGCAAGTTTTTGTGTGGACTTATGTTTTTATTTCTCCTATATATATATCCTTTTGTTGAATTGCTGGGTCATTCGGTAACTCTGTTTAATCCTTTGAAGAACCGCCAGGCTGTTTTCCAAGTGGCTGTACCGTTTTACGTTCCCACCACCATGTGTGAAGGTTCCAGTTTCTCCACATCCTCACCAACACTTGTTATTGTCTGTCTTTTTTTTTTTTTGGCCGCACCACACGGCATGTGGGATCTCAGTTCCCCAACCAGGGATCGAACCCGTGCCCTCTGCAGTGGAAGTGTGGAGTCCTAACCACTGGACCGTCAGGGAATTCCCCTGTCTTTTTGATTGTAGCCATCCTAGTGGATGCAAAGTTTTATCTCATTTTGATTTTTCCTTCGGCTTTTACACGTGCATTTCATAAGATGTTACTCATGATTCTTACATTCTGAGATCTGTCAGCATCACATTAGTTTGGCAAAGGTCAAGAGCCTGAATATCTCAATCAGTCTTTAAAAAACACTTTCTAGCTGTGCTCAGTGTTTGTCTTTATTGTAATAATAGAAAGATGTTTTCTTTAAATAAGTGTAAGAAGAACAATTTGAAAAAAAGATATTCCTTTTCAAACAGCCTTTTTTGTTCCCTTGGTATTTTATACAAAGTAGCAGCAGCATCACCTGGGCTCTTGTTAGAAATGGAAATGCTTGGTCTGCTCCTGGGCCTCCTGCAACTGGCAGCTCTGGGGGCGGGGCCCAGCACGCTGCTGCAGCATCCACTGGCGGATCTTGACGCGTGCTCCACTTTGAGTACTGTGTTAAATAGGTGAGGCTGTGTTGTTAATTATTTTCCCGTGCGTTTTATACTCTGATTTTAATCTTTTAAGAACAGATATTCTGAAGCATTTTTTATGTCTCTGCTGAGGGCAGTGTAACATACTAAAAATACGGTGACAATACAGAATATAAACCTTCACTGAACTTGCTGTACTTTTTCCAGAGCTTGCTTTCAGTGGCAGTGAGTTTGCTCTAAGACAGTCTTGTTGGCACTCTGAATGCCCAGCACCCGTAACGGGTTTTATAAAACCAGAGGCAGAGGTAGCAGCCTAAGCAAGTGTCTCATATGTGTTAGGTAGTTAATGAAAGGCTGCTTTTGTAGGAAACAGGGCAGATTCCTTTAAGTTCACAGACCTTTGAGTCCGAATCTTTGGATTGGTTCCATTCCTCAGTTGGCAGGCCAGGCCCTTGGTGTTTCCATGCAGTAGTTTTTTGCTTCCCTTTTAGTGACTTTCAACTGCTTGTGCTTCTCATTTTCCAGAGTGAGTCATTCGTTCCACCCTTTCTCTCGAACTTAACATCCTTGGTTGGCTTTTCTTTGTCCTTAAGAATCATTGACTCATTTAAGAAGTATTTGTGGCTTACCTACAGTGTGACAGGGATTGGACGTCACTGATTCATTAATAGTTTTGGTCCCTGCTCTTCTGGAGCTTACCAGTCTGGTGGTAAGAAACAGAAAATAACCACAGGTAATCGAATAGGTGTAAATTGTACACCTCGTGCTGTGCAGGGGGGACCCCGTGTGGTGATAGAGCACGGCGGGTCCTCGGGGGTGGCTGAGAACGGCTGAGGGAGGAGGTCGAGGAGAGGAAGCCTGAGGGGTGAGGAGGAACCAGCCAGTCCTCCTGAAAGGGTGGAGACAAGAACATTGTGGGCACTGAGCGGCGTACAGTCAGGTTCTGAGGTGAGAGAGAAATGGAGTACATGGGAGGGAGGCCGTTGGAGCGGGCGTGTGGCTTGGGGGTTGTCGTGTGCCTTCCTAGGGAGTTTGCGTCTTAGTCAAGACACAGGTGTCTTTTATTGGTGATAGTAGTAGAGATCTCTTTCGTTTGTATGTTATGTTTCACAATATAAAGGTAAAAGCAGAATGCTTGGCACGTGTAAGTAGTGACGGAGGCGAGGCCGCAGGGGCCGAGTGGACACTGGGCGGAGCGGGGGGCTCGGTGCTCGGCGTGGCCAGGCCTCGGTGCTCCCCGGCTGCCGGGACACGGGCCGCCCTGTGGAACTGGGCCACGTGACTCAGGGCGGCCCGCGTGCCCTTTGCGTGCTGCAGGTAACAGCAGTGAGTGCCCCCCTCCTGGCGATGCTGCCGACGACACGGTGTGCTTGGATCTCGGCAAGTGTAAAGATGGCAAGTGCGTGCCCTTCTGCGAGCGGGAGCAGAGGCTGGAGTCCTGCGCGTGTAACGGTGAGCACGTGGCCCTGCCCATCCTTGCCGCGGGGCGAGGGCGGGAGCAGCGGGTGGTGTGCGCAGACGGACCGCTGCCTCCGGGTCCCGCTCCTTCCACGGTCGTCTCCGGGAGCCGTCCTGTCCGTCTGCCTCGTGGCTGCGTTTTCAGACCGTGAGGCCACTCGGCGGCGAGGCCAGAGGGGACTGCGGGAGGGCGGGCGGCTGGAGGTCCGTCCTCACTCCTGCTCCCGCTGGCCTCGAGCTCTGGTGCCGCTCAGGACCCACCCGGCGCGGCCCAGGCCCGGGTCCCCCCTCTGTCGGGACGTCTGCTGGGCCAGCCGCCGCCGCCCCCTGCCAGACGCCTGGGGCAGGGGCCTCTCGGCCACGGCCTCTGGGACCCTTGTCCTCAGATTTCCACACTGTTTTTGGAACCCTTGGGTCTGAGGAAGGGCCTGAGGGACTGGCTGGGCTCTGAGCTCCCCGCCCTCCCTCAGAGAGTTCTGCTGCTTTCACAGCAAAAATCCCGGAAGTCAGAACCCCTGGGATGGGCACTTACCATCCACACAGTGGAGCAAGCGGCTCTTCCAGGTGGAATGACGTGTAAATAAAGGTAACACACAGTAAACGCCAGGTGATTTATTCAGTGAGCGGCAAGAGGCTTGGGGTGCCCTGGAAGCGCACATAGTAAATGCCCAGGAAATGCTTGATATATGAATGAATGAGGAAAAGGTTTTTGTTTTCCCTTTAAAGTGGTTTTGCTTGTTTTTGTGTTCTGGTTGATTTCAATTTTTCCTAAGAGGTCAAGTAAAGGTTGTCCCGAGTTAGACGGCCCGTTGACCTTTTGGACATTCCTACACGTTTGTACGTGTGCCAAATACCCCCTGTGCTGTCGGAGGTTGGTGTCCACGGAGGGGAGAGGTCGTGCTTAGGCTGCGGTGCCCCTGTCGCTGGTGGGTCACTCAGATCTGCACCCGAGGCCGGCAGTTCTGTCACAGTGGCTTGGCTCTCGCTGGAGCCTTGGCTTTCCAGAGTGTGCTGGAAACAGAAGCCAAGGATTGAAACCCGCAGTGTAATAACGTTGGGACGAAGGGAATCATTTAGCATTATGAAGGGTTTGAAGTAGAGAGAATAATCTGCCTTTTAATCTCTCAAAGGAAACTTTTCCTTGTAAATCGCTTTTACCTTGCTTTACCTCTCTGAGGGCTGAGGAGCCTGAACTCAGGAGTTACTCTCTGGCGGGGGAGGGGAGGGGAGGGGTGTGAAACCTGGATCATATTCGCTGTTGGAATAAACAATGAGTGCGATTCCTTCCCTGCGGGAGCGGGGTCGGAGGGGGACAGGCAGGAGGAGAGCGCGTGTCTAAGAGGCTCTGTTCTGTTTCAGAAACCGACAACTCGTGCAAGGTGTGCTGCAGGGACCCCTCGGGCCGCTGCCTGCCCTATGTCGACGCCGAACAGAAGAACTTATTTTTGAGGAAGGGGAAGCCCTGTACAGTAGGATTTTGTGACATGAATGTGAGTATTTATTTATCTACAGCTTTTTCTCTAACAGCCAGATGTGGAGTTTTTATTTTGTAAATGCTGGGTTTTGCAAATGGAAGGGGATCAGAGCACAGATGCTGGCATGTCTATCCGTTGTCCTTGTGTGAGTCTAGTTCCGTACTGTGCGTGTGACCTTGGAGGAGAGGACCAGGGGCTCTCAGGAGACTGGGCAGGACCTGGGGGACTTTGTGGTAAAGTTGAGTTGGAGGCAGGGAGTCCTACTTACTTGGTTTTCTGGGCTAATTATAAAAGTCACTAATTCTGCAGGATTGCAAGCTCTGATTTTGAAATGGGTGCCGAGTGGGCAGGAAAGACCTATGGGCAGCTTGACTCGCCTAAGTCAGACCCTTCTGCTGTCCACAGAAACACGATTTTATTCCTGCACTGTCACGGAAGAGGGCTTAAGGGGCTCGAGAGGCTTCTCTGGCAGTGTGTGTGTGAGATCAGTGCAGTCCTTACTGGAATTGGCCCATCTTTAACAAACTGGTTTTCTTGAGTTTTGTCTTCTGGTAACTCTAAATTCACTTATAAAAATGGACTGACTGTGGAGTGTCAGTGACAGAGAATGCTGCCTTCTTAGGTACCCATTCCAGTGTGTCAGAGATGGCTCTCCTGGACGTTTGGTTTCAGTGGAGCCCTTTTCGTGTTAATTATGTGTTTTGACTTGAAGGAAGCCATGTTCCTTCTAAATGCATGGCCGCTGGGGTAATGCCGGGTGCTTTCTGTTCACAGGGCAAATGTGAGAAGCGAGTGCAGGATGTCATTGAGCGGTTCTGGGAGTTCATTGACAAGCTGAGCATCAATACTTTCGGTACGTGGTTTCCCCAGGTGGGTGGTTGCTTGGAACTGAGCTGATTTCACTGGTGATGTTAGAAAAGTGTGGTTTCAGACTGACAGGCCCTAATCGTGCAATAGAAGATGGAAATAGTTACTGCTTTTGTTCTGAAACGACTTTGTTGGCTAAAAAAAAAGTGGACACATTATAGGTCTGCCCCTGTGTAGCGTGGATGCACAAATTTTCAGACAAGGGAAGTAAAAATACTGGCTTCTTTACTAAAAAATGAACATGTGACAGCATAAGTGTCCTTCAGTCCTATAGATTGTAAAGCTGAATTCTGCTTGATATGAGTCATTTATTTAAAAGTGGGCCTCAGACTTTGCAGAAGCAAGGATGCACTGTGTCTCATAATTTCGGGTTTAGTCACAAAAACAATAGTACCCAGACAGCATCAGCGTTGTCTTCGCAAGCATCGTTCCTAGTAGGAGCCTCCTCCAGGATGAGTCCCCTGCACTGTCCCTCCGGGGACTGTGTGGGCCCTCCTGTGATGTGATCTGTTCTCCACAAGCACATGGGGCCATTCTGGGGAGAGCTCCCGTGTGTGGGGGGACGGCTGGGTGTAGAGCAGGTGGCACAGAAACGCTTCTCGGTACCAGCCCAGTTGTTATATCCCGCCAGCAGTCTGTGCCGTTTGACACGTGATAATACTCTAAGAATGTTGCATTTTCAATTTCTAAAGTACTTGGTCAAGACAAATTCACTGTTTGGAATTGTTCACAGGGAAGTTTTTAGCAGACAACATCGTAGGTTCCGTCCTGGTTTTCTCCTTGATATTTTGGATTCCTTTCAGCATTCTGGTCCATTGTGTGGTAAGTCACCAGTTTTTAAGTAATAACATTTTATTAAAATTTTGAGCAACTCGAACCATGTTAGCTTTGGAAAAGATAAAAATTTGTTCTTAGAAAAATCTGACCTGCTGTTTCCATTGACATTTTTGGTGCTATCCCTGGGAAAGCATTTTTTGTAAAATTAACTAATGGTCTCTTAAAAAATTACACTTTTTGTGCACGGATGTTTTGATCTCATGTATAATTTCTGAGGAGTTTTATACTTCTAAGCACAGGAGACTGGTTAACTGGGCTTGTCCAGGACCTCTGACGAGTGAAGCTTCTAAACGAGCGCATCCAGGCTGACTTTGCTGTGGCAGAGCAGGTGCCAAACAGCAGCATTCCAGACATGCTGCCCCATCTGGTCTGCAGTCTTGGCATCGTCGTCTGGGGTGCTCCCTCAGATGCTTCCACGTGAGGAGAGGGAGCCGTCTTCTTATTGTTCAAAATGAGTAACAGTTAACAGTTGAATAGGGCTTTGAGAAACTCCAGGCACTTTATAAAGTTTGATTTTGAAACGGGTGCCGAGTGGGCAGGAAAGACCTACGGGCCGCTTGACTCGCCTAAGGCAGGCCCTCCTGCTGTCCACAGAAACACGATTTTACTCCTGCACTGTCACGGGGTGGGGCTTAAGGGGCTCGAGAGGCTTCTCTGGGCGGCCTGGTCCTGTGCTTCCCGAAAGTTTCCTTCTCCAGAAAATTTCTCAGAGATCCGTTCTCCTTGCTTCTGTGGGAAAAGGAGGATTTGTCTGCTGTGTAGAGACGAGGACGTGAGAGCCAGGCTTCCAGGCCTGTGCCCTGAAAGCCCTGCGCGGGGCCCTCCCGCGGGCACGTGGGATGCTCCGGCAGGGGGAGCTCTCGGGTCTCCACGCCCCGTGCCTTCCCTCGGCTGCGCGCTTTCCCTGAACGGCCCTTCTCTCGGCTCTCCTCTCGGGCGGCTTCTCTCAGGCGGCGAGGCTGCCGGACACGAGGAAAAGCCCTGCGAAAGCGAGGCGGTGTTAAAGGGGACGCGGTGGTGGCTTTGACAGATGGGCGACGGTGCCGTCCGTTAAGGTGGCTTTTACCCGAGAGTCAGACCTGCGTGGTTTACGGCGAGAGTTAACGACTGTGGACCGAGAGGCCTGATGCTCGATTTCTGCGCAGGGAGGCGGGCAGGGGCTTGTCTCTGACCTCGGCGGCCGTTCAGGGCGGCCGGGCTGGAAGCCAGGCCCCGGGCAGGGACCGAGGGCGGAGGGCGGACCGCGTGTCCAGCCTTGTGCAGGGTGTGCTGTCGGGACTCGAGGCCTGGTGCCGCCAAGAGCTTGGGCCACAGCGACCCTGGACACGGCCGGGAGGAGTGGCGAGGCTCCGGCGGGCTGGGGCGCGGCCTCCGGGAGCGGCCCTCACGGCTAGCGCACCGCACGGAGCCGCCCTCCTTGTTCCTGCCCGGGGCGGGGCCTCAGACACCAGTGCTTAGACTTCGCCTGTTTCCTTACTTAACGCCAAAAAACACATTTCCTAGATGTGCAGAGCAAACACTTGGGCAGAACCCTTAAAGCTTGGCTGCGCAGTTCCTCCTCCTCTGCGCAACCTGCTCCCACTCTGTACACCTGCAGCTCTGAGTTCTTTCTTCCCCGGACAGTAGGAGGGGCTCACGAGGAGGGGGCGCTGACCGCACTGTTCGCAGGAGTGACGCCGCTCTGCTCTTCCTTCCAGGATAAGAAACTGGACAAGCAGTTTGAATCGCTGTCTCTGTTCCACCCCAGTGTAAGTATCTCTCACGAGTCGTTCTCAGTTGTGTTTTCTTTTTTTAAGTTTCTGCTTTATAACAAAGTGAATCAGTTATACATACACGTCTGTTCCCACATCCCTTCCCTATTGCGTCTCCCTCCCTCCCACCCTCCCCATCCCACCCCTCCAGGCGGTCACAAAGCACCGAGCTGATCTCCCTGTGCTCTGCGGCTGCTTCCCACTATCTATCTACCTTACGTTTGGTAGTGTATATATGTCCATGCCTCTCTTTCCCTTTGTCACAGCTTACCCTTCCCCCTCCCCATATCCTCAAGTCCGTTCTCAAGTAGGTCTGTGTCTTTATTCCCGTTTTACCCCTAGGTTCTTCATGACATTTTTTTTTTTTAGATTCCATATATATGTGTTAGCATACGGTATTTGTCTTTCTCTTTCTGACTTACTTCACTCTGTAGGACAGACTCTAGGTCTATCCACCTCATTACAAATAGCTCAGTTTCGTTTCTTTTTATGGCTGAGTAATATTCCATTGTATATATGTGCCACAGCTTCTTTATCCATTCATCCGATGATGGACACTTAGGTTGTTTCCAGCTCTGGGCTATTGTGAATAGAGCTGCAATGAACATTTTGGTACATGTCTCTTTTTGAATTATGGTTTTCTCAGGGTATATGCCCAGTAGTGGGATTGCTGGGTCATACGGTACTTCTATTTGTAGTTTTTTAAGGAACCTCCATACTGTTCTCCATAGTGGCTGTACCAATTCACATTCCCCCCAGCAGTGCAAGAGTGTTCCCTTTTCTCCACACCCTCTCCAGCATTTATTGTTTTTAGATTTTTTGATAATGGCCATTCTGACTGGTGTGAGATGATATCTCATTGTAGTTTTGATTTGCATTTCTCTAATGATTAGTGATGTTGAGCATCCTTTCATGTGTTTGTTGGTCATCTGTATATCTTCTTTGGAGAAATGTCTATTTAGGTCTTCTGCCCATTTTTGGATTGGGTTGTTTGTTTTTTTGCTATTGAGCTGCATGAGCTGCTTATAAATTTTGGAGATTAATCCTTTGTCAGTTGCTTCATTTGCAAATATTTTCTCCCATTCTGAGGGTTGTCTTTTGGTCTTATTTATGGTTTCCTTTGCTGTGCAAAAGCTTTGAAGTTTCATTAGGTCCCATTTGTTTATTTTTGTTTTTATTTCCATTTCTCTAGGAGGTGGGTCCAAAAGGATCTTGCTGTGATTTATGTCATAGAGTGTTCTGCCTATGTTTTCCTCTAAGAGTTTGATAGTTTCTGGCCTTACATTTAGGTCTTTAATCCATCTTGAGCTTATTTTTGTGTATGGTGTTAGGGAGTGATCTAATCTCATACTTTTACATGTCCCTGTCCAGTTTTCCCAGCACCACTTATTGAAGAGGCTGTCCTTTCTCCACTGTACATTCCTGCCTCCTTTATCAAAGATAAGGTGACCATATGTGCGTGGGTTTATCTCTGGGCTTTCTATCCTGTTCCATTGATCTCTCTCTCTGTTTTTGTGCCAGTACCACACTGTCTTGATTACTGTAGCTTTGTAGTATAGTCTGAAGTCAGGGAGCCTGATTCCTCCAGCTCCGTTTTTCGTTCTCAAGATTGCTTTGGCTATTCGGGGTCTTTTGTTTTTCCAAACAAATTTTGAAATTTTTTGTTCTAGTTCTGTGAAAAATGCCAGTGGTAGTTTGATAGGGATTGCATTGAATCTGTAGATTGCTTTGGGTAGTAGAGTCATTTTCACAATATTGATTCTTCCAATCCAGCAACATGGTGTATCTCTCCATCTATTTGTATCATCTTTAATTTCTTTCATCAGTGTCTTATAATTTTCTGCATACAGATCTTTTGTCTCCTTAGGTAGGTTTAGTCCTAGATACTTTATTATTTTTGTTGCAGTGGTAAATGGGAGTGTTTTCTTGATTTCACTTTCAGATTTTTCATCATTAGTGTACAGGAATGCCAGAGATTTCTGTGCATTAATTTTGTATCCTGCTACTTTACCAAATTCATTGATTAGCTCTAGTAGTTTTCTGGTAGCATCTTTAGGATTCTCTATGTATAGTATCATGTCATCTGCAAACAGTGACAGCTTTACTTCTTCTTTTCCAATTTGGATTCCTTTTATTTCCTTTTCTTCTCTGATTGCTGTGGCTAAAACTTCCAAAACTATGTTGAATAAGAGTGGTGAGGGCTTCCCTGGTGGCGCAGTGGTTGAGAGTCCGCCTGCCGATGCAGGGGACACGGGTTCATGCCCCGGTCCGGGAAGATCCCACATGCCGCGGAGCAGCTGGGCCCGTGAGCCATGGCCGCTGAGCCTGCGTGTCCGGAGCCTGTGCTCCGCAACGGGAGAGGCCACAACAGTGAGAGGCCCGCGTACCGCAAAAAAAAAAAAAAAAAAAAGAGTGGTGAGAGTGGGCAACCTTGTCTTGCTCCTGATCTTAGTGGAAATGGTTTCAGTTTTTCACCATTGAGGACGATGTTGGCTGTGGGTTTGTCATATATGGCCTTTATTATGTTGAGGAAAGTTCCCTCTATGCCTACTTTCTGCAGGGTTTTTATCGTAAATGGGTGTTGAATTTTGTCGAAAGCTTTCTCTGCATCTATTGAGATGATCATATGGTTTTTCCCCTTCAATTTGTTAATATGGTGTATCACATTGATTGATTCGCATATATTGAAGAATCCTTGCATTCCTGGAATAAACCCCAGTTGATCATGGTGTATGATCCTTTTAATGTGCTGTTGGATTCTGTTTGCTAGTATTTTGTTGAAGATTTTTGCATCTATGTTCATCGGTGATATTGGCCTGTAGTTTTCTTTCTTTGTGACATCCTTGTCTGGTTTTGGTATCAAGGTGATGGTGACCTCGTAGAATGAGTTTGGGAGTGTTCCTCCCTCTGCTATATTTTGCAAGAGTGTGATCGGTTGTGTTTTGAGGCCTGCTGAGGAGAGACCTGCACTGGCCTCCCCAGCAAGAGCCACCAGCCTTTCCAGTGGCGCCTTCTCTGGCTGGAAGGCCCTGTTGTAGCAGGAGGGATCTAGGTTGGATGCTAAGGTCACTTCTCATGACAGTGACAGTGAACGTTTGCTTGTCACTTGGATGGAGACCGAAAGCAGCACCGGTGCCCTCCCCGCAGCCCTGAGTGGTCAGCTGTTCAGCACGGGCTTAATTAACACTGAGAGAGCTTTTCCTGTCTTGGGATCCTGACAGCGTTGTTTCTCATGAGTCTCCTTTGGGTCTTCAAATGGTGGCGTGTCAGGACTTGAATGCCAACAGCTCGACTCGCTTCTCGGGGTGCCTTCCCCAGCATGGGGATCAGGGCGTCAACAGGCGCAGCCGTCTGTTGGGTGAGGCTGGGACTGTGGGACCTGGGGTGCACCTACTCTGTGTCTTTTCAGAACGTTGAGATGCTGAGCAGCATGGATTCCGCGTCAGTTCGCGTCATCAAGCCCTTTCCTGCACCCCTGACCCCGGGCCGCCTACAGCCCCTGCAGCCCGCCCCTGCGGTGCCCCCCGCCCCTGCGGTGCCCCCCGCGCCTTCGGTGCCCGTGGCCCCAAAGCTAGACCACCAGCGGATGGACACCATCCAGGAGGACCCCAGCACGGACTCGCACGCCGAGGAGGACGGCTTCGAGAAGGACCCCTTCCCAAATAGCAGTGCGGCCGCCAAATCGTTCGAGGATCTCACAGACCATCCGGTCACTAGAAGCGAAAAGGCCTCGTCCTTTAAGCTGCAGCGTCAGAACCGCATTGACAGCAAGGAAACTGAGTGCTAGTTCAGGACCGCATCCCGAGCTCTCTGACTTCCGTGTGCAGAATATTTTTATAGATTTGACCTCAAATCACTGCATAGTTTTTGTGAAGATTTGGGAGAAAAAAGGAAGTGACTTCACAGCAGATGCCGGTCATGTGTTTGGACTTCCTTCGCATACGTAATACTTGTGTGGTCAGGCCCTGTTCCTTCTGAAGAGGTAAGGTGAATCTAGCTTATTTTGAGGCTTTCAGGTTTTAGTTTTTTTGATCTTTTAGATATCCTTCAACCTCTGACGCAAAAGCAGAAACTACAGCTGGATTAGGTTATGAATATTTACATTTTTGTAAATTAACTTTTTATATTGAGAACGGCACTGATTAGGGAGATGATCAGTTTTTTTTTTAAACACTGTAATGATCCAGTGAACATAACGAGGCATTCAGCCGTTTCTTGTGAGGATAACTGGAACACAGGACGGATTGATTTATTCTTTTGCCTTCAAGACAAAGGGAGATAAAACCAGTGTATACACTGTCTCCAAAATGTGGGTTCTGTTTCTAGGTATTACCTAGAACTTGTAGCAGAAGAAGGGAATTACACTGCTAAATTTAGGGATAAGTTGGGTTAATGTTTCTTAATTCTAAGTTAAGAATTTCTAAATGTCTAGAATTAAAACAATCTAGCTTATAGTGAGGGTTACAAATTGTAGCCCAATGAATCTACAGAATTCTGCCATTTTAGGACCCTAGATAGCAGGCAGGCAGTTTTTGTGTGTTTCTGAAGTATCTTCATGTATCAATACTGTCACCATCCTCTTAAAACATTCACCATTCAGAAAGCCTGAACTACTTCAGAATAAGAGAGTTATGGTCGCCTCTTCTCAAACACTCGTGGCCAGGAGCGCACAGGAGATGGTTTCTGCCAAAAGAACCGGGTGTGATGTGCTGGCCTGGGGCTTTCTCCCCACACAGCTGATTGCTAGAAACCCTTGGTATTGACCCACGTTACTTCTTGATCTAGTGCTTCAGTATGGTCTGCATCTACTGTGTGAAGGATAGAAACCATCAGGTTGAATTCTGATTTCCTTTTAAAAGCTTCTTTCCCCTGCTAAGTACTGAAATGTGCTCACCAGTGAACACATTTTAACTGAGATAACTTGTAAGCTTTGAGAGCAATCAACCAAACCTGTGACAAATCGTATCTTTTTTTCTAAGGATGTTCGTTATGCAGATACCTGTTACACTAATACTTGAACTTGTACCTTGTGGTATTTGCTGTCTTTTAACTAGTCATAATATTCTTATATCGTAGATAACACTCTTGCAATCTGATATAAGGTGAGTGGGGTGTGTGGGTGTATGTTATGAGAGTGAAATGGTTCCCAGCTGAATGTAAGAAACCATTTTTTATAAAATAGTGACTTTTTAAAAAACCAACACTGTCTTTACCTTTTTTCCATTTATAAAATTAACAAGCTGCTCAGGGTATATTTTGTAGCTGTGGCACTGATGACACCTGCATCAATCAATAAATATTTATTATCAAACCACGATGTACCTAGGTACAAAGCTGTCCTGAAAAATGCCAATGCTTTTATTAATCTTGGTGGCGGATGTTTGTGATTTTTATTGAAGGGTCATGAGCAAAGTTTTAAACTTGAGAAAAGAATCTCTGACCACTTATCTTGGGGTCTTTGTGCACTGGCGACTTCCTGTTCTGTAGATGAACAGCTGGACTTGGGTGTCTGTGACTAGCCATCCCCATCTCCCAGAAGACTCAGTTCCGGTTTTGCTTCTGCTATGTCTCGCCAGTAGGGAAGAAGCAAAGGCAGGGAAGAGACTTTCTTCTCTATCAAAGGCCAAAGATGGGAGAACAAAAACTCATTTCCTTTTGGTGATAAATGTAGTCCGTCTGACAAATAGGAAGAAAAGTCCTGTAAGGGGAAGAGAACGCAGTTAAAGGGGTGGCTGGTCTCCCAGCTGTGGCCCCAGGCAGCGAGTCCCCAGCCTGAACAGCAGCCTCTGGTGCTGCGTTAGCTCATCAAATGCTCCCACGCCCTTTGTGGAGGGACAGTGCCTGCTAATGACACACGGAGCGTCACAGAACCTCACACCATTAATGAGCGCCTGAGCCGAAGTGTCCTTCCAGGTCAGCAGACGGAAGAAGATCAATGAGTGGGTATAGCACATTGATGTAGCCAACAAAGTGAAAAATCTGTTACAAGGGCTCAGCGCCCAGTGTGTCAAATTGTTTGACTCTTCTCAGTCTAGGAATTAAATTGACAGGCACAGTATTAGATGAAAAGACTGTGTACCGTCCAGAGTCCAGACGCCCCACCCCTGGAGCCCCTTCTCCTCTGGGAAAGAATCCTTTCCTTACGCGGGAGCTCCGCCCATCCCCCATCCCCGTTAGAACCTGGAGCTGGTTCATGACTTGCAGACAAGGGATTCGGATTAGCAGCACTCCTCTCGGGCCTCAGTTTTCTCATCTCTGCTGTGTTTCTGAGGTCAGATGATCGCTGAGGAAGACCTTCCCAGCTCTGGACTCCTAATACGCTAAGTCAGTCTAAAAGGACTTTCAAAGAGCCACTAGCCCAGCAGTCTGCAGTTTCCTTTTCTCTAGCAGCATTACTTTTCCAAACCATCTCAGGTGGAAGCGTAATGCAGACAAAAACACAGCTCTTGGTGCTGTCTCAGTGGTCAAGTGGCCAAGCCTGCTCCCCACCTGGGAACGCACAAGGTGGGTCAAGTCCAGTCAGGGTGGAGAGGAACACAGACACGGCCTTCTCGTCTGCGGTGGGATTGCTGGGTCCCACATAAGCGCACGTTTACTTAACTGTACAGGAGGCTGTCATGCTGTTTTCTGGGGTGGCTGTGTCGTTCTGCACGGGAACTGGCTTTTTACCTTTTATATTTGTAAGTGGGCTTTCTGGCTTTAAACCAATTAGAACTCCGTACCTCAAAGTATGAATTTTAGTTAATACCATATTCTACTTAAAGCCATTGTTTTGCCTCTTTTAACTTTCCCCCTCTCCATATTACAAAACTTGGCCTGGATGTTCTTAAATATGAACCATTTATTGCTCATTCATTCCACTACATGCCAACTCCTATTAAAGGGGTTCCCAGAGCACGGTGCCAACTGCTGGGTGCCGGTACAGAACCCGGCCAAGCAAGGTGCTGGGTCTGCAGGCGGTCCTGGAGCCCCTCCACTCCAGCCAACGTTTTCATTCCATTTGGTGACAAGGACAACTGTCTGACCCACTCGGAGCTGCTCCAGGCAGACGGTGCACAGCGCGGTCACTTCTGTGGGATCCTACTCACCCGACAGGACCGAGCATGCCACTCTACCTGACTGTCCTTCTGCATCAGGGTCCACAGGTCAAGTGCATCAATCCCACAGTCTTGGGCTACTTGTAAACACGCCCTGGCATATTCACCAACGACCGAGTTGAGGCGATTTAACTTGCACCCTATTGAGAAGAGAAAATCCACTGTGCAACTGATAAACCCAAGTGCTGGTCTTTGTGCAAGTTCTACTACCTGGAGGGTTTCTCAGTTCAAGTGAACGGGCGTGTGCTTACAGACCCGAAGTGGGCCAGCCATAGGGCTTGGGGGACACAAGGACGGGCCTCACGGGTCACTAGTGTGCTGCTCTCCCCAGCACAGGACCAAGGACGACGGGGATGAGGGGCCACAGAGGGCATTTAGAGGACACCGAATAGACACAGAGGCAGAAAAGGCGGGGGGAGCTGAGCGGCTTGGCTAGAGGGCAGGCCAGAGGCGAATGGAGTTGGGCAGGTGACTGCTATGGGGTACGGTGGGGAGGACCGCTGGGCTCAGGCCCCTGAGTTATGTGTAATGAGAAGCCACAGCCATGTAGTGGAAAAGTTCACTTGTAGACTTTGGACCAGAGAAGGCGAGAGCTGGAAGGGAGCACAGAGGTCACTCAGGCCAGCCTGGGGGTCAGCAACCTTTCTCTGCCACGGGCTGGACAGGAGACACGCTTTACAGGCAACTATTCAGCCCTGCCGTCACAGCTCCAAAGTAGCCACAGACAACATGTAAACCATGGGCCTGGCTGTCATCCAGTGAAACTGTATTTGTGGTAGGCGACGGGGCCACCACAGTGCGGGGATTCTCACACTCAGTTACAACAGGATCACCGGGAGGGTGCACTGGGCTGCTCCCCTAGACTTCTGCTTCCACAGGCCTGGGATGAGTCCAAGAATCTGCACTTCTACCAAGTTCCCAGATGACGCTGATCTGCTAACCTGGGACCACGGGAGAACCATGGGTGGTCCAAAGTCATGAACCTGGCTAAAACTAGAGTGATACAGCAGGACTCATTACACGCACGTCTACAAGAGTGCAACAGTCTCATGAGACGTGCCCGCCGCATTCTAGATACAGATTTTTCTATTCTATTATAGTCCATTAAAAAAATGTCACAACTCACTTGGTTTCACGATCCACGCATGGGCTGTGACCTGCCACGTGAGCAGCACTGAGCTCCGGCTGCGCTCCTCTGCCCGTCCAGGCTCAGCGTGAATGTTTCCTGGAGCGACTTTCTACCTCACAAGCGATCATTATGACCTAAAATCGCCCTTGATGATGCCCACGGGGGTCCTCCCTTTGCTCTCTGGAGCTGACAGCACGGCGTTCCGTCCTCTTTACGTGACGGCGCCCTGCGAACATGTGATGACAGCTGGCCTAGCTTCCTTGCTAGCCCAACAGCAGGAACGGGGTTCTAGTCATCTCTGTATCCTGCACACCTAGCCAGGTCCTGGTATAGCACATAAAGGTGCCAAGATGCATAGCTGGTGGGGACAGGACGGGAGCCAGAACCCTGGCGCGGGCGAGCCCTGGAGCAGCCTCCCGTCACTCAACCACCAGTGACGCTGGCAGCACCCCTGCGCTTGAGCGCGCGTGCCGGTGAGCCTGCAGAGGAGCCCTGGATCTGGGTGAAAGGTCCCACTGCCGAAGGCAGGCTCCCAGGTGAGGCGAGGCAGCGGAGAAAGGGCCACGTGCAGGCGGAGATGGGCAAAGCGACCTCCCCCTGCCGTTCAGAAGTCAGGAAAACACCCCGACTGTGGATGGCAGCGTCAAAGTGCAGCCAGCCCGAGCCTCAGCGCCACGCGGGAGCTGCAGCCCCTGGCTGCTCAGCACGCTCCCTGGTGGCCTCCTGTGCACCCCGGAGTCGGGCAAATACCAGGCCCGGGGCCTGACTCACGCACGGCCAGAATCCTTTTCTGTGTCACGCTACGACATGCCGGGAGCTCTGCTCTAACTTCTGTGACTAAAGCAGACAGACGGGAACCCACAGGCCCCCAAGGAGCCGAGGCCCCAGGCTGGAGACCAGGTCCCACCTGCTGCGCCCGCGCTCACCTTGCCCGAGGCACTCCTGTCCCCACGCGGCCTCACAGAGCGGCGGCGGCGTGATGAAGATGAGCCTGCTCTCGGGCACGTCCACAGACTGCAGGTAGCGCACCATGGCCGTCAGGTTCGCCGCGTACTCCTCCAGGGGGACGTGCTGCTTGGGGTTCTCACCTGTTCGGGAGGAACGCGGACACTTGAGCCCAAATGCAGATGTGCTGTAAGTGATGGCAGTTAAGGTTAACGCACATTCACAAGTGGGCCTAACTCGTGACGTCGCTGGGGAACCGTTTAGCGCCAAGTGCAGAAAGGGAAGAGGGAAGAGTTCAAGTACAGAGTCCTACATAAAACAGACTCCGAAGGCTCCGGCTCGGGGCCTTGTAAGCACTCTTGTCTTTCCTCCGTTACTGGGCATGTGGTTCTTAGTCAATTAGGCTGAATTTGTTAAGAAGTAAGACCGCTGAGCAGTGAGCCTGCCCAGGTTCTGGCCCGGCTTTGTCACTGGCCAGCCACGTGCCCTCGGACAAACGATCAGCCTTTCTGTACCTCCGTTTCCTTGTTGGTAAAACGAGGATGACAATAGGGTCCACCTCACAGGGTGGCTGTGAAAATTACATCAGCGGAGTGTGAAAGGCACTTAGAGCAAGGTGCCTGCCGGGAAGGAAGCCCTCAATAAATAAGCAACAGCTAACGTCACTGCAAAGGATTCCTTCTAGACAGGCTCACACACGGCTCCCTGCAGGCCATGTGCAAACCACACGTAAGTATAATCTAGGAGGAAAGTAACAGCACTCATGATGCTGCCACCCAGAAGACCCCTGCTGGCACTTGGTCATATACTTCTTTCCAGTCTTTTCCATGCAGATATGGAGACTTAAAAAAAAAAAAAAAAAAGGAGGGATCACACTGAAGATAAACGACCATACTGTGCTTTTTTCACATAACATTATGAGCATTTCTGTACCTACAAACAGTCCTCAAAAACATGGTGTTTAGTTGTCGGGTGACCACAACAGATGCTTCTGTTACCTTATTGTGCAGCATTCTAATTTTTTGCTATTATAAATAACAGTGCATAGAAATCTTTACACATATACCCGGCTGCATTACATACTAGGTGTTTCCTTAGGCTGGGTTTCTAGATGAGGGAAGTCTCTAGGGAAGCTTTCCAGAAAGGTTTCAAGTTTTCCCACCAGTACCGTAAGAGTGCCTGTTTTCCACACTTGTCAGCTGTAAGTATTACTGCTTGAAACCATGGATTTGAGAGTCAAAAAACCAAAACTCCTTGTTTTTTTCATTTTGTGGATAACAGACGTTTTTACACATTTTCAAACGTGTACTGGCTACTAAGTTTCTCCTGTTGCGATTACCTCTTCCTGCCTTTGCCTATTTTTTAAACTGGAGTTAATACTTTTCTTAATTGATTTCTACATTAAAGACATTAACCTTTTGTCTCATGCTTTTGCAAACATTTTCCTTCATGTGTCATTTTCTTTTTTTAATAGTGTTTCTGACATAGCTAATTTATTTCACAAATCTATTTTTTCCTTTGCAGTTTCCTCCACTGCAAGTTCCTCTAAGTTTTTATACTTAGAAAGTATTTCTCCTTGTCCTAAACTGGATAGAAATTCACCTGTTTGGAAACTTCTGGGTTTTTTTGGAGAGCTTGGTCTCCACCGACACCTGTGGTCTCTGATCTCACAGGCGCCAGACTTGCTTGCATCACAGTCGGCAGCTGTCGCTTCCTTCCCTCCTCTCCAGCCTCACCTGAGAGGCCCGGCCGTGTGCCTGTTAATAGCAGACGTCACGTGCCGGGGGTGGGGCACGGGAGAAGCCTCTGGAAGCTGACTACTCTTCTCCTGTACGCCGAGCAGAAGGCTCTCCTTTCACGAGTAGGAAAGGAAGAGAGGCCGGTGCCTCTAGTCACAGCAGCAGTTCTTCCAAAAATACGGAGACACGTCTCCTGTTCAGACCTGCTTCCCACCGCCCAGGAGTCAAGCCTGTGCTGGGTCAGGGCTGCTGCTGCCCTGAGCTGCCCTTTCTCCATCAGTGTGAGTCACACGGCAAGGTGTCCAGTTTGACCTCTGCTGCCAACTACATCAACTACAGAGAAAGAAACATTAGAAATTGAGCACAGCACTACTGGACTCTAAAAACAGATGAAAAAAGTATATAAATTTAAGTTTGCTGTAACGAAAAAAACAATTAAAACTGAACTAGGAAAACAAGAATGCCTTTACCTTTTAGCGCACTGTCATTGGCACCAAAGAAAATTGTAACTGCTACTGGGCTGTCCAAACTGTTCCCCTTCCGGATTAGCCTCGGGAGGATAATTTTCGCCCATCTGGTATTGTAACCTGAAAATCCACGATTCAGAACATCGCATTTTCTGAAATGAAAAATTTTTAAAGATGAATTGTAGGGACTTCCCTGGTGGCGCAGTGGTTAAGAATCCGCCTGCCAATGCAGGAGACACGAGTTCAAGCCCTGGCCCGGGAAGATCCCACATATCGCGGAGCAACTAAGCCCGTGCGCCGCAACTACTAAGCCTGTGCCCTAGGGCCCGAGGGCCACAACTACTGAGCCCACACGCCACAACTACTGAAGCCCACGCGCCTAGAGCCCGTGCTCCGCAACAAGAGAAGCCACCACAATGAGAAGCCCGCGCACCACGACGAAGAGCAGCCCCTGCTCGCCACAACTAGAGAGAGCCAGCGCGCAATGAAGACCCAATGCAGCCAAAAAAATAAATTAATTAAAAAATAAAATTAAAAAAAAAGATGAATTGTGAGCAAAGAACTATTTCTGGTCGCCTGTAGACAACCTTCCGTGTGGGAGGGTATGCTTGGGCTCACAGTGCCCACTCTGTGCCACGGCCCTGCCGCTGCCCAGGTGTCACTTTGGTAAGATCAGAGCAGCAGCAGAGTTGAGGCATGTTCGTTCCCTTCGTGGTTCCAAGATGTAGCAAGTCCATCCCATTCCTCGACGAGAGAGGTTACGAATAATAATGAACAGAGGGGCTATGCAGACTAGCTGATTTCATGCATGGTCGGGGTACTTTTGAAATGGAAGCAGGCAGGTATTAAAGGTAGAAAGGCACTAATAAGCTGGAACTCTAATGGGATAAGCGTACATGGAATTCCTGAGACTTATTTTACAGACCGTTTTTTAAGGGGAGGTTTAGGTTTACGGAAAGACTGAGCAGAGGTACAGACTTCCCCTAACCCCCAGCCCCCCTCCCCGACGACCTATACCACCCACCAGTGGGTGCATTTGTTACAGGTGACAAACTGCACTGACACACGGTTCTCATTATTACCCGGTGGTTTTGATTCAGTAGTTTTAGTAAATATGTATTAGTTGTGTTTCAGTTTAAACCAGTTTAATGGGCATTTTATTCCTTCTTAAAAATATATGATTTGATTCACAGTACTGTATCGTATACTGAAAAAAACAAACTATGGAAATTGAGCTGGCTGCCTGCGTTAGAATCCCAGCTCCAACACTGAGTAGCTGTGATTTCGGGCAGGTTTGTAGATGTTTCAAGTTGTCCACTAAAAACAATTTTTTTCCCAATGAATCTCCGAGTTCAATTGATGGTTAGCAAACTGATGTGGTTAATTTTGGTGTACGGTTCAAATTCCTACATATAAGCAACTAAGCAGAGAAGCTAGGGCACCAAGAAATAACTGCAGGCCAAAGGCCAAGCACCGGAGGCCAAAGAACAGCAGGAGGCTCTCAGCATTTATAAGCCTTGGGGGCAACAAAATTTCAGCCACATTTATTTCTAAGTGTGGTTCTCGTGTTTTTACTGTGTAACGATTACAAAATGCTGACTAGCCATTTTAAAGCCTCTACCCAGAATACTTTAAAATGGAACACTCTAGAATTTTGACAAGTCTGTCTTATATCCATCTAGTGGTTCAGTCACATACGGCAGCACTTTAAAAAGCAAGAGGCAGGTGGAGTGGCTGGGCCCGTGAGCCGTGGCTGCTGAGCCTGCGCGTCCGGAGCCTGTGCTCCGCAACGGGAGAGGCCACGGCAGTGAGGGGACCGCGTACCGCAAAAAAAAAAAAAAAAAGCAAGAGGCAGAACAGCTCCCTCCCTGAGGCCTGTGCGCTGTGGCAGTGACCAGTGACGCAGAGCAGCCAGTGCCTGGATCTCGCTGCCCTCGACTGGCAAGGAGGCCTTGACAACTTACTTAGTTTCTCCGTGCCTCAGTCTTCCCAGCTGTAAGAGGTGAACACTAATACCCAATCTGCTAGGATACGTGAAAATTAAAAGTAATGTAGTGGCCAGATACGTACAAGGAGCTCAATAAATGCCAGCCATTATAGATTAAAATATATATATATATATATATCATTATTATAAGGCTGTGAACCAAAAAAACTGCTAGTGAGGCCCATGGTTGAAAGTGTTAAAGTTCCCTTCTGAAAGGGGAAGAATATCTGAATTTCTCTGGATTGAATAACATAATAATAGTGCCCAAGTTATTCAAAAGGCTGGAAGAAACTGGAGAATTAAGAAAGGTTTTTCATGAATTCTTGGCTAATAAGAGGTATTTAAGTCCAGATGAAGTTGGGAAAAAGATAGAAATTAACTAAAAGATTCCTTCCAGAACATCCAGGCTCTGTAAGATTGATTGCCTTCCAGAAAAAAAGTAAATTAGGTTTTTATAAACAGGCAAGAGCATATCTTTAAAAGCAAACAGAAGCATTTAAAAACTGAAAAAGGTGAGTTTTTTCTAACCTTTCAAATAAGGATTTCTGGTTAAAGAAATACTTGGATAAGGCTAAAAAAAGACTGATGAAAATATATCAGTAAATTAAAAGCATTTAAGTGGATTTAAGAATGGTTAAAATGCTGTTTGTACTGAGTATACAAAGATCTTATTTAAAGCTAAAACTTAAGGACGTCACTATGGGACACAATTGCATATTTTAAATTTATTGCTCTCCACGGAGGCAGTAAAGGGCAGTCACAGTAAGGTGACTCTTAATAACCCTCAAACTTGGAAGTTAGGTGAAATTAAAACACTGAATCAAGTCAGTTCTGGGCCTTGCACGTGGCTGAAGCAGACAGTCGGGGCCTGGGTCTGCAGAAGATTCACCCCAGCGTCAACGTGGCTGAAGACCACGTTCCTCCGAGGGGCAGCCTTCGGTGTGGGACAAAGGGCGGCGCTGCCGGCACAGAAAGCGGGGGGCTGGGCTGGAGCTGCGGCCCCTCTGCCGCGCGCCCCTCCCGACACGGCCTCCTGCTTTCTCCCGTGGGCCTGCCTGGTGGAAGGTGGGCGCGCCCGCCCGCCCACGGGAGGCGCCGCGGTGCCACTCTGGTTCACAACGGGCTCTCGCGGGCTTGGCCGCGGGCAGTGAGCCCAGGAGGGGGGAGGCGGGACTCACCCAGCTGAGGCCTCCCGGCGGCCGCTGGGTTTCGTGCCTGCTGTCACAAGATGCTTTTAAGAGTGACACAGATAAAGCCTAACAGACCACACAGTCTACAGCTTCATCTTTTCCTATAATGACTCTCAATTCTGAAAAATAACTACTTGCTAATTAAATGGTCTTCTAGCAATCACACCTGTAATCAATTCTGACAAGATTTTAGTACGAACATCATTATGTACTGCAGAAACATTTGCGATGCCTGCAGTTTTTCAGGCCATTTGAATAATTATTTGGCTTTTCCATATCTTCTATTTGATCAGAAAAGGTTAATGGACTAATTAAACAGGTACTGAATTATTAAAAAAAAAAAAAGAGCCAGCACTTATGGAGCACTTCTCACGGGCCAGGCGCTGGACTAAGCAGCGCACAGCAGCCGACTCACCCTCCGACAGGAGAGCCGGGCCCTTGTCATCCCAGAGCCGGAGGATCCTGGGCTCTGGGGCCCGGCCACCTGACACTTCTGAGCTGTGTGACTCTGTTATCTACCTCTCTCCACCTTATTTTTCTCAGCTGTAAGATGGATAGGAGGATGATAAATCACTGTATTACTGGGCAGTTGTAGAGATTAAATGAGACTATAAACATGAAGTATTTTAAAGTCACTGGCACCTGAACTGGAACACTGTTTCCCTTTTAATGATTTCCATTTGGCAAATGGAATACCAAAATCATCACTATTTTTTTATTAATCTGATATATTTTAAAATATTTTTTATATAGCTGATATCTTTTATAAAGAGAATCTGGGGGGGAAAATCTCTATCCAAAAATGAATCCAACTTTGGTTTTAGAATATACTTTGTATTCTTTCAACTGAACTCCCTGCTAATTATTTAAATCGTACCCACCATAACTGAAAAAGAACTTGTCTTGTTTAGAGAGTGAACAGCTGTATTTTTGGATCCAAGCCCCTAATACATTTTACAACCTTTAGGGTTTGGTTTCATGAGGCGGCAAAGTTTTAACTGAACCTCAGTGCTGCGCTTCTCTCCCCCAACCCCTTATATACACTAACTAGGAAAGGCCTGCAAAGACAAAAACGGAGGAACTTACTGTTTCAAACTGCATCATTCACTCTCTTCTCCATCAATAAACACTCAAGTAGGAATCTAGAAACTATTCTCACCTGACCAGCTTGTCAGCCAGTGATGCTCCCCAGCCACCCTGCTGGAAAGAAAACTGAAGAAAGAAAAGCCCATTACTCTTTATCAATGTAATTAGGACACATCGCTCAGCAACGCCCCTCTTGTTTTCTCTCTGTACTCCCTGACTTCTCGGCCTTCACCATTTGCTTTGCTCCGAGGTCGTTTTAGGGATTACTACAGCTACACCTCAGCAGCACGCTGGAAGCAAGAGGTAGTTTTCTTCCCTGTCAATTGGATTTGAGCCAATCACCTGCATTTTATTGAGACCTATATTAGACTCACTATCACCTGCATTTTATTGAGACCTATATTAGACTCACTGTTATCTAGAAAAGCTACTTAAATCTAGGTACAAGAGATGAAATCAACTGTATGTTCAGTTAGGAAGTGAAATCCACACTACACTACCTCTTCGTAGTTGAAAGACTTAATAAAGAATTTAATTACAGAACTCAGGGAGACTATTTTTTGATATACATTCCCATGGAACTTGGAGAGTCCTACTGCCCTAGATGCCTAAAAATAATGCTACCAATTGTTGGCATACACACAGAAAACTGGTTTAGGAAGTCATGTCTGAATGTGAGAAGAATAAAACAAAACAAAATTAAAAACACCATGGGAAGGTAATTTTTAAAATGTACTCCCCCTCCCTGAAGTAAGAACACCTATTTCTCCTTGAATGAGAGTTAAAATAATCTTGGCTGAAAAGGTGATCTGGGACCTGGGGCCCTCGGCTGCAGAGCCTTTGCCCCGGACCTACGTCTCCTCCTTCAGCAACAGAATACAAAGAAACGCCAAGGGACTAAACATAACTGCGTCCCTGCGCAGCTGGGGCAAATTATGGACAAGACACAAAAAAGGCCAAAAACCCAACTGCCACTTCTGAAGAGCAGAGAGTCAAAGCAGGGTCCTGCGCGCGCCCCCTGTGCTCAACACCGCCCGGGGGTGGGCGAAACACCTCAGCCGCCCCGCCGCCCGACCCCTGGACACACCCCAACCCTCACCCCATGTAAGGGACGAGCTCGCCCCCCACCGCTCGGGCCCCTTTTGGCGGGGGCGGGGGGGCGGGGAGCGAGCAAGGGAACCTGTTACTTGTTTTCGCTCCCCTCCTGCAGCTGCAGGAGCCCCAGTCAAGCCCCGCCTGAATTTCTGGACTGGCCTCTTCGCCATTTCTACTGATTGGGGAGGCCAAGAACCCTGGTCGGTATCACTTGGCCGCATCTCATTCAGGAGAGCGGCGAGATGTTCCATCAGAGGAAGCACGGGGGGTGAGTGTTTTCCGCATGGAATGGGAGGTACGAAACTGCGGGAAGTGCTTCAGGCGCCGCCGGGATCTGTGCAAGGTGACGCCCTAGGAAGCTCCGCGTGGCACACAAAGCACTGTTCCCGCTGTGAGCAAATTCAAAGTACCTTTCAGGGAAAAGGACAACAGCCACTGACCGGGAAGACACTACGATGAAAACAACGTGCCAGGTCTTCCCAAAATCCCTATGAAAAATGGCACAGAAAGGAAAGAGCGGCCAGCCCAGGCCCTGTCACTCGCAGCGCGTGGCGTGGACAAGTCCCTGAACTTCCCTACACTTCGTGTCATCCGTCAAACAGGCCCCCTAAGACTAAACGGAACGTGTGTCCAGTACTGCGAAGCCGCGCTGCCCTCCTGAAGATGTCACCCTCCCTGAAGCTACCAACACGGAGAAATGAACCACTGCCAGGGTGTCACGAAGGGGCCCTGGAGGCGGCGGGGACACGACGCTCTGTGAGCGTCCAGGCCTTGGGGAAGCGGGGTGCAGGGAGGCGGCCCCGACAACCTCGTAACAGTCGGGAGGAATGGGCCCCTCCCGCGCGGAGAGGAGAGCCAGGAATCACCGAAGAAGCCTGGCCCGCGGCTCTCGGCCAGGGTGCCGCCCCCCCGAGGGCGCGGCGAGGACGCCCAAGAGACCGGGCCACATGGGGGCCGAGCCGGGTTCCGCGGAATGGACGGCGCCGAGCGGCGGTACCTGGGTGATGGAGTCGCCGAAGAGCAACACCCGAGGCCAGAGCAAAGAGGTCCCGCACACCGCCGCCTCGCACAGCGCCATTGTCCCAGTAGCCGGGAGGCGGGGCCACGCCGGATATCCGGGCGAGGCGAATAGCGGGGGGCGGGGCAAGGCCGGATATCCGGGCGGGGCGAGCGGCCCGGAGGAGGGGCTTCCCGGGGGCGGGGAGGCGGAGGCGCCTGCGGAGTGCGACGCCTTCGCTCGTAGGCTGTCTTCGCCCGCTAGTTCTCTTTGCCGGGTCGCCCCGTAAGGGCTCCACTAGCAGGGCTCCTTCGGCGACCAACCGGTCACTTTTAAGACGTGCGATAGCTGTTGCTTCTTGGAAAGCTCATTTTTGTCCTTTACAAAAGCTTGGCCTCCTATGCATTCGGTTTTTGTTCACTTACCCGAGTCGTTAGATGCGGGGCGCGCGTGGCTACCCTGCCCTCGGGGAGCCCACCCGCCCTCTGGCCATTGTCGCCTGTCAGTTCCCCAGGTGGAAACCAACCCCGAAAGGAGAGCGATTTGGCGCTGCCACCAGATCCAGCATCACCCACCCCGCGAAGGTGGGTTCAGTTGTTTGAGCGAGTCGCAGGCACTTCCAAGGGGCTCGTTCATCACGCAGCCCTCTCTTGTTAAGTAAAATTAGGCCAAAGCATTTGTGCAGCGTTTTGACCTCAGTTAAAGAGAAGCTGACGACATTTGCTAAAGACAGTAAGGCCGACTATCCAGGAAGGACAGCGATGGTGGGCTTTCGCAGTAGGGGAGATTAAGGCTAAACCCTAAATACAAGAAAGAAAAGGGATTTATAGCCAAGGAGCAGGGTGAGGGGCCAGGGGAATGTAAAAGTACTAAGAGGCAGGGGAAATCTTTGCTAAACTGCCCTGACAGGGTTCTTGCTGACGGCAGGGCAGGGTGACATCAGGATGAGGAATTTGAGCCTCGACCCAAGGGGATCAGACCAAGAGGGAGGGAGTTTTGCTAAACCGCCTCAGCGGGATTCTTGCTACAGCTGGGCTGAAGGGGCCAAGGACAGGACCCAAGGTGGGGGGGCTTAGAGAGAAGACAGAAGAGCCTGGCTCAGGTTTGCTCAAGCACGCAATGAAGTGTGACAGCTGTGATAAAATCGAGCCAGAAGGAACAACTGAGCTTAAGGTGAAAACCAGAAGGGGAGCAGTGTGTGTTAGAACAGCTGCCGTTTCCGTGGCTTGGACGTAGGGTGTTGGGGGGAGAATGGCTGGAGCTGGAGAGGCAGGTAGGGTGATACAGAGCGGGACCCCGTCTTCAGGCTTCAACGATACTCAACTGGGAGCTTTAAGAATGTGCTGATAAAGGACCACCACTCTAGACCAACGAACAACACTTCTGATGGTAGGTCGTGGGCATCAGTACATTGTTAATGCTCCCCAGGTGATTCCAATATGCAGCCAGGGTAGAGAACCCCTGTTAGGCCAAGTTAAGGTGTTTGGATTTCATCCTAATTAATCACAGTAAAGAAGCCCTGAAGGATTTTCAGCTGGGAGGCTTTCAGCAGATCTGTTATTTCAGGAACCAGCTATAGGGAGAGGAGGAAGGGAGGCTGGGGCAGGAACCAGGGGGGAGAAGGTGACTTGGACTCCGAGCCCCAGTGGAGATAAGACGAGGACAGATTCAAGAGCAGATTCAGAATCCTTAACTGGACTCGGCCACCTCAGGGGGAGGGACCGGGAGAAAGGGCTTGGCCACTTCTGCTGTGTATAAACTGCGCGGTAAAGACATCCCAAGTGTGTAGTTTTTGTAACTTAATGTTTTAACGTCTATCATAACACACTCTTATATGACGCTTATAAAAGGTGACCCTTAGGCCTTTGGTTTGGGCCAAAAACAAAGTAGGGTATCTTATAGAAATAAAAGTATTTGGTTTCAAGTAAAAATTCAGATTCAGGCACCAAAGTGTGTCACCAAAGCACAGGGAAGGACGAAGCAGTGTCAGTGCCAGTTAGTGACCGGGGCTGACCGATGGCTTTAGCTTGACGGTGAGTGTAAGAGCTCTTCAGCGGCCCCTTCCCGTGCTTGTTCCCACCCCCTCTGCGGAGGGAGGAGCCAGACCCTTCACTGAAGTAGAGGCCAAAGCCGCCCCGGGCAGGCGACCTGCTCCCTCAGCACCCGGCACCCGACACTCCTGTGTCCAGTTACTTGCAAGTCTGAACTGCTCGCACTTGGAAGAAAATGGATTAATGATTAAGTTATACATGAAACGATTCAACACACATGACGAACCTTTGAACCTGAGTCATAAAAATTATATTTTGAGTATCTCTGAATTGAATGTAGACATTATACAAAGAAAATATTATTGAATCTCAAAAGTCCCAATTTTACAGACATATAAATTAAGGAATTTGTCAAGAATAATGGGAGGGAAGAAATAGAAAAAGGGCTTAAAACTTGAAGTGATAACATGTAATTATTAATTTAAATTCAGAAAATGGATATGAAAATTCAAACCATCACTCATTTCCTTCCTGAAAACGGACACTAGGACATTCTGTTTCAGCTGCTATGAGCAGACCTTAAAGGTTTCAGTGGGAGCTGCGTACAACCCTAGAAGCAGGATCAGTAACGGCAGTTTATTTAGCAGTGCTAGAATAATGGGCAAATTAGTTGGTAATTTAGCAGTATTCAAATAGGTGCTGGAATAAAGGCCATCTGCCATCAAAAGTAAATAGGCTGCCCCAGAGAAATTAATGTATTTTATTTTAAGTAACAGAAGTAGAGTCAAGCATTACAAAAAAGTTTTAACATCTACAGAGACGTACAGTTACTAGTGAACGGGCGTGAGGGCCTCGTACAGTCTCTGGGCCGCCAGCTCCACCATCTCTCGGAGGCACTCGTCATCTTCACTCCCTTCTTCACACTCTGCAGTCTGAAAGCGAGAGCACAGACAGGCCTTTCAGCGGAAGCGTCTAGAATTATTATGTGGAAGATAAACTAATGCTCCTTAAGAACAATCGTTTCCCATGGGGGGGGTCTTATTTAGAGCCAGAGTCACTGCACACCTGTGGGTCTGCACCTGGATGCAGACACGTTCCTGAGAGCACGATGGCTTTGTTAGAGATTAACTTTGGGAAAAAAAGAATAAAGGGAAAGTGAAGTGAACTATGTTTACTTCAAAGCCCATGTTTGGATCTAGTAAATAATACTCCAAGGAATCTAGTCTGTGCAACACAAATTACTTAGCAAGCAACAGATGTGGTCATCTAATCAACATTTGGTATTAAATTTGGTTTAGATTCACTAATCATCTTCCAGTTACTCCTTAACTACAAAACACTATGCTGTTTAAAACAATTTTTATCACACAATAAATATCCCTCATGTAAAAATTTAGGAAAGAAAAAAAATACCCTTAATTCTATAACCTAATGATAAATCACTGTTAACATTTCAGTGCATAACCTTCTAGACTTCTGGCTATACATGTGTATTTCTTTAAAACAAAAATGGGATAATTCAGCACATTGACTATCTTGTAACTCCCCCCCACTCAATAATGTAGGTGGACAACTCTGCACCTGAATAAATCATTTCTAGTGACTGTATACATAATATTCCATGTATAAGGGTACACCATACACATGATTTATTCAGTGATTTTATTAGATCCTACTCTTGGAAATTTAGGTCTCTTGCAGTTTTGCTAATCAATACTAAAACAGACATCCTTGTATATATATATCTTTGCTCACTTGCCTAATTATTTTCTTCGTTAAATCCAGCAAGTGGAATTGTGGATAAAGGTATTTACTTTTTTAAGGCTTTTGATGCAGATCACCAAACCGCCCTGCAGAAAGAACACACCACCTAACGTACAACCTTCTCCCTGTCCTATGTGGCACTTGAAAATAACTGTTTCCCTCTTCTTTCACCATCACTGGGTCATATCATTGTTTTTAATCTGTGACAGTATAAGCTCAGAAACAGTGATATTTCATACTCTCAATTTGTATTTCCTTTAATTATTAGTGGATCTGATCTGGACATTTGTTTCATATGTTTACTGGCTCTCTATATTTCTTCTCTAGTGAATTGTTTATGTTCTTAGCTTATTTTTCTATCGAGGTAAAATAAATCTAGTGTTTTCTCAAAAGAATATACAGAAGAAACCCCAAACATGTTATTTGTTTAGTAGAACTGTTGTAATCTTCACAAACAACCCCACAAGGAAGATTATACTTATTCATTTATGCTTGTGAAATAATTATGAGAGGTCTGCTGGGTGCAGTGGGCGTGGGCCTCACGCTCTCAAGTTCTATTGTTTGGAAAAGCCACTTGGAACTTGCTGCAAACAGAAGAGCAGCTTCTCTGAAAGTCTGGAATCAACTGGATGCCAAAGTAGAGAAATACTGAGGTGGATTAAAGCATATTATGAAAATGGAAAACAGTGGAGTAATAAAGACAAGGGAAATGTGTACTATGCAGCAAATGGAAAAACGCTTATGACAGAGAAATAAAAAGGATGTAAAACCTGACATATGATAGTGTAAACACAATCTATTAAGAAAATGTAGGAAAAAAACTGGAAGAAAATGCCAAATGCAAAAGTAAACTGCAAAACAGATTATTTTTGTTTTCACTTTATCTCCCAAGTGTCTTAAAATGTAGGAACCAACAGCTACATACCCGTGTCTCCAAGTTTATGTTTGCAGTTTTTCCATCCACTGTGACACTAAGAATAGAACCATCTTTTACACTAACACAGTCTTCTCCAAATATGTCCCTTAAGATAAACAAAGATGCAGTATTAGTGGAAAATGCTTTACAAATATATAAAGTACAATTTTATATATTTGGGGAGAAATAATATTGAAGATAGGCCCTAGTTCTGAAGTAGAATACTGACTGTATCTACCCCTGAGATGTACTTCTTAATTATTTACTTTCACATACTTTGTTCATTTTATAATACAGGTGAAATACACAGCTATCGTTCATTAAGAATGCTCCATTCAGCAGGTATTGCACTTTATATACATTATATACATTATCTTAACCTACATTAATTTTGGTAATGAGCCCTTTTTACCCAGACCTGGGACTGCTATAGCCACAGGGTTGGAAACCAACAAACACAGAACCCGCTGCCTTTTTACCAGCAATGGAAATCAGCGCTCCTGCACCGTTGCCTGCTTTTTAGTTTGTATGACAGGGATGCTTTTTAAAATCAAAATGACAACACCAAGAACACTTCTGAAGATGTGAGACGCTTCTGTAGGCAAAGTCACCATTTAAAGCCTAGCATCCGGGACTTCCCTGGTGGCGCAGTGGTTGAGAGTCTGCCTGCCAATGCAGGGGACATGGGTTCAAGCCCTGGTCCAGGAGGATCCCACATGCCGCAGAGCTACTAAGCCTGTGGGCCACAACTACTAAAGCCTGCATGCCTAGAGCCTATGCCCCACAACAAGAGAAGCCACCACAATGAGAAGCCTGCGCACCACATCAAAGAGTGGCCCCTGCTCACCACAACTGGAGAAAGCCCACGCACAACAAGGAAGACCCAACGCAGCCAAAAATGGATGAATAAATAGATAGATAAATAAATAAATACTTAAAATAAATAAATAAATAAAGCCTAGCATCCATTTTTTAAAAGACACTAAATGGCTGCTTTAAAAGATTATCAGTGTGGAATTTTGAGGAAAGGAAGGAACAGAAGTGTTAACATAAAAATCTCCAAACATGTACAGCACCTCAAAACATCTAGTTAAGTAACTTTCAATTTAAAAATAGAAGCATTGGTACTTCCCGGGTGGTGCAGTGATTAAGAATCCACCTGCCAGTGCAGGGGACACGGGTTCAAACCCTGGTCCGGGAAGATCCCACATGCCGCGGAGCAACTAAGCCCATGCACCACAACTACTGAGCCTGTGCTCTAGAGCCCACGAGCCACAACTACTGAGCCTGCGCTCTAGAGCCCACATGCCACAACTACTGAGGCACACGTGCCTAGAGCCCGTGCTCCACGACAAGAGAAGCCACCGCAATGAGAAGCCTGCGTGCTGCAATGAAGAGTAGCCCCCATTCGCTGCAACTAGAGAAAAGCCCGCACGCAGCAACAAAGACCCAATGCAGCCAAAAATAAATAAAAAATAAAAAATTTAAAAATGGAAGCATTTATTCAACAAGTATTTGAGAGATCTTGCTATATGTTCAAGGCACTGTGCTAGATGCTGAAATTATAAAACTAAATTCAATCTTTTTATTTTTCCTTTTTGGGGTACAATACATAAGCTTAAGTTGTAGTTGTCCACTAAGAAACAGTTTTTTTAAAAAATGAATTTATTATTTATTTTTGGCTGCGTTGGGTCTTCGTTGCTGTGCGCAGGCTTTCTCTAGTTGCGGCGAGCAGGGGCTACTCTTCGTTGTGGTGCGCGGGCTTCTCATTGCAGTGGCTTCTCTTGTTGAAGAGCACAGGCTCTAGGCACCTGGGCTTAGGTAGTTGTGGCACATGGGCTTAGTTGCTCCATGGCAAGGGGGATCTTCCCGGACCAGGGCTCGAACCCATGTACCCTGCATTGGCAGGCGTATTCTTAACCACTGTGCCACCAGGGAAGTCCCAAGAAACAGTTTTATATGATTATTTTATTTGGAAAAAAACATTCTGAAATCAGGCTTAACAAGTACTGGAGGAAAGGGGAAAAACCTAATATCTGGCATGTAAGAAAAACATGAGTTTAAAGGTAATTCCTAGTTTACAGATTTACTGACAAGAGTCTAAAAAAACATTCTTAACGTGGAATTCACATTTAAGGGGAAGTAAGTACATATAATAATTCTTAAAGGTATAGTAACACTAGGTTAAGATTTTAGCACTTGTCCTTGATAACAATGCTTTATTCAGCTACTCCAGCCACGGAAAGGCATCCTGAGGCTCTATATGAAGTGAAACGTATTTCACAGGGAAGTGGCTGACCAAGCAGGTCACATGTTCTCAGAACTGGCTAGAGTGTGTAGCTAGAAGGAAGTGGTTCAAACTGCTTCACTGATAGAAACAGAGGCACCCAGACCAGTTAAGTGACCTCGTCTGACCCCACCCCCGGCACCCTGTTGAGCGGTAACACATGCAACACTTACTGGAGCATGATCTCCAACCTCTTGCTATAAACGTGCATTTCTAATTTTTTAGAAACCTTCTGTACTGCACCTGGGGAAAAAAAGCAACAGAGGGTTCAATGTCCAAATTCCTGTTTAGAATAATTTCTAAATCAATAATTAGAATGTAGTTGCTGAGAAACCAAAGTGGATAATTGTAGAATCCTTCAAGTGACAAATGTATACAGAGCATCTACCTGCTGAGGCAAATTGATATTTTCATCACTTTATTTCATGTTCTTGTTAAGGATCCACAAGTGACAATAAAGATTATTTAAAAATTTATTTCCAATGTTTCTCCGTCTTTTCCATATTTATGAGCAGAAGTGAGTGAAATTCGAACTCCAAGAGGTCTAGGAGCACATCCATCCTCAGAGAGCTCTGAAGTTTTTGTTTTATCTAAAATATTAAGTAAATTTAGCAATTCTACTACATATAATGCACTTACAGTAGTTTAAATAAAATATTTAAAATCACTTGCCAGTTAGATTACTTAGCTTTTCCCCTAAAACAAAGTAATCTGACAGTTCAGGAAGATGAGCCATACTTGATCTGAAGTTTCAATATTGCCCGGGGAATATCACTAAGTACCTCCCAGTTCATCACCAGCAACAAAACAGTGAATTAACTGGTAGTTTCTCAAAAAGTTAAAAAGTGAGTTAACATATGACCCAATAATTTTACTCCATAGACCCAGGAGAAGTGAAAACATGTCTGTACAGAAACTTGTACATGAAGGTTTATAGCAAGATTATTCACAATAGCCAAACAGTAGAAACAATCCAAATGTTCATCATCAAATGAATGGATAACCCAAATGTGCTATATCTACACAATGGAAGATTATTTGGCCATAAAAAGGAATGAAGTACTGATTCATGCTACGACATGGATGAACCTTTTTTTTTTTTTAAAGTCTTTATGCTTGTTGTTTATGTAGTTGAATTCAGCCACACAATTCTATATTTTCACAATCCCCCGGGCATGAAAAGCTCACTGGCTGTTCATTAGTAAATTCAAACATCATAGTTTCAGGTTTTAACCTTAGAGTGTCAATAAAAACACAACACATGGCCAGGAGAGGTTGTTTATGAAAGACATGGATGAACCTTGAAAACATTATGCTAACTCAAAGAAACCAGACGCAAAAGACTACCTTTTGTAGTTTTCCATTTATATGAAATGTCCAGAATAGGTAAATCCAGAGAGACAGAAGTAGATTAGTGGTTGCCTTGAGTTGGGGAGAGTGGGGAGTGTGGGGAATTATAGCTAAAAGATACACAATGTTTCTTTTTGGAGTAATGTGTATGTTCTCAAGTTGACTGTGGTGAATCTACTCTGTGGAAAAGAGCCAAGTTGTCATTTCTCCTAAATTGTTCTATAGTTCAGACCATAGTCACTCTAATTTTAAATTCATCGGTTTTAATTGAATATATAAGTAACTAAATGCCAGCCAAGAAAACTATATAATAAAACTTTTATACTTTAATTATAATCAATTCTGTTAAGTATTAAGCACTTAGCTGACATGTAAAAACAATCTCATAAAACACATTATTAAAAAGCAAACATCTAAGCTATGAAATTGTCTATTAAAAGAAATTTTCCAGGGCTTCCCTGGTGGCGCAGTGGTTGAGAGTCCGCCTGCCGATGCAGGGGACACGGGTTCGTGCCCCAGTCCAGGAAGATCCCATATGCTGCGGAGAGGCTAGGCCTGTGAGCCATGGCCACTGAGCGTGTGCGTCTGGAGCACCGCAACGGGAGAGGCCACAACAGTGAGAGGCCCGCGTACCGCCAAAAAAAAAAAAAATCCAAAGTGTGTGTATATATTTATTACTAATGTTTATGACAAACTCCTCAGATACATGAGATTATACTAAATGTGAAGTCATACACTCATACACATACATCTATCTGCCCTTAGGTCTATGTGTCAAAACAGGGCACAGATATGCTGAAAACAGGTACAGTGTGAAACAGAAGAATGTAAAGGAATATAAGGACATTAAAGAATACACTTTGAAAATGTATAAGATTTCTCATGTGTCCTCAGTGAGAACAGGGGGACTATATATAAATGGAAGTTGGAGCTAAACACATACACAGATACAGATATAATTGTATTTCCAGAATCTGGACCAAAGTGTCAGCAGGCTAAGAAATGAAAAGGGAGCAAATGCTATCAAAGAAGAATCAGAGTGTTTCACAGAAGTGAGTGTTTCTAGAATAGAGCTGGCCAACTTTTTCCGTACATGGCCAGATCGTATCTTAAGCTTTGTGGACCACATGGTCTCTGCTGCAACTACTCAACCCTGCGGTGGTAACTCAGACAGCAGCATTAGATGGCATATAAACAAATGGGCCTGGCTGTTTCTTTCTTTTCTTTTTTTAAAACATTTTGGCCATGCCATGCGGCATGTGGGATCTTAGTTTCTTGACCAGGGATCGAACCTGCGCCCCCTGCGGGTGGAAGCATGGAGTCTTAACCACTGGACTGCCAGGGAAGTCCTGTAGCTGTGTTTCAATAAAACTTTATTTACAAAAATCAGGTGGAGGACTGGATTTGGCTCAGGGGCCATAGCTGCTGACTCTGCTCTAAAATGTTAAAATATCAAGTTTGGATAGGATAAAGCCAATTAGTTTAAATGGTAAATATATAGAATGAACACCCTCAACTTTGAAGAGAGGGTATGTGCTAGTCCTTGTGATACTTTTTCATCTTCTGAAGGAGCAAGTACTACTTATTAAACCCCTGCTTAATAACTTAGCCCCACAGGGGACAACTTTCCATGCTGATGTATCGTATACACGCCTCGGGTCACTGTCTTATCTCTTTAAAACTCATCTTGTCTGTTTCCTTTCTCACACTCCACATTTAATCCATCAGGAAATACTCTGCTGGCTTTACTTTCTCCAGAATCCAACCACTTTCTGCTTCCTCCAGCACTTCCACCCGGGCCTGAGCCTCTATCTCCCACCTCATGACCACGAAAGCGCCTCACTGGAACCTGTCAGCTTTCATACCTTCCCTCCTCACAGTCTCCTCTCAATAAACACCAGAGTAATGAAAAACCCTACAACGTAACCCATTTCACTCCGACGACAAGTCCAGAGCCTTAAAATGGCCGACAAAGCCCTACGCATCTGTGCCCACTCCAAACCCGATCAAGCTGCCCAGCCCTCATTAGAGCATCAGCTCCTACAAGGCCAGCATCTGTTTGCTTTGTTCATGGATGTACCCTAAGCACCTAGAATAATACCCACTAAATAGCGGGTGCTCAGTAAGCATCTGTCAAATGACTGTTAAAAGAAAGTAAGGAAGCACCTCATTACCCAGGGGAGTATAAAATCCCACTCTCGATACACCACAAAGTGGGGAGAAACCAGGAAATATGAGGCAGCCAGTTAGCTTTTACAGTCACTCATGGAAAATGCCTGTTCTGACTTCTCAGCAATGAACCTCTTCCGAAACGCCCAGAGGCTTAACTTAGTGAACGAATGTTTTTATAATGAGTTTAAGGTGCATCACTAAGAGTAGGATGATTATGTTTAGTTCCACTAGTGCAGATCAGAGTAAAGGTGCATTTTCACTTTGGACCAGAGTGCTAAGAGAAATAGCCAAGATAAAGTCAAACCAAGCAACGATAGCTCATATGTTCCTTCCTGTACAACAGACATTAAATATTTGGTGATTATCTGTTAAACCACAGCATCTTTTCGGCTTTTCAGCACAATCATTAGGTGGAGCCTTCACTGGAACAGCAGATGACATCCTGACAACATAGCTGACAATCTCACACCAACACGCGCTGGGTCCCCTCTTCTGCCACCCAGTGCAGAAATGGGCTTAGAGGAGCTCAGGTACTTAACATCCCCGAAGACCACACAACATCCTAACTGGCCTTGGAAAAGTGTCATTTTTGCATAGAAATTTCATTTTTCAGTGAAGTATAAATATCTGACTTCATTTTACAAAAGAGTTATCAGAATTTAACGAACAGAAAGCAACCTTGGAGGATAAAACACAATTCAGTTCAGAAGTGTTTGATTCCAAGTGACCAAGGCCATGCTACGAGGCGAAGGGGCCGTGCTCCTGGCGAGCTGGGCGTCAGCAGGGGGAGGTGGGCCGGCTCACGTGCTCCAGCCTTGATCTCACTCCTGGTCTCTGCACTTAATCCTGTCCCTCACTTCGCTGCTCCTAACTTTGCACCACAAATTAGTTATGACCTTGGTAAAAGGTCCTCTTTCCCACATAGCCCCCCCATTTTTATATTTTTACCACCTAAGATATGAAAAATGTAAAATAATAAGAGAAAACCGACAACCGCCTTTAAAACTCTTCTGGCATGAATGTATTTGTACCCCCAGGCAAAGACTGTGATACTGAACATCATGTGAGAATCCAAGGTGTGATGTTTTTCTGTGGCTTGTATGAATGCACAGTGCCATCTCTTATGTTACAGGCACACAGGGGTATCCATTACCCACTAATTAATTCAACTAAAACAAATTATCAAATAGTGTCCAAATTGTAATTTTACAATGACTATTATTCAAATTCAAAAACTTACCAGTAACTTAGATGAATAATTTAGATTTGTTTAGGCATTTATTAGTTTCATGTTATAGATGTGACCAATTACAAGCAGATGGATTATGAAGTGGTTACCCAAGCTTTTTTCTCCTGAAATCAAAGAACTAACTATTTGCTTACTTTTTATAAAAATTTTAAGAAACAAAAATATTCTATCAGAGATCTGTTGCCATGTGAGGCTTCCCGGAATATTTCAAGGGTGGCTTCTTCCCACAGGAACACAAAGGGCTACCGTATATGTGCACCGTAATGTGTTATACTGAATTATGTATAAAACAGAATCAAACTATAAAGAAATGACACAAAAATATTTTCATTGGTGTTTTCTTTGATTGAAAATTGCTTCTTAGAAAAGGAAAGAAAGTTACTGCAAAATTGTCCCATGTGGAAATTCCATTCTATTCAACAAGTTTTATTCAACACAAATATAGCAGCATATTTTCCTATTAGACATTCTGGCTCAATTCAGCAATATTTTGAAATTTCCGATTAAATTGTTTTTAAGAGGACTGTTACCAAGAGATTTTTATCTTCGTGTTAACTGCAGCCACGTTTTTACAGCATGAATGAAGACTCAGGACAAAAAGTAAAATATTAGTAATACACATTGTTATGCATATATCATATCTTAAAAGTTACAGGAATGAAAAAATCAGGATATTTTAAGTTCTTTAGGACTCTTATTTTCTGCTTTTTATTTCAAAGAACCATGGGAGAAATGAAAGAAGTGATAAAAATGAAGTAATTCTGTACCTTTCCTTATTTTAGGGTTTGACTGGACTTCTAATATCACAGTTGTTACTGTATCTGCATACATATCATTGGAAGGGTTTGCCAGCCACTGAAAAACAAGAGGCAGAATTAGGGAGGTACAACCCAGCCAACCCCCAGAGCTGCAATCACTACCACCCATCCACGGACTATACTGTGGGATTATTGCTTCTAGCATTTCACTGAAATCAATTGTTTTCTGAAATTGATTAGCATTACTAATTAATTTCAGTAAACCCATTGTTTACTGAAATTAATTAGTAATGCTGGAATTCTCTACTTTTTTTTTTTAAACAACACTAAAATGCACGGAGCATGTCCTTTGTGGCAAGTGCCTTATATGCATCATCTCATTTAACTCTCACATCATCATAAAGGAGTAAAGTGACTCAAAAGTAACTTGCGCAAGATAACATAAGCAGTAATTAATTGCTGGTTCTGTGACTCAAACTCAAATTCCTAGTCACTATATTTTTGTAGCATAGACAGTAATATTTTTAAAGATTTACTTTTGTTTCTCACATAAAGCCTAAGATCCCCTGACACTGTGCCATGTCCCCGCTGCTCTAAGAAAGTTTTCCATGTCTACCAGGTTAGGGTGAGACCAGATGAATTACTTCAGGAATGAGTAACCCCCTTCTTTTAATTCTCTCTCCAAAGAGTACTTTTACGAGCAACACGAGTCACTTGAAAAACTTCCTCTAAGATCTTCTTTGATCTGTTAATTCTAGGGAATAAAAAATGCATTCTCTAATTGTATTTGGTAGCAAGAACCAAACTAATGTCTCTAACAACTTTTCCCCTTTCTCAGATAACACTGTATATATTATTGTATGTAACTTTATGTTATAGATAACTATTCCTCTTGATAATTTCTCCAGTTACCTTTAGCCTTATAAATCAAATTCAGACTTAAATCAGTGAACTGCAGTGGAACCAGAGTCGACAGATCTTTCTCTGTTTAAAAAAATAATATGTATGACAGAATAGCTGACCATATAACTGGGAAATTTACACTCAACCTTGAGGCAGAGTAACAAAGTATCTCCCTGTATCATTCGGTTCCAGGATTCACTTTGAAAGTCCTTCTTTAAACTTAACTGATGCTAATCTATTAAAACCAACCATCAAAGTCATTTGGTGTCTGGGTTCTAAATTCTAGCAGTATGGATTTAACAGTGGCAACCACATTTACCTAAATTAATGATTTCTAGCCTTAGTGGATTTGGGTCATTTTAATATTGCTTATTTGAATCTTCAGAATTCCACTCTCTTAAGAAGTGTTGCATGACAAGTTTGTTTGCTTTAAAGTAACAGAATTATATTTTTATCTTGATAATTTTAAGACCTTTTGATATAACTGAAGACACCTGCGGTACCACAAAATCCGTTAAGACTCACTCAGATGAGAGACCTCTGCTCATTTCACATACTAAATATTGTCTTAATTTATTATTAGTTTCTATGCTACTGTAACTATATAGAAAATGCTTAGTTATGTTATATCTAATGTTGATCTTGGAAAGAAAAATATACACATATATATTTTCCAAAATTTTTTTTCCTGATTGGGAAGAACCCAATTTTCTCTACATTTACATGTGAACTCAAAACTTTTTTCCCCTCCTTGTTTAGGTAAATGATCTTACTTCTAATACCACCATTCCTGGTTCCTGTATTACAGTAATATTTTTGAACACTTTCAAAGCGGGTTTTTCTTGAATTTCTAATTCTTCTACATCACCTGAAAAAAAGAAGTTGTAAGATGTATATAATTTTTTGGGTGGGTGGCAATATAAGGGGGGGAGTGGGAGGTACAAACTACTAGGTGTAAGGCTCAAGGATGTACTGTACAACACAGGGAATACAGCCAATATTTTGTGATAACTGTAAATGGAAAGTAACCTTTCAAAATTGTATATAAATAAAAAAACTTTTTGAGAAAGCCAGCATAAAAAATTTTTAAATAATCTTCTAGAATATAATTATTCATTTGTTTATAGAGATAGCTGAAATAAGGTGACACACAATGAAAAAAAATTTAATAACTTGTGTATAGGCAGATTTTAAGTGGCAAAGTTTTTTTTTTTTTGTGGTACATGGGCCTCCCACTGTTGTGGCCTCTCCCATTGCGGAGCACAGGCTCCAGACGCGCAGGCTCAGCGGCCATGGCTCACAGGCCCAGCCGCTCCGCAGCATGTGGGATCTTCCCAGACAGGGACACGAACCCATGTCCCCTGCATTGGCAGGCAGACTCTCAACCACTGCGCCACCAGGGAAGCCCAAGTAGCGAAGTTTTATATTAATTGCTTATAGCAACTAAAAGATCTCAACATGTATTATAAATATTCATATAACTAGATAGGATTTACCTTGGACATTAAACATCTTATCAGTTGCAAACTTTGGTGACTGTCAAACACCTATGTTTGTACAAGGGATTTAGTGACCAGCATCTTAAAATTTAACACGAACCTCATCAACTACGTCACTTCTACCGTCTGTCTTCATAAGTTTAAAGGTTCTACAGGGAAATTCCATTGTCTAAGACAAGGCTTTTCTGGTCTTCCCAGTAGTAACTTCTTAGTTAAGGATTAATTCAGATGTATTTTATTAACTTCCTGTGTTATAACCTATAATTCTAACATGAGGTCTGAAGTAAAAAAAGATATATTCTACTGGTTTATTTTATGGCAGTACCTCACTGTATGAATTACAAAGAGCATATTCATAGAAAGCGTAACTCTGTGATCTGAAGTGTTCCTGCTTATCAGAGCGCCCACGCCTTTTACCTTAACTCTTCACCTCTCATGATGTTAATACACAAAAATCTCTAATTCAAAATGGTCTAATATAAACAGAATAGGTTTACTTTTTACTGGCCTTTGGCCAGGGGTCATGCACTCTTATATAACCTGCTGTAAAGGTTTGTACTGATGGAACCAGAAAAATTATTTTCACTGAACAAAGAAATTATGATAAAATCTAGGTGTAGTAGCTAAAGTAGATTTTAAACACAAGAAGCAAAGACTACTGACAATTTTAGAATTTTAAGTCATCATAATAAGAGGTATTATGAGATTTAAAAATTGTTTATCAGTGTATTTTCAAAATTTTCACCTAAAAGGTGGTAGTAACATGACCAAGTAAAGTACAAAGAAAATTTGTGCAATTCTAACACAAATACCAAAATTAACATCCTTTCCTAGATATATGATTATCTTACTCAAAACTAGAAAACAGTTAAGTGAATGTCAATAAATATACACACCTGTCAATTTCTGTAGCTGGTAATAAAGCAAATTAAAAGGACCAGTATATGGAATGGCTTGGGTCTGCTTTACAGTGCTCATGGCCAAGTCAGTATAATCTGGAGAGGAAATTCGAATAAATATACTTTAGGAAACAATACTAGTCTCACAAAATACAATTTGCAAACACATACCAGGAGTAAAGAAAAGAGAAGTAAAAGCACAGTATGTGAGAACATGCTTGTCAAGCTAACAAAGTGCTCCACAGTTGGTTCCCATCCTACACTCCTCCCCACCCCTACCCTGGCCAACAGTTAACTTGTGCTTCAGCCATAAGAAGGCACTCTCATTCTCCAAGACACATCTGGTCCCTAACATCTCAAAGCCAGTAAGCCAGCTGTCCTCTGCCATCTCTTCTGGTTAGCTATCCTTCACCACCTGGCATGAGAGCTACCTGGTATGCAATGCTTTTCCCAACCCTTCTAGGACCATTCTCTCCTTACATGTTATCCTGCGCTTCTGTATGTCCCAGGAAAATACTGTGATTAGCTCTTCACAGGATGGTTTCTCTCAACAGACAGTTTTTCAAGGGCTGGGACTGTGCTTCTTAGTACCTCTCTAGTCCTCCAGCACCTAGCACAGTGCCTGGCATACAGTAAGACCTCAACAACTGTTAATGGAACAAGTTATATTCTACTGTGTGATAGTCTGAAAGCTGACAGTTGGCTTATCTCACAGTTGAACAACTCAACACTGCTGCTATTTCTTATTCCTTCATAAAGCACTTTTAATTTATTAGTGCCATATAAATAAAATTGAGCACAGTTATCTACTTAAAGATAATATCGTAGTTACTGCAAAAGTAATGACAGCTTAGCATTTATACGTGCATAAAACACAAGGCCCAGCAAACAACTTAACACTACAGGTCATAAAAATCAAAAAGCTTGTGTGGGGAGTTCAAAATTACTTCAGGAAATAAAAGTAGCAGTAGTCCATGGTGAAAGGTAGAAGACAGGCTTCAGAAGGCAGTAGTCAATCTGTCTTACAGGGGAACTTATGTTTCCAATTAAGAAAAAAGTTATTTAAATATTGTAATAGTTCAAGGAAGATTTTTTTTTTCAAATAAAGCTAACTAGATTATTAAGTTTCAACTATTTATACTTTGTTATTTGGCTGTTACTTAAGATTTGGCCACTGGGTAAGAGAAGTTTTTGAACATTTTCTTTAAATGCTAAAATCAAATTACATTTGACATTTAATAGTATACTTACTAGAGAGGTCACAAGGAGAAAGTATGTGATAATTAAAGTTTCTTTTAACAAGTATTCCTGAGACCCGCTGGCCCTGTTCTGGTTTTTTGTCTGCTAAAAACCCCATGACCTATTAAAAAGAAAAAAAAAAAAAAAAAAAAAAAAAAAAAAACAATGTGAAGAGAACAGAATCTTGTAAAATGAAATTAATTATTCAGGGACCCAATCATAATGATGACCATTTGAACCATGAAAACAACCCATGAATCTAAACATGAAAAGTATAAAATGTTATATACCTCTACAACCAGGGCAGTAACAAGGTTACCAAGAGACCAAAGGCAAGACTCACGGGTGCAGATCTGGCAAGAATGGTTAGGTTCCGTCAGTTCCAATCAGTTCAGCAACCAAATAAACCTACTGGGTGCTGGGGCTTAAAAAAGCTCTCAACAGGGCTTCCCTGGTGGCGCAGTGGTTGAGAGTCCGCCTGACTATGCAGGGGACACGGGTTCGTGCCCCGGTCTGGGAAGATCCCACATGCCGCGGAGCAGCTGGGCCCGTGAGCCATGGCCACTGAACCTGCACGTCCGGAGCCTGTGCTCCGCAACGGGAGAGGCCACAACAGTGAGAGGCCCACATACCGCAAAAAAAAAAAAAAAAAAAAAAGTTCTCAACAGAGACAGCATGGTGGGAAGGACAGCAACCGAGGGCCAGACGTGCGTGGCTCCCTCAGGCTGGCTCTCAACCCTGTACATGGAGGAGCCCCAAAATACAAAGATGCAAGGCCATGCCAGATCCAAAAAGCAGCAGCATCTCTGAATAAAAAGGTCTGTAAAGACAGGTATGGATGAGCTTATACAACCGAGGGGGAACATTTTTTAAGAGAAGAGAGTACTGACTGACTGTTCAAAAACTAACAATAACACCAAAGAAAAAACAAACAAACAAACAAAACTCTTACAAACACGAAATCCAACATTCTTAAACATAACTTTTCTCAGCTACAAATAAATGAACTCAAAGGGGACAAAGACCCTATATTTCATATTTGTTTACCTTTCATCAGTTAAGGGCAGACGGCAGTGAGGCAGTGGTAACACTTGCTCTTGTAACTATAATGGGACCTAGCTCTGTTTCACATGGTTTGTTGGCGTTATTTTCTCCTTAAATGCTGGTGACTTAAGGAGGCTGATTTCGGTGCAGTGACATCCCGGATGCTGATGAGGTGTCTGCCGGGAGAACCAAGTACCTTGGAGAACAAGACTGAGTGGTTCTTCTGGCTTCACCCTCTGCTGCCAGCCTCGGTTTCTTTCTTTATTCAGCTGTGTGCTAGTTCCCAGCATGCTGATTTCTTACCACGAACACAACTGCTTGGCCTGACAATTCTCGACAGTAAACTGCATGGGTTTTTTGATAGTTTTTGTGGATCTGATTTCTTTACCTCCTTCTTAGTTTCTGTTTTACATGCCTGAGGATGGCTGCCATAAATCTGACTTCTCCCGAAGTAAGGTTATTACACTTGAGGGAAAAAAATAACTAAAGCTAATGATTTTAAATAAAATTATGGCTAAAATAACAGAACAACACTCTAATACAAAACTACATTTGGGGAAACAGATATTGACAGCAGTTTCTCTATGCCTGTATAAAGTTAAATATAAAAATGACACATATACCTAAAGTGTGTTTTCAGTTCTAGAGTCAAAAATTTTTTTTTACAGCAAAAGCAGTTCTAAGAGGGAAGTTCACAGCAATTTAAGCTCACCTCAGGAAACAAGAAAAATCTCAAATAAACAATCTAACCTTACACCTAAAGAAACTAGACACAGAAAACCCAAAGTTAGTAGAAGGAAAGAAATCATAAAGATCAGAGCAAAAATAAATGAAATAGAAGCAAAGAAAACAACAGCCAAGATCAATAAAACTAAAAGCTGGTTCTTTCATAAACAAAATTGATAAACCTTTAGCCAGACTCATCAAGAAAAATAGGGAGAGGACTCAAATCAATAAAATTAGAAATGTAAAAGGAGAGATTACAACTGACACTGCAGAAATATAAAAGATCATAAGAGACTACTACAAGCAACTATAGGCTAATAAAATGGACAACCTGGAAGAAATAGACAAATTCTTGGAAAAGTACAACCTTCCAGGATTGAACCAGGAAGAATTAGAAAACATAAATAGACCAGTCACAGGTAATGAAACTGAAACTGTAATTTAAAATCTTCCAACAAAAAAAAGTGCAGGACCAGATGGCTTCACAGGCGAATTCTATCAAACATTTAGAGAAGAGTTAACATCTATCCTTCTCAAACTCTTCCAAAAAATTGCGGAGGGAGGAACACTCCCAAACTCATTCTGAGAGGCCACTATCACCCTGATACCAAAACCAGACAAAGATATCCCAAAAAAGGAAAATGACAGGCCAATATCACTGATGAACATAGACACAAAAATCCTCAACAAAATACTAGCAAACAGAATCCAACAACAGACTAAAAGGATCATACACCATGATCAAGTGGGATTTATCCCAGGAATGCAGGGATTCTTCAATATACGCAAAACAATCAATGTGATACACCATGGTAACAAATTGAAGGAGAAAAACCATATGATCATCTCAACAGATGCACAAAAAGCTTTTGACAAAATTCAACACCCATTTATAATAAAAACTCTCCAGAAAGTGTGCAAAGAGGAAACCTACCTCAACATAATAAAAGCCATATATGACAAACCCACAGCAAACATCGTTCTCAATGGTGAAAAACTGAAAACATTTCCTCTAGATCAGGAACAAGACAAGGATGTCCACTCTCGCCACTATTATTCAACATAGTATTGGAAGTCCTAGCCACAGCAATCAGAGAAGAAAAAGAAATAAAAGGAATCCAAATTGGAAAAGAAGAAGTAAAACTGTCACCGTTTGCCAAAGACACGATATTATACATAGAAAGTCCTAAAGATACCACCAGAAAACTACTAGAACTAATCAAGGAATTTGGTAAGGTGGCAGGATACAAAATTAATGCACAGAAATCTCTTGCATTCCTATACACTAACAACAAAAGATCAGAAAGAGAAATTAAGGAAACAATCCCATTTACCATCACAACAGAAAGAATAAAATACCTGGGAATAAAGCTACCTAAGGACGCAAAAGACCTGTACTCAGAAAACTATAAAACACTGATGAAAGAAATCAAAGAGAATATAAACAGATGGAGAGATATACCATGCTCCTGGATTGGAAAAATCAATATTGTGAAAATGACTATATTACCCAAAGCAATCTACAGGTTCAATGCAATCCCTATCAAATTACCAATGGCATTTTTCATAGAACTAGAACAAGAAATTTTACAATTTGTATGGAAACACAAAAGATCCCAAATAGCCAAAGCAATCTTAAGAAAGAAAAATGGAGCTGGAGGAATCAGGCTCCCTGACTTCAGACTATACTACAAAGCTACAGTAATCAAGACAGCATGGTACTGGCACAAAAACAGAAATATAGATCTATGGAACAGGATACAAAGCCCAGAGATAAACCCACGCATATATGGTTGCCTTATCTTTGACAAAGGAGGCAAGAATATACAATGGAGAAAAGACAGTCTCTTCAATAAGTGGTGCTGGGAAAAATGGACAGCTACATGTAAAAGAATGAAATTAGAACACACCCTAATTCCATACACAAAAATAAATTCAAAATGGATTAAAGACCTAAGGCCAGGCACTATAAAACTCTTAGAGAAAAACATAGGCAGAACACTCTATGACATAAATCATAGCAAGATCCTTTTTGACCCACCTCCTAGAGTAAAGGAAATAAAAGCAAAAATAAACAAATGGGACCTAATGAAACTTAAAAGCTTTTGCACTGCAAAGGAAACCATAAACAAAACGAAAAGACAACCCTCAGAATGGGAGAAAATATTTGCAAATGAGTCAACAGACAAAGGATTAATCTCCAAAATATATAAACAGCTCATGCAGCTCAATATTAAACAAACAACCCAATCCAAAAATGGGCAGAAGACCTAAATAGACATTTCTCCAAAGAAGATATACAGACGGCCAACAAATACATGAAAAGATGCTCAACATCCTAATCATTAGAGAAATGCAAATCAAAACCACAATGAGGTATCACCTCACACTGGTCCAAATGGCCATCATCAAAAAATCTACAAACAATAAATGCTGGAGAGGGTGTGGAGAAAAGGGAACCCTCCTGCACTGTTGGTGGGAATGTAAATTGATATAGCCACTATGGAGAACAGTATGGAGGTACTTCAAAAAAATAAAAATAGAACTACCATATGATCCAGCAATCCCACTATTGGACATATACCCTGAGAAAACCATAATTCAAAAACATATACGTACCACAATGTTCACTGCAGCACTATTTACAATAGCCAGGACATGGAAGCAACCTAAGTGTCCATTGACAGATGAATGGATAAGGAGGATGTGGCACATATATACAATGAAATATTGCTCAGGCATAAAAAGGAAAGAAATTGAATTATTTGTAGTGAGGTAGATGGACCTAGAATCTGTCATACAGAGTGAAGTAAGTCAGAAAGAGAAAAACAAACACCATATGCTAATGCATATATATGGCATTTAAAAAAGGGGCACTGATGAACCTAGTGGCAAGGCAGGAATAAAGACAAAGATGTAGAGAACGGACTTGAGACAATGGGGCGGGGGAAGGGGAAGCTGGGATTAAGTGAGAGGGTAGCATTGACATAGATACACTACCAAATGTATAATACATAGCTAGTTGGAAGCAGCCACACAGCACAGGGAGATCAGCTGGGTGCTTTGTGATCACCTAGAGGTGTGGGATAAGGAGGGTGGGATGGAGACGCAGGAGGGAGGGGATATGGGGATATATGTATACATATAGTTGATTCACTTTGTTATACAGCAGAAACTAACACAACATTGTAAAGCATTTATACTCCAATAAAGATGTGAAAAAAAAATTTTTTTTAATGCTGTATACTGTATTTCTTGAGGATTTATAATGCACAATGGCCTAATAAAAACTCTGAAAAGTCTCGCTATAAACTCAGCTTAATTTTGTTCAACTTGGCTTCTCCTCAATTGACCGAAAAACTTTCTTTTTCTCCCCACACTGCAACCAGTAGAGTTTGGGAAGTACCATTCTAGATTCCTAACTGTAAATGTTCTTATACCTATAGAATATATTTTTCTACAGGTATAAGATCTCTTCCATTAAACTGGCCCCTGGAAAGTTTTGTGAACAGTAAGATTCAGGAGTAAATACAACCATTTGCTCTTCTTTGGCAAGAAGAGCCTCACATCCTAATTTTTGCAAATTTTCCTCAAATTCAACTGCAAGAAACGATATTCATCCATTAGCTTCCTCATATTTGGCTCATTATGTACTAAAAGAATTTTGTAAAGTTGCTCATTAACACGTTTGATATTTAAAACTTCAGACAGGACTTCCCTGGTGGTCCAGTGGTTACGAATCTGCCTTTCAATGCAGGGGACACGGTTTGATCTCTGTTAGGGGAAGTAAGATCCCACATGCTGCAGGACAACTAATCCTGTGCGCCGCAACTACTGAGCCTGTGCACCACAACTAGAGAGAAGCCCGTGCGCCACAACAAAGAGCCCGCGTGCCGCAACTAAGACCCAACGTAGCCAAATAAATATTTAAAAAATAATAAATAAATAAAACTTCAGACAGATAATTAAAAAGTTTCCTTTCGAGGTATCTTAAAAAGATGTTTGATGAACAGGAGGTAAAAATGCAGACTTCTTATAGCATCCCTCTAAAATCCCAGGTAAGGTTTTTTTCCCGTAACCATTTCTTTTTTAAATTCTGAAAACCTTATATTTCATCATCAAAAATGATTAACTCTTGAAAAGACAAATCTATAAATTCCATCATATCCACAGACATTATGTTTAGATATGGGCCTACTTTTAGATTCTGAGGGAGAATGCCAAGAGGTGGACAGAATACTGTATTGGACGTAGTGAAAAACAGTAATGGAAAAAAACAAAACAGTAATGGACATTTGTTTACTCTCTAACATGGGTATGAAAAATAAGTGGGAATGTGGATTAAAAGCCATCAGACTGAAGATCTAATTTATTTGAAAATTTTCCATGTAAAAAACAAATTAGTGGAACCAGAAAAAAGCCTAAAAGCACAAGGATCAAGGTCTTACAGCATATTGAGTAAATTGACAGAAATCATCATTGAGCACATTATTTGATTAATTAAAAGCTGGATATTCTTAAGAAGTATACATTTCCCTAAAGGGGTTAGGAACTATTTGGAATGGACAGGATTAAAAACCATAACCTTTTACCTTGGCTAGTTTCTCCCCCCTGAAGTTCAAGGTCACTGCTTCTGTATTCCGAGGATTATGAACCTCTATGTGAACTTCATCATTATCTTCATATTCTCGAATCAGGGCTGCTTTCAATCTGGCCATTTCGTTTTGTTCTCCATGGACTAAAATCTACAAAGTGTAAATTGTAAAAGAGCACAGGGAAGCATCCTTAGTTCAGATTAATGATAGCTGTTATCTGAATTAGTTAATTATATGAAATGGAGATATACTTGAAGTTATTAAACTTTACTACTTTTAAGGATCTCCAGTCAATCAAACTTGTGTGACATTTTCATTCTACTTGGCTTTAAAAGATCCTTAAGTGGAACTATTTCAAGAGGGAGTAAAGAAACTTCTTTTCTGTTCCAGTTTTTGCCACTATCAAGATACATAACTTTGTGAAAGCTGTACTTTTTCTAGGCTTCTGCACTCACACTAGAAACGGGCTCGACCAGGTGACTTCTGTAGTCTCTACCAGCTTTAAATGCATATGGTTCTTGTACGCGACTACTGCTACTCCTACTATCTCAGAAAACGCCCACAGTTTTCTTTACGTTTCTTAATATAAGACTAACAAAATAAGCTTTTTATGTGAAAAAAAATGACTTCTGATACTTTATTTGTTAAAGTAATATCATATAAAATATTCCAGAACCAAAGGAAACCATGTTTTAGAGAGGTGTTTACAACGACTGCATTAGTTACCAGTCTTTCTAATTCACTTTCATAACTTATTTTTTACAAGACAGATCATTGTTAATCTATAGACTACTGGTAGATGATTCCTGCCTGGACTGACAGAAGCTTATCCAGTGTCACCACCAGGCAGAGGCATATGGCCTAGAGATGATGAGCCCCAGCTCTGGGGCCTGGCTGCTGTAACACAAATCTTGGCGTTGCCACTTACTAGCTGGGTAACTCTAGGCAAGTTATTTAACATCTCTGTTTTCTCATCTACAAAACAGTTGTTGGTTGTGAGGAGTAAGCGACTTGATACATGTAAAACACCAGTACAGTGCCTGGCGCACAGTAAAAACTGGATAAATGCTAGCTATTATTTACCACTACCACCAACACTACTATTAGTTCATCATGTGGACAGACTTGCTGACTTGGTTATTGGAGGAAGGTAAGTATCAAATTCAATCCAGGAATTTAAACTGAGGGCAGAGACAGCGTCCGTAGAGCAACTGAATGGGACTGAGGATGAGGTGGTGATTCCAGAGAGAAAGAGCAGTACAGCTTTAAAATCTGGGAGGATATCCATAAACCACACACACCAGAAGGCACCCACGAACTGCCTACACTGTAACTAAACTTGACGTGCTATAAAGTCAAGCAGGTGAGGGATTTTCTCCACCAAAGAATCTGCTCATTAAGGGCCAGTGGTAACTACCTGTGAGGACTATATGCTAGAAAAAACTAGAAAATGAACAAAAGGGCACACAAGATGCTCAGCATCATTCGTCACCAGGGAAATGAAAATCAAAACTACAAAGAGGTACTACTTCACCCTTACTGGTATGGTGACAATTTTAAAAAGGGAAAATAACAAGCTGACAAGAATATGGAGAACTGGAACCCTTGTGCATTGCTGGTGGGAATGTAAAATGGTGTAACTGCTATGGAAAACAGTTTGGTGATTCCTCAAAGAGTTAAACACAGAATTAGCCCATGATCCAGCAACTCCACTCCTAGGTATATACCCAAAAGAACTGAAAATGGACTCAAACAGATAGTCATATGCCAATGTGCATGGCAGCATTATTTACAATGGCCAAAAGGTGGAAACTACCCAAGTGTCCATCAACAGGTGAATAAACAAAACGTGGTCTATACAGACAATGGAATATTATTCAGTCATAAAAAGGAATGAAGTTTTGATACAAGCTGCAATCAGAAAGGGTACTTCATTGCTTCATCTGTTTTCTAGACTCATGTTCCATAAGTGTTCCTCTAATTTAAGATACTTTTTTTTAGCTTAACTCTCTCCAGTCCCCCCAAAATATAACTGTTACTGTAATAATTACATAAAACTTTAAAATATAAACAAATCACATTAGTAAGGAGCTGTGTATTTCATATCTAACTGCATCTTTATCTTTTACTATTATGACTTGCCTTTCTCCTCTCTCCACATTAATAGGTATTTCCCATTTGCCAGGCACCTATTACGTGCTTTAGATATATGTGCTCTCATCTGGTCCTCACAATAACTTTATGAGGTATTACCATCCCTATTTACACATGAGCTAGAGGTTAAGTAACTTGCCCAAGGCTACAGAGCAAGTAAGGGATGGAGCTGGGACTCAAAACAGACACATTGCAAAGCCAGGGCTCTTAAGTTATTGGGGAGGCAGCAGAAAAGAACAGAAAGAACACTGGACCTGGTAGATCTGAGTAAGAGATGCCATGTAAAATGGAGAAGACTGAAGTGCACAGCTTGCCTAACTCAAAGTGGTAAAGGTCAGATGCAAGTGCACATGAAGGCACTGCTGAGAGCGCTACCGGCTGCTGTAAGGAAGGCAGTGTCTGCTCTGAGAACCAGCTGCTGCTGGGCATGGCTCTTCCAGCCTTTAATGCTGAAAATCAAATTCAAAGACTAACCACATGAGGCGGTTTCAAAGCACGAATAAATTCACTGGTTTGCTGGTAATCTGTGTGAGCAGAGAAAGAAATGTAATCAACCGACATTTTCAGTGGTAGCTTCTGTCCGGACATGGTAGTGATTTCTTCAGGTTCAGACATGATATGCTGTTAAAAAAACAAAGAAAAGTAAACAAAACACATAAGCTTTCTAATTAGAAAAGAAAAGGAACATTTTCTACTTTTTCACCCAGCCATAAAGTCTTACACTAATTTAGGACCTTTAACACAAAAAGCATTCTAACACTATTGACGTAGCAAATATCAAATACTTCTTTTCTCGATCAAGCATTTAATCAGGAAAGTAAGCAGATTAACAAAAATTCGATATACCTGGGGTCCTCGAAGTGAAAATTATAACTTATGATTAGAAAAGTACACTTGTGTCCTGAACTATCTGCTCTAAAAAGTCACTTTCCAGGTAAGAGGATTTGTATAAAGGACAGATGTATTTCTATTCTGGAAATCTATTTTAGATACACAGCCAACACTGTCTAAGTGACTTACAGAGTAAGGTAATGTAATAAAAATGATTAAAGTAGGGAATCATAATATATTTAAAAAAATAAAATTGAAGCTATCGATAAAAGATAAGAGAATGTGATGCAGGAATATTCATAAACTTTCTCTAAAGTTTTGCACATAAATGTCTATATACCTCAGAGTTAATATCAACCATCTTCTATCAAGAGTAAGATGGGCAATCAACCCATACACATTCTCCAGCTTTTCAAGAGAACACTTATTAGTAAACCTCTTTCTCATCAGATGAGGGTATCCATGTGTTTGTCTCAAATAGATTCCCTTCCATTTTTTTTCTTACTGCAACCAGATGAGTGCGTCTCCAACTTTCATGTGCCAGCCACTCACCTGAGGACCTCATTCTTCAACCATAAGAACATCTCCAGCTGCCTACTGCCATCCTCATTTTAAAAAATCAAAACCTGCACTATTTAAAGAACTGCTTCAATGGAAAAACCTGGGAGGATACTGCCAACTCTGCAGCCTTGACTAGGAAGAACACGATGGTCTCAGGCTCTGACTGACCTTGGCAAGCGTCCCTTCTACACAGTATCCCGCTATAATGACTCCATTCCTCTTATCAGTACACCAGCTTTCAAAGAGCTCTCTGGATAAGCCACTCTGCATCATGCCTGGGGAGGCCATTACAACGCTGGGACCAATGTCATCAAAATGATCCATGCTCTGAGAAAGAAAAGGGAATGGTAAAAGCATGTTAAACACCAAGGTTTGACAAAGCATTCCTTATTTGTAAAGAATACCGAAAAGTGAGGTAAAAAGGTTAATCACACGACTGGAAGGGCCTTGACAAGACTAGTAAACATTTTAAGTCTAATTTCCAAGTCCCTAAACAGTTGATTTAGGCTGGGAATGAAATGAAAACAAAATGATAAAAAGCAATTAGTTCACAATGACTTCAAAACTTTCTACAGTAGCTAAAAGACAATTAGGACCATTTTCAGTGCCTAGCAGGCAGGCAGGCAGAAAGTAAAAGGAAGAGTCAAATGGGTTTCTATCCACCCAAGAGAGAACTCTGAAAGAATTTCCAAAAGACTCACAATGGCTTTGCACACTTCATCAATATTTTGAGCTGGCCAGAAAATCTAACTAAAAAGTTTAACATTGTTTCGAGGGAAAACTTGGCTCTAATTCCTAAGCAATTAACTTAAAAAATAATACTTTATGAACAGAGCCTATTGATAACTGGAAGACCACTTATTACTTGAATTATTTGGGGTATTATGTTTATTAGGATTAGAGCATTAGTTCGAATGAAACGTCTTTTAAATTAAAGGAAATCAGATTTTACTGAATGCTCTAGAAATATAAACATGAAAATTTTCATATATGGAATCTGTAGTGCTAATGAAAAAGATAATTAGGTTTGAGTAGGAACAGAAGAAATATGTAACAGATATTTTTCTCACCAGGGCTTCTTATTTCTATAGCAGAGAAATCCAAGTTATTTAGCAACAGTAAATATTGAGAACATGCAGAGACTTGGAACAAGTGGCAATATATGTTTAAGCAAAAAAGAATGCCAGTTGCTAAATTTTTGATTTCCCTCAGAAAAGTGATGCCTGCTTCAGAAAAGGTAAGACTTCAGCAAGGATTCAGCCACAGAATCAACGTCAGGCATCTCCTACTACTAACGACTTTCTTGAGTATTATCTGTCCTTCTTTCTTCACAAGCACTCACCTTAAGGTTACTAATATGTTTGAAAACAAAGGGATTGTTGATGTTGATCTGTTTGCGGATTTTGTCATTCATGGCGTTTACATATGTCTGGTACACTGCCATACACTTCTTGGCCAAAGACGATGCATAGTATATTGGAATATCATGGAGTTCTGGGTGATTCTGCCAGTACTCATCTAGAGAGATTTGACAAGAAACAAATATTTTGTTAGGTGGAGTAAATAGTTCAAATAATAAATGACATGTACAATTAGTTTTTTAAAATTCAGACAAGAAATAAAGCACATAACTATATTTTAAAGAGGTTAAGAAAAATTAGCCTGGTCTTAACTCAAACTTATAAAACAAGAACTTTTCTTTCTTTCTTTCCTTCTGTTTTTTTTAATTGGAGTATAGTTAATTTAGAATGTTGTGTTAGTTTCTGGTGTACAGCAAAGTGCTTCAGTTATACATATATATATATATATTCTTTTCCATTCTAGTTTATCACAAGACATTGAATACAGTTCCCTATGCTATACAGTAGAACCTTGTTGTTTATCTAGTTTACATATAGTAGTTTGTATCTGCTAGTCCCGAACTCCCAAGTTATCCCCCCGCCCCACTCTTCCCCTTTGGTAACCATAAGTCTGTTTTCTGTTTGTTTCTGTTTTGGAAGTAAGTTCATTTGTGTATTTCAGATTCCACATATAAGTGATATCATATGATATTTGTCTTTGTCTGACTGCACTTAGTATGATAATCTCTAGGTCCATCCATGTTGCTGCAAATGGCAATATTTCATTCTTTTTTTATGGCTGTGTGTATACACCACATCTTCTTTATCCATTCATCTGTCAATGGACATTTAGGTTGCTTCCATGTCTTGCCTATTATAAATAGTGCTGCTATGAACACTGGGGTGCATGTATCTTTTAGAATTAGAGTTTTCTCCAGACATATGTCCAGAAGTGGGATTGCTGGATCATATGGTAACTCCATTTTTAGTTTTTTAAGGAACTTCCATACTGTTCTCCATAGTGGCTGCATCAATTTACATTCCCACCAACAGTGAAGCAGGGTTTCCTTTTCTCCACACCCTCTCCAGCATTTATTTGTAGACTTTTTGATGATGGCCATTCTGACCTGTGTGAGTTGATACCTCATTGTAGTTTTGATTTGCATTTCTCTAATAATTTAGCAATGTTGAGCATCTTTTCATATGCCTATTGGCCATCTGTATGTCTTCTTTGGAGAAATTATTTAGGTCTTCTGCCCATTTTTTGATCGGGTTGGGTTGTTGGTTTTTTTGATATTGATTTGCATGAGCTGTCTGTATATTTTGGAAATTAAGCCCTTGTCGGTCGCATCATTTGCAAATATTTTCTCCCAGTCCGTATAGGTAGTCCTCTCACAAAACCTATTTCTAAGTATTAACGCATGACCTAAAAAGAATGTTGTGATCATAGTCCCAAACGTGGAGGCTTTTAAAAATAATTCGGTAGCAGTTTTTGCTGAATAACAGACCATAACTTATTACTCCAGAGAGACACTAAATTCTGTGATGGTTTTAAATAAAAATGTTTTATTAATATTTCATATAGACTTACTGATATTAGACACTTTGTAATTAGACTTTACTAATTACAAGACAGGACCACCAAAGGAGTTAAAACCGATTTTGAACACAAAAATGTCACATTACTGTGTGCCTATATTTTTAGAAAACTGCTAACCAGTTTCTGATAATTATTGAAAACAGTGGGCAACATACCTTCAAAAGAAGGCTTGTTTTCATTGAAAATCCTCATTAAATCCCCAAATATTAGGAAGGTAGTATGGCCAAGACATCATTCATTCTACTAGGTACACCTGCATTTAGGAAATTTATTAAATGTCTAGTATGCAATTTACATATATTATTCCTATTTTCAAAACAAATTTATGAAGACTTATTTCCATCTTATAGATTAGGAAGCTGAGGCTAATAAAGGTTGAAAAGTGTGGGAATGTTCTTTTTCCACTTGATTTATAAGTGAAAACTCTACATAAGGACAGGGACTTTTCCTGTCATGCATATTACAAATACATTTCCTGCTTTGCCCTCTGGTTTAATTGGTCATGTTCTTTTAGATGTAATTAAAATTTTTAATGGTACTGATGTTTTCATATATACTCTCATGATTTCTCAAATACCTTGCAAAGTATGTTACATCCCATGATCACATCACAGTCTCCTATTTTTTTGGTGTATTTTTAAGAAAAAATTTTAAATGTTAAAAAAAGTTGAATAACTTGCCCAGGGTCATATGGTTAGATCATAGGTGAGATCTGAAACCAGTGGCTCGCACAGTTATCCTCCTATTATAGCACATTACAAGGAGAATTTAAGGGACAAGGAGCAACCAAGTGCATAGAGCAGTCCTGGTTCATAAAAGGAATCATAATATACTTGATAGTAGGGTTGTCAGACAAAAACAGCAAACACCCAATTAAACTTGAATTTCAGACAAAAGATTTTTAGTATAATAATATATATTAAATATTTGACATACCTAGGCTAAAATATTATTATTTATCTGAAATTAAAATTCAACTGGTGTCCTGTATGTTTATTTGCTAGATCTGGCAACCCAATTTGATGGTGACAACATGGTTTCACTCTCTTAATTTCTTCTGCTCCTCAGATTACTTTGTTATGGAGACTTTTCATTTCAAGACTTCTATAAGGACAAATGTGACCTGCAGTTTGAAAGAAGAACCAAGAGAAAACGGACTGGCTTAGGCTTTAGAAAATTTAGCTTCTCCTAAGTCCTGTCTCTCTCAGATTTGCTTTTGATCTGAGGTCATTTACTCTTTTTCCCTTGGTTCCCTTTTCAGTGTAACATGGATAGTATTTATCCCTGTCATTGTACAGATAGAAGAACTGAGAGTAAGAGCTCAAGATCATTTCTAGTTCTTCACATTGAAGCTATATATGTACGAGGCACTTATCAGTTATTCTTTAAGAGTGTATTCCCCAGAAAATAATCACAGAATGTTAAAAAGGGTCATTAAATACAAATATACACAAAAAGTGACACCCACTGTTCCTCTTATTACAAAAAGTTACACATGCTCATTGAAGTTATTTGGAAAACGGAGAAAAGCAGAAAATGAAAAAGAAATCATCCACTTTCTCACTATCCAGATTTAACAGCTGGGTATCTTTAAATGTCTTTCCAGTCATTTGTGTGTTTTTTACCTAACTAGGATCAGCGTTCACAGTTTTGGACCCTATTTTTTTGGTCCACTTAATATGTTACGTAAAAATATGTAATGAGTCATCTGAAACGTGATTTTTTCCTACAATATATTTACTAACATAATATTTACTTAAAAATGTTTAGAATTATGAATTGTCTTACTTACAAAATTTTCTGTGTATTTATTTCCCAGAAGTTGAACTGCTGGGTCAAAGGGTAGCATATTTTTAAGACTTCTGATGCTGATGGTACACAATTCATATTCCAGTAGCACTGTATGAGACTCACCATTGCTCTGGGCTCTTTCTGGCACCAAGTCCTTATTCTTAAATACAGAAACTGCAGCCCCAAAGGGTAGAATGACCTATCCAAGGACATGCAACTATCTTGATATAACTGCACTGTAAGATTTTTTTTTTTTTTGCAGTGCGCGGGCCTCTCACTGTTGCGGCCTCTCCCGTTGCAGAGCACAGGCTCCGGACGCGCAGGCTCAGCGGCCACGGCTCACGGGCCCAGCCGCTCCACGGCATGTGGGATCTTCCCGGACCGGGGCACGAACCCGTGTCCCCTGCATCGGCAGGCGGGCTCACAACCACTGCGCCACCAGGGAAGCCCGCACTGTAAGATTTTGAGAGTCTCCCACGTAAACAGGAAAAGGCATACCTAAAATCAAGAGGAGCTCCTGAGCCCTTCCCAGAGCGAAGACAGGAATGAGGCCTCTGCCCCCTCGGTTCACAATATCGTGAACAGTGTTACAGAACCTTGCCTCTCGCTCTTCTCGCTTCTCGTGGATATGGGTTCCGTAAGTGGATTCCTAAAGAACATAACAGAGGTGTTGAGACCAAGGTTGATAACTCTCAAAGAATACACAAGTTAAACATCAATGAAATGCAGAAGCAAAGTGACCTATTTCTCTATTAACATGCCATTTACTTGAACATGTATTGTCAGAACACCAGCTGGAAAGGAGAACAGATACAGAAGTTAGAATTCACATCTAAGTAATAAGAACTTGTTAGAAAATGGAATCAGGAAATAGGCCAGAAATGTATGCTCCCTGCTCAAGATAATTTTGCAATGCCTTTTTTTTCTTTTAAAGCGTTTTGCTTTCCATGGCTGGGGACAAGGATATGTCTCCCACCTCTGATCAGTCAAAGCTTATAAATCAGAAATAGATTCTGTTTCTTATAGTCTTGTTTAAGAATATCCCCTAGACCTCACTCTGTGTGGTGCACTGACCAGCAGCGCTGGCATCCCCAAGAGCTTATTGGAAGTGCTGAATCTCAGGCCCCAGCGCAGCCACAATCAGAATCTGTATTTTAACAGCATCACCAGATGATTCATAAGCACATTAAAATTTGAGAAGCACTGCTCTACAGTACCAGAGATAATGAAAATAACTCTTATTCCTGAGGGTTTAAAAAACACTTCCTTTAATTTAAGGCCAGTTTATATGCCAAGTATACCGTGAGCTGAGCCAACTGAATTTGCTCATGACACACTGCACATGGACAGCAACACGCACCAGTCCCTCACTCGTGGGCAGCTGGGGGATGCCGTAGGTGGTGAGGGAGAAACAGACAGCTCTTCTCCCTTGAACGAACTATCCTTGATATTTATATAAACCATAGGCCCAATGCACACTTATTAATTTGCCCCTCACCAATCACCCCCTCTCCACCAAAGCTTCCGTGTACAGTTAATATTTTTAAAATTTTTCTGAGACTCGTAACCTAGTAGGCAGGTAGAGCATACACATAAAGTTAGCAGGTGCTACAGGCCAAAAGACAGTTACCATGGCAAAGACAGTGGGGCCGTGCCATTCTACACAACCTTTAAGATACTTGAGAAATTTGAGGTAATCAACCTAGACAAGAATATTCAGGGGACAGCATGTCATCTCTGATATTAGACTAGAGTTAATGTATTTAACAGCAAGAAAGTGGAGCTGCACTACAAAGAGAGGCCCCAAAATGAATTTTTATACTAAAAAACCAGACACATTTATATCTGATCACATATTATGAAAATGAGATCATGATATTTTTTCCCATTAGAAAAATTCTGCTTACATTACACTAATTACAATACAGGGCACTAATACTTACAATGATAAGAATATCAGGTTTAATATTAGGAATTTCAGCTGCCATTAAGTGTCTATCTTCTTGCCTTGAGAAATCACCTGTGTACAAAAGCTGTGAAAAAGATAAAGCCAGAAAGTTAGGATTTTGGAAGGCTTCGTTTTACTACTATCTTTAGCTCATAAATTATTTATTTTTGGCTGTGTTGAGTCTTTGTTGCTGCACGCAGGCTTTCTCTAGTTGCAGCGAGCGGGGGCTACTCTTCTTTGCGGTGCGCAGGCTTCTCACTGCGGTGGCTTCTCTTGTTGCGGAGCATGGGCTCTAGGCGCGCAGGCTTCAGTAGTTGCAGCACGTGGGCTTAGTAGTTGTGGCTCATGGGCTCCAGAGCACAGGCTCAGTAGTTGTGGCACACGGGCTTAGTTGCTCCGCGGCATGTGGGATCTTCCTGGACCAGGGCTCAAACCCGTGTCCCCTGCATTGTAAGGCAGATTCTTTACCACTGGACCACCAGGGAGGTCCCAAACTGATATCTTTTAAAAGCAACTGCTAAGTACTTCTTGAGTAGCTTCAATCCACTGAACAGGAAAGTAGAGATCATCCAATTCAGAGACCTATTTATTTAGGTCTTCTTTAATTTCTCTCAGCAGTATTTCTTCTTTTTATTGGTCAAAAGACTTTATACTCCATTAATATATAAAAGGACAATTACTGAGTTCCATTTTACTTTCAATATCTTCAGATCCTCTCCGCGTTACACTTCTACCACTAGTCTTCACATTCTGAAAGTAATGGGAGTTTCATGCCATTTCTAACAGATCATTCAAGTAAAACCAATTATAAAATTACTCGTAAGTCTACCAACTTCCCTGATCACTTCGTTTTTATTTTTTTGCCACTTCTTGCCAAAGTTTATTTTTTTTAAACATCTTTATTGGAGTATAATTGCTTTACAATGGTGTGTTAGTTTCTGCTGTATAACAAAGTGAATCAGCTATACATATACATATGTTCCCATATCTCTTCCCTCTTGCGTCTCCCTCCCACCCTCCCTATCCTACCCCTCTAGGTGGTCACAAGGCACTGAGCTGATCTCCCTGTGCTATGCAGCTGCTTCCCACTAGCTATCTATTTTACATTTGGTGGTATATATATGTCCATGCTACTCTCTCACTTCGTCCCAGCTTACCGTTCCCCCTCCCCATGTCCTCAAGTCCATTCCCTGTCTCTGTCTGTATTCCTGTCCTGTCCCTAGGTTCATCGGAACAATTTTTTTTTTTAAGATTCCATATATACGTGTTAGCATACGGTTTTTGTTTTTCTCTTACTGCACTCTGTATGACAGACTCTAGATCCATCCACCTCACTACAGATAACTCAATTTCGCTTCTTTTTATGGCTGAGTAATATTCCATTGTATATATGTGCCACATCTTCTTTATCCATTCATCTGTCAATGGAACACTTAGGTTGCTTCCATGTCCTGCCTACTGTAAATAGTTCAGCTCATAAATTCTTGAAAGTGAGGTTCAATAGAAAAAAATGGCCTATAACTGATGAATTTAGATGCAGTGCTTGTGTCTAATTCAAAATGTGTAAAGTAACTCAGTCATAAACCATCCAGTGTTTCAATTATTAAATCTAACTAATGGGAATAATATATTCCAAGAATCAGCCCACAAAGGTAACCTCTATATTAATGAACTTGAGACATATTCTCAGTATCTTAGAGAAAAAGGTCATGATGATGAGGAAAGAAATCTACTGAGGTATATGGAAAACCTATCTAGATAGAAGATAAAATCCTATCTCCAACAAATTTCATCAAATTTGAAATGCGACTTTAGATTTGCATTTGTGCTATTTTCTGCTTATTTTATGTGCTTTTGAGCAAGCGGCAAGAATAAATGGTTTAGCAGTACGCAGTACAAGTCACTGTGTAAAAATTTCACACAATGAGCAGCTACAAAAAATTTAGAACACTATTACACTATAGCACTGGTTCCCAACTCTGGCTGCACATAAGAATCACCTAGAGGGAATTCCCTGGCAGTCCAGTGGTTAGAACTGCACGCTTTCACTGCCGAGGGCCTGTGTTCAATCCCTGGTCGGGGAACTAAGACCTCACAAGCCTTACCATGCGGCCAAAAAAAAAATCACCCAGAGAACTTAAAAATAAAAGGCCAAGGTCATTCTCTCAGATTCACTGGTATTTTATTTTTTAATTTTATTTCTCTAAAATTTTATTTATTTTTGGCTGCGCTGGATCTTCATTGCTGCACATGGCTTTCCCTAGTTGCGGTGAGCAGGGGCTACTCTTAGTTGCGGTGTGCAGGCTTCTCATTGCGGTGGCTTCTCTTGTTGCGGAGCACAGGCTCTAGGTGGACGGGCTTCAGGAGTTGCGGCACGTAGACTCAGTAGTTGTAGCTCACGGGCTTTAGAGCGCAGGCTCAGCAGTTGTGGCACACGGGCTTAGTTGCTCCGCGGCACGTGGGATCTTCACAGATCAGGGATGGAACCTGTGTCCCCTGCATTGGCAGGCAGATTCTTAACCACTGCACCACCAGGCAAGTCCTTCACCGGTATTTTAGAAAGCTCCCTAAGTGACTCTAATGTGCAGCCAGAGTTGAGAACTGGTGCACAAGTGAGTCCTGAAATCCATTGGTCCACCTACATTTTTCTCAAGTTTTTCAAGACTTCCATCAATCTTTTTCATCAAAGATGGCTGGGAAGATCCTTTTTTTTTTTTTTGAGTTCCAAAAAAACTTTATTTATGAAAATATTTGGGTGGATGTGACCCACAGGCTGTAGTTAGATTTTTGCCGGGTGGAAGGAGAAGATCCTTTCTGATTAACCTCTTTCACTCACGCAGTCTACCCTCTTTAGGGGTTTATATGTGAATCCCAGAACATCAAGAGGACATGAATGCCAAAATGTATTTCAATGTTAAATGGATGCAGCCACAAAGAAGGCTCTTCCCTAAAGAGCTTTCAGTTTTCTAAGGGACACTGAAAAGGAATTAATCCTATGGTAACATGAGGGGACTTTATTGAGATGCTTATCGTTCTCTTTTCTTAATCATGATTAGAGAAGTATTATCATGGGGGTATGAACTATGATATTTACAAGGAAAAAGTATCAACTTAATTTTATCTTATGTTTCAGTGTTTTGACACTTTGCTAGTCTTAGGGAATATTCTTTGAAGCCCTGCACTGATTTCTTGTGAGCAGGAAATTCCCGAGCTAGAGCGTACCTTCACGCCCGCGATCTCAATCATGAACATGGCAGCTCCCAGGACATGGCCTGCGTGGTAACACCAAAACTTGATTCCTGCAACTTCCTTCACTTCATGAAAGTTGATGGTTTCAATTTTGTCCATGCTTTCTTCCAAGTCTGTCTCAGTATACAGCATGTCGTCTGCTGATATATTACTAAATTTTTAAAGATGTCAACAACAACAAAAATTAACGGTAAGATTTTACAAGTCTTTGAACTCAAAGAAATTATCTGTGGATGACATATCCACGTATTTCTTAAAATTATATTGTACACATTATGCTATTTAGTATCTCTTGGACCTTTTGTGTATTTTTTTACTCTGCTATTCTAATAAAAATGTTCAGTGTGTGTAGCTATAAAGCATGATTTTAAGCAAAGCACAAACAGTAAATTAAGGCAAAGTACCCTTTAGGCTAAGTACTTCTCAACCTTTCTCCCTGCCCCAGCACTCATGCGAGATAAACTCACTCACATACATTGAACCATGCAGAGTTTTTCACTCTGGGATGTGAAAAGATTTCTCTAGAAAGTCTAACGTAAGTGTTCTCCTGAAAATTATGCTGACGTACTTCCAAAAAAGCAAGGGAGAGTAGGGGTTAAGGACACGCACTCTGGAGCCAGATTGCTTGGGTCCAAATCCCAGCTTTGTCTCTTACTGTGACCATCACAGGCAAATTACCTAACCTCTCTGTGCCTCAGTCTCATCATCTGTAAAATGGGATTCACGACAGAACCTACATCATGAGGTTGATATGAAGATTAAATGAGTTAACATATATTAAGAACTGAGGGCTGTGCCTGGCACATGGTAAGCATTCTTTAAGTGTTAACCAGTGTAATTATTACTAAGGATAACTGTTCCATTCTTCTGTATTTATACAGAATAACAAATCACATCTTAGCTACCCTTGGAATATACATATTAAACAGTAAACTTCTGAAGGCTAATCATTTGTGCTACAGGTATCATAAAAATGCTTCAAACTTTCTGGTAAAGGAGTAGATTTTCCTCTTGCAACTGGAAAAAACTTCCCCAGAGAACTTTTTCACTTAAGATAGTCAATTTGCTTAGATCAAATCATCCAAAAAAAGATTTCAGTATACAGCATTGTAAAATGTATTTTGTTTTAAATTTTAACAAAATTATGAAATTCTATTTATAGAATATTGCTATCATACCTTATAACTCACTTACATTACAAAGATTTAAAAGGATGCAAAAACTACATAAAGACTTTAAGGCCAAGGAGGTGTTGGGGACACAACGGGTATTTGATGAGTTGTTATGATGAATGACTAAATTAATGACAGCCTTGTGAACAGAAAGAAAACATCTCATTTCAAACACAAAATGGTCTATATCTTGAACCGTATGTATTGTGTAGAATCAAGGGCATGTATAAATCTAAAAAACCAATTTACCTTACTTTGACATAGTCTGAAAGAAGCCATCTATAAATAGCTTTTGTGGCATGAGTCATAAACGTTCTTCCTTTGAAACTTGTCTTCTGTAGAAACCAGGGCAAAGCTCCACAGTGATCCAAATGGAAACTTAAAAAGAAACAAAGGGCTTCTGTCCGTTCTTAAAATATTATCCATCATGTATTTTATGTAATAAAACTCACTGTACAGAAAAGTTCTATGCAACAGTTACATACTGATACTTTCAGAACACCAAGGATAGGTACATGCAGAAGGAAGGAATAATGCATCTAGTTCTAGTGTAAGAAAAGGATATTAGAAGTATATTTTAAACATCAAAATGTAGCCAAACCTATTCTCAACAGCTAAAATTATAACAAGCGCTTTAGTCGTATAAAGTTGAAACATGGCACTGTTTATATGTCAAGTTCCCACAGAACAATGTGACAACACAGTGGCCTCAGGAGATATTCTGCAAAAGAGCTTTCTTGGTCTTAAGTTTCACAAGGATCCAAGGCATATGTTACCTTCTTCTCACTCTAGAGATGGGAAAGTAAGTTTTTCATAGTAACCTTCTCTCACCTGTGAGGATGATACGGTGTGTTGTCTTAGACTTAGATGTCTGCAATATAATTCCTAGTAGAAAATACTCTTAAAACACCAGAAGCTTAAAATCTGGCAAAGAATGATCTTTACAGTAAAAGTCCTTGAAAAACAGTGTCCTTAATAAAGAAAAAAACCTTACTGACTAATTAGTAGGAGATCAATCTCAGCTGGGTCAATTAAATCGATGTAAGGAAGAGCATCCATTCCTTCTAGGCCTGGATGGATCCCACAGTCCAACTGAAAGAAACAGAAAAAAAGATCATAATCTCCTCCACATTATATTAAAATTCATTCAACAAACAGACAATAATTATAACTGATCCATCACACCATACATAATCAGGATGGACTCTATACACGTGGGAAGCATTTGGAATGCAACTCTTATTAAATGGGCAAATACGCCATTAACGCTAACTTTCCAAACAAATTTAACTGTAGCTCACATTTAGAGTCACAGGACACAAACTCAAGACATCTTCTTTCCAGCTACTTTTTGTAGGCACTGTAACAATGAATGAACTCTTTTTCAAGAACTTTAATATCAGAAATGGTGAACATTTTTAAAGTTTATAGATTCGCTACTACCAGATGCGACTATTGTGAGAAGACAATGATTAGAAACTGGAAACTTCCCTGATCAGGGCAATTTAAGTATTAGAAGGCAAAATCTGAAGAGTCAGTCATTAATGGGTTATATCCTCATTTTGGTCATATCCTATCAATTAATACAATAAATGACTAAAGAGACGACTGTGTCTGCCATACACCCGTTCTTTTAAGAGTGGGAGAAACAGAGGAATGGGACCAAAAGACCACGATAAGCCACTGCACCGCCTTCCTAACGAGGACCACAGAGACCATCTCTTCTAGTCCCTCCTCCACCTCTCAGTCAAGGAAATGGGCTGAGAGGAGAGACTGACTTGCCCAAGGCCAGGTGTCCTAGTGCTAACTTGGGTACCTAAGCTGCCAGACCAGGGCCCTACTGTCACACTGCACGGGGGTGGCTGGAGCTCTGCATGTGTTCAGGTGGCCAGTTTCTTGGGGTCTCCCACTGCGGGTGGGGCAGTTAGGTTGGCCACACCTTCAGGAATGGAAGAGGGACTTTGAAGATACAAAAGATCAGGAGATCCAGTTGACAATTTTACAATCTTAGAATATATTTTCTCAGTTTACTTAATGTTTTGTCAAATTACTAAGTGGAAGGTGCACTAGTTTTCCACATTAACATTTTACATACATGACCTATACCAACTATGACATTATTCTGGGAGCTAAACAGATAACTACTGAACTAGAAAAAATTACCGAACTAGAAAAGACCTAGCACCCGAGGCAGACAGGAACATACTGTTGACCGGTCTACAAAATAATAATTACCATTATTTTTCTTCCTTTGAACTCCAGAATAATACATGATCTTCCCACTTCTTGCCCAGCTCCACTGTAAACATTCAAAGGAAGAAATAAAAATGACTGAAAAACAATCAAAATAAAGCCCAATAAATTCAAACTTTTTTACAACTTAAACTATGTTCCATCTGATGCCAGCACTCACTTGAGGCAGATAGAAGCTCCACAAAGTTACAAAGATAGCAAAGAACAGCGTCAATGTGGGAAAAGATGAAAAGTGACCTTTGGGAGTTCAGGGATCTTTCAGTTGTTAAAATTGTGAGAGAAGCTGGCATAGATCTGAGAAGCCCAAAGGTTAAATCCAACCTTCTGAATGTTATGGTTAAATTGTGATGTACTCAACATGTAAACTAGCAGTGATTCAGATTATTTAATAAGACTTTTGAATTAGCACTTAAGTAAAAACCCATCAGCACTTAAAAATTCTTTCATTTTCTTTAAGATGAAAATATGCATTTACCAAATAGCTTAAATTTAAATAGACTTATCTTATTCATACCTGTGAATCTCATTCCCTTTTCCTTCTACTTTCTGTTGTTTCAGCATATTTGATACCAAGTACTTCAAACTAATTTCCTTTCTTCTTAAATTAATGAAACAGCCTTACTCTCCAATTCCCGCAAGACTTTAAGTTAACCTTCGCCTGCTTTCCCAACCCCTCCCCTTCTCTGACTGCCTCTCCCCACCCATTCTAGCTCATGATTCACCCACTCATTCAAGATCAAGCAGCTTTTTGTGTGTGTGTGTGTGTGTGTGTGTGTGTGTCTGCACTGTGAGGCTTTCAGGATCTTAGTTCCCTGACCAGGGATTGAACCCGGGGCCACGGCAGTGGAAGCACAGAGTCCTAACCACTGGCAGCTTCTATTTGCCAAGCACTGTATTAAGTGCCTAGAATATGGAAAGGCCTAATACCAAGACCCTGAGCTCAAGGAACGCATAGGCTACTAGGAGACAGACATGAGATGGATGCATCCTCAAACTGAGATCCTACTTCAGAGCAGGACAAAGAAAATCAGACCACCACAGAGCTGCTGTGAATTCCTGGCCTTCCACGTTAACTGGCCCCCTGCGCTCCCTCTTAAGTGTCCCTAGCTCAGTTTTCTCCTACAGTTAGTGTGGCAACTATTTCAACCTTTCTCCCCGTTCCTAAATTTTCCAACCCTCTATCCTAACTCTTCACTCGAGGCACGGCTTTCTCTGCATCAAAAAAGTGTACAGTTCAGCTGTCAATTTCCTCAACTTACCAACCCACCAGCATCTTTCTCTCCTTCCATTTCTCCTGTAACGGAGAACAGACCTCTCTCTCTAAGGCTAATCCTTTCACCATGGTTCTACACTGTGCACACTCTCTCCTTCTGAGGAACTGACCCCTGCCTGCTACATCATTGGCTTTTCCCTCACCAACCGCATTTAAACATGCCACAGTCACGCTCATCCGCAAATGAAAATCCCTTCATTCTAATCTCCTTTAGTCTCCCTGCCCGCCTCCTAAAAGCTGCGTACACTCTCTGCCTCTATTTCCTCACCTCCCCTCACTCAGTTCACTGCAATCTGGCTTCTTACCAACCGTTCTTCGGAAACACTCCCTGCAGAACAGCTCTTTGTTGCTAAGTGCAAACAGCCCCTCTTTCAGTTCTCTTCTCACTGTTCTGGCAGCACGTCATGCCTCCCTCTCCGAGCTTGGTTTCACTGACTTCACGCTTTCATCCTGTCCTACTGTTTTTCCGCCTTAGTTTCCTTTGCTCAGCTGCCTCTGCCCATCCGTCAAATGCTGTTATTCCAAGGGTTCTCTCCTTGGTCGTCTTCCTGATCTTCACTCTCACATTTTTAACATGCTGAGGACTTCCAAATTTGTATTGGTAGACAGATGGTCCTCCTGAATTCCAGACCTCTAACAGTCAGTCACCTGGCGTTGGTATCTCTCCTGGGACATCCACAGGCACCTTATATGCAAATATGCCAAATGAGCTTGCACCTCAGGTCCGTTGCCCTTGCTCTTCTTTCTTTCTGGAATGCTCTGCCCTCAGATATGGACATAATTGGCTCCTGTGTATCATCTGGGTCTCAGTTCAACGGTCACCCCCTCATCTGCCCTTCACAACATTCTATAATAACACTTAAAACTACATGAAGTTATTGTATCTACTTCTTTATGGCTTTTCTAACTATTAAAATGAGAGTTCCGTAACAGCAGAGACGTTGTCTATTTCATTCACCGATGTATAGGTAGCTACACTGCCTGACACGCAGTAAACCTCAAGAAATACCTATTGTGGGAATTCCCTTGTGGTCCAGTGGTTAGGACTCTGTGCTTTCACTACTGAGGGCATGGGTGCAATCTCTGGTCGGGGAACTAAGATCCCACAAGCCGCAGAGCGGCCAGGAAAAAAAAAAAAAAAAAGAATTAAAGAAATACCTATTGAATGAGTAAAAACTCCCAAATTATGAACCTTGGAAACATTATGCTAAGTGAAAGAAGCCGGTAACAAAAGGTTACATATTGTAACCCATTTATATGAAATGTCCAAAAGAAGATAATCTGTAGACATGGAAAGTAGATTAGTGGTGGCCTAGGGCTGGGGAAGTTGGAGGTAAATGGATATATAAGGGCTTCTTTTCGGAATGATGAAAATGTTCTGGAATTAGACAGTGGGGATAGTTGTAAAACTCTGTATATATTAAAACCCATTGAACTGTACACTTTAAATGAGTGTGCTGATGTGAATTCAATCTCAATAAGGCTGTTATAAAACAATAAAACTCCCAAATTTACTCCATCTCCTGTACTCCTGGAGCGAATAACACAACCATTTACCAGCTGTCCTACCTAGGAGTCCGTGTCGTCCTAACACTCCTCTCTACACTGCCTTTCCCCCCACGACGGCCCCTTACAATACATCTGATCGGTTACAAAGTTCTAAAGATTTCACTTCTTTACTCTCTGTCCAATCCATTGCTGCTCATTTCACTCATTCCAAGCTCTCACGGCTTCATCACGTGGTTTACTTCAATATCTTCCCACAGGATTCTCTCCACTTAATACACTCCCCCCCCCTTTTTTTTTTGGCCGTACCACGCGGCATGCGGGATCTTAGCTCCTCCAACCAGGGTTGGAGCCTGTGTCCCCTGCCGTGGAAGCTCGGAGTCTTAACCGCTGGACCGCCAGGGAAGTCCCTTGATCCACCCTTTTATTCATTTGCTACACTGCTGCCAGGAGCATCTTCGATCTTCTTAAAACATAATTTCCACCACATCCTATCCTTGCTTAAGATCCTTCCTTGGCTTTCTATAACTGGCGATACAGACCCCAAATCCTTACACAATGTCCTTCATAAGCTGGACCCTGACAGCCTCTACTATCTCATCTGCTAACCTTCTAGCCGCAGCCATGGGGAGACTGGCCACAAACAGAGCCCTCTCATTTTCACACGTGCCACTTCCTTGGCCTGGAGCATCCTTGCCCACACTTCAGCTGTCTTTAATTCCTACTCATTCTTTAGGCCTCAGCTCGTATCATAATTTCCAGGATGCATGAGGTGGCATTCTCCTCTCTGCTGGAAATCCCTTTTGCACGCTCACAGCCTTAGTGCAATGCCTATCTGTACTCTTACAATAGTCACCATTGACTGAGCACCTACCGCGAGCTTTCCTCTGCAGTTAAGTACTGCTATACTATTTCCACGTGAGGAAATGGGTTCAGTGAGGTTGCTGTCCTGGCAATCGACAGCACACAGATAGCACTTCAGGTCCGACCCCAAAGGGACGGTCTGCTATTCCTCCAAACTATCTTTCCAGTACTTTTCATGCGGCGCTGCAGCTCCCTCCAAAAGGGTGAATCCAGTTAACTCAGCCCTCTGTCTTATTTGTATCCCTAGGGCCCAGTGTGGCCTTGACACTTGCTCAGTGTTTGCTGAGCTCAGGAAGAGAGGACAGGTGTGAACCGAGCAGCGGCAAACTTGGGGTACGTCCCCAGTAGGTGCTCAAGGAGTCCTTACTAAGTGAACATGTAAAGGAAATACTTTCTGCCTTTTGAAAGAGGCACGTGTTCATGTGGTGCTGACTCATTTCTAACCGTGAGCATGTTTGTGGATTCTAGCTGCTCACTTACAGAATAAGTTCCTCCACATTTATATTTCCCTTTCTAAGCAGCATTCCAGATCTGTAAGGTGCTTCTCTGACAGAAGGCCATTTCCAGTGAAAGGCCAGCCCTCTCCTGGTCAGTCAGGGGCTGCGATTTTGTCCTTAACACCTCGGCTTTTTCTTCCCTCCCACTTTCTACCCTCCTTATTCTCCCAGAGTTGGAGCTCTGAATGGAGCTCACAGCGAGTCCCTAATTTACTTCCTTTCCCATCTTGGCAAATACCAAGTCCTGGAGGTAGCAGGTTAGTTCTTCCTCGCAGTGCCACAGCCTTATCCAGGTCCTCCTCTCATCCTGCCATCCTCGGCGTCACCGGTTCCCTCAGAGCTTGCCACTCTTTGGCGAACAAGAAAGCGCCCAGCGGCCCCACAGACCTTCTTTCCCCGCCCCCCAACTCCACATACTCTCCTCCCTTGGAAAAAGCAAAATCCCATGAAACCGAGCAGGCCCCTTCCGATCCACAGTTCTCCAAAGCCCTGCATCCGAAGGCCTGGCCCGCAACTGCGGACCAAGGGAACAAGGGCCGACTGCAGAGGCGCGCCGGCTGCGGCCGACTGAGGAGCCCAACCACCCGGGTACCCTCCTCGCCTCACAACCCGTGGCTTCATTCCCTCTCGCTGGTCCCTTACAGGGGTCGGATCAGCAGCTGGTCACTCTCCTCTGCGGGAATCGCAGACATCTGCAAACGGGGACGAGGAACAGGTTGCGGGAGGCTTTCTAAATTGGAAGAGCAGCCACTCGGAACCCAGAAGGAAGGTCGCCGTCCACCGAGAGCACAACTTCCGACGCCCGGGCGTCCGCTGCTCTAGGCTCCTCCCTCTGACTTCCGGTCGTAGAACAAGGGGTCGGTCCGGGCACCGGGGGCGGGGTCAGGGCTGCGCCTGCGCGAGGCTTCGGAGGCGGGGCCCGGAGGGCGGTGCCACGGGGCTTGAAAAGCGGGCCCTGGGCTTTGACCCGGAGTGGCTGCCGCGGCTCGGGCTACCCAGGCTGTGGGTGTCTGACCCCGACCGCAGTCGGCGTTGAGGTGAGAGCCCGGCCCTCGCCGTGCTCGGGCTGAGCCTAGCCGGGAACGCGGGTCCCGAGGGCGGCGCCGGCGGGAAGGCCCGCGGCGGGGCGGATGGGTGGGGCCGCGGGGGCCGCGGTCTCCACCGGGACCCGCCTTCCCTGGGTGGGGGACCCAGGCCCCGAGGCGGCGCGGGGCCAGCGGCAGGAGCCGAGGAGCGGGCCCGGGCCTGCGGGAGGAGGCAGTGCCCCGGTGCCGATCCCTGTCTGGGGTGGGACTGCAGCTCCGGTGACGACGGGTGTAGCGTGTGGCGTGTGTCTGGGTCCGGTCGGAAGGGTGATGGAGTGAGAGCATCCGCGGGGCTGCTCCCCACGTTCCTCACGTCAGGCTCTGATTTGAGGGGCGATGGAGAGCGTTCACTTTTTGTGCGGTATCCTGTTGGTTCCTCCACGCGTCGTGGCTGTTTCCCCGCAGCGCGGGGCCGGGGTTGCGTCTGTTTTGTTTACTGAGCACCGGCACGTGGCAGGCGCTCCCGACGGGAGCTGGGCGGGGTCTGGAAAGAGCTTTGGAGCCAACTCTACCAAGGTTCCAAACTTGGCCCCATGCATTACCAGCCTGGTGGCCTTGGGCAAGCTGCTTCATCAACTTTGCGCTTTGCTGCCTCATTGGAAAGGGGCTGTGATACTGCAACCTTGCTGGTCAGTGGAGAGGGTCAGAGGTATACACAGATGGCATAAGGGTGTGTGTGTGTGTGAGTGTATAAAACATATCACCTAGCTGGGTGGCAGATGGTAGGTGCTCAGGACGTGGGAGTTGTCATCTGGATGTTATCTCACAAGAAGGTTCTCCGGTTCATTAAGCATGGCCTCTGCCAGGCTGTAGCAGGCATCGGATATGCAGAGCTGACCTAGCCCTGGTGTTTGATGAGCTCACAGTTCTGAGTGAGATAGTTACAAGTAGACAGTAGCCGACTAATGCTGAGATCAAGGTATAAACTCAAGCTGTGGAATACCCATCCCGTAGCCCAACCTGGAGGCTTTCTAGAAGAGAAGGCTGAACTGAGTCTTGGAAGGTGACCGGTTAGCCAAATAAATAGAAGGTGGAAGGGCATTCTAGGCAGAGGGAATGGCAGGAGCAAAGCGTGGAAACAGGGAGCTGAGTGCATGCTGAGAACCGCAAGCCAGTTTGCATTCCTTACAGATTAATTGAGTGTGAAACTGGTTGTGGACGATAAGACTAGAGGCCCACACGAGCCCGGTCATGGAGGACCTTGCGTGTCCTGGCAAAGAGCCTGACTTCAGTCTCTAACTTTGAGGAGCCAACAAAAGATTTTAAGCAGGTTAAATGGCATCTGACTTGAGTTTTAAAGAAATCATTTCAGCTGGAGCTTGGTGACAGAATTGAAGCGGCAAGGAGTCCAGCTGGGACTGATACCGACCAGGGTTCTTGGCCTCCCCAATCAGTAGAAATGGCTAAGAGGCCAGTCCAGAAATTCAGGCGGGGCTTGACTGGGGCTCCTGCAGCTGCAGGAGGGGAGCGAAAACAAGTAACAGGTTCCCTTGCTCGCTCCCCGCCCCCCCGCCCCCGCCAAAAGGGGCCCGAGCGGTGGGGGGCGAGCTCGTCCCTTACCTGGGGTGAGGGTAGGGGTGTGTCCGACAGGGGTCGGGCGGCGGGGCGGCTGAGGTGTTTCGCCCACCCCCGGGCGGTGTTGAGCACAGGGGGCGCGCGCAGGACCCTGCTTTGGCTCTCTGCTCTTCAGAAGTGGCAGTTGGGTTTTTGGCCTTTTTTGTGTCTTGTCCATAATTTGCCCCAACTGCACGTGCATGCACGCAGTTATTTTTAGTTCCTTTATATCTGTTACTCGAGAAGACATTTGTCCACTTGCAGTCACTGCAGCAAAGGGTCCCAGGTCCCAGCCTGTCTCAGGACAAGGTCCCTCACCCTTGAAATATCTCCTGATGGCTTGTGAATTCCTTAAATTGCATTCCAAACTTTGTGCATTTTTATGGGTTAAGGGTCCATTGCTTTCATCACATAATGAAAAAGTATTTCTATGTAGCCATAGTCTAGGATGATGCAGGCCCTGTTTAGAGACATGGATGAGGGAACTCTTTAGGTGGTGTAATCAGTGCATCTTGGACTTGGCTGGATATGAGGGCTGGAGGACACAGAGGAGTCGGTGATTTCCTGGTTTCTACCAGAAATAATGGAATTTACTGAAAGGGAGAGGAGAGGGGCAGCTGTGGAGGGGAAGGGGATGGGTTCTGCTTTAGGCCTTTTGGCCTTTGATGAGTCTGTGGAACATCCAAGTGACAGTATCTTCGGTCTCATTTTTATGCACGAATAATTTAGAGACAAGAATGATTTGCTTAATTAAGAACATGCATCAGAATAGTGCCAGATGTCAAAGGTTTTCATAAATGCATTTCCCCTTCAGCTCCTAGATTGATGACGGAAAGAAAGTCTTAAGGAGTTGCAAAGGCCTTATTATGTAGTGATTTTCGAATCGTTCTAGTATTCCAGGCGTTTGAAGAGATGCTTCAGGGTTTCATAACAATACTATCAAATTTTAAAAAATCATATTTAAAATTGTTATATATATATATATATATATATATATATAGTACTTATATATACTTAAAATATAATGTGCTTAAATATGCTATACACCGACGTTCTAGCCCATCAGATCACGGTATTTTCTGCTGCCAGGTTAACCCAGTTTTGTGCAGACCTTGGAGTAAGGCCCTCTTGCCTTCTCTTTCTAACTGAGAAGTATCCTGTGATGGCAGGGCTATCGTTTGCAACGAATTATCCACGGAAGCCTTCTGAGTAGGCCCCCTCTTTTTACTCTTATCCTGTGCAACTAGTTCCCTACCCAGCAGCCAGTCATCTTTCTAAAACAGAAATCTGACCATATCACCTGACTGCTTTTTTAAAACCCTCTGAGTCTTCCTGTGAAACCCGGAACAGAACCCCAGCTTTCGCTGTGGCCTGCAAGGTCTCCTGTGGCTCTTCCCCTCCTGCCACTCTCCCTCCTCCTCCTATTCTCAGTCATATTGGCCTCTCCCCGGTCTGTGCGCGCCAGAGGACACAGAGGACGTCCCTCAGGACCTCGGCGCTTGCTGTGCCCTCCACTCTGGGCGCTGCTCCTCCACGTTCACGGCTGCTCCCCCTTCCCTCGGGGCTTAACTCCCGCTTCCCTCAGAACATCTTTTTCTGTCTAAAATCGTCCCCCCTTCCTTTGATCACTGTCTCCTTAAGTTGCTTTAGTTCCCCTCGTAGCAATGACTGTTTCCAAATAATGTGTTTTGTATTTGGTTTTCCTGTTGGTCTGTCTACTCCCTCTAAAAGTGAGCTCCCTGAGGTCAGGGGCTTTTTCTGTCTTGTTCACTGGTGTATCCCCAGCACCTGGTAGGTGCTCACCGGCTACTCAGGAACGAATGAATGAATCACACGTTCTCGTTAGTCCACAAGTGAAGCAGAAATACAGAAACAAGTTGGCTGATGGGGCTGATTTAAAAGCTTGGGCTCAGGAGTCAAGTTTTGGGTCAGTGGCCTAAGGTCAGATGGTAGTGAGTGGACTTGGCGGGGGGCCCTCCACATTCAATGGGAGAAACTGTGTGTTGGAGCGGGGCATGCATTGACCAGCCCGTGGTCTACTCATTCTCTTCCTTCCTCAGACCCCTTGTTTTTCTGACAAGAATTGACCATGTCGGAATGAAAGGAAGCTATCTGTGCAGACTGCTGTCTGTTGAACGTTTGAAGACGATAAGATAGTGTTGGATTCTGTAGTGAGCAGGTTCCCTTGTTCCCTCTGTAGAACCAACCTTTAGGAAGCATTTGTTAGGTTCTCGTATTCATAAATCCTCCTGAAAGATGGGTCACAGTTCCCTTGTCTACAGAATGCAGATTCTAACCTATCTTCTGTAAGCCCCCTGGCGGGGGGCCTAGAGCTCCAGCACAGACCCTCGGAGAACATCTGTGTCACCAGGTTGCTGTGAGGATAAAGTGAGACAGTGTGTTTGGAAGTACTTGAACTATGAAACATTATGCAGGCTAGTTTGTAATTTTCCAAGTATAATATATGTGCTCCTATGAAATGTGCAAGGAGGGATCGAAAATTTTAAAAAAGAGATACATAAGCCTGACTCTGGGAAACTTAAGGTCACCTCCTTCCCTGGCCTTACTGGAACGAGATGAGAGGTAGCACCTGGCAGTGTTTTCATGTCAGCCTTTACTTAAAGATAGTTGGAGACTTTAAGAAAAATGCGCGTTTCCGAGATGTATCAGTGCCTTCAGTTCTTAGCCCTGCCATTTACAGAACAGGAACCAGAGACAGTGACTTGGTTGATAAACTGATATGTCACATATTTTACTAACGTCTTGACTTGATTAAAGAGAAGGAAGACACTTGAATATATTGAGAACTAGATGTTACTTCTGAACAGTGCTTTTCACACCTCCAGAGATGACAAGAAGGTTCCTACCTTTTTGGTTTATTGGGTTAGAATTTTGTGATTCAAAAAGAGAATAAGAATGAAAAAGAATAATACCCACATTTTGTGGTCAACAGAAAATATTTATGTTTTAAGTAAAAGGAATACGCCATGGAACTGGGAGGAATTGATGGTTTTTATTTATTTTTATTCCTATTATGTGTAAAGGGATTTAAAGTTGCTTTTCTCAATGTATCTAACCAACGCTTGTTCTTCCAGGGGGCGTGCCTCTGGATCGAGCTCTGGTGGAAGATGTTTCGGAAAGGGAAAAAGCGACACAGCAGTAGCAGCTCCCAGAGTAGTGAAATCAGTACTAAGAGCAAGGTAGGGGTGATGGCGTGGAGGCCGCAGTCATTAAGTGGTGAGAATTTTGTTTCTTCTGACCGATGCTGCGTGAAGGGTACTAACCCTGGCAGACCTGCTGATGTTCTTCAAACTAGAGGTTTTCACATTCATTGTTTTGCACTCGAGACACATTGTGCGCTTGATTTAATTTTATTTTGTTTTGGTAGATTTTCTGGAGTTCTTAACTCCGCTAACCTAGAGGGGTCAGGACTTACGAATGGTCTCATTGAAACGCTGATTTTTAAATTGTTTATATGACAGGAATTGCAGGCAATCAGGGAGCTGGATGTCTTGAATTCTAGGGTTTGAGGTGTGTGTGCAAATTATAATTCTGTTTTGTCACGGTGAGTTAGTTGGATAGTGAGGCAAATGCCCTGATTTGAGTGTGCGGGGCCCTTCGAGTCCCAAGTCCTGGTCCACTGGGTCCACTGGACTAGGACTGGAGAGCCTTTCTAAGTCATTCTCCACCCGTGTGAGCTCTCGGTGCCCAGTACCAGGACTGGGTGGGGCAGGAGAGGAGCCCTCGGCCCACACGCACGGGTGCCCCCCTCCGGGGCGCCTCTCACCAGCCTGTGGGCAGCGCCCTGGGTGACGACGGCCACGCTCAGGGACGGACACACTCACCACTGCCCTTCAGGAGTTGCCAGCACGCGAGGGGAGTGGTGTTGTCACTGAGCTGTCAGCACATAGCCAAAAGCACCAAAACCTGACGTTTTAGGAGTCCTGTGCAGTCTTAAATGGGAAAATTGACCGTTTTCCTGTCAGGTTTCAGAACTCCTGAAGCTAGCTGAGACCCACCCCGCTGTTACCTAAGTGTGAGGACCTCAGCCTGGGAATCAGGCCCAGCTTCCTGTTTTCTAGATCAGAAAGTGGATAAAGGGAGACGTACTGACCTGCGGCTCGCAGAGTAGGACCAGAGCGTGGTTTCTGATTCCTGAAGGACCAGCTGCCCCGGGCAGGCGGCGGAGGCAGGGCCAGAGAGGTGCAGGAGGCCCGCGGGCCCGGAGGGAGGTCTTAGCCCGAAGTGATGGCGAGCCTCGTGCGGTTCCCAGGCAGGGTGCTGTGACTCAGATTTGTGTTCTAGGATGATGTAAGCTGCTGCCGTTATAATTTGGAACCTCAGAAAAATAGGCCAATTTCTCCCTTCCCGTTCTTCTGTTCTGAGGGTTGTCAGGTTCTGACAACCTGTTAGCTTTTCCTGTGCGGGGGGGTAATTTGGAGCACAGAGCCTCACCCTGTTCCACACTCCCCAGAAGCCAGCCTGGCTTCGTAACGGCATCTTAATTCCAACCCCCCTTCCTTCACCCTTTGAATATTTAGGGTTTCTTTTCCAATTTGTCAGTACCACACAAATTGATGTGGAACTTCTGCGTGCATACAGCTCTGCTCTTATTTTATATCCCAAGAAGTGCCATTATTAAGAAAGGGAAGAAATAAGGCTTGATACATTTTTTGATTCACTTCTTAAACATCTAAAAATTTGAGTGTACTTTTAAAATTTAATTTTGATTTGAAGTGTAAAAAAGTGATTTTTTTTTTTTTTTCTTTTTTGGTCGAGCTGTGCAGCTTGCGGGATCTTAGTACCCCGACCGGGGATTGAATCTGGGCCCCGTCAGTAAAAGTGCCAAGTTCAAACCACTGGACCGCCAGAGAATTCCCAATAAGTGATTTGTTTAATCAAAAGTTTTTACTGTTATTTCTAAAAAATGAGAGTATGATGCTGTAGAACAAACTATATTAACATGTATGATTCTTTGAATTTTGCTTAACGGATTTGTTGGTTTTTCTTTGTAATTCACATTGCAGTTATGCTCTGGTCCGCCAGTCGGCCTGTGTTTACCTGTTGTAGGCCAGGTAGTAGTTGGAGTCATTGCAGATGCTGGGGTGAGAATTAGGAGACATAGATCAGAGATCTGGGGTGTTTACTAGATGTAACCTTGGGTAAATCACTTCACCTCTCTGTGTCTCTCTGCTCATTTACAAAACAGGATAATATTAACCCCCTGCCTGCTTTCTGCACAGGGTTCTTTTGGGGTTCTTTGGAAATATTACAAAAGCAAGGTGTAGGTTTTCACATATGACATAAATATCAGGTATCTTATAAGGAGATACAGGTAGTGGCTCTGATTTAAACTGGGAGTGTTGACCTCACGTTTATCCAATATTGTGTGATGGGAAGAGCAGTTGGGACTTTTTTTTTGGAAGTTTGCTAAGGAATTTGTCTTATCTGTCACAGTCGATCTACCTGAATAATTGACCTGATTTTATATGTGTTAATTCAACTATAATAAGTCATTTGAACATTTGGTAGAGAACTTGAGAGAAGATAGTGCTTCTAATTGCGTTTACAATTTTTCTGTTGGTTTGTTATTTCTCAGTCTGTAGACTCCAGCCTTGGGGGGCTTTCTCGATCCAGCACCGTGGCGAGCCTCGATACCGATTCCACCAAGAGCTCAGGTACGGAGGGCGGATCATTTGGGCGAAGGCTGCTAACTGATGCTTGTGCAGTTTTGCCAGAGTCGCACAAGGAGTCCTTGAGTATTTGGGGTTTTCTTCCTCTGCTCTGCCAGAAATGGTCCCAGATCTGGTGGAACGCGGGTTGAGGTGGGTGTGAAAGCCGCTGCCTTGGAGCAAACTGCTCTTAATGGTCATGGAGCAAAAACTTGTGGAAAACTTCGTGGTGGCAGTTTAGGAGTGTCAAAACGGCTTCGTAAGAAATGGGCTGGCCGATGGTGAATGATTTTGCAATTACATTCTTCGTGGGGGGTAAGACAACGTCCTGCTGATTAAAAAAAGTTAACACCAGGAGCATGTGGTCGTGAGGGGAGCATCTGTCACAGGCCCTTGAAAACGTTGATGCAGCCTCCCCAGAGGAGCAGCTCTTCAGAAATCAAAAGGTGGTTTTGGCTCACCTGCTAGCTGGTGTCTAATTGGAAACCTACTACATGCATTTTCTTGTATAACATCCTTCCACTTTTCCTTTCGGGATCATAGGCGACTCGATCCATAAAAGGTGGTAGGAGTGGGAGAGAAGACGTAAAAGGGGATATAGGAGCATAAGGTCTATTGTCTTTACTTCCAGATGCTTTAAAACATTAAAAACGTGGGCATCTTTTTATTACATACACATAATCTAAAAGTGACCACAGAGTATTCCTTTACTGTTGCAGACGTTGTAAAATCCTTTGTGGTACTTTTGTACTGGCTGGATTTTACGGCACACACAGTTCTTCACCTGTTACCATCTGTTTTGTAAGAGACTTCCTGTCTGGCATTATTCCATCTACATTGAAAAAACAATTTCTGGTCTTTTCTGACTGAATGGGAGAGGTAGATCAGGTTTCCTGAATCAGGAAAGAAAGCTAAAAGTGAAAGGTAAAAAGGGAGAAGAAACCAAAAAATAATTAAATGTCACATGCATTACAAAGGTACTCAGCCATTGTCAAGTTGACAATTTAGTTTTCTTCTTTCTGAAGAAGAAATGAAGCATAGTAATAATTTATTCCTTTTGAGATTTTTATATATTTAGTACATTGTGAGTCACTGAGGAAAAGGTTAGTGAAATTTTTAATTCTTTCCCATGACATCAAAAAGTTTGCATTTAAAATTTTTAAATTTTTATTAAAGGTTAACTTCTGATGACACCATCTGTTTCCTGGCTGGGGAGAGGTTGAGGATACCCTGTAATGCAGCTATTTCTTTTGAAGTCTTACTCTTACTATTTTTCTTTTCACCTTTAGGTCAAAGCAACAGTAATTCAGATACCTGTGCAGAATTTCGAATAAAATATGTTGGTGCCATTGAGAAACTGAAACTCTCCGAGGGAAAAAGTCTCGAAGGGCCACTAGACCTGATAAATTATATAGATGTTGCCCAGGTAAAAAAAAAAAAAAAAAAGTTCAATTTTCTCAGATTCCAGAGTGAACTCATGGCTTTGGAGAAAGACAACACTCTTCCAGGTCTCCTCACTGCTTCTCCTGAAGCCATGCTTTTATCGCTGTTACGTTGTTACTGAGCGCTGGGGTCAGAGGAGGTACAGGGCACCTTGGATACCAAGTGGAAGAGGAACACAGGGACACAGGCCCTTCCTTCGCACAGTGCTTTTCACTTTTTCTGGGGCTGACTGTTTAAATGGGGAGCCGAGTACGGTGGCTGGGTACACACCACAAGCTTATCTCTAAAACAGTCTGGCAAGTCTTACTGTATCTCCGTTGAACTAGGTTCAGCTCTTTGAGTAATCTAATTCATAGTGGTGTTGACCTACCATATTTATTCATACCCTGTTTCCTTCACCACGAAGGAAAATTTAGTGTGAAAATTAAGACAGATAAAGGTGTGAGGTTTGTGCCTCAAGTATTGTAAGGTCCGTACCCTTGCCAGAGATGGGAGTGGATGAGCCAGACTTTAGTGTCAACAGTTAGTAACTTGCTTCCCAAGTTTCTAGAAGATGCTTGTCTTTGTGTTCATTAACAAAGGGATATTGCTGCAATGGGAAGAGTCCCTTATCAATGTATAGAGTGCTGGTTACTGTTAAGAGTATATAGTCTCTTCACTCATGGAGATGGGATCCTTAAATACACCGTTTCATGTCCTCATGAAAGTGAAGGAAGTCTCCGGTGTCTCAGGGGAAATCAGCTGATCTAATCTGCCATTTAATATAAATATAAAGTCATTCCAACATGCAAGCAGCAACTAATCTGAGTATTCTGCTGAAAGATTGCTAATAATGTTTTCTCCCAAAAGTACACTAGGATTTTCATTCTGACAAGGACTGCTCAGTTTCTCACATCACTAGAAATGGGGCTTATCAGAATTCCATCATTGACGTTAGCACTGCTATTCTCCCATCTGTTGGTTCTCGGAATTGATTTAACCTGCTGTGAGAAATGATTGGCAAGAGTTCAGTCTTGCATGTGAGGACCCAAGAATTAAGGTCGGTGGACGTGGCTCACTTACCATAACCTCTTTAGTGCAGGCAAGTGGTTCCACAGAAACACTGACCGTATGGAATATCTACTGATTGCCAGCAATATCATATTTATTTTAGAGAAGGCAAGTTAGGCGTTACTTAACAGGTAAAACTGGACCATCTGCTAGGGAAACCCATCAGGCATTATCTGCTGTTTTACTTGTTTCTGAATAGCTCAAAATACTGATATTTTTGAGAGCCGGGTAACCATTCTTCAAGCAGCGTTTACTTGTCCAAAGCCCTGGGGCGCTGGGAATAGCAGACGTATCCAACCCCCGGGTCAGATGTTAAGCGGCTGAAAAAATGGCTCTTGTGGCATGTTACCTATCATTTAATGTGCTGACATGAGTGTAAACTTTGAGTAAAGGACCTTAATGTTTCTAATGTTTCTAATGTAAATATTTATTTAAGCCTCGCTGGGATCTGTGAGGAGTATCCGTTTGTAACTGGGGTTAACAGTAAGCACGGGGTACATGGATCTGAGTTTTGGTCAAATTTGCAGACTGTAAAACAGGTGGGGGGATATTTCTTCTGCCTCTTTGGAGAGAAATTCCTGCTGGGCTGTTGTATGCCCCACATTCTTTAAAGGGTTTGGGTTTGTGATGGCCAGATGCTAAAATTGACTAATCAGAATTAGGAATGAAACATAATTTTTTTAAATGTATATTATGTAATTTATTTTTACTTTAAAGCAAGATGGAAAGTTGCCTTTTGTTCCTCTGGAGGAAGAATTTATTATGGGAGTTTCCAAGTATGGTATAAAAGTATCCACGTCAGATCAGTATGTAAGTAATTTAATTAAGGGGGAAATGTGTTTTAGGTGTTGGGGAGTTCAGGCCGGGAAGGGCCCTCTTGTAGTTAGGTCTGCTTCTGTTTGCAGAGTGGTTGGTTTGTAAACATTTCTGGCACCTGGTCTTAAAACTGACCAATTTCCTAGGGTAAATGAATAGGGGCTTTTGCTTCTGTGTGTGTAGGGCCCAAGCCAATCCCCTCCCATCCCCCGGCTGGCCCCCTAATGCATTTTCAGCTTAGGACCCCATGCCAGTTCAGAGCAGGCATCAGCTTGGAAGCTGGGCATAGAGGATGGGATCGTGAACTTAGATCGTCTCACTCCATCTTCCTAGAACTTAAGTAGGAAGGTATGATCCTAAAGGCAAATTGGCCCATAACTGATCATCCTAGAATGTCCCTTTGGGTGAAAAATCTGTGAAACTACTTTCTGCCCAATCCACGGATGGATATGCTCAGTTTAAAACCTCATGATAAATTCTGCACAGGAAAATGCATTATAAGAATGGAGAAACATGTAAAATAGCGTGGTCTTTCTTTTCCCTGATTTCTGCAGGATGTTTTGCATCGGCATGCTCTATATTTAATCATCCGGATGGTGTGTTACGATGATGGTCTGGGGGCAGGAAAAAGCTTATTGGCTCTGAAGACCACAGATGCGAGCAATGAAGAATACAACCTGTGGGTTTACCAGTGCCACAGCCTGGTGAGGTTTTCAGTCTCCTTGGTTATTAGTCTAATAATTCATCAAACAAAGGGGCAAAACCAGAGGCTGTTTAGTCTTCTCAAAGGCTGAAGAGATGTTCTCCGCCATGTGCCTAGCAAACACCTGGCGTAACAAGAGAAATGAGTATATCAATCAGGCCCCAGGTCAGCCGGGCCGGACCTCCTGCAGGCTGTGAGCTGTTTGTTAGGCCAGGAGCAGATGTAAAGCTGGTGAGGGAAAGCGGTGTGTCCTCCAGGGCAGAGCCACGCCTTTCCGTACCTTGTTGTTCTGACTCGTGAGGGTCCCTCCCAAGGCCACGGGGTCCTGTGTTACCACCGTGTGCACTTCCTGCAGGGGCAGAGGAACACGGTGACGCAGGCAGGCCATGTCCGGGGCTTTCCAAACCTGGTGACGTGTAGGTTCAGGAGAGGCGTTAGGAGGGTCACGTTTACTTTGGGAAGAGATTTATGAACTCTTACTGTATCTTTTCACTTAACATAGGAACAGGCACAAGCAATCTGCAAAGTTTTATCCACTGCATTTGACTCTGTATTGACATCTGAGAAACCCTGAATTCTGCAATCAAGGGGAAGTAGACTTCATGTGCAAGTTCAGCTGTTTTCTCAATAGTTCTGTTTTCAATCTGTGGTGGTGGTGAACTATTTTGGAAATATGAGCGATCCTTTGCTCTAGATTTTCTGAAGAAACGCAATATATAAAATATCAGTCGTTTGTTTTTCTATTAAAATGTGTCTTATTTAACAGCGAGTTAACTCTCAATGAAGTTACCTACCTACTAGGACTAAAAGAGCAACGTCACTTGTCGCTTTTAAACACAGATGAGCTTAATAACCTTTATGTGTCGCAGAAGTGCCCTCGGTGATGAATGAACATGGAGAACTTTCTGAGGACGACCAAGGCCGTCTGTCCTGCAGCACTGGCTGGGACGCGCTGGTTTCAAACGGTGACACTGCCAGCTCAAGTCACAAAGAGGAAAACTTAAAAAGTGTACTGTCAGGATGACATGCTGGTAAACCACAATAATCATCTTCAGGGTAATTAGAAGTAGTAAAACCTTCAAAGATTACTGCTCATGTTAAAAGTCACACACTGTAAAGAATCTCATGTTCAGTAGGCTAGTGTATTTTTTAAAGGACTGTTTTTATATATAGTGCTTTACTAAAGATTAAAAACATGAAAAACACCATGTCCATTTAAAAGTATTTTATTTTTTTCCAGTCAAAGGACTAGCTAACAAGAAGAGTAGACTTATTAAACATGCTCTAATTATAGGACAATGAAAATAAGAACTGATTTAGGTTATACAATATATACAGTTGCGCCGCAACTAGACCGAAGTAATCAAGTGAATGAACTGAATATCATACATCTCAGACAGTATCCACGCTGTGGACCGTGGTACCCGCCCACCCCTTCACAGATCACACAGTAACCATTAGTCTGTGGACAGATTTCTGAGTCGCCATCCCTAGAAGTCAGATCTGATGGAGAATGGCATGCCAAATGCCGGAATCCTGCAGCTAAGTTCATGGCATGTAAACTTTAAATATAAATAGATATCTACAATGTTTTCCTTTCTCTCAGTTGCTTTTTTTTTTTTTAATTTGCAAAGAGCAAATAACTAGGAAAGGATAGGATATTAGTAGGGAAGTTAATATAATTTCTCCTCTGGCAAGAGTAGTGTTAATTACTGCACAACAGCACCACCAGATTGTAGACTGGAAAAATATTTCCTAGATATTTATGTACCAGTGAACCTGATATATTAGTTTGGGACTGGTATTCAAATGTTGATAGGAGTCAACTTTAATTCCTTATACAGCTGGCACCAAGTAGTCAAAAGGCTGATTATAAGATACAGATGTGGGAGCGTTGTATTAAAATATACATATGAAGTGCACTGTGCAAAACATCTGTTTACTTTCTTAAATCTATGAGAGAATTAACTAAATGAAGGGTTCAAAAACAGAAAGTAACAATTAGTGAAAACAGATGTAGTGCTTTTTAAAAAGACTTTAATTACAGATCTAACACATTTTCCCCCAGAACTTTGAAAGGCAAATTGCCATACAACATCATAAAACATTCCAGTTTATTCTGTCTCCCTTTATAATAACAATGAAAAAATACAATGCAATTAAAAAAAAAAGCTCTATACTTACAAGAGTCTTGCATAATAAAGACAGGCTGCTTCAATCAAATGTACCATCGTAACAAATGCACTAACAGCATCGTCTCCTTGCTTTCCAAGCCTCTTCTTAAATTTACTCCTTCGCTTTGGGTAAAAATCTAAGTGGTCATCATATGCCTATTTATTCTCTTAAGAGTGCCAAAATTTCCAATATACCTACCATGAATCTTACACAATTACTAAAGAGAGGCGTGATAGTCAAGTTCATTAAACTAATGAATTTTGATTTTATCATATACAACCTAATCCCCCCACCCCCAGTAGCTTAAGAATGATACGATGGACTTCAATAGTAAAACCGGGATGTCTGAGAGTCTTCTGTTACCTGGGACCTACAGGTTTCTGATATGCTCTTGATTACAAACAAATGGACAGATTAAATTTCAAGACAGTGTAACTACCATTCCTGTTGGTATATTATATAAATACAAGACACTAAACTGAGTGGACATTCTCTTGGGCTAGAAAGGGAAGGCAGTGGTACACTCGATAGGAAACAGCAAGTCTGTGGTAATATGGGGGGTCGGTCTGCACCACGGTGCTCTAGCTGTGTGACGAGGGAGGCCCGGGAAGGCAAATCCCAAACACCTAAAGCGTAGACACTCGTTGAAAGAACGGTTCTGCAGTCCATCATCCTTAGTTTTTAACCAGATTCAGGGAATGCAGTTAATATAATCTGGAGCTGAATTAACTGCTGTGACATACGCCATAATAAACCATCTGTAGTCGGGTCAAGTAGGCTTGTTCACAACAGGTTACACACACATGCAGGATACACTGATAGTTGCAACCTCACACACCAGGGCTGGAAAGTACAACGCTTATGTATACATTTCCAGCAAACACTGGGTGGATTTCAAAGGAACTCTTTAACGGTATCTTTAAAGAAAAAAAAAGTCTTTAAAGGTGAACTGAAGCATTTTATGCAGAAAGTGCGGGCTGGCTATGGACTCTGAAAGCAACAATTTCCTGGCTTCCTAAAAAGAATAGTTGTGCTAAAGGTCACCAACCCCAGCTGTGGGCCAAGAAAAACAGGATGAGTTTCTTTCCCACACTCAAAACATTTTTAGGTTCAACTAATGCTGTAGATTCAGAATCTTCATTATTTAGTTAAACTAACTTTTCAGTTCACCTTTTGGAAATTCAGTTTTTCCTAATAAAAGTATAGCAATGTTTCATGAAAAACACGAATTATAAAAGCAATTCACTGATATATATAAATTGCCTTTGAGTTTTTAAAGCAGAACAGTGGCCTTAGAGAAAGTGGGCTACCGTACGATACAATTCATAAAACAGGTTATCTGGCAAGAGCTCTGGTACCAATAATGAGACGAGACATAACGTTAAACAGAAGTGGTTTTGTTCAGTAGCAGTTTAGTCAGCAATAAAGTGCACAAATGACACGGGAAACGCTCCTTTGCGACTGGGATCGCCATCGATGTGTCCGATCTGAAATGAATAAAAGGTTATGTTGTTACACAAATTCCAAATGTTGGAAACTTTGAAGGGCATTACAGCATTTGGAGGAAAAAAAAAAAAAAAAAAAGATGTGTTTGGAAGAATCTCTTCTGGGAAAGAATTACTTGGGTACAACATCTAAACTGCTTTTCCTTTTGCTCCCGTCTCAAATAGTGCCGGCCTACTACCCGCAGGGACTCCTATCCGCGTGGGGAGTGGGTGTCTGCACACACGCCCCACCGCGGTCCTGGTGGTCTCGGGGGGCAGGCAGCACAGGATCAGACCACCACCCCGACCTCCCTTTTTGGTTTTGTTTTTTTTTTTTAATGGATGAAGAAACTGAATGTCAAGTCTGTGCGCTGCCAAGTCACAGAAAGTGGCAAATGTGAGCTGGCCCTATTTAAATGTAGTCAAAGCATTTAAGACTTCAGTAAATCCATTTACTTTTCCTCTGGGAAAATTATATAAATTATACCTCAAGTCTGATCTCAACGATGTAAATTAAGTAGTTAAATAAACATCTAAAACGAAATCACCAAAATTTAAATTATTATTTTTGTGTGTGTGAGGGGGGATGCCCTGAGATTATAGACAGCATTTACTTTCTTTATAGCTTTCTGATTTTGCCACAGTTTTTGAAATGAACAGGTGTTTTCCAGATGCCTAAGCCTGGTGTCAGGCTGGAGCCCCATCCTTGTGGTGGGTTGTACACAAGTGTGAAGGCCAGACCTGCCTCAGGTCTCAGGGCCATGCGGGCAGCGGGCGGGCAGAGCCCTGGATGGGCACCAAGGGGCACCAGGAGCTGCCGCCCCCTCTGCTGCCCACGGCGTCGACTGCACCGCGTGGAGCAAGGCTGACAGAGGAGGGGGCTCTGGACCCACAGGCACTTGAACCCCTCGAGGGGAGAGGCCACGAGAAGACCCCTGAACCAGCCATGCCAGAGGTGGTGCCAGGCCCCGAGCTGGCTCACAAAGGCCCTGGAGAGAGAACACACAGCTCACCCAGGAGGGTGCCTGGCTAGGGACTCTAACCAACACCCCTCGCCCTTGAGAGAGCGGAGCTGTCTCCGTGAGTCCTGGCTACGTCCTGATGGCAACCATGACCCATCTGGTATCTGAGCTCAAGCCCCAGAGCTGGGCCGTTAGCGGCCCCCAGGCGGCAGACGCTGCCAGGCGTGCGGGAGCTGTTTGCATGACTGCCCAGTTTATGACAGCCACCTCTCCCTGGGGGCCGCCGTGCCGTCGCTGCAACAGTGCTGTCACCGGCCTTTCTCAGGCGAGGTGGCTGTGGCTTAGCAACATAACCACCTTGCCAAGGTCACCCAGCCTGACCTTGGCCGGCGCTGGACACTCAGGGTCATCAGGGGAAGCGCCACGCTCATCCCATTGCAGCTCCCCCCCCCTGCCCGGATGCCACAGCTGGTTTCAGGACGAGCCCGACACCCAGCGTCTCTGCCCTCCGGGTCAGCTCTCCCTCTGCGCCCCGCTCCACCAAGCCTGCAACGCCGGGCAGAGGCACTACCGAGAAAGCCAAGGCCTCATCTCAAACCCTCAGGTGCGCTCTGCAAACTGCAGCCCACGTGGCCTGTCCGCCCTGACGAGGGAGGACCCCACTCACAAGTGGGTGCACAGAAAGGGCAGCTGAGGTGCGTCGGGCACAGCGGGCGCCACCCGGGAACAGACCCCCAGGCCCCGACTCACCCACCACTCCTGGTCCTCCTCCCCGTCCACGATGATCACGTCCCCCTCGGAGAACGTCAGCTCGTCGGGATTGTCGGCCACGCAGTTATACAGGGCTTTGACCCGCTTGGGCTTCAGCTTGGTCTGCGTCAAGAAGAGGGCTCACAGCTTAGTGTGCGGGGAAGCGTCTGCTCCAGGGCAGAGAACTGGGCCACCTTGCTTCCAACTGGTCCCGAGGGCCGCTCGCAGGCCTGGGAGCCCACGGGTGTCAAGATGGGTGGCTCAGTGCGCTCGCGGCAGGGGGACTTCCAGGAGGAGGCCAGCCGAGGGAAAAGAGCAGGGAGCGGGGCGGCCCGGTGCCTGGTGGGCACGTGGGGGCCTGTCCTGGAGCCGCGAAGGGCCCAGCCCACTGGCTGTGGGCTCTGGGTTGCATCCTGCTCCGATCCGAAGGACCAGGTACCCAGGAAGAAGCCTCCCCCACCCCAACCAGGGGAAGAGGGAGAGTTTCCTCTGAGCCCTTGGACGATAACCCACCCGCTCCTGGCCAGGGCAAAGAGGCAGAAAGGAAGGGGCTCGTCCGCTTACCGCCTGTGACTTCCTGGGCATGGGCGCCGGGGGCTGCGTGACCACGGCGTTGGACAGAGGACCCAGAGTTTCTGTCCCAGAGAGATCCACTGCTTTAGGGCCAAAATGAACGGACTTCACAATATGCCCCTCAGTCAACACCACGAGACAGAAACGACATAAATGCCGTCTGTCACAGCCACAAGGCAACTTGCCTGAGATTTCCTAACTGTTGAGGGAAAGTCCCCTAAAGGCCAAAGAACCTTGTGACTTCCATGCAACCTCCCTAGAGTGTGCCGGTCTGCAGGTGTCACAGAGTGAGGCAGACGCCATAACCTCCTCCACTGACTCCCAGACCCCGCCAGGGCTCCCGCACACCCCCGTCCCCATCGGCAGAGGGGGGACAGGAATGTGTGGCATGAGGACAGAGCAGCCCAGGAGCAGGGGCGCCAGAGGTTCTGCGAGGGCAGGGTGGCTGCCAGGGCAGGACAGCGGGCCTGACCCAGGGGTTCACCACAGCAGGAAACACCCTCCACTTTGCCCCCGAGACCCAGCAGAAAGTAACCCAGTGTCACATGGAATAATTACCAGGTCCTCTTGGCTGGCCTTTGTTGATCAGTGGGCTTGACTTGTCAGGCCTACAAAGAAGGGGAAAATAGAGTCACTGGTGCCCAAGGCCTGCAAAGCACGTTACCGCCCTGCCTCACTCCCTTTTCTAAAGGACCTGTGTTCAAGTTGAAAACGGCTGAGCTGATTTCATCAACTGCCATCCAACTACCTTTTTTTTTTTTTCCCCTTGGAAAACGGAATGAGAGGTCCAGAGGGCAGTGCTAGATCGAAGGTTCCCGATTCCCAAACCAGGCTCCTCCTGCAGCTCTCCTGTCCCATGTGAGCCCATTGCCGATGCCCCGGGTCTGGGCTGGAAACTGGGCACCACTAACCAGCTCTAGCCGTGATGTGCCCCATCTCCTCCCCGCGCGGCCTGGGTCTCCTCCTGGGTCAGGTGGGGCAGTATCAACCCCAGAGTCCTGGCGGCTCTGCCAGGACCTGTCCGAGCACCGCTGGCCCGCGTTATCCATGCCTCTGGACTCTGTGACCCCTGCTGCCTGTTAACCGCCGTGACGGACATGGCTCAGCACCCCCCTGCCCCATGAACCCCGGGCCCGGCACGTCCCAGCACCACAGGGAGGGACACGCAGGTACAGGGCTCCCAGGGCTGGAAGACAGCAGTCTGTTAACTCAGGCTTGCCGGCTGGGCCTGGATAAACGCATTTCCACCTGCAAAAGGTGTGACAACAGTTCTGTCAACTCTCAAAGCGAGGACAAGTGACAAGAATGTCTGTGATGAGCCGGGAGAGGAACCCTATTCCAGTTCTCTGCACGGAGCCAGGCACACGACTGGGGCCTGACATGTGATGGGAGGGGATGGGGGGCAGAAGAGGCGGATGGGGACAAGCAAGGGACGAACGGCTCTCCACACACACACTCGTGTGTGTGTGTGTGTGTGTGTGTCCCTAGTTCTGACCACTCAGAGGGCCTGCCTGAGTGCAGTGACACTCCAGCAGCAAAGAAGACACTAAGCACCCAGATCTTGGCTGCTAAATATCATTTCCACTAAAAAGGAACCATTTTCCACCATAAAGATCCAGACTGAGAGCCACGAACTGGATTCCTCTGTAGTAAAGGACGGTATTTAGGTATCATGTGTGTCTAAATAAACTTGGAGTCTGAGTTTTGGAAGGTAGCATCCACGTTAATTTCCTGATTTTGCTGGTTGTATTGTGTTTATGTAGGAGAATGTCCTTGTTTGTAGGAAATACATGCCCCGCACTACAGAGGGTCCATGTAGTCGAGATAATCCTGTGAGTGACCAACAAATATGACCTAGAGGCCTCGTGTCTTGAGGACTTTAACTCCCCAAATCCCAGTGTCTGTACTGAACAGAAATCTAAATTCATCATGTGGATATAAGATGTACATCGGTATGAAATTTTTGCAGTTTAAACATTCTTGGATTATTTTTTAGACCCCTGAAGCATAACCACTTAGTTATGTAACACCTGACCTTAGGGGTCACAGTAGTAGAGACATGGAAGATTTCAAACGTTCAGAGAAATCTCAGCAGGTGAAGTTACGGGGCTGGTGCCCCTGGGAAGCAAGGACGGCCGGGCCGGGCCGGCCCGAGGGGGACGCAGAGGAGTGGCCTTACCCGGGAGCAGGCCTCTTCTGGGGCAGGCGGCTGGGCAGCTGCGGCGGCAGCGGCGGCGGGGCTTTGCTGGGCGGGAGCCCGGGCTGCGTCGGCTTGCTCTGCTGGCTCAAGGCCTCCAGCACACTGGGCGTTTTTGCTACCGGAGGGGGCGGCGTGGGAGCCAGGGGGTCTGCGGAGAGAGGACAGGACAGAAACGCGGAGGGTCACACTTCAGGCGCCCCCCTCCCAGCCTTCTCACCCGAGGCTCTTGCGATAAGGGCTTCCTTTTTCCTTCCCCTACCTCATAAGGAAAAAACCTACTTTCATTGACGATTTTCAGAAAACAGTGCTGGCGGGGAGTCTTTCCGAGCCTCAAGTTGGGACTAAAATGCCTCTAGGAGCCTGGGAGTATTTTCTCAGCTAAAACCCCCCGTGGGTTTCCGCCCTCCACGGGGACCAGCAGGAGGCCCGGCCTGGGTTGGCGCCGGTCCTGCCCCGGGGCGCCACCCATGCCGCTGGCCGGTCAGTCTGAGGAAACGCTGCGAAGAACTAGCTGGAAAGGCTCCCGGTCCGCGAGGGGGCAGCGGGACGCGCTGTATCGTTCTCTACGTTTCCCAGGTGAGGAGGCCGCTGCTTTCCCCAAGCGCGCGGGCAGGTGAGGCAGGGAGCCCGGCCTCGAGCCCACGCCTCCTCCCGTCTCCCCGGCCAGCAGCAGCCCTCCCCTCAACGTCCAGCGCTGGTGTCCCGCGGTCGCTGCGGGGGGCGGAGACCTGCCCCGGGCCTGGACGCTGATCCCCGAGGACCTGGCAGTCCCCCTCTCGCAGGACAGCGGGCGCTGGGAGCCGGCTGACCAGGGAGGGATCAGTTTAGTCCTTCTTTCCTTTTGTCATTCTTCTCTCCTTTTTCTGCTTTAAAAGGAAAGTCAAAAGGCAGACTCTAGCATGCAGGTCTACAGCCCCCGGGACGCCAGACTGCGAGTGTGAAAGTGGGCTTCTGAGACCCGCTGGGTGCCCCCCAGGACCCGGCCCATGCCATCTGACTCGGGTGTGCCGGAGCTGGGTGCCCCCCGCCCCAGTGTCCCGAAGACCCCGTGCCCGCTCAGCCTCCAGTGCACGTATGACACCGACCACAGCCAGGGCTGGGCTTCTCCCCCCTTAACTCCGGGTAAGGAAACCGGGGGAGCCAGGGTAAACCCTCAGCGCCCTCAAAGCACCCCTGACCCCGCGATGCCAGAGCCCCTCCCTCCTACAGCGTCCAGGCCCTGCCCCCGCCCCCCCCACCCCGGTCCAGTCGACCCCCCACCAACCTCGAAGCTGGAAAAAAGCCCCTCCCCTCCCCCGGGTGCTGAGACTGGCACGGACATGTGACACTGAAGGGCAGGGCACAGACCAGATCATAATCCACAGGAACACTCCCCAGCGTCGAGAACCACCCAAGGGCCAAAGGCAGCCCCGGGGCCAATGTGTAAGAGACAGAAATGCTGCTGAAGTGCTCGGGAGACACAGCAGGAGAGTGAGGGGCCCCCGTGGGGTGGGAGGCAGACAGGAGTCTGCTGCTGGGGGGCCGCGGCCGCAGGGCTGGGGCCACAGAAGAGCCACAGGCCCCCAGGCCGCGCCGAGCAGCCGGCAGCGAGCAGCTGCCGAGAGACCCCCCAGCCAACCAGCTGCACAAAGCCCAAGAGCGAGAAAGGAAAAAGGAAAAAAACGTACTGGTAGATGTCACGCGGAGAGGGGGCAGCGGTGGATGGACAGCTGGCGGATCTGACGAAGATCGCTGCCGGCTTACACTGTCCACACTTACAGAGTTTGTCTTCCACAGGGCGTTAGCTGAGAAGGCTGGCTGAACTGCACACACACGCACATGCACACACACGCACGTGCACACGCAGGCATGCACACGCACGCACGCACACGCACGAGCACAGAACAAAAACAGAAACAGAACACTGCATTATTGATCCTCTCCCCTATAAAATGGTACACATGACCCTTCTAGAATAGCATTAAGGCCACAAACAGGACGTTGATTTTAAAAAAAATTCTTGTTTCTGGTTTCTGGAAGACAGGTACCAATACACAGCGAACCAACGATGCTCCGGGGAAAACTCCCAGTTGGTCTTCTCAGTCTTACCAATTTTATTTCTCAAATTGAAACACTGTTTGAAGAGGGAAATGATGACCACAGTGACCCTCCTGAGCACTGCACTCAGGGACAGGACGTCTGCTTGTCTCTACCCATCTCAGTCCTCCCTGTGGGGTCACCACCTCACACAGGGGGGCACCTGTCCTCAGACAGAGCACGTGGAGAGAAGGCTGCAAATCAGAGACATCTGGTGAAGGGCAAACTTATTTCTGGCTGAAAGTCAGCTCAGGTGACACACCAGGGAGATGGCACCCCCCTGGTCACACCCTTCCTCCGCCCACGAAGCTCGTCCTCACGGAGCGGCATCTGCTCAGGGCACAGGTATGGCCGTGTGTGAGGCTGGGCCTGGAGGTGAAAGCAGGCCACACCCTCACGGGGCCCACCTGGGGTCAGAGGGAGCCGTCACACGCCTGCCGTGGACAACGTCCTCCTGGATGCAGGGCCCGAGAACATGGATCCCGTCCTACTTGCTGCGTGGTGACTCCTCGTGGATCGAGTGTGGAACAGACGGAAAACAAAGGTACCCTTTGGGGGGCTGGCAGGGATGAAGGGCAATCTCCGTCGCCAAAGGAAGAGGCGGAGCTAATGGTGGGACTGGCCGAAAGAAATGGGGGAAAAAAACCCCAAACTTTCTCATCCTAAGATTTTAAGAAAGCAAGAAATAGAGGTGAACAGCTTTCTATTCCTCTTATATGACCCAACAGAGCAAACTAAAATCTTTCCTAACATGGCACACACAGTCAGTAAAAGGCACCAGTGGGACGGAGACAAACACAGGCGCCGGGATCTGGGAGGGGGGGGCAACGAGACGCACCCACACGGCCCCCCGCGGTCCGCCCGGGCCCCTCGCAGCTGGGGGACGTGACCTCCTTCCTTGCCGAGGGACCTCCCGGTCAGGCCTGGGTGCCGTGGAGGAACGGGCTCTGCGGGCGGTGAGCGGGCGGGTTTCAGGGGTCTGCCCCGTGCGGCGTGGGTCCGCTCCTAAGGCGTGTGGCTCGGTGACCCAGACAGGAGGCTCATCAGCCTTCTCTGCCTCCCTGAGCGCTGGGGGCAGAGCCGTGTGGGAGGGTCCGCAATACACTCAGGGCAGCTGGGGGGCGGCGGTGGGCACAGCCACGCCACACCGTGAGCACAGACGCCACAGGACGGCAGACGTGCGCACTCCTCCCTCCCGGGGCTCGCAGCGCCACCGTCACGCGCCTACACGCCCCTGCCGGAGGGCAGCTCCCGCACAAATGCAACTTGGGATATACTTTTGGGACCACCATCGGCCTGCAGCAGCCGTGGGCCCAGACATCACACCCCATGGAGGCTCCTGCCCCCGGTCCCCTGGGAAGCCCTCTGGAGGCCCCAGCCCAGAGCTGGCCTGGCTACTTGCGGGACCTGCCTTCAGGGAGCATCATGGCCAGTGGGCCTTCAGGGCTGGGCAAATCACTAAACCTCTGGGGGCTTAAGTATCCATTTTTATAAAAACAAAAAACAGCATCTGTTGAGTCAAACTGGCTGTGCTGTGACAGAGCAACTGAGGTTAGCACAGGAAGCTTTGGCACTTAAGGGCCCTTGGGGACTATTTCGTATTCTTACAGTTAGGCTGAGCACCGTTTCCCAAATTAGCATCTCTTTATCCTTCATTTCATGGGGATCACAGAGATGGGAAGTAACCAGATGCCACAAGCTGGCCGAGAACAGGCAGGAGACAGATACACAGGGACTGAATGGAGGCGAAGGGCGGGGCAGTGAGAGGCGGGCCGCAGAGAGAAGAGGACCAGGAAGGAGGTCTGCAGGGAAGCACCCAGGCACCAGTAGCAGGGGCTGACCCCTCCGCCTCAGGCCCACCCCGGTGGCGTCCCTGCATCCCTTGAGTCACACGTGCCACACCCCTGCCCAGAACGAGAATGACGTCAAGACACTCTACCACCAACCCAAGAATGACGGAGTTCTTTCAGGAAGCAAACAACGTTAAGTACAAAACAAAGGACCCCAAATGGAAAAACATGTCCTGAAGCTGGCCCACACGTTAGCTAGCCGGGGGGGCAAAGCAACTACAGCTTCCCCAAAGCAAAACCCCAACGACAACGCTCGTGCATCCAGGGGCTACCAACAGCTCAGTACCTTTGGCAACGTTCCGCGGGGGCAGTGGGGGAGCACTGGCGGTGCTGGGGGCCGCGGGCTGCGTGGGCGGTGGGCTGCTGCTCAGGATGGCTCCGTACGTCTCGTTCTGCAAGATGCTGGGCACGAAGCTCCTCTGCTTGTCCTTGGCCAGGCTGGCGGCGTCTCTGGCCAGAGACGCGGCGTTGGACTGCAGCTGGCTGGAGCCCAGCTGGTAGAAGCTGACGGGCCGGTCTTCTCGCCGACTGGGACTGGGCTGCGGGGGGTAGTGGGCAGAGGTGTGTGAAATACAGACGCGCTGACCTCTTGGTCACAGAGACTGACGTACTGGGTACAGCCTCAGGTACACCAGTCTAATACCTGGGCACGGTGCATTTTTACTGCTACGTGACAGCTGCCAAACCTAAAACTCACTCTTACCATGTCCCTTAACGGAAACACACCCACGAAAAAAAGCCATGATTTACAAAAACTTCAAAACAATTCTTCATTCTGTGAAGAATTTAAAATATAAGCTATTTCACCTTTACCATCCAGAGTTACCTCAGCCTAGCTCTGTATTTCACTGCGTGTCCCCTCCATAAACACCCTTCTCTGACGGCAGAACAGTGCGGCTGCTCCAGGCACGCACAGCCACAGCGGATCCCCAACAGCCATACGGCTAATTCGGGGGAGATCGACGTTTTCTTCCCGTAGGAACTGGAACTCTTAAGAGTCCTCTAACTCAGGGGTCAGCAAATCACGGCCCATGGGGCTACAACCTGTTTTTATAAAGTTTTATTAGAAAGCAGCCATGCCCATCATTTGCATATTGTCTGTGGCTGCCGTCAAGCCACCCTGGCAGAGCTGAGGAGTTGCAACAAAGCCTAAAACATTTATTATCTGGCCCTTTACGAGTCTGCTGACCCCTGCTCCACCAGAAAGCCATGTGCATGGAACCACGGACTTCATTAGATGGATCTCGTATTTCAAAGCCAGCTTCGGGGGCTTCCCTGGTGGCGCAGTGGTTGAGAATCTGCCTGCTAATGCAGGGGACACGGGTTCGAGCCCTAGGTCTGGGAGGATCCCACATGCCGCAGAGCAGCTGAGCCCGTGAGCCACAAGTACTGAGCCTGCGCGTCTGGAGCCTGTGCTCCGCAAAAAGAGAGGCCACGATAGTGAGAGGCCTGCGCACCGCGATGAAGAGTGGCCCCCGCTTGCCACAACTAGAGAAAGCCCTCGCACAGAAACGAAGACCCAACACAGCAAAAATAAATCAATCAATCAATAAACTCCTACCCCCAACATCTTCTTTAAAAAAAAAAAAAAAAAAAAAAAAAGCCAGCTTCGTTATAATAGCTGTGATCTTGAGCAAATTAACCTTCCAGATCCTACTTCTCATCTGATAAGTGGGTCTAACTTTATTTTTTTATTTTTATGTTTTGGTCTCGCCACGCGGCATGCGGGATCTCAGTTCCCCGACCGTGGATTGAACCTGGGCCCTTGGCAATGAGGGTGCGGAGTCCTACCCACTGGACCGCCAGGGAATTCCCTAGCAGGTCTGACTTTAACCGCCGGCACAGTGCCCGGAGCTCAGCAGGTCTCAGTATCGGCAGTCACCCCTCCTCCCCTCACGGGACCGCCTGCCCGGCCAAGGCTCTGGCCAACCAACAGCTCACGCCCAGATCCAGTACGAGGACTCAGTGGCCAGTGGCTCTTCATGCACAGTTTAAATTCCAACAAAGCCCATGGCCGTGCGAACCACCACCCGCCGCTCTCTGCCGAAGGGGTGGGGACGAGTGTCAGCGCCGCTGCCGGGCTTTCACTGGGTCCACGGCACCTGCCAAGTCACTGCACAACCCCAGGAATGTGACGTGTGCCTGACCAAGAGGCACTCGCTCCAGGGCAGGTGTTTCAAACCTTCTCCCCTTTTAAAGGCAAATCTAAGTGTGAAATAGCCAGCTCCCCTCACTTTGATACCGTTTTACAGCTAACTCGGAAATTTCTTATTCCAAGAAACCGTAAGTACAGATACTAACTGCTCCGTAAACCGGGATAGTCCAATAGGTTTCGGAAACGCCATATATACATAATCAGACATCAGTACACATCAGGACATTAAAATCCTACAGTAAAAATTAAAACGTTACACCCGGCTTTCCCACTAATTTCACAGCAGCTAGGCGTATGGGCTTTGGAGTCAGTCTTCCTGGGTCTGACTCTGAGCCTCGTGTGAAGGTGGCAACCTTCCAGGCGTGCCCTCAAGTGCACAAGACAGAGCATCATAAGGAGAGGCTGGACCAGGAGGCAAGAGCCCCAGGTTGGTCTCCAAATACTGGCTTCACTGTGGCCAAGACATCCCCTCTCTTGAGGCTTGAATGACCCCATCTAATAAAGGGATGAGTTGGACCCAATGATCTCTAAGGGTCAGTGATTTCAGTGAAGGTTTTAAAGATCAGCTAGGTGAACGTGGCCACTGCTCCTGGGGGAACCTGGCTCTTTATCACATTATCCAGAGAGAAAGCTCCCTCTAAAATCCCCGAGAATCCAAGGCTCTCTGTATCCTTCCTTCATATCAGAAGGTGAGAAGCTGCCTCTGATTACACAATTCTCATTCGTTTACAGTCACGTCTATAGGAGCTGGAAGACAGGGGGCAGTTATGGGAAGGGTAAAACCACAAACCTACTGAGAGCCCTGGAAGCAAAAAGTAAACGGCACTTCCTTTTCTACAAACAGCTCTCTACCCTGATTACAGGCCAGGACCCACGCCGCTCTGAAGGACGCTGACCCTAACGCCCTTAGAGTTCCACAAGCCGGCACAGACCTGCAGCTTCTCATCCACATCGTCATCGCTCTCATCCAGGTCTTCATGGAGCAGTCGCCATTCGTACTCGACATGAACGTGAGAATTAAACCTTCCGGATAAGGCTTGGGTCAGCTGAGAACAACAAAGCACTGTCGGTGACGCTGCTCATATACTCGGCCTTGTCAAGCAGGTGTCCACCAAGATGGCCGAGAGGTAGCGGGGCAGGGAGCCTGCACCCCAGTATGAGGCTGGCTTATCCAATTCGCTGCGTCTCAGGTCAAGCCCCCACTCCCTAATCCACAGATAACCTCGAAGCTCAAACCCGACAACTCCCATTTAGTGTTTTGTAAGCTGCAGAGTTGCAGCACGCAGCCAAGGGGTGTTTGAGATCTAAAGGGCAACGGTCAGCCTGCAGGTACCCACGACTGCACATGGGAGCATCTCAATCTGAGGAGAAGGAACGTGTCCACTAACTGTTAACCCCGCTTTTCCTGACCAGCACGAGAGAGTGAAGCCCTGTGGAAAATGACGTGAATGGCCAGCTTCTCAATTCTCTCCAGGAAGGTAGATAGCTGGTTCCATTCTAGGTGCACAGGAGAGAAGCTAATCCATTAGATAAATCGGTGTCTTAGCACATTAGGGTCTGACTTTTCTCCAAAGCCAGACAGTCGCCATGTGGTCCTGGGCGAGTTACTTAACCCTTCCTTACTTATCTCCTCATCTGTAAAATGGGGTAACAGTAGGTACCTATTAATTAATGCTTTACGGTAATTATCAAGATTAAATGAGTTACTGGACACGAAGTGCTTAGGATAATACCTGTTAGCAGCCCCACAGCTCTGCAGCGCCGACTGTTAATGGCGCCATGGACTGAGCACTTACTCTGTGCCCACTGCTCTGCAGAGTTCAGCAACGATTCCCTCAAAAAACCTGCGAACTGGTATGCCTGACCCCCCTTCACACACAAGGCAACGGCGAAGAGAGCTGGCATGACCTTCCCAAGTCGCAGCGGTGGAGCCCCCTGTAAACCTGGCCTGACTCAGAGGGGCCTTGGCTCCACTCACCCCAGACAAGCCAGGGCCGCCGTCAACATGCGCCACCAGCACATACTGACTCGTGTTCTGAGTGTCACCATAGGGGGGATGGTCACCTCCTCTCTAAGGGGCCCCAGGACACTTTCTCCGAGCCGTCCCCTCTAGGCCACTGGGATCTACTCAGGACGCTCCTGCAGGCTCCGAGAGAGCCCTCCCCAAGGAGCGGCACCCCTCACCCCACCCTGTCCGTGCCGGGTGGCGGGACACTCACCAGCTCCTCACAGCGCTCGTGCCTGAGGCGCCTGGCAATGTCCAGCGGCGTCTCTCCTGACTCGTTAGCTAAGAGGCGGGGGAACGAACAGGCGTGTTACGGCAAAAGCAGGCAGAGGTCTGACACTGAGAGGCAATTAAAAAGAGACCCAGCGAAGCAGCACCAGACGGAACGGAGCACGACGAATGAAATCCAGCTAGTTTGTCCCAGTCGGTGCTCAACTGTGCTGAAGTCGTACAGAGCTGCAGCAGCGTGCAGTCGGTAAGGTTTTCTAAGACAAGGTTTGAGCTAATCTAATGAAGATAAAACCACTGAAGCAGCCAACTAATGGAAATAAATATCCAAGGTATGAGCTGTTGAATAAAGCAGTTCATGGTAATTCTCTAACCAAAAGCACTGCTAATCTAGTTCCAGGCATCTGACTGTAGAAGACTTTACACCTCCTTTTAAGCAGTCTGAAGATTTGGAATTGTGTATTTTCTTCTAAATGAGCCTCAGTCAATGAGATTTGATGATTAGTTAAAAAAGAAAAAAACCCAACTTGGCTCGCAAGCAGGCACGTGCCTTCTTTCTGCTCTTTGCTCTCTGCTTAACAGTTCTTCAAGAGCTCCACTCAGGACACCATCACAGCCGGACACCCTCGGGCTAGACTGTGCCTGGATGGCTACAGGTCAGGGTCCCACAGGGGAGGGAGGGATGAAGGCCAAGCAGACGTGGGTCCCTCGTGGAGGAGGCTTGGTGCCAGTGAACGGAGGGGCAGTGAACAGTGACTCTCACCAGTAAACATGCCCACCCAGAGCCAGTGAGGGGCTCAGCATGATCCCAGGTGGGGGTCAGGAACAGGAGGGCGAGATGCCCAAACCTGGTCCAGGTCACCTGGGTACCAGCGACAGCTGCAGGGCCATCCTCTGCCGCTCAGAAAATGCCTGCACATGACGGCAAGCCTACAAGACAGCAGAGGGAGACTGCTGATGAGCACGAGGCCACAGCAGCCTTGCAGGGCGGGACTGACTCCGCAGCTCTGCCCAGAGCCCCGCACCAGGAGCTGCGCGAGGCGGTGGGGGGAGGCTCACCGATGCCGATGGAGGCCTTGCCCCGCAGCAGCAGCTTGAGGCACTCGGCGCTGTCGGTCAGGCAGCAGTAATGCAGGGCCGTGCTGCCCTTGCCCGTCTGCTTGTCCAGGTTCCCACTGGCAAGGACGGGAACAGAGAGAACAGTGAGGCACAGGCCAGAGGACTGGGGCTGCCTGGGCAGGGACGCTCAGCTCCGCCAGGGTGGCCTGAAAGCAGCCATGGACAATATGCGAACGACGGGCATGGCTGCTTTCCTTCCCCGGGAGAGGCAGCCAGAACTCAGGTTCACGGAGGGCAGGGTTTCTCTCAATCCTCCTCCAGGGTCGGGGGCCCACAGCACCAGCCCTGCCTGTGGGCAGGAGGAGGCCTTGGCTTAAGGCCATCGGGGAATAAACAACAATGGCAGAGCCCTCCAGAAAGCGAGCAAGGCACCTGTGCGCACCTGAGCGGGGGGCACGGGCAGGTGACCCTGGCATCCCTCCCGCTTCACTGGCAGTGCCCGTCTGGGCCTTAGGAAGCCTGCATGACTTGCCCAGTGTGTCCGACACAGGAGGACGGGGGGAGCTTTTCTCATCTTACTAACAACACTCTTGCCAGGAAGGGGAAAAGCCGCTCTTCCAAAGTTCGGAGTCCCCAGGCTCCTCGGAGCTGCCCTGAAAACAGGCTGCGGGGGAACTGTGAGGAGACCACAAAGATTCTTCCAACACAAAACAAAACCAGGAGATCCCAGGACAAGCCACTCAACCCACTGGTGGAGGTGGCCCTGGGCCTGTTCAGAGCTGGACAGACATGTGGGAACAGGAGCATGCCCATCGGGAGGTGATGCCCGCAGCTCCCACCGGGAGGAAACCAGCTACACTTACTCCTTCCTCCCGCCCGCCCTTTCTGTTTTAAAGCAGCTACGTTTTCAGTGTGAAAAAGGAGCCTCGCTTCTGATCTCCCCTCTACGCCTGCTGTCCTCCTCCCATTCTGGAAGAAAAGAAACCAGGATTCCCCTCCTCCTGCCCCTGAGGATCTGCACTGGGGGGGATGGCACCGCTCAGCTGCTCATGGAGCTGGCCCCTGCCACGCTCCTGGCACCGGGACAGCATTCGGGCTCCATCAGAGGATAGGGCGGTCCGAGCAGCTTCCCCCAGGCATCCAGAGAACTCCCGGCTCCTGGGGAAGGAGCTGCCTCCCAAGCTCCTCTACCTCTGGCCATTTCTTCTTCTGAAGACAGCCGGGAACGGCAGAAAATACAAAATGCAAAGTCTCTCCTTGCTTCTGCACTTTGGAATCTTCTATTCCATCTGAAGCTAATTCCTGTGGCTTTTAACCAGCACCGTCCCCTCCAGCACCCACCCACCCAAGCCAGGATCAGGCAGTCAGGATGCTCCTTGACGGGGCTTCCCCACTGGCCTTCAGCTGCCAGGCGGTCCCCGCACCAAGCGAGGCAGAACGTACCAAATGGGACTAGTGGGGCCGGGGAAGCCGTCCATGCACGTCCTCTCTCAAGTCAACTTCTAATGAAAAATAACAGCTTTTCCAACCACGCAGAACGCCCACAACCCCGAGCTGCAGTTTACAACGTCAGCTCGGCCAGCGGCTGGAGGAGGAGCTCTGCTTCCTGCTTCCCTCTCGCTCTGCTCAGGGTGCCCCGCCTGGACCTCGTGGGACCCGCACCTCACGGCACAAGCAAAGGGGTGGTCGTGGGGGCCACCGACGGAGGCTGCTTTCCCGGGGCTCGGAAGTCAGCAGGCCTATCGACGGGGCGTCTCCCTGAGTCCCAGACACTAGAGGCGGGACCTCGCAGACCCCGGGAGGGGGCTTTATTAGGATTGCATCCGAACACCCCACACCTGGCAGCACTGTCCCTGTCCCATGATTCCTATTCAGACCCAGGGAAATTCCAGCATCTTGGCCACACAACTAAAGCAACGGGGCAACCCCTGGCTCCATTCTCAGCAACACCAAGGAACGAAATCAAACACCTTCCCTGATTTTAGAACACCTACCTGTTCTGAACTAAAAAGTCTACGATGTGAAGAGAAGTCCGGTCCACGGATCTGACGGCCAGGTGGAGGGCAGTTTCATCCGGCTCCTGAAGACCAAGCAGAAACATTCCAGAATTCCAAGGGGAGCATTCCATTCTGTGTCCCACATGAGAAAAATTGTGTATTTCTCTTCCAAAAGCCTCTAAATCTTTCCTTTGAAAAACGTTACCTCTAAGACACCAAAGGCCCCTTTAATCTCCACGGCAAACTCTGCCCCTGGGAACCTGAAATTTAGAGACTGGTCCTATTCCTCCTTACTCCACAGGAAATAATGAGCAATTCAGGGGTTTCATGGCAAAGTCCTCTCGATCTTTCTGCCCTCATCCCCGCATGTCAACATGAGGTGCTGCCTGTAAGAGGGGTCTCCGTTCAGGCTCCAGGAAGGTTCCCCGGGCTCTTATACCTGCTCCCTGGGTAAATATAAATGTATGTCTTAAATGCCGGGTTAAGTTTTTTTATTCTATACGTACAGATAACACCATCAGTGCTAATACCCGGACTGCCTTCAGTGCTACTAAATGGCACGTGGCTACCCCTGCCCCTTCTGAAGGAAGTTCTGGCCGGTGGGAGAGAAGAATCACGAATGAAGGCTGTTTCAGGCAGGTGGGTGGGAGGGAGCTGGAGGCCAAGGGAAGATCCAGGGAACAGGGAACGTGGGGCAGAGGGAGACAGCGGGCCTCGCCCTCCTCCTCGGCTGCAGCACAGCCGAGCTGAGCACGCGCAGCCCTGGGCAGCCCGGCTGCAGTTCCCTATCTCACTCTCGAACACTGAACATTATGGTTCCATACAACGTGCTCAGCTGCTAAGGGTGACCCAGTCCCGTGCGCCTTCATTCTGAGGGTAAGGAGGGTCCAGGGGGCTATGAGTGTGCGTCCACGAGGGTAAGGAGGGTCCAGGGGGCTGAGTGTGCATCCAAGAGCACACCCACGGAAGAGAATGAGGACACACCGGCCATAACACTGGTGGTTTCCTGCAGAGAGATCCCGACGGTGAGACCCCACCCTCTTGGCCCAGGTCCCCCAGGGAGGAGGGCAGGGGAGCAGGCTGGACAGCGGTGCACCAGGCCTGGTCCAGGCCCTCCTTCCCGGTGTGGCCTCGGGAGGTGCAGCCGAGGCTTGGCTGAGGTGCTACTGTGGCTCTCGGAAGACAGAAGGAGGCGCTTAGGCCTCTGAGAAGGTGCTCCTTCCCCCAGGGATGGACCTTCCTTCCAGAGCTGCCATTACAGTTCTGGTTTAAGAGTCAACCACTAATTTCCTCCCCCAGGACTCACTGCCTCTTCTTTCAGAGTCACACGACTTTGTCAGCATTTCTGATGACACTGCCTTGCCACTCCCTGCCCTCTCACCCTTTCTTTTCTGTTTTTACAGGTCTTTTCTTACATGTCCATTGGCCAGTGGGATTTTTTCTGTAAGATCCACACCATCAGCGTATGCTTGGAGTAATCCAAAAATATCTCTTGCTTTGACAGCCTCACAAAGGCTGTGAAGTTTTGCCGCATTATCCGCGTGTCTTTTCCTTGCGTACTTCCTCTCTATGTACTTGGCAGTAATGTAGTCCTTTCTTGCATTCCTGAAGTCAAACATAATTGCCTCGTGAATGATTAAGGGCCTCTATTCAAACAGATCCCAACATCCATTCATCTATAACTACTTTAAAAAAAGTCCCGTCCCACCCTCCTTGTAATAAGCAGCATTGGCAGAAAGACACGAAGCGGGAAGCAGGCGCCGTGTGGCTCCCCCTTGGCACCTGCGTTCACTCAGCCTCCAGGCACTTTCAAGAGGCCGGAAACCCTCCAGATGCCAAGACAAGCGGCATCAAGGCCCAGGTCTAAGGGCTAAGTGGCCAGGTCGCGGGGCTGGCAGCCCTCATGGGAAGCCTGTCTTCCTGTTTGCGGGCTCCGTGCCTGGCATGCAGGCTCACCACACACCTGACGAACCAAACGAACTGTCCATCTCCGTGGTCTGTTTCCCGGCCTCCACGCGGCCCTGTGTGTGCAGACCCCGCCTCTCAAAGGAGCTCGGAGGGGCAGCGACTCCAGGGCAGCCAAAGAAGCCCGGGCTCAGATCCTACCCCACCACAGGCTGACGTGCGACCCTGGGCACGTACGTGGCCTCGAGTCTTCTTATCTGTGCAAATGCACACGGCCTGTGAGAAGGGAATGAGCTGACACGTTTGCTGCGCTCACGGCAGGTCCTTAGGGCCTCGGAAAGCACCGATGAACTTGAAAGACAGAGAGCAAGAAAAACAGCAGCTCCCGGTCCAGAGGCCTCAGCATTTTGCTCCAAGGACCTTAACAAACAGCAGCAGCAGCAATAAAAATTGTAGACGCGGTGTTTGAGGGACAGTAAACACCAATTACTTCAAGTGACCATCAAGTCGGAAGTGCCAAGGAACGGCCCAGTGTCCATCAGCTGAGAAACAGGTAAACACAGCGTGGTGTCCACACAATGGAACACGATTCAGCCACAAAAGGAAGGAAGCACCGACACAGCCCACGATGTGGATGAACCCTGAAAACGTTAAGTTACATGAAAGAAGCCGAACACTAAAGACCACACACCGTGTGATCCCATTTACTGAAATGCCCACGACAGGCACATCTGCAGACAGGCAGGCAGTTGCCCAGAGCTGGGAGAGTGAGGGCACAGAGTCGGGGATGGCTAACTGGTATGGGGGTTCATTCTGGGGTGATAAAAACGTTCGAAAATTGCTTGTGGTGATGGATGCACGGCTGTGAATACACTGAAAGCCAGTACGTTGTACATTAAATGGGTGAATGGTATGGTATGTGAGTTACATTTCAACAAAGCTCTTAAAAAAAAAAGAATGTCAGGGAAAACCAAATTCCAAATACAAAAACCTAACTTTAGCCAACAAAGCTACCAGGGATACAGGAAGAATGACATGAGAGGACTGAGCCCCCTGCTTCTTTTGTCCCCTCTTTCTGGAAAGTGCGAGGTACACTGACATGTCACAAGGTCAGGCAGGGGAGGCTGAACTAGAAGAAAGGGCCTGGGTCCCTCCCCCCACCCCAGGCTGGTGGTCAGCTCTGAGAGCGCACAGTCACTCGGGCCTGGCTCGCGGTCACACGGCCGGATCTCAGCCCGGCTCCACGCTCCCTCCGTCACCCACCAGTGACTTTGGGCTGGCTGCTCAACCTCTGTATCGTGAGCACAGCTGCTTGCAGGGCCTTGCAGGATTAGATGAGACGGCACACTGAGGCCGTTAGCCCAGGGTTTCGGATGTAATTACTGTGGCAGCACAGAATGAAGAGGGGCTGGTGGTGGCCCGGGCGGGTGGGACCCACCAGCTCTTCTCGGCTGGGACACCGCTCACTCCCAGCCTGCCACCAGGGCTGCACCCACCACACCTGCTTCTACTACCGTGAGGGGCCCAGCCCCCAACGTCAACCCACCAGGCTTCGGGAGTGGGCAGGTCAACTCCAGGCTCCCAGGGTGGCAAACACCACTCCGACTGCCTCACCCGATAAATCCGCTGCCTGGGTGTTTATAAACGCAGCCTCGTGTGAACCGTGCTGGTGGACTTCACACGTCACCCCACACGTGGACATCTGCTGCGGGCTTACAGGTCACATTGAGATGTGCTGTCCATCTGACCCTCACAACAATGCTGTGAGTGTGAGCCCGTCCCCTCCAGCAGCCAGACAGCTCTGGGGGCTGCCCTGCTTTGCTGGACTGAGCTCTCCTTCCAGGGGCTCCCAGCCAGCGTGACGCTCAGGATGCTGCCTGGTTCCCGTCTGGGGTTGACAACTGACAACCTGTCTGATGAAACTCTATGGGTCCCTTCTGATGGGCAGTGGGGCTGGACATGTGTCAAGGTTTAGGCGGCTCCAGTAATCACTGTGGGACAGTCAGGAAGGGGCTAGAGATGAACTGGACCCTTTACTTTTTAAATGTATTATCCCACTTGTCCAGGGCTCTGGGTCTCGTCCCCTGAAGGTCATCCCTCCACAAGCTCAGGTACAGGTCTGTTCTGGGCAACACCATGCCCCACGGTTTCCTGGAGGGAGTTCACTCTGCCGGAGCGATTCCCCCACCCCCTCTTTTTTTGGGAAAGGCTAAGGCTTTTGGAGAAAAGGCAATGAACTTAATATAAGAATGCATTTGGCATTCGTGTTCAGAGAGAGGGGCTTCTTATACTCCCGGAGGACAGGGCGTGCACGAGGGCCCTAAATCACAGGAAAGAAAGAGTTCTGGCCTCTGGAAGCAGACGCAGACCCGGCTGCTCCCCGCTTCCCGCCCATGTATATCTCTCAACATCCCCCAAATCCATCTGAGGATTCACAGGCCATGAGATGGTCTTTGGCTTCCCTTTCAACAAATTCATCTGCAGATGGTGTGTTGCTCTGAGATAAAGCCAGATTTAATCTGGAAGTAAAATATTAGCTTATTTAAGTAGCCACAAAGCTAGGACTTCACCTCTGACTCGTTGATTCATTATATATGTATTTCCCACCACAAGCAACATATTGTGGTGGGAAATACAAAAACGAGTAAGATGCAATTCATTAGAAAAATATGCGTAAATACCTCAGTACAATGTAAAGTGGGATGAACTGCTTTAAAACAGAACTAAGTACTACAGGAACACAGGAGCCCAGTGACCGATTTCAGCTGAGGAGGTATCAAAGTCGGTGGCATTTTGCCATCACGTTGGTCACCTGCTCTCATTTTGGAAAAACAAGAGGGGGAGGAATAAACGTCCTTTTCATTTGTGCCAAGGCCGGGGGGCGGGGAGGGGCCCCAATGCAGATGGAACGTTTATATCCAAGAGTCCCAAGCAGATGGTATTCGTTGTTTCAGAATCATCTTGCCCCACAGTAAACAAATTATCTGCGTTTATGAAGTGCCCCTGGTACTTGAAAGAAATTAGTTATCATATACTGTGTTCAAAGTTGATCAGTATTACAGCATTTCGGGAGACCAGTCCCTTCACCGCGAGAGCAGGTGTCCGTTAGACAGTAAGTAAACTGCCGCAGTGGGCCATGATGTTTCCTGTCCTAAACAGATCTTCTCGTATCCAGGAAGAGTCAGCTCTCCTTGGGGTAACTCTCCAACTGACACCTGCCCCGAGAGGACCCTAACTTTTCAGGGCATGTGGAGTCAGCTCCTGGCACGTGTGCTGCCCCATTGCCCACGCCCACGGCGAGCAAGCAGGGCTGCCGACACCAACCCGGTGCAAGATGTGTGACCGCTTCACCCCTTCGCATGTCCCAGCGACTCTGCGAGGTGGGGACGGCTGCACCTCTGTTTCTCTTAGAGGAAAAGGGCTCAGAGAGGTTGACGAACCTGCCCAGGTCCCACGATCGGGAAGGATGCAGCTTTCTGTGTCCCGTGCTGCCTCTCCAGGTCTGGGTAAGGATACAGATTTGGAACTCGGATCTTCATCAAGAGAGGACGATCACTTTATAAGCCCTGTGCCTGGAATCTAACATCACACCTCGTCCAATCTCAAGGAGACGCTTCCCCACTGACATGTGCTCCAGGGCCCGGACGTGAACTGACTCTCACCCAGCACCAGCGCACGCACGCTCACCTCAGACGCCGACACCTGCGAGGGTGTGGAAGGCACACGGGACCTGCCCTCCCTTTAGTCTGTCTAAGCTCCCTCACCGCGTGAAGTCACCTCACCCAAGCGCAGAAGAACACAGATCCCGTGACCTCAGCTTCCAAAGAATGGCCCCCCACAAAATGTCTCTGCCAAGGGCCGGGAACCGCACCTGTCTGCAACGCTCTCCCAGCCACCGGTCCTCCCGTCCCCGCCGAGCCCCAGGGGGAGCCCTGCCAGCACTCCTGTCTCGGGCTGCTCCCAGGGAAAGGCTGTCTGGGTGAAGGAACTTCCTCCTCCCCCTCATCACCTGCTTCTCACGTGGCTTCCCCGGCCCAAACCCTCTGGCCCGGGCTCGCCACTCGAATGCTGCTCCTCTGGACCGGCCTGCTCCCTCCCGCCCCGTCTGCCTCACCTGCACGGCACTACAGCGGGTAAACCATCCCAGCCCTCCTGCAGCAGACAGGCACCGGGCAGGGCTGCAGTCTAAGGGGGCAGGCCGGGCACTGCCCTGACCAGCTCGCTGGTCTCCCACCCGCCTCCCTCGCAAGGACCAGCGTGATCTGGGTGATTTATGATTTATTTGATTAGACTGGCGGGAAGTACCCTCGTGGTCAACTCTGCCTCAGCGGGCCAGCTGGACGCGTGATGAGGCACGAAAGCTTCTTGATCAGGTTTTGTGTCCACAGTAAAACAGAAACAAAGAAAAGCTTTTTGAAGGAAACAACAGCCTCGACATTTGCACTGGGAAACAGAACGGGACATAATCATGTATCTAGGACAACCGACCCTCCCCGCGGCTCAGAATTCACACTGAGAGAAGGCAGGTGGGAGAGCGACTCCCCTGCCCTGAGGCAGAAGCGAGGTGGTGCCCACACACCACCAGCAGAGGGCGCCACTCAGGACTCCCTCGGCCCCCGCCCCCTGGCAAATCCGCTTTCCTCTGGCTCCTAAGAAAAGCTGCCAAACCAAGTTTCTACTTGGACATCCAAAAAGGCTAAAGTGACTCTATAAACAACATAGGCTGATTTCTTCCCTAAAGAAGCAACAATCATGCACCCAAGCTTGTTTATTCCCCTGCCTCGGGCGGGGTGGGGGTGGGGGTGGGGAGCCGGGGACAAGGCCAACCTTCGCTCAGAAAGCGAGAACAGCCAGCCCCACACTTACATGTCACTGCTCGGGTTGGGTTTGATCGAGTCCTCAGCTGGAAGGCAACACTCCATAATCTCATTGAAGCCTGCATTCCCAATATTCTTGGCAAGCTGCAAAAACAAAAGTCTATTTCAGGGTACTCAATTATTAATACCTTCCACTGCTACACACGACTCACACAGCTGATGACTTATTTAATGGCCACTAAGAAACAGAGCAATAAAGTGGTTTGCCTTTAATGAAGCTGGACAAAACCCAAACCCCAAAGGTACCCATGAAACTAGAGATAAGAAACAGCATGCCTCTTACAGAGGAGTGTTCTCATAAAACGTCCCCTAGATAGAATGCCTCCACGGACAGGGAGAAGCAGTAACTCGGTCCAGCTAGAGTTTCTTTCCTTTCTCCCCACCCCCCAAAAAGAACCTGTGCTCCATCTGAAACAGATCTAACAGCCTTTACTTACACCAACGAGGGGGTGGCTCATACAGCAGAGAGGCCGCTGGGCCAGGAAGCCAAGATTCGGGTTCAAATTGTGGTCCTATTTCGTGGCTTTGTGACCACAGGCAAGGCAGTTTACCCGAGCTTCCATTTTTTTTTAAATTAATTTATTTATTTTTGGCTGTGTTGGGTCTTCGTTTCTGCGCGAGGGCTTTCTCCAGTTGCGGCGAGCGGGGGCCACTCTTCATTGCGGTGCGCGGGCCTCTCACTGTCATGGCCTCCCGTTGCAGAGCACAGGCTCCAGACGCGCAGGCTCAGCGGCCATGGCTCACGGGCCCAGTTGCTCCACGGCATGTGGGATCCTCCCAGACCAGGGCTCGAACCCATGTACCCCACGTTAGCAGGTGGACTCTCAACCACTGCGCCACCAGGGAAGCCCCGAGCTTCAATTTTTTAATAATAAAATGAAGATACCTACCTACCTACCTTGCCAGGTTGTAATAATGATAAAATGGGATAATTTCTGTAAAAGCATTCAATAAACTAGAGCACTAAAAGTGTATCTGTTCCAACATAAGGTCCTTACTTGCCGATCAACCTTCTGACTTGTCAGAAATGAGCAGGTTTTCACCAGTGCTCACTGATACAGGCACTGTGCTGGGTGCAGAAGGTACGAGATAAACGCCAGGCCGCCCTGGCACGCTCCTGAACGGATGTGCGGATCTGGCGTGACCAGGATCCTTAGGAGCACGGATTTCATCCCACCGTCAGCACCCAGCTCAGCACCTGACTGAGATAGGACTCTTCAATATCTAATGAAACAAAGAAACCAAATGGAAGCACTGGGCCCAATGCTTTGGAGAGAACATTTTCATTTCCACATAGAAAACGATGCTGTGGGAGCAGCGACACTGCTGGTGCTTCTGCCCTCAGTGAGTCACATGGACACAGGCTGAGTGGGACTCTCTGCGAGGAAAGGCTGAGCCCCGGTGGCCTCTTCTCGCTCCAGGGGGACCGGCTGGAGCAACAGCCAAAGGGATCTGGGCCAGATAGGGCCGAACTTCCTGGTGGCGAGTAAGAGGGGACCTTGAGGGAGGCCGAAGGACAAGGGAAACGCGCAGCCACAGCCTGACAAGCGGGCGGGAGCCTTCCTAAGTCTTCCCTGTGCTCGACGAGTGGACAGAGCTTCTGGAAGCCCCGAGCCCCGAGCTCTCAGCAGCCCTGCCTTGGGTCCTCGGTCCTCAGCCCTGGCCCCGGGGCCTCAAGGCGACGTCAGGTGGCAAAGCCCCAGGCTGCCTCACTGCACTTGCCTGGAGACGGGGCTGCCCGTCAGGGTGGTGCAGAGCAGGGGGCCCGGCGTACCGTGGAGCCAACGCCCCGACGATCTCGGGGGCGCCTGGTGCCAGGTCCAGCCTGCACCTCAGCGTCGGGGCCCCGGCTTAGAGCCAGGCCCACGCTGAGGCCCCACCGTTCAGAGCAACGTGGACACCATCCCGCACCCCAACCTAGCTATCTGCAGGGCAGTGACAGGACAAGCCACAGCGCCTGCCCCCCGGAGCTCCCCGGTCTGCAAGCAGATGGGAGGGGGCGCGAGGAGGAGGATTCCCTGGAATCCGAAAGCTGCTCCCCTTCTGCTTGGGCTTGGCTGGCTTACTAGGGGACAGCTGGTCCGGGGAGCCACCACGGCCGTGCGTCACACTCGTCCAACATGGAGAAATATGCCGCCTCACAGCGTCACCAGGCTCCAGAGAATAGTTCAGCCTGCAGAGAACCCTCTGGAACCATCAACAAAAGCAAAGCACCTGCAGATGGAGGCTGCACGGTCACGTCAAGAAAATGTGCGGTCCAGCAGGCCGCGCGGGCAGGAGCCCAGGCAGCAGGAGGGCTGGTTCAACAGCCCGGACACGCACGCCCTCCACTCTCAGAGCCCATCCCCGGCACGTGGGGCTGCACTGAGGCTGACAGGGGGCCCTGGGGTGTTCGGGGGCCGCGTCCTCAGGGAAGCGAGCCCCAGGACACACGCGGAGCCCTCGGGCAGGCTGGGCTCCGGGCCTGGCACATGGGCCTGCTCCAAGGGGCTCGGTCTAACGAGACAGAGGTGAATGAAAATGAAAAAGAAGGGCACCGTGATGCGGGCTGGACTGAGCGCTATGGAGACGGCCAGGGGCCGGCAGCAGGGCAGGGACCTGGTCTAGACATCTGCTCCCCCACACCCCGAATCTGAATGAAACCCTGTGTGCGTCTCCCTCACCGCACAAGGCGCCCTGAGGACGGGGACCAGGAGTCACACATGCCTGGAGATCTGCAGCACCAACCCTTGAGGGGCCCCCTGAGCCAGAAAGAGGCCATAGGTTTTCTCTAGAAATTGTTTCCAGAGTTTGGGGTGAGGATGGGGAACCTCCTGTGCCCTGTTTTCATGTTTCCAGATGGAGGGTCACCAGTTCCTGTGACATTCTGTCTTCCTCTGTTTTCACGCACCCGGAGGAAAGAAGCGGACAGCGAGAGAGACGACTTCCCTGCCCGAGAGGCTCAGAAGAACGGGCGCCCCCAGGAGGCAGCATCTGGCGGGTGTGCCGCTCTGCCGGCGCCTGGGGCTTGGCTGCCCCCACACGTGTGGACCAGGTCGCCGATTCCGCTGTTTTCAACCATAAATCAGACCTTCGCTCTCTCAAGCGGTTCCAAATGCATGCAGGGAAACGGGGTGTTAGCTATGGGGCCCCCTCAGGTCCCAGGCGGCTGGAAGGCTTGGAGCACAGGGCACATCTTTAATATACAGGTGGATAAAAAGGCCCGGGGCAGTGAAGGAACCTGACCCTGGTAGGCGAGCTAAGAGACAGCAGTGAGCCCTAAGCTGCTGCCTCCAAAGACCGGAGCACGAAAAAATACCCTGTGGTGCGCAAAAAGAGTCGTGTGTCGTGCTTCACCTGCGCCTCTAGACATTCTGCTTTTGGTATATTTGACAAAGTATATAATATACTCCTTAGTAAGTAGTACAACTATACATCACATACATGTATATGTTTTGGTGTTCAATTTTTTCTGAGAGGGTTTGTGGTTAAAAAAAGTTCAGAGTTGTGATTTAAGAAAAAAGAACAGAACACAGGCTCTGGCCTCCCCTTTAAAATGGGGTTCTTGTTTAGGTTAGAGAAGACAAAGGACCGGGTACAATGCCTGAAGCATAACAGTCACTCAATAAATGGTAGCTGGTTCTACATTTCTTGCTGCTCTTTGCAGCCTGAGTGGCTTCATTCTGGACCCAGGTGAAACCACAGAATGATCTGTGAGGAAGCTCTTGGTTTCTGAGGGCTTTCCTCTCCACTCCCTCTCTCAGATCCAGCTGTAGGCCGGTCTGCTTTTTATTTAACAGCTTGTTAACGACTTCATGAGGAGGCAGGAGAAAGTCATAAAACAGGCCCGAGTCAGTAACATGTGCTCCTGGGGGTTTCGGACCCTATTCTTTGACGGAAGAAGGTTTTTAAATGACTGACTCAGATTCAGTTCCATAATACTGGAATTTCCTTTACTAATTTCACTTACGATGTGAGACTGATCATATGATACGAGGACCCTCGTACCAACAGTACTGTTTTATGTAAGACCTGAAAATCAGAACTGAAATAGTAATCTTCTATGTTAAGGAGGAACTTTATCTTTTTAAAATTTATGCTTATCAGGAGGTTTTCTGAAAGCAGATTTGCTTTAAAATCTAAGGATCTTAGGCTGGTGCATGCTAGAGTAGTTAAAATGGCACAGCTTCCCTGAACTCTAATCAAATTAACACTTCAATTACCCCAGTTTCTTTCCACTGACTAAGAAGTGATTCTAGAAGCAGGAGGCAAAGGGAAGGAAAGATGACTGCTGACCAGCCACCTTCACGGATGCTGCTGAAACCCACTCGGTTGACATGGGAATCAAGCATGCTTTGAAACAAAAACAAATTAAGAAGGAAATGGTGAAACCGCCACGACATACCATCAGGGGAAATTGTTTACAAACCTCAGGCCAGAAAACACTTTATGGAATTAAGCAAAAGACTTCTGTCACGAGGACCACGGTGAGACCATATGGGGGGACAGGAGCTGCACTTTACGGGGTGAGCATCTGTCTATTTAGAACACAGTGCCAGCCAGGAAATGAAAATCCCTGCTCGTGTATCTGCTGCCTCCAGCAGGCCGTGCAAAACCCCCTCTCCTGTCGCAGCACATCCATGTGTGTGGCTCTGTGACTCTGCTCTGGAAAGCAGCCCTGTCCGGGCTGCAACCTCGGACACGACAGCAAGTTATCTTCCAATTCACCCTCTTACCTCTTTAATAGGGTACAAGGGGTCTAATTAACATGTGCTGCCCAAGAAAACGTATTCTGATGAACACACCAGCCCAAGACCCTGACACCACTGCTCTGTGAACCTGAAAGGTTCACAAACAGAGCAGTCAACCCGGTGGGGTCTCCCTGAGGATTCACACATTAGGACACGCAGATGATTTTTCTGGAAGGATTTTGTTCAAATCATCTTGGAGGAGAAGGTAACAACGATAATAATAATAGCTAATACTTTATAGTTCTCACTATGTGCTGGATGTAATTCTGAACACACACACACACAGTGTGTGTGTCAAGCCTTCAGGAGATCTTTTGTTCAGGCATCTGACTAAGCAAAATAAAAGAACCAGGTGCTCTAAAAAGGCTTGAAATTCTCATGCTTTACAAATGGTACTGACAACACCTGACACACACCCTCCACCTGTTGCTTAACAAACGGCTGAGGAATAAGGGTCTGGAGGTGGTGTCGTGCCCGCAGTAACAGGGTTGGGGTGAGAGGGGGTGACGTCTGCCTCCTGTGAGTGGCCGGACAGGCGAGTTCAGGGGCACAGAGGGGGCGGGGATAAATCCCACGTGATTCAGGCCTCTGCCCTTTGTTTTTCTGATAACCACTCAGAACAAGAGGCTTAGATAAGGGAGAGTTTAAAGCTATGGCAGAGATTAGACATCAGAAATATCTGCAGATCTTAGTTAAGCAGCCTCTTCCTGATTTCTCCATAATGGCTGAGAGGTGGTCAAACTTTGAACGCCTAGGAGAATATACAGACAGAGATACAGACGGAGGCTCCAGGAGAAGAAACAAAGATCTGAGCCTGGCATCAGAAGCCAGCTCATCTTTTCATTGAAATGGAAACATTCTCCTTCCAACCGTCTCTGGTGTTTCTCTCTGAGACACATTTAAGCAGGTATAACAGATGTGTCAGGATCAGGCTCCTACCAGCTTACACAAGCCAGCTGTTAAACAGCCGTTATTAAAAATTACATTATGTAAACTCATGATCAAATAAACTATACTAGGGAAGTCCCTGGTGGTCCAGTGGTTAGGACTCCCCGCTTCCACTGCCGGGGCCCAGGGGTCGATCCCTGATTGGGGAACTGAGATCCCATAAGCTGCGTGGTGCAGCCTCAGAAAAACAAAAAGACTGTACTAAAAACAAAGTAATACTCAAAACTCATCCCTTCCTAACTATTTTACTATGCTGTTTTTGAAGTTGTATTTGTGCGGCAAACTTACTACATAATGTGTGCGGTCTTTCCCACCACACATTCAGCTATCCACACTATGGCCTGCAAATGGCCACGGTGGCAGCATTTACATCACGTGACTGGGACTACAAAGCCGGGCTTTTTTCCCTCCCAGAGAGCTGGCGGCTAGACATCTGTCAGGTGTGAGGATGGGGAATGAGGAGGGACGGCCGTGATGTTTAAATGCTCTCCACAGGGAGAGTCCTCAAGGGTTAAGAGTGCGAGCTCTGGAATCAGATTAGAGAGGCCTCCACCCCAGACTTGGTGCTTTGATAACTACATAACCTTGGGCTTGTTAAAACATTCTAAGCCTCAGTTCCTCTTTTGTAAAATGGGGATAATACACCAGGGCCACAGGGAGTGAAGAGCAAAATGAGCTAAGACACCACAAAGTGCTCCGCTAAGTGCCTTGAGAAGGGCCTCGTACAAAATCAACAATTATTACCTTCAGCATAAGCCACTTAACACTTCCAATTGTTTTTTAAAAACCCACCAGGGCAGTACAGCAACTGTGGTAGTTTACCAGTGCTCACTGAGAAGTAATTTATGTTTCTCTGAAAATATACTGTGAGAATTTCAAATCTATGCCATCACCAATTACCCAGGATACCGCCCCCACACACACAGCTCTATGATGGAGGCTGTATGCATTATGACATTAACGATAACTGTAGTGTGTAACCAAGAATACACTGCTTGGGTCCCGACAAGGCTAGCTTAGCTGTAAACTTGAAGTACTTCATCAGTGATGCTACTAAAACTGGGCTACCAGAATCCACTCTAGTTTCTCCCAGCTTTGTCTCTCAAGGCCGTAAACGAACTCCTTGGAAAGACAGGAAGGATTTGACAAGATAGTTCTAAATGCATTACAAGTTTAGGCACGTTGGATCCAGAATAGTCATCCGTACGACTTACGGCCCCCTGAGAGATCTACTGACCACAGTAACTGATTTTCTGCCAAGACTATTGCTCTTGACATTAAAATCAATGGCAGTCAATATCCACTTAATAGTCACTGTCCAATGCTCAGCCACCTCAAGAAACAATTTTGAATACTACCTTCTAATCGGCAGTTATAGACTTTGAAAAGTCCGAAGAGCTCATGTTTTAGGCGCCCCAAAGCACCGCCCATGTGTGATATGCTTGTTCCTCAGTGGGGCCAGTCTCAACGCTCTGAAAGTCACTTTACAGGAAATGCTTCAACCCCCTAATACACTGCATGGCTTATGTGTTATCACCCAACCAACAATGAAACACTTTTTTCTTTAGAAACAAAGGCAGTAGAAGCAAATACCAGTATCTCTCCCAAAAGGCAACAATAAGAGACAGAGGACAAGTCCACCGGAGGCTTAATCCAGGTAGTGACTGCACCGCAGACTCGGCAGATGACTCAGGAAGAATGAGTCCTTTACTGTCTCTGGGCTATGGGTTCTGCACCTGCTTAATGACTGGGGTGAACTGGACTCTGTCACCATCCTATTCCAGAATCTCATACCAGTCTCAACGCTCCTTTATAAGTTCAATTCATTTTATTCATTTAAGGGTAAACCTTTGGGGCTTCCCTGGTGGCTCAGTGGTTAAGAGCCCGCCTGCCGATGCAGGGGACACGGGGTTTGTGCCCCGGTCCGGGAAGATCCCACATGCCGCGGAGCGGCTGGGCCCGTGAGCCATGGCCGCTGAGCCTGTGCGCCCGGAGCCTGTGCTCCACAACGGGAGAGGCCACAGCAGTGAGAGGCCCGCGTACCGCAAAAAAAATAAAGGATAAACCTTTGTAGGACTTCTTGGCGGGCCAGTGGGTAAGACTCCGCACTCCCAACGCAGGGGGCCTGGGTCCGATCCCCAGTCAGGGAACTAGATCCCGCATGCATGCCGCAACTAAGAGTCCGAGTGCCATAACTAAGAAGTCCACATGCTGCAACTAAAGATCCTGCAGGCCACAACTAAGACCCGGCGCAGCCAAAAAAAAAAAGAATAAAGCTTTGCAACCCTCAACTGTAATACTAGTAGCTGAGGAGGAGGAATTACCAATGAGTTTCTAATTGCCCAAATCCACTTGGCAATATCAACAGCTACCAGCCCAGCGGAATTTTAAGAAACGGATTCGAGTACCAAAATGAAAACCTAGCTTTCAGATCATTTGTTTTCCCTCCAAAATCAAGGCTTTGAAACGTACCAGCAGCTCAGACGTTCCCAACACGTCTAGCGTCAGGGACTGCATCCTGGAGTAGTGGACCCCCAGCTCGCGGTGGATCCCAGAGCACTCGATGCAGGTCAGAATGCCCAGGTTGGTGGAGAGCCACGTAGGATCTGCCGAAGAGAATGGGGAAAATGGGAGCTCGTAAGGGGAGGGCAGGGGTCAGTACTTTTTTCTTGCGTAGTTACTGAACATGGAGTTCTGTTGCATCATCAGCATTTTTTTTTGGATCCTACATGCAGCTGGAACCCTCGTTCACCATTAGTTACCACCAATTTACACACGATACACACACGTGCACGTATCTAGTCTCCCTCCTCTTCCTAGGGCTCCACCTCCCCATCCTTCCATTCATTTGTTAAGCACTCCCCAGGGGCAGGGCTGTCCGTACAAGAATAAATAGGACACGGCGCCCTCTAGTGGCCGAAGGTCCCTGGATACAGACCACCCCCATCACCAACCTGATGGTACCAGCAAAGGGGACAAAGTCTAGCACCACACGAGGGACGGTCTTAATACACGTCTGTATGTCAAACATGCTAATAACCGGCAGAGAACACCCACTATGTGCTGATGCCATGCTCTGTTCAGCACAGAGTTGAAGCAATTATAGTAGCAATAATAGCTCAAAGCGTGAGAGCTTCAGAAATTACAGGTGTTTTGCCTTAATTTCTCATTTAACACATACAAGAGCGCCTGGAGGCACACAGGGCAGGTGTCTTCACCATCTTGCTCAGAGAGGTGAAGGGCCTTCCTTGCTTGAGGCTGCAGAGCCCGACCGCAGCCCTGCCTTCATCTGGGCTCAAACCCACACCCGCACCGCATGTTTACTTGCCCAGCGAAGCCTCCTAGCCGAGTGCCAGAGTAGGCATTCAAGAAATGCTTGACGGATGATGCTGAATTTACTGAAAACACGGAATTCAAAATAAAACATTCTTGAGGACATGATCACAGCCCAGAAGTACAATTCTCTTTAGAATTGCTTGCTGCCCTCAGAAACTCATAGGAGGCAAATATTGCAACCTTGGTCACTAGTTGATTGCAAAGTTATTTTTTAAATGTTCAAATTATAAACATTTTATCTGAGTTCGGAAATGCTCCTGGGCACTGGTGTTTCCACTTCACTAGACCTATTCTACCGAATCGGCTGTGTCACGCTTTTGGTGGGTATGAGTGTACATTTAGACTGCTTTATATCACTCAGACTGTCTTTTAGCATTTTAAAACAAAAATGTCATAGCTTTGATTCCTTATAAGTGTTTCCGAAGTCCAAGTACTACACTGTCCTCATCTAGGAAAAAGCACAATTCGCTACCTTCACTCCCTGCAGCATCTCCTGCCAAAGGTATGTTTTTAACAGTCCGAGACCCCATGAGGTAATTCCTCAAATTACCCCCAAATACAGCCTCCAGGGTAACAGGAACCCACGGCACATCTCAACTGTCCACTCTATTTTCGTTGGGCCTTTTTAAAAATGGAAGTTGTCACAGAACGAGGGGAACGAAAAGGCACACGGCCACCCTAAGCAGCTCACAGCTCCCCTAACACCGGCCCATCTGAGTTACCGGAATAAGTCAGCTCATTAAACGCTTAAAATACTGGTTGTTAAAATCTACAATAGTTTATGTCCATTGAAAATGAAACCCCAGTAGGCCTGATCAAAACACAGAAATAAACACCTCATTTCATGGAATGTGGCAGCTGGCTGGGGCTCACAGACAATCTCCACTGGTCCCTTCATCTTCCAAAAAGGGAAACTGACATCTAACAAAATAAGTGGCTCTTCCAGGGTCACAGACTAGACAGCGCCTTAAAGTTGCTGCAGAAGTTCTACAAAGCGGTACAAAGGGAGGACGGACTGAATCCCGGAAAAAGCCGCAGTTTGGAGCCAATACAATGACCGGATGACCCTGGTTCCACCCTCGCTGTGTGCTTCTGTTTTCATTTCTCAAAAAGCATTTAAACCGTTTCAGCTCTATGGGGCTCTCTCCCCGCAGGCCTGCTCTGAGGGCCCGGAGGCAGGCCTCTTCCCACCCTTTCCCCCACTTAGTCTTCGCACAGTTCAGTAAGCATCTGTGTGACAGCGTGAGCTCAGGCTGGGGTGCGCTGAACTTGGTGTTTGAAATGAAAGGGAAAATCAGTGACTGGCTTCTGTGAATCGGAACAGGATTTAAACGTCCTAGAGCTGGAGGGGGTGGCTGGGTCACCTGGCGCCCCGCAGTCGCAACACACGTCATTGCCTGTCATCCTCTGGACCTCGGAGATGATCTCCTTTGTCAGTTCTTGGACTATGTTATTTTCTCCCGTATTGTCATCTCCCTTAAATGCATTGTTCAGAGCTTCTTCTTTGCTGTTTTGCAGCACAGACATCCATCTAGAAAAATAACAGTGACGCTGTGTTAAATCCCAAGGACAACTGCCCTTCCAAGGTCCCACCCCCAAACAACTTACATTTGACATTCCTGTTCGTCCTCTGCTTGAAAGTGGTATGTCCTGTCATCTGCACGGCAAGAGGGGTTTCATCAGTTGTGAGCCCGGACAGTAATCCATACACAATTCCAAAAGAAAGTGGTTTGTAATTAACCTCAGGAAGAGTCTAAACTCTGCCACGAAGTCAATGATTTGTATACAACCAAGCACTCCCTCCTGCCCTTTACAAGCCCTCGCCTGGGAGCTGTGGCTTTCTGATGCAAATTATCGAGCCAGCTCCGTTCCTCCATTCAAGTCTGAAAAGAAGCAACTTCCAAAACTGAAGCTCTTCAATGAAAACCATCACTATCCTTTCAAAAGCTTTTTTTTTTTAACTTGCTACAGAGTTGGCCCCCCAACTGTTACGGCCCTTTGAATAGTAAAAGCCTTATCTAAAGCGAGTATCTTACAAGCTTTCTGGCCTTCTTAGCCCAAAGTGTATGGCCTCCATCCAATTGTGGGAAAGCATCAGAGAAACCCAAACTGAGGGACGTATGACCAAAAACCTGATCAATAATTTTCAAAGTATCAAAGTAATGAAAGCCAAGGAAAGATACAGAACTGATATAGACTGTACGTGACTAGGGCAAAATAACAGCAGCAATGTGGAATCCTGGGGAGAACCCTGGAACAGAAGGAGGACACTAGTGGAAAAAACGGTAAAATCTGAATAAGATTCTTAGTTAATAGCATCACACCAATGTAAATTTCCTGGTTTTGACAGTTGCAGATATGGCTGATATTATGTACTAAATAGTAACTGACAACCTGTACTATGCTGTCAGTATTAGGGGGAGTTGGGTAAGGGATATACAGAAATTCTTTGCCTACAATCAGTCCAAAAACGAAGTAAAAAAGAATTAAATTTAAAAAACAAAAAAGGAAAAAAAAAGGGAGGAGATCCAACTTCTGCATATGGCAGAGCAGTGACAGGCAGGGACTGTCCTTGGGGTTCACAATAAACACCTGTGCCCCTCAAAGTGAGCGAACATTGCAGCTTTTACACTCCTGAAAGCACTTTAGTTCTTAGGATGATTCTTGGTGAGCTGACTGGGAGGAGGCTGAGGCCCAGAGAGGTTCAGAGGCAGGAACAAGCGCACCCAGCGGCCGAGGGGTCAGGTTCTGACCCCAGCTCTGATCCTCTTCCTTCCTGTTTTCCTGACACAGAGGGGACACCCCGCACCCTCTATCCCCAGCCTGTTACTGAGGAAAGGAACAGGGTTTCAGAGAACTGTGCCAAGGGACTCCCCTGGTGGTCCAGGGGTTGAGAATCCGCCTTCCAATGCAGGGGACGCGGGTTCCATCCCCGGTCCAGGAACTAAGATCCCACGTGCCACGGAGCAACTAAGCCCGAGCGCGCAGGAACTACTGAGCCCACGCCCTCTGGAGCCTGCGCCACAACTAGAGAAGCCCACATGCCACAATGAAAGATCCCGCATGCCACAACTAAGACCCGACACAGCCAAAAATAAAATAATTACTTAAAAAAAAAAAAGAGAGACCCGTGTCAAGTTCAGAAAAATAAACTTAATCCTGTGATCCAAATGTTAGTGGTCGGGTGCTAGGAAGAGAGGCCGCTTTCCCTGCCCCCACTCTACCTGGTGTGCAGAGCCTTACCTGCGGGAGGGCTGGAGGGGGCAGGTCCACATCCACCCTAAGTGGATCTCAGAGTCCTCGGGAAGCCATGACCATGGCAGGTTGCACCAGAGGACCAGGTCTAACATCAGGCCTAAGACCCTGAAGCCACTTCATGGTCAGACCAGACACAGATGCCGCAGGAAAATCAAGGAGACGGGGGAGCAACCCATTTCTGTGGCCAATTCTGCATTTTAACACGTGAATGGTGGAGAAGCAGGGGAAATTCTCTGTGAAAATTTCCAAATAAGAATTCCCTTGTATGGAACCCTCTTGTGCTGTTGGTGGAAACGTAAACTGATACAGCCACTAGGGAGAACAGTACGGAGGTTCCTTAAAAAACTAAAAATAGAATTACCATACGACCCAGCAATCCCACTACTGGGCATATACCCAAAGAAAACCATAATTCAAAAAGACACATGCACCCCAATGTTCACTGCAGCACTATTTACAATAGCCAGGTCATAGAAGCAACCAACATGCCCGTCGACAGACAAAAGGATAAAGAAGATGTGGTACATATATACAATGGAATATTACTCAGCCATCAAAAGGAACGAATTTGGGTCATTTGTAGAGACGTGGATGGATCTAGAGAATGTCATACAGAGTGAAGTAAGTCAGAAAGAGAAAAACAAGTATCGTATACTAACGCATATATGTGGAATCTAGAAAAATGGTACAGACGAACCAGTCTGCAAGGCAGAAACAGAGACACAGATGTAGAGAACAAACCTATGGACACCAAAGGGAGAGAGTGGTGGGGGGTGGTGGTGGTGGGATGAACTGGGAGATTGGGATTGACATGTAGACACTAATATGTATAAAACAGATAACTAATAAGAACCTGCTGTATAAAAAATAAATTAAAAAAAAAAGAATTCCCTCGTATGGACACTCTTTCAAGATGCCTTTACACCAAGAACAGTTTCTAGCAGATTCAACTAGAGGGAGGAGAAAAGAGGAGGTTTCCAGAGCCCTGCTGCGACGGTATCCTGGGAAGGGCTGCTTCTCGGCCCCAGGCTCGGGCTCCAGCCAACCACGAACCCTCCATGTGGACCTGGAGAGGTACCCTGTGGGTCCATCCCACTCAGGGAACTGACCTAGATCATGTGCACCTTCTCCTACACCTCTCACCCCACCTGGCATGACTACATGATCTGAGGATAATGGCTCAGGACTTGAATTCGTAAACAGTGGGGTCAATCTGAGGGCAAGAGGACTGGACAAGCTCCAGAAGGGCTGGCCTTGCCACAGGGATGTCCTCCTTGAGAAGCCAGGCCCACTGATGGCTTGATTTGGGCGGGGAGTCCCTGTCTGGGGGAAAGATAGGTAAAGGAGGATCCTGCAGGGAAACAGCTGAAGCCAGCAGTCAGCCTGTTCCTCCCGGGCTCTCTGGGTGATTCCAAGCTGGCTTTGCAGGTTGAGGGACAGGAGGAAGGGGCGGCTCCTCGGGGCCTGGTAGACTCACACCTGAAAGAGCATCCTCGCTGCCCATCTACAGCTTGACTTTTATTTCTCCAGCCACCCAGATGTTTCACGAGCACAAAGGTGTCTCGGGGATACGTGTGTGTCCCAGCAGCCCGGTGAGCAGGTAGAGTCAGACCCGAAGCCAGGCCCCCCCACCTCTCAGGACGCTCATCAGGTCACGGTTTTCTCGCTCTGCAGTGTCTCCCTTGATGGTTCCTGGGGTGGGGGTGGGGGGTCTGACCAGTTTCGACGTTTCTCTGTAATGACCCAAACCCACATAGCGCTGCAACAAAGCACTGCCACTACACATGCTCCCAGGGCAGCATCACCTCTTGAAAACTAGCTGAGGATGACAAGTGTGTAGGACCGGGATTCATTCTACCCACTGGAAGACAGTGGCAAGAAGAGATGAGAGCATTTTTCAAAGATGACAGTGGACTCAGTGCCTAGGACCAGACTCGGTAAGCCCTTCCGGGTACCGGAGGCTGGAAGCTCTTGACCGAAGGTATTTATCACGTCAGGCAACAGAGCAAAGACACTGATGGAATCTTGCAAATGTCAGGTGGCCAGAGCGTGAGCACAGAACCAGATGCCTGCAGTAACTCACGCCTGTAGCAACAAGGCACGCTCACACCTACCGATTCTCCTCGGGGCCTGGCCAGCTGTTCAAATGTGTATGCTGGGAGGCTGCAGAGTCATCTACACGCCTGAAAGAAATGCTTCTGCACATGTGGTCTCTGATGGGGGCCCCACAGGGGTGCTGGAGCAACCGGGGCAAGCGAGGGTGTGTGGGCCCACCTCCCCGTGCGCAGAACTCACACTCCGTGACTAACCGCCAATCAGCTACTGGAGGGGAATGCGCCACTTCTCGTGAGTTAGTGCTTCAGAAGACGGAAAGGCCACAGCCCTCCAAGTGTCCCCTAGACACTAGCTGACGTCACATACGACCCCCAAGCTGTCTCCCTTTAACTGTCACTTTTTATTGCCATCCAGGGGCACATTTTAAAGCATGGGCAATCCTCCACATTCCACACCGTCCTGAGGGAGTGAAGGATCTGAGAGTGAGGAGGGTACATGCACCTGCGGGCCTGACGAAACTGAGCAGGGACACGGGCCTGACGAAACTGAGCAGGGACACGGGCCTGACGAAACTGAGCAGGGACATGGGCCTGGAAGCCGGGCCTGACGAAACTGAGCAGGGACACAGGATTGGAAGCCGGAGAGAGTCAATTTTTATTTTGCAAATCGGTCTGGAAGCTGAAGATCAGAACAAACAGCACCCAAACCACATATCACACTGCTCAACGTGCTCCTGCAGCTCTGGACCGGCCATATGAGAAGAGGAAACCGGCCCGGACCTCTGGACCAGGTGCATGAGAACAGGCACCAGCCCGGGCCTCTGTCTCCTCCCCAAGCACAGAGGAGCTGGTAATCATTTCCTCTAAGTTTGCTGTGAGCATTAACTTACATAGTAACTTCCTACCCTCAATAATACAACCCAACACACAGGTTAAAAAGCAGCCACCTCATGCTCGGGATACTGGGGCAAATAAGACAGCACTCATCTTCCCAAAGGCACGGTCTGGAGTCTTCCTAAATCCCCAGTGACTGCCTTTTGAAAGAAAGGGGAGCTGGCCCTTTCCTTCCCCCAAACTGTAACCCTGCCACCGAAAACTGCCAAGACCAAAAGGCCATCACATTTCTTTAAGGCATCGCTCGCCCTTTCCCTCTTCCTTAGGTGATGCTGAGAGGCCACTCGCCACAATGGATGGTTCTGTGGTGGTTCTTCTGGGTCTGCCACAAAGACGAGCAGCACAGGAGCAGAAACACTAATTCTGGGGCGGGAAGACAAGTAGATTTCAACCCGAGAGTTTCAGGAGCTCTGCCAGGGGCCTCATCACATCAGTGGTGCAGCAGTTCTAACGGCGCTCAAGTTAGGGGAGCTCTGATGACAGAACTGTCCTTTTTTATAGTGAAGTGAAGGGATCTTTAGGCTTGAGGGCTGATCTAGTATAATCTCCTTGTTTACGAATAGGAAACCTGAGGCTTGGGAAGCTGAGAGGACGTGCCCAGGTTTACAGGTCCCACGAGTGGAGCAAGGCCGTCCGCAGGTTCAAGCCCCGGATCGAGAGACCGGCAAGCAGACCATCACCAGCGGAGGTAAAAGGCACGCAGTCACCAGAAATAAAGGGCTTTCTCTTTGAAAACCAATTCTTTAAATGAATGCACTGCCCGAAAGGGGGTTGATGCCCTAGGTGAGAGTGTAAAATAATTTCTCTGCAGCACAGCGTCTGAGAAATAAACTTACGTGAAATTAGGTCAAAACACTTCTTCTCCTCAGGGTTGGTTTTCACTTGGCAGGTTAATAGGTTAAGCTTTGCGGGAGGCCGGTTAGCCTGTTGAAAGACAAAAAAACAGAGATGGATGGAAAGGAATGGGAAACCACAGTCTCATTCCTAATTAAACTATAGCAAGAATAGGTTCTCACTGGCTTGCAAAGATAGCGATCAGAAGGCAGGTTTTTATGTGGGAGGCATGACAGAGGCACATCACAGGACGTCCCTGGACCTCGGCTCCCAGGGGGCAGCTGCCCCTCCCTACAAGGGACACGGGGGGCCCACACACCCACCCAGACAGGGGTAACAAGTGATGCCAGCCCAGCTTTGAGGTCAAGGGCAGTGGGCTCCCCGGGATCAAAATGTTCCCCGTCTAAAGCTCAGAGACATTGTTCTGATCAGCTGGGCACACGGGCACCCAGATCAATTTCTGGTGATCTTAAAAGTGTTTTCCTGAGTATAAACACTCACTTTCAGGGAAAGTAACCTCACAGCACAAAAATGACAGAGAAATTTTATATATATATATATATATATACATATATATATATATATATGTATATATATATGAAATGACAGATGACAGATTCATAATCCTTAATGCCAGCCATCTGTCACATAAATTTCAACAAAACCCACCTCGTTCACATACATGTCCCCCACCTTCTGCCCTCCACACAATGGTAACAAGAGATTACAATACGTCTTTGTCAGAGATGTGTCAAAAATGACTATTTTGTTACCATTTCAGAAACTATCATAACTAGTCCAAAAAAGCAAAGGGCAGAAGATAATTTCAGAAAAAAAAAAAAAAAAAAAAGAATTCTGAATGGCAAAACGCCTTTCAGAAATCTTGGAGAAATATTCAAGTATGCAAGGCTTATCTTACCCACCCACCAAGCCGCTAAAGGAAAGACCAAATAAAATGTCTTAGAGTTCAATTGTTCTTGTTTACCCCTTCCCGTGGCCACCAGCCATGTCAAGAAATTGTAAAAGCTTGGATTTGGGATTAATCGAGATACACACTCACATGCGTCTACATCTGGGCAAACCTGCATTTATAGACCCCTCTCCACTGAGCTCAGAGCCAGGGGTGAGGCAGCGTGGCCTCCATTAAAACAGGACTGATCCTTGCAGTGTGAACAACTGGGTTTGATGACAGCAATCTGGGACAAGCAGAAGCTGGATAAACAGGGTTGGACTAGACTCTCCTGGTTCACAGCTGTGCTGACATCTCTTATGTGGAAATCACTGCATGTTCTGCAGTCTGCCGATGCCTAACAGATGCCCTTGGGTCATCAGAAACCAGTATTCAAAGACTCCAAGCTCTGCCTGATCTTGCAAACCTTGACCATTCCAAGTAGAAGTACCATCAATCCTATTCTTGATCTTTATTAATACAATTAACTGGCTTGTCCAGGAACCAATACACCAAACGATACGTTTCTACAGTAGGAGACCACAGCACAAATGCAACCAAGCACTCTACCAAAGTGTTCAGCCCATAAAAAGTATGTGCCTATTCCATTACCTCATATGGTCACACAACTATACAGGTGCATTTAGGTGATGTTCCTGGACTACTTCCAAATGCTGGTGCCCACTAAGTCTTAGAAGCAGGAGCAGTAAAGGGGGTGATGTACTTTGGTAAATATAGAAAACTTCCATGGACAAGAGGATGATCTTGAATAATAATAGCTACCTTTACTCAGTTGCTGCTGGTGCTATTGTTATTATCCTATTATGTGCTTACCTGAGGCGGGCACTATTGTAAGCATTTTTAATGAATTAACTCATTTAATTTTCCCAGCTGCACTCTGAGGCAGGAACTACTCCACATTTATAGATAAAGATACCGTCCACGACAGACTTTTTTTTTTTTTTTTTTTTTTTTTGTGGTACGCGGGCCTCTCACTGTTGTGGCCTCTCCCGTTGCGGAGCACAGGCTCCGGACGCGCAGGCTCAGCGGCCATGGCTCACAGGCCCAGCTGCTCCGCAGTATGTGGGATCCTCCCAGACCGGGGCACGAACCCGTGTCCCCTGCATTGGCAGGCGGACTCTCAACCACTGCACCACCTGGGAAGCCCCAGACTAAATAATTTGATGGAGCTTATACAGCTTGGGAGCAGTGGTGCCAATGTTCAAACAAGGCAGTCCGGCCCCAGAGCCCAGGCTCTTAACGGCCACTCTCTCCTGCCCTTGCCACGGCTTCCTGGGAAGCAGAGCCACTTCCCAGGATTACCTCTAAGTATCTCAAGTGCTGCAAAGAGCCACACTGGAGTGAGTACTCCCCCTGCCCCCCAACCTGCCTTCTTCCATTTTCCCTGTGCTACTAGGAAAGTTGTTCATTCTTACTGAGACACAACTACCCTCAAAGACAGATTTCTTACTTCACAGTGTATGCACCACAAAATATGGAAAAATACCCAGTGCCTATATGTGAAGTAGGAATAACGATAAAGGTATAAATGTGGCTACTATTCAAAAAGGACAACCGTGAGAATGGTCCACAAAACCTAGAAGCTGACCATCTTAAGCTGTTCCAAGTTTTACACTAATAATTGCTTGCTACTGGCCCATTCAGATTAACGATTAGCTGACAGCAAGGCTGTAAGAAAAATTTTAAATAGAGAACATTCTATCCATTAAATTCCCTCCCTGCTACAATTTGGGGAAAATGCTGTCTTCATTGAAATTCAGCTATAGAACAGGTCTATCTAATTCATCAGATACCAGTGTTCCTTGAGAGCCTGATTTGAGAAGCCCTGATTTAGTAGAAAGCTCAGGAAGGAGCAGGAAGCAGACCCTACAGCCCTAAGTGTTTGCCATGAAGACACAGATTATTAGTGAAGCTCCCATTTTAGTCAGGCCATTCCATTCTCCTCCAAGTTGTCAGGCTTTTAAAAGGAAGTTTCTAGTCTCCCTTCTGCATGACTGATGATCATTTAAAAATTTTTTTTAGATTTTGTAAGAAACAACAGACATTTCTTCCAGCTTAATACAGTCTCCAGCCTTTGGCGGTGTGGCAAAGTGACAAATTTGGCAAAGAGGATATCTAATTAGAGTCATTTTGTCCCAAGGATAACTTCTTTCCAGGGCCAGAAAACACAATTAGCCTTGTCTAACGGGGAATACCAACTTGGGCTTTCTACTGAATTCATCCCAGATGCTATCACTGTCCCCCTGCTAAAATACAGAATACAAGAATCTCATGTCCTAAACTGTCCCTTTTTTCCTGACGGTAAATTAACAAACATACTCAGGGAGATGCTGGCTGAACAGGTAAGCCACGAAAGGAGCCAAATCCAAACCAAACCAAACCAAACCAAACCAAACCAAACCGGCATCTCTCCACTCTCTTTCTCGGTGGAGGTTAGTTCACATCACAGTGTGTGAACGCTCTGTAGGTGCAGCAGCACTGGGGTGTCGGGATCCGGCCCCCCAGAGCATGCAGGGCACGCCGCAGCAGAGGCGGCTGCCGCAGGGACCCACTCCTTTCCCAGGAGAGGCAGCGGGACAGAGCCTCCACCTGCCACTCCTCTGGGCTGGAAGGCAGCTAAGGCAGGAGGCGGCGTCCAGAGAGCGGGACTCCCTAGAGAAGGATTCCCCCCAAGGGCGAAGCACTAACACAACATGCGAGTGGCGTGACAAGCTGAGCTCTCCGCATGCTAGTAAAGCTAGTTATAACCGTACTATCTGCCAAAAACTGGGGCAACCCATCAACACTTAAAGAAAACTAAGCCTCCATGTCTTTTGAGAGGAAGCTCAAGCAACAGAAATGAAGAGACCCAAAGTTTATGCTGTCAGCAAAGGATTACCAGACCTGCTGTCATTTCTGTGGTCGGGGGGAGAACCACTCTTTGGCTTAAGCCGAGGCCCTGGGTCTAGTGGACACGCCAATGAAGCAAATATCCCAACTGGCTTTAGAGCTGTAAACAAATATGAAATGAAACCCAGTCTTGTTTTATGAGATTTTCCGCACTGAGGCAGTAAACCTGACTCAGAACAGAGTAGAATACAATTCGAAAGCAAATCACAGAATCGCAGGTGTTAGAGCAGGAAGGGAACCTGGCCTTCATCCAGTCTAACGTTCTCCATTTTAAACAGGAGTGGTGACTAAATCAATTTGCCTTTCTTAGTCTACAGTGCTTATACCCAGTCACACACACACACACACACACACGTTCATACAGAAAAAAATTACATCAGGATCCTAACTGCATGGCCCCATGAGGGACGTGATGAGCATAAAGAAGGCCAGTGAAGGCTGGATTTTGGAAAAGAGAAACGACCTTTATTTGCCCAGGCAGGAGCCATGTTCAGTCCCCCAGGCCAGAGGTCCCCAGAGGTCCCTCCAGACACTTGGTATCTGCTAGTTCTGTGGTCTCTCTCCCTTCTCATACAGAGTCGGTGAAAAGGAAGGGACCCCACCCCCACCCCGTGGAACACAGTCCATGCTGCTGCTCACCCTTCAGGTGGGGCTTTACTCTGTCTCCTCACTCCTAAATACTGACAAGGGCAGGGTTTCTCTGGAACCACACTGAGCCATGACCTCTGTCCAGGGCCCTGAAAAGGCTGTCTGCGCTCCCGCCCAGCTCTGCCTGTCACAGGGGAGCTGGTGGGGACGGGGGAAGAAAGACAAAGGCTGAGGCTCATCTCCACTATGGGACTGAGGTCAGGGCCAGGCCTCCTGCCTGGGGTGCAGGAACCTAGGCCAGCACCAGCGTCCTCGTTCTCAGCAAAACAGCAACCAACTCTGCCTTCAGACATTTAAAAAATATCTACCAGCCTCCACGGCTTTCACCAGATCCCGTCACACCAGGTAAGGTGATAATATGCCTAAAGCCCACTGTGGAAAAGGGCTGTGTTTGTAACTGTGGTTACACAATCCCTCGTCTCCGAAAGCCAGATTAAGTAAATCATTTTATTCCAACTGGTATTCCAACTGGCTCAGCATATGTTGGCTCAGTTTCCTGCATGCGCAATTATACACAGGGTCGTAGAAAAAGAACCTGATGAAGGCTGGGTGCAGTATGTCTACAATAAAATTACTGAAGTCTCTCTTCTCTTGGATTTCTGATGCCCAGACTCCTGACTACCTAAACTCTTTTCCCTTGATGGAAAAGGAGAACTCTTTCCAAGTGTGATGTTCAATTTCCACAGACAAAGAAAGCCGGGGAGCGGTTTGCTGCTTGTTTCTGGGAGTCACAGGCCTCTGAATACAGACCGCCTGGCTCCTCAGGTGTTCCTGACCCTGTGAGGCAGCAAGGGCCCCTGCTAGGGGAGCACCAACAAGGGCACCAAACCGAGGCGGCACCCAAACAGGCACCCAAACAGGCTCTTCTCAGCAGGGAGCTTGTTTACAATGCACGCCTCGTGCCGCAGCGCAGGCCTCAGTCCCCTCACCAGGCCTCCAGCCCACATCCCCTCATCCCGCTACAGCAGAGCCCGTGATGACGGAGGATACTTACGGTGCCATGGGATATGGTCAGAAAACCATTTTTCACTGAACATTTCCTTTTCTGCCACACTTTTCGGATCCTTACAGATAAATGGGGAAAAAAAAAAGAGTTCAGAAATTTTGGACACAGGAGATCACAAACACACTCTGAAACTCTAGCAACGCCGTCTACATACCCATCGCTTTTCTTGTAGAGGTTTCCATTCCGCTCGGTGCCGTGCTCTTTGTTTCCCTGAGGCTGGTGTAAACTATAGGCTGTGCTCTGGCGAAGCTGTGAATCCTGAAAACAGTTAAGATGTTAGTGGTTTTTAATCCTGTCCAGATTTCAATTTCTAAAAAGCAGTACACAGAGACACTTACACCCTTAAAAATTTCTTTTCTTTTTAAATTAGAGAATTTCCCCTCTTAAACACACCAAAAAAGGGACATAAAATTCGTATCTTGGAACTCATAAATGCCACCTACCAGGCTGGAGAAGGAAATGACAAATGCCAGTATCCCCAAACTGGCTGAAAGAATGAGCCATTTGGAAATTATGAGATTTTACTTATTTACTAGCCTTAAGTCCCTGACAGTGGCAAGAAGCTCCTGGTGTGGCAAAAGCAGTCCTCGAGAAGGAAGGCAGTAACGCTACATGTTGGAAGAGGCGGGGCTTTCAAGCAAAAAAAACACAAAAACAATGTTCTGCCTCTTACTTTGGGCAAGTTACTTAAGCTCCCTGTCTCAGTTTCCTCCTGGGAAAACAGGAAAACAATTTCTAGTAAGGGCAGCAAATATAGGAAGGCTTGAGTGAGACCACGTGTGTGAATACCTGCTATGTAACACATATGAACATCTGCTTCCTGACCCCATCAATCCCAGCAGAGGGGCCATGGCCCTACACCTAACTGCTCCAGCCTGAGGGCAGACTGTCCACCTGGTCAGCTGAGAATACGGCCAAGTCCACCACCGCTGGGAAACTCCAGCCTTCAGCTTTTTGAGGGCAAAGACCATTAATGAATCCCCTGGGCCTAAGTCCAGGGTCTGGGGTCCAACATGTGCTCAACTGGGGTTTCACAGATGATACCAGAAGCGCTAACCCTGGAAATTCTGGCAAAGGAAACAAGGGGAGCAAAAGATGAACAAGGAGTTCACAGGTCAACTGGGCGGGACTGAGAGCTGCCTCCATCTGTCGTGAGAGCTCCCGACCCAGTTCACTCCGTCACAGAAGAAACAGAAACGATGAAAATAAGGGACCTGCTCAAGATGCAGGGCTCGCTGGAGCCAGAGCGGAGGGTGGAAGGGAACTCGGCCTCGCACTCTGAGGCCCCTTCCACTGCGCCTCGTGCCCTCACCAGAAGATGCCCAAGGATCCAGAGCTAGCCTCACTCCACCGTCGAGCAGCTGACCACCCCCCGGGACCCTCGGCGCTGCCCAAACAATGAAAGAACCGGTGCACGACAGTCAACATGATCCAAACTGAGGATACACGGGCTCCAGAAATGAACAGTCAAACGGAGAAAACCACGGGAGCGTCTGGAAGAAGTGAGTTTTAAAGATGAAGGTGAGAACCGCCAGAGGCTAAGGGGAGGGACACACGCGGAGGCCTGCAGAGGAAAGTGGTGGCCGTGGCCATCCTCCAGGGAGGGAACTGAGGACAAATACTGCAGCCAAGATAAGGGGGCCCATCGGCCGAAGGGACCGGCGGGCTGGAGTCAGAGCCTAGACTTCATCCGAAAGCCACAGCCAGCCACCCGAATTCTTGACCGTTTTTTTAAAAAATCTTGAAACGCAAATTTTTAATCTGGAGGAAGTCCAGTTTATCTACTATTTCTTTTGTCGTCTGTACTTTAGATGTCACATCTAAGAAGTCACTGCCTAATCTAATGTCATGAAGATTTACATCTGTGTTTTCTTCTAAGTTTTATCGTTTTAGTTCTTAATTTAGGTCTCTGACCCATCTTGAATTAACTTTTTATTATGGTGTGAGGTACGGGTCTAAATGCATTCTTTTGCTTCGGCTATCCAACTGCCCCAGCATCATTTATTGAAAAGACGGTTCTTTCCTCATTGAATTGTCTTAACACCTTTGCTGAAAATCAACTGACCATAAATGTAAGGGTCCAATTCTATTTCATTGATCTATATGCTCAGCCTCACGCCAGTGCCACACTATCTTGATTATTATAGCTTTGTGGAAAGTTCTGAAATCAGAAAGAATGAGTCCTCCAACTTTGTTCTTCTTTTTCAAGATTGCTTTTGGCTCTTCTGGGTCCCTTGCATTTCCGTATGAATTTTTAAATCAGCCTGTCAGTTTCTGCAAATAGGCAGCTAGGATTTTATTTTGATGGGGATCACACTGAATCTGTAGATCAGTTTGGGAAGTATTGCCAACCTAATAATATTAAGTTTTCCAATCCATGAACATGGCCTGTCTAGCACTGACTTTTCAAACTCTGAAATATATATGGGATAACTCAGCAAAAAAATAAAAACAAAAAAACCCAAAAAACCTTCATCTGAGAAATCAATAATGTGCTCAAGCATTCCATTACAGAACTGACAACAGACCCTGAACAAGCAGACCCCCTAACAGGAGAAATGTCCTTTTCCACAAGGAGTTCATGCCTCTAAACAACTAGGGCAAACAGCTCATTCATTGGATAAGGATGGTCCCAGTTTCTACTTTCTCTCAAAGGGGCAGTATATACTAGCACTAGACATTTAGAGCAAACCCAGCTTTAAACATCACTGGAAATGTATGCAGCAGAGGGGAAATGGAAAAATACTGTTCACCTATCTGAATCTCTGTGAAAGACTAAAAATAAACCTGTCAAAAGACTAAACTGCACAACCAATAAATACGTCTATTGATACGGGGAGAAAAAAAAATCCTGCACAAAATAAGTGATGAAACCATGTGACAACACTGCTAAAAGTGTTCATGCCAAGTGTATTAATCAGAACGCTTCATAGGTCTTATGAACAGGATAAAGGACATTCTTCTTTTCAACAGCATCAGACCCTATGCCAGAGGTTAGGAATGAAATCACTGTTTTATTCTTTAGACAAGGCATTTCTTGAATCAATTTTAAAATGCAAGCAAATCTGAAACTATGGAATTTAAAATCTGTAAGGAATATAATCTGTGTAACATAAAATTGAACCTGCTTTAGAACTAATTATTTCAGCATCTTCCAGGTGACTTCTACGTGACCCAACAAGAATAGCCTTTCTTCACCTGTTTATACAAGTGTTTCATACAACACTTGATCAAGGGAAGGGGTGACAAATGAAGTCGGCCCTTTCACATACTGAGATTTCAACTGAATGGAATATAGTTCAAGGGAAAAGAGCCTCCCTTTCTGAGGAGAACCATCATCTAACAATACAGCAGGCAACTGGCCGGGGCATCCACGTTGCCCGGATTCTTGGAGACTCTCCCACGTATTCTGTGCTTCTCCAGGAGAGCCAAGGACACCCTAAGACTCAACTGAGTGAGCCTCCACGTGGAGACTGTTATATGTCTGAAGCACGTAAGTTAAGCAGGCATTTTATGGACCTTCAGAAAGCTCTCATAAAACTCCATCAGTATCCACAAATCCTCTGTCCTATGACATCCAGACAAGTTCTCCGATCCCAGGCACTGTCCATGGTCTTAAGTTCTGTGTGGCCTTATGAAGTGTTAGCCACTGGGTGCTGCTGAATCAGAAACTGCCCAGACGAGCGGTAGACTCAATATCTGAAATCTTCAGGAACGGGGCGTGGGGCCGGGGAAGGGTGACACTGCATACTTTATATACACGTATTTGCGCACGCACACACACACGTCTACTCATAACATCAGAAGTATCCCCGAGCTCCCTAAGACTCTAGAACATCACACACTTTTTCAATTCACCTGTCCACCTCTCAGAAAGTCTGTGTTTGGTTAATTCTCATGATGAACGGATTGCCGAGGAGTCACCTCACGATGCTTAAAGTTTCTCTACCAAGGGAGGGCTGTGGTGTCCAATCGCTCCCCATTTTCCCAAGGCGTGTCAGGTGTGTCCATGGACACGTGTGTGTGTGTGTGTGTGTGTGGACGCACCGGGAACTGGGGGCTCTGCTAAGCAAGCACTAAGCTGTGGTCAAAGAACAGTAGATGTTCTAACATCTCTTACCACCTATTCCCCATTATTTCTGGGTAGCTTTTTTTTTTTTTTTTTGGCCACACTGCATGGCTTGAGGGACCTAAGTTCCCCAACCGTGGGCCCCTGCAGTGAAAGTGCCAAGTCCTAACCACTGGACCAGCAGGGAAGTTCCTCTGGGTAGCTTTTTAAAAGATTCTGACACAAGATATTAAAGTCACATAATATAGCTGACAGAGAACAGCCTTGTGGTGGAACACAGCAGGGCTCAAACCCTGGCCCCAAAACTCCAGCAAATGCATTTCTCCTCTCAGACTCAAGTTGTAAATGCGGGCTAATACTACCTGCCCAGCCATGCTGTTGTAATAAGGACTGATTACGGGTCACGCTTATCACGTGCCTGGAAAAACCTGAGACGTGAAGCAAGCAGGAGACGCCATGACAGCAGAGAGCAGGGGAGAGGACGGGGGGAGCAATGACGAAGGCTTGGGAACGGGGCAGTGGGGCAGTTGGGGTCGGGAGCAAGGGCATCAGCCTAGGCTGGAGCGCAAGTCAGAGTGGGGAAGGGGCAAAGGTCAGGGCCAGAGTCACGAAGACAAGGTGCCAGACGACCAGCCAACAGAGGAGGGTCAAGTGGGCAGAAGGACCCCTCAGAGATGCCACCACCGCCACCCACCACCATTCAACTACCAAGGCCGGGGAAGGAACTGGGTCTTTTTTGTTCACTCCTGTATCGTCGGCATCAGGAACCCAATATCTGTGGAATGAATGAACGAACCAGTATTCGTTTATCAAGACAATGTGTTAAGTGCTTTACAGAACTTGTCCCTTAGATCTCATAACAACTCTCGGGTAGGCAACATCACTCCTGTTTTACAGATGAAGCGACCGAGGCATGGAGAAGTCAAGTAACTTGCTCAAGGTCACCCTGGCAGGAAGTGGAAGACCTAGAGTTCAAACGGTACACGTGCTGCTGGACAGCCGGCTACCAGGCAAGCTTTCTGTCCTGGTCAGAAGCTGGCCCACCTGTCTCAGCTGCTGGGCCTCTCCTGACTCTGGATCCTCCTCCAAACCCTCCTTCCTGACACACACCTGCCCACCCCACACTGGGGTGACGCCCCCCTTGGAGGTGACCTCCAGTAGAGCTCTCATCACACTGTGCTCAACTCCTTTTCTGTCCCCGCCCCTGACCGTGAGCCCTTTAAGAGGGAAGAACCGTATCTAACCTACTCCGGTGTGTGTCTGTGCAGCTCCTGCTTAGAGTGACTGCTGAGGAAATGGCAGTCGAATATGCCAAGTCTTGCATGGCGTCAGCACTCAAGCCCAGTTCTAGGCTACCCAGCAGCCTGGCACGAAGGGTGGGAAGTGGACACCTAGCCAGAGGGTTCTGATTAAGGCCAGATTTGAGCATGATAAGATATGCAACCCCAGACCAAAAGGCCGGAGTTGGAAGAAAATCATGGCTGTTATGGACCTCTGTTCCTTGGACAGCACACACTATTCGACCACATCCTACCACACAGGGACACTTTAAAAAGGGGAAGCAAAACTGGCACGAAGAGAGATCTCCAAAGTAGAAAAATCACTGTGGTTTCAGCGCTTAGACCTACCAAGACCATCCCCCAGAACCTGAGTCCTCCCCAGCACAGCACACGTCTTCGTTCCCAACAAATAGCAGAGAATCCTCCAGCACCGCAGCGGGACCTGTCCCAGCAGAACGCAGCTGAAATGGACATTTGCGGGACGGGGAAGGCGGGAGAAGGTAAGGCACACAGGGAGGAAGTTCATGCAAAGATTAGCAGTGTTGAAGAGTTTTAACTTTGTAGACGGGGTCTTTTCCAAATGTTAAAATATGATGCATATATAGGTGTTCACTGTATAGTTTTTCAACTTCTCTGTAAGTCTGAAAAATTTCATAATAAAATAATGGAAAAATCAAACTGTAGCATCCTATTTACAGGGAACAGAAATATCAGGAATAGAATAGGAACGCCGGTGGTTTGGAGGTGTGGGGGTGCTGGGATCGTGACGGCACAGTCTTTTCCCCAAAGTACAGCCACGGGTGACAGAGAAGCAGCCCAAAGCCCCTGTATGTGACGGCCACGTCCTCCACTTAGACCACACGATTGATGCTGAAGGTTCACAGGGAGAACTAGGAGAGTAATGCCTACCAACCATCACTGCCGTCTCCTTGGGGCACGTTACCTAGTTCTTATGAAGTATAATTATGTAGAATTAGAATGTTTATAACACTGACAAAAATCCATCAACACCTTCACTTTTCTGCCTCACAGAAGAGAATCCAGAAACGAGGGATGAGAGCTAAACAACAATAACGCCCAAATGTTCGATTCTTGTGATTGGAGGGACCCCAGTTATAAAAATTATTTTAAAACAGATAAAATTTAACGTATCCATATTTGCTTATTACTTGCAATTGCATTCACAGACTGTCCAATTTATGGAATACCATCATCAAAAAGCAACGCAGAATGTGATACACAGAAAAGACAAGACATTCACAGCCAGGAGATTGGTGGGTTCGATCTTTGGGCATAAAGCCAGAGAAGAGCAGTAAAGACGGTTCATTCGACCCCGCTGTGCGTCTGGGGCAGAACGGCTGGTCAACATAAAACACAGAAACAATAAACCGTTAAAGACTTCTGGTCTGTGCTGGTAAACCTGCTACACTTTTCTGCAAAGCTGTAAATAACCGGCTTTCTGACAAGAGCCAGTTTTCCCAAACCTCCTCCTCCTGCACAGCCAAAGCAAACATGGCCCTCGCTCTGTGCCCAGAGGGCTCCAGCACCTGCTCTCCTGTACTTTAAATCTGAGCTTTGCTTCACAGGTTTGATCCTCCTTCTCGGATCCTTCTTGCTTCCAACCATTCCCACCAGCTCTCCAGTGCTCGATGGCATCCTGGCTCCTGCATTAGTGCTACCTCTTCTGGTTACAATCAGGCCACTATATTCTCCATACTCCAAGTTCTTTTTTTCTTTTTCTGTTTATATTCCATGTTTAGGAATATCAAAGTGTCAGGACCTAGATTCTCTAGATGGGGAGGAAGTCACCATGCTGTGGGTAATTTCCAGCACTACATGGGGCCTCAATGGGCCAGTCTCTCACTTAGCTGACCCCTGTTTACCAAGAACCAATGAAATGAGCAATATATGGTGCTATATGTGACGGCCAGATGGGCCCAGAAGGCAGGAGGGCAGCCTCAATCTGCTCGAGGTCCAGCTGGAGAAAAAGCACCTGTGCACTTGAGCACATGGCCATCAAGCCCCCAAAGATATATGTTGCCACTGAAAAAACTCTCTCAAACAAAATGTGCGATACAGATCACTGCGGGGGCGGGGGGCAGAGGCAGCCCTCCAGAGGGAGGGATTAAGGTACATCAGAAAGACGGGCAGAATTCAGCGACGCAGCGGAAGGGGGGGCGGTGAGCGGCTTCACTTTCACAAAGGAGTGATGCCAAAGGCTAAACTGTAAACTTGGAAAATTCCCATTTCGCTAACATTTATGTGTTCAAATTCTTAAGTCTTTAATAAAGTCCACAGCTACTGAAAGAAAAGTAAAAATAAAAAATGCTACTAGCTATTAGTATATACACGGAGGAAATATCTATTTTTTGAAGTTCATGAAAAAAGCATGCAAAGTTCTATAATTTATTAAAATACTGAACTACTTACTCTCCTAGACTTCAGTCACAAAAGGTAAATGCATTTGGGAGAAAAACAACAATATTCAGTTATAGTACAAGAACTTAAAACAAAATAGAGCATACCAAACTGCCAACAGGGAACTTTATGCTCTGGTAAGTAGTTTAATAGAGGTATTGATCTAAAATCTACTAGCTATACACTTAAACACGTTCCTTTATTGACAAGGAAGTGGATTTATGTTAAATTTCACATTATAATATCCACACTGTAGCAAACATATGCAATTACCTCAAAATTTACTTTTTAATGGTTTTCTAACAAGCCCCCCCAAATACAAATCATCACTGCGAATGTGCTGGCCCGCAGAGAAGTGATTATATGAAAGAGATGACGCAAGAAAACTAAGGTTTCTGCCCATCAGAAAGCAGCTCCAAGAAAATCAAGCTCCTCCCATTTTATGGAACATAATCTCCAGGCTGGAAGATTCAGATGGTCACCAGTCACCCGCTGATGCCACACGGGCAAAGTCCATGTATATCTGTGGGCAGGGAAACCACAGAGCTCCAGGGAGAGAACCAACGGCATGAATAACGAGTGTCTATGTGACGGAGACCCTAAGAGCTACTCATCCAGCAACGGACGGAGCAGAAGAGGTTTAAATACTGCCATTAAGGCCATGCCTACGGTAATGCTTCCCCATGAAATAAGCATATTTTTAAAAAGATGGTTTTTTAAAACCAACTTAAAGAACAGACTACATGTTTGCATGTTGCCCGATACAGCCCCGCAGTGAACCGAGCACCCAGAGACCTGGATCTCACCTCCTCAGTCCCGAAGCCCCCGAGACTGAGGGATGACAACACAGAACAGCAGATCTTTCAAAATTAAATTCCCTCACCTCCTTCTGTTCAACCTGTAACGCTGACTTCAAGATATCTCGGAGCTGTATCAACTGCCTTCTCTCTTCATCCTGGGCCTGTTTGATCTTTAAAAAACAAAACAAAGCAGAGGAAAGTACGGCGGAGGTACAGTGAGATGGTGGAGTTCACGCGGCATTTCTCCATAAACGCAACCTTCTCCCAACCAAGACTGAGGACGGAGTGGGAACCCCATTCTCCATACTCCGCGGGGCGCTTCAGGGCTGTCACTTTCTGGGTATCCCAGCACGCAAACACGAGATTACACGGAAGCAACATTTAAATCAAAGTGTTTGTTGCATAAAAACCCTTTCAACACTCATGTGGGAGGGAAACTACTTACTGTGTGAAGATCCGTTGAAAGTGTTTCAATGGAAGGTTTGAGGCTTTCAACTGCTTTCAGTCCATCCTGGAAAAAACTAGGAGGAAAAAAACAAGAAACATAGATTGTGTTTCATAAAAGAGAAAACAATATTGTTAGATGGAGAAAAAACTGCTTTAAAGGAAATGGCTGAGATCACTATGTAATTCCTGGGGGAAAAGACTAGGACCCAAACCTTGAAATATTAGGCAAACCAAGAATAAAGTGACACTCAAAACTAATATTAGGCAAACCAAGAATAAAGTGACACTCAAAGCTAAGAGAAAAGGCACTGCAGTAAGCCTCGTATTTGTGATTTTTCTTGACCCATATAAAATGAGCCCTAAATTTTCAGTTTGTAACGGGAAACAGGACTCTACTGACAAATGGCAGCAAAGGCTTCGGTTCAGGAACGGAAGAGTCTGAGGCCAGGAAAGCACGGGGTGAACACAGAATAAGACGCTAAAATATTTTCCTTGACAGGCAACAGCTAAGTGGAAAAGAGAAAGAATGCAGGAAAAAAGCAAGGGAGCCTGAAGCACATGAATGGCCACGCCCCGTGGGCAGAGCAGGGAGATGTGGGTGGAGAACTTGAGATCGAATATCAAAAGGAACTTTATATTTTTAACGCTCAGAACCCAGTGCTTGTGAAGTCATCTTTAACCAGTGATTCAGGAAGTACAACAGAGGCTGGACGAGTTTTTCTGCAGCAACAGCAGGCTGACGGGCAGCACATGCCTTTGAACCCTTTTCAGAGGAAGAAGAGGCTTCCCAGGGAGCTCAGGAGAGAGTTCAAAACCTGTAACGAGGCCTAAAATGCCCGTGGACTTGGCCCCTGCCTACGTCTCCAGGCTTCCACCCACACCACTTGCCCCTTTATTCACGTCTCCCTACCCCTCTATGGAGCCAAGTCCTCCCTGCCTCAGGCCCTTTGCACTTGCTGTTTCTTTCCTCTAAAGAGTTCTCCCTGCAGCCTGCCTTCTGTTTCGCCTGGTTCATTCCCACTCACTCTTCAAGTTTTAAGTTAGATACGGCCTCACCCTTGAGGTGTGCCACAACCTCCATCCCTTCAAAGAGGTCTCCTTGCCAGATTCTCTCAGAGCATTCTGTCTCTGGCTTCAAAACACTCACCACAACTGCCATTACGTGTTCACTGGTGTAATTGTTTAAAATGAAGTTCCCCCATTAGATCTGAAGTTCCAGGAGGGTGAGGACACAGCATCCACAAAACCTGACACATTTCAGGCACACAATATTTGTTGAATGAAGAAATTAATGAGGAAAGGAAGGAGAATTTCTAACTTCTGCCAGTTTACTGGGTACCAAGGAGGCTATCTTCAAAAAAAAAGGTGATCTGGGGTTCACGTGTTTCTTTCTTTTAAACTCAGCAATGGTCCTGTGGGAATTTCCCATATCAAGTATGCAGTTAGCAGCAGGGGTTGTAAAAACAATGCTGCATGACACTTAGTACAGTAACTCCAAGGAGGAAGGGAGGAAGGAAGAGGAAAGCGTACACACAGGATGTGGGTTACAAACCACTACTAGCTAGTTATTAGGAATCAGAGGCTGGGCTATTAGAATTTCTGACCTTAAAAATCTTCAGATATATGCATAATTTTAACTTTACATTCTCATTCCTGTATTTTGCCTAATTCATTTTTTTTCTCAATGTAAAATATGTTTCTGGTGTAGCAACTGCATCCATGTTATAATGACCTTTCCACATGGTCTGTTTCCACTGATAGGGCAGAAATGCCATGCCATATACGTCTCTGTGTTTCCACTCTGAGCACAGTGGCCGACACAGAGCAGCAATTTTAAATTGAAAAGGAAACTGGGAAGAACAAACACAAGGATGAGAAACTGAGCTTTTCCCTCTTGTCATGAACTCATTCGGTTCTTATGTTTTGTTTCAGCTCTATTTTTTTTTTGTATAACTGTTTTATTAATCAATTCAAATTCTTATAAAATAGGCGGGGTTGGGAGGGAGGGGGAGAGAGAGAGAGAAGCTGAACACACACTAGTTCAGGGAGTAGGAAAATTATCCCAGGAGGTCAGCACAGAAACGGTCCTGCTCTCGGGGAAAGGGAGAGGGTGCACAGCTCCAGCATCTCTGTGCCTGGCAGCTGTCCCCACAGTGAGAGCACCTCGCGGTGGAGTCAAGGGCTCGGAGAGGTGTTTCTCATCACAGACGCTGTTTCCGTCGTGACACTGCACAGTGTCACACTTGGAATAACGATACAGATTTAGAGTTCATCTTTGTAAAAGCATAGCCAGTCTTGACCATCTACCTAGAAAACTTCCTCCCTGTGATGTTCAAAACTCCTATCTTTCTGTACCGTCCTTACTGAGGCATGTTTGTATACTTTCTCTGGCCTCAGGGAAAGCTTCAAAAAAGGGGGCCCCTTTGCTGACTGCTGTCACTGCAACATTCCTAAGTACAAACCCCCGGACATTTTTTTTAGCTTGAGCCTGTTAACACTTTCCCAAGCTTCAGTCAAAACAACATTTACCAGCGGTATTACCAAATGTCGACTTCTGTTTTTTATCTAATGTTTTCTAGCCTACCTGATCAAATTCGCCAGCCTTTAAACTACACCCACTGAGATCCAACCTTCAGGCGCCCACAAGCGGGGCGGACTCTCCCTTCTCCAGCCTTCACAACTGCAGCCTCACGGCCGGCAGCCTCCGCCCTCCCCCCCACCCCCCCGAGTGCGCTTGTCCAGGGCACCGGACTGGGCCTCACTGCATCTGCAACCCAGGTTCATCAAGCCGCAACTGGTCACAGTGGTTCTCAGCAGGTATTTGCTCAGAGAACAAGTCACTTCAATGCTCATCACTACTGCTTAGAACATGACCGTTTTTGTTTATTTCTGTTTTAAAGACTGCCCTATTTCTAGGTTCACACTAGAGAAAAGGATCCTCAATCTTTAGCAGCAAAGGCTAGTAAGACACGTTTTCCAGGCTCTTCTAGGCACTAGAGATGCTAAATCTTTCCTTAAATGAAATAAAAGACAAAGAACATACTCTTCAAGAATGCTTCCAGAGAAAAGCAAAAAGGAGTAAAAAGCAAAATAATGTCTGTCTAAGCAGTTCTAAGGGTGAACACCTGAACATGGTTCCACAGAATCTAGTTTCCACCAAGAGGCCTCTTGGTACCTGCAGAGACCAGCAGCTTCAGCTGAGCAGGCTGCCTCTGCCCGCCAGGCACAGCTGTGCTCCCCGGTGAGCAGTGGAGGCCGGGAATGTTCAATGGGGACACGAAGGAACTGCCCAGAGGACAGAGACACGTGTGGCCACGGGCTCCTTTGTCCAATGGCTGAGTCACTCAGGCTCCACATTTTATGCCCCAAAATATGCATTTGAAAAGTCAAAGCTTTCCAAATGTTTTTAAGAGCGTGCAGTATGTATGTACACGTACACGTACACAGACACACACACACACACACAGACACACACACACACTCATCCAGAAAGGAAGTAATGGAAGATTCATCATTTTTAAAGGTTACTGAGGCTCATGCCCATAAAAGGCCAATTGGTTCAATTTTCCACAACTGGTCTGTTGCTACCCAACTGATTAGTTTGGGCAAAATAAAGAAAAAAAAGGAAATCCCAGAATAACTTCTTTTTAAAAATAAAATATCAGCAAGGAAACAACCCACTTCCTAAACAGCCTCACATAAGGTTACAAGGATAAGGCTGAAGAAGTAATTTATATGTTAATCACACAGGATTCTGAGTCTCCGTAAAATAATTCATCTTAAAAACTCTACACATTAGGGATCTTTCTATTTTCTAAGCTCCACGCTTGCAGCTCTTCTGTTAACCCAGGCTGAATCACACAGCACACCTTCCTTTGCTGTTGCACCTCCACTGCTTTAGAAATGCAGTGTCGCCAGAGATGTAGTAAGAATTCCAAAGCACAGCTCCATCCAATTCAGTGCAGTTCACCACTGCAAATCGTTCCAGGTAAACGCGCTACAGGTCAAAAAATTAAAGTCATGGAGGACACCCTTAAAGAGCATACCGTTCAGCGGGAGACACCACGAAAGGTGCCATCGGGGGAATGTGCAGAGAGCACAGTGGTAACAGGAAGGAAGAGGAGTGTTCAGGTAAGCGGGAGAGCAGACGACTTCTAGGCAGCCAGGTACACCTGAGCTGGGCCTCGTGGAGCAACAGAGGCTGGGGAAGGCACAGGGAGCATCGTGTGCAAGGGGGCATCAGCGTGGGGCACAGCCCGTTAAGGGAAAAGCAAGTGGATGCGTGTGGCAGTGACACCCTCAAAGATGTCCCCGTCGCTGCGCACCCCTCCCTGTACCGTCGCAGTCTGCGCCCAGGCGCTGCGGCTCCGAGCACCCTCGGACGCAACCTGCAGGCCTAAGTGGTCACACACCCACTCGTCCCCATCTGGGTCCTTCTCAACACACACAGTAACCTGCTGGAACAGAAACGGAACGGAAGGTGCTACCCTGGCATCCCCAGCCAGCACACCCTCTTCTCGTCACACTGCTGCCTCCGCACAGCCACAGCCAGGCCCCGAATCTGTCACGTACCTGCCCATGCGCTTGTGGTCTCCCCACCCCACCTGAAGGTCCATGCACGTAAGAGGCTGGTCTCCTTCATGCTGCACCACCTGGCACGCAGTAGGAGCTCAATCGCTACTTGCTGAATGAATCCTCTGCTTGAAACTTTGAGAGCTTCCCAGTACGTCTGGGATAGAATCGGACACCGTTAACCAGACCTCCAAGCCGTCCCCACCCCAGGCTTTCCTATGCAGCTTCATTTCCTTCACTATGCTTAAGTCACACTGGCCTTCCTACTGCCTCAAGACCTTGACTTTGCCTGGAATGTTCTTCCCCCGTTCCTTACCTGCTGGCTCCCAATCACCCTTCAGACCTCAGAACACATGAATACATGTCCCTCAAAGAGGCCTGCAGCGAATTCAAGAAGAATTTGAACACCTACTGTGGGCCAGGTACTGTGTTCTGGCTGCTGGAACACACAGCAAGGAACAAAACAGAAAAAAGACAAAACATCTCTGCCCGCAACCTTAATCTGAGTTATATTCTTGTATTCTATTCTATTCTTTCTTAGACTCCCGTACTTCAGAACACTTTGTTAAACGTGCAGTTAGAAGTGTGCTTGCCTAAGTCCAACTCCCCTACCTGATCCAGCGGGAGCTGTGCCTGAGACGTACATTACTCTGCCTCCAGCGTCTCGGACGGTGCCCAAGGCACGGCACACACTCAACAAAGGCAGTGAAGGAGCCCGCGGCCTGTTTAGAGCAGCGATGGGGGGTCAGGGAGAAGGAGCAGGATGAGGACAGGGGAAGACAGCGAGGCCACGAGGTGAGGCCCAGGTTGTGAAGGGCTGACGGACACGGTGAAGTTGAGCACACGAGCGGCTCCCAGACCTGCAAGGTCCTGCTCCGCTTCCACACACAGCCTCCTCTGCTCAGTCCTGTCATTTGTTTTATGTGATAAGTAATACATGAAAGTATTCTTTTAATTTAAGACACTGCATGAACACCATCTCATTTCTCTTTTAACAAATAAAGAACATCCGAGAATCAAACTAGTTTGCCACTTTACAAAAAAAGCAAAAATAAGTATATTTGATAATGTAGATTTTTACATTACTTTTAGTTTTTGAGATATAAACCTCAAACCATAAAATCCACCCTTTTAAAGTGTACGATTCAGTGGTTTTTAGTACATTTATTCACAAAGTTGCGTACTCATCAGCCCTATCTAATTCCAGAATGCTTTCGTGACCCCAAAACGAGACCCTGTGCCCGCTGGCAGTAATTCCCCCCGCCCCCAGCCCTCAAGCCCGGCAGTCACCAATCTGCTTTCCGCCTCTGTGGATCTGCCTGTTCCTGACCTTTCAAATAAATGCAACCGTCCAGGATGTGGTCTTTTATTTCTGGCTTCTTTCACTTTACATGTTTTCAAGGTTCATCTGGGTTGTAGCCTGCATCACTGTTTCATTCCTTTTACTACAGGGTTTTAAATAAGTGTTTACTTTCCTCAACACAATACTACAGATCTCCCAGAAGTTGCCATAAAGAAAGAAACATCTGAAATACCATCATAACAAAGAAAAAGAACTTACTTGCATTGGGCATGAAAATATTTGATCAGATTCTGAAGTAAATCCACTCCCTTTTTAATCTTAATTTCATTGACCTTCAGCAGATACTGTTAAAAAACAAAACAAAACAGGAAATGTCATAGATAGAAGCAGAATATGAGCTGAACGGGAGCCTCTGAGGACAGATGACCTCTTCTACTTCTCTGACATTTGTACGATGGGTAGGGCTCATGGTAGATGCTTAATATTTTTTGAATGCCATAACTAAATGTTTCTTTCAGTTTGGTGCCACATGAATTATCTGACATACAGGTAAGTAAATGCTTAACTTGAAGTGCCAAGAACTCCCAGTAATAAAACATTCTGTCTTAAGCAGCTAGGAGAAATTTTTGCCCTAGTTGTGTGGAAGAATGAGATCAGTGTGAATGAAAGGGATTCTACGCATCTCAAACACTGCTGTCCACATACCCTGTCCCGGGTCCCTTTCTTTAGGCAGGTCATCGTCTACACACTAACTGCTAGTCTTCTGTAGTTGAGACTGTCTCCATGTCTCTAATACTAAAACGCTTCCCTGACACTTTTTAAAAAACAGTCGTGATTGTTTAAAAAAAAAAAAAAAAGAATTTTAAATTCAAATAAATTAAAGCCATTTTTAACTTGGAGACTTCATTAACAACCACGAAGACACCAGGAAGCCCCAGGGATCTACAAAACAAGCATCCGAAATACACTTGTTCTTTGCTAAAAGTTTATAGAACAAAGACTCCATAAATCCCCTGTCCCTTCCACTGCTGAAATAGGGTGTCAACAACTCTGAGAACGCGGCCCCTCTAAGACCGAATGCCCCGGAAAGAGCTGCTGACCCCTGCTGACCACAGGCATCTCAGCTGTAACCTGGGAAACTTGCATTCAAGTGGCCTCCCAGGTCAGCCGGCAGCCCAGCTGGGAGAGGGAAGCTGAAACGGTAACTACGTCAACTGCCACTGCCTTTGCCCTTACGTCCTCATCTCCCTCCTTTCTGATACTTATTCTCTGTTAATTAAATAAGATGTCTGACAATGTATCAAAATGGTTAAATGGTTAATAAGATGCTTGGCCATGCGTCAAATGTTAAAATGCACGTACCCTTTCACCCAGAAATTCTACTTACGGGAACTTATTCTAAGAAGATAATCATAAGAGTTTACAAAGATGAATAGAAAAGAAGGTTCGTTGCAGACTTGTTTGTAAAAGTGAAAAATGGCAACAACCTAAATGTAATGAATGGGGAATTAAAGTGTGGTACATCCACAGAAAGAAGGGCTACGTAGCCATTAAGCCAATAAAGCAGAGACTTCCTGACATGGAAAGATGTCCGTAGCACACTAGTGAGTGAAAATAATCAGGTTACAAAGCAGCAGTGGAAAATGATCCTGTTTATACAAATTGTCTTTATGTATGTATAATAGGGATATCTGAAAGATGTTTAGCTAAATGTCAAAGCGGTAATCTTTTGGTAAGTAAAATCTGTGGTGATTTTTAATTTCTTTTATATATATACACATATATACATACACACACACATACATACTGGCCAATTTTTTAAAGTACATATTTTTATAATCATAAAAAAGCGAGAGTGGATCTCTCATACGTTCCCAATTCACGGAAGCTCTGTATTATCTATCTGGCATACTGACTGTCTTTATAAGATTCATTTTGAAGAAAAAGTTCCACAGCTTTAAAACAAACACCTGGAAGTCACTTTTCTACATCAGATCCCACACAACTAAAACTTTAAACACCTAAACAACGTCAAACGTTTCCAAAACTTGAGAACTTCAGTTTGAGGAAATGGTTGAACAATTTTGAAATGACTTTAACTGCAGCAATCTGTTCCCTCTGAGGGGCTGGGCTCTCAGGGACTGCTTTTCAGATGCTCTTTCCTTCCAGCCCAGGTCTGTCTGGTCAGTGTGTGCAGGCTTCGTCAGATGTGTGCTCCTCTGTAAACTCCAACCTCACTGCCCGGTCAGCCCACCTCTGCTTTTGTGCCTGCACAGAGCGCCAGACCCCACCAACCGCCCGCTCTGCAGCTCAGGGACCCCGCGATGCTCGGCACGGACTGGGGCCCGACGGCCACTCAGGGACCCGCCCAACAGAGGACTCACGTGTGTGACTTAGGAGCGTCGGGTAGATAGCGTTTTTCCAATAAAATAACCTATTTGACCAGTCCACACAACCCATTCACCCAGACAAGGGAAAGAGCCCAGTGCTGGGTGCACGTCCCAGAAAGCAATGACAGAGCTGAGGATGGAACCCACACCCTCACCTCAAGGGTGTGACACTAACGCGCTGGCTGAGTCTCTCAGTCACTGAACATACTTTAACAAGCAGTCCTGCAGAGTTTACGTCAATAGCTTTCCTCCTCACTAGCCAAAAAGAGAGCTCATCCTGAACTCACACACACACCCTTCCCAAATCCACTCTGTGTGACACACTACTACTTAATTTTACCCCGAGTCAATAAGAGCAATATCGTGTCTGTATAACACACAGCGGTTTCTTCGTCCCTGTCTCTATCGCCCGGGATGATCTCTCCAACACTGTGTGAAACAGGTCAGGCAGGTATTATTATATGTGATGTCTGTCTATAAAACAGCACGTGTATAAAAGCATTCACTCTCCTATCTACAATAACACTTGGAGCTTAGTTAACTTTCTAAAAAGTCACGTAATGAAAAACAAAGCAGCAAAGGAGGGACAGAGGAACAAAACAGACATGAGACCTAAGAAACAGAAAAGTGAGAGAGCAGATGTAAACCCAACCACATCAATAGTAACGTCAAATGCGAAGGACTGAACAATCCCATCAGAAGGCAGAGACTGTCAGACTGGATAAAAAAAACATGATCCGAATATAGACTGTCTACAGGAAACACACTGTAGATCCAAAGATACACAGAAGTTGAAAGTAAAAGGCTGGAGAAAGAAATCCCATGCAAATAGAAACCAAAAGAGAGCCGGAGTGGCTGTGCCAATACCAGACAAATATCCCCGATCCCTGGGACTGATTCCCCTCTGCTGACCCCTTAAGAGTTTGCTCTGGGAATAGAAGCGCATTTTAATATACTCCTAAGGCATACATCTATAAAGACTAGGCTCCTACTGTAATTAACAAATTAACAAACATTCTAAAATCAAAAAGTGCCTTTTGATGAGCTCCTCTGTTGACTGCTTACAGGGAATCGAGAGCTGGCTGAACCTAGTTTCAACGTCACAAACATCACCCCTGCACTGTGTACACTCAAAACGTAAGTCTGCCTGGCTACAGGAGGGAGGCTTCACTGCCACCGCCCGGAGGAGCGAACCCTCAGGCTGAGGGGTAAGCTGTTTCCACAAACAGACCCCCAAGCAAGGAATAAAAAAGGCTGGAAGCAAAGGCCGGCATGCTTGGTCTTTGATATTTTCCACCCCTGAGCCTCCAGCAGAGAAATGTTCCAAGTGTCAGTCCTGCCATTCTCCCCTCCCCAAGGCGAGGACTTGAGCCGCCAGTGGAGCAGGACAGAGGACCTCCCCAGGGTGCCTGGGCCTCTGGCCTTGGGGACCGTCCCCACCCGAGCAGGCGGAGCCTGGGGGCACGCACCTGCAGACGCTCTCACACTCACAGAGGGGACCACGGCTGGGGTCTCACCGCCCCGCCCCTGGCACCTCCTTAAGAACACCACAGCGGGGGCGAGTGTGCCCATGTGGAGGCAGAAAGAACCCACTTCCAAGTGAGTCGCTCCTTCAGAAAGGCTGGAGCTGGGCTAGTCTAGCCCCACCCTCCAGGAGCCCCAGGCCCCCCGAACAACAGAAACTGGGTGGCAGGGTCCAGCAGTGCGTCTGGCGTTGCCCCGAAGCGTCTGGCGGACGTACCTCGCACATCTGCAGCTGGAAGAACCGCCGCTCCTTCTCCATCTCCTCTGCGATCTCAGCCCCGCTGATTTCTGTGCGGATCATCCCGTGCAGCTTGGCATGCTCCTTCTTCTCCTTTTCTATCTTGGTTCTACGTGTGGAAAAAGCGAGATGCAATCAAGACACCTCCAGACTGGACAGCCCCGCTGCGATCCCGACACCCACCCTGGACACAAATGCTCGCCGAGCCTTTCCAGAACAGGACGGCCTCGAACTCACTGGAAAGGAAAAAGCGTTTCGTCATAAACACGTCAACCGTGGCCCTTTCTGGTGAGTGTCGACCCAACAAATGCTTCCAAAGCAACTCGACTAGGACAGTGCTCATCATCACAGAGGAAAACAAGTGACCTTTCCCGTTTTTAAGCTTCGTTCCCCTTTCCACGTCTATCTCATGCTCGCCTGTGCTCGAGTCCAGTGTGCGGGTCAGGGTACCAGCTGACCCCCGGAGTGCATCCCAAGACAGGTGACCAGGGTGAGGCAGCCACGCGTCCCATCGGTTAGGAAGGGCTTGGACTAGTAACTGGATTTTTATCCTGGAGAAAAGGCGGCTGAACAAAAGCCACAGAAAGCACTCAAAAATATAAAGGGTGCCATGAAGAGGGGGGCGCAGACGTTTCCTGAGAGCCCCACGGCAGACACTACACAACACAGGCGGCGTGTCTCAGAAAGCTGTTCAACACGAAATGGGCTCCTCTGGGTCCAGAGGCCCCATCATTTGGGGAGGGGGTACTTAGGAAGAGGCGAGAAATACCGTTTCTAATCCTTGTTCTTCATCTTGAAGCACAGCACTGGGCACACAGTAGACCCTCAGTGACTCGACTGGGTGAGTAAGAACGTAAAGAAAAGGTGACCGCTTGGTGAGGATGTTGTTAAAGGGGCTCGTGCACCAGGGAGGCAGCGTGACTGGAGGGCCACGGGGACAATCACACAACTCCAAGCCTCCCCTGACGCCACCGCAAAGGGATCAAGACATGGTCCAGACGTCGGTCACTCTTGTAACGATCAGGTATGGAACGACAGGCCAGGAATTGTAAAGACGTCGTAAAGCTGTTTGTTGCGTATCACAGGGCCTCTCAGGATACATCAATCTTGCATGTAAAGGGGGAGAGCTAATGTTTTAATTTATCCCAGAATTACTCTGAGTTTTAAAGGGTGCTGCTCCTTCGTTCTCCAATTCTGGGATTGTGTGAGTACGTCTGTCCTCACCTTATCTATGTGTGTCTTGATTTTACAGAATTTGATCTCATTCCTCTTTCAAACCTCTTCCTTTCAGAAGGAGAAGACTCTCTCAGGCAGCCCTCTTCAGAGACCCTCTCCTGTCCCTGGTTCAGAAATGCACAGAAGCATTTCCTCTGAGGCCCTCGAGGGCAGCAGCGACAGCAGCTCAATGAAGTCGGCAAATCCATGTCCTGCCCTGGGCTCAACTAGCTTCTCGTGGTTGACCAGCAGCAAATACCAAGCCCAGGTTTCCCACCTGTAAAGCAGGAACGTGGACCCTTTCCTTATTCACTGCACTGAACTGACACACAGAGGCAGGATGCTAACGAGCCAGGCATTGTGAGTCTGGAGCCTCTCTGGGTTGAGCCGACCTTCAAAGCATTCCGGTTTAATACTGTATCTGTGCTTACATACGAATGTGTGCCGTCAGTGAGACTGCGGAATTTGGAGCATGGGAACTTAAGATTTCCAGGATGGGATGAGTACCAAAGGTTTGGGATTCCTTGGTGTGAGCTTTGTGATCCTTCAGCTCTGAACAGAGACCCAAGGCTGGTAAAAACAAACAAACCCAATTAAATACGTGGAGTTACATCTGAAAAGGCTTTCTTCTTACCGCGTCCCACTTTACCAGATGGCTTCATATAAAAGTTTCTATTTCCACTAAGAAAACTCTATTGCCCAATGCACAGCAATTACAAAGCAAGCATGAGGCATTTTAAAATATTTTCTATTTCTCAAGTATTTAAAATAATTGAAATCGTCATTCTCACAATCGCTCAATCCTCTCCACTCCAGGAAGTGAGAAACTGTGATCAGAAATGTTACAACAAGTGCCTGAAGTCAACCAGTAGAAGTCAATTAACGTTCCTGAAAATAACATTCTGTAGCCATTAGGACATAGGAGGAGGGATGAGGAAAAAACAGTTTAAAGAGGTTTACATCATGAATGTGGACACCCGGTAAGAAAGCATCTGGTGTCACAACAAACCACAGCACCACAGTTTTGGGTGAATTCTTTCCTGGATTAAGGTTTATTTAGATAATACCTTTAAGCAATAAAGGCTCAATTTAAAATTAAAATCTCAAATTACCTATGCTTACTTTTTTAAGTGAAAATACTCACATTTTTGTTTCGTAGTCCTTCCAAGCTTTATCAAAAGGCTTTTTCAGATCCTGTAAACAGACAGGCACAAATTAAACAGGACTAATCATTAATTTCTGGGCAAAATAAACTTATCCCTAGACTAGCCCTGAAAAGCGTATTAATTTCTGCAATAAATGACGTATGTGATCCCAGGAAAAATGGAGAGCTTAGAGCACAGGCTTTTAATCAGACTAGAGGTAGCATTTAGTTTTTTTCTTTCTCTTTAAGAAATTTTTATTATAGAATATACCAAATGCACACAGACAAAAGTGGAGAGAATTATATAACGTACCTGTCAGCTAGCTATAGCAAGTATCAACTCACAGCCCAGCCTGTTTCACTTATACCCTGCCCTCTGCCCTGACATTATTCTGAAATTAAACCTGGAAAAACATAACATTTAATCTGCAAGTATTTTAGTATATCTCTCTAAAAGAAAGGGACTCTGATTTTTTTCTATTAATATAGGAATCTCCTCAACACATGTACCCCTGATCTGGGCCCCAAAACAAGAATATAAAAGCCATTCACCTTCTCCTGAGGTCTCCCGATTCCACAATTCTGTCTGGAACTCAGGACCTCATATTCTCTGATAAAGCCTGACTCTGAACCACTAGAAATTCTATCAAATTTGGTTCCCACCTATTCACGCCCCCTTTAACAGGGGTCTTTTAGAAGAGAAAACCCTTTTGTTGTGGGGATTTTTTTCTTTTTTTGACTCTTCTTTGACCTTCTGACAAGGCCTAAGCTCCACAGCCTGGCGCCTAAAGCCTCCAGGAAGGCGTCTGCCTACCCGTAAGCCTCACCTCCCGCTCTGCAGCCCCGCCGACCCAGGGCCCCTTGTGCAGGGCTGCGTCATGCCGCTGCAGACTGGCACGGTTTGCCCTCTGCTCTGTGTGCCCTTCCCTCCCGCTTTTCTGGTTCGCGCCGGACATGTTCTCCGGGCCCCCAGGGGATGCTGAGCAGTGTTCCTCAATGTCCTAACGGCTCCCCGGGCCCAGACTCCTTGCCCCAACAGCTCTCCTGGCACTTCTGCCTCTGCAGAGGCCCCCGTAATCGGCTGGGCTTCCGGGTGTGCCAGAGGCCGCCGGGGATCACGTGTGGATCCCGTCAGAGCACTCGGTCGCCTAAGAACCGGGGCACGATTGCCTCCCTTTCACTTCACACACCTGTCTGGGCCAATGACATGTGAAAGCAACTTTCTGCTCGGTGCCTGGTGCCCACACAGCACTCGAGCCCTGACTGTCCCCACGCACGTGCCCGGGAAAACAGTTCACGGCTCAAGTGTCTGTACGAGGCAAGGCGAGGCCCCTACAACGAGCACCCTTCAGAGGACAGAAAAATAAAGGCGGCCCAGGCCTTGCTGGTCATTCTCCCTCCAGGAAACCACCCTGCAAGGATCCTTTCCCAGGGCTCAATCAGGGACACGCCAGCTGGAAAAACCAGGCTTCACACAGGGTTCCCTGCTCAACCGGCAGAACCCAAAAGTCGTTGGCAGTTTCCAGAAGAGCTGTTTCTTTCCCTTCCACATCAGGAGCACCAGCAGGACAGCCAGAAAGGCCACGGGTCACCACTGTTAGGGCCGAAAGGTGGTGCCACGATGGCCAGTCAAGGGAGCCCGAGGCAGCACGGTGCCACCCCGCCGTCCCAGGAAGAAGGCTCGAGGCCGTGGCTGCCCCGACTGGCCAGCGTGACGTGATTCCACGCCCTATGAAAGCCGCCCCCCGTGACAGGACTCTTCGTGTCATACCCCTTTCACTCCTTTTAGGTCCCCCTTCAGCAAACTGTCCAGAGGGAAGGAGATTATGTTGTTCATATTCTGAATCTAAAAAACAAAAACAGAAAAAAATATCCTTATTCCATTTCCTTTTTAATCTAAAGTAAGGACAGCAAGGAGGTTAGAGAACACACGGTGATAATTAAACTTCCCTAAAACCTGACCAGCACAAGTAGGACAGCCTTACTCATTCTTACATTCCCTGTAAGTAACGATTTTACCTTACAAATGAATATATAACTGACGAAAAGTCTACATCTGTCTGTATTTCACAACAGTAATAACCTTCTATTACTGGGCTATGAAGTCTGTGGAAAGATAATCATTACAACAAAGAAAAAAAATCAATGACAGCATCACTTTACAGATACAGGAACAAAAGCCCAAACACTTCCTATTCTCACTCACGGCTCCATCTGATGCCCTGGGGCTGGGCTGGGCTTTGGTCAGTTCTGGGGGCCCAGAGACCCCGATCTCCCTAGCACAGCCCCCAACAGGGGAGACTAAAAGGAAAGACAGAACGAAGGGGGCTTCTGTCTCCTGAGAACGTGTATGAGTGGGTGTTGAGAGAGAACTAGAAAAGAACCGAGAGAGAGAGAGAGAGAGAGAGAGAGAGAGAGACAGAGAGAGAGAGAGAGAGGAAAGCAGATAAATGAGAAAGGGAAAAGGAGGAACAAGTGGTCTTAAGGTCCCCTATTCTCCCTGAAGCAAGAAGGCAAAAGATGGTGGCTTAGCGAGTTGTCACCACAGATTACATGCGGAGAACCAGACCCTCCTGACACACTTGGGCATGCTCACGCCGAGCAAGCCCGTCCCTGCCGGCCGTTCAGCTGTGAGCCTACTTAAAGACACAAAGCTTCAGTCAGCAAGAACCTCGATGCACAGACCACCCGCCCCGGTTCTGAACCTGACAAGACTCCCTCCCCAGTGAGAAAATAAGCTGAGGCTCTACTTTCTCACCTCCCCAGGCTCTCTCTCCCTAAGTCAGCACAAGTGGCTTGCAGCCTTCTGGGGCTGTGTGCATGTGTCACTTTGGTGACACATACCGAAATTACGGGACCACAAAAGGACAGAGACAGGAGTAAGGACTTTGGAACCCTGTGCATTCCTTCTTACAATCGAGCAAAGGAGAATTTTATTTTTAGTAGAATTACCTTGACTGGGAAGACCCACCACAGGCACAATTTTTAGGGCAATATGGGATCTGATTTCCATGCACTATTCAGCATATGAAATCTCAGAACAGAGCAAGAAATTTACTTGAAAAATACTGGTAAGGTGTGTAGGAACGCCTGCACCAACCACCTTTCCTGCCAAGTAAATGGTCAGTTAATGACCGTCAGTGATGTCAGAAATGCCTTCTGGGGTAACTTCTGTCTGGCGCTTACACAGCTCAACATGTGTCATGCACCCGGCAGAGGCACGGTGCCATCAGCTGTGACGTGCTAGGATTAGCCTCGAGAGTTAAGCTGTAAATACTGAAAAGCTGAGTTTAAGGCGAGGTCCCGTGGGTGACGGGAAGGGATGGAGATAAGGCCGTGCAGGTGACTCATCCCTGGCGCGAGCACACCTGGGCTTCCGCTGAGCCGTGGGGGGCTCCGTCCCCACACACACCCCTCGTTCCCACCCGCTGCGAGAACGCACCCACCCCGCCTCCTCGGGCCCCTTGTCCCGCCGCCGCCGCCCCCCACCCCCTGCTCATGGCACTCTCCTCCTCCTGGGCTCCAGCCCTTCTGACCCGCTGCTCGCCCACAGGCTCCCTCTGGCCTTCTCACCGCCCTGCCCCTCAGTGGCCTCACTGCCCCTCGTCTGGACTGAGGCACTGCTTCCCCTGCTCCTGGCCACCATCTCCCAGTCTCTGCCCGTCCCAACCCCTCCTATGCAGTTGTCGGATTTCTCTGGCATTGTGCCCCTGATAAAGACCAAACCTACTCCCACATCTGGACACTCACGGTCCAACCTCATCTGCCACGTTTCATCTCAGTATCCGCTGTTCAAAGCCCTCCCATCCACCAGGATTTACTCAGATGCTACCTTTTCCAACAACATCCCAACCTCTCAGCAGGAAGTGACCCCTCCCTCCCCAAATCCTCCGATATTTTCTTTTTAAAAAAATTTCTTAAAGGACTTGACAGGTTCTACCCTACATTTGTCTTATCAAGCTCACGCCACGAATCCTAACGGGCGGCTTCAAGTTTTTCTATTCTCTACAGCACTCAACACAGAGCGTGGCAGTGGCTGAGTGAATCAAGTTACCTAAGTATTTTTCTGAGCATCTAATACATAAGAGACAGAATCTAGAGATACATTAATAGCTTTAAACATCATATAACTAATGTGTGAATTCACGAATTCATTCATCATGTATTTACTGAGTACCTATTTTATAGACAGCAGTAAGCTGGCTACAAATGTAAACAAAACATGATGCTTGTCACCTCAGAGGAAGAATAAATATATACACAAGAATTAAACAGAAATTCTAAGACACACCACATGCAGCATGTTTCACTCTGTACAGATACCAGCGGCTCCTGGGGGAAAGAAACGACGACTACAGCTTTAAGCAGTCAGGCGGGCTGACCCGGGCTTGGGAAGAAGGTGACTGGTCAGTTCCGGAGCCGCAAGACTCTGCCCTTTCATCCACTCGATCGCAGAGCCATGGCTGGAGTCAGAGCACAGGTCCGTTCAGTCCTCAACGCTGCCCAGAGGGGAGCCAAGGCAGCGCCATCCTGGACAAGTCACGTGCAGAACAGCAGGGACAGCCCAAGGCGGGAGGGGCGGTGGTCAGAGCTGCTCAGGGTGGGAGGCTGAGCCAACGGCACCAGAGCAACCCAGATCTACGGCCGGTTGGAGGAAAAAAGAATAAGATGCTTGCAGATTCAAAACTGTGTTCCTAGGAAGAACTCTAGTATGCTTTTATGAGAGGTGTACTACGTGTGAGCGTATGCGTGAATAAGCGAGAAAAACAAAATCCTCTGTAGCAGGGGAGGAGAACATCACCCGGAACTTGGTTTACACGTCTATTTAAGACTACTTGTGACCGGGACTTCCCTAGTGGTCCAGTGGTTAAGACTCTGCACTCTCACTGCCGAGGGGCTGGGTTCAACCCCTGGTCGGAGAGCTAAAGTCTCACAAGTCGTGCGGCAAGGCCAAAAAAAAAGAGACTTTTTGTTACTTAATTCAAATAAGAACTCAGGTAGTGACGACAGGTATTAGGTAAGAGGAGGTAAACTAAGCTCTGGGATCCAGAAGAGTGAAAAGCTAAGGACATCCGAACACTGGGCCAGCTTGCTTTCATTCTGGACACTGGACACAGGGTGAGCGCGACATTAAACAGCCATCGAAACTGTGATGACTGGGGCTTCCCTGGTGGCGCAGTGGTTGAGAGTCCGCCTGCCGATGCAGGGGACGCGGGTTCGTGCCCCGGTCCGGGAAGATCCCACATGCCGCGGAGCGGCTGGGCCCGTGAGCCATGGCCGCTGAGCCTGCGCGTCCGGAGCCTGTGCTCCGCAACGGGAGAGGCCACAACAGTGAGAGGCCTGCGCACTGCAAAAAAAAAAAAAAAAAAAAAAAAACCCAAAAAACTGTGATGACTGCCACAAAGGAGGCACACGGGGCCCTCAGGGAGCGACAGGAGATGAAACTGGGTGGGTAAGAGGGCTCAGGAGACAAAGATGCATTAGACAGAACCTCAGTTCTCACGAATTCACCATTTAATAAGGCAGATAAAGCACATATTTAAGTAAGTAAAGTGCCATGTGGAAACTCTACGAGCCAGAAATAAAACACCACTGAGTTTCTGAGAAGAGAAAATTATTTCCAGCCTGGACACCAGGGAAATGTTTGCTGATTGGGGTTATGTGAGATAGACCTTCAACGACAGGGAGAATTACGTCTTGCAAGATGGGGAGGAGGGTGTCCAGGCACAGGAGCAGTGGAGAAGTGGGAGCACATCAGCCAGGGGAGCGGCGGGGGCAGCAGAAGATAAGAGCTAAAGAGGCCAGCTGGAAGAGAATCCCACCAAGGGGATTCTGGCCTCCATTCCATCCATTTCTCTTTCCGGGGGTTACTCAAATGATCTAAAATAAGAAACTACTCCTCCTCTAATCAGAAACTAATTAGCTAAATTATTGCAAAAGAGACAGAAAGTAGATCGGCAGTTGCCTGGGGCTGGGGGTGGGAAGGGGGATTAACTGTGAGGGGACAGCAGGGACCTTACTGGGGGGAAGAAAACGTCCCCAAACTGATTTAAGGTGATGGTTGCATCACTTGGTAAAGCTACTAGAAATCAATGACTTGTAGAATTGAAATGGGCGAGTTTTATGATCTATAAAATATACCTCATAAAGCTTTTTTTTTTAAAAGAAATTATTACAAACATACACAGAATCCCCATCAGTGGGCTTCCTAACAAAGCTCCTCCGCTCCTGGCACCAGCCTCTGCCTGCCCTCTGCATTCACCTGCTCTTGTACGGAACCCACGCAGCACACAAGCATTCTGACTCAGGGTGAGCGTCCAGGAAATGACTGGCCCCCGTCTCTGCCTGGGCCCTGAACCATGGGCTGGTGCCCAGATGTCCTGTCTCAGCAAGAGCGCCCTGCAGCAGGAAGGATGGGCTCGCTCTGGGTCTCCCTCTGCCTGCCTGTACTGGGGCCGCCCAGCAGCCTCAGGCCCACAGCTGAACGAACCATCTCCATTCTGGCCATGAGAGATGAAAACCACAGCCAGGACATCACTGCACACACGTTGTGCTCAGCAGCTCCAGCCTCGATTTACGAGCAATAAAACTGTTATGATCGCTGGGAAGAATTAAATTACCCCTGGGTCACCCAACTAGAGTATTTCCCTTAGCACCAAGCAAGCATGGGGCTTTCTGTTATCCTCTGACTTGCTTTTAACAAGTATATGAAGTGAAATGGCTTTTTGAAACCCAAGCATGATCTGAATACAAATTATTACTCTTAATTGCTGCTAGTCAGTATGGATCTAATACCAATAGCACACAGACAATCTTTAGAGTCACAGTCCTCCCTGCTCTGTCTTCCCTTTTCCTGGGTTCACCTGGATATGTCTGACAAGTTGAGTTGACAAGTAGTCCAGTGTGTGTAATCTCAGAAGGAGAAGGAGAATGATTCAGTCGTGGGGAGACAGGCAGACAGGGCTATCAGAGATCGCAAGCAGCCTGCGTCATGTCATAGCTGATTAGCACACAAAGACCAGGAGATGGGGCAGGGGTGGGGGAATATAGCCAAACGATGGCCATCTTTCCACGTGGGTCTTCCTAATTATTATTGTAATTTTTTTGGGGGGGAGGGGGGTCTTAAAACTCCTTGACTCGTGAGCTTTGCCACTGCCATACCCTCTAAAAATCTTTCCCCCCTTCCCCGTAACGCTTCCCCTGCCCACAGGGTCAGTGTCCCGGCTGCTCCTTCGGCTCTGTCACTGGTCACCAGCAGCTGCTGGTCCAGCCACAGCTCCGCCCCTGGTTCCAGCCTGACCCCTGGGAACCCCAGCGCTGCCTTCTCCTTGGCTGGGGATCTGTTGAGAAGCCTGAACCCAAACAGGATTTTTGTATCATAGCGCTCTATTTTTAAGGAGCAGCAAAGAGAAGATACTCAAAACAGAAACGTTGCTGGGCAGAATCTTCCTAGCTCCAGGTTCATGAGTCTAGAAAAGACCAGGTCTTCCCAGGGCTCTCCTCAAAAACCCTTAATAGTGTCCAACCCTCTTTGGGGATAATCAGCTTTTCCTAAAAGACCATATATACAACATGGCCAAAGAGCCTTACCTGAGATGTACCTGTGTCACTAAGTTTATTTTAATATGCCTAATTTATGAGAAACCAGAGACAGAACGCTGGGATCTGCAGGGTTTTTTTCTTTTTAACTTGGGCAAATGCTGCTCAGTCACAGAGTTAGAGGTGAAATCAAGACCTCAAAGAAGGGCAAACACCTTTTCGTGTGGGCAAAGGCGCTGGCAGCACCTCCGTGCCAGAGGGCGGAGAGCTGCGAAAAGACCTCAGACCTCATCATTTCAATTAAGGGCATCCTTAGCGGAGGCTTTGGCATTAGCCAAGGGTATGTACCTGGGAAACAGCCAGCACCTGCGGAAGCTTCAAGTCTTCTCCAGGAGCTGGAGCCTGAGACCCAGGACTGTGCGTGTGGGTGGCACTGCCGGGGGTGTTATAGTAGCAGGGAAAGGCTTTACACCTGTGCAGTCCAGTATGACAGACACTAGCTACATGTGCCCATTCAAATGTAAATGGATTACAATGAAATCAAGTTAGAAACGGAACTCCTCAGTTGCGCTAGCATATTTCAAGTGCTCAAGAGCCATGTGTGGTGAGCGGCTTCGCATACTGGATACAGCAGATGCAGACCATTTCCATCAAGGCAAAAAGTTCTGGTGGACAGCAATGCTTCAGATGAGGAGCCTAAAAAAAATTTTAAGCATCTCTGAAGGTGTAACTGACGTACAATAACCTGCCCATATTTAAAGTGCACAATTTGATAAGTCATAGCACATACACACACCCACAAAACCATCACCCAAACCCAGACAGTGAATGTACCATCACCCCCAGAAGCTTCTTTGCACCCTTTTGCAATTCCCGCCTCCCAGCTGCTCACTCCCCAATCTCCAGTCCCCAGGCAACCACTGATCTGCGTCCATCACCACAGAATAATCTTCATTTTCTAGGACTTTCTATACATGGAATCCTACAGCACGCACTGCTCTTTGTCGGCTTCTCTCACACTCGCTTTGAGATCCATCCGCGCTGTTGCATCAACGGCTCATTCCCGTTTCTTGCTGAACAGTTGTCCATCACCTGGCTTATCCAGACAACTGCTGACAGGTTTTTGTGTTCTTTCCAGTTTGGGGACTACTACAAATCTTATACATAAGGCTTCTCTGATTACTTGTGGGATGGGACTCTCCAATGGTGACCAGGAAGGCCTCTTCAGAAGGTGACGTGGAGTGTGAAGGAAGCAAGGCAGCTATAGCCCCGTGAAAGCCGGGTGGAAGAGCATTCCTGGAAGAGGGAATTCCTAACACAAAGGCCCTGAGGCAGGCGCCTGGCAGGGTCAAAGCACAGTTTTCTATGTTCTTTCTGAAGGCTGCTTATCTGAAAGAATGAACATCCGGACAGAAAATCTTTTGGAGAAGCAGAAGGTCCTAGGTAAAGTGGCTTGAATAAATCACTAAATGGCACAGGACCACTTAATCGCATGTAAGGCTTACAAGTGCTCTGAGAAGTCAGTGTTACCCCCATTTTACAGAAATGGAAACAGAGGGAGAGTTAAGCCACCCACTTTGCCCTCAGATCCCACAACTAAGCAGCAGCTGAGCTGAGAATGAGGCCAGAGCCCTTCCCATCATTTCGCTGCCATAGGCAACCGGCCTCCAGAGCGGTCAGTGCTACTCACACCTGACCACGGCTGGAGCGGGACAGGCTGTGAGACCGGAGGTGCCATCTACATCAGGACGTACAGGGAAACACTTTACAAAGGAAAACCATCTAGGTCACTTTCATTTTTAGTGAGTTGTCCCCGGGGGCCGGTGACAACACCGCTCAAAGCTAACCGCGCGCGCACACACGGTCTCGCTCGCTCTCACACGGGGCCCTCACGAACACATGCTCCCAGGCCTGGTTCTTCGGCAGCAGGGCCACGCTGATGGTTTGTTTAATCAAAAAAGGAGACGGGGGAGCCCACGCAGATCTTGAGTGTTTAACACAAACTGAAAGATCAAAACCGGGCAGCTGCCAAAAACACTGGCAACTTTCACACCACAAGAAAGAGGGGAAACAGCTGACCTGGTTTCTGCCTTTAACGCTGCATCTCTGGCAGTCACACAGCTTTGATCTTTCAGGTTCTAAGTGGAGAGAAAATAGTGACCCTCTTCCACTGCAGAACGGATGATGAAACCACAGACCGCAACCTACTTGCAACCATCTGGAAAACCCGCGTTTTCGGGAGCGGCTGGGCCTGTGAGCCATGGCCGCTGAGCCTGCGCGTCCGGAGCCTGTGCTCCGCAACGGGAGAGGCCACAGCAGTGAGAGGCCCGCGTACCACAAAACAAACAAACAAAAAAACCCTGCGTTTTCCGCGGGCCAGCACAGAAGGGCCCAGGATTCATCAATCCACAGCTTCTTCTAAAACCCACATGATGTTAAAATGCTTAGTTAAGCCACCCACTGAAAACAAAAGCAGGTTTTCGAATCTATTACCTCCGAGAATTCGAGGTTGGATACTTGCGTCCTCAGCTAGGCCCTGGCGCCCTGGCCTCAGTCTCCCCAGGGGAGGAGTCGGAAGCGGTTGCTGGTTCCTGACCAACGAGGTCAGTGTCACCAGGGAACTGATTAGAAATGCGAATGGATCAGCAACTCTGGGAAACGGCTCCCAACAGGGAGGGTTCTAGCAACCCTCCCAGCGCTGCTGCTGAGCGAAGCTGGAGAACCGCCATTAAGTAGGTGTGGGTGTGGCCTTTTAACAAGTTGCAGGTCCTGCTGGGGCTCCTGGTCCACAGAGGGCACCGTGAGGACCTCTGCTCTAGGGCAACGCTTCTCAGACTTTAATGGGCTGACTCGTGCCCTGGGGAAATGGCGATTCTGCTTGAGCAGGCCTAGGGGACAAGGGCCCGGAAGCCTGCATTTCTACGAGGCCCCAGATGACTCCACCGGAGGGCAAGGCGAGACTAGGAGCCTAGGGATGCAAATGAAACAAACTACGTCCCAGTGCTCCGTAAACCAGAGTCGGGACTATACAGGGATTGATGTAATTTGTCAAGTTTCAGATTTTAAGGAATGACTAACAAACAGTGGAAATTCCCAAAGGCAAATGCACCCAGAGAGGCTGGACCTGGAATTTATCTCAAGGTCCCAGGGAGGCAGGGGCCTGAGTCCTGGCTGAGCCAATGACCAACAGGAGGAGACCCAGGACGCCCAGCCCCCCAGCTCACAGCCCCCTCTTTTCCGGGCCATCAACCTCCTCCAGCCCCCAGCCCCTTCCCCCGGGGCCTAGAAGTAGGCGCCAGTGTATCCAGTCACAGAACCCTTCCCTTGCTCACCTTCTCCTTCCATCAGCAGCCTGCGCCTGGAGCAGTGAGCTCCCGCCGTCTCTCCTTCTGCTGCTGTACTGTCCCCTGCCTGCACGGCAGTCCCTGTGGCGTCCCCGGCACCGAGGCCAACGGCACTCACCAGCCGCCCCCTTCCTGCTCCTCTGCCTTCCGGGTGCGGCTGACCCTCCGCCTTCACTCACACCCCCTCCTCCAGCCTGTCCACACAGCATCCCTCGGGTTTGGCAAGAGATTTTAAAGTTTGAGGTGCCCTACTTCGTGGCAGTTGTTCTTTTAACAGCCAGCAAGTGAGAGAATACACGGTGACAGAAGAAAACAAACACAAACCCGGGTTTGGATTCACGAATGCTTTCAAATGATTATAACAGCACGTCCTCCGTGCACTTGACAAGCTGTTAAAGGCAAGTGCAAGGAATGTGTTCGCAAACTTTGCCAGGGGCTTAGATGCAGACGGACCCTGTGGTGGCCCCCAGGCCCCCAACCCACCCCTACCCAGGACCCAAGCACCCAAGGCCGCGAGAGTCACCGCCCCGGGGCCGCGCCCTCGGGGCTCCGTGGCGTTTGTCCCGGGGCCTTCCCAGCACACACAGCATCCTAATACAAGTGGCCCAGACGGGAGCAACGAGCGCTTACTGCCATGCTGCCCAGAGAGCCGGGCCACCCCCAGCAGGTGATCAGCCACTCTTCTCAGCTGAGCTCTCCTCCTGGGCCCAAGGCCTTGTTCCCACCCTGTCCTCTCCCCCATGGCTTTCCCACTTTCTCTGACCTCAAGGAGCCAGTGTACCGCAGTGGTTACAATGAGGTGGCACTGCCTTTCCAAAAAAAAAAAAATAGTATCAAAGTACAATTTACACACAGTCGTGGCTGTGCTACAACCAAACACAGGGCTCTGACAGTAGTAGCCTTACTGCTTTTGTCGTTTTGGTCAAACTAAGGACATGCTTTCATTTTGGTCAAGGATCTCTGAGTGTAGGAAGCAGCTTGCAGTGTTGAAGCCTTGTGAGTCTCAGAGCATTTCCAGCCATGCATTAGGCCAGATTAAACAACTGGTGGCAGAGATCTCCAGGTGTCCACAGTAACTGTCAGCAGGTCCATCCAGGAACTCTGTTCCCCTAGAGGAGGCCCAGCCCTCAAGCGCTCCTCACGCAAAGCTTACAGACTCCTGCTCTGCGTACAAGCCTAGCAAGCTGGTCATCGCACTCTCCAGCTCACAGCGCTGTGAAACAAGGCACCAAGAGTGGGAGAAGACAGCAATCAGCAGGGAGAAGGGTGTCAGAATATTAAAAAGTAAGTGTTGAAAATGGGAAAGCCGACGATCTGGCACAGATCTAGGGGCAGGTACTCCCACACCGCAGGTCCCGGGCACCAAGAGTTTCTCTAGATCTCAGCGCTGCCCCTTAATTTATGCCCCAAACGACGGTAAGCCTTCCTCCCCAGAAGATAAAATACGACCAGTGCCCATGTTGAATAAGAAAGAATGTAAGACATTTTAAAACAGAAACAGACTCACAGACATAGAAAACAAACTTACAGAGGGGAGAGTGACAGGGGCTAGGGGTCGGGGAATAGATTAGGAGTTGGGGGTTAACAGATATGCACTGCTATACGTAAGATAAACAAGGACCTACTGTATAGCACAGGGAACTCTACTCATGGAAAAGAATCTGAAAAAGAACAGATATATGTAGAACCGAATCACTTTGCTATAACTGAAGCTAACACAGCATTGTAAGTTAACTCTACTTCAATTAAAAAATGCTTTAAAAGAAAGAATGTAATACATTTTAAAATATAGGACATTTTCAATAGAAGAAGTGAAAAGAGAAGAAAGTTTACGGGAGCACTGAGGGTGAGGACCTCTGCTAGAGAGAGCTCTATGCTAAGCAATGCGATGATGAGCTTTATTAACGTGGGGAATCAGCTCCTGTCGACCAACGGCCGATGGTGCTGGGAAGACAGTGCCACCATATTGCCAGCCAGCAGGTGGGCGGGCCTCCCCGCCGGGCCCTGCGCACAGCATAGGGACAAAGTCACACTCTCCTCAACAACCCGACTAGCTCTTCACTCTCTGGCTATAATGTCTTCTAACTCCAATCACTTGTGTAAAGGAAAAACAAAAAAACAAAAAAAACCATGACTTGTGTGCACGCTGGTCAGTGGGACTTTCAGGTTCTTCTTTCCGGGTGAGTGCAGTGAAATTCCTCAAGCCCAGGGCCACTCTCGGCTCTCGCCCTGGAACTCCGTCTGGGCTGAGCCTCCGCCGGCCCCTGCCCTCACCTGGAGCAGGTTCTGTGGACCAAGAGTACATATCCCACAAAGCGATTCTCTGAAACCAGAGACGGAGATGTCATACCTGTAAGTGACCTTTCAGGAATGTGCTTTCATGCAACCGTTCATTAAAAGGCCACTTCTTAACACAGAAGTGGCCCTGGAAAATCTTTCCAGGATTCTCACATCCATCTGGTAAGAGGAAAAGAACCGAGGAGACTGGCCTGACTTTATAACCAGCCTAATTTCACACATGTTACATTTCTGGAGCTGCCTTGTTTTTCCCTTTATCCTGCATTACTGCAGAGGAATTCAGACTCTCTGAAGGTGAGAATCTCACCCTTTAGTAACAAAATCTCACTTTATATTAAGCTGGCCTTTCTTTGGAGGTGTTCCAACTGCTTTATAAACATTCTTTCATGCTGAAGAGCAGGTAGGTGGTAATTATTATTCTTTCTAGGCAAGAGGTGGGATTGAGAGTCTTGGCCATGCGGAACTGAAATGTTTTTTGATTGCCTGAGGAAAAGGAAAAGCAAGGCTTTAAAAATAAGAGATAGGACAGATGTGACCAAAAATAGGAGTAAGAATGGTATACAAAATACCAAAAAAGGAGAATTCTCCTATCATCAGCTCACTCTCGGCGACAGCTTCTTAGAAGCAGCCACTTGGCGTCCTTACGGCTGCAGACCTTCAACACCAGCCCTGGCAAACCCGGCCTGGTGAACATGAATTTGGGCACAGATAAGGTATTTGCTAGGAAACAGGATCAAAAACCCTAACTCCATAAAGTAAAAGCAGAAACTACAGTCATGCACGTGGACTCAGAGCTACTGCCTTCCGGGCTTTAGTAAGTTACCCAACCGTAACGACACTGAAATGTCACCTGTGGGGTGGTTTCTAATTTCCGCTTATCCCTGTCACCCTGATGCTGGCCGGTGAGGCGGGAATGGTTTTCTCACACTGTTTTAAGGTGAGGAAACTGAGGTGTCTGGCTGCTCGTGGCTGCAGCAGTTCGGCCCGCTGGGTGTCTCTCTTCATGCTGCACTTTACCCGGCATTGCCTTCCCTTCCGTTCTGCCCCCTTTTCCCCCCAAGGGGTTGACAAGGGGCCTTAAATCCTTTAAATACCACAGTGGAAAGAGCATGGGATTGGAGTTTTAAGACCCAGATGTGACCCCTAACCTGTCCCTTGCCGGCTAGGGGCCCCATCTGGGACGGAGGTAACGTGAGGGATCCCGTGCAGCGGACAGGAGGACTCAGTGAACGAGGAAGGACCAGTACACGGGGCTGGCTGACAGCGCCGCAGGGGCTCAGGAAGTGACGGCAGTGGGCAAGCCACTCACTGTAGGAAGGGGGAGGACAGCGAGGCCTGGAGGGGATTTCTGATGTGCCCAATTTCTGACGTACCCAGCCGCATGCCCTAGCTTCTCCTTTCAACACCGGAAAGGCCACAGTCCTCGGAGCACAGGCCACAGGCCAGGGCGCCTCTGCCCATGACACGTCCTCTGCCTCTGCAGAGCCATGGGGTAGTGGCCAACGTGACAATGTGCCCATCACAATGTCCAGGCCCTGCTCTGCTTTTAGTTTTGCGGAAAATCAAGAAATGAAGGGGCTGCTTTTGTCAAACTGTGCAGCTGCTCATGTTAAAACTGAGGACAAGCTACTTCGAGTAGGATTCCACCACGCGGAGCGACGCAGGCGGGGCCCTTCCACACCTGGAGGCGCACGTCCAAAAGCTGGCAAGGACTCAGACCTGTCCCGAGAGAGGTTAGCCCTTTAAACCACAGGGGCCTCAGTTACCTAATCTACAAAGTGGGGACAACGCTGATTCACCTCATGGGATCGTCACAAGGGTTAAATAAGCTAAGGTGTGTAAAAGCAACTGGCTGTACTTCTTACAAACCCAGGCGTGGCGTTATCATCTCCATCTTACAGCTGAGAAAACCTGAGTGGAGATCAGCCGATACAAGAGCTGGCTGGCTGGGGAGGGGCGACCCTGGCCTCCCGTGCCTCTGTCTCCAGGCTGCCTGCTCAGCCACCCTGCTAGGGCTTCCCTCTGCCATCCCCTTGGGACCCCTTTCACTGCTTTCCTTCTGGCTGGATCCTGTTCCCTGACTCACACGTCTTCCTCTTTCTTGGCTTCCCTCTTCATGCTGCTAAAGCACAACCTTTAGGACTTTCAGAGGAATGACGCTTGGGGGCATGTGAAACATCTCTAAGCTCAGGTGGTGGGTCTCATTCCAGGTTAGAATTATGTTCCTCAGGATTTTAGTGGCAAGGCTCCGGGCCTTCAAGTTTCCAGGGTCACTGCTGAGACACCGATGGCATTGTGATGCTTAATCCTCTGTGTGCTCTCTGTGTGCTTTCTGAAAGCGGTTAAGATCTTTTGCAATTTCACAGGGGGGTGCCCTGGGGCAGGTCCTTTTCCCTTACTGTCCTGGGCCCTCCCATCTGGAGAGGAAAATCCTTCGGTCTCAGGAATCATCCTTTGTTCTGTTGCATTCACAGCATCCTCCTCTGTTTCCTGTTCTCTCTTTCTGAACACGCCTGTCAGTTGGATACTGGACCTTGAGAATTAATCCCTGACTCGTCTTTCATCTATTTCCCACTCTTTTGTCTTTTTTGGTCCTTTTGATCTATTTTCTGAGAGATTTTTTTTACTCTAACCCTTCTCATAGGATTTACAATTTTACATTTTCTTATATTGATTGTCTCTCCCTTTTTATAACGACAAGCTTCATCCCATTCTCTCTTCTGATTTCTCTGAGGAATTAAGTATAGTTTCTTTAAAGTTTTCTTCTGCTCTCTGCATTGTCTCTGTTTTCCCCAAGTTCTTTCTTCTGTTTATTTTGGTCTCTTTCTTTCTGGAGGCCATTCATTCATATTTAAGAGGGAGGCATGAAGCAGCTGGCTGGCAGTTCAGGGGGCGAGGAAGGAGCTTACCACCCCCACCCCGAGGGTCTGGGAGATGAGGTGGCAGGCTGATTTTACACTAGGCAACCCCCGACACGTCAGCATCTATAGGTCTTCCCCAGGACCATGCAGCTTCCCCAATTTTAAAAAAAAAAAAAAAAAAAAAAGCTCCACTGTGACTCAGTGGTGAGGCCCTAACAAGACGTGTGCCAGTGTCCGGGCAGTGGGGCTGGAAAGGGGCTGGGCTCCACTGTGTGCTCTGCATGCTGTCAGCCTGTTTGGGGCAGTAATAAATGGGCGACAAACTTGACAAAGGCCCCAAGAGATTCCAAATTAACCCGAGTAAAAAACTTAAGCACAGCAACGGCTTTTTATATTTACCACTTCCAAATGAAACAGTTTACAAGTGAAGACAGGGAGGGAGACCGAGAGCCTTCATGATCCGGTTCTTTCCCTTCCTCCTTATTAACTCATACGTGTGCTTCTACGAGCAGACTGACGGACCCGCCATCATCACCGCTTCAAGAATGATGAGCTATTTTTTCACTTGTTATGAGCTTGCTGACATGAGAAATGAAAAAGACACTGTTGTTTGTGACCTACACAGAAAGTATTATTGAGTTCTTGACCTGGTCTGCTTGTCCATGACCTTTGGGAGAAGCTGGGGGAGAAAAGCAGGAAAGACATGCCGGGACCATCCCGACGTACATTCCCCTTGTAGAAGAAACCGCTCAGCAGGGTCCCAAACCCCCTCTCTGCTCAATTCTTCATAATTCTGCTCCCACAGTGAGGACGGCACAGCGCTGCCAAGTGCAAGGAAGAGTCCATTCACCCACGTTACCAAGCACCTACCGCAGGCAAGAAGTACTCAGTCCGTATCTCCACTCACTTCAAAAGTGAGACTTTTCTTAGGCTCTGCGTGTGAGAGCATAAAAGGCCTTTAAATATTCATGGTAATTTCTGTGCTCTGATTATAGGTTACCTTGCTGTGTAAGACGGGTCTGAAACATATTTATGAAATATTATTAAGTTTAAATACCTACTATAATTACCAGCAACAGACTATTCTACACAGTTTAGGAACTATTGAAAATTGAAGTCAGAGGCCCTTAGGAAGACGAATGCATTTATCCATTTTGTGCCTCAGATGCGCAGCTTTAAAATGCCGAGTTAAATTTGAAAGTCTTGTGAGAGTAAAAATCACAATTCTAAAATTTATTCCATAGTGACCTCGCGTGTATCGGAAATACAATTCTTTTAGGTACCACAGGAGCCATGAAACGTATTCCTCGTGTATCAAACAAACCCTAATTACTGTCTAGGGAGCTACCTTCCCAACTAGAGCAACTTCGGGCCCCTCCCATGCTGCCCGTTTGCTGCACGCGATCATGACACTTACCAGGTTTTTGAAAAGCGCCGTCAGCTCCTTCGTAAACACTGAGAACTTGAGGAACGCGCTTCCCAGGTCCGGGTCGTCTCTGCACACGCAGTTGCCCCCGAATTTCTCCAGGGCCTGGGTGTACTGCTCTTCGTTTTCCACATGCGCTGCAACAGCAACGGGAGAGGTGCTGTTAAGGCCTCAACCGCTCTAGCCCTGCTCCCCACCAGGTTCTTACTTGTGGATAAAATCGAACACATTTACAGCCTGAAAATCTGAGAAAAGCCAAGTCACACCGCGAACAGAAATAACTCTGCTGTCCTGACAACCACCCGTGGTGCCAGCGACAGATCCCAAAGAACAAGCGCGAGGACCAGGAGGGAGAGAGCCGCGCACGAGTGCCACAGCCTCCAGCTCATGGGATGAGGCCCCCGGGGACGCCCGTGCTTCCCCATCTCCTAGGACTCCTCCGTAGCCCACACGCTGGCGGGAGACACAGAACAGACCCAGGCCCCTGCTGGAACCCAGCAGCTGGCGTGACGCTCACCCAGCCGCATGCCCTAGCTTCTCCTTTCAACACCGGAAAGGCCACAGTCCTCGGAGCACAGGCCACGGGCCAGGGCGCCTCTGCCCATGACACATCCTCTGCCTGGGGGCCTTTCTGTGCCTCTGCCCCATGTCCCTGGCACCCTCCTGGACTTGCACTCAGAGTGTTACATTCCAAATGTCCAACTGGTAAGCGTGGTTCCCAGCACACTGGAAGTGCTTCCAGGGTAGGGACTAAGTTTTATTCATCTTTGTGCTTGAAATGTAAGAGAAGACGCATGTCGTTTGATCAGAAAAAGCAAAAGCTGGTCATCCATCTGAAGGTATTTTATCATCATTAGGCTTCAAAGCAGCACCTTAAAGAGTGAAAAACCCGGATTCTGGGTCTCCAGCTCTATGGTTCTCAGGCCCTGTTGGACATCAAAATCATACACGGATCTCTGTCAAACTGTAGAAGCTGGAGTCCCGTCTCTGAGTCAGAAGCTGGGGTGGGAAGGGGACACAGGTAATTCTGGTAAGCCAATGTGGCTGGACATGATTCCCTCACTTCTGGGTCAAGCATTTTTACATGAATCCAGCCAGTCTGTAATAAAACAACTTCCTGGCATGGACATTTGATTTCTGCTCCCTCATCACTCCAATCAGAAATGTAACACAACGACTGTACAGGCACATCGGTGCAGGCGGGCGTGCGTGCGTGTCACCTTGCATGGGGACTCCACTGGGCAGGGTCACACACCCCCCATCAGGCTGCCCACGTCTTCAGGATTCTGCTCCCACAAGGAGGACGGCACAGGGCTGCCAGGAGGCCACAGAAAGCCTTAGTGCTGCAGCTTCTTCGCCAAAGAACAGATCCTGAAAAGCCCCTGGCAGTGCCCCAAACAACTCCTCAGGGCAACAAAACCACTGTCGGCAGTGCCGGTGCCTGGGCCCGACAACCGGAGCACACAGGGGACATGTGCTTGCGGAAGGCGGCCCTGGGGCTGAGCCGGATCCCAGTATCCATGGATCATGTGTCCACCGACCCTACCAGGCAAGCACTTTGCCCTCGACTTCCGGGGGCATTTGGGTGCCTTAGGGGATGCCCGTGTGGATCTAACAAACACGAGAGAACGTTAATTTCACTGTTTAGGCCCTTTTCCTTTTCCTCCTTTCTATTATTATTATCATCATCTTTCACATCCCAGAAAAGGGCTTGAGAGTTCTGGATACATTAAGTGTATTTCTGAAACTATACTCAGCAAACGACTTGAGGCAGAAACACACACACACACACACACACACACACACACACACACACACACACACACACACGGCGTGACGAAGGGGCAGCAGAGCAGGAGGAGCCCTCAGAAGGTCTGGGCTTCAAGCCTATGCCTCCCAGTAAACGTGGACGACATGGTAACACACGCATTTACTCTCTCTGGCGCTGTCTCAGCCACGTGAAGGACAAAGACCCCGCTGGGAGATACTCAGAGGGTTAAGGTAAGAATCAAAGACCGTGGGTGAGGACAGGCCGTCCAACCACACCCAACGCATAACATGCCCGCCAGAACTGACAACAGTTAACAGCAGCACAGATGTCATCTATACTGAGCACAAATGGTTTCCAGATGTTTTTTTCTAGACTTCACAACAACTTATATATGACATGCATTACTTCTCACAATGCTGAAAGGAAACTGGGACTCAAGGAGATCAAATAACCTGTCCTAGGAAACAGGGCCAGAAAGTGGCAGAGCTGTGGTGCAAACCCAAGTCTGTCTGATCCCGAGGCCCATGTGTCCCCCACTCTACTACACTGATGTGTGTTTCCTTCTAAAAATAGCTTACCTTGCCAAAACCAAAAGCACCCAAGTTTTAGATTTTTAAAATTCCATTTCAGAGGCGGATCAGTTGCACCTATTTTGCTTGACTTATAATTCTAGAACATGTGGTCAACAGTGAAGGGTAGTTCCTTTCCAACCACACGCTGTTTTGTAACTATCTCAAAATTGGTCGTCGAGATGTGGGCAATTCCAGTGTGGTTTTGGAAGGGCGCGGCAGCCACAAGCAGACATCTGGTGCTGATGTCACTCCCTTGAGAGAGAGAAACAGGAATGCGGAGGCTAAAGTCCCCTCGGGAGCCAAGTGCTGCCTTCAGAATGATCCTGGCCCCTCACAGCTGCTCTAGATGAGCACCCAGAGGGAAGAGGGAGAGAATCAGCTTCAGTAAAGGCTGTGAGGTGGCCTACAAGCCTTTCGTTCAATTAAACTTAATCAGACTATAAGGTGTCAGAAGCATCATCCTTACTACCTGTTGAGTAAAGTGGGGTTCAGAGGGGTTTAATGATTTGCCCAAGATCACACCGCTGGAAGAAGGTGGGGAACGGTCAAATCCATCCTGTGTTCACGCAGGCTGCCCCCAGCCCGTGACAGCCTTGGAGAGAGGAACTTGCCTTCTCTCCACGGGCAGTCCACCAAACCAGCACGGAGGAGAAACAACAGCCAGCGAGGCTTCGGGTTCTGGCACCAGGAAGGAGAGATGCACTTCCTTTCATCCCTTCTTCTGGGCCTTTCAACTGACCGCCTGGTATCGGTCACGTTTTTTAATAAAAATTCTTTCCCTTTTAAATCTTCAAAATAATGTGTTGATCCCAGCAACCCCAGTGGTGATCAATGAGTGTTCTGGATCATCATTGTCACCATCATCTCATCTATTTATATTTAAATCATTTTGATCCACTGGGATCATTGTTTTCTGATGCTCAAACTGTCCCAGCTTAGGTCAGTGGGAACCTCTTTACGCTGATCTAGTTGGAGTTTCTAAGACAAATTTCTCTTCTTGCAAACAACTTTGAAGCTTCCTGATAGTGACCACAGCCCCGTGTCTCTCCGTGTCTCCCTGTAACAGCCTGCCTGGTGTCCACTGTCAGGACAGTAAACACCCCGTAACGACACAGTATCCGACCGGCCTACTGCTCCATGTCCCCCAAGGTCTGAGATGTTCCTACGAGAAAGTCCTTGAGTGTCTTTATTTTCCTTTAGCCAAAACTAAATTTAAAATAGGAACCTAAAATAAATGGCTGGGGAATAAACTTTCTGGAAAGAACCCAATCTGGCTCTATCATCTCTTATTTACAGAACTGTCAAAGCTGTTCTTCTAAAAAGAGCTCCCTCTCCCACCTCCCCCTTATTCAACTGTATCTTTACTTTATCTCTGGTTCTTATTAATGAACCAGACCCAAGAATCTTTGATGTGGACGGACTTGGGAAAGTGAGAACCTGAGTTGCTGAGACCACAGCAGACGAGACCCCGTTTCCTCCCAGTTCTAATCCCACAGCCTTCCCATTTCCCACACCTCACTACACAAAGGTCAGACCTTGCACCAATCCATGCAAGGGGATGAAATGAAAGACTAACAGAAAAATCTGCTATGGAGCCAGCGAGCATGTGCACACATTGCATTTAGAGGTAAGGGTTGGGCCTTGTTGTCTGCCTTCTAGTTTACTTGATTATGTCATTTTTAAAAACTGATACCAAGAAGAAGGCCCAGTGCATATAGTTCAAGCAAAACTGCTGGATCCAAATGGGGAAAAGGCAGCCTTTTTACTCCTGCTCAATGGGCCACAGCACGGCGGGGGAGCCAGCCACCTGCCCAGCGCTGCCAAAGGACAAGAAGGGTCCCACCGCCAACTCACCTCCACCAGCTTCAAGTCCAGCTGAATGTCTGCTCCTTGCTGCCAGCCCTGCAGCGGGCTGTGACGGTGTGCTGGGTGCACACAAGACGAGTGCGACCCATGTCTCAGGACAGATGCACCAACCCATGCATGATGGCCTGTGACGTGCTGGGGCTGAGGATTCAGAGATGCCAAGAAGGGGACGTTGGAGCTGGGGCTCCAAGGTCAGCTGGGAATTTCCAGACAGAGACGAGCAGGAACAGGAAGGTGTCCACCCCAGGGGAACGGCAAGGAGTCCTGTGTGTTCAGAGGCCGTGAACACTTTCTCAGTCTTCGAGCCCCACCTGCACCCAGCTCCCAACGCAAAGCCATCTGAGGGCAGCACCAGTCTCACTGTCCTACCCACTCGGGGCCACTCCTAGGTCTTTACAGTCCAAAGGATCCTGAAAAGAAACCCGGCCCAGAGACCCCTCTTTACAGACAAGGACGCCAAAGTTCAGAGAGGGCGCTGACTTGCTCAAGTTCACACAGCTAGTTTGCAGCAGTTCGAGAACTAGAACTCAGCTTTCCAGGCTCCCAGTCCGCACAAGTCCTCCCAACCAGGCGAGGAAGCGTTTCTTCATTTGCTCGTCACACAGTCACTATTCTCGGCTCTAGGCTAACACAAATGTGCTACAATCCTCCAGCCAAGCACACGCACTGGTAACCCGAAGTCCAAGTGCCCTAACCAGAGACAAATGGGGGTACATGTCGGTGGAGGGGGGGGCAGCCTGACGGTGCTCGCCTTGACCAGGACCCTTCAACCCCCCGCTCCTGGCCACGCAGGGGTCAGGCTGAGGCAAACTCATCCACAGACACTGCACACACCAACCATCCACACAGACAGCTCCGCCAAGGGCGCAGTTTAGGAGAGACATATGTTCTCTGCAGTAGAGCTTTATAAAGACCCTCCCTAGATGAGGATTAATATTCAAATGTGAGCCACAATTGTAATGTCAGGATAATGTGCATGACTCAGTGTCAAGGAGGCCAGGCCACTTCCCCTCAAGCTGTCAGCCCCGCACATCACCTGGTTTCAGATCTAACTCTCGGCAAACAGCTCCTGGGAAAGCAATTTCCTGGAGTCAAAGATAATCCCCACTTCTTAACAGGATCTCTACCCCGTGAACACCTCATGGGAGAAAACCATTTTTAGAACTTTATTTCTAGACTCATCCCAGATAAAAATCTTTCCATTCACAATTTGGTAATCTGCATTAAAAGTTTTAAAAACATTTTTTGCCATCCCCTCCCACTTCTAGAAATCTATCCTAAAGAAAAAATCAAGTGATCAGAGATGTGTGTACAGAACAACTGATAAACTGAAAGTGTATTAAGCTCCAACAAAATGGAAACGGTTAAATAACTGTCCCTTCAAAATGGAATATGATGTAAGCTTTTAAAATCATGAAGTAGGAATATGGTCAGGATAGAACGCCAAGTGAAAAAAAGGCAGGACACAGAACTATCTATTTCATCTCAATTTTGTAAAAGGTAAAAATGTAGAGAAAGGCCGAAAGGAAAGGACATCAAAATGCTAAGGTGGGGGCCTCCCTGGTGGCGCAGTGGTTGAGAGTCCGCCTGCCGATGCAGGGGATACGGGTTCGTGCCCCGGTCTGGGAGGATCCCATATGCCGCGGAGCGGCTGGGCCCGTGAGCCATGGCTGCTGAGCCTGCGCGTCCGGAGCCTGTGCTCCGCAACGGGAGAGGCCACAACAGTGAGAGGCCCGCGTACCACAAAAAAAAAAAAAAAATGCTAAGGTGGCGATAGAAGAGCAGGCGCGCGGCACCCGGCGGCTGGTGCAGGCCAGGTGCTTCCCGTGCATCGCTGTACCCTCCTTGAGGGGCACTTCGCAGAGGACGGGATAGACTGTGGTGGCGCAGATACCTAGGCCAGGCGGAAGCTCCGAATGGCCAGGGTCACAGCCCGGGGGACCTCAGACCAAGAATGCAGCTCGGCCCCTCCCACCTCACAGAGGGTGGCATCTGGCCGGGCTGTGACTTCGTTCTAACGCTTTTCTGAAATTTTTAAATGTTCTAAGCTAAGCTCATATTATCTTTATAATCAGAAAACAACAACACAAGGAATAAACAACATAGAGAAACCTGAAATGTCAGCCCCAACGGCTCAGTTACCTTGGTTCTCCATGCCTACTAAAGATATCCGAATCTGTCTTTCTCCACCAGTTTCTCCTGCACAAGTTGACATGATAGAGACAGCCTTTGCAACCTAACCTGAGCACCTGCATCGTCTCCGGTAAGACACGAGCAACCACCACCAAGGGTCTGATGAGAACGCCCATCCGATTTCACAAGCCCTCAGGGCCCCGCTCAAGCCGGGCACATGGAAAGATGGCCTTGCCCCTGGGGCTTCACCATCACCATTCCACCACTCTCTCCAACACTCTGCGCTCCCCCCCTTTTTTTTTTTTAATAAATTATTTATTTTTGGCTGCGCTGGGTCTTCGTTGTTGTGTGCGAGGGCTTTCTCTAGTTGCGGCGAGCGGGGGCTACTCTTTGTCGTGGTGCGTGGGCTTCTCACTGCGGGGGCTTCTCTTGTTGCAGAGCACGGGCTCTGGGCACGCGGGCTTCAGCAGTTGTGGCTCGTGGGCTCAGTAGTTGTGGTTCACGGGCTCTAGAGCTCAGGCTCAGTAGTTGCGGCACACGGGCTTAGTTGCTCCCCGGCCTGTGGGATCTTCCCAGACGAGGGCTCGAACCCGTGTCCTCTGCATTGGCAGGCGGATTCTTAACCACTGCGCCACCAGGGAAGTCCCCCTGCGACTTTCAAAACTTCATGCAAAACTCATGTCCATCAAGACTCTCCTGGGGCGTCCCCTCTGACCTTATGGAGACCTCATGATTGTTAACACAGGATGTACCTGGACTGGTGATGTCGGGCACAGGCAGCCAGCAATGGAGTTAAGAAGGTCAAGGTGTGGGCTGACTATTAAAATGTGTAAACTGTTGTCTGTGATCACCTGATATCCTTTGATCCTGTCCTATATGAAGGACAACAAAATGACACTTGGAGTCTGTGTGAATAACTGAACACAACCCCAGTTACTTCTTGATAAAACTCCTGCAGCAGCACACCTGGGGGGACGGGGAGCGGTAAGGAATCAAGACTGACCTACTGGATGATGTACTGTTTATGCTGGTTCTTTCTGTCCCTCTTTAGCTATGCTGTAGGCTCAGATGACAGAAACCTATCAACGTTCAACGTTATTGATCCATCCTGTATTTCCTGAATACCCCATCGGTCGAGAACTTCCCTGGATGCCAGGATAGAATCCAATCGTGGTGAAAGCCTATTGCACCGCAAGCACTAACAAATGCAAAGATTCAGGACGTGGAGCCCGTGCATCCAAGGAACAGCTTCCAATGAGAGAGACGCACACACCAATCAATTTGGCGCAAAGACAGGTTGTAACGAGGATGACCCTGGAGGAATTCGGGGTGCCTGGTACGGCCAGAGCACGGGGACAGTCCACAGATGACGTGGCTGGAGAGGCAGGAGGGGGACAGGGGAAGGACTTCATCCCAGGCGCCCCCAAAAGGTTGCAAACTGACAAGATAAGACTTGCATTTAAGAAAAGTGAAATTGGAGGGGACAAAGATGAACCAGGCTTGGTACCAGCCAACACACAATTTAGCAAGACAAAGACAAATTAGCAAGACAAAGATAAACATGCAATAACAATCCACGTGGTATACATTACAGGAGGGGGAAAAAAGGACATTTTCTGGGGCCTGCTGACAGGAAAGGCTTCTCAGAGGAGAAGCTAACAGGAATTTTCCTTCAGAATCCAACAGAGGATGAGATTAAAACTGGGCTGCCAGCTGCTTGCCTCACCCAACTCGCCTTACCCTAGGAGCTCCTTCAAGTCAGAGGAGACAGGGGCTCCTGCTAATGAACTGGCAGGGCCCCCCGTGAGCCGGGAGTCCCCAGAGGCCGGGCAGGCACAACAGGGAGGTGAGTCAACACCTGCTGGATGTGGACCACCAGCGATTAGAAACTTTACATCGATCACACTGACGCCCTTTGTTGGCAAAGCCATCTGATGAGCTACGTTACAGGACGGGCATGTGGCCACTGCATGTTGTGCTCAGCCTTTCCCCCTCTGTTTCTACCTCACTGTACCTGAGGGATACAATTCCCATCACTTACAGCAGACGCCCCCAGCCCACCTCCACGGAGAGCACAGCAGACCAGGAGAGAAGTGACTCCTGTGGCCTCAGGGACAAGTAGCCCCCAGAAAATCAGTGTTCTCAAAGCCCATGTAACAACAGCCATTCACGGAGGGGAGACTTCACCCATTTACAGAGTCTCCTTCGTTGTCACCACAACTCCGCAGGATTTTACAGATGAGGGTTCAAACATATTTGCTAAATAACGTAGTCAGTGTTTTACAGTAAGTAAGGCAAACAGCCAACTCTGTGATGGCATCCCCATCCACAAACCACGGGGGTTTGGCTACAGCAATGGTTCTTTAATCTTCTCATTATCACAGACAACAATAAAAATGAGAAGAACGCTATGGATTATCTTTTCAGGAAAAGGTATCCTTACATAATATTTTGTCCAAGTTTTGGGATACAAGGACCCTTTAGGCCTGTCCATAGACCCAACACACCAGGTAAAGAGCCCTAGCCTAGATGAGCATAAATCCCCTACCAAAAAATAGGATGACCATATTAATCACATTTAATGAAGTATGATCAAATGTGATTATGTACAAACCACGTATAATTCAAGTTAATACTTGGGACATTAAGTCACAGATCTCAGCATTCCTTCGGATGAGCTATCCTTCCATGATTAATATGTTGATCACAGCTGCCGGGATTCCACAAAGTAGCCTTCTAAGTTCCAATCATTCATTATCCTTAGCCATCACAGAAGAGACAAGGAGAATCTCAGAGCCTCATCACTGGAAGACATCTCAAGGTCTCCGAGTCCACGTTCCCACCTCCCCCTGCAACTTCCCTAGAGACAGAGGGCCACCAACCAGCCCTCTGCCGGGACCCTTCCGACACCCAGCTCACCGCTGGGGCTGCTCCCCCAGCTGACTTCCCCCTCAGATTTGAGTCAAAACCTACTCTCATGAAACTACCCAGGAGAGAGGAACAGATAACATGTCTCACTTCCTCATGCCAGAGGAAAGCCTACAGACACGTCTTCTCCCACCCTCCCCAAGCAAAGACATCCTAGGACCTTCCAACACCCCTCCTACCACAAGGTTTCCAGCTCTAACACAAGCTTCCTCCTAAAATGCTGCTCTTACAACACAATAGTGGGACAACTAACTACCTTTTTTAGCAGCATTACACACTTCCCTAAGGTCACCTGTGCTCACCTTTGGCACACCTGTCATCTACTGGCTCCCACTGAACTTGTGACCAAGCAAAACCACCTGGAGGTTTTTCATCAGCCATATGACATCTAAGACGCTCCTATGGCATTACTGCTCGGTGTTTCTCCCCTGTGTACCCTCGCTCTCATCCAGGCAGTGTGGTGCCGTGGTCATAAGCAGAGACTGGGAAGCACATCTGGTTTTGAATCTCAGCTCCTCTAACTGCCAGCTAGACAGCCCTGGGTCAATCACTCCTCTGGGCCTCACTGACCTCCCCTGTAAATGGAGTCACTGATAGTACCTAGCTCACAGAGCTGGTGTGAGGATTAAACTTATGTATTTATTTATTAGCACACTGCTTGGCCTATAATCAATACCTTATATGAGTGACAGATTTTTATTATTGTTATGTTTCCACTCAAATTTATGAAAGTACATCAATACAGATGTACTTTCTTTGCTTTATCATCATTTGTTACAATCTTTTTTTAAATCACAGATACGGTATACACACATCCTTTGTATCCTCAGTTTTATTGTCTGAAGACTTCATCATAAGAATTTTTCTTCATGTTGCTACATAACCATAATTCCATCAAGTAGCTATATGCTAATTTAGTTACAGGAGGCTTTCAGTTTTTCACTTTGATAGGTAATGCAACAACGCAATGAGCATCCCCAATAAAGATTTTATTTTTCTTGATGTGTACGGCCAAACTGCTTTCTAAAAACTCCATGCACCAGCTTTCAAGGCCACAGCAATGTAGCAGAATACCAGTTTCACTTTATTCTTGACAAACATTGAGGATTATAATTTAGTTATTTTCTTATGTAACAGGTGGGAAATCATGCCAGATATAGTACCTTCTTAAGGCACAGTGAAATTTCACTTCCTAAACAATTACATATATTTCTTCTGAACTGCTCTATCCTAATTATGATATGGTAATAGAAACAATTCTGTGTTAATTTAATAGCCACATTCTAATTAGCATTGCAAACAACAGGGAGAAACACACAAAAATTCTCATTTTCTTTTGTAGGTAGAAGATGGTAAGGGTTTGAGGGAAAATTAGCATTTCTTTCTTCGTATTTTTCATTTCCAGGATGTGCCAATTTCTCTAAAAAAGGGTAAAGGAGGGATATCCCACTCTCGGTAAGAATAGCTCCACCAAGTCTTTAAGATACAGTAATTCTAGAGAGGTGAAAATCAAAGTCTTCTGTGGCTTCCTTCTTGATAAAGATGAATTTTTCCACCCACTGATATGTCAAATAGCTGAAAAATGTTAGCATCAACTTCTTGGGGGGAAAAAAAAACACCTATGAGCTGAGACAGAGATTGGGAAAGTTCAGACTAAGAACAGTATTAGAATAAATATGAACTGGGTTTGTTTTTTTTTTAAGAGGTCAGATAGCAGTCTATTATAAGTGGGAAAAATTACTGTAGAAACAGTTTGTGACAAATCATCATAACTGCTTTTGCAAACCTGTACACAAGACGCTCTAGAAAATACATCTAGCTGTGTTGTTATCCTTTTGAAAACTGGGAGCAAACACAGTATACTTGCTATTGTGTAAAAGTATTGTTTTGCATATATTGGGAACATACTGACAACCTTTTGGCTCAGTCCAATGTTTAACGTTGGGGCGGGGGAGGGGCAGGGGTGTCCAAGGTGGTATTTTCCAGACCAGCAGCTTCAGCATCACCTGGGAACTTATTCAACTAGCAAATACTCAGGCTCCATCCTGGACCTACTGAGCCGGAAACTCTGAGGGTAGAGACCAGCAATCTGTGTTTTAACAAGATCTCCAAGGGACTCTGGGGCACTCTCAAGTTTCAGAACCGCAACTCTAAAACTCTAAAACGGGGTTGGCAAACTTTTCCTAAAAGCAAGAGAGAGATATTAAAGGCTTCTGTAGACGCCTAGAGGCAATACTGAGGTTATTGGGTATATATGTGCTAAGATGCTAAAAACCAGGCTTAGCTCACAGGCTGTAAACAACACAGCTGGCTGCTCCAAGGCATCTCAACCACTCCCCCGCCCCTTCTACATACATAAATCTGTATAAATCCTGTTTACCCCTAAAATTTTAAGTCGATCTCTCCTACACTAAGAGGAGAGTGTAAGAACTTACAGCAGAAACGTAATAACATACAAATGAATATTACTGACACGTACTATGTGTCTGTCAGCCTCTGTGCTGACCACTGCAGGGACACACAGGAGGTACATTTGCAGCTGTCATGCTGTTCATGTGTCCAGAACCACATCTGTCCCTTTTTCATATTATCTCAGTTACTCATCACTAACAAGCCTATGAAATATTAATACTCTCCTTTTACATATGAGGAAATTGAGGCTCAGAAAGATAAACAACTTTCCCAGTGTCACAGACTTTCTGAGCGGCACCACCAGCTTTTGACTCCAGGGTTCCTGGACCTTAATGCCTGTGTGTTCTTTATCCTAAACCACACCGCCTTTCAGAACAGGTCACGGACCTCAGGGCCTGTCATCTAACTGGGGGGCAGAGATCAACAGACATAAAACTACTTATAAAGAGCAAGATTTAAAGAGATAACAGAGTCTGCATATTAGATACTCTTTCAGTTTTGGCTGAAAGAAAAATCAAAACTGATTCAACCTCAAAACTCACAATTCAGAGGGGAACTGTGTTCAGAATACTGTCCCCTCCCCGACAAAGATGTCCACTCCTAATCCATGCAGGCAGGGATATTATGCCATCTGAGGTTGCAGATGGAATTCAAGTTGTTAATCAGCTCAACTGGAGATGGGAAGGTTATCCTGGATCACTGGGTGGGCCCAATGCAATCACAGGTCCTTAGATGTGGAAGAGGAAAGCAGAAGAGTCAGTGTCTGCTGGGACTGAACTGCGGGCCATTCCCCTCCTCCCGCCAACCAGATTCATACGCTGAAGCCTTAACCCCCAGTATGATGGTATTTGGGGGGTGGGCCTTTGGGAGATAATAAAGTTTAGATGTGCTTAAGAGGGTAGGGCCCTCAAGACAGGATCAGTGTCCAGAGCCCGCTCACTCTGGCATGCCTACGCTCTCTGTCTCTGTCTCTTTCTCCACCACGTGGGGACACAGTGAGAAGGCGGCTCTCTGCAGGCCAGGGAGAGAGCCTTCACCAGAACAAGAGCATGCCTGATGGCACCCTGATCTCGGACTTGCAGCCTCCAGCACTGGGAGACAAATGTCTGTGGTTTAAGCCCCCCAGGCTGTGGTACTGTTACGGCAGCCCATGCAGATTAAGACAGCGTCAGAGTGACGGAGCCTGAGAAAGACTCGACCAGCCATTGCTGGCTTTGAAGATGGAAGGAGGCCCCTATCTGAGGAACTCAGGGGCCTCTAGAAGCTGGAAGGGGCAGGGAAACCTTCTTGCTTCCAGGAAGGAAGCCAGCCAGCACCTTGATTTCAGCCCAGTGAGGCCAGTTCGGACTTCTGACCTCCAGAGCTGTAGGTGAATCGGTGTCATCTGAAGGCGCTCCATTTGTGGTAACCTGTTACAGCAGTCACAGAAAACTAATAATACCGAGAGTTAAAGGAGGCTGACACCACGTCAAGTCTCAGCTTGATGGAGATGGCTGGGCAGGCCTTCAACAGGTGCCTGGGACCAGAGCGCGTGCGTACAGACCAGGAGCAGGGCCAGATGGGAGACTGTGTGAAAGACACACATACGGCTGTGACACACTCGTGCAGCAGGGAGCCACCGGTCAGCCTGGAGCAGAGAGAGACCGCGGAGGGCAGGGAATCACTTAGAGATCAGCTGGGGCCAGCCCACGACCAATCAGGACACTCGGCAGAAAAGTCCTGCTGGCACATAAATTAAGGAACAGGAGACAGGAAAAAGTACACAGCAGTGTGAGGCATAAATACTAAATTATTTTCACTGTTCTTTTAATAATGCATAAAACAAGTGTTCTTCCTATGCAAGCAGTCGCCTAAGGATGTTGAACACTCTAATGATGGAGCCACTTCAGGGACTTCTCCTGGAACTAACGGCAGTCAGAGCCAGAAGGACGGTAGTCACAGCGCTCCTCACCAAGGTGGTCGCCAGCAGCTCAATCCCTTACTGAATATGCCTGGCTCATTTCCGACATCTAGTTCTAAAAAAGTTTAATCTATCCTTAAATTCCCCCACTAAATATATCCAAAAGAATGCGCTACTAAAAGCAGTTCTAGAGAAGAGATCCAAAGTGCTGTGAACGATGTCAGAAGCTCGCAGAAGGTACGGGGCTTCCTCAGGTGACTGCTCGGAAGGAGACAACGCTTGTTCTGAAATAAAGACTTCAGGATCAGGATTCTGGCTTAAAAAAGAAACTTCAGATTCACAGCCTTATAATAACTCAAACTTGGCATGATATAAAGATGGGTAAAAGAGGGCCCCTGCAAGGTCAGGTTGACGGTCAGCCTGCTGGGTGTGGTACCTCGAAAGGACACAGGCTGGTGTCCAAAATGCCATGTTAAAATTCCAGAGCAAACGTCTCAACTTCCTGAAGCCTCAGTTTCCTCCGATCAAGCAGCAAAATGTCATTTCAAGCAGACAGAAAAGCATGTGCAGAGGGAAGAGGACACGAAACGTGGCACGCTGGGGCAAAAGGCAAGTCGTAACAAAGAAGGGCGCAGAGGGCCTCCCTGGTGGCGCAGTGGTTGAGAGTCCGCCTGCCAATGCAGGGGACACGGGTTCAAGCCCTGGTCTGGGAAGATCCCACATGCCGCGGAGCGGCTGGGCCCGTGAGCCATGGTCGCTGAGCCTGCGCGTCCGGAGCCTGTGCTCCGCAACGGGAGAGGCCACAACAGTGAGAGGCCCGCGTACCGCAAAAAAAAAAAAAGGGTTTCATTTTCAAGGAATTCATGGAAAAGACTCTGACAAGTACGGGTTTCTGGTAACTGACTATACTGCTGAACTGAATGAATAAGCATTTTCAGAACTCTAATGGAAAACTGATGAACTCATAAAAGTGCTAACAAAAGATCAAGATGAAAAAAAAAATTAATTACATGGGACTGGCTGAACTGATGAGGATGATTATAATTTTTGTGACTTTCTGTTTGAATTAAAAAAAAAAATCCCACAAGGACCCAGAGGCAAAAAATATACAAATCAATTTTCACTGCAAAGTAAAGGAGCTGTTCCAGTGGAGGATTACTGGACTGAATGTCAATATTATGACATAGTATGAGTGTGTTCCGTGTGGTAACTGCAATCATTGTTGCTTTTGTTGTGGTCATCCATTTACAATGCTTGGTGTCAGTTTATTTATCTCTTGTAAAAATAAAATACAGTGTGTATGCGTGAAAAAAAAAGAATAGTTTTGGAGATTTTTGAAATCTATATGTATTTCTATATCTGTATCTATTCAAACACACAGTGTGTATCCTTTTGCTCAATATTTTATCTGTGACATTCATCTATGTGGTTGCATATACTTATAGTTAATTCATCTTCATTCTATACAGTATTCCATTGCACAAGTATGACATTTTTTAATCCATTTAAACAAAAAAAAGTAACTTCTAAGTAACTTCTTAGAAGTTACTTTAGTCATGCTAAGTCACGCTACTTTAGTTACGCTAAATAACTTCTTCCAGGGTATGACAGCCAGCACCACCAACTCCAGGTCCAGAAAGCTTTCACACTTAGTCGGGAACTAGCTCAGTCAAGAACAAATTAAGTCCCTGCTCTTCTTTGCCTTCCCAAACTTATTTCACATTCATTTGGTACTTGTCATAAACAAATTAATACCTGTCTAATCATATTTATGTCAATGTAATTGCCATATATAAAATATGCAAAATAAAGGGAGGAAAAATATCTATAAAGTCAAAACTCTGAAACAATCATTTTTTAGCGTATTTTCCCCCAATATTTTTTCCTACAGATATGCTTTTCTCCCCATCTTGGGTAAATCTTTAATTTTCTCTTTATACCTGATGTCAAGACAGTAGGACATGTCTTGAGATATGCACACATACCCACCCATACATAAATATACATACACATGGACATAGGACACACACACATGTGCACACACACACATATATAAAATTCGTTTTGCTTAGAATTCAGTGGACTCTCTAAATCTGAGATCTGAAATCTTTCTTTAGTTCCAGGGATTTTTTTCAGCTATCATTAAAAAAAACAAAAAAATTCCCCCCTTTCCACTCTCTTTTCCCTCTTCTGGAACTCCTTTTAGGTGGATGCTAATATTGACCCCTCTGAATCTATTCTCATTGGCTCTTAATTTTTATTTTACACGGTCCACCCATTTAACTCCTTGAGTTCAGGCAACATGGGGCCTAATTCCTTCTTCCTATGTGTGTAGCCTGCCGTTTAGCAAATTTTAGTTTTCAGTCTTGCTCTGATTGCCTTATTAAATCTGTTTCCTCAAGTATGAGTTCTTCAGTTTCTTGATTTGGGGGTTCTTCAAATGTTAGGCTATTCTTGATACTATCTCTGAGTGAGATTTTCATTTTGATGAGGTCTATCCATTTTTTTCTTCTAAGTTTATCGTTTTCTTTGTCCGACCCAAGAAACCTTTGCCTACCCCAGGATGCAAAGATATTCTCCTAATTGTTCTTCAAGAAGTTTCATAGGTTTAGCTTTTACATTTAAATCTGTGATCCATTTCAAATTAATTTTTGTGTAAGGAATGAGAGAGGGTCGTGGCTCATTTGTTCTCACGTAGATATTCAGCTGTTCCAACAGCATTTGTTAAATTTTAGAATCAGCTTGTCAGTGCCCCTGCTGACATTTTGATTAGGATTGTGGTGAATCTTGACATCAATCTGGGGAGAAATGACCTCTTATCAATATTGTCTTCCAACCCACATATACCATATACCTCTCCGTTTATTTAGGTCTTCTTTAGTTCCTGTCAGCAGTAGTTCTGTATGTTTTCAATGTTGGGTTCTTGCATATCTTTTGCCAAATCTGTTCCTAAATATACTTGGCAATTCTTGATTGTAATATCATCTTTGTAGCTGAAATCTCCTCCTAGACCCTTCACTATCTTGCTTTGCACAGCCCTCCCTGGAGGAGAGGCAAAGCAGCTACTGGAGTTGTGCTCACACTACAGGTGAGTCTTGAACAAGGCGGGGATTAATCAGGGTATAATTCATAGTCAGTCCTCTATATCCGCGGTTCCTCCACATCCACGGGTTCAACCAACCATGGACCATGTTAGTATTTGCTATTGAGAAATATCCACGTATAGGTGGACTCATGCAATTCAAACCAGCCCTGTTCAAGGGTGAACTGCGCTTTAGTTGGGGGACGGGGGTGTCAGGTGGGACATGTCCTCCAGAAGGTCTCACTCACATGCCCCCTGACATCACAACCACCTGACGCATTCCCAGTCCTTCGGCTCCAATTCCTACTTTCACTGAAGGGAGACACCACGAGGGTGAAGGGGACAACGTACAGCTATCAAGCACCTGGGCCCCTCCTCCTCCCAGGCCACCACCCACAGGCAGCCCCCGGTGTACCTGCCACCCTCAGCAGTGGAGTGTCTCCCACCAGGCAGCCCTCTATCTGCAAGCCCTGCTCCAAGCTCTCCAAGATTCCTCACCACTGCTAGTCCCCTAAGGCTGCCACTTCCTTATTTCTGAGTGAAACTTTATAGTCACTTAATGACTTTTAAAAAGTATCTTCTAGGGCTTCCCTGATGGCGCAGTGGTTGAGAGTCCGCCTGCCAATACAGGGGACGCGGGATCGTGCCCCAGTCTGGGAAGATCCCACGTGCCGTGGAGCGGCTGGGCCCGTGAGCCATGGCTGCTGAGCCTGCGCGTCCGGAGCCTGTGCTCCGCAACGGGAGAGGCCCCATACCACAAAAAAAGAAGAAAAAAAAAAAAAAAAAAGTATCTTCTATCATCAGTAACGTTTTGTGCAGGGAGGTGCAGCCTGTCATCTCTGGGTCAGAAGTTGCAGTGTTTTTTGTTTTTAATCTATTTATATAAGTCTAGATCAAATATTACTTTGAGTAGTTGATCGTGTTTTTATACTTGTTAATTTTCCTCCCAGACAAGAAAGGCAAGAATTGGATAAGAGAGAAATGGAAGGGGCATCTGGCATAATTAACAGCACAAACCAAATAACAGAGGCAGAAGTGAGTCCACCGTTCTTAGCCAGCCTGACAAAGCTGGTCCATGCAGGGTCATCACGCAAGACTCAGATGCACTTCAGAGAACCGGAAGCACCCGTGCTTCTAAAAATTACACGTCCCAACTCACCTAATTTGTATGCCCAGGAAAAGGAGTTTGGTTGATTATTCATTAATGGTTGATTAACATTATGATATCAGGACTGCAAACACAAAATTTTCCACAAAGAAACCCCCAGGAAAGGATGCACACTCACCCAGCCCAGAGATGTTTATTGCTTTCACGGATTTCTTCATTTTGTAAAGAACCATCCGGTCCACGTCCAAAGCCTAAAATACAGAGAATGTAGTCATTAAAACATGTTTGAGCTTAGATCACAGCTTCAGAGAGCAGCCACAGGAGCGCCATGTGGAGGCCCCTCTGGGGTTGCCTCCGTCGGACCAGTGCTCAGTGTGGTGGGAAGGAAGATGGAGCGGGTGGTCCCTAAAAGCCACCACCTTGTCACGTGCCTCATCCACCCGAAGCCCCCGAGCCGCCTCTGCCCTCACTGCCTGCTGGACACCAGCCTTCTGCGGTGAAGCGAGTTAACCTGGACCACCTCTGCTTCCACCAACCCTCAGTTCTCCCTGTGAACCAGTGAGCCCTGGGGGTGTGCCAGCCCGCCGGGGCCCATCCCCCGCATAATCAAACAGACACACTTCCTAATGTTCTCCTCTAAAGGCACACACCTGTTCGCCACTGTATCCTCAGCACCCAGCAGAGAGCCTGGTAGAGAACAGGACTCAAAACACAGCTCAGAAAATGACCATGAGACTAGCAAGACCGGCAGGACCCCAATCCAGACAACGGTTGTCCCTGCTGAGCCCAGAAACAAGGGGCAGCCACTGAAAGCTTCTTACTCTTAGCAGGGGGAAGGTGAAGGTCATGCAGGCCCCAGCGAGAACAACGGGGCAGGCAGGAAGTGGATTCAGGGAAAGGCTACCCAAAGGTGAGGGCCCAGTCGGGACCCACAGACGGAAGCTCGACGCAGGGCAGCAGACATGCTGGAAAAGTCAGGGAGTGGCCTTTGAGATCGACTCTGCCACTCTCACCCAGGTTTTAATACTCCAGCTGCCGGCCCTCCCACAGATGACAGAGTAATTCTGTCCACAGGGGTCTGGCTCAGTTGTGCTGAGAGAAATGGGAACTGGAGGTAGTCAGATGCCTCAGTGTGGAAGGCGGTCGGCAGAGGAAATGCCCTTTATCACACAGCTGAACTCTGACAAATTCCCTCCCATGTTACACTGTGGGGCACACCCCTCCCTGATCATTCACTGCAGGAAGCCTTGTAAAAATGCCACCAGATGGAAACTGTACCCTTGTCATTAAAGGCACACACTGTTTCCTGAACTCAGGAAAGAGGAGATGAACAGTAACTGTTGCTTTTCTAGTCGGTTATGAGGAGCTTAGAAGTACAGGTGAGGTGGGCAGTAGAGGTGATTTTTAATTAAAATTACAAGAGAGAAAAGCAATTACCTCGCCACTCAAAAACATACCCCTCATTACAGTACATATTTACAGATAATTAAGGTTGAACTTGGTCAGGAGAAGTTAAAATGATTAAGACTGAACGCTGGAAAAGGTCTCTGTCAATTATATATAAAAACAGCGTGGGAATTTTAGAACAAAAATAATAAAACTCGAGAGTCTCAAGGAACCAAAAGTTTCTACCAATCAGGCTGAGATTTCCAACCAGATCATGCACTCACCCACACCCTGCCGTCTCCAAAATCTACCTAAACTTAGGAGAAGGAAAAAAAAAGCTGCAACTGTAACCAGAAAGCTTAGTAACCAGAAAGCTTAGGAGAAGGGAAAAAAAAGCTGCAGCTACAACCAGAATTTGTGTGTAAAAACTATAAACAAGCAAAAATCTAATAGACAATAAGGCCCTAAGTAGGAACTACGCAAAAGCCTAAGTCTGGCCAAAAACCTCATTAATTCTGAGGACCTAGACCACAGCTGATCTTCAGTTTACAAAGCAAATTTCAGAGTAAATTCATCACATAAACAAGACTGTAGGGATGTTTCACAGATATTTCAGAGGAAAATAAACAACTGTCTTCAACCACTTTAAAAGCATCTCTTTTGATCCCCTAAACTGTTATATTAATAGCCACGGCTCTTATTTATTCATGGAAGCAGCTCTCCTCCAAGTCCACGGCTGGTCTGGGATCCTGTGCAGCGTGGGAAAGGACGGCCTGCCTGGGAGGACGCTCACACTTTTCCTTTTCAGACCCGTGCTGTCCAGGATGGTAGCCACTGGACACAGAGGAATATTTAGAGTAAAATTAAAATGTAATAAAATTTATTAGCCAGCTCCCCAGTCTGGCTACCTTTCTCAAGAGCTCCAGCCACGTCCCATGTACTGTTTCTAAGCACACCCCGCTTCATGCTTCTCCTCTGTACCTGCATCCCTCTGTGTGCCATCCCCCAGGGCTACCCCGTAAAGCACTGGGAGCACCTAGGGGGTCCGTTCCCTCTTCCCTCCGTGCGACACGCCTGTCTCCCTTTGGACGGCTGCCTTCGTCTTTGTTCTCAGGGCCCTACAGGGACCTACATCTGGCACGGAGGCACCTACGTCCTGATGCTGGCCCAAGGGGCCAAAACTGCAGTCTGTCTGAGATGAATCTTGAGCATCCAGGGTCCACAAGCCACTTCTGTCCCTCGGCCTGTTTTCATGCAGCCATGCACTAAGGATCTGTACAGATGAATATTTCCAATCCATGTGATGCCGGGGTGAGGGAGAATACTAACTCTGAACAACCAATTAAGAGAAAGGTTCGTAAATCAACTATACTTCAAATTAACAAATAAATAATGAAAAAAGAGAGAGAAATGTTATCCCCCCAGAAAGAATTCCACTCTTCTATGGACCTAGAGTCTGTCACATAGAGTGAAGTAAGTCAGAAGGAGAAAAACAAATACCGTATGCTAACACATATATATGGAATCTAAAAAAAGAAAAAAAATGGTTCTGAAGAACCTAGGGGCAGGACAGGAATAAAGACGCAGACGTACAGAATGGACTTGAGGACATGAGGAGGGGGAAGGGTAAGCTGGGACGAAGTGAGAGAGTGGCATGGACATATATATACTACTAAATGTAAAACAGATAGCCAGTGGGAAGCAGCTGCATAGCGCAGGGAGATCAGCTAGGTGCTTTGTGACCACCTAGAGGGGAGGGAGGGGATATGGGGATATACCTATACATATGGGTGATTCACTTTGTTTTACAGCAGAAACTAACACAATATTGTAAAGCAACTATACTCCAATACAGATATTTTTTTTTAAATTCCACTCTTCTTAGTAGACCTGCATTACCAAAAAAATTATATTCCATTACTATCATTATTATTATATTTTAATTTTCATTAAAAAAGTTCTGTGGAAATTTCTTTTCTCCCTTATTATGTAAGGATGTAACATAATTTTGCCTCTAGGCCTGAAAATCCTAAATATTTTAGGCCCACAAAGCCTAAAACATTTACTATCTGGCCCTTTGCAGACAGAGTCTGCTGACCCCTGACCTCAGGATCCACACACACGTTTCTCCTGCACCGTCAGCCGGCCCTGCTGCTCCTGCCCTGAACTAGAAGCGACAACACAGGGCCAGCTTGGTCCCTAGCACCCTAAGGTCACAATTCGAGCCAGCAAGGGTGGGAAGGGCCTGGCTTTTTCTTGGAACCCAGAGATTCTGCCCTGGAGGGGACAAGAGGACAGCAGACCACAGGCCTCCCCATTTGGGCCATGACCCATGCCTGTCCCATCTCCTCTCCCCTCGTTCCTTTCATGAAAGGCCAACTGGAGAAGAAATGACATATCTGAAGGACAGAAAACCAAATAACAAAACAAAACAATGCCCAGACCTGTGCCCCAAGGACAGCTTTGCCAAGAAAGAGCCATACAGATATTAAGATGGTGGCTTTGCCTCAGCGCACATTTGACTTAACTTTTGAAGTAACAGAGATGTTAACGACAGTGTCAAATATTTCCAGGCCACTTTTGGGAAGCACAGAAATGCAATGTGGCCTGCAGGCTCGGTTTAAAGTGAGGGCAATAATGGATCGACCTCCTCCTGGGAATAAAGCAGAGGCCCGGAGAACAGCAGGTGTCATGAAGAATTAAGATCAAATAAATAGCCAAGCTAGATCACAGCTGTGCGAAACGTGTGCCTAAGGACAAACGTGGACACACTTTGGTATTACCTAATAATATTGAAGTTACTCATAGTATGTGAATGTTTGCACCAGAAGATACATACAAGGATGTTCATGACATGCTTCCAAGTAGTTGAAAACTGGACAAACCCAAATGCCTGTCAATGGGAAAATAGATGAACTGTTGTGTATTCACATAACAGAATGCTACATAGCAATGGAGATGAACAATCTTTACCCACCCAGAACACAAATGAAACTTCACAAAAATATTAAAGATGCAAGTTGCAAAAGTAAACATGCACCATAATATCATAAAGTTTTTTTTAAAAAATAGACAAAATTATGGGACTTCCCTGGTAGCGCAGTGGTTAAGAATCTGCCTGCCAATGCAGGGGACAAGGGTTCCATCCCTGGTCCGGGAAGATCCCACATGCCGCAGAGCAACTAAGCCCGCGAGTCACAACTACTGAAGCCCACGCACCTAGAGCCCGTGCTCCGCAACAGGAGAAGCCACCGCAATGAGAAGCCCGTGCACCTCAACGAAGAGTAGGCCCCGCTCGCCACAACTAGAGAAAGCCTGCGCGCAGCAACGGAGACCCAACACAGCCATAAATCAATTAATTAATTAATTAAAAAAATAAAAATAGACAAAATTAGATTATGTTTAGGGATGTAGATTATGTTTATGTTTAAGGATGTAGATGTTGCTGAGAAAAAATGGGAAAGAGCCCCAAATGCCTAACCTAGGAGAATAACCACACAAACTACAGTGCACTCCTACGATTCAAGTCTAGACAGCTGTTAGTATCACTGACGCCCACTGGGTCACACTACGTGAAAACATGGAGTGCAGAAAGAACACAGACTATGCACAAATGCCCGTGCTAACAAAGGAGAGCCCTGAGGTAAGTAAAGTTGAAGAACCAAGTACCCACAGGCACCCCACGGACCCTGTGCCTGGAGAGGCCAGCCCCCAACACAGCCCCCGCTAGATCACTAATGTAGAGAAACGTAGGAAACAGATGATGTGAATGCCAGCTTTATAAAAATGCTTCACGTCCTGATTTTTACTGGGGGGGAAAGCTACTGGGAGATCTGGGGGAGCTGAAAAGGGAAAGGCAAATTTTGGCAAAACAGCTGCAACCCACCAGGAGCAAAGAAAGGCACCCCCAGTCTCCCCGGCCCTGGTGCCCCGTTCCCGGGGAGACGAGGGGCAGGGGGAGGGCCTGGCCTGGGTCCCCCGACCCTCCCATAGTGCTCCTCCCTGGGGCTGACAAGAGAGCTCGGATGCAAGCAGGAAACGGGCGATCTCAGGAGACTAATCACAAACAGAATGGACCTTATCCCAGAAGGTGCTAACACACCCCTGGCAGGAAGTGGGAGGGAGGCGGTGCGGGCGCTGCGCCAGATCCGGCAACGCAGGCCTGGTGATGCAGAAGAGGCTGGGAAGGCGACCTTCAGCTGAGAGCGAGGCCAGCCTTCCACATCTGTCCCAGTCCCAGAGGACAACGTAATCACAAGCCAGGCTGATTTCCCCAGGAAACGAGGATCAAGCCACATGAACTCCACTTTGGTAACATAAACAGGGGAGAGAAGGCTGGAGATGGCCGTTTTCTCTCCAAGCCCCCCACGCAGACGAGGAGAGCGAAGTGAGCCTTCCGCCAACCACGCCCACTCTGTGGGCAACGTCCCTACCCTCACCCCACCTAGCACACGGAGCCCCACCATCCCCAATGGGCCCTCGACAGGGGCCTGTCTGAGGTCAACTGGCTGCCACATGTGTGTCTTTATATATTCTTTCAAAAAGTGCATCTCGTAACTGACCAGAGACTTTAAGCAACGCGTGCAGTGAAAATGGGAAATCCCATCATTCCATTCAGTCTCCTAATCCCCTCCTGACACCCACGTCTCTAAGTCCACGATGTCACCTACAGGAAGACACCAGAAAGAAAAGAACCCAACAGAATGGGATCTTAGTTCTGGCCCCTCAGTGCCGTCCTGTTGGAGAATAGTGCAGAAGTTAGAAATCACTGGCTTTAGAATTGGACAGCCAGGCTCCACTTACTAACAGCACAGTCTCAGAAAACTACTTCACCTCCCTGACTCGGTTTCTTCATCTATAAGTTGAGAATAATAGTATCTGCCTCCTAGGATAAGGTCATCAACATATACAGGATCTGGCATATTGCAGGCACTCAATAATCAGTGGCCGTTGTCAGTGTCTTCCGGTTCTCAGAGGGTCTAAAACTATACCACACTTATGACCAAGTAAGGTAGCTGCTCAGAAACACCATCACCCCAGTACTGTCCCAATCAATAGGATAAATATTTTCAGGTCTGATAATGGTTATGATAACAAGCGGAAATAACTCAGAAAAAAACACTTTTGTAGCTCTTGCCAGCCTTTCACTTCCACGTGCATCCGTTTTTTTCCATCACTTTAAATTCTCCAAAACTTTTCCTGGTGCGTTTCTGACTCTCTAAATGGGTATCCCGACAAAGGCAGGGCCACACGACTAGTGGTAGCACAGGGTGCCCTGGGCCACATCAGCTTTAACATTTAGGGAGAGGAGCGTGGAATCCCAGGTCTGAAGTGCAAGGGGGTGGTGGGCACCTGGTATCAGTCTGGTCCCCACCCCCCGCACAGACCCCCAGGCATCAGGAACCCCACTCACAAGGCAAGGCCTCCAGGCGGGCTTGCCACTCTCACACCTGCAGGGGCCACACCAAGCTCTGCCCACCCTCTGCTCACAAAGGGCCGCACTGTGAAGTTGGACGACGCCTGAAGCTCTACAGGTGTATCCAGGGAATGAAAGCCACAGTGTTACTCAGATAAGGTCATCAGCGTTTGAGAGAAACACCTTTTAGTTCCAAAGACAGCAGGAGATGGGAGTCTAAAAAGGCATCTGCAGTCCAGAGTATCATACATCAATTTAAATTCCACAAAGCACTTTAACATCGTTATCTTGGGCAACATTTACAACACCCTGTGAAATCATCAGTTCCCCTAATTTAAAGTAGAAGAAACTGACTCAGAGTTTAAGTGACTTGCTCAAGGTCATTTATTTGGCTTTGAACTAAAGAAAGGCTAGGAGAGCTCCCACAAGCTAAGGGGCAAGCTTCCCGAACCGTGCCCCCCACCCCGTTTGCTGACAGCCTGGCTTCCAGAGGCCGGAGGGGCGCCAGGGAGCTCAGTGGGCTTCTGCAGCTGCCTTCCCTAACGTTCGGGAAAATCATCCCCCTTACACCCGACTCCCTGTGCTTCCTTGAAGCCCCTTTCCACTAAGCTCATCCAGGCGCACCAGCACACCTGCCCAGACTACCTGTGTAACCAGCCTGGGGCTTCAGAATCTTCCCAAGGGCCAAGGGGGTGGGTAGTGCATGAAGGCAGGTGGCGGATTTGCCACCATCTGCACTCCCCCGGGTTACACAACCTACTCCTGGGCTTTTCAAGAGGAAGATTAGATAAGACATGGCTAGCCTGCCGTGTGTTGATCTCCCACTTCTTGGTTCCTGCTTCCCATCCCAAAGACCTGGCGCCCTGCCCTGTGATGGCGTGGAAAGTAGGGAGGAGGGAAACCCAGAACGAGGAAGGGAGACCAGAGGAAAGAGGGAGCCAGCAGGCTTGCTGAGGCCCCAGAGCTGCCTGCCACACACAAAGCCACCCTCTAAACACAGCAGAGAGAGGTGTCTGAAAGAAGGAGGTGAAAATGCAAGTAAGGCCAACGTGCTACCTGGATCCCACGGTGCCCCTGCTTTACCCCCAGAGTCTCGGCGCCTGTCCTCCATCCACACGCCCCGCCGATCCCCAAGGCTGCACGTCTAGGAACTAACCTTTTATTTTTCTGCAATTCAAGTAGTGCAGTAATGGGGGAAGAGAAAGATAAACTGGGGAGGCCAGGCGCGCATGGGAACCACCCAGGCATCTTCCTGCCCCAGACCACCCACGCTGCACCCCACTTCATCCTCGTGAGCCCAGCTTATTGTGAGAGCACCACTGGAGTAGAGAGCATGGCTGAGCACACAGAGCTGGGCTTTAATTCCCACATCTCCACACACGAGTGACTCCATCCCTGGGCCTCAGCTTCCACATCTCTAGAATGGGGAGATAACGTCTACTCGATATGGCGACTGTGAAGATTACACCACACGGGTGAGCACTGCCCAGTAGCTGGAGAGCATCCGCGTCGACCTGAGGACCCTTCCCCTCCCGCCGCCCCGGCAGCTGGCACAGCACAGTACAGCAGGCAGTAGCACGGCTGGTCACTGACTGGCACAGACCCATGGCTGTTGCTGGACCTGGCGGCTACCCTGGAGTGTCCTGCTCCAGCTCTCGTGCGGCCGCGCCCTGTCCACATACGGTGAGAACAACAGGGGCCAAGGGGGCGCACCTACCGGGAGCCCACGCCAACCCCCAGACCGCACTGCGGATACCCAGCCCCCCAGGACCCTGCATCCACAGCCTTGGTCTGAGTGGGCTTCTCCCCCAGGGTGCCCCACCCTAGACACAAAGGGTGGCCATCTGAGGGGAGAGATGGACAGAGCTTGGACGTACACTAGACACACATGCTGGGAGCGAAGCTGGAGGAGCCCAGAGGTGCCAAAGCATCAAGCCTGCCCCGAGCCCTGGCGTTGTACGTGGGGCTCCCGGCACCAGGGAGCCTGGAGTGGTCTACACCAGGTGCCCACCGCTCCCGTGCCCTGCAGAACCGGGCCCCACACTCCTGCTCCGTTTAACCCAGGCCGCGCAGAATGCTTCACGGCTGCGAGAGCCGAGAAGATGGTATGGGGAAGCTCAGCATCAGCACCTGCAGCCTGGAACATGGCAGGGCCACTTCACACGCCGGGCATCAGAGAGTTCATTCAAAGAGAAGAAACCTCCGCTAAACACACGCACAGAAGACTGCTTCCACGGCGTCGGAAGGCCGGGCATCCACAAACTGCGCCCAGCTGGGAGCAAAGCGGGGACCAGAGAGGAGGAGCCGCCGGGGGACAGACGGCCTCACTCTTTCTTCTTCCCTCCGGATAACCCCACCCCCAAACAGGGGAGAAGGTGCGGAGTTGAGGCCGTGGCATGGACGGAAGTGGGGGACTGGCCAGGTCAGGGAAGCGAGACAGGGTGACATTCCAGAGGAGCGAGCAGCCCGGCAGGAAGAGCAGGCCACAGGGCCAGGCCAGGCGGCAGGATGAGGCTGGACATGGGGGCGGGGAGGGGGTGTGTGGGGCAGGTCCCTGTCACTGAGGGGCAGCGGGGGAGGGTGGGACGGGCAGCCAAAGACAAGAGCAGCTCTCAGCTGGCTGACGCGGCTCCTGAGGGTCATTAAAGGCTGTCTATTTTCAGCATCTGGCGATGTGAGTGTTTCTCCCCGAGGAAGGGCTCTTGACCATTCGTTTTATTCTCTTTGTTTTCCATCCAAAGAAAAGAAAACTCTAAACCCCAGTAACAGAACAAGAGGGAGAGCAGGGGGCTGGTTCCGTCCGCCTAGGGGAGAGGCCCCCTCCAGCCCGCACCAGGGGGCCACACGGCAGACCCCGCCCCTCTGACAGGACACGTGCCCGCTGCGTGCTGCAATCCGCAGGGAACTCCGAATGCTGAGTCCTAAAAACAGACACTGCATGTAGTGGTGCAGTGTGTCACACCCAGACATGGTTTCTACGTTTCTCAGACCAGAACGCTATCTGCTTTAAAGCTAATACGCAAAGTATTTACTATCTTTCAAAAAAAGCAGAGATACAAATTTACTGTTTCTTTCTCTTTTTTTTTTTTTTTTTGCAGTACGTGGGCCTCTCACTGCTGTGGCCTCTCCCGTTGCGGAGCACAGGCTCCGGACGCGCAGGCTCAGCAGCCATAGCTCACGGGCCCAGCCGCTCCGCGGCATGTGGGATCTTCCCGGACCGGGGCACAAACCCGTGTCCCCTGCATCGGCAGGCGGGCTCTCAACCACTGCGCCACCAGGAAAGCCCACAAATTTACTGTTTCTTAAGAAACCTGAGGAAGCTCCAAGAGTACACAGATGTTCTGCTGGTCCAAGCCACGCAGCCCAGGCATCTGGGAAGGTCTACATTTATCACAGTGATTGGAATGATGGATTGTGCAAAACAAGGGGTGAGCATGGTGGCCGGCAAAAGGCACCATCCAAGCTCTGTCACCTACTCATACTGTAGCCCTAGACGAGTCACTTCTCCTCCGAGGTTCCAGACATAAAATTCTGTGAAACTATTGTCTTTAAGACAGTTTGCATTTCAGCTATCTTTCCAAGCAGGGACTACAATTGTATTCAAATACACGTGGTGTAATGGATTAATTTCCAGGGTAACTAAGAATCCTGCCCAGGACTCTCAACAGAATCAATTAATGACTAGCTATTAACACTGTGAATAATCAGTCCTATTCCAAACGTAAAAACAAATATTTGGTAATGGCAAAAGGTAATTTTTAACTAAAAATTTCGTATTTCCCTGGCTTGGACTTCTCACAATAGGAAGAAATGTAAAGTGTGTGTCAGTACAACTTACCAGAAGGTCAAAACACCAACGTGGAGATACCAGCAGTTGTGTTGCTGGTGGGAGTGATACTAAATGTCTCACATCCGTACAGCACTTTCAACACAAAGTGCTTTTTCATATACTATGGCTGGTGGTCCTCAAACACAGGTAATATTATCATAACAAAGCAGAGACTAAGCTGAAGTTATTTTTCCAAGGCCACAGAAGTAATGATAAAACCAAGATGCCACCTTTGTAATTTTTTTTAGTTCAAAAAAAAAACTTTCACGGTATCTTAGCCTGTTATTCTTTCTGACATCATGTGCTGTTTCCTTAGTCTCTTCAAGGTAAACAACTGTTAAAAAGTCAAGAAACAACAAACCAAGAAAATAAAGCTATTTTCATTTGAGGGCAAAGTTTTTTTTAAAACTTGCAGTCATTGCATAAAGCTTATTAAGCAGCTATTCTGTTCACATCGTTGTGTGAGATTTGGTTCATACCACTGTGTATGAAACAGTCCCTGCTTTCAAGGCCTTAAAATTTCCTGAGGCAACTGAGATCTCTCAGAAACGAAGCCCCAGGGAATAAATCCAGGCCTAGCAGCTCCTCCAGGACAGGACCCCTGACTTCTCATCTCTGAATCTCCACACCCAGCACAGTGTCTGACACCTGTAAACACTCCATGAACATGGACTAAAACCACACTCATGTCTTTTGTTTACACCAAACAACATGGAGCCCGGCTAACAGGGGAAGGTTTCCTGCAGAAGGTAAACACAGTCACATCCTGGAGACAGTGGCAGTTGTGAGAAGGTGGAGGAGCCCCTGGCAGGCAGATGACACAGTCAAACAAGCAGGGCTGGGCAGGGCAGGACAATCACCAAGGGACAGTCACTATGTGTCCCACTCACCCGTTCGATGGCTATTTAAACAGAGTAGATTTAAAAGGTATCTTACTAGAATACAAATTGTTCAAATATATAACATCACATCCTATAAACGGGATCAAGGAAACCATGAGGCTGTTTTCATTCATTTGAAATCGGCGTGTGGACGCCAGCGGCCTGTACTTGCACTTCAGTACTCTTTCAGTTACAAGATGGAGAAAACTCTGAATTGCACATATAAATAGAAACAGATGGTCAGAAACATTTTTTAAAAACAGCCCAAGATATTCTTTATTTAAACTAATTCAAAAGCTCTGAAATAGTACGAAGTTTGTTTCAACTCTCTATCACTGACAGCATCTAATATCTTCTTGCCCTCCTTATCTCAAATATGTTAGACAACAAGCACCTGAAACTTACAGTAACACTAAACCCATGTCAATATTATCATGGCATCATGGGTGGAACACTAATTTCTTCTTGCACGACTGCCTGCTGCTTTGCCTGACATTCAACTAAAGGTGGCCCAGGCACGTGCGCGTGCATGCACGTGGACACACACACACACACACACACCCAAACACCAACTTTTAACATCCTGGTGCCTGTGCTGCTGTGCTATTTTTTTCTAGCTTGATCACCACAGAGCCATGCTTAGCACATAGCTAGCACTCGATAAATATTCACTAAATGAATTAATTGTGCTGCCAGGACAATCGCTTCTCCGGGGACCCTAAAACAGCTCTTCTCCTCCTGCCTTCTCTGTGAACCTGTCTGACCTGTAAACGTGTCGTCGATTAGGAAGACCCAATGCAGCCAAAAATTAAATAAATAAATATGTACACACACACACACACACACACACACACACACACACATATACAAAGCCAGACACAAAAGGCTACATGCCGTATGATTCCGTTTTGTTTTCAAAATTATATGAAATTCTACCAAAGACAAAGCTATAGTGACATAAAGCACATCGGTGACTGTGCAGGGCCAGGAGAGGAGGAACTGGAGGGCTGACCTCAGAGGGGCACGAGGTGATGGGACTCCTATTATGATGATTGTAGTGGCGGTTATATGACTGATACATGTGACAAAACTCATTGAACTGCACGCTTAAAACTGGTGAATTTTACTCTATGTGGATTATACCTCAGTTAAGCTGATTTTTAAAACTAAAACAATAACACAAAAACTTGACTATGTTTCTTTCCTAACTTTCCATCCCATTTCTTTCTTTCAAATGGCTGTTCTCATTCCCTTAACTTGAAAAAAAAAGTTCAAGTCCCTAGATGTCTGGCCTCTGGATTCCCTCATGACTGTTCCTTCACTCTCAGGACACTATTAAACACCACGGTTTACCTGAGGACAGACGGAGGCCGAGCGGAGCACAGGATCCTGTTGAGGGCTGGAGTGAACTACGGAAGCTCGGGGCAGCTGGTGCAGGACTGCATGATGCCTCAATTCATCTAGTACCTTCCAAAGGCCGCTAAGATAGATGTCTCTGTATTCACCGGTTCCTCAATCACTTAAACTCGAATGCAGGTCCAGCATCATGGCCTCGGGCATCTGTCTGCCCCACCTGCCCCAATGCCCGCTCGCAACAACAGCGCTCGTCAGCGTCTATGCAGGGGGCGTCACTGGCTGTCTGACACTGAGGACGGCTCTGCTTCCAGCGCTTCCCTGAAGGATGTGTTCTGTAGGCTACACTCAAGTGTCTCCCTGTCAGTATGTCCCAAGCACATGGTCTGGCTCGTTACAAAAAAACTGATGAAAGAAACTCGATGAACTACATATGTTAATTTTTGGAAAAAAAATTTTTTTAAGGAAAGGAAAAAGTCAGAGATGCTGCCTCTTGCACCTCCTGTTCCTAAAGTCCTTCAGCTCAGCCCAGGCCTGTCCGCGGTCCTCTTAGGTGCAGGCTTCCTCCATGCCAGTTCCCTCGCCGGACAGGCAGCGGCTAATCTCCCAGCCACCCTACTCTCCGTCACAAAGCTGAAGGTCCCCAGGAGAGACGTCCGTCCCTACGAATTCAACAAGGTTGGCGCCCCCCCTGTTCCCTTTACCTCCTCCCACGGGTCACCAGCACTCACCAGCTGGGACGGAGGAAAAGGGAAAATCAGGTGAGGTGTCAAGGACAAAATGCACATGTCACCTCTCATCATTAAACAGACGAAACCCCCTCGGCGGACACTGAGGACGAGCGGTTCTTCTGAGAACTTCTCAACCCCTGCCCAGGGCCCTGCAGCACCGTGCTTTCAGCACCCACCAGGAGGACAGCGTCCCCCTGCCTGCCCCCTGCAGAGCGCCCCGAGCACAGAAGGTGGGAGTCAGGTCCCCTCTCACCCTCAGCCTAGTTCTCAGGACCTCGGCTCCTTTCTCTTCAAAGTAAGTGACTTGGTGAAAAGCCACAGGGCTCACATCCCTTCACAGAATAAAACTATGTGATGACAAAGAGAGCTGCTTCCCACGATCTGACCACCTTCCTCTTTTGCCTCTATCTCCACAATCCCTTTATCAACCCTCCACACCCTGTTCCTATAGGAAAACTGAAGAGCCATGGGTGTTCCTGCCTTCCCCACTCCCACCCTGTCCTCTTATTAAAATCCTTCAGAGCCCTCAGGATCCACCAAGATGCCACCCTCTCTGAGAAGCCTTCCCATCCCCCCACCCCGTTCTCCCCAAATCCCTGATCCTACCTCTTGGAGAAAACCTACTTTCACCCTGCCTTGTTTTATTGTTCATTGGTGAAAAATTGTCTTCCCCACTAGATGCCAGGTTTCTCGAGGGTAAGGCATGTGTCTTACCTACTTCTGACCCCTACAATGCTGGGCTCGGTGCTTTGCTCATAGATGGCCCAAGATGGCTGCATTTGATTTAATCTCTATGGCCCCTTTCACCTCCAGCAGTTACTGTTTGATCCTATGAGCCAGGTTAACAGGAAGAGATGCAACATCTCAGTGGCAGAGAGACGGCCCCTCCATCCTGGCTCTGATTTATAGCTCCTGAGCACCACAGCCCACCACCCCTGTTCCTCTCTTAGGCGCTGACTGCTTTCAACTGTGTCTGATGGCTATCTGTGGACTCAGTTTAAACAAAAACCCCCCACACTGTATTCTTCTTGGGGGCCAGGCAATGTGTCCCCCATCCTTTTATACCAACTGTGGAATGGGAAACCACTTTACGCATTCCAAAGCTTGGTACGTGATTAAGACCGAGGCCTTGATCGCTGCACGGGGCCCCGGGTCTGACATCCCCACAGTTGTGCATGGCTCTGGGCGTTGCCAGAACTCCGAGGTTCTAGAAACAACGGCGCAATGAGCCTGCTTTGGATTTCTTGTTCCTTCCCCCTGCCCGTGAAGTCTGCGGTCAAACACCACCAGCTGAATTGTTAGTAACAACTACCATGTGTGTAGCATACCTCACAGATTACAGAATGCTATTCAACAAACCTTAAATGCCCACTGTGTCAGGCAGCATGCTAAATGCTAAAAATGATGAGGAAGGAGTTCCAGCCCCAAGAAGACCACGTGTACCATTTCAACTTCAATAACAACCCTAGAAGGCAGTTAGCATAGGTGCCATTTCCCTCATTTTACAGACGGTGAAACTGAGGCTCAACAGATGAAGTAAAATTTCTAAGTAAGAAAAACAGTACAGACGGGAAGAGATGTAAACTCGGATGTGACCCCCGACTCCTGCCTTCCCCCCACCATGGTGCGCAGCCTGACGTGCCTGCGCTCTTGTCACAGACCACAAGCACAACCAGCCCAAACGAGAACCCAGAAGGTGGGCAGAGTGGTTTCCAGGGCACCGCTCTGTGACCAGGGCCCTCGGGCATCCCCTGCAGAGAAGCAGAACGGCCAGCTCGACTCAGCCCACGCGGGCTCCACCTTCTGGGCTCCGCGGCACCACTTGTGCTGCTCCATCCCGCGAAGGCCCGACGTGCAGTCCACGTAACACCTGTCATTTCCTTCCCAGGAACTCTCCACATGATCTCGGCAAGGTCCTTCCAGAGGACACTCCTGGCAGGGCCCTAGGGGAGTGCATGCGGCAGACACGGCCTTATGACATGCCCTCAAATCACTCCCCATCTGAGTACAAGGAGGGTCTACGTGTGTGGTTCCAGTTTATAAGTATAAAACCCTTTAGACACCATAATCACCACGGAAATGAAAATTGCTACATGAGGAAAGCTCTGCCACCCACTTTGGAGAGAGGAGGGCAGACGGGGCAGACAGAGAGAGGGTTCAGGGACAGGGATAAGCCACAGACCCCGGCGTACAGACCAAGTTCACTCTACATTTAAGGTCCTCTCCGGGCAGGATTTTGAGACCAAAGCCTCACAGCAAAAGAACAAGGCATTAGGCCCCATCGGCTGTAAAGAGGGAAGAAACCTGGGTCACACAGACACCCAAGGGCCAGCCTGGCTCCACCACTAACTGCCTGTGTGGCCCTGGCCAAGTGACAGCTCCTGAGCCCCTGCCTGGGTGGGCTGACCCATCACAGAACTCGCCACTGTCCACAGGAATGCTAAAGCGAAATTTCTTCTAGACCTAAATTCTAGGAGTCTAAGCTTCTATGCACATGGGGGTGGGGGGATTACAGAAGTCCAAGGACAGCATTATTTAACACAAACCTCATCCTCTGGATTCAGGGACAGGAAGAACTCTCAGTGACAGATGAACACAAGAGCCAGTCTCACTCGACACCGATGCTGAGCCCCTGGCGGAGTGGACCACAGCAGCCGTGGCCACTCTCGTAAGGAGACACTATCAATAAAATCCCTGGTCGAAAACAGGGTGCCTGTCCGTAAAGAGCTTATAATCTAATTGAAGTACACAACCTACATATCGAACGGTCTAGGAAAATTCACCAAGTAACTGACTAGTAGACACAAGGGGACGTTATTGCTAGAAACAGAGTGAACAGCAGGGAAACAGCAGGGATACAGCAAATTCCCACACCCAACGAGCACCCGCATCTGATGCCTTCCGGTCAGTGTCTCACGAATTCTCCTGGTGACCCTCTGAGCCGGGGGTATTACCCTTATTTTACAAAAGAAGAAACTGAGGCTCAAACAGTTAACGCTCATTGGGTCACCTAGCAAGTAGGTGTTCACACCCTGGACTGTGACCCCATAGCTCACCGTCTAACATTTTCATCAAACTTGAAAAATTAAGACTTCTACATAAAGTGATTATCTGGGGGAAAAAAATGACACCAAAATATCAAAGGTTTTTTTTTTTTTTTTTAAACTATCTTGGCTGGAAATCCCAGAGAAACACATTTTATATTGTCCTGTTTTCTTAAGCAGAGAAGGGAGTGCAATCCTGCCTTAATTCTCAGGATCGCTGGGAGCACCAAGGACTGTAACAGCCTGGACGGGCAGCGTGGGAGCAGGACTGCTGGCGCCCGCACCTCGCGGCCCCGCTCTGGCGCTGTATTCTCCCCCTCCCCGTCAGCTGCCGTCCTTGGCACCTACCCTCTGGCCTGGACCCTAGGGCAGCTGAGAGAGGCCTCTGCCGTTGACCTCCGGTTCCTGGATATGTTCCAGATGCTAAGTGTCTGACCTCTAGATAAGTGGGGCATAATTATGCCTAAGAGCTGGGGGACGCGCCATAAAAAGGTTATCAGAGTGTGCGTGTGTGGAGGAGAGTGGGGAATGGAGCCAGAGAGGGACAGTTTCCTGAACCAGAGAGACTATGTAAGGAGGGGCACTGTTTGCATGTGCAAAAAATAACAGTGACAGTGCCCACTCACTGAACACCCACTCTGTGCCTGGCACTGACCCACGTGCTCTAGGAACACGGTTTCCTTTAACCAGTGACTTAGAGTCATTCGCAAATTTCAGAATGAGGAAGTTGAGGACCAGACTGAGCTTTCAGAACCAAAAACACATGAGCCAGTAAGCAGCGGCGGTGAGATTTGAACCCTGCAACGCAAACACCAACGCCCATCCACGTTCCTTCCACTGTCTCATGTCCCCTTAAAAACCCTTCTGACAGAAGCAGCCAGCAAAGCCATAGAAGCACTCGAATCAGAAAGCCCAAGTAGCACATGAGGTAATAATGTCGATGAGGCCAATATCCCATCAGGCAGGCAAACTGCGAAACCATCACCTGGTGCGGGCGAGGACAGTGGACCGTCTGAGGCCCCCCCGTCGGAGGCATCTGGTGACCTGGAACCCTGCCGAGGTGGCGCCTCTCCGGCAAAGGGCAGGGGAGTCTCCCTAACTGAGGGCAGAGAGCTCAGCCTCATCAAGACGCCCAGCGGCTGCTGCCTCAACACCAGATCTGTGCAGCTCGTGAACAGACAAACCGCTGTCCCACAGGAGAGCCTTCTCCTCAGTTAAAAACACTACTGGCCGCTGGTCCTGCACACACGCACGCAGGCTCGTGCGGAAGCCACGAACCTCCCGGGGACAAGCCTTTCCCACGCAGAGGGGCCACCGCAGCTAAATGATGGGATGTAAAGAAGACAAGGATCGGGAGCGCGGAGGACGGAGAAGCGAGGAAGGCGCATCGTACTAAGAGGTACCGAGGTGAAGGCGTTTTCGTTTTTTTAACAATTCTGGGCCCAGGATGAAACCTTATATACAGTTGAAGGATTAAACGTTTCACACAGTTCACCTGCTCAGTAGCATCCGGGTTACAGAAAAGATACATGCACATCAAAAGGTGGTTGAGTCTGCCTATTTTAAACGGGTAGCGAGTATGGGTCTGAAGAGACTTAGAGAATCTCATCCAATTTTTTACTCACAAATGTAAAGAGTTGCCCAGAGTCAAGTAGTTTATCAGGAGCAGATCCAAGGCCCCCAAACCAGAGCTCCTTCCAGGCCCGGGACATGACCCTCCTGTCCCTTACTGAACTTGAATAGCTTCCTCCTCTAGCCACTAGCTTTGAGCTGCGACTCTCAGGAATCAAAGGTGGGCTCGCTCTTCCTGCGTCTGCGTCTCAACAATGGCAACAAAATATTCCTTAAGAGCCACCGGGGAGCTGGTGGCAGACAAAACAAAGCCTCTGACCCCACAGAGTGTCCAGTGTCGTTCCAGCGGAGACAGAAAACAAAGCAGCACGCGCAGGGCACAGCACGCCAGACGGCGACGACTGCAGAGCAAGAGCGTCATGGCGCTCCCCAAGGCAGGGCTTCTGTATCCTCTGCTCACTGCCGTACCTCCAGCTTCCCCCAGGTGCTCCATAAAGGTTTTCTGACTGAAGGAACACAGAGACAGTGAGGAGTGGTGCTAGTTCCGACAGGGAAGTCAGGAAGATGGGATATTCGAGCAACATGTGCAAAAAAGACGTAACAACTGCGTTACAGGTGGTGATTGCCGCTACTTCAAGAAACGACCAAAAATAAATGAACGGCTAATCTCTCGGGGCTCGTTTTTACAGAACGCTCCACACTCAGCACGGTGAGTGTCTGAGCTGGCACTGAATAAAGTGACTGGCCCTGCAGGCCGGCTGCGCTTCAGCTGCCCCCCACACCCCCCCAGGTGTCGAGGAGGAGCAACGCAGCATCCACACCACAGTCATCAAAGGGTCTAGAAAAAAACGGCTTCCCCAGCAAAGGCAGTGCTAGTCTTTCTCAGGCCCCAAGCTCTCATCTGGGAGGATTCCTGCTCTTTGTACGAAAATCAAGCACAGCGCCCACAATCTCTATTAACAACGAGAATAGGGCTTCCCTGGTGGCGCAGTGGTTGAGAGTCCACCTGCCGATGCAGGGGAAACGGGTTCGTGTCCCGGTCCAGGAGGATCCCACGTGCTGCAGAGCGGCTAGACCCGTGAGCCATGGCTGCTGAGCCTGCGCATCCGGAGCCTGTGCTCCACAACGGGAGAGGCCGCAACAGTGAGAGGCCCGCGTACCGCAAAAAAAATAAAATAAAAAAATAACGATAATATTATCACCACCACCCAGCACTGACCCCTGACCATGGCTGCACACTGTAGGAGGCATTTAACTGCATTATTACATTCGAAACGCCCAACAATCTGCTGAGTGTGAAGCAAAGCGAACTTGCCCCAGGCCACACTACCAATAAGAGGTAAAAGTTGACACCCGTTCCCCGGTCTGTATGACTTATGCCTTGATCTTCTATATCACGGTTAGGTGCTCACTTAATGCTGGCGAAACGCAAACAAACTCAAGCACCATCAAAACCAGCAGTTCATTTCTGCAGAAAAAAAAGCCTAAATACCCGAGTCTAAGCCATGCTGTTCATGATGCTTTACAGAGGACCCAGTGAACTTGTCCTTCCTTCATGTCACACATTCTAATTAAACGGTAAATGAGAACACGTTAAATCCACCCCCTGCTCTTTGTATAAACACTAATGGGTGCCTGGTAAAGATTCAGGACACGGTCATGAAGCATCATCTACACTGTGGCACCACCTGAGAGCCCGTTCCACAGAGTGGTTCTGTCCTCCAACCAAGCAAAGATCAGAGCCACTAAGGCAAAGAGCTTAACAGGAAACGTGCCTCAATTCAGCGTGCTGTCACGTCCTTCCCATGAGCGTCAACCACAGAAACCCTGCTGGGAGCTAGAAATGTGTTCTCACAAAGGGTTCTCTCTGTTCTAGTCCCATCATAAAACCCTAGAACTTTATTTCAGGATCTTACAGAACCCCCTCTGCCTATGTAGATCAACAGGCCCTTGATATTCCAAAAGCAAGCATTTTGACTTAATCGTAATGGCTTGTTGAAGCCTCAATAGCTTCAAATTCTTTAATGATGAGTTTATGTAAAAGCAATTTTCCCACTAATCCCCAAAAGGAAACTTCATATACACATTTCCTAAAAACTAACACACGTGCACCACCACTTATTTTGGGGAACAAATTTTGCTGGCTATTTTTACCACATTATTTCCTAATTACATCTATTTGTCCCTTACAACTAGACTGTGAGCCTTGGAAGGTCCATATTTATACAATTCTCAGCAACTAGCAGAGTATACAGTCAAACTGCCTGATGAGTAAGTGAACAAGTGAATGAATGAATACACACCAGAGTGACCTAGATATCCATTCATTCTGCCTCAAATTAGTCCAGGTACAAACAAAACAAGCTTTTTAGCTCCTCTAAGTGGACCCTAACTCCCTGAAAAATATACTATATCTTTGATTTTCCACCTAACTAGATCTTGAAAATATTTTAATTAAAATTCATCTGTATGACACAGTAAGCAGATGCTTTTTTAAAAAATATCATTTTAACAGTTCCTTCTCTGATTTAGTCACATTTTCCATCTGAGTTCCTATACCAACTATGATTATAATTTATGGAAAAAAATGTGCATTATAAAATTTTTTCAAGGCTCACTGGGGCAAATCATTCCTGTTGTTGGAAGCCGAAGTACAAACCTTTGTTAATCCATATGCCTTCTCTCCATAATACCTGAAACCGTTATTCAGGGTAAGCCAAAAGAAAGAAAATACACAAGGTTGCTTGTGTATCTTTTATGAGCAAAACTTTGTTTTTCATGTTGCTGTGCCCAGTTATATCCAAGCAGCCAGTGCTCACCAAGGTCTCATACCTAATGGTCTAAACATACATAACAGTCTTACCTGACAATCATTACACAATCGAAAGCTGCTTCCCCAACAACACGCTGCCCCATAGAGGGCAATTTTCCTCCACAAAGGAGGGAGGAAAAGAAAAAGTTGTCACAGAAAAAAATAATTAAAAAAAAAAAAAAGATAAAACTGTGACCGACTGTGGATTTCCTCCTTGAATCGATCCTGGAACTACAAGGAGGCACAGGCCTTCGGATCCCCTCCGTCTAACAGTGATCTAGCCACCAGCTATTCTCCCAAAAGGCTTCAGAAAGAAGGCTCAGAAGACAGAAGCCACACTCCATTCCAACACAAGATGTTCATTCCAGGCCAGGCTGAAAGCACATCAAGCACCCATCGCCACCAGGCTGAACACAGCGGCTACAGTGCTGGGACTAGTCCCCGTTTGCAGCATCCAATCTCCCAAGGGCTGATCCTCCCAGAAGAAAAGACTTAGAAAAGCAGATCTCCAAAGGTTACTGTAAAACCTTAGTGCACTGATTCAACGAACATTTACCTTGCACGACCCATGTGCTGGAAGAACAACTGACAGTCTCAGCAAGGGACTGAGCCTGCACTTCCCATGGTCCAGGCCAGATTAGATTTTATCTGTAAACCACCAAAACATGCTCCCATGAGATCACAGTCCAAACAGAACGCTTATCACTACTGTCTGGCCAAAAAAATAAAGTTTCATTCCAGCCCAGAACACAGACCTCTGGCCTCACTTCCAAGACAAGAAACACACACACACACTGAACACCTGTGAAATATACCTTGTACCTCATCCTCATTTTTTTCATATGAGGAAACAAGAGCTAAAACAGATGAACCACCTGGCCCAGAAGTACAAAGCTACCAAACAGCAGAATCAGGGCTGAAATTCACACGTGCCTATCCAATTACAAAGTGCTTAATCTGTCTAATAAGCTACTCTAAACATTAAACTTACTTGGATCCTAACACATGCAACCAGGGAATCCTCTGTCTGCTGGCCCTTAGTCCTTTTTTTGCTTGTTGAATTCATCCTTTAAGGCCTAGGTCATTTCTTTCTCTCTTCTCCCTTTCCTTGATCTAGCACAGTGTCTGGAATGACGCAGGGGCTTAATACATGTGGGCTGTGTCCACAATAGGAAAATTATGGGACACATTTTTGCTGAGGCATGAGCATTTACTTAAACCAACTCCAGCTATGCGTAAGGAACTCATAATCACACCGTGGTTTAGCATACACAGTGGCAATAGGCGATGGCTTACCAGAAAACATCTCACTGAAAACTATTAGGCAAATAAAGAGTTAATGTTTTACATGCATAACAGTTCAACCCAAATTCTACAATATCAGCATCATTGCTTAATCCTGATAAAATATCTTCCTGGATATACGCTGAATTAAGAAAGAAGATTGTTGTTCACTAAATAAATATGTGAGCTAATAATATTTAGTTTTGGAATGTATTCTTATATTCATCCTGATATTCAGACAGGTTTGTGAAGACAAACTATGAAAATCTTGGCTACATTGCTCTAGAAAATAGTCTAGTTTCACACTGACTTAATTCCTTTCCATAAACCACCCCCAGAGTAGTAATACTACAGGGAAAAGAACTCAACTTGGAAATGAAAGACCTGGATTCAAATCTAGCCCTGCTTCTCATCAGCTATGTGACCTTGGGAAAGTTACTTCAACCTCTCCATCAGTATCCTCTGTAAAAAACGAGGATGCTGCCTATGTAAAAGCTTTGTACCAGTTATATGGGTCCAAATGGTTGGCATATAAATAAATGTTGCTCAGTTAAAGTCAGGTGAAATGGAATTACTTCTCTTACCTTCCAAGAAGCAGGACCTCAATTTCATTTGTAAAATGAAGGAAATGGTACCTATGCCTTTGGGTTGTCATGGCAATTAAGAGGTCATATTAGACTAGTATCTGGCATAGAATAAAGGTTACGGAAAGATATGTTGTTATTCTTTCCCACACACACGGCTTCATGTGACTCAAAATACAATGAGATAGTAAAAAGGTTAACTGAGTTATACCTTAAACAGATGTGACCCCACAGGCGAGACTATTTATGTAGAGTCATTGCTGTCAAGAACTCTGAATGTACTATAATACAATTATGAAGTGCGGCTAGGAGGAGGTGTGGAGAAAAGAGAACCCTCCTACAATGTTGGTGGGAATATAAATTGGTGCAGCCACTATGGCAAACAGTCTGGAGGTTCCTGAAAATAATAAAAACAGAGTTGCCATATGACCCAGCAATCCCACTCCTGGGCATACATCTGGAGAAAACTCTAATTCAAAAAGACACATGCACCCCAATGTTCATAGCAGCACTATTTACACTAGCCAAGACATGGAAGCCACCTAAATGTCCATTGACAGATGCATGGATAAAGAAGATGTGGTGTATACACACACACACACACACACACACACACACACACACACACACACACACAAATGGAATACTACTCAGCCATAAAAATGAATGAAATAATGCCATTTGCGGCAACATGGATGGACCTAGGACTTCCCTGGTGGCGTAGTGGTTGAGAGTCCGCCTGCCGATGCAGGGGACACGGGTTCGTGCCCCGGTCCGGGAAGATCCCACATGCCACGGAGCGGCTGGGCCCGTGAGCCATGGCCGCTGAGCCTGTGCGTCCGGAGCCTGTGCTCCGCAACGGGAGAGGCCACAACAGTGAGAGGCCCGTGTACCACAAAAAAAACCCAAAAAACAAAAACAAAAACAAAACAAAACAAAAAAAAACATGGATGGACCTAGAGGTTATCATACTAAGTGAAGTTTACGTCAGATTGAGAAAAACAAATATCATATGATATCACTTATATGTAGAATCTAAAATATGATACAAATGAACTTACAAAACAGACTCACAGACATAGAAAACAAACATGTTTACCAAAGGGGAAAGGGGCTGTGGGGAGGGGTAAAGTAGGAGTTCGGGACTAGCAGATACAAACTACTATATACATAAACTAGATAAACAACAAGGTCCTACTGTAGAGCACAGGGAACTATATTCAATATCTTGTAATAAACCATAATGGAAAAGAAAAAAAAATGAAGTACAGCTAATCCTCAAATCCCAACATGATGACACAAAATCTGTGCTTACCCTACAGATAAGGCTTCTGTACCAAAGGGTAGTTGCGGCATTAAAAATATAATGTAACTCACCACATTAACAAGCTAAAAAAGGAAAACCATATGGTCATTTCAATAGAAGCAGAAAAAGCATCTGACAAAATTAACCACCCATTCATGTCGGAAAATTCTCAGCAAACTAGAAATAGAAGAGAACCTGATAAAGGGCTTACAGAAAATACCTACAGCTATGTCATATTTTATAATGAAAGACTGAATGCTTCCCCTTAAGATCAGGAACCAAGCAAGGATGTTCGCTCCCCCCTGTGACTGCTTGACATTGTACTAGAGCCCCCAGGAGTGCAATAAAGCAGGAAAAATAAGGCAAACAGGAAAGGAAGGAGGTAACATTTGTTATTCACAGACGACATGATCATCTGCATAGAAGATGCCAAGAAATCTACAAAAAAGCTACAAGAACCACCAATAAGTCAGTTTAAAGCAGGAGGAAACTTTTGGGGGTGATAGTAGTGTTTTAGTGACAGTAGTGGTGATGATTAAATGACTATTTGTCAGAGTTCATTGAATCATACTCTTAAAATCGGTACATTTTATTACACGTAAATTACACCACAATGACGCAGACTGCAGCAGGAGACACTGGGCCCCTCCTCACTCGCAGGCTGCAGACCTGCACCCTCCTCCCGACATGAACACAACACTGTACTCAGAAGACCTGAAAGGCTTCAAGCGTTGTGGTTTCCCCGCCTTGAGGAGGAATTTCTGACTTGTAAATCAGAAAACGCTCTGGAGAAAGACATTTTAAGTAATTCAGGGATAAAACAACTTCCACACAAGGTCCAAGTGATCAAGATTCCACACAGCTTGATGAGACACAGCTTTGTTAAGGTGAACGTGGCTGCAGCCAACAACGCTGTGCATGGAGTCCGTGTGTTTACAAAGACCTGGAACGTTAGAACCCAAACTGTCACATCTCAAGGGGCCCCAGTCTAGCTCTCTGGTGTTACGGATAAGGAAACTGAGGTTCCATAAAGAAGGAGTGACTAACTAGCCCAAGAGAACACAGAAGTCTCTACCGAAGACCAGGAGATGAATTTTTTTAAAGATTGGGACATACAGCACAAAACAGCACTGTGTAACCTGAACCTGTAGTTTATGTGCACAGTTAATAAACAGCACACGTGAAAGGTCACTAAGTAGCCTGCTGGGGAGCAATACCAGGGGTGCTGGAAACTGGATTCAAACCCAGTATCAGAGGCAAGAGCCACCCACTCCCCGCCTCACTGAACCACCTCCCAGTTGCGGAAGAGGGAAAACCGCAGAAAGCACACACAAGACACCCACGCGAGACATCGCCTGAGCTACACACCTGCCCATAGAACCGCACACGTGGGACCACAAGGTAGACACAGAAGGCCGCTCACCTTGAACTTGTCTGCCGTACTGCTCGCTTTTAGTTTGGAATAGGTGTAAGACTACTATCTGACCGTCCATTGGTTTTTCTCAGGACGACCACTCCCCAAATCAAAGGCAGAATACTGAGAGCCTCCGGCGTGCTACGTGCTTTTTACCAGAGGAGCAAGACCGGTTCCCATCCTTCCTGGTGGCTCAGAACCCAGCCTTTCAATCACACAGTTGACAAACCAAACAGATACTTCCTAAACGCTTGCAGAAGGAAGAAGAATCATCCTAATCTTCCCAAAGATACCAAGTGTGTTTTTATCAAAAATTCACAGTATAAGTGAGAAAGGTTTCAATCCAGCCTCAAGACTTGAGGCATTGTTAAAACTTCTCCATTTTCACTTACTTTTGAAAAGCAAAACCAGAAAGCGACATTAACAAACAAAGCATGTACAAAACAGGGATTTACCCCCCCACACACTTTTTTTTAAGGCTTCTACCCACGCAAGCCAGAAACTTGGGTGTTTTCCTGACTTCCCACCCCTTCCTCAGCCCCCGCGGCCAAGAGGTCACCGAGACCTGTCCGTCCCTCCTGCCTATTTCCTCCCTGTCCCCTGGCTCCTGCCCAGGCGCAGAACTCGTCCTCTCGTATCGGCACTAGCCTCCCCTGGTCTGTCTGCCTGTCTCCCCGCTTTCAGCCTCAGAGGGATCTTTCTGACTCAGACCTTGCCCCGTCCCTGCCCTTTCGCTCAAAACCCTGCCACACCTCCCCACCAAGAACAGGATAAAGTCTAAGCTCTTCAGCTTATGGCAGAACTTTAATTAAGAGATAAACCAGAAGTCAACACATTCTCAGAAGCAAATGAACACCTTTTATCCGACCCAGGAAAGGAGAAAGAAAAGCAAGAGAAAATTATAGTTCCAAATTTTAAAGGCAGGGCATTTCAAAGAAGAAGAAAAAAAGTAAAATGTGTCATGTATCTCTCATACATATTGGGTTGGCCAAAAAGTTTGTTCAGGTTTTTTGTAAGATGGAAACATCTGCAACATCTTGGGGCAAAACCCGAACGAACATTTTGGCCAACCAATACATACACATACATAATAATGGGGTAATAGGCTGCCTTTTCATTTTTTTTTAATTCTATCAATCTTTATATTTCCCTTCACCTTTCCAGTGAAAAGTCTCCCTATTTTTATAGATACCGAATTAAGATTTTTAAGGGCAGATAATTATAAAAGTAAATTACTTTCAAGCTCTTTACATCAGTACTAAGGCAGTTTTAACTTTATTAATCTTCATATCATAAAAGTAAGCTATCAAACTATACCCCAACCCTTTGGCATTCTGCACGGCACAAGGTTTAAAGGGTAGAAAAAATAATACAGGCAGAGGTGAGAACATGTCAGGAGTTTCAGAGGATCGGCATTTTAAGGCCACCCTTTGAAGGTCTCAACTGACTTAATACACCTGAGTTCCCTGAAATCACGATCTTCACTTCACGGCACTTGATGAAGCCTCGGCTTATGAAAATTTCTAAATCATCTTCATCCTGTCCAACTTAAAAAGAAACTCAGGCCCACCAAGACCCTCCCCGTCCCTTCCCGAGGGAACCGGAGCCAAGAGCAGCTGGGGTGCACAGGACTGTCCTCCCTTCGCCCTCCAAGCCCCCAAGTACTTGACAACCTTCCAGCCCAAGGGCTCCCCGCGCCGCACTCGCAACACCCGGGGCCTCCCCTGCACGGGAGGGTGTTCAGCAGCATCCCTGACCTCCGCCCACTGATGAAACAATCAAGCACACCCCTGGACCTTGCCCGACGTCCCCAAGAGGCAAAACTGCCCAGGCCGGCCAGCTCTGTCCTAGCCTCCTCCGATCGCCTCCGCCGTTCGAGGGAGGGCACCATCGGCCTCATGCTCCAACCAAGTTCTCCGGGGACCACCACCACGGCCGCCATCAGGGTTCAGGCTCTGGCAAAACGGCCTGACTTGCTTCTTAAACGTTCCCATCACTCTGCCGCTGGGCCCAACCCCACGTCACAGCGGCCGGCCCCTCCCACACCAGCGCCCACTCCCCCGGGGAAGCCTCACCGCAGCCTCACCTGCCCTCTCCACGGCTCAAGTTCAGCTTCTCCTATTTTTCTATTATTTCACTGCCTGATGTATCAAGCTTTCCAATCAGCCTGCCAAAAGGCCTCGGGCCATACAAAAGAGAGCCACTGCGTGATGATTTAAAACATCCGGGCTCTGTTAGAAGGAGGACGGCCTATAATAAAAACTGAAATCACAGCAGTTCATGGTAAAACCAGACCATCCGAGGAAAGGGCCAGCGGATTCCACACTGTGTGCGCTCCGTCTGCGCTCAGAGCCTGTGCTGCTTCTCGGAACAACGCTCTGAAAGCTACTCTGTCCAGGGCACCTGGCGCATAATCCATCACGGCCACCCTGGTGCATATGAATGACGTCAGGCCACCCGTTTGGCTCAAAAGGTCATCTAACTCAGTCAGGTTCAAAACCCCAGGCCCCGCCTCTAATCTGATTAATTCCACCATCAGTCACTCTGTAGCCACAGACAGATCCCTGCTTACAACACAAGAGGGAAACTTCCAGTTGGCACACACCAGGTCAAGGCACTGAAACACTGCATCTGGAGAAATCCAGCTCATCGGGAGAGACAGGTACGAGGCGGGGTGAGGGCTATGGGTTTTGTGGGGGAAGCAGAGAAGCAGAGTCACCTCCCGCCTGCACCACCCATCACCAGGCGCACACTTCACACCACCCTCCAATTCCTCCTCAACACTTCCCCAAACAGGATGTGTCCCAGCAGTGAGTCACGAAAAATAGGGTATTTCTAGAAATCCACAGGAAAGAAGGTGTGGGAGAAAATTTCTAAAGAGAGGGAACAAAAAGACAATATGCAAAGCGAATTAAGCACTCACAAGGCCGGAAGCAGGCTCTGCTGGGCCAGCGGCGACCTGGCCACACCGCCGTGCTGGCCAGCCCTTCATCTCATTCCTCCCCCTGTGCTCCACTCAGGGTCCAGCCCACTGGACCCCCAACAAACCCACCTTCCCGCACCCTGTCACATCTCCCATCTAGTCAAACCCTGGGGCTTTGTAACCAGGGAGAAACCCAGCCTCTGGATCTATCAAATGGGACGGTGACTGCTTCACAGATGGTGAATCAGTGCCCGGGTGTGTCATGCCTGTCCTCCCCGCCCCCTTCCCGAAGGCTTCCTAGGCCTCACAGGAAGCAATTTCTGTTATCAGCGCTCTGTAAGACACCTAGCACATGTTACTCTGTAGTAGTATAATTTGTGTACCATCTTATCTCCCTCCGCCAGGCTGGAGTAGCGGCACCAGCTGCCATGAGCCCTCACCATGTGACAGGCACTGCGCTAAATGTTCTACCTGGGTTTTCTCACTTAATTCTCACACCAGTCCTGTACTTAGGCAGTCTTATGATCAGTTCTCCCATTTTATGGATTTAGGAAGCTCAAGCTTTGAAAGCTGAGATGCAGCATAGATAGTGTCACGATGAAAAGCATGAACTCAAGAGCCACAGTATCTGGGGTTGAAATTCCAGCTTTATGATTGCCTAGCTCAGTGATCTGGGAAAGTTACTTAATCTCTCTGCGTCCCAGTTTCCTCTTCTTTAAACGCAGGGATGAGAACAGTACCTACCCACAGGGTTGTCCTAAGGACTAAACACATTTAACATTTGTTAAGCACTTGGTGCCTGGCACGCAGTAAGCGTTATGTGTTTGTTAAATACACATAAGTCAAGGAGCCCATCTGCCTGTGGTCATACAGGCATTAACTGGTGAAATCAGTAGTTGAGTCCAGGTCCAAGTGGCTTCAAAGCAGAGGCTTTGATCACTGCACGGGCTCAGGAGTAACGTAAGTCCTCACGGGAATGAGCCATTTCATCTCTGTATTCCTGCAAAGCTACTGGTCCCAGGCCACCATGCAAGTTTTCGAAGTGTCGTGGTACTAAAGGAGGGAAATCTGAAGAATTCATGAAAAGGTGTCTCTGAAAAGAGATGATCAACACTAAAGAACGACCAGGCATGAAAAAGAAAAAAGTACAAAGAAGATAGAAGATAGAAGCCTCTCATCATGATAACCCTATATATAATTTGGATAACCATTCCGAGTATGTTCATTTTGGAGGCCTTAACAAATAAATAAATTTCCACACGGCAATAGTACAAACCAGAAAACAGGGTGACGGGGCAGGTGGCTGCTTCTCAATTCCTTCACCACCTGACAAGACTCTTCAAAGTCCCAACAGAATACCAGCTTCCGTCACAACTGTCACAAAGACGTCGGGTCCCTATAGCCAAAGCAACCCTGGGGGTTAACCTTCCAACCGTCTTGGACAATAATTAATTGACTCACACAGTTTTAAAGCCATGTCTGTGAACTGCTCTAACCCCAAACTGCTTTGGTCCCTGTAGGTAAAAGAAATAAGGAGGAGCATTCTCCACTCCTACTAAGCGGCAGTTTGGAAACATACAAGGAATCCTCTGAGCCTGGTGACATGGATACAGAACAAGGCTGGGCACACGTCTAACCCCGGAACCCCCTCATCCACAGGCAAGAGGCAGCCTCAACCCCTGCCACACAAGTTCCTACGGGACTGCGCCACTCCAACATGCTCTTACTTTTTTAGGATCTATATTCACTCATTCAACTTTTCAAACACTACCCTACCCTCTAAGAATCAAGTCTCTCCTCTACAGCCAGAGAAACAAGATTTCTGTGAACCGACAGCACCAGCACTCCTGGATCATGTGTTTCACTCTCTGCGATCTAAGCTGTGTTTGCTGGCCAGTTTTACTCATTCAACAAACATGCATTATTCGTGTATTACGTGCCAGGCACAATTCTGGGCCCTGGGGATGCTTCATTAACTAAGAGAGTCAGGAATCCCTGTCCCATGAAGCTTAGGATCTAATGGAGGGAAGAGAGAATTAGAAAACAAAACTATAACAAGTAAGTAAATTCTGGACTAGGTTAGGAGATGATGAGAAGACCTGTGGGGAAAAGAGAGGCCAGGGAGCTGGCTTAAGCAGTGGTCAGTGCAGGACTCACGAGAAGGTGACACACAAAAGGGACCAGGGAGGGAGCCGTGTGGATGAGCAGCAAGGAAAGAAGATGGTCTGGACAGAATGAACGGCGGGGAAAGGCTCTAAAGTAGAAACCCCTGCGCCTGCAAAGCGGCCAGGAGGGAATGCGGCCAGAGCAGAGCAAGGCAGCCGAGTCGGGCCACGCCAAGACAGCGTAGGGTCCCACGCAGGGACTTTCACTCTGAGAAAAAGGAGGGAGATGCTGACAGAGCACCAGCAACATCAACGCCTCCACCAAGTAACACCCGGCGACTGGCATGGACTCAGCAGGTGGCAGGTCTGCTGTGTGACTCAGACCCACGTCTATATAAAGCCCAGGCCGTGACCACCACACCAGACGCCCCTTAAATGCGGGCTCAAATTAGACGTGACATCACACATATCCCAGGAGCAAGAGTCAGTGAGGGAGAGGAGATGGCAGAACAAGACGCAGAGCCTGAAAGCCCAGTCAGGAGTCAAAAGGCGACGGTCACCTGCCTCCCAGAGGTGACAAGCCCTGGCTGGAGGGATGGGAGGGGCGGAACCACACCAGAGAACCCTTCCAGCACACAGAAATGCCGCCCACCTATCCTGCTGGTGCAAGAGGGATTCCTCTCTCCAGACTGGTATGAGAAGAAAAAGGAAGTCAATGGCTCAGGGAAAGTGACACACAACCACAGACCAACCCGAGCCTGGGCAGTGATCTCCCCTCCGGAAACGGGCAGGTCTTTGTACCGTCGGGAGGCAAGAAGCTGACCTGTCACCTGCCATTCGGAACTAGGTCTCCCTCACACACGGCAACCTGGTCCCACAAAACCCCGCGGCCCCGTGTCTGCAGCACAGCCAGCCAGGCTCTGCACAGAGATCGCTGCTGCCTTCTCCACCGTTCTCGTCAAAACCCTCACAGATCCTGTCTCATCTGATTGAAAGGGCTTTTCCGGGGATTATGAAATACAGATGTTTTCCTGACAATCTTCCCTCAAATAGGGGGGAAAAAAACCTACTCTCCTTTTCCCACACCTGCCCTTGCTCCCAGCCCAGATGGGAAACAAGAAACATCCTCTTCACCCAGCAGCTCAGGAGACGTGGGACTGTATTTATAAGCATCTCGGTTCCTGGCAGATCCCAGGTCCACGTGCAGAAGCTGCTCTCCGTCCCAGCCACCCCTCCCCTGCATGAGGCTGCACCCACCCAGAGACACAGCTCCTCACAATCTGGTTGTACAACCGCCCTCTGCAGCATCAGTCCCAGCCTGGATTTTTCTTGCTAGTTCCAGAGAAGTCACAGGCCCACAGCTGCTGTAAGACTGGTGCGTGGTAAAGCCACTCGCTGGGGTTGGGGCTGACCCAGGCACACAGTGGCAGGCTCATCCCTACCGCGTCACCATCACTTGCCTGCTGGGTCCCATTCAAGACCCTGAGCAAGCAAGCCTGTTGGCTCTGGCAGGATGTTATGAGTGACTTGGCATCGCCATAGCAACTGCCTCTGTATCTTACGGCATTTATCAAACCATAGTGTAATTGTTTGTTTACGCCTCTGTTTACACTGTGAAAGCCTAGAAATACGGATGCTATTTACCCACATTAGTAAACGCCCGGTGCCTGAACAGGACAGGCAGATCTTCAATGAATGATGCGGAAAAAGCAAACACAAGAATCTCCCCTTGCGGATATCATAAAGCTGCTCCCAACCACTGCCTTCCTGTCCTCTAACAGCAGGGCTAGGACCCCTCTTCACTCCACCCATGGTCACTTCTATCCCAGCCCACAGAACAAAGAGCCCAACACTGCCCTGCCCCCCAATCCAGAGAGAAACCCAGTGGGCACAGCCCTCCAGAACCCTGCATTTTCTTAGCTTTCTCCACGCAACCCATCTCCCCACCTTTGGGCTCAGGTACTTTGTCCTCATCCTAGAAGGCTCTCATCTCCTTCTGCTATCATTTATTCTGTCATTTCCTCAACAAATACCCCAGAAGAGTCTTTTGTGTGTCAGGCCTTGTTCCAGGCTACCTAACGCCTGATTACCGTTCCAGATCCAGCAAAGGCTCAGGCTCCTGCAGGAAACACACCAACCACTGGCCCTTTCCACCAGGCTTGCGGCACAGCCAGGAGAGCAGTCACATTGACCTGCTGTGCAGGTGTCCCCAGTGCCCAGCAAGGGCGGGACACACAGTCCTTAGGCTGGTTAATCACCAGATGGGGAGACACCGTTGTCAAGGCTCAAGGGAGTGCAGAGGTGAAGACAGCAGGAGTGCGGCTAATACTCCCCTCCGTCATGGCCGCTGAGTGAAGCACGGCCCAGTGACAACGTCCCCAGAGCAAGAGCAGAGCAAGCGTGGAACACGCACCACCAAGGCTGAGCGGCTCCCTCCAGCACATGCAGGCTGCCCCCGCCACCAACTCTGCTGATGGAACCCTTCTATCTTGGAACCTGCTTGGATTCTCTGTCCCTGAATTTGAGATGTAATGATCGGGGGCAGGCGGTGAAGAAGGACCCAATTTTGAAAAGGAAAAGATAACTTTCTTTCCAAAGTGCTGCCCTGTCTCAACCCCCCCAAAATCTGGACTGAAACTCCTCTTCTCTGCTGAGTCATTGCACTATCCTGACTGTCCACTTTCCACCCTGCCCTCAATCAGGGCATTTCTACATGGGGAGAAGACAGTCAAGGCCTTTAGCAGACAGTCAGGCAAGCACTCGCTCCAGAAGACGCCGAATCTTCCAACTCTGGGGCCGTAGCCCCATAACAGGCTTTGGAGCTGCTGGAAATGTCACAGAAATTCAGCAGGAACTGTACTTCACTACTGTGACGATAAAATGAAAATTTCAGTTATATAACACTATTGAGAAAGAGGATCATTCATAATGCCTTTGTCAACCAAGCAGCATAAATTTACATACATTAGGTATCAACAGAAATAATTTGCATTTGGGTGTGCCAGCTCATATACACATTCTGTTGTCCCTTGGGAGTCTGAGAATTTCAACGTTCAAATGGCACCATCGTTTTCGCCTATCTGTGTGACAGCCAGATGGAAAGAGACCATTCGTTTGTCGATCACAGATCAACTCTACTCAGGAGGAAAGGGCACAGTTTACTTTGTCAAGCATAACAAAAATACTTCATCTACCAGCCCCTAAATGGGCTCAATTCTGCTGCAGCCACCCAATGGACCTTCCCAAAGAAAGAGATCTGAAATCAAATATCAAAACAGCAACCAGAAGGATTGAGAAAATTGTAAAAATGTGGAATATGATTATAGATCCAAAGACTGGGTACCACTTAGCTACCACCTAAAATCCCTCTCTCTTCTCAAGGATAACCAAGTGAGTGGGCAGGATATAAAAAAAGAAATATGCAATGTAACTAGAATACTCACTATGACACATGACAGAAACACATTTTTAACACTGAAGGAAGATATGCTTCTCTCAAAAGATACTTCATTCCAATGATAAATAATTCAAGACTGACGACTTCTCCAAGGTTACAGGGCCAAAGAGCACCTCCTATTACAGACAAGACAGGACTTATGCCTTACACGACAACCCAGCTCTTAAAACCTTATATTTAAAGATTCTCCCCCCAACCATGGCATTTAAATTATAATCACACCTACACTCACTGTTATCTGGGCTTTCCTCTCCAATCTTGCTGCTATTATCTGGTTATTATGAATAAACAATACCTTTTCCCAGAACAGCTAATACCACTAGTATTAATAGTAACAGGTACTATTAACTCTCTTCTGACGTCAGGTGCAAATATTTCTAAATTATCTGTCCTCTCTAGTCATTTCTAAAGACAGTACTCATAGCAAACAATACAGGTACAACATTTTGAATCTCTTTTAAAGTTGAGAGACTAAACAAAGAAGCTTCTAAGCATAAAGAATCTGTGCATAAATACGATACCCACACATTTTTTTAACTCGATAAAATGATTAGGGAGCAGCTCCCAGGTCCTCTGATGCTCCGGGAAATAGAAAGATCCCTCACTGACAAGAGCTGCAAGATCCTCGTTCAAGTCTTCAGAGCTACCACTGACTACCTATCGTCTTCTTTTTTAAACTTTTTTTTTTTAGTGGTTTGAAAGACAGCAATTTTATTTATTTGGTTAGTTAGTTGCTGCGCACGGGCTTTCTCTAGTTGTGGCGAGCGGGGGCTACTCTTCGTCGCGGTGTGCAGGCTTCTCGTTGCTGTGGCTTCTCTTGTTGCGGAGCACAGGCTCTAGGCACACAGGTTTCAGTAGTTGTGGCTCGTGGGCTCAGTAGTTGAGGCTCACGGGTTCCAGAGCTCAGGCTCAGTAGCTGTGGCGCACGGGCTTAGCTGCTCCGCGGCATCTGGCATCTTCCTGGACCAGGGTTCGAACCCGTGTCCCCTCCATTGGCAGGCGGATTCTTAATCACTGCGCCACAAGGGAAGTCTACTGCCTATCTTCTTTTGTGAAGCCATGAAACGTCTGGGAGGCTGTTTCCTCAGCTCAGTGTATAAAATCTGTCCGGCCCAATGTTTTGAACAGTCAAGTTTAAATAAAAATACAAGCATATTATTTTAAAAAGAGCTCCTGCTCTCGGGAGTATGCAGTTTGGTTTCAGGAAACAAGAACACAAAGGCAGGAAGCAGGTCCCCGGTGGGAATGTGCACTTGCTCCAGGACAGTCATCCCTGACCGCTCCTGTGGGAGGGCCTGGGGGGTCGGGCACCGCTGGACACAGGCTGCAGAACACCAGGCCCCCTTCTGAGTGCCCCCATAACGAAGGGCTGAAGGCTAGCACAGGCCAGGTGCCCTAAAACTGCAGGAGATGCAGCTAATGGAGGCTACTAGTGGTAAGTGGAAACTCCTCAGGCACAGGAGGGCTGGAGAAGACCCCAGAAGCTAAATGGGTGGGATCACAGGTCCACAGGGGGAGGAAGGCCTCTGCCATCTGGAGTCCCCAGCACCCGACTCTCTCACCAGGGAGCAGAAGTGAGCACCCTGCCTCGGCCTGCACACCAACCCTCCCCACCGTCCCCTGGCGCCCAGGCTGGGCTCCGCCGACAACCGCCCTGTCCCAGCCCACCCTGCAGGCCTCCGAGGTGTGTATGGATCCCTCCCCTGGGCCAGGCAGGAGAAGGGGCCGGCTCCCTGACCAAGAGTGCCCGTCTGCAATCTGTCTCCAGACCACCGGGCAATTTTCGCCCCTGGGGTGAGAGCTGAGCCAGGCGGCCTCCGGAAAGGCCAGGCCGGTGATGTCAGGCAAGGGAAGAGCAGGTTTCTAGGCGGCTGACATTGCAGTGGGCTGGGCAGCAGGTTCCTTTGTTTTCCTCCAGGCTCCTGGAGTCCTCCCTCCCACTCAGATTCGTCCCTGGGGCCAGGAGGCCAGTCTGAAGAGGGAAAGGAGAGGGGAGAGCGATCCTCCTGTGGCAGCCAAGGAAGATGTTCTGGCAGAGGCCGGAGCTCAGAACAGGACAACGCAAGCGCTGCTTCCCCTGCCACCTCCCCTCTACGCTGAAGCCACACAGCAGGCAGGCTGGAAGGTGCCTTCGAAGTCATAAATGGACATTCTCGGATCAAGAAAGAAGGCAAAAGGCATTTAGAGGAAAAAGGCTCAAGCGGGGTGGCAGGCAGACGTGTGCTGAGTCCTGCATGGCCTAAGAGAGATGACCCTGCCCACTTCATACACATCTGAGTGGTTACTATGCACGTGCGCATGCAGGTATATAATGTGCTTCCGATAAAATAAATACTGAATAAATTAACTAGTGGTTGGTCTTTTATTTTTAAATGGTAGGTTCCTTAAGGGTAGAGACAAGATTATGTTTTTAATACTTTAGTATAATGCTCACAGCATTATCATTCTCTGCATGTGTGGCCAGCTGCCAAAGGTCAAATACTCAACCTCGGAGGCCCTACTACCGGCCAGGCACTGGGGGTGAGACACCCTCTCGAGCAAGCACACGCCGAACAACCCTGCCGTCAAGGAGCTCCTCTGCCGCTCGTCCCTGATGCCTTCCCCCGCCCTCTCCCTGGTGGAGTCACCGTTCCTCCGTCCCCCCCACTCATGAGCACCTCTGGGGCAGGCACTCTGCAGTCCAGGGCCTGGGACAGAGCCTGGTGCTCTACAAGTGTAATGAAGGAAGGAATTGAAGCCTGAACCAACCAACCACCAACCAACCAACCTTAGGAGGTGGCGAAACCAGAAGAGGAGCCCCCATCTGACTACCCTGTGATGTACCTTCCTTTGTACTCCCAAAGCCCTAATCCAGGCCACAGTGACTGCTTCCCCGGGCAGTGGCCGACGCTTCGCTACTGGGCTCCCTGCTCTGGGTCCTTCTCCCCTTTGACCCTCTCACCGCTGTCCCCCGTCCCCGCCATGCCAAGTCAGTCTGCCTTAAACCCAGCTTCTGCTCATTTCACTCCCCTACTCAAAAGCCTTGGGTATTTCCCTACAACCTTGGGCAGAAAAGGCTACTTCCACAGGTAGCGAGTACAGGGATGTTTAAGGCAGGGGCTGTGTGACACGTGGACCACTGTTCCAAGCAACCTGAAGGCTCTACACCCCCAAACCTTCTGTCAGTTCAGTCCAGACAGACTCTCTACAGTCACACCCTATCTTCTCCCCTAGGGGTAGGAACACTTTTTCTATAAAGGGCCCGACAGTAAATATTTTAGGCTTCGCAGGCCACATACACACAGTCTCTGTTGTATATTCTTCAGATTTGGGGGTTTTTTTCTTTATAACTCTTTTTAAACCGCAAATACCACCTTTATTTTAGTTTACTTTGTTTTTTGTTTTTTGTTTTTGTTTTTTTGCATACAAAAACAGGGTGGACTGTAGTTTGCCAACCTGTGCCCTGACCAAACAGGGACAACCCTGAGAGCCCTGAACCCAACTTGCATTGTTTCAACTTACCCACCTCAGTCAAGCTACAGCCTCCTTTGTCCCGCTCCCTGATGAGACCCCTGCTCTACAGAAGCAAGCAGGCACTGAGGAGGAAGCCAGGGCCGCCCCCGGCACCAGGGAGGACCTACAGCTGTTGCAGACCACCACACTGCACAGCTGCAGCACGCTTTATTCCAAGCAGCAGACAGCCCAGGTCTGCCCCAATGATGGGTGGGTGGGTGGATGGACAGATGGATGCATCGATCCATAGACGGATCAACCAATCCATGGATCAATGGATGGACAGATGGACCAAAAACTGCTTTAGAGGAACTGCTTTAAGAATTCAGAGAAGAAAGTGGTTCTGATGGACTGGGGAATGCCAGGGAAGCCTTTACAGAATAAAAAAGACATAATGTATTTTTCAGTGAAGAAACTAGATATTAGGGGGCTTTACAGAGTGGAGATTCTGGTAATTCTTAAAGAGATTTTCCTGTTTCAAAGGATAAACATGACAATCTTGATTTTTCAAATCAAAACGAATTTACTGCTAAACATGCAGCAAGTGTTTTGAAGGTTAAGATATAAAAACACAGAAACAGAAAGATTACCTAGGCCTTCAACATTCGACAGACATTTTCTGAGAACTGTGTGCTGGGAACCATGTTGGGCTCTGAGGATTCAAAGAGAAGCAACACTTAATCTGAGGCACTCAGTCTGGCGTGAGGGTCCAACAGGAAAACTAACTGCAAGCAGGCATAACTTTGGATTGTGAGGCTCCCTCACCCCAAAAAGGAAATGCCAAGATACTCTGAAGCCAGCCAGTAAGCCTCGCGCCCCTGAACAGCAGACACGTAGGAGCCAAGGGCTGTCCTCAAGTAAGTCTACGTGTCCCGGAAAGAGGTTTCCACATGATTCTGCCAGAGCCCAAACCCCATCCTGAAAGATGCCCTAAACGCCGCACTTGGGCCAACACCAAAGGAAAGAGCTGTTTCCACATAATTTAATTTTCTCAGTGAACTAAAAGTAATCAAAATTACACAGCGAAACTCAAAACCTATTTTCACGCAAACTCTCCTCAATGGATTACGTGCTTCCCTCTGCCCGACACAGCAGAGTACTGATTCGAACTCGTCTTAAACCTGCTGCTGTGCGAAGACCCTCGGGGATGCCTAGAGCAGGGGCAGCTCCACACTTCTGAGTCCAATTTTCTCTTTTCCTCCCTTTCACTGGCCTCAGCTGTTGAGCGCTGGTCCCTGCCATTTCTATTTCACTACATGGTCTTTTCCAGAACCCCGAGGATGACCATGACCTACAGAGAAACAAGATGGGCTTTAGAGCAGCTACTTACACAGGGTTTTTTTTTTCTGTTTACCACCAAGTTCTAACACATGCCTACCACTGGCTTCAACCACCCAACCTAACAGTACCTTTTTCTTTGGAAAAACAGTAACAAATTTCTGAAACACACATCAGCTGACACTGCTACTCCCTAATTCAAACCAAAATCTAACCAACTGTCAGAACTCTATACCAGCTCATGGTTTATCAGGGACAGGAATCAAGTCCTGAACCTGATACATCAGGCCTCACTGGCTTTGTGCATAGACGCTCAGGGATCCAAGGAGATTCATAAATTAAAAGAGCAAGTAAAACCGAAGCCCTCAAGGGATTTCACATTAGCTGTGACTAAAGCAATTCTGTCATAAGATCAATCAAACCTCCTCTACTTTGCTCTGACCATAAAGAAGAAAACTGTACACTTCAAAAATTAAGCTCCTTCCACACGGTTACAGAAGACAATAAATCATTTTTAAAAGAACAATAAACCCAGTTCTGGAAAACTGAGGGGAGGCAGTGTGGTAGGAAAGGAAGCCAACTTTAAATGTCATCACCAAAGCAGCAGCTTACGGGGAAGGAAGGCCTCAGCCTGAAATCCCAGAGTAGAGCTTCCCTCCTGAGTCCCCTCTGGCTGGAATCTCCATTTTGAAAAGAAAGTACAGGGCCCCGAGGTTCTGAAAATACACTAAGGGAGTGAAGGTAAGAGAATGCAGGGGAAAAAAGAGGGGAGATGAGAATTTTAAGCTTTGGACACTGCCTAGACAGCAAACCCGTCCCCAAGGAAAAGGAACAGGAGCGTGGAGGAGGGAAGGGAAGGGAGATGAAAAAGGTGCAGACCCGCCTGCCTACCTCACGATTTCCACTGTGCTCCACCCCTGCTGGTACCTCTTCTGAATGAGAAGCCTGCGGCTGGCAAGCTACAACCAAGGCAAACAAAAGCTACAGGTTCTGACAGCCCAACAGCCTGAGTAGTAAACACACCTCATTCCTATTGGCCACAAAAGAAAAACCAACAAGAGAATTTACAAGGCGAGAAGAAAACCAGGAATCTCAACAATTACCTCTTGTCAAGAAGCGAGCGGTCTCCACAGTGAACAAATCAAGGTGATGCTTATAGAAAGAGGCAAACAAAAAGCTGCTAACCAGAAAAAACAATGTGTTGTTCTCAGTTTGCTGCTGCAGAGACAGACAAGGCCTGGCCCTGGACTGGAAACCTCCCAGGTACCACCTTGGCCAGATGAGGCAAATGTCTGCAACCCAGTTATCCACGCAGGTGACATTTCCACTAATGGACTTTGCAACCAGAGACCAAGCCTCCAAGTGTTCCAATTTTCTCAGTATATTCAGAGCCCAAATGAGAACAAACAAAATAAATTAAATTTATTGCACCCCAATTCTGTGCAACCCATTGGCATTTAAAGATGATCAAGAACCGATCCAGCAATGAGGCAATGAAAAGAAATGAAAAGTATTCAGACTGTTAGGGAAGAAGTAAAACCACCTCTATTTGAAGATGACATGATCTTGTATACAGAAAATCCTAATACATACATACACACACGCCCCATTAGAGCTAATAAACAAGTTCACCAATATTGCAGGATATAAGATCAATACACAAAAATTAATTGTATTTCTATACCCTAGCAATGAATAATCCAGAAATGAAATTAAGAAAACAGTTCCATTTACAACAGCATCAAGAAGAATAAAATACTTGGGATTAGCAGATGCAAACTATTATATATAGAATGCATAAACAATAAGGTCCTACTGTATAGCACAGGGAAAACTATAGTCAATATCCTGTAATAAACCATAATGGAAAAGAAAAAAAAAGAAGAAAATACTAAGGAATAAATTTAACAAAACTTGTACACTGAAAACTACAAAATATCATTAAAAGAAATAATTAAACACTTAGTAAGTGGAAAAACATCCTACCGTCATAGATTGGATGACATTAAGATGTCCACAGTCCCCAAGTTAATCTACAGATTCAAAGCAATCCCCATCAAAATCCCAGCTGGCTTTTTTTTTTTTTTTTTTGCAATAATTGACAAGTTGATCCTGAAATTCATATGGTAACAGGGACCCTGAATGGCCAAAACAATTCTGGAAAAGAAAACAAAGTTGGAGGACTCACACTTCCTGATTTCAACACTTACCATAAGCCCAGCATAAGGATAAAATCAGTGGATAGAACTGAGAGTGCAGAAATAAACCCATATATCAAACTTCAACTGATTTTCGAAAAGGGTGCCAAAAGTATTCAATGGGGAAGGAATACTCTTTTCAACAAATGGTGTTGGGACAATTAGATATTCACGTGCAAAAGAATAAAGCTGGAATCCTACCTCATATCATATCCCTACCTACCTCACAAAACAAACTCAAAATGGATCAAGGACTTCAAAGTAAGGGCTAAAACTTTAAAACTCTTAGAAGAATATGTAGGTGTGTATCTTTGTGACCTTATATTAGTAACAGTTTCTTAGGTATGACAACAAAAGCACAAGCAACCAAAGGAAAAACAGATATTCTGGACTTCATCAAATTAAAAACTTCTGTGCTTCAAAGGACACCATCAAGGGGGTGAAAACAGGAGAAAGTGTCTGCAAATCATGTATTTGTTAAGACTCTAATTTCTAGAATATATAAAGAGCCCTTACAATTTAACAGTAAAAAAAAAAAACAACAACAAATAATCCAATTCTAAAATGGGCAAAGGATTTAAATAGGTATTTCTCCAAAGAAGATATACAAATGGCCACAGGCACATGAAACAATGCTCAACACCACTAGTAATCAATCAGGGAAATGCAAGTCAATCCAGGAGAGATGACTGCATATCCACTAGGATGGCTACAATCAAAAAGACAGACAGTAACAAGTGCTGAAAAGGATGTGAAGAAAATGGCACCCTATACACTGCTGCTGCTGCTGGGAATGTAAAGTGGTGCAGCTTCTTTACACCATATTCTGACAGTTCCTCAAAAAGTTAAACACAGAGTTACCATATGCCCCAGCAATCCCACGCCTAGATATATACCCAGAGAACTGAAAACATATGTCCACCCCAAAACTTGTACAAGAATAATCACAGCAGCATTTTTCATAATAGACAAAAACAACCCAGACATAATAGACATAAACATAATAGACAAAAACATCTGGAAACAACCCAGATGTCTATCAGCTGATGAATGGATAAACAAAATGTCATATATGCATACAATGGAATATTATTCAGCCAGAAAAAAAGGAGTAAAGTACAGAATCATACCACAACTTGGATGAGCCTTGAAAACATGATGCTAAGTCAAAGAAGCCAGACACGCAAGGCCACAAACTGTATGATTCCGTTACATGAATTCCATTACACGAAATGTCCAGAATAGACAAATCTATAGAGGAGGAAAGTCGATTAGCGGTTGTCAGGGATTGAGGGAGAGGGAAATGGGGAGTGACTGCTAATGGGCATGGGATTTTCTATCAGGGTGATGAAAATGTTCTGGAATTGGGGACTTCCCTGGTGGCGCAGTGGTTAAGAATCCGCCTGCCAATGCAGGGGACACGGGTTTGAGCCCTGGTCCGGGAAGACCCCACATGCCGCGGAGCAGCTAAGCCTGTGCACCACAACTACTGTGCCTGTGCTCTAGAGCCCACGAGCCACAACTACTGAGCCTGCGAGCCACAACTACTGAAGCCCAGGCGCCTAGAGCCCGTGCTCCGCAACAAGAGAAGCCACCACAATGAGAAGCCTGCGCACCGCAACGAACAGCAGCCCCCGCTCGCCGCAACTAGAGAAAGCCCGTGCGCAGCAACAAAGACCCAATGCAGCCAAAAATAAATAAATTAACTAATTTTTTTAAATGTTCTGGAATGGATACAGGTGATAGCTGAACAATTTTGTGAATATACTAAAAAAAATCACGAACTACACACTTTAAAATGGTATATTTTATGGTATGTGAATTGTATCCCAATTTTTTAAAAAAGCAACAACAAAAATAAGCACCTGAGGAAACCACAGAAAGGTTTTTTTTTTTTTTAATCAACTTGATTAACTCATAACCTATACGTTTTTTCAGGACTAAAAACCAGCCATTCGTTGCCGATTTTTATTCCCACCATTTATTCTAGTGTCTTTTCAAACTGAATGTATGTGATACAAAGAACCATGAGATTTTCAGGCTGGAGAGGGTAGTCGGAGATCAACTAGTCCAAACACCTCATTTAAGAGATCCTACATCCAGGGCAGTGACTTGCTCAAGGTCATACAGCAAGGTGGAGACCACATCGGAACTGGAATCGACTCTTCTAACCCCTTGGCTAGTGCTCTTCCCACGCCACCATATTAACACAACCAAATCCACAGGGCTTCATAATAGCACGTCTTCCAGTGATGAAATACTGGCTCCCCCTACGCCTAGGGAAAAGCTCTTGGAACCCTGATGTCAGAAAATCAGTATTTACTTAAAATTCAACAGTCCAAATTATTTAGTGATCGCAAAGCCCTGTGATCGTTAACACAATCTTCTTTTCACCAGAGAAGCAAAGCAGAACAGAGCTGTGATCAAGAGACCAAGGCATGCACCTGGAAAGACAGCTCAAGGTGAGACGGGTAGCGCACTTCAGAGCCCCATTTGTCCCAAACTTAAACTAGCGATGCACCCAATGAAATTCCAGCTCATGGGCCAACCACCATATCGACTCCAGTGGTATTTTGTGGGAGGGAATCTTTAAAGGGGGAGTAGAGAAGGAAAGGGTTGTTTTCACCTCTAGTCTCTTGAAAAGTATAAATACGAATGGCCAGCAGAAAGTGGAGGAGATGGTCAGAAAAAGTAAAGGGTGGCACGAGGCAGGTGAACTGTGCTGCAGACACAGAATGTTAGGAAATGTCTCATCTACCCTCCACTTTACAAGTGAGGCCACTGAGCCTGGACCAGTGAAATCAGCTGCCCAAGGCCCAGCACCTGGGTAGCTAACAGGTCAGGGCTATCAGAGGAATAAATACAGCACAAAGACTTAACATGTCCCTTCCTCTCAGAATCTCCCCAAAGTTCCCTAACTGGCAGCAGGGTGCCAACACCTCATGGAGACTGCCTAGACAAGCCACACCTGTGATTCCCCCCTTCAGCGGTCGCCTCTCCAAACACAGATCTGCTGACACGGAGGGAACAGTGCATGGACCTGATCCCTGGCTACGTGGCTCTGGAGTCCTTTACAAGCAGCTTTGATGGTGTCCTCAGTCCCTCAGCTCTGAGGGGGAGGGTGGGGAGGCAGATGTACCTTTCTAACTCACTCCAAAACAGTTAAGGCCACTTAATAAACACCTCTGAGGCTAAGTACCTCCCCAGGAGTTAGAGTCTGATGACCTAGGTCGACAACTATCAACCTGCACTAAAGAAGCCCAGAGAAACACCTAAAGAGGGAACTTCACGGGCAATAGAGATCCCAGCAGGAGACCGTCAGGTGAGGCATTAAAGGGCCAGCAGGAGGAACACCCTTGTGCACACAGGTGAATCTCAGCTAGGACTAGGACTAGGACTAGCTAGGACTCCTGGTTCTATCAACCGTTAATTGCGGGGCGGGCTGGCTACCTGCAGTCATGGAACTTGTCTGAGCCTCGGTTTCTTCAACTATAAAATAGAGATAACAGGATCTACAGCAGATAGGATAGGGGAAAGGATTCAGCAATCAAAACAAGCAATTTAAAACACAGCACAGCCCTTAACCCAGAACTAGGGCTGGTGTTAAAAACAAAAACAAAACCTCTATTAAGATTTCTTCTGGGAAACTAGGGAAAGAGGCCCCCAAATCCGGGTCACCTGGCTAGAATCCTAGACGCCGAGGGAATTCACCATTAGAGGGAACCGTCTTCACCAGCCAGCCGACTTGACTGCGAGCATCTGTGTATAAAATCACCCTGACAAAGCCATCTTCAGCACCGAGTGGAGATATGATGTCATTAATAATCCCGTTAGTAGGGCAGGCCTCCTGCCAGGGTGTGAGCAATGCCCGGGGCCACTCTGCAGGGCTGGGCATGTCGGCGGAGCGGTGAAGAGAGTAACTGAGGAACCATTTCTGCAGCAACACGGACAGAGGAGGCAGAGAGGAAACAGTGGCAGCAAGGGTTCTTCAGAAGCATCCACTCAGGAAACGCAGTAGATGCATCACAGTGCAAGGCAGCAAGAGAGGGGTCGTGCTGGTCACAGAGCCATCAACATGGAGGGCCTTTTCCGGTCCAGGCTCTACAGAGGCAGTTGGCGGCTACAGGAGCAGACTCTCTCGTGTCCAAACGCTTGAGTTTGAATCCTGGCTCTGCCACGTCCCAGCTCTGTGATCCTGGGAAAGTGGCTCAGGTTCTCTGAGCCTTACAGGGTTTTTGTAATCATCAAGCAAGTTAGGAGTTAATACGTGTAAAGAACTTAAAGCATGCCTGGCACACAGGAGGCGCCCAATAAGTGCTAAAAGAAAAGGCAAGGAAAAAACAACAACAGGGACTGACAGGAACGCTTCAGTCATGCTGCAGATACCCCAAACACACTCATGCAACAACAGCATCATTTCAAACACGTAACCTCACCGAAAACACGACAGAACTCAAAGTCTGCCTTAGAGCTCTGGGCGGAAGGTACCTGTAAATCTATCACTTCACACCCAAGCTTGCCCTACAGAGTCAAGGACAGCATATGACAAACCAGAAAAACGAGAAAGGTAAAAGTAGGAGAATTGGCGGCCCAGCTCAGGGTCCTAACTACAGGACTCATCAGATGCAGTTCACAGTTTTGCTGAACGCCAAGGCATGCATGAAGGTATGAACTAAACCAGGACCACATGAGAAACTGCCAAGCCCTGACCTTGAAAAAATGCAGAGAGCACCATGGCTGTCAAACCACAACTGACAGCTTTACCCTCCACCCCTAGTTCCTCTAAGCACCTTTACTACTGGATAACTATAACACTGGCTTCAGGTGTCACCCCTCTCTGCTCAATTCGAAGAACCAATTCATCACAATGACGGTATAATTATGAAGCTTGTTTAAGGAGCACTGTTGCAGAGTCACTCACTCACTCACTCACTGCAAAATACAATTAACTAAAGCAGTCTTACCAATAAGCCTGGAATTCTTAGCCTGAATTCAGGGGGGTCCATAAACTTGGATTGGAAAAAAGAATTACATCTGGATTTCATGAGCCCCCAGATGAAATTTAGCGTTTCCCTCAATTATGAATGTAAGCAACACACCGTGGTAGTATTAGCAGTACCTGCGACTCCAACAAAAGATATACTTATAGGGCTTCCCTGGTGGCGCAGTGGTTGAGAGTCTGCCTGCCGATGCAGGGGACGCGGGTTCGTGCCCTGGTCCGGGAAGATCCCACATGCCGCGGAGCAGCTGGGCCCGTGAGCCATGGCCGCTGAGCCTGCGCGTCCGGAGCCTGTGCTCCGCAACGGGAGAGGCCAAAGCGGAGAGAGGCCCGCATACCGCAAAAAAAAAAAAAAAGGGGGGGCTAAAAGGATAAACACTAACTGCACACAAAAGATGAGAAAATAAGTGCTTTATGGGGAAGGAGCTCGTTCCGCCCACTTTTCCATCACTGGCCCCTGGTGGTAACAAAATACTGGTAGATGCCCATGCACATTTACAAATCAAGAAACCCAACACAACCAAATACAAATAAAAATACAGCCCAAGCATTTCAGCTCTGGTTGATAGTCCATATATTCCACATCGTCCACATGATAAAACGATAATGGTACAAAAGTACCTGGAAGGGCCCTGGCAACCACTTGAAGGCCACGTGACACAGAAAGTACAGGCAAAGAAGGCAGTTTCCTATGGTGGTAGGACTAGGTGAATTCACCACCTCTTTGTAGTGGGAAAGAGGAGTGTTTAGGGAGCTGAATGGGAACAGTATCCCAGGCATCGACACAGCTAAGAAAGCATCACCTGCTATCGTCTGCCTACAGCAGACGAGAGAAGCAGACATACCCCGCCGGCTCTGTCTACACAACTCTGCTTAATCTCTCCCTTCCCTTGTCCGTGTCTGCAGAAAACAAAATGAATATCCAGCACTGGCCCCAACACAAGTTCTACAGCCAGTCCTGCTGAGCAGCACACAGCCGGCCTTGATACCAACACTAAGTAGCTCCAGAGAGTGTCAGCTTTGCTGCAGGGACACCAGGAGGCCCGTTCCTCAAGTGCCCGAGTGAACCGGGCCTGGCCTCTGCCTTTGCTGGGACGGGAGCCCTGCTCTGTCCCTGTCACCCCACAGCACAGACAACACAGAGGGTCTCCCTCGGACCTCTCGTCACCCCCACTGCTACCACCTAGGCCATGACGTTCTTGCCTGGATGACCCCCGGGCCCCAACTGGTCCCCCTCTTTTCTCTCATGCGCTGCCCATCTATTCTCTCTGGAGCAACCACCGGGAAAGGTTTAAAATGTAAATCAGATCAAGCCCTCCAATGGCTTCCCACCAGGCTAGAACAAACTCCAAGTCCCTCCCAAGACCCAGAAGGCCTCCTGTGACCTGGCCCTGCCTGGCCCTCACGCTCTCCCACGCCCAATCCTCTCCTCCAACAGGGCCTGAGCCAGGCACATCTTAGGGCCTTTGCACGTGCTGCTCTCCCCTGGCTACTTCCTCACTGCCTTCTGGGCTCTGCTCTAATGCCACCTCTTCGGAGAGGCCTTTCCTGATTTCAGTTTCCTGCCTCCAGAGTCACATTCTATTCCTGTATTCTGTGTAACTTTTCTTCAGAGCACTTATCACTACCTGACATTACGTTACTGCAGTGATTATCAACTCCATTTAGGGAGTGGCTTTAAAAACTGCCAATGCTTCAGGCCCCACCCAAACTAATTAAGTCAGAATTTCATGGAGTGGGCCAGGCATCTCTATCCTACAAGCCCCCCAGCAAGTGATTCTAATGTGCCGTCAGGATTAGAACAGTGCTTCTCAAATGTTAATGTGCATATAATGCACCTGGAGATGTTATTAAACCGTCAAAAGGTGGGATTTGACAGTCTGCGTTTCTAACAAGCTTCCAGGTGATGCCAATGCAGCTGGTCAGTGGACCCTTCTCTGAGTTGCAAGCGTCTAAAAAGCATTGGCTGGCAGAACTTTCTGCAATGAGGAAAATGTTCTAAACCTATGCTGTCCAATGCACATGTGCTTTATTAGCACTTGAAATGTGGCTAGGGCAGCTGAGAAACTGAATGGTTAATTTTAGGCTACCACATTGGACAGTGCAAGTCTAGAATGTATGTGCTCCACAAAGAAAGGCATCAGGGCCTGGCCATGTGGAGGGTAAGAATCAAGGATTATTCCAAATTCATGGCCTGAGCAGCCCTCTGTGGATTGGCTATGAAAATCCAACCAGAGGCCTAGACGGCCACCGCCTCAGGAGTGGATCAATATTTACCTAAGGCTGGGAGGCAGATACAAGAGACTACATTGAGATACCTTAGTAATTAAAGCATGTGGTAAGCCACAGATGACTACCTTGACTTCAAGACTCAACTGCACATCATCATGCAAGGCCCTCCTCCTAACCATGGCCCCGGGCACACCTGACCACTCCCATCCCTAGGCATCCATGATTCTGGACAGTCTTGTGGTTACGGCCTCACCACGTTTTACTGCATTGATTTGTTTATAGGATATCTGTCTCTCCCACTAAGCTTCAGGTTGCTTCAAAGACAATGCATGCCTCTTGGGAATTCTACTCCCATCACCTAGCACACAGCAGCACTTAATAAATACTGAATGAATGACAGGGCCTGGAACCCACCACGAACAGCATTACTACTTTTACTGTTAATCACAAGAAAGAGAGAAATTGAACGGGGGGGACGGAGAATGGGGATCACATCATTCCCTCCTTGCATGACTCGAACATTTCCAGACACCTATATCCAGATTACAGGACACAGCATAACAAGGTGGCCCTGTCTGATCCATAGAGGCTCATTTCCGAAAATAAGAAGGGACCGGGCAAGCAGATGATGTCCTTCTGACAATAAATCTAAAATCTGTTAGTCTGGGATGTGGAGGCGCTGTTTTTCAAACAAGTCACAAAGGGCTAAGATTCAGAATCACACTCTTGCCTAAAAAGTACGTAGGCCGTAGGCTGGGTTCCCACCAATGACTGCTGGGAGGGGCTTCTGGCCCCAAGGACAGCAAGGCCCCTGGGAGTCTGTGCAGCCCAGATGCTCATTCTACCCCTGAAGTTAGAACCCTGTGCTTGTGACAGCAATGAGATTTCCAAGGCAACCAAGGACAACAGAGTGGAGAATTATGGCCCGGAAGGAAGTAGATTAAATTTTAATACTCACGAGTCAACATCAAATTTATTTTTAAAACTACATATCTGACAAAGCCAAATAAGCAAGACAGAATGGATGATGCTCTAAAGGAGGGTCTAACTATGAATATCCCACACATGTATACAATTCTTCCCTATTTTGAGAATATTTCAAAGAGCTCAGAGACTCAAAGAAACTGAGACAGCAATAAAAAAACCCAAAAGGGGGGAGAGGAGGGTTTTCAGATTCAGCCACAACTACTTATTTTGTTCCATTATTTCCAAAAACACAGGGCAGATTCCAGTTGATGCACCAGACTTTGCTGAAAGTGTGCAAAACAATCACTTCACCAAGAGAAAGTGATCATCATAAAGTGAAAATTTTAAAACACAGCTATATGCTGACCTGCTGCCAAGACAACAAACTGGTTAAAAAACAAGCAACAGTGAACAGACATATAGTAGTTTTCCATTCACTTAATCACTCAACCATTCCTTTCCCTTACTCCCACCCACCCCCACCCCATGTAAATCCCACCCTGGGGCGGGCAAACACCCTCATCAGGGTCTATCGATTAACTATCATGTAATCTATCAAAGCAGTTAGCATTTAGTAAACCGGTTTTCTACCAGGTATTGTGCTGTGTATTATCTCATTAAACCCTCACAACCCTCTGAAGTAGACAGGTATTGTGATCGAGACTTTAAAGCCAAGGAAAATGAGAAAACATTAGGTAGCCCATCCAAGTTCACACAATTGCCCAGTGGTGGAGTGTGAACTTGAACCCAGGTCCATCGGACAAAGGAGTAATTTAGAGAATTCAGCATTATTAAAAGTAACAGAAAGCAGCATCATTTCGGAAAACAGCATGAAACCAAGTTCAAACTCTAGCTCTTCAACTTACTAGCTCTATAACCTTGAGCCAATTAACCTCGCTAAGCCTCAATTTCCTCATGTGTAAAGCAGGGATGAGGAATAAATACAACAGATGTGAGGTTCATAGTACAGGGTAGGGATCCATTAGCTACCCATAGTCCAGCTACAGGTGTACATATCAAAAAAAAAAAAGTACACTTCAGTAGTAGGACGATTTTTAGCAGACATAACCTATCTTGGAAATAATAGGTTCACAAACATTAACCAGTTTAAAATTAGTTTACTAATTCTATGACACGTTTGTTTAAACACAGGACCAAGGACTTGAAATTTTTAAATTTATTTATATTTAAATTTATTTGTCACAATACCCACCCTCATGTCTCATTTCAGTATGAAGAGTAGATGCTTGTTTAAAATCAAAACATGAGGGCATCACTGGTTAAATAAAACTGTTTCAAATTTAGTTCTCTCATAAATGTAAGCTCACATGTACCATTATCTTAGTATGTATACTGAATTTGCTTAAAGTGAGACAGACCCGTAATGATTTGTTTTTTTTTCATTTTTGAGACTTTAACCAATTCTTGTTCTTAGATGGCAACATGGAGCAAGCTTGCAGTTTAGTAACATGACCAAATCCAGTCTCTCTTTAATCTGCTCAGTAACTGAGCTCTAGGGTAATCTCCTGCACAGCATACAAAAAGAGCTCTGGAATTACACACTGCAAACTAAAATTAATCAGGAAAGGATATGCCAATTTTAATAGCAACTCCTATTTGCCTAGCTTTCCAGCATCTGCCAGTGTTAGTAATATTTAACTGACAAACTTCAGTAGGGAAAAGAAACAGAACTTTAAACACAATTAAGCTTTCTTTTTAAGGCACTGTGTACAAAGCTTCCGTCCCTTAAAAGATATTCAGCTACCTCTTGGGCCGCAATCATTCCATAAACATTGTTAATGGTGTATTTTCAAAACATCGTGAAAATGTCTTCTTGCTTTTCAACCAGCACTTCTGAAAAAACTTACTACGCTCATCCCCATCTGCCTCATTCGAAGGCATCATCTTGAAGCCTTGCTAATACAGGTAGAATTGAGTGATGTGGGATCACAGAGCTCACTGCAAAAGGTTTACATTCAGCTCTCCTCTACAAAAAAAAGCGGGGGGGAGGAAGGAAGTGGGGAAGGAAGCCCTATACTATACTTAAAACACTCAGAATGTTGAATCTGCTACTTTGGATTTAGCCCATTATTGACTGTTTATGTCTACAAAGAAAAAAATTTCCATTAAGGGAAAACATTCTGTATTTTTTCTTCCCCAAGCAATTCCTAACAGCAGCTGCTTTGTTCAAGTGGGCAAAAACCTGAATGCCATCGCTTAATTTAAAGCTCTCTGGTGACCTCTCCTCACTCCCTCTAGCCCAGTCATCTCCTTCTAAAATACCTACCATACCCCATTTTAAGAACGTAACTTGACATTCTGGCCAAGAGGAATTTAATCATCGCTTCGACACTGGCACACGTGTGGCTGGTAAACCAGTTCCCTATTATGAACCAAGCACCTGACACAGTGTCTCTGACCCTCATAACCACCCTGGAAAGCATGCATTGCTAGTCTCGTTTGATAGGTAAGCAAAATGAGGGCAGAAAGGCGAGGAGCTGCCCCGAACCACAGTCGGCGGTGGCCCTGGACTCACGAACTCTGTCTGCCCTTCGGTCCCAGGCTGCTCTGACTGTCGCCTAAGCTTGCGGGTCCTAAGCGCTCTCTCCGCAGGATGTGCAGGGCTTACTAGTTAGCACTAGACGATGACTTTGCACCTTGACTAAAAGCAGGCCTTTTCCAGGCTGATGGGGAAGGGAGGCGTCCAGGGCTGCGAGCAGGTAAGACACACGTCCCCGGGGGTCAGCAAAGGCCTTTGGATCGGAAGCCCGGCTCGCCCACTCCTCCCCGGGCGCCGCGCGGCGCGGCACGGCGCGGGTCAGGCCTTCCTGGCCAAGGTGTGCACACCTTTCCTGGGCAGCCGGGGTCCCCCGGGCCGACCCAAGAGTCGTGCAGAGCGGGTCCCGGGCACACGGGCACCGCGCCGGGCAGGCTGGGGACAGGGGCACTCCACGCGCTGAGAGGGGGACGCTGGGGGGCCGCGGGCAAGCCGACGACCCCGGCCACAGCGGCCGAGGGGTCCCCGCTCACCGCCGGCCCCGACTCTCAGGCCAAAGTTGGAGGCGCGGGGAGCGGGGGGGACGGCGGGGGTGGGTACCGCCCGGGCCCCGCGAGGGGATGAGGGGCGGAGAGGGGGGTCTTAAAAAGGCCCAAGGTAGGCAGCCGGCAGCCGTCTCCTCCGAGCCACCTCCACGGAACAAAGGGCTTGTTTCAGGCAGGGTTTGCCCAGCCACGTCCGGATCCTGAGGAAAAGAAACTTTTCCCGGGATGCGAGAGCCGGGCCCGGGGCGGGGGCGGGTTAGCGGGGCGCGGCGCTACCTGCGGCCGGAGCCGCCCGCCCGGCGAGGCCCGCCGGCGCCGCTCACCTCCTCGATGGCCGCCACCGTGTTCCGGCACTGCGCCGTGCGCGTGGTGAAGCTCGAGGCCGTGGGCGCCTTGTAGTCCTCATGGGTCTCGGCCACGAATTCCGACACGGAGATCTGGTCCGGCATCGCCTCAGAGCGCGGGCGGCCGGCCGCGGGGGAGCCGCCGCCTCAGCCGCCGCGAGGGCTCCGACCGGCCGCTCGGACGCCGACGCCGCCGCCCTCGCCGCGCCCGCAGCTCGCCCGGCCGGCGGACAAAGGGAAGCGCCGCGGCGCGGGCCGCCGCCGCGGGAGCCGCACGAGCCGCCGCACCAGCCGCCGCAGGGCGCGGGTCGGCAGCCCGCGGGGCCCGGCGGCGGGAGCAGGGGCCGCGCGCGCAGCCCCGCGCAGCTCGGGCCCGGCCCGTCCGCCTGCCGCGCCGAGGGCTCCGCTGCCTCCTGCCCTCACGAGCGAGCCCCGAGGCGGACGCGCACAGCCGGCGGGAACTACCCGCCACCCAGCCGCGGGCCCCGAGCGCCTCCCGTGGAGAGGGGCGGGTCCGGGCCGGGGGCGGTGGCCGGCCGGGCGCGGGGCGGGGCGGGGCGGCGCGGAGGGCCGGGCCGCCAATCCGCGCGCTCGCCGCCGCCGCAGCCGCCGGGAAGCTGAGCCTGCAGGAAGGAAGGCGGCGCGCGCTCCGGCTCGCCGAGCCGCTCGCCCGCCGCCGCCGCGCGCCGCATTGTCTCGGTGTTCGGGCCCCCGCCGCGCGCCGGGGTTCCAGGGCGCGCCCTGCCGGGCCGTCGGGTCAGACGGGGCCGCGTCCCAGCTTCCCGTCACTCACTTCCACCCCGGGTCCGCGAGCGCGCGCGCAGGGTGCGCTTGACACCTCCCGGGCCGAGCCACCGTCCCCCACTCTCGTCCCCGCCCCACCCCCGGTCGTGGAACCCTTCTTGGTATCCCCCATAAACCGCCGGGAATGCCCGTCCGGGCGCGGGAGAAGGTGTGAGGAGCTCGCCCCCTGCAGGACCATGCGCGCCGCCTGGCAGATGCCTCCCGCGCCCCGCCCGGCAGCACCCGCCCGCCAGCTTGGGATTCGGTGACAGCCACGAGAAATGACCATAGAGTGAGTGCTTTTGTGCCATCCAATCCTCACGACCTTGTGAGGCAAGTAAAGACATGGTTACGTATTTTACAGAGAAGGGAGGCAAACGATGCTCCCGAGAGTAACTGAGTGGCCCAGTGGGCTTCATATCCAAGTCGGAGCGCTTCCGAGGGCTTAACAGGACCCCTGGTCAGTGTCCAAGTCGTGTTTCCTATGTTTTTTTCCCTAAAATCCTCGGTCGTTCTCGGTTGGTTGGAAACAGCTTCAGGGTACTAGGCCAGGATCCACTCTGGACAGATAAGAATACGCTGAAGTGGTACTCCTGTAGGAAGTGGAAGGGACCCAGGGAGTGTGTGAGAGAACCAGGAAAACGTGCAACAAGAGAGGGCAAAGTTCATATATAACTGGCCCAGTAAAGAGTTTGAGTTAAAACAGATTTTCATTGAACGTCTTAAGGAAACTCTCATAATTATTTTTAAAAATCCAGCTTGCCAGGGGGAAAGGCGGGGAGGGATAAATTGGGAGACTGGGGTTAACGTAAACACACTACTCTATAGAAAATAGGTAACTAACAAGGACCTACTGTGGAGCACGGGGAACTCTTCTCACCACTCTGTAATGACCTATGTGGGAAAATATTCTAAAACAGTGGATATATATATATATATGTATAACTGATTCACTTTGCTGTACAGCAGAAACTAACACAACATTGTAAATCAACTATACTCTAATAAAAAAATTTTTTTTTAATCCAGAAGTTCTGAAGACACTGGTCCAATAAAATCACACCCCATAACTCTACACCTGGCATGTGGCATGGTTTCTGTAGCTGCCAGCAATAAACCCAAGAGAAACTTTACAAAAACCCTTTGTGCATCTGAAAAGGAGGAAGTGTGAGAGACGTTGGAAATTCAATATGTGAGACAAAGCAGTCTCCTGACACTGAAGGACAGTGGACCAGTCAATCTTTTTTAAGCTCCCTGGTAAGAATTTGCTATATGAGGTGGCAGCATGGGTCAGACATTATGTATGGCCTTTGGTATTTTAGTAACATTGCATATGAAATTTCGCTTTCTGAAATAACTGTATTAGTGGATAGCTTTTATAACTGCACTAGGCAATAAGTTACCGTTGTTAAAACTGTAGCATCTCTGCTTCTATCTTCCCTTTATGTTTTTTCACCCTTTCGGTGTCTTTGGTGGTTTCCTCTATTTGCAACTTTCTACAATTCAAGTCCTATAGATAATACTTATATTAATGCACCCTTTCGTACACCAGGCAGATTCTGTTCCCTCCTAGGTAGTTTTCTAGCTACGGTTTTGTTGTTCTTCTTATCTTGGGTAAGTTTTCAAGTCTTGATATTTAGAGGACTAGTATCTATCAGGCTATGGATTTAAGGATTTAAGAAGAGAAAGTAGTGTTTCTCCTTGACATCTAGTACAGCATTAACCAGACTGATCCAGACTTCTTCTTCTACAAGGACCAAGTTAAGCTTCGTGTTCTTCTTTATTCTCTTTATGTGCAGTTACTGTCTTTTTTTTTTTTTGTAGTTTAATAGTATTTTTACAGAAACCTTTAGTAGCCACAAAAATAAAATTGGAGAGCTGCACTGCGTTATACAAGTAGATGCAAAGGTTAGTGGAAATCAAGTCATCACCAAGTCCACTGCAAAGAGAACGTCTGTGATAGAACACCAAAGCAATTTATTCATCCAACCATCACTGAGAATCTCAAAAAACCTTGCATAGCACAAAAGCCTGGAATTAAAGCAAGATCAGAATAAAACGTAGCTACTGGGTCTCTGAGATTAATATAATGAGAATGAGTAGTTTCCAACAAATAATAATAAAAAGAAAGTTGAATGCGGATCAAGAAAACATTATAAACACACTTTTTTTTTTTTTGGATTCATGAAGGAAAGAAGAACATGATGGGAAAACCATTATAGGTCTATACCCCCTTACCTAGAACTTTAAAATCTAAATAGCTCTGAAAAATCTAAAGTTAAAAAAAAAAACTATTTTGGTGGTAAAATGATCTGAAATGAATTGACATGTGACTATTTACAGTCTTGCTTAACCCACTTCATATGAATATTTATGTTTTAGTGCAAACTGTAAATGTGCTTGCTTATGGAGTATTGCCCCAGACCCCACTGGGGGTGACTCAAAATATCTAGTGTATGTGCTGTATTAACACTCTAGAATCTGAAAAATTCTGAATTCTATACACATCTGGCCTCAGGGGTTTCAGATAAGAGGTTGTAGACTTGTATTATTTTAAAAAAAGAAAAGAAATGAAACATCGTGTTGCAGACTTGTCATTTCTAGGAAATAGGTAAGAAATCCTCTTCTCAAAAATGGGATTTTCAGCAGCCCACTGAGATTGGCCAACAGCCCATTTTCCAAAGGAATTTTCTGCCCCCAGTAGTTCTCAAGAACCTGAGATTTTTCACTCTCAAATCAAGTTTTAAAATATGTTCTTAACTCTGAAATTTGCTTGAGGGTTGGTTGGTTTAACACAAGACTTATCCAGTTCACTTGCTATTCATTTGTAAATGATTACTCTTGGAATGGAGAGATCTGTGTCTTAAAAGAACTATGGTAAACAGTGTAATTAAATAGAAAAACAACAAGAAGAGACACGCCAGTGATGTGAACATGTAAGCATAATCAGAAGTTTCATTTCCATGCTTAACAAGATTCACCCTCAGACAGTGTTGCTGAAGGGACCAATTTATCCCCAAAGTGAGAGAAGTTTAAATACACTTAGCACAGTGATCTCACCTTAGTACTCTAGGGGAAAAAAATTAGCATGCAGAAAGTATTTTACAAATGAAAACTTTGTTTTTTTTTGTTTTGTTTTGTTTTGCGGTACGCGGGCCTCTCACTCTTGTGGCCTCTCCCATTGCGGAGCACAGGCTCCGGACGCGCAGGCTCAGCAGCCATGGCTCACGGGCCCAGCCGCTCCGCGGCATGTGGGATCTTCCCGGACCAGGGCACGAACCCGTGTCCCCTGCATTGGCAGGCGGACTCTCAACCACTGCGCCACCAGGGAAGCCCCAAAACTTTGGTTTTGATGTCAGCTTTGCTTCTCTGTGACTTTGAATAAGTTAATTAACCTCCCTGGACTCAGCTCATTTGTAAAATGAAAGCAGCTGGACTAGCTAATTTTGAAGACTCCTTCCCTGTGCAGGCATCTCATCATTCCATGATCCACGTTTTTTGTTCGTTTGGTCACAAGAGGGAATTGCTACAAGGGCCATATTCCTACTGAGAAAATCTAATCATTGGTCCTAGACACCTGAGAGTAAGCATGTTTTATTTTTTTTTGAATTTATTTATTTTTATTAATTAATTTATTTTTGGCTGCGTTGGGTCTTCATTGCTGCGCGTGGGCTTTCTCTAGTTGCCACAAGCCGGGGCTACTCTTCGTTGTGGTGCATGGGCTTCTCATTGCTGTGGCTTCTCTTGTTGCGGAGCATGGGCTCTCGGCACGTGGGCTTCAGTAGTTGTGGCTCATGGGCTCAGTAGTTGTAGCTTGTGGGCTCTAGAGGGCAGGCTCAGTAGTTGTGGTGCACGGGCTCAGTTGCTCCGTGGCATGTGGGATCTTCCCAGACCAGGGCTCGAACCCGTGTCCCCTGTATTGGCAGGCGGATTGTTAACCACTGCGCCATCAGAGAAGCCCAAGAATAGGAATGTTTTAGATGACATTGAGGGCTAATTTCCGAGAATGTTATCATTTTGTTAAGCTGGTAGATTTAGATGACAAACTGATTTATTCATAGCTAACTTCATAGTAAGATATCATTACTTGAGGTCTGTTCATTTTGTTTGTTTGTTTGTTTGAACAAAGCTCTTTCTATTGGAGATATTCTGATTACTGAACTGCAAAAGTCAGTTCTAGATGAACGAGGTATAATCTACTGCACTGGAGGCAGCTCACGCTGACTCCAGAGAGCTGACTGCTAAATTTCCAGAGTTTTGCAAACTGTAGATTGTATCTGTACGGCAGAAATACCACTATAATGGTGTGCTGCTACACATCTCTTCCTAACTCTACATTCTGGCAGCTTGAAATCGTCCACAGTGGGAGTATTTACACCAGCGCAACTGGCAAATGTAAAAAATCAAGACTTTATTTATTGTTTTGTTGATTGTCTAAGCTTAATAAAGGGATCAAGAAAATGTTAAAAATGCAGATTTCAAAGCTCAGAAATAGGGGGTTCTAAATCAGAACATACTGTACAGCACAGGGAAAAAACAAAACAAACTAACAAACAAAAAAAGAAATAGGGGGTTCTGCGGAGAGGAATGAGCACAATTGTCACTCCCTTTATTTACACCTTTCAGTGGCATCACCTTGCCCCCCCCAAAAAAAATGGAGATTAAACTTAAAAGTGTGTCATGTCTGTAGCCTTTACATCGTGAGTAGTGAAAATATTGGAGGTAATATTCTTCTGGTATTTGCAAACTGTCACATGATTCAGCAAAGAGAGCACTCATGTCATTGACAGCTGAGTGAAGTTACAGCAGGCATCTTCATGGCTTCACTTTTGTCTTACTCATTAACATAAAAATGTTAACCAGCATTCATGTTGGAACTACACTCATTTGTCAATGACATGAGGAACTTCTCTGCTGAACTGGATAATAATCAAGCATTTATTTGTAGTCTTATTTTGTCAAGTCGTGGTTGAATTGCAAACACTGATTGGCTATGAATACAAGAGTTGGGCAAAAATCAACAGAAGCGTTCTGTGAAAATCCATGAGCTCTATGGAATTTATAATAAACAGTATTGTATAATTTGTTATTACTTGCAAATTGGGTGCTATACATCCTTTATAGGATTAAATGGAAATAAACTTACGTATGTATGTACACAGACATTTTTCGCAGAGCAGGTTGTTAAACATTTACCAGCCCACTGCTGAGTATAATTGTATCTTCCCTGCCAAGAGGCAGAACATTAGACCTTCCCACTCTGAGTCATGCTGATGGGATAAAGCCCACATAGGACAAAACCTCAATAAACTGGACTGTACGTGCAAAGGCAACTTGTGTTAATAAAAATTCTTAGAGTAATTAAGAAAATGCCATTTGTTGTTTTCAAGTACTTAGAACAACACAAACCAGGGCCAACAGAGGGTGTGGACTGTTTTAATGAAAAAGCAAAAAAAAAGTTTAATTAGCACTCTGTATGCAAATAAATTTTGCTAAAGTTTTTTTTTTTTTTTTTTTTTTTTTTTTTGTGGTACGCGGGCCTCTCACTGTTGTGGCCTCTCCCGTTGCGGAGCACAGGCTCCGGATGCGCAGGCTCAGCGGCCATGGCTCACGGGCCTAGCCGCTCCGCGGCATGTGGGATCTTCCCGGACCGGGGCACGAACCCGTGTCCCCTGCATCGGCAGGCGGACTCTCAACCACTGCGCCACCAGGGAAGCCCTGCTAAAGTTTTTAAAGAGTGCTTGCAGTAATTTATTTTCTTGAGTCAAATCACTCTCTTCCCCTCCATTTAGACCCATTCTTAGGTTTTGTAGGACACCTTCTTAGGTGGCCCAGCAGGCCACTTGTGCATGGTCCCTGCACTGAAGACCTCCAGTGGTTCCCTATTGGCCACAAGATTAAGTTTAAACTCACAATGTGTCCCAGGCTTCTTCCTAACTCCCTTAACTGTTACCTTCTCCCAGACAGGTTGGCAGACCATAGCCCAGGGACCAAAGATGGCCTGCAGCGTGATTTTGTACTGCCCCTGAGGAAAGAATGGTTTTGACATTTTTTAGTGGTTGAAAAACATCAGGAGAAGAACAATATTTTGTGACACATGAAAATGATATGAAACTCAAATCTGAGTGTTCATAAAGTTTTATTGGCACCCAGCTACACCTATGCATTTACATATTATCCGCAGTGGTGGTGGAGGTGAGTAGTTGCAACCCACATACCTAAAATGTTTAAGTACTATCTGGGCCTTCACAGAGAAAGTTTGCTTACTGCGCTCTAACCTCACCAAGCTTCTCATTTTTCCCAGCTCACAGAGCCCTTTTGTGCTGGGCATTAACACGGTTCTCTGCCTTTAATCTGCTTCCTAGGGGTCAAGTCCTCACTCAGTACCGAAGGCCTCTCAAGCTTTCCCACCGCTCCAGCCTCATCCCCAGGCACCCACCGCCCAGCAACTCCCTAACCACGCCAGGCCACGCCTAACTCTCGCTCTTCTCTTAACCCTAAGTACTTCCTCCTCCGCAAGCCCCTTGGCCTGGAGCACGCATCCTCTTGCCCATCTGACAGACTTCTGGCCACCTTTCGGGGTCAAAACCAGACCTCTCCTCCATGAAGTCTCTTCTGAATATTCTAGGCAGAGTCAGCCGTCTCCTCCTCTCTGCTTCCACAGTGCTTTAGACATATGTCCAGGGCTTTTGCTAGGATATGAAGTGCCCGTTTCCACATCCTAACACGCTGGAAAAGGTCTCCTGCCCTTCCTCCGTCCTGTGCCCCGCAGCACCCTCTCTCTTCTCATTGGGGTGTGGAGCGATCACGTTAGCCAAACAATGAGTCAGACGAGATGGGAGCTTTCGTTTCACTGAACTGATAAGCCTTACCTTCACTCTGGAAAGAAAATGCTTCAGCTCTCCCAAAGCACTGGATGCTTCCGTTACAGAAAGTCTCACATTATATCCTGACCAGAGCATTTGTTTTCTCATCTCACTGACATCATAGACTAGGCTTCTGGGCAGAGGGGCCCGTGTTTTATTTATCTTTGCACCTCCAGCTCCAAAACACAGGGCGCACACACAGTAGGTGCCCAGTAAATGTGGATTGAATTGCTTGGAGGTGCTTCTCTTCCAACACACAAAATGAGAGAAGACATATCAATTCAATATAAGGAAAATCCGTAGGTTTGAGAGATGCAGGGGTGGCACACTCGGCTTTTCCTTCTCTGTTGGCTTGAGTAAAGATGTGCTTGTAGAGGGAAGTCAAGCCTTGGGGATGGAGGGCAGGTTGCTTGATGATCTGACCTCTTCAGAGATTGAAATGTTCAGCCTTCCTCCCTTGATATCAGTACTGGAAGCCTTACTGCGTGGCTGGTTTCCACCTGGTGGTGGAGTGACTTCACCCCATGTGAACTGAGGCACTGTGTCCCCTCAGGCCTTGCTACTCAAACTGTGGTCCCTAGACCAGCAGCAGCAGCATCACTGATTCTGGGAGCTTGGTAGAAGTGCAGAGTCCTAGACCTACTGAGTCAGAGTCTGAACTTTCACAAGGCCCCCAGGTAATTTGTTTGCACTTTAAAATTTGAGAAGCAGTTTTCTAGCGTACGTGAAGGAAACATACACCACAAGCAGGAACTTAGCTTTCCCATCCTGTCAGAAGCCCAAAATATGTCAACTATACTGTACTAATGGGACTTGATAAAACCTAAAGGGTTAAGGTTCTTTCTAATGCTGAGATTCATGAAGGTTCCTTTCGGTTCTGAAGTGCCAGGCTGTCATCCATTCTGTCTAGTTGCTGCTGTACTCCATTGCTTGGTAGTTCAACTGTCATTTACTCACTACCTACTGTATGTCAAACACCGTCCCCCAAACTAGGATGTAGCTGTGAACAAGCCAGAAAAGGTCACTGCTGTTATCAAACTTAGATTCTAGCAGGGAAAGGCAGATAGTAAGTAAATATGTAAATTAATTTCACGTGAGTCCCATCGACAGGCATGGAACAGGTGATGTAATAAAGAGTATCTGGGGTGGGTGAGGAGAAGCAGCATTAGGGCAATCAGGAAAGACTTCCTGGAGAAAGTAACATTTGAGGGCTTCCCTGGTGGCGCAGTGGTTGAGAGTCCGCCTGCCGATGCAGGGGACGCGGGTTCGTGCCCCGGTCCGGGAAGATCCCACATGCCGCGGAGCGGCTGGGCCCGTGAGCCATGGCCGCTGAGCCTGCGCGTCCGGAGCCTGTGCTCCGCAACGGGAGAGGCCACAACAGTGAGAGGCCCGCGTACCGCAAAAAAAAAAAAAAAAGAAAGTAACATTTGAGCTGAGTCCAGGAGGAAAAGAAGGAGCGGGTGAGCATATTACAAAAGCACAGTGAGTGCAAAGTCCCAAAGCAGGAACTGGGTAGACATTTACAGAAAAAAGTTCAGAGCAGCTGGAATGTTGCGAGAGAAACATCAACATCAAAAAAAAAAAAGGGCTTCCCTGGTGGTGCAGTGGTTGAGAGCCTGCCTGCCGATGCAGGGGACACAGGTTCGTGCCCCGGTCCTGGGAGATCCCACATGCCACGGAGTGGCTGGGCCCGTGAGCTATGGCCTCTGAGCCTGCGCGTCCGGAGCCTGTGCTCCGCAATGGGGGAGGCCACAACAGTGAGAGGCCCGCGTACTGCAAAAAAAAAAAAAAAAGATGAAGTAAGGTGATGATGGAGGTGCATGGGGACAGATCACATAGAGCCTCAGAATCTTCGTGATTTTCCTGCACAAGAAGGATGAGCAGAGTTTGCTTTATACTTAAAAATGAAAAAAATCACTGACTGCTTTTGGAAAAATGATTGCAGGCAAGGGTGGAGACAAAGAAGTTGGCTAAAACACTATTTAGCAATGGATAAATTGGACTTCATCAAAATTAAAAACTTCTGTGCTTCAAAGGTACATCAAGAAAGTGAAAAAAAAATCCACAGGTTGTGGGAAAGTATTTGCAAGTAAGATATCTGGTAAGGGACTTGTATCTAGAATATAGAACATAAAACTCTTAAAACTCAATAATGAAAAGACAGCCCAATGAAAAAAATGAGCAAAGGGTCTGAATAGACATTTCTCCAAGAAAGATCTACAAATGGCCAAGAAGCACATGAAAAGATGCTCAACGTTATAGTTATGAGAGAAATGCAAACCAAAACCACATCGTGCTACTACTTCAAACCCACTAGGATAGCTATAATAAAAAAGATAATAACAAGTGATCTGAAGATATGGAGAAACTAGAACTCTCATAACGCTGCTGGTGGGAATGTAAAATGGTGCAGCCACTAAGGAAAACAGTCTGGCAGTTCCCTCAAAAGTTTAGACACAGAGTTACCATGTGACCCAGCAATTCCACGTCTAGGTATATACCCGAGAGAAGTGAGGGCACGTGTTCACACAAAAACTGGTTCACAAATGTTTATTGCAGCATTATTCATAATAACCAGAAAGTAGAAACAACTCAAATGTCCAACAACTGACGAATGGGTAAACAAAATGTGGTAAATTCATATAACGTGTACTAATTTGCTAGGGCTGTTGTAGCAAAGGACCACAAACTGCGTGGCTTAAACAGAAACCTGTCATCTCATACTTCTGGAGGCTAGAAATCCAAGATCAAAGTTGTGGCCAAGTTGATACCTTCTGAGGTCTGGGAGGGAGAATCTATCCCATCCCTCTCCCGTAGCTTCTGGTGGATTGCTGTCAGTCTTCAGTGTTCCCTGGGGTGTAGAAACAGGACTCTCATCTCTCTCTTCATGTCCACATGGTATTCATCCTGTGTGCATACCTCTGTGTTCAAATGTCCCCTTTTTATAAGGACATTGATCATACTGGAGTAGGGACCCACCTATTCCATATGACCTCATCTTAACTAATTATATCTGCTATGATTCTATTGATATTTCCAAATAAAGTCCCATTTTGAGGTATTAGGGGTTAGGATTTCATCATAGGAATTTGGGAGGAACACAAATCCCTAAAATAGTGGAATAGTCTTCAGCCATAAAAAGGAATGGAAGTAGACTGACACAGTCTATTACATGGGTGAGCCTTGAAAACATCATGCTACGTGAAAGATGCCAGACACAAAAGGCCACATATTGTGTGATTCCACTTATAGGAAATATCCAGAATATAGAAATCTGTAAAGACAGAAAATAGATTACTGGTTGCTTGGGGGCAGTGGAGGGGCTGGGGGAACAGGAGGGTGATAGTTAAAGGGTACATGTTTCTTTTTTGGATGATGGGAAAGTTCTAAAATTGCTTGTGGTGATCGTTGTACAACGCTGTGCATATGCTAAACGCCATTGAATTGTACACTTAAAATGATTGAATTGTATGGTATGTGAATTATATGTCAGTAAAGCTATTACCAAAACAAAACACAGATTAGTGTCATAAAAAGTGTTAAAGACTAAAAAAAAAAAAGTGTGACTTCTAGAGTTCATGTCCAAAATTCAAATCCTCCAACCTTCTGTAACCTTGAGCAAATTGCTCTGGGAGCCTTAAGTTCTCCACTGGAAAGACGGGGATATGTGAAAGGAGTCACTACTACTCGTCTAGCAGGACTGTTCAAGAATTAGAGATGATCTAGGTAAAAACACCTGGCGCACAGTAGTTGCTCCCTAAAAGCTGTTATTAGTGATACATTTCACCCTTGAAAACATAGTGTGATTCTATCGCAGATAAATCTTTCTTTGGCTCATTTAGTTTTCTAAATTGTCAAACAAGGCCCTTTTAATGCCCCTTCAGGAAGCAAACTCCCAAAATGGAGCTACAACTTAGGAGAAAAACATATTCCGTCACATTATTCATGCCACAGGAGGACCCAATTCTGTGCTGCTTTTCTGCCTCTGACACCTCTTCCTGACTTTTGTTTTTATTCCTTGAGCTGATAATTGAAGCTGTCAGAGAAGGCTTCCACTGCTCAGTGTTTCAGTGACACATTCCAGCTGGGACTACAGAGCACGTTGCTGAGTTGAAGAAAGAGAGCGAAGCTTCCTCAGGAAGGAGCTCACCCTCGAGGCAGTGGGGGATTTGAGCATCCGGGCTGTTGGGTTATTAATTTTGTGTCCAGGAGGGTTTCCTAGCGCATCCGTTTGAAGGGACGGACCTGAGTCAGCGTGAGTCTGAAGAGCGGAATGAATACAGAAAGACTTGAGAATAAGTCTCTGAAATGCCCCCAGTCTTAAGCATTTCCTGAGGCTTTATAGAGAAAAGCAGAATCAAATCTTGCTCTGGCCGGGAGTCAGATGTCTCCTTCACAATGCCCGGAGCCCTAAGTTCAAAAAATATAAAAGATGCCACTTAAAGCCATTAAGTGCCACTCATGGATGGTGTACCGTGTCCCAGGCCCTGTCTGTGCTGGACCCTGGGAATACAGAGATGATGGTGAAATGGTGTCTGCAGAGGCACCTGGTTTCATGCCCAGAAGCAAACAAACGCCCTTCATAGAGGCATTCTTCAGTCAGTGGAAGAGGAGCTCAAGGTCACAACAGAGAACCTCTGACTTGCTGCCATGCGATCTGATGTCAAGTCCCAGGGAAACCTCCCCGATAATTACATTTTCTCCCAACTCTCTAGACAGTCAATTTATTCCATCCTGTCACTATGTTCCAAACATGTCCTTTCTAAACAATCCTACAGTTATGATTCATAATCCCAGCAGATGCAGCCTTATTTAGAACATCTCATTAAGAGATGATCTCTTAAACTTTGAGGAAATGGAGAATGGCTGACAAGATCCCCTACCTCTGCACCCTGTCCTGGTGCAGCTTCCTTCCCCCAGGCATTCCTGCCTATTGTCCCCATGTCACCCTGTGGTCACCCAGGTCAGCGTGGTCTCCTCCTCGTTGTGGTCACTGCTTACCTGTCAGGGGTGCAGGGGAAATGACCATGGGCCGGCCTTCCCCCGTACCAGTGCCCCATGACTCAAAAGCACTGCTGTTATTTGCCTCATCACAAGAATTTCCAGGGACCCTTTAAAAAAATCCAGATTCCAAAATAATAATAATAAATCAAAATAAAAAGGAGAACATTCTCAAAAAAAAAAATCCAGATTCCAGAAGGCCCTACTCTAGACCCACTGAATCAGTCTTCAGGAGAGAGGCCTGGAAATTTAGATTTTTAATACGGGCTCTGGGAGATTTTAGATAAAGCAAGTTTGGGAAGCTTTATCTAGCATTTTAGAGGAGAAACCCCGAACAAAGACTTTTGGACTTCTTTTCAAATGCATGCATGCGTCAGGGCAAATCCTAGAGGGGAGGTTTTAAGTCAGCAAGCCCCCTTCACAGACCATTAATTTCAGCCCTCTGGGCAACCCCTGACACGATTCTGATCTGACAGCAAAACCATTCCCACGGGATCTGAAAATGCCCAGTATACATTCTGAAAGTGCTTGCTTAACTGGCACTCAGGGAGGGCTTGGTTTGCCTGTAGGATTTGGAGCTGTGGATATTTCCTGCCTCTAAGCAGAAGCAATAACCCTTAGTCATATAAGAGGCCTAGCCATGGCTTTAAACAGAGACTTCATTTTCTCAGCTCTGTGGAATTCCCAGTGTCTGCGAGGCTGTGTGTGTGACTCTCTTTGGAAGGGGGTTGTGAGTTGTTTTCTAAGGCCTTTAAACTTGACCGGGAGGCAGCGTTGAACGAACTGCTCAGGGCAGCCCTGGTCAGACATCAGACGAGCCACGGCCAGTGCCTCTGGGTCTGGAGGCAAGGACCTTTCCTCCAAGGGTTCCTTTCTCTGTGGTTGTTTTTAAACGAGGGCTACACCCTGGCAACGTGCTCACCAGCGTTCCTTCCTTCCTCCCCTGGACGCTCCCGCTCTGTTCGAGGTTCGCAGCCAAAGCTGACCTCACCGACTCTGCATCGTGTTTTGGTGAGGCCCTCTTGCAGATGCCAAGAAGTGGGCTGTGCTGTTTGCTCAGGCCCTGCTCAGATTTTCCATCAGGCTCTGAGCACAGCAGCTCTGGGCCTGGGCTTCCAGGCTCCACCAGAGTCCTGTCCTGAACTGGGTAGAACCCCGAACGTGGTCAGAAGGCCCGCACAGGGCCAGACCTCTGGAAATGGGGTCAGGCACGCTGGGTCAGTTGGAGTCATTACACCGGAGACAGGACCCGGCAGAGGAATGACTGAGGGGCTTGATGGGAGCAAAGGCAGCTGATCAATGCCTCCTTTGTGCCCCGCTCCATAAAATGACACCGCAGTCCAGCCCGGAGCCCTTAGAAGCAAAGAGCACATCTTATAGACCTTGAGTCGGATAGAAGAGTGGGCATGCTGAACAGGATAGGACTGACTCAGGTGGGTTGAGTAGGGCCTCAGAGCCCACCTGGCTTACAGACTGAACAAGGGGTCCTTACACTTCTTGAGTGTAAGGGTCCCTCACAGAATAAAAGACACCTCACTTCCTTGCTCAGAAAGGCTAATCCGAAGCTGTGGAAAAGATGGTTTTCTTTGATCAAGGCCCCAGGGAATGACAACCCAAATAAAAGGATAATTCACTTCATGGTTCTATTCATCTAATTCGCTCTTCTTTCTCATCTAGCTGTCGAAACAGAAACGGCGTCACCATCCTAAATCCTTCCCCTTTCTCATCTCACACGTCCAGTCAGTCACCAGATCCTGATGATTCCACCTGTTTAATACACACATAGTTGTCCCCTTCCCCTCAATTCACTCCTCATCCCTCATTCATTCCGGTCCTTAGCCCTTCTGTGCATGAAGAACGGGCTTTATAACAAATCCTCCCATTTCCAGTCCAGACACCTCTCCAACCCCTCCTGTTTGCATGGGTACCAGGATTATCTTTCCCAGAACGACCTTTCAAAAATGCAAATCCAGGACTTCCCTGGTGGCGCAGTGGTTAGGAATCTGCCTGCCAATGCAGGGGACATGGGTTCGATCCCCGGTCCGGGAAGATCCCACATGCCGTGGAGCAACTAAGCCCGTGCGCCACAACTACTGAGCCCGCGCACCTAGAGCCCATGCTCCGCAACAAGAGAAGCCACTGCAATGAGAAGCCCGTGCACCTCAACGAGGAGTAGCCCTCGCTCGCCACAATTAGAGAAAGCCTGCGTGCAGCAACGAAGACCAAACACAGCCAAAAATTAATTAATTAATTAATTTTTTAAAATGGCAAATCCAGGAAATCCCTGGCAGTCCGGTGGTTAGGACTCGGTGCTTTCACTGCCGGGGGCCTGGGTTCAATCCCTGGTAGGGGAACTAAGATCCTAAGATCCTGCAAGCCTTGTGGCGAGGCCAAAAAAATAGAAAAAAAAAGAAATCCAGTAATGGCTTCCCACAGTCTGCGAATAAAATCCAAATTCCTTAGTGTGCTGTATAAGGTCAGTCACAGTCTACACTGTGTAACTGTTCAACCTAATTTCTCATCAAACCTCACATATATCCAGAGATGCAATCACACTTGACTCATTCATTCATTCGAATTCCTGTTGTGTATCAGATCCTGTGCTGGGCTCTGATAATCCAGTGGTGAGAGTGAGGTACCCACAGTCCCTGATCCCCTAGAGCAGACAATCGAAGGCAGAGGACAGACTTTGAACAAGAACGTCCAATCAAGTTCAATGGGTGCTTTGCTAGAGCAGAGCGGACGGACATCACCTGGCCCAGGATGCAGGGTGGGCCCCTGATCCAAAGGAATGAGTAAGAAACTAATGGAAGTTGGAAGTTGGTGGTGAGAGCCAGTGTGTGCAGTGAGTCACAGGGGAGAGCTCTGGGTGTTTGCAAGCAGCTGAAGGGAAGAGTGGCCTACGAGTGCTGAGAGAGAAAGCTGGAGAGGCCAGCGGGCTTCTTGGTCACGGAAGAGCTCAGAAGATTCCATGGTAAGGACTTTGTGACTTTACCTAGGGGAATGGAAAGCCACAGAACCTTTTTTTTTTTTTTTTTTTGCGGTATGGGGGCCTCTCACTGTTGTGGCATCTCCCGTTGTGGAGCACAGGCTCCGGACGCACAGGCTCAACAGCCATGGCTCACAGGCCTAGCTGCTCCACAGCATGTGGGATCTTCCCAGACCGGGACACCAACCCGTGTCCCCTGCATCGGCAGGTGGACTCTCAACCACTGTGCCGCCAGGGAAGCCCCCACAGAACCATTTTAAGCAGACTTTATGTTTGAAAGGTCTCTCTGGCTGAGTTTGGGGAATGGGTCCAACCATCAATAGCACCCCAAAGTGCTGTGCATTTCTGCACAGTTGCATCTTAGTCTTTTGAGCCTGAGTCAGCTTGAGCCTTTTCATTTCTCTAGGATGCCCATTGGCTCTTGTCTGCTCAGTGAGTTCTATCTTTCAAAACTCAGCTCAAGGGACTTCCCTGGCGCTCCAGTGGTTAGGACTCTGCACTTCCAATGCAGGGGGCCTGGGTTTGACCCCTGGTTGGGGAACTAATACCCCACATGCCGTGTAGTGCAGCCAAATAATAATAATAATAATAATAATAATAATAATAATAATAATAATAATAATAATAAATTTAAAAACTCAACTCAAAATCCTTAAAATGCACAGACCAGCCTTCACCCTCTCCCCAGGCGGAGTTGGGCATATCTCCATCTCTGTTCCCAAGGTGTGTTGTTCATTATTCTATTATAGTATTTTTCACATCATATGTCAGTCCCCATTACTAGGCTGTGTGTTTATAAAGGGAATCCGGGCTGTTTTCCTGTTTTCCTTTCAGCTTTACATCCCTAAGGCCTAGCACATAGTAGTTGCTTTAAACATATTCTTTGAATATTCTTTGAATGGATGAATTTACACCAGGGGCAAAAAGTACAGAAAAGTTGAGATTCAAGACTTCCATGACTCCCTCCATATTACCTCCTTCTCTCCCCACTGGAGGTCCCATTTGTCCCAAATCCAGAAATCTCGCAGGGTTTGCCCTTCCCTGGATGTTTCTCTCTTTTCCATGCAGTGCATTTCAGCAAACAGGCTCCTGAAGGAAAGGAGAACTCTGCGGGTTCCTCACAGCCTTCTGTGATGTGGGAACCCTTGACTTTGTACCTAAGTTTGGGCAAAGGCCTGGTCAGGAAGTCAAACTTAAAACTGGCTTCATTGAAGGGGCCCAGGGCAGGTTGTGCAGTCCGTAACTCAGGGGGGCCCCTTCCTGGCAATCACCACCATGCTGCATATTTATTAGGCTTTTTGAGGGGCGGGGGCAGGGGGCAGTAGTATCAGAAGGGGTACCTTTTCCAACCACACAATGGCTCTGTGTGGGCTTCATAAACTACGAGTAGGTCTTTGGTGAAGAGGCTAGAAACTTGGTTTGGTTGAGTATTTGTTTATTATTTGTAAGTAGCTTCTAGCAGTCTGTAGTCAGGATTGATTGATGTAAGAAGAAGGTTTGCTCTATTGGAAAGGGCCTTAACATGAGTCGGGCAGAGGTGTTTGATTCGCATCACCTGCCTCGCAACGGGGCCTGGGGCTCTGGAGTCTTGCAAGCAGTAAACACCTCTGCTGAGGTTACAAGTGAAACCTCACTGGTGAAAACTGAGATACAGTCACGAATTCAATTCTTTATTCATTCACTCAACATCATTATGGAGCATCTTTGTGGGGCCTGGCCCTTTGCCGTTTACTTTACACGTGTTATGTCCTCACCAAGCCCTTGTCATACAGGTATCGCCATTCCCCTTGCCCAGCTTATACTCTAAACGGGAAAGGTCATGAGAATCCCCTGGCGGTCCAGTGGCTGGGACTCTGCACTTTCACTGCCAAGGGCCCAGGTTTGATCCCTGGTCGGGGAGCTAAGATCCCGCAAGCTGCGCAGTGTGGCCAAAAAAAAAAAAAAAAAAAAAGGGAAACGTCATGACGTGTACTTAGGTAGAGCCACACGTTTAGGACACTACGGAGCTGGGATTCCAGCCTGGACCCTCTCCCTCCAGGGACTTCAACTCTCCCAGGGGAGACAGAACATACAGAGAAATACCCATGATCTGCGAGAGAATGTAACACTTGGTCTCCAAAGGGGTGCCTACGATGTTTCTGGGAAGTTAGAGGTGGGAGAGACCCTTTTTGGTCCCCAAGATGTGAGATGGCTTTCTGGAGGAAGTGGCATTGGAAATAGACTCGGTAGGATTTGGATATGCAGAAAGGGGATGAGACCCCTTCTCTCTGCCATCCTGAGATGACGGTCCTAAAAACTGCTCTGGAGCTTTAAGCCTTAAAAGGATGCAAACATCAGGAGGTGGTAAAAATGAAGGGATAAGCCCAAGACTTAATTATCGAGCATCTCTCTTGGTACAGGCCCATGAGGAAGCGCACAAAAAGTCATGGCCCTGGGACTTCCCTGGTGGTCCAGTGGGTCAGACTCCACGCTCCCAGTGCAGGGGGTCCGGGTTTGATCCCTGGCTGGGGAACTAGATCCCGCATACGTGCCGCAACTAAGAGTCTGCATGCCGCAAGGAAGATCCCGTGTGCTGCAACTAAGACCTGGCGCAGCCAAAATAAATAAATAAAAATAAATAAAATAAATATTTTTTTAAAAGTCATGGTCCCTGGGGCTTCCCTGGTGGCACAGTGGTTAAGAATCCGCCTGCCAATTCAGGGGACACGGGTTCAAGCCCTGGTCTGGGAAGATCCCACATGCCATGGAACAACTAAGCCCGTGCGCCACAACTACTGAGCTTGTGCTCTAGAGCCCGTGAGCCACCACTACTGAGCCTGCATGATGTAACTAATGAAGCCCATGCGTCTAGAACCCATGCTCCACAAGAGAAGCCACTGCAATGAGAAGCCTGAGCACCGCAGCGAAGAGTAGTCCCTGCTTGCTGCAACTAGAGAAAGCCTGCGCGCAGCAACAAAGACCCAACGCAGCCAAATAAATAAACAAACAAACAAACAAATAAATAAAATAAGTTTAAAAAAATTTAAAAAGTCATGGTCCCTGCCCCAGTGGCCAGCAATTTAAGAGGCAGACAAATGGCCACAAACCATACGAGCACGCTCAAGGTAGGGGGGCATCAGATTAGCAGAGGAGCACGTGCAGGACCCGAAGTGATGTTTGATTTTATCTTCAGAGGCAATAAAATGTGAAGCGCATTCTTTGGCAGCAACCGGAAAGGCAGATTGCTGGCTTTTCGTAATTCTTCGGAGTTTCATAGCATGTCAGTTATCACAGCAGTGTTTGCAGCAGAGACCGTGCGTTGGGGCCGGGGAGTGGGCAAAGGGAACTGTGGTTGGAGCATTAGAGCTTGTGACACAGCGCTTGGCGGTCAAGCTGTTCTACTTCTTCCAAGAAGTGTTTAATTAAAAAGCCCGCCTGGCCTATATTCCAGGGCTCTCGTGGGAAACGATCGCTCATCTTTAGGTATCTGTTTTACATGAAACCAATTACAGTAATGTTTCTAATGCGGAGACGATATTGTTATGAACGCTATTTTACTGTCCAGTGTATTTATGTGCCTGAGGTTAGTTCCCTGCAATTCACATCTATTATGCTTTCAAAAATACTTCTCACAGAGGATCCCTTTATGTTTTATTTCATAGCCATCTAACGAGTCGGGTTTAATGTGTGAGTCATATGGATCGTGATGATTATCCCTTCCTGGTAAATAACCTCATACAATTGATAGATCTTCTAAAAAGTAATAACTTCATACTCATTAGGAGGTTGGATGTGTGTTCTTTTTTTATTTAGTGAGTCTACAATCCGTGAGGCAGGGTTTTTATTCCTGTGTGAGAGAGAAGGAAATTGGCTCAGTGAAATAAAGTTATTTCCAACGTCCCCAACTAGCGAGGGACACAGCGGGGACAATGAACTTGGGTTTGCCCAGCTCCAGCACCCGTGCTCTCCTAGGACAGTGGGTGCCTTTCTGTGAACAGTCTTCTCTGTCAGACTCTGGCCACCCGGGGCCACCGTCAACCTTCCACCTTCCACGCCGACTGGTGCTAAAGAAATTGTCCCTTTACATTTCTAGGAATAGGAGGCATATCGTTAAAACTAAGCCAACTCCAAATCACACCTTTCCTGCCACAAAAGGAAAGAAACAAAACCCCGCAAATCAGAAGAGAGAGCAGCCAGCGTCTTTCATTTATCCACGGAAGGAACGTGCCAGGATGCGCCCAGGGAGCTTACCCTGGAGGGAGGCACTTCTGAGTCCTCCCCACCCTCCGAGTCACCCACCACGGCCCCTGCCAGGATGGGCATTGGCCCCTGGAGCTGCGTCTCCTGGGAAAGGAGCTCATGAGGTTGCGGGCAGGGCAGCGCTTGGCAGACGCCTTCCTCCCTCTCCTCACCAGTGTCTGGTCCCATGATGCATCTTTGTGGAAGGTCAAAGGTTAGTCAAACAGAGTCTGAATGTCTGGGACCTCCCTGGTGGTCCAGTGGGTGAGACTCCGCGCTCCCAATGCAGGGGGCTTGGGTTCAATCCCTGGTCGGGGAACTAGGTCCCGCATGCGTGTTGCAACTAAGAAGCCCGCGTGCCGCAACTAAGACCCGGTGCAGCCACAATAAATAAAAAATAAATATTTCAATAAATAAATAAATATCAAATGTCTGCTTTTCTGAACTGTCTGAAAAGCTGCGTGACCTACAGTGGGCCTGGCATGCCTGTTCCGGCCCTTAGATGCCACACCTGTTCCCAGGGGCTGGGCAGAGATGGGACCATCAGAGAAGCTGCTCTTAGCTGGTCTCAGGGACAGATATTGGACCCCGTTTTGCTTCCCCTGCTGTGAAAGTTTTCATTTTAACTCTTCTGTGCTGAGCCCGGATTACTTAGCAAGTCACAGACTAGAGAACATAGCCTCCTACAGGGCCCAGAGGTGGCTCATAGGCTTGTGGCAGAGCCATCCTGGGCACGCGAGACCTTGGGAAACTCCACGCCGAGGGGCAGGCTGGTCTCAGACCTGGGCCACCGGGAAGGGTCAGGCCACTACTGTAGGACCACATGGCCCAGAGGCAGCATCAGAGCCTGCCAAGGACCTGCTAATAGCTCCATCTATCATCCCAGGAAGCAATTTCTGGTGCTATATAATTGACTTCTGTTCGTTGTGACAGATGAAGTTTTGAAATGCCCGAGTCCACGCCTGTCTCTTTCATTAGTGACAGGCTCTGCCTTGGAGGGCAGTTCAGTGGGTGAGGGAAAGGTCTGTATTCAAGCTTTCATTCCAGTGTGGGGGTCAGACTGAGACCCGAAGTCATTATTTCCACCATTTAGGTCCCAAGCCCTACTGTCTCTGTCTTTACAGTTATCTGGGAATATCTGCTGATCCCAACATTCTAATCCAAAGAGTTAATGTTACTTATATTTGTACACAGGTTTTTTTAATGCTTTTTCACACTTTATCCATTTTCATTCTTTTTTCTTTTTTTCCCACGCCACAAGGCTTGCAGGATCTTAGTTCCCCGAGCAGGGATTGAACCTGGGCCCACGGCAGTGGAAATGCAGAGTCCTAACCACTGGACCACCAGGGAATTCCCTTATCAATTTTTTCTTTTTTTTTTTGCGGTACGCGGGCCTCTCACTGCTGTGGCCTCTTCCGTTGCGGAGCACAGGCTCCGGACGCGCAGGCCCAGCAGCCATGGCTCACGGGCCCAGCCACTCTGCGGCATGTGGGATCTTCCCGGACCGGGGCACGAACCCGTGTCCCCTGCATCAGCAGGCGGACTCTCAACCACTGCGCCACCAGGGAAGCCCCCCCTTATCAATTTTTATAATAACACTAATAACCAAGCTGTATATGGTGTGATACGGTTGACATCATGTCACTTGATCTCCTTGTGCGGCAGGCGAGGTAAGGAGGGTACCATTATCTCCTCTGAAATTCAGAAAGATTAAGCGAGGGGCTCAGTGTCATGCCACAGAGCAAAGAGAGAGCAGAGCTGGGACTCGAATCCAGGTCTTCCAGGTCTGAGGTGCTGCCCCAGACTTCGCTACTCCTCAGCCTGCAACTTGTGGACACACAGTGGCCTTTCCCACTGCTGTTGAACAAATGTTCAAACTCCACCCGTCTAACTGAACTCACATCTTCTCGCCACGCCCCGAAGCCAGCTTCTGCTCCCAACGCCCTGCTGGTCGCGGCGTCCCGCTCAGCCCGCCTCAAGCCCGTCTTCTCCTTTTCCTTTTCTCTGCTTCCACATCCAGTTACTCAGCTCGTCCTCCATCTCCCTTCCCGGTCAGATGGTTTCAAGTCTGCCCCTGCTTTCCCGTCCTCTCGGCCCTGCTCAGGAACCCACCCCTCAACCTCACAGCTGGGCACTCGAAGCAGCCCCCATTGGCATCCCCACCCAGTCCAGTCCAGCCAGACACCTGCCCACTGGTACCAACTATTCATCCTTCCATCAGCACCAGTTTGCCACCATTGTGAACCAAGTGTGTTAGGTCAACGAGCACTTATCACTCCCGGTCAAACATCATTTCCTGGATGAAATTAAGAGTGCGTTCCTCGGGGCGGGGTTTACGTGTACTTACCAGTGGAGGGGCCGGCACAGGGTACCTGGTAGCGCTCAAATGTTTCTTGAGTGTTAGTGTAAACCAGAGGATGCCCTTGTAGCCTCGCAAATCTTCGGAGGCTCCCTCCCAGCAAGACACTGTTCAAGCTGCTTAGTGTGACATTCTACACATCTTATAGGACGTATCTGTATTAGGGCTCTTTCTGTTTGAGAGATTAAAAATCCAATTCTAAAGAACTTAAGCCTAAAAAAGAGAATTCATCAGCTTGTACAACTAGAAAGTCTAAAGATCAAGAATGGGATCAATTAAGCCAGTGGGTTCAGAGGGGCTGTTGCAGCCCAGGGTGCTTGAGACAAGAGCTGGAAGGTGAGCACTGAGGCTGAAGCAGCAGAGAGGTTGGGAGGGTTCAGACTACCTGTTTGTGCCCCAGCTGTGCCACTTACTAGCTCTGTGACCTTGGGCAAGTGGCTTACTATCTCTGAGCCTTAGTTCTCCATCTGGAAGGCTATGAGAATTAAAGGAGCAACTGCATGTAGCCCATGCTCATCACACAGGAAGTGCCATATAAGTGCGCTCTGAGTTTCTTACGGTTATTACATCACCTGGCTACCGAACATGATTTGCACCCAGAAAAACAACATTCTAGAAAACAGGGAGCCTCCTTTCAAATGGAACCCCGGGAACACTCATATCCCTGGGGAAGCCTGCCTTCCCTTTCCCACCCAGGCCAGTCTGTCCTTCATCTGTGGGCCCAGGCCAGGACGAGGCCCTTACGGGGAAGGTCAGCCTGAGAGCTTCAGTGAGTTTGCCCTTATTGGCCTAAATTAGATGCTCTGACGGCTGTTTGGAAAAATGTTCTGCATTCTTTATGTATTTTCCCCACCAAAACACGTCTGTTTCATCCTCTTTTAAAGGGCATTCATGAGTCATTCAGCAGGAACAAAGAAGCTTCAGTCTGGAACTTCCATGGGGAAACAGTTTAAACAGTGTGGCTCACATGGATTTTTGAAATCTGAAAACATGTCTTAGAGGTGCCCTAAAGCACCTGCTCGCAGCTGTTCTCAGTCGACAGCTGGATTCCAAATGTAAATAATATTTGCCGGAACGTGTAGAATCACTTGCACACAGAGGTAGACGGCTCTGTGACAGGCGTGCTGGGAAGCAGCTCTAACACACTGCCTGCTGGCTCTGCCTGGTAGAGCCCAGAGTGTGTTCCTAGATTTCATTGCCATGTTGCATAAGGAGCTGGAGCGTCAGGCCAACACCATTTCTCTTCTTAGGGGCAACTCTCCAACCTTCGAGCTCCATCCCAAGTCTTCAATGTGCAGCAAAGACACCAGAAGGCAAAGGGAGTGAGAGGAGCGGGGGAGTGATGTCCCTCAAAAACGCCAGCCTGAGATTCAAACATCCGCGCCTGGAACCTTCACCCCACGCCCCCCAGACCCGGCCCGTCTGGAGGCAGATGCCCCCTCAGCCCCCTGCGTACCTGGGCCCACCTGTGCACACCCAGGCACATGTGGGCAGGTAGAGCATGGCTGTCTCTGATTTAGGCACTTGCCTCTCTTATCGAGTGACCTGGCAAGTTATTTAGCATCTCTGCTCCTGTTTCATCAGCCGTTTTTGCAGGGGACGGTGATAGTAATTCCACGTCCTCGGGTTGTAGCCAGGGTTAGATGATATGCACGTAAAGCGCCCGCCCAGAGCCTGGATCATGCTACGTGCTCGCCCGTGTCGCCCTGTGGCTCAGTCAGCCCACAGGTCCCCACGGCTCCTCTGGGTTATCACCTATAACCTCCAAGGAATAGCCTCGTTCCCGTCCTCACCCCAGTCCGACCCATCCTCCACGCGGCTGTAAGAGTCAGCTCCCTAAGTCTCCCACTCCCCTTGAGACCATCCGTGGTTTCCCATGGCTTCAGGGTACGCACACCAGCTCCCCGCGTGGCTCACAACACCCGCGATGATCTGTGTCCTCTCTCACTCACTCAACGCACACGCACCCTAAGCTTAGTACCTCCCAGCCTCCGTGCCAGCCCCAAGCAGCAGGGTAGTGAGCACACAGCCCAGTTTCTGCCCCTGTGACCTCTGAGGAAGTGACCTCTGAGCTGAAATCTCAGGATGCGCCGCAATTCATGGGCTGGGAGGAGAGGGAGGGCACGGAGCACTGCCAGCAGCGTGTCACCCTCCGGGACCTGCTCGAGAGCATCGGGCAGGTGTGCAGGCCTGACCCCACTTCGCCCACCCTCCCTCGTCCCCTCCGCACTGTGTCTGCCCCACGTCCTGAGGCACCGTCTCCCACCCAGCTCCTCTGACCCAGCTCCAGCCTGCTCTCTCTGTCAGAGCCCCATTCCCTTCATCCTCGCCTTCCAGCTGACCCCTTCTGGCCCCTCCAGGCTCTCAGCTGGGCACCCTCGTCCCTTCACCCAGACAGTGGGATGCTGTCCTTACTTGGTGCTCTGACAGCCCCTTGGGCTCTCCTCTGCCTGACTGCTTCCTGCCCTCTATTTTCGCTGCCCACCTGTCTGTCTCCCCAGACTGTGAAGTCCTTGGCGGCAGGGCCTGCTGGCCCCAGGGCAGCCAGCGAGAGGCTTATTCTGTGCTGGGTGAGCACTGGCGGAAGAAGCGAATGGCCTGGGTGACTCATGCTTGCTTGATAAGGGTCTCCCAGAAACACTCTGCAAGGGCAGTTGAGTTCAGCCTCGGACTCAGCTTCTTGGACTTCTATTAATCTCTCTGGAGCCCACTTGGGGAGTGTGTTTTGCTGGGGGTTGGTGTTAGGGGTGGCCGGCAGTGATATTCAAAATATTTAACTGCTGGTGAGGCCCAGGCACTGGTCAATCGGGTTGCCCTGCACGACCACGCCTGACCAAGAGGCTGTTTTTGATGAAGAACGATGCCAGGTGCCCAGTTGTGGGTGCCTATGAATTGGCAGTTTTAGGAAGATCTTGTGCTTTCAGTATGGAATTCTCTGTATCTTCTCCCACACTCTGTTAACTTTGGTTGCCAGCTATTATAAGACAAAACACCAAGAATCTTTTATCATTGACCCTACGCTGAATCAACTCTGTGGGATGAAACTTCTTTCTTTCCTGTGTCAAGAGAGCTGAAGTTTTGGAACCAGGCAAATGAGCGTTGAAGTCTCTGCCACTGGGGCAACGTACTTAAGATCCTTGACCCTCAGTTCCTTTTCTGTTAAACAGAGGTAATAAGTTGTATCTAACCTAGCAGCTGTGAATTTTAGAGCAGAAAACATATGTACAGTGCTTGGCATCAAATAATATTCGTTTCCTCTTTCTCTTACGGTAAGTAGAACTCGTTTACTTGACAGCTTAATGGACACTCACTCACTCTAAAAACCACATGGACCCCGTCCACTGCAGGCTGAAAGTTCTTGGTCAGCAGGCTACCCCTGAGAGTGCTCACACCACAGTCATTGATCCTGACAGCAGGGCTACATGCTTACCAAGAGGCAGCTGCTTGTTCCCAAACCTGTTTCTACCAGTCATGCCTGCTATTTTAATTACATCGTTTAATTATATGTAATGCAACCAATAAAATATGTGGGTGTAAATAGAGTCATCTAGAAAGAGCAACTTTCTTTCAGAGAACAGACTTAATAAGCGTGCGTTACTACATGTAGAAGTCTAATCAGGTGTAACTACTCAAAATATGAGTGAATAAGTGTACTTTTTAGTTAAAACGAGATGTTTAAGAATATGTAAACATTTTTTATGATTCTCTAGTTTATCCCACCCTTTTGGTAGACTGACCAACCCCTGGTCCTGGTCCCATCAGAAATGCAGGTACTTTATTAGAGGCTTTATGTGTATATCTCATCATCCTCACCCCAACCTAAGATTTAAGTTGAACTGTGTATGACCAAAAAACTTAAAATAAAATGAACTTAACCAAGACAGTTTATTTCTTTTTCATGTAGAGGAATTCTAAAGGTCGGGAACTCTCCACGAGAGTGGAGCCAGACCCCTATCTTTTTACTATTTTGCTTCCTCAACACATGGCTCCTGTTCTCAAGGTTTCCTCTTGGGTCCAGGATGGCTGCCAGAACTCCTCCAGTTATCATAGCCTTGTTTCAAGCAACAGGAAGAAGAAAGGAAAGGGGTGGTAGTAGGGAAGGCCATTCCTCTATCTTTGTAAAGCTGGGAACTGTAGTCTTTTCTTCCTGGTGGCAATATGGCCACCAAAATTCAGGGTCCTGTTAATAAAGAGAAAGGTGAAAATAGATAACAGAAAGCAATTAGCTGTCTTTCTCATCTGTTTTTATCCCCATGTTACAGTGAGGAAACAGGCCGAGAGAGGAAAGATCACACAGCTAGTAAGTGGCAGAGCTGGGATTCGAACGCAGATCAGCTGAAATGTCTGACAGGGTGAAAACATTTTCCTGCCGTTGAGCGTATGCTAAGACAGCACTTAACCATTGTTCTGAGTCGCATGTCTCTTAGGAATTCTGTAAACTTAAGATTCTGAAGTCTGCCCACTTCAGCTCTCATTTAAGAGCTCTGAGATGACTCCTGGTGGCATTGGCCCATGGCAGGTGTTTAACTGGTTTCCATTTTTGAAAAATAGCCATAGCAGCTTTGGTCATTACTGTGACATGATTCTTCAATGCAGTTTCTTGTTACAGGAAGGTAGAATTGTCAGAGGAAAGTCTTGGTGGAGTTAGAACATCATCGACAAGGGGGATTGCCCTGTGGGGTCTGAATCAGTGGTTCACAGCTGGGGCGGCCTGGCAATGTCTGGAGATATTTTGGGGTGTCACACTAGGAGGGGTGCTGCTGGCATCTAGTGGGGGAGAGGCCGAGGCTGCTGCAACGTGCAGGACAGACTGCCACGACAAATAATGTCAGTAACACCAAGGTAGAGGTACCCTGATCTGGACCATTTGAACTGATCGAGCTTACATAATGTGGCATCTTCCGTTTTGTGTAGACTTCCCAGTGAGAACCTTGGGCTATGCATCCTCTCCTTGTTCTGAATGTCTCCACCTTTGGCTACAGGAAAAAGGGATACTGCAAAAGTCTACTCAGTGGATGTTCAGTTGATGTTCATTATTTGATAATAAACCTTAAACTGATATCTTTTTTAAAGTATTTATTTATTTTATTTTTGGCTGCACCAGGTCTTAGCTGAGGCATGCGGGATCTTCACTGGGATCTTCGTTGCGGCGTGTGGGCTCCTTGTTGCGATGTGCAGGCTTCTCTCTAGTTGTGGCCTGTGGGCTCAGTAGTCGCGGTGTGGTGCTGGCTTAGTTGCTCCGTGGCATGTGGGATCTTAGTTCCCCGACCACATTGATTGAACCACATCCCCTGCATTAGAAGGCAGATTTTTATTTATTTATTATTATTATTTTTTCTGTACGTGGGCCTCTCACTGTTGTGGCCTCTCCTGTTGCAGAGCACAGGCTCCGGACGCGCAGGCTCAGCAGCCATGGCTCACGGTCTCAGCCGCTCCGCGGCATGTGGGATCTTCCCGGACCGGGGCACGAACTCATGTCCCCTGCGTCAGCAGGCGGACTCTCAACTACTGCACCAGAAGGCAGATTCTTAACCACTGGACCACGGAGGGAAGTCCTTTAAACTGATATCTTATTTTTTTTAAAGATATATTTATTATTTATTTATTTATTTATTTTTGGCTGCGTCGGGTCTTAGTTGCAGCACGCAGGATCCTCGTTGAGGCATGTGGGATCTTCATTGCAGTGTGCGGGCTCTTTGCTGTGATGCGAGGGCCTCTCTCTGGTTGTGGCGTGCGGGTTCCAGAGCATGTGGGCTCTGTAGTTTGTGGCACGCGGGCTCTAGTTGAGGAGCACGAGCTCTGTAGTTGTGGTGCTGGCTTAGTTGCCCTGCGGCATGTGGGATCTTAGTTCCCTGACCAGAGATTGAACCAGCTGCCCCTGCATTGTAAGGCAGATTCTTTACCACTGGACCACCAGGGAAGCCCCCAAACTGATATCTTTTAAAAGCAATTGCTAAGTACTTCTTGAGTAGCTTCAATCTACTGAACAGGAAGGTAGAGATCATCCAATTCAGAGACCTATTTATTTGGGTCTTCTTTAATTTTTCTCAGCAGTATTTTTTTTTATTGGTCAAAAGACTTTATACTCCATTAATATCTAAAAGGACAATTACTGAGTTCCATTTTACTTTCAATATCTTCAGATCCTCTCCGTGTTACACTTCTACCACTAGTCTTCACATTCTGAAAGTAATGGGAGTTTCATGCCATTTCTAACAGATCATTCAAGTAAAACCAATTATAAAATTACTCATAAGTCTACCAGCTTCCCTGATCACTTTATTTTTTTAATTATTTTTTTTTGCCGCTTCTTGCCAAAGTTTTTTTTTTTAACATTTTTATTGGAGTATAATTGCTTTACAATGGTGTATTAGTTTCTGCTGTAAAACAAAGTAAATCAGCTATACGTACATCCCCATATCTCCTCCCTCTTGCGTCTCCCTCCCACCCTCCCTATCCCACCCCTCTAGGTGGACACAAAGCACTGAGCTGATCTCCCTGTGCTATGCGGCTGCTTCCCATTAGCTATTTTACATTTGGTAGTGTATATATGTCCATGCCACTCATGGAGATCAGGAATGAGGCACTCTGTGCCCTGGGAAAAGCTGGCAGAACAGGCCTTCAGATAGATGTTTTCAGGGGAAAGTTTTATGAACCCAATTTCTTGCATCTTCTCATACCTAGAAAGGCACTAAAATCATTAACAGAGACATCTCCTTGTGACTAGCAGCAGCTTTCCACCAAGATGTGTGCTGGATTGCATGTACCCCCTTCAACAAAATCTCATATATACCGACCTCCCTGCCTACCTCTTTGGAACAGTTTCTCAGAGCTACCTGAGAGGCCGTCTCCCGGGTTAGTGTCTCAGTAAGACACTAAACTCGACTCACAGCTTTTACGTTGTGCTTTTTTTTTTAAGTTGACATCAGTCTGGTTAGAAGTTTATCAATTTTATTGATGTTCTCAAAGAACTAGCTTTTGGTTTCATCGATCACCTTTCCCTCTCTCTCTCTCCTTTACCCACCCCCCACTCCCCACTCCCCACTCCCCACTCCCTTTCATTGATTTGAGTTCTACATAGTTCTTTTTTTTTTTTTTTGCGGTACGCGGGCCTCTCACTGCTGTGGCCTCTCCCGTTGCGGAGCACAGGCTCCGGATGTGCAGGCTCAGCAGCCATGGCTCACGGGCCCAGCTGCTCTGCGGCATGTGGCATCCTCCCGGACCGGGACACGAACCCGCGTCCCCTGCATCGGCAGGCGGACTCTCAACCACTGCGCCACCAGGGAAGCCCCTACATAGTTCTTAATGATTTCCTTTCTTCTTCCTTCAGTTGAATGTGCTCTTCTTTTTCTGTTTTCTTATGGTGAAAGCTGAAGTCACTGACTTGAGACCTTCGTCTGTAGAATTTCAATTTGAATCTTTTTTTACTATCTCCCATGTTTGTGTTTAATCTTCCTACAGCTTCTTGAACATATATATAGAATATGGTCATAATAACTTTTTAAATGTTCTTGTCTATTATAATTCTATCAAGTGTGTCATTTCTGCATTAGTTTCAATTGAATGATTTTTCTCCTCATGGTGGGTTATATTTTCAAGCTTCTTTACTTGACTAGTAATTTTTTATAGAAAGCTGGATGTTATAATTACAACTTGTATGACACTGGTTATTTTTGTATTCTTACCAATATTCTTGAGCATTGCTCTGGAACATGGTCAAGACATTTAGAAATAGTTTAATCCTTTCAGGTTCTGCTTTTGAGATTTGTTAGGTGGGACGAGAGCTGCGTTTAATCTAGGGTTAATTTTCCCACCACTAATGCAAGCTTCTGAGGACTCCTGAGTTATGAGGTTTTCCACTCTGGCTGTTGGGATGACACGATTCCTGGATCTGTGTAAGATCCAGCACTGTCCCCTCCTATCCTTTTGATTGATCCTTTGCTTAACCTTGGGTATTTTTCTCATACACATGTGCTGATCAGTACTTGCTGAATACTCGGGTCAGGGCGGGGAGGGCACCCTCTGCAGATCTCCAGAGCTCTCCGCCTGTCCGCCTCTCTCTCCAGCTCTGTTCTCTCTGGTACTCTGCCTGCGACTCTGGCTGCCTTGGCTTCCGTGAACTTCCACCTCTATGTCCTCAAGTCACAGAGATGGCTGGGCTCTGCCTGGGTACCCTTCCTACTGCCACAGCCAGGAAAGTTTCTCTACTGAGTAAACTGGAGCAACGGTAGGGCACACCTCAGTTGTTTCCAATCTCTCAGGGATCACTGTCCTTCATTGTCTGATGTCCAATGTATTGAGTGTCATTGTTTTATTATTCTGCTTTTTTTTAAAGTTGTTTCAGTTTGAAGGGTAATCTGATTCCATCTTGATTGGGAGTGGAAGTCTCTACAAGCATTGCTTAGCTTCTGAAAGGTGGGAGAAAGTTGAGAAGAAAGAGCAACAAGGGAATTAACATGGGAGGAATCCAGAAGGGAGAGAGGCTGTAACTTGGTGAGATGTAGATCCCCTGAAAGCTCTCCCTGAGATCTTCAATAAAGTCTACTGAACCCAAAATGATTGCATGAATGGGAGTTTTGTGTCACTTAAAAATAAAGGCTGAGGGGCTTCCCTGGTGGCGCAGCGGTTGAGAGTCCGCCTGCCGATGCAGGAGACACGGGTTCGTGTCCCGGTCCGGGAGGATCCCACATGCCGCGGAGCGGCTGGGCCCGTGAGCCATGGCTGCTGAGCCTTCGCGTCCGGAGCCTGTGCTCTGCAACAGGAGAGGCCACAGCAGTGAGAGGCCCGCGTACTGCCAAAAGAAAAAAAAAAAAGGCTGAATTTTATTTCTGGCTCCAAAAAGCAGGATCATAGGAAGCAAAGGAGGCCAAAAGAACGTAAGCCCCCCCCCAGGACTTCACTAAAGTCTTGGGGAGGCTTTGAATGTCCTCAGGCTGTGGACCAATCTCTCTGGATCTCAAGAAACTCCAGTTGTCCAAGACACCCCTTCAGGGCTGAGATGTTCATTCCCTTGCTGCTGGAAGCATTGGTGCTGACCACTCTCAGCTGAATCCTTCAGATGTTGCCCTTAGCCATAGGGCAAAGAAAGAAAACCCTCTCACCCAAGGGTTTGCCCTCCCCAGGGGTAGCTCACATCCAGCGATTGGTTAATGAAAGGGATACACACGCTTGGTCTTCTTTTCTTAAGGCCAGACAATTCTGGAGGGTCACCCCAGTGCTAGGGATCCCCGTGGGGTCATGGAATTGGCTGAACCCTTTGTTGTGCCTCCATCCTACATCCCAGCTGTACTCTGCCCTCTGCCCAGTCCTGCTTCCTTCACTCCCTTATAAGGTGTCGATTCTCAGGGTATTCTGCAGTAATCCCGCTCCGCGAGGATCTCTCTATGCACCTCTGAATGTGTTATTTACAGTGGATGCCACGTGTACATAGTCCATGCAATTTATGCGTGCATACAGTGTTTACATACAATGGATACATAAGGCATTAGGGTTTAATTCATTGGAACCCCAGTTGAGAGGGGCTGCCCAGGGTGTGTGCACCCACCTTTCTGGTCTAGAAAGATTGTCAAGAGCTGTCCCAGGAACCCATGCCCAGCTCCTGTGACTTGGGTCTGCTGCCTGTCTGCGGCTCACATCCGTGGCGTCCCCATAGCTCCTCAGTCCTGCACCTGTCCTTGGGCCACTCTGCACCTGCTCTCCTGTTCTTCTGGCTCCTTGCCGGCCCCTCCCCAGCTGCTGCCTTGGGCATCTGGGCTGCCTCATCACGGTTGTCATCGTAGGTTTTCTCAGCCACTAACTCTGTAGTCCTGTCTATTTATCTAGCCCCTAGGAAACCCTGTTGAGTTGTAGGAAAGGAACTTCTGAGAGCAGCAGGAAGAGGATTTCCCTCTGGAAGCAATACAAACCCATTTCCATGCTGTGTCCTGTTCCTTGTGTTCTGGAGAGGCAGGGCCAAACCCTATCAGAGGCCAGGAGAACGCACGCTGCACAGTTCCGCTTTTAATCAGGTAATGCCCACCACCAGTAGGTTACCTCATCGGTAAGGAGGAGATTAAAAAAAAAATTTCAACAACTACCTTAGGGCCTAGATGCAAATAACTTGTTTGCTGAGTCGGGATTTCTGCCTTGGACTGGTTAGAAGCTTCGCAATGCAGTTGAACTTGGCTGTTTGAATGACTAACATTTTGCTACTATTGACCAAGATGCTGATAAAAGCACATATGCAGTTATTCTATTTTCAAAATACTTTGTGTGCACTGACACATCACTTATTTTTCACGATCTGTGTGCTGACTCTTGGCTTTATAATGGGGATATGGAGCTAAAGGGCAAACTTTGGGGTAAAATTAATACCAAACTCATGAGCTCTATCTAGACGTTTAGATGATGGTCTTGGGATATAAAGTACCTTGGCATTCCTAGACAAAAGCAGCTCAAGAAAAATGCTGTATTGTAATAAAGAGAATGTTCAGATGTCTATTTACCTGCCTATCTCATGGGAAAGTCAATAGCCTTAGATTCAATATGAAAAGCATACTTCACCCCGTGTTGCAAGGGTCATCAGAACAATCTCTTTAGATTTTTTAAATGTTGGTCAACTCACAGGGGAGTACTCTTAAGTGTCCCATGTCCTTGTATGTTTGAAGTTGAAGTTGACAGCACAGCCTGGAGAACGCAGTGCTTGCATTGTCTTCCCAGTTAATCATGTGTTTGGAGACCCAGACTGGAAGGCTCTGCCTTATCTCTGTACTGAGTATTGACAGAAGGGTCAAGTGGATGAAGCCAAATGCACAATCCTGAGATGAAAGGATCCTGTTATGCACACAGACATTGTTGATCAAATGACTCAGGCAGAACAGCGAGTGGCTGACAGATTTCATTAATCCTGGAGCCGGAAGGGACCTTAAAGGTCACCGAAGCCAGAGTCCAGGGAGCCGCAGAACCATGGTGAGCACTGGGCCTTCTGACTCACGGTCCAGGGCTCAGCTCTGACCATTGATTAGCACCTGAGTGCCAGCTGTGTCCAGTGAGGCTAGGAAAGGTCACACCTCTGGCCCACTGCAAACCAACTGACTCATTCTCTGGAGGTGGCGACTGGGCACCAGTATTTTTCAAAGTCTCCCCAGGTGATTCTAACACGCATCAGGGCTGAGAATCACTGCTTTAAAGTTTGAAAAGCTATGATCGAGGTGTAAGACAGGCAGAAGCATTGAGAAAAGTAAGTGATTCCGCAGAGGTGGTATTTCCCATCCCCCTGGGAGACGAGAGAGAGGTCCTGAGCTGGTAGAGGGGAGAGTCAGGGAGGAGCGGGCAGGAGGGGCACCGGTGTGGGCCTGCACGCTGCCCTCCTCAGGCAGGGCCCCAGGTTAGGGGAACGTTCCAGATATGTTTGTGACCCAAGGGCAGATGGACTGGAGCCACAGATAAGGCTGCTTGGAGCCTCTGGAAAGAGGCACTGACAGCAGGCTTATGGTCCTCACCGTGCCACTGGGGCATGGAGAGAAGCTGAAGATTTTTCCTGGTGTGAGGATGCTAAAATCAGCAGCCCTGGAGGATCCTTATGGCCCGGAAGAAGGAAGGTGTCATAGACCTCAGGACTGAAGGCCACGTGGAGGGGCAGCAGGACTTGGCATTTAAAAGCGCAGACTCTGGGGCTTCCCTGGTGGCGCAGTGGTTGAGGGCCTGCCTGCCGATGCGGGGGGCGCGGGTTCGTGCCCCGGTCCGGGAGGATCCCGCGTGCCGCGGAGCGGCTGGGCCCGTGAGCCGTGGCCACTGAGCCTGTGCATCCGTAGCCTGTGCTCCGCAACGGGAGAGGCCACAGCAGTGAGAGGCCCGTGTACCGAAAAAAAAAAAAAAAAAAGCACAGACTCTGGAGCCAAAATGCATGACCTTGAATCCCAAATCCACCACTTTTAAGTATGTGACCTTGGGCAAGTTACATAACCTCTCTGTGCCTCAGTCTCCTCCTCTGTAAAATGGAACTGTGACCCACCTGATAGGGTTGCTTTGAGGATTATGTTTGTTGGTATCTGTGAGCACCAATAGCTGTGTCCAGCAGACGACCAGTTAGCCCTGTAGGGAGTTCTGACATAAATGCATAAACGGGCATGTGGACATCTGTGTGTATGTCAGCTCAGAGATATTTTCCGACCAAGGACCACATGCCCACTGTCATCCTCTAATGCTAAGAATTCCCCAGGGAGTTTAGCTGCAACTTTAAGGAGAAAGTGGAGAGCAGAGAAACATAAATTGTGTAATTTTCTCATGAGTCAACTGAGAAACTGTTGAATTGGCAAGATATTATTTTCTGCTACTAAGAGGAATGGGAACTACTGATAGAAACAGAGTCTAGGTCCTAATTAACTAAAGAAAGATACATTTTGTGTACCTGAGTCCACAGCTTAAATATTTGCATTTTCGACATTTCCTTTGAAGGTACAAACTTATAGGAAACTTTCTTTGGTCACCACAAACAAATATATCACTGATTATACTGTGGTTCCATTTTCATTAGGAGGTAAGCATTCTGTTTTACATAGGCTCCTACTTGAAAGCCTGGAATTCTTTCTAGCACTTTGATTACGTCCTGCCTCTGTCTTCTCCTCCATGGTTTCTTTCTTTTCTTTTTTGTAAAATTTTATTTATTTATTTTAGCTGCATTGGGTCTTCGTTGCTGTGCACGGGCTTCCTCTAGTTGCGGTTGAGTGGGGGCTGCTCTTCGTTTCAGTGCACAGGCTTCTCATTGCAGTGGCTTCTCTTGTTGCAGAGCACAGGCTCTAGGTGTGTGGGCTTCAGTAGTTGCAGCACGCGAGCTCAGCAGTTGTGGCTCGTAGGCTCTAGAGAGCAGGCTCAGTAGTTGTGGCTCACGGGCTTAGTTGCTCCGTGGCATGTGGGATCTTCCTGGACCTGGGATCGAAACTGTGTCCCCTACATTGGCAGGTGGATCCTTTTTTTTTTAAATTTATTTTATTTATTTATTTTTGACTGCATTGGGTCTTCGTTGCTACGCACGGGCTTTCTCTAGTTGCAGTTGAGTGGGGGCTACTCTTCGTTGCAGTGCACAGGCTTCTTATTTCAGTGGCTTCTCTTGTTGCGGAGAACGGGCTCTAGGCTCACGGGCTCAATAGTTGTGGCTCACGGGCTCTAGAGCTCAGGCTCAGTAGTTGTGGTGCAAGGGCTTAGTTGCTCTGCAGCATGTGGGATCTTCCCGGACCAGGGCTCAAATCCATGTCCCTTGCATTGGCAGGCAGATTCTTAACCACTGCGACACCAGGGAAGTCCCATGGTTTCTAATGAAAAGTCAGCTTCTCATTTTTTTGAGGCTCTCTTTGATGTGTCTCTTTTCTCTTGATAGTTATAAGATTCTTTCCTTGTCTTTGTCTTTCAACAGTTTAATTATGATGTGTCTAGGTATCTATTTCTTTAGTTCCTGCTACTGGGAGTTCATTGAGGTTCTTGGATGTGCAGATTGATGTTTTTCATCAAATTTGGGACGTTTTCAGCCCTTATTTCTTCAAATATTCTTTTGCTCCCTTTCTCTTTCCTTTACTTCTGTGACTCCTATTATGCATGAAAAAAGACTGTCAACCAAGAATTCTATATCCAGTAAAACTATCCCTCAAAAAACAGAGGAAAAATTAAGATTTCCCCAAATAAACAAAAACTGAGTGGATTTGTCCCAGAAAAACTCCTCTGCAAAAAATACAAGAGGGAGTCCTAAATGAAAGGACATAAGACAGGAACTCAATTCCACAGGAAGAAAGAATGAACTCCAGTAAAGATAACTACCTAGGTATGTATAAAAGACATTTTTTATTTGTAATCTTTCTCCTGCAATCCATTTAAAAGATAATTGCATAAAGAAATAATTATAAAACTGTGCTTGATGAGCTTTAGTGTAAAAAGATATGATTTGTATGACAATAAGCTCAAAAGAGGGAAAAATAAAGCTACATTACAGCAAACTTTTTGAGTACTATTGAAATTAAATTGCTACTAATCTGAGCTACAATGTTTTAAGTTAAGATGTTAATTGTAATCCCCAGGGCAAATACTAATAAAATAACAAAAACATAATTAAAGAAACAACAAGGAAATTAAAATGGTACGTTAGAAAATGTCTATATAACAGAAAAGAAGCAGTGATGGAGAAATAGAGAAACACAAAACGTATAAGATATATAGATAGCAAACAGCAAATGTAAATTCTACCTCATAAGAAAGTACACTTACTTTAAATGTGGATAAACTAAACACTCAGCAATCAAAAGGAATACACCCAACAACATGGATGAGTCCCTAAGGAAAAAGGCCAGTCCCATAAAGGATGGGGGAGGGGCTGGGGAGAGAGCTGGATGTGGTTATAAAAGGACCACAGGGGGATCCCTGTGGTGTTGGAACTGTCCAGTATATTGACTGTGGTGGTCGATCCACAGACCTACACAGGTGGTAAGATTGTATAGTGTTTAATACACACACACACAATACACACAACACACACATACACACAAAAGAATACAAGTAAAACTGGGAAACATCTGAATAAGATCAGCGGATTGTATCAATGGCAGTGGCTTTGTGAAATTCTACTATAGTTTTGCAGAATGTTACCATTGAGGGAAACTGGGTAAAGTGTAAAAGTGATCTCTCTGTATCATTTCTTACAACTACTTGTAAATCTACTCATATCTCAGTAAATTTTTAAGTTAGAAATTCTATTAACTGTAGCATATGTTGACATGAGTATAGCTAACTGTTTGAAAGGGTGAAAATCAGGGTTAGTGGTTTCTTCTGAGATATAGGATTGAAGGGGAATTCTTAATTTTCAACCCTTTTTACTTTAATTTTTACAAGGGTGACTTATTTTTGTTCTACTTAAAAGTAAGTAAACTGTTTTCTACTTGCAGTGAAATTACTAAATTTACTAAGTTACTCAGTTTATTAAAGAAAAAGAGAGAGAGAGAGAGAGAGAGAAAGAAAGAAAGAAAAAAAACCCCGACAAGGCAGAGAATTCAAATGCCAAGTGAGGACTCCCTGGGATTAAATGCCCATACCTCCACCTGGGGTAATGCCAGCTGGCTTCCAAGTGACAGAGTCAACACCAAAGCCCAGAGGTGGGTTGTGTTTCACTGGTGAGAAGCCGTTGCTTATCTTCATTCTTCCGATCTCACATTCCCTGAAAGCTTTCAGATTATTGGATTTTTTCATTGGCTGAGTTCGTATTCTTGTTTTTCCGTCTGGTCCATATGCCTCCCTCCCCGCCCTGCGCTGGTCTAGCCCCAAATGACCTCATTCTCCCCTGTTCTCGGATCAAGCTCTGCACCTTGGCCAGGCCAGGCCCCTCACTGCCCACAGAACAGTACATTCCGTACAGACCCACCACGTCTGCCACATTGTTCCCTCTTGTGAATTCCCAGGAGCATTTTGTCCTGCCCGGGGCTGAGCAGTGTCTGCGAGACAAGGAAGAGGGTCAAGCCCGTGGTACCCGAGGGCCGCTCAGACAAGTGCTCAGCTCTCTGCCGCCTGATCTGGGGCAAGGCCAGAGCATCCAGGGTCCAGCAGGGGCACCAGCATCCACTCACACTGACTGCACAGAGGAAACAGAGCTTTTTTTTTTTTTTTTGGCGGTACACGGACCTCTCACCGCTGTGGCCTCTCCCGTTGCGGAGCACAGGCTCCGGACGTGCAGCCTCAGCGGCCATGGCTCACGGGCTCCGCGGCATGTGGGATCTTCCCGGACCGGGGCATGAACCTGCGTCTCCTGAATCGGCAGGCGGACTCTCAACCACTGCGCCTCCAGGGAAGCCCCGAAACAGAGCTTTTATTTGATGAAATCCGAACTAATAATCTTCCTCTCAAGATCCACCATACGGACACAAATTTCACTTTTTATCCAGTGGGCTTTAACTTTCCACCTCTTGAATAATAGACTTTATCTGTCAATCTTTCCCAAGTGAGGCAGGATACACGCGTGGACAATCTGGGTTCTGTAGTCACACAAACCTGAGTTTAAACATATAACTCCTACTTACTAGTTTCATCACCATGGGCATGTTATTCAATCTCCCTGAGCCTCAGTTTCTTCCATTGTGAAATACGTACAGTTATAATACCTCTCTTGTGGGTTTTTTGAGGATTAATGACATTACATGGGGCAGCTCCTTAGCAGTTCCTTAGCTTGGCGGATGGTACCTGCTCATTTTGGGTTCCTGATATGTGCTGTTTTCTGTCCCTATCCAGCCCATATAATGTTGGGAGCAATGCCATTCATTCAACCTTCAATCATAGACTGTCTCATGTTGGCTAATTATTCCCTGGTTGAATGGGCCATAGCAACATAATATTATGTGGGGTTACTTGAGCATGTGAAAAACAATTCTTGACATACCAGATTTTAAAGATAATCTCTAGAATCTAGCCCTAAATAAATCATATTTATTATAAGACTATATTAACTCCCTGATTAAAACTGATTTGCTAACAGTGTCCTAAAAATGCTGTTAACTGGTGTACCTTACTCACATGTGGATTTCATGGTTATTTTTGAGCTGTACCTACAATTCCTAAGAATTTATAATTTTGATAACCTTCCAAGTCCCCTGTTCCATTGTCAAAGGGACAACAGCCCATCATGGAAGGTGGTCCAGTAGGCAGGTACGGCATCGGGACTTGGGGTGGTTCCCTTTGTGATGGTTCTGCAAATGCCAAGACAAAGCTTCATTCCTGCTATGGGGAATTCTCCCCAAGAAGGAGGAGCTGTCACCCTCTCACCACTCCATCCTCACAGCGATGAGGGTGGAATAGGAGCCCAGCCTCAGTGGCCCTCGAGGAATGAATAGCTCCACAGATTTTATTCCACACTGGGTACTGTATGGGTTATTTCTTGACAACCATTTTACATGCTATGATTATCTTGATGCCTCCTTAAAGTACTATGACTACTCCCTTCTCGCTTCTTGAGACTGAATTTGGCTGCAATTAACAGATAATACAAATAACAGTAGCTTACAGAAGACAGGGAATGTATGTTTGTCTTATGCAAAAGAAGTCCAGTGGAGGGCAGTCCAAAACTGATATGGCAGTTCCTCAGAGACCAGGGTTCCCACTATCCTTTCTTACAGCAATCCTTGGCAGGGGTTTGTGGCCCTGTGGTCCCAGGCTGGCTGTTGGAGCTCCAGCCATCATATCTCTATTCCAGAAAGACAGAGGGGAAGGTTAAAAGGCAGGAGGGGCACAGAAGCCTCGTCCAACACCTTTCACTGACTCTCCTTTGACAGAACTGTGTCACAGGACCACACATCATTTCAGAATGACTAGGAAATTTAGCTTTTTAGCAAGACATGTTGCTTCCTTGAATTGAATGTGGGTTTAATTAAATAAGGAAGAATGGTTCTTGGGTGGGCCTTTCTCAAGCCCTGTCATAAGATACTAGCCCAGAAGAGAAGACAATTGTCAACAGTAGTCCAGGAGGAGGAAAGGACTCAATGCCCAGAACGAAGTTAACTTCCCAGCAGAAACCTGTGTGCCCCGGGACCACTTTACTTAGTCTAGCATCTGGGAGAAGTTCCTGGCTCTTCACCAGCCCCTGGGTTCCAGCTGACACTGCTTGTGCTGCTGACTTATTTCTATCCTGCCATTCTTGCCCCACATGTGATTCATCATGTGTAGAACTCCTAACTCTTTATAACAAGGCATTGCAGGGCTTCCCTGGTGGCACAGTGGTTGAGAGTCCGCCTGCTGATGCAGAGGACGCAGGTTCGTGCCCCGGTCCGGGAAAATCCCACATGCTGCAGAGCGGCTGGGCCCGTGAGCCATGGCCACTGAGCCTGCGCGTCTGGGGCCTGTGCTCCGCAACAGGAGAGGCCACAGCAGTGAGAGACCCGTATACCGCAAAAAACAAAACAAAAAACAAGGCATGGCACAGTTGGAGGCTATTCAAATGAACTTGTTTTATTTTAAAATTTTAAAGCATTTGATTTAAAAAATGACCTACAAAAGAGCATGATTTAAGGAAGTAAAAGTTACCTCTTCTTCCTAGCCTTAAATAGATTTATTCCACTCCAGCCATAGACATGACAAAAGCCAGTGAGATAGAGACGGATGAGGCTCGGAGAACACAGCTGGCTCTCTGGCCGCTCATTCCAAGAAGTGGTTGGAGCCAAACCTCATGGGAAAATCGATCCAATGCAATTTTTAACTGATGAATTGCTGTTGAAAGCCCATTCATTAAAACACACTTTTACCACTGATGGATTCGTGAAATTGCAAAAGCCCCAGCAGGAGGGGATGGAGTCGCTGTCCCTGGGCGGCTCTTACAGTACCTGGTGGAACAGGGCCTGGGCCGCCTTGCTGAAGACCTTGGGCTGGGGAAAGAGCCTGGGCTTCAGTGTCAGAGAGACCCTTGCTCTGACCCCCAGGTGATGTAGATGAGTGTGTCCACCATCTCTGAGGCTCCTTTTCTATAAGCAGACATAGGCATCCACCTCACGGGATTCAGTTACATCATGTATATAAACGCTGCTGGAGGATTCATTAAAGCTCTGCGTTTAATCGCGGCATTTGGGGCTTGAGAAAAGTCGAGGCCAGGCCATTTGTGAGAGGCCCTCCAGAGAGACTGTCACTAACTCACCCTCCCTTGTAAAGGAGAAGCCAGAATCGCACTGACTTTTTGGGGGTTCAGTCGTGCCAGGAAAAGACACCCTATCCTGGTCAGTAAAACTTGGCTAAAGGTTTTTCTTGTTTACAAGTGAGTGAAAGCCGTTGAGCTATTTGTCGTTAGAACCCTCCCTGTTCTGGTCAGGCCTCCAGGACAATGAGGTGATTTGAGAAGAGACTTTCCTTCTTCTATCTTCCTCTCCCCAGCCTTGGGGCACTGGCCTCAGGATCGGGGGACCCCATAGAGACGTCCTCTAGGGCGTCCTTGAACAGGGCTGTACCTGGTCCCTGCGCTCTGAGACACTCAAGGTATGAATAACGGATGAAACACACTCCAAAGCTAGGCATTTATGGTAGAATTTTCTCGCATGATTTAGGACCAAAAAAAGGAACAATTAGTTCTAAACATCATGCCCTCAAGCCTACTGTGAAGTGTAATTTTTACCTCTGTCCTCTCTTGTTGTTTTTTTTTTTTTTTTTTGCGGTACGCGGGCCTCTCACTGTTGTGGCCTCTCCCGTTGCGGAGCACAGGCTCCGGACGCGCAGGCTCAGCGGCCATGGCTCACGGGCCCAGCCACTCCGCGGCATGTGGGATCCTCCCGGACCGGGGCACGAACCCGTGTCTCCTGCATCGGCAGGTGGACTCTCAACCACTGCGCCACCAGGGAAGCCCCTCTCTTAGTTTTGACATCTTTTTTCAGACAGCATTGGGGCAGAGGAGGTCCACTGTGAACGCTGACTTGTCTTCCTTCTCGAGGCCCTGTAGCAGCTTTCCTCTCAGCCCGAGGACCTAGGCTGAATGACAGGGCCCATCGCTGGCTCTTCTCTGGGCCCGAGTCACATGGCCCTCCTCACGGCCCCTCCCAGGGCTGCCAGGGCCACACCCGGGGTCAGCTGCTGGGGCACAGAAAAGCAGTTTGCCCCACTGGCCACCGGAGTCTGTCCCCTCTGGAGGAGGAGACTGACGGTGGCCTTCGCAGGGCCCACATTCTCAAGGTCAGCACAGAGAGGAGCAATGGGCAGGCGTGGACTGAGCTCCACTCAGGCGGTCTTGGGACTGACCCTCCGCACGCCGTCCCCAGCTGGCTGTGTGATCCTGAGCAAGTCACTCGACCTGTCTGAGCCACCATTTCTTTAGCTGTAAAATAGGTTTCAAGGAGACTCACCGCAGAGGATTGCCGAGATGATTCCCGGAAGTAATGAATGTGGACGTGCCCGGCGTGGTGTCTGGGGAATGAGAGGTGAGCCCAGCCCGACCCCCTCTTCACGGAGCCCGAGTCAGGTCCTGTCCTAGGGCCGCGTCCCTCTCCTTCAGAGCGCGCGTCGCCCCCCGGGCCCGTACCTAATTCCCTGTCTGGAGTACAAGCTCTGTTTTTGGCACGACTTTGAACATGGCCTGACCTCTGGGTGCTTGATCAGTATCTGCTGAAGAGACGAACGTTCGTTCCCTTCCTCTGGCTGACTTGGTCCTTTCCCGCCCGAACTGCTGTCAGAAGAATCACGGTTTATATTCACTGCGTATTTCCCACCTGTTGGTCCAGGCTCTGAACGAATATTATCCATTTCATCCCACAGCCAACTGCTGTAAAGTAGACGCTACTGTTTCCATTACACAGGTGAGAAAAGTGAGGCACAGGGAGTTTAATTACGTTGCCCTAAATCCCACCACCTGTAAGTTGGAAACCAGGGTTAGAATTATCACGGGCCCTTGGGATTTTTATCTACTTGACTTGAGAGAGGTCAAGTTCACCACCCCCAAATCACTAGTCAATCCAAGTCAAATCCTTCCCCCTCCTCCTGCCGTGGGCTGCCCACCGATGGGGTTGCACTACTGGGAGAGGCAGTTGGCCCTGTCCAGGCCCTCATAGAACCCAGAGCTGCTGAGCTGGACCTCAGTGTCCGGGGGGGCACTGCCCCAGAGATGGGCAAGTGGTCCCCAGAGCTGTGCCTCAGTGACAACGCTCATTCTTTACAGGCAGAACCCATCCCAGCCGGCTCTTCCCAAGGAGGGGCTTAGCTTGACAGGTTCTCAGATAGTCACAGCACAGATGACTGAGGAACCCCTCTCATCTCCGAGGTGAGCCATCAGCAGAGCTGCAGGAGCGGCCGACAAGGTGGACCAGGGGTCCCCAGGATCCCCTCCCGGCTGGTGCTGAAGCCCGGTCAGCCCCGAGCCCTGGCAGCTCCTTGGCTGTAAGGGCAGAGTGGGGCTGCCATTCCCAGTGGACGCAGTGTCTCTGCACATTCAGGTCCTTAAGAGCCAGTCCGGTCTGGGGAGTCCACGGCAGAGATTCGGGGATGCCCTTGATATCACCTCAACTCCCAGCCTCCTGAAACTCCCATTCATTGTAGGCTCAGTATCCGCGGAGAATAGTTAGTAATTTCACACTCATTTTGTGCCAGGGAAGAGTGCTCTGGGCGGCAGCTCTGTTGGTCATGAACTTCATCGTTGGAGTCGTTCGTTCCTGCTTTCGTCTATTCATTGAACGCAGCTCACTAGCTGTGTGGTCTTGGACACCTCACCTGATTTCTTTAAATCTCAAGTTTCTTCACCTGCAAAAGGAAGATATTAAAGTACTAACCGTGTAGGGCTGTGAGACTGCAATCGTGCTTGTGTGGTGCCCAGCACAATGCCTGGTGTGCAGTCAAGTGCTTCAGAAAGTTGTATTATTATTGAATACCTGCTGACTGCCTCTGTGTGCTGGGGAAACAGAAAGGAGAGAGATAGGATCCCTGCCTTCCATGCGTTTCCTGAGTGATCGTGGAGACTGACGTGGAGCCCACTCGTTTTAGCAAAGTAAGAGACCTCAGGGGAGAGAGCAAGCAGCTGCTTGGAAAGGTCAGAAGGCCCTCGGCCAAGGTGACAGCGGACCCAAGACTCGGTGGGTGAACATGAGATTGCCCACCTGGTGGACCAGGTCCGGAGGGACCTGGAGATTGGAACTCCCCACCAGAGGAAGAGCTTTGCCCCCAGGCTTGCCCCTGGCTTTGGCAAGGGGAGAGAAGGGCACAGGCAGCAGAGCAGAGCTGAACAGCGTAGAGCTGATGCGGCTCCTTCGGGCTGGAAGCCGGGAAAGGAAGACTTCGCATTCAGAACAGTGAAGGATACAAAATCGAGGGGGTGTTTGTCAGGGCGTCACGGAAGAGTAACTGCACAGGAGCGTGAAGCCAGAACAGGAGCGCCAGGGATGGAAGAGCCGAAGTTGGGAAAGGAGCACAGCCGCGGTCCCACATCACTACCTACCTGAAGCAAGTGCTCCCCAGCATGGCTGTAGGCAAGCAGCCACATTTAACGCACTGAGGGTGAGGCCGGACAGCACATGCAAAGAGGCGGGGCCAAGGAAGGGGTGCAAAGGAACTCCTGCAAATCTGCAGCCATGACGGGAAAAACGGGCAAAGGATATGGACAGGCAATTGACAGAAGATGACTCCCCCAAATCCACCAAGACTATAAAGAGATGACCAAATTCATATGTGACTCGGGAAATACACATTAAAACAATATGAGAGATCACTGAAAAACTATTAGATTGAAAAGAAATAGAAACCTGCCTACAGCCCAATGTTGTGGAGGATGGAGGAAAAGGAACCCCCGGATATACATGGCCCTTCTGGAGGGCGGCTGCCGAATCAGGAATGCGTTTATCCTGTGAGCCTGTTGTTCTGCTCCTGGGAATAAATCTCAAAAAATTCCCACCTGGACCCACAAGGGGCAAATGCAAAGATATTCCCTGCAGCTTTAATTGTGCTGGTGACAATTTGAAAGCAACCAGGGAGAATGGGTAGGTAATCTGGTTTTTATCCATACCATGGGGAACTACGCAGCGATTAAATTAGATGTGAAGTACATAAGGCAAAGAAAATGGTAGGAAATAGAATATAATAAGACTATTTATAGGCATTAAAACACACACCCAAAGCAGCAGTATATATTTTGCAAGACACATATAAATGAAAAATACATATTACACATATTAAAATTATTGCCTCTGGGGAGAAGGAAATGGGAGTGGTCTATGGAAATGACAGAGAATCAATAGATAATTAAAAAGAAGGGTCTTAAAAAGAAGAAAAAGAAGGGTCTTGCACGGAATAATGATGATATTGAAGAATATGATTAACTCAACCTCTTGTACCCGAAGTGTGAAGAGAAAATGTAAAAGCAGGGTGTGTTTGGGGAACCCCCGGTGGAGTTGCGTGTCAGAGCTCAGAGTGTGTGTGGGAAAGGCGTAGGGGTGAAGCGGGCAGAGTTCGATCGTGAAGGCCGTGGGTGATCATCATAGGAATGTAGGTCTTGAGGGGCCCCTGAAATACCTTGAGTAGCTGAATGATGTGATTAGATGAATGTGCTACAGAGATGGGGAGGATGGACCGGATAGGAGAGACCAGTTAGCATAACGTCGCCACGATCCAGGTCAGGGGTTGGCAAACTTCCTCTGTAAAGGGGCAGCTAGTAACTATTTGGTCCACAGGCTGTGGTTTGTGGGTCTAAGTGCAGAGTATTATGACTTGGGTCAGGCCCGTGACAACTGGAAGAGGAGAGACAGGGCCAGATATGGGTGCTGTTGGGAGGATAGAACTGAGCAGATCTGGGAGATGGGGAGATGATTCTCAGGTTTGGGGACCTAGATGGCTGGTGGTGCCAGCAACCAAGACAGGAACTCCAGGAAGGAGTGGGTTTTGAGGGCAAGGGTTCACTTCTAGAACCAGCCCACACGTGAAGACAACGCAGGAAAGAGGGGAGTGCGGAGGGACCCCTGCAGAAGGGAGCCAGAACCCTTGGGTAAGCGCATCCTCGAGTCCATCCTGCCCCTGGCTGTGAGGCAAAGCTTCCTTACTGTTCAAGCTGGTTTGCGTGGTCATTGCGCATAGGTGAGAGGCGTGGTCGTGGTGTGGGGTGAGAATGAAGCTTACCAGACCCTTCCTGAAACGACCATGACGACTGCTTGTGTTATTATCAAAACGTTTATATTTAGTGCTCACTACATGCTAGGCACTGGCTAAGTGCCTTGCAAAGATGAATTCCATCCACAGTTGTTACGTAGCAGAGTTAGGTGCTATAATTGCGTCCACTTTACGGATTAGAAAACTGAGGCACAAGAGGCCATATAACCTGCCCAAGGTCACACAGTGGCAGAGCCAGGGTTCACGCCTCTTGTAGTACACACCCTAAACCTGCTCCATCCAGGTGGCACTCCTCACTTTCTCACCAAAAATTTCGTGAGCGGGTGTGGTTAGCCCCATTTTACATAGGAAGACATGGAGGCTTGGGGAGCTTAAATGATTTCTCGGGCGGCAGCACATGGATCCCAGGGGTGGTGCAGCTGGGATTCACACCATCTGTCTCCAAAGTCCAAACACCCTTGTCCCACCATCTGACCTCTGATTAACTTAAGAGACAAGCTAATAAAAGTTCCAGATTGCAGAAAACAGAGCCAAGTGGGGGAGAACTGCTGCTGGGGACGGCCAGCAGGAAGAGGAGGCTGGAAGCTCCCGACACAGGGGCTGATGGTCCAGGACCCAGACTAGCTGTGGACGGAGAACACGCCGAGCATTAAATGAAGTGGACATTGTCTCGTTTAACCCATGAAACATGATTTCCAGGCGCTATTGTCCCCATTTCACGGAAGAGAAAACAAGCTCGGAGGCATGAAGTAACTTGTTCAAGGCCCCACGTCCAGCAGGTGGTGCAACAGGGGAGGTGAAGTTCTTTCTGAAGCTCCATCGGTTCTGGAAACCGGACGTTCAGGTTTTGCTACTTGGTGTGACTGACTAGACCCTTCCTAGCCCAGCCTGCCTGTCAGCCTCAAATCAAACGTCTGGACTCTCAGCAGCCCTTTGTGTCTTCCCTTTGCTCCTGAAGGCTTGTTGATATAAAGTTTCAATGAAAAGTGGATTTTACTTCAGCTACTGTCCAAGAGAACCAGAGCTGGACAGTAGCTAAAGCAGTAAAAAGAGATTTAATCAGAAGCTATTGCAATGGGGGAAAACGGACCCCAGGACAGAACTGGGCTCAATTCTGAAAGCAGCGTGGACACTCACAGCGGGGGTGGATGGGTAGAGAATTACTAAGAGGAAGCATCAGGGGTAAGAGGGGATTCTGGTTGAACTGACCTGGCAGGATTCTTTCTGGAGGCAGGCCTGGGGGATCAGACTTCCCTGGAGGGTGGTGGGGTGTGGAATTTGATCAGATATTGAGGGTGATTAAAGGCTGGGGGTTCTTTCTCAACTGACTTAACAGGATTCTTGCTACAACTGGACCGTGTAGGCCCAACAAGGACAACCAATGTCGAGGCCTAGACGGTTAGGGGAGCCTGACTGAGTGAGGTCAAGTAGGGAGACTGGTCACTATCTAAATGAATCCTCCCTGTCGACCATATTATCAGACTTTAAAGCAACACCTGAGCATACACTGCACTCGGAAGCCGAAACGATAGGATGGCTTTTGTGTTTAAAAACAACTCACTGGGGCTGAAGACAGGCCTGGGGCAGGGAGTCTGGACTTTGGCCTGGGGTTCCCAGGGAGACTAGAGCCCAGGGGAGCAAGTGGGTGTGATGGGGTCCCTTGGCCATGCTAGTTTGAGGAAGCTGCAGGAATTTGCATTGGGGGAGGGTGGTTGAACGCTTAAGCCTGGAGCCCAGGACAGAAGTGTGGGCTGGACACTTTTTTAAAAAAATTAATTAATTTATTTTTGGCTGCGTTGGGTCTTCGTTGCTGTGCGTGGGCCCTCTTTAGTTGCGGCGAGTGGGGGCTACTCTTCACTGTGCTGCGCGAGCCTCTCATTGCAGTGGCCTCTGTGGTTGTGGAGCACAGGCTCTAGGCGCACGGGCTGAGTTGCTCCGCGGCATGTGGGATCTTCCTTCACCAGGGCTCGAACCCATGTCCCCTGCATTGGCAGGCAGATTCTCAACTGCTGTACCACCAGGGAAGCCCTGGGCTGGACACTTTCTAAAAAAACTTTTAAAATTTCAAGTAATTACAGATTCACAGGAAGTAGTAAAAAAAAAAAAAAAACAAAAACATTAGGCCTTCATCCAGTTTCGCTCAAAGGTAATATCTTGCATAAGTATCATATCAAAGCCAGGAAGCTGACATTGGCATGATCCGCGGAGCTTTTTTAGATTCCAGCAGTTTAACAAGCCGTGTGTGTGTGTATGTACAGTTCTGCGCAATTTGATGATGCGTGTAGATTTGGGTAACCACCGCGACATTGATTGTTCGTGTGTTTATTTACTTCTTGAATGTGTCTGTTCAGTAATAGTGTCTTGGGGGCATCTGTGATAGACACTTAAGGCCGTAGACCTGGATGAGATTTTCAGAGGGAGCAAAGGAGGGCGCCTGGGGTGGAACACCAGACGGAGGAGGAGGAGGGCTCTGCCCTGGCTCCTGGGAGAGCCTTCCTGAAAGAGAAGGTTCTGTGAAAGGAAGAGGTCCGGGCTCCCCTCCAGGGCACCGTGTTGCCTGCAGCCCCCCCCCTCCCACTATCCCAGCCCTTGGCCCCGGGTTTTCCAGACCTACTCATAGGTCCCCAAATCATCCGCCCCAAATGCCATCATAGTGGCCCCTCTGCTACGCTCCCCAGAAAGCAGTCTGTATCTGGAGTGCTTTGTTGGGCCGTGTGTACCAGATCTGGGCTTGGGAAAATGTAAATGTATTTGAATAATAGGTCAACAACACTTAATACTATAACTAGGGCTGAGGGGACCCTGAGGCTGGACACCGGGATCTCATTCACCCCAGCACAGGGCTGCCGTACAGGGCGCACTCGTGTGCAGCTCAGCTGTTTGTGGTTCATCGCTGCCGCTTGGCACCTTTTTTCCTAGGAGAGCACAGCCAGGCTGCATCTTCTGAAAGCCTTTAGCAAGTCAACTCCTACTTAAGTAAGGAGGATATTTTTCCCCAAAGAGGACGGAGGTGACTTAGTATCAATTTCATGCTCTCTATAGTTTTATTCTGTCATCTGCTCGTTAATTCTTTCATCCACGAAGTCTCAGTTTTGTCCATCACAGCTTCGGACACACGCCCAATGGAAACCCCGCGATGGCGCCTCCCGGGCTGCGGCGCGGCCTAAATGGTGCAGCAGCGCCATCTGCTGGTGGATCTGAGAGCTGCAGCCTGAGGACGGCTAATGCTTGTTCTCCATCACCTTCCACAGGAACCCGGTACACTCAGCCTCAGCTGCTCCCAGCTCTGGGAAAGCCTGGTGTGACGGAAGAAGGTGTGGACCTGGGAGACAGGGACCACCGTTTACGGACCCCTACTGGTTGTGTGTCAGGAGTTACGCTGGCTGATGAGGACCAGGGATGAACGGGACATGGTCCCCGACATCCCAGAGCCAAGACAATGATGGGAAGAGCTGGAGCGCCTGGGGGTGCAGTTCTGGCTCTGTTCCTACCAGCCGTGGGACCTGGAGCAAAAGCTACTTAAGCTCCTTGAGGCTCAGCTTTTTTTTGTATTTAAACAGGAAAACGAGACTAATAATTAGTCCCTGGTGTGGTTGCTTTAAAAAGACACACAACGTGAAATATAAAGAACATAATAGAGATTCACTAAAAGGGCGGTAATTATATTCTTGGTGATGTAAGAACAACTGGTCAGACAAAGAAGGGAGTGCTGGGGAGGGGCGGTCAGGAGAGGCTTCCCAAGTGAGGATACATTTCAGCTGGCTTTTGCAAGATGAGTAAGCGTATTCCAATCCGACATAGGGGAAGGGCATTCTGTATGGGTGAACGGTGTGTACCAAGGCACAGTGGTGAGAAGTTCCACGGTGCATTTGGGAGATGGCATACAGTTTGGTCTCACCTAAGCAGAAGTAGGGGGCATGAAGCTGGGCAGGTGAGCTCCATCAGAATCTCTGGGAGTGGGTTGTGAAAATCTGTTTCATAAAAGATGCCCAGGGGATCCTGAGGCAGCCTGCTAAAGCTCCAATGTCTGAATACCATCGCTCTACCAAGCATTCTGCATAATTCTCTCTAATCCGTAACCTGGCAAAGTAAACTTTATACACAGCAGAGAGCTGAGGCTCAGAGAGGTTAAATGACTTGCCCAAGATCATGCAGTTAACGTGAGCTGAGATTCAATCCCTGGTTAGTTTGACTTCAAATCCCATACACGCAGCGAGTGCTCAATCAAAGCAGACATTACCCTAGTCCCAATGCTCTTAAGGCCTGGGCTACCAGAGGTGCTGGTGTCCTGTTTTCCTGACGTCTGTGCTGTCAGGATTTGCGGGAAGACAGGTTCAGGGCCAGGGAAGTCTACTCTGTGGGCCAGATTCGTATGCTGGGTGCACGCAGTTAGGTTTTTCTGGTTGGAATTCCTTATTGGAAGGAAGAGAACACTGCTTTTCCTTCTCAGGAATTTTGCCAGAGGTAGTTTGGTGGGTGCGCACGGAATGTTTTAAAAAAATGCAAAACAGTCTCAGACTTACAGAAAAGCTTCGGCACAAATTATCTGTTTTTTTCTGGAACCATTTGAGGGTACGTTGACATGATGCTCCATTGCCCCTGAATACTTCAGTGTATTTCCTGCAATAAGGATTTTCTCCTATTCGGTCATAATACAGCCATCACTCCCAACCGGGTAGTAAACACGGTGCGTCACTGATGTTCAAGTCTCACCAACTGTCCCCATGATTCCTTTGTCATAAACGGATCCAGTTCTGGTCTGCGTTGGCATCTGACTGTGGGCCTCCTTGGTCTCCTACAGTCTGGAGCACTTCCTCCGTCTTTACCTGATTTTCACGACTTTGACACCTGTACGGTTAAGGGCCAGTTTGTCTGTAGACTGTCCCTCCATTTGGGTGTGTCTTCTGTTCCCTTGTGATTGGATTCAGGTTAAAAATCTTTGACAGGTAAATCCTAGAAGTGCTACTTATGTGGCACATGATTTCAATTAGTCCCATTAATGATGACACTCATGGTATCATTTGGTTACAGTGGTGACCACCAGTCTTCTCCCTGTCAAGTTACCTTTGCAATTAATAAATATTCTATGGGGTAATATGTTGAAACTGTGAATATCCCGTTCCTCATCAGGCTTTCCGTTTATTCATCTCTATCCTGTTTACTCAGTGGGTTATAATCCATTATATCGTTATTTATCTGATGAGCAAATTGTCTCCGATTTGGCTAATGAGGAGAGCTTGAAACCGGCTTCTGTGTCCTTCTGACACGTCCCCTCGTTCGGAGCACTCCCTGTTTTCTGGTGCAATAAGATAATCCAAGCTCATTATGTTCTTCCTCTTCAGCAGCCCTGGAGCCAGCCAGGTCTCCAAGGAGCCCCAGTCCACCTAGTGGGGAATAGAATTTACAGTCAGTATCCGGGTGCCAGGTGTGCTTGTTGCTTCTGGGGGGGTCATGGCTCCCAGACCCTCTCAGTGGAATATATGTGTGTGTGTACATACACATTTACATCTATTTTCTCTATCTATCTATACATTTATCTATTTAGATCACATGTTTACTTACCTATCAACCTCTTTTTATTTTCCTAGTCTCTTAGCTAGATGGCTTTTGAGCTTTTGGAGAACAATGGAATGTTAAAGCTTTTCGAAACATCTAGTCTAACCTGTTTATTTTAGATAAAAATAAAATAGATGGGGGACTGGGGAGAAGCGGGTGGAAGGCCAAGCTGACCTCGCCTTCAAGGAGCCGCAGGCTGTGATCCATTAGACACGGGCTCGTCTTCCTGGGGGAAGAGTGGACTAGCCTGGGGCCATCCCAAGGGCAGAGTGAAAGCGCTGCAAGGAAGCAGGTGCCTCCTGAGGTAAGGAAGGACTTTGGGATGGTCAGAGCTGGCCACGATGAGGATGAGGACTCCGGGAGGTGGCGAGCTCGCTGATTGGCCCCCCGTGGGTGCTGCCAGGGGCTCCAGCCGGGAGGGTGGTGGAACTGGGGCTCTCTGGCTCCTCTGCAGCCCTGCCCTCCCCACCCCCCGATCCGCCCACCTGCTCTGGTCAGCGGGCTTGGGAGGCCTTTTCCACATTCTGATGGGCTGGTTCCCTGGCTTGGTTTTTCTAAAACTTTCTTCCCTCCAGTTTCCCCCAGGGGCCAGCTCATCCCCTGAGCCCTGAGCACCCTCTCCCTGGACGTCCTGGAACCTCCCCTTCCCCTGGATTACACTCCCACCACCCCTCCACTCTGTAAGCGAAACTCTCCCTCACCTGGGCCACAGGGTCCGGCGTGGGCTGAGCCTGAGATCGGGTCAGAAATGCAGGGCCGGCGCCCAGCAAGCCCTCATCCTGCCTTCTTGAGTGTAGATTCTCCCACCCTTCCTGGGGTCACATGCCTTTGGGGTTCAGCCTTCCCCACTCGCCTGGACTCCCTGACTTCTTGAAGGTTCCAGCCCTTTTGAATCCATGCCTACAGTTACAAATGGGCTTTTGGGGTCATCTGAGAACTCTGTGATTCTGGGGGCTTCCCTCAGAGCTCCTGTCCCCCTGGGGTCTCCCCTCAGATTCCTCCTCCCCTGGAGTGCCTGCGGCCGATCAGGTTCTGCCAGAAATACCAAGGTGACCAGGAGGTGGCGCTGCTGGGCCAGAGCTCTGCACCCTTACGTGCAAGTTAAGTTCAGAGAAAGGACCACATGTAGGGCAAAAGGGAGGGGTGGGGACTGGGAACTAGAGGAGGTATAATCCACCTAAGAGCATCGTGTGTGTGTGTGTGTGTGTGTGTGTGTGCGTGTGTGTACACCAATAAACACGTACATAAATACATACCAGCTAATACATACACGCACATCATACATACTAGTAAATATATACACACACACATAAATGCATATCAGTATATACACCAATAGGTATATATACACACACACATGCATACCAGTATACACACACATACACACATATACCAGCATGTATATATATATATTGTGTATACATACATATATACAAGCATATAAAATGTATTATATATAGACACACATATATACCAGTACAAACACACACACACAGGCATGCACATGTGTGTGTGTGTGTATACTGGTATGTATGCCTGTGTGTGTGTAAATATACACTAACAGGTGTGTGTGTATGCACACATGGATATGTATGTGCATGTATACACGTATGCACACGCACTGGTATGCACGTGTGTGTACATGATGTCTATGGAGGTACCAGTGAGTAGGCACAGCCAGTTTGTGGCTCTGGCTCCTGACCTCTGCGGCTCTGGAAAGGCAGCAGCTTCTCCGCAAATCAAGCAGCCTGTGTCCAGATCTCCTTTCTCCTCTCAGATGTTTTTTGATTGCATATGGACAAGAAGTTAACACACCCCCTAACAGGTACCAGACGAAAGTCCACCTGGGGGGTGCAAGTTTCTCACGGCAATTACAAAGATTGACCCTAAAATATGCCTTCAACCACACAGCTGTCATTTTTATGTCCTCAAAAATTAATATAAGATAGCAGTGGATTTTCCCTGAAACATCATCTATCCCTGCACAGGAAACTGGGGATGCGGGTGACAGGGAGGCTTGCAGTCCCTGGCCCCGGCTGGGAGGTTGGGGGCAGTTCTGAGCTTAGGACAGGCTGGCAGGGCCACCTTTGCTCAACAGTGACACCCTGTGGCAGTGACCACAACAACAGGCCCCTGGATACCATCTGAGAAAGCATTCACTGGGGTTGGGGAGTCTTGGGGGTATTCGTGGAGGAGGACCCCAAGATATCTTTGAGAGAGATGAGCTCATCTGAAAAGCAAGAGTCACGTGACTGCATTTTATACCCCAAGTAGGTGAAGCTGGAATCTGGTTATAAATGTGTCCATGCCTCTTTCTCTGACAGAACAGGCTTTGCTTCCAGGCTCCTTGCTAAAGTGTGTGTGTGTGTGTGTGTGTGTGTGTGTGAGAGAGAGAGAGAGAGAGAGAGAGAGAGAGAGAGAGAGAGTTGGGGGCAGGTATAAACTGCAAAGGGTTAATGTCCACTGGCCCAGGTGAGGGTTAAACGCTCAGGTCTTGGAAGCATATTCTAGAAGAGCAGGCTTGCCCCCTGAAGGCTGGGCGGGAGGGGGTTGGTCTGCTGACCGATTGGCCCCATGCAGGCTTTATGGCACCGAAGGAGAAACGGCCGTGGAGGATGGCATTTCGGGCCAGCGTTCCTCAGGGTGGCCTCGTCTGTGAGGCCGGGGCAGCCATCGGGCAAAGGTGAGCAGCTCGCACGTCAGTTCAGTGTCACCATGACTTCACACTGTGAGAGCTGCGTCCTCTCCGTTCACACGGTGGCCCTGCCACACCCAGCCCGGAACCAGTTTATGGCCTGAGAATTGAGGGCAGGAGGGTATGGGGAACTGCATATTTCAATAATATAAACGACTACCGGCCACAGAACCAATGTCAAGTTACTAAAACATGTTGCAAACTGCTTGCTGTCTTTTTTATGGGGCTTCTGACTTGTGATTAAAAGGAAATCCTGAAATCCTGCTAAAAAGAAGGTAAAGTCAGGACTTCCCCGGCGGTCCAGTGGTTACTCTGTGCTTCCACTGCAGGGGGTGTGGGTTCGATCCCTGGTTGGGGAACTAAGATCCCTCATGCCACGAGGTGAGGCAAAAAAAAAAAAAAAAAAAAAAGCTAATGTCTTGGGTGTGCTAGAACATTCCTCAGCTTTGTTGGGTGCAATGTTTAAAGATGCAGTGCTGATGGATGCTTGCCGTTTCTGGCGAAAGAATAAGTAGGTATCACAACCGGAGGTGAGCTCAGCTGGGGCAGGTGCCTTTCCCAGCTCCTGGGTGTCCTGTACCTGTCCTCCTGTGGCTGGGGGCCCACCGCAGCCTTTGCCCTGGACACTGGGCCTGCGCCCAGCATCCTGGCGTTTCCCCCAGGGCTTCGTGACCAGGAAGCATTGCCTCTATTCGCGGGCTCTGTGTCAGTTTCCCTGAGCCTCCTTTTCCGTCCCTGTCGAGTGGGAATGAGGAATGCCTGCCTTTTGCTCCAGTGAGGCTGTTGGGAGGTGCCAGGTGTATGGAAGGGCTTGGCAAACAGCAGACGGAGTACCTGGTGTGAGCCACGCTGCCCAGGGAGCTAAGCGCATAGCCGGGGAGAGCGCTAGCTGCCTGTGCTGGGCCCGCTGGCTGGAGCTGCTGCCACTCGGCCCACGGCGGCCCCACCCGGTTCTGAGGAGACGCTCACCGCCAGCCACTGATGCTCCAAGTCCTGCTGGCCGACACCGCCTCCTAGAAAATTCCGCTTCCCCAGATATGTCTGGGAGTCCTAAGGGACGTGCAGAATTCAGTTCTGCTCTACTGTCCGTTGTGAAATGTGAATTTGTCCAAATATGACTGATAGATCAGGGAACAAGGTGAGCATGACACTGATTTCAAACTTCACATTTGCTTCTGCATGATTTTGTGTTGAGGGACACTAGGTGATTGCAGACAGCTACCCCCCGCTGATCCGAGCCTTGGAACACACACACACACACACACACACACACACACACACGCACACACACCTCTCACATCGCCCGGCACCTCAATCCACCACGTCTGGTGTCACTTCTTCCCCTCCCATCCCCGTCTCCCTCCTTCCCCCTCGTCACAGCTCACAATCTGTCACCCTCAACCCCCATGTCCTCAAGCATTGCTGAGTAACTGAAGAGGTATTAAGAGGGCTAGTGACAAAAAAAGAGAACTTTCAGAGAATGTTGGCCCAGATTTCCAGGGTCTAGAAACCTCCCTGAATGAAGAAACAGCTGGGCTTGACTAGAGTGAGAGATTTTATTTCTGGGATTATGGTGGGGATGTCATCAAGTCTGGTGTAACAAGAATGTCGAGATGGAAGGGACCTCAGAGACCACCAAGGATAAGACCCATGTTATGGTTCAGATAAAGAGGGTGTGTTGGTTTGCTTGGCTTCTGTAACAAAGTACCACAAACTGGGTGGCTGAAAACATCAGAGATTTATCCTCTCACAGCTCTGGGGGATGGAAGTCTGAAAACAAGGTTTGACAGGGTTGGTTCCTCCTGAGGCTGTGAGGGGGCATCTGTTCTAGGCTCTCTCCCAGCTTCCGCTGGTTTTCTGGCGATCCTTGGCGCTCCTTGGTCTGGAGACACATCACTCCAATCTCTGCCTTTGACGTCTTCAAGGGTGTTCTCCCTGTGTGTGTGTCTGTGTGCCTCTCCTCTTTTCATAGGGCCATATAAAAAAATAAAATAATAAAAATCCACGTAGTCATATTGGACTAAGGTCCACCCTACTTCAATATGACCTCATCTGATTATGACAGCAATAACTCTATTTCTGAATAAGATCACATACTGAGGTACTGGGGGTTGGGATTTCAACGCACCGTTTTTAGGGAACACAATTCGCCCATAACAGAGGGGTTATGACCTGGTTAAATCTCACAGCTAATTCATTGATTAATGCACTTCGTTCTGCCTCTGATGCTCAGTTAATAGCAAATTATCTTTCAAATTCTTGAAATGCTAGTAGCTTCTGGCTTGTCTGCAATTCCTATGTGCCTGTTATTCAGGAAAAAGAAATCTTTTATGGTGGATGGAAAGAAAGATTAGCTAGTTTTTGGTGCACTGTCTTGTTTTCTGCAAGACACCTACAGGCACTGCAAACTGGGGGAGAAAACAGTTGTATAAGACAAATGAAGCTACGACACCCCTGCCAAAGAGCTCTTGAGCTTTGAGTAGATATTTCCTCTTCCCCGAGCCTGGGGTTGGAGGGTTGTTAATGGATATGTGTACCACAGCCATTGAACCTTGGCTGGGAGACTAGATTTCTCACTCAAAGAAGGTGGCTGCAGTGTCAGCCAAGAGATTGCAAAACTGCAAAGTTGAAAATGCTGAAGGATGCTGTGTCAGCTGGCCCAAGAGATACATGTCCACAGGGCAGGTGGCTGGATGTTGGGATCAGAGTGCGCTCACAGGCCAGCCCAGGAGAATTCCCTTCTTGTTGGAGCCGGAGGGTGGAGCTGCCTAGAGATCCGTCTGCTCCATGTATCTGGGCATTTGCGAGACAGGGACAGGGGCACGGTGGCTTCAGGGGTGTGTGACCTGCACTTACAAGAGCCTGAGCTCAGTTTACACTCTAGTCTGGCCATTTGAAATCCTTAATGATTTTTGAACAAGAGGTCTTGCATTTTCATGTTGCATTCGTCCCTGCAAATTACATAGCAGTCCTGATGAGTGTCCTTGGCCCCTGGTGATTTGTGAGGCAAGTGGTGCCACTGACAGGCTTAAACCCATGCTCAGGTGTCTGAAAGAGAGAACCAGAGCCAGTGGAAGAAAACCTGAGGCCGGTGTTTAACACTTTACCCTCACCATAGCTAGCACCTGAAATCACCATGAGACCTCGGGCAGGCCATCTAGCCTCTCTTGGCCTCAGTTTCTTCATCTGTAAAGTGAGCATGCAAATAACAGCCCTGCCTATCCCCTGGAATTGCTATGAGCTCCTCAACTTCTCCTTTTTGCACCTTGTGCAAATCCAGCCCAGCACCTTGCATTTAGTACAGATTCAGTACATACTTGATAAAAGCAGGAGATAATGCAGGGAGAGGTCTTAGGCAAAGCCACGCGGATGATGGGTTGGGAGTGATGTGCTGTCATAACAGGCTGTCTGGTGTCTTGTGCCCGTTGGACTCTGCTGCTCTCCGTTCCATTCAAGAGGATGACAGATGCTGCTCGCTTTGGGGACAGACCCTTGAAAATCTACCCTGAGGGTGCTTGGAACACTGAAATGAACACATGATGCCTTCCTCCTCTCAGCCAAGTTTTGACCATCCAGGTCTGCCCTTTGGATGGTGCAGTAATTATCTCAGCAGGAGCCGCCTCTTTGAACGCACACTGTGCGCATGGGGTTAATTTAATTCACACCAACCCCAATTCCATCCCTCTCCATTTTACAGATGATACTCTAACTTAAGGGACCTGCCCGCGGTGTTTTGTGACTTGGAGGGGACAGGGTCAGCCTGGGGCCCAAGTCTCTCTGGTACCCCTGTCTTGGGTCCTGTCAGCCGTGCTGCACGCCGTGTTCAGTGTGTTCCCTGAGCTGGGTCCTCTGGGGCTTTTAGTATGGGTCACTCTGCGAGATGGCCTAAAGATAGCCAGTTCCATGTATTTTAGCTTCACATGTTTCTTGAGGCTTCTGAAAGTGAACTGTGCAGTCTCCTTGGAAGTTTAGGAAACTTTAGCATTTATTTTTTATTTTATTTTATTTTTTGTGGTACGCGGGCCTCTCACTGCTGTGGCCTCTCCCGTTGCGGAGCACAGGCTCCGGACGCGCAGGCTCAGCGGCCATGGCTCACGGGCCCAGCCGCTTCGCGGCATGTGGGATCCTCCCGGACCGGGGCACGAACCCGTGTCCCCTGCATCGGCAGGCGGACTCTCAACCACTGCGCCACCAGGGAAGCCCACCTCATTTGCTTTTAGTTTTTATTATGGAAATTTCCAATATACACAAACGTAGGGAGAACAGTGTAATGGACCACTTATCACCCCAGTTCACCAGGTAGTATAGTAATATTTTCCCACCTTGTTTCATTTATCCTCCTTCTCTAATGTAATTTTTTTATTGAGGTAACATTATATAAGTTTCACGTGCACAACACTGTATTTCCACTTCTATTTACCCTATAGATGTAATTTTCACCACTGAAAATGTAGTTGCCATCCGTCACCACACCGTTGATTCTCTCCACCCATTTCCTCCCTCCCGCTTCCCCTCTGGAGACCACCACTCTGCTCTCTGTATCAATATGTTTCTTTTTGTTTGCTTTGTTCACTTATTTATTTATTTTTGTGTGTGTGTTTGTTTCTTTGTTTTTCATATTCCACATGAGTGAAATCATACGGTATTTGTCTTTCTCTAATTTTATTTTGCATAACACCCTCAAGGCCCATTCATGTTGCAAATGGCAAGACTTCATCTTTTTTATGGCTGAGTAATATTCCATTGCATATATGCGAGTGTATCTGTGTGCGCACGCATGTGTGTATCACATATTCTTTATTCAGTCATCCATCAAAGGGCACTTAAGTTGTTTCCATATCTTGGCTGCTGTAAATAATGCTGCTATGAACATAGGGGTGCATGTATCTTTTCGAATTAGTGTTTCTGTTTTCTTTGGATAAATACCCAGAAGTGGGATGGCTGGATCAGATGATAGTTCCGTTCTTAATTTTTTGAGGAACCTCCATGCTGTTCTCCATAGTGGCTGCACCAATTTACATTTTCACCAACAGGGCACAAGGGTTCCCTCTTCTCCACATCTTCACTAATACTTGTAATTTCTTGTCTTTTTGATAACAGCCATTCTAACAGGCATGAGGTGATATCTCACTGTGGTTTTGATTTGCATTTCCTTAATAATTAGTGACGTTGCACATCCTTCCATGAGCCTGCCGGCCATCTGTATGTCTTTGGAAAAATGTCTATTCAGCTCCTCTACCCATTTTTAAATCAGGCTTTTTTTGTTGTTGAGTTGTATGAGTTCTTTATATATTTCGGATATTAACCCCTTATCGGATATATCATTTGCAAATATCTTCTCCCATTCAGTAAACACGCTTTTTTTTTTTTTGGCTGTGTTGGGCCTTCGTTGCTGCGAGTGAGCTTTGTCTCTAGTTGCGGCATGTGGGCTTCTCATTGCGAACATGAGTGCCAGCTCTAGGTGCACGGGCTTCAGTAGTTGTGGCTCGTGGGCTCAGTAGTTGTGGCTCACAGGCTCTAGAGTGCAGGCTCAGTAGTTGTGGTGCACGGGCTTAGTTGCTCTGTGGCATGTGGGATCTTTCCAGACCAGGGCTTGAACCCATGTCCCCTGCACTGGCAGGTGGACTCTCAACCACTGCGCCACCAGGGAAGCCCACAGGTGGATTCTTAACCACTGTGCCACCAGGGAAGCCCAAACACACTTTTTCCTAACACACTTTTTTTTTTTTTTTTTTTTTTTTTTTTTGCGGTACGCGGGCCTCTCACTGCTGTGGCCTCTCCCGCTGCGGAGCACAGGCGCCGGACGCACAGGCTCAGCGGCCATAGCTCACGGGCCCAGCCGCTCCGTGGCATGCGGGATCCTCCCAGACCGGGGCACAAACCCATGTCCCCTGCATCGGCAGGCGGACTCTCAACCACTGCACCACCAGGGAAGTCCCTAAAACACTTTTTAATTTTTATTTTAAGGCAAATCTCAGGCATCTTCTTAGTTCACCTGTAAGTAATTCAGGATGTATTTCTAACTAACACATGTAACTGTACATCACATAAGTCTAATGCCATAATTGCACCTAACAAATTTAACTATAGCATCTACTGCCCAGTCTACATTCAAATTTCATGCATTTTAGAGACTGTCCACGTTGTGAAGGGTAGGTTGGCCTCTGCAAGTGTTCCTCCATTCATTCAACTGATAGGATGAAGTCTTTAGCATGCCCGGTCTTGATGGAGCTCATTGTTTCATCGGGAAGACATCCAACTTCACAACTGTGAAATAGTGGGATAAATCATAGTAGAAACTGGCACAAGGTGTGACTGTGTCACCAAGAGAGGCACAGTCTGCAGGAGGACAGGCGGGACATGGAGGGCTTCATAAGGGGGGAGGGTCAGGAGTTCCCTGGTGGCCTAGTGGTTAGGATTCTGGGCTTTCACTGCCGTGGCCAGGGTTCAATCCTTGGTTGGGGAACTGAGATCCCCACAAGCTGAGCTGCATGGCCCAAAGAAAAGGGAGGGGTGGGGAGAATCATGGCTGAATTTTTAAGGATGAACAGGCTGCTGGCAGGCAGGTGACGGAGAAACAATGGAGCCAGAAAGAGAGGGTGTGGGGGAACATGCGGCACTTAGGAAGCACCGGGCAACCTCTCTTTAACCAACATACGTACCAGCTACTCTTCTGGGCCCGTGAACAAAAGAGACAAAAATCTCTAACCTAGCGGAGCCTATGTGATTTGTGGGGGAGGGGACTGACAGGAACCTAAGAAATAAATATACAAATAAATATGTGCAATGTGTTAAAAAGAAGAGCTGTGGGAAAGAAAAACAGTGAAGATGAGGCAAAGGGGATTAGGCGTGTGGGCTTGGGATGGGTTGCCATGTAAAACAGGAAACAGGAAACTGGCCGGATGCCTACAGCTCCCTTTTCCTTCCTTTGCACACACACGAAGGCCATGTTCCTCGGCCTTTTTTGCAGTTAGATCAGGGCAATTGGACTGCCTTCTGGCCAACAGAGGACAGTAGGTCATAACCCCCGAGTGGCAGTCCATGTCCTTCCATGGCCGTGCAGGTGACACACCCTGGAGATGAGATGGCAGAGCTCAGGTCACTGAGTCATTAGTTTGGAGCTGTATTTACAAACCCTGACCATGAAGCTGGGTTCACAGGGGAGGTGCCCTAGCTGGGGTGCCCCTGTAGCACCCCGCCCACTCTCTGATCCTCTTGTCCCCTTTTCTTCCCTGGTGTATCTTCTTCCAGGGCAGCACAGCAGCTGCCTGGGGCAGAGAGGACAGGCTGAGGAAGGTTGGCTGCAGACTTGCACCCGTGCCAACTCAGAGGTGCCAAGGGGAGCGTCCCAGGATGCCCACCCATCCTTAGCAGCCTGGTCTCATCACTCAGCCACACTGATGAACAAGTTTGGCCCCTGGGAGGTCACCCTGGGCCCAAGCTCTCCTGGAGGCTACAAGAATAAATCCAAGCCACTGCTAATGTTATTTATAAGCTGTGGGATTAAAACAGGGGGGAAAAAAATCGATGAATTAAAATTAACCCTTTATCCAGACTGCAAGCATTTTGCTTCCCCAGAACCTAGTACAAATGGGTGAGTGATTCGTCTGTTATAAAATGAGCTTGCCATTTTTACTGCAATGAAAAGTTTTCATTTGAAATAGGATTGATCCCAGTGGTTTTATTCTAAAAGATAAAGCCTAAAAGAATGCTGTTTATTCTCCACGAAAAACTGTCTCTTATTACCTGTGTCACACTGGTCAAGTTACCTTAGGAATCTGAGGCTCTGTTTCCACGTCTGTAAAATGAGAAGAATAATGCTGCCCTCACAGGGCTATTTTGAAGGTAAAATGCGATGACACACGCTGAGCACCTGATCCAGTGGCTGGGATTTGGTAAAATCTCAAGAAATATTCCCTCCCTTCTTTAGGGTAAGGTGATATATGAGGGTCCAAAAAGGCCTGTTGAAGGTGGAAGAAGACATTAAGGTTTTTGAAACTAACACACCATTGTAAAGGAATTATACTCCAATAAAGATGTTAAAAAAAAAGAAAGAAATTAAGGTTTTGATGTAGTCACACAAAACAGAGCTGCAAAGTTATAACCAAAAAGGATGGGGTGTGTTCTACAGACAGGCTTTAAGAGGAACGTATGGAAAGTGTATATAGATCTATGTGTGTACACATACGCTTATGTAACAGGTACAGTCTGAATTTGGAATTGGAATTCCTAGATTTCAGGCTCTTGCTGTCCTTTAACGTGATCCTTATCTTTTTCAAATATAAAATCAATTTAGTTAATCTGCTTCATCCGTCACTGCAGGGATGGAATGAGAAAACGCATGTGAAAGCACTTTGACCAGGGCAAATACGTGAAAAGTATGAGGAGTTAGTATTGCATAGGTGTTTGAACGTGGACACCTGTCAGAGGCATGGTGTGATAAGGGGTGCGTTGTGGGTTCTGGGTAAATGCCAAGCTGCAATAACCCGGAAAAGAATGCCACCCAGGTGTCTCTAGGAATTATGGAAACTCTAAGAATTATGGAACTTTTTGCCCTTTTCCAGGCAGGAGTAATACGGCCACGGCTGCTATGTGATGCCAGTGTTAAGTGTCCTGGTCACCCAGCAGGGATTCAGAAGCAAGTTCTTGTTTGTTAAGCCTCACCAATCTTTCGAGGAGGGAGGTAATAGGCGAACCCCCTCTTAAGACAGAGCAAAGCTATGAACTTGAGCAACACAGAAAAGGAAAAGAAAATTGAAACCAATTCATACCATTCAAGTGTTTTCCAAAAATTTCATCAGGAAGATGGCCAATGCCCTCTTCATGCCGCTATTATAAAAACATTCTCACTGTTTTGTCATTGTTGCCTTACAGGTCCATGTCCCATTCACAAGACAGTGCGATCCAGGGGCTGGCCCTGAATCTTTTCCACTGCTGGTTCCCCAGGGGTGGGTGCAGAAAAGAGCTTAATACATGTTTGTTGAAAATGAATGAGTGCCCATGTCCAGTATTAATCAGTGTGGACATGTTAATTTGAATTCTACTGGTTTTTCTTGTCAATTTTTCACATGTACAGTTCAGATGTGGAAATAGCGCACTTGACTGATCATTGTCATTTCAATGGTTTATTACGTTCCAGATAAATGTGCCATCCCGTGTCTCCCCATTCCTCTCCTATTGAGCCTTTGTGGTATTCCCAGTTTTTCGCTATTGTACGTAGTTCGACAGTGAACGTTCTTCTCCTCCCCCTCGCCCCCATCTCCTTCTTATTCTCTTCTTGCATGTTTCTTTCCCCCACTTTATAGTTCTGTCGTAGTGATATATATCCCTATGTGGAGTGATCCGGTCAAAATACGTACCAATGGCAGGAACAGTGAGACCTCCCGGCCCGGGAGGGTGGCCTGAGCTGGGAGGGCAGGGCGGGCGCTGGAGGACCCCGACAGAACAACAGCCAGTCACCGGGAGCCCAAGGCCTCACCTTCCTCCACCAGGCCAGCGTTCTAGAGCCTGGGTGGAGTCTAAGACCTCGTGGTCTGCTCCAGTCCTACAACAGGCACGCTGTTCTAGTGAAAGGTCTGTCAAGGCAGAGGTCCCCATTTTCACGCCCCGGTGACGAGGGCTGGACGAAGCCACCAGGCTCTCCTGCTCACACCAGCCTTCCTTCTCCTCTGGGGGCCAAAGCTGTCCAGTGCTCTGGTTCTGGAACCCAAGGGCAAGGTCGGGGCCTCGAGGCTCTGGGCGAGGCCTGACACCTGACTGCCCACCTGAGGCCTGGAGAGAGCTGGAAACCCCCTGCGTTCAGATCACCCTTAGGTCACCCTCTGCATCAGCAAGTCGGGTTCCTATATTGTCCACAGTGCACACCAGACTCCTTCCTTCTGCTCATGGCACTCCCCCTTCCTTGGATTCTCTACCACTTAAAAAAAATTCTCATGGATCTCAGGCACACAAAATTGCCTAAATTGTAATCCTTGGTGCATAATAATATTTTTATTATTGGTCCATGCATGGCCCTACTACCTACCTACCTATCTGCCTACCTATGTTATATATCACATTTAACAGTAATAAACACCTGTGAAACCACTGCCCAACCTGAAACCCAGAGCCCTAACGATGGTGAACACCCAGCTGTGTGATTCATCCCATCACACCCCTCTTCCCTTCCCTTCTCCTAAGTAACCCCCATCCTGAATCCTAGGTGCCTTCTTTTCTTATTTTCCTTCTTATACCCTCTCATGTCATCAACAGGTATTTACCTCTTCCATACATATTTCTAAAATGTGTCTTTAAAATTTTAACTGTCTTTACCTTCTTTAAGAATGTCATGCTGTATGTAATATTTTAGGACTTATTTTTCTCACTTAATATTAAGTTGATAAGCGTCATCCATTGTTATGTGTCACTGTGGTCTATTTATTTTGACTGCTGTCTGATATTCAGTGGATGGTGTGAGTATATCTCAGTCTGCTTATCCAGTCTTCTTTGATGAGCGTTTGAACAGTCCTGCTATGAACGTTTTTGTTGATGCATTTTCTTGGAAATAAACCCGGATGTGGAATCGCTGGGTCACAGTGTATGTAACTGTTCCACTGGGGATTGCTCAACTGGTTTCCAAGGAGCTGTGGATCCACATCTTCTCCGGCACTTGGCAGTGCCATACTTATTAATTTGTGCCTGAATAGGAGTGTATTAGGGGTCTCCAAAGAAACAGAACCCACAGGATGAATAGATAGATAGATATAAGAGGACATTTTTTTTTTTTTTTTGCGGTACGTGGGCCTCTCACTGTTGTGGCCTCTCCCGTTGTGGAGCACAGGCTCCGGACGCGCAGGCTCAGCGGCCATGGCTCACGGGCCCAGCCGCTCCGCGGCATGTGGGATCTTCCCAGACCGGGGCACGAACCCGTGTCCCCTGCATCAGCAGGCAGACTCTCAACCACAGCACCACCAGGGAAGCCCAAGAGGACATATTTTTGTAGGAAGTGGCTCACGTGAGTATGGAAGCTGAGAACCAAGTCCTGACATCTGCTATCTCTAAGACGAAGAACCAGGAAACCAGCGGTGTGATTCAGTCCAAGTCTGAAGGCCTGGGAACCACGCGAGCTGAAGACATAAGTCTCAGCCCAAAGGCCCAAGAACCTGGGCCTTCTGGTGGTAGGAGTCCCAGCTCAAGTCTGAAGGCCCAGGAGCACCAACATCCGAGGGCAGGAGAGATGGATGTCCCAGCTCAAGCAGAGAGAGCGAATTCGCCCTTCCTCCAACTTTTTGTTCTATTTAGGCCCTCAGCAGACTGGATGCTGCCGCCACCTTCGGGGAGGGTGATCTTCTTTACTCAGTCTACTGATTCCAATGCTAATCTTTTCCAGAAACAGACTCACAGACCCACCCAGAAATAATGTTTTACCAGTTACTGGGGCATCCCTCAGCTTTGTCAAGTTGACGTGGAGGTAAAATACACCTCACTGCATCCTGTTGCACTTCCTGTTCACCTCCCCTTCCAGGCCCAGTTCATGAATGACTCCACCCAGGAGCCCTGCTCTGCCAGCACGTGTGTCCGGATAGTGGTTCTGGCTGCCACTTAGCTGTCCCGTGTCTCCTGCCACCTCCCCTCCAGGTTCTTGACTCCTTGACAGCAGGGGACATATGTGTCTTTCTAATTCCCCCACCACTGCAGAGGTCACATCCTCCAATTCATTATTGCTGTTTGAATAAAGCAGAATTCTTGCTTATGAAGATCAAGGAAGTCCGATGCCATTTACGAGGGAGGTGGCGGTGTCCGGAGGGACAGGGACTAGGAAGCCGCCTGAGCTCCCCATGGCAGGCTGCAGGCGGCCAAGGGAGACCTTAATTAGCCACTCTCCCAGGCCTGGCAGCAGTGGCGGGAGACGTGTGACTTCTCCCAGCGGCTGGGCCGAGGCCCTGAGGACTGGGCACGTCACATCACGAGGCAGGTGCTGATGTTTTGCCCGGAGGCGCTGACTTCACCTTTTTTCCGCAGGGGAGCCTGTGCCCCTGGGAAACTCTGCGCCAAGGGCGTGGGCGGAGCATCTGGTTTCATCTGTAGTTACAGGCACAGGGTCTGTGCCCCCCCATGTGCCAGGCACCACAGGCTGGGCAGAGGAGGGCTGTGGGTGAGGGCTGGGCAGGGCTGGGAGGGGCGCCTGCCTGCTGAGGGCTTTTTCCTTCAGAAGAAAGCCAGCGGCGCGCAGTGAGCACGGCCTCGGCCTGGAGGCCAGAATCCCCATCACACCTGCCCCTCTGGAGCTCACTGGCAGGTCTTCGGTCAAGTGCCGCTTCCTTCCTCTGGGGGCCAAGGGAGCCACTTCCCTGTGGCCTCGGTACAACAGCCGGGGGCAGGGAGGGCACTATTCCCGGTTTTCTTCTTCTAAACCCACAATCTTATGTGTATATCATTACTGGGATTCTGTCCGGGCCTTTGTTTTTCCTGTCTTCTCACTACAACCCAGGGAAGCCCAAAGAAGATCCCCCCCACTAACTCTTGTTCCAGGAAGCTGCTCTTCATAGAAATGGCCATCCCTCTTGTTTTCCTAGGCTGCAGCATTTTCAGAGCCTGTTCTAGCCATTATCCCATTTGACCTTCCCAATGCTTGCTCATCACAACTTCCCTTATGGGTTCCCAGCTTGTGCCATTTCTTTCTGAGGCCATTTCTGCTGCCTCTGACACTTCTCCGCGTGGGGCCGTCCCTCTGCCTATAAGGAATATGGGCAACAGAAAGCCTTCAAGCTACCTTCCCTGCAGTCAGAGGGGAGCTCACGTCCCAGCCCCGACTTGTCAGGCACACGGGGATCCCTGTCACAGGATCACCTTGACTCAGCGGGGTCGGTCCAGTCCGGGCTCTTCTTCATTCTTCCATTCACTTCACACACATTTCGGAGGAATCAGGGGGTGCGTGCGAGGTGCTGTGTGAGAAACGCTGGGGATACAGAGAGAGATGCACAACGGTGCCCTCGACCTGCTTGCAAACCCTGGAGGCGAGACATACAGGGTTGCAGTAGATGCCATGAAGGGTGTGAATCAAATCCCCTCTGAGCCCAACGCCCGCCCGCTGGAGGGAGATGGCTCTGCATCTGCTGGCGACCGTCAGGCTCATCTGGGAAGGGGGACATCTGTCACACGCCTGCTGTGTGCCTGGCAGGTGCTTCACACCCAGAACTGCACTCAGTTCTCCCAATGCCCTCTGAGGCCACCGATGTCACTCCCATTAACAGATGAGGAAACTGGACCTCTCGCTTCGTTCCCACAGCAAACGGCAGAGTCGGGAATCAAACCCACTAACGTCTGGCTTCTCAATGCAAGTTCTTTCCGTTCTTGGTGGCTGCCTCCCAGGGCTGTTGTGAGGATTCAATGAGATTTTTAACGCAAAATACCCGGGACAGAGCCTGGGTGCCAGCAGGCTGCTGATAAAGAGGCGCTCTTGTGGTTCCCTCTCCAGCCATCTCCTCTCCGCACATCTCATCCCGGCATCATCCCCTCGGATGGAACACACGGGCACATTTCCCCCTTGTAATAATTAATACGTGTGCCAGCGTGTTTATGGAAAATTGCTTACACTGTGCCTTTCATCTCTAAGGACCCAATCATGTTTGGCAAGCAGGCTCCCAGATGCGAGGATGGTTCTTTCAGCCAGACAATGGGGAGGAGATTATCCAGGAAATTCTGACAAAGAAAGCAATTACTCTGTTCTGACACATGTGGGCTTCTCATGCCAAAACCAAGCCTTTCGCCTGAATTACCTGTGTGATGGGTCTATATAGACCTAGACACAGCTGGTTGTTTTTCCGAATGGTTCCAAGTGAGTCTTCCTGAGTCTTCACATCCTTGGCAACGGGAGAGCAGGGCTCAGAGGCTGGGAACGGGGGTGGGCAGGCATCACCGGAACGCCCACGGCTCTCCCAGTCCTCTGGGGAAGCAGGGAAAGGTATTAGGCCCCTCCTCACCCCAAAACTTGCACAGTCATGCCAGCAGGAGAGGGTCCCTCCCCCTTCCTCTTCCAGAGTCTTCCTCCCCATTGTGGCCCCCTGGCTCTGCTGCTCTACCCACCCTGGGTGCCTGCCTGGGCTTGGGGAGCCATCCACTAATCCCCACTAGGGATTAGCCAGCCCGGCCAATGAGCATTTTAGTAGTAATTGTCCTTCTTACGTTTCTGCAACACTCGGCTTTCACATCCATTATCTCGCCTGATCCTCACAGCAGCCCTGAGAGATGGGCATTAGTGGTGCCATTTCAGATGAAAAAAAAAAAAGAAAGGAAGGAAGAGAGTGGGTTTATCCCAGGTCATCAGGCTAGAAAAAGCAGAGCCAGCACCAAACCAAGGGGCGGGAACCGAGGGCCAGGTGTTCAGTGTCCTCTTCTGCTATAACATCCCGGACTCAGGAAAAACATCCGAGACCCAAAGGAGTGAATTTAATTTAATTTAATTTAATATTTCATTTCATTTCATTTATTTTTTGGCCGCACCATGCGGCATGCAGGATCTTAGTTCCCCAACCAGGGATCGAACCTGAGCCCCCTGCAGTGGAAGCTCGGAGTCTTAACCACTGGAGGATCAGGGAAGTCCCAGGAGTGAATTTTTAATGAAGAGATTTCCAGCCCCTGTGAAAGTCATGGGGTTTGTTTTTGGCTGCGTGTATCCTTTTAGGAGTTTGTCAAATTATACGCCACGCACCGCTGCCTCCTCCTGGGGTGGGAGGGGGCCGGGTGGGGCACAGGTCTACTGTCACAATCTCCCCAAATGAGATTCCACCTCCCTGCTGAGGATGGGAATCTGGGCAGTAAATTGGAGACGCAGACAAGCAACCACACCAGCTGGAAGCGCAATGGCCCATCCTGACAGTAACAAAACATCAGTCTCCTTTGACACCTTCCAGGGCAGAGTTTTGCCAGAGAAAAGTGAGTGTCAGCTGACGCCCTGAATAATCAGAGCTGGCCCAGCCCCTCCCAGCAAGGATCAGAAAGGTCTTTGCAAATATGAATGAATCCTCCCCACCCTGTGAAGAGAGAGTGTTTTCCAAATGCACCAGCTGAAGGCCCAGGTGCTCAGGTGATGGCTTCCTGGCCCCCCACCCCCAGAGTCACCTGCCGAGAGGGGACCAGCATCTGGACCACATCGCCAAGGCTTTGAGTGGCGCCTGGCTGCAGCCACGCGGGTCTGAGCCTTCCGCACTCCGGAGAGACCCTAGTCCCAGCCCACCTCCTCTGGAGACAAGCATGTAGGGCTGAATTTTTCCCTACTCTTTTCCGTTTGTTTTTTTTCCCTTCTGCAGCTGGTGGTGGAGAATCTGAGTCATCTGCTGACCTGGGAAACCTCAGACTGAGGGTTTGTCAAAGACAGACTCGTACGTAGCCCTGGGGTTTCACTCCTGACTGCATTTCTCAAGGCCATTTCTGTGTCTCCGAGACAACGACCTGCTTTTCCACATCGTGTCCCTCAGTGCCTTCAACGCTGAAAGCCCTGAAACGGCCACCACAGTGCTTGGTAAACTGTAAAGTGTCACACGGATCTCAGTTCTATCACTCTCCTGCTTATTGGCGGAATGGCTTCTCAGTTTTTTGTGCTGCATCTCCATGGAATTGCATGATGCCTTAAGACACCAAAAAACAGTGAAGTGAAAGAAAGAAGAAAAAAAATGAAACTCCGATGTTGAAACGAAAACGTATTAGAAAATTGCTATTCTTGTGTTGCTAAAGGCCTAGGTTCCCGGGGGAAGTTCTTGTGACATTCATGTATTTAAGCTTTCCTGACGGGTCGTGGGTTCATTCCTTTAACAGGTTCAGCATTCCGAGGGGCCACAGTCCTCTCTGTCTCGGCCTTTGGGGGTGAAGAGGTCAGGGGTTCCCGGATGGGTGTGACCACAGGGAAAGGATCTCTCCTCCAACGAGGCTTGTCTTCACTTTCCCTGTTTCCTAAAGGAGATGATCTGCCTACAATAATTCCTTCCACTTCGCTCCAGTGAGTTTAAATTGGCTGAAATCTCAGTCTCAGCTTCTAATCTTTCTAGTCCTGATGACTTTCAACAATAAGCTAAGAGGCTTGTTCAGATTCCAATTTCTTAGGGAGAAAAAGGGCAAAACAATTCCTAAAACCTCAAAACACAGTTTTCCTCACTCCCCCAAAGGGCCACGGGGGAGGCCGTCTCCTTCCAGAACCTGGTTCCAGTGCAGATGTGGAGCCCTGTGCCCTGAGCCCTCGTGACACCCACATAAACGTGGTCCCCTCGGTTTCTGCGTGACTCACCCTGACTCTCCCCGACTCTCCTCAAGCCTCGCTCTCTGCCCTGCTCTAAAGGGCAGCTCCCCAACCCCACGCTCGGCACTGCGCTGGCTTTGACCTTCAAGCCCTCCTGTGTCACAATCCCTGTCAACATCTGGCCCAGAGGCCACTTGGAGCTGCCGTGGGCGAACTCCCCGCATGGCCGAGCCCTCATTCTGCCACACCTGGTGTCTCCCTGCCTGGCACGTAGTCCCAGAACGAACCTGCCCAAACCTGCCTGGTTTTCTCAGTTTTCTGTTCTACTCTGGCCTGCTTCTCAGGGCTGACCTCACTTTCCTTTACGAGTGTTTGTCTTTGGTCTGCTCTCCCTGGAAAGTGGAGGGTGGCTTCTACCTGTACCCGCTGAATTCTGCACCCATTTGGAACCAGCCACGTTGGGTTATTCCCAGGAGCCTCCCCAGACGAACACTGCATCAAAGGGGACTTAAAACAGTCAGTTTGTCTCTCTGCGGCGTGAATGACATGGTGAAATATTAGCATCTGCGTGTTTTTACAGCCTGCTTTTAAGGATACCAGCGAGCATCGATGCATCAGGCACGAGTCACATATTTTACCTACTTTATCTCGTTTGATTCTCATGAGACCCCTTTTGCATGAGATTCTTACTATTACCTTCCCTTTACATAGGGGGAAACTGAGGCATAGAGGTTTTTTTGTTGTTTTTTAATTTTTAAGTTTTTTGTAAGTTGTCCAGAATCACAGCTTGTAAGTGAGAAAGACCAGATTTGGCCCAGGGGATTCAGCTCCAGCCGTGACGGGCCAGCGTCTTACAGGGCATCACTTGTAGTACTCACTTCCTCACTGGAGTCAATTTTCCCTGCCCCATCTTCATGGCATACTCCACAGGGACAATCCTACTACGACTTTAATGCCTTAACCTTCAGGAAGAACTGATGGAGAGTAAAAGGAGGGAAACCTGTCCTTGGGGACTTGAGGGGGGTCTAGGTAAGGGGAAGGGACTGGGAGACCTGGTCTATTCTCTGTCCTGAGGGCTGGGCACAGAATGTAGTGCTGTGAACCTGGGTCCTTTCTCATCTCTGACACCCACCAGCTGTGGCATTAGAAAATCATTTCTCCACTCTCAGTACCTCAGTTTTCCCATCTGCAAAATGGGCATGATAATCTATACATATATAAAACGGGTCATTGTAAGGGTAAATGAGATGAATACTGTGAAAACACGTGGTAAACTATAATGTATCGCGGAAATGTAATGAGGAGAGTTCTTTGTTATTGGGTGATTCATATGGAGTTTAATATTCTAAAATTTTACCTCTGGGGTCCCCCTGCCCTCCCCGCCCCCGGGATTTCTTTATATACCTTGGCCCTTTCAGGCAGCAGCAGGTAGGCGGTGAGGCTCATTACCTTGGCAAAGGGAAACAGCAAAATAGAACAGAGGAAAAGAAAGAGAAATCTTTTGGGCTTCATTTTCAAAAGTTTAGGCCCTTTCATGAGGGAATCTTCTGGGATGATGGAAATGTATTTTTTGTTCAAACTGAATACATAAAATCTGTGCATTTTATTGTATCAATATATAAATGACACCGAAAAACTCACATTGAAGCAAAACAAACTTAGGTCCTTGGAGGAATAGAATGGACTTGGGTGTAGACAACATATTTGACAGAAAATATGGGAAAAGAAAATACGGTGAGGGCAAGGTTTCCTTCCCTCCTCCCCAGGCTCTGGGTTAGAAGGTCAGAAGGCAAGTAAGTGCTTAGATTGACAGGTGTCGGAAGCAAGAGGCTGAGAGACCCATTTCCCAGGCTGTGAGCCTGAGGCTGGCACTGAAATCCCCATTAAGCGTATAAGTTCCCAAACTTAGAAGATAGGCTTCTGGGAGAGGAAATGGCACCGTGTGTCCGGTGGACAGGACCTTTGTCCACTTCTCAGTTTTCTGTGACTAATGCAGCACAGGAGCTGCTGAATTGTGTCCATAAATCTGTGAATAACACCAGGAGGACCTGAGGGGCAAAGACCAGGAGATGGCCTGTGGACACACGGTGTGGACCTTCAACCAAGGGGCAGGTGGGACAGTGTCAGCTGATGACAGCGTGAGATGATGACACTGAAGAGGAGACGTCCCCCTTCCCAAGCCCTCAGTGCTATGGAAGTCCCAGCACCATCACTTTGCCCCCAGAACTTATGGGAACCCCAGAGAGAAGAGGGTAAGGGAACTCCAGCATGACTGAAGTTAGCTGTTACTGTCCCAGAAGAGGGAGGGCTAGTAAAATAGAAAAATAAAGTTATGGTTTTTGCATATTTGATTTCTGAGAGTCATACCACTTCACTAGGTTTTCTTAGCTCTAGCTTCAAATCATGTGATCTACAAAGAGGGTCTCTGCAGGGTCCCCAAAGTGCCCTCAGAGCAGAACAGGGTTTAATTCATTGACAGCAGACGCTTGAACTGCTACACAAGGATTTTCAGAGTTTAAAAAGAGGTGTTTCCTTTAAGAATGCTTGTCATCTAAGTACCTTGGTAATGACATTATTTGGGTATTTATTTGTAATACTTGCTGAAGCCTAGCGCTGTGGGCAGCGGGATACTGCATATTACCTCCCTAGCCTTTCATGATTCATGGAGGCAACTTGGAAAATTAGTTTCCTTTTCAGAAGCATCCTTTCTTTTCCTCTGCCAGGAATTGGTGCTGAGCTCATCTCCCTGATGGAGGTCTGATGATGAAGGATGCCTGCTGGTTGCCCACCACAACGCCTGGGAAGGTTTCCAGCTGCACACCTTCTCCCACTGCCCGTCCCTTCTTTAACATGTGATTTTGTTGATGTCACTGTCAGGGGGGCTGAGCACGTGGCAGGAGAAGAATGTGCGGGCAACCAGAGGTCTGGATCAGCCTTTAGTGAATCCTGTAAAGTTTGAAAACAAACACCAAGAAGGAGTCAAATCATTTAATAGCCTCAGTTGCATAAACGGAATTAACCAACACCAAACTATCTAAGCGGGACTCCAAGGTCATGAGCGCAGCTTGCTGCACGTGTAGTTGTCTGTGTTCTGCTAGTCGCTGGCTGTGTGCCTGCCTTCTTGGGGCTCAGTGTCCTTTCCTTCACAATGGACACAAATAACATTTACCTTGTGGTGTTACTCCATAAAGGATTGAGTGAGGAAAGCACTTTGTGCCTAGAAGTATTTAAGGATATAATATGAATATTGAGAGCTGCACCATATTTGTTTTCTGTTATTGAAGGGCTCAAAAGTAAAACCTGTTGAGGGGTGTGTGTGTGTGTGTATGTGTGTGTGTGTGTGTGAATCTTTTAGAAATCCCTCTAGAAAAATATATTTGGGAAGGGGTGTAACCATTTCCATCTGCACTAGAAATTCTGGCCTTGTTCAACCATTTCATTTATATACAAAAGAGTATCTTGATTCCAAACATTTTTTAAAAAATTTATGTATTTATTTATTTATGGCTGCGTTGAGTCTTCGTTTCTGTGCGAGGGCTTTCTCTAGTTGTGGCAAGCGGGGGCCACTCTTCTTCGCGGTGCGCGGGCCTCTCACTGTCGCGGCCTCTCTTGTTGCGGAGCACAGGCTCCAGACGCGCAGGCTCAGTAGTTGTGGCTCACGGGCCCAGTTGCTCCACGGCATGTGGGATCTTCCCAGACCAAGACTCGAACCCGTGTCCCCTGCATTGGCAGGTGGACTCTCAACCACTGCGCCACCAGGGAAGCCCGGTTCCAAACATTTTTAACCCTCCGGCTTTTTTCTCATTCATTCATGCACTCACTCAGCACACATCTGCAGACTGGCCTGGGACCACTGAGCCTCCATCAAGAGAACGGTCCCTGGGGGTTCCCTGGTGGCCTAGTGGTCGGGACTTTGGGCTTTCAGTGCCGTGGCCCGGGTTCAGTCTCTGGTCAGGGAAATGAGATCACGCGAGATGCGCAGCATGGCCAAAAAACAAAAAACAAGAAGAAGAAGAAGAAGAAGAAGAGGATGGTCCCTGTTTTAGGCTCTGAAACCCACCCAGTTCCTGCCAAGTGGTGCATCAGGAGGCCCCAGGCCGGCATTGGCTTGATGCTCAAAGTCTAGGTGGGTCAGACAAGGTTTGGCTGATGCGTTGGTCCAGGAGGCCAGCACTGCCCTGGGCAGTTACAAGGCGACTATATATGAATTCTGGCCTTGAACAGCATGGAGGAGAAAAGTAGAGAAGCCAGAACCAGTCTCAGAGTCCTCGGGTCTCGCCTGGGGCCGGAGATGAGGGACAAAGCCGAAGGATGTAGAGCCGGGCGTGGGAGGAGAGGTGCGCGACTGAGGCGAGCAGAGCCCCTGACAGAACACCCCCGGCTGGCTCGGATGCTGAGGGTCGAGGCCCCCACTCCCACTGGGGGTCCTCCTAGACCTGGGCACCCTGCTCTGCCGGGAACTGGGTTCTGATGGTCCTGCTCCCCCAAAGGGCTGCACATTCTGCCTCGAAGCCTCCGGTCCTGATGCTGGTCTGCACGCCTGGGACCCTGTCTGCTGCCATCGGCCCCATCCCTGTCTGGGCAAATTCCCAGGCTTTTGGTCTTGTCTTGGCTGATAAGGCTTGTGTCCTCTGCCCTGTGGACAGAGTTCTGGACTTCAGAGCCTCCTGGACCCGCCTCTGGGTCTGTCCTAGGCTCGAGTTTCAGGCCCACCCCTACCCCCGTGTCTGTGCTTTACTGCTGCTCAGAGCTCGCTGTTCTTGCCCTTCATGACATCGGGCACGCTCTGCGCGTTTGTTTTTATTACTCATGGTCGTCTTCCCAACTAAATTGTCACCTTCCTGAGAACAAGGGTCACGCTGGCTCTGTTTCCTCCTGCCAACTTTCTCAGCACCTAGCATGAGGCGTGTTCGCTGAACGAATGAATGAACAAAAGCAAATAAACGAATATGCACATAGCGTCATTCCAAAAAGTAAATGTAGGCAGTTTCCTTTCACGTCTGTTACATTCCTTGATTCTTGAACAACCTCTGAAAGATTAGACCCCTTTTTAAACTTGAGAGAGGAAAGGCCCAGAGAGTGTTAATGGGTCCACTTGCTGGAGGCCACGTGGCACGTCTGGGCAGAGCCGGATGGAACCCAGATCCTGGCACTGGTCACTCTAACCCTTATTCGAAAGTCTTGGGGGTGGACACACTCACGCACACATGCACACACACGATAACTGGGGGGGATGGAAAGGGTCTCAGGCCTGAGTGCAGGACAATGTACTATAAATAGTGACAGTCATGGCACATCCTTTATAGACCCGTGCCCTCCCCGCTCCCCTCCGGCCCTGGGGAGATGCCTGTGGAGCAGGAAGCATCGACTTTGACATTCCTGACATTTCAGTGTCCACCAGCCATGGTGACCGCCGTCCCAGAACTGTCCCTGGGGCGCCGGCCAGCTGAAGTCTTGTTGCAGGAAGAGCCTGAGGGCCGGAGAGGGGTCCCTACAGCTCCCAGAGCCTCCCTGGGGGCTTCCAGGCCCCCACCCCACGCCGACCCCGCGCCCCCAAGACCCCAGCACCCACACCCTGGCCCACTTTGCCTTCCTGCCGCCCGGCACAGCCCGACCCCCGCATGGTCATTTTCCGTCTGCGTCTCAGCCGCACAGGTAGAATTTCAAAAAGGACCCGCTCTTGTTTGAGATAATGGAGAACGAGACGCACGTCCATCCAATCTACTCTCACCGACCCTCCTGCCTGAAGTGAAGAGGTGCGCGTGGCACTCACCCTGGCACCTAGACTCTGAGCCTCCGCCGCCCAGCCTGCTCCCCACACCTCTCCCCTCGCCGGCCCCAGGGCCCGCTCTGGTCCCTGGTTTACCGTCCTCGCTTCTGGCTTCCCTGCCTTCGGGTGCCCAGCTCTTTGCTTCTGCCCACGGCCTCCTTCCCCCACCCAGAGGGGAGGGCTCACCCCCTCAGGAGGCAGCAAGGGGGCCCCTCCCGGCCCCTGCCCCTGCTGTTTACCCATTCTGGCACCTTCTGTGCAGGCCAGAGCCATCTCCGCTCCCGGGACTGAGTCACGGGCTTTTGCAAGTCTCCAGCTCAGCGGCAGGGCCTGTGGAGTTTCCCGGCCCCTCCAGTAACGTCTGCGAGTGCTCCTGGGGACCAGCAGAGACGGAGAGGAGCCGGCCACTGGGGACGGGCCTGACTGTCCTCTGTGAGGCCCTGCTGGGCGTGCCAACCCCTCCCGGGCAGGTCGCTGCGCTGGAGCCTGTGAGGGGTAAGCCCAGGAGGCCAGGAGGAGCCCCGTGGTGGAGGAGACACCAGGGGCTGCGTGTGGGCCCTCTGCTGCCAGTAGGGAGGCGCTTGTGTCTCACCAGTTTATTCCTCGGTGTCGGGAGGCGATGGACTCTGCACCGCTCGGATCCCTCTTTGCTTTTTGTTTTTCACACGATTTAGAGCATGCCTAGAAGTTAGACTCCCGGGACACGCGTGATGGCAGCGGTGTGTCTGGCACACCGGCCCCAGCCTCTCTGGCTTGCTCCCCCTTCCTGTGCCCTCCCCTCATCTCAGGGCTCCCCGAGATGACTCTCCACGGGTCTGGAGGGGACTGGGCCACCACAACTGCCATCACGGCACAGAGTCATTTGCACCCGGACAGGAGGCAAGGCTTAAGCCAAAGAGTGAGAGACAAACAGGTTGGAGGCCACTGTCGGGCAGGAGGGGTGAAGCCTTCACCGCCATCCACACCGGCCCAGCTGCAGGCCGAGCCCCGAGCCCAGGGACTTCTCCACAGGGTGGACGCAGCAAAGGGCCACTGCATTTCCCGGGCTCCTTGCGGGGTGGGCTTTTTGGAGACTGTTTGTTATTTCACTTCCTGGCCTTCCTGCCAAGCACCCTCCCACCTCCGGACGGCCAGGCAGGTTCGGCTAAGGATTCTGCCCACTGCTGCTTTCATCCCCGGAGTATCAAGTAGGTCTGGGGGGCTGCGGCCTGCGCTTCCTGTCCCCAGCTGCCATCTCTGCTGGGGGCCGGGTGCATCGGCTCTTCCCAACCCACACCATCTTAGGGTAGAGTTCGGGCCACAGGAATGGATTTGGGTTCTGTCCACTTGCATGGTTTCAGCCTCTAGAGCTCACAATGGCCTGAATGACAAGAATAACCGGGACAGAATATGCGTTCAGGGGAGGTGGGCCGCCATACCTGCCTGCCCGGCCATCTCCCAGGAAGGGTGCTGTGAGCAGTGACACGTGAACCCTTTCCCCTGAGCTTCCCTAACTTCAGAGAAGAGTGAATGTTGATGACAGAAGAGCATCCAAGCCCCCAAAGTGGTCATATTTCCATGAAGTTTCCCATCTTAGTTTTATCCTACTCCTAATGTATCTCGGCTTTTTTTTATATACAAGGAATATTTCCAATCACTGACTGACCACTTAATTTACTGATTTCACTCAAAATCTTTGAGTAAATTTAACACAGCAGGAAGACGCACCGCAGCACTCTCGGGTCTGTGCCACAAGGACCTCAGATTGAGAAGCCAGGAAAGAACATATTATTTCCTCTAGAAGGCTGCTTGATCACCTCATTCCACCCACTTGGCTGGGTGTTATTAAGCCACCCACTCAACGCAGGTGTTCTGCACATACGACTCAAGCTCCACCCCCCCCCACATCCTGCCACTGACACTTTCCCTTTCGTTTTCACATTTAAGGTTGAAGGTTCAGAGCTCAGCAAGAGTTGTAGGTAAATTCTCCCCGAAGGGGTCCGCTTTCAGCAAATACTCGCTCTAGATGCACCAGAGCGGGAACGAGAGATTTTTAAGGAGATGGTCTTAGGGTCTTGGCTAGAAGCCCTTTAAAGGTTCCTCCACTTTAGAATCTCAGAATAATTAACAAAAGGGCTGGGGGGACTGGAGCCCAGGCCAGCTGCGTAACCAACCACGTGCTGGTCTTGTGGCTCCACACCAGAAGACCGGAGCTTCGCACGTACTAGAACTCAGCCGAGTTCGGGCTGCTTGAGCTGCTCTGTTTCTGAGAACTCTGCTCTGCAACTTAGGACGTGTATGGTCAGGCCAACCAAGATGGCTGTTCTTTTGCTCTCTGGGCATCCCCCTCCAAGCCAGTGCCTGCTTCACCTGCACCTAGTCACATGACGGACCTTCGTACGTACTTGTCCCACCCCAGCTAATCATTACCCTAACTTTATTTTAAATATTTATTTATTGATTGATTGGCTGCATCGGGTCTTAGTTGCGTAGTGCAGGCTCTTCACTGCGGTGCGCGGGCCTCTCTCTATTTGTGGCGTGCTGGCTTAGCTGCCCCACAGCGTGAGGGATCTTAAATTTCCCGACCAGGGATCCAACGGGCATCCCCTGCATTGCTAGATGGATTCTTACCTGCTGGACCATCAGGGAAGTCCCTACTCTAACTTTAGATCAGAGCATTTCCACCATGATAGCTTATCAAAAGGGCAGTGAGGGGCGTGCCCTTCTGCTAGTTTCCCTGGTAACTGATGAACCAACCTGACGGCAATTCCCCGTATAACTGCTAACCTCCCCCTGACCCCGGGAGTGAACACAGCTGTCGTGTCCTGCCCGCTGTCCACCACGCACGGTGGGGTGTCTCTCCAGGACCTTGCTTCAGACGGGTAAGATCCCCTATCCATTAAACCACTGGTGTTTCTGTCGCCAACTCCGGGCTCTTTCTTTGGTCCCAAAGCTGGACAAGTACAGGCCTTGCAGGCTTCAGGGTGCAGCCCAACACCAGTCAACATGGCGTGTATGGAGAGTCGTAGTGTGGTGTAAGCAGATACGTTAGGGGGTTCCCGGAGAAAGAGAACTGGGAATGGTTTTCTTGACACGGGAGAAGTCATTTTGGCCCTAGGCACTTTTTTTTTTTGCGGTACGCGGGCCTCTCACTGTTGTGGCCTCTCCCGTTGCGGAGCACAGGCTCCAGACGCGCAGGCTCAGCGGCCATGGCTCACGGGCCCAGCCGCTCCGCGGCATGTGGGATCTTCCCGGACCGGGGCTCGATCCCGTGTCCCCTGCATCGGCAGGTGGACTCTTAACCACTGCGCCACCAGGGAAGCCCTGGCCCTAGGCATTTTGTGATCTAAGCCTGGACACAATGTTTGCTCTTGAACAGGTCTCAGTAATTAATGATCTTGAGGGAACAAAGGAAGGCAGGAACAGAGAGGAGGCAGTCAGACAATAGCGCAGTGATAAAGCAGAGTCCTGGTTCCTCCTCAAGGGAGAGACATAATAACATATCTCTGAGCTCTGCAAGAGCTGAGTCCCCCACCCAGGTGGAGGATGGAATGATGATGTTGACCATCCTGACGTCAGTCACTAGAGCCTGGACTCTGTCGACCTTTGCCCCAACTCTATGCTGAACTCTCCTCTGCTCAAGCCCCTTCATGAATATGCATGTACCCTTAGCTTAAAACTTCCCCCATTTTTTTTTTTTTTTTTTTTTTTTTGCGGTACGCGGGCCTCTCACTGTTGCGGCCTCTCCCGTTGTGGAGCACAGGTTCCGGACGCGCAGGCTCAGCGGCCATGGCTCACGGGCCCAGCTGCTCCGCGGCATGTGGGATCCTCCCGAACCGGGGCACGAACCCATGTCCCCTGCATCGGCAGGCAGACTCTCAACCACTGCGCCACCAGGGAAGCCCACTTCCCCAATTTTGCTGTAAAGATCCCCAGGCTTCCCTTACTTGCTAGAAGCAATAATAAATCCTTCCTTCTCCCAATCTTTGGCTTGGTTGTGTCTATTGGCTCAACACCCACCAAGAGGCAAACCCAGTTCTCTGGTAACGTTAGAGGGCTTGATAAATGTTTGGTAAACCTGAATCTGAATCCAGTGGTCAAGGGATCCTCCTAGGCAGCTAGGTGTGAGGAGGGCTGGTTTCTTTGAACTGCCATCCTGGCTGTGGTTGCTGGAAAATCAGACAGGGGTGGGGATGGCGGCCACTGCACAGCTTGTGAGGACACAGAGGCGCAAGGCACAGGCACGCTGGCTCAGGTGGTTGAGGGCAGAAGGCAGGAGGGAGTGGCGGCGGGGAGACGGGACCGTGGGCAGGATCCAGGTGGGGGGGACCTCGTGCTGGTCATGCTTGGAGCTTGATTCTCATCCTGAAGGTTCTGAGAAGCCAGTGGAACATTTTAAGTGGAGAAGTTTTGGAACTGCCCAACGCAGATTGGGACTCGAACCCAATCGCACCTCAGATGGGATTCGAACCCAGCCAGAACTCGGGACTTAATGCAGCTCAGGTTCTTTACGTCTCAGCACAGAAAGAATTCACTGAGAGGCAAAGTGATAGGTAAGAAGTGGATTTATTCAGAGAGATACACATTCCATAGGCAGAATGCGGTCGGTCTCGAAACGCAAGAGTGGCCCCCAAATGTGGGGTGGTTAGTTTCTATGGGCTGGATAATTTCATAGGCTGATGAGTGGATTGTTCTGACTATTTCGGGGAAGGGGCAGGGATTTCCAGGATTTGGGCCACCGCCCACTTTTTGGCCTTTTATGGTCGGCCTCTGAACTGTCATGGCGCCTGTGGGCGCGTCACTTAGCATATGCTGATGTGTTACAGTGAGCGTACAATGAGGCTCAAGGTCTAGGGAAGTCAAGTCCTCCGCCATCTTGCGCCTAATCAGCTGTAACCAGTTTTCGTTGCGTCCTCAAGGGCTGTGTTCTTTGAAAGGTTGTGCCCCCTTCCCTCCTATCTCATTTTCATGCCTGGCTTTCTAGTTCAGGAAGATCCCTCTGGCTCAGCATGGAGAGAGTGGATGAGAGGGAAGGCAGACGGAGGTGGGGAGCCCAGCTCTGAAGCCAGTTACAGCAACGAGCAGGTAAGAGCAACAGCCAGGTGAGAGATGACGGGAGCTCCAGCGCGGTCAGAGCTTTTTGCCTTTTACAAGGAAAAAGGCTTCCGAGTGGGGACTGTGGGCAACAGCTCCAGGACTGCTGAGATGTGACCTTGATTGCTGCCACACAGGGGTGTCACCCTGATACTGTTTAGTATTCTTTCTCAAACCCGATGAGACTCTTCCTATGGTGGGGTTGTTATTTTGAATTTTTAAAATCCTTCAGGGGGAGATAGCTGCCCTCACTCTCAGGTGGAGAGAAAGCCAGGAATGCCAGGGCTGCGTCCCTCGGGGGTAGCGTCAGGATCCAGATGTGGAATGAATTCTTAGCAGTAGTGGCTGCAGGGCCAGCCCTGCATTCCCCCAGCCAAGATCTCCTGATTCCCCTCATCCCTGGGCCAGCTGTGCCTTACCACACTGCCCCGGAAGGGCAGGAAAACCAGGCCGTTCTGGCTGAGGGGGACACTGGCGACACGCTCCTCAAAGCAGAGGTGATGTGGGGTGCAGGCTCCAAAGCTGGCGAGCACTAGGGGTACAGGGATACTTGAGTTCCCTGAGGGCAGGGCCTGCCCCAGCCAGGGTCAGAAATGTGGCTCCAGCACCCAGCCCAATGCCTGGGCAAAATAACAGCCCACAGACACTTGTCAAATGAATCCACGAATAGCATGTTTTATACCTTGAAAATCAATCAGCGTAATTCACCATATCCACAGACGAAAGAAGAGAAACCCCATGATCATCTCAGTGAGTTCGGGAAAAGCACATGACAAAATTCAGCATCTGTTTATGACAAAAAAGCTCAGCAAACGAGAAACTGAAGGGAACTTTCTCAACCTGATAAACAGCCCCGTGCAAAAACGCACAGCTAACAATGCACTTAATGGTAAAAGCCTCAGTGCTTTCCCCCTACGATCAAGAAAAAAGAAGGATATCTGCTATCACCACTTCTGTTGAGTATCACCCTGGAGGTCCTGGTAGGACAGATAGGACAGGCACAGATAGGAAAAAAATGGCAGATTGGAAAAGCAGAGACAACGCTGTTCCTATTTGCAGATGACAAGATTGTAGAAATTCCCAAAGAACCTACCTAAAATTACTAGAATAAGTGAGTTTTTCAAGGTCACAGAATACAATATCAACATACAATAGCCAATCAATCATATTTCTATATTTTAGTAATGAGCAATCTGGAATTGAAAAAAATAGTACCATTTAAAATAGCACCCTAAAATATAAAATATTTAGGTATAAGTCTAACAAAATTTGTGCAGGATCTGTATGCTGAAAATAACAAAACACTGACTATGTTCACGTGGGACCTGGCTAATTCGAGCTGACATTATATTTAGTTCCTTTTGTTGAAATGTGTTTGGGGATTTGCTGTCGTGTTTGTGCATATTTAAGGTAATTCTAGCTGTTTCAGTATAAGAATGACTTCCAGGAATAATTGTATCATCCACCTACACGGCATCATGACCCAGATTGTTTTCTAATAAGAACGTGTCCCTCTGTGAACAGCATTGGAAATACATGTGTAGCCATTGATGAGATAAGGTTTGAAATATACAAGGCCAGCTTGTCTTTGGAACATATTTCCAATTATCAGATGTGTATTCGTGAGCAGAAAATTTGTTTTCTATTGATGCCTAATCAAAATAAAAGTTACTGGGAATTCCCTGGTGGTCCAGTGGTTAGGACTCCAAGCTTCCACTGCAGGGGACACAGGTTCAACCCTGGTTGGGGAACTGAGATGCCACATGCCACTTACTATGGCCAAAAAACTTTTTTTTTTCTTTAAATAAAAGTTCTCTTATTTTGTTAAATGAATGTACTTAAAAAATCTTTTTTAATTAAAAAAATTTAACTAATTAATTAATTTATTTATCTTTTGGCCACACTGTGTCCTTGCGGGATCTTAGTTCCCTGACCAGGGATCGAACCCAGAACCCCCGAAGTGAAAGCACCGAGTTCTAACCACTGGACTGCTGGGAAGTCCCTAAAGGAACATACTTGGTCATGAAGCATATTCAATTACAGACACATCAAAATCTTTTTTTCTCTTTAATGAATTTATCAGAATTCCTGTGAATACATTTGTGTGTCAAGTCATATGTTTTATGTATTCCAATGATCAGGAATAAAGCACAATAATTAAAAAAATTTCCATCAGCCATATTAGAAGAAAGGCTGGATTGTTTTTCTGTTCTCTCTATAGTAAATGATATTACAAGATTATTGCCATATAGAAAAGCAGCACAAAAAAGTAGGGAAATATAGAAGTATGTAAGGCAGTCAAAAATATCATGTTATTTTTTTTGGGGGGTTTGGTGATGTTTGTGATATTGGTCAGCTTTTTAAAAGTTGAAATTTGTTGTGATTCTCTCTCTCTCTCTATATATATATCCTGCTTATTCCTAATTTTATATCTATAATGTTTTATTACTTTTCTTTTTTAAAAAGTTATTTATTTATTTTTCGCTGCGTTGGGTCTTCGTTGCTGCGTGTGGGCTTTCTCTAGTTGCGGCGAGAGGGGGCTACTCTTTGTTGCAGTGTGTGGACTTCTCACTGCGGTGGCTTCTCTTTGTTGCAGAGCACGGGCTCTAGGTACGTGGGCTTCAGTAGTTGTGGCTCGCAGCCTCTAGAGCGCAGGCTCAGTAGTTGTGGTGCATGGGCTTAGTTGCTCTGCGGCATGTGGGAACAGAGATCGAACCCATGTCCCCTGCACTAGCAGGCAGATACTTAACCACTGCGACACCAGGGAAGTCCCTGTTATTTTTCTTAATAAAGGCACTTGAAATTGTATAAGCTTTAGGTCTCCAGAAAACCTACATATACCTCTAACCAACAAGCTAAAAGAGTATGGAAAATATAACAACAAATAGTTAACTAATACAAAAGAAGGCAAGAAAAGAGAAAGGGAATATAAAAGATGTGGGACAAATAGGAAGAGGTGATGATGAGATGGTGGATTTAAATGGAAATATAACAATAATTACATTAAATGTGAATGAACTATACACAATTAAGATTTAAAAATCAATAAAATGGGTTTTAAAAAACCCAACTATATTCTGCTTACAGGAGATAAATTTTAAATGTAAGGCTATTGAAGCTGAAAAGTAAGTTTGAAAGAAATAATTCAATGCAAACAAAACAAAAATAAAACAGAACAAACCTAATTCAGCTATACTAATATGGCACAAATAGACTGAAAAAATGAGTACATTATAACATTATACCAGTAATTTGGAAGTTTCAATGAAATGCATAATTTCCTAGTAATACACAATTTACCAAAACTGACATAAGAATAAAGAGAAAATTTAAGTAGTTGAACACTGTGTTTAAAAACTTTCCACAAAATATACCTCATACCCAGATGGCTTCTCAAGTGAATGCTATCGAACATTTAGGGAAGAAATATATCAATTTTACGTATCTCTTCCAGAAAACAAAAAAAGAGAAAAGATTTCTTAAGACTTTTATGGGGACAGAAAAATCTTTATTCCAAAATTTGGTAAGAATATTACAGAAAAGAAAATTATAGGCCCATTTCATTCAAGGAGATAAATGCAAAAATCCTAAACAAAATATTAGCAAAACAAATACAGCACTATGTAAAAAAGAGAATGCATCACAGGCAAATTGGATCGATTCCAGGAAAGCAAAGCTGGTTTATCACTGAAAAATTGATCCGTGTTTTTTACCATGTTAATAGAATAAAGGAGAAAAATCATATAATTCTCTCAATAAGTGTAGAAACAGCATTTGATAAAATTCAACATGCATTCATAAAAAATTCTTAGCACACTGAAGAAAGAAGTGATCTTCCTTAATCTGATAAAAATATATCTATCTTAAACATCCATAGCAAACATATAAAGGTGAATTTTTAATGTTTTCCTTCTAAGAACAGAAAGAAGTTGAGGATACTCCCTTGAATAGCCCCCTGCTATTCAACATTTTACTTAAGATCATAGCCAGTGCAAGAAGACAAGAAAAAGAAATAAAAGGCATAGGGATTGAAAAGGTAGACATAAAACTAGATTACTTGTATGTTACATAATTTTATATTTTAAAAATCCCAAAGAATCTACAGGTAAGCTATTAGATTTAATAAGTCAATTTAGCAAAATTGTTGGAAGCACAGTCAATTTATGAAAGTCAGTTGTATAAAATACAATTGTAAGTTGTATTTAAAATATAGCATTTTAAACTCTAATAACCAGAAATAAATCTAACAAAAACACATTTAAGACTTCTGTGCTGAAAACTATAGAACATTAATAATAAAAAAAATATAAAAGACGACCTAAATAAATGGAGAGATGTTCACAGGTTGAAAATTCAACAATCTAAAGATGTCAGTTCTTCTCAACTTGATCTATAGGTTCAATGCAATCCCTATAAAATTACAAGAGGTATTTTGTGAAAATTAATAGTCTGATTCTAAAAGTTATATGATAATAGGAAAGGACTAGAATAACCAAGCAATTTTGAAGAAGAAGAACAAAATTGGAGGAATTTCTCACCTGGATACCAAGACTTCAGAAATACTTCAGTATGGTATCGACACAAGAAAAGACAAACAGATGGCTGAAACAAAGCAGAAAGCTCAGAAGATCACACATATAGCAACACTTGATTTATGACAGAAGTACCTCTGCAGAGCAGCAGGGCTGGGAATGTCTTTTCAGCAAATGGTGATGAAATTTGGCCACGACCTTACACCAGACATAAGTGAAAGAAGCCAGACACAAAAGGTCACGTATTGTATAAGACCATTTATCTGAAAGTTCAAAAGTAGGGAACACTAACATATGGTGTTGGAAGGAAGAACAGGTTAGTCATTGGGAAGGGCCAGAAGAATAGCTTCTGGGGTGCTTTTCAGGTTCCATTTCTTGTCCTGATTGATGGTTACATGAGTGTATTCACTTTTTAATAATTCATCAAACTGAACCCTTAAGATGTGCACACACCACTGTATACATGTTGCATTTCAATCTAAAGTTTAAATATTTTGGCTTTGCCACTTTATACCTTTATAATCTTGGGTAAATTACATAACCTCTCTAGGACTCCTTTTTGTTTCTATCTTACAGGATGTAAGAATTAAATAAGACATGTTTCATAAATAAGCATTTTGTTCAGTGACTGGCCCATACTGGATGCTTCTTAAATATTCAAAATTATTAGGTGCTAAGGTCACTTAGTTAGTAGCAGAACTGGGATTAGTCCAAACAAGATACTTTTCTTATCACATATCCTGTATCACATGACTGTTTATTAGCTGGACTTTAAAGGATTATTGGATTTAAATGGCATTTGCTGGGAGTTATCATAGATAGTCTGCATGTTCAACTTTATTTTTTGCAAGAGATCAAGCATCTTAATTCCACTCCCCCGCCCACCCTGTCAAAGTTCCTATGAGTATGCTTTGGAATCTCATGTATCTTAGTGTCCTTTCCCCTCACTAAAAATGGAAGTAAGCTCCTAGTATTCCAATTACCAAGTTAGAAAATTGTCCAGAGTTGTTGGCTCCATCCCACACCCAAAATAGAAGGAACGTGTTGAACGCGTACATTTGGCCAGGTTTACACAGCCACCAAGAGCTATCAAATGACTGGACCTGTGTTAAATACAACAGTATTGTTTAGCATAGTTCCCTTGAATCCTGTAGCAACCAAGATCTCATTAAGTGGAATAAAGAAAAAAAAATTTAAACCACATTAGCTGTTAAAGGGAATGTTTGGAAAAGTACTCAAATATGAAGCAACTAAAAGGCATATGTCTTATTAACTAGGACATCAGTGGACTTCTGTCCAGTAGATTTTTTTTTTTTTTTACGCGGTCCTCTCACTGTTGTGGCCTCTCCCGTTGCAGAGCACAGGCTCCGGACGTGCAGGCTCAGCGGCCATGGCTCACAGGCCTAGCCACTCCATGGCATGTGGGATCTTCCCAGACCGGGGCACGAACCTGTGTCCCCTGCGTTGGCAGGTGGACTCTCAACCACTGCGCCACCAGGGAAGCCCTGTCCACTAGATTTTATCACAATGAATGTGGTTTTGGATGTGAATCAGTTCTTGAATCTTAATTAAATCAGTCACCAAAAGATAATTACATATGGTTCCTGAGCAGCAGTGAAGACAGGACTCTCTTACATAATCTCATTTTTTATGGAATCACACTGTCTGAGACAGACATGAGGAAGGCTTTGTGTCCTACTAAACTCATTATCAGAAAATACATTAATGCTACCAAGAATCTGTATGCAACTTTCTGTTTGCAAAGAGGGTTGATTAATGAGCTGTTTATTGGAATGATCTGGGATAGGTTAATTTTCTGATCATCTAGGGTAGTCAGCACATTGGAGAAAGCATGAACTTTGGAGCGACATACCTGGATTCAAACCCTGGCTTAGCCAAATTATGACCCATAGGATCCTGAGTAAGTAATTTGTCTTCTTAGCCTCAATTTCCTTTTCTATGGGATAGCACTACAAAACACATAAAGAGGTTGGACTTTATGGAGGCCATTTGTCTTCTACCTTATGGACTGCACTGAACATAGCAACAGAAGATAAGCCCTCTCTTTCAGCGGAATGAGAGTAGAGAAGGGGAGAAAACCCATCGTGACATAGAGATTTCTAATTGTTCAATTAGTGATGAAGTTGACATAGGGGGACAAAATCAAAACTTCTTCAGTCAGTAGGTGGACTCTGGTTAGTTTACTAGAATTACTCAGTTATTTATTTCATTCCTTTTTGTTTTATTTTTAGCACTCTAATAATGGTAAGTAACTCCATACAGAAATGTTTTCTCCCTAATAACCAAAGGAATGCAATTAAAGTAAACTCCAGGGAACTTTTGCACTAAATCATCAAATCATCTAAAAAGTAGTAATGCTCTCTGGTGGTAAAGATACACTGAAACTGGAAGTTTTAGCTAGTACTGTTGTGCAACCTAATTAGAAAGAAAAATACTGATGTTTGCTTACTGCCATATTCTCTAGTACATCAAAAGCTATATGTAACTAAAGTATCCAGCCACAAGAGAATATCTGAAAAATTATAGTTTATCAACATGAAGACTTTGAAAAAATGATCATTTTAAAGAGTATGTATAAACATCACAATATTTTACCTTATAAAAATTGTAAAGCAGACTGCAAAAGGATGTATATGGTGTGATTGCAACAGCATGGAAATGTTCATATATGGCCAAAGAAGGGTAGACATGTAAAATTGAAAATAATTTTTATATTAGGATGGTGAGATTATAAGTATTACCTCAAAAATTTACTTATGTTGTTTTAAAAAGAGAACAGTCTTGAGAGCTCTGATTTTCTGTTCCTCTTTCTTTGATGTATATCTTACTGTCCTATAATAATAGTAAAAGTCACTAAAGAAGTATTTCTTCCACCCAGTATGATTAGCTGATGAGATAACGTAGCTACCATTTATATAGACTTTGTGGCTAAAATCTAAGGTCAGTGAGTTGAAAAGAAAACCTTCTGGGTACATTGTTCACATTTTAATTTACCTTTATTTGTACTCCGCCTCCATCCTACCAGGAGTAAGGCTGTGGAACTTACTAATATGGATAGTTCATTCTCTCAGTAATAACTAAGTAACTGTGTGCTTCTGACTGTAAGTCTGTCTACAGTTGTGAAGTCAGTTTTATTTAACATTGGATTGTTATTTTTACCTCCAGTACTTGAGGCTTTTAGCATGGCTCTACTGTAACATAGCTAAAAATAGAACTAAAGTGAGATTCCCTTGCTAGACAACCCAATTGTTAAGAAAAATAAGAAGTGGGGAGGGGGTGTGCCTACCTCCTTCCAAAAAAAAGCATCACTCTCCAGAGGAAGGAGGTTTTTAACACCACCTGACATCCTAGGGGACAAAGCACTGGAACACAATAACCCAATATTGAGATGAATTTTGTTTGTCTTCTCATATCTGAGTTTGATTTAGTTCTGAGTTTTCACCCTTAACATTATTTAATGAAATATGTAAAGTCATGTTACCGTTATTAGCTCTTACTTATGAGAAGTACATTCAGTCCCTTAGCAAACAAATCCCAGGGACCTAGATTACATAATGCAAAGACTATTGTTTCATAACCATTACCCACTTTTAGCCTGGGATCTCGCGCTTGTCAGGAGGAGGAAGAGAACCTAGTTAGAGCTGCGGTCAGTAAATTTCAGCATTTTGTCTCAGCCACTGCTGGCTTTGCTGTGCACTCTCTCCTGGAAGACTCCCATATTTTCTCTAGGTTTCCATCCCCCACCCCGCCCCGGTACACGGACGGCCCACTGCTTCCCCCATACTCAGGCTTCACATCGCACAGCCAGGTTTCTTCGCCAGACATCTCCCAGAAGTCCCATGGACACTTTAAGCTTCATTCGTATGGCACCTGACCCATCTAGATATCAAACTTGTTCTTCTGTGTCCATGTGTCCATCCACCTTCCCCTCCCCATCTCAGCATCGCCTGCCTATGAGACACAGCAGGATGACCCCCAAGTCCACCTGGTGTGACACCCTTCATAGTCCAGCTCAGATCCCTCTTCTCCATCCCCACTGTCAGTTCTCAGGTCAGCTTCCCCCCTCTTCTGCCCACCCTGCAGCAGCTAGGGCTGCTCCAGGGTTTACAGGGACCTGGGCAAATACGTTTTGGCAGGGCCCTGTTATTCTATACACAATTTGATTAAATATGTATTACAAAATTTATAGACCACACAACTTTTAGTGCTTTATCAACAAAGATTTAGAATTATTGGTAGAAAAGAAGTGCTTGTGGTTTTGTTAATGACCCAGTTAGTGCCTGTCCGGGTACCATCTCTTCCTGCACAGCCCCAGGAGCCGCGTCTTCATGCTCTTTTCTGTCAAATGCGCCTTTGCTGCTAGTTTCATACTTCCCACCCTAAAGAAAAAGTGGCAACACTGCTCTTGCTTGCAGTGCCATGGCTTTCTGGTCCTGTTGGTATGAAAAGTAAACTTTTCCCTGAAGTTCCCTGATATCATGTGTTGAGTGCTGGTTGCATCATTACTCATGACGCTGCATCCTCCCTTATGGCCCTGGTGAACATGGGCTTCCAGTGACTCCCTCAAAAGCTGTTACTGTGTGTGGTTTATGATGCCCACGAATGCAAGTCTTAGACAGAGTGTGCAGGAGAATGTTTTCTGGTCGCCTTAAATTTACCAGTTGAAATGAGTATAAATGTAGAACAATACATCTGTTCTATAGTCATGCCTTTAGCCATGTCTTCTCTTCATCTCCTTGGTCCATAATTGCTGCATTCCTAGGATGTGATATCTTTTCAATGCTGACTTCACTCCTGCCTTCCACAAACCACCACTAGCGGGGAGGATGGACAAGGGGCATTGACCCAAAGAATGTCTATCCCTCATCTGGCATGGTTCAAGACTGACCTGTGAACACAAAATGTCACCACATGGTCAGAGGCAAGAGAGGACATCACTGAGAGTGGGGGCAAAAGAGGACACGGATGTGTCGCTGCTGACATTGTGGAGCAAGGGTCTCAAAGCCCTTGGAGGAAAGAGGTGCTGTCACCCCTAGAGGATTGCCCTACCTGTGGCACAGATCCTTCAGAAGGTGGGGTGGCCGCCCGGTGTGGCCAGCAGCAGAGGGTGCACAGGTAAATCATGCCGCCACCTCTCTGCCATCCTCGATGCTGTAGACCAGAGGCAGCGCCACGGTTGGAACCTGGAAGGGCAAGAGCCAATCCATGGGGACACAGATGTGGATCAAGCCCAAGGTCAACCACGGACTTTCAGTAGCCCAGAGCCCGGAACTTGTCTTGTGTACAATGTGAGTGAGAATCAACGTGAATCAGCATGTCAACACCATTCTGGTGGCCCAGTCTCAGGATCCCATGAAAGAAATACTGGGCTGGCCAGCTGGAGCAATGTGTTGGCCAAGCCATTGTCCTAGTACCTGGGCCCTGGGAGACGACACCGTTGACACGAATCTTGGGGCTCCACAGGACATCTGGTCAACCCCACATGCATGCTAGAGGGTTGGAGAGCAAGCACCTCAAAGGGAAGAAATGGGGACTGGGTCCACACAGTTCTTGGTCCAGCTTAGTGCACCCTTCTCAGATGGCTCTGCAGATCCCAGTCAGTCCCAGGCACTGGAGGGGGACTTAGAAAACTTGGAGGAAGGCCCTCCAAAATATGAGGCACCCAGAGGCTAAGGGACTGAGCTAGGAGCCCTGTTTGGCCAGATCTAAGAGCAGTAGTGGCTGCAGCTGCCACCTAACTGGGCTCCTGACCTACACATCACACTGTTACTCAACTCTGGGCCTTTGCTTATGATGTTCCCTCTGCCTGGTAGCCCTTCCCTTCATCCCAACTTTACCTGGACAACTCTTACCATGATTTAAGATTCAGTTCAGGGACCACTTTCTTCAAGCAGCCTTTACTAATCCCTTAGCCTGGGGAAGGCACCCCCTCCTGTGGGCTTATCTTTATCACAACACTCACTACGTGGTATAATAATACTGTGTTTCAGAATCTGTTTTCATCTTTGTATTTTTAGTCCCCCGCAGAGTAACTGGTAGATAATTTGTGTTCAATAAAGTGTCAGCTGAATAATAAGTGATTAAAGTAATGTGTGAAGGCCATGACACTCTTTCTTCAGAAATAATTACGAGGGTATTTTCACTGACTCGCTGTCATTTTAAAACCTCTAGTTTGAAATGTCTCTTCCACCATAAACATGGGGTACTTTTCAGCTCTCATTATCTCTACTTGAGTTGCCCTGGGATTGAGAACTTGCATACTTCAGGGCCCAGACCTTCCATTGTTCCACCAAATAGACAATGGATAGAACACAATTAGGACAGTGTAAGCATGCATTAATGTATTATTTATTACTGTGGTGGGGAGACTTGACTTCCAATTTTTGGTTATGGTGGACTATTTTTCAGACCCCCAAACTCCCAAATTAAAAACAACTAAAAATTCTAAATAAGTTATTTTAAAGCTATCAGAGATCTGAAAATATATTAAAGAATAGTCAGGCCAAAATTTAAGGAAAAATGGAAATCCAGAAACAGACTGGGAAACTTGAATTTTTTTTTTCTTGGCTTCATGGAGTAATAGAAATCAAGACCCAGGTCTGCACTAGGTGGAGATTCTAAGAGATCTTCCAAGCATGAGCTGGGGCCCCACTGAGATTCCCTTTCATGGTAAGACTGAGATAAAAGTCAACCAGCCCGAACAAGGTTAGGCAGCTGGATTGACATTGCCTGGTTCATCAAGAAAACCCCCAAGCCACAGCCTTGGTTTAAAATGGTCCCATATTGGTCATGCTTACAGATGTTTGGAAAAAGGCAAACACAAATCCTCTCTAGATGAAGCACATTCATTACAGTCATCAATTTTTTCTTAATAATACATTTCGGGTCTAAGGCACAGCACATAATCAAACATACCAAGCATATAACAAAGCACGCAACATGTGAGAGAACCATCTGCAAGAATGGACCACAGAAACAGACTTTCCAATACTTGTAGATCTTGAAATTATTGGACACGGACTATAAAATAACTATGCTTGCTGTGATCAGCTGAATAATGGCCTCCCAAAATGTCCACATCCTTAGCAGGCCTATTTTGCGGTAGGGATCTGAGAATTATTCTCAGGAGCTAATCCTATAATCTGTTTCTTCAGCTCTCTCAGTGATTCTTTCAATGATCTCTATCCCTTTCTGCTAAAACTAGCTGGAGCAGATTCTGCTTTCTGCTGCTAAGACCCTAACCAATGCTGTGATTATACTAATTCTCACATATCCACAGTATCTTTTTTGTTTGTCTTGGCTGCCTATGGGATTCTTGTAGACATGTTATTTTTTCCTCAGTGGTTTATAGATTCTCCTCTGTTGTTTAGCTTCCAGAGTTACAGATAAAAATCTGATGCCAGTCTGATTCTATTTCCTTTGTAAGTATCTTGTTCTTTCTGGTTGGAAGCTTGGAAGGCTTTATCTTTAAGTGGGTCTGTCATTTTATGATAATGATCGATGTTTGGAAAATTCCAACACACACCATTAAGGGATATGAGGTTTCTTTAATTGCAAAGGATGTGAAAACTTTTCTGCAGAGGTGGCTCCTCAAGGAACAGATGATGGCTCTACAGGGGCAGCAGTGTCACAGGTGGACACACAGCATCCCAGACCCCCTGAATCTTCATGGACGTACCCATTGCTTGTCAGTCCCCTCACAGAGTGTCAGCCCACCAGGCATGAGAAGCCCACTTTGGTCTTTCTTAGGTTTTCAAAGCACCTTCTTGGTCCCTCTGGATTCTTCTGGAAATCTGCCCATGTGCTCCAAGGGCAAATGACAGGGGCAAGCAACAGCAGCACATTCCTGAGTGTTCAGCGTGTGACTGTTTGAATATAAAACCCAAGTCTCCAGGCATTCCTTAGTTTAAACCATCTCTTGGAAGAATTTCTGCTCTTTGGAGTACTGAAATTTTATGAGAATATGCTCAGATGTTCTTCTCTTCAATCTTGTTTGATTTGGGGGACTTTTAAAATTTTTAGCTTTATCTCTCATTGAAAACATTTTTTTCTATTATTTTATTATCATTCTTCTTCATCTCTTATATTTTTCACATTCCAGGCTTCATATTTTTCCCTGTTAAGTCTCCTAAATCTCTCCTCCAAGCACCCTTTTTCCATCATGATTTTCAACTCTATTTTTGCTCAGCATTTAGAGAATCCTGTCTTCTTCCTTATCAACCAGACCAAGACCATGATCCAGGCCACAGTGAATGCTCTTTCTCAGTTTGACTATTGAATTTTCCCCCCCCAGTTTTATTGAGATATAATTGACATGCAGCACTGTATACGTTTAAGGTGTACAGCATAACGATTTGACCTACATACATGATAAAATGATGACTACAACAGGTTTAGTGAACATCCGGCATCTCATATAGGCACAACATTAAAGAAATAGGAAAACTTTGTTTTCCTTGTGATGAGAACTGTTAAGATGTACTCTCTAAGAACTTCCGTTTATAACATACTGCAGTATTAGTCGTGTTTATCACATTGTGCATTCATCTATCAGTGGGCACATAGGTCGCTTCCATATCTTTTTCCCTAGTACTTATTGATGTGATAACTGGCGGTCTGTACCTTTTGACTATCTTCGTCCAGTTTGCCCTCCCAACACCCCCTACCTCTGGTAGCCACAAATCTGATCTCTTTTTCTATATGTTTCGTTTTTTTTCAAAGTATAATTGACCTGCAACACCATGTTAGTTCCTGGTACAAGACATAGTGATTCAATATTTCTATACATTTCAAAATGACCATCATGAGAAGTCTAGTTACCATCTGTCACCATATAAAGCTATTACACAATTCTGGACTATATTCCCCACACTGTACATTCATACCTGTGACATTTATTTTGTAACTGGAAGTTTGTACGTCTTAGCCTCCCTCACCTATTTCTCTCTTCCCCCTCCCCCACTTCCCCTCTGGCAACTACCTGTTTGTTCTCTGTTTCTGTTTTGTTGTGTTTGTTCATTTGTTTTGTTCTTTAGATTCTACATATAAGTGAAATCATTCAATATTTATCTTTCTCTGTCTGACTTATTTCACTTAACATAATACCCTCTAGGTCCATCCATGTGGTCAAAAATGGCAAGATTTCATTCTTTTTTTATGGCTAAGTCACATTCCATTTTATATATATATATATATAAACCTCAGCTTCTTTATCCATTCATCTATCAGTGGGCATATAGGTCACTTCCATATCTTGGCTATTGTAAATAATCCTGCAATGAACATTGGGGTGCATGTATCTTTTCAAATTAGTGCTTTCATTTTCTTCAGATTTGAATTTCTAAATTTGAAAAATGTTTCATTGTAATTCTCAAAAGTCTGTCTTATGATCTAACCAAATCTCTGTAGGTGCTTTTCTGTTATTATTTGGCTCGTCTAAGAATTCATCTTCAGTGGCAGCAGCCTGCTTCAAGTGGGTCCACTGGTCACCCAGTGCTGAGCAATGTTTCTGACTCCACACATTTCCATCTTTGAACCTGTGGGAGTTTCATCATTTCCTTTTCTTTAGCTCACTTCTGAATTCTCTTTCCATATATATGAGTATATCCTGCCTTAATTCTCAGCAAGGCAAATCTTTTGTTTTTTAAGAGGATGGGAGAAGGAGGTGAAGTCCCGGCAACATTCGACCAGCACCTCGGTCATAAGGAAGCACCACCCATTTCCACGTGCTTCTCAAACGCCAGCGGTCAGTTGGAGCACCCAAGGAAGTCTGTCTCAGGGTGTGACTCTTTAGAAGGCTGGCTATTTCCTCTTCGATCTTTTTATGTCCTGGTTAATAATGACTGAATTACCTGGGACACTTACACACCATTCCTATAGCCTATTACGGCACATACCCTCTCAAGGTGGCCATTTATGCTGTTAACATTTCACAGTTTATAGGAGCAACTTCAATATTAGAGTCTTCTGAACCCATCTGGTAGGGAGTTAGCTAATGCGGCTTCAAGAGAAAGGAATAGCTTTTGAATTTCTCTCAGGGCTTTGAAGTCTCCATGTGTGGGGCAAACTGTTCCACAGAATTGTTTTCTGAAATACGGTGGTAGAAACAAATTGGATGCTGTTTTTATGGCTCAAGATAACTGGGGTCACATTGCCAGTAGTACAACCTCCATACAACCCAGGTTGCAAGGAATAATTTCTAGGTCTTTTTTTCCCTCACAGATAGCCTTTCAATGCTATAAGAGCAATTTTGTTCAATTCACAGGAAATTGCATTGGCATAAGACCCAAAACTATCTGTGGAACAATTTACCCATGATGATTTTTAACATGTCACAGTGGAAAATGGGACTCACAGCCTTTGGAAAGTCTCCAAGCTGAGAACGTTTGAAAGCAGTGCTGGTATGAGGTAATTGTATTATGACATTGAATTTCAGACCCTTCCAGCTGTCTCCTGAACTTGCTGGTCACATGAAGTAGCTTAAACTGCGAATTTCATTTTCTGATGCCACTGAGGTTAATGGAACACAGGCTGGTAGAACCCGCTGGCTGGCTCAGTAAGTATCTGCCTTTCTGAAAGGAAAGGGGTGAAAGGGTCCATTCCTTGTGTGCTTGTCATAACCTTGAGTCTCTAATGGGCTGCCTAGAGGCAGTCGTGTACAGCACCATGGCCTAACAGAGCCAGATCAAGGGCTTCTCCTGCAAGGATCCCTGAGCTCAGATCCGACACCCTGAAACAGGGAAGTCTTCCTAACTGTGGCCTAAGCCTTACTGCATGGGTGTCACAAAGGGACGGCAATGTGACAGCTGGAAGGATACATAGTTAGATGAGGTGATAAAGTTAATTTAATGACGAAGGATAAAAATTGTCTGGATATCATGATGTAAGGCAGAACACCGCAGACAGCAGTGCGGGTCTCCCAGACCCCCAAGGGCCAACCTGCTGACACAATCACGGCCTGGTGCCAGGACCCACCAGGGAAAAGGAGCTTGCCTTTGCCATTCTCATGGGGAGGGCGTGACTTAAATTTGCATCCCCTGCACTACTGGACCTCACTTTGGAGACTGTCTACGTGCCTATGCCTACCCAGCCTCCGCCCATCGCACACAGAATGTTTACTATGACTGCGGATTAATCAAAAGATAGTATCCGGGCTTCCCTGGTGGCGCAGTGGTTGAGAGTCCGCCTGCCGATGCAGGGGACACGGGTTCGTGCCCCGGTCCGGGAAGATCCCACATGCCGCGGAGCGGCTGGGCCTGTGAGCCATGGCCGCTGAGCCTGCGCGTCCGGAGCCTGTGCTCCGCAACGGGAGAGGCCACAACAGTGAGAGGCCCGCGTACCGCAGAAAAAAAAAAAAAAAAAAAAAGATAGTTTCCTACCCATCATGTCACTAAGCAGATCCAGGAGGTGGGCCTGCCTGAGGTCCATTTCTGTACTTCAGTAGAAATTATTTTCCTGTAAAACCCCTTTTGGGCAACAGAGCAACTGCAGCCTCGGTTCATTCTGAACTGGGGCCGGGGGCCACAATGTCTTTGCTTTGTTCCTTTAACACAGGGTCCCCAACCCCCGGCCCCTGACAAGTACTGGTCCACAGCCCGTTAGGAACCAGGCCGCACAGCAGCAGGTGAGTGGTGGGCCAGCTGAAACTTCATCTGCCGCTGCCCATCGCTGGCATTACTGCCTAAACTATCCCCCCACCCCTCATCCATGGAAAAATCGTCCTCCACGAAACCGATCCCTGGTGCCAAAAGGGTTGGGGACCGCTGCTTTAACATACAGCCAGGAGGCTTGAGTATTTGAGCGTCTCTTTTCAGTCCTCATGAAGATGCCCTCCCATCTCATTTTCCTGGGGAAGATGCTGCTCGACCTCCTGCAGTAACAGTGTAGGACAAGGAGAGCCATCCAGGCGCCAGACAGCTGCCGCTGCTGTGTATGCAAACCAGTCGACAAATCTGAATGAGGTAACACCCGTGGATATCAAGTCTTTAAGGCAGAGGAGATACTGCTAACATCATCTTCCTGTCTTCAGAGCTGAGATCACCAAACTCAGGTTCCAGGCAGCTAGGGCTGCACCTGGTCTGTATGGACCACACTGCTGGACACGAGGCCGGCTGAGAAACTCCTGGTCTAGAATGGGAATTTCACTTATGGAGGAAGGAAGATCCGCTTACCCTCCAAGCATGCGGTACAATAATTGACCAGCAGGGTCATGTCCACCCACGGTAATCAGGGCGTGGGATCTGTTTCCACAAAAAGGTAAGAGAGGTGTTCTAGGCAGAGAATACCTACCACATGGATGTGTTGCAAAGCCTGCTTTTCCTGCCTGCAAAGATGGCACGTTCCATCTCCACAGAGGCCGTGTTGATCCACTGGGACTGCCAACCGGTGCAGGGTGTGCAACTTAGCTGAGCAATTATTATCCAAGTCTCCATAGTTTTAAATGACCATGTACAGAAGACTTGTTCTATCGGGAAGTAATCACTAAACAACTGACCACTGGTAAAATCAGTCTCCATTCATATGTCACTCATACTTGATATGAGCATAACTAGCCCCTATCCCGCTAGCTACATTCATCACTCTCTCACAAATTGTAATTGCATATGGAAATATAATGCAAATACATGCAAATAGCTTGTGAAGTGATGTTGTAAAGTTTTCTAAAGATGTAGGATTTTGATGAAGTTGGTGAAGTGAGGCTGGAGAAAGGCTGGTACCCAACAAAAGAACTAAGAACACAAGACTAAGAACACAAGAACACTGCTTGAAAGGAGGATTTGAATAACAAAGGATTAAGAGAAACCCCTGGGAAAATTTATGAAGCTCTGAAATGTTTCTGCCAAAGTGCTTCTCTTTAAGATCGTTTTTTGAAAGTCAAATGGGAAGTGAAGGATGTGGTTTGTTATTATGGCAAAATAATGCCAATAAAAGCCATCAACGTTTAGTTCTTTCTTTGTTCATTCTAAGAAGTAGTTTGTCATGGCAATTGTAAATATCAGGTACACTTTCATTTTTCAAGATAAAGTCCCAGTCAACCTTTTTTCACTATTTTCTGTAAAAATTTAGTCCCTATTTTATTCTTTAGTGATTCTTCCCAGTATCAATTATCTTCAGATAATGATATTGCAATGATATATATTTGATGTGATACACATAATACATGACACTTATAATGGTAAATAATTAGAAACATTTAAACACAAGGATTGAAATATAATTTCTTTTTTCCAGTTACTCTTGGTCAACTTCACATTCTTGTAATCAGCATATCCAAATCATGAGTGAATGCAGATGAACACTGGTCAGAAGCCTGTAGATTTTCTACCTTGTTTTCTAAGACCATAAAAGAATATTTGTGCCAACTGGGGTTACCAGGTGAAGTTAAGAAAACCTCTTAAAACCTGCAGTGCTACTTAATGCCAGTTTTATATTTTTGGCTTTGTCGCTAATTAGCTGTGTGACCTTTCAAAAGTTACTCCCCTTTTCTGGGCCTCAGGCTTAAAGTAAGGAGGCTGAAATAGATCAATGGTCTCAAACCTGGTTAGACATTAAAGTCACCTGGGCAGATTATGAACATGTGTTTTCTTTTAAAAGCTCAGAGTAACCCTCCCTCTCCCTCCTTAGATCAACTGAACAAGAATCTCAGGGACCCTGGCAAGCTCCCCAGCTGATCCTAATCCAGTAGGATGTGGAATCCCTGAACCAGGCAGTTCTTACATCCATTCCACTTTTATCATTATTTAATTGTCTTAGGGTTTAGTTTTAGTCCCAAGGATGTGTGTAGGTGCAAAGGAAGTGTTTATATAACCCCATCCCATTCTGATTGCGTTTTAAACCTTCATCCTAAACAGCTTCCTGATAAACAGTGAAGTTTAATGGGGGAAAAACACCATCACTGTTTTTGCCACATTTGTCGTGAACACAGCCTTCTCTCTTCACACAAATCGCTGTTCCAGTGAAACAGGATGCTGCCACCTAACCGTAGAAATGTCCTACAGATGCTGTGAATAAAGGGAAGTGACAGACAGAGAAGGGAGCAGATGGGGTAACACCGTGGATTGAAATAGTCTTCGGACTTTTCTTGGCCACCGTTGGCCCTGGGGCTCCCGTGTCGTTTGACTCCTCCGGGTCGTTGGAAACTGCCTGACGAATATCTGAACGGGGACAAGTGCCTGGCACTGTCAGATCCAAAACCAGTGTCGCTGGGTCAGTACCATCAAGATGAGCCTCTCTGCCAGCTGACCTCAGGCATGGACTGTGTTCACAGTAGATGGTGTACAGCAATTAGACCGAAATCAAGAGTCCAAGTCCTATTACTGGGTTCCCATCTTTTTTCCTCTTGTAAAATGAGATTATCTTGAAATTACTTACTGAGAAAAAAGAAGATTGAGTGATAAAGATTTCACAGCAGCTTCTTCTTATGATCGTCACAGATGGACCTGGTGACAAACCAAACTTGAATCAGCCTCCACTGAGCCCTCTTTTTTTTTTTTTTTTGCGGTACGTGGGCCTCTGGACGCGCAGGCTCAGCGGCCATGGCTCACGGGCCCAGCCGCTCCGCGGCATGCGGGATCCTCCTGGACCGGGGCACAAACCTGTGTCCCCTGCATCGGCAGGCGGACTCTCAACCACCGCGCCACCGGGGAAGCCCTGAGCCCTCTTTTTGACCAGGCCTTGTCCTTAGGCCTTGTCTTTAGCCTGCCGAGCCCAGTTTTAGCAAGAATCCTGCTAAGTTATTTTAGCAAGTATCCTCCCAAGTTACTTTAGCAAGTATCCTCCCATCTTTGGTATTTGACCAAATTCCTCCCTCCTACCCCCACTCTTATGATCTGATCCCTCTGCCCAGCCTCCAGCAAGAGTCCTGTTAGGTCTGTTTATCAAAGGCCCCTCTCCCACCTCTTGATGTCCCCTGTTAGTAATTTTGCATCCACTGACCCTCTCGTTCTGTTCCTTGCCTATCATAAAACTTATCCTTGCTGTATTCGGAGTTGAGCCCCATCTCTCTCCCCTGTTGTAATAAATTAAACCCCTATTGCAATACTCCTGAAAAGTCTCGCTACCATTTCACAAGTGTCAGGATAATTTTCTTTTCATATTGGAACATGACACTTCAGCATTGTCCAAGCAAGAGCTGTGGAATATTAGCCCCTCAGGATGTTTATGAAGGTTGCAAGCTGGGAAAGACTGTCCTGGACTCCCATAAGCTTAGGTTAAACCAACAGTTTTCTTTCCTATAGGACTTTTTAAAAGATCCTTTCAGATGCTAATGGGCCTTACATCTTTCCAAAAGTGGGATATAAAATACAGTGTTTCCCAGATTTATTTGACCTCCTTTTGTGGAGGTGTCCGTTATCTTTAAGTTCCAGCATTGCACAAAGCACACTTTGTAAAAGTTGGAATAGAGTTACTCAGTTGGGGGTTTCTAACAGTTTTATCAAGCGTGGACTCAAAAACTGATTGCTTAAAGAGGATCTAGTCAAAGCCTTTCATTGTATAATAAATAAGGAATCCAAGGTCTAGAGAAGTTACATGGCAGGTACCAGGCCAGGTGGACAGTAAAGAAATTAAAAGTTAAAAAGTTGGGCTTCCCTGGTGGTGCAGTGGTTGGGAGTCCGCCTGCCGATGCAGGGGACACGGGTTCGTGCCCCGGTCCGGGAGGGTCCCACATGCCGCGGAGCGGCTGGGCCTGTGGGCCATGGCTGCTGGGCCTGCGCGTCCGGGGCCTGTGCTCTGCAATGGGAGAGGCCATGACAGTGAGAGGCCCGCGTACCGCAAAAAAATAAAAAAATAAAAAAATAAAATAAAAAAGTTAAAATTCAGAAGCCCAGACTTGGGTCCCTACTCCTTAAGCTAAATCCTACTGTTATTAATATATAATTACAAATCAGCAAATGTTTCTAAATCTCCTGCTACAATACCTGCATTTTGCTCAGAAATCATGTTTATTAGTTAGCTAGTTCGCTCGGGCTGCCATAACAATGTACCACAGACTGCGTGGCTTAAATAACAGAAATTTATTTTCTCACAGTTCTGGAGGTTGAAAGTCTGAGATCAAGGTGTCGGCAGGAGGCCTCTCTCCTTGGCCTGCAGATTTTTGTCTTCTCCCTGTGTCTTCACATGCTCTTCCTCTGTACGTCTCTGTGTCTTAAATTTCCTCTTCTTATAAAGACACCAGTCGTATTGGATTAGGGCCCATCCTCATGACCTCATTTTAAATTAATTATCTCTTTAAAGACCCTATGTCCAAGTAAGGTCACGTTATTGAGGTCCTGGGAGTTACGACCACAACATATGAGTTTTAGGGGGATATAATTCAGGCCCCTCTATGCTACATGTGTAGCATAGAGATTTATTTATAATTTAATGTAGGATGGAGATCTATTGATATTTGCCCTACAATTTGTTTTCATTGCTGTAGACCCACCTGGAAGGAATTAATGTAAAATATTTCTCCCGTCCTCTGGAAGCCTGAGCTCTCCTTTCCCTCAGAGGAAGAGCCACTTGTTTGTTTTGATGTTTGAAGGGATGGAAGATTCCAGGCTTGAGGAAGATACCCTGGAGACCATTCCTTTCAGACTTTTGTATTTGGAAGGTCTGTGCCCTAAAGGGAATTAGCTGTATTGTCCAAGAACTCAGAGTTCAGGGATTTAAAGATTTGAGAAAGGAGTGGTCTCTGCTAGTGAGTCAGATACTCTGAGAGTGGCAAGGGCAGGTGAGAAGTAGGGACATACATGTTAAAGGGAAACTGGGATGGGGAGAGTTGCGTATATGCCAGACAGAAGTGAACAGTAAGAGCAGTGACTGTGGCGGTCAACTCTAGAGACTGATATTAGATCTCGGGACAACAGCAGCGTAGCTGGGATGGCAGATGGATCCCACACCCACACCCATCCTCCCTGCTCCTGTTTAGGGACTGAACGTCTAAGAGCGTTAGCAGGGCACATAGCCACCTAAGTAGCTACTGTAGTTCCCAGCCTCCTTACAGCTGGGTGTGAACAGGAGACAAAGCTGCGTGACCTTGAGTTTCTCTTCCCTCCTTCCCATGGGCCGTGGATGGAGGTGAGTCAGCTCCAACCACACAATGAGGACGGAGCCCTGGGAGGGGGCACAGACAGCAGATGCTGAAAGGGACCCGGAGGAATGGGACCCAGATCACTGAACGATCCCACAGGCCAGAGCCGTCTCTCTAATCCTGGACTGCTCACCTCTAGACTATTTCTTGAAAAAGAAATTAACTTTTAACTTTTTAAAGCCATGGTGTTTCACAATCTTTTTGTTGCAGCAGCTTAGCCTATACTCATAACGTAGATCTAGCAAGTGAGAGCTTAAGACAAACTTTATGTTGTGGAGAAACTTAAATCAATTGTATAGCTGATCAAGCATGCTGAAACTGCTTCCTCCTTAAAAAGCAGTTACAACTGATTTTATTTTTAGACCTATGAAAACCTTTAAGTAGATTATATTTTGATGAGCCATAGTACTTTCTTTTGGACTAGAGTATGAATATCTTTTTTGGCAGATGGAGAACATGTTATGCTGATAAACTTACAAGGGACACATCATGTTTCTTTACCCTCCAGTTTTATTGAGATATAATTGACATACAGCACTGTATACGTTTAAGGTGTACAGCATAATGATTTGACTTACATACATCGTGAAATAAGTTTAGTGAACATCCAGCATCTCATACAGATTCAAAATTAAGAAATAGAAAAACTTTTTTCTATAGTGAGCCAGTTTTTCTACAGTGAAGTAGGAGTTTACAGAAAAGGAAGTGGAGGAGGCCAGAATGATCCCTGCGGTAATGGATTAGAGCTGGAGACATCAGCGTGAGCTCATGTTTAGCTTAATATCAGTACAGATGGTTAAATCTAGAATTATTTATAGATCCATGTATTGTCTATACATGGTTTAGTGTCCACACGTGTGCTTCCTCACTCTATCAGCTGCAAAGGACAAGAAGAAATGATACCCCGCTGGTAATGAGCATACCTAGTGCCCAGGTCTTGGTGTTAAAAATCATTCTTCAAAAAAGTACACAGGGCTCCTTAGAGAAATGGCTGATTCTAGGACTGGGCAGGAAATATATGAGATGATTCTGGAGCATCTTGCAGTGGAAGAAAATAAGGAAGTGTTAAAAAAAGAAACCCAAACCAAAACCGCACATTGATCGCGGTATGTTAAAGGGACAAAGGAGCCAACTGAAAGAGCACCCAAAGTCCAAAGCTGAAACAATGTGAGCAACAAAATAAATAAAATAGTTCTGGATTACAACCCAAAGTATAAAATAAATATCCATGAGTGCATACTGATATAAAAATGAGTGGGGGCTTCCCTGGTGGCACAGCGGTTGAGAGTCTGCCTGCAGATGCAGGGGACACGGGTTTGTGCCCCGGTCTGGGAAGATTCTGCATGCCGCAGAGTGGCTGGGCCCGTGATCCATGGCCGCTGAGCCTGCACGTCCGGAGCCTGTGCTCCGCAACGGGAGAGGCCACAGCAGTGAGAGGCCCGCGTACCGCAAAAAAAAAAAAAAAAAAAAAGATGGAATAAATACATTCATGAGGGAAAAGAGACAAATCTTTCATGCACAAGAATCCCAAATGTTCCACGTAGATACCCTGCCCTTTCGGAAGTGGAGCGTGACCTCCCCCTCCTTAAATGTGGGCTGTGCGTAGTGACTTCCTCCCAAAGAGGACAGTATGGACAAGGGGGAAAAGAATAACTTTACAGTGAGAAACCTGACAAATGTTACTTCAGCCGGGTGATCAAGGTCAACATCAGCCATGATAAGTCATATTTATGGTCTGTACCCTTGATATGATGTGATGAAAATGGCACTTTACATTTATGTTTGTCCTCCCCCAAACCTAAAACCCCAGTATTATAATGAGGAAAATACTAGACAAATCCCACTCGAGAGGCATTGTAAAAATGCCTGACCAGTCTTTAAAGTTGTCAAGGTCTTCAAACACAAGGGAAGTCTGAGAAACTTTCACAGAAAAAAGGAGCCTGAGAAGACATGATATTGTAACTAAATATAATGTGGTGTCCTGGGTGAGATCCTTGAACAGAAATGGGATGTTAGGTAAAAGATAAGAAAATCTGAATACAATTTGGGACTTTGGTTAATAAGAGAATATTAATATTGGCTCATTAATTGTGACAAATGGATGTTACTCATGAACAGTGTTAATGGGGAAAACTGGGTATTAGGTATATGAAAACTCTGTACTATCTTCGCAATTTTCCCGTAAATATAAGCCTCTTCTAAAATAAGTATAAGTAACAAAAACAAAAACAAAACTTGTATGTTGCTGGCACTCAACCCATTAAAGGGTTGTGTTAATAGTAGTCAGTGTTTATATTTGGTTTTCTGTTTTCTTGATTCTGAGCCCATTTAGGTGATAATTATTATATAATGTAAATTGTCATTCAGGATAGGGCAAAGCTTGCAATAATTAAAATTCTAGAGGAGAGACTCTAAATTTGAATTCCAAATCTGACTCAAAAACATCAGAAATTCACATTTCAGAAGCCCATGTTCAAGGCTTGCTGCTTTCATTTTATTTTACATTAAATAAAATTATACATCAAAGTGAAAAAAATGGGTTATGGTTGAACAGGTAGCATTTTTCCTTTCTCAATGGCTCATAACATGATGGTGCATCATGTAATTAATGCATCTTAGATTTGATTAAATACAATATTATCTTTTAAAAGTGTTTAATAACCGATGGGGAAAAAGATTTCTAATTTAAATTTGCAGTTTGGAGGAAGGTTTAGTATCTGTATTAATTTGCACATTTTTTAGTATATTGGAATATTATTTGTCCCTCGTTTGTAATAAATATTTCCCCCCATTTTTTTGCCTTTTAATTTTAATTACGATGCTTTGTTATAGAGCACTTTTTGTTATAGAGTGCCTTTGTTACAAGTAGCCTACTTGGGGGTCCCCGCTAAGCAGGCTTTCCAGGGGTGGATTTTTAAGTGATCCCAGGGAGCAGTGGGCAGGGAAGGAAGGAAAGCCAGTATGGATGCATTATTGCATTGGCTATGTAAGGACAAATACAAACTAAAATAAGAGTCTTAATTCTCTCTGCTGAAACAGGGAAAGAGATTTGTCTCCTCTCCCTTTTCTCAGAACATTTACTTTAGAAAACCTGTATGTACTTTCTCATCTCTTTAAAATGTGTTCCTTTGAATACATAAGTCTTTTGTTGGCTGGCTTTTTTTTGTTCTTGTTTTTTTTTTTTTTTTTTGCGGTACGCGGGCCTCTCACTGCTGTGGCCTCTCCCGTTGCGGAGCACAGGCTCCGGATGCGCAGGCTCAGCGGCCATGGCTCACGGGCCCAGCCGCTCCACGGCATGTGAGATCTTCTTGGACCGGGGCACGAACCCGTGTCCCCTGCATCGGCAGGCGGACCCCCGACCACTGCGCCACCAGGGAAGCCCTGTTCTTATTGTTTTTTTAAGCTTTATGACCCAGGAATGTCTTTCTCAAGAACCTGGGAGACATCTCTTAAAAGGCAAACATTTTGAGAACCATCTTTTGAAATTCAAGCATCAGAAGAAGTAGTTCCCTATCGTTAGTCAACTATACCTCAAGAAATAAACATTTTTAAAAGAGGTAGGCAGGCTTCCCTGGTGGCGCAGTGGTTGAGAGTCCGCCTGCCAATGCAGGGGACACGGGTTCGTGCCCCGGTCTGGGAAGATCCCACATGCCGCGGAGCGGCTAGGCCCGTGAGCCATGGCTGCTGGGCCTGCGCGTCCACAGCCTGTGCTCCGCAACGGGAGAGGCCACAGCAGTGAGAAGCCCGTGTAATGCAAAAAAAAAAAAAAAAAAAAAAGAGGTAGGCAAAAATCACTTGTAAATTAAAAAAAATCAAACAAACAAACAAATAAATGGCAGAATCTATGGGGAAAAAAGAGGTAGTTCCCCTACTTTCTAATTCCTATGGAAAGGGAGGAGGCTCACTTTGGTGGATGCTTTGTCCCAATTTGAGAAATGACTTCCTGTCATAAGATAGAGGTTTGGGGGCTTCCCTGGTGGTGCAGTGGTTAAGAATCGACCTGCCAATGCAGGGAACACGGGTTCGAGCCCTGGTCTGGGAAGATCCCACATGCTGCGGAGCAACTAAGCCCATGCGCCACAACTACTGAGCCCTCGTGCCACAGCTACTGAAGCCCACGTGCCTAGAGCCCGTGCTGTGCAACAAGAGAAGCCACCGCAATGAGAAGCCTGCGCGCCGCAACGAAGAGCAGCCCCGCTCACCGCAACTAGAGAAAGCCTGCGCACAGCAACGAAGACCCAAGGCAGCCAAAAATAAATAAATAAAGTAAATAAAGTTATTTAAAAAAAAAGAAAATAAGATAGAGGTTTCTTTTTCCACTGGATAACCCCAACTACAGGTAAAGTTGAGATGAACTCTGTGTGACCAATGGTACCGTCAGGTCATTGCATTGCAGGACGAGTTATTTTTTACCTTGAGAACATGCCTGGAATGGGCTGTATCTACTTGGCTGTGTGAAGCCGTAAGATTCCTTGTGTCTCTGCCTTCTCTTAGCAGATTGATTGCCTGTGATGCATGTCACATTCTGGTTTAATGCTTATTCAATAATAAAAATGTTTTCTTTTTCTACCACCACGGTGGAGAGGAGTTCTGGGTTGGGAGAAGATCTTGGTTCTGATTCTCCCACTGGAAGCAGCCACTCCATCACAGGGGATCAGGGCACGTGAGGACCACTGGAGCCTCAAGTAGGCACATCTCAGAACTCCGCGCAGGGTTCAGGAGGAACATTTAGCCATCGGCTCCCACACCCGTCCACTCTAGGGACCTGTTCAGCCCCTGCGCTGGTGGGTGGCGAGTGCCTGAGCACAGAGAGGACCACGGTTTCCCCCTTGGGGAGGTGCCGGGCTGGGAGAGGTGCTGTGTGTGGGTCTCAGGTGAGGTCGGTCCGCTGCACCTGCGTGAAGCTGGCCAGAGCTGGAGCAAAGCCAGTCTAGCAGCAGTGGCTGGAGTGGAGCGAGAAGGTGGCAGCACACGTAGGCCTTTTTTTTTTTTTTTTTTTTTTAAGTAGTAAAAATATTAGAGTGGGTTTAGCTTTGATCCTAAGATACCATAAATTAACAAGTCCTTATTTGGTCCTGCTGCCTTGCAAGTGTTTGCTTAGAAATAACACCGTAATGGTGATGGAGAAGGAACAGGCCGAAAAGGAATACACTGGAGCATTGCAGAGGAGTTGAGGAATTCTGTGCACCTTAGAGAACACGGAATCTTTGTGTTGGGGACACCCCAAGAACCATCCAGGCATGGCGCCCACCTAAAACATGGATTCCCTTTTCAACACCGCATCCTTTTTGTCACCTATGCTTTGCTTCCAGATTTCTTTCTGGCAAAGAATTCCAAATTATGGTAACAATTACTGTCTCCAGCTAATGTTGGCAATGTTGTAACATTCTTTAAATTCTTTTTCTAATATCATTAGAAAATTGAGCAAGTGAACTATTAGGAAATGTTGCCGAGGTCAAAATTAAATTAGACAAAATCTACTTATAATAAAATCAGGGCTTTGCTGCCTGGATAAGGAAACTGGATACGTCTTGTTTAAATAGACCTAACTAGAGAAAATCCTGATCAGCCATAGCATAGCATAATGAGACAGATATGTTATATAAATATACTCCTTTAACTATAATAAATGATAGAATATTTGCCAGAAACATCAAAGAACAACACACCTACAGTTGCAGAAGCAACAGAACTGTTCAAAGGAACCTTGAATGAATTGATAGCAACCACTTTTATAAAGGAGAAAAAAGAGAAAGACTTACAAGAGAATGAATGCTCTGTACCTATGAGCATTCGTACACTAATGTTTTCAGAGAAACCCAAGACATCCGGGTAGTTGTCAAGAGCAGAACTACTGCGGCAAAGACACAGTGGGGCTGATAATATACCAGCAGAGAGAACCCAAATTACAGCTAAATTATATGAACAGATGATAAGGATGCCAGTTAAATGAACCACCCTAGCTAATTAAATAAGATCCAACATAGCAATAATATTGGTACCAAAGAAACCAGACACTGCAATTAAGAAGTAATTAAAGAAGGTATTCCTGACATGAAAGCCAGTTTATTTGTGGCTCTTGAGGGGTCTTTCGACAGGGGACAGAGGAAGCAGACACATTGTTCTCAGAGGGTGGAGGGCTAGATTGAGATATTAATTTACCTTTCAGAATTGTGTCAGCTAATTTCCTGTGTCTAAAGTTAATGCCCTGATTAGAAAAGACTGGGCGTCCTGGCAGATGGGTGGAGTGCTCCCTGCATGTGGGATGAAATACGGCGCTCTGATCCCCCAAAACCTCCATAGTTTTTTCCAGCTGGAGTTGGGATGCAGCCTGAGCCTGTACACAATGCAAAGTCCTCAGCCGTCGTAACCTGCGGTTCCCCATCTGTGCTGAGGCCCACACTAACTGTTAAGAAGAGGAGAGTGTTGCTAACTGATCTCAGGCCAAGATTGTTAAACAAAAGGAGCCGTGAAAATACGGCTGAACACTCTTACTTCAATTTCTAAGAAGCCTAAGGAACATCACAATAACCATCATAAATAATATTTGTTCCATCTTTTATATTTTCCATGCCTAAGTGTTTTATATGCTCCTATCACAAATGACTGGATGTGAGCACTCTCATTATTCCCATTTATAGACTTGGAAACAGATTCAGTTAAAATTTGTGCAAAAGCACATCATTGGGAAAAGCTAAGATTCCAGCACAGGTCAATCTGACTTCAGAGCCTATGCTCTTATGCATCCCACGATACGGCCCACAGCCTTGTAGGCGTGGAGGAGCTGAGACCAGTTCAGATTAAACCACTGACATTGCTTATAACAGTCTCCCCCAGATGAAACTGATGGACATTTCCCTCTGGTTCTCCAGGAGTTCTTTCCAGAAAAGAAGTTCTTTCCAGAAAAGACAATCCAATCCTGGTGATGAGAGATCCATGCTGGTCTTAACAGAGAATCTCAGCCTCTGTACACACACACACACACACACACACACACACCCAATCACTCACTCACTTTCCCAGCCAGAGGTAGTTCTTTATTTATAACGCTCCTCTCAGATGTGCTACTTAAGCAAATCAGAAAAAGCAAATATTCCCAGTGGTCAAAACCTGATCAAGAAATCCACTCCTGGGCTTCCCTGGTGGTGCAGTGGTTGAGAGTCCGCCTGCCAATGCAGGGGACGTGGGTTTGTGCCCCGGTCCGGGAAGATCCCACATGCCGCGGAGCGGCTGGGCCTGTGAGCCATGGCCGCTGAGCCTGCGCGTCCGGAGCCTGTGCTCCACAACTGGAGAGGCCACAACAGTGAGAGGCCCATGTACTGCAAAAAAAAAAAAAAAAAAAAAAAAGAAATCCACTCCACTGCCAGGGAAGAGAAGCTCAGCAAACTGACCCTCAGGGGATTTTTCAGGCCTAAACCAAAGGCCAACACACGGTGCTGCTAAAGATCCTTTCCTCCGTGATCACCCTCTCTTCTCTAGATGGTCACCCTCTTCTCTTCTCTTTTATTCTCCTCTCTTCTCTTCTCTTTTATTGTGTTTTTCTTCTATGCTGTGCCCCAAGTGAAGTCAGAAATTGAATACACTCATATTCAGAACATAATTTAGGATGCTCAACTTCATCTAGTTTAACGGATTTTCATCAAATTTAATGATGTATCAAAATATAGTTATTACAACCAATTATATTAGTTTGCTAGGGGTGCCATAAATAAGGACCACAGACTGGGTGGCTTAAACAACAGAAACATATTCCCTTACAGTTCTGGAGGCCAGAAGTCCAAGATCAAGGTGTCAGCAGGATTGGTTTCTTCTAGGAGGCTTCTCTCCTTGGTTTGTAGACGGCTGTTTTCTCCCTGTGTCTTCACTTGGTCTTCCCTCTTTCATGTCTGTGTCCTAATCTCCTCTTTTTATAAGGACACTAGTCATATTGGATTAGAGCCCACCCACCCTAATGACCACATTTAAACTAATTATCTCTTTAAAGACTATATCTCCAAGTAAGGTCATATCCTGAGGTATTAGGAGTTAGGACTTCGACATATTTTTGGAAGGACACAATTCAGCCCATACACAAAGTGAGCTTTATATAACAGTCTGACTCCATTTTTTTTTGAGTGAAACTATGTATCCTTTGACCAACACCTCCCTCCTGCCAGCCTCTGGTAACCACCATTCTATTCTCTGCTTCTATGAGTTTGACTATTTCAGATTCCTGGTATAAATGGTATTGTGTAGTATTTGTTTTTTTGTATCTGGCTTATTTCACTTAGCATAATGTCTTCCAAGTTCATCCATTTTGTAGCAAATGGCACAACTTCCTGATTTTTTTTTTAGTGGCTGATTTATCTTCCATTGTATGTACACAGCACATTTTCTTTATCCATTCATCTGTCAATGGACATATCTTTGCTACTGTAAATAATGCTGCAATGAACATGGGAGTGCAGATATTTGAGATCCTGATGTTAATTCTTTTGGGTGCATACCCAAAAGTGGGATGGCTGGAGCATATGGTAGATCTATTTTTAACTTTTTTGAGGCGATTCCATACTGTTTTCCATAGTGTCTATACCAATTTACCTTCCCACTAACAGTGTACAAGTTTCCTTTTCACCACATCCTCGTCAACACTTGTTATATTTTGTTTTTTTACTAATAGCCATCCTAACAGGTGTAAGATGCTATCTCATTGTGGTTTTGATTTGCATTTCCCTGATGATTAATGATGTCCCGTACCATTTCATATACCCATTGGCCATTTGTCTTTGGGGAAATGTCTGTTCAAATCTTTTGTCTATTTTTTAATCAGGTTGTTTGGTTGTTTTTTGTTTGTTTGTTTTGGGTTAGTTTTTTTGTTGTTGTTGGTGGTGGATCTTTTTTTACTATTGAATCATAGGAGTTCCTCTTATATTTTGAATATTAACCCTTTATCAGATATATGGTTTGCAATTATTTTCTTCCAGTCTGTAGTTTGTCTTTTCACTTTGCTTATTGTTTCCTTTGCTGCAAAGATGCTTTTTAGTTTGATGCAGTCCCATTTGTCTATTTTTGCTTTTGTTGCCTATGTTTTTCGTGTCATATTCAAGAAATAATTGCTAAGGTCAATGCTAAGAAGTTTTCCCCCTATGTTTTCTTCTGGAAGTTTTATAGTTTCAGGTCTTATGTTTAAGTCTTTAGTCTATTTTGAGTTGATTTTTGTATATGGTGTGTGATAAAGGTCCATTTCATTCTTTTGCATGTGGATATCCAATTTTCCCAACACCACTTATTGAAGAGATTATCCTTTCCCCATTGTGTAGACTTGTCCCCCACCCCCCTTCAAAGATCAGTTGACTGTAAATGTGTGGGTTTGTTTCTGGGCTCTCTGTTCTGTTCCATCCATTGATATGACTCCATTTTTGAAGTTTGACTGCTGGTAGATTTCAAATTCCACCCCTCTCTCTTCCCGTTCAGCCCCACATTTGGACAAGCTGATAAGAAAGCCTGGGTTCTCCCTCCTTTGGCTCCTGAAGGAAGTTCAAGTCCCGCACAAGTCCCAGACCACACAAGTTCAAACCACAGTCCCAGCGTTTAACCATAATAAAAGGCAAACCAGTCTCCCTTTCCTCTCTCTCAAGCCACTGTTTTTTTTAGTTTAAGTTTATTTATTTATTTATTTATTTATTTTTTGCGGTACGCGGGCCGCTCACTGTTGTGGCCTCTCCCGTTGTGGAGCACAGGCTCCGGACGCGCAGGCTCAGCGGCCATGGCTCACGAGCCCAGCCACTACGCGGAATGTGGGATCTTCCCAGACTGGGGCACGAACCCGTGTCTCCTGCATCGGCAGGCGGACTCTCAACCACTGCGCCACCAGGGAAGCCCTATTTATTTTTTAACATCTTTATTGGAGTATAATTGCTTTACAATGGTGTGCTAGTTTCTGCTTTATAACAAAGTGAATCACCTGTACATATACATATACATATATCCCCATATCCCCTCCCTCTTGCATCTCCCTCCCACCCTCCCTATCCCACCCCTCTAGGTGGTCACAAAGCACCGAGCTGATCTCCCTGTGCTATGCGGTCTCAAACCACTTTTGTACCAACTTGGGAACCTGCTCTGCTTTTCCCTAAAAGTTTCATTACATGAGTAATAAATCTTTAAATACTTTTTGGTGTATGTGTGGTGTCATCACTCTCAACATCCAAACCAAATTTCACATGGAGTGGGGTTCCATCCTGTTCCTGCCAGATGGCTACGACAGTCCACTTACATTTAACTAAGATAACACTTGTAAAGTCAACTATATTACCCATAATAGTAATACAAAAGTAATAAAAATGTAGCTATTTTGATAGATGTCAAGAAGCAATGTCTTCTTGACAAAACATAAATATCTAAAAACAATAGGAATGGAATATTCATTTCTTTACATGATAAAGAGTACCTATTTAAAATGGATTCAGTATTATACTTGATGGAAGGTACTAACATCACCCCTCTTTTAAAATATAGGAACAAAGCCAAGATATGGTCTATCACCACTCCTTCTTCATATAGCACCTGTGCCAGTTAGTAAGCCGTTGTCTCTCAGCCCTAAATCGACTTTTCTTTGTGCTGCTCTGTGAGATGTAACATCTCTCCTTTGCCACATGGCTCCATGTTAGGTGTTATCAACAGGAGGTACGACAGGAGCCTGAAAGATAGACTTCCCCTAGCGCTCCTATTGACAGAGCCAGGCACGGAGTTGCTGGTAAAGTGGAAATGTGGTTTTCAGAGTCCTAGCTCCAACATCACAGAGTATGAAAGGGTGATTTTCACGCTAATAGACAATAACTCAGTAACTGGCACAGGTCTCTTCAGCCTGTTCCTCCAGCACGCTGAAGTGGATTATTACCTTGCCCCAGTTGGGTTTTTTGGTAAAGAAAAACTCATAGACAGAAGTTATTAAGAAGACCATACTCCTGAAAATAACAACCATAATGGCATACTTCACATAAAGACTTTCCTTGCTCTGCGTTTATACTGCTCCACTCGGCTGTTCTTCTACACATACGAAGTCAATTTGTAGTTGGAGAAAAGCCTTTTAATGGTATTAAAACCCTCTAACTCGCTCTCCAATTCCCAAATACTTAGGGGTTATGTCAACATGATGCTATAAGGATATTAAAATGACAAGTGTGCTAACTAACGTTAGTACATGGACGTGATTATATAAAATAAAAAGATGAAAAAAACCCAAAACAGAACATATTAGGTGTATCTTACTTATTACAATGTAAAGTTTATAAGTGTACATAAAAGGATTTGAAATAAAATTGGAATTATTTTTTATAAATTTATTTATTTTTATTTTGTTTATTTTTGGCTGCGTTGGGTCCTCGTTGCTGCGTGCGGGCTTTCTCCAGTTGTGGCGAGCGAGGGCTACCCTTCATGGCGGTGCGCGGGCTTCTCGTTGCTGTGGCTTCTCTTGTTGCGGAACATGAGCTCTAGGCGCGAGGGCTTCAGTAATTGTGGCTTGTGGCCTCAGTAGTTGTGACTTGCGGGCTCTAGAGCACAGGCTCAGTAGTTGTGGCGCACAGGCTTAGTTGCTCTGCGGCATGTGGGATCTCCCCGGACCAGGGCTTGAACCCATGTCCCCTGCATTGGCAGGCGGATTCTTAACCACTGCGCCACCAGGGAAGCCCTAAAATTGGAATAATTTAAATAAAGTTGCAATAATAGCATTTGCAGTTTAATGCTACATTGTTTTCTTCCTATAAAGTCACACAAGTTCATAAGTTTCTTTCTTTTTATATACCTTTTTTCCCATAAATTTATTTATTTTATTTATTTATTTTTGGCTGCATTGGATCTTCATTGCTGTGCGCGGACTTTCTCTAGTTGTGGCAAGTGGGGGCTACTCTTTGTTGCAGTGCGCGGGCTTCTCATTGCAGTGGCTTCTCTTTTTGCGGACCACGGGCTCCAGGCACACGGGTTCAGTAGTTGTGGCTCGCGGGCTCTAGAGCACAGGCTCAGTAGTTGTGGCGCATGGGCTTAGTTGCTCCACAGCATGTGGGATCTTCCCGGACCAGGGCTCGAATCCGTATCCCCTGCATTGGCAGGCAGATTCTTAACCACTGTGCCACAAGGGAAGCCCCATAATTGTTTCTTAAAAGAAAAAAAACGATATGAGAATATTTGCTCGTTTACATTTCTCAGACTGCCTTCCTCTCTGATCTTAATGTTCCTTTTAATTTGTTTTTTTAAAAATCTTCTTTGAACAAATGAAGTAATATTGATTTTGTCTGACCTCTACTCACAGCTTTTAAAACAAATCTTGCTTTTACAGCTGCTTATTCTAATATTAATAGGCTGAGTGAAGTTTGCCCTCTGAATTAATTCTCAAAATAAAGTCAGAGTGAGATGTATAATGAAGAAAAATGAACTATAAAAGCTAGGACTCTCCAACACACAGTGAATTGTTCTTTCCCCTCTTTTTTTTTTGTTTTATAAATTTATTTTTTATTTATTTATTTTTGGCTGCGTTGGGTTTTCTTTGCTGCATGCGGGCTTTCTTTTTAGTTGAGGTGAGCGGGGGCTACTCTTCACTGCAGTGCACAGGCTTCTCATTAAGGTGGCTTCTCTTGTTGTGGAGCATGGGCTCTAGGTGCGCAGGCTTCAGTAGTTGTAGCACATGGGCTCAGTAGTTGTGGCTTGCGGGCTCTAGAGTGCAGGTTCAGTAGTTGTGGCGCATGGACTTAGTTGCTCCACAGCATGTGGAATCTTCCCGGACCAGGGCTCGAACCCGTGTCCCCTGCATTGGCAGATAGATTCTTAACCACTGTGCCACCAGGGACACCCTCTGCCGTTTTTAAAAAGAAACAGCATTACCTGACTTTGTCGTGCTCTGTGCAGAATGAGACATGATTAAAGTAGTTTGTGTGCCTGATGATAATACAAAGCGGAGAGGAAAGGAAAAACCTCCTCTGATGAAAATGTGTTCCTTCGATAGGAAACTTACCATCTCTGGTTGCACAAAAGGAAGAGAGAAAACAGCCAGAAATATTGTTTTCTCTGTCATAAACGTGCCTTTTGGGAATGGTCAAGGTATCCCAAGGAATGAGATGTGGAGCAAAAGATTATTGAATTAGAATGACCTCAACTTCTCTTTTGTTGAGCTCAAAGTCATCTAATAGCTGTTCTCACAACCATCCTCTTCTCCTCATCACATCTTTTGTTCTTCTCTTTATTTTTCCCATCCATATTAAAGGAAGATTATTCTAAAACCTCAATTCAATATAACAGCTATATGCAAAGTAATTACCATGTGCAAGATATTCCGAATTCTGTAAGAAATTCCTCTTGCTGGCACTTCCCTGGTGGTCCTGGTGGTAAGACTGCACTCCCAATGCAGGGTCCCAGGTTTGATCCCTGGCAGGGGGAACTAGATCCCGAATGCCTGCCACAACTAAGAAGTCTACACGCGGCAACTAAAGATCTCTCATGCTGCAACTAAGACCTGGTGCAACCAAAACAAACAAAGAAACAAACAAACAAATAAATAAATAAAAATTTTCTCTTGCCTTTTAAACTAGCTTGAATTTATTATGTTATATGCAAAGTAATTTTGACTAATGTATGTGCCTTTTTTATTCATTTATTTTTTAATCGAAGTGTAGTTGCTGTACAATATTATATAAGTTACAGGTGTACAAAATATAGTGATTCACAATTTTTAAAGGTTATACCTATACTTACTTATTTCTTATAAAACAAAGTCCAAATTTCTAAGAAGTGCACTCAAAGTTCTATATAATCTAGACATATCTTACCTTTTCAACCTTATTTTTTATTGCTTTTTAATTGAAATTTTTTTCTCCAAACAGCCTGGCGTACCCTGTATTTTTTTTTTTTTTTTTTTTTTTTTTTTGTGGTATGTGGGCCTCTCACTGTTGTGGCCTCTCCCGTTGCAGAGCACAGGCTCCGGATGTGCAGGCCCAGAGGCCATGGCTCATGGGCCCAGCCACTCCGTGGCATGTGGGGTCCTCCTGAACCGGGGCACAAACCCATGTCCCCTGCATCGGCAGGCAGACTCTCAACCACTGTGCCACCAGGGGAGCCCTATTCCCTGTATTCTTAAACACATCCTGTTCACTCTATGACCACACCTCTGCTCATTTAAATATCATCTTCACGTCACTTTCTCCCTTTAAATCCCATCCATCCTTCAAAGCCCACTTATCTCTAAGCTCCCTTTTATGACAGAGACAACCCTTCTTTTGATGATTTATAGAACTTCCTGTATGTGCAATTACTTTGGCATTTGTCATATACTCTCATGAACCATTATTCATTAAAACATTTTTAAATGTATGTGAATAAAACTGTAAGATCCTCGGGGTCAGAAAACACCTCTTTTGCTTGTTTGTGCTCTGAAGGAGACGCAGAAGTTCTTTCTGATTATTCACTACTTATGGTGGGCCACTTCCAAAGTTATACCCAAAGAGAAAATTACACTTTTACTCAAGGAAATAAAATATAACGCTTATATTCATTCACTAAAATGCGTTTACTGAGCACATTCTGTAACAGGGGAGAACATTTTGTATTCTATTACAAGTTAATCACTAAAGGGATGTTGCCTATAAACATAAATGATACATAATGGCCCATCTCTGGGAACACTGCCTCCCAGGTAATGGGCATTAAGCTAAAATACTTTTGTGTAGCTCATAGGAAACATCCTGACCAGGCCTACCTGTGAATGACTGCAGGGAGGAAAACATTAACACATCCCCTTTGGAGGCTGACCAGAACCAGGAAATGTTTGACTTTACTCCCTCCCTTTTTAGTATGAAAGAGGCATGAATTCTTGCTCAGGCAAGATGGTTCTTTGGGACATGAGTCCACCATCCTCTCAGTCTGCTGGCTTTCCGAATAAAGTCTCTATTCCTTGCCCCAGCAACTCGTCTCTCAATTTATTGGCCTGTCGTGCGGCGAGCAGTACAAGCTTGGACTCGGTAACAATTCTATGTGCCAGGTACCGATGATGAGATACACAGTAGGAACCTGGCCCTGCAGACCCACAGCCATCAGTGGTGACACAAATGGGTCACTGGGAGCTGAACCCAGAGCCCAGGTCACAGGGCACATGGACTGTCACAGGAGAGAAGAGCATGTATGCATGGAGCTGACAGGGAGAGGACAGTCTGGAGCTAAAGGTCATCACGTGCAGACCAGTAGCTCCTTTCTGCGAAGACTCCACCCATGTTGGGGCTTTAGTGGGGATAGATATACAGCACTGATTTCTTCCACTTCAGAATCTGAATTTAACTGAGAAATAGACACAGGACTGAGACTGAAGGAGATGAGGACATGGCCTAGACTTGTCGCAAGTGGGATGCTATCAGCCCCCTGAACTGAATTTACTCGAGCCTTGGCTGTCCTCACCTGCAGACAGAATCTGCCCTGCTAAGCTCACTGTGCACCAGATAGCAGGCCAGGATCTGAGGTGAATTAACCTCCAGCCAGGTGAGAATTTGGGGAAAAACAGAAAAGGTAAACTATAGTCCCAGGCTCTATATGGGGCTGAAAACCACTGATGCATAATGTCATCTCCTCACTCTTCTCTGGGCCTCTGGGGAGTCAGGGAGGTGACCTCTGGCAACGTGTTGAAGGCATCTGGAGAGGAAGTGGGAAGGCATCTGGAGAGGAAGTGGGAGTGGGAGAAAGCCATGAAAGGTGGTGTCCTGTGAAATGCTGAGTGGTTTGGGTTTAAATACCAGTTCTGTCATTCATTCACTGTAATTCTGTAAATAACAGAGTGTCATTTCCCTCATCTATAAAATGGGAACCTAACAAGGTTTTTATATGGTTTATTATTAATCAATATTTTTGATACTGAAATCCTCAAAAATGGGATTGAATTTGATTCAACAGATCTCAAAAAATGTTTTCAAAATTTTTATTTTAACGATTCCTTTTGGGTCTCTGACTTACCTTCCGATTAAGTAAACAATTTCTTCTCTAGTAATAAAGAGATAAAAGCTATCTTTCATTGCAAAGTGGATATTGTACAGATTAGTTAACATGAAGCTTATGTGTTCCAGCTTAGGGGAAAGGGTAAAAACACATCTAGTTAGATTTAATTTCTTCTTCGAACCTGACAAAATATCAAAATTTGGGAGGAGTTGGGATGGGGAGAGTTGATAGTTGATAAAATATGTTTTAAATTATAGAAGCCCAAAGGCCTCATGTGTTTGTTTAGACTTCATCTGGTAACACTGAGTGTGCATTTCAGACATTTTGACACTTTATTTCATCAAATGGATGCATAGTCCTTCTCAGTGACATTGAACTTCAAGGGTATAATCATTCTATATGTGCCCCACCCTCTTATGTTAATTACTGTGATGAACTGTCTTTCTCTAAGAGGTGATATTTCTTTAATTTTTATTCCAACAGAGAAACATGAATCTACCCATTTAAGAGCAAGGAGCATTTTGTAAACAGAACTTAATATTTGTTTTTTATTCAATTAGATACTATAATACAATTTCAATAAACAATCTCTAAATTAAAATGCCACTTTTTGGATATTTTTATTTTTGTTTTTTAATTTAATTTAATTTTTAAAATTTTAAAATGCTACTTTAACTCCAAGGAAATAAAGCAGCTTGAAAATCAATAAATAAAAGGTGATTTGAAAACCAGGAAAAGAATGACATTTTATCAAAAATGATAATCAAATTGGCCAAAAGCCAGCTAGTCATCTTGACTATTTATCGCTAGAATTTCCATTTGCTATAGTTTTGTAAGGGTTTGTCTCCTTATTTTTGGTGGTATTTATTCCAGAGTTTCTAAAATTGGTGATATGTTGGTTGAAAAATTGACAGCATAAGATCCTTATTTTCTTCAACAAACTCCATTGACCATAATGTGATCTCATATAACCACAAAAGACATTCCTCTGAAGCAGGAAACAGACATATGAATTGGGACTATCCAGAGAAAGACAGAGGCCCTGCATCCCTTCCATTTTTATGATGTACTTAAAATAACAACAAATAATAATAAACATTCTCAAAGCAGGATTCTCCAAGTTCCGGTATATTTTGAATGTTTACATTTAACCATGGGAGTGGCATGAGGGAAACCTTTTAATCCTGTCAGTGTCTCTGTAGTTATTTATAGAGATTATTCAGAGACAACTCAGGACAGCTGAATCTGAGGCCGTGTGTAAATTAGGCCCTGCTGTGCACAGACAATACAGGAGATCGGCCCTGGTCTTCGTGGCTGCTCCTGGAAGAAAGATACACAAGTTTTCTGGTGACGGGAGAGGTTTGAGTCCATGTTTACATGGGCCAAGATAGATGAGATATGAGATGAATATCTGGCTAATTCTAACACCTCCCCTGACTCTGCTTTTAAAGACAAAGCAAGAGGCTCGAGCCTAAATTAGGGGAACTGGATGAGGAACCAGGACAACAGCTGTTGCCCTGCTCACAACACGCCTCTAGCCCCGGACAGCAGCAATTGCCGTGGGGCGCCCAAAGCCACACCCATCCTCCCCACAGGTTGTCCTCCCTCACCCACTAGAGTTCAGGGCACCAGAGACCCCATGGTCCCTACTCAGCCCAGGCAGAAGGTCATGGGGCTTGGGGGACGAGGGACAGCTCTGGCTGGCTTTGAGTCCTGTCTCCAAAACACGTGGCCTTGGTTGCTTCATACCTAAATTTCAGTTTCCTTTTTTAAAAAAAAATTTATTTATTATTTATTTTATTTCTGGCTGCATTGGGTCTCTGTTGCTGCCCATGGCTTTCTCTAGTTGCAGCGAGCAGGGGCTACTCTTCATTGTGGTGCACGGGCTTCTCATTGCGGGGACTTCTCTTGTTGCGGAGCACGGGCTCTAGGCGTGCGGGCTTCAGCAGCTGTGGCACGTGGGCTCAGTAGTTGTGGTGCACGGGCTCAGTTGCTCCGCGGCTTGTGGGATCTTCCTGGACCAGAACTCGAACCCATGTCCCTGGCATTGGCAGGCAGATTCTTAACCACTGCACCACCAAGGGAGCCCTAAATTTCAGTTTCCTAATCTGTAAAATGAGGATAAGCATAATGGTAGCCAGCTCACTGAGCTGAGATGGTTAAACAGGAATTAATTGTTTAGCTCCTGGTAAGTGTCCTCTCAAAGGCAGTAATTAGGGGTGAGAGACCCACAACTAGACTCCTCATTCATTGATGATTCTTGCCTAAATCAATTATTCGTATGATAGTTGCAAAACGGTAATTTTCTCAGTCCACCGTTCTCTCTAAATTTGTTAGTTGCATTAGATGACCTTTCCCTTCTTGCTTATGTGCTTTTTTTGTTTCTTGTTTAATCGGTATGAACAAATGGAGTCTTATTTTACTTAGTGGGTTATGGTCCACTCTTATCACTGTTACTCAGCTTTCCCAGCTGTTGGTCAGTGGGAGCTCCTCCTTTCTGGCTCCTGTGTCCTTTCAGCAGCTCCTGCCCGCACCTCATGTTTTGAGCACTTCTTTATTTTATAGCCTAACAAAGCAATTCAGCTTCATCTTGTGCTTTCCTTGCCTCAGATTTGCCGTCAGCCATTTTTTTCAAGAAGCTCTGATTCTTTGTGGTGGAGGGAAAACAGTATTTAGAATCCAACACCTGGGCACTAGATTCATTCATTGCTTTTTGGGTATCACTGTTTCCAGGCCCTTTCAGCAGACAAAGCTAGAGAATATGCACACACCCCCACAAATATAACTATATCTCCATCTTTTAAAACCACGAGTTCATGCTAATGCTCTCATTCTAGTGCGGCTCGAGGGATTCTTAGCCTTCTGCATTTCCATATTTGTTTGTCACGACATTATCAATACTTGTACTCGTTTGTTCACCTACTATATGTAGCAAGCTGCTTCAGAATGGCTAACTCACATCACTGCTGAAACAAACCCTACAAATAGAGTTTGAGATTTGTTTGCAAGTGGTTTTGTCTCTATAGTAAAAACGCTGTGTTCGAAAAATTCTTGGGAGAGGGTGAGTTTTATGATATGTGAATTATACCTCAATAAAGACATTTAAAAAAATTTCCATGGGTTAGTTCTCCTCTCCTTCAGCATGGCTACGCTCTCCATTTTAAATGCAATTAAGTGTATTTGCTTCTGTTTGTATTCCATTTTAGATTTTTTTCCTCCTCTGTCATATTGACATTTAATTTTGGAGTATATAAACATGAATGTGGTTCTAAAAGTCCACCACACTATACAAAAAGGTATACTCAGAGGTGTGACATTCTCACCCCCTTTCCTTCCACTCAACTCCTTTCTACCCCAATAGGTTACTAGTCTCATTAGTTTCTGCTCCACCCGTCCTGTTACCTTTTTACAAAAATAAACTGGTGGAGATCTCTGTTCCTATCTGTCTATCTATCCATGCATCCACCCATCTCTCCATTATCTTCCATACACGAAAGATAGTAAAGTGTACTCTTGTCCTTCGATTTTTTTCCTCTGCTTAACAAGGTAATCCTGAAATCACTTTACATCAGTTTATAGAGATCTTCTGTATTCTTTTCTCATAGCTGCATAGTACTCCATCCTGTGGCTATTCCATCGCTTAGAGTTTGTCTTTTGCATCACAGAGTTTTAATGGATTTTCATGTCTCATTGGATCCTTGTAATAACCCTGTGAGATGGGCAAAATATGTGTCATTATTCCCATGTTGCAGTTGCGAAAATAGAGATTCCGAGAGGCGACAGAGGTGAGTAATAACGGAGTGGGGTCTAGAAACAGACATCGGAGTTCAAGGGCAGCAGCTGTCCCAGGACACTGTGCTGGTGGCCTTCATACCTCTTCATCCTGTGCATGATAGGGAAGCTCAGGCTTTGTGGAAATCTAGTCTGGAACAGTGACCACTATTCATAACATGTCTCTAGGTTTAATGATAAAAATTAAATAATGTATTCTGAGTTCCAAACAACTACTTCAAAACAAAATTTTTAAAAATGACCTGTATCAGGACCCTGGCATACTTAAATTTGGTAATTTGAGGAGAGTTCATCAAGGACCTTGATGTCAGAGGAAATGGAAATTAAAACAATAATGAGATACCCTTTCCTAATCATCAAATTGGCAAAAATTAATGAGCCATACCAGACCAAGTGTTGGAGAAGGTATGAAAAAATAGGAATGCTTGTGTATGATGATGAAAGTACACCTACAGTCACTTTAGAGAACAGTTGGCAGTATCTTGTAAATTTAAAGCTATGTGTAGTTTTAATGTAACAACATATAGTGAATTTATTGTTGCTATTTTATTTATTTATTTTTTATTTATTTAGGCCGTGCCACGTGGCTCGCGGTATCTCCGTTCCCCGACCAGGGACTGGCAGTGAAAGCCCAGAATCTTAACCACTAGGCCACCAGGGAACTTCCCTTAATGCTGTTATTTTAAATGAATTAATAAATTTAAAAATTCTCAGTTTTTATCTATAATATGATAGATATTAATAGCTCTAACACACGTAAACAAAACCTCTTTGGGGTCCTAAATAAACTCATGAATGTAAAGGGGTGTTGAGACAAAAATGTTTGAAAACTGTTTCTTGTGATGAGTTGTAAGAGTTGTGGGGACTTCTTTATACTTTCTGGATACGAGTCCCTTATCAGATATATTATTTGCAAATCTTCTCTCCCATCTGGGAATTATCTTTTTACTTTTTTAAAAAAATCACTTAATTAATTTATTATTGGCTGCGTTGGGTCTTTGTTGCTGCATGCAGGCTTTCTCTAGTTGCGGCGAGCAGGGGCTACTCTTTGTTGTGGTGTGTGGGCTTCTCATTGTGGTGGCTCCTCTTGTCACGGAGCACGGGTTCTAGGCACATGGGCTCAGTAATTGTGGCTCACGGGCTCAGTAGTTGTGGTGCGCGGGGTTCAGTAGTTGCGGCGCACAGGCTCTAGAGTGCAGGCTCAGTAGTTGTGGTGCACGGGCTTAGTTGCTCCGTGGCATGTGGGGTCTTCCTGGACCAGGGCTCGAACCCATGTCCCCTGCATTGGCAGGCAGATTCTTAACCACTGTGCCACCAGGAAAGTCCTGTCTTTTTACTTTTTTGATGATGTCCTTTGAAGCACAAAATTTTTTAATTTTGATGCAGTCCAGTGTATATATATTTTATCTTTTTTCACTTGCACTTTTGGTACAAATCTAATCTAATAAACCACTGCTTGAAATCCAAGATCACAGAGATTTCCTCATATGTCTTCTTACAAGAGTTTTATAGTTTTAGCCCTTACATTTAGGTCTATGAGCCATTTTGACTTAATTTTTTGTATATGATGTGAGGCAGGGGTCCAATTTCATTCTTTTGTACGTGCATATCCAATTGTCTCAGCGCCGTTTGTTGAAAACCTCATATAGTTTTACAAGTTTTGGTTACATCACTATTCAGTGTTTACATTATTATGTATATGTAAATATATTTTCTGCTGAGCCAAGAGATATACTGTTATTGTTTCCTTTCTTGTTAAAAAGTCTGCTTTTCTCAGAGTTAGCAGTAGCCTAATTTAAATTGTTGCTGTTGTTTCCTTTTTTTGAACTCATGCTGACATCTTTCCACACCCTTCAATGGCCTCCATTTCTACAAGGCCGAACCTGGGGCTTCCCTGGTGGCACAGTTGTTAAGAATCCACCTGCCAATGAAGGGGACGTGGGTTCGAGCCCTGGTCCGGGAAGATCCCACATCAGCTGTGGAGTAATGAAGCCCATGCACTGCAGCTACTGAGTCTGAGCTCTAGAGCCAGCGAGCCACAACTACTGACCCTGTGTGCCACAACTACTGAGCCCGTTTGCCACAACTACTGAGCCCGCGTGCCATGACTACTGAGCCCGTGTGCCTGGAGCCCATGCTCCGCGACAAGAGAAGTCACTGCAATGAGAAGCCCATGCACCGCAGTGAAGAGTAGCCCCCGCTTGCTGCAACTAAAGAAAGCCCACGCGCAGCAACAAGGACCCAAAGCAGCCAAAAATAAATTAAAAAAAAAAAAAAGAGACCAAATCTGTTTGCTAATCTATCAATACCTCTTGCTTTCTAAAGAGACATTGCTTTGGGGCGTCTGTTCCCTACGCCAATCCACACTTCCTGCTCCCTAAAAATGATTCTGCCCAAACCTCCACAGCACTCTGCCTGCTGACACACGTCATAGCAGTGCAGCTGCATTTTTTCTTTGGAGATGCTCCTCTGGCGCTCTTGGCTCCTGCCTCAGCTGGCTGGCCCTCCCCTTCATAATCCCCGAGGATCACCATGACCTCTCTCTCCTTTTAGTTCTCTCATTTCCTGGATCCCACTTCTCTCTCTTTTAACTTATTCCCTCATTTTGGTGGAGTAGAGATTCCAGTAGCTTCCCAAGAAAATGCATGGGAGATTAATTATTTTTTATCTTTAAATGAGTAAAAAATGTCTTTATCTCCATCCTCATATAAATAGTTTGGCTGGGATTAGAACTCACGTTTAGAACGCGTTTCCGCTCAGCACTTTGAAGGGGTTTCTCCCCTGTCTTCCGGTTCTCAGCGCTGCTTTTGAGAAGTCAGTCCAGTTCTCATGGGGCATCTGAATCCTTCTGCTCCATTTTGTCGCTTCAGAAGTCTTTATGATCTTTTTTTTTTTTTACACTTGATACTGTGAACTTTCATTATAATATGCCTTATTCTGGGTCTCTCGTCATGCATTGTGCTGGGTACTTGAGGAGTCCTTTAATTCTGGGGACTTGTGTTTCAGTTTGAGGAAATTCCCTCGTATTGATTCTCTGATCATTTCTTCCTCACTCTTTTCTCTGTGGAATTCCTATTACTTAGATGTTGGACTTCCTGGATGATCTTTAAAAATTTCACCAGTCTCTCTTCTCTTCCAGCTTTATCCCTTTATTTTACTTTAGAGGGTTTTTTCAACTTTAGCTTTCAATCTTTCCACTGACTTGAAAATTCTTTTGGCTATCTATTTTTTTTATAAATTTATTTATTTTTGGCTGTGTTGGGTCTTTGTTGCTGTGCACGAGGTTTCTCTAGTTGTGGCGAGCGGGGGCTACTCTTCATTGCGGTGTGTGGGCTTCTCATTGTGGTGGCTTCTCTTGTTGCAGAGCACAGGCTCTAGGCACGCAGGCTTCAGTAGTTGAAGCACATGGGCTCAGTAGTTGTGTCTCGCGGGCTCTAGAGTGCAGGCTCAGTAGTTGTGGTGCACGGGCTTAGTTGCTCCGTGGCATGTGGGATCCTCCTGGACCAGGGCTCGAACCCGTGTCCCCTTCATTGGCAGGCAGATTCTCAACCACTGTGCCACCAGGGAAGCCTTGGCTATCTATTTTTAATTTCCAAGAGATGAGGTCTTTCTTGCTCTCTAATGGTACCTTTAAAAAAATTTCTGTTCTTGTTTTGTGGCTATAATATCTTTGCTCATCTCTCTCAGGATATTAACATTAACAACTCATATTAACATTGACTCATTTCCTCTGAATTCTTTTTTACTCTTGGTTTGTTTTAGCCTCTTGTTTGTTGAAATGTTTCCTCAAATGCCTAGAAATCCTTAAATCTCGTATTTAAGAGTGGGACACAAAAAAGCTGACTGGAATTGTGTGTGTGAGTGTGCATGTGTGGTATGTGCTTATGTGTCTGTGTGTGGTGTATGTGTGTATTTTGTGGTATGTGTGAGTCTGTGTGGTATATGTTTGTGAGTGTGTGGTAGGTGGTGTGTTTGTGTGTGTGACTGTGTGTGAGGGTGTATGGTGTGTATGTTTGTGTGTGAGTGTGTGTAATAGGTGTGACCATGTGTGTCTGTGTATGGTGCGTGTGTCTGTGTTTAGTGTGTGTGTCTGTGGTGTATTTGTGTGTGTGGTGTATGTGTGGTGTGTGTATGTGTGTGTTATGTGAGTGTGGGTGGTCGGTGTGTGTCTGTGTGTGTGTGTACCGGGGTGGGGCAGGATGGGGAGTAAGGGTTGTGGACTGTTGGGCCTCACGGTTATGTGATCAGGAAGCAAGCCAATTTTTTTTTGCAGGGGAGAGTGGGGTTTGGGTTTGGGGTAACAGAAGTCTCCTGACTTTATCAAAGATGGATAATTTTCTATTTTTGTTTTCCTTTTGTTTTTGTTTTTGGATGATTTTCAAGAGAAGAAGGAGGTGGGAATATATTTCAGTCATCTTAAGACAAGGAGTTTCTTGTTGAATTATTTCTAGTGTTTCCCAAAGTAAGAAGACCAGCAAAAGAGGAAAAGCAAAAGAGGCCCCATGGAAGAAAGTCATTACAAAAAAAGCTGTACAGTTCTTTGGTGTTTCTTCTCAAGACTGTTACTGTAAGTGCCAGTCACACAACCAGTATAATGAGTAAATGCAGGATTTCATCTTCCCGGGAGAGCAGTCTAGCACATTTCACAAACATTTCTTGAATAGAAATTGCTCTTTACTGTAGGTGAAATGCCACTGGATTTTCAGTTATCTTGGAAAGAGTTCCATATTGTAGCAATAAGAGGTAGTACCTTTCTGGGTCTTTAAAATCTCAAACTCCTAAAATTTGATGACACCTAAACATAGAGCAAAGAAGTTCTTGGAAAGTTAAGTATGTAAGGACAGGAAAACCTCAAGAGCCAGCGTTCAAAATCATTGTCCTAAGTAATTGATAAAAATTGGCAGACAAGCAGAAGGCCCAGAGGAGGAGGCTGTGTAGTTCGACACAGAGCTTGGAGTTGAGCAGGACTGGGTCACTGTGCTCTGGCATGCAGAGTCAGTTCAAAGGCCAGCTTTCTATACAGGTTTTTAAATTATTTTGCTTGGCGTAATAGTTTTTCTCAAAGTGCTCCAAGAAATAGCATAATGTGTCTTCATATATCATCATGAATTAAACGTACCCAATTACTTATTTAAACTGTTGCTTGGCCCTGTATATTCGTTTCATAGCTAATATCTGCATGCTTCACTGAGATAATTTCATGTACTTAGTAGATCTGTGGTTCCCTTCCTATTTACAGTGTTTTAGCGCTGACTAAGAAATGTTTTAGAGCTTCAGACTCATACAAGTAAGAGTGACTTGCAGCTTTGTCTCAAACAAGCAAAGCAGATTCATGATATCTTTTCCTAAGTTATTCAAGGTGTCACTAAAGATCCTATGTCCTTTATAGGGAGACTGTCTGAAGGCAGTAATTACACTCTTAAAAAACAAAATGATGTAGTCTAAAAACTAAATTTTGTATAGGAAGGCCATTAAAATACTTTGAGCCATGAGATAAACACTTTACATATTATGTAGCCAGGATTCTGAAATGTGTTGAGATACTCTTCGGTAGAGGCTACGCAATTTGGATTTGGAAGCAGATTAGAATTACTTCCCCAATATAACTGGCCCAGGGAAAATGGTATTTCCAAAAAGCATGGAAACAAAAAGAAAGATTGTTTATCCAGCTCTTTCAATTGCACCCTTAAGAATATATCAAAAGCCCTTGGGTGATGTTTTTCTTTTTTATGTCTTTCTGATTTCCACATACTCTGTAATGACTATATATTTTGTTAATAGTTGCATCAAGATTAATGAATTCTGCTTTGAAACCTTTACAATCCAAAATATATAAGTGAAGTTATGGGAGTTTACAACAGTAAATATTTCTGATATACCCACAGATAGTAAAACAAATTATTATCATCTAGGTCATAAGAGGAGAAAGTTCTTCTGACATCTGTCCTACATTCTTCCACCCTCAATTATGCCATGATGTCCTAAAGGTAAATGTTAGAATCTTATCTCTCCATACACAAGAGAGAACATGAGCATACTCACTAGAAGATACCCTGAAATTCTGCCCCTCCCTCATGAAAATAGATGTTTCTCTTTTAACCATAATCTCTTAGAATTCATATTTCAAGGGTCAGACTCTGAACTATATTTGAAATTTTCCCCAGCTCTTTTCTTGGGTGCAATTCCAAGTTGGCAGGAAAGGCTTTGCTTGCTAACTGCCAAGTAATTATTTCATCAGAAGGCTCATGAGAGAAAGAGTTTCTATTACCTTTACTTGTGAGGATGCATCTTCCAAAAAGGTTCAGACTCATTACACAAGAGATGGAAAAAGCCACAGATGCCCGTGATTTGACTTTGGCAGAAGCCCAAACGCTTTTGAGATATTAGATTTTCCAGATGCGTAGCCTCGCAGAAGGAGATCTGCCAAATTTGGAGAGGCGTGCGTATTTTTGGTATATACGAACAGTGTTCTGTTCATAGGGGTAACAAAGGTGGGGGGAGTCCTATGTTGTAGGAAGAAGACTGACTTGTGAAACACTTAGGTCTTGGACCTCTGTTGCAGATAGTATATATCATCTTGGATAAAGTCCCTAAATGAGAGCTCTGTGCCTTGGTTTTCTTTAACGTGAGTATATCAAAGTCCACTACTCTGATGCCTCTTTTTAGATATCATGAGGAAATAAGCACTGGATTAGGAGGCAGACACAGGCTCTGGTCCCATTTTTGTTACTTACTGTGGGGCAAGACATCTGAACTTTGAACTTCAGTTTCCTCATCTATAAAATGGGGATACTAGGGGCTTCCCTGGAGGCGCAGTGGTTGAGAGTCCGCCTGCCGATGCAGGGGACACGGGTTCATGCCCGGTCCGGGAGGATCCCACATGCCGCGGAGAGGCTGGGCCCGTGAGCCATGGCCGCTGAGCCTGCGCGTCCGGAGCCTGTGCTCCGCAGCGGGAGAGGCCACAACAGTGAGAGGCCCGCGTACCGCTAAAAAAAAAAAAAAAAAAAAAAAGAGAGACCTAAGAGATATTCATCAAATGTAACACATGAACCTTGACTATCTCTTGATTCAAACAAACAAAATGGCAAAAGAGTTTAATAGGACAATCAAGGAAATTTGAAAACTGGCTGACATTAGATGATATTAAGTTACTATTCTTAATATTTTTAGGTGTACATTTTTTTAGAGCTACAAATTGAAGTATTTATGAATTAAATAATATAATATCTGGGATTTGCTTTAAAGTTATCTATGTGGGGATGGGGGAGTGGGATGCATAAATGAAAGATTTGATCCATGTTGATAATTATTAAAGCTGAGTGATGGGTATTCCTTATACTATTCTCTCTACTTTTGCATGTTTGAGAATCTCCAGAATAAAAATAAAAATAAAACCGAGGTAAACAGAATACGTATAATAGACTTTATACATACATTCTGTTGACGGAAAATTTTTTATAGGATTTAAAGGATCATTGAGTCTATGATATTTCTATTCAAAGTTTTCTTCCTGTAACGTTGCTGAATAGCATCCCAACACTGCTGGACAGGTAGTACCTGTGGCATGTCTGTATTCTGCGTTGCTTATTTTATTTATTTATTTATTTATTTATTTATTTATTTTGCGGTACGCGGGCCTCTCACTGTTGTGGCCTCTCCCGTTGCGGAGCACAGGCTCCGGATGCGCAGGCCCAGCGGCCATGGCTCACGGGCCCAGCCGCTCTGCGGCATGTGGGATCCTCCCAGACCGGGGCACGAACCCGTATCCCCTGCATCGGCAGGCGGACTCTCAACCACTGCGCCACCAGGGAGAGGCCCCTGCATTGCTTATTGTAATGATCCGTTAGTGTGTCTGTCTCTCCCACTGTGAGCTCCTGAAGGGTAGAGGCTCTGTCTTTCTGTACCTGGTCCATAGCACAATGTTTGATGGGCACCAAATACAGAAATGAATTTGCAGGAAAAATGTTTTTCTCTTTTGCTATTGTAATCAAGATTTTGTTTAGTTATGTTGAAATGCAAATCTGTCTTTGTTGTTGCTGCTTGTCATTCTGCCCTTACTGAACATGGGAAACAATGTTTAAAAGAATCAAAAAAGAATAATCAAATCCCCATCTATAGTTCCCGCCTTCTGCCCCCATCCTTTGATTTTCAAAACTTTCTTTATGAATAATTACTTTAAAAAAATTATTTCTGTGTATCTGCCTTGGAACGTTTTCAGATTCTCAATCTCACTTAAGCTGAGATTTTTTTAAATTTCAAGATACCTGTACAAATTATTCCAATAACTTTTGAATATTACTTTTCATCTTTCATGAACAGAACTCTCACTCGATGTAGGGAACAAGAATTTATTGATCCTTTAATGATCACATTGTTCAAATAAAAGTCACATAATGCTTTCCTATTCAGCTATCTGAAACTCTCCATTTCTTCCTTTCCATGTTGGAATTCAAAAACTACTAACTTAACTTCAAGAAATTGAAAGGGTAAAAAAGGATGTGGTTGATTGTGTTCAAAGATCTTCCCATCCTATACATGCATGCTGCTCCTTCCATCAAGAGGTGGAGTGTATTTCCCCCTTTCTGAAACTGGGCTGACCTTATGACTTGCTTTCATCAATTGAGTGCAAGGAAAATGACCCTATGCCAGTTCCAGGCCAAGGCCTTAAAAGGTCTGGCAGCTTCTGCTCTCACCCCCTTGGAGCCCTGGGCTGCAATGTGAGGAAGTCAAGCTCTCCTGATGGAGACAGAGGCCACATGGAGGAGCATCAGTGCCCAGTCAACAGGCAGCACCAAGGTCCCAGATGTGGGGCCATCTTGGATCCTCTAGCCTTAATTGAGTCCAGCTGACACAAAGTGGATCAGAGACAAGCTATTCCCACTGAGTTTTGCCTCAACTGAAGATCCACAGAATGACTGTTTTAAGTGATTACTTTTAGGTGTAATTTGTTACATAGCTGTAGAAAACTTAAAGAGGGTAAGTGAAATCCTTTCTCTGTGTTCAGCATATTTCTTGTTTGAACCTGAAATACTAGTGTTCATTCTCTCTGCCTATCAAAATTCTACCCATCTTGAGAAGCTACCCGAAGGTTCAAGTATAAGAGACTGGCTGTTTCCAGGTAGTTTCCTCCCTAGGGCTGGGACAGAGTAGGTGTGAGATGGGTCTGGAACATACTGTTCCATAAATTCTTCCATATGCCAGGAAGTGAGGAAGTGATAAAAAAAAAAAACTATAGGGCATACCCTAAGGACATAGGCACCAGCTTGAAGGCTCCCAATGACCAAATCTGGGAAATTTGTCTCAAAATAATTAAATACAAGAATGAATTGTAAAGCATTTAAAAATAGGAACTCAGCAATTCCTTGGTGGTCCAGTGGTTAGGACTCCACGCTTTCACTGCTGAGGGTGCAGATTCCATCCCTGGTTGGGGAACTAATATCCCACAAGCCGTGTGGTGCAGCACACACACACACACAAAGGGAAATCATTATTATCAAATTACAATAGACAAGAAAGAAAGGAAAGAAGAAGGAAAGAAAAAGATAAGTCGATCAACAGATAGACGGGTGAGAAGAGGGGCTCTGTTTTACACCAGAATGCTGAAGCCAAACATTAAATGAAGTGGGAGTGCTGGAGTTGGAAAATCCCCACTTTGCAACCATCGTTGTAAAGATTGACTCTGGAAATCAATGGCTACTAAGTTTAAGAGAAGTATTGATGAGGAGCAGGATATTTGAAAGATCTTAATATATCATTTCCTAATAAAACTATTTATTGGTTGCAAGGGAGAAAAAGAAACAAAATTGTAGAGTGGGGAGATTGGACAACACCTTGACCAAGTGATCAAAATGAACATCACCTCTGAAGGTCAGATGGCTATCACGGGCAAAGAATACATTACCCCAATGCAATCATGAAGAAACAGCAGATAGGCACAAAATGAGGGCTGTTATATTAAAAGCAGAAAAGATAGTGGGAGCTAGAACTATTGTCTTCGAAACTGTCCATGTCACGAAAGACAGGGATAGGCTGTGGCTATATCCCAGGTTGATCAATGTTCCAGACTGATTGAGGCTAAAGAGACCTGATACCTCAAGGCAATACCTAACCATAGACTGGATCCTATACTGGGAACATGTCCTAAGATTTAAAAATGCTGTTAGATAGACTGACAGAATTGAAATATGGATTGTAGATTGTTAGCTTAGATAAATGCATTATCTAGCAACAGTTTATAAAGTTGATAACTGTGTTGTGGTTATTTAAGAGAAAATTCCTAATCTTAAAAAATACACACTGAAGTATTCAGGGGTAAAAAAGTCATCATGTATGTAACTTACCTTAAGTGATTTGGAAAAAAGTGTGTGAAAAATAAATGAATGAGTGAAGGAATAAATAAATAGTGCAGATGACAAAGCAAATGGGATAAATGTTAACAGTAAGTGGATCTGAATCTGGATGAAGGGTATACAAGGGTTTCTTGAACTATTTTTATTTTTGTAATTATTTTAAGGCTAAAATTATTTCTTAATAACAAGTTAGAAGAAAAGTTCTACTGTTCTAAGATATAGTTCATGAAATTATTTTTCGGTCCTCAAACCCAGGGTTCCCCAACCCCTGCCACACAGCAGGAGGTGAGCAGCAGGCAAGCCAGCGAGGAGCCAGCGAGGCTTCATCTGCTGCTCCCCATGGCTCCCCGTCGTTCCCCGTCGCTCCCCGTGGCTCCCCGTCACTCCCCGTGGCTCCCCGTCGCTCCCCATGGCTCCCCGTTGTTCCCCATCGCTCCCCGTCGCTCCCCGTCTCTCCCCGTGGCTCCCTGTGGCTCCCCATGGCTCCCCACCTCTCCCCGTCACTCCGTCACTCTCCGTGGCTCTCCGTCGCTCCCCGTCACTCCCCGTGGCTCCCCACTGCTCCCCGTCACTCCCCATCACTCCCCATGGCTCCCCACTGCTCCCCGTCACTCCCCGTCACTCCCCGTGGCTCCCCATGGCTCCCTGTCACTCCCCGTCGCTCCCCATCGCTGGCATTACTGCCTGAACCATCGCCCTCACCACCGGTGGAAAAACTGCCTTCCATGAAACGGTCCCTGGTGCCAAAAAGATTGGGGACCGCTACTCACACCTACATTATTTCCCTTCTCTGAACACCTATAGCACTTCACTGTCTTGTTTTTGGTTTTTAATTTATCACATACAGCCTTGTCTTGTTATTTAGCTGTTTCGGGTTGTTTTGGGTGTGGAAGGCTGTACCTCATCTTCTTAACTGCACGTTAAGTCCTCAGCACGCTCTTTGTGACTCTCTCGTGTCCCCTGTAGAAGGCTGACACAGAGGAGGCTCTGCACCGTCTGGAAAGAGCTCTGAGCGGGAGATGTGGCATGAGGTCCCTCCCCTGCCACTCGATTGCTCTATGAAATTGGGCAAATTAATACATGTCCCCGTGCCTCGGTTTCTCCATTTGTTAAATTGGCGGGCTCTAAGGGCTTTTCCTGTTCTAAAACCAGGGGCTAAATATTTGGTTACATGGGAGCAATTTTATATTCTAGAAATATCTTGTAAAAAATTAGGAATTAGAATATGAGTTTCTCTATATTAAAAAATGTTTATTAGCATAGCAGCTGCAGCTATTAAAAGTAATTCAACAATTCTGGGGAGTCCAAAAATCTTAGAAGTGACATGTTGAGCAAATCTGTTGCACCACACTTAGATCCTTCTGCTTGTTTCATTTTGGAAGCATGTTTTCTCTACCATGAGCACCTGATAATTGTGGACTGAGAAAGCTGATGCCCCTCACCCTACACGCTTGCGTTGTCTTTTTCAGCTGTTGTTGATTTTACAGCAATCCATCCACACTCTACCCAGCTTCCCTGTGGCTAATGAAACACATGTGTAAGATACTTGGCTGAGGTGATTAAATATGCCCGAGGTCCTTGGCAGTTTGATGTTCACTTAATAATTCTTCCTTTCTGACTTTATTATTGACGCTGATGATTTTGAGCAAAAGCACCAAAGAAGAGTTTCAGTCTTTCTCGCTCCCTCTCAGGGCTGACAATTGCTCAGTTTTCAGATTGAAGCTCATTCAAATACATATTTTGTTACTGAAAGGTTAAAGTAATGGACATAAAAGGAGTCCCTCTCTTTTATTGATTGAAATAAATGCTTTCTTTTAATTTGATCTTTGCCTATTTCATACCTATCTAATCCACCATGATATTAGAATTTTAAAAGGTGTCAGCCGTTTTTGAAAAAATTTGATCCATTGATGTAATAACAAAATATGCTCCAAGTTTTATTTATATCTACAAACAAAATTTCAGCTAATAAAAAGTTATTTGAGCACCGTGCTTTACAATTGTCGAAGCTCCTATAATGTGTATGAGAATTAACTTAAAGGTGGTAGGTGCACTAAGATTAGACATATAGTTAAGGAGGTTTGCAGTTCTTGGAAAGACTGTTAGATATATTTCTGTTATCTCTTCAATAAACAAAAATAGTTTCAGAGTAAATGAATGTGTGTAATAGCTAACACTTAAGAACATATTAACTTAATGCACTTCATATGAATTTTTTAACGTTCTCTAAAAACTCAGTGAGCTGTTCAGTTATCAGTGAGCTGGTTTCCTCTTGATCTTGTCATCTGTGGAAGTTTCTAAAATTTCTTTTTTAAAAAAATTAATTAATTAGCTAATTATTTTTTATGGCTGCGTGGGGTCTTAGTTGAGGCACGCAGGATCTTCGTTGAAGCATGCGTGATTTTTCGTTGTAGTACGTGGGCTTCTCTCTAGGTGAGGCGCACGGGATTAGTTTCCCCGCGGCAAGTGGGACCTTAGTTCCCCGACCAGGGATCGAAACTGCATCCCCTGCATTGGAAGGCAGATTCTTTACCACTGGACCACCAGGGCAGTTTCTAAAATTTCTAATATTGGTATCACTCATGCTAATTTTGCTAATCCATTCAGGTTGAATCAGAGTTATTTAATTTTTCAGATGGGAACATGTGTAGTCAATTAGAATAGTTATGACGTCAGAAGGAATATTCTTTCGCACCTTTGAGCCCTAGTTTTCCTCTACCGCATCACTGTGTTTGTGCTTTATATTGGTTAATTTAACTTATATTAGGGATAGTGGAAAATTTTCCAGGATTGAACTTGTTGTTTTCATTGCTACTTTCTTTAAGGTTGATGAGAATATTATCTTGTGCTATAAGCTCTTACAGACATCAAAATGGCCACGAGTGAAAATATTGTTCAGAATTTCTATCTTGTTAGCAGCAAACAGTGATGGCTCGTTTGACTCTGTCACTGTTACTTCTCTAAATAAAAGTATAATTTTTGACTTTGTGAATATGATATCTTGGGGAGTAAATGTCTGATTTGTATATAGAGAATCAAATATATTACACAGGCCATCAAATGAGACCACTGCCCAAGGTCAAAGATGCATCTACAGCAATACCATTAAGGAGAAGTAATACTGTGTGAAATTTATATCCATGTTATAACCGACTGCCCACATCTTTAGCAGGAGTATTGGTTTTTCTGAAACGAAAGGATTTTCAGTACGTTGGTGAGTTTGTAACCCACCATTCTCCTTTTAAATAAAGGGTTTATCTTTTCTAGCAATCCAAGATTTGTTTCAACTTGGAAATCCAGGGGCTTATTATGAGATTGCATACATTTTAAGATGAAGGTGAATTTTTTTTCGCTAAATTGTTTGCCTGAGAAAATGTTTAGACCCCAAATCTGGACAAATATCTTCATTCAGAAGAAGTTTATACTTTCATATCTAATAAGTGGAAATTTGGCATTGGAAATACTACTGTAAGTTTGTTTAATTAATACACTTAATAATTACCTTTATAAAAAAATCTTGATGACATAAATATAACTTAGGAAAAAGTAAACATGGTCCAAAGCTTAAATCTGAATATTGTTTATGCATAATATGAAATATTTTAAATTATAAAGATGCATGTGTGTTTGGTTTTCTTTTCTAAATAAACTAATTCTTAATGAGTATACAAATATGAATTTGGGGTTAGGTATTTGGAAACTATTGATGGGTGAATTCAGATTCTTTGATATGGTGTTATGTCTTAGGTAAAGTTGGCTGATTGGACGAGCATGTAATTCAATTAGAACATGGTTCAAATCAATACTTTAATATGTGTAGGTATTACTCTTAGTGATATTTATTTGGTGTTCTTTGTTACTCATACTATTTTACTAGAAGTTGAGTCAGATTTTCCTTGAAAGTATAGTGAAATCCACTATTTCAGCAAAACCTGCTCAGCAGGCTCTAAGAATTGTCTGCTTTTTACTTTGGAAACATTTAACATTTAGAGTCAATAAAGATACTATTATGAGTCTAGCACTGGCATTGTGAAAATTAGAAACATGAAGTGGATCTCATATTTCTTAATGTTCTCACTTATATTTCATAAGTGTTTGGTCTAGTAATTATGCAAAAAATAAAACACAGTCAGCTAGTTGATGGATATGTCTTTGCACATACATTTGGGTGTGTTCTGAGTGCTTGTTTTCTTTTGCTGTACAAATTCCTTTTCTTCTAACAGGAAATTTTTTAATGTATGAAACATATGTCACTGTTATCTCATTTTGTTACTTTTATTCATTATAAGAATTTTTGATGAGGGAAATGAATATAATTTTTGTCATTGATTTAATGAAAAATATTTAAAGGAAAAAATTAATTAGGAAAAAGTCAGAAGATAAAATTGAGGCAGTCTTATATAAGAAAAAACAAAGAGCTGGAAATAGGGAAAAAAATAAATTAGAGGATCAATCCAGGAAGTCCAGTATTTTACAAATAAGAAGCCATAAAGAGAGAGCAGACATAATGAATGGGAGAAAAATATCAAACAAAGAAGAAAATTTCCCTGAATTGAAGATCATGTGTTTCTAGAATGAAAGAGCTCACAGAAATACCCAACAATGAATAGAAAAGACCCACCTCAAGACACATCACTAAAATTTCAGAACATCAATGATAAAAAGAATATCCAAAAAGCTTCCAGAGGAGGAAGGAGAAACCCCCCCCACCAAAACCCATAACAGGTCACACACAAAGAATCAGGAATTAACGTGGCATTTCTTAGCAGCATCACTGGAACTTATAAGAAGATGGAGCAATGGCTTCACAATTCTAAGTGCAAAATGGTCTCAATCTATTCTAGACCCAGCTTTGGCAGATGTTACAGATTGGTGAACTCAACACCCACCCTCCCTCTCCCTTTCTGACAGCCTCCCTCTGCTTTAGACTCTAGAAAGCTAAAACCATATTTGCCAGGCTCCCTGGCAGTCACAGTTCTGCATGTTACCAACGACCCATCATGCAAACTCACCCATGAGAGACTTGCAGGGCTGAGATGTGAGAAGTGACAGCTACCTGGGGTATCTGACATTCTGGGGCACCTGTGGCAAAGGCTGTACCATCTCAGCGTTCCTCAATCTTTTTTCCTTTTATTATTGCTCCCCTGAGGAGTCTTTTTAGACTGCCCCCCCAATTAGTCCCACTCATGAAATTTAAATACTACAGATATATTATATATCTGCTTATGTACTAGATGTATGTGCTTTGTATTTTAAAGAGTAAGTTTTCTTGGCCTCCCCCTTCCTCCAAAACAATTTTTGCCCTCTGTTGAGGCAATTGCCCCTGTTGCGAATGCATGTACCATCTGGTCCCTAAAATCCTAAGTATCAAATAGCAGGGGGTAGTTGGGCAGGGAGTGGTTACTGTTAGAACAGCCCAGTGGTGTGACTGAGTGTTGCTCCTGGCTGTGCAACATCCATGTGCTCCAATGTAGGAGAGAACTGAAAGGGGTCCTTCCATGACACCCTAACCCTAACCACCCCCCTCAAAAAATGAATCCTACACTGAAGGCTTGGTTTAGAGTTTAGCGAGCAGACAATCCAGAACAGATCAGAAGGAAGTAGGGTTCCAAGACACCTGCAAAAGCATAGAACTGATAGATTATACAATGCATGTGATCGCGGTGATAAAAGAGTTTTAGAGTTGTGTGGTAGGATCTAGAGATGACTTAGTGATAGGTACATGGAAAACTGAAGAAAATGAAAAGCCAAATGTTAACTCTAGGAAAAATACAATGTAGTAGAGAAATGGAAACATAATCATAGTATATATGTGACTTATCTTTGAACAATATTTATGAGGTCATAATAATGGAAACTCTGACTATTTACTTAACCCAAAGGAGTGATACAATTATATTGGGAGGATAGGGTTGGAGGGAGGATGGGAAAAGAGCTGTATTCTCACCAGGCATAGTAAAGTAGTCAATGTATAATGTTTAAAATGAGAAAGCCTTGAAATAGCAGTATAAACTTTTTTTTAAAGAAAATGTAGCAGACAATACAAATAGAAACAGTTATAAGAGTTGAAAAGGTTGGCTATGGGAAGCGAAACAGGAGTGGGGAGAGTGGGGACAGGGGACTTTCCTTTTTTGTTGACCACAGTGCTATTTGATTTTTTAAAAACTTGTACATATATTACTTTACAAAAAGTAAAAATGAAATACAAAAAATAAAAATGAAATTCAAAAAATAGAAGCCCGAGGAAAAAAAAGTCTGCATTGTTCTAAGACGTCTTAACTGCTCCTTTTTTCATTTTCTCCCTGGATGGTCTTGTTAATATTTGTCTATAATTACTTTTTTTTTCCATAGAAGACCTTAGATATACTATTCCTTGGCAAAGACTTTACATATGCATATTGCTTATAGGTCTTGATGTAGATGAGGCTCTTAAAAACTGAACACTGTGGTAAATGAATTCCATTTGATTTCCAAATTCTCTTCCTGGTCCTAGTTCTCTATCATATGACTGGTGCATTGGCCAATGCTGGCTCTCAAACACAGAATCTCATAGTTGGCAGATTTTTGATATTTGTAAGAAAACACAGAAATACAGAAGAATATTGATATCTTTATCTTTATTGCACATATGCAATTAACTAGAATGTACTCAGCATTTCATTTTGACTTTCAAAAGCATTCTCCTCCTCAATGACCAAAGCAGATGTACAGCGCATGTCTGAAAGGCCACAAAACAGGCCACTTTGGTCAGTAAAGTGTAAGTTAAACCATGTATAAGCCGGAATGACTTCCCCATACCTCATTATGTGCAGATTTTCCCATCATTTCCCCTCTTCCTTATAAGTATTTCAATAGAAAACATCAATGATCAAAATATCTGTCCCTTGATGCTGGGGTGATTCAGCTGCTTGCCCTGGGTGTAGATCATGTCCCTCAGTGCTAGGCCTCTTTTATATTTGCCCAGTTAATCCACGTTGGGGGAAACTGATTAGATACAGTGAACAAGCTCAGAGGTATGTTAATAGGGAAACACTTCTTATACTTTAGTACATGAGTAAGAATTACACATTGGTAAAATGCAGACTCGAGCGCCTTGACCTAGAAATTATGGTTCTTCGTCTTATTTTTTTAAAAAAAATTCTGATTCTTTATGTGTTTGGTATGGTACAGGAATCTGGATTTGAAACAAATGTCCTGGGTGATTCTGATTAAGGTGGTCCTGTGGAAGGCACGGAGACACACTGACTTGTTGGGTTGTGTCAGACATACTGGGGTTGATTTTATTATTTGTTTATTTCTCAGTGACACCCAAGCAACTCCAAAGGGAACAATTTTAAGTGCTCTCTCAGCTAAATATCTAGTGACCAGTAGGTGAATATATTTTATACAAAGAGGAATGGAATAGCTTTATGCAATAAGATCAAGTTCCTGGCTCCTATCCTAGAATAATGTAAGATCATTTCATTGGTTACCAGCTGGACATCAACCAGAAAAAGATAAATATTTGTGGATTCAGAGATGGTATTCAAAGAAATACTGTATGGAAGGATGAAGTCTAATGCTACTTGGAATTTTCAAAATCATCAATCAGAGTAATAATTTTTAAATGTGTCACAAAGTAATATGCCAAATTATAAATTATGCATTCATTTGCTTAGTTCTTACCCGTGAAATTCTTATATAAATTACCATTTGTCTTTTTTTTTCATCCTTTTCCTACTGTGTAGGTTGTAAAGGCTCAGAATAGATACTGACAGTTAAAAAACAAAATAATATAACTTACCATAATATATTCCATCATCTAAGATGTAAAAGTTTAAACCTAGCTGTCATTTATTTTTGTAAATATAAAGCTCTGTTAATGCTTTCAGGTGAGATAGGCCAGGACTGTCATAAATCATTTAAGTTAATGTACTCTTTATACTCCAAATCTTAGCCCTTGGTGTCCCCCCACCCCCCACCCTCAATTTGGAGGAAGAAGCTAAACCAGCCTTTGCTGCTAAACTACACTTCTACTTTGTATATAGTACCCATGGTAAATGTGACCATATACTGTAAGACCAGCAATTCCTGTAATAATAATGGTGAGGATGATGATCATGATGATGGAGGTGATGATGGCTAATATTTATTGAGAGCTTACAATGTTACAAGCATTAAGTACTTTATGTGTATTAACTTATTTGAATGGCACAAATTATTATTATTCCCATTTTATAGATGAGAAGATTGAGGCTCAAGGAGGTTAAAAAACTTGCCCCAAATCAATTAAGTCATAAGTAGGCTTCAAACTCAGGCAATCTGGTTCCAGGGCCCAACTTCTTTACCTGGTACTTTCTATAATCCTAACTTCCCAATGCCTCAACAAAATTTGGGATAATATTTCAAATGAAGAATCTAAGAAAGGGGTTTCCACTGGAGGTTATTTCCACCCGATCTGCATTCTCATTCTGGAAGTGGCAACACATTATTTATAAATTTAGTAATACAATTGGTTTAAACTAACTTGGGAACATTTGGTACCTCTTTCATTACAGTTTTCTCCTTAATTTAATTTTATTTATTTAAAAAAATTTAATTTTTATTTATTTATTTTTGGCTGCATTGGATCTTCGTTGCTGTGCACGGGCTTTCGCTAGTTGCAGCGTGCGGGGGCTACTCTTCGTAGTGGTGTGCTGGCTTCTCATTGCGGTGGCTTCTCTTATCGCAGAGCACGGGCTCTAGGCGCGTGGGCTTCAGTAGTTGTGGCTGGCGGGCTCTAGAGCGCAGGCTCAGTAGTTGTGGTGCTCGGGCTTAGTTGCTCCATGGCATGTGGGATCTTCCCGGACCAGGGCTCGAACCCGGGTCCCCTGCGTTGGCAGGCAGATTCTTAACCACTGCGCCACCAGGGAAGCCCTTCCCCTTAATTTTAATGTGTTGTGATTTTCATAAGAACTGTCTGTTATATACAGTATTTTAAACCTGGGTCAGAATTTACATACAAAAACCCAAATAAGAGAGAATAACTATTGGCTTTCAAATGGAAAATAAGATATTTGATGAAATTGAAACCATGATCTGTTTATAAGGATCTTCCTTAGCAGGTACCTCATGTTTAACCAAAAGAGTAACCTGTCCAGGACAGCAAGTCCTTTGGCAAGGGAAGTGGGTTAGCTGTGGCAACCACAGACTTTACGTGTAGAGACGATTCTCATTCCTCACTGCTTAGGGCTCTAGCATTGGTATTGCAATTTGTGGAGCAAAACCCAGCATCTGAAAAATGACAGTAATATGGGAAGGGTCTAAGCAGAAAATATCTACAACAAAATATGTTTTTTGACACATTTACTAATGAAGAGGGAAATTTGCTGAAAGTGATGGGCTTCTGAGCGACAACGCAGAATTCTTCGGTGGGCTGGAGACTCACTGAAGGCTTTCTCTTTGTTCCCGAGCCGGCAACAGAAGAGGTGAGGGCCTAGCTCCTCCCCTAGCAGCCAGACTAGACTATTTGGAAGAGCAGTGAGATGTCAATATATTTAATAATTCTAGATAAACTTCTTATAATTATAGATAAATCGAAATAACCTGAACTATTAGGCAGAACCAAGAAAATGAGATCTTCTTACCCATTGTGGTCACCTAAGTAGACACAATAGCGTGACTAGTGGTGATGGTGATTATGATGAAATCTGCGGTGGGTATTTTGATTTACATTTAAGATGTTTCATACTTTGGACACAAATGCCATTATGCTAGCATGGGGAAGCATGAGAGTTTGTACTTTGTTTTTCTATGCCCAAGGATCAGAGGGTTTCAGATGGTGTACTTACAATAAATAAGTGCTAAGGGGATTTTTTTTTTGAGACTTGACTCATTTATACAAAGGTGGAAAAGCTAAATAAATCTATGAGGAAAATGAAATATTTCCCCAAGATGCACAGATACAACACAGAAATCATCACAGATCACTGAGAATAATAGATATTTTCAAGAAGAAAGTTGATTAGAGATGTATACATTACAGGTAGTTCTGAAACCAGTGGAGCAACTGGAAAGCAATGCAAGTCTCAAATTAATTAATAATAATTAGTTTTGTTTGTATCTCTTAGTCAAATAAACCTAGACTGAATGACTCAGAGAGACAGAAAAAATTCTAGAAATTCTTGGGAATCATAATTTTAGAGGAAGAAGGAACCATTGAAATTATTTAGTTTTTTAATCTCCTAATGTATAGACAATGAAACTGAAGATACGTGGTTTGTTTGTCGTTACAGGTCAGCCTTAGAGCCAGAAAACAGCAGAGCCAGGACTTCGATGGCTCCAGGCAGGTCTCCTATCTCTACTGTTTCCTGTGTTTGTTACGCTTGATGTCCTAACTGAAGCACATTATGTCTTAAAGCAGCCGTCCCCAAACTTTTTGGCACCAGGGACCGGTTTTGTGGAAGATAATTTTTCCACAGACCAGGGGGTGGGGTGGGGGGATGGTACAGGCGGAAACACAGTGATGGGGAGCAGCAGATGAAGCTTCTCTTGCTTGCCAGCCGCTCAACTCCTACTGTGTGGCCTGGCTCCTAATAGGCCGCGGACTGGTAGCGGTCCGTGGCCCAGGGGTTGGGGACCCCTGTCTTAAAGGGTGTTTGCACTGAGTCTTCGTTGCTGTGTGCAGGCTTTCTCTAGTTGCGGCAAGCGGGGGCTACTCTTCATTGCGGTGCGCGGGCTTCTCTTGCTGCGGAGCACGGTCTCTAGGTGCGCGGGCTTCAGTAGTTGCGGCACGTGGGCTTCAGTAGTTGTGGCACACGGGCCCTAGAGCACAGGCTCAGTTGTGGCACACGGGCTTAGTTGCTCCGTGGCATGTGGGATCTTCCCGGACCAGAGATAGAACCCATGTCCCCTGCATTGGCAGGTGGATTCTTAACCACTGCGCCACCAGGGAAGTCCCAAGGGTGCTTTCTGAATTTCATTTTTTGGTCTCAGGCTAGGGTTAGCTTGTAAGTGCTTAAAGATGTCAGCCAGTTACCTGGGGCTTTTTTTATGTGAATGGTCCAATGCCCCTCATCAAAGTTTTCCCAAGATATTATATGAGGGCATAGAATAGGCAAGATAATTGTCTTGGGGACTCATTTCATGACACATACCATTTTTATGAAACAAAAGCAGCTTGGTAGATTATTCATTTCTTCTGAGTGGTTTATTCAAAATTAAAATAAGTTGGGAAGGGAAATCTTCATTTTAGCAATCTTTAATTACCATAGCCAATTCAGGGGGCAGAGCTATGTAGGCAGGATGGGAACACTGGTAGCTAGTCATTTAATTACATGTGAACTCTGCTTAGTGCTCTTACCATTTGGTCTAAGTTAGTAACTCTTGTTCAAATGTGGTTGCTATTTTGGAAGCTTTTTCCTGCTCATTATTATTTCTAATACTAATATTGCTAATATCTTTAAAGATAATTTAGCCTATTATTAATTTCATGCTCATAGTCATGATACTTCTGTGAGGCAGAATGAAAAGCTATCATTATCCATATTTACCAGTGAGGGGACTTCCCTGGTGGTCCAGTGGTTAAGACTCCATGCTCCCCATGCAGGGGGCCCAGGTTCGATCCCTGGTCAGGAAACTAGATCCCTCATGCCACAACTAAGACCCCGCATGCTGCAACTAAAGATCCTGCATGCCGCAACTAAGACCCAGCACAGCCAAAATAATAATAATAATAACAATGAGAAATTTAAGGCACAGAAAAGTTAAGCAGATTTCTCAAGTTCACAGCTATTTGGTGGAAAAGTCAGGATTAAAAGTTTGGGATTAAAATATACACACTAATATATATACAGTAGATAACCAGCAAGGACCTACTATATAGCACAGGGAACTATACCCAGTATCTTGTAATAACCTATAATGGAAGAGAATGTAAAAAAAAGAATATATATATTCATAAATACACATGTGTAACTGAGTCATTTTGCTGTACACCTGAGACTAACACAACATTGTAAATCAACTATATGTCAATTAAAAAAAAAAAAGTCAGGACTAAAGTTCAGGTCTTTTGACTTCCAGCCAAGTTTTTTTCTTCTGGATGCTTTCTTTTGATTTTAACATTAAGAAAGGGATTTTACTTGGTACTTGGAACACCTCACTCTCTGTTTTGTGTATACATATGACTGTTTCTTTTTTTGATTATAAGCATCATTTACTCGTTACAGCACGCCCTGCCCCACAGTTCTTGAATATAGCAAGCACTCAGTAAATGTTTGTTTTTAAGAATCAAGTACGTGGGAATCATTTTTATAGGATGAATGTTATCTGTGGTAGGACAGTGAGGCATCGTATATAATTAATTCAATTCTTTCACCCTTCATCACAGTTTAAGAGCTTCAGGTCTAATTAGCAGATACTGGTCAGAAGGCCTGCATTAAATTTATGCTATCATCACTGAGCTATTAGCTTAAAACATGGGCCTCATTTTTTTCATTAAAAACATGAAGATGTAGTACTTTTTTAAATTTTTTAAATTTTTATTTATTTATTTTAAAATTATTTTTTATTTTTTATTTATTTATTTTTTATTTTTTATTTTTTTAGATGTAGTACTTTTAATATGAGAAAAATAGTTTCCACTTTCAGAATCACATTATATTTCTTGGATGGTAATGAATATTTCTTCAGTCTTCCCGTATACAAAGCACAGTTCTGAGTTTTTCACTTAGGTAAGCTTTTATAACCTCATAACTCAGAGTTGGTGCTATTATTATGCTCATTTTTACACATGAGGAAACTGAGGCTTAGCAAGGTTAGGTAACTTGCCCAAGATCTGGTAGCTAATAAAAGGCAGAGACAGCTGAAAATCTAGGTCTGTGTGACTCCAAAATCTAAGTTATTAATACCTCACTATATTTTACCTATACCTTTACAACTCTGACAGAGCTAAATTTTCCAGATGGCTAATATCCTCCCCATTGTAGACATTAAAGTAATTTCATGTAGTCACCCCAAATAGGGAACTGTGTTCTGTCAAGTCCTACTAAAAGAAAAATTCAGTCTAAGGAAACTCCTTTTCATAGACATTCCTTGTTCTAGACCTGAGATTGTATCTTTATGCTACTTTAGGTTGCAGTATGTTCCCAACACCTTTTAAGTTTTTAAAATGGTATTTCAAGTTTTCCCTCAGTTTGTATGCTCAGCCACCTGTATGCTTTCTCTACAATTCTCCAAAGTGGAGGAAAGGAAAAAAATTTTTTCTGAGATTAATAGAGGGCTCCAGATTTGGGGGATAATATGTTTGATTGAATCAGCAGCCCATTGAGCAGGTTTGGCCTCTAATTGATTACAACTCCCTCTGAATCACTACCCCAAGGAGAATGAAGGTCCTGGCTTTTTTTTTTTTTTTTTTTTTTGCGGTACGCGGGCCTCTCACTGCTGTGGCCTCTCCTGTTGCAGAGCACAGGCTCCGGACGTGCAGTCTCAGCGGCCATGGCTCACGGGCCCAGCCGCTCCGCGGCATGTGGGATCTTCCCGGACCAGGGCGTGAACCCGTGTCCCCTGCATCAGCAGGCAGACTCTCAACCACTGTGCCACCAGGTGAGCCCAAGTTCCTAGCTTTTTGATTCTTCCTTCTATCCCTCATTCAGTTTGCTTGTTAGGATTAAGTTAACCAAGCAAAGAAAGTTGGGCAGAAAGGAATTGAACCAATTAGTTCAACCACCTCCTTTTCAGAGAGACAACTAAGTTCCAGGAGAGTGATTTACTGAAGTTCATGTATATAAATCTGTTCTGTCTCATCATCCAAGACTCTACAGTAGTTATCAAGTAAATGGCACACCTGACAGCTGACGAAAATTTCTGGACTGGGTTTAAGTGTGAGGAAGAAGAGGGCCTGGCAATTAAGAAAAACTCTGAAGGCACATACCTTGGATCCCAGTCCTGTCTCTATTTATTAGCTGTGCTCTCTTGGGCAGGTTACTTCTCTGTGACTCAGTTTCTTTGGTTGAGGGTGGTGGCAGTACCACCCTCATGTGGTTGGTGTGGGGATTAAATGATTTATTACACTTTTAACGCAGCAATTAAAGCATGCGGCTGAACTCTCATTAACCATTAGTTATTTCTACCAAAAATTTCACACGCTTAACTCCTTGGATTTTGAGCTCTCCTGATGCTCTCCTCCAGCATTCCTCCTCGTCTGAAATCTCCACAAAGTCGACGCTTGCATTTTCAAGGAACTCAAATGGCTCATTTTCACGGAGTTTCGACAAATAGATGTGACATACACATAACACACACACCACCATACACCGAAGGTACGTGGAAACAGCACAATGGAAGAGTCTGGGGGAGCTGGCGACTCAGGGGTGACGAGTTGCTGAGAAAGAGCTTTCGTTCTGAGGAAGACGGCAGAGGCCGGGCAGTTAAGGACACACACACACACACACACACACACACACACACGCACACACGCCGCAGGCACAGGTGAGAACTGCCTCCCTCCCTGGGGCGGGGCGCCATCGCGGCGTCGAACTGGACCGGTCGCAGCCCGCCAGGCCCAGGTGGGCTTGAGGGTGACCGAAAGGCACACACAACCGGAACTGGACTCAAGTTTGCGCTTTTCCATAGCAATCCTGAAGACAAAGGGACTTCTTATCTAGGTCACTTTTTTGGTTCGTTGCCCTCCTCCTCCCGGCCCCCAGCTTTGTTCCCAATTTCCCCCAGCGTTGGCTCGACGGCGCCCCGCACGTCGCCCGTTCGTCTGGCAGCCAACCCGTTCCCCTTTGTCGTCCACCGCTCCTCCTAGAGAGGGGTGGGCTGGCCGCCGACTTCGGGCAGGGAGGAGGAATAAGGGGATGAGGAGGCGGAGATCTCCCCGCTGCCACCGAAGAGCGGTACCCGCGACCCGCCCGCCCACTGTGGCCAGACAGCCCCTCGTCCCCCGGGCCTGGGCCTGGGATGGGGGCGGGGCGCGGCCGGCGCCCTCTGATTGGCTGAGGGCGTCGGGGCGCCGCTCCGCGATTGGGCCGCGGGGCTGTCTGGTGCGAGGGCGCGCGAGGTGGGGAGGGGGCTGTTGGAAGCTGCTGGAAGTCAGGGGGCGGGGCGGGCGCGGGCGGTCGGGGGCGCGGGCGGGGACGCGGGGACGCGGGGGCGCGGCGGGGGCGTGGGGGCGCGGAAGGAGGGCCGAGCGGGTCACCGCCCCCGGCCCCTCCCCGGCCCCGCCCCGCGCGCTCAGACCGCGGGCGGCCAGGGGGCAGGCGCGCCGGTCGCTTCCCCGTCCTCGGCGTCGCCCGGCTCAGTCGCGGGCGAGCGGCGCGGGCGGCCGGAGCGCCAGGCAGGCCATGGCCACCACCAGCACTACGGGCTCCACCCTGCTGCAGCCCCTCAGCAACGCCGTGCAGCTGCCCATCGACCAGGTACCCGAGGCTGCCCCGCTGGCACCGCGCCCTCGCCGCCCCCTCCGCGGCCGTGTGCCATCCGCGCGGAAGCCGGGACCCGGGACCCGGGGCGCGGGCTGGGGCGGGGGCGAAGGGAGGAGGCGACCCGCTTGTTATTGTCCGCCCGCTGCCTGGCGCCCGCTGTCCCCCCGCCCGCAGCTGCCCACCCAGCCCCCACCCCGCTCGGGCAGCCCGGGGGGGCTCCGGGCACCGACGTGCGCGCGTGCATGCTTGGCCCTGCTCCCTGCCACAGCAGCGCCCGACCCGGGGCGTGCGTGCACCGCGTAGTCGGCGATCGGAGTCCCGAAGCCGCTTCCAGTGCGTGTGGGCACGGGTGTAGACAGTGCGTGGAAAGGCTGTGCTTTGGGGGAGCCGGGGTGTCTGTGCCCTGCGCGCGTGGCACCCGATACTCCACGGGGAAAGGATGGACGTGCCTAGGTGGAGGGTGCGCTGGACACGACGTGTGTGGCATGGAGGAGGCCAGCTCAGGGGTCGGCGACTGGCTCTTTGGGACAGTTTGCGTGGAAGTGCGGCGTATGCAAGAGAGAGAGGCAGCAGTTTGGGGCAAGGCAGGCAGGGGTTAGGAAGAAAAGGCAAACTGAGTTAATGATCCCAGGGTGTCTAGCGGAGAAAGTGGCAACCTTGTAGATGGAAACGCCTCCGCCCCGCCCCCCCAAAAAAGCATTTGACACAGTATAGGGAAGAGTGACATTTAAGTCCTCACTTTGAGTTTGCATGAAGGGCCTAAGGGTTACTGAGATATAAACAGGATTGTGTGGGAAAAGCAGCGCCATTTTTATTCAGAAAAGAAAGTTTGGGAGTATTTGTCAGAGTGACATTTAGAGTAGTTGGTGGTGCAGAGATCATTGCTTTAGCCCCAGGCTAGAGGTAGTTCACTGAAAATTTTGCTTAAAATTATTTCAGGTGGACTTGATGTAGAAGTGTTTTCACTTTCCAAGGGATCCGGGTTCACTGCCCGCCCGAATGTGTTGCTGTCATTGATGTCATCAGGGATTTCATTTATAATACTGGATTCCTCTGTGTCCAGACTCCGTTTCATAGCAGCAAGATGGGAAACGACCCCTGTGTCTAACGTTATGACACTAAGTGCTTTGCGCTTCAGTGTTTTAAAAAGTAAAATAGAAGTATGTTCAATGAGTATAAAAAAATTCTACCTCTGTTCAGATCTGAATTCCTTACTTATAGTTCAGTAATAGCTGTTGGTTCTTAGTAAACACCTATCCCCCATACATCTTGAACTACAGTTATAATGTGAATCTTGCTAATAGATTCAAGTGCCACTAGTGAAATTAATCGCATACTATAAGAAAGTAGTCTTCTCTGTTTATTAATAAACTGATCAGAACTTATGGTTTTTCGTCTTCTCAGCCCTGTGGAGAATTCTCACTTTTCTGAAGTGAAGCACAGTGTATGGCCTTTTAGTGTATTACAACCCTCCTTGACTTAAGTAGGTTGCTGCCAGGGTATCAGCAAATGCAGGGTAGGTATCTGTTTAAAAATTGTTTTGCCAATGACAGCAAGAGAGATAGGCCTATAGCTTTTCACTTATTTTAGGGAACAGGATTATGCTCTCTTTCTCCCTCTTCCTCTCTGTTTCATTTTCTCTCTCCCTATCACGATGAAATATTTTCTCTACTGTGCTCATGCCTTCTAATTTATATAATGCCTGTGACTTTAAAAGTGATTTAATATAATAAACTCATTTAAAAATCTCAGCAATCCGGAGCAAGTTCTTTTTAGTGCTGACATAAGCAGGAGAATCAGGGAAGGGGACAGGACTTAAAATTTTGACTTTCCTCCTTTATTATCTACAGGTTTTGATTTGGTACCTTGGACACCTTTGTTCTCTTGAGACCATTCTGAATTTGCATAGCCACTTGTATTTTGGGTTGTTTTCTCTTAGCAAGTCTTAAGAATATTGGATTAATACCACACCAGCCTTAACTTTTTATGGTAATAATAAACTTTCTCTGAAGCACCGAAGAATCGACTTTTTTGCCGATAAGGCACTTGGAATAACTGAAAACTCATTTAGTAAAATTGGATGAATAAGTAGTCACTGAGCCATTATTTTGAAGTTGAGCAAAATAGAAAATAATTTTGGTAACATGTAAATAACTGGGTCCCAGTTGAGAGAAAGCCTAAGAATTAGTTGTAATCAAATAGTGTGATTCAACAGGAAAAAGACAAATCAGGAGATGAAAAGTGTAAAAATATAACTTTTTAGTGTGTTAACTTGGTATACGCTAATTAACAGTGTTTTGAAAATTTAGGAAATTACAAAAGCAGTTATTTGATGTCAGAGGAAGAGAAGGACCTTAGAGCCAGAAAACAGTTAAACTTTTTTACTAGAGTGAGTGTGGAATTTATGAAATGATAGAAAGTACTGGTATGTATGGAGTAGAAGAATGCAGGTTGCAGGGTCAGGTAGGAGAGAAAGGCGGAAGTATGTTGCGGTAAAGACCAGGCAAGCAACAGGGACAAAAGATCTTGCCTGCCTTAGGCTCCTGGATTCTCTCATCTTTTCTGAGAATTCCAGAGGGACCTTGAGGTAACCGTAGTATTTGTTCAGTAGGTCTTACATTTAAATAAAAATATAAAATCTGGTATTGAGTGAGGTTCGATGATGCTTTAAGATGGGAAATATTTAGCATCTGATGTTTCCCCTTTCTAGGCCTTGCATTCCAGGCGACTTTATTTCTAGGGTGGTTAGTTATCGTTAAAGGAATACCTGTGGGGATTTGGGCTGAGGGAGAGACAACGGCCAAATGTGCTGTCGAGAGGACATCAGATGTCATTGAACAGAATCGTATTCTTTATTAGTTGGCTATGTGGTGAATTTTTTAAAAACCCCAACATGAATACCAAACAAGGCAGAATAATTGTGTCCAGATCAACCAATTTTCTTAAGAGGTTTTTTGTTTTTGTTTTTTAACCTGAACGTATATGTTCTATGGCATTTGACTTCCCTCACTTCTGAGTTATCAGACTGAGGGGCTCTCCAGCCCTCGTCTTCCTCCCTCTCTTTACCCTTCCTTTCCTTTCCTCTTAAGCCATGTTTCTTTCCTTATTTCCCTTGATGCTGTAAGTACTATGAAATTGGAGTAAGATTCCCTGGTGACGTGATGTCCAGGATGGCATACTTGGCCGACAGCCAGTGTGAGGAATGAGACTGACCTCATGGAACAGTCCTGTTTGGGGACAGGGTCCTTGTTTTAGAGATGACGTGCTGAACTTTTTGGGGTGGGGAGAGGGGGCAAGAGGGAGACTCGAGATATTCGGAAAGGTTTGGAGGAGGAGGAGGAGGAGGAGGACCAGCTGTTGTAAGCAATCCTGCCAGGTCAGGTAATAATCATCACGGGTCCCATCTTACAGTTTTCAAATCTCTTTCACATGCGTCATATTATTTTCCTGCGTCCTCACAACACCTTATGAAGTCAGATAAAATTCAAGTCCTGAAGTGTTTTAGCTTCAGGTACGTATGTACGTATGGTATTAAGCATTTGAGTAAAAGGTCCATTTTGATTTCTATTCTGAACACGTGGCAAATCATTTTGACAGATCCGTGTTTTAGATGCAGGTTGCCAGTGTATTTTTGGAGGGCAGGGTGGAGAGGAAGAGCTTTCCCAACACTGAAGTGCTGGTGGTGATGGTTGGAGTGGGGAAAGCCATGTGTGTACAGAGGGAGAATCCTTGTTTCCTTCTTTTTGGTCATTTCGTCGATTGACGGGTCACTGTGTATTCTCCCCCACCCCATGCCATGTAAACAACCAATGAAGTGAAATAATATATTAGGGAAAAGAATAGTTTAGAACATTAACTGCTTTAATCCTCTTACAATTCTGTGCTGTGATGAACCCCGTTTTATAGATGAAGAAATAAATGACGTTCTCAGTTTTGAGCCTTTTGAAGATGATGACTTTAGGAGAAGAAGGTGAATGGCAACCAAACAAGAAAATCAAAGGCCCATTTTATCTTCAAGTTGCCATTTGAACGCTTTAGGTTTTGGACATAAATATTTAACTCATTTGTCGCACCTGTCTACTTTTACAGCCGTTATTGAGCCTCAGCCTTCATCCTGAGAGCCCTGCCATACTGAGGCAATCTGCTGTGGAAGATTCCTTTTCATCAGGAAGGCATATGGGCCTGAGAATCTTGAATCTGTATTTTGGGCCCTGTCAGTTAACTAATTTTAGAAATGTCACTTTACATAAATGAGTTTCCCCCTGTGTAAAATGTGTGTTGCACTTAGTTTTAAAATTCCATGATTCTGTGTTTGTTTCATCAAGCTGCCTCAAATACTTTTTGGACTGAGTTGGAGGGAATATAAATATGAACTCAGGGGAGGAAAATGGACTAATAAATTTTGAAGTCGAAACCGCCTCTGTGGTTAATCTGAGGCAGTGAGGCAAAGGACCGCGTGCCCTAAATTGTAGTTCATGTCGGTTTCCCTGTGTCTGTTTCCCTTCATCGGTAGGAAGTAGTCATGCCGTGGTGATGACTGGCTTGGAACCAGATTCTGCCAGCCTTGTGCTCGTTGGCAAATTACTGTATATTTCTTTAAGGCCCAGTTTCCTCACCTATAAAATAAAGATAATAAATAGTAGCTATTTGTAGATTATTGTGGAGATTAAAATACATAATCTATGTAGAGTACCTGGCTCCTGGTATACATCTGCTGCACGTTCCTTTCTTCTTTACAAATTATGAGATATTTGGAACTTGTCTTCTATTTTTCTTTGGGAAGTTAACATCTGTTCACATATATTCCATTTTAAATCTCTAGGACTTCCTTTTTAGGAAGGGAGATATCAGGCTCAGGTTCAGTCCTGTTCCCCACACAGTGATTAAACTAGGATTAAAATCTCGTTTTGAATTTGGAGTCAAAAGTGGTTTTTCTGCTTCCTCACTGTTCAAGAGTTCTTTGTCCCCTGCTTTAAAAATGCTTCCTGTGTTATTACTGCCTCGATAGGTACAAATAACCCGAGTCTCTGTTTACTGTGGCCCATCAGGGCTGACTTTCCAGGGAAGTAATCAAAACAGCTCACACACAGCTTTGGCCTGCAGTCGATTTAACAGGTGGGAGTCTACGATGATAGAACTTGGCAAGACTTCTTTAAAATAAAACAAGCTGTAAACGGGGCCCCCAGCAGAGTGATCATTTAATGATTTTACGAATGACATGGGTCCTGCTTTGGTAAATGTGTAGGGTTTGGAAAAGGGGAGGGATAGCTGATGTGTGGAAAGATAGAATTCGGATTCAGGAGATCTGAATAGGCGGCAAGGATGTGCCCCCCTCCTTTGCTTATCAGAATCCTCACCGTTCCTCCAAGCCCGCATCCAGTGCACCCTGCAGATGAATCTTTTCCTGAATCCCATCTGATGTGACTGCTGTTGTATTTGAACCACAGTAGCACTTTGGATTTGGCACTGTTCTGGCATTTATACTGTGCTTAATGTTGTATGTATCTGGCAGGGTTCTGGTAGGAGACAGATTGAACTAGGTAACCAAGGAGACTTTAAGAACCATTTACTAAGATACGGGCAGGTTTAGGGAAATCAGCAAGGAATAGGGTGGTCTCCCAGGACCAGCTCCTCTAGGCCTGGAGGGGCCACAGGAAGGAAGGGTAGAGCCCTAGGGGGATCAGAACCCCACGAGGGGAGCTGTAGGGGCTCCCGCCAGGAGCAGCTGTGGCCCCCAGCGAGGGACCCATCCAGCCCGTGGTGGCCTTGAGGGAGGGGGTGAGGGATGATGAATACCCCACTCCCTCCCATCCTCTCTTTCCTGCTGGTGCCTCCTTCAGAGGGCAAGTTGATACTTTGGGGGCCCAGAGTAAAGTGGAGAGTGGGTCTGGAGGGCGTGGAAATCCTGTGCAGGACACTGTGATTACTGATATGTCCTTTACAGTGTTACTCATCTCTCTCCGTGATGAATACAAATAAAAAACCTTTTGTCAGGCCCTTAAGGCACATCCTTATTCTGTCTCTTTCTTCTCAGTCACACGTTTTGAAAGAACAGTTGAATCTTGCTAATCGCTGCTCACTCTTACAACCATTATAATCAGGCTTCTGCCTGCAACACTAATAGCCACATCCAGCGCAGACTGTGTAATACTGATTAGTTACTTCTTGCTTAAACCTCTTCCCAGCTTCCCTGCTGCCCTTTGCAGTGCTTTTCCAAGTATGGCTGTGAGACCACTTGTATCAAAAATCATGTGGGATTGTTGTTATATATTCCCGGGCTCTACCCAGAGCTACCCAGTGAGGGCCAGGGAACCTACATTTTTAAGCAGGCTCACTCTTACCCACCTTCTCCTACCATCAGCGGTAGAGAGCTACCTGGCCACATTTTTTTAAGGTTCTTCATATTACTAAAAGGTTATCAAAGTGTGATGCATTTTTTAAATGTTTGCGTTTAACCGATTAACTTGTAATCTCCAAAAGGTCACGCAGTGTAATTGTGCTGTTGACAATATAGTCACAATATACGGGAAGAATAAAATTCGTAAGTGCACACTAGGCAGTGTGGCCCCCAGTTTTCAGTCGAATGATGTCCATGTCCCCTTCCAGTCCTGTCACTGTATCTCTAGTGACTGCCTGTGTAACCTCATGTGTAGAAAGTGTCAGAAGTCTAACTTTGGGGTCCTCCTGGGCTGAGAGGCCTGCCCTGTGAGAGGCCCTGCCCCACCCACTCTCAGGCCTGCTTTACCTCTGGGAACCCCTGGCCCACAGGGGAGGCCTAGAACCTCCCGAATATGGCTGCCAGCTCCTTTTCTGTTATTCAGGCCCTGCCCCTACTTTGGCCACCCCTCACACACCCACACTCTCTCCCCGGAGGAGCAGGAAATTGCCGGAAGCCCCCATGCACGTGGCAGTGGCTGGGCTGGAAGTGCAGTCCTGGTCTGCTGCCCGAAGGACCTGCAGAACCAGTTAAGTTCCTTTTCTTATCTTTTAACTCCATGCCTTTGATCAAACGATTTCCTCTGCCTGGAATCCCCTCCACACTCCTTTGGGTCAGCAAACCCATCTTTGGCAACACTCCGCTAAAGCTCACGCCTCCTGGATGAAGCTTTTAAAGATCCGCCCCATCCTTTCCAGGGGCGCGTCATTCCCCATGGGGCCACTTGTGCGCGTCTAACGCGGGCACAAGCGGTAGGTAAGTACATGCTGCTGCCTGAGGCTGTGGGCATCCCCGGCGGAGCCCCTTCGAGGAGCTGTTCCTCGAACCTATGCCGCGGTTCTGTAGGGAGGCTGGCGCTGCAGAAGCAGCTCGAAGAGGAGACAGACAGACAGCCGTCCTGCTCAACCTCTACCCTTGGCTCTGGGCTCCCCCAGCCTCTCCTGTGTCTTCCAAGCAAAAGCCCAGCATCGCCTCGGTCTGGCTTTTTCAGGAGGGGGGTTAGGGGCACATGCTGGGGGTCTTTGCCCCTTTCCACAGCTGCCTGTCAAGGGTGTGCATTCTCCTCGCTCTCGGAGGTGGTGGTCCGAGAACCCCCGCTGATTGGCGGTGATTTGGCCACCCTTGCCCTTGTCAGTCGGGGCCTCGGGGGAGTTGCCTCGGCTTTCCCTGCTCTGATGGCACCTGCGGCTCTTCATTTCTTTTGCTTACTTCGCGCGCCTCCCTGCCAGGGTGTAAACTCCGCAGGCACAGGGCCTCGCTCGCAGGTTTGCCTCTCTCGTGCTCAGGACCGCCGTGGGCACAGAGCGCGTCTGGAGTGGGTGGCTCGCGCGGGGGGAGCACAGACCGGCTAAAGTTCGCTCGTCACTGATGAGCGGGGCGGTCCAGGCGCTGACTGCGCTCTCCTAAGTGGCAGGTTCCCGGTCTGTATCCTGGGGCGAGTGAGGGCCCCTCCCACACGGCTGAGGTTGGCATCAGGGGCCCTGCCGGCAGAGGGCCGAGCACGCAGAGCTCAGGCCGTGCTGGGTGTTGCAGCTGCCGAGCTGCTTTTCCAGGGCTTGTGGAGGACACTGTGTGTACGGCCCTCGGGGGCATCCGGGTGTGCAGTGCCCGTTTGCCGTGATGCATTTTGCAGGCATTGGAGTGTCGGGCGTGTGCCGGACAGCGTGCTGGCCGTGCGGGATGCAGAGGAGAAGGTGGCTGCTGCAGTGGTTAAACCACTTTAAGCAGTGGTTCTCACACTTTTCAAGGCAGCAGCTACCAGAGGAGTTGGCCGGGCGGCCAGGCAGAGGCTCCCGGCCGGGGTGGTACCCGTGCCCAGCTTCTGAGCAGCCCTGCGCCAGGGGCTCTCAGGGATCCTTTTCCCGGGTACACTTCACTTTTCCAGCGTCTTTCGTTGACACCCACACCCTCCCCGGCTGGAAGGCTGGTCGTGGGGTCAGGACAGCAGTGGCGTCCCCTCCCTGGATGGGGTGCTGCCTTATCTCTGCAGCTCCTTCGGCTCCCCAGCTGGCCGAGCTCCGCAGATCGGGGTCGGGTCACTGTGACTCGGTCCCTCCGTGTGGGCACTGCTGTGCTTCCTCCTAGCTGCACAGCCGCGAGAGTTACGGGGGGCCTCTGATGTGAGTGTTTACGTAAAGGGCTGCACAGGACATCTCCGTGGGTTAGAAGGAAGCTGTGCAAACCTTTCTGGCTGACTTTTATTTTCCTCAGGAGGGTTACTTAAAAGGAGATGTGCAAAGCATTGAAGAATTTTGGAGGAATCTGACTGATGATTCAAAGGGAAATGAAGATAACTGTGAGAGGTACCAGTATCCCCAGCTAGACGATTATACTGTCATTACACTGTTGGGTGATAAGGGGTGACTGGAAAGAGAAGCTCTATCAGCATTGTTATCAAGCTATTGAGAAAAAAAGCCTTCAGAGTGCAGAACTGTCTTTCTCCGGAAAGAACAAAGGGCTGTCCTTACAGCCCTGTGGGCGGGGCCCTGCAAGGGGGCTCCTTGCCCATATTACCCCTCCACCCCCTTGTCCCCCAGCCGGCCAGTCCGGGGAAGCCTGGCTTTTGGCCGGCAGCAGGTGTAATCAGGGGATCCTCCCCGGGCGGCCTGTGTCCTTGTGGAGTGAGGAAGCCAGGGGCAGCCCAGTTGCCAACTAGATGGACCTCCCTCTTCCGTGAACTTCTGGGCCTCTGACCAGCTTGCCTTGCTCCTGTCTCGGCATCGGACAGAGATGCCACATACTTTCTGTTTTAATCCATAATCCCATAGAAACTTTTTTAGTTTTTAGAGGTTTTCTGTGCCAAACTAGATATCTGTAGAAGGTCAGAGTTGTAGACAATATATACTTTTAGACATATTTAAGTTACTCGGTTACATGTTATTTTAAAATAAATAACTCCCAGCTTATACAAACAAAAAATTCTGAATCCTTTCAGTTTCTTTTTGAAGGTAGATTATAGGTAAAACTAAGCATATGAAAGACATTCAGGTGATCCTTACCTTGTTAAAACTGGAGAGAGAGGCTCTGCCTTTTGCAAAACCACTAGTTTCAAAACCGCTCGTCCTCTGGGTGCACAATAAATAGTGATTGAGTTGAATGTATCTAATTTAACAACATCAAATTTCAAAGATAAATGTAAACACTTGCAGTGAAGTTCTCAAAGTTAACTGTATAGAAGGAGACTTGCCTGAGACCAGGATTAAATTTTAAGAATAAACCGTGGGAGTTTCTGTTTACTGTAAGGTGTTGTTACTTGATGAGGTCGTGGCTTAGGTGAAGTAGTTAATGCCAACATAAATTCCAAATTCACATGTCTAGAGGTTGCCGGGCAAGGAACATGAATGGATATGAATGTAGATGCAGCCATTTTTTGAGATATAGACAGCATGACCATACGGAAATCCCATGCCCAGGCTAAAAGGAAAGCCACCCCCCTCACATTTGCTGATGGTTACCAAAGCTGATTTTTCAAAGGAAGCTAGAATTCTGGATTTTTTGGTGAAAATTTGTGATTTTTAAAATTTTGGCTGAAGTTTTCTTAAGTCTTCTGTTTTTTGAGCCCAAACAACATAGCTAGGCCAGATTTAGCTTATTGGCCATCAGGAAGTAGGTAGCAGTTTCTATTATAGTTGGTGGTGGTCGATCCAATCTGAAGAACACTGTGCTCTTCTGAGATGTCAGAGGAACCTTGACAGACCCAATTATAACCATAGCAGGGCAGTCAGGGCTGCAGAAGGCTTGGGAACCATGTCACGGGATTGTTGAAGATGTAATTCTTGTATTTCATCACTTAGTAATTTCGTCCTTAAACTGGCCAGCAGGATTTCAGGTTAAATTTTGTCTGACTAGTTCTAGTCATTTGGAGAGGGTCACACCTTAGAAATAATCTTGAAAGTTAGTATCCCATTAAAGTGGGAAGGTTGGACTTTCACACCGCTATCATTTTGTTCTTTTTGCAGATCCAGCATTTCAGTTATTAACTGGCCTAAGTGGTCAAGGCTATCTTATGGGTGTGATGTTAAAAAAAAATGTCTAGCTAGTAGAGAATAAAGTCTCTTGGAAAGGTCTTGATTGCCCAATAAGCCCCTACCAATTTTTCAGGTTTTTAAAGTGTACATTGAATTTTGGCCAGCATATTTTATCTTGTGATAACTATTCAGGCTTTGGAGTTTAAGTTTAATCTACAGTGCGTTTCACTGCAAGTGTTAGGGTGCCTTTTCTAATACTGGGACTGGCACAGCTGTTCACGTTAGCTGCTTACCAAGGATAGAAGTGACGAAGATTTTTGGTGTCTGAGTAGAGCCGAGAGGACAAGGTAGAAGTACCCTTTGGCTGGTGCTTAGTATCTTTGGGGATGGCTACGTGTCCTCAGTCTAAGATTATCATCCTTCTATGCGGTCCCTGTAGCTTTCCTGTAGTATGAGGCTAGTTACGTCTTCTCCTTTTGTTCTTGGAAAATATTTTAAAAGCCACATAGTAAAGGAAAGTCTTGGTATATTTGGCATCACAACACTGAGCTTCAGCCTTCCGTTAGATTTGAATGGAAATTCTGATAAACTAGTCAAAATCAAAGAACAGAATTTTTGGGTATTGTCGGTATCGTTGGGTATTTGTTACACTTTTCCATATGAATTGGAAGGATTCATTTCTAAAGAGCTAGAGTTCTTTTTTAAGGTATAGGGAATATAAATTAATGGGGAAATAAATATGCTGTTCCAAGTAGGTTTTTGGCACAGGCTCAGTTTTAGCACATAGGACTATGAAATGATTGATGCAGTAACTTTGTTAGGAATGTGGCATTTGGTAGGAAACGTGTGAGTCGATTTAGAAAAAAAATCCTGCTCGGAATATTAAAGACAAAAGGATGTTGGGACCATTTCAGCAAAGAAAAAATAGATTAGAATAGTGCCAGAAGGCTGGTCTTGGATTGTTTTCCTTTTTATATTGATTTTATTGAAAGCAGGAACCTCTGGAAAATAATGAAAATATTAAATTGCTTTTGCCCATTTTGTCCCTAACTCCAGATTTGGTAAATGCACCTTTCAGCTCTTGTAAAATGAAGGCGAATGTCAGTACAGACCAGCGCCCTGGCTAGGCTAGTACCGTGGGTAGCAAGGAGATTAGGTATCTTTATGTCGGACAGTAAACAGTGAGCAGGAGGGCAAGGTACGGCAAGGGAAAACCAATGTGTATTTGTATAAGTTATATATCAGGGAAGATGGACTGGATCAAAATCAAGAGCCTTCTCTCACACTGGGACCCAAGGAAATGAGGCAGTAGCAGTGCCGAAGTGAGACCTTTGACAAATTGACCTCATTCTGAGAATTGCAGAGTAGGAAAGTTTTAGTCTATAGTGAGTGTGGTTGCTTTTAGAACATTTTTATAAAAGGAAGTTGCTGGCTTATTGGTATCATTTTAGAGATTACGAAATACCACTTTGGCAGTAAAGACGGAAAAGGGTAAGTAGGTATTGTTGTTCGTTGAGCACCTGGTATAGGCCAGGGGTTTTCTAGGCCCTGGAGAGATGCAAAGGTGAGTGAGAGCTCGTCTGGCTCCTGAGCTTCTAGTCTAGAGGGAAGAGAAAGACTGATACATCTGCACAGCATGTAAAGCTGTGTCAGAAGAGAGATGCTGGACCTAGCTTGGATAAAGCTGCTGCAGGGAGTCCCAACAATAAGTCAGGGCCTTTTTCTTTTTTTTTTGCGGTACGCGGGCCTCTCACTGTTGTGGCCTCTCCCGTTGCGGAGCACAGGCTCCGGACGCGCAGGCTCAGCGGCCATGGCTCACGGGCCCAGCTGCTCCGCGGCGTGTGGGAGCCTCCCGGACCGGGGCACGAACCCGTGTCCCCTGCATCGGCAGGTGGACTCTCAACCACTGCGCCACCAGGGAAGCCCAGTCAGGGCCTTTAAAGGTAATAGACTACTTGTTTTCTCACATAAGTTTTGATGCAAATGGTCCAGATTGGTGGATAGTTCCACTTCGCCTGGTCCTACAGAGACCAGTGTTCCTTCCAACACATTGTTCTGCTACCTGGGGCCTTATCGCCTGATTGCAGTTGAGGCTGGTTTGTTGAGGGCAGTGGTCCTTAAGCGTGAGTTTTCATGAGAATCCCCTGTAACACTGGTTAAAACACAGGTTGCTGGGCCCTATGACCAGAGTTTCTGATTCAGTTAAGTCCGAGTTTGCAAGTGTGACAGGTTCCCAGGTGATGTTACTGCTGCTGGTCTGGCAGCCAGACCTTGAGAACTTAGAGGGTTCCAGTCCTCCAGCAGACAAGGGGGGAAAGAACCCTTGCAGCTGCAGGTGTGGGCCAGAAGTGGCACATACGCGTTACTTTGACCGTGCTTCCTTTTGCCAGAGCTCTGTCACATGGCCACAGGTCACAGCAAGGATATGGGTGGGGTGAGGGCTAGTAAATGTAGCTCGTCTGTGGGAGGGCAGGGCAGGCCCCACCATGCTGGCATCATCTAGGGAAAAACAGCCGTAACTCAGGCTTGGATTGGTCAGGGCAAGGTAACGTCTGAGCCAGAATCTTGAAGGATAAAATTTCCTGGCATCCCAGAGCAGAAGTGCGACTTGTAGTTAAGGAAGCAAGGAAAATGGAAAGCAGGGCAGGCTCGCCCTTTGAATAAGTATTGATTGACAGCCAGGCTTTTCGTGAGCCCTGGAGCTGCAGAGACTAGAGGGGAGATGGGCAGGGTCTGATGCAGCTGATTAAAAAGCAAACAGGTTTCGTGTGTTAAGAGTCTAGCAGTTAAGACCGGGGTTCAGGAATGAGCTTAGATTTGAGCTGTGGTTCTGTGTGAGTGGCCTGAACCTTGCTTTATCTGCATTGCTGAGCCTTGTGGGTAGGAAGCACTCTGTAAATGTCAGCGATCATGGTCATCGCACCTTTGGTGTGAACTGCTTGTGTGAAACGAAATCCTCATGGGAGTCTCTGGTGAATGGCCTTCTGGCTTCTGTGTGAACACATCTGTGCTGGAGAGCTTGCTCCCTTCTCTAGGGCAGCCAAGGCCATTTCTGGGTAGCTGTCATGGTTAGAAGGTTTGTCATCTTGGTGCTTACAGACTTTCTGGAACAATCCGGAAGTGGTCTGAATAAGCCCACTTCTTCGTGGTCACCTTTTGGATTGTTGGAGACATTCCGTCTGTTTTTACATGGTTGGCTTATGAACAAGTGCACTTTAGTAAATTAGGTATCGCTACCCCTAAATCTTCTACTTTGGAATGCAGGGACTCATGAGTGAACGTTTCTAGCTGTCCTGGGATGGGTAGCCCTGCGCCTGAAAGTCTGGTTTCCAAGGGTTGCCCTCTTTAGAGCATTGCATACTTGTTTGAAGATTTATTGCTTTTTGCCTCTATATAATTTGCTAGCATGTACTAAAAATAAAAATAAAATTGCTGATTTGGTAATAGGCATGTTCTTTGAGACAATGATATTTGAGACACTGATAGAAACCACTAGGCATACCCCGAATACCACTTCTTTAGGCTCAGTGGACTCCTGGTACTCATGGTTTATTGTGTTCAGGCGTGAGAAAAAGAGCATCACTGAAGAACGTGGATGAAATGCTGGAAATGTGTTATCTGAGGTTGCCTTTAAATAGGGGTCCATCAAATCACAATTTTGGTCAAATGTCTGATGGCTGAGTGTTAAAATCAATAGTGAGTTAAAGCTGAATATTATCCAGACAAATCTCAGAAATTTCTTTGTCTTCAACTCCTGAAAATGGTTGATGGTGTCCTGTAATCATTCTGCAAACAGTTGTTTCTTTGTAGATTCAAAACAATAGGAATTCTCTTCTTAAAACATTCTTTTTTTTTTAAACATCTTTATTGGAGTATAATTGCTTTACAATGGTGTGTTTACAATGGTGTTTGCTTTATAACAAAGTGAATCAGCTATACATATACATATATCCCCATATCTCCTCCCTCTTGCATCTCCCTCCCACCCTCCCTATCCCACCCCTCTAGGTGGTCACAAATCACCGAGCTGATCTCCCTGTGCTATGCAGCTGCTTCCCACTAGCTATCTGTTTTACATTTGGTAGTGTATATATGTCCATGCCACTCTCTCACTTCATCCCAGCTTACCCTTCCCCCTCCCCATGTCCTCAAGTCCATTCTCTATGTCTGCGTCTTTATTCCTGTCCTGCCCCTAAGTTCTTCAGAATCATTTTTTTCTTAGATTCCATATATATGTGTTAGCATATGGTATTTGTTTTTCTCCTTAAAATATTCTTATGAAGACTATTGATCTCAGGTTTAATTAGTGAGAATAAAACATGTTTTGGGAACCCCAATTCTCTTTAACACTTTCCTTTTTTTCCATACTTCTTATATATTTTTATTACGTATGTATGATTCATTATGGATATTATTGTTTGTGAGTTTAGCATTCTTTCTCCTTGTGAAATTGAGATGGCAGAGCTAATTATTCTACTTTTAATTCATTTGCATAAGATGTATAGAATTCCCAAATAGAGCTTTTTCATTAAAAAAGGTCATTTTTTCATGATTTAAAACTAAATAACTAAAAATCAAATATGGTACTTAAAGGTTATTTTGTTTTATGTTAGTACACTAAACAATTTTATAAGTATAATAGAATGATAAAATCATATAATCTCTTATTGACTTCCAAAAAATTTTATAAAAATTTTCCTCAGTGAATATAATGTTCTTCCTAAAGCTGTCATATAAATGAACCCTTTCTCAACTCTCACGTTAACTCATTTGCTTTCCTGTTAATAGTTTCATACTCATCAGTTATAACAGCATTTTATTCTCATGATAACAAGCACATATTCATATTTTAACTGATAGAATATTAATATATAGGCACACAAGGTGATTTCACACCAATTTAAATGTAGAATTCTTATCTATATACATATATTTGAAAGTTAATATTCATTTATGAACAATAGATATGAATGACATGCACTGTTTATATTACTGGTTTTATTTTGCTGATCAGAAATGACAGTAGGATTAAAGACCTAAATGTAAGACTGGAAACCATTAAAATCCTAGATGAAAACATAAGCAGAACACTCTTTGACATAAATCGTCATAATCTTTTTTTGGATCTGTCTCTGAAGACAAAGTAAACAAATGCAAAAATAAACAAATGACACCTAATTAAACTTAAAATCTTTTGCACAGCAAAGGAAACTATTGACAAAACAAAAAGATAACGTACTGAATGGGAGAAGATATTTGCAAGTGATATGACAAATACGGGATTAGTATCCAAAATATATAAACAGCTCATATAGCTCAATATTAAAAAACCAAACAACCCAATTAAAAAATGAGCAGAAGACCTGAATAGACATTTTTCCGAAGACAACATACAGATGGCCAACAGGCACATGAAAAGATGCTCAAGATCGCTAATCACCAGAGAATTGCAAGTCAAAACCACAGTGTTATCACCTCACACCTGTCAGAATGGCCATCATCAAAAAGACCACAAATAACAAATGTTGGTGAGGATGTGGAGAAAAGGGAACCCTCCTACACTGTTAGTGGGAATGTAAATTGGTGCAGCCACTGTGGAGAACAGTATGGTGGTTCCTCAAAAAAATAAAAATAGAACTACCATATGACTCAGCACTTGCACTCCTGGGTATATATCTGAAGAAAACAGAAACACTAATTCAAAAAGATATGTGCACCCCAACGTTCATAGCAGCATTTTTTTTACAGCAGTGACGATATGGAAGCAACCTAAGTGTCCATCACCAGGTGAATGAATAAAGAAGAGGATATATATGTGTGTGTGTGTTTGTGTGTGTGTTTGTGTGTGTATACAGGAATGAAATTTTGCCATTTGCAACAATATGGATAGACCTGGAGGGCATTATGCTTGTTGGAATAAGTCTAACAGAGAATGACAAATGCTGTATGTTATCACCTGTATGTGGAATCTGAAAAATGAAAGGAATGAATATAAAGAAATTTACAGATCTAGGGAACAGACTAGTAGTTACCAGTCTGGAGAGGGAAGCAGGGAGGGGCAAGATAGGGATAGGGGATTAAGAGGTACAAACTACTATGTATAAAATGAATAATCTACAAGGATATATTGTACAGCATAGGAAATAGAGCCAATATTTTATAATAACTTTAGATGGAGTATAATCTATAAAAATATTGAATCACTATGTTGTATACCTGAAAGTAATGTAATATTGTAAGTCAACTGTACTTCAATTAAAAAAAAAAAGAAATGATAGATTAGTCTATCTCAAGTGATAAAATTGAGATAAGTGTGAAATTCAAGGATGCTAGAAATGACCAGGAAAAAGGCATTAGGCCTTTTTGTCCTTTTACAGACCAAGATCCAGAGCAAAGCAAAATCATGGATTTGGGCTGAATAACAGGGTGAAACCAAACTTTAGTTCATCTATAACTTGAAAAGTTGGCGAAATTAGGGTTTTTTGTTTTGTTTTGTTTTTTGCTCATTAGGAGCTGATTCTTATAACATGTAGATGCGTTTTACATTTGTGCATTTCCAATTTCATGTGTTTTCACTAATGTATTTTGTATCCTAATAGGGAACTGAATATAGTTTGTGTGTTTTCTATCTGATTTTAAAAGTAATATATATTCATTGTATCAAATTTATAAAACACAGAAATGTATAAGATGAAAATTTAAAAATCACTCATTGTTCTTCAACTTTTGCTACCTTTCTTTTTAGTGTGTGTATATTTAAACAAAATTGCCTGCATACTGAATGTAAGATCTTTGTAACCTTTTGTTTTTACGTAACACTTTGAGAGTCACTTCCAATTTAATTAAATTGATTTTCAAAACCAATATAATGTTCCATCATTTGGATATATCATCGTTAATTATTCCTCTGTTGTGTACAATTTTTTGCTATCATGATATTGCCGTAAATTTCTTTATATATTTGTTTGGTGCATATACCTGTTTATTTCCTTAGGAAAAGAAGTTTCCTGAGTCTGAAACAATATGCAGAATCACTGGTTTTGAAACAATTATTAGAACTTTTGCTTTTGTTTTTAATTTATTACAGTTTGTTTTCTCCTTTAATATTTTAAGTTGTTTTCACTTTTTATTTCTTCATACTTGCACCCTTTAGAAGTTACACTGCCTTGTTCTTCAGTACTTGAATGTTTTATGAGTCAGAAAGTTACCGGAACTCCCCAGCTTGGGTGGTGTCAGCTCTGGTCCAGTGGCTGTGCTTTCCCCACTGCCTTTACCAAGTGCTGAAAGGATTGAGATTATGCCTTAGAGGCGTGGCCTCCTTTTATCCCTTGCCTCTGGGCGTCTTCTGCTCTGTTTCTGTGTCTGTTTACTAGGTTATTTCCCCCACTAGACGGATCTTCCTTCTCTGCAATGCTGGTGCCCTCTCTCTGCAGGCATTTGTCAGATGTTTGCATTGCATACAAGTTCATGATGATTATATTTCTAATTTTTAGAAAAATGACATTACATTCATTTTAAGACTCCGAACCATCTGGAAGTCTACCAGCAGGATTTATGCTCAGCCTATTCAGAGCATTTGCTCACCAGTTCTCCTTGCGGGCTTGGTTCCCATTCCAATTGGTTTAGCGTTGAGAGAGTTAGACTCACCGTGAAGAGGAACCAGACCACTGGCGGGTCGGCTGGTGCTGTTAGGGATGCTGGAGACGGGTGTCTGCTGCCTGCACACCTTGCTGGTGCCATCTGCCTGCCTCGTGCTCAGAGGTCCTGAGCCCCTGCCAGCGAGGGTCATGGTTAATAGAGCAGACACTCCCCTTTTTCCTTCCTCCTTTTAGAAGCCCTACTTCATGTTCCTGAGAATAACAGGGAAAACTCCACTCTTCCTTGATTTCTCTGCTTGTAGGTGAAGAAGAAACAAAAAATTATCACATAACTTTAATCTTGTAAAGGAAGTGATGGTAGGCATTTAGTGTAAATCGTATGCCCTGGCCCTGCTCAGACCGCTGTGGGGAATCCTCTTGTCACTTGGAATGGACCCCCAGGTCCCGCCATGATTCGGCCCTGCCGACCTCTCTAACCTCATTTCCTACCATTTTTTTCTCCTCTACTTTGTCTCCACTGGCCTTCTCACAATTGCTTGAATACTGTGAGCACGTTCCCACCCGGGGCCTTTGCCCTGATGTCCCTGCTCCCCAGATGTCTGTCCAGCTCACCCCCTCACTTGCTGTAGCTCTCTGCTCAAGGCCTTCTGAAGGAGGCCTGCTCTGGTCTCCCCATCCCCCAAATAGAGCCTCCTATCATTTTGCTCTTCGTCAGTCTTATTTTTTTAAAATATCCACCTTACATTCTTTTGTACATTTTGACATTATACATTTATTTGTTTATTGTCTGTTTCTCTCACACTAAAGTGTAATCTCCATGAGAGCAGGGACTTTGTTTTTTTTTTTCTTTTTTCCACTGTCTAGTGCCTGGAGTAGTGCCTGGCACATAGCAGGTGCTCAATACGGATTTGTCTATTATATTAGAGAACTATCAATCTGATGATTATATGTGTTTTTTAGATTTTAATTTCTTAATGCTAACTGAATATAATTTACAGCAGCAAATGATAGAACAAATGACCTGTTTTAGCATTAACTGCTCTTTACTTTTTGGAATTTCAGCTTAAGCTTAATGCAATACCAGTTTTGGAACTTATTTTTCTCTTATTGTGAGGCAGCGGTTTCGAATGGTGATATTGCCGCTTTTTAGGAAGGAAACTTAACCTCTGTAACCTGTAGAAGCCTCCATTCCCTCATATATAAAATAGAGTTAATGATCATGTTGGCGTTTTCAGGTTCTAGTAATTAATAGCCCTTTCTTGTCAAATTTAGCCCTGGCTGAGAGAGAGATAGATACAAGAGTCAGACGTGGATCAAGTTGTCAGCCTTACTGATGAAAGCTGAATTGGAGGGTGTGGCTTAGAGGTCCTGTCATGTGGAGTTCCCAGTACTTTACTCCTGAGTTAAACTCCTCCAACACAGGCAGAGCTGGGCGCCTGCAGGTTCCCCAGAAGGAGCAACTTCCCCAGTTAACTTCCCACACAGTGAAGCAGGCTGAGGCTGGCAGGTCTAAAGAAAGCCCCAAAGGTTTAGTGCAGTCTTTCCTCTGATGGGGAGGATGGGGAGGCGGCAGCATTGCACCAGAAGAAAGAGGAGGCCCTGGGAGCGGAGGGTCCCCCAAGCAGGTAGTACCTATTGTGGGGAGGACTTCTGTAAGATATTTTCTCTGTAAAGAGTTTGGAACATAGCAAATGCTGAATACCTATTAGCCATTATTATTATAACATCTGTGCATGTCATTACTTATAGCAGTTATCGTACTGGACTATAATAGGTGTTTGCTTTTTTTTTTTAATATTTAGTCACTAGGGTAGACTGGAAGCTCTTGGGGGAAGGAACTCTTCATTATCTCTTGAATCTCCAATGCTAGACTAGCTAGTGTTGGCTTGTAGCAGTCAGTGAATGGATATTTGTTTGAGAAGAAGAATGGCTTACTGGAAAGAACGTGGGTTTTGGAGTCAGAAAAAGGGAATCTGCTTTAAATTCTTTTTAGACCAGGGAGGAGATAAGAAAGAGTGAATACCAAGAGAGGAACGTGGACTAATATATATATATTTAAGATGTTTAACAATAGTTGAAACAATTTCTGCTTCATCAAAGAAAGTAGCTAAACAAAATAGCACACACCCAAAATGTTTCAGTCTATCTAGGTTTCGCTAGGTTTCTTTTCTTCACGTTCATAGGTAGTGGTAAAGAAGTTAGGCTCCTGCAGAGTGACGGATAGTGTACACATGTTAGGATGTGTTTCTAATTAAAAAGTAAGGACAGGGACTTCCCTGGTGGCGTAGTGGTTAAGAATCCTCCTGCCAATGCAGGGGACACGGGTGCGAGCCCTGGTCTGGGAGGATCTCACATGCCGCGGAGCAACTAAGCCTGTGAGCCACAACTACTGAGCCCATGTGCCACAACTACTGAGCCCATGTGCCACAACTACTGAGCCCGTGAGCCACAACTACTGAGCCCGTGAGCCACAACTACTGAGCCTGCGCCCTAGAGCCCGTGCTCTAAAACAAGAGAATCCACTGCAATGAGAAGCCCGCGCACCGCAACAAAGAGTAGCCCCCGCTTGCCGCAACTAGAGAAAGCCCGCGCAGCAACGAAGACCCAATGCAGCCAAAAATAAATTAATAAATAAATTTATATAAAAAAAGTAAGGACAAAGTAGGAGAAATTATTATTGAAATACACAGTGAGGTCTTTTTTGATATATCCCAATATGAACAGTAAGTGAATGTTTTATGGGGAGGTGTGCATATGTTCAGAGAGTTTAAGAAGAGGGCAGATATCACTAGTAGACAGTTGTTAGCCCTTTCCTGTCTGCCTCCCCCATTAGGTGTCCTTGAATCCAAGCTCCTTGTCGTCCTTAGCGATGCTTTAGTTTTAGCCGTTTCTGTGCCCTGACAGCGTTGTCACATACTCTTCCGATGGCGCGTGGTGACACGGTGAAGGCTGTAATGATGTTGGTGCTCCTTTTTCACTGTGGTGAATATTACCTGCATTAACTCTGACAGAGACAGCCTTTCTCTTTCTTTACCCTGGGGCTTCCCTGGGCTTCTCCAGTCATGATTTCACTTGCAGATTAAAATGTCATATGGCACATTCACAAGATCAGGTTTGGTCTTCAACATCCGGGCAAGCGTGCCTCCCCATGGCTGCAGGGGGGATGGGTGCCAGCCCAGAAGTCCCCCTGCCTCCCTGGGAGGGGTGTCCCTGGAGCACGTGGCCCTGGCGGGGTCCCTGCAGCACACCGCCTGCACGGGTCCTGGACACGCCAGGCACTTTCAGTCCCGTAGTCCAGAATTAGCACTTGTGTATTGGAAAATAGTACTTTTCTGAGCTCCTGTTTTTAAAATGGGGGAGGGTAGTGACTATTTTCCAGGTTATTGGGAGTGTTATTCAGTTACTGGAGGATGTCAGATGCTGCTCACGTTCTAACTGCTCAACAAACGACATTTCGGAATACGGGCAGGTGGTGTGACATCGCCTGTATGTGGTGAGCGCCCACCTGTGCTGCACGTGCTGTTCACTCTCATCGCTCCATCCACTCCACTGCTCCTCATGACCGCGCCCCGATGCTCTGGCTGCAGACAGACAGACGGCAAGGGCACAGCTGCCTGGTGACTTCCCGGCCTCCTGGCTGGTGAGTTGGCAGGACTTGGACTAGAACCCAGAGCTGGTGACACTTGTGCAGTGTGGCTCCCACTGCTATGTGCACACGTGCCAGTAAGTGCTTTTGGTAGTCAGTTACTTCTGAAATGGGGGAGGGAGGATAAATTAGGAGGTTGGGATCAACACGTACACACTCCTATATATAAAACAGATAACCAGCAAGGACCTAATGTGTAACACAGGGAACTATACTCCACATTCTGTAATAACCTATGAGGGAAAAGAATCTGACAGAGAATATCTATCTATATATCTATATAAAACTGAATCACTGTGCTGTACACCTGAAACTAACATGACATTGTAAATCAACTATACTTCAATAAAGTAGAAAAACAGTATATCATGGAAACTTTTTTTTTTGTGGATTTACTATTTAGTGGATAACTTTTTTAGAATTATGGGTTTGTTTGGTAAATCACTTCTAGTAGGACACAGAATGGGACCCTTAAAAACTGATCATTTTTGTTGGCAGTTAAATGGGAAAGAAAACTATTTTCTTTGTTTTGTGGGCTGGGGAGCCTAAGATTTTAATGGTCATTGTTTCTCTTTTGGGAGGAAAAAAACTTCCAAAGACTTAGTTTTAGACAGAGAAGCAGGCAAATTTTAAAACTCTTTAAAGATAGTTTTCTGTCATTTAAATTTGCTATTTAAAAATTTTCTTTACATAAAAATTTTTTTGTTATTAAAATTAACAATACTTGCCCGTTGTAGAAATTTGGAAAGTATATTATTAACATAAAACTTGAATTCCACACCCTTAGGGATACCATCTGCACTTGGAGAATTTATCTTTCTCTCCTTGGATAATGGTCTTCTGGAGCCTTTCACTTTCCATCTCAAATGTGGGGTGACTGCTCCCCTGGCCTACTGCACAGTTTGCATTCTGCAGCTTCCTTTTACGGCACCTATGAGCCAAACTCATTATTTCCTGAATCCTTGCCTTCATTCTTGGTTTAGACTTTTAGTTTTGCTGAAGGGCATCTCCAAGTAACTTCCCAAGAAAGACTACATGGAAAGTAAGTTTTCTGCCTCTTTATATATTTGAAATTATCTTCATGCAACTTTAGGTTGAAAATATCTTTCCCTTATAACTTTCAAGATATCGTGCCATTATCTTTCAGCATGTAGTATTGTTGATGAGAAGTCTGATGCTCGTCTAATTCTCTTAACGAGTAGTTGACCTGATTTTCTTTCTTGAAGAGTAGTAGGATCTTCCGTTTTCCTTGATGTTCTTAAATTCACATTGTGTCTGTGTGGATACTTGGTAAGTTTGTTCAAATCGAAGACTCATGTTCTTATCTCTGGGAAATCCTCTGGAATTACTTCTTAGATAACTTCTTCCTTATGTTTTCTTTGTTGTTGTCATTGTTTTCTTTCTGGAACTCTTATCTATTAGATATTGATTTCTTGGATGAATTCTGTCTCTCTTGCTACCTGTGTCTTTTGGAGACTTCCCTCAACTTTATATTCCAACCTGTGATAGATTTTATTTTCCACAAGCGGTGACAGCAGTATTTCTGGTACTTGTCACTCCCTATCAAAAGATGAGATTTATTTCCTTTCCCCTTGAACCTGGCAAGGTTTGTGACTGTTTCAGTTGAGAGAGTACAGTGGATGCTGTGTGACATTGAGGGTTAGGTCACTAAAAGGCTACAGCTTCCGTTGCTGTGGGTGTGTGTCACTCTCTTTCTGTCTGTCTCTCTCTCTCAGAATGCTGGTCCTTGAACCCACCTGCCGTATTGTGAGGAAGCCCAGGGCACACAGGCCATGTGAAGCTGACTTGAGAGTGAATGAGCCTTTAGATAATTACAGTCCCTGGCTGATGCCAGGGAGAGCGGAGATGAGTTCTCCCTTCCTAGTCATGCTCAAATTGCAGATTCAAGAGCAAAAGGTATATTATTGTTTTAAGCTACCAAGTTCAAGGGTAATTTTCACGCCATCAAATTTCTCATTTTGGCAATCCTGTTTTTTTAAAACGTTTATTGAAGTATAACATATATACCCAGATCTGAAGTGTACAGTTCGGTCAGTTTTGACAAATGCATATGTATTTTCTTGTGTGACTAACCCTTGTGAAGGTGATCTTGGTAGACCAGACTATTAGGTATTGAGTTGAAAGAGATTGGCAAGAATTTGGTTAGAATATAAATAGGATAGGAAGCCATTGGATTTTTTTTTTTTTCTCGGTACACGGGCCTCTCACTGTTGTGGCCTCTCCCGTTGCGGAGCACAGCCTCTGGACGTGCAGGCTCAGTGGCCATGGCTCACGGTCCCAGCCGCTCCGCAGTATGTGGGATCTTCCCGGACCGGGGCACGAACCCGTGTCCCCTGCATTGGCAGGCGGACTCTCAACCACTGTGCCACCAGGGAAGCCCTGGATTTTTTTAAATGAACTTTTAAAAAATAATTTAAAAAATTTTTATTTATTTTTGGCTGCATTGGGTCATCGCTGCTGCACGCGGGCTCTCTCTAGTTGTGGCAAGCAGGGGCTACTCCTCGCTGCGGTGTGCGGGCCTCTCACTGCGGTGACTTCTCCTGCTGCGGAGCATGGGCTCTAGGTGTGCGGGCCCCAGTTGCTGTGGCGTGTGGGCTCAGTAGTTGTGGTGCACAGGCCTAGTTGCTCCACGGCACGTGGGATCTTCCTGGACCAGGGATTGGACCCATGTCCCCTGCATTGGCAGGTGGACTCTCAACCACTGCGCCACCAGGGAAGCCCTTTATAATTAACTTTTAATTTACAGAGAGTTGTGAAGATAGACCAAAGTTCCCATATAACCCACATTCACTTTTTCCTGTTGTTAATGTGTTACATTAGAATGGTCTTTTATCACAATTGTCCTAATCAGGGTGCCAGTGTGGTCAAGTTCTGGTGAGGCCTCTCTCCAAGGCTTGCGGATGGCTGCCTTTTTGCTGTGTGTTCATGTGGACTTTTTTTGGTGTGTATGTGTGTGTGTGTCTGGTGTCTGGGGAGGGAGAAGGGTAGGAGCTCCCTGTCTGGTGTCTGTTCTTACAAGGGCACTAATCCCATCATGAGGGCCCTGCCCTCATGACCTAATTACATCTCAAAGGTTCCATCTCCAAATTCCATCACATTGGGGCTTAGGGCTTCAGTGTATGGATTGGGGGGATACAAATATTCAGTCCACAACCAGGTCCTTCCTGTGACCCAGGACCCTGTGCGGGATATTCCCACTTACATTTCGTCGTCGACGTTTCTTGGGTTCCTCCGGACTGAGAGTTTCTCAGACTTCCCTTGTTTTAGGTGACCTGATAGCTTTGAGAGTCCTCAGGGATCTTGTAGGAAGCTCCTCAGGTGGGGTGTGTCCCAAGTTTTCCTCACGACGAGTCTGGCTGGTGGATGTCTGGGAAGCAGGGCACAGAGGTGCAGCGTCACTTCCGTTGCGTCCTAAGCAGGGCACGCCTTTCAGCCTGACTTAGCGCTGTTGATGTCAGCCTTGTCACCTGGCTGAGAGGATGCTCGTCAGGGCCCTCCACGGACGCTTCTCTTTTCTACCCTGACTCTCCACATTGTCCTCTGGAAGAGGGCATCTGGGCAGCCCGCACGTGGGGGTAGGCCACCCGCCGAGCTGAACAGAGGAACGAGCTCGTCTGGTTTCCTTTAGGAAGATCTTGTTAGTGTGTGGAGCGCTAGAGGAGAGCCGGGAGGAGCAGGGTGTGGCATGCCAGCAGCGGCTTTGCTCGGGGGCTCCTGGCGGGAGGCGCTGCCGTGACTTCCTGGTGAGGGATGTATGTGAGGGAGAGGAGTCGGGGGCGACGCCTGACCTGCGCGGTTGGCCTAAGCAGCCGGTCAACGATGGGGGCTCCGGGGGCGATGTGGCTTTTGGAGCGTGGGAAGGGAAGGATAGAGAGTCTCCTTTGGCCGTGTTAAGCTTCGGGAGCCTGTTGGACTTGAAGAAGGACTGCTGAGTAGACCATTGACTGTGAGTGTGGAGTTCAGGGTGGAGGGCAGGGCTCAGGACGCAATTCAATAATTCCATTGTGCTTTCAGACTAAGACTTTGGTTTGGTAGAATAAAGAGCCTGTGGTAGTTTGATCAGAATGATGAGAAAAATTAAAATCAAACAAATGTCCTTTCTGAGAGCGTCATGAACAAAAAGAAGAAATGCTGATTTTGGTCAGCATCAGTAGCCCTGTGTCCCAGCTTTTACGGCCAGTTGAGCAGTGGAAGATTCAGAATTTGATTTGGATGTCTTAGTTTTTTCCCCGAGGAACTGTGTACATATATTTTGGGGGCCTCGGAGACAGCCAGTGTGCAGTGCATTACATTTCCTCCCTCTTAGAGGGAAGCCAGGCAGGAGCGGGAGGCCTCCCACAAGCTGGATTTTGACGCGGCCGCGGCTGTGGCTTTTGTCTTCTCTCAGGCAGAACGCCGGCCCTGTGGCCCCTTCTGGATCCCTCCTGCTTGCGCTCCCTCTCCCGTGACCAGTGCGGGTGACCGGCTTTCCTTTCTTGGTTCCTCTCCCGGTGATGATGAAGAGAGGAGACTGAGGGATTTATATTATTTGGCGCCGTAACAGGACTTCCTAAAGGTCTTTGACAGTTACACCTCAGATTACGTAACATTTGACCAGCGGTACTGATGGCTTAAATGTTAAGTTGCTATATACATAGAAGTTGTTCCATTATCACTTAGAAAATGGAGTAAGTGAAGACTTCGGGGGAATTTATAGTTCTTTCTTGTTTCCTTTTCTCCCCCAAAGCTCTTTACTTGTTTTTAGATCCTTCTTGTACCAGTACGTCTTCCCTTTTCTGGGGAGTTTTTATAAAAATCAGATTTGCAGGAGATTGTGTACCAGCACCACACGCTCTTAGAGGATGGTGAAACCCTCCCTCACGCTTCCAGCTTCAGGAGAACCTTTCCAACCTCCCTGGGTGCCCCTCTTAGGGCCCATCCAGGAGAGGAGTGATTTCCAGAGTTTGGGGTTTATCATTTCCTTGCTTTTCTTCATAGTGTTGACCACAAACGTGTGTATCTGTAACAGCATCACGTTTAGTTTTGCTCAGTTTTGATTTTGATCTTTATGTAAATGATTCATGTACTGTGTGTTTTCTTCTGAGTCTTGCTTTTTGCATCAGGTTATGTTTATTTACATTGGTGGCTGTAGCTGTGCTTTGTACATTTTCACTCTGGACTAGTGTGAATATACCCTCACTTGTTTGTGTTCTCCTGTCCGAGGACATTTGCATGGTTTATGGTTTCTTACCGTATAAACAGTGCTGCACGGAACGTTCTTGTTCATGTGTCCTTGTCACATGTGCAAGAGTTTCTCTAAGTTTATCTCCCTACTGGTGGCCTTATGGTCATGGAGATTGTATCTTTAACTTTACTAAATAATGGCAAACTGTTTTCCAGAGTGGTTATACCAGAATACACTCCCACCGACCGTGTATTAAACATTCTTTTCTTCCTCATCCACACCAGCACCTGCCTCCTATTGTTACCAGGTTAATAAATTTTGGCCAGTCTTGTGGGTATGAAAAGATCTTTTGTGATTTTCATTTTCATTTTTCCTCAATGAATGAGGTTAGTGTGTTTTCATATAGCTCCTGGCCATTTGTATTTCCTCTTCTGTGAAATGCTTAGTCCTGTCTTTTGCCTGTTTTTAAATTGGGTAGTTTGTCTTTCTCATCTTGATCTTTACAGGTTCTCTCTGTTTTGGATTTGAATTATTTCTACATTATATGTGTTGTAAAATATCTTTTCCCAGTTTGTAGCTTAATTTTCCATTTTCCTTACGGTGTCTTTCAATGAAGACATTCTCGATTATTTATTTATTTTAAAAAGTAATTTTAAAAATTGAAACATTGTGAAGGCTTCCCTGGTGGCGCAGTGGTTGAGAGTCCACCTGCCAATGCAGGGGACACGGGTTCGTGCCCCGGTCTGGGAAGATCCCACATGCCGCGGAGCGGCTGGGCCCATGAGCCATGGCCACTGAGCCTGCACATCCAGAGCCTGTGCTCCGCAACGGGAGAGGCCACAACAGGGAGAGGCCCGCGTACCGCAAAAAAAAAAAAAAAAAAAAAAAAAAAAGAAATTAAACATGCTTACATTGGCTCATTCAGATAATGTGTTGTTTAAATGCTTAATGGCTAAATATTCCAAAGGCAAGGTGTTCAGATCCCAAGCTAATCATTAAAAGTTAATACTTTTTATGTTGACATGATTGTTATTGAAAAGTGTACTATTTTTGATGGGAGGCAATGTAATTTCACAATCAAGTCAACATATTTGTAAGTTGGTATTGCATTGAACTGAAATCTGATGATAATGAGGTAGCCCAGGAGAAAAGTGAGTCTTCTGCATCATTTGAAGCCTTGTGTAATTAATAGGATAGCTAAAATTGACTTTTTTATTTTTATTTTTAGGGTGGGTGCTTTTTACCCAGTAGCACCTAGGCCCCTGGATATGAATGCTTTCAAGTTAAGTCACTATTCTTATTTGGACTAAAGCTTCTAATAGTCATATTGAAATGAATGAACGAATGGGTATTAGAAATATAGTAAATAAGTAAACAGATTTACAAGATACTTTGAGATAGTGATGAGTACTGTAAAGTCAGTAAAATGAGATATAGTATATGTTAAAGTATTGGGATGCCGCTTTAGCTTGCAAAATACATGGACCTTTTGAAGACATGATGTTTGAGTTCTGATGTGAAGGGTGAAGTGTCTGCATTTTGTGCATTCCAGGTATGGGGGGCTGGGGAGGCTTTGGCCTTGAGGCGGAGGTGCGTTTGGTGTGTTAGGGAAGATCCCGCGTTGAAAGGTAGCCAGCGAGAGAAACAGTGGTAGGTGAGGCTAGAAAGGGGGCCCGGCTCTTTGAGGGCACAGTAAGGAGTTAAGATGTTATGTTGACCATGATGGGCAGTCTGCTGGGTGGAGTGTTTTAAAGAGGAGGACTGACATGGTCACATGAGTGTAGTGTGGTGCCCGACTTGGAGAGGCAAGAGGGGACATAGGGAACCCCTGTGGGCTTGCTTGTCCAGGCAAGCAGAGATGGCAGCAGTGGGGATGGAGACAGGGCATGCATGGCACATGCAGTATGGAGACAGAGCTAAAAGGACTTAGGGACGGATTTGACGTGGAAGGTGTTAAGGAGTGTGTGCCTGCTGGGTGTTCGGTTGAGCCACTGAATTTGTGCAGGTGCCCTGGCTGAGATGGGTAGACTTGGGGGAGAAGTTGCCTGGATGACTAAGTACCCTTTTGACTGCAGCGAGTTTAGGATACTTACTATTGTTCAAGGAGGTGGCGAGTCTGAAGCTCCGTGGAGAGGTCAAGATTAAAATTACAAAGTTAGGTGTCAGCAGTGTAGACATGAATTCCTGGGAGAGGATGGAATCTTCAGTTTCCTCCTTCAAGTTGAGGAAGTCGGACTGGATGGTCTTTCCTTCTTTCTGAAAATCAGACATTTATTGAGTCACAGAAGCTGTCTGTGAGAAACTTGAAGTGATGGGAATTTTCACTAAAATTCTTTTAGCTTTTTAAACCGTGAAAGTGACGAATGGGAAGGAAATACAGGCATTTAAGTATTCCGCATCTGTATTCCTTCCAAAATTGCTTGTCAGTTGCTTGTCCACAAAGCAGGATATATAACTGAAATGAAATATCTTTCCAAAAGCAAAGGTAATCTCAATCACATTGTTAAGGTTTTCAGTTAAACCCCAATGATGGTCAGTGTGAATTTATTTTTATTAAAAAAATTTAAACAGCTTTATTGAGGTATAATTGACGTACAATAAAGTGTGCCTTTTTAGATTGTAAAATTGAAGGTTTTGACATATGCATCCATCCATAAAACCACCACTGTAATAAAGATAATGCACGTCTCCATCACCCCAGAGTTTCCCTGTGTTCCCTAGTAATACCTCTCTCTTGCTTCTCCCTGCCTGGCATCCGCAGGCAACCACTGATCTACTTTTTGTCATTATGGAGTAGTTTGCATTTTCTAGAAATTTGTATAACTAGAATTGCACTCTTCATTTTTCTAAATTCTTTTACTCGGTTTAATTATTTTGAGATTCATCTATGTCGTGAGTGTCACAATAGTTCATTCCTTTTTCTTGCTAAGTAATATCCTCTTGTGTGGATGTACTAGGATTTGTTTATTGCATCATTGTGAATTTAGACTCCTCTTCCTTTTTCCCTTTAGTAAGTCTTCTGATTTGCTAATATTATTTGTAACCACCTAAGAGATAAATATTGAGTCTCTCTCTTTCACCACAAATGCTCCTAATAAAAGGGGAGCTGGTTCCTTGTTCTTATATTTATTTCCCCTTTATCCTTTTTAGGAATGAGCTGCTCAGTCATTTGTCAGAGTACGTTTGACAAGTGGTGTTGATGCGAAGCAGATCAACCCTTTTTTTATGTCTGTGCTCTGTGTGATATTTTGGGATGTGTGTATAGTGAGTTTATTTTATCTGGATTCAGCTTATTTCCGTAGATTGCCTTAACTTGAGTTTCATAATTTAGCAGTTGTGGATGCAATTAATCTAGCACCTTTTAATTTTACAAGCAGATAGAAATAAATTCCTTCTTAGTTCATAGGAATCTTATATAGATGGCAAGACTGAAATTAAATAAACTCTCATTAACCTCGTAGGTAAGAGGTGTGTCCTTTTAATCTCTGGTGTCTTGATTGAATCACTTGCTTTCTGCTTCTGTTTGGGTGCCTTTGAAAAAGCTTACTACTTTTTGGTTTCTGTGGATGATCTGAGAATATACTTCAGGATCTGTCAGTTAATGAACCCCCGGGAGTCTGGCTCTTTTTAACATCGTCAAATTTAGCACAGAGTAGGAAGTTAGGGGATGTCTGGGCTCTCACTTTGCAGCTCTCTGTGCTGTTGTCTGGGAAGGAAGAGGAGGGAAAGTTGTATCTAAGGGCCGGCCCTGTCCTGGTGGACACGGGGCTTTGCTGGCTAAACCCAGTGTGTTTTGTTTATGTCGGATTCGGGTAGGCAGTTGCCATGTAATTCAAGAGGCAGGATGGAGCCCCCAAAGGCATACCCTCTGCCTCCTAACCTGCCTGGCAGCCACCGTTGTTATAGTTCATTTGTGTGTCTTCTTGCCCACCTCTAAGTTTTATGAATGCAGAATCTGCCACATCTGTGCTTTCTTCTACCTAAATAGCGTTTACAGAATGCTGAGTAGAATGCATACTTATGCTTACATCTTTATTTTTTATTTCTTGTTATGGAGTTTCTAATTGGAGCAATTATTATTAAGGCTTGAAGTCTCTAAGGAAGAAGATAAAATATGAGCTGTTATATTCGTAATACTCTATACTATTTAGGCAAACTCTTGAAGTATATTTTTTCCCTCCACTCTTCCAGTAAATTAAAAGCACAGATGGAGCCAGGCACTGCAGTCTGGGATGGGTAGGGATTCATACATGAATAAAATTTGTTCCTAAGCCCTGAGAAGTTCACAGTCTAGAGGGAAAGTCAGACTAATAAGCCAGTAAGTGACAAGTGCTGTATAGAACTGATTTAAAAAGTGTTCTGGAAGCCCAAAAGTATGAGTACAGGTTCCATAGTTTCTATTCGAGGAGCGGGATGATCCCGTTAACTGAGATATGGGTCCTTGGAGGAAACAAGCCAATTGGGTAGAATGATAAGATAGTCGAGGATGCAGTGAAGAATTCTGTTCATGTGTCCAATTTGAATTTTATGCAGAATGTTATTCTTTTGGTGAATCTGTGGATTTTTATGGCAGTTTATAAAGACTTGTTTCCCAAAGTTTTGGTTGGGATTCATTTTTACTATTTATGGGGAGGTTGTGGTTGTTGAATTAAATGAGTTTAATTTACCAAAGTTGCTTCTAGTAGGAGTGGAGTTTAATTTACCCTATGCTTGAAAGAGTCATTTTTTCTGTGGCAGTGGCCTAATCATGTTTGAAAATGCTTATGTGCTGTAAGACCTGGCTGCCACTGTATTCAATTTAGTAGGATGAAGCTAGCAATGCAGACTCAGTGTAGGCAGATGAGATCATTACAATCTTAAATCCTGGTGCTCAATTTTTGGTTTGGAAATTTGAAAAGAAGCATGAATTACTTTATTTACTTAAAGAATCAATTTTATTTATTTATTTTTGGCTGCGTTGGGTCTTCGTTGCTGAGCGCGGGCTTTCTCTAGTTGCGGCGAGCGGGGGCTACTCTTCATTGCAGTGCGCAGGCTTCTCATTGCGGTGGCTTCTCTTGTTGCGGAGCACGGGCTCTAAGCGTGTGGGCTTCAGTAGCTGTGGCACGTGGGCTCAGTAGTTGTGGCACGTGGGCTCAGTAGTTGGGGCTCGGGGCTCTAGAGCGCAGGCTCAGTAGTTGCGGCACACAGGCTTAGTTGCTCTGCGGCATGTGGGATCTTTCCAGACCAGGGATCGAACCCGTGTCCCCTGCTTTGGCAGGCGGATTCCCAACCACTGCACCACCAGGGAAGTCCCAGCATGAATTACTTTTAAAACATTTATTTGGGGGTAGATAATACATGTCCATGGTGCAAAATAAAAAGTTGGACAGGGCTGTACAATGACAAATAAGTCTCCCTTTACCTCTGTCCTGTACCCTGAAGGGTGACCACTGTTACCAGTTACTGGGGTTTCCTTCCAGAGAATGGTGTGGTAGAGACTGCTAGCTCTTCCCCAGAAGTCACTTTTTTTCCTGTCCTGGCACGTTTCCTGGTCAGCCTTGCAGGGGGGTGGGCTCTGTGACTAGCTCTGTGCGTGAGTATGAGTGACAATGACCCACGTCCCATTTTCAGGCGAGGGCTCTTTAGAAACAAGTGTTCCTTTTCCATCCTCTCACATTTCCCTTCCGAAGGCCAGATGCAGCAGTGATGAGGTTCTGGGTGATGGCATCACAAAACGGAGCCAGGACCCCGAAATCATCTGCCCAGGAGGGCTGCCCACTGACCAGGAATATCTGCTCTAGACTGTTACCTGAACCTCAGTTTTATTGGAGCCACTGCATATTTTTGTGTGTGTCTGTTTTTTACAGCACCTAATGTTACCACAGCTGTTACATAAAGTTTAACAAAAAATTAAAAAGCCAATATCTCTGTAACCACCCTGGGCAAGAAACAGATGCTCACCAGCACACAAAAGCGCCCTGTGTGCCTCTCATTGTGACCTCTTCCCTTCCTCCATAGATTATCACTTTGCTGACTTCAGTGATATTCATTTCATGCTGTTTAGGGTTTCACCACTCATGTGGGCATCCCCAAACAGTATGCTTTATGGCTTGTTTGGGGGAACTTTTTATAAACATATGTTTTTATGTTGTATGTGTTCCTCTGAGTTAAATTCAAGAGATGTATGGCTCCTTTCATGCAGCGCTGTGTGTTGAGTTTAGTCCGTATGCCGTAAGAAGCTGTAATGTTTCATTTTCATTGTTCTGTGTGTTGCCTGTTGTATGAATACACCACAATATATTTAGCCGTTTTACTGTTAATGGGCATTGGGTGTTTTCTAGCATATGGCTATTATGAACACCACAGTTCTGAACATTCTTGAACATGTCTCCTGGTCCCCATGTTATACCTCTGAGTAGTGGAGTCCTAGGGTGTAAGTATCTTTAGTCCTGTAAGAAGATGCTGAGCTGTTTCCCCAAGTGGTTGTGTTAGCGTGTGTGAGATCCCGTTGCTCCACACCGTGGTCTACTTGGTATTGTCAGACCTAAAAAGTTTGTCAGTCTGGTCGATACATAATGGTATCTTATATGGATTTACTTTATATTATTTCCTAAAGATACGAGTGGTTCTTTGCCTTGCCTTTGGGCCCCCTTGTATCTACTTGACTTTGAGGTTGGTTGATGAGGACACGTTTCTCAAACACAGAGCACACGAGTTTTGCCTGCGGAGTTAAAAAAAAAAATTCAAGATTCTGCTTCAGACCAGGGGAATAAAACGTCTGGGTCTAGTATTCAAGAATCTATTTCTAATCAGCTGTGCAGGTGGTTATTACACAGCTGGACTTACACCGGTAGATGCAAGCACAGGGCTGAGGATGCTAAAGGTTGTATCTGTGGGGCCTTGAGAACCCCTATGATCCTTGGCCACGGGCTGTGTGCCTCAGTCCCCCAGCTCCGCCCATACAGGGTCTCCCAGAGACTGCCTGTTTACCTTGGGAGCCACTGGCTAAGAATGTAAGTATGCTACCCAACAGCTATTTATACTAATAGAAAAGTAACCTTAGATGTAATTTATGTTCCATTGATAGAGATATGGAGGCAGCAGTCGATTTGGGGGTACTTCTGTTAATTTGTTGAGTATTACACTTCATCTTTTAAAAATTTTATTGAAGTATAGTTGATTTACAGTGTTGTGTTCATTTCTGCTGTACAGCAAAGTGATTCAGTTATACATATATATACATTCTTTTTAATATTCTTTTCCATTGTGGTTTTAACACAAGGGATTGAATATAGTTCCTGTGCTGTGCAGTAGGACCTTGTTGTTTATCTATCCTATAGATAATAGTTTGCATCTGCTCATCCCACACTTCCCTCGCCCCCTTGGCAACCACATGTCTGTTTCATAGATAAGTTCACTTGTCATATTTTAGATTCCTCATAGAAGTGATATCATATGGTATTTGTTAGTCTTGAGCTGCCTTGAAATTTAAGTTTTTTCACTCTCAACTTATTATAAGTCAGTTGTTGGCTTATTATAGAATGCTTAGTTCTGATGTGGCGGTAATTAACTGTCGTATGGCATGTGTGGCAATTTATACATTTTTTCATAAGAGGTGTAGCTGTTGGTTTGGTATGTACGTGGAAAGAGGTGAGCTGACGAGCCTCCAATGTCCCTGTCTTGGACCCTTCCCTCCCTGAATGCTTTTGCAAATTTGTTTGGGGGTATTATTAATCATTTCTTTGAATATCCTTAAAAATAAGTGAATCTAGGGCTTCCCTGGTGGCACAGTGGTTGAGAGTTCGCCTGCCGATGCAGGGGACACGGGTTCGTGCCCCGGCCCGGGAAGATCCCACATGCTGCGGAACGGCTGGGCCCGTGAGCCATGGCCGCTAGGCCTGCGTGTCCAGAGCTTGTGCTCCGCAACCGGAGAGGCCACGACAGTGAGAGGCCTGCGTACCGCAAAAAAAAAAAAAAAAAAAAAGTGAATCTTGTTGCTATTTCTTTGGAGTGGCATAAATGACTGAGCAGCAGGGTTTCACCCTGCACGCCTGGGCACTGACTTAATTGTGAGACTGAACCACGTCATTTGGTGTCGAAGAAAATTCTTCTCTCGCCACCTCACGTGGAACACGCTCCTCAGAGAGCGTCCTCTGGTTTGTCTACAACAGTTGCTTTCATAGGTACTTCTATGTGCAACTTCTCACAAAAGTTAAATTTTTAATTAAAAAAATCTTAAATTAGCTGGATTTTCCACCCTTGCTTCTTTCCCCTTCCTGTGCCCTGCCTTCCCTCCCACCCCCCTCTCCCAAATTTCTGGGGGCACTTCTTTGAAGCTATATCAGGTCATTTGCCTAGGTATATTTTCAACAAAATGGTGTTGAAAAAAAGAACATAAAGTCTTTTGGGTCTATATTTCTTTCCGTTTGGAAGAAAGCTTGTACGAAGGGTTGACCTGTAACAAACCAAAACAAATGTACGCAAACTCAACGTGGCTTCTCTTTCATTGTGTGTATTAGGTGTGGGAAGTAGCCATTTGGTGGCATTTTGTTAGCTACGATGGACATACTCTGCGGGTCGCAAATTCTCTCTATGGTCTTGTCTGTAGCAATCAAGTTGGACCTTCAGACCTTCTCTACAAATAGAGAGGCAGCCATTGAACAGCCTAGACTCAGACATGGGTTAGCGCCTGGGGTACTCGCCTGTGTTGTAAGTGACCTTGAGTTGGCTGAGTAAACTCGGGGAAGTAGCACCTTGCTTCAAGGATTAAAGGCGGGAAGTAGTGGAAAGTGCCAGTGATGGATGTCCACGCCCTGTAGGTCTGTTAGTTCTTTCTTGCTCTGTGTCCGTCTACAGTGTGCACTTGCCTCCCCAGCCCTTCCCCACCCATGAAAGAATGACTAAGATATGGGAACGTTTGACCTTTCAGACCTTTCACAGCAGCTCTTTGAACATCTGGGTGTGTGCCCGTTCGGGTGTTTCCTATGTAAAGTGACTGGATTCCCCCCCTGCCCCCCGCATATCCTACAGGGTTTTTTCTCAATATGAATTGCAGCCCCCTCCTCCTCGAGTTGCCACCATTGTCTGACCGGCCGAATCCGTCTTCTCCTTTGCAGCCCAGTTACACGGCCCGGATACCAGCTGTGCCTCTGGATGCTCCCCCAGGTCAGGGTACTTAATTGCACCTGCTCCCGGGGCTCTCTCCCTGGCACTGCAGTTGTACCCTGGTTCTGCATGCTTTCAGAGCAGGGTCCCGCTTCATGCATCTTGTGCCTCCTGCACAGCTGTCCTGGCCACTAGTGGATAATGTATGAATCATTCGTAGGCCGTATTAATTTGGATGGGTTCCCTAAACACTGGGACTTAGCTTCCTCATCTGTGACATGTGGCTTTCTGCTCTGGACATGCTCTCACCCAGCTCACTGATAAAGGTGCAGTTGCCAAGGTAGGTGGCTTGTCTTCGATCTTGTGCCCCGTGACCTGACTGTGACCATGGCCTCTTGAGCCTCCTCTTGCCCCGCCCACACACAGCGTGCCCGTTCTTGCTGCTGTGACTTGGCCCGGCTGTGACTTGCCTGCTGTGGGATTCTGCCCGGGGCCCCCTTGTCTGTCCACAGCTCTCCTTCCGCCGTGTCCCTCACTCCCAGACTCGCATCTGCTCTGCTGGCTCCAGACCCGCCTCGTAGATGTTGTCTGAGCGAGCATGCTTGCCCCCTGCACACTCTCAAACTGAGCGTGCTCGAGGGGGTGGGTCTTTCTCCCCTAGGACCCACGCATCCCCGCGTTGGTTCATGTCATCCTCCACTGATGACTCGCGGCCTTTCCTCTTCCTTCAGGCCCTGGTCCAGTGGCCAGTCCCAGTGGCTCTGTGGCCTGAGTGTCCTTCGAACTGGCTCTTTCCTCTCTGTCTCCTTGCCACTTCAGGCCCTCCTTTCTCAAGGAGGCTGGAACAGCAGCGGCCTGCACCCTGTTGCTACACACTCCTTATTCTGGTCCTTCTTTTGCAGAAGCAGAGCTTGGGTCACATGTTAAGTTGTTGGTGTTTTTTGGTTTTGTTTTTTAAATTAATTAATTAATTTTATTTTTGGCTGCATTGGGTCTTCATTGCTGGACGCGGGCTTTCTCTAGTTGCAGCGAGCTGGGGCTACTCTTGTTGCGGTGCTTGGGCTTCTCACTGTGGTGGCTTCTCTTGTTGCAGAGCACGGGCTCTAGGCGCACGGGCTTCAGTAGTTGTGGCGCATGGGCTCAGTAGTTGTGACTCGCGGGCTCTAGAGCGCAGGCTCAGTAGTTGCGGCACACGGGCTTAGCTGCTCCGCGGCATGTGGGATCTTCCTGGACCAGGGCTGGAACCCATGTCCCCTGAATTTGGCAGGTGGATTCTTAACCACTGCACTACCAGGGAAGTCCTTGTCAGTGTTTTTTCATCACTTATGGGATCAACTATAAACACCTCCGCACGACATGCAAAGCCCCTCTTTCTCTGAACCCACCCCCATCCTGATGTCATCTCCTGCCGTCCCCACCACACCCTGCTGCTTTGCATTTTCAAGCCTCAGTGCTTCCTTCACATTGGGGTTTTTTGTTTTTGCTGAAAATGCCCTTTCTCTAATTTTCCAACACCGTGGTCCTCATACCTGGAGGATTATTGGGACCTGTGTTGTTCTTTTTGAGTTATCGGCTTCTGCGCCTGCCCCCAAAGATTTTGATTCAGTGTCTGGAGTGAGATCTGGTCTCATTTTCTGTAAGACGACAACGTTGAAATGGATGTTTACAAAGATACAAAATTCTGCATGTCAGTGGTTCTAGAATGCTTCTGTATTAATTAGTTCACACTTTGTTTTATGTTAGACAAATATGAAAAGAGAGAGAGAGGAGGAGGGAGAGGGAGGGAGCGACTCCTCGGATGTTTGTGGAGATCAGCTGTTGTTAGGTCTTATGTCCCCAACTTTGTGACAGTCACCCCTTCATGCTGTTTCCTTTGGGGTGTCCTCAAAGCACTTTCTGTATAGTCTTTAATAAGTTGAAGTTGAAGTTCCTGGTGCACGTGTTTGGTTTTATTTTGTATTTTTATTTATTTATTTATTTTAACATCTTTATTGGAGTATAATTGCTTTACAATGGTGTGTTAGTTTCTGCTTTATAACAAAGTGAATCAGTTATACATACACATATGTCCCCATATCTCTTCCCTCTGGCGCCTCCCTGCTTTTTTCATTAGATTCTAAAGCCATCCAGGGCTAGCACGGGGCTTATGCATTTTTTGATTTCCCATGCTTTGCCCAGAGTAGATGCTCCATACATTTTTGTTTAGTTATGAGATATTTGAAAGTTTTTAAACTGTAAGAAGTTTTGTAGATGTGAGTAGTTGTTAATGTCAATATTCATTTTTCTGGTATATCTACTTTTTGCTTAACTAAAAAAATATTGTTGGAACCCTTTAGGAGAGAAAAAGTGCTTAGAACCTGTTGGAATGACAGTTTGCTTGTATTAAGTGTAGCTGTTTCAAAGAACAATGGTCTCTCAGACAATGTACAACAATGTTCAACTGTTTTTCTCCTTGTAATGCAAGAAAAAGCACGTAGTTGTCTGTGTCTTTAGGCAGAGATGTCTCTGTAGATCTGTGGCAGCATCGACATGTAGATGGTGTGATTTGTTCCTAATTTAGGTCCCTGCAACAGTGATTTTGTTGTTGTTAAATGTGTTTCTTACAAGTCCCTAACAAATGTATTTTTCTTGTATTTGTAGATTCTAAGGCATGTGTTCCTTAACATTCTATGAGAATCTACTTCATAAGAGATAGAAATGCAGGTTTTTCTTGAGTCTTTAAGCACCACAGGAGAGTCTTATTTGTAGTTTTTATTTTATCATTTTGCAAGGGCAAAAGTAATGTTAAGGGAGAGAAAAGAGCCACAGCACTATTACCAGCCTGTATGCGTTCCTGAAAATTGAGAACGGTGTCGCTCCTGGTGCGTTATGAGGACGTTTAAGAACTTGCCTTGGCGGGCTTGGGGGAGAACGCTATCCCTCATGGCTTTCTGGAGGCTCCTTTCTCTTATTCACCTACTTGCCTCCTTGACCAGTGCTTGAGGCCCCCAGAGCTGAGACATGTGGTTCCTTTCAGTGGTAGTTTCAGACCAGCAGCATCCCCTTGACTCCCTCGCCAGGGATGGAATGGAACTCCAAATGGAAGAGGGCGCATTCTACAGACTCTCGGGGATCTTGACCAGATCTTGATCAGAGGAGTTTTGGAGAAACTCAGAGCTCTTCTTTTCCACCAGTTACAGCGTCGCCCAAGTCATTAAAATAAATTTCTCTTTCTCTCAAACCGTAGGGTACCCTGTGCTTTCCATTTCTGCGTCTGTATCCCTGTGCCTTCCAGATTCTTCCAGGGCCCCCCCCAGGCCTCCCCCCACGCTGGGCGCCAGCGTCCCTGCCAAGTGTAGCACCCAGGTGTGCATCAGCCCTTCACTTTGAACTTGAGGCTGTCATCCCTGGGAAGACGCCCCGAGTTTTGTTGTTTCTTTAGTAAACTGGGAGATCTTAATTTTCTGTAACCTTGGTGTTTTTGTCCTGAGAATTTAAATGTAACATCAAATGAAAAATTCAAGTCTGTGTTGCTAATATGAAATTTTAATTTTTCTTTACAGGTCAACTTTGTAGTGTGCCAACTCTTTGCCTTGCTAGCAGCCATTTGGTTTCGAACTTACCTACATTCAAGCAAAACTAGCTCTTTTATAAGACATGTCGTTGCTACCCTTTTGGGCCTTTATCTTGCACTTTTTTGCTTTGGATGGTAAGTAATTATTTTGATCATATTTAATGAAGACTTTGGACGTCTTTGTGACTTGAGTGTGTAGAAGGATACGTTATGTAGAGTTTTGTTCTATTTTTATTTTTAATATAAAAAAAGAGTGGAGAGTGGGCTCTTCAGTTGGGGTTCAGAGGGCAACTTATTATTTATAACTTAGGAAAAAGGACAGATGAAGAAAAAGGATATAAAGACGTTTTATTCTGTCATGAGTAGCTCTTTCACCTGTTTTGCAGGTCTTTTATGCCAAGACAAATGAACCATTTAAAATAGCTTTTTTCTTTCTGTGCAAGTGGCTTTTAAGAGTCTGGTAAAGCCCATTGATAGAACTCTATTACCATTTTTTAGATTCTGCCATTAGCCAAAAGAGGTTTTTTGTTTGGTTGCTTTAGGTGGGGGAGAATTATTTAGCATGGAAAGCTTTTATTTATGGCCCTTCAGAGGCTGTGTGTATGGGTGTTTCCTTCACTTAGCTCCCTTCTTAATTGTCAGGGCTGTGAAACAATACAGAACCACTGTCACTTCCTGTTCGTCCCAGGTGATGGTGGTTGTATGTGACAGAGGGAATCTGGAGAAGCGCACGGTGTCTCCACGAAACAGCAGAGACGCTCAGTGGAAGGACCCTCTGCTCTATGATTTCTCCCGAATTTTCCTTCTTAAGTGAGAGCTTTTGCTGCTTGCTCATTTGCTATGTTTACACAGTCCCAGAGAAGGCTTTCTAGGTCTGCTGTTTGGCAGACTGTTGTTGGACATGGAAATTCCCTGAGAGGATGGAAATGCGGTCACTCGATCTGTGGTTTCATAGCTTCTGTTGTGGCGTGTAGACTGTTGGAGTTTGACAATGCCTCTGCATTTGTTCTAGGAGGTTGTTTTTGATTCTTGGAAGGGTTGAAACGTACTGGTATTTCTTAATCTAGTTTTTGCCTCTGGCAATTGCACGTGTGTCCTAGAAACTCACGAAGAATCAGAGATAATTTTTTTCAGTCTCGGCCATGTTGCCCTGTGACCAGTCCTCTGATAGGCCCGGCCAGTGGTGGGTGTGTGCGGAGTCCTCGGGGTCTCAGCGGGATCTCTTACCTCAGATCGAGGCATGGTTTCTCCACTTCCTTGATAACATCGAATTTCTGTCATCAAAGTTTTCTTAGGTTTCTCAGGTGATTCTATTTAAACTTCTTGTAAATCATGTCATGGGGGTAGTGTGTATGTGTGTGTGTGTATTTAGCTTTCTGTTATGGAGCCTTTCGAATACAAAAGTACAGAAAATAATATAATGAACCCTCCTATATCAACCATCATCTATAAGTTTCTATTAACTGAGAATTACTTTATACTTTTATTTACTTATTTAGCTATTTGACAGCGGTGTAGAGTAACAGACTGGAGCTTAGACTCTGAATCCAGACAGACCTGGATTCCACACTGGGTGCCTCGGCGGTAGCCGTGTGACTGAACATGTTATTTAGCCTCTTTAGCGTCACTTTTCTCATTTGTAAAATGGAACCAGGGATGGTTGTGATGACTAAAAGATGTAATACTTCAGAAGGGGGCTCCGCACAGTAGCCAGCTCCTCGTGAGTAGGGAAAGTTACTCAGGGTCAAGACTGTTATTGTGACTATGGTCTGTTGGTCCCATTGTCCAGTCGGTGGTCCAGATTAGAAATGTTTATGCTTATCCAATCTCTTCCTCAGTTTATCATACAGTATTAAAGTATGCCTTTCTCTCTAGACTGGACAGTCTGAGACTAGACTCTGAGGACAGAAACTGTATCCCCTGACTCTTTATTCCCAGTGGCCAGTACTGTGCCTTTCGGAAAATGGACGTTCAGTAAAGATCAGTGGAACAATCGAAGAGGTGTTTCTCAACCTTTTTAAAACTCTTTTTTTGCTAAACATAAATTTTTTACCTGCCTTTAGTGTGATTTGAAATTCAACATATGTAAAATGTGATATCTAAAAAAAACTGAAGTTTGGGGATAAAGGATTGTTTTGTTTGAAAGATTATGATACACAGTCCATGGGGTTCCACTTCAGCTCACCCTGTGAAGAATCAGCCAGTGGATAAGTTGCCCAGGAGGAAACAACTTGAGTCTCAATGTCACTTAGGGTACTAACTGGGTATATGTTAGGACTTCATTTTCTCAACTCTAAAATGATGAGGGCTGGATTATAATAAACTTCTAAGATACCTTCTTGGTTGCATTTTTACCTCCCTAATAATACTTAATATTTGAAAGCGTACTGTGTGCCAGATAACCCAGTCAACACTTTTCATGTGTTATCTTTTAATCCTGAAAAGTACTAGGTAGCTACTGTGTACTTATTATGCTCATTTTTCTAATAAGGGCAAGTAGAGTAGCTGCGGATGGGAAATTACGAGGAAAGTCACCAGTGCTGTGGTTGAGTGTACAGGCAACTTGATGCTTGTTGTGGAGGCCAGTGAAATAGAGGGCAATGCAGGTCCACTCTGTACAGATAGACTTATATTATCCCAGGAACAAAGGCTTGTACTACTGGCAGAGTGTCATATGGCACTCCAGAAGGTCGCCAAGCTTGTCATCTGAATGGCGATGCCGGGGGAGTGGGCGTCTCAAAGTGACAGAAGGCACCACTTTGCTATTTGAAACATAGACCTTTTAGCTTCTAAGTTGTCATATATCCCTCATGTTCCAAGGAAATTTATTCAATAGGAAAGGAAAGATATTTCCCCAAGAGTCTTCAAAATCTTTTTTCATTTAAGACACTTATCGTTAATGAGTTCTATTCTAATGAATAAAGCCCTTGCAGGTGTCCAGCAGGCCACTTCAGCATTTTCACACGAACTCCATTAGTGCTGGCAATAAATAGGAGCTGGTAATTAATTTGCAAAGTGTGTGTTTTAATCATGTTTTCTTAGCTTCTTTCTGTTTCAGTTTATACACAAATATGTTTTTCTGCTGCCTCCTGGTCCTTTGGTTGTATAGTAGCATTCCAGGCCAACATTGTTTCCGTGTGTGTGTGTGTGTGTGTGTGTGTGTGTGTGTGTTAGGCAGAGGAAGAGACAAGTAGACAGACTGACAGACATTCTTTGTACAATGAGTAAAATAAGTTTCTTCTATGGGCCTGCCTTGGAGCCTACTTCTTATTTGTAATATTTCTATGGAAAATTAAAAAAAATTAAGTAGCTTTTCCACATTGGAGGTGCCTGTTATTCTATGATGATTGGGTTAGAAAGTAATTTTAATCATAGCTTAAGATACTTATTGATACTTTAAATTGTATACAATGATTTGAAAATGTTTTCATACATTATTCATGCCATCAAAGGGGAAAGAAAATGGAAATTCTGTGTTTGTGTGTGTGTGTGCACATGTATGCATAATCTTAGGGATAATTTGGATGGATTTTAAAACCAGAGATCTGAGTCATGTTTTGCCTGAATTTTGTGACATGAATGGATAAGTTAGTTCTCTCAGTTAATGGTAGATTTCTACACTAGAACGTTAGAAGAAACTGTGTCATCTCAGTGAGAACGTTTTGTAGATAGATTACTGCAAATTAAGGGTTGACTGGATTTGTATAAGGAAGCTTATTTGACTTGAGCCGTCATGTTTTCAGAATAAATAAATTAGGGTGTACCTGCTTTTAAGTGAATTCTAATATTTAGTATTTCTTGCTATTTTGTAAGTAATACTTGAAAAGATAACTGCACATACAAAGCTGTATTGGCGAAGGTAGTTTGGGTAAAAGCCCAAAACTGATGTTCTGGCAGGACTATTCTGAAATCCAGGTTTCTTACTCCTTTTCATCCCTGTTCCTGAGTTATAGAAAAAGCTGTAAACCTTGAGCCTCAGGACCCCATAGGGCTTTCATGTAGCTGGTGAACGTGGAATGCTGGGACCCCAAGTGTGGCTTTATGGGGTTTTGTCTTATTTTTCCAGCTCTTGTGGGGCTTGCGGGATGGGACTCCCTCTCTAGGGTATCCACAGAATTTTAGGCTTTGGAGGTTTGCTTCCTTTTTTTAATCTGGCAGTGTCATGTGTTATATATAAGCACTTTTTAGCCTAAATTATTTCAATTTGATGTTTGTGCGTGGGCTCTACTAACAGTGTTCTTACTTTTCACAGGTATGCCTTACATTTTCTTGTACAAAGTGGAATCTCCTACTGTATCATGATCATAATAGGAGTGGAGAACATGCACAAGTAAGTGTTCGCTTTATTCACATATAATACGTATTCCAACATAATAGAATTGGGTCAAGTAGAATTTTATTACATTAAAAATTATTATTTTTAATAATAATTGTTAAAAATTATTGTAAGTTGTGATCACTTTTTCAAGAACTGTCATAAATACAAAAATAAAACCCTTGGTATGCAGCACTCTTCTATTTACTTAGAGCAGGGTTTCTCAACCTCAGCGCTATTGACAGTTTAGGCTGCATCATTCTTGGATGTGCAGGACTGGCCTGTGCACTGTAGGATGTTTAGCGGCTTTCCTGGCCCCCGCCCACTAGATGCCAGTAGTACCTCCTCCCCAAGTTGTGACAACCATGGATGTTTCTAGATATTTTCACAGGTCCCTTGGGGGGCATAACCACCTCCAGGTAAGGACTCTTGGCTTAGTCTAGGAGGGGCAGCTGTGGAGAGTTGGAGTGAGTCTGACACATTGGAGAGAGATTTAGAAGGTACGTGTGGAAGGATTTAGTGATTGACGGGGAAGAAGGGTGTCAGGAGGCCTCCAGGTTCCTGGTGTGAACAGTCAGGTAGATGGAAGCACTGTTTTCTGAGCGTAGAGACCCCTGGAGGTGGGGAGCATGTCTAGGGGATAAGCATTTCAAACAGGTATATAGTCACCTAAAACAGTGCTTCATATGTAGTAAACACTCTGGGTATTTGCTGAATAAGTGCCTGTTGACTTCAGGGTGTCTGTGAGGCAGTTCTCCGATGCTGGGGAGCTGGTGTGGAGGTCTGGGCCAGAGATGTACACAGGAAAGTAGAGGTGTGCAGCACTTACTTGGTTGAACACCCAGGGGCCTGGTACCCGCAGATCTTGCTGGCCAATCCTGCTGGGGGTGTTCCGTGATATCTGGTGCACTGTGTCTCTGAATTCTGATGTACATGTGGCTCCAAGAGTTCTGTACAAGAAATGATGGACTTGTAACTAAGCAATTAGCTTTTTTCCAAATCTCATTCTATTTTGCATCTTCAGTGTTTGACTCATGGGTCACCCGGTCTGTTTTGGCCCAGTGCCTTCCCTCAATTTCCACTGGTGCCACCTGCGTTGATTTCCCCCTCCCTCCTGTACTGTAGTACTCCAGGTTCTTGGTGTTTTGATTTTAATTTTTATAAGAGGAGTAAAATATTTTGATGGTGTATCAAAAAAAGCAATTTTTATACCATCATGACCCTTTTAATAAAATCTCATACAGATGACAGGTTCGAAGCGATACTGTCTTTAATATCTGAACAAAAGAGCTGTATGTTTTGAATCTGGAAAAAGAAGGAAAATCTGGTTAGATTACTGAAAACAGGTAACTTGTGTATCCCTGCGTAAACAAAAGTCTTTTAAATCGAAAGGCTAGTAGATTCATATTTGGTCAAAGGAAATTGTTTCTTTTTCTGAAAGGCAACGGCAGTCTGTGAAGTTAACTTTTAACACTTCAGACTCTGTCCAGTATGGCGCCCTTAGCCACATGTGGCCTGTAGATTGAAATTAATTGACATCTAAAGCTCAGTTGTTCAGCCACACTGGCCACACGGCACGTGCTCAATAGCCACAGGTGGCTGGTGGCTACTGTACTGGGCAGTGCAGACAGAGAAGATTTCTGTGATCATAGAAAAGTCTGTTGGAAGGTGCAGCCTTAGAGACACAGTTGGATACAATTGATTTTGTTGCTCTTTTACAGTAAGTGATCAGGAGGAAAGTGCTACTTGCATATACGCTGTGTTTAGAATTTGACACCATCCTTGGAGCAGGCTATTATAAATGGGTTTGCCATGTTAGTTGCTAGTGTTGGCAATAAAGAGTGGGTGAGTAATTAAGTTAGAAAGTGTGTATTTTACTCTCTTTTAGCTCCCTTCAATTTCAGTTTATACCTATGTGTTTTTCTGTTTGACTTTACTTTTCCCTTTTTGTTTTTTTTCTTGTTATCCGTACATGCTTTTTCCTCCCTTTTCACTTAGGCCTTTACATTAATTTAAAATGTTTAATGGGTCCAGACTTCAGAATTTCATTCAAATATACTAGATGGGGCTTATAGCATTACTCTATTATCTAAAGTTATTGTTTATGTATAATACAGTTCTGTTTATTTCTTTCAGTCTAGTTTTACATGGTAGGTGTAATATATTTCTTTGAACAACAAGGGTTTAAATCTTTTTAAGTGAAGGATTTGGACTCCCTGAGTATTTAACAGTTTAAAAATTCTTGGATCTCTTTGTTTTATATACTTTGTAAGCTGTTCATAGTGTAGTTTTTGCACTCTCTGTAACAAATCCATTTGTAAATTAAAATATTTTAATATAAACTTTATTTTTGTAGCTCCCTTTATTTCACACTTGTATGTATGCTGTTTTATTCTGATCCATAATTAGATAACTTACCATTAAAATTTAATTTATTCTAGAATTCAGTGCTTTTTAATTTACTATTAAAATTTAATTTATTCTAGAATTCGAAGCTTATTTTCATATAAGCTTTGAAGTTTTTGAGGAAAAAAATTGAAAACCTTAAGTGTTAGAGGCAAGAAGAAAAAGAGTATTTAGGGATAGAAGGTCCTATATCTTAGGATATTGATTCTCCTTAATTAGTATGGGGAGAATTTAACTTTCACAGATTTGAACAGCGTTTCTGAGAGCAGGGGTTGGCAAACTGTAAAGGACCAGATAGCAAGTATTTTAGACTCTGCAGGACACACAGCCTCTGTCATGGCTTTTCTCAGTTCTGTCGTTGTGCACATAGACAGTATGTGAACAACGACCTTGACCTGTGCTTACATCAGACTTCCTTTACCTAAAAAGCGGGTGGACCATATACTAAGCACACTCCTGCCACAGGGATTTGAAAAAAGAGAGGAAGGCAGACACACACTCTTCCTGCTAGTTTCAAAAATATGAAATAAAGTTTGCCAAGTGGTAATTTTAAACTTGCTATAGCACAAAAAATGGAATAATGAACTTTGTTTATTAATGATTTACTTTGGATTATTGTTCTGAAGCAGATGGTTTCTAAAAAGCTGGTTGAAATGTTCACCTTCTTGGCATAGCTTTTGCTTGAAAGGGAAGTGAACTAATGCAGGACTCAGGACTTGATGTTTAACACTTAGAGTGATAATGAAAAACATCTTATTCAAAAAAATTATAAAGGGAATAGTAAAATCACAGTATATAAGAGCGATACACAAAAATTCTTTTTATTTCTACATATTGAAATAGTCCAAAAGTGAAATTTGTTAAAAGTTCATTCCCAGGAGCATCGAAAAGGATAATATGCTTAGGAATAAATTTATTGAAAGAAGTGCAAGACCACTAAACTGAAAATAAAAATCTTTGCTGACAGAAATGAAGGAAGACCTAAAGCATGGAGAGAGACACCACATTCATGGATCGGCAGACTCAGTATCGTTAAGACGGCAGTTCTCTCACAGTTGATCCATAGGATCAATGCAATGCCTGTCAAAATTCCAGCAGGCTTTTGGTTGCAAAACTGCCTATATAAATTCACTAAAATTCATTGAATTGTACACTTAAATTAGGTGAGTTGTTGGCACGTACATTTTACTTCAATAAAGCTATTAAAAAGATAAAAAACACTATAAAGGGAGGTGCAAGAAGGCAGATCAGTCTTAAAGTAGCGTGCTTTCTGAACGTTGGTTCAAGAGTTTTGTATATTTTCTCATTTAGGCAAATTTATAGATGTTCAGAAGCGTCCACGTTTTCTTGAGTTTAGTTATAAGAATGAAGGGTCGAAAGGAACGTTGAAAACCTGCAGTGCCCTCGAAGGAAGGAAATGTAGGTGTTGAAGGGGGACTTGAAGCTGTCTTCAGATGCTTAAAGGGAGTATATATGCTGTTCTTAGGAATCCTGAGATGGAATTGGTACCTGCTAGGTGAAGTATGAAGATGCACATTTTTGACCCAAGGAAGGATGGCCTCAGTTACAGTGAGAGGCTTGGGGGAGTAATGTCTTTTGCCTTCATACGCCACAAATTCAGTGACGGCAGTCACGTCTTACCTGTTTGGTTTTCTGAATGTGGTACACCGCCTTGGAGGTTGTGTGCTCCCACTAGGTGTCTGCTGAATGAATGAGTGAATCATAACCTGACTTCTGTGTGACAGCAAGCCCTGACTTCTGTGTGACAGCAAGCCCTTTCCAAGTAGCCTCCTAGAGCTCTTGCTTCTGGGCCACGGTCTCTGCCTCCTTCAGAATCCCTGTGCACCATCTCAGGGCTGCCCCATGAGAATTTTGTGAACAAGCATTGTAGCAGCCCTGATTCTCAGAACTGAGCATCTCCTGGGCTTTGCTTGGATCTCTGTTCCCGGGGAGAGTGGACTGTAGGGGAGAGACAGAAGGGATGGGAATGGGGGAACGGGTGGAGGGAGAGCCTTTCTCACTTGGTTAGAAGAGGAAGGAGGATAGCGATGCGTTTCAGGTGCTCCCAGCTGGGGCTGGAAGGCATTTTCCCTGGAGAAGGTAGCGCAGTGTGGCTGGGTCCCATGGTGTTCTGATGGGCTCAGTAAGCTTTTGTGGATGGGCGTGAGAACCTAAGTGCCCTTCATGTTAGTTTTGCGTTTTTGTTTTTTAACTTTTCTGTGGGGAAGCTTGTTTCGAGTTCCAAGAAACAGTCGCAGATTTTGGAACACGGCACAAGGCAACTGCCCTTGTTTAAATATAAACAACAGAAATGTGGGATAGTTAACATGGGAAGCACAGGAGAGCCTGATAACCTTGAGAAGTTAAGCAGAAGTATTTTCTTTATAACCTGGCAAGTAATTTTCACCAAAACAAATGACCTAAAGAAAACATGAAAAAGAGGTAGATACATAGAGTAAAACTGCATCTGCGAATGGGTTGCCAAGCTTTGTATGGGATGATATTGTAAAAGCTGTAAGAAGGTGATTTTAACCCCACCGTCCCATGGCTCAGCTACCCACCAGTTTGAACAAACACCTTGTGTGCCACAGTGTTTCCAGAAACTCAGAGACGGTGGAGATGTGGTCCTTACCCTCTGATAGGCACCGCTGAGTTGGAGATGTTAAGACAGTCAGTCATGCAACAAGTATTTGTTATGTGATGCTGGGACCCAGTGATGGATAAAAAGACATGCTCCGTCTCTGCAAGACACTTACTGTCAAACTATGGATCACACTGTGATTACTGTTATAAAAGATGATGCCCTCAGGGCTGAGGAAGCATAAAGGAGCGACTAGCTTGGAAAGCAGTAAAAAGAAGAAAGTGTATCTTCATCAGCCATTTACTATGTGCTCAGCAGAATACAAATGTTTGGTGTTTAATAGACTTATGCTAAAATATATTTTTAAATATTGGGAAATATTAAACACCATGTTCCTCAGGATCCTCTTGTATTGGTATAAAATTGAACAGCAGGCCTAGGACATGAGAGAAGATCAACTTCAAACTCCGACTTCCCCCCAGGTGGCCTTAGTGATTCATTGGATGAGTAATAGGGGCAGATATGTATGGGTTTGAATTCGGTTCTGCTACATTTCATTAGCTCTGGGACCTTAGCCAACTCACTTTACCTTTCTGAGTCTAAATTGCATTAAACCAGTGACTCAGCTGAGGAGCATGTGGGTGCCCAGGTGAGCCCAGGTAAGCTTTTGTCTGCATACAGGGATCGGCTGCCAAGAAGAGGGTTCACATTCTGGGGGAAATGCCTTCAGAGGCCATTCCTGGTCACCGAGCGTTTTGCTGGGTTTTGCTGCTCCTGCCGCTGTCACGTCAGAGCTTTTGCTGTCAGTATTCACGCAGTCGCTGTAATTCATTTTTTCTCCTCCCAGACTATGAACTCCTCAGCAGGGATGCTTTCCTCATTTTATAATACCATTGTTGAGCGTATGGGTGATAGAAGCTCAGGAAGAGAGGTTCTCTGTTCTGTTCCGTTGAATGAGTATTTGTAGGCTTTTTTTGCACCTCTTTTTGGTTGGGTATTTCCGAGCAGATTATATTCATCCGTGCAGCAGGCCTCGAATGGCAAGCTTGATGGGTTGACTGGCAGTCGGTGGTGTTCCCTGCTCCCTACCTGATCTTCTCCCCCTGACGCTGGCTGTAGAGCAGTGGCCCTGGGCATGGGGGTGAGGTTAGGGAAGGACCAGGCAGTTTTAGCTGATGTGCTTTTGTCTCAGTCGTCCGTGACCCTGAAGAGCAGGTAGGACAGGGATCCATTTTCACCTGTCATCTGCCAGTACCACCGAGACTCCTGCAATATGGATATCTGGATAGAAATATCGTGAAGAACTGCTTGAGGTCTACTAGGAAGGAATGAAGATCTCGGAAATGCCGTCTGGCGGGCAGAAGCCTCAAGTCACTTGAAGATTTGTCCTCATGAAGTTAATGAGCAGTAGTTAGTGGCACGGCAGGAGCTCTGTGGGGAGAATATTAACTTCACCAAGGACAACCCCATAATCCCACGAGAGGGAATAAAATGTGGCAGGAAGGAAACTGGGCTCTTAGACTTTTCCTTTTCCACTCTCTGTGGGCCGTACTGAAAAGCCTTTCAGTGGCTTGGAAAGAAGGTACAGGCCCTTTGGGTATTGCTGTGCTATCCTGAGCTAAGAGCTGGATTGCAACTGGAAAACCGTAAGTAATTCTAAACTTGATTTTTTACATTATCTTATCCTTACAACAGTTGATGTTTCAGTAATTATTCGTATCCATCACTGTGCAGAGCACATGGATTGTCACCTAATCCTAGCAGCAGCCCTGGAGGTGGGCGCAGTAGATCTGTTTCCCCAGAAGCAGGTTAGTAGGAGGTAAATCTGGGATTAGAGCTGGGTGTGTCTGATTGCACCCAGCACCCAAGCTTTTTGCTTCTGCACTTTATTACTTCTAAGCATTAAGCTTTTTTTTTTTTTTTTTTTAAGCCTTATGATTAGGAGAATGGGTCGTTAAATAGAAATACCCTGAATTGATTGAGGAGCGGTGATGGGAGCCAGCAGGGTCCTGAACAAAGGCAGGGATTTGTATGTGTTGGTTACACTTCCTTAGAGCAAAGATGCAGATATTTTTATCCAAAAGGATGCAGTGGCCTTTTGGCATATTGTGCTTAGGATCTGAGGTTTTTCAATATTCTCAATTCCCATGGGAAGGAAAACCCGTTACTTGGTGAGAGGTAGTAGGATGTCCAGACCGTGTTGGATTCTGAAGAATCTTTAGGACATACCGTCATACCATCAAATCCTGCACTCGGGAAAGGGTCTGATTCAGATTCCTTTACACCATTAAGGCACAACAGTATCTCTTTGGGAGGTATTTGAACTCTAAGTTGTGTTTCCAGTTGTAAACTGGATCTCTGTTAAGCATCCAGTCATTCTTGAGCCAGGAAGGGAAGCTTTTTCTCCTTGGATTAAGGGTTTCTCTATGAAGTAGTAGGATTACGTTAATGTGGGGTTGCTGACAACACGACCACCCATCCCTTGGTAAATAGCGCTGTTACTTTGGGTGTTGCTCTTATATCTGAATGTGTTAGCATAGGAAGAGGTTTGCACAGGTGACTCATGTAATGGGGCCCTGCCAGGTCAGGTCTGTCTAAAATGCCAGTTTGATACTGATAGCTCATTCTCCAAATTAATCAATTAAAAAACAAAAGGGAGTTTTGAAGATATTATCCAATTAGATGACATATCTTTCTTATTTTGAAAATAACAATTCATATATTAATAAACATAACCAGATAGTTGTAATAATTAAAAATAAGAATATGTACTTCTCACTGGCAAAGTACAAGGACTCACCTTTTCATCTTGGGTACCTCTGGAAACTGATCTTTTACAACAAGATCCTAATCCTTGATGGGATGTTGAAGGAAAAATGAAAACCCATGTAACCATCTGTTAAAATGATGAACAGGGGCTTCCCTGGTGGCGCAGTGGTTGAGAGCCCGCCTGCCGATGCAGGGGACATGGGTTCGTGCCCCGGTCTGGGAAGATCCCACATGCCGCAGAGCGGTTGGGCCCGTGAGCCATGGCCACTGAGCCTGTGCTCCAGAGCCTGTGCTCCGCAAGGGGAGAGGCCACAACAGTGAGAGGCCCGCCTACCGCAAAAAAAAAAATGATGAACAGAATCATTCAGTTATGTGTGTCGTAACACCATGCTATTTACCTAAAATATGTGGTCCATGTTGAAGTTTTGTGAGAGAAAAAGCTTGCATGAATGGTCTTTTTTTTTTTACTTTTAGGTAAGAAATGAGGAAATTGTTTTGGAAAACTAGGGCTTGCTGAATGCTGAGTCTGCTTGTGGTGTATTGTTATGGTACATTTATAGACTTGACATGGGCAGGTTTTGTCTTCACTGTATTAGAAACAGTGTGATTTAATAGGGTGTTTGGACTTGGACTTTGGAGCTTGAATGGTGGAGTGACTTCCATGTTCAGCCACCTTGTTGAGTGCTCTTTATAAATATTCCATTTAACTGTGCCTACAGTCCCATGTGGGGGTGTCATTATCCCCTACTGTACAGAGAAGAAACTGTAGTTCCAAAATGTGAGGTCACTAGAACCAGTAACAAAACCGGTAACGGTCAGCCCTGGAAGTCTGTGAAATTAATTTCTGTTGTTAGATTATTGATTTACTGAGATTCTTTTAAAGTTTTTTTTGTTTCTTTGTTTTTTTTTTAAATTGGAGAAACAAAAAGAAATTCTCACCTGCTTACCAGATAACATAAACAGCCTGGTTTATTTTTTGAAAAATATCAAGAATGGAGACATTGTATTGTGACTGGCTTTTCCTTAGTCTTCATTAGAATGTGGTGTTGGAATCTTTTTAAAAGCCTTTACCCTTTAGAGAAATATTTGAATAATTGTGATTTTATTCTCTAAATAATCTTCCTTTATTTAAAATTGTTCAGATTTTTACAAGCTCCATGCTTGAAGTTGATATTATTTCAAATACATAATAAATATAGACTTTAAAAAAATTCTTATTAGAGTTGATTTATGATGTTGTAAATACTACTATAAAATAGTGCTTTAGTGACTTCCCTGGTGGCTCAGTGGTTAAGACTTTGTGCTCCCAGTGCAGGAGGCCTGGGTTCAATTCCTGGTCAGGGAACTAGATCCCACATGCATGCTGCAACTAAGAGTTCACCTGCTACAACTAAGGAGCTGGCGAGCCACACGTAAGGAGCCCACCTCTCGCAACTGAGGAGCACGCCTGCCTCAACTAAGACCCAAGTGCAACCAAATAAATAAATAAATATTAAAAAAATAGTACTTTAAAATACTATTTTAATGTCAGTTGACTAAAAAGAGAATTTTAAAATTCTTTCTGATAAATTAATTTGTGTAGAGGAAAGATACTGACCTTGTCCTACCTGCTGCTGCTGGCTTATTAAACAGAGTCCTTATTTAGAGTAGTTATGGAGAGAGAGACAAAGAGTAATAGGGGAAATATCTGATGACCTGAAACATGGCTGGGCATTTTAGTGAAAGGATGTTACAGCAAGTGAGCCTGGGCATCTATTTCTCACAGTGAAAACTGAGCTGTGGCTTAAACTTAGCGAGGCCCAGAAAAGAGATGGGATTGCTCATCTTTTCCTGGCCTGGAAATTAACCTTGGGGTAGTACAGAGTATGTGCCTTGCCAAGACTTGCCTTGGGAAGAAGATAACGGTTTCAGGATGGGCTTGGCACTATTTGCCTTTCAAAGTTTTAAAAAATCTTGTATAGAACTCATTTTGTTGGAGCATAGTTTCATTTCAAAACATGAGTGAATTCAGAGCTATTATTTAGAATAGTATGCAAAGCATTTTTCCTTAGACACGAGAGCTTTAAAATGTATAGAGAGTGGACTTAAAGACTTGAAAATAAAATCCAATGAGGAAAATGATAAAAGTTAAGAAATGAATAAGATGAAACCCCTAAAGGACAATAGACAACTTTAATTGCAAATAAGTTACTCTTATTTTTTTTTTTGCGATACGCGGGCCTCTCACTGTTGTGGCCTCTCCCGTTGCGGAGCACAGGCTCCAGATGCGCAGGCTCAGCAGCCATGGCTCACGGGCCCAGCTGCTCTGCGGCATGTGGGATCTTCCTGGACCGGGGCATGAACCCGTGTCCCCTACATCGACAGGCAGACTCTCAACCACTGTGCCACCAGGGAAGCCCGCAAATAAGTTACTCGTAATAGCTAAACTGCCAGTAATAGCTAACGTTTATTAAACACAAATCCTATGTCAGATACATGTTAAATGCTGAGGTGCATTCCCATGCAATCCTTACAGCTGCCTGTACTGTAATAATTGTATCTCAGCTTTATAGTCAGTCATACAGAGTGAAGTAAGTGAGAAAGAGAAAAACAAAAACCGTATGCTAACACATATATATGGAATCTAAAAAAAAAATGGTTTTGAAGAACCTAGGGGCAGGACAGGAATAAAGACACAGACGTAAAGAACGACTTGAGGACACGGGGAGGGGAAAGGGTAAGCTGGGACGAAGTGAGAGAGTGGCATGGACATATATACACTACCAAACGTAAAACAGATAGCTAGTGGGAAGCAGCCGCATAGCACAGGGAGATCAGCTCCGTGCTTTGTGTCCACCTAGAGGGGTGGGATAGGGAGGGTGGGAGGGAGACGCAAGAGGGAGGAGATATGGGGATATATGTATACATATAGCCGATTCACTTTGTTATACAGCAGAAACTAACGCACCATTGTAAAGCAATTATACTCCCATAAAGATGTTAAAAAAAAAAAAAAAGCCCCACGCAGCCACTAAGATCGGTTCTTCCCCAACATTCTCAACGTGTGGGTTTTCCATGGGAAATGTTCAGTGTCCCACCCATTTTATTTTGGGGGTGTTTTCCCTCACTGTCAATTGGTGTGTATGCAGGTAGTATAAATTACTCTTAGTGTGAATGCTGAGTTGGGGAGCTAAAGTTCTTAATTCTATTTCTTGGGTTAGTCTCTTAACTTATCTAGCCTTCATTTGACGACTCCTGTTAAATCTAAGAGCCATAAGTTAATCAGTGATTCTTAACCATTTTTTCTCACCCCCAGCACACCCAACAGAACAGACTTTTATCAGGAATAGTATTTTCTATAGCAGTAATTCTCACCTCTTTGGGATAAAGAATGGGATAGTGATTCTGATATATGACCCACTCCATCCACCCCTCCCCCAGACAAACAAAAACAAAAGGTGCTAGCCAAATTTGGTATCTGATTTAATGTTTGTGCCTGCTAACATATCAGATGGAAGTTCTCTTGCCTCCCCACGGCTTCTTTCCCAATCTTGGGGCTTATCTGGCCGCTCTGGTGTTTGTCCCTCCAGAGTGCTGTCATCTACCCTTCTCTAGGTTAGCAGTTTGCAAAGTATGGTCCAGAGACCCCAGGAGTCCATGCAATCCTTTTAGGAGGCTGTCAAGTCAAAACTGTTTTCATAATAATATTTAGATATGATTTGCTTTTTTCACTTTCTTTCCCGCCTGCATGTACAGTGGGGCTTTCCCGAGGCTACATGATGTGTGATACCGCAGCAGAAACATTTGCGAATTCAGCTGTCTTCTTATTAAGTCAGCTATTAAAAAGATTTGCAAAAGCATAAATATAGTGCTGTCCTTCTCAGTAATTTTTTTGGGGGGTTTTGGGAAACATACTTATTTCTCATAAAAACATTGTTTCATGAAAACCTAGCATCGTAGGTTTATTGTTGTTATTCTTGAATTAACAAATATTTTTTAAATTCTCAGTTTTGTTCTCCTGTGGTAAATATCAGTGGCCATTATTTAAGTGCGTTATGCTTCTTTGGTTTTGTCAGTAATTTTGAAGAGTGTAGAGGACCCTGGGGCCATAAAGCTTGAGGACAGCTGGTCTAGAATTCTCTCATGCCTTTTGTAACCTGGCCCTGTCATCAGAGCCATCTGGGCTCTTACACTTCCTTGTGTTCATGCCCTCGCCGTCCACTTCTTTGCCTGCTGCTGCTCTGCCTCTGAAATCTGCCAGCTGAGACCACAGATCCCGTACCCGAGCTTCCTTCCTCCCTTCCTCCACGATTGGACGTGCTCCTGGAGGTGCAGTGAAACGACAGAGACGGGTTGAGAGCCTACACACTGTGCTAGAGGGGATGCTGGTTCCATGTGTTCTCCTGGTTGGTGTCCTCCTGACCTCACCTTCCTGCTATACATTGTCTCTGCCACTCTTGCTCCCGTGTCACTCTGTACACGAGGCAGATGTCCAGTCTGGGGTGGACACAGATCCCTATCGTATTTGGGCAGCAGAGTGTTGGAGAGAGACCCACGTGATGGTTCTGGGCTGCTACAGATTCATGATTTATTCCTTCACTTAGCCTTCAGTTCTCTTGAAAATTAGTTGAATTGACATTTTTCAGTTCCCTTTCCCATTCTTTTCAAAAATTAGTGTAAATCTTAGCCATCTTTAAATCTACTCACCTTATCCACTCATGCTTAGCAGATAACATAAATGCATAAGTAAAAGTTGAAGATGAAGATACTTCTTGGGAGATAATCCTTAAAGATGCAAGGTAAGGCGTTTAGAAGTAACAGAAACGGAGACAAAGGAGGAGGGGAAGTGTCCCTGGCAGGAGGAGACGTGAGTCAGTGGCCTTCAGGTGTTCCTTCCCTGCAGAGATGGTGCTGCCCGCTCTCTGGTCCTGCCCGTCTCCACTGCGGCCCGAGTGATGAACACCCAGAGCATCTTGGGCCCCAGCTCTCTCCTTCCTCGCTTACACCCTCCTTGGGCAGCTGAGCAGCGAAGCCAGGCCATTGGGATAAATCCTTACTTCTCCCTTCTTCTCCCGCGTGTTAGCCAACACTGAGAACAACCTTGCTTCAGTTTCCTCTTGGGTTGTTTTGAGGCTTAGACGTCTGAAAACCACGCCTGGCGTGGTCAGCCTGCAGTCGGTGGTGGTGCTCGTCAGCTGTGATTCTTTCCCTCCTGACCCCCCCAGTCTGCTGTTGCTCTGCAGCTCCAGCCGCTTCATTAGATCACATCACACAGCTGAACTTGCATCGTCTTCCTTGCTGTCCTTGCTTTGAAGATCTTTACAGAATTAACTGAATCACCCTTTTCCTTTTTCTCCTTTTCCACCTAAGTATTTTTCACCCCGAAGTATAAGAGAAGAAAGATGAGTGACCTTTCATGCACATGGGGAGGGAGCTCAGGACCCTTTGTTACAGTGCAGCCCTGAAGAACGGAGAGTGACAGGTTCCTGGCCTTCCAGTTGGGAGGGGCCCAGGATCTCTGACTTGGGGGTGGTAGGGATGACATGAAGCCTTTTCCAAACTTTTTTTTTCATAGTCCTGGTTTTAGTAGCAACTAGAATAGGCTGAAATCTGGATGCATTTTTGTGGGTAATTGTCTTTCTCAGTTCAAGATTCTGTCATTACATTGTCTGCCAGACATAGTTTTCGATGTTTTAAAAAACTTTAAATTTTCATTTCTGTGTATTTATTTTTTTTTTTTTTTTTTTTTTTTTTTTTTTTTTTTTTTTTTTTTTTTTTTTGCTGTACGTGGGCCTCTCACTGTTGTGGCCTCTCCCATTGCGGAGCACAGGCTCCGGACGCCAGGCTCAACGGCCATGGCTCACGGGCCCAACCGCTCCGCGGCATGTGGGATCTTCCCAGACCGGGGCATGAACCCGTGTCCCCTGCATCGGCAGGCGGACTCTCAACCACTGCGCCACCAGGGAAGCCCATCATTTCTGTGTATTTATTGACTTAAGGACTATTTAATCAGATGATATTTTGAACTGCAATTCAGAGGTCTTAAATCTTGATGTTAACTACAGAAGTCTTTGCTTTTTTTTTTTTTTTTTTTTTTTTTTCCCGGCCATGCCGCGCTGCTTGTGGAATCTTAGTTCCCCAACCAGGGATTGAACCCGAGCCACGGCAGTGGAAGCACTGAGTACTAACCACTGGACTGCAGGGAAGTCCCATAGAAGTCTTTGCATTTTGAACGATAAAATAATCTTGCTGAATACCAACAGCCAATACCCAATTTTATTTGTGTATCTGAATCAACTTTGGAAATTTTCTTTATAAAACACAATTAAGTGACTTCATTATGTTACAGAGTCAGGTGTGGGAACAGAGTTAGATTTCTTAAAAGAGCTGAACAGTAGCCAGGCGGTTTGGGTCATTTCTGTCATCCATAAACAAAGTGAGGACAGGAAAGAATCGAGTGGCTTCATGTATCCATGTCACTGTTTGTGTCTGGTGTAGTGAATACAGCTAAGCTCCTTTCCTTTTTTTCATGAATAAGGCTTTGTAAAGGAACAAACACAGTCCCTCACGACTTGTATTGTATTTGTAACCTGTGGAGACCTCATGGTTCCAGGTGAGAGGGCACCTGGGCAGAGCGCCAAGGCAGGGAACACAGCAGGCCCTGCCTTCCGAGCCACAGCAGTTTTATTGTGGAACAGAGATTACCTGCAGGTCTCTAGGAAGAAATCAAGAGTGTGTGCTGGTCCCTGGACTCCAGAATCTGGTGTCTCTATATCCAGGGAAAAGCCTAAAATGGGGATCCTGAGGAGGTGGTTACTGACCCCACAGAGGACAGTGGCACATTAGTGACTGGGAACAAAAGGTGGGGGGCTCTGAATCTTTATGAGGACGGCATAGCTGGCTTTTGCTGGTAGAGCAGCTGGTTTTTTAAAGTGTTTTAAAATTCTTCTGTTAGAGTCACAAATACAGAGCCGATTTCCCAGTAACAGAGCTCAGCTGACTCTCCCATTGAGGGCTGGCAAGCTCTTCCTGCCACCAGGACTTTTCTAGGTGTGGATATGTTTCTGATTTTCTGGATCTATTTTAGAACTTGAATTTACCCCCCACAGAAATAATATTTCCATGCTAGCCTACCAAATCCTATTTTAATTGACAGAAGTTCTAGCTGTTGAGGAATGAGAAGGTCTGCACATTTTCTCCCTCCAAAACAGCGATAAAACTGGATCAACTGGTCAAAACCATTTTAAGGCTCTGGAAATTGACCAAAAGTAAACAACAATTTGAGACGCATTTATTTAAAAGAAAACAGGTGACCTTTGAGTGAGAACAGTGGGAATTGTGGTGTTCTTGCCTGGGCTTACCTCCATCCTTCATTCCCTGGCAGAGTAGTTCTCCTGGGGCAGGGATGGCCACAAAAACAGCAGCTTTGATTGACTTGATTTAAAGTGGAAGGCAGAAAACCCATGCAGTGGTTCACAGAGAATATGCCTTCAGCTCTCCTGTCCTGAGGATGTGGTCCATACGTTCAGCAGAGAGATCCTGGCAGCGAGAGAGCTCTAAAGGGACTAGGGAAGACCTCAGCGCACCCCTGGCTGACTGGAGCCTGCATCCACACCAGGGGAGGTCTGGGAAGGCCTGAGGGACAGGGAAAGTTGGGGTGGACTTGAGAACTGCTGGACCATAGCATGAGCTCTCAAAACCACATGTAGATCCCTCGTTGAAGGACAGAAGCCTTACTGGCTGCAGGTGTTTGAACACAAGCCCTGAACAACCCTTGGCTGACCACTGAGATTACAGACACAGGGGTGACTCCTTGAGTGAGGCTGAAAAATAAAACCAAGAATTAAAAAAACTGAGTGGAGATGTCAGCCGCTGTGTACCATGGGTGAGAGAGATTCAACACAAAATAGCACAGCAATGCTCAAGAAAAAAGACAAAGTTGAGTTACTATATTATTTTAACGTGTCCCTTTTTTTTTTTTTTTTTTGGCGGTACGCGGGCCTCTCACTGTCGTGGTCTCTCCCATTGTGGAGCACAGGCTCTAGACGTGCAGGCTCAGCGGCCATGGCTCACGGGCCCAGCCACTCCGCGGCATGTGGGATCCTCCCGGACCGGGGCACGAACCCGTGTCCCCTGCATCGGCAGGCGGACTCTCAACTACTGCGCCACCGGGGAAGCCCCCAAATATTTTTAATACAAAAGTAGGCAGTAAAGGAGGAACAAAAAAGACCCAAGACAAACCTAAGACAAATAGCAAAATGGCAGGTGTACACCTAACCGTATCAATAATTACATTAAATGTGAATCAAAAGGCAGACTGGATAATAAAAGATCTAACCATATGCTTTCTATAAGAGGCACTCTTTAGATGAAAAGACACAGCTTGAAAGTAAAAGAGTGGAAAAGATATATCTCACAAACAGTCGTCAAGGGAGTGCTGGAGTGGCAACAGAAGAGACCACCAGATCTAATAAATGAGTTTGGCAAAGTTGTAGGATACAAGATGGGTATACAAAATCAACTATATTTCTATATATTACAAATATTCCAAAAGTGAAAGTACAAAACCAGTTCCACTCACAAGAGCATCAAAAGGAATAAAATACTTAGGAATAAGTTTAATAAATGCAAGTACACTTGAAAACTATAAAACATCCCTGAGAGAAATTAAAGAAGAGTAAATGGAGAGGTACTTCATATTCGTGGATTGGAAGACTTTATATTGATAAGATGGCAGTTCTCCCCAAACTGATCTACAGATTCACTGTAATCCCTAACAGAAATTCCAGAAGGCTTCTTTGGTAGAAATTGACAAGCCAGTCATAAAATTTATATGGAAATACAAAGAAACTTGAATAACCAAAACAGTTTTGAAAAAAAACAACAAAGTTGGATTTACACTCTCCGGTTTTAAAACTTCCGGTAATGCTACAGTAATAAAGATGCTGTGATAATGATATAAGGATGGATATGTTAATCGTTTAAACAAAATTGAGAGTCTAGAAATAAGCCCTTAGATTTGTGATCACTTGATTTTTGACAAAAGCTCCAAAGCCATTCATTTGGAAGCATGGTCTTTTCAACATGTGGTGCTGGGACAGTTGGATATGTGAAGAAATGAGCCTGGCTGGGCCTTACCTCACACAACTAACTGAAAATGTATCATAGCCCTACTAAATATAACAGCTAAAACTATAAAACTTTAGAAGAAAATATAGAAGGAACTCTTTATGTCTTTGGATTAGGCAAAGACTTCTTAGATATGACACCCGAAGGATGGTCCATAAAGAAAAAACTGATTAGTTGTACTTCATCAGAAGTTAAAACTTTTGTTCTTCAAAAGACACCATTAAAGGAAATTCCCTGGTGGTCCAGAGGTTAGGATTTCACACTGTGCTCTTACTGCTGAGGGCCTGGGTTTGATCCCTGGTCAGGGAACTAAAATCCCACAAGCTGCATGGCCAAAAAAAAAATTAAGAAAACGAAAAGGCAAGCCTCGGGGGGAAAATATTTGCAAAACATATATTTGATACAGGACTTATGTCCAGAATACATAAAGAACGTTTACAACTTAATAATAAGAAGCCAGACAACCCAGTTTAAAAGTGGGGAACTTGGGGCTGTCGTCAGCAAGTCCGCGTTAGGTACCCAAGTACCTTCTGTGTGCCATGGTTGGTTCTAGGTGTGGGAGTGGTGGCCGCGAGCAGGACTGCCTTGCTGGAGTTACTGTTCACATGGGACCAGACAGACAATAAGCAGGTAAACACAACATTCAATCAATGTTATTTCCAAGACTGAGATGAATGAAGGGACATGGCTGCTACTTTAGATGAGTTGAGAATTAAATGATGCAAACGAGCCAGTTATTCATGGAACCAGAGGGAGACCCCTCGAGGCAGATGGAGGAGCCTGGGCCAGGCTCTCAGGAGTCTGGTGTTGGGCGTATTCAGAGCCCAGCAAGAGCTCCAGCCTTGCTGGTCCCTGGTGGGCCAAGGTCTCCAGTGGTGTAAAATGAGGTCAGAGAGGTGGGCGGAGCCGGATTGCAGTTAATTAGCTTGTTTTTTTAAAATCAATTTTTATTGGCGTATAGTTGATTTACAATGTTGCATTAGTTTCTGCTGTACAGCAAAGCGAATCAGTTATACATATACATATATCCAGTCTCTTTTAGATTCCTTTCCCATATAGGTCATTACAGAGTACTGAGTAGAGTTCCCTGTGCTATACAGTAGGTCCTTATTAGTTATCTAAGTAGCGTGTATATGTCAGTCCCAATCTCCCAATTTATCCCTCCCCCGACTTTCCCCCTTGGTAACCATAAATTTGTTTTCTACATCTGTAACTCTGTTTCTGTTTTGTAACAGATTGTAGTTTTTTTTGTTTTTTGTTTTTTTTTGGCTGTACGCGGGCCTCTCACTGTTGTGGCCTCTCCCGTTGTGGAGCACAGGCTCCAGATGCGCAGGCTCAGCAGCCATGGCTCATGGGGGATCTTCCCGGACCGGGGCACGAACCCGTGTCCCCTGCATCGGCAGGTGGACTCCCAACCACTGCGCCACCAGGGAAGCCCAGATTGTAGTTTTAAGTGCAGTGGGAGCCCACCAGGGAATTCTAAGTAATGTCACGACCTTGTTCCCACTGCTCTGTGTGATAGGATTGTTAGAGGGGGGGCGTGGTGGAAGGACCACCAGTCAGAGAGAGCGGGCGAGTCAGTTGGGAGACAGGAGGATCACCGTAGAGATGGGGAGGGGTGGGTAGATACGGGCTCGCTTCCAGAGGTAGAACTAGTGGGACTGGCTTGCAGACTGGTTGTGGGGTGTGACGACCAGGGAGGAATCGACTTTTTCTGGCCTCAGCGGCTGGGTGGACTGTGTTAGGTGGGAATGGGGGGCTGGGGGGAGAAGCCGCTTACTGGGCAGGCGGGCTTTTCTCTGCCAGGCTAAGCCGGAGAGGCCTCATTAGATACTCGTGTCGGGACGGCAGGCAGACAAGCCTGGTGTTAGGCTTTCAAGGCTTAGAATTCAATGAAATCATCTAAGAAAAAATGTACATGGAAAAGAGGAGAGGACTGAGGCTTCCTTTAACAGCCTGGCTGGAGTCACCAGCTGGGAAGCGATCAAGCCAGCTTTCCAGCCGGGCCAGTCTTCACTCCAGAGTCGACTTCTATGTTCTCCTGATACACCCTGATTTACAAACCTGACTTTTTCTTCTTAGTTTCTATAGCCGGTATGTTACGAGATGTTTTTTAGTTCCTCCTTGGAAATCCTGAGCATTTGCCGTCCCATCCCCTGTCTTAGCTCGGAACGTCTTTCCTCCTGCTGTGTAAGTACTCTTCTGACTCCCAGCCTTCTCTCTCACCATCCCTCATATATATGGGTTAGTCTTTATTATTTGCCTAGAAACGATTTCATCGTATTGCTCTTTGTTCAGAAATCTTTGAATGCCTCTGGGAGAATAGCCGCAATACTCAGTCAAGAAACTCACGGCCCTTCAGAACACTCTGAATCCATCTTACCCACTAAGCTTATTTCCTGTTGTTTCTCCCAGTTTTCACTAGGTAGGCATCAGGCTGACCAGTCTTGGCCCTGGGCACTCAGCCTGACGGGGCGGCGTCATCTTTTCTGTGTCTGTCCCGCTCCGTGTCTGCAGCTACGTCGACGTTGTTGCTGTGCTCCTGAGGGGAGCCTCACTTACGTCCCCGGCCTGCGATGATCTCTTCGTGCTGCTTCTGTTCTGCCTCTTCGCAGAACGCCTTCTCTTTGTCAGGCAGCACGCCAGGCTCAGATACGCAGATGTCTGAAGTCTTCAAGGAGTGCGGTCTAGTGAAGGATACGGACCTCTAAGAGAGCAGTTTTCACAAAATGTGATTAAGACGCTCTAAATAGACCTAGTGAGATGGGTGACTGGTATTTTGATGGCTGAGCCTGGGAAACCCAGCACTGCAGTCACGGTCGGCTGCCAGACATGGTGACCTTTGTTCCTGGCTCGATGTCAGCTTCTTGAGATGGAGAAGCCATATCTTACTGTTCCTTCTATAAAAGGCAAATGTGTGGAGTCAAAGTGACATCTTTAACAAACCAACTCTGCGAAGAGATGAGACACGTGATCTAAAAATGTGAAGAATGGCTACCGTGTATCTTTAAGAGGGTGTGTTTATAAATGTGGTGATAGTGGAAGGAGCCTTTCAACTTGGTTCTTAAAGACATTGTGTGGTTAGATAGTTGATAGTCACCTATTGGTTACCTGAGGATAAACTTAACCTTTGGTTCATAACCAAACTTAAATAAACAACCTTTTTAGCAGAAATAATGTATCTTTTTAAAAAAATATTTATTTATTTGGTTGCACCAGGTCTTAGTTGTGGCAGGCGGGCTCCTTAGTTGCAGCTCACCGGCTCCTTAGTTGTGGCATGTGAACTCTTAGTTGTGGCATGCACGTGGGATCTAGTTCCCTGACCAGGCATCGAACCCAGACCCCCTGCATTGGGAGCACAGAGTCTCACCCACTGTGCCACCAGGAAGTCCCAGAAATGATGTATCTTAGAATGTGTTATTGTACACAAAGTAAAAATAACAAGAAACATTAAGGATCACATTTATTAAAATTCCATTAAATTTATGACTGGCCTATTAGAATAAAATGCAGATACTATCAAAAAGATTTTAGAAAACTGATGTTTTGATGATGGTTATAAAACTAAGTTTTGAGACTTCCAGTTAATTGTAGCAGATTAAACACACACATTTATCTGAAACTCCACTTAAATGGTAGTGAAACGTCAAAGAGGTGTAAACTACAAGACGGGGGCTGGAGATGGCATAAGAAGCCGAAACCTAAGTGCCTGCGAGGATGGTGCTGTTGAGGACCAGCTAGTCTGTCCTGCCAAGTCCAGGGCTGGATCCGGGAACTGGCCTGGCAGCCTCTGGAGAGCAGAGCCTGCATGTGGGGTGTAGGGCTGTAGAAGGCTCTGTCTTGGTGACCGGTGTCGGACCCTTTGACTTTGAAATGGTGCATGTGTTACTTTCATAAAAGTAGAGGTGAAGGAAAAGCCGAGCTCACTCCCGGATGCTGGTTTTAGAATAACAGCCTCGTATTTAGGCCACCTCCGAATGCCACCCCATAGACAAATAACTCTTCAGGTTGCCTTGCACATAATAGCCACTAAATGAAAACGAACAGACTTGATTAATCATAAATTTTTACATAGGAAACTTGAACAGTTTTTAAGCAGTCATCTTTCCAGGTCTCTGCTGACTTTATCAGGCTTAAGATCCTGTTTTGAAATATACCCAGAAATAGAACATTCACCTTTGCTTTACTTCATTCGCCCGTAGGTCAGCAAACTCTCATTATTGTCTAATAATTGTGTTTGTATTCACATGACTGGTGTATTTTTAGTGCAAAAATTTTTACCTGTGTACATATTTAGCATCTTAGCCGGTTGTCTCTCTGGTTAGTTAATGTGAGTATTGTACAGTTTTCTGGTTACTTGTTACCAAAGTCTATTTTTAAGATCCTGTAAATCATTTATTAAGTACTTTGCAAACTCTGTTTCTCACTAGTGCCATCTTTGGAGTTAAATCTAGTGTCCACCCCCTGCCAATATTTACTGCTTTTTTGTATCAACAGTTCTTGGCTTACATTTATTGCTATTTAAATAGATTAAAATGTAGAAATCACTAGATTAAGTGAATTATAGTTTTGATTATTTAATTTGAAATGGTGTATTCTAGAAATGGAAATGTGTAATTGTGGAAAGTAATTTTGGAATAGATTTTAAAAGGAACGGAGTGTAGGTTTGGAGAAGTATTTACTTAGAGGTGTTTGCTTTTTAAATTGAGTGGAGTCTCTCTTCAAAATTACATAATAACCTATGATATGCAGGGTTATATGCCAGGAAGTAGAGGTAAGGTTTGGAGATACCAATTGGAGGAAAACTTGACCCCTGACTTAAAGGCTGTTGTGACCCCCTAGCAGTTGTAACCTGAGCTTACCTTCTGTCAGCTTTACAGTTTTCACTTAGCAGGGCCATTGAGACAGAAGGAGGGGAATCAAATAAGACTCAGGACGGTTTAGCAAGAAACGATTATAAAAGAACACAGTTATCTTTAAAGTGAAATGGAGCCTTGTTTCAGCAAATCATGACCAACCTGAGACAACACTGATGGTGACTAACTTATCCTCCCCCAAATTGCTGGAATTCCATTGATCACCTGTGTGCATGTGTGATGGGTGAGCTCAGTGTTGCCAGGCTTCTCTAAGCTTCAGTAATATTCTAGTTTCATCTATCTTAAATAATTCTTATTTCTTAAGTTATCAAAATAGAAGCCTATGTAAATGTGTTTCATTCATCCAGTAGAACCAAAGAAAGAACTCAGTTTTGTTTTTTTTTAAGTTGGATTCTGGGGCAACAAAAGTTCATGAAGAAATTTGGATTTTGTTCTAAGTGTGGTGGGTAGCTGCTGGCAAGTCCTGAACATTCTGGATGCTGTGAGTATAACAGACTTGGGAGGGAGTGGGAGCAGGGAGCTAGTCAGGATGCTCTTACAGTGGTCCAGGCCTGGACCTGCTTCCAGTGGGAACTACTCAGTCCAGGGTATATTTTGATATGGATGTGGGTCATACATGATGTGAAATATGAAGATGGATTTGAAGACTCGGATATGGGATGTGAGTATAGAGATACATCAAAAATGACTTTAGTTTTTTGGGCAAAGCAACTGGGTGAAAGATGATGCCATTAATCAAGACAGAGAAGACTAGGAAGAGGAATTGTTTTGGTGAGGTCAGAATTTCTATTTTGAACATGATAAATTTGAGATGCTTGTTAGGCAACCAAATAGAGATGTTAAGTAGCTTGTTGATTGTTTGAGTTTGGAGGTTAGGAGACACGTCTAATCTAGAGATATAAAATCTGGGTGCTGTCGGTATGCAGCAGTAGGTAAACACCTACATAGTTTAAAATCATGGAGCTGGATGAAATCCTTTTGGAAATAGGTGGAAATGGAGAAGAGGCCTGAACCCTGGGGCCCCAGGTGGAGAAGGAATCTGCAATGGAGATGGTAAAATTTGTTTCCAAGTAATTTTTAAATCAACTTTATTTAGGTAAAATTTACCTAAAACAAAATAGAACCACCAGTTCTGTGAGTTTGGACAAATGTATAGACCTGTGTAAGTACCCCCCAAATCCAGATACAGGACACCTCACTCATCCCCCGAAGTTCCTTCATTCCCCTTGTAATCATTCTAGCCCAGTCCCCTGCAACCAGCTGTCTGCTTTCTATCACCATAGATTAGTTTGCCTGTTTTAGAATTTCATATAAGTTGAAGTATGTAGTAAGTAATCTTCTGTGTCTGGCTTTTTAAACTCAACTTAATGCTTTAAAATTCATTCATGTCATTGTGTTGATCAACAGTATGTTCCTTTTATTGCTGAGTACCCTTCCATTGTGTAAATATACCACCATTTACATATCCTTTCACCTGTTTATTAATGGTCATTTGGATTATTTCAAAATTTGGGGGACTTCCCTGGCGGTCCAGTGGTTAGGACTTTGCCTTCCAGTGCAGGGGGTGTGGGTTCAACCCCTGGTCAGGTAGCTAAGATCCCACATGCCTCGCAGCCAAAAAACCAAAACATAAAAACCAGAAGCAATACTGTAACAAATTCAATAAAAACTTAAAAAAAAAAAAACCGTCCACATCAAAAAAAATCTTTAAAAAAATTGTATGTATTTAAAAAAAACCCAAATTTGGGTTATTAGGAATAAAACTTCTAAAACATTCTTGTACAAGTCTTTTTATGGATATACGTCTTCATTTCTCTTATGTAATAAATACCTAGAGAGGATTTGCTGGGACGTAGGGTAAAAGTATGTTTAATCGTATAACAAACTGCCAAACTTTCCCAAAGTGGTTATACCATTTTACACTCCTACAAGCAATGTGTGAGAGTACCAGTTGTTTACATTCTCATCAACACTTGGTTTTATCTGTCTTTTCAATGTTAGTCATTCTAATATGTGTACAGTGGAATTTCACTATGATTTTAATTCAGATTTCTCATGACTGATGATGTCAAGCATCTTTTCTTGCCCTTTTGACCAATTGTACATCTTCTTTTGGGACACGTTTATTCGAACCTTCTGACTTGAATTTTATTACTATCTTATAATTCATTCTTTCTGTTTTCTGGTTGTAAGTCTTTTACAGGTATGTGGATATATTCTCCCAGCCTGTGACTTGCCTTTTCATCTTCTTGGTGGTGACTTTTGACAAACAGAACTTTTAAGTTTTGATGAAGTCAATTTAACAATTTTTTATTTGATACTTTAGAGCTTTCTGTGTCTTTTCTAAGATGTCTTTGCCTGCCTAAGGTTATAAATATCTTCTTCTAGAAGATTTATGGTTTTAGTTTTTATGCTTATGTCAGTGATCCATTCTGAGTTAATTTTTTTGTGTGCTATGAGGCAAGGGTTGAAATTAGTTTTTTTCCGTGTATGTATCCATTTGTCCCAGCACTATTTGTCCACATACCGTCTTTTCTGTTTTGAATTGCAATTCACCATATATGTGTGACTTTATTTCTAGACTCTTTATTCTGTTCATTGATCCACGTGTCTAACGTGCACAGCACTTGTAACATCTGAATACTAACTTTACTTTCTCCTTAATTATTTTAAAGTTCCATTGTATAATTTTTTTTAATGTACTTATTTTATTTATTTATTTTTGGCTGTGTTGGGTCTTTGTTGCTGCGCGCAGGCCCCCTCCAGTTGCAGTGAGTGGGGGCCACTCCTCACTGCGGTGCAAGGGCCTCTCATTGCGGTGGCGTCTCTTGTTGCAGAGCACGGGCTCTAGGCGCGAGGGCTCAGAGCACTGTAGTTGTGGCTCGCGGGCTCTAGAGCGCAGGCTCAGCAGCTGTGGCACACGAGCTTAGTTGCTCTGCGGCATGTGAGATCTTCCCGGACCAGGGCTTGAACCCGGGTCCCCTGCACTGGCAGGCGGATTCTTTTTTTTTTTTTTTTTTTTTTTTTTTTTTTTTTTTTTTTTTTTTTGCTGTACGCGGGCCTCTCACTGCTGTGGCCTCTCCCGTTGCGGAGCACAGGCTCCGGACACACAGGCTCCGCGGCCATGGCTCGCGGGCCCAGCCGCTCCGCGGCATGTGGGATCTTCCGGGATCGGGGCACGAACCCGTGTCCCCTGCATCGGCAGGCGGACTCTCAACCACTGCGCCACCAGGGAAGCCCCTGGCAGGCGGATTCTTAACCACTGCGCCACCAGGGAGGCCCGTCTCCTTAATTTTTTTTCTCTGTTTGCTTACATACTTTTTGTTTTACAGTGTCCCTTGTATTTAAAGTGGCTTCAGAAATTACTTAGAAATTCAAAGACTACAGAATGTTTTGAAAGAGAAGAGTAGAGTTTGAGGAGTTAGGCTACCTGATTCCAAGATTTCAAAGAGAGCCTTGGAGAGTATAGACAGTGGGGAAGGCAAAATAAGGAGGAAATGCAGTTAGCACTCAGATATGCAGGCCTTTCCTGAATTTGGGCTGCACCCAAAGCCATCTGAGCTCAGGCACCTTGGAAAGCGAACAGTTTAATTTGATTTCAGCACATTCAAACAGCTACTCATTTATTAGTTTTTGTCTTTATTCCCATCAAGATTTTGAACCTTTTGTTGATGTTGCCTGTTTTCCTCATTAGGGGAGAAATTCTTTCCCAGTTCACATCATTGCTAGCCCATTAGTTTCCATAGTCCCTGAGCACTTTGTTTTTCCCTGAACAATTTCCAATTTGTATCTAATATCTAGAGAATGGGTATTTTAGATGTGGTTTCTCTTTTTAAAATGGGGCGGTAATTCAACATTTATATTTTAATGAATAATAAAAGGTTCTTTCTGGAGCTCTTCAAATCTTGTTGATTTAATTTTGTTATGAGTGATGATAATATCAGGATGCTTTGAAAAACTGCAAAGAGCAGAAATCCCAGCTCATAGAGGTATAATGGTATAACAGTACAGGAAGATTTACCTCCTGAAGCAAGAAGTCCTGAGGCAAGGCAGTTCTTGTTGGTTAACTCAGCAACTCAGTTTTAATGAGGGCATCAAAAAGTTCTATTTTTTGCTCTATATAGCTTTTCTGCTTTGCTATGTCAGCATATTGTCTGTAGGCTAGCTCCTTTTATAAGCTGGGCTTATCAACATGACAGTAGCAAGTGTCCTACTTCAAGGAGAAAGCCTTTCCAAAAGCTCTGTGTCATGTTTCATTGACCGTGCTTAAGTTTTATGCCCACATGTAAACTGGTCAGTTGCGAGGAGGACGAGACCACAGTGATTCAGTTAGCAGAGTCAGGCTCCCTCCCTGTGTGTCTGCCTTTTATAAGGAAGAGAACTATGGTTCAGAAGTAAAGAAACTTTCTTAAGATCACACAGATAGGAAGAGTAAAAAGTGATGGGGCCGTTACTTAAATCTAGATCACGTCTGTCTGGATTTTATTTGCATGCATATTTTTCTGTTTGAAGACATTCAGTGAAACCCATGCAGTGACCATAGCACTTATAAGAATATCGTGCACGTATGTATTGACTTATATGTCTGCTTTCCTCTGCTGTTGTGTGAACTTGAAAAATCAGGGGCTTTCCCCATCACCCTTTCCTGCAGCCTATCTCAAAAGAAAAGATAACAACAGAAGTTTGGTGTGCTTTGGTATCAGTTAGGAATACATTTCAGTTGCAGAAAAAAACCACCACCTGAGATTTTTTTCTGGACTTAGGTTTTTCAGAGCCAGTGTAGCTGCTCAGCAGTGTTTATCAAAGGAGCAGGTTTCTTGTTCTGCGGTGCTGACTTCGCCTGTTAGATCGCTACTTCATGGGTGCAAGATGGTTGCTGCAGCAGCAGTCAGATCCATAGTCTGGGCAGAAGGAATTCACACCACACCAGCTGCGTGTATCCCCTCTTTTTCTTTGATTCTCACAGAATGCTTTCATTGACTTTTGACAAACTCATAGCTAATCTATGGTTGCAATTCAACCATGATTTGACAGCATTAGACTACAGATTTTTTTCCAGTTCAGTAAAGAAGTTCCTCACATCATGGGCAAACAAATGTGGTTCCATTTTGAATGTCGGTTGATATTTTTGTTTACATTAATGAGTAAATTGAAAGTGAAACGATAAAGATATATGTTGGCACTTCACTCTTCTTGTCCATAATGTGGGTAAGAGCAACTTCTTTGCTGAATTGAATAACAGTTTTTAAATACTGGAAGAATAAGATTTCCTCTTTTTTTTTTTTTTTTTTTTTTTTTGGCTATTCACAATGTAGTGGCTACAGGTCATGACATACTTTTAAAAGTTTAACATGCATTATTGGCATTCTCTTCATTACTTCTAATTCAGCTCAGCAAACTTCTTCTTCCGTAAAGGGCCAGATCGTAAATATTTTAGGCTTTGAGGGCCATGCAGTTGCTGGTGCAACTATTCAGCTTAGCTCTTCTAAGGCAAAAGCAGGCATAGACAATATGTATGTAAACGGGCATAGGTGTGGTCAAATAAATTTCATTTATGTAACAACAAGGAGGGGGCGAGATTTGTCCTACAGGCTTCAGTGTGATGATCCCTGCTTTAAACATTCTGTAGTGTTTGCCAGTTTTCAAGATGTGTAAATACTTCCACCACGGTGGATTTAAAGCTACTAACTTGATGCCCCTGAATGTGGGATCGGGAAGAAATGCTCAGTAGCTCACAATTACATACTATTTCTACCGCACAGATACAGGAGATGTAAATCACCTCAAGAGCACAGAAAATAGCAAAAGTCAGGAAGTAATTGAGAAGTGATGAGTTTGAACATTTAATACCTTTGAAAGATAATTTCTTTAATCGTATGTTTATATCATTTAGTTTTTAGTAATGGCTGTGTTTAACAACCACTTTACAAAAACTCTTGAAAAATTAGCAGCTTTCATAAGCTGGTATGAGCCGGATCTGGAACACTCCTGCAGATGGCCACCACCATGGGCCACACAGACGTGTACCTTCCCAGGAGCCTCAGCAGACGCCTGCATACACCTCATAGGTAGAACTGTGTCTCTTGCCACCTCTAATGGCATGAGAGGCTGGGAAATGGAATATTTAGCCTTTGGCCTCTATAGGCAAGGAAAGCAAGGGTGAACAGAGATGGAAATGCACATGGAGTGAGTCAGCCTAGAGTGTCTGCTACAGTTCTGTTCTAGAGCTTTTTCCATGATGTATCTGTATATGTTTATATATACACCTACATATGTGTACATATATAGAGAACCTAAAATGGGATTGCATTTTAAGCACACTGTTCTTTAGCTTACTTTTTCCACTTGACTCTGACTTTCATTGTGTGTACATACAAATATCTCTTTATTCACTGTTACTGAATGCTATAATGTGGCTTTCTATTTATTTTATTATTTACATTTATTATAGCTAATATCATTGGAGACATTTAGTTGGTTTCCCATTTTTATCATTAAATACAGTGCTTTAGTGAATATCTTTGTATGTATCCTTGTGCATATATATAAGTATTTTTATTTTTTAGGATAGACTTCTTGCAGTGAAATTGGCGGTTCAAAGAGTATGTACAAATTCTGAGGTATGCTGCAAAATCACCTACCAAAAAAAGATGTTTAAAATTTCATCCCTGCCAGCTATGTTTGCGAATGCCTGTTTTTCCCTCCCAAACTGGATATTATCTACTTTTAAACTTTTGCCAGTCTTACTAGTCTTTTTTTTTTTTTTGGCTGCTCTGTGCATGGCATGTGGGATCTTAGTTCCCCAGCCAGGGATCAAACCCGTGCTCCCTGCATGGAAGCACGGAGGCTTAACCACTAGACTGCCAGGGAAGCCCCTACTTTTAAACTTTTGCCAGTCTTAAAGTAGTATCTACTTTTAAACTTTTTATATTGGATAAATATTATAATTCTAATAAGCATTTCTGGATTATTATTATTATTTCCTGGTCATTCTTTATCATGAATCTAATTTATTTTTCTAAATGGACTGGCCGTTATAATTTTTTTATTCTATAAGTTGCTCATTCACATTCTCATCCATTTTTTCACTTGAATTCTTAATTTCTTTCTTTGTTGACTTGTAGAATTTCATCATTAGGGATATTAACCTACGTGTAGTAGATAATTTCTGTTACTTATTTAATTTTCTGTCATCTCTCATACAGAAATTTCCAATAATCTCTATATAATAAATATTGTCACATTTTGTCTTTGTGGCATTTATGATTTTTGTCATGCTTATGAAGGTTTCTCCAGTTCCAGAAATTTGAGGATATTCTTTTGTGTTTTATTCTAGACTTTTTACTGTCTTATTTTTTTTTCACAGTCTGACTGGATTTTTGTATGTGTGTGTAGTGTGAACTCGAAAACTATTTTTATTTCTGAAAGGAGAGCTAACTTTTTACACTTCATTTGCCTCATTCATCTTCTTCCCACTAATTTCATATGCCAGCTTTATAATTACCAAAACTTTCAGTTGTACAGTGAGTCTTTTTTTGAACTTTCTTCTCTGTAAGGTTAATCTTTTGGCCTGTTTCTGCATCAATACTGCGTTATAAATCACCGTGACATATTCTTTTATCTGGTAGGAGAGGGCAAGTCCTCCTCATCATATGTTTGTTTAGTTTTCCAGAAGACCCTGCAAGTCAACTAATCAGGTTCCACTAAAAGTTTTGTTGGGATTTTGCTTGGGATTATGATGCTAAATTTAGAGATTTGAGGGGAGTGGACTCTAATGTTATTTGAATTTTCAAAATAAGTCTAAAAGTAAGTTATTTTACACTAACACATATACCTCTTCTTTCCCACTTCAAAAACTTTCATATGCTTTCCCCCATGAGTTACTAGTGTTTCAGGGCCAGCAAAGTACTGAATTTTTTTTTCTTTTTTTTCTTTTTGTGGCACGCGGGCCTCCCACCCCTGCGGCCCCTCCCGCCGCGGAGCACAGGCTCTGGATGTGCAGGCCCAGAGGCCACGGCCCACGGACTAAAGAGGCCCCTGGTGGACCCAGTATACAGTGGTGAACAGTGATAGGATAGCTGTAGTAGACCTTTCTGTTCAAATAGGAGGGGAATGCAGGTCACTTAGCAATCCCCAGTCCGTAACAATTGTGACCTCCAGACAGACACCTGTTATCACTTCCTTGATTAGGGCCCAGACCTAGTCCCTGCAAGTGGTTCTCTGTGGCTCTTGGCTTCACCCCTAAACTCTTGACTCCACACCCTGAGCTCTCCTTCCTTTTTCATAAGAAATAGCCAGATTTTGCAGTTGAATAGTTTTCTTAGCCTACGACCCAACGGTAGATAGTTGGGCACCCAAAGGTCTGTTTTCATTTTGAGCTGTCTCTCCCTTTCAGTCCAGTCTCATGTAACTCCCTTAAAAATGATGTGGGCTTCCTGTGTATCTAATTATAACCCCCTGCATTAGACAAAAGCTGCACCCACAGATCTCTTTTTGATAGTCTCCTTTTTAATTTGGTCTGAAAGTGCTGTGGGACAACATCCTTAAGGTTCCTAAAAATGTTCTTGCCTTGTAGAGAGTCTAAGAGGTATATACCCTTAAGATTCTTAGAAACTCTTTTTTTAAATCTAAGAGGTTCCATAAAGTTGTGTCCTTAAATCTTTCTGAGGTGTCATCAAGAGCACCCCTGACTTCATCTTTACTCTGATTACTTTAAGAATATTTTGCTGACAAGAAAGACTATCCTGAGCCCTTTCTACTTTTCCTAAATTCTGCTCAAACCCTACACATTTTGTTTTTTAGTTCATCTCTCTCTACCCGTACCTTGTTGTATGCATCTAAGAGAAACCTTTCAGCACTTTTATTGGGTATTTTTCGTATATTCCATGTTACAGCAGGCAGCAGTGTTCCCCGGTATAACCTGGGGTGCCTTTTCTCTGCTTCCAGTTCTAATTTCCCTCCTGCTCTTTAGGTCTTCGGTAGCAATCTCCTTGAGACCTTTCCTGCTGCCACCTGCTCCCTGTCCTACAGCCAGTGTGTGTTAGGTTTTTCCTATGGTAGCACCCTGTTTTCACTTACCAATTTCTGTTCTGATTATGTCACTACATCAAAATGCAGTGGCTTAAAATAAAGTGCTTATTGTTCTGTGAGTCAGGAATTCAGGAAAGGGTCAACTGAATAGAGCCCTCTTTTTCACCTGACATCAGCTTCTTCACGTAACATGTATAGAGACTTAGTGCTCCCTGGCACCTCACTCTCTGACACTCCCTTCCTCCAGAACCTGTACATGTGTTGGTCTTGGGACAGTCTTACTTTTTTCCTGACAAACAACTTCCAAAAGGCAGGAAGGAGAAACTGCCAGGCTAATTATGGGCTGCACCTGAACTAGCAAAGTGTTACTTCTACCATAGTCTACTGGTCAGTGCCGTTAGAGGGCCAACGGAGATTCAAAGCGGGTAGAGAAAGAGACTCCTGCTCCTGAAGAGGGGACCGAGGGGCAGGTTGTAGAAGAGCATGTGAAGTGGGGCCCTCTCTGGAAAATGCAGTCTGCCGCATGATATTAGAAGTTATGTTAGGTTTGATTTCTCAGCGTTTTGTGTATGGGTATGCACGTGTGCCATTTTATCAGATATAGCTATCAGGAATATATTAACTCTGTAAATCATTTGAATTAGGAAGCTTTCCTCCCTTTTTCTTTGCTCAGGAATAATCCAAGTAGATCAGAATTACCTACTGGTATAAAGTTTGAAAGGACCTTTTCATAATACCTCCTCAGTTGCCTACCTGAGAAGTTTAAGGTTTCAATTTAGCCAAATATGTTGGTCTCTTTCCATTGATTTCTTCATTATATATGTTTAGAAAGTCCTTCGCCAATTTGAGAATGTTTGAATATTTATCCACAGCCCCTTTGTGTTTTGGTTTTGTGTTGTATTCATAATTCTTTAATCCATCTAGAATTGTTTAGATGAAGATACAACTCCCTTCCCCCAGCCACATCGTTAGCGAATTAGGTGATAATCAATCCATTCCTGCTAATTTGCATTGCAGCCTTCATTTTATGCAATGTTATGGATTCTAGAGTCTGTGGATTTCTGTTCTATTGATATGTAAATTCTTTTTCCCATACTGTGTGTTTAATTATTGTAACTCTCTCCCATACATCTTAAGACTGAAAATTACTAAACGTTCATGTTTTAAAATGTGAGTAAAGACCACTTGACCCACACTAAGTGTTTATGATTTTAGACAGTTGAGGACAAGTTTTAAAAATCCTATTAAGAACTTTTTAAATGTATATTTCAGCCAAATATTTTCATACTAGATTTTGTTTTCTAGAAAGAAGGAGGAATAAATAGAACAGATATCAATACTCAACATATTCAGTTTCATGCTGTGAGCATGACTTTCAGATACATAATTTGGTGTATGGAGTTTTTTCAGAAGGAGAAAATGAATAAAGGTAGGAACTAAATGCACTTACCATTGAAGATGGTACAAAGTTCGAGTAAACTGAAGCAGACACTAGTAAAGATTTTTAAAACTTATTGAAGAAAGCTATTTGTGGAGTAGATCTAGTAATATTTAATTTTTTGAACCGTATCATATAGTTAATAAATTAGTTTAAACTTTAACAAAATGAATCTTTTTATTTCACTAATCTAGCTTATTTTTGTTTTCCAGATATTGTTTTGTGTTTGCTTTGGGTTACCTCACAGTATGCCAAATTACTAGAGTCTATATCTTTGATTATGGACAATATTCTGCGGATTTTTCAGGGTAAGCCTGTTTATCTATTCTAACATGTTGGTTAAAGGACAAAATATGGTTGCATTTAGTAGTTCAAATGAAAAGCTCTGTTAGTTGAAAATTCTTTTATGAATTTAGCATTTTTCTTCTTGTAAAGTGGTCTTTTATAGTACTACATAAGTCACAAAAATAACCTGGTTTTTAAAATTGATTTATACAAAATTTCTAAATACATGGCAATTAAATTTGTTGTA